>NW_024881328.1:13081101-15520326 GCF_018691265.1 Tyto alba | reverse complement strand
CAGGTATCTTTCAATGCACTCTGTAGAAGAGCTTCCAGTTACAGCAACAAGGTATGAAACTGAGTTGTGTTTATTAAAATGTATTTTATATACTCCATCTTTCCCATCACTTGTAATTATACCACACTTTATCTCAGGTCCCAGTTTTAGCTGCTGTAACATTACATGCAACTTACTGACAAAATTACTGAATAACATTGGGCCTACCATCACTTCCAGCAGTGAGAAAATTCAATTAGCCAATTCTTAACCAGTTCAACATGTGCACTTTCAATATTATATAGTGCTATTTTTTTTTTCAAAATATTTTGCATTACTTAATTAAATGTCTCAGAAAAGTTTTAAGAGTAGTTAATCTTTCCTATTACTCCTCAAACTTCTAAAGTAATCAGAGAAAATAAATTGTTTGAGAAGATTTATTTTTTAACTTTGGTATTGATTACATTCCTAGTCCTTAATTGGTTTTTAATTGAATACTGTATCAGTTTTCCATTATTTTACATAGGATTTCTCGTAGACTAACAGTCCACATCTACTTACATCAGTTACATTCCCTTCCAGGTTTTTGGCTTTTCTCCAGGGATCAAAGTTAATGGCTATCCAAATATTTTCTCAACAAAACCACCTGGTATTCCCAAGTTAATTCACCTGAGCCTGCTTTTTAAAAATATATTTTCCTTGGAGAGAAAATTTGTTTTATTTTAAAGTTCTTAATTACTAGTGGACTGGGAGTTGGTTTATTATTTTCACCTTCTAAAATTACATCCTCCTTCTTCCCAGATACCGAACACAAATATTTATTGAACACTTTTCCTTTTAATGTATTAATTATAACTATTTTATTAGCTGCAGCGGTAATAGTCTTATTCAAGGTTTAATATTTTTCCTTATGTTAAAAAAATCCTTTGTGTATCTAATTCAACCAGCTCACAGCTATTTTCCTGGTATCTTTATCTTCCCTTATTAATGCCTTTAATTGCTCTGCTATTTCAAGTAGATCATTTCCTCTCCCTTAGCATCTCCGGGACAAATGAAAGTGTTCTGTTACATGGCTAGCTGAGACTGCTTTCTGAGGTTAGCTGCCACTGAAACATCCCTTGTTCATCTTCCGAATATTTGAGATATGAAGTTAACATGAAGTTAAAAGTATCTCCCACATTTTTACAGCATTTACAGGAGCAAAATCAGCCCTGATCCTAACAGGCAGTGAAGAATGCATTAGAGCCATGTGGACACTGCTGTAGGCCTCAGTACAGAGAACACTGGAATTATTAAAGCTATCAAATGGACAAAACTCCCTCAGCTTTTCCAGCACCTTACTAAAAAAATATGCCTGACTGAACACAGGATGAAAACCTGAACACACTAACTAAATTCAGTGGATAATTTTTAATTAATATCAGGGTTTCCTCATGAATATGACATATCACGTCAGATTTCCACGTCACATTCCCTATAATCTAGCTGTTATATTTCCAAGTTGTAAACCTCACAGATGGTCTGTAAATTTTCATGAGTTTCCTGCTCAAATGTTTTTTCTCATCTTCCTGTCTTCTCCTCTTGTATCATATTGGGCTTCAGTTTTCTGCAGAAGTCAAACTATTTGTTGCTTTAGTTGTTTTTGCCAGATAGTTTTGAACAGTTTCTATGTTTAAACCCACAGATCTTTGTGTAATTTAAATGGGGTTATTTCTCTCTGCCTGGAATGGATTTCTGTCTCAAGATGCTCCTTCAGCTACTCATAGTTCACCTTCCATGTTCCAAACATTGCTTTAATCTCTTTTTATTGACTATATTTATTCTTATTTGTTTTGTGATGCATCCAAAAAAGCTTTCATATGATCTCTTAATTCCTTTTGGTAGTGGTCTCCAACCTGGCATTCACAGATGACAAACTGCCAGTGGGGATTCTTAACTATTGCTTACTCATAAGGAATTTGAAACCTACAGCTGAAGCCAACAGCAAGAGAGGAATCCAATACCATCACTCTATGTTCTTTGTTCAGCTTTGATGAAAGTTGGGATCACTGCTTGTAGAAAGCTTCCAAATACTCTTTTGGTTAGTGATGACCAATTCTACTTTCTGTCAGCTACTTATGCTATATTATCCATCTCTTTTTGATTTTCTCTGGAAATCTTGTCTTTAGCCATAGCAGCTAAGGAAGGTTTTGATTTTTGCATAGCTCACGAAGTATTCTGTTCTCATTGCATTTTAAGATAATATATGTTGATCTATTTGCTCTCTGATGTCGGAACCCTAATCTGTTTACTTAAATCTAGAAAAAACTCTGTGATTGAAGGTCATGAATTATCATTTACATTATGTAGACATGTGTAAAATGCTTATGATGATCCAAATTTGCCTGAGTCCATATGCAGACAAAAATGAAAGCAACAAAAGGAGCAACAGTACGTTGTGAGGACACATCAAGTTCTTTTGGTAAACTATGTTCAAGCTACACTACACAGATACTCTCAAAAGAGAAAGACAAAACAAACCTGCTTCTTTCCAACCTTTATGTTCCGTACAGATCAAATAAAATCTTTTGTGAGCTTAGCTAACTCTGCCTTCAGGTAGAAAACTTGAAAGGAAAGTGATAGAAACTTTACATGTTCCTAAAATAAATTGTATCTTTGGAAAATCTAAACTACTAAACTTCTAATTTTATTGCAAATGATCTGACATTCCTTTTCCGTTTCACAAACAATTGACTCTGCCCGCTAGAGTCAATCTTTGTTTAAATCTGGGGGCAATAGAAAACACAGAATTATTTCATAAATATTAATGCTTATTGCGTCTGCTAATGAATTAAAAAGAGGAAAAGCCTGGTCTTCATTTTGTTCCTCCAACTTTGCAAAGCAGTTGAATGATGTCAGCAATGGTGTAGCTCTGAATTAAAATCAATAAAGCAATTCATAAAGGAAAACTCAGTTTCTGATGGTTTTGTTATTCTTAAAATAATTATGATTTAACTTAGTTTTGAATAAATACAGTAAAATTTGAAAATTCTTATTTAGGAAACAGGAATATATGTACTGCAAGATCTGTAGCTGCTCAGTGGAATTAATGGTCTCCTCAGGATCAGTCCAGCAGGTTGCAGTTCTAGTTTGACCAAGGTTTCCAGGGCTTCCTAAGTCCTGACTTCACATGCAAGAGCCCAGAGGGCTATGACTCTGCTTGCTCCAAGAGGCACTCACTGCATTGTTGGGTATCAAGCAGATCTGCAGGAAACCTGCCTCAGGTTTTGCAAGACACCTGAAGGGCAAAGGTGTCTCAACAAATTATCACATTTTCACTTTTGCTAGAAGACATCTCATTAACTGCTCTCGTGAATGAGATGAGTAACTTGCATTAAGCTGCAATTTAGATTCACTTCAGTTTTAAGGAAAAAATATTTAATTTAAAAATACAATTGCTGATAAATATGTATGTAATGTACAAAACATGCAGATGAAAATTACTCAAAAATAGCATGAATTTATGTGAGAAATGTCATCAGGAACAATTTTTAAAACCACTTTTTAATCTTTCTGCAGAACTTTTTCAGTTTCTACACACCCACACAAAATAAGCAACCAAAAAATATAATATACATGCATAGATAATTCGTTGAATTAAATCAGGAAAATCAAAGCAGAACCAAAGTATTCTATGGAGAATTTATTATATAAAAATGCATTTTTAAATAATAAAAAAAAAAAATCAGTCCAGAACTCCTACTAGCTCTAACTCAGATGATCTTCATTGTCTTTTTACATTTGAAATTAATATCCACTATGGGATAGGTTCATAGCAGTGTCAAATTCAGAGAAAAGAAAGATGCCTGTGAGTCACTTTTCCATTCCCATGATCTAGTCTTTAGAAAGTGAAATGTTGCCAGCTTTTGTGGTAGAGTTTCTCAGAGGAACCACTTGGTTGTAGAGGGGACCTGCTGAATTATAGTGTGCACTGACTCCACTTAATTTTCAGCAATGAGGGAAAGGAAACCCCAATGCAGGTACAGTCAATCTGGCTTAGTCCTTCATTATAATTTTTGAAACAGCTTTAAATACTGTTGAGTGATTGGGCAAGACTACAGAAGCACTTCTCCCTCTTTGGCTCACAAATCCACACATTCTGTTGTTGCAAAGAGATCTATTACTGCAGTGAGACACTCAGGGACATCAACAGACAAAGCTAAACTAATTCATGACCTGACTCTGGAAGTCAGGTCTTCTGACCCAAGCCTGTGAAGGTACCAAAGAAGAACTCCTTATTTCAGGCATTGCAAGCTCTGCAGCTTTCACTGTGCCTTTTGAAAGTCTCACATGTATTTTTAATTTTAGCTGGAGCAAGGTTATTATTCAAGTTCATCCTCTTCCTCCAGAGCATGTAAATATGACCAAAGCTCAGCAGTGAAGTGTTAAATACTTCCTTCCTGTCAGATGAGGGCAGAAGTTGGAACAAGGTGACCTAAGAGCAGAGGCTTGAAGGTTAACCTTGTGGAAGGTGGGCGAATCCAGCCTTGAAAGTAAGTCCACTTCCAGGCTTATGCAGCATGAAAGACAGTCGGTGGTAGAGTCCGGAAGAGGGTCTGCACCTCAGCACAGCCGGTTGCAGAGAACCAGATATAAGCTAAATGGGACAGAGTGGGAAAATCTTGGTATGTTTCAACACTGTGCCTCTGAGTTACTCTAAGAGAAGGACAGGAAATGTGAACTTTTTATATATGAACCCTTGCTCAGGGCTGCATCTGGAGTTGCAATCTAGCTCTTAGAAGAGCAACTACGAAGTGTAGTAATGACTCCTGCCAGCATAATTACATAGCTCCAGTGTCACATCTTTCAAGAAGCAAAGTAATACAGAGGAACTGGGAACCTTAATGTGCAATATCATGTCATTGCTTCTTTAGGAATAAAGGGGTGAATAAATGAGGGTGAGATTGTATTTCAGACATACAGTATGTGCACAAAGGCTACTAGGTCCTGCAGGGAATCCCCAAAACAATTTTATTCTGTCTGAAAAGCTCAGGGGTCTGGTTAGACCTCAATGACATTTTCATTTTCCTGGTGGGAAAATAAAATATCCCCAGCAGCATAAACTCACACTCTTAATAAGTAACAGGCTTTTTAGAGCACAATATTATGTGATGACATTTTATGCAGAGATCTAACTCATAAACTCAGATAGCAAAGAATGATAAAGAAAATGACAAGCTAGATACAGAACACATTAATATATGGCAGCAGTAAAAATCACAAAGGACGGATTGGCCCCTTACACACAGGAGTAAGCATGGAAAAACTCTGTTGCCAACAGTAGGGATATGTCAGTTTAGTGCTGGTGGGAGATGAGATCTGAATCAAGCCTCAATAGCTCAAAACTTACTTGTCCATAAACACTATCATTTAATAGAAAAGCAAGGAACTATCAATATCTGAATAGCTGTAAACATATATTATTCAGCTGCTATGATCAATGCAGTCATTAGCAACTTAAGCCATTCTTGCTCTCAATGTAGAATCATTTCTCCTTGCTACACATCTGTCAGCTGGAGATCTAAAAGAGAGCTGGGTCAGAGCAGGTAGAAAGTGTTCAAAAAAATCTAAAACAAAAGTCTGTAAACATTTTAAACAAGAAAGCACTAGATTGCAATCCTCAGCTCAGGTCTATTTCTCTTCAGGCTAATACAGCTATGTGTTATACTTAAAATCAGTATGAGTGTGTGTGATGAAGATCTTAGTTGTGTAGTGAATGGCACATTTATGTTTCATCCCCTTGTATTGCTTTAAATTGCAAGAGTCTAGTTCGATTTGGGGACTAGCTGATTTCACATAGCTAAAACCCTAATACATATAGAGATGTGTGTGTTTATAGGTATGATATGCATACCACACATGTACATTTCAAATAAAATGTACTTCTAAGTAAACTCATATAACTTTGAAACTAACACAGGAAGTCATCTCAGCACCCCCTCACTTTGCACTCTGCTTAAAGTAGGACCAGTTTTGCAGCTTCCTACCTAAGATCTCTCTATATATAAATATATAATATCATATATGTATATTTGTATGTATATAGTAAAAATACAATGTACCGCCTTTAAAAGACAGTTCTGACCTGGATCTTGGAAATACAGCACTGAGACAGAGGACCAAAACGTGTAACTGGACTTGGAGGGAGAATTACATGTCAGCACAGCAATAGTGAGACACTACTTTCATTCACTGGTGATAGTAGAAGGAAACTCTCCTACTGCAATATTCCAATATCTCTCACCTGATGTTTTCACAATGACAATTAAATCTATAACTGGGAGAAGGTGCTGATTATTCTTAAACAATGGGATGAATACAGAAATTAGTTCATAAGTTTAGAAGTGGAGAAGGCAAAACAAGACTTCAATTGAAGTTTCTTTTGCACCAGAATACCTTCTTTGATCCACAGCTCCTCACCTTGTTCAAGCTATTCATCGAATGGGAGTAACAGAAAGGATCACACAACATCTGTCTGTTGGTCAGCATTACGTTTAAAGGAACAATACCCATTTAGGTCTAACTGAGAAGTCACTAGCATTTTTAAAGTCATCAACACCTCTCACCTTCTGCAAGTAACCCTGGAAGTAGCACTCAGATCTGAAGCTTTGATATGGAAACAAAATAAAAGTTTGAATTTCCGGTATTCATTTCACAGTGCCTATATCCTGTGAGCTGGGCAGACACGCTCTATCCCCCAACATAGCATAAAACAGATGGTTAGTTTTTCTACCTATTAGGTAACTTAGTCCAGGTTTTGGCTTCTCAGTTGAATATTTGCATTTCATTTGATGACATTTTAGTTTAATGTAGTACCAAAACCAACTATGTCTTTGAGTATTCTGCTGAATCCCAGCTTCAACTGCTGTTGCAATAATGCATTTGAGTGTAGCCTACCATGTAGTTATTGGATATGTGCTGGCGATACAGGAAATTCAGAACTGGTTACAGTCTTTAATAAAAGAGAGGCACAAATCTGGAGCTTGAGCTGTGTAGAAGTTCAACTATTTTGCTGTATACTTTCCAAGATTTATTCTCCTAATTTGATTTCCTCCTTTCTTTGCATTTTTAGTGACACCTTTTTAAGGGAATTTGCAGAGGGCTGTATTTTATTTCTTTTTATGTACAGTCATGATTCCAAGGGCATTTTTCAAAGAGCATTTCACACCCGTCTTGTGCTGCCTCTTCTCCAAATTTATGCACATTTATTCTCACCCCTGCACCACCCATTCTTTATGCTGTTATATACATGTTATATAGATGTTTTTGGAGGCTGGCAGAAAACCAGTCTAAGACACTTATCCATGTTAAAAATACTCTTCCCAATTTTTTTTTTTTTTTTTAGTCTTAGCTTTATCTTCAGTCAATTCCATGATTCCATTCTCTGCCTCATCCCATACAAAGCTGCTGTGGCACAGCTAAAGAGGAGGTGTGGGAACAGGAACACAAGGTAGTTGAGGACAGAAACTACTGTTGTTAGCACTACTTTCCATGGACATGTCCATAAATGCATTCCTGGGAGAAAGCCCCTTCTCTTCCCTGTTTCTGAAGGTTGGTTCTGACCAGAACGGAATGATTAGGGGTAGACTTGCAATTGACTGAGATGAGAGGTTCAAGGTCAGGCCCAGATCTGACTTTAAGTTTACAACACATCAGGAAATTGAGGATGTGAATGTGATTGCAACAGAAGTAAATCAATTGACAGAGTGGTGGGGAGAACCCATTCATCATCCATGGAAGGCAGGTGATCCACGGAGCAGGCAGAACAGGAATGCTTACCCTGAAGGATTTATGGTGCCTGCTAGACTTTGGCCTGGAGATGGTAGAACTAGCTCAGGCATTAGAGAAAAGTTTTTTTATACCATTATTTGTTCCTGTCGCCCAAGGACATCAAGGGAAAGATTGGCAAACAATCAGGAGAGGCTTTTGACAGGCAAAAAGACAGATGATTGTTGGAGAGGCCTAATATGGATATTCTTTGCAATAAACTTAAAATAAACCACAAAAGAAGAATAGTCTAGATAAATTCAGACAACCTGGAATGGCCACATATTCTCACTGTATACACCCATCAACTTTTGATTTGTTTCACATATAATTAAGAAGTGTTTTAAATACATTGTAGCTTTTTCGAGAGGTGAAATTAAAGATGCTCCCAATTTCCTTATTAAGCCACCACAAATTCCTCTGCCCTAAATGATAATGCATGCAGTGTTTACAATACCAGAAGGCTCAAAGTGCATGCAAGGAAAGAGATGGGAAAATATATACTGAGTGTTTTGCAAAATGACTCATAAATAAATTATTCTGATTGAATTGTTGTGACTTGAATGTTTAATCCTTCCATCTATTTTCATTTGGGAAAAATTCTTGAGCGAGCAATCCGTGGGTGAGAATATCAAGGTTTGAGTCTAGGGATGCTGAGATTTTCTTACCTCACTCAGACTGTTAAAAAAGTAATTATTTGTTGCAGGTTTGGCTGGACTCATTGCATATATCTGTTCAGAACTGTCTTTTTTACAACTAAAGACGTCATGCATTTCTTATGCTGGTGTGATAGTGGTGCAAATGCAGTGTTTGTAAGGGAGTGATTTCTGGGCTGTGTCACTCTAAGTAAGACCTCACTTCATCTCAGATTTTGCTCAAGAATTCTTCAAGTTTTTTGCAATTATTTTTTACAAAAACAAAAAACAAAAAACAAACAAACAAAAAAAACCAAACCAAAACAAAACAAAAAAAAGGAATACAGGAATACACTAGAAGCCTAGTGGCTTGTTTTCATCTTTTGAATAACAACAAATGCATTCTCCTATGTTACCTACAAAACTGCAACATAACAGTCAAACCTTTTTTATTTATATCAAAACATTATAAGCATGCCTTCCATTCTGTTGTTGATGTCACTGGTGTGATTGTATGTAGGGAATTTACACTCCTTTGGATGAAAAAAGCCCCTGAAGTCCTGTAAGTTACAGATGTATGATGTTGCAGCTATCTCATTTAGTTTCAATGTTGGATTATGTGTATAAACCTCAAGGGCCAGGTTTGTAGCCCTAAGCAGACTTTATATACGTATGACCTGGCATGCAGAGATTTGGCTGACCTATGCAGAAGATAAAACACCAATAAGCAGTATGTACACGTATGTGTTCGTGCACATGTTATATACAAAGAGAGGATAATATGAATCTTTCTTTGTAACAAGCTAAACAAATTCATTTAACAGTGTATTCAACCTTTTAAAACATATTCTACTTCTAAACTGAGGGAAAAATGTTATATTTGGCCCTACAGCTCTCATCCCACTGGACTTCTATTAGCAGAACCATTGCAGTACTCAGGTGAAAAAGCTTCAGAATAAAGTCTTTATCTGGTAGCACTTCCTCTATCAAAAACCTCCTTACCCACTGAACAGGTTATGGGAAAAATGAGTTCTCAGTTCTACCAATTACTTCTGCCACATTTGTCTTCTATTCATTCTCTTTCTAAAATAGTGGTGATTTCAGATGACACCAGCATGCACTTCTTAGGACAACTGCATTCTGTCCTGCCGCACGGATCTCAGAGTCCTTAAATAACACAGAATAAATAGACATCTCTGCTGTAATCTGCAGACAAGAGTCCTGGGAATACACCACAAGGTGGACATATTAAAGTATTCATACAGTTTATAAAGCCAGTATTAGGTAGAGAGGGAAATTAAGAGGTACAAGCAAAGGAGAAAGGATATTTGAAAAATGGGATTTGGAAAATATTGCGACTAAATGGAGTAATGTTGCTTGAAGTACCATATTTTGTTTAATCTACTGAACACATTCTCCTTCTGGAACTGCTGTGAAAATGTGTGCACGTGGATGCTCACACACACACACTTCAGTGTGTGTGCACAAATACACAGCAGTACATACAAATACTTCACAAATATAAATACACGTGCACGTGGAAAGTGAAAGTAAACTGAAACCCCATCACCAAACCATAAAATGTCAGAGATATTACATAAAATTAATGGTCCGTGTGCTGAAGCCCTCACCCCTGCAAAAGGAGTTTTAACTAAATAAGAATATCACAGTTTCCTGTCAACTGCATAATGCTGGTACTTGAAAAGCAAATGGAAAATCCTGATAGAAGGGTATAGAGAAGGCTAGAGTGTCTTTTCAAAGTATTTTATTTATGGATAGGAAAACTAAATACCTCAAAATCTTCAGCATGCTCATCTTCTCAATAACTTCTGACAAAAAGGGGTGCAGGTTCACGACATCCAAACAAAAGAAGCAGCAGAGACCATATCCAGGTCTAAATTTATTACCTAAGTCAAGTTTCAGGTCATCTACAAGTCACCAAAGCCTGTAAGCAGTGTCTCCTAATCAAATCAATTCAGCTGAGCTTTCAGGTATGAAGCTTGTTTTCCCTCCACACTCCATCTTTCAAACTTAACGTCATGCTTCAAAGTTTCAAGAAAAGGAATTCTGCCCACAGCAATTTTGGGTGAACAATCCCATAACACCTCTCTGACTTCCAGAGCACAGGTCTCCTCCTCTAGTTGTCCCTAAGCACAGACAGTCCCAGAAGGACAAAAAACACATCTGCAAATCAATTCTTAGAAAGACTTCCCATTTTACACATTCCGACAGATCCTGGATACATCCTAATGCGCTCGAGAAATGAGTAACTGAAGATGGGCAGGGACTGACTGATATGATGGCATGGTGAAAGTATAGCTGAAATGAGCACTGCTATTTGATTCACTTTTTAATAAGGCCCTGTTGGCTGAAAGCAGTGCACCACTTCTAGCTATTTCAGATGCTTTATATAATCTTTGTAACCGAGGACAGTGAAGGGACACAATATTCCACCCAGATATCTATTTTGGCCTGAATAGCCTAAAGCCAGATTACCTACCTATGCTTCTTAATTACATTTCATACTGAACAGATATTCTTTTTTTCACCCCCATATTGCTCTCTCACTGCTAGCACAGACAGAACAAGCAAGAAAATAAAGGTTTCATTATGACTCTTTCTAAGTCACAACTAAATGTACTGATTCCTGGGACTCCAGGGGCAGCTGGTGATGCCTCTTCATCAGGGTATCTCGTAGCATTACTGTCTAGCCCAATAACAGGCTCATATTAAAAACTCTCATTGGTTTAGTAAGCTAGATATAACATAGCAATCATTTTTACCATATAGCTGTTTGGTGTTCCACAAAAACTGGCTGTAAAAACCTACACTGCTTAGATAACTGGCTATCAGTTTTGACCTTCAGAGGTGAGGTTATAGAAAACTGTATAAATATTAAAATTAGAGGTGAGGCTGAACTGCAAAGTTCATACTCAGATCTCATATCAAACTTGCCCAACACCTCAGTGCATTGGGAATGACTGATTTGATTTGGGACCATCTCTAATTAAAAAAATATATGTATCTAATAATCTCACATCATTCCCACTGCTATTTTTGCTATGTACCTTGCCCTAGGTCTCTCTCACTTATTTCAGAAGCCTGAGTCATACATTTGGGCTTTGGAGAATTGAGACTTACAGTACGGGTAACTCTAGCTCATAATGAATATATAGTATCCTTAGGAGGGTCCGTGCACAAGCAAAGAGCGAGAGAGAAGAAAAGTACAGCTGCAGTGAGAATCTACACAAAAGCTGGCAGACAAAAAATACAGCTGAAGTGAACAACTCTCTCTGTAGCTGGGAGGCAGGGAAAATGCAACCAAGATGTGCTGGTGGATAAGCAGTGGAAGAAACAACAATAAGATGGAAAGGGACATCAGAGAGATATGAAGGAGGTGACAAATTTATTCAAGAAAACAGTAAAGAGCGTTACCTATTTCTACCCATAAGAATTTGCTGTGGGCCCATCACTTTGAATCTGTGTGCTTCTCCCCACCCTTTGAATCAAGAACTACCTCCCTCACCATGGGCCCACAGCAGGGCTCTGACTTCTTGTGGGCCTGCAATGTTTTGATAACACTGAGTAAAAAATAAAGAAATTCTGGCATATACAATGCAAGTCCAGAGTTATGATCCAAAGTGATAGCACAGAATAACACCATTTTAGTCAGTGGAAGGACAGTTAGGGAGCTAAACCATCACATAATGTAAAACCCCATGAGCATGAAATCAATTGAGTTCATTAGAAAAATCGTGTTTCACCAGTCTTTTCTGATGATAAATTATCTGCTGCCTGTCAATAGCCAGAGACCAAGCTGGATAACAGAATCCATGACAGAGTAATTTTTCTTATCACCTGACAGTTCATCTAGATTTGAGGAAACAATTCCAATAATATGTGGATCTTCATACATACTGAAATATTCAGTTAAGGGTTTCAATCTTTAGCCATCATGGAGAATTCTTTTCTTTTCTACCCAACAGCCAATAGTTACATTTATATCACATGAGACAGAATATCAAAATCAGTCTAGCTTAAAATTATAAGATTCACAGTTAGGATTACCACAAACCAGACTCTTCCCTGATCAAAAAAAATCCATTTATTTAACAGAACAGGTTCACACCATTTCAGGATCTTCACTGGTGATTATTTTTATGTTACTTGAAAAGCTGAAAATATCACTGAAAACATTCTCAGAAAGGATGCTTTGGTGTCTTCAGGAAAAGACAATTTATGTTAGAGGAGACTGAATTGGTCAGAAAATTGATTTATTTTTCCTACAATGTTGAAATTATTTTTTCACGTTTCCCATAGTACAGTGATTTTTTTGTATAAACTATCCCAAAAGGATTTCAGTCTTCTAAGAGAAAAGTAAAACTTCTTAAATGGAATATGTGCATTCTGAAAACACATCATATTTTTTAAAAAACTTCTTCCCCTTAAAAAAGTTTATAAGAATTTTTCAAACCAATCCTACTACTATGTAAAAGAGCTAGTAGTTGGTAGCTTCTTAGAGTTTTTTCTATAAACATTGCAGTATGTAAATGATCAAAAAGAATTGTAAGAGGGAGGCAATTCATGATTAGCTTACTGTAACACAAATTGATGATAGATGAAAGAAGGAAGAAGTATGGTATAAGTAATAGGGGCCATAAAAAGAGTAAAAAATAATAATAAATAAAGACACTGAATTTCAGCAGAGATAATTTGTGTAGACATGGAAGAAGTGTTCACTGAAATCAGTGGAATGAGGCAATAGAGGTAAAGGACACAGAGGAAAAATGGAAACTGTTCCTCTGTAAATTAAAGTATACCCAATAGGCTGTGAGCTACCTAGGAATAAATATGTTGGGGGGGGGGGGGGTGGAAAGCATATGGATGACCTATGTAGTGAAAAGAGTAATCAAATGTAAAGAAGAGGCACATGCAAAGAGTAAAAAAACAGATCCAGAGGAAGGAGATGATTATAAATGTTCAGGACTTCTTCTCACTAAGATTATTAAAAGATGCTGGGAAGGTGCTGATTGTTACATATGCATAGTCAGGTAGGAAAGGGGAAACAGGGAAGGGGAGGAGGAGAAAAGCATTGATCTGAGAGAAAAATGGTGTCAAGTGACTGAAATGTGCCCAGGGTTTGCTGCCAGCTTATTATTGCTGCAGTATTTTGTTTTATAATACTGTTGATGGTGTAAAAGCCAGAATTAAATCCCTACTGAAACTGAACTTGCTTAGAACAGATTTAAAGTGATAAACTGTTATTTCATCCTGTAAGATATTAAAGATCCTGAAGAACATACCACAGACATAGGCATGCTGTTAGCAACAATTTAAGCAGGAGGACATTTCTACACATCCCTTTTCTGCTCTCGCATTCCTGTGCAGTTTCAGCAATGACAGCAAGGCAAGGCTGAAAGGGAAATCAATCGGAAAAGTCATGACATTTTCAGTGAGGTCCAGGGTTGTAAACACCAACAACTAGTAACTTCTAGTCATGCCAGACTATGCTAAGGTTTTTGATGCTAAAATTATAATGACGTTTCTGCATAGAAAAGATCTGCTATACCAAATGTATGGGCTGTGGGAGCCATATAGCTTTCACGTGAGGACAGGAGTCTTAGCTTAGTTGGATGGTACCTTAGAGGGATATATTTTCTATCTCTGTTAGCAGGTTAACTGAGCTTGCAGGCCCAGAAGCAGAGCACAAACTCATCTGAAAGGCATTTCTGTAAGCAGCTTGATGTCAGTGTTTATGAAATGTGTTATTTTTTTTCTTTATCACCTTAAGAATCTAATCTTTCTGTGTTAGGAACTAAAAAAAGAAAAAAACAAAAACAAAACAAAACAAAACAAAACAAAACAAATCAAAACAAAAAAACAACAAACAAAACAAAAACAAACAAACAAACAAACAACAAAAAACAAACAAACCCAAAAACATTCTAAGCCCTTTAGAAGAAATTAAATTATGGGAAATAAAAAAAAAAAAATAATTTCTGGTTGTGTTAAGAGATACAAATAATTTGGGACCAAAAAGAATCAGTAGAAATTATTCTACTTCTCTGTTAAAAATTAATACCATGTTAAGGTTACATTGTGAAGATCTGGATAGCTTATTACAGAAAAAGAGTACTGGTAGACAAAGAGGAGGTGACATTAATAGGAATCAAAATGAAAGGAGATCAAACCTTTTATTTATTTTACAGAAAGTTAGGCAAATATTACCTGAATTCTCCTGTCAAGTCACAAGTGTTTGGCGGTTTTATTCAGAAAAAAAAATGATAGCAGAGATTATAACTTAGATAAATGATAGAAATTTACCAAACTGAACATGATTCAGAATTAGAGAGGACATTTCTGAGCTAAACAAATAAGTGTGAGACTGAACACCATGTGTGTTCATAACAAATGATGTTTAATTCAACTAACTACAGTCTCTAAAAGCTGGGTGTACACTGCAAGTTTTGTGATATATCTAATAAGGTTGCACAAACTATCAGTGGTAGAACAGCAAACATTCTGCTTCTCTGCATCCTGTTAGCCACAGGTCCAACAAGCAGCTTACACAGCTTTTGGGTCACCCTCTTACCAGTATCACACACATCCCAGAGCATTTCAAGGCACAGTATGTGACCTGCTCCCCTATGAACAACTCTCCTGCTCTGACTTCATCTATCCAGCAAGCCTTTGCTTTTTTCCTCTTCTGCTCACTCTCATTGTTCCTGGTCACTCAGTGCTATGGAGGAGATGGTAGCTATCTACTCCACAGATCCTGCCCTTAAAACCAGATTTTTAATGTCACTTTCACATCTCCCACCTCATCTTTTCCACAATGGTATCTGAAACCACTCATCCCTCTGATTGGATCCCAGGCTGTTCATCCATCTGTGTTTATTTCAATCTTTTTAAAGTTGTAGGGTCTTTAGTGATGATTTTTAGAAGTTGTTTGCAGTTTCACAGAGTTTCTTTCTTTCTTTCTTTCTCACATTTAAATCAATGTTTTGGATTGTCTCCCAAGGGGAATTTGACTACATTGTTTATTTATTTATTTATTTACTCATTTATCTTTTAGGAAAAAAATAAATAGCTTTGGCTTTTAGGGGAAGAATAATCCCTTGATTTATGACCTGGATTAAGAGATATCTTGTAAGCAATATGTGTTGCATAAAGTCATAAGGGAGAAAAAAAGAAGTGTGAATACTTGCAAATATATATTAACAATGCTTTTCAAAGCATTGAATATTTTGATTTTTGCAGGCTTCAGTGTCCAATGCCTTGAAGAAAGGATTGAAGAAGGTAATAAAATGAGAGGAAGAAAATAGATCCAACTGCCACTTTGGCAATTATTTTCAATCTTCATTAGAAAAACAAAAAGAAAATAAACCAAAAAAAAAGCAAAATTATTATAAGGTCAAAAGTCTCCAAAGTGCCAAGTGAAGGTAACCACAACCCAGGTTAGCTTGCAGAAAGACTGATACCATATCTTGAAGAGAAAAATATTCCCATTAAGTGGAAGATTCCAGAAATCAGTGATAATATCTACTAATACTTCCTTCATCAAAGCAGGGACAGAAAGAGAGATTGTTTCATATCATTTAAATTAATGTTTTCCTATGTTTCTCAAAGTTGAGAGTAAGAAGATGGAAATTAGACATGTTAGAGTACAACCGACCTGTAAAGCAGGATGTGAAAGCTCATAAGAAACTGCACTGTAGCTAAAGGAAAAGCAACTTAGATTTCATACTCCTAAGCAAGATATTTAATTTGAATAAAGTGTTGTGCACCCTGATTCTGTTTCACACAAAAGATCATGTATTCATACTCATTGCCCTACTGCAGAAGGCCTTGCTATGTAGCTCTCATCACGCCATAAGACCTCTCTCTTATATAGAAAATTAGTTTTGCCCCCTCTGTTGATAAAAAGGAATATAATGCTTACATTATTTAATTCATGTTTTTGGAGGAATTTAATGTCTTGCTGAAGAGTTCCCTAGAACTTCATAATTGTATGAAGAGATCAATCATTCATTCTTTTCAAGCTCTGGGTAGGCTTCAGGGGGGGAAAAAAGAAAATAAAAGACAAAATCAACATTCACTGATTCAACAGCTGGGAAAAATATTGATCAGTTGGGTCATTCTCTAAGCTCATTTCATTCTCTGTGTGAAAGAAAACAGCAGTCCTCTAGGAAAAAAAGATACTCTAAAAGCAGCATCTTAATGCATTTCCACAAAGGGGCATGCTTTAAATCCTTAAGGAGCACTTTAAGTCTTCATTTTTTAAGCCATCATTTTAATACAGCTTTTGCATGGGCACATAATTATTGCTTTATACTGCAGTAACAGCTAGAAGCAAGAAATATAGTTCATCTGGGCTAGGTGCTGTGCTAAAATTAAGCCACATCTTGGCTTCCCACTGAGGGGTTGTCAGTCTAAATAGACAAAACAGGATAAAAAGAGAGAACATACTTGGGAAGCCATTTCACAGACATGGAGCAAACCCACTGAGAGGCTGAATGACCTGCCCAGGTTAACACTAGGGACTTGATTCTAGAAAAGAATATAGTGCAGATTTCTCAAGACAAAGTCTAACACAGAAAATATCCCTCCTTTCCATTGCAGCTATGCTCACTTTTCCAGTAACACCTCGAAAAATGCAGAGTTTTAGTGGCAGGCACTTCTGTTTCTCAGGAGTCAATGGCAAGTTAGAATTATAAATACCAGGCTAGGCCATAAAATTCCTGTGTCTCCTACATTTCTCAGAAAAACCAGACATCGTTAGTCCAGCTGTAATGTGTCATTTTGTCAGATTGTGTCACTTGGCACTCTGGAGCAGGCAGAGACTGCGTGACTCAGCATTGAAGCAAAGAAGAGCATCCATCTGGCAGCTCATGAGAAGAGAGGAATCTGGAGAGAAGGAGACACTTCATTTGAAAAGGACTTTAATACAAGCTTTTGCCTCTGGAAGAACACATCACATCCACAAAAGCCATCCAACTCCTTCCATCCCCACGAAAGCACCCTTCTGTGCAGCTGGAGTGCTAATTAGCTTAGTGCTTTCAGGTCCTAACTAACCACATGTGCCCCAGGAATGAGATATAATCAAGAGCTAACTAATGCTTTTGAAATGTTACAGACTAAATTAACAAGACTGAACCATTAAGCATAAGCAAGAAGAGTCAGATTTAGCTTTGGGTCATGAAGTTGCTTTCAGAGGAAAGCTTTCCTGGCCTTCAGGAAAATCCTGACCTGCTTGATCATTTTGGCCTGGGAACCTGAATGGGGAAACGTGACAGTGAGATATCTCTATTTCCAGTGGTGCCTCACAGAGTTTTTAGCGGCACCATGGTATAATATAAGTGATGAACTGGAACATGAGCGCTGTGGTCATACTGTGCACCCTTTTAATGGGGAAAGACAGGAAGCAACATTTGTTAATAGTGTGTGGGAGGAAACCCTTCCTGACAGTAATGGGCTCTCAGCTCTTCCTATTAAAAGCTGAGCAGTGTATGAAATAAACTTCAAAGCACCAAGTTCAGGGAAGGACATCCACTTCACAGAAGAGGAGAGGAAACAGGAGGAAACAGAACAAATGTGAAATTCCCCTTCCCTCTCAAGCTCTTCTCTTGTTGGTGCTCCATACAGCCATTAGTAGGGACAGGAACTTGAAACCAATCTCTCTTTCACATCCTTTTTAGGCAAGATCACTGCTCCTTGCTTGACTTTGAGAAACTATCTTTTAAAATCACAGCTAGAGAGAAAATCCTTTATGTGATCTGTCCATCATAGCAAGTCACTCAAGAAAGAACTGCAGCTTTTCACATTTCAACCACTGGTTATATATTCTGATGCCTTGTGTCTCACTCTGGTTGGTCAAAAGATTTCGAGATAGTACATTTTGGGTGGGTTTCTTGGCTATTCAGTCCATCCACAACCCTAAATATCTGGTTCTTACTGAAATGGAGGAATGCCATCACTCATAGGCTCTGACAGGGAGAGAGAGAAGTAGGTGTCTACCTATGCTGCACTTCAGCATTGCAATTATAGGAGACATAAGTTTTCATCATTTAGTTTGTAGCAGTAGCTATGACAATACATCAGTGCGGGCTGTGGTGTGGTAGCAAGACAAGGGGGTACCCAGAATCCCAGTGCTGACTTTCAGACTCTGCAGTTCTTTCATTTTTGTTGCTACCTGCACTTGCTAAATTAGATCTAAAGCAAATATAACTACATGAGCTGCAAACATACCTTGGGAATGTGGAACGAGCATACCCTCAGGCAGGGGAATGTTGGGAATGAGAACAACCTTTGGTAGCAATGTTCATTTCTAAAAATAAGTGCATCACAGCTGACAATAAGCATTTTTGTAAAGTATTGCTTTCAGAACTTAGATTGGAACAGCTGGATGCTCACTCTTTTCACTTGCAGAGTAAGTCTTTGGAGTTCCAGAAACACCTAACCCAAAACTTATCAGGTACTGGAAAACTGACTGTTAAACCTTTAATGTTTGGAAGAAATGTTTGCAAATTCATTCATTTCAAAAGATTTTTATCCCTCCAAACAGAAATAGGTAAACATTATTAGGAATGCTTTTGTGAACATCTATTCCGATTAAACCTGTGAAATCTTGCAAATCTGGCATTTTTTGCTTGCTTGTTTCCTTTTGAGGTTTTCAGTGTTTGCTGCTTTTTTTTCCTGAACCACTTGGAAATACAGAAAAAGAGAGAAAACATCAGAAGCTGTTCCAGCCATGGATAATAATGCATTTCAGGCCTGGGGTGAAAATTTAGGTCAGTTCTAATTTCACCTGAAACAGTTCACCCACCTCCATCAGCAACCCAGGGCATGATAAGCTGCAATAGCCAGTATACACAGGAAAGGGAAATGACTATTGTTACAAATAAGGATTGTATCACAGAAACCCTGGATTTATAGCTAAAAGAGTGACAGTGTTTCTCTGTATATGTGCTTGCACAGTTGCACTTCTGATTGGTAAGAGAATTACATCTATAGCCCTTGTTTACGTGGTGCTGGATTGTGGGTTTCTTAGTATTTCTCCAGCTTTGCTTGCACTCACAGACCACAGTTCAGATTCCAGTGATGATTATCCCTATCCACTTACACAAGAGCTAAAGTGTTACAGACAAAACTAAAATCTGTGTTACGAAATAGAGAAAACTATAATTCTTGTTACTGCTATGTGTTGGCTTATCTCTTTCAGTTCATTTACTTTTTTATTTTGGTGAGAAAAAGAATGTTTAAAAAGTTAAAAATGAGCAAAAAAAAAAGAGTAAAAAATTTAAAATAAAAATGAAATTCTGTGCTTATATATAAACATAACTAGAGGCACACATATATTTCTTAAATATGCAAATATCCTTGGCATACCTACATATGGTATTTTGGAGATACTATCTTTATACATTCAGAAATAGAAGGAAATTAATTTTTCTGGCTATTCTTTTTAAATCTGTGGTGTTAACTAAGATACTTTACTTACATTTTTCTAAAATCCTTTGTTTCTCTGTTCTCACACCAATTCTACATGTAGCAATACTAGGCAGAGATTTTCAACAGTGGTCTCAGAGCAAAGCCCCGGTACAGCTAATGAACTAAGGCTTTGTTTCTATGTAGAGGTTGCTGCTGGGGTAAGCCATGCAGGCTGAGCCATCACTTCTGTAGGCAGAGAAGTTCTACTCCCTAGTAGGATAGGAGGGATTTCAACAACACAGTCTGTGGAAAGCGTGTCCTCTGTTGTGGATCAGACTTTGATCTGCAATGCTGACAGCTAAGAGAGTTTGTGTAAACAAGTCTATAATTTTAAATCCTAATTTTTGTGCAGTGGTGGAAATGTGATAATCTGTGATAGCCCACCATGCTAGCACTTTGCCAGACATCAGACACATATTCTGGTACATGTGTAATGTCTGCAGAACAAAGAGGTTTCAACCTGGAATCCTACATTTTGATTTCAAGCAGTGTGCATGTGTATAACTGTATAATTAACCTTGTTATTGTTCTTTTTAGGGGGCAATTTTTCTTTGAGCAAAACAAACTAAAAAGCAACATCCTTGCACAAAATTGCATTGCTGCTTTTCAAGCGAAGAGGTTTTCCTTGACATACTGTGTATCCACCTCAGAAACAAATTTTTTTTTTGATTTTAAGAAGCACAGATTGTGCCACTATAGATTCACTATAGATGGGCGAGAAGAATCTGGTCCTTGATTTGTTCAAGTTTGGCTGCAGGTAAGATGATACACTACTTTGGATAAGAGGTGTTGATAGAAGAAAAAAAGATTTCACATTGTGCATGATCCATGTGAGTGCTGGAAGAGCACTCACAGTCCATTTGTCACAGAATAGAACAAGACAGGTAGTGTCTGGATCTGTGACTCCAGCCCTTACTGCGGCCACCACATCTACAGCATGGAAGGAATCAGAAAGATTTTCACAGCCATTAAAAGCATATACAAACCTCCACTTTCTCCTAAGCTTCCAGCAGTTACTGAAGGAATTTTGCTTATTGTCTCCATGTTCTTCATAAGAAAGCATAGTTCTTGCGATAAAATGACTTTTCTTAAAGATGTAGTGTGCTGTTCATACCTTCAGTTCTCAGCACATCAATGTCAGGGAGATAATACAGGAAATGATTAAGATTTTCCATAGGATCAGACTGATAAAGCAAGACAATGCCCATTTATTTTGATAATTATCTCTTGATTGGTGTCCAAATATTTATAAAGCATCTGAATTTTCGTAGGCAGAGGTCCCTGACAAAGCTTCCTTCCATGAGTCAAACCAATGTTGTGCTCATGTCTTCTGTCACTTTTTTGTTGTTTTGATTGACAGCTCTGAATCTTTGAGTCACTGCACAATTATTCAACTATGTCTGACAACAACAAGATGTCTACTACTCCTATGCCATCTTAGTTCTCCAGTAACAGTTGGATGCTCAAATGGTGCAGTGGGTGAAACATGTATCCAGTGAGTCCATTCTGACTACATACATATATTTTCTGAAATAAAAATTTCTGAAAAAGCATACATGGCATTACTTTATTCTGCTTTCTTTACATTGTCACGATGCAGGTTAATGCTTCAGTTCAAGGATAGGAAATTGCAATAATGATGTGTCATGATTTCTGCATTAAATAAATTGGCATCCCATTGTAGTAATTTAAAACATGCATATATCACCCAGTAGGACTCACTTATGATACCAAACGTTTGTTGTCCTTTTGTTTCAAGTTATCAATTTTGAAAGAAAGACTGCTTTTCTGTACAACTTAAAGACATCCCAGGCTTATGAATTTGTGAAGGTTGATGCATGGACGTGTGGAATGAAAGCCCAATAAAAATAGTAAGAACTTCTTTATTGTTATTCATGGACTTTGGATCAGTTACAATTTGGGTTTCACAGGATGTTCATTTGTTCAGAAACATTCTAGTGCAATCCACAGTTAGAGGCAAAAATGTCCATTATGAACCAGTGTAAAGTCACCAAATTGATTTCCTGCTGTATTTTTAATGACATCTTTTGCAATTGCAGTCAGTAACCTGAGTCACAGGGACCATTGGTGTCCTATGTATTAAGCAGAGGCACGGAAACAGCATATGCTAAAATACTCAAGCTCTAAATAAACAAGGCAGACATAAAGCCAGGAAGCTTAAAAAGCATATTCTGGGTTCTTTAACCTCAAGCAATTAATACATAATAGTGACTCAATGATTTCAGACCCTGAACATTCTTACTGTGAAAGTGGATTCTTAACTTCTATTAATGTCTTAAATGCTTTTTCAAAGTTTTACTCTAGCAGGTTTGTATAAATTCACATTAAAATTTAGCTCCAGATGGGAGCTGTAAACAGAGACCTAGAGACAATATCCTTGATAATTTCAAAAAGCTACTGGGATACTGGTAAAACAAAATATGGGTCCTGTGTCTTAGAGCACAAAGAATAAATTAATTCAGGAAAGGTGCCACTATTTTATAAACTATGTATGTATGTATTTGAGGTCTTTCAGTATTAACTTGTACCTAACACTAGCACAGAGACCTGTAAAACTTCCTCTCAAGTAACAATTGAAAGACATTTTAATTTAAAACAGCTTTTAAAAGATCATTACTGCCTTAATAATGTTATTTATTTACACTAGATTTTTTAAACATTGGATTGTATTTAAGATTTAAAAACATTAGAGTGCACTATGCAAATAAATATATATTTACCTCTACCTTGAAATAATGGGTCATTTTGTTTTAGTATAAAGCACCATGAAAGTGTTAGGAGAACAGCGTGAATAAAATTGCTATTTGCATTTCTTTGGCTATCGTGATTATTTATTTTAACAAGTTTTCACGTGAGATATAGATTAGACTACTCCCCATCCCTTTCTAGATCAGTAGAATGAAATATAGTGATATGTAGTCACTATGAAGAAGGATATCACAACCAAACTGTGAACTGTTTCCTGGTAGAGTTCTGTCTTAGGCATCTCTCTCTCTATCATGGTGACTGACTCAACAGTCCAGATTCCCTTTAGGAAAGGGGTTGGTGTGCCATTACTGGGACTGACCAAATGTAGTGACCAAAGAATTTTCCTGAAAAAATGCAGGAATTTTTGAAATCACTATTTTCTTCTCAAAAGGAAAAAGTCAGTATCAAATATACATACGCACACGTATATATACGCATACTCACATAAATATATGTATGTTAAATGTGAAAACCTGAGACTAAAATTAAATCTTTCAAATTATGTTTTGAAATGTTGAGAGTATAGCTATTTCAAAATGAAATATTTGTTCTTCATTTCAGCATTTGTGAAGAAATATTACCATGACAATTGCTGATATATAAATCTTTCTCATCTCATTTTGGGAAGAATACGTATGTCAAAATATCAACATTTCCCATGGGACAGAGATCTTGAACAGCTCTAATCAGTGTCCTTTTCAGTAGATTTTTCTCTGATGCTTATACCTGTCTTCAAATCAACTGCTGTTGGTTTTTTGTCATTCAGTAAAAAAAAAAAAAAGCATGGAATCAGGAGATAAAGAAAGGACCTCATGAGTTGATCTAATCTGTTCTCAGTATCATGTAAACCTGATATATGTGTTTTGTTATCAAAAATTACTCTTCATAACAATCTGTTTTTTTCTGAGACTAGGAATAGTCAGTGTATAATCCTAAACTTATACTTACTCTTTCATCACCAAGGAAGGATTCACCTCACCTAATCTGTCATTATCTGAAAGTTAGGCACCTAGTTAAAACTAATCAGCCATTCTCGGTCAATAACCACAACAGAGAAAGAGTTGTATATCTTCCCTCAGTATCAACAGGCACTGACAGAGAAAGATTTATCCATTTCAGAACACACAGGACTCATCTTCCCAATGCTAGTTCTCTCCTCTGATTATCATGGGAAAAGTAGATGTGATTTGGTGCTTACCTTGAGACTAATTCTCACTTAGTTCTTCACCTGGACATGCTCATTTTATGTACTAAAGAATTATGTGACTTTTGCTGTGGGGTTCAGTATTAGCATCTTTTACCTTTCTGTATGTCCTTTCACCTGAGAACATCTTAGTGCTTCTTAACCCCTAACAGAGAGTAAAATAAGACTTATTTAATAGTTAGTCAGACCAAATAATAAATAGAAATGCCATCACAAAATTTAACATTCAGCCTTTTGCTACTGATGTTATCAGACTAAGGGATAATTAAGGGAGAAGGAGACAACAAAATTAAAATATCTTGCATCACATTTTGCATAAGAAGATATTAGTAGGATGTCCATCCACAAGAAAGTGTCCTCAAATAACAGAATTAACACTTAAAAAGAGAATGTTCATGAAAGCTGAAGGCAAACAAGTGAGCAGGATCAGTCAATATTAAGCAGTGAAAATCAGTACTTTAGGACATGTATTTTCAGTATACTACAGAAGAGTCTGAACTGTAGGAAAAGCATGAATTAATCAACCTTTTTTTTTCAGATGAAGCAGAAGAAAGAAAGGAAAAAAAAAAAAAAGCGGAGACATTCCAGAGCACTGAATTATATGAGTAGACAGTTTAGTGAGATTCAGTGTTAAGGACCTGTATAAGAAGGATCAATCCTTGTTTACCACGTGGATCCAAAATTCCAGCTACACTAGCTATAGCACATGAGAAAGCATGAAGAACAGAGTACTGTAATTTTATAAAGAAGTGGTGCAGATTGACCTCTGAATCTGAGAATCATTGCAGTTGCTGTATCTCTCAAGCAAAATATGAATGTCTAGATACTGGCAGTGAAGATTCCTAAATGTTTTATTTTATCAGGGAAAGATGGACAAAGTGACTACTGGAAAGCGAAATATAAGAGGAAAAGACAGAACAGATTTCTATGTCCTAATAAGTGGTGTGCCCAGATTTCATTGAGCTGTTTTATTTTTTTTTTTCTTTTTAACATCATAAACATGAGTGGAAAATGAATAAATATGAGAAATTACATATTTTAAAACTGTTAAATTTGGGTTAATCCTCCATGCTAAAATTAATCTGCGTAGACTTCTGCAGTATAAAAACGTCTGTGTATATGATTTTTTTCAAGATTCAGGCAACATTTGGTCATTTATTTGGTCAATGAAACAGCAACAGTTAGAGATGTTGAGAGAAACAAAGATCTGTGTTTCATGGCCTAAGTCAAATACTAATGAAGTCTTAAAGGAAAAAATAAAAGAATGATATTTAAAAACAGTTGGAGATGCTTAGATTCCTATATATGTTACACATGTACCACCCTACAATATTTGAATAAGTATCTTGATGATGGTGAATTTATAAATTCATTCTCTATGTCAACCTGAAAGTTAGGAGAAAATGTTTAAGAGGAGCTCTATTTAAGAGTACATCCCTTTGAAGAATTTCACTCAAGTGCTGTTGATGGAAAGACTTGCACTTTGTTTTTTCTGGGAAGTCAAGATGCTTTTTGTTTGTTTGTATCTTTTTTAAGCCACCAAATTTAATTGTTTGCTTCCCTGGCTGTAATGAAATAAGCAGATAATGAGTTTTTCATTGTTCACTAATTGTATACTAAAGATGAGGCACAGTCAGCCAACTGTAAATTGCTGCTTTACTGTAATGTTTGGATATTTCAGTGCAAATAGTCACAAATACATCTGTTCCTGCATAAAGTAAAATGTCTGTGTTATGAAAACAAGCTGATGTAGAGAGCAATAAAAAAATAACTATGATAACTTCTGTTGATTAGGATTTGGTGTAGTTTGAGTTGCTTTTGACATCTCAGAAACATGCTTGTCTGTTTCAGCACCATAAAGACAGGCGATATTTCAGCAGCTTTTCTTGCTGTATAGTATTTAGAATTGCAAACCTGGAACTGATATTCACAGATAATATAAATCCTAAGATCTAAGTAACTTTGCAATGCAAAATGAAAACCTGTTAGGGCTCAACAGGCACCATCTTCTCCTTATCTTGGTTGTTTCTAAAAATAAAGTTTCCCAAGGTGAGTTAAGCATCCAAGTTATGTTAACTTTGAATTTCCTGGCATGTGTGTCTTCTCATTTTTTTTCTGTCTGTTTTGGGAATGGGATGGATTTAACATTCTAATCTGATCCAAAGTTCCCTGAAGGATCCAGATAGAAATTTTAACCCTATTGAGTTTAATGGCAGCTTTAGTATTGATATAAAAGTGACTAGGATTTCATGTTAAAACTTTCAATCAGATCATCCATAATGTATAAGCTTCAGTTCAGAGGAAAAAATGACTGCTTAATCAGTAAGCCCATTTCTCTGTGGAACAGGAAGGTGTCAGTAGACAATGTTTCATAATGGACTTGATCCAAAACTCACAGAAGAAAAAGAACAGACTCATGTAAGAAAAACGACAGGCTCTTGTAGACTTTTGGTGACCTTGACAATATTCAGTGTGACCACTGTTCAGAATTATACCACTTCTTGCTAACCGCTCATCTCCCTTTAATAAAATACACAACCTACTTCATTCTACAGATAAACAAGTTTAGTAGTTATTTAGTGACCACAAGATATTGTAGCATGATTTCATAGTTATAAAAAAAGGTATCTCATTTTAATTATGAACTTTTCAAATATTATTCGCTCTGTCCAGCTTCTTCCTTGGGAAATAATAAAAAGGACTGAATTTAAAAATTATAAATCCTGCATATATTGTACCATGGGAAGGCATTAATCTTGGCTCCAGAGGTGCATACATCTATATACACCAGTTGCATTTGTCCTGTCATTAACCATTCTGCAACGCAGCCCAGCACGGCTGGTGACGCAGCCTGGCAGCTCTCGAGGCTGGAGGCAGAGCTGACACCTGGCTGCCCCACGCCCAAGATCAACCACCCCATGTGCTCTCTGCCTTCAGCTGTGAGCTTGGGTCTGCTCCCACAGCCTCTGAGACCAGCAGAACAATTACTGGGGAACACCTTGTGGGGATGTGGTCAAAAAGCATATTTAAAAAACAAATTGTTTTTTGGGAAACTGGAAGTATAGTACATTTCACTCAAATTGGGCTGTGAACATTTTGGTTTGGCTGATTTTTAAAATTATTATGATTTAACTGTATTTTGAGTTCTGGCTATCTAACCTCATACAGATCAATGTGGGATTTTTATGGGTCTCAAAATTTGCACAAAACTCTGGGTGATTTGGCAATGCCTTGCATGTTGTTTTTTGTATATTTGCTGAGCCCTTCCAACATTTTTCCATTTCATTAAGAAGAAAAAAGAAAGCAGAGATAGTTCACAGTTTGGAAACAACCGTGTGATAAGTCCATGCTGGCAGGACCATTTTTATATTTATTATTATTTTATATTTTTACATATTCATAGACATTTTATATATAAATATGTATCTTTTATATATGTATTTATAGGCCAAATTTGTAGTCACTGGTATCTAGTGCATTGCATTGGTGAAGAAGGGACTCATGAAGGTCCAACTGACAAGGAAGGCTAACTAGTTGACTGAGAATTAGAAATCTGCATAAAGACCAGGTGCCTAAATGTTTTTAAGAATCAGAACAAGCTAGGGGAGCAGGTGATTACTGCTGTGTTTATTACTATCCCCAACTTACTAGTTCATCAAGGCCTTTCCTTTGAGACCTTTTGAACTAATGAACATTAGGCTTATAACAGTCCTTTTTGACTTAAGTCCACAGTTGCAGGTCTTATCCTCAGCATTGAGGAAGCAAAGCTGCTCCAGCAGAAGCACCAAACAGAACAGATCCCGGTTCCAGAACCAAATGCCCCAGTTCTCTGAGAGAGGCTGCCTGTGACTGAAGAAAGAGTGAACAAAATATTGTATTGGTGCTGATGGTTATATCTTTGGAGCAGGCAGAAAAATTAAATTAATAAGCTCAACACCATGAAGAAGGAAAACAAACATAAAGTCTCAAGAAAAAAAAAAAATGGAAGTGACATTAATTCCAAATCCACACACATGTAACTTTTTCTTGTGCTTAGCATGGGGGCTGAGAGGAAGAACACATCCATCCATATTTCTCCCCAAATGAAAGCTTTACAAAGACCATTCCAAATAATACAGGAGTCTCCAGAATATAGAATACATGTTACAGATGGTAAAGCTCAAGAAGCTCTCAGAAGGAAACTTCTCAGAATTAAACTGCACAACTATTTTAGTTGCTTCCTTATTATTTGTAGCTTTAATAACAGTGGTGCTTATGCATTGTGTTTCTTCTAAATATGTGTGCATTTGACACTTGTAGTGGTTATTCCAGTTGTTCATAGTAAAACAGATCAACATTTTTTATTCAGCAGTTTTCATCTAGCTTATATACATTTCTTGTTAATATTCTTCAGTGACTAGAACTGGTATTTTCTGAATTCCTTCTACAGAGAACCTATAACACAATCAGTGAGTTAAACTATTCCAATGACTTTGTCACTTGTCTACTTGAAAAATGTAATGAGAAGAATACCAGGATAAACATGCATGTGTGTAGGTGGGCCTTACTATTTGCCTAGTGGTGAATAGTCTATTTGAGTTTATGCTCAGAACTTATTACCAGGTAAACACTACTAGTCATGATAGTGTTTTCTGTCTGGCCCAAATAGGAAACCCACTAAGACAAATCCTTGCTAAACTTGGTAAAATTCAGCTATCTTCAGCCTTGTGCTGAAATAGAATTTTTTGCCATTGATTTCACAATAGAAAGGACTGCTCCACTACCAGGATCTAGTTGCTTCCAGAGGATCTGGTTGTGTTTGCTGTCAAGGCTCAATCTTTTCTATCTCATCTTGTCTGGGCTGTTTGCAGCTCTGTGGAGATTCTAATTTTAAGGCCCACCAAAGGAGCACCACAGCAGCCCTACTAGCAGAGGTTGCTGGAGGCATGTTTTGAATTAATATATCTCTATCAACAAACCACAAGCCCTACCCAACTACTGCCAGTGAAGATCTCAGCAAAATTCCAGGACACTCTTCTTATTACAGTTTTTTGTGTCCTGCATCTTGAGTTAAATTTAACTTAGACTAATTAATTCCTGAAGGTGACTTCTTAGAAAATAACAAAAGAAAATAAATACTAAACAAATCAGAAAAGCTGTAATTAGATTTCTTCACATAAGGTAAGAGAAAAAAATTCAATTCGCTATGAAAAAACATATAATGTTGTTTCTTCTAACCCTTTTCATTCCCTCTGGGGCCTTTATTTATTGCATATTTCAGCAGTTACTATCGGGTGATGAGTCTATCAAATGATAATGTAACTGCTGACTTCATTTATTAAACTTCACAAGGGCCAGGCATGAAGTGTAAATAGAAAAATCACTATCTCTGGATGCCAACAATGATAATTGCAGCTACAGTTACTGTGAAAGCAGTAGAGTGCTTTGCAGAGTAAATGAGAGGCAGGTTTTTCTTCAGTAGATAAACATCCTGTTGTAGTTCTGAGTGAGTGAAGAGATAACACAAACAACACAACTGTTTAGCTGATGCACTGCTTATCATTTGGCTAGGTGAAGGGAAAAGATAGGAATGATAAAGTCAAGTAAAAATATAGGAATGAGTACTGAACCCTGATCAAGAGAGAGATATATGGCCTAACATATCTCCAGGTCAACACTATAGAAAGAATGAATTTTCAAATTACACCTCTGCATTATTCAAATAATAACTACCTGTTTCCAGAACAGCATTCTCCTTCTGCCTCCCCAGGGGTATCTTCAGTGTGTTCCCAGTGGTATCATCCAGCAGTTACGACTCTCATATATCACTCTGCTTTGAAGGGCTAAACTCAATGCAACACAATATTTAGCAGTGTTTCAGCAGGGAATGATAGAGGGAAGATGGGCAATTCACTACAAAGAAAACAGCTTTGGGCACAAGCTGTAGAGGTCTTGTTTTCATGCACAAAGACAAGGCTCAGATGTAAGCTTTGAGGGATTTATTATGAGAACACTGAATGACTAAAAATGCAAAGCTTGGAGCGTTACCAAGGTAGCAGAAAGGAAGTTGCACCACCCCCCCCACCCCCACCCCCCCCCCACCCCCCCCCACCCCCCCCCCCCCGTTTGCAGGCTCATTCCTGGGTGTCTCCTTCATTTCGTAAGAGTGAACAGTCCTGTCATTATGCCATGAGCTGGAAAGTCAGGAGGCACAGTGTCTCAGTTCACCACTCAGTCAAGGTCAGTGCTAGGAACAGATAAGTGAAATAGCCAGTGATGGGTTCTCCAGACCTTTCTCAGCATGTTCTCTCTTGGTTTTGCAGGAGAGACAAAGGAGGTAGTGAGTTCAACCAGCAGTAGAGAAAGCGTCAGAGAGGGCAGGGTTCAATGACTGGCTATGCTTTGTCTCTGAATGACTTCTGCAGCCCCAAAGATTAAGAAGAAAGTTTAATTCTTTCTCTAACATCAATGATAAGCTTGGAAGCAGTCTTAATTTTACCACCATCCTTTTGACTAACGTCAGCTGAATCAGACTGTTCATCTGCACTTCCATTTCTGAAGCAACAACATGGCAATAGTACTATTTCCCCATTGTGTATCTCAGAAAACATTTTAGTAGCACATAGATGCTGCTTTGTTATTATACACCTTATGGTAGGAAGAAAGGCTGGAAAAGTTGTTAATTCTGAGTATATTTAAAGGCAGAAATTATTACTATTTTTTTTTACCAGCAGTGAAAAAAACAAGAGCAGATTTCAGGGCAGGTGGTAAAGAACCAGATGCCATTGACAAATTAATAAATCTTCAAATAATAACAAGAGTAACTTCTCAAGTGAACTCAGACTGAAGTTTTTTTGGTAGTGGGTCAAGCTAACATATGGTCAGCTTAGACTGTGAGATGACAGACAGAATCTGAAGAGAAGCAATCAAAACAAAATCTGTTAAGGAACAGACAGCAAAAATATGATCAGTGGAGGCAGGAAAATTAGACTGACAGCTGAGAGAAGCAGATAAATGATAAATAAGCAATTTGGCCTTTTTTGGTAACAAGAGTTCAAGCAATTGTCCCCTCTGCTATATTATTTCATAAACTTTGGATATCTTAACAGGTTGAAAATATGAAAGTCATTTACAAGTAAATAACCTGTTTTCATAGGGAGTGAAACACAAAGCATCACTGATCCTGTTTCCAAAATGGGCATACTTTTTCTAGTTGCCTGAACTTAATCTCTTATTTGCATCAATACAAAGTAGATCTAGATATACTTCTATGCCCACTTCTGCCAGAGTTCCAGCCATGTTAGACATTACTGAACATATGGAGGAACTGAAAAATCCAGACAAATCACCGACAGGCAACTGCAGCAAGAGGGTCTCAGCTTTGGCTTTCTTGGTTTGTTAATTGCTCCTGCAACACGCTTTAGGAAAAGGTCAGACAGATATCTGAAGCAACACAAGTGTTATCCTTCACTGTCCATTCCCCTGGTGCTGTCCACTGCAACCTCTCAAACCAAAACACACCATGCAGAACTGAAATAGCAGAATAGATCTTATGAGCACTTTTCATTTGCTCCAGTGCAAACTCAGCCAGCTATGTTCAAACACCCTTTTGAAGCAAATCATCTGCCAAAGTCCATTGTCTAGATCTGGCAATATGTAGCAAAACATGGGTAAAAACTATAGCTCCAACAGAATCAATGGAAAACTTTCATCTGCCAGTGGAATTAAAATATGTAGTAAACACAAAAACTGAAAAACCTGTTTTTGTCATGAGTAAATTACAGCCAATGCATAATCTTACTTCAGACTCCTCTTGAATCCTTGAATTCTTATCTAGAACAGTCAGTGTGTGGAAGGGGAAGATTTAGTTGAAGAACTAGTTAACGTTTCTGTTTTGAGATATCTGTGCTTGCACAGGTGGATATATATATTTATTTAGCATCATGCCATGAACTCAAAGAATTTTGAGAGAGTTCCTAGCAATTAGCCAAAGTAACTATGAAATCTCTTCATCCCATTTTGCTTTCTAGCTTCTAATTAATAAAAGAGTAATAAACCCTTGTGAGATATTTTGCTAACTGCTGTGACCACTCCACAGTTGCCAGCTACAGCATGGTTTTATTAGTTGCATTTACCGAATAGCAGAGTTTCTATGAGCTCACACGCATGATTTCAGAACTGCAAGAGTAATAATAAAAAACAAAAAAAAAAGGTTAAACTTTGCTGATTACACTCTAAGCAGTTGTATATTCATGTTTTACAGGAACTGTAAATTTCTTTATGGACAAATATTTATTTATAACTATATATTATATGTAAAAATTATAATTTACCTTTAAGTGTCTATCAAAAAAGCCTAAAACAAATTAGCAATGCAAGAAAGTCAGAGGAGATTGAGAGGCTATGTCAAAAAATATATCTATTCCAGAGAGTTAATTAAAAGCTGACCATGTCCAAGGGAGTTGAAAACTCAGTGTTCAGTAAAAGCAGCTGCACCAGGACTATGACTTTACAGGTGACACTTCAGCACTGCTGATTTCCTGACTAACAGTAGATAAGACGAGGTCAGCCCTGGGTCCTGGCTCTTAAATGAGAAAAGTATGTCTTGTGTTTGGTGTGCTGAGCCAGAACTAGAACCAAATCCCACTCTCTAAGCGAGCATCCCTCTCACAGCCTCTCCTGTGGCTCAGCAAGGCTTGATTTCCTTCTTTGCACAGTGTCACAGTCTGAACATGAGGGACAGAAAATGTATCTGCTTGAGACTGGTTTGCACTCAGGTGCTTAGGGTCCTTCCTGCGGATGCAGTTTTTTAAAGGAAGTCTTTAGCTGTGCAGGTGCAGGGGTGTCTTTTGAGCCATATATCCTCACATGATTTAGGTGCCTAATCCCCACAAAGGGAACAGGCTTTAGGATTCTCCATCCTTTCCAACATTTGTTTGGCTATTCAAGCTGACTTCCTAGTACAAAGGAATCAGACTGTCATGCTGTGACCAGTCCATGCCATTGTCCTCACCAGGACAGAGTTGCCACTCATTGACCAACTGCTGGGGAGTCACAGCTAGATTCCTGGGGATCCATCAGTGAAACACTGGAAATGGAAGTGCCAACAATGAGCAGTGTAACAGGGAAACCCCTTAGTGAACAGAACCCTCTATTGGTAAAAAAGGGATACTACTTCTCTGTTCTTATAAGGATGCATTCATTGCTATGACTAAGTGCTCAGATTAACTAGACTGGTGATAGTTATTCAAAAATTAGTACAAAAATTAGCCCAATACACAATGGGAAGGGGGTGCATCTAATGAAGGCTTTTCTCCCTCAGTGAACAAACTTGTTTGCCAGATAAAGTCTTATAAAAGATTACATTAATAAAACCTCTCTCTATTTTATATTCTGCAAGCAATTCCAAGTTGTATATTTGCATTTCAACTTAATTTCTATTTGTGGGTTTCTACACTTTTATCAATAAGAAGTTGGATTCCAGAAAGAGAATGCTGGACTATTATCCAAGGCATGAAATGTCAGGATGTATATATTTACATTTCCTAAAAAACAAACTACCTATTGGCAAAAAGATAATAGAGAAAATATAATGCATGTGAAAGATGATCGTATGAAATGCACAGAATTTTTAAGCCCTCTGAAACACCAGTAGAAAAGATTTTCTGCCTAGGGATACAGAAAACAATTTGTAAAATAGTAGAACAGTGGGATGTGATGAAGTCTGTATTGAGTCATCTTCAAGTGTCATCAAATGGATGAAAAAATCCATAAAATCCACACAGATTGAATGAGTTACCTATGTTCAGATTATGATTTGCACTGGAAAGAGGATTATCCCTGCATTGCTACTGTGGATGTTACAATCAAGGCAGGAGTTGCTTTTCAACCAGCTGAAATGAAAACAGCTTAGACTGGACAGACTGGTTCATGTAAGGTAGAGGTGAAATTAGAAAAAGGCTGAGCTGAAAGACGGAAGCTCTAAGGTCTGTGAAATAGTGTTTTTCAGACTGATGACTGTAATGTTATGCTTCTAGTATGTCACACTATAATATGATCCAAGATACATTAGATTGTTTCCTTTTGTGGAACCACAATGTTGGGAGATGTTTCTGATTTGGAACTTGAAACATACACCTCACTTAAATATGTCACTCTGATGAGGTTCAAGAGCTTTACTGAATCAAAGCCTTTTCTAGTAAAATATATGATTTGTGATAAACACACAGAAATAAAAGGTTACCATTCCTCATCTGAGCTGCAATAAGCATACATCTATAGGATAGATGTCTGCTACAATATAAAATCAAATAGCTGAAACTTTCTGTTGATCACTTTTTTTAATACTGCTTCAATTAGATCATTTGCAGCTCTCGAAACATACACTTAGCCTCTCACTCAAGTTGACAAAAAAACACCCACATTTGTTTGACTTCTTTGGAGATATGGTAGATACCAAAAGTCCCAATTGCAGTGATGCAGGGAAAGGTATAAGATTTGTATTAGTCCTCACAGCACACTGGCTAAAAAGTCCATTTTTTTCAGTTGCAGCCTCCTTGGGACTCAAGCTGTCTTTCTGCAGAAGTGAGACACTATACAATTCAATTTTTGCCATTTGAGAACTGCAAAGCACTTGTAAATATTTTACTATCCATTTTATGATTTTTTGTAAATGAAGTGCATAAAGGAGCTAAAGAGATTATAGCATTTTCTGTATTTCTATTCGTTCTTTACGACCCCCCAAACGTTAGGTGAAAATCTGTAAGTTTATCCATAATGTGCAATGATATAGCACATAGATTCTAATAGATGGTATTACAGTGCATAGATCTCCCAAAGCAGAGGCTGATGAAAATGGATTTCACTGCATGTGGAGCTGGAAACATACTTGTCAGCTAAGCATTTCAACAATATTAAATTCATAATAAAGAACAAATAGTCATTATTATTCTTGGTGTAGTTCCATGCGATTGCTAACGTATCCAGCTGCCAGTCTGATACAAAAGGCATCTTTAAATATGATGGTTTGTCCAGACCACAGACTGCATAGAAAGAACTGCAGTGCTGCTCTACTGACAGTTAACTTTAACACTATATTCATTAACATGAACATCTGACAGAGAGATTTTTAAAACCATTGATAAATGCCCATTCCATGTTGAGCGAATATAAAAAGATACTTTATGGAATTATTTTTTAAATCCTTTTTTTTTAATCACTTCTTGTATCTCTTTGTCCTCCCTAATTAGTTAGCCAATACCTGCGGTGTTGAATTGTTTTTGCCAGAGAAAGCAATCAATGATATGACTAGAATGATGCTCAATCTGATTTTACTTGCTTGGATTTAGATTTCAGGTTGGCTAAGCCACTCTCTAGAAGTAAGGTGGCTGTTATTTTCAGTTCACCTTAGAGACAGCCACAGGCAAATTCAATAATGAAATATGATGAAGCATTGTTTTCAAATAACTTCAGCAGCAGTAAGGATATCATAGCTCAGAAATGACCGCAAATAATATTTTTGAGCTATTTGATTACATTAAAAAAGTCATTTTCAACAGAATTCAACCATAAAATTTGTGCCACAGAAAAAAGACAAGAAATGAAAATACTTGCCTTGCTGATGAACACACCATATATTTAGGAAGTCTTGGCTCTTGTGTTGGAATTAGTAAAGCATGATTAAGACACCATCAGATGACCTGGCCACCACAATCTTTCAGAAAATCCTAGGATTGTAAAACATTGAGCTAATGAAATTTCAGACTGTTGGGGGGTTAAGTGAATAATGGGGAAATGGCTTCTTAGGAAGTTGAGACATGACACAGTCTGGACTAAATTTCAGTTTGCCATTTCACTAAGGCTGATTTTGGGGTGAGCACAGTGGCTATATCACTCAGATACTAGTAGTTCTCTAGTGACTTCTTACAGATCTGCTATCAAGCTTGGAGAACCAAGCGAGATCACCCAAAATGTAGTGAGGAAAAAAAATAGCAGTTTAAGTAACTGTGCTGTTTCTCTCCTCTCTTCAAAGTCCCTGCAAGACCTAGGAGTACTACTAGCAAAACCTGAGCAGCCCAGAGCAGGCATTAGAGTCTGCCTAATCTACACCAAAAATATATATTGCATGTTTTATTTTTCTTTAAGTTCCTCTACCCTGGACTGAGTATTGCAGTGGCAAAGCCACAGTGGTTGATGCAGACACGTAGGATCCTATAACCATAGGGTAGGATCACAGGACCTTGGAATGATCATCTGGGATGAAGAGAACCTCAGGAGGTCTCAAAGCAGGATCAGCTATGAGATCAGACCAGGTTACTCATGACACTTATTGAGCTGGTTGCAAACTACCTTCATTGCAATCTCAACAACCACTGCAGCTGTGCAGGAAGGCACTGAGTTTGCTGCTGTTCAGTGATTTGCTCTCAGCCAGGTCAAAAGATAAGGAAGACTGAGAATGCTTACAGAATTATATTTAAGCTGTGAGATGAAAAGCAGTTTTCTGATTCACATTAGGCATTAATAGGCCCCAAGCTATAGGCAGCTGTCTACAACATAAAATTAAGACTCTTACTGAAGCACCATCTATGTCTGCACTCTGACTATGCAAAAATGACTAAGAGTTTGGAAAAAAAGTATTTTAGCAAGGCTTGAACTGCAACAGTGTAGGTGGATGGCAATTCTGGTTTTGGCAGTAGGACTGCATGTATGTTTAAGTAGCAGTATACATGTATTCTTACCTTCCCCTGCTAGTGGATACTTTTTGCCTAAGTATGTCTAGTGCACAAAGACGAACACAAAACCCCTGAAAGAAAGATAGAGGAGAAGGACAGATCCCCTGACAGCAGAAAAGGAAAGAGAAATACAATCTTTACACTGAGAGAGATGAAATGGGGTGTTTTGAAGAAAGCAGGAGTGAGTTGCCCCAGTGAAAGTTGATAGGCAAGGATCTGTTATACACAGCTTGCAAACACAGGCTTGTGATTTATTAGGAAGGTTCAATTTATTGCTGTAAGCCTTGAGCACAATAGCTTTCAAAGTTTTCAGTTTCGCAAACACATAGTAGATTATGCTTGTTTTTCTCTGGTCACATCTGTGACCCTGATCCATGGCTCAGTGCCTGAAATGAAAGCAGCATTAAAAAAATACTCACCACTGTAAAATCACAGAGAGGTGATAAGAGTCTTTCTACATACAAAGCAGATATGATGAGTGATTTTGAATAAGCCACCCTACTGGGGTGATTGTATTGATTGGGAAAAAAGGGATAATCATACACTGACTTTTTTTTAATCAGATATGCTCCTGAATTTTCTAAGCAAGAAAATCTAGTGGATACATTTATTACAACTCTATAAATCTATGCAGAGGCAGTTGTAGCTCGTACTTTTACATTTCCTGTCTCAAATTCTTCTACACTGTGACAACATTTAGGGTGTTCCTTCCTAGAGGTGGCTGCATTTCAGGAGTGAGACACCATTTGTGTGATCAATTGATATTGCCTGCATAGTATGATACAAATGCATCAGGCTTTATTACTGTCTTTATTTATTCTTGCATTATGTAGTATAGCAGCAGCAGCAGCAAAGTTTATCATATTCTTTCATACACATGATAGTGCCCAAAGCACCCAGGATTTATCCAGCATAAGAACTTCTTAAAGGTTCCAGAAGCACAAACCATTGAATAGCAACCACGAGAAACTATTCTAAAACACTTTTGGTTTTGCACAGGATCATCAAAATATTTAATTTATGCTCCTGGCAGTGATTTCCATCTCCTCTTCCCACACCAAGAGGCATCACTTTGGGATTTGATTTTTTTTTTTCAGCATGGCCCACTGAATAGCTCAGAATGAGTGCTCCAGTAAGCAGAGATGGGAATGCTAACATGACAGTGCCCCTATCAGATCATCTTGCAAGATTTCTAGTCAGACAGGTTGTAACAAGCAGCTGCTTCTTTGACATTCCTCAGCTTCTCAGAGGAAGAGCCCAGGATTTTTCCAAAGTAAGCCTTTAAATCTAAAGAACTATACACTCAATTTCAAGGATAGTATTTGAAGATACCTGTGTTTAGACTATATCCACCCACTTGGAGACTTAAAAAGCTCTCATTCCTGCAGTGTGCTTGCTATTGCTGAATGGAGATCAAAACAGTACCTTGATTTTGGAATTATTTGTTCAGATTCTTGTGAGACGTTTATCAAAGGTAATTTGTTTCTCTGTGAGGTCCCCAAAACAAAGTCATGCCTGTGAAGCAGTCAGATCCATTTACAGCACTGAAGAATGCAAGTATATCCCATACTTATCCTTCATATGGAGAAGAACCATGTTTAAAAGTGTTAGAGTCTGGATTTGTAACAAAATGTGTCAGAGCTGGATGGATGTATAGTAGATATTGTGGAAATAATCTTGCATACAGAAGACTGCAGTGAAGAAGTGCCAGTTGCTTTGGCAGACTCCATGGTCACAGCAAACTATAAAGCAAAACAGGAATATCTGCTCTGCTCCAAAGTGCTTCTTATAGGTCTTTTTTGAGTGCAAGCTTCACATGATATCCAACAGGGTAAATGTAGATTTTCTCTGTATTAATCTGGTGGAATAAAACTGATCTATCAAAAAATGCAAAACAAACCTATATTTTGCTGTCCAAAGAGCAAGATATGCAACAGGAAAATAGCACAGCAGATATCTATATGAAAATAGAAGACTACTTGCTGAATAGAGTCACAGCCATAGATTTTAGTCATCTGTTTAAGCTGGCTAGGCTAATGGCTTGATTTAAAGAATCCTTTTTCAAAGAGAAAAGATGTACAACAGTGCTTGTAACAAATACCGGTTTTATTTGTTAACTGAATAAGAACAGGGGATTTTCTAGAATTTAAATAATTCTGATGATTGTACCAGAAGCATTTTTTTCCCCTGGTTAATTTTCCAGTGAACAGTATTGTGCTTTGGCTTCACATGCAACGAAAGCCTCTTGCTGATATTAGTACTAGACCTCTTCCTCACAACTCATCCTCTGTTTCCCACCTTGTGTCCTTTACTATTTCAAGATGCTCTTTCCCACACTTCCTTCCTTGATACAGCCTATTTTCTAACAGTAATTAGAGGGGACTGCTGTAGAAAGAAGTTGGCTAGACTGCCAGAGTGTTTGCTTCATTAGAGGGCCATCTCATCAAGGAGCTATTTACACATTCTCTCTGCTGCCACCATTACCTGTGTTTTTTTTTGAAAGAAGCGGAGTCTCTCAGCCTATACAGCAGACAAATACACTTCAAAACCCCAACTAATCAATCCCAGCATTATACACAGAAATCTCATGCTTTCTCAAAACTTGTCCCAGTGCTTAACTCCTCTAGCACTCCTGGACTCACGCTGACACTTTGTGGATGTCTCTGCATCCTGACACACAAATGTAAAAAAATTAGCCAGGACACAGACCTGAGCATGGACTTACGATCTTGCTTTCTTTAGATGAAGGTCAGACAGTGCAGTTTCATTTTTCACAGGCAACGAGAATGCATTTCCACCCCAGCTGAATAGAGTGCATGCTCTGCAACAGTAACACAGGCTGATTTATTTTAAAAAGCTGGACAGTCTCAAACCTTTTGTATAAATTCTCTTTTTTTTTTTTTTTTTTTTTCCCCCAGCTTTTAGTCCACAAGAGAGATGTACCAGCATATTCATAAGGAAGATGAAGTGGCTGCTCTCTTTTCGCCACTATGCTGTGGTGAAACTCTGCCAGCCAAAGAGAAGTTTCTGGGCCATCAGCACAGACATTGCCTCCATAGCAATCCAGTTCTATTCACTTTACTCACAAACTGCAGTATCACCCATGAGAGTTATTTGGGACATATTAGCTTTTACCATAAGATTCATCATAGCAGTAACAAATGTGAAATATCTTTTGTTGATATTTTTTTCTTCTTAGCCTTCTGCAATTGAAAGCCACAGCATTTTCCAGTCTGTTCTGTAGACAATTAATGTTTTAAAAGTGTCTGAAGCAGCAAGAGCCATTTGCAATGAAAATAACCATTTAAATGAAAAGGTCACCTGCCTCCTTCCCTCTCACAGCCTGCTTGGGAGACAGGGCCATTGCCTTTTCCTTATGTTTTTTAGTCTGGCACCCACTGACAGGCCTCTGTCTTCCACTTCAAGGCATGTGATGTGACAGCCAGCCTCAATTTTCTCTTTTCTTTTTGGTTTGACTATTTTCCTGTGGACAGACTTCTTGCTAGAAGTCCTATGCATAGCTTCTATTCCTTGTAGAGAGGTTAGAATCTGCAAAAAACCTGTATCCCAAAGGGCCTAAGTTCCTCTCCCCCTGCAGCCAAGTGGAGGCTTTTATCCCTAATCCATCAGCCCAGTCAGGTGTTGTGGATACATAGCAGGAAGCTAGGATACACCTTAAATTCTTCTTCCCTCATGAGATTTGTAAGGCTATCTCATGACAGTTTGAAAAAGCTTTTCATAAGGTAAAAGAAACAGTCTGCCCTTGATGCAGCCTTTACTGTTGGTTAATCTATTCTCTCCATGATAGACTCCTCTCTGGACTGTTACCTTGGAAATAAGAACAGTAATATTGTAAAACAATATGACTTGAAGACACACAATTAAAAGGTGTGACACTGTGTTTTAAGCTTGTATTTTATGTTTATTCATTGACTGTATGTGTAATTTAAGTCAAAAGCAAACTTCACTTACAGAAGTTTGGAAAATATGTCTCACCAAAAATGTTATAAAAGATTAAGGTGTAGAAAAGCTACATATATTTTAGACATAAAAGTTAAGGAATAAAAGCCCTGTAGGTTCTTGCTGGATAAAATTGAATGAGATTGAACAGGCACAAAACCAATGGAATTTCTATGATTTGCACCATTGAAAATAAGAAAATGTTTAAACTTTGTGTAGTTGCACAAAGTGTTCACATTCATTGCTCCTAAAGACAAATTTGCTGGATAGCCAGCTGGACAGTTTTGTGGTTCAATGAATTTTGTAATTCACTCTGTAGTCATGAAACAAAAGGAATACCTGTTGGAAACACAATACATTCACCAGCTTTCATCTGGGAAATGATGACATGGCACCTGGGCAACACCAAGTGCTGGGAAGAAACCCCTTACGTGGCATTCTCAAAAATGACATGACTGACTCTGCAGTCAAAACAGTAGAATTAGACAGAGCGGTTTCCAGCTAGTGATGTTTGATGATTTTTCTTGCAGCATTAATACACTTAACTGATGACTAAAATACATCTTAGTTCTTCTAATGAAAGTTCATTTGGTGTTGCAAGCCTATGGATTAGGACAGCTTTCTCAACAGCTGATATCTTTGATTACAAAAAAGGATCTAGGACCAGCCAACAGGTTTTCTGTTAGTAGGTACAGAATAAGCTCTTTTGCCAACTTTTGAGAGACAGCTGCTGTCATCTGCTGACATCTCTCAGATGCCACCACAATATATAAAGTTGCCGACAACTGCTTAATTCAGGCTGGTGTTCAAATTGCTTCAGTTTATCCTGGAGACCAAATACAGTCTGAGGAATTCTGTGCTTACCCCTTGTGGCCAACAGTCAAGAGCTGAGTAACACTGTGATTGACATACATAGCTATGGGAATATTTTCATCTTTATTATAGATTTTTACCTATGTACCATAATATTGTCATGCCCAAGTCTGAAAAACACATTCAACATCACCCTTTAAATTTCCAGAAATAATTACAATTTTTGTCATTTGAAAAGTAGAAATATCCCACAAATCTCAAAGAAGTCACTGTTCTATGAAGCAGGACCTTGGCTAAAATTTTTTCTTAGCTAGTATTAGACTAATTTTTTATTCTGAAAGCTGAAAAATACAGATCTAAGCCCTCTTCCCAGAAGCATGATAGAGAAAATAAATCAATCATTCAATAAGAAAGTTGGTAAAAAACAGAGCAAATTTTTTTTTTTTCTCTTTTAATTACCTTGAGTATTTACTAGTTGTGTTATGCATAGCAATGATCGGCCAAGCAGTTCAAAGGTAAATGCTGCAGTATTTTAACAAAACTACTTCTAAAGGATAGAGAAGGGGCACTAAAAATGCAGATGCCAACAAAGGAAATTTAAGCAGCTTTTTTTAGCTATTTAATCTGTAGCTTCACTATTCTCAAACCTAAAATAGGATTTCAGGGGAGTGTGAAAAAGGTTTATTTCTTGAGTGAGGTCCTAGTCAGCTGAGCATAAGGGGTTTCTTTATTCCTTCTCTGAGAGGCACAAGGGAACCATTTAAAGTCATGATGTTACCTTGCCTACAGTAATCTACATTATATCCTTTTGTTTCAAGGCCATGGCCTACAGCAGGGTAAAATAGTGACAGGATAAACCACCGCTTACATCCTGACATTCTTCCACATTGTTTGGGTGAAGGATTCACAAAGATCATTGTCCAGGGATGAGATCACCCAGAGCAAGCAATTTACAAGCCAAAATTTTTGAAGTCTGGGAAGGAGTCATTCTCTAAAGACGAGTACATATATAAAGGGTCATTCATAGAAGGCATCAGTGCAGTCACTAGAGAAGGACAGGAGCTAGCTCTGGCGTTTGACTATCAGGATACTTATTAATTGCTCCACTTCCCTATCCTGCTAGCTAAATTAAAGTCTCAAATTATTAAAAATAAGCACAATTTATGAGTGTGCATCTGGTGCACTGTCCTTGCAGCTGGAGAAGGAATCTATACATTGACACAATTAGCCATTGGAAAAAGTAGGCTTTTTAAAATCTGTCAGTTTGACTGGTCCTTCACCTCCATGGCTCTCATCTGCTCTAGAGTCATAATTGCTGTCCCACCTGCTGGTTGGGTTCTTGCCTTTCAGCTCTGGCTCTTCCTTTCAAGATGTCTCTATACCCTTGTTACCATAGATTATACAAGGTTGTCCATGAGCCCTATCTTTACACCCATGTTTGTGGGAAAGTGGAAGGTGGGAAAAACTTGAAATCAACAAAGTCTATGAGAAAAAAGTTTAGAAGCACCCATATTCCCTCAGCTAGAGGATATTACATATACAAATAACATATTCATAGAATATTAGCGTTTAGAAATATGGAGCATTATTTTGGTAATTTTAACTCAACCTTCATTAATTTCTAATGTATCAATCTCTGCAGTATGAGACACCCTGTAAACAGAAAGATATGTTGTAACCCAGGAAAAAAGAAACCTTCTCTCCCAGGTAAATGGTTTTCTGAACAAGCTCCAATTTCGACAGCTGGCTCCCATGAGAACCATGTTCTTAGTGTGATTTATGCTGTTGAAAACTGGCAAATAGCCCTGTAAGTGGGTGCCATGCTTTAGCAGGCTCATACTCTCAAATAATTCTGGCTGTGGTAATCTCAAAGAAATAATTTGTCCATGAATGGACTCAAGGCTTCGTAGTTGGGTACAACCTGTCTTGAATGTTGATATAACACAAGTATGTCCTATACCTGAGGTTAGTGGATTTTTCTGGCATCACTGTAGCTACACTAATGAGACACTTGCAGAGAGTTCCCATGCATCAGGGTAATTTGCAGCTGGATCTCTCATAAAAGGAACATTATATGCTGTAAAGCAGATGTGTGCCAAGACAAGGCATATTGGGGAATCTTGCAGCAAAACTGAGCTCTTGGAGATTAGCCAGTATGGGGGGCAAACACCTACTGAGATATTCTCTGAAAGCCCAGGAGATGAGAATGCATGGTTACACAGGATTTGTTTCAGTGAGGCTGAAAAAATTCCACAGATTGGATGAAATCCCCTCTTCCTGACCATTGCTGATGATATGCCTGTTTAAACACATGGGATTTGAGGGATGGAAAACTGTGAACAGTTTACTTGAAGTAAAACAAGAGTTTGACAGGAACTGAACTAAACCAACCTGATTTTCTTGAACATGAAATAAGAGGCTCTAAAGGCAAGTTAGATTCAAAAGCTTAATATTTTTAGAATCACATAGTGCAAATGTAAATTACCATTTACTGAAAAAAAAATACAGTAAAATAAAAATTTAAGTGACTACTTTCAAAAACATTATTTAGACGTCCAGCTTCTAACTTTCCCCCTGATCCCAAGAGTCTTATGTGTTACAAAACACAGTTTCAACAAGTAGTACTGTCTTGAAGAGATAAATATTAAATGGAGTAAAATAGCTAGATGAACATAGCTTATAAAAACCAGTGACACCCCCCTTACATCAACAATTAGAATATTCCTTCTTCCTTCCATGGGGTTACTCTCATCAGTAAAATACCTCTTGTAGTAAAGTGGTTGTACAAACTTATTCTCTAGCCAGTTACTCCAAGGTAATGTAATTTAACAAAGTAGAAAAAGGTGAAAGTCTACCTGCAGTACTGGAAACTGAATTTAATCATTTTGAGATTATTCTGTTTGAATGAATCAGAACTCTCATCAAGGAGAGAAGGGGAAGAATAAATCGGTCAACAGATCAGAGTTAAAAGGAATATCTATAAGTCTACAGGCTAGCAGAAGCTTGCATTTAAGCTTTTAAAATGCTCATGATAGTCACTCATGAAACAATCAAAAGCAATGTCAGAAATTAAAATTATTTTGGATTTCATTACCTGAGCTAACATGTTCACAACTTTCAGTAAAGGGGAGACTTTGTCAAAAAAGTCTGAAAAAAATTAGAAGCATTTTATGAATTTTTCAAAGTTCTGACATTTTGTGCTGTAAGAGGGAAATAAAATGAGAATGTTTACTTAATTTCTTCAAATATATTGACTTTTTATAATTGCTTCAAGGACACTGCTGATTTTACTTCCCTAAAGGGACACAAATTTTTTGTTGATATTAACCAGAAAGTATATAGGATGTATTTAAGGAACATGATGCTGATTTGATTGATCTTTTCTTTCTCTTAATGATGGATGTTGGACTGCAATCTGAACAAGAATATCTTTTTTAATTATCATAAAATCTTTACATTTTTAAGGTATATCTGCTATCATAATCCTTGTACTTACCGTGTAAAACAACAACTTTCTTGTAACTTTAAATAAACAAAATAAGATTGTGGTTATGTTGCATTAAAAATTGTACAATCACCTCCCAGCTTTCCATATCATGAGTACGTTCTCTTCAAATAATACCTTTGTTTAGAAATATATGATTATCAAATATTTTAATCATTATTTACTTGCTGTTTTCTTCCGTATGCAAGCACTGTTAAAGAAAGACCTATAATTTATTGAATTGCCGAGTTGTCCCTAAATCGACAAATGCACTCCTTCCTTTCTCATACACAGGTGTCAAGCCGAGCATTCTTTCATATCTATGACAGTTTCAACTTTAATGACTTTTTCATAATTAACCAGAACAGGGATATTCATATCTCTTTATGAAAAGATCAGAATTCTTTTGCAGGGTTGTTTTTTTGTTTTGTTTTGTTTTGTTTTTTTTCTCAGAGAAAGCTGATTTTCTGCAAACAGGTATCTCTTCCTATGGCCTTTGGATTGATAAATGTGAAATTGTTTTCTTTCTTTGGTAAAGGGTATATATCCCATGGAACTGTAATAACACCATAGCTATTTTAAAGACTGAAAATTATGGCATGCCTGATCCTGACTGTCTGAGACTGTACATTATCTGCAGTCTAAAAGCTTGCTCATCTCAGAAAAGGACAGCTAACAACTTAGTTTTAAGCCACAGAAGACATCAACAATACAGCCGATTCTTTCTTGCAAGGTGTTTTGTTACCAACTTCTTCACAGATTTGAAAAAAGTCAAGAAGTTATTAACTCAAGATCCCTAATCTTTGCCAGAAATTACATGTGATTTATAATTAACCAGATCTGTGAGAGGGACCTTAAACCATACAGTAAAACTCCATGAAAGGAAATTTTTCATTCATCAAGGATTAGTCATCCCTCAAGACATATGAAGAGGGAACAAGGGAAATGAGGGAATGAGAATTACTGTGTTGCTTACCAAACAACATTATTCTGGGGATTCTTGAATTGCACACCAAGGAATAGCTGAACTTTATATGCTCTTCTGGACCTCAAGAGAGACTTAAAATTTCACTGTGGTTCAAAAATGGCCAAGAGGGGAAAAAATAAACTTGAGCTGCATGGAATAGAAACCCTAGTGACTTTTAGTGGTTGTTTAATGCTAAACTTCATCTTGGTAAAATTAACAAGTTGGTTTTGTTTTTTCTTTTTTAATATAACCTCTGTGATCATTACAGGGAACACCTAATGATATATTTCTCATATCAAATGGAAATCTGAAATTGCATAAGGCCCATTGTGCTTCAAGTCAGGTGGTACTCAAGTTACCAGTATGACTCATGAGACACTGCAACGTAGAAATTTCACACAAAATAACGACTGCAGGGCTCAGCCTAGTATGCCTTTGAGAAGATTCTATCCTTTTCCAAAGCAGGCTGCATTAGGAAGACCTGACTGATAAGGTGAATCCAAAGCTGTCTGCTAAGCTGCGAAGACTTGTACTGACATACTTCTTTTAAGCCTAAAGCAACATTTAAAGTACAAAGATCCCATAGTGACACTGTCAAACCCAATACATATACAACATCTGAACCTAAGGAGACTGTAATTCAGTAGTTCCCAGGGAACACAATGAATGAGGAATATGAATGAACTTCAAGTTGATATGTGCTGGGGTATCACTGACAGACATGTTCATTTATCACTCAGTTAGGACTCATTCATCCCTCATATAATTAGCACTTTATTTGTAAGGTCCTATTACTCACCACAGGCCTCTGATTACAGTCAAATTGAATATTCCCAGCAAGTTTGACAGTTTATAGGAAAATCTCTCTACTGAAACTAGTACTAATGCACTTAAATGACTTGAGAAGGTATGGATACCTCCCAAATGATATTGCTTTGTTTCCCCAGTAAAAGGCCGATGGCTGGATTTGTGAATGTGCTTCAGCACACTGGAACAGATGCTTCCAGCTCCAGAATCATAGCCCTCAATCCCTCATTTCAGCTACCACTTCTCCTTACAGTCACCTATGGAGTACACAAAGGTCAATTTTAGATCTCATGTGTATTTAGATTTCTACTTCTGAGCTTGAACAGGACTGTCTTCATCCTAACAGAGTATGAACTAGATGCCCAGATCTCTTCAGGAACATCAAACACACAGTTCCCCTGCCAAAAGCTTCCCAACTGGTAGATACCCCCACAACACATGTTGAGCTCTGTACAAAACTTTGTGATAAACAGGCATTGGTACTTTCCACCTTTCATTTGCTTCTCCTAAACTCATCTACTTATTCAGAATAAGAATTGTAAGAAATAAGAATAAGATCTAATCAATTACTTCCCTAACAAGGATTCAAATTCTTGTCTTTCCTGCCAGAAGAGCAGGATAATTACCAAGCAACAAGCAATGTTGGAGCATGATGGTGCCATTTCTCCAGCAAGAAAGGTCTCATAGAGGCCAGAATTATTCATACATTAATAAACCAGAGGTTGTGGCATCAAATATGCTTTGGAGAGATGCAGTGCCCAGCTATTAAATGCTGATAAATCTACATTCTAATCTCTGTTAGTGTTTGGTAACAAACAGTAACCAGATAGGATTTATTTTCCTTCCCTCTACTGCAGACATAAGCTTCTATATTACACCAGAAATGCATGCATGCAAAGTCCAAGGTCAAACAAGAAGTTAATAGATGAGGAGTTGCAGTACAGTCAGTGACAAAGGTGTTTCAAGTAACCCTATCTCTTCCTTAGATTTTTTGAAACTGTTTCTCTTCACCAGTCTCCTTATGTACGTACTTTAACAACACAGTGTCCTCTGTGTAACTTCCTCTCCCAAGAGAGGCAAAGTTGTATCATGTTTTTCATCTGTCATTACTATCTGTTCTCATTAACTCCATCTTTATAGTACAGTTTATTTCCAAAACACAAACATCAAGAAGCTGATTATCTCAATCTAGAAGCAGAGAAGACTGGGGTCAAAGCAGACCTGACCATAGCAGAATGGTTTCATCTTCCTCATTCTCTACCAGGGCAGAGTATTCATGTACAAAATTGGAGAAGCACTGAAGAAAGCATTAGGCTGTAAGAAGCAACAACAGGCAGTGCTAAACTTCAAAGAGAGCTCATACACCCATTCAAAAAATCTTGGAAGTGTTACCTACAGCTTACTTCAGACAAGTGGAGAAAATGAGACACAAGTCAACTAAGTGAACATCCCAACAAAGAAATTCAATAGCAGAGAACAGATCCAAGACAGTTTCCTTGGTGTCATAAACTTACACTTTACCCCAAAGGCTATAATTTCTTTGGAGAAAGAAATATGTGAAGCATGAATTTGGTTAACTGATCATCAGCTTGAACCACCTCTGTAGTCCCACGAATCTGAGTCCATTCAAACTTTAAAGAGCAATGGGAATATCATACAAGTACATCATTTCCACTTTAATCAAGACATAGGGAGAGCCAAGAACTGCTTCTCTCCCTGCTCAGCTAAATCTTCACTGTATTTAATCGATGCACAGAATTCAAGTCTTTTTGATATAATAGTGCCAAATTATTTTTGGCTTATCAAGTTTCATACCTCTTGGCTAGATAACTGCCTTGACAACTGACCTTCTGTTGGTTCTTGAATTTAAAGACTAATCTTATCTTATATATCCATGAAGCAGATGGAGATGAAAATTTATTTTTTTAAAGGTAAAGATGATAAAAAATATATCATTTTGGAAGTACAAGAAGTTAATTTTGTTTCTGCATCATCTTATTTCACTACTGTTATTATTATAATTATTATTACTACTGTTATTTTATTATTACTGCAAATCTTCTATACCGCTCAGGCTGACTTTAAAGCACTTACACTCTGACACTTCCTCAAAGGCACTTGTGACAAGAAGTCTTACACAGCATAAGCCAGCTTGGTTCTGCAAGGCCAATTTTGGGTCGAGAATTTGATTTTAAATGAATGTTGCATACTGAAAACACACACACATCCCTAGCGTATACATGCCACCTGTGCAATATGTCTGAAACCAGAAATCTAGCACCTAGAGGATGGGCTAACACTGGCAGAATAACACCTCACACAAAGTGCACCTTCAGAAGTGCAAGTTCTTCCAGGGATACAGTGTGCCCAACACTTCACAGAAACATCCAGTCACTCTTCGTTATTGCTTAAGGTCTCATTTGCATATAAACGACCTGAAGGAGTAAATTAACATACCTGGAAGGCATAGGCCAGCATGTTAAGTGCACACACTTTGCTCCCAGTTACTTTGACAGTCCAACTCCAGCATTAAGCAGGAGGATCTCAGCTGTATATTGTGCTGCTCTTCATCTGAATGTAGAGAAGTCCTTCATCTGTCACAAAATTCTTATGACTTTCATGCATATTCAAATAAATATATATCTCTGGATTTGCAGAAGGGGGAGTTACTTAAAAAATACCCACAGTTTGAATAAATATGTCATTTAGGTTAATCTGGACAAACCTGGCACGGGTTTTTCAATGTTGGGTTGCACAGACTTGCACAAATGGCGCAAGGAAAATTAAGCATTTGTCTGAGCACCAGCTACTCCTTCCCTTCTCTGTTTCTCTTCTTGTTCTCACAATGAATCCCACTGGGGTGAAATTAGATGAGGGCTAGATGAGCAGATAATCTTAGGTTTAAGATTCACCTAAAACTCAGGAAACTTGGATTTTTAATCCAATATGTGTTATTAGCCTTTGTCACAACTTGATTCATCACTTCATTTCAGTTTCTCTAGTTATCATTTGCCTGTCTTATCTGATGAGTCTATGCTGTTCAGTTTGTTTGCAGTAGTGTCACAGCAGACAGCCTAGTCCTGTTCCCCCAGCAAAGATCTGTTTGTGCTGCTGTTTCCTTATTTATTTTACACTAGGTCATTTGTGAGCAGTGTTCCTACTGTGTAAGACAGAGAACTTCCCTGTCCTGCCCTAGGAATGCCAGAGAGGGCTTTGGGGGAAAAGCAACGACACTGTGACAAACCTGTTTCCATCCTCCCTGCAGAGTTCTACAGCTAACATTCATAGTTTGCTGGAGTCATCCATAGATGACTCAAAGCTAAGGCAGGGTTAGTAAGCAGAGCTGCACTTCCTAACTAGCAATCTGAGGATTTTGCAGGTTTTTATAGAAATGACCTCATGGTGACTTTTGAAGAATAATATATCATAAGAACACCAGGATAAAAATATAGGCTTGATTGGAGTGGAAGAAACTCCACTGTATTGTATCATAACTTCCCAGGTCTCCTTTATTTCATTAATTGTCTGTAGAATTAAATTATACTCATTTAAAATTACTAGATTCATGAAGCATAATGTAAAATTAAGGGGTATGCCAACTTAAAATACACAGTTCTCCATCAGAGCAATTAATTGATGAAATTAGTCATTGTTTCATAAACTGAAAGCAAGTAAAATATGTGTTTTCAATTGACAAAAATGTCACCAATATCCTTTAATTATTTTTCCAACTAAGTCATTATTATTTTCTTCGCTCTTTCAAAGACAGGTTTTTCACTGTATAGTATTAGCTTGCAGATATCACCACCTCTTCTTCCCAGGTTGACTCCTTCCCTTTTGTGCTGAATAAATTGCATTAAAATGCAGCAATTAAGAATAAAGGCCACCCTTAGGTTGTACATGAATGGCTCTGGATTTACCACAGCATGGATAAAAGCAGAATCGAGCCTACCTTTGTACCAGCTTCAGATTATTTCCTTTTCTTATTTTGCCTGTGATTATTGTGGAGCCATACTGAACTAAAATGATGCTTTCAATCCAATGGTAGGAGGGAATCATTATTTATATTTTCTTAATAGTTCTTCAAGATTTAGGATGGTCTCATTAGTTCATGAGTTGCTGACTGCTCCAGATATAACTGAATTGAAAAAACATGCTTTAAAGAGAATGCTCTGCCACTGAGAACATCCATGGACTAAGAATCTTTTAGTTAATGCCCACAAATTGTCACTCTGAAGTCAATTAGCACTGAGCACAGGTCATGTGCATTCAAGCAGCTATACCTCATTCATAGTGCTACTCTTGATCTCATGATATTGACTGACTGAGACAGAGCTTTTTGACCCTTCTACAGCCATTGTTAATGGAAATGAGGCTTGACCCTGTGAAATTTAAGCTTCAGCCTGTGTTTTCAAAATTAAAATATCCATATTTAATCCTACTGCCAAAAATCCAGCCAGAGATATGATTATAAACTGTAGCCCACAGTGGGATTGTGCCTGATGAGAGAGACATACTCAGAAACCTTCAAAGTGTGCAAATTTTCACTTTAAAAATACTTTAAGTCTGAAGTAATTAATTTGAAACAGCTTGGTGTTATCAAATCCTAGAGCAGTGTCTAAGAGAGCCTTGCTGGGGTCTGTAAGAAGTGAGGCTGATGGCACCACACACACTGAATCTCCAGCCATACTGTTTTACAAAGCAGAGATACCTTTTAAATGTACCTGCCGCTGGGCACTGCAAAATCTGTGCATCAATCTTCCAAGGCTGCCTGCAGAGACCTTACCTTTGTGCCACAGTCTGTCTGGAGCTGCAAATACCATGAACACGCGTTTGGACTGACCAGCCCCCAAGCTTTATCAAAGCTCCTGCTTTGCCAGAATCTAGAAAGGAGAGAAAGAGGAAATGGCTTCCATCGAACTTGGGAGAAATTAAAAAATTCAACTCAGAAATACTGCAATCTTTCAGTTAATTCATTTAACCTGGGAACTACAACAACATAAAGTTACGTGTATGGATGCCACCCCGGAGTAGTAGCTCATCACCGATTCACTCACAGCACGACCACTGTCTGAACCCTTGCAGACATGCCTCTAGGAGTTCAAACCTCACTGAGAATAAATAGGTTTCAAGAGTCTAAGGCACCAGTATTTCATCCCCCATAAGCCATACTATTTTTTGGTGCTACTATGAATCACTTTAAATGAATACACATCAGCTAAGGGAATTCCATTTCTAAACTGCTTGAAGGGTCAGGACTCTTATTTCAAAATTAATTAGTGAGCATTAATTACTCAACAACAGTTATGAAACACTTAAAAGAAAAAGGAATATCCAGAAGTGTCATTAGGAAATACATTCCTGAGGAAATTATTTAATTAGTGTTTAATTACTATTAAATAAATTTATTAGTTGCTAAATATTAATTACATAAAGCACCATTTTTAAACTGCTGGTGTTATTTGTAATTTAAATTAAATACATAGATAAAAGTAGTTTTTTCCACTGTTAAGTGGGTCATTTCTCCTTAAGAGTAGAACATAGCAAATGCTTTACACATGGTATTGATTGTTATTCTGGTTTGACCCCAGCTGCAAGAGTATCATCTTAGATACCAAGACACAATTCTTAGCCCTTTGTAGTTAAAAAGCAACTCTCTTATGTGATAGCAAAAAGTAGTTTCTGTCATATATGCAAACCAATATTACCCTTTTATTGAAGAATTAGGTACTGATTATCCAAGATGTCCTGGATATTTAATAATTGCTACAATGAATTGCATCAAAGAGCAGATTTGAATCCAGCCCTCATGCCACTGAGAGCTCCCTTCAGAACTGAGATGACTTCACCAATAGCACCAGGAATTCTTTGTCCCCTGTACAACCAGCCCTTCACCATGACAACACTCCTTTGACACAGTATTACAGTGAGTAATGAAATAAATCATAGGACTAATTCTGTGAGCAGTTTGGAGATTGAGAAAGTGATTCTTAATTTCTTTTGGTGTATTTGCACTGTGAGCATGTTCTGATGATTCTTGCAACACCATTTGTGTTCTACTTAGGAACAACACAAAAATAGTAATTTCCCGCAAATCTTTATATTGGACAAATTATATGGACAAATTGCAAAATAGTTGCATTTTGTGCCAGATTATCCAAATCATCGGGAATAACGGAGGAATACAGTGGTCGCTGAGGAATTAATTTAATTCCTCCGTTTTCCAAAGGATACCTGATATTGCCTTAGGTCTCATTCCTTCTTTCCACCTCTTTAAAGGTATTACAGAGCAGCCTGACTCCCATAGGCTTCATTACATTTCTTATCTCACAGATCTCTAGTTATGACTTTTTCCAGAATTCATTGCAATTTAAAGATGAAGCAGAAGAGAAAAAACAGTATTTGCTCATGACCCAGATTGCTCAGTTAAAAAAAAAAAAAATAAATGAAAAAAAAAAAAGTTTTCTCCTGCTGTTTTTTAATTGGAACCATCTGTTATTTCATTTCTTTCCTGTAAAGGATAGAAAATTTAAACTCTGGTCTAGATGTCATCTATATGTAGCATGAAAAGTTAGTGTTCTAGGTTTGGGGTGGAAAGGCATTAGGATGCATTAAAGCTGATATACTGGGTATCAGTATTGTTATTAGAGACAAGGAAAACCCTACACAAACCTTGTTAAAATTCTATAATAAAATTAAACTTTTTTTCCTTGTATCTTTTGCTGAAAATATTTGTGTGGTTTCGATTTCTTTTTTCATCCTCCCTCTAGTCAGGCAAAACCAAAACACTGTAAAAAACCCCTTTCTTTTGGTGTTGGAAAACATTGCAGTTATTTTTTGGTGTTTGTTTTTTTTTTTGTTTGTTTGTTTGTTTGTTTTTGTTTTTGTTGTTTTTTGTTGTTGTTGTTGTTGTTGTGGGTTTTTTTGTTTTTGTTTTTGTTTTGTTTTTTTTTTTTTTTATATATATTTCTAAGGATGGAGATGCTACTTCTCTGGGTATCCTGACCCAAGGCTGAACCATCCTCACAGTGACTTTTTTTCCCTCATATCCAGCCAGAATTTGTCGTGCTGCAACTTGTGTCCAGCTCCTCTCAAATCCTCATAATTTGAGAATAATTTGATTTAACTTCCTAATGGGTGGTTATAGAGAAGATGAGGACAGAAAACACTCCCCTTGGCCTTCTCCTCTCTAGGGTGAACAAACACCTCTCCTAGCACATCCATGCCCTCAACCATCTTGATGATTCTCCTCTGAAGCCTCTCCAGTTAGTCAACATCTTTTCTATACTAGGGAGACCGAAATATAGCATGCCAGATGTGGTCTCACTAGCACTGAATATAGGGGATAAATCATTCACCTCAGCCTCCTGGCTAAGGTCTTGCTAACACAACTCAATATGCAGTTAAAATTTCATAGCTGAAAGTAAGACATGGCATACTCTAAGATAATCCCATTAAAAATAGATAAGAAAATTACCTAGGACCAGAGACTGAAAATATTACATTAACATCTTGACTGTATATGAAATTGGACCACAGAGGTGTAAAGACAAGAGAAGCTAAAAATGTATTCATTTTCAGATCAGGAAATGCCAATGCAAGTAAATTCCATCCCAGAGTGCAAAGATATAATCATCTGTGGTGGTTTACAGCTAGTACCTCATTGCTATTTCTGAAATTATATTATTTTTCATTTCCTTTTTTCATCTCTATTTCCCTTGGAGATGATCATGCACGAACATTGGGGCCACTGAAGAGGAAAGGGGGGAGGGATCATCCTGGAGATAAAGTGAATGAAATTATTAATAAGGAAAAAAATCATTCCTTCATCCATCAATAGGAAACAGTTAAAGAATATCTGCAAGTTTAATATTGCTTGTATTGAAGAATCATATAGTTACAGATTTGTTATTAGATTATATCTATGATCACCTAGAATTCTTTATCTTTAGATCTTTTCTGGTCTCATCAACAAGGTATTACTGAATTAAAAAAATTACATACACTGTATATATATAAAATTATCACACAAGTATATTGTTTCAAAAGCCCTTTACAGAACCATCTACCCTAGGCCAACATAGAGTCAGCACAGGTCTGACAGTGTATGTTTTTTGGTGTTCTGAATCACAATAATTTATAATGTGCTTTTTTCATCAGTCAAAAAAAAAAAACAAAACAAAACAAAAACAAAACAAAACAAAACAAAAAGCAAAAACAAAAAAAAAAAAAAAAAACAACCACCCAAACATTACATTGGTTTTATTTCCTAAGTATCCTGCCAAACTTCATATTTTGGGGTATGGTAAATCTGAAGTATTTTAAAATATTAACTTTCCTGCAGCCAGTCAAGACATGCTCTGAAGACAGTGTTCCTATTGACATATCACTGACAGCAGACAGCTCTTAGGATTTGGGATTTTTTTGCCCCAAAAAGTTTGATGTCTTTATAATGGTATCTGGTTTTTTTCTACTGAAAATGACAATAAAAGTCCATTACAGTATTTCTTCTTCTTTCCTGACTTTCTTCAAAATGCTGAGTAGAGCAAATATTTCTTTGTCAGAAGGCAAAATCGCTGAAAAAAGTAAGGTAGAAGAAGCCACAAAATGGAATATTCATAAGGTGTTTGCATTTGATGTGATGTAAACTGTTCCTAGTATTATTGTTTTTAAACACCAAAGTATTTTGGATCAGGCTGTCATTCATTCCCTAGTTCTACATAAAAATAATTATATCGATTCAATTGTAAAGTTCAGACCCTTTTTTTTTTTTTTTTTCCCCTGCATGGAAAGGAAAAGAATTCATGACATTTGATGTCTATCGTATCCCCCCCCCTTTTAGGAAGTTCAATACAGAACTTCAGTATATGTACCTTAATGAAAATCTCCTGAGAATACTCTGTTCAGGTAGAATCAGCTCCATCAAGCTTGCAGCACTTAAGCGAGGCAACTAAGTGTGAAATCTAGATGCCTGAAGCAAGCTGTATAGTCAATGTTGAGAGATGGGTGCCCCTAAACTGTGATTCAACTAATTTAAAAAAACACCTTAATTAAATATGTTTCTAAAGTCAGATAAATGAATCTGACTCATAAAGCTCTGTATGTATAAGAAAGATCAGGAAAGGATTCATGGGTTGAAGAAAAAGGGGACAATTGTTGACCGTGCTTCCTACCTTATAACCCTGGCAAAATCTCAGCATAAAACATTCTTGCTGACTGTCTCCCATAGTTGGTTTAGATTCAGTTTTAGATGAACATTTTTTGTTATTAATGTGGATGAAAAGTTTTATCCACCCCTAATAGATAGCACAGGATGTTGGTGAAATAATTTCAGAACTCAGTAGACAGAAATGCATTAGTAGCAACACCAAAAATATTACAGCAAAAACAAAACAGTGAGATGTACTCCAGTCTTGGTGTTTCCAAACACAGATTTCTGGTTTCATCTATGGCCCAACTTCATTCTGAATGACAGTTACACTATTTGCAGACCAGTTCTGAGAAAAACAAAAATATCATATTTGGAAAAACTATATCACAGGGAGATTAAGGTCAAGGCCTTCAAAATAGTAAGATAATTTTAGTCCCTTGTTTCTAGATGCAGTTTATTGGATTCAGCTTCCCCAGTAGAGGCACCTAAGAAAATTAGAATCTTAAAAATGTGTCCGAAGTGGCTTCCCATGGTGATATAGGACATCTTTCATAACCCTTAATATGGAACACAAATCTCATTGTTTACCCACCAAGTAAGAGATAAAACATTATAAAGTAGAGCAACTGATACTGCTGTATTTATTTACCTATCTAGCTCAATATAGCTATTGGCATTCTCTATTTGGAAGACTGTTTCTGAAGTCCTCCTAAAATGTTTTGGCTTTTAAGCAGTACTACCTCTCCTTTGCTCACCTATCAAAGGGCAACTGTCTACTAACTGTATCATATTTACAATTTGTTAAGATTAGCTGCACAACATGCTTCTCTCATCTGCTTTTCTACTCAGCCTTTGAGGGCCACCCTAGCATTTGATTTGGTGTTAAGAGTATGATCTATGTTAAGGCTTGTCAACAACTTTGCCCAGCCATTCTAATCAGAGTCCCAAAGACCCAGCATTACAGTCCTGCATTATTTCCATGACTCTGCCTGTTGATCAGCAAGAAAGTGAGCCAAAAGGGAAATACTGACTTAAAAGCTAGTAATTGGAACCAGAGTTCATTTTGTTTTCATTACCCCTTACCTTGTAATAATTTGTAGTACACAAGCACGTTTTGTGCTTTGTCTCTTCATTTCCCTGGAAGCTACTCTCAGAAAAAAACATATCAGAAACCAGACTCTGGGCTCAGTCACACCATTAAGATCTATATGACAAAACCACTATGCATTTTCCTTAATGTGAGACTGAAGAACAGAGCACAATCTCAGAACAAGCATATACTTTTTTCTGCTGGGGCCCACAGAAATCCCCCTTCCACTAGTTCTCCAGACACTGCTCCCTGAAGCTCTGTGGAGATTCTGTGGCACTCGTTAACCACAAAAGCAACAATAATTTGTCAAGAAGGACTTCCTGCATTCAGCTCTGGGGCCCCCAATTTAAGGAGGATGTGGACATGTTGGAGCGAGTCCAGAGGAGGCCATGAAGATGATCAAAGGGCTGGAGCACTTTCTTTATGAGGACAGGCTTAGAGAGTTGGGGTTGTTCAGCCTGGAGAGGAGAAGGCTCCAGGGAGACCTTACAGAGGCCTTCCAGTGCTTAAAGGAGGCCTACAAGAAAGACAAGGAGGGACTCTTTAACAAGGAGTGTAGTGATAGGATGAGGGGTAACAGCTTTAAACTGAAAGAGGATAGATTTAGATTAGATATAAGGGAGAAATTCTTCACTGTGAGGGTGATGAGACACTGGAATGGGTTTCCCAGAGAAGCTGTGGCTGCCCCCTCTCTGGATGCGTTCAAAGCCAGGTTGGAAGGGGCTTTGAGCAACCTGCTCTAGTGGAAGGTGTCCGTGCCCATGGCAGAGGAGTTGGAGCTAAGTGATCTTTAGGGTCCCTTCCAACCCAAACCATTCTGTGATCCTATGACTTCCTGCCTTAATTCTTTGGGACTTTTAGATGGGAGAAGAATGGAAAACAAGGGAAATAAGCTCTTAAAACTCCCCTAGCAAGACTGAGAAGGACATATTTTTAAAAGTATTTAGGTACCTAGAAAGGCACACAAGCACCTAGTAGGATTCTCATAAACACTCATGGACCATGCTCCCTGTAAAATCAGCTGGGCAATTGAAAAAACAAAAATCAAAACAAAACAAAAAACCCCAACCCAAACAAACAAAAAAACACCACCAAAAAACCTATTCAATATATGAGACACCTGAATGACCAGGATTTTGGCCCATATGGGTGATAACCTTAGTGGGACAAACTGATTTTAGCTACACTGCTGGAAATCTGGGGTCACTCTGCTGTGGTCACGTGAAATGATGGCTTTACTGAAAGAACTTTTCTCTACATCTAGTGATATCAAAATCTGGCTGGAGGCATCCATATGTATTTCAGTCCTGCTGTCCTTTTGATCTGCCTGGATTTGCATGATGAGGAGATAGTATTTAAACTGGAGGCATTGTTCCATCAAGGTAGGGAAAAGAAGCAAGCACCATGGCCAAGTCCTTTAAAGGCCTGTTGATCAGAGCATGATTTACTATTTGAAACTGAGACATGAATAACAAAATAAAACTTCACTGACAAACTGCTGGCTGCAATTCCCAGAAACACATCTCCCTGGATCCCCCCTTTTTCTTTTCATTTTATAACTCCCAAGACACAAGATACAAAGAAACTCTAAATCTTTCCTGGTACTTTACTTGGGATATGCCTAAACTGCAGTCTGCAGTGTTATGTGAATACACTTGAGGTTGTTTTAAATGAGCTACATTAGATCCTGAGACTCAGTCGCCTTGCAGTAGCACAATTCTCAGTGTGAGCTTAATTCCACTTCTTGAGGTTACAGAGGGATTAATGCCAAGCACACAAACACAGACACCCTCCTCTGGTGGGAGAACAACAAGGAGAAAGAGAAATGATGCATTTCATCCACATTGTCTAACAAAAAATGACAGCGGGTGCCAGTCAAAGACATTTTTTGAAAAGAACACGTTTCCATCAGGAAATGATCATTAGTCCTACAACACGAGTCCTTAGGAAGGCAACAAATGGACTGGTATTTTCAAAGATAGCAAAGAAATCAGAACAACTAAAGGGTTTTTTGGTCTGTATTTTCTCCGTGTTTCTTCTATTTTATATTTCTGTTTGAATAACATAGTATCAGTGCTTACAAAACAACTGGTCCTTGTGCTGCATTGATTTGTTTTTAAAGTATTACTTCACAGGAAATTTAAAGCCCGTCTAGTTCCATTGCAAGCAGGGATTTGCACAGTGTGCTTCGGGGGGGGCTGAATGCTGCACTCAGCCTCTTCCTTCAGTCTCACCTTAGATACCAGCTTGATTATTCTGCTTGTGCTCTCCTTTATAGGATTTGACCCACAGACACTTAAATGAAAATTTATTGCATTTATACAGCTCTGTTTTACTAGTGCCATAACTGTGAGTAGTATCTCAGTAGAAGCTGCCATAGCCCTGATACTTCCCAGTAGGAGCTTCATTCAGATGTTATATGGCAGGGTGGAAGTTTGAATGGGTATTTGAATGTATGTTGAAGCCTTCTAAATTAAACAAGGAAAAAATAAAATAACATTAATATCCAACCTCAGCACTCTCACAGTTATTCAAAGGCAAGATAACTTCTCTTTAACCCAATACACACATTGCTCTATTAGAATACTAGCTTTTTAAAAAACTAAATAAGTACTTGAAATACTTTAGGGGTCATTTTCACTTCTCTACATTGTAGTATGACAATGACAATACATCTCAGATCACATTGTTAACTCTCTGTTAAAATAACTTTACCTTGTATATGATGAAAATTTTTCTTCATGTAGCTATATGAGTATTGATATGAATGATCTTTTAATTTCATACCATAGTTGGTGTCAAGAATTTATAAACACAGAACAATGAAAGAGCCCCTACTTCAGTTCATTTAGTAAGAACTGAATTTTCTCAGATTTGAAGAGACACAACCAAAGACAAAAAATAATGAGATAGTGCTCCCAGGGTTGCTTCTAAATGTTACCATGTTACTTCAATTAGCACTGAAACTTGGGACCTCATTGTGGACACAATCCATAGTCATTATAGAAGAAAATATATACTCCAAGATAAAGGAAAAAATCTTAACTACATACTCATGAGATGAATCACATAAGAATTCTTACTGGGGAAATGAGACTTCTACTTTGCAAGACTAGAGGTACCAGGACCTTTGCAAGAACTGTGAGTGCAAATTGCTAATGTTCTTTTGACAGAAGGAAAGGCAACGGTAAAAACAGGAACATGGGTACAGATGTGGCTTTACTCCATCTGATAATATATATTTGTAATTCAGAAATGGACATGATCATTAATAGTGCCATAATCAAGGCATCTAGAAATATTAAGGGGAACTACAGACATCTGCAGCTGAGACTGGAAAACTCAGGAACACCTATATTTCCTTGATTAATGTATTTAACACTCTATTGTCATTATTTTAGTTGACAGAAAGAGGACTAGTTTACTTGTTAGCTACATTACATTACATTCTTTGCTAACAATAATATGGGGATATCCCCAGTGTCCAAAGGGATACATGGGACTGACATACTGTTAAAAGGCCAATATTTGCCTCTGGAATCTGGAAGTAAAAGGTGTCTTATAGGTGTTCAGAATATGTACAATGTCCCATCAAAGATATTAACTGTTTGACTTTTTGAAGATACAGAAAATCTTCAGCTGTCAGACATTTCTATTATAAGAAAAAGTTGGTCAGCAAATACATTGAGATTTGCAGTACTGACTTTTACTATCATAACTGGTGTCTAATACACCGTAGAAATAAAATAAGAAATAAACACAGAGAATGAACTGAAATTTTACAGTTCTTTCTACATATGCACAGAGAAACATTGTCAGCAAAAAATCGAAGTTAAAAGTAGTTTCAGGATCTGTGCTAGTTCCAGAGTCACAAAGTCAATTTTTGACAAGCACATGTTTTCTACTATATACATTTATTCCCTCCTCTATGACTGTCTGAGATATCTACACAAATAACAGGATGTTGTTTGGATAATTATACAAAAAGATGTGAAAAACTGAATCAACACAAGGTCAAATGGAAAAAGAAAGATACTGAAAAGGTACAGAGGAACTATGTTTTTTCCAGTATTACCTATACATTTGATTGATGAAACCTGAAGTGGAAAGATGGTCTCATGTTTCAAATGATGGACATGGATTCTGACAACTAAACTCAGTTTTCTTGACTCCCTTGTTAACCTGAAGTTAATTCACTTTATCTGAACAATACATTTTTCCCTTCCTTTCTGGTTCATCTGCTTAAACTGTAAACTCCTCAAGGCAGAGATCTTCCCATGTTATAAATGTGTACAACAGCTGACAGAGACGCCTCTGGCTGCTGGTCTATAAACGTAATGTTATTAGGTAAAGCCTCCCCATTCTTTCCTTTATTTCCTCCAGCTGAAGTCACAGAAGCTTGGCTAGTTCCTCTCTTGCAGCCTACTGACTTGTGCCTGAGGAGTGAATCCTCCCTTACAAAACTGAAGCAAAGTAAGAGTGCCCCATTCCCATTGTATGCATGTTCTCAATGTTAACTCTCACTATTGAGAATACAGATGCTTGGATTCATAGAATAGTGGTAGAAGAGACCTGTGGAAACTATCTAGTCCACCTGCCTTGCTCTAAGCAAGCCAACTGAAAACTGACTGTAAATTGACAGTCAACTGTATTTTTCTCTCTCGGTATTTTTCCCTTTTTTTGTGTAAAGTTAATGAAAACTTCATATAAGAAACTGCTTCCACATCCAGAAAGAGTGACCTCAAGTTTCATCCTTATATTCTTACCCTTGTTTCTCATTTTTCATGCTTTTTAAATTAATCATGTTAATTTGTAAAAAGTCAATTGATATAAAGGTAATGGGGTTTTGAGAAAGCTGTTAACAGTAATTTGCTTAATTAACAAATCATGTATAAAATCGTGCTGGCTATAAACACCGTTGTGGAGCAAATGCAATCCATTAAGATTCATAGGAAAGCATCATGTTCTGCTCTGTCAAAAAGGTTTAAATGTTGATGAGCAGGTTTTGAATCCTGAAAGATAGAAAAATGTATAGTCTCTTCTTGTACATCCATTAAACTCTCCCAGACTGTGGGCTACTTGGGTCCTAACCTGTCAATGTCTCAGATCTGCCCTGACATCCTGTACAGCTACAGCGGCTGTGTCATACTGCATAATGTACTTAACAGGATACCATTTGAAAATTAGTGGTGAATGTCCTGCTTGTGGGAGGGGGTTAGAAACTTAGGAATGGTGATAAAAACAAGCAGCAGGATGTTACTAGGATATGTTGAAATGGAAGACTGCGCAGAAGAGAGAAGTACAGCACACCATGACCAGCTCCACCAGTCACAGAGGAAAAGAGAATATTTTCAAATCAGTATAGCAGATGTAAAGTAGATATTTTACTGTGGCAAACCATCTGTGCACTGATGAACCAGTTTATGAAATCCACCAGTTTCAACTTGTCTTATTAGACCCCTTCCCACTCTGCTAGGTAAGGATGACAGATCTGTCTGCAAGTCAGTGAGTTACCATACCGGATAAGGGCTGATCAGAAGCCAGGAACACATTAGAGATTTTCCCATTCATGAGACTGGATCTACTTCCTTTGTGATATTACTTTAATGAAAGAATGAAGCTGCTCTGATTTATTCCATGAAAGAAATTACTTTTTCTTTCTGCTTCCTTTTGCATTTGATTTAGTGCAACAGTTTGCTGTTGTTCTTTACGATATTAGCTGATCACTAGATTCCAATGACCACTATAGCAGTAGACAGGTTTCAGATCTCAATTTGCCAAATTCAGACCCAGACTTCCAAGGTTCCCATCCTTGAGATGTGAAAGACTTCATTATTCAGTTATGACCAAAGGCAACAGACAGGATCATCTTTCACAGTGATATGAGATCTATGATGCATTTAGACATAAATAGAGATGAATTAAATCACATTTTCTGAAGAAGACTTTGTAACAAAGACAAAATCCAGAAAAATTGTATATTGGTACAAAATTAGACAGTTCCCATAAATATAGATCTTAACTAAGCATCTAAGACTTCTTAAAGATATCTGAAAATATATAATAAATTATTTATATGGTCATGACAGCTGTGATGGTAAATATAAAAATTAACTTTACACTCAAAAAAAAAAAAAATATTCACTCTCAAGTCTTTCAGGATTGTTGTCTTATCATAACAAAGACTCCAGAACAACTTTATTAAACCTATTTGCACCTAGTTTCCACCAGGCAATGACTCCTAGTCATGTATATCAGCTGCAGAAGGCACTTACACTAGTTGAGATCATTTGCCAAAAAGAAAGTAAAAAAAATTCCCCTAGTCCCTAAGGAGGGTGCACAAACTGCTCTCTATTACATGAACTTGCTTTTAGATTTAACAGCCATGTTCATTTTCCTCTTCATTTACAATCATCAGAGGGAGTAGGGAACCATGGGGAGAGCTTTTTCCACATCAGCTTTGGTAAACAAAAGATTTTCTGACACTAACTGGACATAATTTGTTAAAACTTATATAGCATAGATCAAAGGTCATGGACATGTTTCATCAAATATTTTGGGAAGGACACCCAGTTCACCAGCTTGGACACTCCTGAATGATATTATTGCTTCTGAAACTTTAGATCTAACATGGACTAAGGGTGTTTAAAGAAAATCCTGATTCTGTTTGAGGTGAGTGTATCAGAGACTGTCCTTTTCTCAATTTGAAGTCTTTCTGCATATGCTGTATCAGTCACCATTAGCCTGTTTTCTCTGTCAATCCCTCTGGTACAACATACTTGAAGCCAAGAGAGGATGAAGGCAGGGTTCTTGAAATCTGGGACCCTTGCCTAGAAAAGACATGGATGCAACTGAGCCAAAGTCATAATGTTGGACAAGGATTCACTACACATCTGGTTTCTGCCTGCCAGCCATCTGTTAAGTGGATTGGGTGTTGGCTGGAAAACCCCATTTATCAAGAGAAAAACAAAGAGCTGTGAACTGGGAAAAGATAAGTGAAAAGTGAAAAGGCAATAAAAAAAGAAAGAAGTGAATGATGGAAAGTTTATGAAGAGCACACTGACATTTTACCAGACCTTTTGTAGTCAACTCTTATTCTTAAAAAGCCAATTGGGTGCAAAATTCTCGTCTCAGGGAACAGACAGCCTTGGGAAAAAATATTAAAACCATGGGAGATGTTGCTCAGAGAAGCAGTAGTGACTGTATAATACAACATGACCAGGAACACTTAACAATACAAATTATCCCTTCAGACTTGCTGCTATACTGTCTATAGCAGCACTTCACAAGTTTTATAGGACAAAATCTAGTCCAAGGTAAAAAAAAAAGAATATGGATCTGTATGTGTGCCTATATATATGTATAAACATATATCTATCATTCTGCAGTTTCACTGAAACTGTATTGAGTTGCACAAGCCAAGCAGCTGGTTGCTTAAGATGAAGGAGATATAAAATATAGCCATATTCCAGAGGAAAAATGAATATCAATATACAGCTTCCACGTGATACTAGTATCATTGATTTTTGACAGTAGTCTACGTATGAATGAGCTATAGTTAATAGCATAGGAAGTTATAACACTCCCTCTTGTAAGTACTGATTATTTGTTACCACACTCTGCTACTGAGGGAAAGGCATCTTCAGTTGCTGGCTGCTGTGAAACTCATAGAGTTCTATGTGCCATGTCGCAGTAATTGTTTGGCAAAAGATTACAAAGTTAATAATTTTCATCACTTAAAGAAAAGACTCTTCTTAATTTAAATTTTTCTAACTGTATTTACAATAGATGGAAAATGCCATTAATATATATATATATGCATGCATTAACACTCATGTACGCACAAATATGTCCGGTAGCTCCTGATATTAATCCGTATCATCCTTAGCTGCTTTTTTTTAAACATCAAAGTCTTTCACTATTTAATAAATGTTAATTAATTAGGAAATACTACTAGTCTATTTCCGCTGTTGGTGAATGATGACAAATTTAACAATTATTTAATAAAAAAGAAGCAATAATTCATAATTTGACTAGAAAAATTAAGATTTACTTTAGATTCCTGATTTATGGCAGTGAGTTGCATAATACTGTGGTTTACTTTGGTTTTGTTGAAATTGGTTTCATATCTTGTATGATTTGAGTTATATCATGCATTAAAACATCCACATCAACATTTTGATAACAGTCTATGGGATCAAGAACAAATGTATGGTAAGAGTTCATATATACATTATTTTGAGATATTATCTCCATTTTTCTTTCACTGTACTAATTGCAGTATAAAAAACTTGAAGTGGCTTCAAGATATTATGGAAATGTGACTAATTTGTCAATACTACTCAGACACTGATCTTGTGTCCCTTTCTGAGTCAGTATGCTCAGTCATGTCAGGGTGAGGTGTGTGAAAGACTTTTCAAATAGTAACTTAGATGATATACAAAATAAATAGGTCTGGGACTAAAATGGCTAAAAGACAGTGAAGCAATTACTGTATTTTTCCTGACACATTTATTTCCTGGAGTAAAAATATTAATATATATGAAGAGCTCATCTTTTTAAACATGCACTAGGTGGTTTATTTTTTAAAATTTCTGCTCAAGATTCTTTATTATTTTAGACCATACTGTCTTTGAATTTGTCCCAATGACTTTTAACCATTTCAGGAATATAACAATGGACCAAACTGTGGCACTCAATCATACTTTAATCTCACTTTCTGTCTTACCAAACAAAGAAGTCATCTATGATAGACCATTCCTTTTTAGTTTGGTATTTTTTAGTGTGTTTTTTTTTTTGTTTTTTTTTTTTTTTGTCTTCCAACCCAGGAAGCTCTACTGCCTTTTTACTGGAGCCTTGGGCTCCACCAGTGCCTTAATTCTACTCTCCAGAGCACACAGCAGACACTGGTCAACCTGCAGCTGCTCACCCATTTCTCTGGGTGTTACTCAACCATAGTATGACATGGCATACAGCAGGATTATGACATGGTCCTCATTTGCTTGGGGTCTGTATCTCTGCTATACAAACCTCATGTCCCTAGTAAGCTTTCACATATATTCTCTGTGGATCCTTCATTAAGGAATATTTAGTGGTTGATTAATTTGTTAACAGGACAGAGTTATCTTATGACTCCCATATTAATGTGCTTTAAGTAGGCTAAACATTAATAAACTTGAATATGACAGTAAAACTTTAAGAGGCACAGCACCAGCTGAATTCTCCCTCCTTCAGATCAGATGCTGCATAATGACTAAATATTACTCAGCTAGTTTTATGTAAATGAAGGAGATGGGAAGTTAAACCTTAAGCAATTTAATATTTTCTTGATTGTATTTAATTTAGGATTAACTAACCCTGATTAAACAAGACCTTACAAGCACATCAACAGCCTGCAATTAACATGCTGTTGGTAAACACTTGGAATCAGAATTTTGTCTCTCACACCACAAAACACATGTATAAGTATTTCTTATGCTTATGCCTGCATAAGCAGTTATATTTAGCAGTTAAAATCATGAATCCTAGTGGATTATAAGCACTTCTGATATGTTGTCAGCTATATATTGTGAAGAAAGAAAAAGGCAGTATTTCTAAAAAATTTTTAAAGTGCAGATGTTTGATAGGTTACACTGCAGAGTCCTCAATAAACCAGACCACCAGACAAAACTCTGGAGAAAGCAGAGGTAGTTCAGAAATAGCTTTCCAGCAGTAGCATCAGAATGAAAAGTCAAAACTTAGAAATCAAAAGTCAAGAAGAAAAGATGGTCTCAAGGCACATGCAGAACTGGCTTTGTCCTGTTTACAGAAAAACCTGCCTCACTTTTCTTGGAGAATTGCATTGGGTAGGGTTATCAGAACAGCCATTCAGGACTACTGGAGTAGGGCTCTTCAATACCCTTCCCAGCAAAAATCAAAACCCTTTCCCAAAGAAGGCTGCACCCACGTGGATGCTGCTACAGTGGTGCCAGTGCACCCCAGGACTTTTCTAACAGCGGTTTGCCATCAGTGGTACTCTGAATCCCAAAGTGCTTCACATTCTGCCTTCCAGTTGTCCTCAGTGAGCATTGCAGGTCTGCTCACACATCCTTTCCTACTGTCTTTCTTCCGGCTGAGCAAATTACTGACCTCATCTTCCTTCAGGTGAGGAGCACAGCTTTTCACTCTTTTTACCTCTGCCTAATGAACCACTCACCTGAATTCTCCTAACTTGTCTCAGGCAAAAATAACTGAGGTTAAAAAGGACCTGCTGCTTAAAGTGCTATGGAAAATTTAGATCATTTTTACTTAAATGGGTGAAGAGGCAATTCTTACAAGCAACTGAGCTTGCCAGTCACTGAAGACCTTTAGCTTGAGTAGAAGTTTTAAGTTTTATTGACACCTAATAAAAATTCCCTAGCACACTTCCCAGCTACAAGAAAAATGGGTAGAAAACAAGGCATCATAAGTTTCCTCAGGGGAGCCAAAACCTGACTCCTTTCCTCAGAAGCACTCTGCTTTGCTAAGGACAGTTTGAATTACCAGGAATGACAATATGTTTTCCCCACTTGGACTGCTGTTCTCTGAAAAACTAAACTTATATCCAGAAGCACTCAAATCATGGGCACAATTAGGGGTGGAATAAAGACCCAAACCATGACACTTAATTTCACTTACTGGTGACTTTCCCATCCTTCTCGGTAGTCAGTGGCAATCCTTATATGACATTCTCATTTCTCACTTATAAGTCATGTTTTTCTGAAGGTAAAAGGATGGTGATATGGACCAGTCTGTAAAATATTGGTTATAAATCAGAATAAAAAAAAATAAAAAAAAAACATTCAGTAAAACAAAGAGGTTCATTTGGTATCTCCTTTGAGACTAGAGCTAGTTGGAAAATTACTCCTATTTTTGTTTCAGGTAAGGATTTATTTATAACTGCTTTTGGTCTTGGCTTTACTTTTTAGTTCTTTTTAATTCTAAGTAGAAATGTAGCAGTTTCTTGATAAGAAATAATTTAAATAAAAAACTCCTCAGTGTTATGAAAAAATAACCTAGAATTTTAATTAAGGGTGATTTTCTGTTTTCTTATGACTACTTTTAGGAGAAAGGCAGACTTTGTTTTCTTATAAATCATTGTTTATTTATTTATTTTATATTTACCAGAATAAAATATCTTTCCCTTCTTCCTGTTCCTCCCCCACCCCAGCCATCCTCTTTCCCCAGTGTTCTTTAAGGAAGCTGATCTCTCAGCACGGTGGTGTTAGACAGCATGAAGGTTAAATAAGGGCTGCATTGCAGTGTATTTAGTTGCTTGGAAGCATTCAGTCTCAACTTTAAAGTTATTTTAACAGGTTTTTTTACTTTTCATTCTTTTTGAACCTACAGTCTGTGACTATATAAACCATCACACCAATTGCATAAATTTATGTAGTGGAAAGACCTGAAATGAGTTCCGCTCAAAATTTTAAAAGCTCTTATTGCCTCTGCATACGCTACTTAGTCTTGAGAAAAAAAAAATCATCTATCAATATAAAAGTACCATGAAAGGCACAGAGCATTTCTCCTGCCTTTGGCTTGAAACACTGAGTTTCCAGACAAAATTCTTACTGCTTTTCCAACATGGTGAATTTGGAGTAACTTCATTTGGAATATTGAGATTACTCTGGTGTAGAACCTGAATCTGTGAAAGAGGAACCACAGTTCCTAACGTCTTACTATAGAGGAAATTTTAAACATTAATCTATTGGGTAAAACAGTGACAGGTCTTTATATTTTTTTTTTTTGTTTGTTTTAGTGTTCCATATGGCAAAATAAATAAATCAAAAGCTCCTATAGTTTCTACTTCAGCTGAAATATTATCTTCAGTCCTTAAAAGAAGGGGTTTTCAGTCATTTGGTGTAAATCTGGAGTACAGTAAATAACAACATTGAAATCACTATGTCATGAAATCAATAGAATCACTCAGGACTTGTGTTTATCTAACTGGTCTCACTATGTGGTCTAGCCATATGTCTTTATGCACAGAGCAGTTAGAACAACAAGGCATCAGCATAACATTACAACCAGTCCGACTCCCAAAGTTGCCTCATTAAATAACATGAACTCTATACTTAGTAAGTCTTAAAAGAGAATGTTTTCCAGTGTCCATACCTTATTCTACATAATTATATTAATTATATCAGTCATGGAAGCAAAAGTGTTTAATTACCAGCAATCATGTTTTTGTTCTACAAACTTGAATGCCAACACCTCCCAGGAACATTAGCCATAGGGAAACTTGTAAAAGGTGCAAAACCCATCTTCGGTTCTTTCTATGAGTTGGGGATTTTTAACCAGTCCCTACTGTTTGGGAAGGGACTGATGATTTTATCACAATTCACCTCTCAGCTCAACTGCTTAGCACTACTACTATTCCATCAAATTAATGGCATAATATTAACTCTTGAACTCTTATGGTATGAGCAAGGAAAACGTGAGGCCTGATATGATCTGGAAGTAGATTATCCTATTTTCTATTGACCCAAATGAAAATCCACAGATATCCACTAAAAGGTCCAAAAGTAGCATAGACATGTCAGTAACTCTATGGAAAAATCATATTAATTTATCAGGTCTTTGCTTAGCTTTGTATTTACAGGACATCCCTTGATATTCATTGAGTCTTTCCAAAATCAAGTAGACATAAAAGATGGGTGTAAACAAAGCTTTGCAGTCAGCCAGCAGAATAGATATGATATTGGACAAGCACAGTTTAGTTGGCAATAATCAAGGACGCAATAGTAAAACAGTATACAGTATTTTCACTGGTACACTTTGGTTCTGTCATAGTAGACAGTTTTCTAACATTGGCATAAAACATAGTTTACTGGAATGGCTGCAGCTAGACAATGTGCCCTTCTGGTCCACAGCTACTTCTACATCCTGAAGTGTTGTGCTGGTTTTGGCTGGGATAGAGTTAATTTTCTTCATAGTAGTTAATACGGGGCTACTTATGAGATTTCTGCTGAAAACAGTGTTGAAAATACAGGGATGATTTAGTTACTGTTGAGCAGTGCTTACACAGATTCAAGGCCTTTTCTGCTTCTCCCACTACCCCACCAGTGAGGAGGCTGGGAAGGGACACAGCCGGGACAGCTGACCCCAGGGGTATTCCCTACCATATGGCATCATGCTCAGCATATAAAGCTGGTGGCAGAAAGAAGGGAGGGATGTTCAGGGTAATGGTGCTTTTCTTCCCAAGTAACAGTTACGCGTGACAGAGATGGGATTTCCTGGAGCTGACTGAGCACCTGCCTGCCCACAGAAGTAGTGAATGAATCCTTTGTTTTGCTTTGCTTGCTCACGCAGCTTTTGCTTTACCTATTACACTGTCTTCATCTCTACCCACAAGTTTTCTCACTTTTACTCTTCCAATTCTCTCCCCCATCCCACTGGGGGTGGGGAGTGAGTGAGCAGCTGTATGGGACTTAGTTTCTGGCTGGGGTTAAACCATGACAAGTGTGTTTAAAGCTGACAGCCTATATAAATTGTATTCAGGACAGAGGGATTTAATGGACAAGACTTTGGTTACTCTAAAGCATTTTTTCATAAGTAATACCCTAATATTATTAAAAATAGCGTCTTCAAATTATGTTATCCATACCATTTTACAAGCCTTCAGAATAACAAAGCTTTCCCAAGCATAATCTGTCTAAAGAATGGATTTTCATTCTGGATGTTCACCATGGTAGTATCTGGGGTTTGCCCAAATTCCCTAGGTTTTTCACAGTATGCTTTCTTGGCCAAAGGTCTTTGTCACTTGCCTTTTCTTAGATACAGATCATCTAAATCTAAGGCAAGTAGAGAGGCCTTCAGACTTCCCAGTACATTAAGGACAGTCTTCCACAAAATTCCACTGTGGGGAATCAGAGGGAAGGGAAGAAAAGGCCATGAAGAAGTAGGACTTTAACCAGTAAAAAATATTAACTAGCTTGGAAAGAATAATTAAAAAATATCCTAATTTCTCATAAGGATTCTTTGACCTTTTAGCAGAAAATTTTCAGGAGCTTTATGTTCACCTTTTCCACTTCTCCATAGGAGAGAGACAAGCTAGTCTCTTAACATTCAATCTCAGACTAAAAATAACAAAAAAAAAAAACCAACACCACAAAAAATCAAACCCCACCCAAAAAAACAAAAGAAAAAAAAAAAAAAAAAAAAGGAAACCTACAAAAAATGTGAGGGGTAAAAAAATAAAACAAGAATCTGATTTCTGACTGGCAACCAACTGATCTTTACTCAATGGTGTTTCATCTAAATGGATGATAGACAGATTTTAACAGTTGACTGTGGTCAGCCTTGTGCCAGATACAAAACTGACTGGTGCCAGTGCCTATGTGCTGTGCCTTGCAACAGTCAGTAGAGAAACTAAGCGAGCTCTGCTTTCATAATGGAGTTTGACAGTCTGTCAGGTATGGAATCGCCATTACTTACTGGAATTTGTAAGCTGCACATTGTCAGAATCCCCACATCATCACAGGCCTATACCAAACTGAATCTATTGCTTTCCTTGGTCTAAGATAAAGTCACAGAAAATTCATCGTTTGGACACCCATTATACCCAATTCAGAATCTAGATTTCATGAGAAAAAGAATAGACTTTTTTTTCCCTAAAATTCCCTTGTTAGGCATTTCAAGCAGTAATGAATATTTAATTCCTGAATTTCCTCTCTGAGAACATTGCAAAATGACAAAGAATAATTCTCATTGAAATTTTAAGAATAAACAGAGTACAATAAACATATATAGTCCCAGTTTTTATCTTTTCCTTTTTGGTGCTTTCTTTCTCTGATTCTTCACTGAATTTCTCTTTTTCCCTTGGGACACAGAAGATGGTAAAAATGCTTGTGCAATATGGTACATCAAAGAAACCTGTACATAATACTTTTTATTTCCTTATATGAAATGTGTGTAGTGTGTAACAAATAGTAAATTTAGCCTAGATTCAGCATATATCAAGTTAGAACAATCTTGTCTCTGTTCTCTTCTTTCCCAAAATGACAGTTTGGCACTAAAGGCTCTGGGAGATATACCCTTTCTTTTCCACATTTATGCAGGTTGAAAACATGTTACTATCTGCACACTGATACGTAGGACTGATTTTCAGCCTGGTTTGAAAACAGTATTTTATGCCAAATATTGTATTTTCCAGTTAGAAAAGACTGCAGAATGGCTTTGAAAGGTTAAGCCACTAGATATAGCTCTTGCAATTGTGGAGCCTATTCAATAGATTCACAAGTATCCAAAATGATTCATGGAAGCAGGGAACAAGAAAGGGAAAAATCTGACTTTGAAAGTGAAGACAGATTTGCATATAGAAAACACACAAAAAGAAATCTAAGGCATCTTTCCAAGCTACCAGAGCATGGCACATTACAAAGCTGAAGTTGAGGCTCTGACTCAGAGCTTCACAGTGTATCTAATTTAATAACATCTCAGACAGCTTGTTTAGTTATATTAAAAGGGCTTCATTGAGAATACATAAATCAATGCTTCCTCCTCCTTCCACCCCTCCTCCATGGGAGACTCTAATGAATTTATTTGCTACTAATCTCAGGAGGTTACCAACAACCCAGGTATACAAGCCGTGATTGTGGTATGAAGAGGCCTGCAAGAACGATTTACAAGCTCTCTGATGACATCCAGGAGAAAACTACATGAAGTGTTCAAACAAATGCTGCTCAAGAGTTTGCAAACTACCAATATCTACATTTTGACTTTTTGCTACAACTCATTGTTTTCACCTACTCATGTACTACCCTGCACAGAGGGGGAGAAAACAGCAGCAGTGGAGCAGGGGAGGGAATGACTCAAAGTGTGAAACCTTCCAAGGAGTGAAAATAGGGTTTTTGTTGAAGCCAAAGGAATGCCACAAATAAGCTTTGAAGAGCATGGTGGACCAGGGAGCAAAGGGGCATCAAACTCCAGCAAAATGAAGCAAGTGAAAAAGAGTAAACAAGATGGATATTCTCCTTTCTTAAGCCATTCTTCACAGGAACTCAGGCTTCTGCAGCTGTCTCCCTGTGTTAAACAGCTTGCTCTATAGAAGATCAGGTTCTCTTTTAAGGTATTTTGCAGTGCCTTAGCCTCCTATGGTGAAGTATCTCTTAATTCATTTATCTTGCTGTACAGTGTCTTGGAGATCCTATTGAACAGCCTACGTTTCTTTTCACAGTAACCACCAGAGACAAGGACCTGTCACTTCTACAGATCTGCAAGTCCTTTAATAGATTCTGAGTAAGCCTATTCCATGCATGATGCTGCCTTTATTTAAATAAACATAATTGGTACTTTGTAGTGTCTGTATAGTGTTGTCCATATTTCAGTAAAAGTGTTCTTTCTTTGTAGTGTTCTAGTACAGGCCCAAGTGTTGTAAAACATTAAAAAAATTCCAGATACAAGCCAGAGCAACTGAACACCTATGGATCACTTTTAACTGTCTGTGGTCACAACAGCGCATCCCTGTGCCCCCTCAAACAAAATACATTTAAAAGCTAATCAGACAATGAAGCTACAAGCAAGCAAAACCCCCCAAGATTGTCCATATAATTTTCCTTCTGTAGGATTACTCACTATGACAATTATGGAAAATGAAATCTTAAAGAGAACACAAAGTGCTGAAAAGAACCCCATGTCTAGGGAACTGGAAGCTACACACTTAAATGGATGGCAATAGATTTTAAGAACAGTTTATAAAACAAAACAACCATTTTCACATAGTAAATAAAGCAAAAGCATCTCACACCCAGTTTCTGTTGCCAAGACTAAAAGGCCACAGGAGGCTGTTTCTAAGGTGTTATTTATATTGAATTTTAAAATGGTCTGAGGGGACAGAGGGTTAAGCTATCAATTATGCAACTGTAAATGAAGAACCTTTGGGAAGAGAAGCAGAAAGTTGTACACTTAGAGAATAAGCAAGAAATTTAGGAGAGGTTCAAGGTTAACTCCTTCTCTCCGCTCCTCTGAATTCTGTTAGAGTTCACATCACAGTACAAATCCCAGGAAACAATTTTGAAGCAATAGGAAAGCAATTCCTAAAATTGTGATTTGCTCAGCACCTTGAAGGATGCAGCAGTAACTGTTACAAGAGGAAAGAAAGGACAAATACATTCCCTTGCCCACAGAGCCCACATTGTAGCCACAGACTTTCTGTAAGGCATGCCGTTAATGTTACTCTGCCTACCAGTCACTGTCCTACCATCAGCACTGCTGGAAATATGAAAAAAGTGCATAGCTAGTGTGTAAATGCGAAATCTGATAAGAAATTAAACCAGAAAATTATCTGTGAGTGTGCCCCTGCAAGTGTAATAGTCAAAAGAGACATGGTAAATGTCCTTCCCTAACTCACATTGTAAAGTAGAACTACCCAGTTGTTCCTTCTCACCAAGACAAAGCCATATGAATCTTGTGGCTGCTGAAAATACTTACAGGTTTTTCTGGCTACACAGGCAGGGAGAAATGAGATGGAACATCAACTATTTTCCTTCCTCTACCCAATTTTATTTTCAAATATACACCCTAAAACTTAAAACCCACCTTTCCACCCTGAAACACCATTTATTGCCCTCAGCACCTCAGCCATTTCCTTCAGGGGATTAAATCCTGTTTCTGCACTTGTCCAGCAGTATTCCAGTTTAGACAGTGCTTTGCAGCTGTGTGCTGGGGTATCAGGCAGCTGGCTGAGTTGGGGAAACTGTTCCGTCTTTTTCCCATCTCCTCCCTTCTTTTGGGTAAACTGAAGGCAAAGTTCCTACTCTAGAATTTCCAGCAGGAAAATCGGACACCTTATCAAAGCAGCTTTACCACTCACTGTAGCTCAAAGCTCAGGAAAATCCCCCCACAGGCATTGTACCAGACCCTCCACAGAAAATAAATTGCCAGAACACTCAGGAGATTTGTAAAGGTGTCTCCATTTCCTGCAGGACAACAGGGTCCCCAGTTAGGGCAGAGAAGGTATGGGGCATCGTCATACAGATAAAGTGGGGATATACTCCCCTTGATGATGTCCTTTTGGGTTGGTGAGTTCAGATGCTAGGAGATAGCAAGGATGATAGTCTGGTGTTCAGACAACAATTTCATAGCCTGCATAAGGTGATCCAGCACATTAAGACAAGAGGCACGTGTTGGATTCAGGTGGAAGATGCTCTCACTGCGTGCGTTTGTTTTTAAGCTATAACACAAGAGGGTCATAGATCATGGAAAGGATGTGCTTGTCCTCCTGTATGTTCTGTAAACTGCTTAACATTCTTCTGGTTTATGTCTATGAAAGTACCAGGCCTAACACACACAAAAAGAAAGTTATCACTTCAAGAAATACTCAGGAGGAATTAAAGAGCACAAGTTCCAAACAAATATACATTTTTTCCCTCTGGTTGATTGATTTTATTTTTTCCCCTGTTGAAGAATCTGTGGAGTAGAGAAGACACACATTTTTAATTGAAATCGATGGTCTAGGATTTCAAGCCACATTGCCTGACCCAGAACTCTGTAAAGTCAATGGCAGTCTTTCCATTCACTCCAGTGGGCTTTGGAAGAAATCCATGCAGCTGAAAGTGATGACTTGCACTTTTAGATGCAGTCAATGCACATGTTTTTTAAATGTATTACTATTATTTTCTTGCTATGTTTCTTTAAAACCCTGTTTATTCACCATGGAATTGTGTAATACATAGATATATTAGTACTAAGAACATGGCTCTCCATTCCAAGACTCAAATTATTATATTTCCCATATAAGAAATTCTCATGAAATCAAATAATATATGTAATATAAAACGAATGCTGGCTTGCTTTATTTTTCATCATTCTGTAATGATGTGTTTTCTTGATAAGTTATGTTTCACTGCATGTTTAATAATACTTAATTCAATTGTATCATTATAACTTAATGATGACCTTTACATAAGGTATTCTAAGTAGATACACCCTCCAACATATTCAGCATCCTAGTCCTCTGATCATCTAGACAAGAACATACCATTGCAGACCGACTGATTTTCCCTCCCATAGGGATGCTGAATTTTTCAAATGTTGGCAAGAGACAGAGCTTGGGTGCATCAAAGTATTCACCTAGTCCCAGGAGCATTGGGAAGCACTCCTAGGTCCCGTAGTTTAGATAAAGCCATAAAATTTCTCTGTTCTCAGGCTTGGATCAAAGCCTGTGGTACTATAGACTATAAAAAAAAAAAAAAAAAAAAAAACACACAACACAAGCTTTCCCCTATGCCAAAGGGCTTACGGTCTAAATAAGAGAGACCAAAACATATACACAGCTAGTCTCAAGTGCACTGGCCAGAAAGCAGCAGACCAGAGCCGAACTACTGTGACCCTGTCATAAGGGAGAGTTTTAAACAGGAGTTTGAAGGCAGAAAATGCAGGAATCCTAGGGACACACTGTGTGTGTCCATTTTGCCACTTTGAGAAACACCCTTTGTGCTTACTAGAAAAGACAAGAATGATTTATATTAAAATATGGTCTCCTTTTCCCAAATAAAATAATTTAAAAATTGTAATAATTTAGCAAGTATTTGCACCTCATAATGATTGCTTATTAATTAACAGATATGATTAACAATAAATAATTTCAAATAATATTAATTAATTAAACCTAGAAGAAAGAATGTCTTTGTCTGAATTAATGGCATTAGTGAAATGCCAAGTACTTTGTCACTTAGATCCAGGGATTAATTGGTGAATTTAAATCCTGTAAAAATGGCAGAGTTGCATTGCAGTCTAGCTATCTAGAATAGATTGGCTGCACAAGTGTATCCTTCTTCTCCATGGGAAGTACACAACACCAGAACATTAACAGATAGAGCAGGTGAGCTGGCTAAAATTAAGTGTGAACTATAACTGCTATCAAATAGGAAGATAGTAACAGAACTAGCAGAACTTGTATTTATTTGTTCCATTTGTCATTGAAGTTTCTTCATCAAATGAGCAGGAATTTCAAAGTCTCAGACTTAGAATTGATTAAAAAGATGTTTGGGCTTGTCTTTTTTTAGTGAGAAACAAACTCTTGGCTAAAAACACAACACCCTTTTGATTTTGAAACAGTGCCTCACAATCATTGTTGTAGAAGTGACTAATCTCTTGACCCTGTCTGTAAGGAAAGTTTCCTCATTACACCCATGTTCAAAATATACCCGGCAGTTGTATGCTTGTTTACAGGTGGTGATAGGGACACTCAACTTCTATGGGGAATAACTGCATGTGAAATTGTTGTCCCAGTTGCACAGAACAGGGATTTCAATCTACGTCCTTTAGACTGCAACGAGTTCTCTGACCAGCTGGTGGCATCTTTCTAAAGACTTCTCAACAGAATTGGATTTAATCATCCAGTTACAGGTGAAAGTCTATGGTTGGGCAGTGCTCAGTTTAGCATGAGCACAATGCAAAGTCCCACTACCCCAGTGCACTTTTGAGCAAACAGGAATGCAAGCCAGATTGCAGGATGTAAAACTATAGCAACTTTAGGAGCATCTTTCAAGGCACCAATGGAATTGTTTTTCCTGTACAGCTGGTACATATCACAGGCACTCCTGTCTGGGCTGTTGTTTTTATTTTTTAAAATATTAATGTAATTACTAAATGTAAAATAGAACTGAATGTTAACAGATCAGGAATCATTAACTCTTTGTTCTATCAAAATCTCCTCTTTAAACTATTATCATTGGGATTAATCAAGCTAATGTAGGGATGGATCAGAGTAACAAATCTGCCTTTCATAAATATTTTAACTTCTGATTTAGTTTCTATATAAAGATTTGAAAATAGAGGTAAATCAACAGTTGTTATCAGATGAGAAGCCATCTTCCTGCTTTATAAAGCAGTCTTTTATAAAGAACAACAAATATTACATATAAGGAAATAACTGGGGTGCCAACAACAGAAATCTTGTGAAGGCAAAAGCCAAAAGAAAATAACTGTTACTTCCTATAAAGGGACACAAATATAGCTGGCAATGTAAACCTTTGTAATACCTACTCCTCTTCCTCTAATATTTGCTAAATTAAGATAGAAAAGGTAGGACTAACAAAAGATAGATCTTCAGCATATGGATGATTTATGGATCAAGGTTTGCAAATTCACACTGATATATAAGTATATATTGTTTATCTTCTTCATCGTACAAGCAGGAAATAATAATGATTTTGCTTACGTAGCAAGAAGGATTTAAGTGGCACCAGAAATATTGTGTGCGCTTACATCAGTCATGAATCTGCCACACAAAATTGTCCTTTTCAGCTGAATATGTGCACTAAAGGTTTGAAAGCTACCTACCTAGTGGCATTTAAAGAAGCATCAGTACTTCATAGCTTGTCAGTTTTCAGTCTTTCCCTGGACTGCATGAACCTAGACATATTCTAGGAAACACTAGCCTGCTTTCAGTCATGGTTTTTGTCTTTGAGAAGCGGCAGATAGCACACACACCCCCATGAAAACATTGTGCAGCCTCAGTAAAGACTGCACTAAAAAAATCTGAAAATAGTTCAATGGCTTATAATATCTTGTTTAACATCTAGCACAAAACATAAGAAAAGTATATTCCCCCTTATTGGGAGAAAGATGGCAATGCAATGAAGAACATAACACTTCAGGACTGCTTGTGGAGATTCTAACATCAATAAAACCAAAATTTTGCCCATCTCCACAGGAAACAAAAAAAATCAAATGATCTAATGACCCCAATCAAACTATATATTTTTAATTTCCCTATGAAATAGGCAGTGAGGTTTTATTTTTTCATCAGAATTTCAACTATTAATAAGAGAAAAATATTTTTTAAATTGTTTTTGAGAGGAAGAAGCCTAGAAATTGAACAGTAAACTCAATCAGATAACGTAACATAGAGAAATAACCCAAAACTAGATTAATTAAATAAAAACATGTTAATTGGAAAGAAAACCTGAAATTAATATTTCCCCAGAGGAAAAAAAAAAATGAAGAAACAAAGACATACCTGTGGAAACTGAAGTCAGGAGAACGGGTGGAATTACAAAGTTGTCAGAAATGGAGTATTTACTTCCACAAAAGCTAAAGGTGCTCTATATTGAATTAAAAATAAGCCCCTAATAAATTAACAACAGATATTGCACCAACAAGTTTAAGACATGAAAAACACATAGTGACTCCAACATCACTAAGAAACCTGTCTACCTAGTAATGCCTGACCTTGGTTTTGTATCTGTTGTTATTCTGATTAGTTTTCTCTTAAAAACTTGGTACTCGTTTTGCACCTGCAATCATCCAAATGCACTGCAAGTGTGTGTGGGATACTCAGAGTCCTCCAGGATTTTGCTCTTGTTCACAAGCCAGTTTTTCAGCAAGTTTTTGGAGAAATATATAAACCAAGACTGAGATCAAGCTGTTGGCCTACAATATTACGGTGTGAAAAAACATTCAAATTCTTACACTGCAGTTTCCTGAGTATGTCCACAGGAACAAATAATTACTGCTAAAATGCTTTAAAATACAATCAATAAAAAAGATCATGACAGGTCTACTTCTAATTAAATTAATTGCTGGGTGATAAAGATCAAGGCCAGATGCTCAAACTTACTTCCAATAATTTGAAGTGCCCAAACTATCATGTCATTGTATTTCTGCACACCTGTTAATAATAAACTATCACAGCATATTAATTAAGAACTTCATCCTAAAATATGCTTATCCATGTCTCCTTAGGGTCTATATAGAGCTCCTTCCTTAATATCATACACAAAATGAGAGGTGCTGTACAAAGTAGTAATATGCTGCTTTTTACCAAAGGCATGGAAATTTCTATTTCTACACATTTGTCTGGACTGTACTGCAAAGCAAATTTTATTTAAGGTGACCACTTATGCAGCTTACACAGTGGTCATGAGAAACAGTTCAGGTAAACTTTTTACTTCTGAAAGTTCACCATTTTTTGTATTACTGATTTTATACAAGAGCTTACTTCTTTTTCTATTTCATTTTTAATAGCACCCATTCTCATCAGCTTGTATCACTATCCTAAATGGAAACAACGTTTTCACCCACAAAAGTAGGACAGGGGATAAATTACTGTCTTCCGAGTGATGAATAAAATTATCATCTTGCCATCGTCACATTTCTTTGGAGGTTGTGGAGGAGAAAAAAACATTTCTTTTCAGAGAAGACACTGGTGTATAAACAATAATGACTGGCACTTGATACAACGCTGGCCATTTGTACAGAACATGAAGCAGTTTGAATTCTGAAAAGCCAGTTGCCAATATAAGCAACATGCAGCAATTTCCTATAAGTGATCTAGGGTGACTCAAAGAGAAGTTTTGTTTTTCCTAAGCATCTCTGAGTATTTGAGGTAAATTCATTATTTTACATACTTTATTTGTTTCATTTATTTATTTACCTGGTTGTTTTTTATAAGGAAGCTCAGTGATCTAGGTGTTTACAGGAAATGATTGCAGATGACTGTAAATCAAAATTAAGAAAAGCAACCTGCAAGTTCAAACAAATGAGCAGAGCCTGTGTTTTTCAGAACATTCTAGGTCACACCACATGTGATGAATCTTCTTCATTAACAAATATGTCAAGAGAAAGTTATTAGAGCCCAGCTGGAGGGCATAAATTCCCCCAGGATCCATAAGAAAGGAATTATGTTTCCACTGTTTGGAAGAGGGAAAAGAGGCCTTATTTTGAATATTTGAACAAGATAAATAAGAATGATTAAAAAAAATCTCTTTATTCCATGTCTTCCCTAATACCTGACTGAGCATTTTCCCCAGGAAAAATTATTTTGGAATAATTATTTGTTCCCCTGGGGATCAGGAAATCAAGAGAGTCATTGATCAGTCACAGCTGGGGACATCAAGGTTCCATGGTATTTTAGCCAAAAGGAAGACTGAAGTTCTTAGACAACTTGAGATAAGCAAAAATAAAGATTTTAGGAAAGTATGTGTGAGTGATTTAGTACTGCCACTCATAGACTAGAGCAGCACTGTATGGTGAGAATATTATTATTGGCATGGAATAAAACAAACTAGTATGACATTTCCAAATTCCACTTTTTCATATAACTTTTTATCCCTATGAAGAATTTTGCTATTTCATTTTAGTCCTTCCTGACTCAGGACCAAGTGTCAAAATATCAATCTGTGGTGAGACAGAAATTTCATTTTATATTAGCTTTCATATCAAGAGTGACATCTCATTTGAAGCATCTCTATTTTTACCTTCTCCCATTCAGCTTCTGAAGAAAAATAATGTATGTTAGAATGCAGAATCATTCGGCGGTCGCTGCTTCTATTTTATATTCTCAGTTCACGTGTAGTAGTTCAGATTTAAGAGGCTCAGTCTGTTTCTTTTCATAAATTCTGGTTTAGCTGTCTACGTTAGAAGGCACAGGGTATCCATTCTGCTGCTGGGAAGGCTCACTACTGTGTGCAGAGGCTGATAAGTTTAGCTCTGTAAAGACCACTCTTGGGGATATTCCACCAGGAAAATGTAGTGAAGAACATCACACAGATCTCAAAATGCTTAAATATCACTGAGAATCTAACAAAGGTCTTTAAGCTGTGTGCTCTACTGCTTTTAAGAGTACATATTTTGATAAGTTTATATCCTACTGGTACTCACTGGAGGCATGTTTTAATTTTAACTGTACGATTTTGCACTATCGGTTACACTGAGCTGGGGAGGAAACTGCTTCGGTGCAAAAGGAAGATCCACTCCCATCTCAAATTCATATCTTTCAAAGGCAAACCTTTCCAGGTGTACAGCAAACAGGAATGGCAAAAAGTGTAAATTATAAACTACCATCAGAAAGAGGAGGAAAGGAAAGGGGAAAGATCTCTTAGCCACATAGAAATATATCCTCGGATCATTATTATTTTCATTCTGGAAGCACTTGGAGAACCTAAATTAGGCAGAGCCAGATTACTCTGTCTACAGGGTAAAGAGTTTCTCTCTTTCTAAAGAGACAATATTCTAAACACAGTAAAGTGTGAAGGGGAAACAGACGTATAGAGAGAACTCATTTGCTTATGATCTGTCAGCAAGTTCATGACCAAGCCAAATCTGATAATTCTCATTTTAATGCTCTATTCAGGGACCTTCCAAGTCTTGGATGCAAACTGTTATTAAAGGAGAAGTGTGACCTATTAAAGCAGTATAAGAAAAGAGTCCAGAAGATTATATGGCTCTTGGAAGAGGGAAAGAACCGCTGTGAATAAAACCAGTGGATTTGTGACCAGCAGAAAGAATCTTGCCTTCATATGGATTTATGTCATCAGTTTGAACAATGTGCACTCTCAGATGTCTAATAAGCAATGAACTCATGCTGCAACCTCTGTCTCACGGGATTAAATTATATGGGTCTCCTGTTTTTACCTGCCTTTCTATTTTCACACTGTAGAAAATAATTTCCATGAGATCTCTGTCCTCCTGTCAAAAATGTGGTTGAAATTGCCCCGTCAGCTCAACATTATGGTGGGAGAGGGACAAAATCAGACATTTAAATAGTTATGCACATATTGTTTTACACACACTCATGCATACAGCATGATCAAAGAAGCCATATTTCCTTAGGAAAACAGGCTAAAAATAAATGTAGCACTACTTTTCTGACAGCCATTTGGAGCTTTGGCAGGACAAATTGTTTTATTCAATAGCATTTCATACAGAAAAATATAAGCTACAGTGTTGCCTCCTATACACCATGAGGAAAATTAATTTGGCCTCTAGGGCTCCTTGCTATTAATCTCCATCAAGTGCCCCTGCCAACACCCCACAGAGGCCATGATCCCACAGAAGCACTTATGTCCATGAGCAACCCTATAGATTTCAACAGTCATAGGCTTAAAGTTTAGCATTCCTGAGAGATCACTGTCTCAGTAAGTTCAATCTTTAAGAAAATATTGAGCAGGTAGGTCTGGGCAATATGCATCACTGAGATATTGTAATGAAATCCCCCCCGACTGCTCATTCAACTCTGAGGCAATTTTGCACCAGAGGTAAAAGTATTTGGGTCAGTAAAGTTAGGTTAGGATGGATTTACACCATGTCTGTACCTACAAAATATCTTAATAGTGCACTCAGAAAAGCACTTGCCAAGCTAAGATGGGAAATCAAAGTTGAATGACTGAGAATTGAGTCCATTTTGGAGGCCCTGAGTAAAGCCACAGAGACAGTAAAGGAATCAGAAGACATATACAAGTTTCTGCTGTACTAGCTAAGAACTGTCAATCAGGTGGGTGGTCTTTTTCCCAAGTTAATTACATTTCAGAGTTTATCTAAAATCCATAGATTTATAAAGAAAAAGCTTTGGTAGGATTATTTTCAGAGTGATCAAGGTCTTCTGAAAGCCTAAGAAGTCAAATATGACACAAGAAAAAATATTATAAGCTGGCTGTTGCGATTATAAATAATGCAAATCAGGTACTTTTGAACTCCTAATTCCTACAATACTAAGCAATAATTTAGCTGTGTGCGGCTATTTAATTGTGAAATTTTTGCAAGAATTTCAGCTCTTTTCACAGAACATTTAACTAGACAAGTAATCTCGAACTTTTGCTGGCCAATGAAAGAGTATTGAAGAAAAAACAATGCAGAGGATATTGTACTTTGCTTACCTTGCCAACTTGGAGTTTAGTGCTGCAGCTGTGGATGTAGGTAAGTCAGATGTCTCAAAGACAAAAGATTGCTAAAGAACAACAGAATAACAGCTTTTTAAGTCATACTTCAAGGTCATGAGGAAGGGGGATAAGTCTCTTCCTTTTTGCACTTCTCAGGTGTCTATATGTGCCACCAAAGAGGTTCTTTTTAGCTTTGCTTTTATCAATTAAGCAGGCAATGTCTTCTCTGTAACAGATCCTCAAAGAGTTTGGAAATATAATAACAGCACTCATTTATTGATTGCTTTGATCAGATACTAGGCAGGAGGGAAGAACAACATACACGTCAATAAACAACCTGGAGCCTCTAAAGCCATACTGAGAGCCTGAGAACTAACAATGAGGCTGAGATGCTCAAAAAAAAAAAACCCATGACAGTGAATCAATACAAAGCCTTGTGGTAAAGATGCTGAAGTAAGAGGAGGAATGTTGGGTCATTGTGAAAAGAACTCTGTGGCCTGCATTAAAATGCTGAGACAACTATTAAGGGATCCTTCAGGTGCAGGGAGCAGGTGAGACCATCTCCAAATGACTATAGAGGAAGCTTAGGGTGACAAGGCCTTGGACAAGGGTCAGGTTAGATGGGATGATTTGAGGCACTGATTTTGCTGTATACTTCTGACATCAAGAAGACATGAAGCTTAGTTGTCTCTCCCCTTCTCTGGAGACCTTGTGATTTATACAGGCACTAACAGTATCTGAATGCAGTGGGTTTGGATAGGCTCTACAGGGTTATGAGCTATTTGTGCTGAAGTTGTTCCTGGAGTGCTTATAGTATAGATACACTGGGGAGTCATCCAGAAAAACAAATGAGAAGGGACAAAAATGGCAGGAGGTATGCAGCCCTTTATTTAAGATTATTAAGAGATAATTATAGGAAAAGGCTTTCAACTGAGATGAAAGGAATGCTTGTTGGAAGAAACTGAAGAAAGTCCCAGTACCTCAGTAGTATTGTTTGAAAGAGCCAGGTTGTAACCCAGTCAGAGGGTCTGAAAGTTTTAGTATCTGTCACGGTATACTATGTGTACGGTAAGATATAAGGTAGAGCTGCCTATAGACTTTTAAAATCTCATTGATGTGGTTTTCAAAAGTTCTGTTTCTTCTGCAAAAGTAAAGCCTAGTCGTTCCCTTGATACAACCAGTTCTAAATTCTCAAAGGGAAAGCTGTTAAGTATGCAGTTACACAATAACCTCAAGTGATACTCAACCCTAAAATACAGAAAAAGTACAAGGCCTAATACCAAAGATAGTGAACTCAGGGGTCTGGAATGGTCATAAAATGAAATGGAGGTTCAGCAAGTCCTGGAACTATCACACTGCAACAAGTTTTTTGCGAGTGTTACACAGGAATATTTAATCTTCACATTCAGACTTCAAAGAAACTCTAAATCTTAGCTCTTTGGTGGGATCTGGGAGCCAATCTCATCAGTGTAAGGCCATAGGTATACAAACACTCCCTGAGTGGAAGCATGGCCATGAAATAATGCACATTTGTTATCTTTTGGTTATTGTCTGTGTGATTACTTTGTCTCCATCGGTTTTGGATGGTTTACCCCTCAGAAGAAGACATGTAATCTCTCTCTCATTTACTAAATATGTACAGGTATGCCTGCAGCCTTATGTGGAATAGTGAATAGAACAGCTGTTGTGACCATTTGTCCATTTTGCTAAAGCAGGATAGGAAAGAAACAAGTAGTATGTGAACACTGGAACCACCAAAGATTGATTTGACCTAGAATTTGTGTCTCATTGACTATCTTTAGCATAAAAAGCTCTATCAGTATGGCAGGATTAGTTTACTCTGCAGAGCATCCTGCAGTCTTGGTCTCCTGCAATCATGGTCTCCCACATGCATATCCTGACCTTTTCCAAAGCTGTGACAAGATGGGCTTCACACAGCTGTCCACTTATGGAAGGAAGCTCTTGAGCATTCCAAAATATTCCCCAAGTTAGACAAGTACCAGACAGACAACAAAGTTCGCAAATGGCTCGCCTTCCCTGTAGCAGTGACTCAGTCTTCAAGGTTCAGGCTCCAACCAAAGCTTTTTCTGTGGCTCTAGCACAGACAACCCACATTGCATGTGAACACCCTAGTGCCTAAAACCGTTTGAGATCACAGTGCAGTTTCCCACACACGGAGGATACAAATAGGTGCCCTCTTCTCCTTACAGCTGATTAAATAGACAGACAGCAAAAATGTGAGCTTCATTTCCGTAGGAAACAAGGCTAAGAAGAGCTTCCTGTGAACTGCTGAAGATCAAAAGTGCCAAGTTTTAACAGTTCCAGTTGCTAATGAGTAAAACATTCATTACAAGTGTTTTCAAAAGTAGCAGTGTGTTTGCTCCCACAATTGGGTATCACTGACAAGCACTATTTGTAGATATTTGGTAAGTGCTTAAACCTCTGTTTTTTAATGCCATAATAAAACCAGTGAAGAAGCTGATGAGTCAGCAGGGCTATGATACTTTTTTGCTAATTACGTGCTAAGGTTTGTGAAACTAATAACTGTTTTTAATAATCATGAGGAGGAGAAAGCTTACATTTAGAGAATGCATTAAAATTTGCACAGGTAATTGGATTGTATGAGAATTCAAGATAAGAATAACTTAATTAAAATGAAATTTTAAAACAAATGACCCAGGTTGTTTTTTAATCCCTTCATGCCACCTTGAAAAAATAATTTACATCTCAGTGTAAACAGTACTTAGACATAGCTGGGTGTTATGACTACTAGATGAGGAAAAGAGCTAGAGAGAGGACAGGTATAAAATGAGGAAAAGGGGATGAGAGGTTCCAGAGTTCATCTATTAAAGTAACACTCATAAATGTCCAGGCCACTGTGAGAGACAACCAACCAACTCCTAAACCAGGCAGTCACAATTTCTTATTTCCTTTGTCTCTTCTCCGATCTTTCTCCCCTATGCTGACTACTTTATTTTAGACCATACTCACCAAAGAAAATTAGCTTTGTTCTTGGCAGGATCAAGTCTACATTCCCCTATTCTCACTCAGCTTCAGAGTTGATACCATCTCTCTTCCAACGTCTAATAAATCTTCTACATCAGCTAGCAAACACTCCAGCATTATTGTACTGTGTTTTCACCACCCAAATTCCAATCTGGAAAGGTATTTTCTCTTAGTCTCTATGAGTCACATGTACTTCATCATACAATACCCTTTTCAGATTCATATTAGAAATGTTTCTGAGAGGAACATAGATATTGAACCTATTTAGGTGTGAGTCTTGGTGATTATAACGCGTTTGGGATATGAAAGCAGACATCTACATGCTGTAGGAAAAGGGAAGGTCTATTAATTCTTGTTCTGGTTTCAGTTCCTGTAACCAAAGGTCAGAGATCCACCGTACTTATGCACCCACACCCTGGTACCTGTCATCCATAGCTCAGTAACTCACTAAAAATGAACAAAGAATAAGTAAAAGAATTATTATCCCCAATTAGATCCAAGATGGAGAGTGCAATGACATGCTCAGGGTCCCACAAACTGTCCCAAATCAAAGAAGTGAAATCAAGCCATTGGAATCCCTGACCAGGATTTTTTGCTCTCCTTGACAAGGTGCAAGAATCCTTCAATCACTGCAATTCCTGAATCGCATATCATACAAAGAAACACTTTTTTATTGAGAGGGTTACTGAGCACTGGCACAGGTCTCCTAGAGAGCTTGTGGAATCTCCATCCTTGGTGATATTTAAAAAATGTCTGGACATGGTCCTGGGCTCCAGATAACCTAGAAGGGGGTTTTGACACAATGACCTACAGAAATCCTTTCCCACCTCAATCATTCTGTGATTCTGTGATCTACACCTTTCCAGAACCCCAGAAAAACCATTCACTGCTGTTCCCAGATTTGAAAACTGCACTGCCTCCTTGTCTAACTCTGTTGGGAAAGTCTGTTACTGAAAGGGAGTCCAGGCCTGAGGTTACAGTGTTCACTCCTCTGCCCAATTTCACAGTGCCTTTTACAGGACATAGTTGGGCAAATGTGATTATTACTCTGTTTTTATTTTGGTTTTTGTTTTCCCAGATAAAACTGCTTTTCCCCAATAGGATAAAAATAGCCTTCCACAATTGTTCTATCCCTTTAGACTTAGTGAATAATTGAACACTGCTTTCCCGGTAGTTAGTAATGAAAGAGGTTTACTCTGGCCCTTTCTCCATTATCCAGTGCCAGCACTTTCCTCTGTTGCTGAGGTTGCAAGAGAAAGTGAGGGGTGACAGGTGCTTGTATATCTCTTCTTGAACAAATGAAGCAAATTCTGCTGCCATCTGGCTGGGAGTAAATCTGCAGTCACTCCACTGGATAACTGAGAAGACTTTGGACTTACTTAAGAATAACTGAAAGCAAAATGTTCAATTACAATTTTCATCTGGCATGTTCAAAAGAACATGTGACTAATGAGACTGTCATGTCTATAAATGTATGACAAAGTATCAACCCATATGGCTTGCTTTTTTTACCAGCTCTTTCCTCCCACTCTCTCAGTTATTCACCTGTGGATACTAACATTAATCTCAAGAAAGTTTTCCTGCTATTATGTCTTGGTTCTTCTCTACCTATGTTAACCAAACTTCATTTAATTTATTCTCTGCTAAGTAGATACTCCTGTTTGTATAAAATGCTCTCCTACAGCAACCACTGGCAGCTTAGACTCCCAGACTACAGAAGGAGGGAACTGTGCAAAAAAAGCTCTGCCTCCATTCCCAGAACAATTTGGCTTTCCTTCTCTTTTACACAAACATCTAGCTGGTTACAGGCTCAAATCAGGGTCTCCTGCCTCTACATTCCACTGAAATATTGGGCTCCTAATTTAATTTTTGTCCAGAGATAGGCTTGAATTACTGCACCGTACGGAATTCAGAAAAGATGCTGCATACTGCTTTAATTTTCATCTAATTTCCTTCATGGCTCTAATGACACTTATATAAGATCCATCTTAAAAGAGAAGACATTAATGTTAGCATCTTGGAGAATGAAAGGGGGAGGGGAATATTTCTGTTTAGTTAGGCCTTGTTTGGTTTTGCTGTTTTTTTTTCTTTTTGGAGATTTTGTTCTTGCAAATCAGGAAGAATATGGGAGCTTTTTGAAAGTGTAGGGACTCTGTAGGACACACATAATACATTAAAAATTCAAGCCTCAGGAGTGATGAAGGTTATTTATGTTCCATTTATCTACATGTTCCTGACTGGTTTTGTTATAAAGAAAAAGCAAAGGAAAGTCCTGCAGCTTATTTCTGTTCTCAGAAGAGGAAATTTAAGGATCCTAGATATGGTACTGAGAAATTAGAATGAAGCATTGCCTTGATTTTCTGTTACTAGAGTTTTATGGATACTAGAAATCCTAGAAGGAGTGAGGTTTTATGTTACCTGGATGGAACTTAGTCACAGAAAAAATAAGCTACTAGAAGCCCCATGCTGAGAGCTGGCATTGAATTGAACTGTGCCTGTAATGTTTTGAGGGTGAGGGAATAGGGTACAAAGTAGGGCATCCTATGCTTTGGTGCAGATGTTAGCCTGCTGTCTAGGAAACTGAATGTTAAAAGGAATTGCTGTGCTTGTGCATACTGTAAGACAGCAAAAGAAGAGCTATTACAACTTGCCTTAATTAAAAAAAAAAAAAACAAAAAAACTGCTGAGGAAAAATCATAGCCCATAATTGTGAGACCGTTCCTTCATTTTTTTTTCTTCATTTTAAATTTGCTCTGAAACCAAATTCCTGTTGCCTTCTAATGCACAATGCTAAACCAACTGACAATACTATCATTTTATTTTTTTCTTCTGCTTATAATTTTAAAATTCTCATGTTGATTCCTGAAAAAAAAAAAAAGTGCAATAAAAGCAAATTAATAGAAAATTAACTCATGATTCAGAATGAAAAAATCATGACTTTGTTTAAAGTGCCTTGTAATAAGCTCCATATGAGATATTGAAATCTGAATTACCTGACCTTTTGAAGAGGTTAATTGATTACAAACCGTTGCAGTTGGCAGTGTTTCTTGAATGATCCCCGCCATTCAGTGATGAAGTATTATGGAGAAGGACAAGTGAAAACAGGAGAAAAGGGACCACAGTCTTTGAAAAGCAATGAAGGAGTAAGGATCTTTCATCCAGGAACAGTCAACCACTAAGGTATGCAAAAGCACGATGGTAAATGTTTGAAGTTTTCAGCAGGTTCTCCTTAAGACTCCATAGGATTTAATGGGCCAGACTTGTACCACTCCTGAACCTCAGAGCTCACTTCCTCCTACTGAACTATTTTCCCCAGTGAACTACTTTTATTTACTTCTTTCTTGTGCTAGTCTTTCTATGGCTTCAGAATGTGCTATGTTTAGCAATTTATTTTCTATTTCTATCTCTTTTCTGTTTGTTTTTTTTTTTTTTTTTTTTTTTGTTTTTGTTTTGTTTTGTTTGTTTTGGGTTTTTTTTTGGTTTTTTTTGTTTTTTTTTTTTTTTAATCTGTCCCACTAACCTTTCCAACTTAAGAGAGCCTTGGATGCCTGGACTTTTATGTTTAATGCAAAACCTAAATAATAATTCAATATTCCAAGTATTCTCCTGTGAGTGATAATGTGTTGGGACATAACTTTCTTCCTTTAGATTCTGTTAAATTTGATGGTACTAGTTAGAGCCTGTAAAAGCTATGTGACTTGTTTGTAAAAATGCTGACATGACTTAACAGGGTAAAGAGGTAAACTCTTGCCAACCAAATAGGATTCAGCTCTTTGTCTACGATTAACGTCCACATAATGCACAAGAAATCCAACTGTGCAGGTGTATGTTTTCATTCACTAATGAAACTACCCGCACAGTAGTGACAGTTAATACTTCATTAGCTGGATACAGCTATTCCTATATTGCTAACTACAAAACAGTTGGCTAAACAAAGACAGGATGCAACGTAGGATCACAAAAGACTCTGTGGTCATTGCCATCAAACAAGGCTGTATAGATCTGTGGGAGTAATACCTATGAAATAGCACACATACTACATGAAGTGAGTTTGGGTGCATGGTAAACAGGGTAGACTGATCTCTTCCAAATAGAAAGTGTAACAGAAACAGAAACAAACCAAAGATTAAAGGAGAATGAGAGGAAAAGAACAATTAAGGAGCCCCAGTTGGGAAAAACTCACGTGTGGGAAAATAAACCAGATGTAAGTGGGGCTAAAATCAGTTGGTGGTATGATGGTATCATATTTTTATGTGGGATTTACAGTATCAGAAGGAAAAGCAAAGAAACATTGTTTTACAACTTCTCAGTAGACCAGATCAGTATTGCAGCAAGACAGGGAGGGTCTTCTATAGAAATATACCATTAATTTGATTTTCAGTTTCTATTTAAAAAAAAATTATACAGCAGGCAAAGGCCAAATGCAGAAAATGATTGAAGAGGGAAAAAGCTAAAATGATAGGAAAACACACCTAACTTTTTCTTCTGCCTCTTATTTAGACTGCTCGAGTCTTAGTAGGAGAGATTTTTTCTTTAATTTAAGAGCTGGAGTTGCATCTTGCCCATTTCTTCTGCCAGCCTAGTTTGACATCTTGAGAAAAGTCTTGTCTGTATACCAAACAGTGATATGTTGTGCATTACTGTGTCGCCTAATAATATTGCAAATATTTTTGAAGCATTTTTTTATTTCTTGATCATCACTATAAGGGAAGAAAAGCAATAGAGACATTTAAGCATGTGTTAAATTCTGGCAGATACTGCTAATAAAGGAACATGATTTTCTTTTAAAGTATCTTTTTCCTGGTTCTAATGTTTTGTGTGAAAATTCTGCTTGCTGACTTAAGCTCTATTATATGAATTCCTTGTTACGTGTTATCTTGCTCCAGTACTGCAAACATTTCTTCAATGGCTTTAAACTTTGGTCAAATAGCTTTCAGCAGATATTACAAAAGTTAAGCACAAGGAGAGTTGCTCTCACTACTGAAATATATTTCTCATTCCTGCAGGGCACTGTGTGAAGGAAAACCTTCTGAACTTGTTTGATTAGGAGCTAATTTAGGACTACAGTAGTAAAAGAGGGGGGTGAAGGTGAAAAATCAATTTATGGAAAGGGTCTTTTTGTTGAGGCTTTGTTTCATTTTTAGGCTGAGAATCTTGAAAAAAAGCTGATCCCTAGTCAGCTCTACTTTTCCATTTAGCCATACATTGAAAGTAATTGTATAAAACAAAACAAATAACAAAGCCAAGCCTTTTGTTATGTTTGTTTGTGTGGCGTATTTTTGTTGTTCTTTTGTTTTTTTTTTTTAAGGGGGAGAAAGATAAAAATATACAGCTTCATAATAAAAGTTGATAGGCTATTTTGTGAAATGAAAAATTATTTCAAAACCTTGGGAAACTAAGCTAGCCTGAAAATTACAATAAAATGCAGAGAACATTTTTCTGCATGATTTGTCATATTTTAGCTAGTTTTAATAAAAATTATTCTTGCTCTTGTAGATATTAGGCACCACGTTGGTGTTCATAGTGGATGAAGTGAGAAAAAAAAACAGTGAAAATTACTACCTGTTTTAGAAAGGTTTTTACCTGCTTATTATATTATCCTACTGACCATGAAGGGGTTTGGAAACATTTATGAGTAAGACTGCCTTCTATTATGTTGCATATAGAGAATCATGGGATTTTATCCTGCCACTTCAGAAGTCAATGAAAAAAACTCATTTTAACTGTAATTAGAGAATAAATCTCTCTCTTCAGACACAGCAGACGTGTTAATACATGTCAGTAACACTAAGAATCTCATTTAAGTCTAGCACCAAACATGAGTGGACTCCAGCTATCATACTCATCTGGTAAATGGGGCAAGGAAAGCTACTCTCATGCTATCTCTTTATAGGACAGGATTATAAAAAGAGATGACAAATATTATTTACTTGACAGTCACTCCAGCATGAATTTAAATATTCTGCAGAGCTTAATATATAAGTGTATATGTATTGTTATAGAGTGTTGATTATAAAAAATGATAATACCAAAGAAGCTTTGCAGTATTTATTTTGGTAAAATATTAATAATCCCTTAATACAGAGGAAAAACTGCTCAGTGAAGTGTAATGTTGTGATCCTCAGATAATTTTCCAAAGATTAGGACAAGTCATGCATTATTTTTGGGAGGTGGGGAGGTTTACCCATCAAAATGAAAAAATAAGTGTGGTCAGCAGACATTTTCTGAAACAAGCAATTATAGAGGACAACTATTTGCTGGGCTTCTTGCAATCACGGGTAATAATCATTAATTATTTTATTTTTAATATATTTATTGCTATCTAAAACTCACACTATTCATTTTAATAGCAGAAGTATGTAGCAATATGTATTAGCTGGTACTCAAAGATTCCCTGTTTTCAGAAAAACATATTATGTGCTGGGAAAAACAGCTGTAACATGCTACCACCTTATAAGCTTTCAAGATTTCAGTGATGGAAATAAGCATTTATAACCAAGAGCAGTTACATAATGAACCTCTCATGAAGGCTTTCTAGATACATATTAAAGCTGAAATATTCAAAATGAAATTAAATTATAGAAGTCTTGACCTGAGGGTCAAGTTAAAAATTAATAACAAGGAGATATGTGAAAAAGCATCATTCAGACTTAAAAAAAAAAAAAAAATCAGAAATACTTTTCTGGCTTGGTCTATCCTGCATTATTATTATTGCTATTTCTTCAACACAGAGACCCACAAGATATTTTAAGGAGATGCTAACATTAAGTTAATTTGACAAACATAAATTTTTAAGCAAAAAGTGTTGAAATGCATTGGAAAAATTAAGATTATGAAAATATCCTTTGTCAACCTTGGGGATGAACAGTATTTACCTGGAGAAGACCTACAGCTCCTTATCAAGTAGAAAGTGTTGCACAACTTGTCAGCACAGTCATCTTTCTCACATTATATCATCATATACTATGACTATCTTAAGGGAGTGTGAGAAAGGTCTCTTTAAAGGGGGAAAAAAGAAAGGTTCCCATCTCCTGCTCTTTTTTTATAGAGGACACTTCATGGAAATTATGTTCTTCATGGTTTGGATATAAAGAGAGCCTCTGTCTTCCACCTGCCACAGAGCAATGAGAAAGAATGATGGGAATCCTTACTGTTTTACTGAAGCTTTCGCTCCCAGTAGACATGACTGTGAACGGATACCTGATTGATTAGTTTTGAAAAATAAAGTCATCTGGATAAAACTTTCTTCCTTGGATGCCATTGGCAATAAGAACGGTAAGATCACAAGGATGTAAATGCATGAGGTTTAAGCTTGGCCTTTTTATTGAGGCCACAGTTTCAATTGAAATTAATTCTCTTGATGTTAATGTGATATAAATAAGTGACTCCCTTATGTCAATGACTACTCATCTGGTAGGCTGTACAACACTTGGCTCCATGCCACAAGATTGATTGCTTTTCTGAATGTTGGAGTGCCTCAAAATTAAAGTTGAGTTACACTATTAATTGATTCAGGATGGCTTTTTTGGAGTAATTATGTTCAAGATGGGTCTGTCAATACAATTTGCTCTCAGTTGTCACTGCATCATCAAATATAATGGGGTTGGGTGCACACAGGATAGTAACTTACATGACTACAGCAGTATTTACCAAAAAAACCCTCCATACAGAAGAAACATAGAGAAGGTATAGTTACATTTAATCTGTTTTGCACTGCAGAGGGTGTTGTAGTAAATGTAGTTTTGCTGATTATTTGGAAGCTCTGTAATGTTCATTTATGCATCAAGGTAATGGTGATATGTTGGTAATGTAGCTGTGTACTCGTACATTTTAGGCTCAAATCATTCAATTGCAACACTGAGATAGAAAACTCTGCAAACACACATTGCCTGACTAATCCCCCAAACAGCCTTTTGAAATGCATTAAACTGTGTAGATGAGGGAACAGCAGTCCAGAAATGTTCATCAGGTGCCCAACAACTCAGCACGAAAGTCAAGTTTAGAACTGGGTATGCACAGATTAGGGACATGCTCAAGATAGTCAATCATCTGGTCTTCTGAATAGGAAAAAATTCCAGCGTGCTCAAACCATCCTAAAACAAGTTCTGCACAGAACCAAGATCACCTTCAACAAACCATCTTACAAAATGTTAGTATGCAAACATCTGCCTTCCATTGGCTTCTGTCATTCTCCTAGAGAATTGTTTTGGAGATCATTTGTTTATTTCATGCTAGCATATAGAGGACTGCACATTGCAGTCTTTTTTTTTCTGTTTTGTTTGGTTCCAATCATACATGAGCAGATACACCACAGGAAATTTTTCTTCAACACAGTTAATGTTGTATCTCTGCCACTTATTCCTGCCCATCTCACTGAATTCAAACTGCTTTGTAATCCCTTCTCCATTTCCCTTAGTTACTCAAAACTACTTCCCAGTTCCACTGACTTTCACTTTAAAATTGCACCTTTTCTGAAAGTACAACTATTTTCCCCTCTATGATCTCTAATCAACAGCAAGATAAAAGCCCTCTTTATGATTAAACCTTAAAGCCGTAAGAACTAAGTGCATTCTATTCTCTAAACTCAGGATAGTCTGTTCACTGTAAGATAAGAATATCAATGTTTAGAATTTTCCAGAAAAGCAATTTTACAGTCTTCAGACAAACATAGACTCCCTTTCAATACTGTATGAATGAGTTTAACTTACTTATGCCTCACCTATTTTTCAAGATCCACCTCAGAGCCAATATACCATTTGAATTTCATTCTCCATTTTGGGATAAAAAGGATGCAAAGACACCAGGATAGCTCATACCCCACAGGCTGAGATTCACATCCAGTAATCCTGTTAAAATTAAAAGGATGACCTCTATAAGTTATCCATTCTTGATTAGATTAACTTCTTCACCACCAAAACTGTGGTTGTTCCCCTCTTGTACAGCAGAAGTGTAAGTTGGCCAGGGATTTAAATCATTACATCTGCTACTTGCTTACAGAACATGATTCAAACACCTGTTAATTTGCTGAGGCAGGTGTTTCTGTTCATCTCCTCTAATCACCCCTCTATAGTTTGCATTTCTCAGGTTCTGTAGGGGCACTGAGTTAACCAGTGCAGTTCATATTTCAGAGGAAATGTAATCAATAAATCACCTATATTAGCCTGATGTCCACACACAGGGGTTTTATTATTAAGGATATTTTGAAAGGTTCAGTGAATATTACACATTGAAATAAGTGTCTCTTGCCTGGGAGCAATTTCCAAGCTGTCTTCTGGGAACTAGGACACACTTAAAAGGATTTAGTGGTGGAAATCTTTCATTTAGAAAATCCATTTCTGCAATTCACATGTTAAAGAAATGTAAAATGTTTCTTTGCCAACTTCAACTGCAGTAAATGCATGTGAATAGCTCCCGACCCCCGAAACAGAGCTAATTTCTGCAGAAGTTCATCCCAGAGATGTATTTGTGAGCAGGTGTTTTGCTTCACTGTTCACATCTTGAATTGTGTGCATTCCATCATATCTATCATTTTGCCCTTACACAGTCAAGGAATTTGGTCTTTTCAGTTGAGTGAGCTGGGAGAGCACATCACATCTTGTTTTAAAACATTCCATAGTACTTGGCTCCTGCGTATGTCTGAAAACAGTAAATGTGTAATGAAATAGCTGGGAAAACAAAGCACAAATTACCACATATATCATGCTCCACATTTACAGTAGCGGAAGCAGTAGCATTTTGGAAGTATTTCCCTCCCCTCTCTCCTTTCTGATCATTGCTGCTGTTGTTTTTGTCCTTGTCTGCAGAAGTCACAAAGCCCTTCCATCTGTGAAGCCTCTATTTCTCAGAAATGAAGATGAACCAGACAAAGTCAGCTCTGGTTACAGGAGACAAGTGTCTCTAGGCACTCAGTTGGGAAGTTTCTTCCTCTGTCTCAGTCCAGTCCAGGATTTGGGGGATGGTGAAGGAAGAGGGAACTTATTATTGGGTCTTATTTTAAAAGATAGCTCCTATGTCATGCTTGTCTTCCAAGACCAGAATCTTCACAGAGGAAGGTCACAACTATTAAGCAAAAGGGATTTCCCAACTTGAAATCACCAAGTAAAAAGTTAAAACGCCTGATTTGTTTTGCTGATCTCTGATTTTCAGAGCTAATTCTACCTTTGTTTCTATGGCAATTAAATGTAATGAAAGAAGAATTGATCAAATTCCCAGGACCAATTTTAGCTGTAGACAACTTGAGCTTTTCAAATATGCACTCTGTCAAGACATCTACTGTGTGATTTCAGGCCAATTTGTTACCTTACCTAAGATTTTTCTATCTCTAAAGGGGTGAATTATATTTCCCTGCCCCATGTGCAGATGTTGAGCTAAATCTTCTAAAAACTATAGGGTGCTCTGTTACAGTTCAAACTCCAGGGTTTTAGACACAGGACAGGGTATAGTATTTTGCATCTGAAACATTCCCATGTGGAGTTAATGTCTGAGCAGTTTTCTAAGCGTTATAATCAAAAGCTTATTTTGGTGAGTTTTCTTGGCCATCATACACATGAAGTTTGGATGAGCAACCAAAACAAGCATTTCCTCGACATCTGAGTGAAAGACTCCAAAAGATGTTTTGGCTGTAAAACCCAATCAGAGCAAATTCTTTTTTCCCATCTTGCTACTTTTAACCTAGAAACAATGCCACAAAGCAAGTCTCTGCATATCTTTTTCTAGATTACAGGAATTTATTGCAAGTCAGGCTGCTAGATGGAGACCAAAGCGAACTCCAGACTCAGAGGAAGGCTGCAATTTGTGAGGAAAATATCAGGACAGCGCAAAGATAAAGCTCAATAGTCTTTCAGTTGTCTAGGATTTCTTTCTATTCACAGCAATTTCCAATGGAAAGGTACTGGAGCTGCTTCTAGGAAAGAGCTAAAACTTTGAAGTTCACTTAGGAAACCAGCAAGAAGAGACTGGGTGAGTCATGTTTGCAGGGCCACGGGGTGTTAACTTTTAACAAGGAGAGGTGTGTATTTTCCCAGATACTCCTACAGCTGTAGACCAGGAAACCTCTGCCAGAAGGAAACACATCTGAATTTTTTACTAGGGGATGAAGAATATAACCTCAAATATTACAATATCAGCAGAAATCTTAATGCTGACTGGGAACCCTCTCTGAATTTTTTTACTAGGGGATAAAGAATATATCCTCAAATATTACAATATCAGCAGAAATCTTAATGCTGACTGGGAACCCTCTTACTCTATGTTTGTTGTACAGTCTAGAGTAAACAGACAAAATGACACATATGTTGGTAAAAGCAGCTAGTCTAAAGTTGCCGAATAAGACAGTAGCAAAGGCAGGATTAGACTGCCTGTCTCCTGAGAACTGACCCCACTGGGCCAGCCTTTTCTCAGAGCAGAGCTGTGCTAAATCAGTCCCAAATGAATAACAAATGCAAGCCTCCTCTGGACTGAGAACTGTGATCCAAATAACTTGTCTCCACCCTTTAATTCATCTCCCACCATTCTAAAATAAAAGGTGGAGTACTCACCACAACAGAGGAACAGAATACAACCCAGAATTTGTCATTCTGTACTTGCTTTGTTTTATCTATAACATTCTGCACATCAGTTTGTTTGATTGGGTCACTTTGCTTGACGAAATTTGTCTTCCTTCCAAACAGATGGTGTGAGCTTAGGAACGGTTTTAATAAAATTCTTTGTGTGCTGGTTATATGGCACTTATTTGGCAAATGTCACTCCACAGACACACTTTAAGTTTAAGATGATACTGTAATGGCTTAAATCTCCCACCAGCTGCCACAAAATTAGAGCCACATTAATATCAACAGAGAAATTAAGTGTTCTGGTAATTCAGCTGGGAACTTGAGGGAAAATTTTATAGACATTTAGAAGATTTGCAGTGGGAAAGGATTGTGAGTCTGCCCTAGCACGAGACAGTAACAATATTCAGGCTTGAAAGTCTAAACTAAATTTTGTCCTTTACTTTCTGAGCTGACAGCCAATGTAGGTGGTCCATATTTTAATCTCGGCAGCCTGGAAAGAATGCCAGCAAAGTGTATATATCCTAGGTGAATATTATTCAATGAACTATCAGAAAAACACTTTTGAAAATAGTGAAGTTTATGCCATAGAGGGCTCTATACCGTGAAGCATCTCTAAAGTGGGAATACCCTAACATCTGTAGGTAAGGCTTCTATATTGCATAGGGATGCAAAATTGGAGAGACAGACACACTTCACTGACAAGGTCTGCTCTGCTTCCCACCCCCATTCCAATTAACAGATTGGCCTTTAAAACCAATCACAAAAACCTGGTCAGTCAGAGCAAGGTAAATCTTGTCATTACACATCCTGAATCACACAGAGAGAAAGTGCAGGCCAGAAAATGAAACACAATGCAGAGGTCATAGGATATTTGGGGAATGTAGCAAGAGATATGCAGAACATCATGGGATATGGACAGCCTGGACTTCTACTAGGAGAGGGAGTACTTGGGCAGGCCAGAGAGTAGGGATAACTCCATGTAAAACCAAACAATTCAAAGCAAAGACAGAAGAGTGCAAGCTCAGACACTGATCTGGTTGTTATGTTCAGAGTGACTGCAGAGGCACACAATTATTTTAATGAGATATATTAATCTTCCCCCTTCACCTCCCTTGATCTCTAAAATGCCCCAGACATCAGTGCATTTAGCTGGGCTTTGTACTGAAAGAGAATGATGTGGATGATATGCTACAACAGTTAAATGCAATTGCAACAAACTTCCCCCCATGGGTAACACAGTGCTATTCAGATATTTTTACTACGATGGCCAATGGGGAAATTATATCTTCTTTTGGAATATATGCTATTGGCTGTGGTCTGAGATGGGATATCACAGTAGATGGACCGCTACTGTGCTCTCTTATGGCAGCTTCTGTGTTCCAGAGTGCACACACATTATTCAATAGCTGCAAATGAACATATAAAAGTTAAGAGGCTTTTTGAAATTGATGTTTTTCAGCCTGCAATATTACATTAATTACACCACAGAGGTATGAGAAACTATCATTAGTGTGATCACACTATAATGATGGATTAAGAAACCATTATGAGTAGAAGGGAATGAGTAGCCATGATAATTAGGAGTTTTTCTGTTGAAAACAGTAATGGCAAAAAGGCAAAAGGAAAAAAAAAATTAGTGTTAAATAAAAAGAAAGGGTAACTTTTAATATTATAAGAGAGGTCTTGAAAATAGGGCACCTAATGGGGATATTCACTCAAAGAGCTCATTATTATAAATCTGCATTACCATTAGTTTTTCAAATCACTGCTGGATATAAAATCATAGTTTACAGACTGTACAGAACCTAGTTTTAACTGTCAATCTGTAGAAAAATGTCACACCAGTTTCAACAGCCAGCAAGTATGCTTGGCTAAATGTCTCCTGATACTCAGAGCTGAACTAATGGCTATCATTCTGACTGTAACAGGCCACTTTCTAGTTTTATGAGAACCTCTTCTGCGACCTGTCATTCTGAGATGTGTTTGGTTTTATTTTTTTGTTGTGTTTGTTTTTTTTTGGGTAGGGGGAGGAAGGTATATGTTGTTATTTATTTTTTTTGAGAAAAAAAAAAAAAAAAAAAGATTGAATAAGCAGCTGCTAACCAACAAAGGCTTAAGAAGCCCCAAAGCTAAAGGTGAAGTTAGTCCGGCCAGTCAAACTAATAGATGAATTTTCTGAGCCTTCTATACATTAAAAACAGTTTAACAATTCCATTGGGTTGTGACATACTACTCAGTCTGAAACACTACTCCCAGGAGCTAGCTTGTGATGTGTTATCAGAAAAGTACTTATTAAAGCTTTCTAAATTGCAAGTCAAAGAAAATGACATCTTTTTTTTTTATTTGAATGAGCAAACAAAACCCCAATGAGCTATGTTTGCCCAATTTTGATGACAATAGTCTTTTTGAGAAAGAAAAGTGGAAAGATTAGAAATATCTTCAGGGATATCTGTCCAATTGCAGACTTGCATGTACAGATTTGTGGTCCAACTTCATATATATCATCACCATGATACATGTGTGATTGCTGTGACTGTACCCTAGCCAATTAATTGAAAAACTGAATTGCTTTACCAGTTTACCTAAACCTATTGACTACACTTGCAGATCAGGTAACCAACCATACAGAGCAATTCGCATATGAAATTGGAGATACTGGTATGTGTAGTTTCATTCGCAATCAGATACCAAAAAGGAAAGCTGAAAAAACACAGATGTCTAGGTCTGCCTTACATAGCTATTTTCTTCAAACTGGTTCTTGTATTTGGGAATACTTTAAAAAAATGTTATGTAATAAAAAGGTATCATATAAGTATATACAGATATACATGTTCACATATATACATGCATGTATGTACGTCAATACACATATATGCAGAGACATATGTATATACATAGTGTATATATATGAGTATATACTCATGAATTAGTAACACCTGCCTGGGATCTCAAGGATTTATCTGTATGTGAGCAGTACTATATAACCATTATCAGAGCAGGGAAGGACTTGAGTATTTGATTTGTGACTGTGTGGAGATTTCCTTGGCTCTAATTGAGCAAACACTGGTTCACTGGGCTTGACATTGTTCTTGTCCCGGTATAAAGCTGAAATAACTCTATCAAGGACAGATGACCTCTGTGAACATAAACAAGGAGAATTATGTCCTCCATTGAATAAAAAAGCATGAAGGAGCAATTCTAAGATGCAAGCAAGGAAATTCATTAGGTTTGGGTGTTGTCTTGTCTTCCCTAAAACTTATCATTGTGACTCCAATAAAAACTTCATCTGGATATAATACTTCAAGGCTTTCATTTGGGGATTTTTATCTTGTTTTGGTCTTATTTGTTCGAGCTGATACATGTCAAGTACTAAAGCTGGGCAGTAGCTCAGATACATTCTGTTAAAAATCTTTATTATTCTCACAGTGAAACTGCCTTCTGAACTACCTTATATGGATAGAACTTGAAAGACAAAAGAACATACTTGGAATGGCAAATCCATGAAATAAACTCCCATGTCTTCTATTCTAAGCAAACATCACCAAATCTAACTATGGCATTAAGGGATTTGTCTCCCCTCCACTAGTACCACCTGTTTATACAGAGACCTCTGTCAAAAGATGCAATAGCCATTTTCAGTGCTGCACTTGGAACTCATGACAGGAGCCAAATAAACCTTCCATTAAAGATCAGTCTCTTGCACTGATAAACATAAAACTGATGCTGCCATCTGTTTCCTTGTCTTAAAAGAAGACAATCTGGAGACAGTAGCAGAAGCTAGATTTTTTTACTTTAAATGCATTGTACAATTTAATATTTTTTTCCACTGAGTTTTTTTGGAGCCATTCTGTGCTTACAACTGCAGAAGACAGTCAAATGAATATAATCTTGATGATTAAATACAAATGTTGCTTTAGGTGTTACTAATGGAACTTGTGGTCCTGCTTTTTTAAACAGATACTCAATTTGTTGTTCAATTTTCTATTAGAACATTTTTCCTTCTCATGACTTTAATTTGTTTCTTGCTGCACAGAGTAGGAAAGAAAAATACTTGCCGCCTTGACTCCTACCTTACCTCTAAGCTACATGTTCTTCCATAAGCAAGTAGGGAAGAAAAATGTCCTTTTAAATTGTTCTGGCATACAGTATCTTACATTCCAAGGCACACCACAAATCAAAGGGATCATGTTTCACCCACACTGAATTTACATCCCTGGTTTCATCAGAAGACTAATAAGACGTTTGTTAGGTCTGCCAGGTTTCAAATTATCTGCCAGAGAGATTGTGGATCTGTTATGCTCTCAAAACATTCATGACTGTTTGGAATTTTCTAAAAAGAATAGGAAATTGTAAAAATATATTTTCCATTTGGTAGGAAAACTCTTATAAAAAGATAAAGAGCTTTCAGAGCAATAGTTACATCTCATTATTAAAGGTCTGAAGAACCTTCTTTATGCTAATATCCCTCATTCCTTACGAAAGTTATTGAAATTTTTATAAAGCAATCGTACATCTTCATGCAAAAGACATAGGAAGAAGCAAAGCTGGGTCCTTCCAGCCTGAGAGTGTGAACCTATCACTGATTTAGAACAAAATAAAGAATACAATGCAAAGTTACTCCAGCAGCCCCATTTAAAGACAATTCCAATCTGAGCAGTTCCTGCTTAAATTTCTACTCCAGACTTCTGAATCTGATGTATGGTGAATGAATGTCTATAGAGAAATTAAGAGTGAAGTACTTAGTCCTATTGATTTGACAGAGAAGAGCTACATACAGACAAGAGAAAGAACAGTGGAGGTGGCATCTTCATTTATAATTTCCTCCTTGCATCTGACCTTACATTAATATTTACTATACTTTGGTTTCTTTAAGAGAGAAATCCAAGACTTGATTATGAGGCCTCATGTAGGCTGTTTCCACATGGTTATACTTTGGCTCTAGAGAATGCATTGCTAATGAAATATTCCAGGTTCCAGGGCTTCTAAACCCAGTTTTGTGCCATGTCCAGGAGCAGACTGACATGGAGAATTAAATTGCTGAAAATTGTTGAGTTCAGGAACAAAAACAAAAAAAGTGGATGGAAGGAAAAATAAGTTCTCCGTGCCAAAAGTTGTTTACAAAGAACCATTTACGTCACATAAGGTTATTCTTTTCATTTATTTGTATCATGAGAATAGTTTTATGTCTGGACACATCAGCTTGTGTCTGTAATACACTTGAAGTAGTCTTTACAGTCAAGTGTGACTGGAGTTGTACCAGCGCAGCTAATAACTGAAGATATTGCGGTTTAGAGTTCAGACTGCACTGGACAAATCTATTGGGTTCCTTAGCTCCATCTTCAAGTTATTAACCTACTCCTTGAGAGCATCTGTACTGCTGTTATCACCTGTACTGACATGAACCTGCCTGTTTGTACCATATCAAATCTTGGATTTATGTAAAAGGATTCAGAGAACTTACGCCCAGACAAGAATGAAGATTATGTTCTAAAACCTAAGAGAGAAACCAAGAAGATTATTACTCAACCCTAATAAATCTCACCTCTAACTTCTCCATGGGTGAACAAAGAAAGCCTGCTTTCCATCCAATAACAGTGATGTCATTTCATGTGAGGAGCCTGATAGCAAGGGGACATACTGTTGACACTCCTTTAAATTACTGGGCTCACAGGGACTACAAAACAGATGGATATGTAAGGCCTGTTCTCCAGATGGGGCAGTCTCAGATGGAGAACACCTCATGTGTAAGAGCAACGTATGTTCAGAGTAGCCAACAAAATAATGGTTACCAAGGAACAGCTAGAGGATTGCAACAATGATCAAGGAGGCCCAAATATTTTTTTGCCCTTTATCCTTTTTAACCTCATCCATACAGCATGTATCCTTCAGGAAGGAGCTGGAAAAGTATACTATTTCACTGTCCTTTAGCTCATGCTATACCCTCAGCTTTAGCTACCATGAAATATTGATCCCTTGTACTTACGGCATCTAAAAATAGCAGGGGGTAAGCAGTCTCCCTTGACATCAGAACTACACACTGATCTTTAGAGATGTTCAGATTCTAAAATATGATGTTTTAACATTTTAACACCCAACTAGCACCAGATAAAAAAGTAATATTTTGGTTGATTTTTACTATTTTGGACTCAGCTCCAAGATTATGCATGTTTGCTCTCCTTATCCCTGTTAGTCTCCTGAAGTTTTGCAGCTGAATGCTAACCTGAGTTTTCTGCTTTCAAACTCCACTGATCTAGCTGTGCTTGAGCAAAACCGAAACTCAGTGATCTTTTATGCATAATTAGTGTTAATATTTTAGTCTCAAATCCTCAAAAATACTTATTTATGAGTTTCCCAGATGCAGAGCAGGAATTAAACAAAGCATTGTCTCAAAGTCTGGCTAACTTAAAATTGCAATTTAGAGATATGTCCAGTTCTACATCCATCCAAACTCATTAAGTACCACCAATGTCTCTTCACACTGTTGTGCTGCTGATACTCCCAGGAGTTTGAAGGAATCTGTACTTCATATAGTATTTGAATAGAATTTATTTCTCTCTATGTTGAATGGTCTTTTATGTTCTCTAATTTTCCACGTTGGTCTTGTCTCTGACTTCTACATCTTAAGGATACAATATGAAATATTCAAGTAGTATAATCTCAGCAGCACTCAAAATATTTAAACTCAGGCATGCAAAATAATTATATTCTGATTATTAAAAATTGCTAAACATGGATAACAAATATCAATCATTAACTACAAGCTGTCTGTAGGAGGAACGTGGGGTTTTCTACTGTTATTTATGAATATGATCATCAATATGATAAAATATTAAGTACTTCCTTCCTCTTCAAGACGAGGTCTCATAAGAACATCAGCCTAATATTTTTAATTAGCAAGACCAAACATGCTACCAGAATTTTCTTCACAACTACTAAGCTGATTATATTGGGAGTTTAATATATATCCCACAGTCACTCAGTGGCTTTTAACAACGTTGAGAGAATCTAGATATGTGCAAAAACATGAATAAGACTGTTGAGAAACTACCTATTGGTTAATCATATTAAATAAAGTCAGTAAAATACATATTATTTTGATACATAGCAGTGTTGTCTCATTGAGTGGCAGACCTGAAATGCTTGTAGCAAACTACAGGTTCCCAGAGAATGCCAGTACACTTGAATTAGTATTATTTTATTGTTATACAAACAGCAAAATAGTCATGTCTCTAAAGATACATAGTAAAACCATTTAGTAATCTGGATTCATACCTTTCCCATTTAGATTACTCAATTAATGACATATTCATATTTTAGAAAAGCAGCTTCAAAAACCCACCTTTGATGTCTGTTCTATTTTTGTTTCCTTTTGTCAGGACACCACAAGGGCCAGGAGATAAGTGGAATCTCAAAGCTAACAGCCCTGAACCCAGGGCATCAGGCACCTCCAGAGAGCCAGGCAAAGACAAGAAAGTCAGCTTGTGGGTTGGGGGTCTGGATGAAACCCAGTGAGGGCAACCAGCATCATACGCAGCTTCGTGATGGTAAGGAAGGGCTCTGATATCAGCCCATGCGTGGGGAAGTCATGATCAACAAGACCCAAATCCAGGCATAGAGAGCAGATTAACAATCCCAGATTGATCCTAGGTTAACTAGGGTTAGTGTTTGATTCTTGAGCTCATGGCTGTGGCTGGATGCCCCAGGTGAGGCTGATCAGAGCCATTAAGACCTATTAGTGCCCTCAGAGTTCTGACGGGTTCACACATTAATTATTTCAAATGCTCCCTAAACCATATTTGGTCACATATCTTGCCCATGACTTGGAGTATTTTATGCCATATTACTTGACCAAAGCTCTTTCAGACTTGCACCCAGCAGTTGTTCTAATATTGTGATGGTAATATTTATTTACAGCTGAATCTTCCACTTGCTTATCAATTTATTCAAAGACAGAAAGCTTCCAGCAGACAACCAAACACTTCTGCCAAGCAAACTAACATAGTTTTGCTTTTCTACTTCCAGTTTGCTCATAACCATCGTAAGATGTAGGTGAAATATCATAGGTAAAATATCTAGGTAAAATTATATCAACACACCCAGTTAAGCCTAGGATTTAGCTAAATTTTTTACTACTGCTATGCTCTTAATCTGTCAAACTCTTTACATGCACTGTCAGCAAATTCCATTGCAGTTAATGAGGCAAATTCCACAGACATAGAAGAGCTCTGAATCATGTTGTAAATGATTTACTACTGAATTATTATGGGTCTGAGTGTGGTTTAGTCTTTGCAAGGTAATTTGGAGGAGTAAATAATATTCCTAATTGAGTTAACTATACTCTAGACCAACACCAGCAGAAATTAACAGACAGTTCAAGAATCACTCAAGAATCCCAAGGCTTCCTCAAGTTTCTGGAACCCTGATTTATCTGAATAAAAATAGATATCTATGTCTACAACCATGTTTAGTCACAATTCATCATCTGCTCCAAAGCAGACATCTTAGAAGCCAATTTGCACAGTGAGAAGCACCAGGGACATGTAGAACTCAGTTCCAGGACTTCAGCTGTCAGAACTTTATTGGGCCATACACTCAAGCAAGTCAGCACACTCAAAGGATAAGACATACACACATGCCTTCCATGTTTTTCCATCGATTCTCACTCTTCATCTTAGTCATCACAAATAGTTTTGCAGAGACCTTGTTTTCAAGCACAAATGAGACCCTTTATGTAATAAAATGCATGAGAAACAGGAAGCATAGAGAGAAAACTGTAATCTCTGTCAGACAGCTCTGAAAGCACCGGAGTAATTTTCTGTGTCAAAAAAAAAGAAATCAGCAGAAAGTACACCCAGCAAATAACCTCTTATCTCTAACAACAGACTCCATGCATTGTAAACACCAGGGGAATCAGGTCAGTCAATGCATACATATTCTTATAACTGGACAGCACTCTCACTACATAGCGCACTACAGTCTCACAACCTCTTCCTGCAGTGTCTACTGCCACTTTCAACTCATGGGAGATGACATGGAATGGGATAGGAACTGAGGGAAGAAAACAGAGAGAAAAGTTGCTAGGGAAGCAAATAAATACATCCAGATTTTCATACTCTCCTAGTTCCATTTTGCATGAACTATAGAGAACAAAGGTAAAGGACTAGGAAATTGTCTGAAGAAATCCTGAAAAAAATTCCAAAACACATGCAGAATGATCGGTTTCACTCTCCATTATGCTGTGATTTATTTATTTACACCTGCTGAGAGTTTCTCTCCTCATAATTTAGGTAACTTTCACAGTTTCCCCCCTCCTTATTTCTCTTTGGTTCTTTGGCTCTTTTACTCCTCAAAGATTATTCCACTCACTCTTCTCTGAGTGGTGTAGTACTTTTGGAACTGGCCAAATCCCTTAAGTGCAGAGAATGGGCAAAGTACGACTTTGATATGGTATATAATTGATGCATTCCAAATTATGTGTGAAATATACCTTATAGCTGATTATTTATTAATGAATATAAACTATATGAAATCATATTTTATCATATTAACTTTCTGCAATCCATCAGGTTTGGTAATAATAACAATTATAAAAGCTTTTATGCAAAACGTTAAAAGTTTTATGAGAAAGCACGTTTTTCTAGCCAGTAAGAAGGAACTTTTTGATATTATTTTATTCATTTATCCCAGCAGAAACAGGAGTCATTGTGACTTCTCCTAGGTACTGAATATTCACCTATGAAAAAATAAAAACAAATGTGTGATAGAAAGTGGAAATATTTACATCTCTGTTTTATGAGTGGCAAATGAGATAGACAATGAAATCTCATTTAAGCTACAGACAAAATTCCACTACAGTTTTGCAGAACCACAATTTCACCTGTGGATGTATAAGTGCCACAAGCACATACCGTATGACAACATAAAAGAGAGCTAAATTCAAAGCCCCTAAATTTTAGACTATTTAATCAATCATAATTCTATATACAGACTGTTGATGTACATGAAATAGTTACTGGTTCATTATGAGCTAAGTAGAACCTATATATTTCTGTAGGGAACTGAAGAATCAATAATCATCACTGTTTATCCAGATCTGGATGGTGCTAGGTTCAAAAGAGAAGCCAAAATTTTAGTATCTTAATCCTAATGTCAAAAGTTGAGAGAAGTTATCACCTAAATTATTTCAGAGAAAATTTATTCCTTGTATTTAAACAGATATGCTGTTAAGTGTACTGAAATTGAACAGTGTTGATGGCTTGTGAACTCATGACAATTAGAAGCTTAAATAAAATATTTTATATAAAACCTTAGGAAAACAACAGCATGGTTACTAGTTACAGAAGATTCATTGGAACTGTGTTAGTGGGTACAGATTTCATAGCTTTCTTATTTTTCATATTATTTCTGTTTGATGTTTTGAGACCACACAGTGATTAATTTTCTGGATAATAATTCAAGTATTTTATATTTAAGTATCTCTGTCCATATGCAGCCACATCTGTGAAAAAGAAAGAACAGGTGTTTCATTTTTATGGTTTCTTTCTGTTTATTCTTGACAAGTCCATTTGTTATTCTAAAAGAAAATGAGTAATCTCTGAGCCCATTTGATTTGGAATAAAGTGCCCTGCCTGTTTACTATCATTAGTATTCCCATTGCAATAGTCTGGCCATTACATAACTAGATACATTTAGCTAGAGAGAATAAAAATGTTCTGTGCACCATTTGACTTGATCCATAAAAGGACAAACCTATTAGACCAATATTGTATTGCTCTATTTTATTAGTTTTCATAGAACCAATTTTAAATGAAATGTTCAAAATTGTCACATGCAAACACCTGTATGCTTATATACTGTAGCTAATAAAACTTTGCAGATGTAGGCAACAGGCTCTGTTTCTTTTAAGATATTGTGATGTGACAAGAAGAAGGAAAAACTTCACCCTAAATACCACTGTGATATTGAATCATTCACCAACAGACATGTGTGATTTCATTATGCTGAGTTTATTATGTAAGTAGGATTGGCTATTGTGTATAACAGAAACAACAGTATAAATAAAGCAACAGATGGATCACCTCTGAAGTACCTTCTCTGTTCTGACAAGGAAATAACAGTTGCTTTTGATTAGTACATAAATGAGAGACCTACTAAGAAAAAACAGGATATTGCAGAAAGAGAAGATCCTGCTTCAGAAAGTGACCAATGTCCCTATGGATCAGTGAATCAATGACTCAGTACTGTCAGTGACCCAATGTCATTTATTCAATGTTAAGAAGCATAGTTTGGATGAAATATAACTGTATGGGGAAGAGATAAAGAGGAAATATCTTACCAACTTTCTAAGATTTAGACATAATAGGTTCTCATGTGCTGTTACATACAATTTTAAATAGTTACCTACAGATAGATGAACTAAAATGGTTGCAGAAGGTCATGCCCACCCATAGAGACATCTGCATCATCCACAAAGATTTAGATAATAAAATTCCTCTTATAGTGTCAAAAGGATGTAGAATTATTTTCTCTTTCTGTTACACTGTGAATTCTACCGACCCAGAGGTGGCTATCTGCAGAGATGAAGTTAATTTTGTATGCAGTATCACTCTTGAACATCCAACTGAGCATCTAACTCAGAATGGAAAGGGATTGTTTAAAATACAAAGCCAAAACCAGAAATCTTAAGGCTAAGTTATTAAATGAGAAAGACTTGTTTTCAGACTGAAGAAGGATGTTAGAATCTCAGCAAAGGCAGGCAACAACTGGATATTTCTTTTCATTCTTTTGATGAAAGGAGGAGCTTGTAAACTCCACAGTGCTCTCAACAAAACTTGAACAACTTCAATGTTCATCTCCACCAAAGCTCCAGACAAAGATTTAGCTTTATTGAGGGTGACAGATAACAACAGACCGTAAAATCCAGTCTCCCCTCCACACATGAGGGGGTGTGAGAGGGTGGCTGTGAGGGTGTTTGGCTGCCAGCTGGGGCCAACCCAAAACGGTGCCAGAGGCTGGTGGTACAAAGCACAAAATGCTTTCATCCTCTGCCATTTGGACTCATTTAAAGAGGTTTTTTTTTTGGAGGGTTTTAGAGAGAGCACTGGTCACAGAGTTTCTCTATGCCCTTAAGAATGTCTCAATGGAGGTTGTTAGATTTAGTTATCAGTACTGTGATCTTCTAGTTGGCTGAGACCCTTTGAAACAGAATCATGTGCATCATCAGGTCTTGAACATGCAGCTGTCAATACATCAAATTTGTCATTGGTTTGGACCTTATTAAGAGAAAATTCTTGTGCTATTTTTGAAGCCGGGTTTTTAGTTCTTTTTGGTGCCATTTCTTGTGACATTCTTTTAGATCAATCAAGGTTAAAAATAGGATGTGAAATTATGTTTCAAAATAGCTCGTGCTCCAATTTTATTAAAGTCCTTTGCTCCATAAATAGTCTTTTAAAACTGAAATATCTCTTAAAGTCTTTAAACTAAGAAAAAACCCTAAAATACTTTAAAGAAACAATTGTCCTTTTTTCTTATCAACAAGTGGTGAAAGCCTGTCCTTATCATTTTGGTAATATGTTGCCTAATCATTGCCAGATAATTAGTAATTTTCCAACTAATCTTCATATTTTTAAACTTCAAATAGCTCATTATTTCAGAAAACAATTAAGGATTGTATATAAACTTGCTACATTTTATCTACATCTCAGTATTCACAGTATCAGGCAATTACTGATAACAAAGCATCTAGCAAATTTTCATATAGAAACTTTCCAGTAAGTAGAGAATGCTTTATATGTAAACTTTTTTTTTTTTTTTTTTGCAAATGTCTATATAAATTACGTATTCAAACAGTAAAAAGATATTCACCTTCAAAATGCAAATCTTGGTTAGAAGTAGTATCTTCTGTGAAACATTTCTCAATGAAATAATGATTTTAAAGAATGTTTATACAATAAATAAATTTTATTATGGGTTTGTCTATTGTTCTTTGTTCGGGTTTAAACTATAAGCTTGCCTCTTTGCAACAGGGAAAAAGGAACTTCTTTTATGGCATATTTTACAAGTCTGATAAGACATACCCCTATTTTGTTGTTATGGAACAATCTGATATTCCTTCATAGAAAATCTTAGTGCCTTCCTTTCCCTTCTCTTTTTTCCTGATAGAGATCATCTCTTTACCAGATGATAGTCTTATATAAAGAAGTGAACACATGGTACTGCACTTGTTTACTTCTTTTCACAGGAATTGTGTGACACTTCATGATTTTGCAATACTGAAAGACAAAATCTTGGCCAGATATTCCTAGGCACTGATCTTGTATCTGTTTTGTACTGAATCACGTAAGTCTCACTGTAAGGAAAAGCAGCCTTGGGAGAGACTGGGGCCTGTGGATGGGACAGGCCCATTTGTAAGATTCAAATTCACAATAACTATAGGTAGCAAGCATCCTGACAAAGTCTGTCACAAAGACTTCTTGTCAAATGTTTTTTATTTTACCTGTTGATATAAAACTTCCAGTTTTATATTCCAAATCCAAGATCTCATTAATGACTAACCAGAAATGTTGTGTGGGAAAGAGAAACAATAGCTGATAAGCAGAGAATTAAGTAAAAATTAAGTACAGAACATGCATTTAATATGTTCACATAGCTTGAATACCCTAGAAATCCAGCAGACCAACAGAGAAGCTCCAAAAAAAAAGAATTTTGTCTCTCTGTCCAAGGAACTGCTGCTACCAAACATGAACAAAACCTGTAACTTGTGTACAGCTGGGTTAGAGGCACTGGACCTATGAGTTTATTGAGGAAGTAAAAGGGAATTATTAGTCTGCACTGAAAGAATTCCAAGAACATTGCATGTTAAGAAAGAGTGGAACTTTTTGAGACATACCAGGACTCAAAAAAGTAGAGAAACTTCTAGGATGGCTCTGAGGATTTTCAGTTCAAATGTACCACTTTGGAAAGTTAGTAGAATACATAGTGAGGAGTCAGATATCCAAAATTAAGCCAGAGTAAGTTATATAATTAACTTTGATGTGGGCAGAAATCAGAATTAACAGCAAAACAGGCTCCAAATTAGTTTTTCCAGATTTACTCTTTACTTCTGTAACACCTTTTTTACATGTGAAACAATAATGTGATTCATAAGTAATTAAAAAAAAACACCTCTGTAGCATTGCAAATCAGATTAAATATTTATTTTTTTTATCAATATATACCGAACAACAAAGTATAGAAATTTAAGCCAAATAAACAGTTTAAAACTGCAACTCAGACCAAACATGGCTTCACATAATAACATTTCCTTTGCCATAAAATCATGTTTTTCTTAATTGACCACTGGCCATCCCTGTGACAGAAAGAGAAGATATCCTTGAAATGTCTTTAGTTAAATAATATATTTTGGACAAAACAACCAGGACAGAAGCGTAGAAACAACATGCATGGAGATCCTGTTTTTTAAAGTCAGTGAAGGTGAAGACAAGCTTGTAATAACTAAAAAAATATATTGTACTGTTTTACCACAGTACATGGAAATGCATAAGTATGCAAGTAGCTACCATCATACAGCGTTGATGCCTCATTCATCACACAACAGACATGATAATGAAACATATCTACAATTTTATTCTAACTTTACTTATACACATACATATGCTTATATACAACTTTGATCCTCAAGAAGATAAATGTTTTCCATAACCATTTTATCTAAGTATGTATAGAGTCCAGTATAAATATCCTGGATGATCTGAAGGGTTTTTGCTAGTATGAAGTTAGCTTTCAGTTGGGAATGATCACCAGGAAAATATTCTTTTACCTTCCTAGAAATGTCAGGCAAAGCCAGTGAACTTGACTGTTATGGGGTCAGAATCACAAAACTATCTTCTTGGCTAGAAAAAATAATTAAATATAACAAGCTAAGAGAAGAAATGATATATACATAGTAACAAGAATGAAAACTGCCAGACCAAGAATGTGGCCTCTGAAACATGACCAGGAGCCTAAGTTGACAAACACTGATGATCTGGTGCCCAGAATTGTGGGTAAGTTGTACCATGAGTCTGTTTGGGCAAGCACCTTCACTTGCTTGCTGCAAGGAGATGAACGTATCGTTGACATCATGTAGAAATACTATATGGCTTGAAGGTTTCAGTCAGAAACAGGTCTACCAAACCCCTGCCCTGTTTGCTCTATGGGTAAGCCCAAAGAAAGCCAAGACAGGTTATAACCACCAGTTTGTATTTTCCTCTATACAGAGGCTACTGTCTTTGGCGCATAAACTTTTGAGTACAACTACTATAATATGTTAATTTTGACAATTTTCTGTTGAAATTTTGAGCATTGATGGCAACATAATGGATTCTTGGTTTGCTTATGTATTTTTTTTTTGACTGTGCCATTTTAACGAATTGTCAGTACTGATCTGGAAACATAAAATGTTGAGTTTCTGCAGTGAACACTGATGTAATAAAATATTCAGAAAGAAAAACCCTCAAAAAAAATTGAAATGTGATTTTTTTTTCCCCACAGTATCTTGTTTTGCAAACAATCTTTTTGTGTGGGGACATATTTTCATGTGGCTAAATACATTTCTTTCATAGAGAACACTACTTCACTACAACTTTCCTAAAAAAATTAATCCTTGCTAATAGTCTATCTAGTTAAGATGTTACAATAGCAGGTATATAATTCAATGAAGCAAATGTTAATTTCTACAGAAATGTGTGGTAATGGCACTGAAAATTCTGCCTCATGCTCTCACTGTGTTAAGCAGAACACACTGAAAAAGAAACAACAATACCTTTTGTGACCCATGAATAAATGAAAACTTAAAAAAAAAAAAAGGTAAAGAGTTTTGATCAAGTTTTAAGAACCTTTTCACAGTCACTTGGAAAAACAAGCACACTTCTTAGTTTCTATCACCGTTCATATTCTTGTCCAATATTTTGAGACAACATGAACATTTTTTCATAAAACATAATTGCTCTTTTAAAATATTTGCTCAGGTCCTAGTAATAGCAGACTATGGGCAATGAAGTATAATATAAAATATATTTCAACCTCCAGCTTTATATTACATAGTTAAACAAAGAAAGCTAAATTAGCTTGAATTTCACCTTAAGAAGCATGTTTTTAAATGTTCTTATCTTTTTAATGTCTGTGTACAGATATTGATACTTTTAATTTCTTTTAAATTCAGTAGCCTTCAAAATGTACTATGATTCACTTTACATGAATAGACATTTCTATCTTACAAATGCTGTGGCCTTCCATACAAAGGCTTATAATCATTAGAGAGTATGACTTGTGAGCTTTGAAAACAAAACTTTTAAAGTAGTTAGGCTCTGTGGGCACAAAGAGATTAGCTTTTAAGGATTTTAGGATATGCGTGCGAGCCCAGTCATATTTAAGAAAAACCGATCATAATTCTAAGAACAAAAGGGAATGTTGCTCTGTTGGTTGGATCCTATAGAAGGACACCACCTTCAGATCCACTTATTTTAACTGTTTTATAGTGCTGGGTTTGGGATAGACGCAACTATAGATTCATTCAAGCCATTCAGTAGCTACTTTATGGAATCCTGCATAATGTGTCAAAAGCAGCAAATATTTGGAAGAGTTAAAAGAATTTAAATGTCTCTGGGTTTGTGTAATTTGCCCAAATTTAGCAAGAGAAACTTCATGCAAACTTGCTTAAGTGTATTCATAACCAGACCTCTCAATATTCTCATTCTCTTCTGTAGATATTGTGCTTAAAAGACATAGGGGCTGTATTCCACATTAACATCCACTGCACACCTGACTTCTTTTCTATGCCTCTCTTCATCAGCCTGTTCCTTAGTAGTTCTGGCCTCCAGAAAGTTTCATGCTGACTTGCTGTCTTTCTTATTCTTGGTTTTATGATGTGCTGTTCCAAGTTTGTCAGTCAATCCTTCAGCAGCAGCCCAGATCAGCCTGAATGGAGGCTGGAGAGAAATTTTCAGTAATGGTAAGTCAGGCAAAATAGGGAGGTACAAAAGCAAGCCAGGAGAGGAATTCTTTGAAAACTTAAAGTTTTGATCTGCTATGACTTTCAACAGAGAAGATAGAGGTAGGAGCAATGTAAGGTTCGTTATAATTGCCCAACACAAATGTTCTCTTAAAATGCATGACACAGTACATTAGGGGTTGAATCCAAGCCAGATAATTCAAATGAGAAGCTTTTGTTGACCTTCAGGGATGCTTAGATTATTCTTTTATCCAAGAAAATGTTTTCTTGCTTGGTTTGCAGAGATCCACTTAAACAACAGTAGTTTGAAAAGTGTCTGGAGATGGTAAAGAAATACATTCTACTGCACTTGTAATGCTGAAGAGTATTCACTGATGATAGCAGTTTCTCTTCAGTTATGTTTAATGATGCTGATAAGTACAAGCTGATTTTGAAGTACCACTACATGTCATTCATCTTCACACAGTGTATTAAAGAGCAGGAAGCAGGGATATTTTACTTGTCCAAATACATACGATTGAAGTAACATTGACAAAACTGGTAAGTCTCCTTTTTAATATAGAAGTATAGAAGTATAATATATCCTTAGGGATACAGACCAGATCTTTTAGGAGATGGCTACAGAATTTGCAATTTTTGTGATCATCTTTTCTTCCATTGTTTTGCCTTCCATTTACTGTATGCAGGAAATTAGTAACTATCCTGAGCTGTTTCTAAATGACCACACAACATTTCACAAAAGAATCCACTTTTATGAAATGAGAACTGCAGAAAACGTATGAAAATTGCACAACTGAACATTTTCTAGTAATGGTTCTCACCCACTGCTTGTAGTAATTAGACTGTACTTTTGCCTAAGGGAAGAAGAAAAGGTATTTTGAGAAAAAGATACTCAGCTAACCAATATTTTTTCTACAGCCTTCCCTGTGTCAAGGATTAAAAAGATTGCAAGGTTTTGGGGCTTTTTCCCCTAAAAATGGACTATAGCTGACTTCCTGTTATGAGAAATCTGTACTCTTATTAGCTAAGGTGTCATTGGCAAACAGATAGTGAATCTATGTCATATCTTAATACTCTTCTGTAATACAACTTCTCCACTCAAACCACCTGATCATAAATGTCTAGCCATACTAAAGAAGAACCAAAAAAATGCCACTAATGAGGATGAATGCATTAGAGACTTTGTTAGGATAACCAGAAAGTTATTCAATTTAGAGAAAAGAGTAATAAGACACCTGTAGGATGCCATCCAACTGAGTTATTGGCAGAGTTGCACAGATGTAAGAGTTCAAAAACTCATTTACTCTTCAGCAGGGTGCTTTGCCTTACAACAGGCTTTTCCACAAAGCATATCATCTCCAAAGTTTAATAAGACTGAACAGTACAGAAGTATCTGTAAACTGTGGCAAAATTAGTTATAAGAAAAGGCAATGCTGCTAACACTCACATGGTGGTGTGCAGTGTAAGGGCTCATTGCTGATTCTGGGCCTGATTACATACTACATTACACTACTGCAGGTTTATATTTGAAATCATGTTGGTGGAAAACTAAAACAATAGAGTAGAGAATCAGGCTGGCAGTGTTTATGCAGGCTGGAAAATTATAGAAGGACACTTCAAGACTGATCAGAAATAGAGCAGCCATTCTACAGTTCTAGAGTTGGAGTTCCCACTGTTTTGCTATGCTGTATCTTGTCAATGTCTTTTGGCCGTATCAAGACCTTAGATGAATTCTGCATGTTCGAGCTCTCTTGTTTTTCCACTGCATTTAACACAAGCAGAGTGATTTTCCATTTTGCTGACTGTCATGGTTTAACCCCAACCAGCAACTAAACCCCACACAGCTGGTAACTTACTCCCCTCTGAGTGGGTTGGAGGAGAGAATCAGAAGGGTAGAAGTGAGAATACTCATGAGTTGAGATAAATGCAGTTTAATGTGGAAAGAAAAAGCTGCACATGCAAGCAAAACAAAACAAGGAATTCATTCACTACTTCCCATTGGCAGGCAGGTGCTCAGCCATCTCCAGGACAGCTGGACTCCATCACATGTAAAGGCAACTTGGGAAGACAAACACCATCCCTCTGAACATCCTCCCCTTTCTTCTTCTTCCCTCAGCTTTATATGTCGAGCATGACATCATATGGTATGAAATATCCCTTTGGTCAGTTGAGGTCAGCTGTCCCAGCTGTGTTCCCTCCCAACTTCTTGTACACCCCCAGCCTCCTCACTGGTGGGGCAGTGTGAGGAGCAGAAAAGGCCTTGACTCTGTGTAAGCACTGCTCAACAGTAACTAAAACATCCTTGTGTTAACAGCACTGTTTTCAGAAGAAATCTAAAACATAGCCCTATACTAGCCACTGTGAAGAAAATTAAATCTACCCCAGCCAAAACCAGCACACTGACAAACAAGAGAGAGCAAATTCACCAGTTTATTCTTTGAGTAGTGGGTGACATTCAATACAACATTTGACTGACATCACTGGCCAGTCCATCAACAACTGTGCCACATTTTTCAGCAAGCAAAATATCATCAACAACTATTCAGCCCTGCACAAGTCAGTGGAAATATTACTTATTTTGACCAGTTGAATGCTACTGGAATTTCAGACTGCTGATAAGGGGAAGAACCTCAGATGGTTTAAAAACAGTAGGGCTCCATCAACCCCAAAAGAGTTTGATTTACACTGGTTGAAATTCTGGCTCATAGGGTTCTGATATGATGTCTAATCTACTCTCGCTCTGTCCTTTTTTTCCAGATGGTCACAAGTGCCTCCCCAGAATAAATAATAAAGGTCTTGATATTTTCTGTGCTTACATGCATGCACTACAGTGAGCATGTAGCCAGTAATGGGCTTAGCTTCATTTACAAAGTGAAGTTCGGACTTTATTTTAATCTTGAAATGAAAGACAGTTGGCCAAAGAAGGTTACAGTGGTTTCAGTTTCATCCAGCTCAAGCCCCATCCTTGAAGACCCAGCTTTACTTCTGTGATTTGTGTGAAATTTATGGAGTAGCTTCTCATAATAAATTGCCATTTTTCCTCCTAAAGGATAATTTTGCAGTCAGCAAAAATTGAAGATACCATTTCCTTCTTGTGTTCTTCCTTTTTTAAATAAAAAGTCATGTAAATATCTGGCTGTTCCAGAAATACAAGGGAGAGACAAACAGAACTAAGGTGTAGTCCAACATTACCCCTATAAATGTTAGGCTATTTCCTCAATTAACCTTAAATGCAAAGCCATCTTTTAAGCATTCTATACAGTAGTACTTCTTACAAGTCACATTCCTATAGACAGAGTTCTGCGGGCTAGGCGTTCTCGAGTACACATATATAAAACAATGTCAGGGTATGTTGTAGGGAAAGGATTTTACATTTCTGTGAGAAAATCAATGCTTTTTCTTTCTTAACCATAGAAGCATTGAGTTACCAAAGTCAGAAACATCAATGTTTTTTAATGTAATTTTAATTGATCAGGACAGGAAAGGTATTATATTTCTCCTGAAAATTTTAATAAAACTAATTGTGATTTTTCCCTCAAAACCAGCTATTCTTGCAAGAAATATTTATTCTGTGTCTTGTGGCAACTGAGTTGGAATGTTTCATTCTGACATTCAGTGTTCTGGGTAAGATCTGCTCTCAACTCATCTCTCTCAAGATACATTCTGGTCCTCATTTCCAGTAATTTGAAAAATGAGGGCTTTGCAACTGTATACTTCTGTTTTGCTGAATAGTTCAAATGGTCAAGCAGCAGTAAGTGGACAAAAGAATAGAGCACAGCAGGGGATAAAAACTAAAAAGTTACTGAGCTGTCATTTTAAATCTTAAGAATGACTTGTATGTACAGGCTTCAGTCTGGATGAACAGTATCTTTATGATGAATATCTCAGAGAATTTATATAAGACTACCCACACCGTTGTTACTAAATAATATAATCATGACTCTGAGGTCAAAGATTCTATTGTGAAAATGAAAAATTTAACAGTTGAGGGAGAGGACATAAGCATTATCAGTCTGAAGTGATTCTGAATTTGTCAATATATAAATAAAACTCTTTTTTATATTCATTCTGTTACAAAAGGTTGTACTTGCAAGGTGTTAATGAGGGCTAGAAACTCATAAGTGGCAGTTAAAACTTTCATAGAAATCACCTGAATCCAGAAGATGGAACCTGAATACAAATAACTGGTCAAGATTTTATTACAAATCTGATGACAACTGGCAACAATGAACACAGTGAGACAAGCCATATGGCAAATTGGAAGCAAGTGGCAGGTCTGAGGTCACAAAGATACTTACATCATGAGAACTGGTCAGAGCTACTGGTAAGAGTATTGTAGCCAAACTGAGAGGGATAAATTTTAGAGGGAAGTCTCTTGAGTTTTGCTTTCTATCCCCCTGTGAATTCAGAAGTGTCTCTGGATTTTGATACCATACGTAGAAACAGAAATAACAGTGTTATGTACATTCTCTGCTAAAGATTGTCAAAAGACTTTTATGAAGATATTCTGGTATTCTTGAAAGTATTTTTTGCATATCTTTAAAATTTAAAAGGAAAAGCATATAGATACACATTTGAGTACAAATAAAATGCATTTAATTTTTGTGTTTGCTTTTAATTTGGGAAAAATACTTGATTCTGTCTGTCATATTTGGATATCTAATAAAATGTCTAACTGGGATTTTATGAAGCTTTCCATAAAGGGACATCACCTCTGGGTAAAAAGCACGTGTGAGAAACCTAAGTCCAGAGGACATTTATTTTACAGTTTTAAGTGCCTGAAAGCAAGGTCTTGTTTCATCAACCATAACAATAGTGATATTGCCACAATGTGTTATGTGTACCAGCAGGAAGAAGGCAATGTCTGTTTGTAATGGAGATGGCTCTTATCATGGAGATGGAGAGTGATTTCTGGATAGCTAAGAATGAAAACTAATTTGATTGGCTTGGGACAGAACTAGATTTATTTTAAAACAAAAAGCAGGATCAATAAAAAAAAAAAAAAAAAAAAGAAAAAAGGATAAAAACGGGGAAATTTTTTAATATTCAATACTGATTATTTGCCATTCTTCTGATCTTCCTGTACATTTTTTACCCTTCTTCTAATACATATAAATCTTGTTTGGTTATTTTGGTGTCTCATTAAATGGAACTTAAGCACATAATTTTTGATAGGGCAGATGAACAATCCCGTTATAAATTTCAAGAGAATATGAAACCAAGTGAACAAAGGAACAAGAAAATTCTAATTGACCTTCTTCAGTTCAAGGAAACTAAATCAATCACCATATAAAACTACTAAGAGTAGATTTCAAATTTAGTTGGTCATGGTGATTGTACTATATTCCATTGATGACCTAAGAATCTCACATAAATTAATTTATCCACACCAACATCTACCGTATAAATCTGCAAAAGGTATTGTTATTTCCTTTTGAACAGTGGCAAAGTGATGCAAAGGGATCAGATTGACTCAGCATAGGAAATCCAGGTATATTGGTATCAGTTAACAAATCTTCAGTGGAGCTCGTCTTCTGATCAGGAAGCTTTTGTGATACCCACAGGATATTACCTCAAATTTCTTCACTCTTACATAGGGTATACAGTCTTATTGAAGGACTGTTCTTTCACCTAATTCAATGGACTAAGAATGACCATGTTAATTACCTCTTAAAGTCTATTAGAGGTATCATGGATATTCAGGAAACTTGCTAGATGTATCCTATCAAGGAAATAAGGTAAATGGATTCAGATGGGAGTAATTTTTTATTGTGGTTATTATTCAAACTCTACAGTTCACAAATTTTCTTTAAAAAAATAGCTCAATTGCATTTTAACCTAGACTTCATGAGCAAATGCCTAAATTACTTCAGTTAACTGAAAAGACTGAAAACACTCTAAGTTAAATATGTTCTATAAAGTAAGACTAATTTGTAACTGAAACGGCACATAACACCTGTATTGATTCTCTATGCAGGACTGAAGGAAAAGTCTGATTGTCTTTATTCACCTGTCTTTCCCCTTTGTCAGCCACCTTCTAAAGTAGTTTCAGCATCCACAAATGTAGCTGGTGGATCCAGTGATTACACAAATATTAATTATGATGTTCTTCTACCCGAGTAACATGCAATATGGTATCACTAACAATGATTGGATTTCAAACTTAGTAAAAGCACTTTTACCTTGAGTTTCTGGCCCGACTATATTGAGTTTTCTTGTGTAAAGTTACAGAACCTCATAAGAATTTAACTTTTTTAGTTATTTTAAATTTTGAACTACATGTTTATAGGATTACCAATTCTTTTAACAGCACAAGAACCGAGTGATTTTTGGCCGCAGATGATCATGAAAACTCCTTCACTGTAACAATAAATTCTCAATAGATTCCTTAAAGCTAGATTGTTAGTTTTCAATGGAGGTTTTCTTTTTTTTAGGAGATGAACCTGATTTGATTTTTTTTTTTTTAATGTGATAGATACTTTAATTTCCTCTTTTTAATTTAAATTTAATTAAAATCTGGCCACACTGACTTTCACTTTCAGGTCCTGAGTTGTCTCTGTGTTTACCCTTCAAGTGCTTCCAGAACCTTGAGCACATTAGGAATATTAAGCAGTTAATCAAGTGTAAAAAACATTAATTTGTTCTCTAGCGTCTTTCATCAATCTTTTTTTTTTTTAATCAGAAGAATATCCAACAACTAAGCCCACAGATTCCAGAGCAAGCATTTCATCAACAGGCACTGATATTTTGCTTCACCCAGGACTGTGAAATAAATCTCTGCAGATGTGAGTGAATGATCTTCTGTACAGGAATCATCCCAGCCCCAGTTTAATTGCTAAGACACTCCCATACAGGTTTTAAAATATCTAAATAACCCCAGCTGAACTATATGTGTGCATATGTGTGTGTGTAGAGCAAGATGATTCCATGAAGCCACGCTAGATTCTGTACCCTATTCCTAGAAGCTGAATGCAATGCAACATGCCATAAACCCTATCACTCTCTGTGTAATCTTCCCTGGTTTCTGAAGCCTGTGTCAGAACCACTATCTGTCTTGTGTCTGCCAGTCAACCAAGGCTTGCCCTTTTGTGGGCTAGTTTTCTAGAATTAGTTCATCTAAATGGCAGGTGTGAAACCCAGTTTACATGGTGGATCTGATCTAATATCCTGGCACAAACAGCAAAAGAGGCAGAGACCTTTCAAAGATTGAACTGTGCTGATATCTTTATTTTTACTGTAGTCATTGTTGCCACTGGCCCAAAATACACGGCACCTGGTCCAGAAACAGCACAACTTTGAATCTGGAATAACTACTACTTCTGGAACTGCTTTATGTCAACATAGGTATACTAATTCCTGGCATAAGACTGGTTTGTCCTCAGGTATCAGCAATACTAACCAGTTCTGGCTGATGTTAGTTTATGAATCTTTGTATTAGAGTTCATTTTGACTCTAGTATAATGCAAATCTTCATTTGGGAAAAAAAAATTAGTTTATGAGCTGCAGTGGAGCTATTCTTTTTGAAATCCCTAATCTAGGCATACATAACTTCATGTTCAAAAGTTTTTAAACTAATACAATAATTATTTCCGTTATGAATAAGAAGCCTCTGTCATTATGCAGTGATTGTTTTCCATACAATGAAAAAAAACTAAGAAATGGTCTTTTCTATTTCCCTATATCCTACTGAATCTAGTACATGTATTTTAAGCCCCTCTTTTGATCACAAATCTTCAATCTAAGGCAAGGAGGAAAAACAGTTGCCACAGAAACTACACAATCTTCTGGGGAACCATGAATAAAACATGAGGTCCTGAATTAACAGAGATTAACTGAATTATAGGATAGAGTTACTGGAACTAAAAGAAAATGCATCAAACTATTGGCACTGAAGTTTTTTATCTTTTTAATCTTTTATCTTTGTGAACAACCATGACAAGCTTCTTCCAGTTTATTGATATATACTTCTAGAACTGTTTGGAAATGGTTTTTGTTCTTGTTTCTAAACATAAATAGTTTTTGTATTTTCTGGGAAAACTTACAAATGTGACTTAGTTTGCATTTTTCTGATAGAAGTATGAAAAACTAGTTATAATTTTGTTTATTATTTCTCTCTCCCATCTTGAAGACCTGGGACAAAACCCAGGTAGAAAATTCCCATCAAGAAGCTTATACTTAATAGTAGATCTCAGGATAGAATTTATTGAGAAATTTAATCTATGTCAAGATAAATTCCTGGAAGTAACACCCCACTATCAAATTCTGATGAGCAGGTGGTTTTGTAAGGATTCATTGGGTAGCTATTTACAGGTGAATTCAGAGTGACTGCAGTAATAATACAGCTAATTCTTTTTTCTTTGTGTAGTAAATAATGCATCATCCCATATGAACAATCACTAATGTATGGTCATAGCTTTAAATTTTGCTTTTGAAAGCAAGAAATATTAGCCTTGATCCCCATAGAAAAGTTATGATGTAGTAAATGAGTCTAGCAGAGCACAAAGTCATTCTGCAAGTCTATGTACCTTACTAATTCAAGGTAAAGTAATCCTACTCCAGCCCTACCTCAAAGACAAGTGAACAGCATACAAACTACTTCATGAATCACATAACTGCCCAGTCTGTTGGTCTAAGGCATGCTGGTTGGCCTTAAAGCACTGGGCTGTAAACTGCAGGAGAGCAGGAATGTCTTCCTAAGCAATTTACCTGATCGTAGAAGCAGTAGGTCAAACAGTTAAGTGGAACAATCTCATCAGATCTGCCGACATAAGTTGTCCTTCTGATGAGTCAGAGTCTGAGGTATGTGTATGGAGGAAGATGGGGCAAAACACTTACACACTACAAATTCCTGCCTGCACATGCTGTACAATGACATCTATATGCAGACAAGCCCTTAAGGGTACAGAAAAAAACAATAACAAAAAATATAAAAAATCTGAAATATCTGTACCATCATGAAAAACAGAATTTCATCTTGCATTTGTCAATTTACTTAGTATACTTTCTTATTCATACTGCATTTTTTATGTAATGTTATATGCAATATGTTATAATAAGCACACACAGATCAACTCTCTCCAGACATCCCTGTTTGCAATAACAGAATAATGTGAGCTGGAAGGGAGCTCTGGAACTTGTCTGGTCCAATCCTGTGTTCAAAGCAGAATTAACCAAGAAGTAAGATTGGGTTGTGTAGGCTTTTCCAGACAAGTTTCAGAAATCTCCAAGGATGGAAATCCCACACTCCTCTGGGCCTTTGTTCCACGCTTGACCATCCTCCTGGTGATTTTTTTTCTTATTAACTAATCAGGATTTCCCTTCCATTGCCTCTTATGATTTCATTTTATACCTCCAAGGGTCTGGCTCTGTCTTCTCTGTTAATCCCTTTAGGTAATGAAAAACTACAAGTAGATTCCCCCCACCTTTAGTTTCCTCTTTCCAGGTTAACTTCTAGCTCCTCTTCCCTGTATATTTTAAGACCCTTAAGAATCTTAGTGGCCCTATGATCTCACTCCACTCAAAATCATGTTTTCTGAAGTTAGTGAGATCTGACATGTAAAATGTTTCTGAGGTCATGAGGCTGTGCAGTATTCCAAAAGAAGTGTTTTGTCAAGGTGCACAGCTGAAAATAGATGAAAGATTTAAATTTGTAAAGTCCATAATTTATGCCATCTGTCTAATACTGTTCCTTAACTGGAATACTTTTATTCAGTGTCATCTTGTTTGCTGAAAAATTATACTGTGTTAGGAAACATTCTCACTGCAGTATCTGAAACCCAGAAGAAACATTGAAAAGAACAATTCTATTATTTTATATTTATGAATAGGCAAACTCTGGAAAAGTTAAGTGTCTTAACTCAGGTCTCACGCAAAAAAACCTGACACAGAGAAGTGGGATATTAGCAGTATATCTTACTGTCTGTCATACTATTAAATTCCTCAATTAGATAAATAACCTCTTTGCACTCACTCCTGTTCTCCGGCAACATAGAGGAAAGCAACACCTTGCACACGAGCTGTGAAAAAGAACAGCTTATGTTGTGTGGCTTTTAAACACAATATTGCTGTATTTTTTGAAAAAATCATATGGTCCTTTAATACCAAAACAAATCACATTAGTTCATCTCTGCCTATAAAGATACAGTTTGAATAGGAGCCTCTAATAGAGGCTAACATTGTCTTGATTTACTGTGAAAGAAACACTAATTTGTTGTACTCTTTCAAGTTTGATGCTGATGACCAGGAAATTAAAGTATTTGTGAAGCTGCCAGGCTAATTTCATGACAGATCGGTCAGGAATGGCTCACAAGAACCTGATTTTAGGCATAGCTATTAATGTCTAGCAACTCATTTGGGAAAAAAAAAAACCAAGCAAACAAACAGACAAACAAACAAACAAAAAAACAGCCAAACAACCAAACAAAAAAAAAAACAACCAACCAACCAAAGAAAAAAAAAAACACAAAAAAAAAAAAAAAAAACAAAACCAAACAAAACAACCACAACAACAACAAAAAAAAAAAAGAAAAAAAAAAAAACAAACAAAAAACCCAAAAAAAAACAACAAAACAAAAAAACCCCCAACATTTAAAAGAAGTAATCAAAAAATCCTCCAACAATAAAGATATCAGTGCCAGGTATTTATCACTAGGAATATAATAAGTTTACTAATCTTAGTAAACTGGAACAAGAGATACATTAATTCTGTTCATTATGTACCTCCTGCTGTTATGGTTTGATTATTATACATAGTACCTGGACACTTCACTTATGACTGGGTTATTAAGAGTTCTAAATACTGGACATAAGCATAATAAAAGTCCAGCCCCAGCTCATCATTACAGTCTTATAAAAAAAAAAGACTTGATTTGCAGTTTGGAAATGGGTACAAAATGAGGTTATGCAACCTGTGCCCTCGTTAAGAACTGAATAAAGACATTATTCATCACAGACCTCTACCTTAATATCCTTGTACCTTATCTTCCCTGTGGGCTTCTCCCACTGCCATAATATTTTCTTTTGTTTTGACTTGTTTATAAACATCTAGCTAATAATACATGACAGCAGAAGCAGCCATCACACACAGTAGTATGCCAACAGAGAAAAACACTGACAGTTTTGCGTTGTTCTCTGTACCAAAGGCTTCCAAACCACTCCAGAAACCCACTTTTCAAAGTGGGTCTCTAAGAGACTGTGATAGCTCAAGTTTTACAGTCTAACTCCATTTTTGGTAGTGAAGTTCCAGATGAAAACCTTAGCATTTACAATGAGGCACAACAGTGTCGTTTTCTCCTTTGAACAAGTGTCCAATACTTCTGTGTTTTGGGGTTCCTATTCCTGCAAGAATGCTACAAAATATTTAATATTCACAAAAGACCAGGTTTAAATGTCCCAGGTAAAAGGCTGATACTCAGAGAACATTCACCAGAGGTTGTACATTTTTGTACAAAAATTGTTCAGGAAAGATCAGCATCTCATGGGTTTGTATCAGCCAGATCTGGATCTATATAGCATGATCTGTCAGAACATACTGTAGACCAAAGTTACATACTCAAAGTATTGAAGCTGAGAGGCTTATAACTGTAATAACTGTTAATATATTACTCTGTCTTATCACCATAAATATGAAATTTATCTGATTTTGGATTAAGCAGGCCTCAATGTGAATTCTGAAAGTCTTTGTGAATACTTTCTTTCTCACAGTTCTTACTGCCAGAAAAGTAATTTTCTCAGAGGGCAAAAATTAAAAACAAAACCAAAAACTAAACTAAAACAAAACCAGAAAAATACCAGACTACTAAACAACAGTATAACTGCAAAAAACAAGGCAGTGAATAAAAATGCTTTATGAGCCTGCTAAAGGGAAATTCAATCATATATTATCTAGACTAGAACTGTGGAGGAATGCTGGCTAGTTATCCTGTTGTGCACTGAGATTTTCCTTATGCTTTTGGCACAGATAGCCTGAGCCAAGGCAACAGTGTCTAAGAGTTTGTCCTGTCCTCAGAACCAGCCAATAAAAGTCTCTGCCCCTGTATGGCTTAGTTGTGTAAATCCAAAGCAGCTGGTGGGAGAAATTAATCACAAGAAGAATTTTTAGGCTGTGAAAATTATTTCTTCCAATTATAGTCTTTCTTGGATCTTTTTTTTTTTTTTTTTTTTTAAAGATATGCATATCCACTAAAATTCCTGAATACTTCTATCTGAACTGATAAAAATCTATCTCATGAGGTTTTAGACACAAGTCCAGAGGTGCAGCAAATTTTAAGAGATCTTCTGATGATATATGTGGCCCAACAAACTGTGACTACTTACCCTAGCTATGAATCGGCTCCAACCAGAGTGGAGCATCAGACACAGCTGGTCAGCACAGTACCACTCAGACCCTGTTTGGTTTTGTTACTGGAGCATCAGATACAGGAAAGAAAAAAAACTTTGTGTTTCTCCCCCCTCTCACTAAAAATCTATCTATTTGCAAAAAAAAAAGAAAGGGGAGGACAAAAGAGCCTATTTAATGAGCATAAACTTAATAAGCATTTCTACTGGGAAGAGCACACTGATGTCTTAGAGGCAGTACTCATGTGGAAGCTAAAAGGCATGTTCTAAATTTCATGTAAGTCTTTATGTAGGAGGAGAAGAAAAACCTAATACTTCAATTTAGATTAAATTTTACAGCTACTGCTAGTATAGATAAAAATTTATAGTTTCACAGCTGTAACGGTTTTAGATTTAATTAGAGGAACTTGTTTCCCTTTACACGGCAACTTTTGCAATGAGGTATGCTCTGACAATTTGCATTAATGTGCTTTATATAATTTTTACTGACTTTCCTGCTGTGTGTTGCTATGCAGTATCATATTTTAGGATACAAATGAGAAAGGAAGTCTTCATCTTTTCTTGCTTGCATTTGGAATTTGGCTGTTATTGATTTAAGAATGATAGCCATAGACAAAATATATCCATGGGCAAATCTATTGACTAGGTTTTAGTACTCTTGCAATGGAAATTTTGGTAATAATGAAGTTCATGAAAAATTAAGTCATTCTTCCTAAAGGGTTCATTAGCATATTCACATGATAGAAAGATCTTATTCTGACACACTTATGACATATGAGTTTGCATACCTTCAAGGCATACAAGAGGTTTTTTAAGTTATTTTGACAAGACATGCTTTCCACAAAAACCTGCTGATGGACCCTAGTAACTGATCCACTGTTTTGACTACAATCAATGCTGAATTCATTTTCCAATGCTTGTTTGGGTCTGCGTACCTGCCACTTTTAGAAGTGACATAATATTGGCCTATCACATTCATTTTCCATACATCCTATAACACAAAAAATATTTCCGATCTGAACATGCTCTTTTAAGACTCTAGATGTCAAATTATTAGGAATCATTTGGTTTAAATTGGAATGCTTAACAACTGCTGTTGTTAACACCATACTTGGTTAAAAATATCCTGGAAAAAATAAAATCACTGTCATATTATATCGTGCTGGTTTATAATATACATATGCTATATGAGTAACTATTAAACACACCTGCATTTTTCTGCATTGTTAAAGAATTTTAAAGCTCCACAAAGAATTTGTTTTATCTCCAAAACATGTTTTCGCTTGTTCTCAACTCTGTTAGATACTAATGTTTCTGTGACACTTTTTAGCTCCCTTTATCAATTGTCTGCTTTTTATGTTAAAAATTATATTAATACATTCTTCCTCTCTTTATATTTGTTCTCTGTTGTGTTTTGTTTAGAATTTCTGCCTTCAAAATGGAACAGTGATGGTCTTGTAGTCAGTTGTCTTCTTCCCATACTGCAGAATCACAGCTTCTTGACCATCAGGACTTCTGTGCCTCCTTTTATTGTTCACTTTCTTCATCCTAATTCCTCCCAACTGTTTCAGAAATCCACCTTTCTGAAACACTGTGTATGTAAATATACTACTGGTTGGTACTGTTTTTTTTTTCACTAAATTTAATGTAATTGTATCATCAAGACTCCAAAAGCAATGATTAACTTCTAATGTGGTGATTAAATCATCTTCATCAAAATGGATTTACTATTTGATTATTTTATTTTATTAAGTTAAAAATCATCTATAGTTTGTAGAAACTAATGACATTTTATTATTGGCTGCATAAAGCTTCCAAACTGAATTTTCTTATTCATAACATTTTTTCCTATCCACACACTACTATCAGTTAGGAGGGTAAAAAGGAATCCCTTCACTGGAATTTGGTGGCCCATGACAAACCTCTTTATGGGCACTGCAGCAACTACGTGTACTCAAATGCATTTGTTAATCCACACTTAGAAGTTATCAGTAACATGTAAACAGCTGGGCAAGAAAAGGATGAGCAGCAAGTAGCCAGAGAAAGACAAGACACTGCATTTGGCAGTGCTTCCTGAAATACTCTAGTTTGAAATTACTCTCACATGTAAATTACCTTCTTGGCATCAGGCATTTTTCTGCTACCTGGGGAAAATGATTTTATTCTTCCTAAACTCACTCATTTATTAAGGTTTTTGCTTTTAGAAAACTGAAATTGACAATTTATCTCCTGTAAAGTTACATCCTTTTCTCCAGAATCTTCAACATCTTCTGTGAAATGTAACTTCTTTTTCTTGACAAGTTCTCCTCAGCAGCACTCATATTTATGTAAATGAGGAAAAGAAAAATTCAGCTCCAAAGATATAATCGGAAAGGCAAAGGGTCCAAAGAAAAGCAATGAAACCATAATACTAGTTTATCAATGGACCATGAGGATAACTACTGACAACACAAGGCGGGGCAAGTCTTGTACATGCTCCAAATTCTAATGGCCTTGATTTGCCCTTTTTATTTTTTAAATTAATTTAAAGGGAAAAGTTAATAATTCAGTTTCTTGTATTTTTCAGTATTTATATCTGGTGGTAGGAGGAAAAAATCCTGATATTCTATATGTATAACTGGAAAAAGCTTTTACACTTTAGATACTGAAGCTGGTTTTGCATTTTTCTTGTTCCCTAAGAAACTGAACAGAATGAAAAGCTATCATCTGTCACTTGAATTATTGTAGGCTGTATTAACAGTCTGGTTCAACAATGGGAAATAGTTAGTGCAAATTGTATGTGTCAGCTGGTCAACTTTCTCCTTGGAAAAACTTACATATATTGTTTAATTTCCTAAAAGATATATTAGGAGGCTTCACATTAGAGTAATACTGAAGAAGCATTTAAACATTTCTGAAGAGACCTTTACATATGTACTTCAAACACCACATACAGTTGCTGAAGACCATGAGCAGGTTGAGTCATTGATCTTTTTGGTGTTTTGGTGGCACCTCTGGCTTGTAACATCATAACTGAGAGGAATATCAATTACCTTAAGTTTTAACTCTAAATTTGAGGTAGCGTAATTAAACTCAGTGTCGTCAGTCCTCTGTTCAATCTCCATGCTTGTCATTTTGATTTCATCAGTGAGAGACTGATGTTTTAGGCAAGGGAACATGAGCACTGAGGTGGGAGGAGAAAAACAAAGAAGCACCAGCTTACACTCAGGCTCCCTTGCAAGGACTTTGTTCTGAAGTTCATGGACAGGTGGCAGAAAAACCCCTGTGTTCAACCAGAGCCGATCTAACAATAGCCCCAGGAACGCTCCTCTTTGTAAGGTTGTATCATATCTCCTCAACAAACCTTCAGGCTATTATAACCTGAACATACAGTTTCCACATTTCCTTTCTCAGTTCTATTGCAAGCTGCACACAATATATATTTTATTGTATTTAGACAAGGGTGGTATAGTTCTTGAACATGTTTTTCATCTCTATAAGGTATGCAACCAGAATTTATGGGAGCAATGCAAATGCTTAAAATAAGCGCTATCAGTAATCATGCCAACATTCCAGTTGCCACATTGGAAAGGCATTGGTGTCTTGTAGGTCCTACATTCTATCAATCAACTCCAAGTGAGTGACTCAGAATTTCTAAAATAAATGCCTACTAAACATGTGAATTATTTCCTGTGTGGTGTTAGACTACAGATCTTTATGTATATGACTAACACAGTACCCTTTTTGCAGCCAACTGAATATTCACAAAGACGTCACAAACAAGTAGGCTTACAACATCCTGTTGCTTAACATGCCCCACATCTTCAGGCTACTATGAGACTCATCAGCTGATCTGCAAACAGTGTATGGCTGCACCTGCTTTGCCTGCTTTGAATTGCAAGAATCTACATGCTAATACTTCCCAGAATGCACTGTACAGTCCCATGATTGGTTCAACCCTAGTCATAGCAGCCTCTGTAAAAGCAGATCTAATCTGACTCATAGATTCCTCCACTTCTGTGGATGTTTGGATATGCTGAGAGATGGACATTAGTGCAAGGTGGGATTTTGTTCAAATTATGTTATTGTTTCATGAAGGGATAGATAAATCTGTCATGTTTATTTAAACACTGTCTCTAGGAGTTTCTCTGGAATATTGTGGTGTTCTTTTAAAGTATAAAGTAATTTAAAAGCAGACTGTGCTTAATGAATTTCTACAGCTATAAATGATAACCAAGTGATGCCTTCCCAACAGTGTCCCATTAAGAATGAAGTCAGACATCTATTAGACATAAATCCTTGTAAGTAATAAAACAATTTCTGGCAGTATCCCAGCCACTTTCACAGAATTATTCACATCCCTTTTATATCAGTGATCACTCCTTTAAGATAGTTTCCCAGCATTCTCTCTGTTATCGTTTCTTGTCACATTCTGTTGCTAAAAGTTGAAAGCTTTTTTTCTTCTTCTTCTCACCTCGGTTGGCTACTTCACCTCAATTTGTCTACTCTAGTTTAAAACTGAACTGATGATCCAAATTATTCACAGTATTTCATAAAAAACCCTAGCTGATTTATAATTAAATACAGTATGTCTTCTGACAGAATGTAGCCTGGAAGTTTTATAATTATTCCAAGGGAATATAGCCCTTAGTCAATTATTTCTTTGTCATGTCTTCTCAGTCATTAAATTCTGCTTGTATTTTCTTAGGGGCAGGGAGGAACTACAACTCAGTCTCCTTTTGTGCAAAGTCTGGCACAGTAGGTCCTTTAGATTCTACTGGAGTGCAAATAATCACCATGTTCTTTGGGTGTTTAAATGTCACAGATATGTGCTTAATCTAACGAGATGCACATCAGGTGAAAGGAAGCCTTAATTGGAGAACTCCAGTCTCTGAATAACTGATTGGATTGTTCACCAAAATTAAAATTATTAGCAAGCTCTAATGCACTTCCCACTTTCATCAGAGTATTTACTGGCATACAGTTGTACCTACTCTTGTCCCCATTAAGTAGGACTTCCCTTAACTGCTTAGAAATGGATAAAGGTTGAATTTACTGAACAACGAAGAGTGGGTTCCTCTGACAGAAATTCCAGGGATCTGCCTCGAGCTCAGAGAATAATATGATTCAGCAACCCAAGCAGTGCTTCCAGTCTAGTGAACTACATAATCCACTTTATATTTCAGGTGACTCCAGCCCAATGAGCAAAATAATCCACTCCAGGCTTTATGTGATTTCAGACCAATGAATAACATAATCCCAATTTTGATTAGAAACTATGGGCAAAGAGAAGCACTTTTATAAATAATAAGCATGTAAATGTGCTCTATATAGCCAGAAAGGCAATTTGTACTACAAGACATTAACAAATTAGTGTTTTAACACTCAGAACCTCTATGGACTTCCACTGTCTCCAAAATAAGAATGTAAAGGTTTCTTTAACCATAACATGTAAATTTGTCTTTCTATCTGACTGTGGGTGATTACTAGCCAGGAATGACTGGTTTGTCACTTCAAAGTATGCTCATTCCATATTTTTCTTATCACCCAAACACTCCAGGTTGGATAAAATGTATCTATTATTTTTGAAAAAAAATAACAGATAGATGAAATATATTTTCAGTTCAGTCAGTCTGATTTCTCTGTTACTTTGTCCCTCTATATTTTTTTAAAAATGTTTTCATGTACTTGTCTCCTGCTTTTCTCTTTAATATTAATTTACCAAAACAACCCAAAAGATGTGGAATTAAAGATCGAAAAAGCAATTCTCAGAAAAATTTTTGAGCACCCAGACTGAGTGCTTAGAAGTTTTACCTGTGAAAACCAGAATGTTACAGAAGTCATGTCTGGAGAAAGTAGCAATGAACACTAAGAATTTGAGAATAAGGATAGTCTCTTACAGAATGGATGAAACTTCTAAAAGGGCACCCACCACAGAAATAGTAACTAACTGGTGAAACACAGACATGTCAGGTTTTTAAGGGTTGGCTTGAAACTGTGAGTCATGAAAAGAAGACAACCATTGATCAAAAAACCCTCTGTATAAAATACTTGCAGTTTTAATCTCTAAAATTAAGGTGTCTGTTATTGGTCTGTGATTACTATCTATATAACTCGTTAGTACTGTCTTGCCTTCACCTATTGCCCTCCAAATGTCTGACAGTCATCTTTTATGTATAGCTTCCAACAGGTCTATCTGAATGGAGAGAAATTAAGACCCCTGACAAAAAAAGGATGTATATCCTGCATTGTACTGTATCTGTACAGGTTCACTTTGGATTGGGTTCATTTCTTAATATTTTTGGTCCTTCCACAAGAGTAACCACAAGAAAAGAGCAAGCTGATCCTTGAGCAAGCTGATCAAACTTCTAATTTGGCACTGCGTTAGCAGATTGGCCTAGATGACCTCCAGAGGCCCCTCACACCTAAATTAAGCTAAAAGAATAAACATGAGTGAATTAATTTATGTGAAATTAAGTGAAAGATGTGTTGAATAAATGAAAGAGCTAACATTTGCAAGAAGATTTCTTCTGAAGTCACTGAAGTAAAAGATATACTCTGAGTGTGGAAGAAGGTCTGTGTTTCTACTGTTACTCTTCTGTATCTCATTTCACTGTTTCCAATGTCTGTCTCTTTTTAAGGGCCATTCTTCAATTTCTTCTAAATATTCCATTGGAATATCTCTGAGAGTTTCCTAATAACCACTGATGTATATGGTGTAAAGTCTTAAGTATGCTTGTGCTGAAAATATAATTTTTCAAAACAACATTTAAACCCTCAAAATTACATCTCAAAATGAAACAGTTCATTTATAGACATCTTTTATTAAAATATGTTAATTCAAATAAAATGTTTGATCACTAATCATCACTTCTAGGGAACAAAAAAAAAATCACACATTGTTTTTTTGTCTAAACCTCCACTTTAAAATTGAACATTTACTTTTAGCTGAGGGAGATACAAAATCAATGGGAGCCATCATGTGCTTCAATTTTCTGCTTCTTCCTCAAAATTTTGATAATTAAAAATTTTCTATACTAAAAAAGTAATTATTTTGCATGAAAACATGTATCAAGATACCAGGTATTCCCATATGGTGCAATTTATTTCCTGATGAGTTTTAATTGATAATTATTACTTAAAATGTGTTTTATCCTAAAAGCATGTGTTTGTCTTTATCAAGTATATTAAATTTTATCACACTTGTACTGTGACTTCTTTCATGGTTTACAGAGCTCCAGCTGTGACAGGGACCATATTAGATGTGATGTTAGTACAATATGAGTCAGAATATATTCCCACCTGTTCAAAATACTAACAGAATACTCTTGGAAATTGCCTCTGGTTAGCCTATCGATTATTTTAAGATTCTGAAATGAAAAATGCCAAGGAAGCGCAAAATGCTGCCAGTGTCATCCAGATTATTTTACTCAGTTCTAGCTTTGTGTCTTTCAGTCACTTTAATTGGCACCAAAAAATCTACTCAGTCACCCATGTACTTGACTGTTAGTAAATGGAGAGTGAAAACAGTTATCCAGCATCTTCAAAACACGGGTGTTTGGTGGACAGATTGTCTGGCCACTGCAGTATGATCCCCATCCAAGTCTGAAAATGTTTGCAAGGAATAGCATAACTGCCAAAGGTGTTTAAGAGCAGTCAGCTAGTTTAAAATGCTACAGAATTTAGTTTCCTGGCAAATGGTCTAACAAGCTTTGCTACAAAATGTCAACATTTGGATTCACAGCATCCCAAGATACCTGTTAGTTGCAGCACTGCTGAAGCTCTGAAGGTTTAACTATCTGAACAGTGAAAAATTAGTTAAAGCTGGAAATATTACAGCACTGAAGCCTAACTTCTCTTGAAAACAATGTGACAAGAATAGGCAGAATTCTTCTGAGCCAAAACAAACATGCTAGAATTAAAGTGATTTCTGTGCTTTGGTAGTGTTCTTTTCTTCTAAAACACATTATATTGGATGAGTTCTAAATTGTAAACTTTTTCCAGTGAACAGCTCATCATGTCATAGTGTTCAAATAATAATGCCCCAGATTTTTTTGCTGTGGTTATAGGACAATCCATTGTAGAGGTATGTTAGAAGTAGAGACATAGGTGGTCAGTCCCTTATAAATTTGTTAAATTATAGGTTAGTGATATTTTCCAAAGTGTCTATTTGATTTGGAAGCTTGAAACACATTTTCATAAATTAAAAAAGAAGAGAATTTTCAAAATTCTCTGGATGACTTTAGAAATTTAGCCTTTGATTAAGCCATAGAACTAGACTCCAGTTTTAAAATGCAGTTATGAAATTTTCCACTTGCAATGACAAATCTTAGATTATATTCTCAAAAGCATTTTAGGGAATAAGAATTTAAGTCACTTGGGCTATCAGTGGAAATCTTTAAAGATCCTGATCTCCAAAAATATTGAGGTGTGTCAATATCCTGACTGTCATATGCTTAAGGATCTATACTCTCTTTAAAATAGAAATTTTGCAAAATAGTTATGGGTACTACAGTGTTAAGATAAACTGAATCAGACATATATTCCTATTGTGTTATGCATTGCACATACAAAGCAATTAGAACATTCAGCTACAGGAATATTCTGCCAAATGGATGTTTATGGACACTGTGGAAGAAAACTAAAATGGTCTAGGCCATGACTAGCACAGGGCTTTGGGAAATCCAGGTCTCGGGCTTGTCATGGTCTGAGCTGCCTGCCTAAGTGCAGGGTAGCAGATCTTGCCTAAAGATTTTTTTTAAAATAGGGGTTTGGATCTGCTTGAATAATGTAACAGAACAGATGAACAGAAATACACTCACACTGAAAAAGACTAGCTAGAAAATATATTTTTCTTAATTTTTTCTTGCCTTGGCATTCTTTCCCTGCCTCTTCCATGCCTTGCTGGGAGCCATTTGCTCTCAGTGTCCAGATGTGGAAGCACTGAGCCTCTGCCTGAGCACTGGAATGCTTTAGCACATTTTAGTGTGTGGTGGCAGCATGCGGACAAGTTGGGAAAATAGTTGGGAAAATACAGAAGATCTGAATGTCAGGAACATTTGCAGTTTCAGTGAACTAGATAAGAAGTTTCACCTTCAGAACTGAAGCATACTTTAACTACAAATTGATACAAGTTTTGTCTGAGTTTACGAGTTTCTTTTTTTTCCTTTTTCTCTCCTTTTTTTTTTTTTTTTTTTTTTTTTTTTTTCCTTTTGACTATGTGTTTATTAAAGTTTGTCTGGAAATTCTGTGTCATTTGGCACCTAAACACTTTCCATTCTTGAAAATCTCAATCTGGACATAAAATAGTTTTGCATAAACTCCCCATTTTTTCTTATATTCCTGATTTCAAAGTCATGGCATGTAATTTTTTAAGAACTGCATTTATATATTTTTAAATTAAATTTTAAAATGACTCAGTCAATTTTCTCATTTTGTTATTGTCTGACTTCAGTATAACTTGGCAGTGGCAGAAGTCTGGTTTTAGTAAGCATGTACAGCTAAGTAATATTATAAAAAAATAAAAAAAAAAAAAAAAGAAAGAAAAAGAAAGTCAAGACCAAATAGAATTTCAAGCATCATAAAAGAAAATAATTTCTACTAGAGATTAAATCTGGTATCTACACATTTTTAAAAAATTACTCATGTACTGAGCTCCATCAAGGTAATAATAACTTAATAAATAAAAAAGTCTCCGAACTGGACTGACTAAATATCTTATTGTCCTGAAGTGCAATGAAAAATATATTTCCAGTAGTTATGCAATAGAAAAGGCATAATCTAAAATCATAACATTTTTTGTTCCCAAGGATCATTTTCAAAATTGATGCTAGTATTTAGCCTTCTGCAGTATACACACCAAATGCCAGAAGTCCATCATTACAATATTCTTGCAACTGATTTTAAAGGACTTTTAAGCATTTTGATTTTCCATCACTGAGTCAAGACATTGCTGCTGAAGCTGTTTCCTGCAACAGTGTAGGTATTTTCTTATATTCTTCTGTACCCATGCTAAGGAGTTTAAGCCTACTCATCAGAGAAGACCTAAACTCTCTTCTGGAACTGTAACACTGTTCATTGTCCAACTTACAAAGCACAATCATCAACAGATACTTAAAAATAGGAAGATATAAGGAGCCACACAAGGATGCTACAATCTCATGGTGATACATATATATAAAAATAAAACCATATATACAATTAAGCCAATTCATTCAAGCAGAGAAAATAAAGTTAGTTTTCACTGGATAGAATGTTGATGGTTGTGTTTTAATTATTTGTATGCCCTGAAACTTGATCAGTCTTTAGTGTATTTTTGGACCTCTTTGGGAAATAAGAGTTTGTATATGTGTCCTTCATGCAATATATTTATTTGTGTACTTTATGAACATGTCATTAAGGAAGTCATGTAGTAGTAAATAAGGTATGTTTGGCGTGAATTATTAATCGGGTAGTATATAAGACTACTCATACAACACAAAACAAAACCCAAACATTCCTAAGGGTCCCACATCACATTAATTTGGAAACACTATTTTTATCCTATTCAATGGCTGCAGAATGCTTGATCCTGCCTACAAGTTTAACTGCAAAGTATATGTAATAATAATCTACTTCTAAAAAATAATGAGAAAGAGAATCTGAGACCTTTTTTATAGATAGTTCACAGCCTCTATAATTACCTAGTTTGACTGTCAAATATCTATGATATTTGAACTACTAAATTCAGAAAGCAGAATGGTGAAATAAAATAGTAGAAGTACTTGGACATTTTCAAATGGAACAGTTTTCCATTGGAAAATGTTAATAAAATAATAGATTTTTCTACAGTGTTTTAATATATGTTTGTAGAAAATTTCTAGGGAATTTCTGAACAAAACAAAATTGTAGAGCCAGGGATATATAGACTAATAATATGTATTTTGTCATTTTCATAATTAGATACTTTGAAAAGAACAGTGCAACTTTTTTCCTGTATTCTCAATTTTTCTGATGAAAAATCAGATTTATTTTTCATTTACTCTCCATTTGGTTTGATGTTAAGACACAACAAAATTAAAATTTTAAGAATCAGGAAATCTTTTTCAGGTCAAGAATTCTGATTCATGTGCACCAGTTTTTATTATGTGTTTCTAATATAGTCAAATTAAAGTGTTGTTGATTGACATACTTCAATCCTGAAAGTATCTGCAATGTGATGTAGCTCAGGACTAAAACTTTATTCTTTATTCATTTATCTGCAGAAACAAACTAAGGAAGAAAGTACAGTACTACAAGTTCATTTCTGTTTTGTATGGTATGGCCAGGTGGCTGGTAAGAGGCAACAGAAAGAGAGAAATTATTTGTCTCAAATACTTAGGTAATGACTTCCTCCCTACCTAAAGCAATAGAATTATTATTTTGATGGGACTGCAGAGTGCCAGCTTAATGCCTCTAAAGGGTTAGTAGAGAGATATTATTTTTGTAAGGTATAGCCACCAAATATTTTGGTGATAAGCAGAGTTTTTGAGAGTCTGAGAATGTATAGCTCTGTTAGAACCTTTAATTTACATTTTTCTAAACATGGATTTTACTCACAGGAATGACACACCCAAATCCCATCATTTTATCAAGATGTCATTTATTCACTGTAGTCATTTGTATCTGAAAGCCAGTGCAATCCATATGTGACCTCTTCTGTCGCTCTGAAGAGCTTGCTTCTCTTAGCATCTCTAAATTACCACACCAACTTCTGAACAACGTCAAAAAAGATGACAAGTGGGCCTTGTCAAATAACAGAGATGATGTACTGTAAAGCAGATGATTAAAAGTAGAGTCCAGACTGACAAACACACAATGATCCATTTCCTACTAATCCAAAATTTGATTTATTATTTAAGATCTAGATCTTTATATGTCCAGTATATTTTATGAGAAGGGACATTGCCTGTATAGTCCACAGAGTGTACACCATGTGCCAAACAATCAGGTACTGTAAAAGGATCTAACTCCATTGACGCCCTCAGTAGTGTGATGATTTGCATCAATTGAGACCTGGCCACACATCTCAGCTGAAATGCTTAAGCATCCATTTTCTAGAGTATTTTTGTTATAATTTCTGCAGTGGGAGCCCACTTAAGCAGAAGAGATCCTTATGGCAACACTGAATTAAACCTTAGCTTTTTTATAAACCATCTTGGAAGATGGCTATAGGCATACTGAAAAAGTGGCTCATAAAGAATTAGTTTTGCATAGTGTTTATTTTATGCTGCTCTCTAAACTAATAAACCTGCCTCCTTTTTATAAAAAAAAAAAAAGTTTATCTACATCTTGCATTCTTTTCCTCTGCTCAGCCATTTCCAGAGAACATACTATAATTAGTCTAGCTTTCTGTGTATATTGTTCATTTAATTACAGTTTCCTTATATTATCTGCTGTAATTTTAGCAGACTCAGGGTTTATGACACATACCTCAAGAAATCAGACTAGCAGGAAAACAGCCTTATTTTTCCAACTTATTTCATACACACAATGATGGTCCTCAGGGAAAAATACAGAAATAGGAGTAAGGAGACTTCAGATCTACTCACAGCTGTCCCATACATTTCCCTTCTCACCTCAGGTAAGTCACTTGACCTCTTTGTACATCCTTTACTGGTTTGAAAATGTAAGAAATAATGCTAAGCTTCTGAATTGGACAAACATTGTAAAAAAGAGTATTCTGTAAACATAGCTCAAATATATGCCACAAATTTATGTTGATTGCATCAAAAATATTTTAAAGCAGTCAAAAATCATCTGTATTAACACGTGCTTCAAAAAATACTTAAAGGACTTCCAGTATTTTTTTTTTTTCTTTATGACCTTACTTAGAAATTCAGAGTTATATTGCTGACTCACTTGGCAGGCAGAACAAATGGACCCTATTAGCTCCAACTCAGGAATGTAAAAGGAATGTATAAAAATTCTTGTCTCAAAACAAAACAAAACAAAAATAACAACAGCAGATGTTTCAGGTTTTTGTTTCTGCTATTTACTGGATTTGAGAGTGAGTAGGGAGGGAAACAGAAAGACATACACAGCTACTGCAACCCAGTTACAACTAAAATCATTGAAGAAAGATCCAAACAAATCAATTTTTGCTGCATATGCTGGGACCTTTAGCCAATAAGTAGTCTTCTATGGTGTGAGGGAAAATAATTAAAATCTACTACATATATATGTATGTGTACATATATGTGCATATATGTATGTACATATATATATGTATGTGTACATATATGTACATATCTATGTACTCATATATACATATATATATACGAGTGTGGTAGTTTAGAGAGAGATATATACATAGTGGGGCATCGAGTAAAAAACAAAATACCTCTACCTCCAAATTCTAAGAAATTGAGAAGATTTGAAGAACGATCACTTATGTTTTTAAAGACCAAACTAGTTAAGTTTTAGTATTAACAAATGGTGATGTCCTTTCATTCCCAGTAGAGACAAATTTTGCTCAGAGGCCTAATTAACACTGTTTACCATTCTACAATGATGTCCATTCTGTCATTCATAAAAGCACATCTGCAAACCAGCTTACTCTGCTTCCATATTAACTCTGATAACCAGTTATCAAACAAATGTACACATTGGCCTAATCTGGTAAACCTCAGAACTAATAAGTATGGAAGGTGTGATGAGAAAAAAAAAAAAAGAGAGATGAATGTGTTAAGATCTATCAGGTAAAAATTAAATACTACTTTAGATGTGTGTCTTTTTTCTCTATAGAACTGCAAAGTAAATATTAACAAGGTGTTTTAAATGAAGCACTTACTTTACGTTTCACCTGTTCTATTCCAATTGTTCTATTCTCTTAGTGTGATTCAACTATTGTACACATCAGCTTTATCAAGCCATAAAATGTAATTTTTGGCTTCAGATTCTGTGATAAATTTATCATCAGAAAATTACATGTCAATCTAATTTCATGGCTGTATTATCCTTCTGTCTAAAAACTTAACGAACTAATTAAATTCTGAATTAACTGAAATCAGAATAAGCCCCAGACACTAGCTTCTAATCTGGACAAACATCTCTTGACAGAAAATAGAATTAATGTGTGTCTCATGCTTCAGAAAACCTCGACAAAAACAGACCTCTTACTGTGTTAGGGACATGGCCTTGTCTCTACCACAAGTGCTATTTACTATTACAGTATTTCTCCTCTGAAGATCTTAATGCACCTTCTTAACATATGCTAACCTTGATACACCAAAGGGATGTAAATTGTCAGCTTAGAAACACAACTATACTCTCAAGTCAAGAGGATCTAGTGGCTCATATTTTTCTTAAATTAACTAATTTGTATAAAACTGAATGCTTTGTGTCATAAAATGTTTTGCAGTCATTTTGCAACTATTAGGATGCTTGTAGAGTAGGAATGTAGTAGCTGATGTGACCTTTTTATAACAGCAGTAGCATGGGGGAAGTAAGTGAGGAGGATATGCCCAAAGGATGCCCAGAAAAGAAAAAAACAAGTTGAAAACACATAATGTGAGGACACATATGTATTCCTTTTTGTTTCCCTGTGTAATTTCTAAAGGAAGAGTTCCCCACCTGCACCCCATCTAGGTGACACCAACAGCCCAAATGGGAGTACACAACCTTTTATACAAAAGCTTAGCTATACATCTAAAGCAGATCTTGCGTTACTGCAAAGGACTGTCTGGTAGATAGATCTGCCTGTGAACATCAGCTGGGGATGATTTTCACCTCCCAGCCCCCTTAGTTTGCCTTACTTTCTTGACAATTAATAGCTTTCACTCTTGAGGATTATATATGTCCTGTGGCTCTTGCCAGCAGGGCATCTTCTCATTGCTGCCTCCTGGCTACATTTAAATGTTAATGACTAATTCTATAGCTAATACATGCAGTTGATTTTATCTTAATGTCTACCAGTTTTAAATGTCACTGCTTAGACTTGTCTGAAATGAAATTTGCTAAACCATCTCCTGTTAATTATCTTTTAGCATTTATAGTCCTATCTGATGGCCTGTGTTGTCAACTGGGCTGCTAACAGGCAGTTCAGATTTTTGCCTTTGAGATGGGGAGGTGGAAAGTCAAGCCCTCAAAACAAAAGCAGAATCTGGTCTTCCCTGATGTGGAAAAAAATATTTGGAAAGATGCAACAAATAGAAACCAAATAAACTCTAAGTACTGATGCCATTAAATTTATGTACCTCTTTAGTTGTGAATCCTTTACATAAAGGATTTGCTATTTGTTTCTGAAGCCCAATAGCAATCTTTTTTATTTTTTTTTTCCAAAAGAAATGATGACCCACAATCATCAGTTTCATGTAAAGAGAGTAAAGCGTAAGCCCAGCATCAATTCATATGTCATAATTGCCACATCCATAGTTTTCAGGAAAAATAAAAACACTTCCATATAAATATTTTTAGGCTAATGATTATAGATCTTTTCTGTAAAGAGAATTCTGTGCACTGAACTACAAGCAGCTTTGAGAAGGGGGTTTGTTAAATGGAAAATAGAATTTGAAGAGTATATTTTTACACTGCTTTCTTTTTAGCTTTTATAACCAAAAATATTTTAAATTATCTAGTAGATGAAAAGTCTGGTTGTCAAGTGGAAAGGTATTTCAGTAGACAGTTTCTTAGCTTGATGACAGAAAAACCTACAGCAGGTTAAAATCCCTGAAACACGTATTTCTTGTATGACTTGAGTACAAAGAGGTGAAGACTGGTTGTAGTCATGAAGAAGTCAATAATTACTTCTTTATATCCAAAATTGTGCTTAAGATGCCAAGGGTAAGGTTAACATACCCTTCAGCTAACTCAACATGTCCAAATTAGGACTTAAAAAAGTTGATGTCAGGATATTTGGTGGTGGACAAAACCATAATATATAGAGTTATCTCCATTTTGGATCATTTAGATGGCCTGAAGAAATCCTTTATCCATATTATTCATTTATCCTTCATCCTTTATCCACGTTATGTCACTAGAAGTCTCTGGGCTTACACTTACCTCCAGAGCATGGGCTGAGATAGCCTCAGAACACAGACTCTGGTCTTCTACACTTTGAACAGTGGGTTCAGATTTGCACGTGACAGGGACAGTGTTGAGAAATCTCAGTGTCCAATTTATATATAATCATATTGAAAGTGAAGACAGGTTCCTGGAAAAGCATGAGTAAGGAGTGACTGGGGGTGAGACAAACATTTGAAATAGCTAGACAGAAAATACTGGTTTGGAAAGAGTTAGAACAACATCTTATTGTCCTCACCGAATGCACCAATATCTTTGCAAATAAGATCCTCTGTGTCTTGTTACCATGTCTGAAAATTATAATGATAACACTTCACCGTATCACAGAGTAATTCTACAATGCTCAGATATCATGGGTGCTATGAGTCATATATATGTTTAAGAGATTGTCTGCAGAAAGGTATTCACGCAAATTATAACGCATACAGACATTTTTAGAGTGGAATATTACATTCTGATTAAATTACTACTCACTAAACAACATTAACACTTGCTAGCATCTTTCTACAATACAGTAAGATTTCTTACATTGTCTTAATTCATTTCGAAATCAACCAGAAATTAACTACTCCAGCACCAATACAAATTTTTTGTGACATGCAGACAAGCCTCAAGATCAACAGATGCCAGAAAGATTTTCAAGGGCAAAAGAAATTGACTGCCAGGTTTGAAACAGATGGCTTGAGTGTATGTTCTGAGATAGATGTACATCTTCACTACAAAGCAATTGACTTGAAAACCAACACTTTTTTAAACAAATTTTGTTGATGTTAGAAAGCTATGCTACCATCATTGATACCTGGCACAGTTGTTTTAAAATCCAGCAGAAGCCTAGTCTTGAATTAGAATTGATCAACAGCATTACTATCTTTTCTATGTCACAGTTATTCATAGATTACTATATTATGAAAATCTAATCTCTTCTTGCCAGAGTTGTTTAGGTTGTGATATGGTACTTCAAGCCATGTTGCCTATTTCTTTTCAGTTTCTAAATTTGTATTAGAAGAAGAGAAATTTAAGCAATTCTTGCAGCAAAATCTGTGTGGATCTCTGGCCCTGAAAGTTTCTTACTTGTGTTTACCTGTACAATAGATTCCTCTAGTCTATCAAATATTATGAGTATAATTTGTCCTCTCCACAGCACAACTATTCTGAATTATCCCAGTAGATATAGCTCTGTGACTGTCATGATAAAGCAGTTAAGAAACTCTAGCTTTGGTAAAGCTCCTTCTCTTCAGGCCTTGGGAAATAAAATTAAAAAAAAAAAAAAAGAAAAAAAAAAGAATCCAAAGCATAAATAAAGGCCCTATCCAGCTTAAAGTAAATGGTAGTATCACTAAAACCAAGAATCTTCAGGATTATCTTGTCCATAATACTTTTCCTTGGTTCACATGATGAATATTTATCTTACACAGAGACAGGGCTGGAACAGGTGATTTTCTAAGTCATTCCTGACTTAACTACCAGTCATTACAAATCACAGAATCAGAAAGGACTGATCATACAGCTGCATGCTAACATTCAGCCCTCCAGAGCAGGATAGCTTGATGAAATAAAAAGGCCTAAACAATAGACCTTGAATCAAAGTTGACTTCTGAGTGAACCCCCTGACCAGCAACCAGCATCTGGGAAGTCCTACGCAGCGCATCCACTCTTAGGTGAGGTTTCCATCTTTGCTGTGAGAGGGTCCTGCTTTTATACAGTTTAACAAACGAATCTATAAATCTATATGACAAAATGCACGGGAGCTATCTGGTAGATTGACTTGCCTCACTCAGGTGGTCTGGATCTGGCCAGGATCGGGTCTGAGGAGTTCCTGTTTTCCTTTACATTTGAGATTTATAGTTCCTTCCAGTTGTTTAATTATAGTTTTCAGGGGTTGTTCCCATGGTTGCATTTCATGCTGATAAGATGCTGGCTGCTGGTCGGGGTGTTCACTCAGAAATCAACTTTGGTTTGGAGCCTATTGTTTAGGCCTTTTTGTTTCACTCGAGACTGGCTATCTCAGTCTTTTCAGTAATGAGAAAGCATCTTTCACCGATAGGTCACCAGCTTAGAAAGGCTAAAAAGGCCACTAAAACCTATTTAATGACCCATTTGTGAGATAAGTTTTTTGAGACGTAAAAATTAGCTTTTAAATCACAAACATAACAGGATAACTTTCATTAAATAAGAAAAGCAAAGACAGATTTAAGTTAAAAGAATACAAACACCCCCTTACGCCCAGTTGCCTCCAGTAATAAAGTCCCTGCTAACCCATGAACACAATCTACAATATCTAGTTATCTTGGATTTGTTGGGACTTTGAGCAGGTTTTCCATGTGCATATTGGGAAAAGGAAAAAAATATATAGATACGCTTTTTTTATTAATGTTTTGATTTCATAATTTATTTTTAGTCCTGCTTATCTAGCTAGCATTATTAATCTTTCTGATTTTTTACTTTTAAAAAGGAATTTCAAATGTGGAATAGTGACTCATTAGCAACATGAGCGCAGTACTGCAATTTACCAAACCCTAGAAGGTGTGAATAAGGATTCATATTACTGACAGCCCAAAAGTAAAAAAAGAAAAAAGATGAGCATTTTTCTTCATAGGTATTAGAACATCAATTGCATCAGACAGGAACAGAAACTTAAGTGTCCTTCCAATACACTTCCAATTCAGAGAAATTCAGAGACCTCTAGTCTAATTATCATTAAAGGTATGCCTTTAAGGGATTGCCTTAGATTATATTGTTATAGCAATCTAACAGTGGGTGTAATGCATCAGTTGGAGTACAATAACAGTGTGTATATGAAGTGATATTTCCCCAGGATACCGCTGATACCCTGTAATCATTTTTAATTAAGGAACTTTGAGATTTAATCCAGAAGCGGTCTCTGAATTTAATAATCCTTTTCCAAGAGAATTTGCAGGGAAATCATTAAGGGTCAGAGTCCTCCTGAGACCCATCCTCCCGAGCTCCAGCTGGAAAAACAGGGTAATTTTCCCAAATTTTCTTTCTTCGTCCGAGGCTCACCTGACACTAGGCCTGATTCTCTCCTTGGATAACCTTGAACATGCAAGAACATTACTGACCCAAACATGGAATCTTTGTCCCCTTGGTTTTGATTAAAGATTCTTTTTTTGGTTAAATCACTGATTATTACATCAGACCAGGGACTGGCAGGTTTCATAAGTCTGACTAGTAAGTTGAAGCAAAGCAATCAATGTTTAAAGAAAGTAAAGTGTTTGATACCTAATGGTTTTCTAAAGGCTTAAATATGCAACTCATCGAGTCAAACTGCAAATTTCCTGTATTTCAAACAATTCACTTTCTTCTTCCATCACTTTCTTTCATTGTGTGAAATGAACATCCTACCATGTTCTCTTTTCAAAACCTGATTCACTGTTGTATCATACTTATCTACTCTCATTTCTTTTCCTTATTTCCACATATTTTTCCCTATTGTTTAAGGCAGACATCTCTTACTCTCCAGTTTTCCCCTTCTACAAGAATTGAGCAGCTCTGTTCTTGAAGGGTATCTATGGTTATGTCCCACAAAACATGAGACAACAGAGACAAAGTCAGACACTGTGTGGACAACCTGAAATCACAAGGATCCGAGAAAGTACAGATGCAGGTATTACATGCATTACAAGGTTTGCACACTTCCATTTAGCAGTGAGCTTGAAAGGTCATTCTCTGTGGAAGAGATAGACAGATGGAAGGTCATGCTGTGCTTCTAATGGTTCCAAATTTTAACATTACACTGCAGATAGAGTCTAGAATTTATGATTTTTTTTCCTAGAAACTGGATGGTAACTCTGGGTTGCTTTGTTATTTTTTTTTTAAGTTTTATCAAATATAAAAACTCCTTGTTTTCAATAGAAAACATAGTTATATATCTGTATACAGATGCTTCTGCACTTTATCTGAAGCACCTTGTTTCAAGTACTTGTCCTCAGACCCAATTCCTTTAAATCAAAGGAACATTAGTACCTGCTAAGTGAAATGTTGTTAAGAAATCCAGTCTTTCCACTTTGACTGGACCACAGACATAACAAACTTTAAGAAAAGCATAGAGATCACTTAAATTCTATCTTACATTTTTTGCAACCCAACATTTCCTCTCTATTTCCAAACTTGAAGACTTAGAGTCCCCCCCACCCAGGTCAGTGGGGATGTTTGATTATTAATAAGAATACACACCGAACATTTGAAACCAAAGTGAGTACAACAAGATGATTTCACAGCTTTCATACATTTTAATGTGAAATTAGTCCCTATGATTAAAAAACTTAAAGCAGGACTAGCAATTATTTGATTCCTGCAAAGACTGACATTAATACTCCAGGATTATAAAACTGCAGATGTTTGAAACTACAAAGTAACTAATTGTGTCTTAAAGGTGGTGGTGGTGCTTTTGTGCTTTGGCAGTGTCAGCTCGTCAATTTTCTCTTTTCAGTACCAGTTTAGCAAATATACAGCACTACACTATCTAAAAAAAGAGCAAGAATAATACTGTTTTGTGGTATGAACAAAGACTACAGAATCATAGAATCATATCAATCATAGAATCATATAAATCATAGAATCATAAAATAGTTTAGGTTGGAAGGGATCTTAAAGATCATCTAGTTCCAACTCCAAATATTTGTCCTCCAGCTGTAAATCAGTGTTTTTTCAAAGATAATTGATGTCCCTCTGATCAAGGACTTGTTATATTTTCTGATGAACAACATGATATATGTGAGTGGAAAAGGTTTCCATGATGCCAGTAAGTGAAAAGATAATGAGCCATATTAGCATACTAGGCATAATTTTCTGACTATTGCAAACTGAGAACAAATCTTCTGGTAGGTTGATCCAGGGGCGCAGAAAGAAAGAGGTAAGAATGAACTACTATTACTGTTGATCAAACTTGATCCCCCATCCAGGATGATAGTTGTTCAACCAGGATTTCAATGCTCACCGTAATAAAAAGAATGCAATTTGCACTTGATATAGTAAGGAAATTAAGATGTACAGAAAACAATGATCTTCCTTCTGAGAGCAACAAAAAATGAATTAAATAAATCTGACCTTATATTTGCTAATGAAAACAATTCTCTTGTACAGACACAAGTACAACCATAAAATTCAGAGACTAAACCAGTGAGAAAGCACAGAAATACAAAAGGCTGACTCTGAAGATCAGGAAACTGATATCTGACCATGACATTATCTGTTTAGAATTTCCTTATTAAAGAAAAACGAGAATGATCTGGTAAGAGTTACAATAATAACTGATGCCTACACTTTGTGTCAGTTGGTTAAAAGATTAAGGGATGTTATAGACATATTTTCAAATATGTATAAATATAAAAATAAGTGCACTGACTCTGACATGTTTCTTCAACAAGACTCATGTGACACTGTTCACTATAATTTCGATGTGTACCTGGTTATGAGTAACATTTGCAACCTGGGAATTTTCTTCATATCTTCTTGTTGTTCTTTCTTTTCTTTATATTTGCTTCTAAACAAACACAAATTCCCTGGGTATTTTGTCTTCTTCCTAAGTCTTTCATAAAGATCAGGTACATTCATAATAGGCCAATGGATAAAGTAGCCATGTATGGTTCAATGGCCTTGAGTTACATACATACATAATACTCCTTTTTTTAATTTTTATTATCATTAATTATGCAAATCATAATAAGAATGTGGTCTTAAATCTGAGAGAGAAGGACATAAATGCCTACTGCCTTGCTATCAGTATAATTTCAGGTTCCAGCCTGCCATCAGTTTGCTCACAAAATTTATAGCTCTAGAGGAATTTACAATCATTTAGAATTTACAGATTAGAATCATAGAATGGCTTGGATTGGAAGGGACCTTAAAGATCATCTAGTTCCAAACCCTCTGCCTTGGGCATGGGCACCTTCCACTTGGATTGGGTTGCTCAAAGCCCCATCCAACCTGGCCTTGAATACTGCCAGGGAGGAGACATCCACAAATTCTCTGGAAAACCTGGTCCAGTGCCTCACCACACTCACAGGAAACAATTTATTCCTTATATCTAATCTAATTCTACCCTCTCTCCGTTTAAAACCACTACCCCTCATTCTATCACTACACTCCCTCATAACGAATCCCTCCCCATCTTTCCTGTAGGCCCCCTTTAATTAGTGGGAGGCCTCTATAAGATCTCCTTGGAGCATTTTCTTCTCTAAGCTGAACAACCCCAACTCTCTCAGCCTGTCCTCATAAGGGAAGTGCTCCATCCCCTTGATCATGTTGATGGCCTCCAATGGACACACTCGAGCAGGTCCTTGTCCTTCTATGTTGGGGGCCCCAGAGCTGAACATAGTACTCCAGGTGGGGTCCCAAAAGAGTGGGATAGAGGGGGAGAATCCCCTCCCTCAACCTGCTGGCCACACTGCTCTTGATGCAGCCCAGGACACGGTTGGTTTCTGGGCTGCGAGGACATATTGCTGGTTCATAGTCATTTTTCCATCCACTAATGCCCCCAAGTCCTTCTCTGAAGGCCTACTCTCAATCCACTCCTTGTCCAGCCTGTATTTGTGCTTGGGATTGCCTCGACCCATGTGCAGGACCTTGCACTTGGCCTTGTTGAATTTCATGAGGTTTGCACAAGACCACCTCTCCAGCCTGTCCAGGTCCCTCTGGATGGCATCCCTTCCCTCCAGTGTGTCAACCACACCACACAGCTTGGTGTCACTGGAAAACTGGCTGAAGGTGCACTCAATGCCACTGTCCATGTTGCCAACAAAGATGTTAATCGACCCCTGAGGAGCACTTCTCATCACTGCTCTCCCCTTGGACAACGAGACATCGACTGCAACACTCTGAGTGCCACCATCCAGCCAATTCCTTATCCACCAAGTGCTCCATCCATCATAATCATGTCTCTCCAATTTAAAAACAAGGATGTCATGTGGGACAGTGTCAAATGCTTTACACAAGTCCAGGTAGATGACATCAGTTGCTCTTCCATATCCACCAATGCTGTAAGCCCATTGTAGAAGGCCACTGAATTCATCAGGCACAATTTGCCCTCAGTACCATGTTGGCTGTCACCAATCACTTCCTTATTTTCCATATGCCCTACCGGAGTCTTCAGGAGGATCTGTTCCATAAGATTACCAGGCACAGAGGTGAGACTGACTGGTTTGTAGTTCCCCAGGCCTTTTTTTTTTTTTCCCCTTCCTATGATGCACTATGGTTTTGGAGGGAAGAAGCCACATTTAAGTATTCAGGACAAATTCTCTGCCATCCAACAGAAGAAACTGGTCATGGTGGGTTTTTTGTTTGTTTTTTTTTTTTTTTTTTCTTTCCCAGCAAATACCAAGAAAACATAATAAAGGAAGTTCTTTCACAAAGGTGGTTCTTTTAAACAAATACATGCACATGTTAACACATGAAAATTTACTCTCCCAGTAAATATGCCCACACTCTTCAGCTCCATACATACATACACACATCTACACATATCTTTGTTAATTTTTTAGGGGTGAATGTGAGAAGAGGGCACATTAATCCTGGGAATAACGCATTCCTAGCACTTCTAAGAAGGAAGTAGAAACTAGAAGCAAATGGAGGAGGGTCAATGCTGCCACCACCTAGGAAAACTTAATAAAATTTTGTGACTGGTAACAAGGAAAAGCTCAAGGAAGTCAAGTAACTGGACATATCTTGGGCGCCAGAATGACTTGATACATACCCAATTGTACTTGTTTGGCTTGTCTAGAATTGCTTACATATTTTTCATAAACCTCAGTACAATTTGGTAAGGCACTACATTTCCAAGAGACAGTAGGGGACTTTCCCATTGGCAGAAGTGTCTTCTTCCTAATTGATGGAAATAAATATCTTTTTCATGTGGCCATGAATGGCTGAGACAGCAAGGAGATCTGACACTATTTCTTTTCCTTGGCTAGTGTTGCTGATGAACTGTATTTAATCATTCATAAGAAGGTTCTGCTCCTTATTTACTGGGAACAGTTTGATTCCATAAGATTTGACAGTTTTCTGACATCCCCTAAATTGTTCCAATAATAACAGAGGCAACGACAATATCATTTAGAAATCTCTCACATGCTGTATGTGAATGGAGTTACATATCTGCTGTAAGTAACAGAAAATGGAACAGCAAATTGTTTTGTAGAGGAGCTGAAATTAGATTGTGCCATGCTGCCAAAAGAGGCAAAAAGAGACAGATGAATTCTGGAAGGAGGAGAAATTGTTATACCCGTGAGACCTGCTGGTTGCTGTTCCCTACCTCAAGGTTGTACAAGCTTTTCCCATCTTGACAAGAGGCAAAATCCCCTGATCAATTGCATGTGTTCTGTAAACAGAGGAGAAGCATGGAGTTCTTTCCATTTTCTGACAAAAGGAACTAAACTTGAATTTTCAACCTATTTGCTGATTAAATCAGCAAATGTCACTGAATGCCACCAAAAATTCAAGCCCTCAGAAGTAGTCTTAGTTACTTCTGCTGACATGAGTAACCCCTCCTCCCTGTGTATTTCAGCAGACCTCTACCTAAAGGCATACAAATGCTTTCTTTCCCATCAGTGCAAGGGAAGGCTGCAACTTGCATGGTCTTGCAAAAATATGCAGAGATATAGGCAATACCAGATGGGAAATAGGACTCATGGGATAGCTTACTTTACTCAGCATCCTGTTCCTAACTGCAGCCAAAACCAGTTTTATTTAAAAGACACCCAAAAGACCAGGTACATGAATGTATTTCCCAAGTATGAAGGAGAAATTCTGTGAAAAATCAGATGACTTACATAAGTGTAAGAAAAAATAACATTGGGTCCATTACTTCTGAGAAGCACATGAAGAATACAGAGGTACAAGAGAAATTAATAAAAATCATAACAAAGCATGAGAGAATTCAAACCAACAAATAATATCCTTGGTGATGCTGAATGTGTTTTGTACACTTTTTGTGAGAAACTGTGCTTCCTATCAGTTTAGCCAATCATGCTTGCAGCATTACATATTATTGATCATTATGTCTCATTGCAGTAGAATCAGAGCAAGAAGTGGGAGGGTGGAGCACTTCATTTCACTTCAGTTATTCACTGTTTTTATGTTTACATTATGCTGTATAAAATACAATCATCCCTCTCTTATTGATTTATTGCTAGGTTCCCATACATAAAATAGATCCCCAAAAAATCATGTAATGCAGAACTTTAGGTTCTTGAAACAATTCTGTGGAGCCTATCCTGTAGGATCTGCAACAACATCCTTCATATTTCTTGTTACCTATACTGCTTAGTATATTTTTATTTATGCTGTTAAAATACATGTATTATAAATTATTCAAGATTGTCTTCTGGTGTAAATCAGAATATCTAGAAAATGTAAAGTAACTGAATTGCTACTGATTCAATTCAGTACATTCAGCATTATCAATTAAATGAAAAGGGAAAAGCTAATCTTCCACTACCACAGCGCTTTTTTTTTTTTTCACTTTGTTTCTTTTTTAAATAAAAAGTCATTTTTTTATTACATGTTATTCTGAAAATGAAGGGTGGAAATAAAAATAGGTCAGAATGAGAAAAGCTTTGAGATTTTAAAGAGGTATGATGTATTGTTTAGAAATAGTATGAGGTAGGCAGTAAGAGCTTGAGAACTGGGGACAATACTCTCAGCTCTGATATGGACATCCTTCTGTAAACAAAGGTTTGGAAGAGTAGATACATTTTTTGTCTTTTAAAATTAACTTTAAAGAGAATGAAGATGCTATATGAACATATTTTTAAGTAGCAAATACTAATCCTCTACTGCACCACTGTATTATATTCAGAATAGGAGGAAAAAGAATTTATGGATCGTTTCATCTGTCACTCTTTACATTTCCCAATTCATACCCCCTAGAAAAAACAAGTATGTGAATTTCAAAACTGGACTAGATGACATGAACAGAAATTCAGCTCCAGGGAATGGTATCTCAAAGGGATAATCGCAGTAAAACTCATCAAAAGGAGAGGGAACAATTGATATACCTTGCAGAGTATAAGCAACATGCCGTATTTTGTCAGACATACATTAATCCTCATTGCATGTGGCACTGGAAACCTAAAACACACACCTAACCACATAAAGATAGAAAATTTTGTCAATAAGACATTACATAATAGGCTGGAACAAAGTGTAGCAATTCAACCAAGGGCCCCCAGACCATCTTAATTGACTAAACAAGACATCACCCTATGTTACTCCTCTATATGAAGGACGTACAGTCAAGGCCTACTTCTCACACAGTGAAAACTCAATATCCACTTCAACAGAGCTATCTCGATTTATATCAGAGGTAATCAGCCCAATATTTTATACAATAAAATGATCCAAAATGTTTAACAGATGATAAATATCCTGGATTGTATTACATTATCTTCATTTAAGGCTTAAATTCCATACAAAAATATGTTTTGTCTGAAGCATTATCCTTGCAAGGAAGAATTTTCCACATGTGATCAATAGATCCTATCCAGCTCATATTAGAGGTCTCAGGAGGTCACTCTTTCCTACCAGTTACTCTCCAAAGCCCACCTTACAAGATAAGGACTGAAGCACAGAAGGGTAATGTAGGACAATTTTACTGTAATAAAAATATTACCTCTCTCTCCATCATTACTACAGGAGTGAAAATGACTAATGAATCATCTGATACTGCAAAAGGAATTAAAACAGAATTCATTGCAGTTACAGAAACTGGAATTTGGCCAGAATATTATGGTTAATTTTCCTACCTGTGGTGAAAAGCAGAGGATTTTTAATGATCATGGGATATCTCTGGCCATAGTTCATATCTTTACTTCTGCCACAATGAGTCCTTACCACATAACAGAGATTCCAGCTCTCCAGTACCACTTTCCCACTTTGCCACATGTTTTCATTATACCCTGAAAGATTAATCCTTGGGGCACTACACAGTTCTTTTATACGCAAACCTTCCAGACTCTATAACTAGATGGATAATGAGTTGTATCAAAGAAACATACCAACCTAGAGGATTGCAACTGTCAGGAATAAAGCATACACCCCTGCTGGTCTATAGCTGCTTCATCCTATACATCAGACCCAGAAATCTGCTGAGACACTTCCTGCATGAAAAGCAATACTTTTGTCAAATATTACAAGATAGACTTGTAATCTTCTTTGGACACGGCCTCAGGGGGCCAGATAATCCAAGCTGTTGTGATTCAGCAGGAAGCTTTTGGAAAGAGTTTCAAGGCTTCCTGGACCCTGTTTTTCTTTTCACATAGCATCCTGTGCGCAACTGAGTGAAAACAAAATCCTTATCCTCACAGAAATGCCAATGTTTGCATGTTTTTCTGCTTCCTGTACACTGATACATTCTGTACAAGTGTACTTTCTGTACAATCCTACACTCCTCTACCTCTCCTTGGATTGATGAGTTACTGTTCATGTGAGTAATTTACAGAGAACTTGAGCAGAGAACTGCAAGCTAAAAGAGATATAAAGATCTAGATGGAGACGTGGGAATTCAGCTGCTGTGTATCTGACTGGAATGTCTACACTTTTTTTATTAGTTCTTCAGACAAAATGCAGGGTTGTTTACAAGCATGAACTATTCATATTACAGAGTCTGTGAAAATGGATGTGCAAGCCTACTGATTATTCAAGTCTTTCAGAGGATCCTTTAGGATCTTTGAGGTTTTAGAACGACTTGATTTTCAAGAAATATGACTTGAGGTCTTTAATTGACCTAAGGTAGGTAACTGACCTTTACATTGATACGGGGTTGTAGGTGGAAGGGAAGAGAAGCATCTTTTCTTATTCATCTACTAAGCAATTTTTTTGAAAAAACATTTTATTTTTATTTTGGCAGAAAAAATCTCTCCTTTTTTTTTTTTTTTTTTTTTTTTTTTTTTTTTTTTTTTTTAAGATCTACAGCTTTTTCAGAACTGAGGTGTCTCTTACTGTACAGCATTTAAGGTAAGGAAGACTTCATTTTAGTTGGCATCTCAGAGAACTACTGAAATCCAAACAAAAGGCAATAACATGTATCAGGAGAAGCACAACAAAACAGTATGAAAATTCTGGCCAAATAGGTTATATTCCAGAAATTAAGAATCCCAAAATTTATTTTCAAATAAAAACTTCTGATACATTGTAAATATTTATTTATAAAAAGAAAATAATATTTTTTTTTGCTACTTAAGACTGTTTTAAATACAGATTTTAAATTATTCCAATGTTGACACACTGTAAATGATATTTTTGCTATATTTATCTGGAAAAAAAAAAAAAAAAGAGACATGGCTACACTTTATCATATAAACTACTCTTTTTCCATCACTTTTCCCAGGTGTTTTGGTGTTCTAATCTCTTTTCTTATGTTTCAAGGAGAACATGGATTCCTTTATTATTTCTGCAACCATAGTTGCTAAAAATTTAATCCCACTCTCATCCTGCCCTACCTTAACTGCTATAAGCTTTTTGTCTTGTCTTCCCACTGCTCACCTTATCCTTCTGCATAACTGTTGTGAGCAAGTCATGAGACAGAATACAGATAAACCCATCTTTGAACACATTAAAGATGCTTGTTAACAAGCATTGGTTTTCTTCTCTTTAGTTTAAAAGATGACAAAATCTCGTTTGAAAACTTCATATTTTAAAGTGATTTTGAAGCTCTGAACCCTTTAAGTGATGTGCAAATGGCATAATGATATCACATTGCCAATCAGTTGCTCACTGTTACAAATTCCATTTTCCATGATGCTTCAAATACATGGTATAATCAACAAGTAAGCCTTTCAAATACAAATTAAACAAAGTACACCTTTAGATTGAAACAAGAAAGTACTAATTTTTTCACACACCAAGAGCAGAAAAGTCTATTTCATCAGTCACTTAGAAAGTAGCACAAGTGACTGGGTAATTTTAGAAGTCATTTTATCCAGATGACCCAGTACTGAATCTCCTAGCTTTAATTTCTAAGACTTGTGATTATTTAATATAACTAAAATTTGTGTGCCAACCACAGAGAACAGATTAGTGTTGCATGTAACATGGAACTATTTGCACCTGACACATGCTCCTTGCTTCAGAGAACATGGAAATAAAAAACCAACACTAACAGTAGAATGTCTGTCTTATTATAAAAAGTATGCGGGGGAAAAACTTTCTTGTCCTCTCTGGAGGAGAAACCAGAAAGGCTAGACAAAGCCATCTTAAAATGCTCATAATACTGATAATTGTACTGAGGGAAAAGCAGGCAATTCTGGGCTTCTCTGAGCCACCCGCCACCCCTTTAGCCATTGCCATATCCCATCAAGGGGAATATGAAATGTATTCACAGATTCTAAGGCCAGAAAGGAATATCGTGTCCATACAAGACAGTAATTCTTTTCCTCACCACAAGAATGTGTTCAAATAGGTGACAAAAAAATTTCCCTTGATACCTGACATGAACAATATATACAAAATCTCTTCTTGTTTTGAATGCATGAATGATTGCAAGTCTGAAACCTTGTCCAGTAAACTTAATTTATACTTATTTAAAAACTTACCTACAGAAAACTGCTTCTTTTTTCAAGAAAAATTGTAGCTTCAACTTTCCATTACTGGGTCTGGTTATTCCCTGTGATTAAGACTGAAATTCCTTCTTCACCCTCTGCCATCAGACATCTTCCTATAGTCTGAATATTTATCCCAGGTAGTCAGAATTGCCACTCAGCTCTCTCTCTGCCAAGCTGAATATATTTTCCAGACTAATTTCACTGTTCTTCCTTGATTTCTTTTCAGGGATCCTTTCCATGGATGCAAGTACGAGAACTGGATACTGTATTGAGAGAACATTCAGAAATAAAACTTCTATTTTGGGGATAGGTGTTCTGTATTGCAGAATAAGTAATGTTGGAATGACTCAAAAACAAGGGCAGAAATTATTTTTTGTCCAAATTTTGGAGGAACATTCAGAATATCTTCATATTATGTGTTAATAGATCACTGTCTTTCTACTCAAAGCTGGAAGCCTAACCCTGGATCATAGACTTACAGCGGAAATCTTTCTTCCTAGGCTACCTAACCCTTAAATTCTTCATTTCCAATATCCTCTCACAGCAGCAGTGCTACAGTCTTGTGACTACAGGAGATAAAGGGCAGTGAACGTATTCTAAAAGCAAGTGCAAGCACAGTTTTAACAGAGCATACAGACAAATGTAGTTGAACTAGGGTCTGGTATTTTGGCTGGGTGAAAATTATGATTTAAATGTGAGTAAGTCTGGATGTTTGGTATTGCAAATGCTCAACAGTGTATTCACAGAGTCAGGAAGGTAGCAGCCATGAGTAATTATGACAGTTATGGAAACTTTAGTGTAGCCTCAAAATGCAAATTATTTCAGTGGCCTAACATGGCAGAAGGAGGGAAGAAAGCTGAGCCTTGCACAGAACTGAGATTTGCTAAATGCTCGTGAATTTACTAAAGCAAAGGTGGGAAATTTGACTTTCCAGTACTGCCCCATAAACTCTAAATTTTGACATTTCCCTGCTTATAAAGCTGAACCCAATGACTTGACACAGCTTTTTATACAGTTGAAACAACAGTTTGTTGCCTTTAAAAATAAGCTACATCCTATTATGACATCAGTTTTGCTTGTCTAAAAATACCTATTTTCTGTAACATAAAGACAACTGAAAGTCTGCAAAGACAGGACTGCCTTGAAGAGATTATCCTCTAGAAAACAATGGATGCTATTTTTTTGCCAAACCACCAGTATACTCAATATGTTGAAATTTCATTTTCAAAAGAATGGAAAGAAAAATATGAACAGCAGAGCCTGTCATGAGGCTCTTTCTCCTCATACCTACTAAATGATTTCTGCCCATCAGTGACTACCCAGAATGACTGCCAACTCCCAGTCTGTCCCATGCATGACCAGCTATCAAGCTGAGCATTTCTTAGCAAAATACTGATATTTGCAGGAAAGAAAATTCCAGTAGTCCTTCAAAAGTTGAAGCCAGTTTAAATCTATTTTAGCAGTGATACTCATAATCCATCAACTGCAAATTGCCAATTAGTAAGAACTCACGTTACAGCTCATGGACTAAAACATATACCTGATCTATATCCCTACTTAAATGCACAAATTATATGCTCTGAACATATTAATAAGGTAAATGGTCAAAGTAATGAGAGGGTGAGACAAATCAAGAAGACCCTTGAATAACAAACACACCTTTCCATTGGATAAAGTGGCCTTTGTTATCACACAGCATTGTCTACAGCCCTGTATTCACTATAGAAAGCAAAGACAACAAAGTCTGACCACGGGTCCTTCAAATCTCCACTTCAGCCTACCCTCCTGAGTTAAATTTCATTCACTGATAGAAAAAGAAAATGGGCCTTCTCTAAATCAGGAAAGGTGATGTGAAGGGGGGAGAATGATTTCAACAACACATAATAGTTTTAGATTTTTATTGTCCAACAAAAGAATCCTATGGATTACTGACCCCAGCCCAGTCCTGTCATCATGGACCTGTCCGGCCATCCTGGGGTTTTGTCTGACCCTGGTCATGTTCATTAGGTCTGATCCTGACTCTGACCTGTCTTCCTGACTGACCTGAGCTCACTTCCCAGCCCTGCCTTGACCTAGCCCCACAAAGGAATCTGATGTCTTGGGCTCAAGACTGTCTGTGGTTGCACCAACCTCTTCTGTCTCCCCAGTTTACCCTGTTCCTTCACTGGGGGTGGTGGGACCAGGCCCTGGCTGGTGAAGGCCATTGACTTGCCAGCCCAAGGACCTCCTTCTGCTCCCAGCACTCATTGCTCATTGGAAGGATGGCCCTTGCTCTCCTCAGAAAACAGCTGGCATCAATTTTCTTTAAAAAAGTTAAGATTTCTGAATGGGTTTTAATTAGTTACCCTCAGGTTATTAAAATAAGTAAGCTTGATGATGGCCTTCTCCTTTCAGCTTTGGAACTCCATTAGCTTTAAACTATGAATGGTTCAGGATTGCAAGTCTTTGAATACATGTCATTTGTAAAATAATTTACTTTGAAGTAGATATCATTACAAAACTCATTGTATGAGTTCCTTTGGGAGCTAAATCTTCATCTGTTTCAAAACTTTGCACTTCTATAGTTGTTCTTATTCACTGAATAGACTACATTCTGCAGAGTCCTTGTTTGTGGGTAAATGATAAAATTCTTAGGGGAGGCCCTTACGGTGTTTTTCTTTTCTTCCAGTATAAAATGTAAGCTGCAAGATATTTAAGGGTTAGTTTTGTGATTTTCTAATTATTCACTCTCACAGATTTCTTTTGCTGAAGCATCAGCAATGCTGTCCTGGTATGGCAACTGCAAAGCATGTTCAGAGATATAAATTCATTTAAAGTATGATTCTTTGAGTATGGTTTCATTACTGCTTGCTAAGACTATTTGATGGTTCTACTTATATGTGGTTTTCAAACATGGGTTATCATTAAACATTGACTGGGTTAACTCAGCCAATATACAAGCTTCACAGTACAATTCCAAAAATGGAAGATCAACTTCTGTTTTCTCTCCTATCCTTGCAGCAGAAGCAGGTAACCTAGCTCCCCAGCAGTCTTCTACACTTCCTACATCAGGATCTAAAAAGGACCAGCCAGGTCCTCCTCCCTCCTTGGAACAGCTGCTCAAAAATTTGTGTTAGGTTCACTACAACAGTATTATTTTTACTTCCCATCTGGAAAAGTTATATATGCAGTTTATATACTATCTAGTACGAGTAGTAAAGAAATAAGTTGTTTAGTGTAAAATCATTTCCAAAGCCAGAAAGAACAAGTGCATTACACTGTTCGGACTCTTCCCTAAAACACAATTTCATCCTGTAACCCTTACTTTAAGTCTAACAAATTTTGATTAAAATGTTTCTTTGAGAAATGTCTATGGGTGAAATATTTTCTGAAGCTTCTGACACTGATGTACTTCCCATTTGATTCTATGGTGTTGACTTACTTTAGTATTCAAAAACTTTCTTTAAGTGCCTGATCATATAATTAACCTAATAGTAATTTGGTCAGGTAGAGTGCGGGCGACGGAGGAACGACACGCCGAGACAGGTTCAATGTGGGTGATAGAGCATCATATATCGTGTCTCTTTATTGGTCCAGGGTACGTATATTTATACAGACAATGATAATTATTATGCCTACTAGTCACTAGCTGATTGGCTTAAGCTCTAAAGGTCGTATTCGCATGGTCCACCTACTTGCAGTTAGCTAGCAGCACAAGCTTCTCAAAACACTAAGTTTCTCATGCCACTATTTCTAATTCCTCTTAACCTGTTTTCGACACACCACGGTACACAAGGCCGAAGCGTCCTTGACATTCCTCATGTATCAGCAGCTGCGAGCAGCTGCAGGCAAACCCTAGTGAGGCCCAGCATCAGCCCCTAGAACAGGCTCTGATCGTACAATTGCTCGGTGGGCTCATGACCCTTGTCTCTGAGCCATTCTCCAACAGTAGAGGGGAATGAAATATTTATATATGACCTATGCATCACAAGAAACCAAATTAAACGACTTGAATTTTACATAACAAATATTCAAAATGAGCTTTGTATATAGTTTGAAGACCAGATCGAGACTCAGAATGAGTGGCAGTTCCAGGGGGAATAACCATGACATTCCTCAGTTACATCACTGCTAATAATTTTTTTCTGGATAGACAAACTAGGAGGGACATATATGTAGTTAGCAAGATAAAAAGACAAAAATTTAAATATATTTTAAAACATCCAACTACAGTTTCAGTGAACTTAGTATTTAGGCAAGGTAGATATTCTTTAAAAGGGTGCTTTTTGTTTATGGAATATTAATGGACATGATCACAATGTTTATCTTTGCAATAGGGGAAATTAGTGAAGTGGCTAACCCAAAGTCCATGACACGCAAACACTCCACAACTTAATCTCTGTTCAGTGACTACTCAGTAGACTGTCTTCCTACTTACACATCATGAGTACATGGTTATCCTAAAAACATGCTGTGTTTGTTTGATAAATATAGCATATAGATAACTGAGCAGGAGTCTGTGGAACCCATAATTTTAGTCTCTTGTACAAAAGAGACAATCATGCCTCTATTCCACGAGGACCACCAACATAAGTTGAATGATCAATTATTCCAATTAGTTTGCTTGCAGTTCCAACAGCTAAATATGCAAACTAGTTTATCTTATGAATCTAAGGCCTTGCATTTTAATTTGAATGGGAACATCTCAGCACATTATCTATTGGCTTACAGGATGTTTATCTACTTTGCAATTCTTTTCTTAAAAACTGAAAAGAAAACATCTACTGGATGCTGCCAAAAATGTCTCATATCTTTCCATCTATCACCACTAATTTAAGAGTCTTTCTAAATAGTGCTGAAGTTCAGCATGTAATGTCAATTCTTATGCCTAATAAATATCTATAGTTCATGATACTGAAGCTGTTCTGGAAATTCTGGAGAAGCATAGAGCGATGAATAGGGATTTAATTTAGTTAACAAAATGAAAAAGTGAAGTGAAAAAATGTTGACATACTTTTGTAAAAGACAACTAAGAAACACTTTCATTATCTTAAGAAAATGCCACAGTTTAATCATAAAATATGCGGGAAAGGCCTAATATAAACTGGGAAAGCACCTCAGGATTTAATAGCAGGGTCTATTGACCTCCTTTAGTAATGTGACCTGGGCAGGTACAGCTCCTTGGAACATTTTTGCAGAAGTACTAAAAGGAGGCTACTAGTCTTAATAAAGTGTCCTGCTTGATATTGTGTGCCTCTTTGAAGCAATTCCACAGGAGTTAATAACTCTCTGGAAGCAACAACACCCAGGAGGTTAAAAAGTTGCCATCTTATTTGTAGGCTATTCTTCATCACACTGTCTGAGTGAAAAAGGAACCCAGGGGAATACAGACATGAAGTATAAACATGTGTTTCACTGTGTGATCAATAGATCTAGTGATCCTATTTCTTCATTCTAGACTACACTACACAGACTACAGTGAATACATAAAACAGTGAAGTGAGTTGAATATTTCAGCCTGTTGGTCAAGAGAGTGAATGTGAATATGTGTTTGTGCACACATATCTGAGAATTCTACAATCTAATACCATCTTTGGTAATGAATGAAAAATACGCAGAATCAAAACTGCGTATTCTCAGTATTAACCTGAAATAATTCAAAATTTGATGCTTAAAATTGTGAAATTATCCTTTCCGTCAAGTGGATTAATTTTTTGTGTTCATACTGCTGAACAACCTCTAAATATTCCATACAACAGAAACCAAGTCTTGGCTGTTTAGTACTTTTAACAATTCTAGAAAACCTCTGTGTCCAGGGTTTGAGTGGAGGTTTTGGGGTATCAGGGGACAGGGCTACAGTGATGGACCCCTGTGAGAAGCTTCTTGAAGTTTCCTCAGCTCCAGGTCGGTCCCACCTCTGCACCAAGGCCAAGCCAATTAGCTGTGCCTCTGCAATAACATATTTAAGAAGGCAACCTGGGAGGAGGAGCTGGAGTTTGAGGAAGAATTGTGACATCTGTGTGAACATTGAGGTCAGTTGAAGAACACAGGAGGAAAGGAAGCCGGGAGAGTAGTGCCAGAACAGAGTCCCTTGCATCCTGTGGTGAGACAGCAGGGACTGCCCCCACACTGCCACTGATGGAGGTCTACAGTGGAGCAGATGCCGACCTGCAATGTGTGTGTGTGTGAGGGGGGGACGGGGACGGGGACATCATCTCAGATGATTTCCCCCAAAGATGGCTGTGATCCTGTGGGAAGAAGCAGCCCCTGCTGTTGTAGTTCAGCGCTGGGAGAATTGCAACATGCAGGGGTGTCCCACACTGGAGCAGCTTGGGAAGAGCTGCATCATGTGGGAGGGCCTCAAGTCAGAGAAAGTTTGTAGAGAACTGTCTGCTGTGAGAGGGGAACCATGCTGGATCAGGGGGAATAAGTTCTAGAAGTTCCCACCTCCCAAGATGGAAGAAATGGCTGCACTGACTGCACCCCCCCATTCCCTGACCCTGCACCACTGAGGGGAGCAGGTAGAGATATCAGGAACAAAGCTGAGCCCTGGAAGAAGGGAGGGGTGGGAGAAGGTGTATCCCAGATGTATTAACACTTCTCTGTCCTACTCTTTCTGTTAAGTGTTGCTGTTGTTACTGTCTGTATTATTTTTATGTTCTTATTTTCTTCCCCTATCGAGTCTGTCTTTTGACCTTGACCATAATGTGTGAGTCACCCCTTCCTGTCCTTATCTTGATTCCTGAGCCTTTTTGGTTTAATTTTCTCTTTCCTAGTGCTGGGGGAGAAGGAGGGAGTGAGCAGTTGTGTGGTGTGCAGCCGCCCTCTGAGCTCAAACAATGACATTCTGATACTCCTGAGGTATTTTTCCTTGGGTGTGGGTTTGAAATCCAAAGACAGACTTTCTGCTTATCACATCATGGTGATTTTCAATAGCTCCTTCATTTTGAAGCTAGTGACAGAATACTTGGACTTCTGCTGTCTAGCAGTGTTAGGTGCAAACTACTTTTGTGTAAGTAGTTGGTTGAAGCTTTCATGTGATCTGGATTCTCTAACAGAAAAACAGCTCGAGATACATGGGAGAAGTACCCCAACCAACTCCATATCACTGTAAGGTATCTGACTTTTTTTCAAAGTATCCTTAACCGTTTTTTGAAATGTTAAATAATCAACCTCACTGGAAGGAAAAAGAGAGAAAGAAAGTACATTGTAGAACAGTCATCACAAAATTATTTTAAAAATATAGGTTTTATCTTGTCAGATAAATGTCTGAACTCTCAGAACTGTGCAAGGAACAGGATGAATATACACTCAATGCCACTGTCCATGTTTCCAACAAAGATGTTAAACAGCACTGGTCCTAATATCGACCCCTGAGGAGCACTGCTCATCACTGCTCTCCCCTTGGACATCGAGACATCGACTGCAACACTCTGAGTGCCACCATCCAGCCAATTCCTTATCCACCAAGTGCTCCATCCATCATAATCATGTCTCTCCAATTTAAAAACAAGGATGTCATGTGGGACAGTGTCAAATGCTTTACACAAGTCCAGGTAGATGACATCAGTTGCTCTTCCATATCCACCAATGCTGTAAGCCCATTGTAGAAGGCCACTGAATTCATCAGGCACAATTTGCCCTCAGTACCATGTTGGCTGTCACCAATCACTTCCTTATTTTCCATATGCCCTACCGGAGTCTTCAGGAGGATCTGTTCCATAAGATTACCAGGCACAGAGGTGAGACTGACTAGTTGTAGTTCCCTGGGTCTTATTTATTTTTTTTTTTTTTTTTTTTAATGTGAGTTATATTTCCCATTTTCTGATACATGTGAACTACACTGGACTGCCACAACTTCTCAATTACAATGGATAGTGGTTTAGACCCTTCATCCAGCAGTTCCCTCAGAACCCATAGATGTATCTCATCAGGTCCCATGGAATTGTGCACCTTCAGTTTCCTTAGATGGTCTCAAACTTGACCTTCTCCTACAGTGGGCAGTTCTTCATTCTCCCAGTACCTGCTTTTGTCTTCTGTGTCTTGGGTGGTGTGGCTGGAGCACTTGCCAGTGAAGACTGAGGCAAAAAAGTCATTTAGTACCTCAGCCTTCTCCATGTCCTAGGTAACCGGGCCTGCTGTTTCCTTCTGGACAGGGCCCACATTTTCCCTAGTCTTCCTTTTATCACCAACACAATGTTTCTATAGAAGCTTGACATCCCTGACCAGATGTAATTCTATCAGGGATTTTGTCTTCCTAACCTAATCCCTGGCTGTTTAGACAATTCATCTGTATCCCTCCCAGGCTACCTATGCTTGCTTCCACCCTCTGTAGGCTTCCTTTTTATGTCTGAGTTTGTCCAGGAGCTCCTCATTGATCCATACAGGACTTCTGGTGGTTTTGTCTGACTTCCTCTTTGTTGGGATGTGTCGTTCCTGATCTTAGAGTAGCTAATCCTTGAATACTAACTAGCTTTCTTGGGCCCCTCTTCCCTCCAGGCCTTGATCACATCTTAGTCTTTCAAGCAGATCCCTGAAGAGGCCAAAGTCAGCTCTCCTGAAGTCCAGGGTAGTGAGCTTGCTGTGCACCCTCTTCACTGCCCTGCAGATCTTGAACTCCACCATCTCATGGTCACTGAAGCCAAGGCTGCCCTTAAACTTCATGTTCCCCATCAGTCCCTTTTTGTTGGTGAGAATATGGTCCATCATAGCACCTCTCCTCATTGGTTTCTCTATCACTTGGAGAAGGAAGTTATCATCAATGCATTCCAGGAACCTCCTGGATTGCTTGTACCTTGATGTTTTGTTCCTACAACAGACCAGGGTAGTTGAAGTCCCCCATGAGGACCATGACTTGTGAATATGAAGCTGCTCCTATCTGGCTATAGAGGGGGCCTCATCTACTTAGTCTTCCTGGTTGGGTGACCTGTAGCAGATCCCCACTACAGTGTCGCCTGTCCCTGACTTCCCTTTAATCCTGACCCATAAACTCTTAGTCAGTTCCTCATCCATCCTGAGGCAGAGCTCCATGTACTCCAGCTAGTCATTGAAATAGAGGGTGACACCCCCACCTTGTCTCTTCTGCCTGTCATTCCTAAAGACCTTGTATCCTTTCATTCCAACACTCCAGTCATAGGAGTCATCCCACCACATCTTCATGATCCCAGTATGTTCATATCCCTGCAGGTGTGCTTATGTCACTAGCTCCTCCTGTTTATTCCCCATGCTGTGTACATTTATAGAGAGGCATTTAAGTTGGACCCTCGATGAAGCTGATTTAGTGGCTGAAATTCCTTTGTATTGCTCTTCATATGCTCTCCTGCTGACCTGTGATCCCTCTCAAGTCTTTGCAGGAGCTCTGGAAAGCAGAAAACAGTTAAAGTACAGTGAAGCTTGATGACAGCCCTGATTTGTCCTCAACAGACTCAGACTTGTGGTTGGAGTTATCATACAACTTCTCCTGCTGGGTAATCCTCTAGCTACAGAGTCCTGTAAGTGCCTCTATTACAATTTACTGACAGTAGGAAGAGTTACAGACCTCAGGTACAGAACCTTGAGAATGTAAGAAAAAACATTAGCAATTTCTCCAACTAGTCACCTCTGGAACTATATCATGAACTCTCATCGTGCAAATACTTCACTGAACAGCTATATCACTTCAGGGATACTAGTGCATAGTAATTTCATATGAATATCCACAAACTATGTCTGGACAAGCTGGGATCACTGCTTGGCTTTGCACTGCACTATGTAGATGGTGATTCTCTAGTTCAGGTATAACTGAATATTTTAATTCTCCAAATTCAATTCCCAGAATGTTGGCCAAGAGAGTTTCTTCCACAGGAGCACAGCAGTAATGTGCAATCAATCAACTTGCTTTAAAAACCTTAATTTTTTTCTTCAGCTGCTTTGAACAGCTTCACTATGATTTCTTACTGATCACTAAAAGATAGATCAATATTCAATGAAAACAGCACTGGAAGATATTCAACACAGAACCACATACATTATTACTTTTCTCCCTTCAAATATGGTGAGATGCCAAATATTGCCACTATGTCATCCTCTCATTTGAACAAAAATGTGTAGGAAAAGAAGATATTTCTGAGACCTTACTTTGATGTGGTAATGAAAACAATGTTGAGACAAAGCAGAAATGGTACAGAAGCCTTTGAACAAGAGAAAAAATGAGAGTTTGCAAAAGGGAGTTGTCAGCTCCTTATCTGTGCAGTCAGGGAGAAAAAGGATACCTAAAAGAGAGTAGGAAAGGCCCCAGGTTAAAACTGGTTCCCTTTCAGGGTAAATTTTCCATTTTTTTTTATACATTCACAGGGAAAACTGGCTACAGATACTAGTACAAGAATTATGGTTAAGGAGAAGCATTTGAGTCATAATGAGCATAGGTTTGTAAAAGCAGCTATTTTTCATTCAAAAAGCATAATTATCAACTCCACATAGGGAAAAACCGTGCTCATTTTCACTGACTAACTGATCTTTTATCAACTTGGAGACAGAATGTACAGTAGGATTATGGAGGAAGACAGAAGCTCTGAACATATATATGAATAGAAATGTTTGTAACTTTTCAATCTGCATCTCATATGGCATAGCTATTGAATTCTTGAGGCTAGTCTAACTTTGAGGTTTGGGACGTCTGTCACATGAACTGATGTCCCTCACCTTATTCATGGACATATTCCTGTATTGGAGTCTTCAGACAGTGTTCTGCATCACACAAAGTTTCCCTGAAGCCAGAGGGCTCCAGGCAGAAAAAAGTCCATGTAATTCTATCAAATGGATTTAGCAACTTCTCAGAACCACAGAATAAGACTATACATTTTAAAGTGTTCAGAGACTAGTGATGTAGTTTTCTTTATCTGAGCCCCATACATAGCACAGTTGGTTTATTTGTTGGGGTTTTTTATTAGATCTCTAGGTAATACTGAAATACTCATATTTATATTACGCATTATAATGTTTCATACTATGCTATGAATACTTAGCATGCATAATGAACTTCTAAAGGACTTGATTTAATCTTAACATCTTCCTATAAAACAAAGCAAAAAAAAAAATACACACAAGAAAAAATTTTGACCAACTGCATGCTGCAGCCAGGAAAACACTTTAGCATCTGCTTTATACCTTCTCTGGGGAGTCCTTTTATGATTAAAATTAAGCAGTTTCTTAAATGCTTTACTGGATTAGCTCCCTGGAGCAAAAACACAAGATTCTACAGTTTGTCACAATATTTCTGATTTAATGAGTCCCTGTGCTTTTGTCAATTGGCATCTGAACATTAATGTTTTCCAAGTATAGTTGTTGCTTGAGTGAATATGGGTAATAAAAATCTGTAGTGTTGCACAAAAATACTTGGTTCTATCCTTTCTTTTGCCATGAAGATATATTTTCTGAACCCAATTAATAATACAAGTTAATTGTTAAGTAGCAGCTGCTGTAGTACTCTTGAAGAGTTTCCGAACACAGTGTTAGAAGGAATTATAATTCCAACATCTTGAAATACGATGCAAATTTTTACACTCCCTCTCTCTCTTTTCTTCTGTAGTCATTATTTTAATGAACAGGTTTATCTAACACCTCTGAGGAAAGGTAGGTATTAACAGACTCAATTACTGTAACATCTATAACTAATCAAGAGCTATGAAGTGTCTCAGCAGGAAGTCTAACTCATAGCCTAGAATTGATCTATACAGAATTTGTATGTGGGAATTAAATGATCTAATTCCTACCAAATACAGTTTAAAACATTGTGGGCACTTGGAGCATACACTATGCTTTCTCTATGGTCTCCTAATCTGCTAATCTGGTAAATTAAGACCTTAGTCCTACACAGGACAAAAAAATCCCAAACATCAAAACACTGAGCCTATGGATACTGACCTCGGAAAAGGGAGGATGTTTTCTTTCATGTTGTTTACACTACTTCAGTTACTACAAGCTCCAGTAATGGGAGCATTACATGATTACTATATTGCTATGTTCTTCTCTAAACAGCAACTGGTAATAGTTAGAAACAGGTTACAGGGTTAGGTAAACTTTTGATGTAGATATTTTTATCTTCTTACTCTGGTAAGTGATGTATAAAAGGAAGTAATCTAGAAATGTTGTTATCTGAGCCAAAATAAAGAGATGGGACAAAAAGGTTATTTAAAATATATACTCTTAATTAATTGGCTAAATGTAATTCATTTAAACCAAGTCCCAATGAGCTTACTATTTGATTAGAAAAATTTGGCTAAAAACTTCAGAATTTTACCATTTTCTTTTGTCTTTTCTTTCTCTTTTTTCTTTTTTCCCCCAGCATGCCAACACCTCCATGTAAACTTATTGATATGAGGGAGGAAAAAAAAAATAATTTGTCATGTCTAAGTTGTGTAAATATCACATGCAAAAAATGTGTTTCATTTTCATTTTACATCTGAACTATGAGTGTTGTATGAAAAATTAAAACATTATTAGCTGTAGGAAAAGCTTTCTGAACAGCTAAAGAGACTAGATAATATTACAGGACACTTACTTTTAAGAATGAAAAAAACCCAAAAAAGTAAAAAGTATTTTTTTCAAGGTTGAGTCTTCCCTTAAGATAAAGGGAACATATTTGTTTTGAGGACTGCAATGCGTACCGTGTCACGTTCCCTAAGAAGTGAGAAGAAAGAAAAACAACTTTCAGTGTTGTTAGCAGAAAACAAGAAATCAAAAGAAATGATGAGCCAAATCCATATTTCGAGTAAATCAGCATTGGCTTGAATGAAAGTGCTGTTTTATACAAACTAAGAGTCTGCACCATTGCACCATTGCATTTAATTAGAGATAAAAAGTATAAAATCCTTCTGTCAATTCCTACTTGGGCAGCAAATTCAGTAAGGAGACATTCTGGCAGAAATACCACAACACACTCAAGATTATGGTACTTAGCTCACAATGAAGTACTACTCTTCCCCAGGAAAAGGAACCTTTGCCATTTACAGACATAGGTATACCCCCTCACATCAACTGTAAACAGGACATGTCTGAGGCACTATACAACGTATCAGGTATAAAAGAGAGGGTTTAAAGTTGCACTAGTTAAACACAAGAATAGTATTCCCACTTTTCCTTTCTGATGTTGACATTTAAACTAAGATACAGCACTTGTTTTGGATGGGATAGAGTTAATTTTCTTCATAAGTAGCTGGTAGGGGGCTGTTTTGGATTTATGCTGGAAACAGTGTTGATAACCAACCAATGTTTCCCCTACTGCTGAGCAGTGCTTACACAGAGTCGAGGACTTTTCTACATCTCACACTGCCCCACCAGCAAGGAGGCTGGAGGTGCACAAGAAGTTGGGAGGGAACACAGACAGGACAGCTGACCTCAACTGACCAAAGGGATATTCCATACCACAAGATGTCATGCACAGTTTATAAAGCTGGGGGAAGAAGAAGGAAGGGGGGTATGTTTAGAGTGATGTTGTTTGTCTTCCCAAATAATCGTTACATGTGATGGAGCCTGACTGTCCTGGAGATGGCTGAGCACCTTTCTGCCCATGGGAAGTGGTGAATGAATCCCTTGTTTTGTTTTGCTTGTGTATAGCTTTTGCTTTACTTATTACACTGTCTTTATCTCTACCCACAAGTTTTCTCACTTTTACCCTTCTGATCGTCTCCCCCATCCCACTCAGAGGGGAGTGAGTGAGTGGCTGTGTTGGGCTGATCTGCCTACCAGGATTAAACCATGAACAGACACCAACCCATGGGCTCTCAGCAGCAACGAGGGATTGGGAGTTCAGATCTAATATAAAGTGGAAGATATTTTTATACCATCTTTTTGTATAATCAGTGAGAGAACAGACACAGGCTCGTGTAAGGAGTAAGTCAGACCAGTGACATAAGAACCCAGCATCTCCAAGCTAGACACAAGTGCCTACCTTTGGATGAGTGAACTGAGAAAAGGAAAGAAAGGAGACGCAACTGATGATTTCAGGAACATGTTCATGCCTATTCTTGCTGCTAAATAAAGGAAACTCCATGAACAAAAACCCTGAAAGGACCAACAGAGCTCAAGCTATGTGCAAAACATCACTCAACCATGCCTGTGTTTCAAAAAACTTTTTTTTTTTTTTAATTTCGATTTTCTGAATATGAAAGCATTTAACATATTACCAAAGGCCAATAGTTGCAACTTCAGCCTAATGAATACTCATTATCATAAACTTCATAAATTTGATTGCCTTCTTAAAGTGATACAGTTGCTTTATTAATAAAGAATTTCAAAATCAAGTCTACTGACCTGAGCTGTTTGACTAGAAGTAGCAGCTACATTTGTGCATTTGTAGGCCAAGTTTCTCAAAAGTAACAAAGCAGTTTTCTCAAAAGTGACAAAGCAGTTCTCAAAGATTTAGTTGTTAGTTGTCTCCTTTGAGACATCAAGAAAATCTATAAATTTACACTGATATTTTTACCTTACAAAGAGTCCAGGTAGACAAGTGTGTTGGGTTTTTGTGAGTGGAGGGGTTTTTAGTAACAGGGAGGGGTCTACAGCAGTAGCCCCCTGCAAACAGCTTCTCAAAGCTCACCTGATTCATATCTGACCCACCTCTGGACAAGGCCAAATCAATTAGTAATGATGGCCACACCTCTTTGATAATGTATTCAAGAAGGGGAACCTGGGAGGGGGCTGGAACTTGTGAGGGAGGAGTTACAATAAGGACACCTGTGCAAACACCAAGGTCAGTGGAAGGAAGAAGGGGAAGGTGCGTTGGAGTAGAAACCCCCCCTGCCACCACAGAGGGTCACAGTGAAGCAGAGGTCGACCTGTGGTCTATCGAGGACCCCACAGCAGGACAGGCAGCTATGCTTAAAGGAAGCTGGAACTCTGAGGGAAGAAGCAGCCTCCACTGTTGTAATTCAGTGCTGAGAGGACTACAACATGCAAGGGTGTCCCATGCCAGGGCAGCATAGGAACAGCAGCATCCTGTGGGAAGGACTCATACTAGAGATGAGATGGTTCATGGAGGACTGTCTCCAGTGAGAGGGGAACCGTGTGGAGCAGGGAAAGAATGTCTGGCGTTCCTCCCACCTCCCAAGAAAGAAGGAGCAGCAAACTGACTGTAACCCCCAACTCCTGCACCACTGTGGTAGAGGAGGTAGAGAAACTGGGAGCAGAGCTGATCCCAGTAAGAAGGACAGGCGGGGAGGGAAGCCATTTTTGGATGTGGTGACATTTATCACTGCCCCACTTTCTCTGTTAAGTGGTTTTTTTGGTAGTGTTTGAATCAAAGTGATGTTCTTTTTCTTCCCCGAACAAGTTTGTCTTTTGCCTGTGACCTGTAATGGGTAAGTCATCACTCCCTGTCATTATCTTGATTCCTGAGACTTTTACTTATTTTCTCCTTCCCAGCGCTGGGGGAAGGGGTGAGTGAACAGCTGCATGGTGCTCAGCTGCTCTCTGGGCTCAAACCAAGGAAACAGGTCTCTATGAAGACCTATTTATTCCACAAAAGACTGTTCAGAGGTAATGAAAGCACAATGGAATATCATTAAGATGTGGTCTTTTCACTTTAATAGGAAAAAATTGAAAACTTATAAATGAAACCTGAAACCCTTAACCATCTAGGAAAGTAGACACATTGTTTCATCTCAGTCTCAGTTACCACAGTACTTATTTCCTAGGGAATAAATAACTCTCTATTCAGGCCTTATACCTTATGAGAAATGCATATTAGTACAGGAATTGCATATATTATTGCTGGACTTTGAATTAAGATTTTGTAACATGACTGTGTGTATTTTTAATTAAAGGAAACTGATGGTTATTTTGTGCCTTATGGACATATCACTGAAAAATTAGGTCATAGGAAATTATTCCTGAATAAATAATTATTTTCTTTCCCTAGCTCAAAATACCTTTGAAATCCTATACATTCATGGTTTTCATAGAACTTGTCCATCCAGTTCTAAATTTTGTCTTCTATACTAATTTCAGAAGATGACGTATGACACCCAATAACAGAGAAGCAGGAAGAAACTTCCTCCAAGCAAGTAGGTTTCCTACTTCCTTCTAAAGCCATTACCACACCAAAAACCCCCATTCCTACTGATCAGCTTTATTTGCCTAGCAATACTGCACAAATTTTAGGCCCAACCTCTTCACCGGTTTGACTGCTTCTGAGCATACCACAGTTTTCAATTACTCATCTTTCTTTCTTAAGAAAAATAAGCACATCAGCAATGTAGAATGAAAATAGATCTACACAAGTACTTAACTTAAACTTTCATTTTAATTGTGTTTAACTGCTTAAATAAATCACTCAGTCCCTCAGCTATCTTCTAGAATTGCAAAAAAATCCAATACAATCAATGAGTTAATTGCACAGGTCATCACAGTGCATATTAAAATGACCGGGTCTCCCTGTCCTCTCATTAATATCTCCTCTTACCCTCCCATGAGGACCATCTGTCAGGCTCTTTGTCACTAGTCACGTGGTATCATTATAAATTGCATGACTAAATCAAGATCTAGAATAATATAATATAGCGTCAGTTCACAAAAATACATCACACTATAAATTCAGCTCATAGTCACCTACCAGATCTCAGTGGAGTTTGAACCAGCACGCTTGAAACTGTGGAACTGTCAAGTAAATGCCTGAACATATATACATAGATACAGGCATATAATACATATACTAAAATAAAAAAGATCAGGATGTGGAGGGATCAGGATGTGTTTGCTTTTCCGACATAGTATCTAAAACAGCAGATACAGATGCACAAGAAATAAACAAGACTAGGTAAGAAAGTTAAAATATGTTTATTTCTAATTACTTATTTATATTTATCAAATGTGATCAACTTAAGTTTTTTTTCAACTGAGAGGATTTATTGATTGTTATTAAAACTGTCTCTTTTCTCAGCCACTTTTAAGGATTACTATCTCTTTCTGTAATAATCTGACAAGATGTCATGAAAGATAGTAGAAAATGTTATCCTGTCTTCAAAGGTCTTAAACACAAACAAGGAATAAAAGAAGGCAGGAAAAAATTTATGCGTAGGAATACAACTACAGTTACTTATCAGGTCTACACTTCTATAAATATTTAATTAATGCAATTTCTACTGAAGTCTGTCAAATTCCACTGAGTTTACAATGTCATTCAATAGAAAGCCTAGGGTTTAGCATTTTAGTTTATTAGTTGTGTGTGCCTTTGGTTAGATTTTATGTGCTGTTTGGGAATTTTTTAAGAAACCAATAGAGAATTTAAAAAAAAATATATATTTTTAAAAGCACAAATAATTGATAGTTAATATCCAATGTCAAAAGGAGATTGAGAATCCAGATTCTTAACAGGGCATGGGCTCTGAACTCCTGAGTTCCTTTGGAAAATTCAACTATAAGTATCAGAATGAAAACAGAAAAGCTATTTTTGTGTTTTGAGATCTGTCTGATTCTATTACTGATAAAATACACTTGGTTACTCTTGATAACATGAAAGAGATAAAGTATTGCTGAAATTAGCGGATTACCTTCTGGTACGCATATGAACAGCAAAATGTTCTGAAACTGAAGAATATGCCATGCAGTCTGATGTTAAGATACAAGTCTTGGCTTCAAGTTTATCATGTGTCTGAAGGAAAAGAGGAATTCTTGAAGGAAATGAGTAGTTATAACCTGCAAACCATTGATTTCTCTTAGAATATAAAAGTAACAGCAATCACTGCAGGTTGGACATGGACAGAAATCATTAATAATAAGAAGAATTTTGTCACAAGACTTTCAGCATAATTTTAATATTAGTGGAAAAGTATTAAATATGCTTATTAAAAGTTAATAAGTAATTAATATATTGTAATTATCATAACCCATATTCCTAATAGCTTTCATATGATGACACTATCTTTGAAGAAAATGTATTTAATTTCTGTATTTTCAGCAGATTCTTGAGTTATATGAAGTCTAACAACTGATGAAACATATGCCAAAGCTGGGCTGCTGGTATTTTTAAAGCCACAACTTTTTGATAGAAAATGTAATTTATCCATATAAAAATTCTCACAAACATACTTCAGAAGATTGGCTTTTTCCTGTTAGTAGGAGAAGGAAAAAAAGGGATGATAAAGGAAGTTAGAACCACTTTTTATACCACTTCTTTTTCTTTGTTCCTAGCGATGAAAAGGATAATGAGAAAAACTTTTCTTTTTATATGAACTGATATTCATGTAGTTTCACAAATAAACCTTAATTTAAAGACATTAAAATATCTTTCAAAATTATTGAAATCTCCTTGATTATTTTCCTCACAACTCCCTTTCTTTTCTTCCAGCCAATCAACTAACCTTCTAATAAAACATGGAGAAACACACCCTAACTATAAAAAAGTAAGACCAGGTGGTGTTTCAAGTGAAACTGGAGATCAGTTTGCAAATGCCTCTAATTTCACATTAGTGCTTATAAAACTTCACAGCAGGGAACTAAATGCAAACTTCAGAGAAAAACTATGTTTCTCCCCTCAGAAAACCCTACTGTGCTATGCCTCTTGGAGGACACAGTCACCCTGTTTAATTCAGTTTCTTGTCATGTTCCATGTAAGAAAAACCTCCAGAAGTCTGCTCTTGTTTTAAGGGAAGACTAACTGGGCTCAAATATATTTAACTCCTAAGAGGTTGTGTTTTCCTCGAACTACATCTTCAACCCTTTGTAGAAATGAACCCCAAAATCCTCAGACCTATGTCTGACTGTGCAGCGAATGCTCCCAACCATAACGTGATTGGAGGTATTCATCCAGAGGACGTCAAAACATACAAAAGCCCCACTGTATACCGGTGACCAGGGAACCCTCAAGGGGACATTTGTGATAAATATGGTTTTAAATAAAGTAATGTTTGAATGGGTATGGCTGGAAGCATAGTCTGTTTAGAGTCTCAGTGTAAATGAGGTGTTGCTGGAAAGCCAGCTCATGGATATATCTGACTGATTGAATTTTTCCCTCATAGCGTGGGGGATGGTCATTTAGAGATTAGGAGTCTCTACTGACAGAAATGAAAAAGTTTTAAAATACATTTGAAGATGACAGATAAGAAACAACAGGGACTACACACATTCTATGGACATGACTTTCTCTAAATATAAAGTAATAAGAAAACCTTAGAAGAATACACAAGCAATCCAGCAGCTGTGGGAGAAAGAACAATACTTCTCAAGGTTAGTCAGAGCAGCAGTTTGACAAAGAAAACCTCTGTCACCAAAATGAGAGGAAAGCTTCCTTGTTGCTAGCCTATGGCTGGTATTTTAAAGGGTAAAGTAATAAACTACACACATAGTGACAGGGTTGGAGGACCATGAAGTCACATTTATGTGTTTGGGTTTATTAGCCTTGAAGACTCAGCAGCAAAGTAATTTTGCTTCATCTTGTTTGTAATGAAGAACACCAGTCTGTCTCACTTCTCAGACTCTCCTCAGAGAAAAAGTATGTACCTATACTGCTTAGGGAGTATACACCGTTTACAAAATTTGGGATAAATCTAGCTGCAAGAATATGTCATGCAGATAGTCATCTCTACTTCCCAATAATATCAGTCTTCATTCAATAGACAATTTTTTCTGTTTTGTCCTCATAACAAGACAATTTTACATCTTTTCTTCTGTTATGACTGGCCCAGTTGTGCTGGCTGGTATAGCTGCAACTGAGACCAAAAATCCAGCTTCACTCTGTCAATCTGATCGTTGAATGACTACCAGTCATACAAGGGTCATATACTCCTCTATTCTCAATAAAAAAAAATCTGAAAAGTTGCATAAAATCATTAAGAAAGGTGGTCCTTAGAAGTCTTTTGTGCTCAAGAGCAGCTACAAAGTCCACAAGATCTCCAAGCCTCAATGTATAAGGACTCACAAAAGCTTTAAATAGATACCTAAAAGCTGTAAGCCACACTTGGGACAAAAGTTTTGCTGCTACTCCACATAAACTATTTTGCCTTGGAAATACACAGTGTCACATATGTTGGTGTGAAAGTGTATTGTAAGTATCAGATGAAAAACACTAATAGTAATAACTTAGTAATAACTAATAACTAAGTAATAACTATTACTAATAACTTAGTAATAACACAGTAAAAGTGACTGGTAATGCAGATATTTCCTTTATCTATCAGTCTTTCCTGGCAAAAATACATAGAACTGGCTAAGTTTCATTTCTGTCAGGAAGCAGTGTGGGTGTCCTAAACCATTTTTACATCGTGCACTATGATATCTTGCCTTTCATTCTATTTGTAGTAGGGTCACCCTGATATTAAATGGCTATTCAACCATTAACGTTAAGAAGTACAGAGCTCATACACATCTAATTAGTCTTCTAACCACATGTACTGATTTTGGCTGGGATAGAGTTAGTTTTCTTTACAGTATCTGGTATGGGGCTATGTTATGGATTTGTGCTGGAAACAATGTTGATAATACAGGGATGTTTTCATTACTGCTGAGCAGTGCTTACACAGAGCCAAGGCCTTTTCTGCTCCTCACACCGCCCCACCAGAGAGGAGGCTGGGCGTGCACAAGAAGATGGGGAGGGACACAGCCCGGACAGCTGACCCCAACTGAACAAAGTGATATTCCTTACTATATGGCATCATGCTCAGCAATAACTTAGGGGGAAGAAGGAGGAAGGAGAGGACATTCGGAGTGATGGTGTTTGTCTTCCCAAGTAACAGTTACATGTGATGGAGCCCAGCTGTCCTGGAGATGGCTGAGCACCTGCCAGCCCTTGGGAAGCTGTGAATGAATTCCTTGTTTTGCTCTGCTTGTGCATGCAGCTTTTGCTTTACCTATTCAACGATCTTTATCTCAAACCACGAGTTTTTTTGCTTTTACTCTTCTGATTCTTTCCTTCATCCCACCATGGGGGGGGAGTGTGTGGGGCTTAGATGCTGGCTGGGGTTAAACTACAACACCAAGAACATGACCATTCGAGTAGGAGAGGCAAAAAATCTTTAATGTCCTCTGAACCTGATAACTGCCCTGAGGAGTACTTTATGATGTACAGTCGTAGACTTAGGAAAGTACAGTGACCACCTTTTCCATTAAAGTCAAAAGGATTTCCTACCTTATGCCCTTAATATGCCTTTCAAAATTTCTACAAAACTCCAACTTTATGTCTGTCAGACACTAACATCCATATATTGCTTTGCCTCTGCCCATTGTACTTTGCTAATCATAACTAACAGCTTCGATATATCAGTCCTCTTCTTCAAGCCTGATAAATATGAAATATAACTTGGACCAGTCATTTCCCCTCTTGTCCCACCAAAAGGTAGGTGAGGGACACAGAAGAGCTGTTTGCCAGCCAAAGACAATTTCTTCTCAATCATCATCAATACTGAACTTTTTGCCAGTGGCCTAATTTTCCTGAATGCATGCCAGTACCAAGCAACACCATTGCAAGTTTAAATTGGTTTAAAGTTATAAATGGTTTGTATCAAAAGCACAAAAAGCAAACAAGTGATAAGAGACAGTCAGGTGTATTGCGGCCTCCTTCTCCACTGTTCTGCAGAGAAGGTAATAGCAGGTCCTCCCTAGAGTCTACCTCTAAGACAGACCTTGACATTCAAAAATTTTCTATTCAATAAAGGCATATTGCATATAATTTTACGGCCCTTCTGGTTGATATTGTTATCCCCATCTTAACATCTCTTCAGCACTTTTACTCAGGTTATGTCAATGGCTGACACACCTTCTTATGTCATAGATGTAAACTAAACAGTTATTATCCCTATAAGAAGTTTTATCAATTTCCACAGAATACTTTGAACAAGTTCTCCATCCTGTCTGATACAATGGTTCCTATGGAAGATGACTTGTCTGGACCCACTGCCAAATGCTGCCCAGGATGAACATGAGAAGAAATTGAAGTAGTGCAGAAGATTTGTACAGTTTAATGCAAGCAGCACGTTGTCTCAGAAAGCTCTAAGGAGCTGCGTGCTTGCCTCGGGCATGATTACCCTTTCTGCAAATTTTTTGAACATGGTGAGGTATTATGGACAGGTGGAATAGTTTTGAGTATGGGAATTGTTTTTTTAGGAAATGACTGGAAGAAGAGAAGAAAATTGATCTGACAGTGCAAATTGGTCTTTATGGATGCAGGCCTACTCTCCAGCTGGATCCAAGAGGCCAGTAATCAGGCCCCAGATGAATTAATTTAATAATGTAGATATACCCCCTAATTAAGTCAATGAGGCTATCTCAGAACCAGTAGCAGTTCTCTGGAACTCATGGAGTGAGGTCCAGAAGACCAGAAAACACGATACATGTCTATATGAGCGCATATAGGCTAAGAAAGAATTAGCTTGCTAGTCCTCGAAAAACGAGCAAGAGCTGATATAGACCTGTTGAGAACAGAAAAACCCCAAAGAAAACCTAGAATCTCTCTTGGCAAATAATAGGGTTTATGCATAAGTGAGCAGCAAGAGATGTTTCTTTCAGTAAAATATTTGACAGTTTCACATGGTTCTTCCATCAGAAGTCCAGAAAAAGAAAATGAAGATATTAGAAACATATATTTTGGCTACTCTGGAAATAAATTAAAGAATAAAATCACTGTTGCAGGTTTTCTCCTACAAATATGTATTGTATTTACTCATCCTCATGATCTGAGTTTACTGTTCAGATATAAGGTCACTAGATATACCTACAACAGAACTGTCAAAGATCACAACAAGTTTTCTTCTATAGAAATTTGAACTTTTCAAGGCTGCTATCAAAAACTTTAAGCTAAGACTGGAAGTCTGGATGTTCCAAGTTTCACGTGATCTCACACTATCTCTGAAAATTTATAGTCCTAAATCTAGAAATGAGTTTTGAAACAATATTTTTCTATGCTTTGTTACATCTGTAGCTAACATACATCCAACTGAACTCAGCAACGATGCTTCAATGTCAGAACAGTGAGATAAGGATGAGGTTTTTAACCTTGGTATGTTTGACTTCACTGAAGCATAAATCTTTACAAGGCACTTCATGCTGCTTTTAAAGTGCTGTGTAGACACCCACTCTCCTAAGCAATAGCAAAATGAAGTGTAGGATCTTGTAAGCTCAAAACATAGGCATTGCACATATTTAAGGCACAGGAAATTGTCTAATCCTAGGAGAATTTCATCACTTGTCCTGTGATTAGCGGAAGTCATTACTTGGGCTATTTGTTTTCCCACTTCAGTGAAACTACCTGTATTGTCACATATTTCTAACATAAGAATTTTAGATGGAGATCCAATGGACTAATATGCCCTGTACATACAAACCCTCTCAAAAGATAAACTTTTGAACTGCAAACAACAGAAAGACCAAACAACAGTGAAACAATAAATTCTGATACTCCCATTTTGTGGGCTTACCTGGAAAATCAATTCAGCCACAGGAATTTGTCCTGCACTGCATTACATTAACATGATTACATTAAGGTTGAGAAAAGAGAAAAAAACAGACCTTGGATTAGGAAAATATGAGTTTTTAATACTTTTCTTAAATCTATAAAAGAGAGCAAGAGCTGCAAGAGGAATATTTCTGAGCTAAGATTATATGCTGAGGAAGTCAGAATAGCTTTTGTGACTGTGATTAAGTTTCTTTTTCATAGACAGAAAAAGCAACATTCAAACTTTACAACTGTTGCATAACCACAAGGACACTGAAAACCTCCCAATGGCATGTTTTCCTCTAAAGCAAAGAAGAGGCATGGTAAGACCATAGCTGTCATCATAGCTGAAAATTGGACCAAGTCTGCTCAATTAAAAACTAGGTTTAAAAAATAGACCAGAATCAGTCTTTTGAAGTAGAAATGCATTGCAAGTAGGAGGTTTCATTTTTTAAAATCATCACTGAAATCTTCTGGTTGCATTGAAAGGCAGATCAGCAATGATGCAGAGAGTTATCTGATTTCAAAGACCAAAAATAGTAATTCTTGTGAATATGGGAAACTGGTTAGGAGGGTTTGAGCTATATGAGCATAGCAGACCCCACATACAGGACAGAGAGTCTCTAATCCACCTCAGCAACCTTGTGAGCAAGTGTCATGTTTGACAAAGTGATTCATGCTGAGACACACCATCTGTAAGGAATATTAGTGACTCCAAGGAGATGTCATGCTTGATAAAGCTGGTAATGTCAATGCCCATCTGAAGTACTAGCTAATATTTCAGAGCTCTGAAGAGTGATCACAGAAAGAACCACTAGCAATGATGAGATTTAAGAAAGCACCCGGGAATACTGTTCATGAAAATGAGCACACTGGAAGCAGTCTGTACTAAAACAGTTTTCATCAAACTATTCCTTTTTGTATTTAATTTGGTTTTGGTTTCTTTATTTTTTTAAGCTCTGTTTGGGCAGTGATGTCCCTTTTGTTTCACACCAATTAGTAGCTTAATGTTAATTTATTTTGCTATCATTTCACTGTGGTGTTCATCCAATAAATTTATTTTTTTTTCACCACAGATATTAAAGCTGCACATGGAACTCTCTCTGTGCATGAAATCTTTAATCACCCTCGTTACTCCTCAGAAAACACACAGACATTTACAATTCACCTTTTGTTAAGGTTATGAATAGCACAACCTTCTCTTCAGTCACATCATTCTGTGCTTCTTCACCAAATCTCAGAGAGAACACAAAACATAATTTGGTTCTGTGAAGTTGCAATTAGCACTAGTGGTATATATTTCACAACTTCTTGATATTTCAGGGCTGGTATTTCCTGACCCTAAAGTGGAGTTACATGATTACAAAGATGGCTTTGATTTTTACTGGTCTGTACTCAATACAGAATTCCCAACAGTTCTTGAATTCTCCGTACTGTTATCAATCAGATTTCTTTTGGCAAATAGCCATCTTTTAGAACATTTTTGTGCTAACACAGTGATGCAAATGAACCTTATTGGGAACCTGAAGTTAGCTCAGATGCTAATGACAGGGGTGCAAATTAAGCCAATGTAATTTCCTGGTTTACTTTTTTTTGACATTCAGAACAGCATTCTGGTAAGACATCTACCCACTTTTTCCAAGATACTGGCCTTTCTCCAGTACCCAGTGCCTTGACTTTTTGTCATTTTTAATGGTTTTTAGTGTTATCTCAATTACACGTGCAGCACTGTAGTTGTCGTTAGATGAATTTTCTCTTTACTCTCACAAAATAAACCTCATTAAACATGGAATTTTGCACCAGAAAAAAACTGAAGAAGTTGGAAATGTACAGGATTATTTGCAAATGGATTAAATATATGCCTCATGCACGATAAACCAGAACACAACCATACAATCTGATTAACAGATTTTGATTTATTTTGTAGCCTTTTAAAATTTTGTTTCTCTTTCATATTCACTAGTAACATGCCGGTGAGTTTCTGCTAAGGAATTAGAGTTGAGCTGTACAGTAAGTCTTAAACTTTTCTTTGGTTTGTTCTACTGGATACACTGTTTGAAATAAACCCCTTTACAAATGAATGAATATTAGTCCTAAGCCTGTACTTAGGAATGAAGGCTTATTTGTGATACCAAATTGTAGCACAGATAGACCCTTTGATGTCATTACAGATTATTTTGCAGTGTTAGAACAAACATGCAATGTCATCTAACACTGAATATTATGTTAGAGTAGGAAAAAAAAGAAAACATTTAATTTTTATTAGGGCTCTTACATCTTAGATCATTACGGCAAGATTTCTCCTTAAGGAAAATAAACTTCATTAAAATGTACATGTAATTTCTCTTTAACCTCACATATACTTCAGATTAATTTCTTTCTAAAATAACACCTCATATTACCAGTTGGCTCATTTGTGATACAAGAGATTTATTGTCCTCTGGCAAAAAAATCTTCACTTAATTATTTTAATCTCATTTGCCTGTGTTATAACTACAAAATATTATTTTGCATTTTTACCAAGAAAGTGGGCAAAATCAGAGCTAGATCCTCACTAGGTGTAAGACACCTTATCCTATGAAAGGTTTAATTTGGCTACAGACTGAATTAGCGCCCTCCTCTATAAGCCATATATTGCGGGTGGGTTTCCTAATGAAAAACAAACAAACAAACAAACAGAAAAAGCCCCAACCAAAAACCCACAAAGAATTCTACTGCAGGAATTTTCAAGATGAAATTTTCCACTAACAAAAACCTTATTCTGTTTCTCCATGTACAGTCTTTGTTGTGGTTTGAGCCTGGTCAGCAGCCAACCACAATGCAACCACTCTCTCTCCCTTCTCTTCCAGCAATAAGAAGGGACAGAGAGCCAGGCTTGAGGTTCAAGATAGGACTGGGATGGGGAAAAAAATCCTCCTTTATGGTCACGAGCAAGAGGCAGACTCATTAGGGGAAGAAAAAAAGAACATACATTTATTACAGACACTAACAACACTTAACAGAGTAGAACAGTGAGAAGCATTGCCACATCTTGAGAACACCTTCCCCCCACCCCTCCCTTCTTCCCGGGCTCAGCTCTGCTCCCGATATCTCTACCTCCTCCTCCCAGTGACACAGGGGCAGGGAATGGGGGTGCAATCAGTGCTGCTGCTTTTTCCATCTTCAGTGGGGGGAGCTTCTGGAACTTCTCTTCCTGCTCCATCATGGTCCCCCTCTCACAGGAGACAGTCCTCCACAAGCTTCCTCTGACGTGAGTCCCTCCCACAAGCCACAACATTTCCTTACACTGCTCTGGTGTAGGACACCAACTTTCTCCAACTGGAATCCCTCCCATGGGCTGCAGCCCTTCCCGAGCTGCTCTGTCGTGGGACACCCCCACATGTTGCAATCCTCCCAGTGCTGAATTACAGCAGCGGGGCTACCTTTTCCCATGAGACCCCGGCCTTCTTCGGGCACAGCATCTTGATCAATCATGTGAAACCCCTCACAGGCCATAAATCAGTGTCTGCTCCACCATAGATCTTCATGGGTAGCAGGGGGGGCCACCCTGCCGTCTCACCACAGGATCCAGGGGGGTCTCTGCTCTGGCACACCTCCCCCCTCCTTTCTTCCTCTGTTTCTCCACTGACCTTGGTGTTCAGGCAGCTGCAGCCACTCCTCCTCACAAGTCCGACTGCCCATCACCACATCCCTTATTAAATACGTTATCGCAGAGGTGCAGAGATTGGCTCAATTTTCCAAACAGAAGTGGAGCTGACTTGGAGCTGAGGGAGCTTCGATAAACTTCTCACAGGGGGCTGCCCCTATAGCCCCCTCCCCTGCCACCAAAAATCTCTACCACTCACTCAACCCAGGACAGTCCTACCTAGAACAGAGGCAAGAAATATGAAGTTGTAACAGGGAAGCTACATTAAAGACTTAAAACAGGCAAAGAACACTTGTCTAAATATCTAACAAATCCTTGAACTGGTTTCTGCAGCAGCCAATAGTAGTATATCACTGAATTATATAATTCTTAAGTGGAAGGTTAGGGAGGAGGCTAATGATGCTTTCTTGGACCCACTTGCCTTTGTTGGAAAGTGTGCCCTCATCATCCAGGGTAAGGTCACCAGGCACAACTTCTTTGGATCATCAGTTTCCTACTCTTATTAGTGTGCTTTGAATCATTGAATTTTTCAGACACCACATGCAGTAGGACCATTTCTGGTAGAATTTGTTCTGATGATCTCAGAATAGGCCTGTATTCACCTCCTTTGTTTGAAGTATGAGACTCTTTGCAGGTCAGCACTGTCAAGACTGTTCTTTTATTTAGGGGGAAGATTTTTCATTAATTTCCTGGTCTGTCACTGAGAAGTTTTATCTTTATAATAAAGTGTCTTGAATTTCAGTTTGATTTCAGTCGTTTTTTCTTCTGTTAAGGAAAAAAATCTTTGTGATCTTTTCTTCAGTTCTATGCTACCAAGTCCATTATACTGCACAGTTTCCTTATGGCTACAGTCCTGCAAAATCTGCAACACAAACTGGAGTCTAACTTCTGGAATAGGACATCCCTTTTCAAAGAGTAGTGTTCAATACAGCACAGAGACCTCAAGAAATTATCATTCAAAAAGTCTCGTTTGTAAGTATTTAGGGAGTGGCCGTGAAATCAGTAGGATAGCACAGGTATATAAGATATGTATATAAACCCCTCCTCAGCTATTGCTGTTCTCAGGGAACACAAACAACAATCAATGTCCACATAAAGGTCTGCGGTGCACCTAGCAGGTTTTTAGACACAACTCCTGTAATATTCATACAATTATTACAGCTCTTGTTGCAACTCAATATCTGTTCTTGGCAGCATGTCATTAGACAACGTACACAGAACAGTGAGGCGACAAAACAACTCCTGCAGTGCTTAAGAATTTTAATCCATTCTACACTCGACAGCCAAAGAAACTGGATTGACATATTAGTAGAAGAGATCTTTTCATCTGTTACTCTTAGTCCTCAGTGACCTCTTTACAATAAAAAATGGATGGCACTTTTTTAACAGTCAATATAAAAGGAGTTTGTTGTGCTTCATAGAAATGTCCCCCAGAGAACAAATCTTTTATCCTATTATTTACTATTTCTATATATACTGAAACAATTTAAAGTTAGAGAGATTTCTAATGTGGCAGAGGCTGGAATGCAGAGGTGAAAGCCTCTCCATCACTTGGAAACAGTTCTGAGATATCAGCCAACCAGCACCTCAAATGTTCAAATGCACTGCAGTCCTGATGGATGGATAGCTTAATGCTGCTATGGTACCCTGCTGATCGATTTATCACATCAACCATTTCTCCACCATGATCCCCTTAAGGAAAAGGAGGAAATAGGGAGAACAGAGCCAGGGACATAAAAAGAAGTAAAACAAAAATAATCTCCATCAAGCTAGTAGCAATTTCCCAGTGGCACCAGCAACTGACAGGGCCTTTGTACCGTAGGATGATGAAACTTGCACTAAGTGGTATGTCATCTGCTAGCTCCTCTAGTTAAAACTGCAGGGAAGTGGGTGTCAGAATGACAGAGGACAAGAACAGACTTGAAAATGTCACTTCATATATATGGAATTTTTGACTAAAAGAGGTAAAATCAGTCCGTTTCAACCAGTAGCACGCCATTATTTTTTGTTGTTGTTTGAGCAATTCTCTTTTTATAAGCCCAGATCTTCTGGCAAAGATAAAGAGACTATTAATATGTGTTTTTTAATCTCTTGCTATATTGTCTACTTAAAACTTCCAGTACTGATCTTTAATTCAAAAAATACAAGAAGATAAAGATAATAAGTTATGCCATCAAAGAAGAAAGTTTTTGCTGTCCTGTTAGTTCTTGATGAAATTACCAATAATGAAATTTGGGAGTTAAAAAGTCCTTGTTCAATATATTAGAACATTTAGAGAAATCCTGGCATATCAGTTTAACATAACACCATGACTTAACTTTGTAGAGTGACATACTTAAATCTCTGGTCACTTGAACAAATGAATAAATGAATCATAATGTAAATTCCAAGAGCTGAGTTTGGACAGTTTAGTTCAACGTGACAATGTATTATGGAGAACTTAAATGAGACCTTCAATTATTAGTGAGTAAACTGATTTCAAGTCAATGTTAAACTCCCACATTTGGAAGACTCAAGCACAGAACTACAGATTAGGCCACTCTGGACAGGGCAAGAAAAGAAGTCTAAATAATATTCTTTAGTTCTCCAAAGTGAAAGTGGGAAACAGGACCGATAAGAGATTTGGCTCAAAGCAGTATATGTTCAATGAGGGAGTCTGGAAGCAAGAACAATAATCTTCAGTAGAATGACTTCAGATAGCAAATGTAAAGAAAGAAATTATTTGGTGACAGAATGGCTGTTTCTTTTCTCTTTCATCCCTAGCTACCAAAAGAATTAAAGAAAAAAAAAATCTACATGATTCAGTTGTTTGATTTCTGCAGAAGCATTAGGTCTATATCATGTAATATTTTTCACTAAAATGTTATTGAAATAGTTATTACTCTTCTGTTTACATTGCCTGAAAGCCAGGGACTTTATCAAATGAAGTGAATATTTGAAATATGCTTATAATTATATTTAGTATTAGTAGGAGAAAAAAATTATTCCCCTTCCCCCCCAAAATCAAGAAAGGAATAAAGAAAGCCATCAAAAACATTTATAGAGCACTTTGCTAAGACTTTTGCTGTCTGAAGCTGTATGACTATTCTGAGGAAATGTGTTTGCCTCATTCTTTTGTCTCTTAGACATTTGATAATGGTCTCTGCTGGAGACAGGATACTGATTTACATGGATCTGTCTTCTGACATCTTCATGAAGAAGGTGGTGCATCACTAGTCACAGAGAGAAACTGTGCCTAGTGCATCACTAGAGGTTTTCAAGACAGCTACACAAAGCCATAGCTGAGCTGATCCTCACAATCATTCCACTTCAATCAGGATTCTGGGCTACAGACCTCCAGAGGTACGTTCTAACCAACATTTCTGTACAGGATTCCATAAATATACTTACATTCCTACATTATCTTCTTATAAAATACTACTAAATTTTAAATGAATTGATTATACACATGATAAATCTGTACCTATGTATTTTTAAATTGCTAAGAATTAAGAATTTTTATCCTCTAATAGATAAAGAAATAAAACAGAATCAAATTTTCTTTTTTTAAAAACAAACAAAAAAAAAGTTGGAGTTATCAATTAAGATGGACTTTCCTTTTCCACTATTTTCAAGCAAAATAAAACAATTAACCCATCACACATTCTATTCGCTCACTCACTCAGGAATAAGTAACACACCTAAACAGAGGTGAGAACATACAGGTTTTAACAGACCTGGCGGTCTCCAAAACTCACAAAATGAACTGCTAAAACATTATCTGAATCCATCTTTTTAAAGCTGGGAAGAGAAACTACACACCTTGTTAATGAGTAGGTTAGACAGGGTGGATTCAATGTGCCATGAAACAGCTTGCTAACCTATATGTGGTGCCTAAAAGCACTGGTATCCCAGAGTCTTTTTCACTGGAAAAGGTGACAAGCAGAGACAACAGCTTTTATCAGACAGCAGATGAAGATCATGTCTGCAGCTGGTAATGCAGATGACAGTATATGCCTCTTGCTTACACTCCAATAAAGGAAGAGTCATTTGGCTGTGCTGCTTTAGGGTCCTTAAATCAGAGTGGTAAAACATAGATACAATTGGTGGGAACCAGCTGAATTACTATTTTGCAAACTGCATTGGATTGCAACAAAAAGACAATAGAGCTCACAGACATGTGAAGCCAGACTGCTTGACACTGATTTGCTGCCAGGTACTAAAAAGTGAACAGAGAAATAATTTTTGTGGGCTTTTAGAACACATTCTTTCCTTTTGGGTTACAAGATACTCATTAACAAACAACAAACTATTTATTTTCCTGCTTCATGGGAGGGAGAAAACATTAAAAAACCAACATCCCACATCCAGATGTGCCGTTTTACTAAAGGTGTCTTAACTGAGCAGGATTCTTAAGCTTTATTGAATACTACACATACTGGAGTTCTTCCTAGGAGAAAGACACTTTTTCTGATAGCATTTGCTCTCATTTTCTCAGAATAATCTCTTTGTTTAATGCCTTATATTCAACATGGTTCGAACAGTTATTTGCCTAGAGAAGATGAAAGAATGGGGTTTTAGTTGTTTTCTTTTTCGCTTTCTGATCCCCTAATACAGGAAAAAAATGGTGATATTTACCATAAGGATTTATTTTAGACAAGGACTTTCACAAAGACTCAAATATGAAATCCACAGCCCCTTTAGACACTATGCTTTCTTAAGTAATTGAATCTTTTGCTCTTCAAGAGCAGCCTATTACAAAGTAAATTGGTGTTTTGTTTCTCTTTAACAATCTTTCTTCTCCTCTGATATCCTAATCTTGCTAGTCAGTTAGTAGAAGCACGTTGCTCCATTTGCTTGAATAAACTACTGTAAAAAGTACTCAATGACCTACATGAACATAATGTTCAATTTACTCCCTAGGACTGAATGACAAAAGAAAGGTGACTTTTAATGATTCTAAAAGCATCGAATGAGATCAATAAACCATCAAAGATTTGATCCCAGGAGACCTCTTAGCAGCTCTCTTTGCTCATAGTTTCCTTTCAGAGAAGATTGTATGTGAAAATGAAGTTCTCTGTCTGTTAATGGATTTTCAGTCTCTTTTGTATGCATTAAGTAAAGTATAATTAGCACCTGCATTCTTCAAGCTTTCAAGAGCATTACTTGTGTCTGCCTCTGCTATTTTCTTGTTTTGATGGAAGTTGCAACCCTTCATACACCAGAGCTTTGTTATAAAAAACTACATTGTTCAGGAAAACAATGCCATAAGTAGTAACTTGATTTAGTAAGATTTTTTTTTTTTTTAACAGAATACTCTGATTTTTAAGTGACAAATAAATAAATTAAAAGTTAAATACTACAGATAAATATAGAGTTTTCTAACATGCCTCATTCAGTTCATTAGGGATCTTATGTTTTCTATGACAATCTGAGTTCCTTGTTAGGTCTCTATTTGCACTGAAGAGAGAAAGCAGGATCTCTAGGTAGTCCCTGGTTTAAAACATCATGGGAGTGGTATCCATACAAAAACGTGTTCTGATGTGAAAAAGGTATATCAATCAGTTCAACAGTGACAGAAATGAATTCATTTTAACAATAAATTAGATTTACTAGATATTCTTATTTGTATTACTGACTTGCCTTAACAATCATCTGGTTGGTACAACAACAAAGAATGTCTCTTTTAAAAAAAGTCTGCGTTATGATAACCTATATGGCTTTGTTCTTTCATTTTCTTTCTGCTTGGGTCATGGAGGCAGCCAGAATTTCAGGGTTTTGGTAGATTAATATTTTTCAAATCAATGTTTCTAACATATAGTTCACCATATTTCCCTGAGTATGAGCAGTATTATTCTATGCAGATGATTAATACTGCTTTCTAGTATATGCATAGAATCTGTTCTTAATTGAAGCAGCTTTTTATTTGAAGTCAAAGATATGATCACAGGGACTGCAACACAAATGTGCCCCAGTGTTCTGCTAGTAAATTAGAGACATAAAAAACAATCTGAACAAGTGCAATTGTACTATTTCTCAGACTGAGATTTATACAGAACACATATTGTGCAAAGCAAGTAAATTTTGTCCACTTATTTCAAAATATACATAGTTGTTTGTAGCACAAATGAGAATGAAATACATGTGCATGCATAAGAAAGTACAGCAATCGCCAAAAAAAATGTAAATAGAAATCCAACTTGTATGACGTTATCCCTGACAGACAAGGGCCTGATACATCAAAGAATAAACACATATATCATTAAATTGTTCAATAGGGTATTTATATTCATATAACTGCCCCTGTCAGACTTGGTTAGAACATGGATGTTGTGGTTTGGGCCCGGTTGGCAGCCAACCACAATGCAGCACCTCTCTCTCCCTTCCCCTCCGGCAATGAGAAGGGACAGAGAGCCAGGCTTGGGGTTCAAGATAGGACTGGGATGGGGGAAAATCCCCCTTTTATGATCACGAGCAAAAGGCAGACTCGTTAGGGGAAGAAAAAAAAGAACATACATTTATTACAGACACTAACAACACATAACAGAGTAGGACAGTGAGAAGCATTGCCACATCTTGAGAACACCTTCCCCCCACCCCTCCCTTCTTCCTGGGCTCAGTTCTGCTCCCGATATCTCTACCTCCTCCCCCAGTGGCGCAGGGGCAGGGAATGGGGGGTGCAGTCAGCACTGCCACTTCTCTTATCTTTGGTGAGGGGAGTGTCTGGAACTTGTTCCTCCTGCTCCATCATGGTCCCCCTCTCACAGGAGACAGTCCTCCACAAACTTTCTCCGACTTGAATTCCTCCCACGGGCCGCAGCGTTCCCCACACTGCTCCATCATGGGTCACTAACTTCCTCCGACTGGATTCCCTCCCACGGCTGCAGCCCTTCCCGAGCTGCTCCGGCGTGGGACACCCCCGCATGCTGCAATCCTCCCAGCTCTGAATTACAGCAGTGGGGCTACCTTTTCCCATGAGACCCCGGCCTTCTTCGGGCACAGCACCTTGATCAGGCGAGCAGGAGCAACAGGCCATAAATCAATGTCTGCTCCACCATAGATCTTCATGGGTGGCGGGGGGGGCCACCCTGCTGTCTCACCACAGGATACAGGGGGGTCTCTGCTCCGGCACACCTCCTCCCTCCTTTCTTTCTCTGTTCCTCCACTGACCTTGGTGTTCATGCAGCTGCAGCCACTCCTCCTCACAAGTCCAACTGCCCGTCACCACGTCCCTTATTAAATACGTTATTGCAGAGGTGCAGCTGATTGGCTCAATTTTCCAAACAGAAGTGGAGCTGGCTTGGAGCTGGGGGAGCTTCGAGAAGCTTCTCACAGGGGGCCGCCCTGATAGCCCCCTCCCCTGCCACCAAAAATCTCCACCACTCAACCCAGGACAATGGATTTGGGATTTTTTTTAATTTTTGGATATTTGTGTGTAAACTAATTAACAGATTTTAAGAATATAATCTTATCTCCCTCTTCTTTAAAAGAACTCTAAACACTTAGTTGAATAACACGGTTGCAAAGCTGTAAGTTTAGGGGACCAAATGGACTTGTTCTCTGTCTGTAAAATAAAGTAGCTGGCTGAAGTACGGCTACCTGATCTGATGGGCAGTTCTGAATTTCAAGATATTTTCTGAATTCTATTACTTTCTTCATTACTTCTCACAGGACAATGAGCCCACTGCTGGCTGTCTCTCCCTTCATTTCCTCATCAGAAAAAATAAAAACGATAAAGCAAAGCAAAGCTATGTTCTTAATTTGATCAATTCAGACTACCTTCTTTGAGCCTGAGGCTGGCAGTCAGGAAGTGCACATATGTAAGTGAGAACAATGAGACCCATCTTCCCTGTGCTTTTTTAGTATTATGCATGTATGCAATATGCATACAGGAGCTCAGAAATGTTTTTTACTAAGGGAAAGAAACTACAAAACTTGTTCAGACAAATTGAATACTTGGTTATGCTATTAGGCATCTCATAATTTTACATGGAAAATTATAACCAATTTCTCCTGTAGTTCCCCACATTTCCTTAGAATAATCCCATTATACTGAAATGAAGACATATTTCCAGAAGCATCAGTGACTTTTAGTCTAAACTAATGTACATGGAACAAGACAACAGTAGTCATTTTAGCAGTATTTAGAATTACAACTAGTTAATGAACAGCATGCTAGTTACATATTGAAGCACATGCCCTGCTTTCTACTATGCAGTAGAGATGTTGGGTTTTTTCCTTATTCTCCCACTCTTTTCACTAGCCTGTTTACCCATCCTGCACTATCCAAACCTAAAATGGCTTTCTGTAATGATCATTTGGCAGAAGAAATTAAAACCTAACATCTTCCATAAAACTTTCTAATTTTTTATTGTTGCTAAATTTTCAATGAAAATATAATTTGAAAAATAGAAAAATTCTCCCATTTCTCTTTTATAGCAGTCATTATTTAAAAAAAAAAAAAATAAAAATAAAAAAGGCATTCCCCAATTCTCATAAACCAAATCTATTGGATCAAACTGCAAATCTTCTAACTTCAATATTCAAATAAACCCAAATTTCATTCCATATCCAATTGCAGTTCTGAATTCAGGCATGTGATGTTTTAACTCTAACCTTGTGTCTCCAGTCAATATCAGTAAAGGTTTTAATATGTGAAAAATCTGAAACATGTGGAAATCTTGTAGCTCATTATAATAGGACTTACATGATGATACAACACCTTGAACAATAACATTGTTATTAATAAGAATTTTCCACTGAAATTTGAGTGCATAGCTTCTTTCCCTGTTTTATCTTCCTCTGTACCTAAGGCAGACTCTTTAACAGAAGAATATAATAAAAACATGCTTAGTTTGTATCTGTATTGTGTAGGTTATGCACAGTGATTTTGTTTAGCATCTTTTTGTTCCCCAGCAAAATGAGACAGCATCCTCTGAACTATTCTCAACAACGCACCTCTAAGAAATCTGGATGCTGGAAACCTAACAAGTTTAAAAACCAGTGGAATCACCCAGAGAGGTTTAAATCATAACTTTTATCTAAGTTCCTTATTAAAATAAATAAAAATCAGCAAGTTTCAAATAAACATAAAACCAGGTATTTTCTGTTTGTGATGGTAAATATCTGCATGCATGAGACCTGGCTGAACTGATTTAACAGTAATCATGTTACTTGCTTATACTAGAGGGGAATCCAGGTCTCCCAATTACTAACTCACTTAACTCTATGTCAATGTAATTTTCCAGTCAAAATATTGATTAAAAATGAAAATAAAAAATAGTAGTATTGACCAAACAAATTAAATAGTGCATGTTCTCACAATAAACATCCTTTATTCTTCTCTGTGTCTTGAAAAACAGCTATTGATGCCAGTATCTGGCAATTTTAATGAGGACAGTGATACGTACTAGCAAAATTAAAGAATTAGATAAAAGCAAGTATATTTTTGTCTAAAAACAGTCAAAGATAACTATAGTATGAACCAGTCATTGTAAGGCAATAGAAATAAGTGACTTAAAAAATAAGCCACAATGATGGAATTTTAGGGGTTTAGAGATACATATTACATGTATATTATCTATTCTGTATCATGTTTCCAGTATGTTTTGAATGTTTTTTTAGATAGAACAAAGACTGTGACTAGATAAGCACTCATCATGGCAGTATACATTTCAATTCTTCTCTTTTGTGTCAAGCCATTTTCTCTCCCCTATAGACCGAAAAATAGCGTAAAGCTCAAAGCACAGTAGCACTTCTATGGAGTTTATAATCTCACTTACTTACAGAAAAGTTGTACCTAGTCCTCTACATCACTCAGGAGAACATCCAAACTATTTTCTATAATTTCTTCCTGATTTCCAGCTCACCAAAAGACCTTTAGATATATTTATATATGAGATACATGAGAGACTATTCTTTTCCAGCAGGGAAGGGAAACTTCAAAAATCAGACTCATTCAAACTAATAATGAAAACAAAACTAGGACTAATCCCATGTGGTCAGTTAATTGTTGTGGGTTTACTTTCATTCTGTGTTTTTCCCCCCACCCACACCTTTTTTTTTTTTTTTTTTTTTTTTTTTTTTTTTTTTTTTTTTTTTTCCTTATATGATCATTCTTTCCTTGTTTCAAGGACTGCCGAAACAATCGGTGCTGGAAGCTCAACTTCACATGGATCCTTTTGACTCTGAATGCTCAAGCTCTAAATTCACTCTGCCTACTTCTATCTCTCAAGGCAGGAAAAAAGAAAAAAATCCTTATTTTTTAATCTTTTAGATATGTAGTAAATTTGTGTTGGTTTGTTTCCTTTAAAATTGATACAAAAAGCTTCAGTATTATTTTCTAGAATTTTTTAAAACATATTTTCCTGATTAAATTCCATATTCAGGCTTAACAAGGTCATTCCATACATGGACTGTAACAAGAAAGAAAAGGTACAAACCAACCACAAATTCTTTATGAGTGCACAGGAACTTCATCTTCTCAAAGATGCTTGCCAGCCCACAACTGAGGAAAGGCAAAAACCAGCCTGAATCTAGAAGTAAAAGTTTCACTGTAAATTTAGTTTTCCCTTAGTTACGGTGAAACCAAATGACACTGGTTTCATGATACATGGATCAGAATACAATGTACAGGATACAATGATACATGGACAGGAAAAAGACTGCATAGAATACAGCTGTGAGATCTACTCACAGAACACTTCAGGGGTTGGTGTGATCCAATACCTTAACAAACACATTGTGTAATTTTACATGCTGCTGAACAACCACAGTCAGTGTCAGAAAACAAGTAGTTAATTGAAAACATTCCAACAAAACATTTCTGTCATTTTAAAAAGTTCCCAGAAAACAGTTTTATTTCACTGAAACAACTTTATGTCAATGAAATTCCATGGGGAAACAAAATCAAAACAAACAAACAAAACCACACCAACCAATCAACCAAAAAAAAAACCAACCAACCAAAAAAAAAAATCCCAAACAGTCAGAAATTAGCCTTTTCCGGTTACTTTGGTGATCTACGTGTCCTTTACATTTCTGGTGCAAGGCTTACAAGTCAATACTCCAAATCATTCAGACTAAGGCTAAGTACTGATAGTCTCAGAAAATATCTATACCACTAAGTAAAATAGGGCTACTGACCAAGTTAAAGACTTAACCTCTTGGCTGCTTAACCATGAGCTCACTCTCCAATACTGTTTTCGGATCCTCTACTACTTCTGTACCTCTTCTCTCTATGGAACTAGATTAAAGCCAATTGAATGAGCTGGCAGTATCGTCTCACTAGCCTACTCTTAGCAATACGGCCATGGCCAGAGTTCTCTAAAGCAGCCAGTGTCTAGTTTATCACCTTATATTCATTACTGTGATAACTGCAAAAGTCAAAAAGAGGTAAAAAAGACTTGATTAATCTAGGACAAAAAAAAATATATCTCACCAGAGCACTGAAAAACTGTTGGCTACATCCGTAATAGTAAATGAAGTAGGCTAAAGCACAGTCTTCTGGCGATGAGGACAAACTGATGACAAAGGCAGTTTTTTTACAGGTACTCTCTTTCCTTTACCCCACAGGATGGTCTCATTCCTACAGTCCAAAGCATAGGCTATGTCCTGAACATCCAGACTTTATGCCAACAGTGATTTCACTCAAAGTCACAATAGTTAAGTAAACAACCGAATTCCTGAGCAGTAGCTTCACCATCTTCTGCTATGTGTCAAATCTTCTTAAAAGTCCTTCCTCCATCCAGATATTTAAGCATATGTTTAATGGTGTTAGAAAACTGAAGAGTTTTTTAATTCCTTAGAATAAAGAACATATTCAAGCACGTTGTCTAAATCCCTAAGGACCTTGGCACTTGTCCATCCAGAAATCACTCCCTTCCCTGCTGTCACAGCTGAGGTTGCAGCTGCCAGCACTGACACTCAGCTGCCTGCCATTGGCAGTGGAGGTTTCTCAGCTGTGAGCCTTTGGCCAAATGACCGTCACAACCGGAATGGGTTGGGCTTATTGTCATTGCAGGCAATCAGAAGCTCAGCAAAATGCAATACATATACATGTGTGTATATATGTATGTGTGGGATTTTGCCTGTTTGATGGATTTGTTGCCTCTATGAAGTCACATGTGCTTTTCTAAGTAATAATATATTTGGCCTTCTTGCTATCATTTAAAAATATTGCTTTCTTGTGCTAAACCTAGGGTCTACTTAAAGCACTAGAAAATTACCCATTCATTTAAATAGATTTATCCTGTTAACTATGCAGATCTCTAAATTATTTTAATCACAGTTACTGTATAAGACAGTAAATTCTAGATTTTATATTTTGTCTCATTTCTCACAAAACCACATTTTAGCAAATGTTTTTTAAATTGCTGCTCTGCTTATTCAGTGAATTTTGAAAATGAAAATAAAGTTATTCTAGAGTATTATGTCCAGTTTTGAGGCCCCCAATGTAAGGAGGATATGGACCTCCTCAAGCGTGTCCAGAGGAGGCCACAAAGATGATCAAAGGGCCTGGAGTACCTCCCGTATGAGGACAGACTGAGAGAGTTGGGGGTGCTCAGCCTCGAGAAGAGAGGGCTCTGGGGACACCTTCTAGCAGCCTTCCAGTACTTAAAGGGGGCTTACAGAAAAGATGGTCAGGGACTTTTTGCAAGGGCATTTAGAGATAGGACAAGTGGTAATCATTTTAAACTGACAGAGAGTAGATTTAGATTAGATACGAGGAAGAAAATCTTTACTGTGAGAATGGTGAAGCACTAGCACAGGGTGCCCAGAGAAGCTGTGGCTGCCCCCTCCCTGGAAGGGTTCAAGGCCAGGTTGGACAAGGCTTTGAGTAGCCTGGTCTAGTGGAAGGTGTCCCTGCTCATGGCAGGGGGGTTGGAACTAGATGATCTTTAAGATCCCTTTCAACCCAAACTATTCTGTGATTCTATGAATAGTAGTATTCTCAGCTAGTCCTCCTGATTATACTGCTATTTGCTGTGTATAGCAAAATGAATATTCATTCCAATCTTGCTGGGCAGCTGGTGAAATTGCTAAATACCATTATTTCAGACAAGATAGAGTACCAGATTAATCCAAATATTCAGACAGCTTTGGTCTGGTAGAGGCTACTTTGTCTTTTAGCAGTAAATATCAAAAACATGTTAGCAACAAGCATGCAAGTTGTTCATAAATTTTGAAAGTGATGCTTTACTGAAAAGGATGACCACGTAATTTGAAACAAATGCCTTACTGTAATTACAAACATAATATATTTAAAGAGATGTCCATTTAAGGTGCATTTACCCAAAGTACTGGACACCTAATAGAATAATTTCATAGTTTTATTTAGAGCACTCACCATTCTAGCCTTTGTGCAAATGACCCTGCATGGAAATCTTATTGCTTGATAATATGATCATTCCCTACATATGAACAAAACTCTCTTATAAGCAGCCCTGGGCTACTTAGGCTTCTCAATGTCCTTCTTTCTCCACTTTAGTCTTGCATTTGTCTTGTCAATAGCATATTCCAATCTTCTGCCTTAGAACAACTACAATTGCCTCTGGCATCAGTTATGTTGAGGGTTTGTACTGAAGATAGGAAAACACTTCTCCAGTTATGGAAAATAGGAAGATCCCCTACACATATAGGAATCTAGGGCTAAGGCAGCACTATAATAATGAAGTCTCATTCAGGTCTGAAAAACTGTATAGCAGTATTGTTTTGTCTTGCATTAACCATGAAAGTTTTGGAAGACACACACAAACACCAAAATACATACAATCCTGCCCATGATGTACTATGATAGTAGGATAGGGTATGTCATGTCACCGACATTGCATACACTTTCCCTGCTCTTCTAAATTCCCTTGACCATCTATTGTGGACCACTGTCACAGGACACCATGTTAGCCAGACCTCTGATTTGACTAGGTATGGGTGTTCTTATACAATCATATAGCTGAATAAAAGCAAACAAACAAATCTCTAGACATGGTGTTAGTTTTTACTAATGCTACTTGGGAAGCAGTATGTGACTGTGCTACTGAATGTTGTGAATGTCATTATTACAATACAAAGTGGAAGAAATGAAGTTGTGTATCCATGGATAACTGTTGTTACCCAGTCCTAACACAAATTCAGAAATGTTCTTTTTCTCTCATTACAGAGGACTTAATAAATAAATAGTACACCATCAAGCCTTGACTGTTCCCTCAACTATCATTGCTTTTCCTGCCACAAAAGGAATGTTTTTAGTTCTCTTAATGAAAACAAGAAAGGCCTCACGCACTTAGAAGAAAGAAATTTAATTTGATAGTCTTGACTCTATTCAATAGTCTTGTGCTTTTCTTCAGCTATATGGATTTAAAATAAAATACAAGCTCTCAGTCAGCTCGGAGTTTATCTGTTTCAGTTACTAAATTTCATAATAACAAGGCAATTCTGGTATGCAAAAGTATTTGAACTTTTTTCATCTTGCATTACTGAGGGTGCAGCAACCACCCCTGACCTTCATGTAATTATGAAAGATTATCATCTGCAGCAGGTGTCACATGAAACAGAGTGAATACTCCATATATGTTCAGGCTGTTGATGATAGTTTGGGCAGTCAGGGTAAATAAACCACTTGGAACTTCACTCACATTTAAGTCAATGATTTAAAATATTAAATTGCTTAGACTAGAATTTCACTTAGGTTGCAGAGCAAATCACAAAATTCCCCTATTTTCTTCCCCAAATATTTGCTGATTTTATTTTTTTTTCTCAATGTAGTGATATTGACAACCTGTATATGTTTATTAAGACTTGCAATGCCTCTTTGATGTATCATTTACCCATACTACAAAAAACAGACACAAGCAACAAGACATTCTCTCTGTATTTTGTCTTTCTTCCCAGTGCAGACACCATAATCTAAAGGTACGATTACATTTCTCCCAGTATTGTCCACATCTTGTCTATCTGCAAAAGATAAGTGCATGAGGCTTCAGTTTGTCAGCATCCAAGAAGTACATGGGCTGAGAAAGGGGTAAGAGAAGTTCCTTGTGCTCCTCTGCTTGTCTGGGATACACATGGTCACAGTCTAGCTGTAATAAGGTTGCATCTTAATACAAATATAGCTTAATTCATAATCTCATAAAACATGATAGGTAAATATGTTCTTTTCTAATTAGGGAAGATAATGTTGCATCAGAGATGCAGAAAAATTCTGAATAAATACACTGAGCCTCTAGCAAATATAATAATACTTATGTGTTATGTAATTACTTTAAATATCTGTATAATCAAATATATACTCATTCTTTATAATGTATTCTGTTCTGCAGTGAAATCTGCTGCTTTCAGATGATCTTGTGGAATAGGAAAGGAATGAACTTCTTCCTTCTGTTTTCACCGAGACATAATAACACATCATATGTATAGTAAAGTGTTTTTCTGTAACAGTACAGTCTTAGATTTCAGATTTGAAAGCTTGCAAAGGTGTGTATCTATGTTATGATTATATTTCTTATTATGTTAATTTACTTATTTATTTTCACTAACTAGGACTTTTAAACATGCTTGATTAATCCAGGTTCAAGGAAAAACACAACCAGATATCTGTCCTTCTATGCACTGAAATGCAAATATTTGATGAGGTAATCAAAAGGTATGCAGATTGCAGGAAGGAAACAGAGCTCTACAATTTATTACAGCATTTTGCACACCTTCCAGACTAGACCCTTGGCCTTTCTAGTTGTTCTAGGTTTATGTATTCGGCCTGATGTAAATCACTTCCTTTACAGAAAGTTATCATCACTTGAAGGATCCTGAACTGTGGGGAAAATGTGCAGTCAACCCAACTATTCCAGTTCTTTTGTATCTCAAGAGGGAACTCAACTTCCAGTGCTTGAAAAGATAGACTCTACATTCATGTGATTGTTTTGAGGCACTAACATTTGCAGAGCATCTCCGAAACAAAGTGGGGAAAAAACCCTCAATATACTCCACTCTGCCATTTTCTGTATGAAAACCAGAATGCTCTTCTATTGAAATGTGTTCCAAGGCTCATCACAAGACAAGGAAAAGCAGCTCTTAAAAGAAGGAAAACAAGTAAGCATCACATCTGTGGGCATTAAACTTAAAGCTTCCTACCCACTATTCTGTACCTGTTTCCTGTCTGTATAGCCATAATATTTGTCAGGGAAGTGAGACTCGTGTCTCTAAGTGGACTCCATACAGCCATTTGTGCCTTATATGTCTATGCTCCCTTCATTAAAAGTTAAATGGTAACTGGAATGCAAAATGCAGAATCTAGACCTGACTGCTATACAAATCAAGCTAAAGTCATGGGCCATCATGATTGTGTTCAAAAGCTGATATGACATGAATAGGCTTTAGTTTAAGACTTGTTGTAAAGTGAAATAGGAACCAAATTCTCAACCCATTCAGCTTGACTGAGAGGACTATGGCTTGATTCTTCATAACAAATATGCTCAAGTCATCAGTCATTCTTGGTTAATTGCAGCATGAATCACCAGACTGACTAAAATACAGAAAATAACTCTCTTCACAGCCTGTGCTAGATCACATTATTTGTGGTATAGTAAATGTGCATCTCTATTGCCCACAGTGTGCCAGCTGCATGGATAGATTTACAACATTACTTCAAAGTATTGTCATCTTCACATATATGTTGTAATAGCTGACAGATTAATACTAGGAAATAGGCTGTAACTGGAAGAATAGCCAAAACTGGAATAAATTGCCTTAGACAGGTTAAGACACCTCTGTCATCAGAGGTGTATAAAAGCAGATTAGGCATGTGTCTATCACAAGTGGTTGCTTTTACCTTGAGGAGGCTTCAGCGAGTATTCTACAAACTTTTTTTTAGAATTCTAAAATACTATTACAACTCCCAAATGTATGAACATGAAAACAAAACCACAAGGTGTGAAAATGCCTGGCGTTCAGTCACCAACATCCAAATAAGAGGAAACTTTCTTTACCTCACATGTGAAGAGTAAGTTCTATTTTATCAAATGGTCTTAAGTAACATATATTTTTTTTCTGTTGAAAACTTGAAATCTTCCCCCCAAATTTAAATTTCCAATAATTCTTCTGATGTAAATTATTAAATTATGTATTTAGAAATTACACAGGACATAATACAAGTTTTTTATAATATCATCCAGTCAGGAACCAGATAAGATGCAACATGAATAATGATAATGTTTTTTGAACTATAAATGCGAAGTAGTAAGTTTTTGAATTCTGTTATAAAGCTGATGTTTGGCTTTTTGGTTTTTTTTTTTTTTGTTTTTTTTTGGGTTTTTTTTCAGAATAATGTTTCTGTAAGAACATCCTGCTATACTGTATGTAGAACTCAACAGTCTTAACTCAGGTAAAAACTAAACAAGGAATATATAATTAGAAAGTCAAAAAGTTCTCTACACTGATTCAGTGAAGAAACATTGTACAGCTGAGAAACATTGTCACTGAGTATCAGTAGATTAAATATTTTAGTGATATCCAGCTTCAGGTAAAGATACAGATAGACCTCCAAATTTTTAGCCTAAACCACAATGACCAGGGTTAGTAGTTAAATATTTCTTAAATGATACCCTTAAAATACTATTCCTATTTCCCTGAATCATATGTTTTCATTTTGTGTTTTTACTCCTCATCTTACTCCCTCCTTTATACAAGTAGCTAAAATAATATTTTTTTTTATTCAAAGTCCCAGTCCAGAAGAATCAAACTAGTAGAGCAGGACTCTGGTCAGACTTCCTTTGGTTATAACTGCCAGTTCTCAATTACCTCATCTCTTTATCATGGAGTCTGAAGGATGCTTAAACTAGCCAATTCTTTGTTAATTCAAGCTGCATCATGTCACAAAGCACTGAGAAATGAAGTGTATCTCTTCATCTGAGTACATACTTAAGTGTAAATGCCCAACGATGCTCATTTTATTTACATGCTTGAAAAGTACAAAAATATTTCCAACAGCAGAGTCAAAGCAAGGTGAAAATGGGCTTAAAGAAGCATTAGTGTATTCACTGTTATGTTAAACTTCACTGAAGTTTAAATAAGACTAAGTGTTGCAGATTACATCCACATAAAATATCAGTGCTGTGGGGGTCACAAGAAAAATAGCAAAAGAAATTATGACAAGTGGAAAAAAAAATATTGAGAGAGTTTTATGACTGAATATGTGGAAATATAGAAGGTGCCACTGACCTTAAAGAATATGTGGCATAGTTATTACTTCTGTAAAGCTTTTTGATGCTGCTCCAAATAATTTAATTTTCCTGTTGGTCAACTCTTGACCAGAAAGTAGACAAGCTTGTTAAAGAAAAGACAAAATTCTTGCAGGAGAGGGTCCAGAGAGGATCCCATTTTTTCTGGTGCTCATGAAGAGGACCAGAGGTTTGGTGGTGAAAAGCAATAGAACCTTCTAGGCCCCTACACAGTGAAAAGATTGAATAAAAATCAGCTACAACTTCTATTCCTCCTCCTCTTATTCACACCCAATCTTACTTCACAAGCAAAGTAGTTGAGAAATTCAGATTGTCTAGCAACTCTATCTGTTAGTGTGGAATGTGGTTAACGATGGGAAGGGAAAATAAGCTGTTTGTGAATCAGGCACATTGCAAATGATATATATCTTTTTCTTTCTTCCATTTCTAATCTCTACAGTCAAAATCTGACTGTTTCCCTGAGTAAGTATTTTTAACAGATCTTTGATAGCCTTGAAACAATTTGAGCTGGTATGTAGCACAGACTGGCAGATACTATCATGCTTCCGGTTTCTCTGCATCAGAAGGCGTGAAATATAGTACATGTGCTAGCCTTTTACTTATGTTTTATTTCTTTGCACAAGAATAGAAAGTCACTTTAACTCCTAAATATTTTTAGAACATTCCTACTAACACAAACATGCTAGCAGATAAAAAGAACCCCTTCATATTCTCTGATTTTTGTTTTGTTTTTAATTCAAGTTCTAAAAATACAAAATATCCCTCCAAAAGCTGTTTCCTCAAATGACTTCCTTCAAAACCTTGATCTCATTTCTACTAATCTGACCGACGTCTCATACAAAAGCCTTGCATTATTAGTAAAAACATAGCACTAACCATGAATTGTACAGTAACTTTCCTGCCTCCCACCAAAACTTTCCATTTTTATTACATAACTTCTTTAAGATCTTCCCTTTATCTAGCCTGTATATTTCCAGTAACCTATAGATGTTACCTGACCACCGTAGCGATAAAAGTGAAATATGCAGCTAAGCAACTAAGGAGCAAGGTGCTTGTAGCCATTCCAACCTAAAGATCTGTACATAAAGTAACAGCAGTATCACAAACTATGGACACACAAAGCAAGAAATAACAAGATTAATATGTGTGGCAGATTGAACACAGAGTATGTGAAGGCACATTTAGTGTCAAAATTCTCCCACTCAGATAACTAATAGAAAGGCATAAGATAAATATTTAAGGAACCAGAAAAATACATTTAAAAATAGGCCTATGACTTGTTCTTTCTTATTCACAATGGGATTCCACTGACCTGTGGAAAAGGGATGAATGCTCTACTCGGGGAACGGAACAGGAGCAGTTACAGTAAATGCAAATGACAGCTACAGCACCACCTCTTTAAGATGTCTGCATAGCTTTGAATTAACATTATCATTCGTCTGCATATGCTAGGCTCTCACATAATGTAAAGAATAATTCAGACTAGAACAGCCTAATCAAAAATAACTTTAGATCATAGTTCATAAATACCCAGTCAATTCTCTTTCTCCTTTCAGAGACAGTTTTCCTCTAAGTGAGGAGGCCATGCTGAAATAAGCACAAAATGAAAAAGCATCAGAATGCCAATCAGACAGCAAGCAGCAGCAAATACAAGTTCTAAATACACAGGCAATCATTTAACTGACAACTCCAATGCTGTAATTCTCAGTACCACTATATCTTTTCAGTGTAAATTATGCTATCTAAAAGTGTGCAGTGTACCTGAGCTACTGGAAAAGTCTTTAGCTCATGATTTGCTCAAATAACATGTTAGTTTCAGGCTTCGCTGTTTCAATATGGTGTCACTTCTCTATGGATCAAGTGGACAAAAACACTTACAATGCTTTCACCTAATACCTAATATATAGAAAATACATCCATAGGGAAAACAAGCAGTATGGAAGTGGAAATAGAGGAAGCAGCAAGACATGTTTATAAGGCAAATGATCCATATGAACTCTGAGTCCAACTATTTTTCAATACTACCTAATCTGAGGGGGACTTGAATTATTCCCAAGTGTCACATACGCAGAGCACAAATTCAATACAGAGTTATTTTCTTCTGGGTGCCATATTTTTTAAAAAGTACCAATCCTATCTCTCCTGTAGAAAGCAGTCTTTACCTACTAACAGATTTTTGTATCCCATCTTACGAGGTGCTAAACATCTCAAGCTCAGTGGGCCAATAAAGTTATGCTAGATATTAGATCATCAGCCCATAGTCAACCTTACAGGAAAATATTATGCTAGCCTATGCATCTGTTGGTGCATAGAAATAAGGAGACATTTTTTAGAATTATTTTGGTGTCTCTATTACAATAAAATAAATACATTTAAAATCTGTCTTGCAAAAAGACCATCTCCACAGTTATGTTCATTCCTTCATTCAGACAGGAGACAGCAAAGAAGAATAGAGGCAAACAGAAATAAATCAGAATAAAGAGGGCAAGTTCAAGCACAGAATAGGAAAAACAAAAACAAAAACAAACCAAAACAAAACAATTTAGGTCAAAGATGGGTACCAAGGAAGCCTAATGGCAGGAGGTGTGGTACTGACATTACCTTATCATTGTATGATGTGCACGTTATCCATAACCTCATTGATAATAAGAAGGTATCCACATACTATTTCAGAAAAACTTATGCTAATTTCAAATGGTTAACTGTGAATAACTTTGGGAAAAGTTCTGCTTTGACTAGCATTCAGTTTTGTGTCTGATTAATGGCTTCTCAGACCTTCTTACTAACAGCAGACAGACATTCCCTCAGTGTCCACCCCAAGGACCACAATTTTCTGTCACATAACAGAAAAGGGTTTTTACGTAAGGGTCAAGTTAAACTGTAGTGGAAATTATCTAAGGATGTTTCTCAGAGTGTTTACAGCCAAAAAACCTCAAAGTTGGTAAAACTAGACACAAAACCTGGTATGTGTAATGCCTTATTGCTCAGTGGATGCGTTGTCTGTGTTAATCTGGTGTAACATTAGCTGGCTTTGATCAGTTACAAAAAGTTTTCCTACTTTCAAGACCACAGAAAAAATGCTGCTTAGCCATTTGCTGATTGCCACATCTCAGCAGAATTATCAGTTGATTAATTTGGATATCTTTTATAAAATAATTGTTTGTGGTAATTAGGTCTTAGAGAGAACACCATTTGGTTTCCCATTTCCAGGACAACTGTGCAGATTTAAACTGGACTAGTATTTGCTGAGCCATTCTTACAGACAAGAATGCTGTAAAAAAATAATTCTGAAAGCTTTTAATATACAAGACAGAATGCATTTTGGTAGGACAGCTAACCACAATACTTTAGCTGTTTTTTGAAACTGTCCCCAAGAAACCCAGACGAACAGACACCTGTGTGATTCTGACAATACCAGTCAGTATCACCATTTCTCCACTGCCACTCCTACCTTATTCTTTTATCCTAGTCAATTCTTCCTCATTTTATTTTTCAGTGGAATCTTTTCAATACGTGCTTGTATGCAGTGTAACTCAAATGTTTCAATTTATGAACTCAGTGTGTGTTATACATTCTTTTCTGGATCTATTACAAAGGAAGCAATTTGTTACATCCCCGTAGTATTTTAACTTAGTGATTAATTATCGTAGCTTGTATACCTGCACCCTATTTTCAACTGTCACACCCATCATTCATTAGCTTGTACAATTGGTTACACTTTGTATTTATCAAACTATATTCTCAGTGAAATACATAACCCAAGGTGGGGTTTCTATATTCTTGTTTAACACATAGGGAAAACAAAAAAAATGGGGAGTCAGTAGAAGATGAACATTTTGTTTCTGAAATGTTAGTTGCATTTCTGATGAATGTAAAAGATGGTGGATTGAGACCACTGAAGAGAAGTTTTCACCTGTGATACACAGGAGACCGAACACCACCTGAGATTCAGAGCTTCATTCTCTACATTGCTTACATTTGTCTCTCTTGCTCTTGTTCCCTCCCACTATTTTTACCATGCTTCCATACCGAACCAGTAATCAACCCTTAAAAGCCATGCTGAAATACAGATGGCACTGAAGTCGTCATCTGTGTTTTAGGGAAGAGTTGAGTCTGTTTCTCACTTAAACAAAAGCACATGGCTTCAGTTAGCTTTTACTTCCAGATTTAAAGGGCAGTAGAGAACATTAAAAACAGAATAACTGTGAATGTTCTGTGAACTTTTTATCCAGCAGAACAGATAATGGATACAAATGTCTGTAATAGTTCAAAACAGGCTTAAGCAATGTAACTGTTCCTTGTGCATCAGGAAAAAAATAGTTCGTTGTCTCAGTACGTGAACTCAGGACCACATTTGCAAAGGACTCAGCTGCCCAGAGGCAGAATTCAACAGAATTTAGGCATGACCTTCATCACATCAAACTCTAGCTGTATAAAAGTTTCTTTTATGAGCTAATTATTTTGGCTCTTGCTATGATTTACACAGACAAACAGACACTCCCAGGGAGCAATTCATCCCATGACTATACTAGAAAGAGATGAACTTGAGTTCTGGTGTGCCAAACTCTCTCTCCTTTTGGCTACAAAAGGATAGATGATTACCTTAGTTAATGATTATCTTCCAGATGGGTACAGTTAATTGAGATAATTCCTGTCCTGTATCTAAACATGGAATGTCCCCCCCGTTTCCTGAAATTTCTATACCTGCCCAAGTCCTCAATTATGTATTTTACAAATTGAACACATCAGTACCTAGTTTAAAAGTAGCACTGAAAGTGGTATAAAAATTAAGCATTCATTACCTGGAGCAAGTGTAAAACAGATTAGACTACTGTACAAAACAGAGCTTCCATCCAGCATCCCTACTGCTGTGTTTTAACCAGTTTTGTGTTAAATGTAGAAACAGCCTTGGGAACATGGACATGACCCCCATCTTCCCCATTTCTTAACAGCTAGACAAAACTGTACTGCACTGGATGTCACTCTGGTGACCAAAATAGCTTGCTGTTCCTTTCCATGCAGAAATTTAACAGTGACTTTTTTTTTAGAAAAACTGAGGCCAGGGCAACTAAAATCTCTGTGGATCATTTTAGCCTCAAGGGAACTACATGACAGAAACTGGTTCACTCATGGCTGCTGCCTGAGCAAAATGATGGTGTGGTGCCCATCTACTTGCCTGAGGTCACATGTCGAAATCTCTGTGCAGCTGGATTTCATTTGACAGTCTGATATTGATAGTCTGAGAAAAGATGCTGCAGAATTAATTATCTATGGGGACAGTACTTCACCTCCACTGTCTCAAGTGTTCCCTGTATGATGGAACTGAGCTTCTGCAGCAAAGCAGTCTATGGTAAAGTTGGTGTTCTTGTTCCAAGGGTTCTCTATTGTTCAGCCAGATAGTTTGGTAACACTGACTTAACTTTTCCAAGAGAACCCATGTGCAGCTTCTGAAATTTCTGCAAAAATATATTTTCCTTCTAAAGTATATAACCTGAATTCCTATAAAACATAAATGTTCATCAACCCAATCCCCCCACTCCCCCCCACGTCCTACTCATGGCCCACTGGGAAATGAGATATGTATCTCCTAAGGCCATCCCAGAGAGTGTTAAATAAGTAAATCAGACTCATTTGTCTTTGCCAGGAGATATCTTTTAAATACATCTCTGCTTGTCCCCATTGACCGTCACTGTGCACAGCTGCAATTGGTATTTCTATGACATCCTATTCCACTATTGTTCTTGCTACTCAATACAATGCACTTTTATTCTCATCAAATACCTTTGTTGTCAATCTAAACTCTAATTTATTTTCCTCAGTTACAGCTTTTCTCACCAGTAGATCCCCTTTGTGTTAGTATTAATATTAATATTAATATCCAAACTATTAGCTGGTGGTGTAAGAAGTCTTCACACATAAAAAAAAATCTACATCCAAGTTATCTCTATTATAAGATAAGAATAGCAGTAAGAGCCAGAGACACATAGATTATTTTTTATGCTTGATGAAGTGGCAACTGAAATGAACAAGGCCATTCTTTAGGGATGGACAAATCGAGCACAAATTTAAGTGCTACTCAGCCAGCTGAACACTGCTTGAATGACACTGTAGGCCCTACTGCAGACTATCTATTGGACATGCATGTACAATGTCAGATTTCTGAGGAAGGGGTGTAGTGGCTGGGATCTATAACCTAACAAGTAAATACTGGTGTAATATAGATCAAAGTTTTAATCTTTGAGTAGTTTCCCAAGTTTTGGACTTTAAAGGAGTGTGTTCTATAGAATATCCTCTGTTCACATCCCACCCAATACCCACCATAAAACAACTCCAAGTACACTAGCAGCTAACAAACTTCCTGAACACAATGGTGGCTTCTGCAGAGAATGAGAATATTCAGAGTGTTTCTTTTTCTTGCATGAAAAAAAAAACAAAAAAACAAAAAAAAAACAAAAAACAAAACAAAAAAAAAAAAACACAAAACCCAAACAAACAAACAAAGAAAAAAAAAACAAACAAAAAAACCCCACATTTAGAGTAAATAGACTACAGCTGTATTTGATTTTTATTAGAAGGCAGATTTGCCTTCTCTGTCTATTGTAGTCTTTCTGGTACCTTTCTGTAAAATGGCAGCTAGTTCTAAGACTTTCTAAACACCACTAAAGACCAAGACATAGAGTTCTCTAAGGAGTATTAAAAAGAGTTCTAGGGTCTACCAAAAAAAAAGAAAGGGTATTTCTGTGCATGCTCTAAACTGCAGGAGTCTCCAACACCATACCATCATAGCCAAATGTGTAATTTAGGTTGATCATAGACTTCTGCCAGAATGGCCCTTATTAGCTAAAAAGGTCAGGCATATGTGGGCTTAGAAAGTACCTGCAACAAAATATAGAGCTAGTTGAATGTCTGCTCTGATCCACTGAAGTTTTTCCAGTCTGTTCTCCAATTAATCATATCTTGACACTCCCTTCACTTTTCAGTTATAATCGAAAGACCTGAGGTCTGAGTTTGTTCTCACATGCATCAATCTCCTGACATAATTCCACTGGACTTAAGTCATATCTATACTAATGCATTCTTACACCATTCTGCCTTAGAGAAGATAGTAGTATACAAGAGTATTAATCAGAATCGAGCACTGCAGTCTTGACTAGAATTACTCACTTACATGAAACCAAGAAAACAGCAGCTGAGACTTGTTTCAAGTAAGTGCAGAGTTGCCCTTTCTATAAAGAAAGGAAGTGTGAAGCTCTTTAGTCTGACTGAAAGTTGAAATATCTTTGTTTCTATGCTTTGCTGCTTTTACCACTACAGAACATAAACCCAAGAGAAAGAGAAGGATGATTAAACACCCACTAGTGGAAATCCAAGGATGCAAAGCATTTCTCACTTAGGATCTTCCCTGTCAGGACTTTTCTTAGGCAAGGGTGGTTTGCAGCAGCATACACCTGTCAACAGTTACAGAAGTTACTTTAAAGAATTTTATCTGCATCTATCTGGAGAAAATAACTCATAGTCACAGAAATGCACATACTCACAGTCAACAAATATGATAGCAGTGAACAAGTAGGAAACCAAAATGATAGCTATAAAACTCTTTGTTTACATTTGCAGAAATATATGTTTTCTATAACAGCCTGAAGTTTGGGCAGCTGAAATGTCATATACCATCAGAGACAAGTGTGCACCTCTCTGTGGATTTCTTGAGGCACACAATGCATCAGAGTTATAAGAGAATAAAGAAGTAGCAAAGAAATACAGCAAAAGGTAAAGTGAAGGAGAGTAAGACAAAGTACAGTTAAATCAGGCTTTCTGAGTATCAAATTGAGGGAGAGTGTGTTTCTTAGACAACATAACAGTGAACTCTTAGTCAAGTTTAATGAATTGTATTCCTGGCTCCCATATTGATTGTGTAGCTTTACTCAAATTACTGAATTTCTCTGTCCCTCACTTGACACAGCCACTAAAAAAAAAAAAAAAAAAAAAAAAACACAAAAAAAAAAACAAAACTGAACTCAGGTTCAGTTCATTGTTTGGTCGCTCTGAAATCTTCAGATAAAGCCTACTGAGCATGATTGTTCTTATAAATGTCAATAACTCATACAGTTGAAGCAATTTACTTCTATGAAAAGGAAGGGTGGTTATAAAGCTTTGCGAGCTTTGCCAGTCAAGAATACTGAGTGCTGTAAAGCAAAAATTTTGAATATTCTACTTCTGTAGAAAAGTAAGCATTGGTAATGTTGACAAGATAAGAAGAAAGCCTTAATGTGCTAAAAGGAAAAAATGGAGCTCTGTTCTGGGTTATGGCTGAATGTAGTTTTAGGAATGTCCTATTTTACAGACTTTTTATGCCTCAGTTTCTCCATCTTAAATAGGGCTAGCTGTCCACCTATATCAGGGAACAAGAGAAGGCTGAGGTTCAAGGACAGCTCTTCAAATCACACTCCCTCTGTGCAAGTGTTTTCCTGCATAATGCCTCACTGCTTTCTTTTATGTAGGAAGACAATTTGCAACATTGTTGTTCTGTAAAACATACAAACGTATTTACTACTGCTACATATGTGGCACTGTTGGACTTGCACCTGCATACTGGGGCTACTTCAATATTAAGTCTAATTTTTTTTACAGTGTGATCCTGCAAAATGGCAACTTCCTTTGTGTTCCAAGTCCAGAGCAATTACTCTGGAGGATAGGACCAATGTACTTTTTAATACTTTGTTTCTTCCTAGATCAGACCAGTCATCACATTAACAGCTTCACTATTTCATAAGCACTTCTTTGAAGTTTGGTATATTGCCATATCATTTACTTTCTTTTTCCCACTATTTGGACTTTTAACAGAGTATCAGTCTGAACAAGTGTTCCCATCTAAGCCAACTTGGAATTAGTCTTTCAAGTAGGAGCTCATTTCACAGTATCAAATGTTCTATCCACTAACATAGTGCATCTGCTAAATTCCCATCAGCCTTTAAGACAGTAATTCTGCTTTAAAAAAAGCATTGACATTTTTGCCTGTCAATATTTTCTCATTGCTCGTGACATAGTTGTTCTTTAAAACACACAGTGAGTCCTTTATATATATATACACCATAATTACGCAGGAATGTAAATTAGATTTAACACATATAATTGCCATAATCATGCTTTATTTTTTTTTTAACTTGGATCAAATCCTTTCCCCAGTTTATCCTTTGCCCCAGCAAATACCCACATAACTTCAAGACCAAGTAAATAAACTAAAGGTCTAATATCTGCATTATTGAAATCTTCATTGACCACGTTTTTCAATACCTTATTGGCTTTCACTCTACAGCTATCTTTAAAACACCCTAACCTTTGTCACCAATGGGTATGCAGTCTTCCATTCTTTATAAAAGACATTGTAAAGGTTAAGTCAATTAAGGCTACCAAATTTATATGAAGCAAAATTAGTCAGTGAATCATCATTTTTTCATTTGCATATAGTGCTTATTCTACCTTCTAATTTAACCAAATAAGCAATAAGGATGGCATTTACCTCCTAAAAATTTAGACATTGCAGGTATATAGTTATATCTGATCTCATCACCTTGAGCTCCTTTTCTAGCCAAGTAAGAGACAGGACTGTTTGAGAATGATTAATCTGATCTATAGGATTTGTCTAATTTGGGCAGTAAAATTCTATGCAGAGAGACAGAATCAAAGACTCTGTACTGTATGTATAAGCAAAGAGTGAGTGCATAAGAGTGCCTCAAAGGGCTTCCTCTCAATTAAAAACAGGAAGAACTTATATGAAACAGTATTTAAAGAGGTGTCTTTGGTGGTTCCCACTTCTATTATTTGACATACATTGAAAAAAAATAGGGTGATAAAGTAAAACTGGTTTCCAGAAGCAAAGTACATACAATGATAAACTATTAAGTTTACAGAACCATATTCATTTATTAAGTTTATGATGATGGATATCTCTCATTAGTAGTATTACTGCCATTATCAATAATGATGACCAGCTATGATGATTTTTATATGGAGGGGGAATTGCTGGTGTTGTGGAATGAAAAAGGTCGCAAAAGATCTTTCCAATCCCTGAAGGTTTTCTGTTTGTTTTTACAGCTTGGTGAAATGTGTTCAGAGGAATTGCACATTGTATGCTGGGGTGAGGCACCCTCCAAGCACATCTTTGCTGCAATTCTTCCCTTCCTATAAAAATCACCAAACTGTTGCAGTGCCTGAAGAAAGGGCAGGCCTGGGAAGGAAACCTTAATATTTGTCTGATAATGATTCCCTTGTGAAAGAAATCTGTTCTTTCTGTAACAGAATACGTTCTTTCAAAACTGGAAGTCTGGGATGCTTAATTATACCAACACTCCATTTATCTGATGGCAACCATCAAAGACATTTATAAGGCAGCACAAATTATCTGTCCCATCTCAGTTGTTTACTTTCAGCAGTTGCCATCCCCAGCTGTTTCGTCTCTATCATAAGCTTTGTTTCAAATGCTGCTGATAAAGGTTTTAAAGACTCATCTATATCTGAAGCATAAAATGGAGTTTTTTGAGTTTTCAGGTCTTCTCAGATCAGGAGGGGAAAAATCATCTTGCCTGTGTGAAAAGGCCAAGTTCTCTGTATGTGAGTGAAAAATCCTAAGAATGTGTTTTAAGATGTTACATTTTTGCTACAGTTCCCTGAAGGTGAACCTAACACTCAGATTTTTTTTTTTTTTTTTTTTTCAAATTCAATGCTATTGTTTTCTTGATCATTCACTTCCCCTTTCCACAGGGCAGTGTCAATCTGACAGGGAAAATCATGATATGTGTTTATATAGTCTAATAGGAACTGTCAAAATACTCACTAGCCAATCAGTCATCTGTCTCTCATTTTCCAAAACATTTTATAAACCTTTTGGACTTATACAGGTTCCAGACTGATATGACACAAGATACAATTGATTTAGACTGTCATGTATTAACAATGAAAACCTTCAAGGACTTCTTCTTTGCCTCATTATGAAACAGAAATAAAAGTACATGGAAGGAAGAATATTAGATATGAATAGACGTGCTTTTTTTTTTTTTTTTTCCTGAGTCCTTAATATATCATGAAACATAAGTCTTCCTGATCTTTACCTAAACACTCTGAACCGCTCATACAGCTCACTTGCCCAGAGGTGTTAAACAGTTTTAAAGTGTAATACTGTTCTGCTGTATTGGTGACCTCTCTGTTCTGTCAAGGATTGTTTCAAAATTTCTCTGCCATTCTGTCAAAAGAGAGTTCCCACTGCCTAGAAGAGTGTTACCTTTCTGTCCTGAATTTCCCAGACACCTACTTATATGTGGTTTGCAGCAAGAAGCAGCATCTGTCACTCTTTGCTTGTGCTGAACATGTGGTTTGATAACAGGCTGTGTGCCCAGAGGGTTTGAGATATACTCATTGTGTTAGCAGATGATACAGGAAGAGTGGGGTTGTCTTGTGCATGTGCTGTATGTGCAGTCAGGGTTTCTGGATGCCCAAAGCCTTGGTTCAGAAGAATTTCTGAATGCTGAAAGAAGACAGTATTTCCCACCCTGCATTTTTTCAGTATTGGGGAAAGAGGAAAATTCAGAAATATTTTTCTTTGAACTGTGGCTGAAGACTGTGATTGGCCAAGTCCTTCATGACAGATGTGACTCAAAAGCACTATGAATATTACTTATCTGGTCAAGGAAATGGGAGAAAGAGAGCAACAAAATGTTACCAGAAAATAATGATCGGTATGATTAAGATATCCCTACTCTGTTAGTAAAAACTGTCAGAGTTATGCAAAACATCAGCAAATGACTGCAATAAGGCAACACAGATCTAAATAAGGAATCAGTTTTATAACCAATTCATGGAAAAATCTAGCAGAATTTTCCTGTGCACAAAGAAGAAGCCTTTACTTTGAAGCAGAATAACCTCATTTATATTGAAAGATAAGTTCTTGTTTATACTGAAAGAAGAAAACAGTCCTCTTTTGAAACCTTTAAAGAGTCACTTGGATAGGTGGAACTTCTCTAGACTAAGGCAGTAAAATACTTTTGAACACAGTAAATATAAACTCTAAAACCAACCCATCACCACATCTGTTTTTCCAAGCTCTAATTGCCTTCGTGCACACAGCCACAAGTCCTCTCTACAATAGTACATAACCTCTGTCTCTAAAATTTCTGATCTAAAATCTCTTCAAGTCCAAGTCTCCCCATTAACTTTCAAAGGCATAAGAATATTGACAAGAGCAAAACAAGAAATAAAAAAGTGAAGGCTCTGTGAGGAATTAGACAGAGAGTGCAGATTGCCCCAGAGTGTGCTGTCTCTAAACAGAACACACATTCTGACTGAAATCAAGGAGAGGACAATCACAGTGAGTTTAAGGAGCAGCAGTCCTGCTTTTATGTTCTACCTGTATTCCACAGTTTCACCTGGAGGTATAATCCGTGACAACTTTTAAATCCAAGATCAAAGGTTCCCTCTCCAGCTTAGTTTGCAGAGAACATGCCTACAGTGAATAATGATTCCTCAAGGTAAATTATTTATATTTATATAACATGTAAACTGAAATGATTGGGAACAGTCCCTACATCCCTTAAATATTTGTTGTACTGTTACAAGTAACACCTGATGTTAAGTTTTTGACCTTGTGTCACTGTGGAAACTGCTGTCTTGTTCTTCCAAGCACCAGATTTAAACTTCCTTCTGAGGTCAGTGGAGACACTTATACTTCCGTAACTTGAATTCTTTTGTTTAGTCCCATATAAGATGGTCCAACTTCTCAATTTTGAAAAGAGCTGCTAGAACCAATGAAGGAAGGGAATATATCAGGTGGTGTGAATTTTGTTTAAGCTCATTCCAGTTTGAAAGCTTCTGAGAATGAAATACTGGCAAGATCACTGTAAATCACAGTTTGATTATTCAGGACACAGTTTTATACATATCTAGACAGAAACAGCTCAAGATTCATGGTCTCAGTACTACTGACTACACAATCTGAGATACTATCTGATTTTATTTTCTTCTTACCCTAACTCTCAACAAGCAGGCTGGAAAACTGCTCATGCACATTTTCGAGTTCTGCAGTGATGCTCACCACCACTACTATTAGAGAATCCATTTCAATGACATGAATAAGATACTTTCAAATGCTTAATTTTCACACAGATCAGATAAAAAGAAATGTAGATGTATCTGACATAAATTCTTTATGCATAAAGAGAACTTGTCTTCCTCCTTTGTCGATTTTTCATCTGTTTTTACAAAGTACAGTAACAGAACTAGAGTGTGAGCAAAATAAAACATCCTGTCCTAGTGTGAATACATGGTGAAATGAATTTGAGAGAATTATCAATTTACTATCAGCAACAGAGCATCATGGACTATCTCATTCAAAGACTGTTGAAAATTTGGATAGAATCAGCCCAGAAAGTTACAAAGTTACAAACTAAGATGATCAACATAAGACCAATGATTTTCCCCAAAAGAGGATGTGTATTCTTTATTAATTCATCCTGATGTACCAGTTGCTGCTGTTGCATAGTGTGCTAGTTTTGGCTGGGATAATTTTCTTCATAGTAGCTGGTATGGGGCTGAAAACAGTGTTGATAATACAGGGATGTTTTCATTATTGCTGAACAGTGCTTAGAAAGAGTCAAGGCATTTTCTGCCTCTCACTCCAACTCACCAGTGAGTAACCTGAGGGTGCACAAGAAGTTGAGAGGGGGAGACAGCTGGGACAGCTGACCCCAACTGACCAAAGGGATATTCCATACCGTATGGCATTGTGTTCAGCATTTAAGGCTGGGGGAAGAAGAAGGAAGGGGGGGACATTTGGAGTGATGATATTTGTCTTCCCAAGTAATGGTTACATGTGATGGAGCCTGGCTGTCCTGGAGATAGTTGAGCACCAGCCTGACCATAGGAAGTAGTGAATTAATTCCTTGACTTGCTTTGCTTGTGTGCAGCTTTTGCTTTACCTATTAAACTGTCTATCTCAACCCATGAGTTTTCTCACTTTCACTCTTCTGATTCTCTCGCCCATCCCACCACAAGGGAGAGTAAGTGAGGGGCTGTGTGGGGATTAGCTGCCAACTGTGGTTAAATCACGACACATAGTTAGGATATTTGACAATGACATGAAGGTCAAAACTCCCAATCTCATTAATGTTTTGGTAAGGTTGTCACCAACATCCTTAGTCTTGTTCAAATGTAATTTACCTTTGGTCTTTATTCATAATAGGGTTTTTTGCCAAACTCATGCCTTGCTTATTTCAGTGTTTACTATTTTTTTCATGATAAAGTCATTTGGAAAGGGCATGATTCATAGATTTATAGAATCTCAGCCCATATATCCAAACTCAGGAAATTAGCATTAGCTAAGTGAGCATGATATCTTCATAAACACTGAGAGTTGGGCACCTCCATGGCACAACCTCATCCAAACTGCTTTTTGGAGCCACCTGTCAGTTGCCTGCAAAAAGTATTCATGAAGGCTAACCTGTGTGCCTCAGACTCCTAAATTTATAGAGGAAAAATCTGTGGCACAAGGATTATCTGTGTTGACCATAATTTTACACATAAGAAGAGGGCTTGGGTTTGCCTGTTTCTGCCAGTTAGCCCATGCCCTTTCTGCTCTTCCTTATGAAAATGTGAGGAAATACATTGCCTGTGGTTTATTCCTTGACTTTTCACTCTTCTACTGCATAGCTCTAGATGAGAGATGATCATTTAATTGCAACTTCTTGCATAGAAATGGCATTTCTTTCAATATTTCTAGACAGCCAATAATGGCTTTGAAGGAATGTTTCACTTTAGCTGTTGAAGAGATACAGATAACAAGACTACAGCTGAATGGTATGAGAAAGGATTCTATAGTAATGCTACAATCTGAAATGTTACTGAATAAAAACCAATAATGAAATGCTACAAATTCTACCTAGACCATGAACTGAAGAAGAAAAACCAAAACAAGCAAACAAAAATAAATAAATAAAATACATGTTAGAAAATACATTTTTAATTAACTTTCTCAGGAAAAGAGTATTGGTTTTGTTTTGATGAAACCAAGTTTATCAGGTTGCTGTGGGAATCAATTGTGTAACAGCCATAATCAAAACCTAATACAGACCTGAATAAATATCTGAAATACAACTATTTTTTCTTTCTGGAGAGAAGGCAATGGACAATCCAATTTTAGGATTTGTCCATAAAGAATTCTGTAGTCAGAATTCTATAATTCTATGCTATTTTTCCCTCTTGCAAATGTAAAATTCTTCAGAAATATTTCAGTGTTGAAAGGCTTAGACAGTCATGGAATTGTTTAGCCACAGTTGTTCCTTTCAACCTCATTTTAAAACCAGAAGTCAAATGGTGTCTCCCTGTCCCAGTGAACCAGTTATTACTGATCTACATTTTAACATATTATTTCCATCCCTAGACCAGCAAAGTTGATGGAAAGTGTTTGCACCATTGAGTGAAACCCTTGCACTCCATACATTTAGCTCATTCTCAAGCAAATACAAACCCACAGGAATGCTATGAATGGAGATGGAGAAGTACATCTTAAAGTCTTGTGTTTAAACTGTTGTAAATCTGGACCTACTTGGCTTTTCACTGTTTCAAGTAACTTTATTTCAGCTTGAAGAATTCAGACATTGCAACTCTAAGGGGCATTTAGGAAAATTGTCATAGCTAATAGCTTTTACTATTGTCAATGTCTAATAATGTACCTCCCAAAATAGGCAGAAGATGTATGGCACCTCCTTACAGTGACCTTATAAACAAACGTTCAGTAACACATAATGAGAAAGTAATGAGATGGGACTGAACAGAGAAGAAAGGAAAGGTGAAATATTATTAAGATTATGTATGACTACCCAATAAAAGCTCCTACATGGGCTGATGGGCTGAAAGGAGTATTTTCAGGGCAGGAGTTAAATGCATATATTTCTGCATTCTATTTAGTGTAAATAAACAGATGGCATTTTGCTGAATTTTAGTCATTCTTGTTATTTATAAGCTGCAGCTGAAATGATGCCTAAAACATTGTTGGTGTGTTTGTGTTTGTGGGTTTTTCGTCTTCTCTTAGTCCTTCAATATTCTAAATGATGCAATTAGTTTTTTACAGTTGGGGTTTCACTTTATATTTTATTCATAGTAAATGTATATCCATAAATACACAGTCATGCACACACAGAAGGAGAAATCCTTTTACCAAGACATTAATGACTTCTGTTTGCAAAAGATAATTTTGCTAGAGCCTTGGTACCTTCTCAAATCTTAGCAGGTGGACCCTAATAGTTGAATGTAAAACTTGTTATTGTATAAAATTTCTATTACCATCAGTATAAAAAAAGGTTTTAGAGAAACAAAACTGGTTAGGATGATAAGTGTATGGTTAACTGTAATACGATTCCATTAAATCTTACTGCATTGGTTCTGTATTCATGCCATTACATTAACTTATATTACATGTGCACCCCTTGTAGAACGATGACAGTATATATAATCTTGGGAGGAGAAGCATGTGCTTTTTTGATGACAAATCATGAAAAGAAATAACCCCAGCCTTTATTGCCAGAAATGGGAGAAGAAGGATTTGTTGTACTATGCTCCCATGCCCCCCAACAACTAATGAGGAAGCTTAAAAGGCAGAAAATCTCTCCTTAATTGCAATGTTGGTAATAAGAAATGCCTTACAATAAGGTTCCTTTCTCCTCCTACCAATCTAATTATGAAAAGTTCAAGAAATCATCTGAATGTGCAGAATTCACAACAGAAATTAGAGAAGCTCAGAGCTATAGAAATGCAATAACATATTCCTCCTGGCTAGGACAGTCATGTTTTGCTCCCAAGGAGCCTCAACATCCAGAGTTGTTGACATCACAGGAAATGTATTTTTTTCCCCCATGTTAATACGCAGGTTAACTACCCTAAATTCCACCAAACATGTTAATCATTTTTAGTCTTGGAATTATTCTCACTTATATCAATTTTATATCCCCTTTCAGTACAAGAAAAACTTTGAAGGTCCAATTTTACACTTTAATATCTCCTAGCTTAATTAGAGTACAGGGTAAAGCAAATATAAACTAAATTCATTTAGCAGTATGAGTGCCACAATTAACCTGGAGAGAGATTCTCAAAACAGTCTCATCACTACAAGTGGTAAATGAGAACTAAAGGTGGCCTAATACTGGCTAACTCAGTGCCAGTTCTGGGATGCTTGGAATACTAACAGAAAAATTCTTAGGCTGAAAAAGTAAAACATTTTTATAGCAAAAATATAAATAAAATCAAAAAATATACTTTTCTAAGAAAACCAAGTGACTTTATGACCCAAAATAAAAGATTTTGTCTTATGTTCAGAATATTATCATTTTTTAATGTAAAAAAAAAAATATATGCAGGAAAATTTAGAAGTCACTATTTTAGTTAATTTTAATGTTTTAATAATTGAAACTTTTCATTTATTTTAAAATAGAAAAGTTCTACATGTCTCAGAACTAAAAAAATATTGTTTTTCACATGACCCTTCCTGATTAATTTGAAAATCACTATTCAGTCAGTCTGCACAAACCTGTATTTTGGATAGTTAACTATTTAACTGAAAATTTCACCAGCTATACCTTGCATCTGGCAAACCAATCCAACAAAGGTAAGAATCAAAAAGACACTCTTCACAACACAGTAGCCCTAATATAAATCTTTGTTAAAGTATGTAACTTAGTGAAAAACATATTCAAAGTGTGATCTTGCTGAGACACACACTTGAGAAATAATAGAAAGTACACATAGACAGACTCCTCTGAAGTAACCGGATGTAATTTTAGATCTAACACTCAGAAGTACTTCTCAGCAAAGTCAAATACAGATCTTGACACTGTATTTCAGTTTCATATTTGGGGGACCTTGTTTACTTTTCCTAGAAGAAGAGGGTACCAATCCAAATAAGTATTAAAATTAAGTTCATCTCCCACTGGACCCTCAAATTCAAGAACCGAACAGGTCTTATGATTTTTCAGAACCAGTTCCCTTAGATAATCATTGTTGTATACTTAGAGAGTTTTTTCAGGCAAAATTGGAGAACTTTACATGTTCATCTGAGATTTCCAGATGACTGTAGGCCTGGGAGTTCTGGACAAACTTCATGCGCAAAACAACCCACAGACTCACTGCATATTTTCCACTATACATTTAATTTTTCTTTTATGACCTCTTCCAGCAGAGGTTAGGGTTTGTAAAACTTCAGTCTTTGCTTGAGAGCAATATTGTTGCACACTTTAATCACTTCACAAATGAAGCTCCCTCTTAAGACAAGAACTCTGGTTTTCTGTATGTGAGGAATACGTCTAACATTAGGGGGAGCAAAAAATATCTCAAAGTGCAAACTGCTGTTTTCTCTTTCTTCTCCCAGCTTTCTTTACTAGAAGTAAACACATTTAGCATCAAGCTAGTGTTACAGCCATATGAGTGAAAAGGCTCTGTGTTTTCACAGTAAAGTGGAGAAAAAAAAAAAAAAAAAAAAAAAAAAACAAAAAACCAAACCATATCTCAGTTTACAAATAATATTGCAGGGGTCAAAAAAGTTTGACAATAAAGCAAAGTCACATACAAAGAGCTAAAAAAATCTAGACTTCACAATTTCAACTCTTCTGGAAACCAAGTGTGGGTCTTGTGTGACTTCATTAGGATGCCAGCTACCAAGCCATGAGAAACACTACAGAAGCTTCATTCAAACATAAATTTAACTCCACATTTGAAATCAATCAGGCCAAGGAAAAAATTCTTAAAATATTCACATGCAGTGTAGAGAGGAATCTCAGCTTTGAGATAACCCAGGCTCAAAAAGGGAAAAAAAAAAAAAAAAAAAAAAAAACAAACAATCACTAGAGTTCTAAGATTAAGCTCTTCAGAGATAGACTTGTTTAGCCTACACACAGAGCCACGTTGATATGTCTCTGGTCCTTCAGGAACCCAAATTAATATCTCTGCATGATGCTGTGTCATCCAAGATATATCAGCTTATTTGAAGCTACCTCAGGGATCTCTGATGTGTTTTGCTGTTATGCTTTGCATCATACAAATGTACCTCAGGAGCTGGTTGACAGAAGAATATTGTGCTGGAAAAATCAGATCTGACAGAGTCAAAAGCCAATATGTTCATTTATGTCATGGGGTCTTGGGGATGCTTGCCCACATCCCCATGTCTTTAGGCTGCCTATTTTCAGGCACAAGTTGTGAGGATCCTTGTTCTTTTAGATCCCAGTGACTTATAGGTGGCCTTAGCCACTGCTTATTTCTGAAGGATTCTTGAAACCTTGGTTGCAAGTTTGAGAGGTACAAGGCTTCTTTGACTATTTGGAAACCCAATCCAACTCTGCATGAGCTGATTAGCTCTGCAGACTGGTAACTCTCCATGCTACCTGTGCTGCCACACTTCCCAGACTATTGACTTCCATAGCTGACTGCTCCTTAGCCTGCTGCAAAATTAGAGGTCTAAATAGGACAGAGAATAACCTCCCAAAATTATTTTAAAAAGATTTTGCTCCTGCACATCACAGTTTTCAAATACGTACTTTGTCTCTGATATAGGTACTTTTTTGGTTTGGGGGGTTTTGTGTTTTGTTTAATTTTGTTTTCTCACAAATGTTTGGCATTTTCATTTAAGAGAGCCAGTATAATCCTCCTTCATTCCTCTCAATTTTCTGCACCACTTTCTCCTTGTTTCATGTCACCAGCTCAGACTTTCTTTGAGCCAAAGTATCCTCCTGGGCTGAATCAGAGATAATGAATCAGTGCTTTTCTTCTGGACTTATGCTTCCCTACAGTGAAGGCAAAAGAGGCATAACATGTTCAAGACAATTGTGTTTCTCAGCACTGTTTTTTTCTCTCAGTACTGATTATAGAAGTGTAAAGAACAATTACAAGTCAGGCCACATTCTTCCCAAAGCATAAAACTCTTGGATGGCTTTCAGCATATTTATAGGCTTCATGAAGGAACACAGAGTATGTCAATGTGCTCATTTTTATTAGAAGTACTGGTCTGTATTGGGATTGTACCTTGCATTAATTCTGCACCTTTGCAAGTATCTACTTACTTGTAAAGATGAGGAAACTTTGGATCCATCATCAAAGCTTCTAAAAATGTTCTAATCATAGCTATAAAATAGAGAAGGATGGAATGGAAAGGATTTAAAGAGGATTTCTGAAGTGATCAAACCACCTTGAGAGACAAGGTTATTTATATGCTTCAGAAGATTGCACAACAATGATTATGCTTTATTTTATTGCAGAATAGTTGTTTAGGTCTAATCGTCATAAATATTTACTTCCCTAAGACCTGTGGAGTTGGAGAGATGAGCTTACCATATACCTCTGAAGATCTGAGTTTTAAATGTCCCTCTAATAGTCTGCTTTATATAGACTTGAGGTGGTATTAGTTATCTAGCATGATATTAGCTAGATTAAGTGGAAGTGAAAGGACACCTCAAAACTGGTAAAAGCAAACAAATTTCCCAGGGATACTAATCCCAGATCAAGCAGAGAGTCTGGCTCAGCAAAACTGGTGCCACTGGCAATTTGCTTATGTGCAACCCTCTAAGAAAGAAGCCTGAAAAGAGGCAGTAAAATCGGAAACAACACCAAACCAAACAAACAGAAAAAACCCACGAAACAAAACAAAAAACCCAAACAAAACAAAACAAACAAAAAAAAAAAAAAAAAAAAAACAGCCAAACAAAACCAACAACTCCCTATTGCTGAAACATTCGAAAATTGGATTCTGGCTTTCAGACAAAAACAGGACCTATTTTCCACTCGGCTAGAAACAGTGGCTATAAAAATGCTATGTGATCAGACTAAGACTGGATTTTTTGTAAGAAAAGATTGACTGATACAAATGTATTTCATTGGGTTTTTTAGGAAATCCCGGGAGCTTTTCAACAAAAAGATTCCATTGCTTAAAAAGATACATGTAACAATTTCATTGGATTGTTGTATTTCAGAAGACTGAAATATGGTCATGTTTACAAAGACCAAAAATTTACCTACAGTTTTGATGTAATATCGATAGGGGGTTTTTAGTTTACTGATGTAAACAATACAGAAACACTCACATTAAAACATGAATCATTGAATCCTATGACAGAAATAATTTTTAGCAGGAGACTATTTCCCCATGTTTATATCCACCGCATCCTTTTTACAAGTGTCACTGTTTAAGAAAGTAATTTAAATTTCTATATTCAATTGTTTTATCTCTGCAGCTCTATGGAAATATTGCTATAACACTGGAAACCGTGAAATCAGAAACCAAAATCAGTTGTCATTACAAGGTTATACCTTACTTAGGTTCATGAACCTTTCATACAAGACAGAGTTAATCAATAATTTCACAACTAAATCTTGCAAAAGTATGTGGTTTGATGTAACAATACTGCTTCATCTGATCACTTGTTTTAAAGAAGTCACTGTTACATTATTATTTGAGTCATATTGCTGTGCTTTTTTTAACTGTTGACAAATAGTCCCACTATTTTTTGAGAAAAAGCCAAACAGGGAAACCCTCATATACAAAAGACACTCAAGAAATAAAACATGCAGACTTGTAACCTTAATACACACTGATATCTAAATATGGGCCAAGTTTGTCACATAAACATATTGCTTTGAGAAATCACACTTTAATTCACTATTTTTAATATGCTTTTCCAACTTCCTCTAAGTCGCCAGCACTTGGAAGTGGAGAGGTCTGAGGTTCCTGCCATTCTTTAGGATGAATCTATTTTACTTGTTGCTATGTCTTTATAAAATGTCAGTATTACCACATGCTCGGGAAGTGCACTAAGCATCAAGCTGTTACCTGGACCAATATCACCTTTCTTTTTCATTGTGCTTTTGAGAATGGAATACCCTAACAATTCAGTTTAGGGCTGTTAATTCTGACAATTTAAGAGTTCCCTACAGCTAAGAACACATCCAAAACAGAGGCAGAATTTAAAGTATTGTATTAGCTGGGTTAAACAATTCTCTCATTATGTTGGTATTTGTGATTACAATCTTTCACTTCTGAATCACATCCTTTTGGTCTGAATGGGAAGAATCCTAAAAAAGTGATCTGGAATAGGTGACTTCCACAAGTCCCTAATCTGAGGCACAGGCAGAACCACTCTCAGAAGAGAGTTTTTCCTAATTCACTGTTAAATGCTGACGACCATAATTTACTGTATTAAGCATTATCTTTGTGCTTTAGCAGCAAAAGAGAAATTAAATTGTTATTAAACTAAGGACAACCAAATCCCAGCAGAATAAACTTCAGAATGACTTTGACTGCATTTTGACAATCTATTTCCTGGAATTCTTTGAGACTGATTGTTACTAAAAGCAAAATTTGAGAATAGATGACCACTGACCTTGATCAGTCATAATAAATACAGCACTTTGGCTGGGAAGAAGCTGCAGTTACCAAGAAATTTCTGATGTTCCCAGACTAAGTCAAAGTTTTTCAGTCAGAATCACAAAGTGTTATTAACCTCTATTTTCAGAAGGAAATGTTTGTTCTAAAAGTAATATTGAAGATTGCAAGATTGATGTATGCATAAATATTTGTATTCTGATATATAATTGAGAAAAGACCAAAAAAGTTTAGTCAGAACAGAACCATTCTTTTTATTACATTGCAGAATTTAAAACGGCTTCATCTCTGTTGCTCAATGACTGATATATTTTAACAGTCCTCATCTCTGACTATGTTCCTTCTTTTCCTCTTTTTCTTTCAACTTTGATCTTACTCTCATTTCTACTATTTGCAAACTTTGTTTTCAGCACTGGAGATTGCTACTTCTCTCTTTTTTTAAATTCCTTTCCAATTTACTTTCAGCTAATAGCAGTTTTGCAGCTGTCATTTGCTTCATCAGGAGAAAGCAGATGAACCTGAAGTTCACCTACATTCTAGTGCTTGGGAGTTACAGAGTTTATATCTCTGCCAAATACTGGCAGAGTGAACCTAGGAAGTAGATTAAGATCAACTCACTGAAAACAGTCCATTAATTTGGCTCACCAATTTGAGACACGTCACATTTAATTTTAAGATTTTAACAGCCTAAGTGCACCGGTATCTCCAGTTGAACTCAGTGGGGAATGCATGTGTTCAGTAACTCCATCAGTTATTATTATAATACATTTCTATTGTTTGTTTCTTGTTGAGATAATGAGCAGCTGCTGCCTGTGAAACGACACAGGCTCTATGCACAAGTCAGAAACCAATACATGTCACTGTCAAACTATTACATGCAATCCAGCACTACCTAGTGCAAAAGTAGCTTGTAAGTATTCCTGAGGAGTCTCAATTCCCAGAAGAAGTACAGACAACTGCCAGCTTCTGAAGGATACCAGTAAATTACCTCAGCAAATAGAAAGGAAAGTGGAAGGTCCCTAATTATATGTAAAATATATATTTTTTAGTATCATAGACTTGGTTCATGTATCTGTGCCTTGTGAAAAGAGAAGGAAAGAAAGTAAGTTTCTTGACTATTTCACTTACTCTTGCTTAGGTCAGAGCCATACACCTCATCCTTTGCCACTGGCTTCCAAGTAAGATTGGACTTGTTTGTTGTCTGTGATTTTGGTACCTCAGCGAAGAAGCTCTCCTACAGGTCTCTATCACCTCATGCCCTAAAAAGACAAATGTTATAGTGAAATTAATTAGTACCTTCAGAAAAATACAAACAGTAGGGTGAAATCCTGAATCTACTGTAACCAAAGTTTTGCTATAGAATTTAATAAGATCAAGGCTTCTCTCAGATTCTTTGTAACTTTTATCTTTACAGGTTAGGGACTTGGCCTGTCCACCAGAACCCAAAAGTTCAAACAAGAAGAGGTGAGAATGAGTATGATAATAGCCCTCGGATACATTTGGACAGGAAGGGAAGTACTGTGTTGCTCATCTTGAAAGGCTCTTAGAAATAACTTTCAGGTGTGCACCTGTGTTGTGGTTTAAGCCCAGAGGGCAATTGAGCACCATGCAGCTACTTGCTCAATTCTTACCCCTTCTGGCATAGGCAGGAGAAAATAAAGCAAAAGGCTTCAGGATCAAGACAAGTCCAGAGAGGGATGACTCACCAATTATGATCATGGGCAAAAGACACTCAACTTGGAAAGAAAGAACATCAACTTGATTTGACCACCACCACCACTAATTTACCAGTCAAACAGAGTAGGACAGTGAGAAATACAACCACATTTTAAAAACACCTTCCCTCCAACCCTACCTTCTTCATGAGTACAACTTCACTCCTTATTTCTCTACCTCCTCCTCCCCAGAAGTGCAGGTGAGTAGGTGATGGGGGTTGTGGTCAGTTCTTCAGCTGTTGTTTCTGCTGCTCCTTCCTCCTCAGGGGGGAAGACTCCTCACACTCTTCCCCTGATCCATCATGGGGTTCCTCCCACAGGAGACAGTCCTTCCCACTGACTGTAGCTCTTCATGATGAACTGCTTCAGCACAGGTCCCTTCCATGCACTGAAATCCTCCCAGCAACAGACTGTTCCAGCGCAGGCTTCCCTCAATCCCAACCTTCCCTGGATGAAGCCACATGCTCCAGCATGGGGAACTCCACAGGCTGCAGGTAGGCATCTGCTCCACCAGTGACCTCCATGGGCTGCAGGGGCACATCCTGCCCTCTCACCGTGGGCTGCAGGGGAGTCTCTGCTCCAGTGCACCTCCCCTCCCTACCCACTCACCCCAGCTGCTTTCTTCCACTGGCCTCAATGTTTGCATAGGTATTTCCCTCACTGCTCTACCTTTCCATCTCAGGTTCTCCTTCTTAAATACTTTATCACAGAGGAGCGGCCACCATGGCTAATTGGCCTGGCCTTGGCCAGAGGTGGGTTCAATTTGGAGCCAGCGGAGCTTAGAGAAACTTCTCACAGGAGCCAATGCTGTATCCCCTCTCCCTCGATACCAAAACCCCACCACATACAAACCCAACACAACCTGTTTCTCTTATTTTACTTGATGCACTCCATAATGGATATATGTGTTTAAAAGCAACATATTAGCCTTGCATTTAAAAATAAGCCCATGTTTTTAATTCTTTGTCTAGACAGTGGTTCCAAAAAGCTCATTCTATTTTCAGTCATCCCGAAATTCAGAGTTGCATTTATTATAAAATATTAATGACAATGACTTCAACCCTGCTCTGGAGTAGCAGCAGGGACAGCTTCTAATTACCAGACCTCTTTAGGATTCATCTATTGCCCAACATTTTACCTTAAACTTCTTTCCTCTCTAGCTTTACCTCATTGATCTTTGTCTTGCCATCTTCTAAGGCTTTATAATTCTATCCTTTATTTTTATGGTTACCTTGAAGGTGTTTATAGACTGTAGAAGGTATTTATAGACTTTGATCATGTCCCCCCTGAGGCTGCTCTTCTCCCAGTTGTATATTAGTTTAGCTCCCTGCATGTTAGCTCATATATCTCATTTTCTCATCTGTGCACCATTTTTGTTGCCCTTCCTTGTATTTTGTCCTGATTGTTCTCTGTGTTTATATATGATAAGAGTCAGCATTATATGGAATACATAATACAGGAGAATTCCAAGTGGTTTTTCCTCCAGTCATATGTAAAGCAAAACAATTACTGCATAAACCTCAAGCATAGTTTTAAACAGGCCCATTTCAGCTCTGAAATCAATTTTAGTCAAATCACAATAGCATTGTGGGGCTGAAACCTCTGCTTTTTCCTATATATTCTGTGGCCAAGTAATTTAATTTCTGTATCTTGCACTCAGAGATTTCAGAGTAGTTTTCATCTAGGTTCTCACATTGCTGTATTTCAAAGGCAAGGAGGAATATGAAGAAATAGTTTCAGTTTGAACCTACACCTTTTAAGTACATGTGTAGAGCACTGGCTTTTATGTTCACTAGCCTGCTGCCCTGTATTATCAATATTAATGGCAGCTTTGTTTTTAATTTCAACAGAAATAGTCAGGCTCTGGGACTGGGTGATGTCCCCTGGGTCTCCTGTGTTCTAATGACAAGTGAAGTAGCACATCTTTTACTGTTCTTATTTCTGTTAAATCTTTGTCTGCCATGTCAGTATGCGTTTCAGTAACACACAACTACTTTCATTGCCTTTGTATAAAGGGGCTAACTAAGAATGTTTTCTTCAGCACTTTCCTATATAGACTGTGCTTATATACACTTCCTTTATCCCCAGTTAACCTTTCAGTTTCCCAGCTCCACTTAGGATTAGAGTCTAAAAATATCTCACCCCCCTGCATAGAATTTTATCCCTTGAATAGTCCTGCTAGTTTCATGAAGAGCTATTCAGCTAGAGTGAAAAAAGCTGTATTAATATTTCACCTTATTTTCAATATTCTGATCAACTACAGCTGGCAAATTTTTCTACACATTTCAAATACATTTTATTTTTGCTGCAGATACTAAAAGCTTTTTTATTTTTTCAAGAAGAAAGTAATACCAGTGCTCTGACGACTTACATGTACAAAATGATTACATGGTGAAGAATGCTATTTAGATTTCAATGCTTTATGTAAATAATCCAATTATGCAATTAGACAAAGCCTAGTTAACTAGGGTTAAAACATGTGCAATCAAATAGTGCACTTATTAGGTGAAATTTTAGTATGTCATCTCGCTCACAAGTATAATTAAGTTGCAAAATTAATCTATATGTAAATAAGTGGAGTTCTTGTATTTGAGGATAAACAAAAATCAGAGATAAGCCATCATAACTTTGATCGTCAAAATGTATCATTTATAGCTAGTAGGTTCATAAAGAGGTTTGAAAAGAGTCTATTTCCAGGCCAGAATCTAATGAGATAACTCGATTTTTGCTACCCTGCCTCCTCATGTGCCATGTTTAGAATGACAAATTCAAGATACTTATGAATCTGCTTTGATATCATTTGAAAGTCATACCCCTTCTTTTTTTTACCACTATACATTTACACCAGTAAATTCTGATGTTCACTGGACAACCCAACTTAAGTAAATTTATTTGGCACATTTTTATACAGAAATTGTTTTATTTTTTGGGGACTCACAGGGATCAGTCAGAAACTTAAAAGTGAAGAAACTGAGGGAAGGACTCTCCCCATCTGTTTTCAGCCTACACCACAGAAGACTCAAGCCATATAAATCAGCTGTCAAACCCTTTAGATATTTTCTGTTTTGCAATCTACAGTCAGGAGACATGTCACAAGTATTCAAAATGACACAAGGCTGATGGCTAATTTTGTTTTGTTTTTTCCATTTTTAAGGCTGCTTTTGTCTTTTTATTATAAAGGAAAATTAAACTGAACAATGCACTGGCCATAATTACAGCAGTAATCTACTTTATATCAATGTCTTGCTGGTTTATCCCTCACTGACAATGGAAAATACCCACAGCACCCACTCAGGCAACTTCTGGAAATGTTTCAAGTACTTGTCTAGAGCTGGATAGGAGCTTTTACGAGATTAAGTCTCCCACTGTTCTTTTGTACTCTACTTCTTCTGCAGAAGTACATAAGTTCACTACTGCCTATGGTTTTTAATCAAATTTATGACCTTTAATTTCAGGTGGTTGATTTTTGTAAATCTTCTCATTTTTTGTGGTAATAACAAAGCATTTAAAGTAAATACTAGCTAGGAAAGCAAACCTACTTCAGGTCATTAATATTATCTTCTGCGCAGCAGTGGATCAGCAAGGTTTGTTTCAGAATTGACAAGGTCTAAAAATCTCTGCAAAATAAAAATACCAAATGTAGCTTGGCACAGGCTTCCCCGGGAGCCTGTGCAGTCCCAAGACCTGAGACTCGCTATGAACACTCTTGAGAAATCTTATTCAGGAATGAAGCGTGTGTGGCTAGTCCCCTGTGAGGCCAGGGGTGTGACCTCTGCCTGCCCACCCTCAGTGTCACCAGAAAAACCCAGGCCCGGGGCAGCTCCCGGCTCTTGCTCCAAAGAGAACAGGCGCACCTACCACAACATTTGCTGCTCCGAAACATGCTGTCCAGCCCTGCTGAAAGGATGGGCTAATGGACTGGGTTTAACTGGGCGGGCGGGCTGGCGGGAAGCTGCCTGGAGCCCCTGCTGCAGGCGGCCCTGAACCGCCGCCGGCCGGTCACGGCCGGTTCCCGCCAGTTCCCGCCGATTCACCAGCAAAGCAGGGGAGGTCGCCTGCCGCTGCGTGGGCACAGTGAGGCACTGTCTGAGGGGCTGGGGAGCTATTCCCGCCCAGCCGCCTCGCCAAAAGGGAGGGGAGGTGCTGGGTGGATCGTGCAGTGGCAGCAAAGGGGAGCTGAGGCAGGAGGGGAAGGAAGGGTGGGCTGAAAGAGAGCCTGGGCGAGGGACAAGGGTGGTTCCCAGAGCATGTGCTCAATCTGTGGGGTTTCTCATCTGAATACCCTGATTGGTAATTAAATGTTCATTTAGACACCAGAAGGAGCCTTGATTCTGGGAACCTGTGGTAGCAGCACGCTTGCGGAGAGGCGGGAAGTGGAGCCTGAGGGGACCCAAGGGGGGTCCTGGGTGGGAGGGCGATGGGGAAGAGCAGGGACTTGGCCTGGGCTGGGCCTAACTCCCGCCAGAGGATCTGTGAGGTGCTCCCCCGGGGCTGCCGAGGCTGGGACACCCTGCATCGCTGTGGCGGGACGGGGCGTGCCGCTTGGAAGGACTGTCCTGCACATGGAGGGGAGGTGTTTTGGAGCAGGTGCGGGAGGTGTGTGTTAGCCAACTGCCTGATCTTCTTGTTCCCACAAAGCCGATACTCCCATGGAAATATCCGAAATGTGAAATTTGTAATGGATGAATATTCAGTCTGCTCTAACGTTCTTGATGTTGTGTAGATATGAGGCCTGAAGTTTTTAGTAAGAGTTCAGGTTATGATGATGTTAAACTTGGTAATTAATGTGTAGAGGTAAGGGCTGGAATTTGTAATGGCTGTATGTTCAACCTGATATAATTTTCTTGGTTTGCTGTCAGCATTTTGGTGTGCATTTTGTAGGAGCAGAAGATGAGTTTTGTAATAGACACATGTTCAGTTTGTGAATGATGGCAAGACATTGTGAAAAATGAAGAGATATATTTTGAGTGTCAGTCAAGCATCCTTAGCAAATTGACATTCTACCCATCTAGGTATTCTGTGATTTGCTTCGCTGCTACCAGGCCATTCAGCTAATGAATCTGAATATAATAATCTGAGCTGATTCCTACTTAGCTTCCTCAGTTGGAAGCTCTGGTGCCTTTGAGATGCATGTTACTTTTTGCAAGCTTGCTTACAGTGGATAGAAAACCCCCACTAAGGATTAAAAATACAACACCTGGGCGATGAATAGACACACATTCATTTGGAATAAACTTTACACCCAGCAGAGGTCAGCACCATATCCTGAAGCAAGGCTAAGGAAGACTAAAGACACTAATTATTGTAGTCATACAATTGAAATAATGGGAACCTTACAGTATGAGTGATAAACAACTAGAAAATTAATGAGCAGGATGCCTGTCTTCCATCAAAGGACAGCCAAATGTCTGTACAAGATACTACAGAAGACACTGGCATTATGTGCAGACCAGAACACTATTTAAAGATTTGTGGCATGAACTAAACACATGGTGTTGCTAATGACTGGATCTTGTGTGCCCACTGTGTATGGGTGAAGTAATTAATCATTTTAAAATTACACAATGGGAGATTATAATTAATAAAGGAATAAATTATATAGTATATGAAAGAGGAGAAGTATAACTTGGATCCTTTGGATTCAGGATGCCAGACTATATAAGTGCTTTTTCAACACTTACAGGCTTTTTGTCACTGTACAATATTGTGCTTGTTGCCTGTACAATTAATCCAGTTTTGAGTTGCCTCGAGTTTTGTTCTGATCCAGGATGAAAGAAACAGCTTTCTGGAAGAGATAGGATTATAGAGAGTTTGGAGCAGTGTTTGTTCTACCCCAAAGTCAGGGCCCTTGGATAACCTGAAGATCCAACAGTCACCAGCAGTCACGGGATTGTTCACAGTGGCTAATGGCAGATGCAGAAGAGGCAACTTATATGAACAATTACAATTATCACAAATTTGCATCCAGAACATTGACATAGCTTCCTGAAGAAAGCCTTCATGTGCTTACAGACATCCCTGGAGGTATTAGACAAGCTTTAGCAGAGAAAGCAAGAGAGACAATGGTGTCTTTATCGTCCAGTGGTATGAAACCTGGCGTAAGTGAATTTCATCTCCACATCTGACCTCAGCTTCCCTTCAAAGCATTGGAACCATTGTCAGGACTCAAACCTGTGTATTACACAGTTCAGAGACCTCCTGTTTTAAGCAGATACTATATAAATTTCCTTCAAGCCTTCTCCTAAACCCTGATGTTAGGAAGTGATTGAGGCCTGAGAGATGCAAGAATTACCTGCTATAGCTGTGTTATAGTCCCTTTTACCCAAACACATTTTCACATGACTTTGGTGAGCCTGTGCTCTGTTCATTGGGCCATGATGCTTATTCCTCTGTTCTGGAGAGCCATGGACCCTGAAATGCATCTGGCCATGTTTTCAAGAGGTATCAGTGTTACAAAAATGTATAGCCTTGTGTTTCTTTTGGGGAAGAGATGATTTCTTACTGTAGGGCAGAGTGAACATCCCCCCTCATGCTGGAAAATACTGATGGGCATTCCTCCACAGAAACCGAGAGAATATTTGATGAATTGAAGTTTCAAAGAGTCAATCTAATCTGTGCCCAGTTGTCTGGCACCATGTGTGGGTGTAGAGTGGGAAGCTGAATGAGGGAGTGTAGGCTTTCAGTGTAGGGCCTCGATATGTTGTTGAAATATAAATGGTAAAAAAAATACAGAAAAAGACTATGATTTTTCCAGATAAGTAGGGGTTTGGTATTGGAGTCTCCATTACCAGAAATGGGCTTTGATGATTTCAAGAGGCCTTGGATCAACTCCTATGTATACAGTCCTAAAGAGCCTTTTGAATCATAATTTACAGTCATACTGAACAAAGCAACAATTTGAGTTCTTGATTTTGCGTGACACACATTTGTAAGTAGTTATCTGAATGACCCCCTTTCAGCCTGATGAAAATCTTACATAACATGTTCTAGAGCTCTCAATACTTGCCTAAATGCATTAAAGGGTAAATGTATCTATGGGGAGCATCAACGCCATTAGCAGCAGCTTCTGCTTTTCCACTCTCCAATAATTTAATAACCTTCAAATGCATACACTTCTGAAAATGTCAAAACATGAGCAAAGGGAAAAGAACACTGTATCTATTCAATTACAGACATGGGGTATCACAGGAAAAGCGAGTTTGTCCCTTGGACTGAACAGGAAGGTTGATGGGATTAGTAAACCGACCACTGTTCATGTGAATCATTTGTATACTGTACGCTTTTACAGAACATTACCCATGTAATAGCTGCACAGAGTTTATTAGTACATATGGCAGTAACGTGCACAGTGTCCTTATTTGTTGGTGGTTTTGTTTCATTATGCTTTCTCTTACAAACTAACCAAATCTGTTAAAGCACAACTCAGCAAAGCCTTGTCTTTTTTTCAATTAAGTCGTTGTATGCATGTAAATTCAAAAACCAGTAGTGCAAGCATTGCATCTTGCTGTCACTGCATACTGCATCTAGCAAAATAAGGTCCTTCTACTAGTACAGATCTCAAGGTGCTGCAAGAACAATAAAAAAAACAAAACACCACAAATGTTATTCAATCCAAATCCACTCCCTCTGCTGGTGGATATATGTCTCCTGCTGTGTGTTCACTAGCAAAATCAGTCACCACACTAAGAAGCAACAACAAAAATTCACTTTATAAATGTCTCATAGCAAATAAGCATATGGGCTGTAGAATTTTAAAACATTTAAAAGAAATATCCAACCCCTGAATTATAAAAAATTGTTATTTAGGAAAAAAAAAAAAAAAAAAAGACTATAAAAAATAGAAGGACTTCTCATGCAAGAAATAAGGCATTTCCAGAACATAATCTGCTCTAGAAAACTGGAGCAGAAATGGTCAACATGAAATTATAACAAGCTCTTGACCTTCCCTGCCCCTTTATGCATTTTTATGAAATGATGTAATTCATTATTTCCACCGATGTGTGGCGAGTGGTGGGCCAGCTTATTTTGTATTCATTTATTCAGTCCTGAGTAATCTGTGTTTAATAGAGTGCTGGAGCGTGTCAGAATGAACAATTAAACCCTGATTGTTGTAGAAGACAACTTGCCATTATTGCCAACATTAGTTGTATATGCTTTATTTTTTTTAATAACGAAGGCACGTTGCAAGTTCAGTATATAATCCCCATATTAAAATTGTGCACATTTTTATTTAGAATGGAAATACCTCTCGTACACTTGGGACAATAGTACTTTGCATTGAGGTCTCAGCTGATTGATGATGCAGGCTCTAATTTTTTGTCAAGTCTGTACTGCAAGGATAAGCAGACTGGGGCACTAGGAAACACTAGGAGAGGACTGGGTTGGAGAGATCAGCTATCCTATCAGCAGGGTGCAAAGTATTGAAAGAATATATTCTACAGTGCAGAAATTGAGTGTTTTTTCTGACTTCTCAGAGGGGAAAAAAAATGGCAGCCTGCTTCAGGGATAATACGTTTGATAAATCCCTCCACCTGGCAGGTAAAAAGAAAAATATCCAGGAGCATTTTAAATGAGTGGGGCAGAATACATACAGAGAATCCCAGAGCGTGAAGAGGCTGTGGAAGAAACAGTCTAGTGAGAATTACAAAAGATTAGGATAGTGTGTATGATTTTTTTCTACCTTCACCTAGATGAAGTCATAACTGTTCCAGTGTGGCCCACAAAGTCCTAGAGGACTGAATCTCTAGCTCTGCAGTTCAGCCAGTGGGAGCCTGTGCCTTTGGGGTAGAAATACCTGAGGTTTACGCTCACTGAATCCTTAAAATTTCAGCAGTGTAATTACAACCTTGGATTATAGTGTTTGAATATATGCATGAATATCATACCATCTTGTGACAATTTGGCTTTTCTCATGAGGGAAGTGCAGAGATCTCCATGAATTCCATAAGCAAGAAGCATCAGCAATTGAATTTGCATCATGAAATGAGCCTGGTGAAGGGCCTGGATGGTCCAGATTTCAGTGCAAGCTGGGTGTGCATGCAGGTGGCTTTGTGCGTGTGTTTGTGTTACTGTCTGGTGGGATTCATCCTCTCTGCCATCTTTACTTTGATAGTTACAGCAAAGCTATATGTGCCTGTCTGTGCAACCCTCACAACAGCTGTGTTAGGAGGCCTGGGTGGTTTGGATGAGTTTTGCTGGCTTATAGCTGTTGTCAATCCTGAGTCAGCAGAATATCACTGCAGCCGAATGTGTGCACTATCTTTGTCTCTCCCCAGCATGGGCAGTTATGGTGTTTAACACGCACCAAGGCAATGAAGATCCTTTGAAACCTTCCATTGTGTTGCACCACTGGACAGTGGAATAGAAATAAGAGAGGAACTGCAAGTGTCCTTTTCCCTCTCTGGCAAATGGAGCACTTGCTTTTGGAAAACTGGCAGTGTCTCATCTTTCCTTTCTCTTAGTATAAGCTGCTGAAGTGGGTCACACTGGGAAGTGCCCTGTCACATGAATGAAGGTGAATGTGTGGAAGCAGACCAGGTCAGTTAAATATCAACCATTAGATGATATCTCAAGTGATCACCAACCATGCACTATCTTCATGCCCTGTAGATTATCAGACACTAACGATGTTGCATTGCAAAGCATGCTGGGGAGGTAGCGGGGGGTAAAGAACAGCGAGAGCAAAACATTTCAATGTTGAAGGCACCAAATACAGAGCTGTTTGCCAACAGTTCCCTGCCCTGGGGTGTTCAGAAGGAAAGAGGAGATATTTTGTGTCAAGAAGCAGGTGGCTGGAGGAAGTCCTAAGAGAGCTCTGTGATCCTGTGTCATCAGCTGTGCCTGTGTTTGCTCCTCGGTGCAATGAAGCCTTATGAGGTAGCAGCAGGAGTGGTGTCTAGCATTTATGTGCTTACGCATGTAGCCAGCTATGAATTTTTAAGACTGCAGAATGAAATTCGTTTTGCAATAATGAAGATTTTATCTGAGGTAACAAGGAACACCAACTCCATGTTTCAATTCAGAGGGATGACACAGATAAAGCAAGCCTGCAAGTAACAAAACAGATAAACACTTGTAGGTCAAACCTGTTCTGTTAACACTATGAGATACGAAGTTATGAGAAAGGAAGTGAAAAAGTGCAAAATGCTTATCAGCACAGTGCATACCACCTCATGCATAGAAAACCATAGCTCTCATTCTTTTCCACTGGCTCCAAGAAAGCTACAAAATCCAGCACTGGAGAAGAAGTTACAAGGTGCATCTTACATGGTTGTGCAAACTGCGTCAAGTACTGCAGAGGGTTAGAAGCACTGTGCTAGACAGAGGAATAGCTCTTCAGCGATGACTCCACCTGACATTTCTGATTATTTATTTCACTGTTGGTTCTTGCAATGTCTTTCATGTATCAGAATCCTCAGAACACAGTGTCTTCTCTCAGTGGAAAATACAGCTTGTTGAATTATGTTAGCATACCAATTAGTACAGATTATGTTTTACAACTGACCAGTCAAACTGCAAATGTTTCTTTCCTAAGCTAAAGATGGTTCTTCCCTCCATCCCAAAATGCACATTTGAATCCCTAGCAGCCCATTGACCATGGTGATGGCAGGAGTTGGAAGCAGATTGCTTTCAAGGTAAACAGCAACTCATTGTCTCATTCTCCAGCACAGACAAATTTACAATCAGCAGGCTACATACTGCCAGCTAAAAACACAAGAGCTATTAAGGATTATATAAGGTGCTCATTGAATGTGTCTAGCAGATTAGCACAGTTGTTTAGAGCAGGTGTTTTGTTAATTGTGATATATTCAGAACTGCACGCTGTGTTTGAAATGACCCTTAAATGGCCACCTCACAGCAGTGAGATGAGAAGACGTAGTGCACTGAGCTGTGAAATAAAGCAAGGAGGGAGGATGACCGTGGCCCAAGACCTATTCACCTATATTCATTGCCAGTGTTGTCAGGGCAGCCTTTTTTCTCATGCCCCAAAGCTTTGATTCTATTTTTAATCTTTATTTATGGATTATTATCTAGTATTTTGCAAAATGAGCTAAGCTGCTTTTAAGGAAGCTTGTAAAATAATTTTGAACTAAACTGTATGAGCCCAAAAGGTGAAACTTATGTGAGTTGGAGATGAGAAGATCTTCGTTAATTTCTTTGTTTTTTCAAAAGGTAAATAATGCTATATGTGAAGCAAATTTTCCCCACACACCCCCATTACATGTAGAAGCACTTAGACTTGGGTTAAAAGGGACTTTAGACTGCTGCAATAGGTAGATCACAAGGTTTCAGAAACACAGTGTAGCAGAAAGAAGGCCGAGACAGCTGCTAGCAGGGTCGGTGGCTGATGGCACAGACTGACTGTAACAGTGAGAGTTACTTTTAAGGAAAAATTGAACCAGAAAGGGCTGGTGATGTGCTCAGCTCCCCTTGCAGCACATGGCTGCCCAGGCAGGTGCCACTGGCTGATTTGCTCTGCCTGGGGCAGGCAGCCCACCCAGGGTGGCCAAAAGCTCAGGTGTGGGGAGGGCAGGGGGCACCTGCCGGGTCCCAGCTCCGAAGGCAGCAGCAGGAGAGCAGCCCGGGGGTGAGGCCTCCCAGGAAAGCCCCTGGGAAAGGCAGGCTGTGAGGGTGCCGAGGCAAGGCTCTGAGAAATACAAAGGCTAAGGAACAGTAAGGCACCAAAAATCATAGGATAATTGCAGTTTAACTCATTAATTAAAACTGATTTCAACAAGCGGACTGCCTGAGAAGACTGAATTCACAAAGAAATTAAGCCCTTTCGTTTTGTCTTTTTTCACCCAGAAGACTTTGATATGTTTCTTTCTGAATTGTGTCTTCGGGCAAATTTTCCCTTTAAAAATAAATAAAATGGAGATCCCCCCAAAAAATAAATGCCTGGAATTGAGTATTTATTCAGTCCCCAATTTTTTTCCCATTTGTTTACTTTGTTGGCTGACAAACAAAGAAATCCATTTTTCACACAGCTCTAGTACGATATTAATCATCATGAGTACAAACAGCAGAGTGAGTCTAAGCCCATGTGTATTCATACTGTGTTATGCTGCTCCATGCTTCTGCATACTGAGTAGTACCTACTCCAGAAGTAAAGAAAATGAGGCTGTGTGTGATTGAACGCGTGAATAAGGCTGGCAGTTTCAGGTCAGTTAGCTACTCTTGGGATCTCAGATATTAACATTGTTATTTTGGCCTAAAGAGATAATAACTGCAGTTCTCTTTTAAATAAATAAACCTGAGTCCTTTTCTTTACCTCTTTTTTCCTGACAGCTTTTCTCACATGACTTCACATGGCTGAAAGCTCACTGCAAGGTAAAGGAAGAGATACAGATTACAACAAAGCAACATGTGAGAAATGCAAATCATGTTTGATGTGCAGGCACAGGAAGGTTTTACAGTTCAGAGAGTTCCTGGAAGTGTTCAAAGCAAGGAGAAAGGTATATTGCCCCTTCCATGCTAAGCTTCATTCTGAGTATCAGGAAGACTTTTCACCACAGTGCTGAACACAAGCATCTTCAGGAGAAAAAACAAACAAACAAACAAACAAAAAAAAATAACCAACCAAACAAACAAAACAACCAAACCCACAAACAAAGTAACTTTCGTTACTGAATGCAGAATCTAAGATCCAGACCTTAAAGACTAAAATTTTAGGCCCTGAATCACTTTTCACCTGTATGAAACTTCCTTCCAAGGAATTTCTACAGCAACCTAAGAAGAGTGGAAGCAGTTCATACAGGCATTTTCTCAGGTCCTCTGCTGTTCATATCATTAAAATACAGAACAGTAAGAGGAGTAGAAGGGCTTCTTAAGGCATGTTATATCCAGTGGTTTGGTAAGGTAAGTGTTTGCGATCATGGGCAGTGATAGATAAATTGATGAATAAATGGATGTCTGTCAGAAAAATAGGTAACAGTAACACATCCATCAAAAAAGTAAGAGTGATGCGGCCACATAGAAAGTTACCACCTGTTCTGTTGTAACTGCCAGTGTTTGCACTTCTTATGAGTAGCTAATCCAGAGAAAATTGGTCCACAAAGAAAGAAGCTTAAACTAAGTCCTGTCTAGATCATATGTCTGAATAAAACATGCTTGCAAAGCATCAAAGAAATTCTGTACCTTTCTGGGTGGATACATACTTTTCGCTGGCTTTAAATGGGTTTAGGTAGTCTCAAATTTATGACAGACTTGCTCAAGAGAAACTCTTCAACCTTTCAAATAGAAATATTCACAGTATTCTGATAAACTCCAGCTGAAATCAAGCAGATCAGGAGATAAAGGAAAGGCAAGGAATATATATCACAGTTGAGAGTCCACCTTTAAGTTAGGAGGGAAATTGAAGTAATAATAAACCAGGTATTTCACCACATAAAAAAAAAAATAAAAAGAGGAATTGACTCTGCTGTAAAGGACAAAGAACAGTCATTTTAGGAGACAAAACAAAGCAATACTTACGTACACTGGAACAAAAAGCTTTTTTCAAAATTGAGTCTCTTTTAGACCTGAGCAGCAACAATAATGCATCTGTTGTAGAAGAGCAGACTAAAGGTGTTAATTAGTTACTGTGATGTCTCAGAGCTGCATTAGTGTAGCTGTTTATAGTTAGGTATATGTCTACCAGTACCCAGTATGTGGAGACTGATGCTAAGAATAGATTAATACTAAGAGTGGTGGTTGTTTCAGGAAGTTTCTACTACCTAAATGTGAGACAGTTCTGCTTATGTTATTTCTTTCTCTTCCAATAATCCAGAGGATTTGAGGCTCTGCCTTGGGCAATGGGATATGCATAAGGTCCACCAGCTGATAAGCAGTCTCAAGAGGTATTGTGCCTAAGGCTGTGGTTCGATGATACAGTAAATTCAGTTTTCAATCTCCTAACATAACTTCAAAAACGTCACAGCTATGTGAACTGATATCAGCCACACTGCTAGTGCAAGTTTGTTTAAAAATACTCAGATGGGTGAATTTGTTGCATCAGACTTCACACTGCATCAGACTCTGCCTGCCTGCAGCACTCTAAGTTTAATTGCTAGAGCAGGAGCATAATCCCAAAGGCAGGTATTCTGGCTAAGGATCCAGTTTCACATTACGGTGACTTCATAGTACCAAAAGGCTGCTGCTAGAAGAACAATTCAGCTCCTCCATCTCCTGTCAGCAGCTCACTCCCACTGACGGGTATGACATCAGTGGAGGAACACTTTGTATTTCCAACACAAAGAAGGGAGGCGGGGGGAAATGCACAGGACTGGGGGCCAGAGCAGCATCATGTTCTGGCAACATCCTGCAGTAGCGTTAGTGAAACTGTAATGTGGAACCACACCCTAAACTCAGCAGACGGGCAATAATACCTGTATGCTTTAATCAGATTTAAAGTGCCGAGCTGGTGGATCTGGATGTTCAGTATTGACGACTGCAGAATCATGGCAAAGGCACCTCTGTGAGTCACAATTCTTCCAGTGCACCCTGCTTGCTGCTGGCATGGAGCCTTCATCAGTGCCTTATTTCGCAATAAATTACTACCACAACCCTGCACTTCCTTCATTTCACTGGTGACTGTGACTACTGCTGTCCTTCTGGACCAACTTCTGATGGAGAAAAGGTAAGCACCACCGTGTAAGTCAGAATCTGTTTCAAGCACCTGCCTAAGCTGATTCATAAAGACTTTATTAAAAACGTAAACTTTTTATCTTCCCAGTCTATGTGTTAAAACACAGCCCAGAAGCTGTTTTTTTTTTTTTTTTTTTGTTGTTTCACAATTACAGTAACTCCTCTTTAGCACCAAATTGCTCAAGCCTCTTCAAGTCCTCCTCTCAGAGGAATTTATTAGTTTATGAAGTCATGCCATTTATTCACAAATAGCATCCTGGTCTCTTGAATGCATCTGTCAACAGACAAAAATAAATAAATAGATCAAGCTTCCTCCAGGTTCCTCCCCCCCTTTTTTTTTCCCCACCTTTCTTGACATTTATAAAATGTTATAAAACTTTCTGCCAGGAAAAGTATAAAATACATTTACAGTATAGTTGTTTTGTTGATTACAAAAACGTTGTTGCAGTAGCAATAAAGCAATAAGCTTGTAAATCTCCTCTGTATACTTGGCGTTCATTAAATTTGGTGGAGTGACAGATACCACTCTGCAAAATAAAGTATTTTCAAGGGAAGATGCAACACATACTGTTTTCAAGCCTGTTTCTTACGGCAAGTCAGTCAGTTGTCACACTAAATCTTAAGTGGAGATTGATGAGGATTGTTGGGAATATCATATTTGTCAGAGAGGTGTTGGGTCACACAGTCTTTTATTTTTCAACAAGCGCACTTGTTAGACGGTATCAGTTACAGTCCCTGCACCAGTGGTTACTCTATCCAGTATGCAATCTCTATGCTCCTTTACACATACTGTGAAGATCCAAGCATCTTGTCTGAGGTTAACCAGCTGCCAACTGATCTTAGTGTCTGTTACTGTTGGTGTGACATCAGCAGTTTGCCTGTATCCTTTGCACTGGACATTACTGACTTCTGCTCACTAGCTGCAAAAGTCATTTTTTGCAAGGAAGATTTCCAAGCAGCAGATTCCAGTGAACCATTGACTTGGTATTTGATATTCATGGTGAGTGCTTGGTTGCTTCATACTCCTCATTAGAGGATGAACCGTTCTAAATTACAGAGGAGAAATAATATGAGATGAACTGTGATAGAGCAAGAAAGGAGTCGAGAATGTTTCTACTTCTGTGCAGATATACACACAAAGAATTAAACATTAGTATGAACAACGTGTCGTTCATATGGGAATTGTCTGACTCCTATCAAGGACTAAGGATTTTTAACTGTAGAGCTAAGAGCTCTCTTAAGATTTTGAATCAAAGGACAGGATTTGACTTCAAGACACTGGAGTTCAGATAATTTCATTCTTCCAAAGGAGATAGAAGTTGATGGGGAAGGATGGTGCTGAAGACCTTGGTCTGAAAACCCTTCCTGTAAGGTTGTGGTTGAACAAAGGAAACACAGAATCACAGAATGGTTTGGATCAGAAGGGACCTTAAAGATCATCTAGTTCCAACCCCCTGCCATGGGCAGGGACACCTTCCACTAGATCAGGTTGCTCAAAACCCTGTCCAACCTGGCCTTGAACCCTTCCAGGGAGGGGGCAGCCACAAATTCTCTGGACAATCTGTTCCAGTGTTTCACCACACTCATAGTAAATAATTTCTTCCTTATATTGAACCTAAATCTACCCTCTTTCAGTTTAAAGTTGTTACACCTCATCCTATCACTACATGCCCTTGTAAAAAGTCCCTCTCTGGCTCTCTTGTAGGGCCCCTTTAAGTACTGGAAGGCCACTAGAAGGTTTCCTCAATGCCTTCTCTTCTCCAGGCTGAACAACTCCAACTCTCTCAGCCTGTCCTCACAAGGAAGGTGCCCCAGGCTCCTTGATCATCTTCATGATCTCCTCAGGACCTGCTCGAGCAGGTCCATGACTTTCTTATATTGGGGGCCCCAGAGCTGCACACAGTACTGCAGGAGGGTTTGCATGAGAGTGGAGATGGGGGACAATCCCCTCCCTCAACCTGCTGGCCACACTTGATGCAGCCCAGGACATGGTTTTCTGGTCTCTGAGCACACACTTCTGGCTCACAATCAGTTTTCTACCCACTAATACCCCAAGTCCTTATCCACAGGGCTGCTCTCAAACCACTCCTCTCCCAGCCTGTATTTGTTCTTGGTATTGCCTCAACCCATGTGCAGGACCTTGAACCTGGCCTTGTTGAACTTCATGAGGTTTGCACTGGCCCACCTCTCCAGCCTGTCCAGGTCCCTCTGGATGGCATCCCTTCCCTCCAGCATGTCGACTGCACCACACAGTAGTGGCACAGCATGGCTTTGTCTTTGTTTTCCTCGGCCACCTGGCCAAAAGCTAGCTCCAAAGTCTAAGCCAGGAGGCTTTGGAAAGCATATGTCTGTTTTTGAGGACAGAGTTGAGCTAGTACAGGCTACACTGTTTATGGCTTCATATAGCCTCCTTTGCAGCCCAAGTAGGGCATGCTTGCAGCTGCCTGCAAAAGGCAGTGTCAAATGACCATTACAGCCAGTGAGTACTAGTTTCCCTTGTATACATAGGAATTCTGGAGCATTTTCTTCTTTATGAAATATTACTCCATGGGCAACTTCTCTAGGAGGAATCTGAGCTTCTGTCAAGTGTCAGTGTAGGCAGGAGGTGTGTAAAATCTCTAAAAATCAGCAAGGATCTTTGTCTGTGAAACTGCAGAAAGAAGCAGAAGCTTTAGTTAATGTTGCGATCATCTGGGCATGTTCTCTACCTTCAGTTTCTCCTGTTTTATTGTTCCCACAGAGACTTGTAGTATTTGTTTGGTTTTTGTATTAACACATCAGTTTTATTTTTAATTTGGTTTCAGAGTGACTCTTAAAATAAAGCAAATGCTAGCAATAAAAATTAATTAAAAGAACAAAAATACATCACTTAAAAAGACAAGCAGTGTATACTAAGGTTTCAAATAAATGTTCAAAAGCAGTACAATTTTAAAGTAATTACATTTTAAAATCCTCTGTCCCCTCCCCCAAATGAATATTCCGCAAAGTTGTCTCCTTAGTGAACTTTCAAAGTCATCAAATGCTTGGTTATTTAAGGGAACATGCTTTCAATCTGTGTCTGAAGAAGAGTGCACTGGAATGGTACCATTCAGATAAATAGGATGAGCCAAATCCTAAGATTAGTAAGGTGGCATTGTTAATTGTCAAGATGACGCTGAATAGAAAGAGGCACTTAATTGTTGTGTTTGTGCTCCATTGAATCATTGTCTCTTTGTGTTGTTTTTAATTTGTTTTCTACTGTAACTCATGAAACTTACATTACTGCCATTAAGGTGAATTTTTTGAAGCTGCATCTGCTCATTGGTTTGCCGATTCCCTCTCTTGAAATTAGATTGATGTAGTGTTATATATTCATTCCTATCTAATGACTTTTCCAGAGCCCCAGAGTAAAGAAAATGGGTTTCATTAATTTCCCTAATAGCATCACTGAAAGACATGTAATGTGCGAAGTTAAAACTTCTTTTGTTTTTAATCTCTTAATGATCTCTTTTCCCTTTGTTCAGTCTATCCTTAGTTTTACAGAAATAGAGGGGAATGAAAATGTCTCTTGGTGGATTTGTCAGGGAAGCAAGACTTCAACAGTCTTGGTGGAAATGTTTCATGGCATCTTTATGTTCTCTACTGATGTTTATTCTGCTATTCAGTCCATTTATTGCTCCATAAATTGCAATGTGTATGTTTTATTTTTTTCCCTTCCCAAGGAAAATGAAGACCAAGTTGCTCAGCTGCATCCTATTTGGCATCCTGAATTTGTGACTTGTCTCTGGATGAAAGTCTAGAAGTACCATTACAATAATAGGAATTATTTTCACTATAGTGAAAGCAAGATCTTCATGTGTTTAATTTCTCTTGGCATAACTTCACAGTTGGTGAACCCAAATATTTGACACACAAAGTTTTTACTAAATGTTTTGTATACTGAACAAGGGTTCTCATTATTACAGTTATGCTCTGCTTTGGACAGAGTGAAAAGGGATAAGTACATTCAGAACAGGCTGTCTGAATGTAGGGTGTGAACCAACACCAGAAATTAGGTGTTTTCATGTCTTAGTTGTGGGATGAGGAATAAACAATCTGTTTTGATGTGGCCCTAATCTTAATTCCTCAGAGGAGTTCATTCAGTTGAAAGGTGTGGTTAACAATTAATTATAGACTTCATCAGTGACAGGACCAATAGTCTATGATCATTTTATGTGCCATTTTTTGTACAAACTTAGACTTACATTTTTGAAAATTAATGAAAACTAGGTGATAAATCAGTGTCTAGTGTTGTAAATGTTCCCCATGTTTAATTGCATCACCTGGTGTTTCCTTCCAGAGAAAGAAGAACCTTCCATCATATCTGGCAATGTAATTGTAAAGTTTTCTTGGGTCCCACTTTATGTATATCTCAGGGTTTATCTACATCATGTCACAGTGTGAGATACAGTGATCTCCAGACTGTCTCAAATCAATATATTTACATATTTAGAACTACCAAATGACTGCCCTTACTTAAATATTAGGCTTGTAGACTCTGCTATGGCCTTGTACTGACACTGTTTGAATATGAATTAATATTTGTTGTCTCAGAAGCCTTAGGATGCCACACAGAGACAAGTCAGGGTATAAGGCAAATGCCAAGTGTTGGGGATGTTGCCAGCATTGTAGAGACTGTTAATCTTGAGCACTATGGACAAAGAACCACTGTTTCCTCTGCAGTGTAATCTCCAAGTACAACAGACATGAAAATGCCCCTCTCCTTTTTTCTTACACCTGGATTGAAGACAATTGTCATAGTTTGAGCCTGGTCAGCAGCTAAACATCACGCAGCTGCTCACCCACCCTTCCCCCACTCGGGAATGGGGAGGGAATTGGAGGGGCAAAGGGAGACTCACAGATTGAGATAAAACCAGTTTAATAACAGTAACAGAAGAATACGCTGACAGCAGTACCAACGGGTAACATACCTTACAGCTGCTCACCTCCTGGCTAGCAATCCCAAACACAAAGGCACCACAGCAACACTCCCAGAAGTGAGAGCCCCTCCTAGCTCCCTCCTGCCTTTATATAGTGAGCATGATGTCACATGACATGGACTATCGGCCAATCGGGGCCCAGCCCTCCAGCTGTGCTCCCCCCGCCCCCGCACACAGGTGAGGGCACTGGGACCTGGGGAGCCCCTGGGGTCTCAGGGTGCTGCAGCTCCTCCCACTGCCAGACCAACGGGAACCCTATTCCAGCCCGAACCAGGACAATAATAAATCTAGTTTAGTCAGGAGGTGCAATGGGCATTTCATGTAGATATTCTTGGTCCCATTACTTCATTGGCAATTCTATGTCTGACCATCATCAGACTATGCTGAAGTTAAGAATGGTGTCCAAGCTTTGTCATTAAGCACTATTCTTATGAGACAGTCGCCCACCTGATAAGTGTATGCTCTAGTCATCAAAAAGGCATTAGAGGATGAATAGTGATCCATCAGTGTGCATTATACATCAGATTTTCTGATGGGGAGAGGGAAAAGTGAGTGGTTATTCACCTCTTATGAGATATTCCTGACTCATGATTTTGGGTCTATTATTGTTTCCAAAACTATCTGAAAAGTTTCTCTCTCATCATTTAAGCATAATTCAATGTATTTGTCCAACCTCTCTAATTTCCTAGCAGAGGGTTTTCTGATGATGTTCTTTTAATTTGCAAGTTCTAAATTTTAGCACCACATTTTCAATGTTAGTTAGCCAATCCTTTTCAATGAAAATTCACTCGTTTGGGAGAGTCATAAGCACCAATTGACTTACTTTTCCTATTATTTACTAGTTAAATTATGTACTACAGCAGCTTCATTGACGTGCTCTCCGGTCAACTCCTGCATGTTCCAAATCTGACAGAAGAGTCAGCTCATTAGTACACTGTCTGTGCTTGTGTGGGAAGAATATCATCCTATTTTAGCATGATGTGTTTGACATTTTCTTTCAAATTGTATAATATAACAAGAAAACCTAATCTTGAACTTGCTCTGCTCACCAAGTATAATGGAAAACTGTAATTATACCATCCTGAATCCATAACTGTTGTGCATTTTGTTAGAAGTCCCACAAGTCTACATTAAACACTAATGAATATGAGCTAAAGGAAATGAAGTTTGGTAATGTTTCTCAACAGCAAGGCAAGCAGAAACTCAGTTCTGAATAGTTTGGTTCGTACTTACGTATTATTGTGGAAACTTGACAGTGTCAGGTAAATCTCACTGTATGAGGTCATGCATTTCTTCAACATATGTAGTTATGTCATAATGTGATTTGTGATGATCCTGGCAATGTTTCTCTTCACTTAATGCTGTGAGGTTTTCCATGTATTTCTCTGTAATAGCTTTGACTAATTTCCTTACTGCCATATGTTCAAACACTTTATAGTTATTGATTCCTACATACACGGGAATAAATGTCATAACATCCACTTTTAGAAGGTCCCAAAAGTAAGACATCAACAAGAACAAAGATGTATTAAATGGGACATGAAGAAACTGGTCTTTAAGAAACAGTTTTGGACCAGGGATAAAATATCTCTGTTTAGCAGTAGCACAACCTGTCCAACACCTGCACAAATCTCAGTTGGTTCCTTCACTGTTTTGCTATGGAAAGTATTTCCTAAAGAAACAGTAAGTGATGTTCCATTTTACTGCAAAGAAGTGAGTCCATACTGGCTGTGTTATCAAGGCACAGCAAGAGAAGGAACTTACACAAGAGTTCCTTCTTCCTTCTGCTTCATGAGGAGAATTAACTGCCTTATGAAAGTGAGAAGCATACTGTAATTTTAGCTATTGTAATTTTACACAAATGCAGTGCCAAATTACAACCGTGCTCAATACTTTTAATGGGAAATTCTAGTAAGTACTGTCTTGTATATGTCTGGGTTTTATATGTCTGTCCTTATTCATGTGTCTGTAAACATTTTGCTCTATGTAACCATCAAGCAGATGCACAGATTTTACTGCTTTTCATTGCTCTGTGCCTTTATAAATCATATCTTCAGCATCTTGCCATTGTCTGAGTTGTAAGGACACTTTAAAATAGCATAATTAACAAAAGTTCTTCTACCACAGCCCAAGCCTTCTTAAAATATAAAAAAAATAACAAAAGTAAGAACACATTTTTTTCTTCTAGTTGTTAGGTTTGTTTTGTTGGTTTTTTGTTTGGGTTTGGTTTGTTTTTTGTTTTTTGTTTTTGTTTTTGTTTTTTTTTTTTTTTATCTGAAGGCATGCTTGAAAGTGTGTAATAGTATTTTCTTACAATTCTCTGTCATCTCAGATGGTGGTCTTTCTCAGCTCTGAAGGAATAAAATTCTAAAGTTTTAATCTTTTATCTGCTTTAGCTTTAATTACCATATATATAAGTTAATGTACATAGATCACATCAGGATACACCATGTTCCTATGCTTTGTCTACTGAATTAAACAGTCAATACAGTATTTATGCTGCTTTTCATTTCTAGCAGCACAAAATGGCTCAGAACAGAAATATTCTGTCATTGTTTTGAGTGTGGATTTTGAGCATTCTCAGGGGATGAAGTATTTGCATTTGGATATCTAGTTTGTCAAAACTTCACAACAAAATGTCAGACCTCTCTTTATTCTGTACTTGAACACTTCTCTGACCCATCAAGGTTTTGGATCTACCTCTACTAGAACTAGATAACAAAGATTACAGAGAGGAACAGGTTAGCATTTTCTTCATCCAAGACAATTTTTTACCAGAATATTTAAAGTCTTTTTGAGAACACAACATAAAAGGTAAGGAAGTGCGCATAGCTGTACTTCTGTCCTCTTTTTGATATTTCCAAGTGAGGTGATCTCAAAAGGTGCCTGCACCTTTTTTCCTTGCCCATCTAAGGGTGGAATCTTGTGATGGGGACTTTGGCACCAGAGTAGAGTGGTTCTTCACTCTGTATTTCTGACTTCTTGAGTTTTCTTTTTTTTTCAAAATTAAACAAGCTCTCAGGAATAGATGTCTTAAAACAAAAGCATTTTAAGTATTGGAATAAAGCATTAGAGGGAATTATTTAAAATTGCAAGAAGTGATCATCAATCATATTCAGTTTCACAGAAATATATTCTTTGTTAGAAGCTAAATTTGATAACTTTCCTCATAAGCTGCTGGATAAGAAACAAAGCAGTTCTCAGTTGTTTGTTTCTCTCAGCTATTGGTGAGAACTAAGGAATATACAAGAGTTTTTCACTATAAGTATATTGGGCCACAGTTGGACTGGCTTCTTCAATGGAGGCCACTGTTATCAAAGGATAAGTACTTCACTTGAGGGTTTCATTTTTGCTGCCAGCCAAGGGCAGAACATTTACAATCAGTCATATCTGTACTTACACTACTGTGCCCATCTCTGCTGAAACAGAGCAAAGAAAAATTGCCATGGACATCAGCTCACTGCTAATCTTTGTCACAGATCACATTGGCTGATAGAGTTACAAAAATACTGATATGGGCTGCAGGTTTAATATCTCAAGAAAGGATTCCCTGCAGAGATGTGTCAGCTTTATCAACCCTAATTTAGATAGTAGCTGAACCATCTGTACTTGATTTGTGTAGACACAGAAGAATAAAAATCAGTTAGCAGGCAGTTTACTCACATCCCATTTCTCAGCTGCATTGGCTGAATCAAGTGACTGCAACCTTATAAGCAAGAAAAGACTTAATTTCTTTTATGAACCCAGATTCATATGCACTGTATTTTAATCTCAGCCCCACAGTACTTAGGCTCACAAGGAGATTACTAAAATGAGTAAAATTCATTGGATTATAAAAGGAGATAGAAAAGTTAAATGATCTGAAATACATTTTATATGAGACTTTCATTTTTCAATAAACCTTCAGAAAACAAGTCTGTCTGTTAGAGGAAGGAATATATTACTGCAGTGTAGGAGTTTTCATAACTCCAGCCATTCACAAAGGATTATTGAGACATTTATGACTGAGGGAAAATATTATCCATCAAAATAAACTGAGATATGTTTTCCAAGATGTTAGTCCAAGCAACTGCTTGAGGGGTCAGAAACATACTTGGGAAGTGCTGTGCTTTAGCAGGGTTTCAGTGGCACTCAGTGAAGTGTAGTTATGTGAAATGTTTGGAGTTGGACCTAGTACAAATAATTGTGTACATGACCTCTGTTTTCTTTGCTGCATTTCTGTTCCTCTTCTTCATATATCACATCATATCTTTGGCCTTTGGCACCCCCATCATTTACAGACCTACTTTGGTATAAAAGACAGGACTCAAAGTTTACCTCTTAATCCTACATGAATCAGTTTTTTAACATTGGCTGGTTTCAGCTCAGAGTGGGATATATGCATTTCAGTTCTTGTGATCTGGGTTTTCTATTGATATTTTCATTATCCTGTGACTACCTAATGTAAAATAATTGTCACTCTTCAGAGCCTAAAGCTGGTACACTCTCTCCCAGTTATAAATGTTTCTATCATAAGCACACTGGACACAAGCTAGAACCCTTTCCCTTCTTTCTTCCCCAAGGCTTTTGGGTTTTTTAGCTGAACTGTACTATGAGTCCTGAATTGCTGTGGGAGAGGCAGAAATCGAACCAGATCCCCTTGGCTAGCTCCATACAGCCCATCTCATAGCACCTGGGATTTCAGGGACTCCAGAAAGCTCTGTGGAACAAATTTCTGGGGCCAAAAAGAGTTGGGCACCCAAAGGACCTACTCTCCACCTGGGCCTAAATGGCATTCCTAGTCTTTAAATGTATTTCTTCCCTTTTGAAATGGATTTGAGGCAAAGATGTTCAGCAGACTCTGTTTACTCTATCCCCAAACTTTGTGCATGAGTTCAGGTCCATTCACCACTGTATCCTGCACTTTAGACAATAAAGTTTAGATACCTCAGCATACATAGGTGCAAATTAATGAAGATCTTCTGCTATGGTCACAAGTTTCAGTCTCTCAGAGGAGTTCCTATTTGATCCTGAAATTCCTATTCTTTAGTGTTAATTGTGCAAGAAAAGTTGCACCAGTTTAACATGATGTACTTCAACCAGTTTATCTCTTATTTTAATTGCTTGGCTTAGTTTACAAAGGGTCACAAGCTAAATCAGTTTAAGGGAGATTTAAACTTGTTCAAATCCACTTAATAGAAGAGTTTGCACTGCTTTAATGTGATTGATCTAGGTTTGAGTCACTTAAACTTATACAACACTTGTGTATAGACAAGGTCTTGAGATCTGTAAAGACATGACATTAAAAAGGTGAATGACATTCCCTCTGATTATTTGTGGACTCAATCAAGATAGAGGATATGTTTAAGGATCTTGTTTATTTTGCCAAGAATGTCCAGAGAACAACATGTATTTTACCCCAGTAGGTGAAAAGAAGGAAAGTCTTAAAATACAGCATTTGAAAAGCAGCCAGACTGTATGTTTAGCTAACAGTTAACAAAGCTTAAATGAGCCCAACCCACTCTGTTGAATGATAGTGCAAAGTATCTCAATGGATTTTGGCAGCACAAAAGTGTGCTGCTGAGACAATATATACATTCCACTGTGAAATAGACACTTCAAATTAAAAACCTGAGCCCTCTTCTGTAGAAATTAATGTGAATTTTGTTACTAACTTCAAAGGGAGCAGGGTCAGAAATCCAATTTCTTGCTACGTTGACTCTGCCTTCATTAGTGGCAGAGGGTGAAGGAAGGGAGTAGAGGGACAACCTTTTGTTTGGATCTTACTAACTTCGCTTTTTCCTAAATAGTCTCCCTTTAATTTTTCAAATTTCATTTACTTCTGAAACATACCTCAAAATGAGAAGCACATGTAGGGTGTATGACATAGATAGTTACCTTTCTAGGCAGAGACTTCCATCTCACATAATCTTTTCTTCCTCTGCTTCTTTTTAAAGAGCTATTTATAATCAGTGACAGCTCGAAGAGAAATGTAGAACAGGATATCAAATGCCCAGTCTGTTTACTTAAACATCACATGTTCACTTGTTACAGAGAACTGATGGACACCTTGTCTCTGTCTTTACTCAATTACTGTTAGAATGTGGGACACTGGCACAAAAAGAAGCTTTGAAAAAAGGAAATATTTTTTTCTTATAAATACGATCTTACATCAGGACTAAGTAGAAAAAGGAAAAAAAAAAAAAAAAAGAAGAAAGATGATATCAATGTTCTGGCTGAATTAGGAACTGCAGTTCATCATAATTAATTTAGCTTCTTGTTCCAGTCAGTTATAGTGAGAATATAGGCATCTAATTTGCAGAATCCAGGGCCACCTCATGTCACCAATGTGGTTTTAGCTTTTGTATCATAGCCAAGAGACTGTCTAGAAGCATATGCCATAAGCTTGCAAAATGACACTTCACAATTCATTCTTATGTGGTACTGTTTTAGAGAGTTTGTATTTTCCTGGCTTAATCACTTGACTTTATCTCAGCTGTTGGACTTAATAAAAGACTGTAACAGTGAACCAAATCCAAGTATGTGCCTCCTCTGGCACTTTTCTGTTTAAAGCACTTGCCCATTCCATTCTTTAACAATCAAAACCCCTCCTTGGCCAAAAGTATACTCAGCATCTTGTCCTTTTCTTATGTCAGTGGGGTAAGATTTATCCCACAGAGGAAGCACCACAGTCCTACCATCTTACGTGACCTGGTCAAACAGTCACGGTTATAAAGAAGAAAGGGCAACCTTACTGCAAAAAATGAGATCCTCTGTTTCTACTCATTTAGTTTTGACAGCAGAGATTCAGATTATAAACAAAGGATGAATCTTATTTAGATCAAAAAAAGAATTATAAATATATATATTTTTTAAATGTTACTTCATTTTCCTACTCATCAGACTTTTTTTTCTCTCTTCCTCCTTGTGGATTTTGTCATCCTAAATGTTGGAATTCTCTGGAGCATGGACAATATGATATCATCTTTATGCCTCGCATAATCTAACACAAAAGTTATACTGTCCATAGGAAATATCAGCTTAGTTATTTTAATGAGGGAATGAGACATTAAATAGTGACAGACCACCAGTTTTAGTAAAGAAAAATTACATGCAAACAGTTACCAAAACCAGAATTTTTCAACAGGTTCAGAAATACCGTATAAAGTGTGACGCACTTGGGTGCTTGCTGGAATAACATTTCATGTTTCATGATGAGCTGGAAAGCACACCCACCTGGTTTTGAAGTGCTTTATGGAAGAAAGGATCAATGCTTTTGATAAAAATTCCCCCTTCTGGGACTGCATCCTGTGGTATGTGATTAAAAATAATTCACCTAAGACTTTCACACAGAAAGGAAAAGCTTGCAAGGGAATGTATCTCCCTTTGGCACAGACCTTGGCTGCCTTTGTCTAAACACAGACCTTTAATGACAACTGTTCTACTTCATTACACATGTGGTTTTTTCACAACGAAGGAACTTCTATCATTCCCTTGGGCTAATGCAGACCCAAGGCATTTATTTGCCCTGTATGCTGCACTCATGAGGAGTAGCAAGATACCATGCAGTAGTGCCTAAGCTCTAGTAAAATCTGTTCAGAGCACTTGTCTCAATAAAATATATTTCTGCTGAAATACACTTTCAAATCTAAAAAGTTTTATGGAGAGAACAGTTCTGAAGGAGTTTTTGAGGGGAGGAAACCTAAAATCAACTGAATTTAAAATCTGCCAGCTTCCAACTAAAACTGGAGTTTTCAACCTGATACCCTTTGGGGAATACACTGAAGAGTGGACAGAGATCAGCTAAAACCAATTTAGAACCATCAAAGTTGTCATGAAATGAAACCATTTTCCTCTAGCTTTACAGTCCTTCCTATAGCATTGATTTCATCTTGGCCTTGCTTTTTCTGTGTCTATTTACGTGGGCCTGAAGTTAACAGTTCTGACCTCTAATATATTTGAGAGATCATAAAAAGACCAGCTACAAGCCTGATAGGTTCTCCTTAATTCCCTTTTTCAACTTTCAGGGTGATATCAGTAGACTAGCACTCATAATCTCTCTGAAATTACAATTGAAAAAAAAAAAAAATAATTTCTTCGTTACTTTTAGGGACTTTTCCTAAGTGGACTACAGAACCATAGGACTATGCATATCACAAGGTGAAAAAAAGTGCTGTAGTTTAATAACTTTTGGGGAAGTCTGTCTTTTTTTTCACATAAAATAACTTTGTGAGTGAGGTCTTTTCAGATTATTTTTGAGAAGAAGATCAAGGAAGGAATCAAAATAACAAGGACACCACAGAGTGTTTGGAGAGCATGGCAGATCAAAGTTGTTTTGGTTTGGTTTGGTTTTTTTAATTATTTTTAAAAGCTTTGAAAAGAAAATTTTTTTAACCTGCCCCCAAAAAATTCTGTTTACCCTTTGGGATCCTATGTTTGCCACTGCAATTAAAAGTAGCCAGTGTCCTAAAGAATGCAAATCCATCACTGGGAATAAGAAAGTCTGTGGCCAAACAGGTGAGTGAATGCATCTATTACATCTACACAGACCACTGGCCTCTACACCCCTGCTCAGTCCCAGTGTGCAAATTTTCACATGTAGGGAAAAAAAATATCTGACTTTGGTGTTTTTCCTCCTTTCTATTAAAGCTTGAGTAATTTTTTTCATCACTGAATAGATTATTTCTTGTCTTCAGGACTTTTCCAATTTATATGATGTTGTCCTATGAAAAATCAGTTTTGCATCCTCAAGTTTATAAACTTCTGGACCTGTCTGTAATGTCTTTGCTTCCCACTTTAAGAGACCACAGCTGAGCACCCTATAGCATGACACGGGTAATAATATTATCAGTCAACATGCTGTCAATCAAATCCTTGTTTCATTACTTTGGCTTTGTCCTTTTGGCGGGAGACATCTTCCTTATAATCAAATTTTGTGGTGCCAAAGGTCATGCTTTCTTTTTTTCAGTCTTCATGGCCCTCCTTATGCAAAAGCCCCTCTCATGTGAGACCCACGCAGTAACTGGCACATATCTCTCAAACTTAGAATGGTACTTTTTGGTAAATGCAAGCTGAATGTTCTTATCAGCTTCACTGCTCACTGATGCTTAAAATGAAAGAATTGCATAGGATGATTGCTCTCCTCTATTGCTTTTCAATTTTATTCCGTTTCACATTTCACACTTGCAGATTGTGTCCTTACTTTTCTTCCCTGACAAGTAAAATACCCTCATTTCTCTCAATATTGGAAACCCTTTCTTCAGCATTTGAATAGACACATAGAGGTTGATTCTGTAGATCTTGGAAGCACCATGTTATTTAGTGCAACCAGGTGCATCCTGAAGACAGTATGAGATATGTTACTCATTTCTAAATTGGAGAGATTAGTAATATATAGAGATCAGTGAGTTTTTCAGAAATAGATAAATGCCCATCTCATCTGCTCTGGTTAATTTAGACATTTTGTTTTCCCTTCCTCAAAGAAGTGGTATTTAACTTTTATCCTTACATGATACAGAATGATGAACAAGTTTCTTGTACCTGATTCCTGGAGCATGACTGGAATATTATCCCTTAATAAACTTCTTGTATAGCACCAGCTCCTGGATCTATGTAGACTGCATGGAAGCTTTGCAAGAGATGGGATTCCTGCAGTTGAACCTCATCACAGCAGGTTCTTTTTTCTAACCCAAAACAACTACTTTAGTTCACATCCACAACTACTGTTGTGGCTGTGCCATCACAAGCTATGACAACATAGCTACTCAGCACTTCGCAGTACTATTGCCAGGTAAAACGCCCAGCAGAAAAGGCACATGGTGAAGACATCTGCTGGTTTTTTGCCCTCTAATTCCTCATCATGATGAAGTAGTAAGACCTGTTGCAAAGGATATCTGATCACTAGAAAGCTGGTGGAAACAACCAGTTTCATATGCTAGTACTGTTTTTGCAAAAGTTCCAAGTCAGGATCAGCTTACATTGAGACCAGAGATGCAAACATTTAAAAAAAATCAGAGCCCCATTTTTCATCCTGTAAGCCACCGGTCCTTCAGCATGTATGGGCACTAACAATCTGTGAATCTCATGGGGTGTTTCTATACTTCCACTGAAAGATACTCCCTTTCATATGTCTCCTTCTACCCTACACTTCATTCTCACTATATGGTTTCTTGATTGCCTGAAGACTGTCAGGGTAGTATCAATGTATATCATAACCTACCAGGTGTATTTGGGAGCGAGGTTGCTGCATACACTGAAAAATCTGTTTCCTATATGACTGTCTGTATTTACGTATTTGCTATCTGTCACATTTCTCAGAATGGACCTGAGGTAGGCATTCTGAGTCTCCAGGCTCTGGATCATAGACAGACTCTCTATGGTAGAAAAAAGTTTTTCTGCACAAAATGGTGTCTCATTAACCAAGGGACAGGCTCATCACAGTCAATAATAAATAACTGTGGCAAATAAAAATGGTGTCCATATCATACAAATAATGCAAATACAAAGATAATAGGATCATCAAAGATGTTACAGCTGGGGAAATTACTTTTCCTCATCTACTATATGATGGATTTCTTCTCTTCAGTGTATGTTACTCATTATGATATCAATTTCAACCCGTACAGCTTCAAGGCCTCTTGGCGGGGGCGGGGGGGAAGAGGCATATAGGAAAACATGTTGAGTCTTCAGCCTAAAAATTGTTATACTGTGGTCCAGTCAAATGAGCTGGAAAGGACTATGATTATTGTGCTACTGACCTTAGGCTATTCACTTCTTTCTTTCTTTTGAAGGTTTGCCTACTCAAAAAATGAGTAGAAACATCCTTAACTAAACTCTCCTGATGAACATCACTAAGCAGGAACTGTTTATCACAAGTAAATGAACACATCACATCAGAGAGAGACCCCAGCCAGGTAGCATCCCACAGAATTTTCTCTCTTCAACAGAAATGAAGAGGTACCATACAAATGATATTATCTCCACAACAGAGGTAAAAGTAAAATGAAGCCAGGAATTTTAAAGTTTTTGAAAGACCATTACAATTAAAGTATATGCATTCAGTACAGGACAATTTCCATCTGATTTCAAAGAAATAATGAAAGTGCTCTTAACTTTTAATCTTCTTTCCCTCCCTCTTTTCTTGTTAATTTAATTCCCAAGGGTTGTAACATTTTGGAACCATGAACACTTGCGTATTCTGAAATAAAACTTCTCTTGCACTGTGTAAATTATTCAAGACTAGAGATCTAGGGTCCAGTTCTTATTGACTATCTGTGAGCAAATCAGCATAAGCAGTCATGATTGGTTCTTTTTTATTTTCTCATTCTAATTGCAATCCCTTTTCCCTTTCAATTGCTTAGTAAAAAGCATACAGCACTTTGACATAGCCATGCCTGGAAAGGTGGTTGAGTAAAACAGGACTAGTTATGTCAGAATTTAAACTGCTGGGACAACTGATTTTTCAGTTGATCAAACCAAAATAATAATAATTTCATCAACATAATTACTTTGTCCATCTCAAAATTCTATGTATTTTTTTTAGTTCTTGACTTCCTTCTCCTTCTTACCATTTCGAATTCAAGTAGATTTTACAACAAGATTATTTCAAAGTAGAATATCAAAATATTTAATTTTGAATATGTCAAAATGAACTTTTAGTTAAAACCAAACATATTTGAACGTATTTTGACTCAGAGTTTTAGCCATATTTCAGCATGAATTCACAATAACCTCATGTCCTGGATTGGGCTGGAATAGAGTTAATGTTTCTTCTTAGTAGCTAGAATAGTGCTGTGTTTTGGATTCAATATGGGGTTTGGTATAAGGAGAATGCTGTCAATACACTGTTTTCAGTTGTTGCTGAGAGATCAAGGACTCTCCAACTCCCTGTGTCCTTTCTGTGTGCAGGTGTACAAGAAGCTGGAAGGGAGCACAACCAGAGCACTGGACCCAAGTTGGACAATGAAATATTCCATATCATTCAACGCCATGCTCAGTATATAGAGGAGGGGCATCCGGGAAGGGGGTCTCTCTTGTTTCCAGGGTTGTGACTGTGGGATCTTGGTATCTTGGGATTGCTAGCTGGGAACGGGCTGGGTATCGATCAGCAGGTGGTAAGCAATTGCATTGTGCATTGTCCATTTATACTTTCTATTATTGTCACTGTTTTATTTTACTACCATTATTAAACTGTTTTTATCTCAACCTGCAAGTCTCCCTTTATCCCTCCAATTGCCTCCCCCATTCCCAGGTGGGGGAGGGTGGGCGAGCTGCTGTGTGGTGTTTGGTTGCTGACTGGGTTCAAACCATGACACCTCAGACAATTGAAAAGCAATTTTTCTGCAAGGATCAGCTCTAGTCACAGGAACAAATGTCCTGCTGTGACTTTGCCAGAACTTCTTTTTTCGATCCTGGCTGCAATAAAGTAGTGCATGAGAGCAAAGAAAAGAAACTGAACCAGTTTTGTGGCCCTCTAAAAAGCTTCATTTTGAAAATGTTGCGTGGCATAATACAAATCTGTTTATTCAGTCTCATGCTGTGACGGTCTACAGCAGTGATTTCTGTTTCAGCTGTCCTTTTCCATATCTTGTTCATTCTTGCAGCATCTTGCATGTATTTTTTTTTCTTCTATGCCCAAATGTTCCCCTTCTTTTCAATGAAAAAAATACTAGTGCTTCTTCCTCCGTCAGTGTCTCAATGTGAAATATCAAATAAGAGACTGAAACATCATCACCTAGATTAAATTATCATTAGATTTTGATTACATGAGACAGGTCCCTTTATCAAGATCCAGGGTGAAAATAGTGGTATCATTTTAGCAGGGCAAAGCCTGTATTTCATGGCTACAGTTCATCTCTGGTTCACACAGAATTTATTTTTTGTTCTAAAGTCTTTGAGATCTCTCTCTGTGTATTTGCACACTCCTCTAAGCAAGTGTCACTGTATAGAAATATTTTGCTTCTCACAGAGTCATGTCAAAAAGAACCATTGATATCTTCTCATCATGTCAGACTCCAAGTGTTTATGGAGAATCTTCTACTGTGCAACAGCCCTCATGGTTCTTATGTGCCAAGAAAAGAAGTTAATTCAGATTGGTTGCTATGTCCTAAGGGCAGAAAGAAATGGAGGTATTTTAGCACTACATCCCACCAGGTTGGCAGAGATTAGTGGGCAGATTCCAAAATTAACCTTTCAAGAAGACGTGGGAGACATCATGGCTCTTCTCTAGTATATTTAATTCCAGCACTGTCCAGAAATATTTGCAGTTTCTCCTATTACATTCTTGTCATTCATATTAACAGAATATCCTACACATTTTACTCCCACCTGACACTTTACATGTTGTTTTCCCTGTCTGACCCTAGGGATACACATTCTTCTCTGCTTTTCATCTCTGAAGTTCAATCAGATTTCTTTTTTGTATTCACATATCAGTGTGGATAAAAATCCAGTCCTTGCAAAATGCATTATTTGACTGGCAGAAGAAAATCACTTTTTATTTTATTAAAGGTCCTACTAACACCAATACTACTGTTGAATTTTATCCACATTTTGCATATATGCTGAGAAAGAAGACAAAATGTCATTCCTTGCAAGAACGTGCATCTAGAAGCCTTTCTCCCAAGTGTACTTCCCCCAAATCTTCTCCCTCCAGGCAACTGTGAAATAAGAGACTCTATTGCAAAAAAAACACTGTACTGAATTGTAGGAAATTGTTAGACATAATTATCCAAACTGTGCCCTAACACTAGAATTCAAATAACAAGTCATAAGTTATTCTTCCTAATGCATGCTGTATGTCTCTCTGTTACCCACTGAAATTGTATTTACAATGCCACTGGCATAAACATTTACCATCAAACAAAGATGAATGCATAGGCCTTTTTATAGAGTTAGTTGTGAATTGTTGAGTCTATATTAAGGTCCACCAATAAGATTTGGGTTTTACAGGCAATGAATACATGATCAGAAAAAAATAAGCATGTGCCTCTGCTCTGAACATATTATAGCATTTAAAAAAAATAATAATTAAAAAAAAAACAACAACAACAAAAAAACAACACACAGGTAGAGAAGAATTCATTTCTCTTCACAGGGTTTGAGTGAATTCCAAACAGAATTAATAGTAAGTTTTCCATTAACTTAAATAGAGCTGGAAAAGATCAATGCATGGACTTTGCACTTATAATGGCAATGACATTACACTTGCTTTGAACAAAATAAGGAAAAGAATTGAATCCTGAAGTTTCTATAAGGCAAGATGAGTTGTGGATTCAATTCAGACTCGAATTAAGTTTAATACACTGCATTGCATTGATGCTATGCCTTGGTACGCTGAAAACATGTTAATATGTTTCAGAGAGGCTGTAATGGAGTCCTGACTCTGCCATACAGATCAGGTGGATCCAGTTGAACTTTGTCCTTCCACTAAGCCCTCCAAAAAAGACCAAAAAGATATATGAGCAGGTGGTCCTGCTACTGCAGTGGGAAGGAGGGTGTGGAGAGAGACTGCTGCCAGCAGAAGTGGTTGCCCCCTAGTTTTCATAAAGCCTATTTTGTTTCAGTTCTTTGTCTTGGTCACAGTGAGAGGACAGGCAAAATATTGGAAATACCTTGTATTGCTGTGTTTACTGGGAGAAGGATTCTACTTATTCTGCATGCTACACTTGGGGCAGATATTCATAAAGTTGATGAGGAGATAGAAGATTTTGTGATATTTCAGACAAAAAAGACTTAAAAAAGTTTTATACCTGGAATTTTAGAAGAGCAATTTATGTCAATTTACTGCAAGAAATGCCAAAGAAAAGCCCACCATTTGAACTCTGGTGCAGTTTAGAAGTCTCTGAGAAAAATAGCCTTGGTGGTTAAGGCATTAAGCTGAGTGTTTAGGGTCCTATGCTGAGCTTCTGGTGCTGCCCCATATTTCTTCTTTCTGACACATTAGGCAGATAATCTTTCACTGCTCGGGTTCTTTTACCATAGGAAGGGAATTACTACAGTCCTTTGCCCCACAAGCCACTGCTAGGGTGACTTCAGAAGAGAGCTTAGGTGTCCAGATCTGGTTGTGATTTAGTACAGAAGTAAAGAACTGAGGGAGTAGCATCAGTAATGCTTCCACTTTAATGTTGTTGTGGTTCTAGCCTGGTCAGCATCCAAACACCACGCAGACGCTTACTCCTCCCTTCTCCTCTAGTGATGAGAAGGAACAAATGAACCAGGCTTGGGATTCAAGATAGGACCAGGAGGGGCAGATCACCCATTATGGTCATGGGCAAAAGGCAGACTCGTTAAGGGAAGAAAAAAAGAACATACATTTATTACAGAAATTAACCACAACACTTAACTGAGTATTACAGAGAGAAGCATTGCTACATCTTGAGAACATCTTCCCCCCACCCCTCCCATCTTCCCGGGCTCAGCTTTGCTCCTGATATCTCCACGTCCTCCCCGCAGCGGCGCAGGGGCAGGGAATGGGGGGTGCAGTCAGTGCTGCTGCTTCTTCCATCTTCAGTGGGGGGAGCTTCTGGAACTTCTCTTCCTGCTCCATCGTGGTCCCCCTCTCACAGGAGACAGTCTTCCACAAGCTTCCTCTGACGTGAGTCCCTCCCATGAGCAGCAGCTATCCCCACACTGCTCCGGTGTAGGTCAACAACTTTCTCTAACTGGAGTCCCTCACATGGGTTACAGCCCTTCCCGAGCTGCTCTGTCATGGGACACCCCCACATGTTGCAATCCTCCCAACTCTGAGTTCCAGCAGTGGGGGCTGCCTTTTCCCACAAGACCCCGGCCTTCTTTGGGCACAGCATCTTGATCATCCAGGTGAAAAACACAGGCTATAAATCAGTGTCTGCTCCACTGTAGATCTTCATGGGTGGCGGGGGGGGGGCCGCCCTTCTGTCTCACCACAGGATATAGGGGGGTCTCTGCTCCGGCACACCTCCCCCCTCCTTTCTTACTCCGTTCCTCCACTGACCTTGGTGTTCATGCAGCTGCCACAGCTCCTCCTCACAAGTCTAACTCTTCCTCACCACATCCCTTCTTAAATACGTTATCGCAGAGGCGCAGCTGATTGGCTTAGTTTTGGTGCAGAGGTGGAGCTGACTTGGAGCTGGGGGAGCTTTGAGAAGCTTCCCACAGGGGCCACCCCATACCCCCTCATCGCTACCAAAAAAACCCACCACTCACCCAAACCCAGGACAAATATTTGCTTATGACTGTTTGTACAAAAAAGTCTTTCAACCTCTGTTCTCTATCCAGGTATCCATTTTAAAAACTCAGTATTCCTTTATCCTTTCCTGATTTCTGATCTGACATTGCTCAGTATTGAGTTTTACCTTCTCATCAGACTCCAGAGGCAGTAACAGTGCAGTCCATTCTGCATTAGGCAAAGACATCAAGCATTTAGACATTGGCGTTAATCAGCATGGCAGAATAACCTTGCAGAAGAGTTTCCAGCCTGGGAAATAACATCACTGAGTAGTGCAACAAATTGTGTGCCTATTGTCTGTAGGTCTAGAGCTGGAATCTAAACCTTGGTCTTCTGCACACAAACCAGCATTTTCAGACAGAAAGGTTTGAAGGAGAGCTTGTGGCCTGTGCAGTCTTGCACAAATGTAGCCTGTGATACTTCACTGGTATGAGTAGGATTTCGCAGGTTTAGAGCAAATCTTCTAGAGGAAGTGTGACAAGCCAGTTTCAATTTTGTCATCAAACTGCTTCAAAACTTCTTTGAATCATTATGTTAATGATGTCAGATCAAGATTTTTTTCACTATTTTAGGTACATGGAAAGTTTTATATATCTGCCATATTCAATTAGTTTTTATTTAATTTGTAAGAATTTGCCTTAAGGTTTTCAATGTTAAGCCACAGGCCCATAGTTAGTATATATTCTCAACCATACATATTGGGTTAATGTCTTAAAGTTGAAAGTCACAGCATACCTTGCTTTACATTTACAGAAATTGCTGCAGACCAAACCCTTGCACTGGCTGCCTGCCAGCACCGTGCTTCCTCCACTCCTTACTAGAGCCAAAGAAGTAGAAGGTGCTCAGCACTGCAGTCCAGGCCAGTCTGTTACTCTGTATTATTTCTGAAATACAAGCTAATTACTTTTTGAGTTATCTCTTGTCAATATCTTGGTTTATATAAAGCATGTGATGATAGCCAGTGGTACATATAAGAAAGATAGCTAGAGCAGTTACCTGGACCTAGATACTTCATGATTTAACAGCTGAACTCACTCAATCACCTTTTACTTTTTCTCAGTTTATGTTAGATTTTCATGCCACCATCAGTAGGTTTCCTGCCGTAAGTGACATTTCTTTATACCCCTAAGAACCTTTACAACATATCCGTGAGATTAAAAAGTTACTGAAGTAAATAAAGACCTCTGTGTATGTTTTGTGTATGACAGCTTTGCAAATGAATGCTTTTGCTGGTCAGTTCAGACTAAGCTTCTAACCAGGGTACTCCATATTTCATAACAGTGGGGAGAAACCTTGCTTAACGAAGTTGTTATATAGAGGACAAAGGTATCTCTAAAAAGTGTAGATGGTAGCTTCTAAGGAGGGCTAGCAAATTGTCAAGGTATGACTCTAGGCATTCACTGTTGGCTGCTGTTGAGGATCAATCTGTATGCAAGAAGCTCCCTTATTTTGAAGTAATTGGTCCATTTTCACCTGTGCTCCATCTTTTCTGTAGTAGATAAGATCCAATTTATCCTTTTGGAAACAGTGTTCATAACCACATACTGCTGTCCTGTCACTGCATTATAAAGACTCAGCAAGACATGGTACTTTATGTATGTGTTCATTTAAAGGATGATATAAATCAAAATATCCCTGAAATTATGACAGTTTGGTAATCAAGCCATTTGAATTAATTTGATCAAAAGTGCAATAAAGGAGGTTTTTATGCAATGAACTTTTCAGCAGTCCTGGCCTCCTACTGTGTATATTGAGCATGAGGAAGTCTGTCCTCATACTCCAGTCAAGTTACTCCACAAGCCATTTAAAGATTTATTTTAATCATATATTTTACTGCTTATGCACATACTTGTGTATGGTTAAAATCACACTTATAGTTAGCCCAGTGTCTTTCAGTTTTTATCAATAATAACAAAATCTGTATATCCCCACAGAAAAGATGTCCCTTTGCTCCCATTTTTCCATATTATTTTCAAGCCTTTTGCGATACTAATTCTCCCAGGAGTGAACACTACAAAGATCTAGCATCAACTTTGATGTAATATATCATAAACTCAGTCCATATTTCATGTATGAAGCCTCAGAGACTGATAGAACACCCCTGTGTTGTTCTTAAATTTCCATGGATACAATATCCTAAGGTGTGCAGTAGGCCTCTCTGATATTTAGGGCTGGTTGCTTAACCTTTGAATCTAGGTATCATGCCGGTACAAAACGAAAAGGCAATAATTACCAGAATTAGAAAAAATAATGGGAATTTATTAATGAATCATCTTTCCCCTTAAGCTGTACTGTAGCAAGAAATAATCACAATAATAATGAACAGTGTTATTATTGGACCACATTATGAAGACCAGTGATTTTGTACCAAGCTTTTACTGTCAGGGGAATGGTTCATTAACCACAAAGAACACTTCACATTAGGGATTCAGTTTATCTGGCCAATTTAGACATTGTTTAAGTAATTTTTAATTAAAATTGGTATTCTACATTTTGGAATGGTGTACTGGTTCAAAGAAATTATAAGCACAATTACTACAATCAAGTTGTTAGTAAATGTTTTTGTTCCAGATAAAGGTTGGACACTGGTCAATCTGTTAAGCAGCCATTCTGGCCTACCTTGCAGTTTCAGTTCCAATTAGTAGGGGGTGGATGAGAAGAGGAGGAGAAGGACAAAACCTTTTCATAACATAGGAAGTTTTTTATTTGGCAAGGGGTAAATAAAGGAAATTCCTTGAAAAGTGGGTTATACACAGAGAAGGAAGAATTTTGCTTGTAACCTTAATAACAAACACTGATTTATTTTGATCAAACCAGCTCTATGTCACATTATTTGCTGCAGTAAATATCCTTTTGGGGATTAAAATGAGGCTGGGGAAAAAATGTACTTATATTCTTCACAATATTTCATCCCATTGCAGGATAACATAAAATTAATGAAAATTGCCTTTAGTCTGGAGAGAAGCCCTAGCCTCCCAAGCACCAGGCAAGAAATGTGACAGTGCTGTATCTGAAGGAGAATTCAGATTAAACTCCCAGCCAGTGTAAATATCACATAATTTCATGGACTTTTATGTCTCAACACCTGCTGAGGATCTGTCACAACTGAAGTGTGGGGTTCACACTGTTTTAGACACCATTTAAAATGAGAAACAAACACAATCCATGACTGTAGGTACTTCTTCCTGTAAACAAACCAAACTGTACATTAAGATCTGCCATCAGTGTGAAGTACTAATTCAAATTCATTAAGATCAGGCACAAGTGACAGTTTACAATACTTTCACTTACCCTGCAGCCAAACTGGGCTCAAAGTGCCAGCATCATTTTTGAGACGGATGCAGTCATGGAACCTCAATGAGCTGCAACTGATGTCTTGTGGGGGGGACTGGAAGGATACAGGCTGTGTCTGCATGAACTGGGGACTCTGGTGCAAGTAATGCATGTCAAACTATGCCCTTAGGGAGTGCAAACAGTCAGATTAAAAAAAAATCTTATAGGTAGAAAGAGTCAGACCTTCAGGCTATAACAAACTGTACATGGGTGGAGAGTAGAATGATAGCTACTGTAATATTAAAAAATTAGACATCAGAAAATCATTTCAATATATGTAAATCTGTCATCCTTCTAAGCAGTGTTGGAGCACATGCTTCAGGAACTGGGTGCTTAAAAGTAAGCATATGCTTCAATTTTCAGTCCTAAAGAAGAATGGGGGTTTATACACAGGTTTTAGAGAGGGGGATTCATGTTGTGGCAAACTTGCCCTTCTAATCGGCCAGACAAAACTGCTGAGTTCATCAGCTGCAAAGCTGATTTAGACCAAAGGTATCAAATTCATTTTCTTCCTTGCGAGATTAATTGTGATAAATCTCTTCCAAATGTGCTAAATAATGAAATGAAATGAAACATATTCTTCATGCCTAAATGGGTGGTTTCTCACATCCTGATGGAATATTGTTGAAGAATTACAATAGACAGAAATGGTTCAAATACACTTGTTAAGAAGTAATAACAAACAGGTAAAGAAAGACCACAGGGACTCCACTAGGCCAGTTTATTTTTTATTTCCTCATTTTAATTCACCTATTTTCTTCACACTATTCCCTTTGCTTTCTTCACTAAAGAAGTAATAGAGATGTCTTTTGAAGATTCTAATGACTCCTGAAGTCTTATTTTTGTTGTAATTTATTTCATGTGTGTGTTCCTCCACAGGAAGCAGCTGTGTCTTCTAAATGGGAGAGAAGACTTTTTAGAGACCTCTGATGGCAAAAGAAGGGGTAGGGATGGGGATGGGTGTGTAGAGGAGATGTGAAGGAGAGGAAATTCTTATGGTTCTCCTATGTACTGAATGTATTTAAAATGTCTTTCCTCTCAGGGAAGGCAAGAGGGATAGCCTGTGACGCTGTTTCTGTCCACCTCACTGCACTCAATGACTGGTGACTTGGATAATGGAACAGGGAACTAAGTGCTCATCCCACCTGTGCACATTACCATCTAGCTTTAGTTTTGATTACACAAAAACCTTATATACACACAAGTTAAACAGTATTTTCCCTTCATTGGAGATGTTTAGTGGAGTAAATACATCCAAATGTACCCTCTCAGGTCTTCTGTGGACCTGGTCAGCTTTCCCATTTGCTCTGACACTAGAGTTTCTTCAGGCTATATGTCATCTTCATCGAGGACTCTGAAGTTATTCTTAGTTGTAGGGTTTAAAACAACACATCTTTCAGCTCCTAATTATATAAGCACATCTATAATTTCTTTCCTACAAGTAGTTTTCTCTGAGTTTTTCTGGAGTGTCCTGTTCTTAACATCTTCTACCCAGTGTCCATGAGATCCTCATTATTTGCAGTACTCATTTTGTGGCCTTGGAAATCAGACTCAAGTCTCCACTTGTCTCTACAAAGAGCTGCCTCTAATTCTCATTTAGTCTGCATGACAGGCAGCAGACCCTGCCTCTGCTATCAAAAAGAGAACTCTTTTGTCAAAAAAACAACATATGACAAGCTATCAAACCCGGGAGATAAAAATTGGCATCTAAAAATGAGGTGTTTGTGTTTAACAGCAGGGGTAATAACAGAACAAATCACATAACATAGTAATAAACTGTTATAGATAGTTGTATGATGCAGACTGATATACACAAACTAGAAATTTAAAAATTATGGTCAGGAGCCCAGAACAGAAGAGACAGTAGCATGAGATGGTGAAAGACAATCCAGAAGTCAGGAGGATAAAGTCTTCCATTGGAGCATGAGGAAAAGGTGGCAAAAAAAAAAGAAACAAAAATGTCAAACCAGAATCAGATGTTTTGATTTCTTCAAAGTAATTCATGGCAATTTTCAAACTGGTATCATGATTGCCAATCAGATGTCAGCACATAATTCAATTTATCTTCTTGAAACTTCCCAGAATGCAAATCTATCCAAATTAAGAACCAGAAAAATAGGTGGTGGGGGCTGGAACAAGAAACACAAAACCTTAAATAGATTGATATTTCTTTTCACTCATCTTCTTCTGTACGATGAATTGAATTTCTGTTAGTAACTAGGCACTTTTGCAGACACTTATTTAATGTCATGCAGGAGAGAGGCAGTAGGTGTGGGCAAAAGAAGTGAGTCATACCTTGCTCAGGAGGGAACCTGCTGTGATGTTCATAATGCAGTGAATTAAGTTCAAAAGAAGAAAGTTTCTTTTTCTTTTCTCTTGTTCCTACACTTTTTCTTTTCCCTGGTCTGACAGACACCCAGATTCATGACAGCTTCTTAATACTCATTTATACCATTGATAATTAGTCCTGAATACAAGTCTATCCTGAAAGATGATAAATCATCCCTGATTTTGACATAAATACAGTAAAAATGTATTGTCTTATGTATAGTTGCCTGGTACAGGGGCAAGAACTTCTCTCTGCAGTGAACTGGGAACTTGGCCACCTCCCCTAGCAGCAGTCCAAGATGACTGCAGCATATGTTGTAACAGTCTCTAGATTTAAAGATGCGAGGGCAGTCATCTGGCTCTTTCTCTACTGAAGCATTCTTTCCTGATGATCGGAATAAAACCCAGACTGTTTGGGGTTTAAATCAGGGTGCATATAACACAATGCTCTGTCATAAGACTGGAAGTTGTCTGAAGACATTGCCATCTGGTGTGTAGAAAATAGGAGATTTTGATGTTCAAGGAAAAAAGCTCTGTCAAACTTACAGAAGAGGTCTGATTTGTTTAACAGTGTTGTTTAACATCCTTGTCAGTGACATGGACAGTGGCATTGAGTGCACCTTCAGCCAGTTTGCCAGTGACACCAAGCTGTGTGGTGTGGTTGACACACTGGAGGGAAGGGATGCCATCCAGAGGGACCTGGACAAGCTGGAGAGATAGGCCCGTGCAAATCTCATGAAGTTCAACAAGGCCAAGTGCAAGGTCCTGCACATGGGTTGAGGCAATACCAAGCACAAATACAGGCTGGGCGAGGAGTGGATTGAGAGCAGCCCTGTGGAGAAGGACTTGGGAGTGTAAGTGGATGGAAAACTGACTATGAGCCAGCAATACATGCTCGCAGTCCAGAAATCCAGCTGTGTCCTGGACTGCATCAAGAGAAGGGTGGCAAGCAGGTCAAGGGAGGGAAATATTCCTCCTCTACTCCACTCTCATGAAACCCACCTGCAGTGCTGTGTTCAGCTCTGGGGTCCCCAATATAAGAAAGATATGGACCTGCTCGAGCGGGTCCAGAGGAGGTCACAAAGATGATCAAGGGGCTGGATCACCTCCCTTATGAGGACAGGCTGAGGGAGTTTGGGTGGTTTAGCCTAGAGAAGAGAAGGTACCGGGAACACCTCACAGGGCCTACAGGAAAGATGGGGAGGGACTCTATCAGGGACTATAGTGATAGGACAAGGGGTAATGTTTTTAAAATGACAGAGGGTAGATTTAGATTAGATATAAGGGAGAAATTATTTCTTGTGAGGGTGGTGAGACACTGGCACAGGTTTCCCAGAGAAGCTGTGACTGCCCCCTCCCTGGAAGGGTTCAAGGCTGGGTTGGACGGGGCTTTGAGCAATCTGGTCTAGTGAAAGGTGTCCCTGCCTATGGCAAGAGGTTTGGCATTAGATGATCTTTAAGGTCCCTTCCAACCCAAACTATTCTAGGATTCTATCATGTGTTTCCCTTGTTTCATTATAATGATTTGTAAGCAAATTCAAATGCCATTTGTAAGGTTCAAACTGAAGTTACTTAAGCAAAAGAGAAGTGAGTGTTGGTGATAGGAATGAAAGACTCGCTTTTGAGATCCTACTGGGACACCCTTGTGAATATAAGCCATCATTCAAATTAAAAATAAAAGCTGCAGTCTGGGATGTTTTATAGGGGCACCACAAGGCCTTAAGTTTCACTTTCTCCCTTATTTATTTATTTTGTCTGTGAGCCAGTTGTCCATTCAGAACATGACAGTTAATTACGCTTCTCTGTTTCCCTCTGACAAACAAAGCACAAGTAATGCCAGCAGGGATTAAACTGTTTGCTTTTGGTTTACAAGGAATTAAAGTGTGTGTGCAGTAAATTTCCCCATAAAGGTCTTTCCTAAAGCTGTAGACTGGGGAAATAATATTAGCAGCTAACGCTGTGGATGCACAGCACAGTTCAACAACCTTTAAATAAACGTCTAATATGTTTTCCCCTCCAAATGGGCTTTACTTGAGGTGTGTCTACATGGGCTTCAGCAGGCTGATGTGAGCCCACACCACCCATGCACCCTGCCAGCCATACACAACCACAGCCATTGCCAGCCTGACAGCCCTGGGCTGGTTCATTAGCTGAGTTAAGCGCTGCACTGATCACAGTTTACACTGTTTCCAGCTCAAAAGCTTTTGGAACCAGCTTGCTCCAAGTGCAAGCAGGACAGCGTGCACATTGCAGAGAGACTGAGAATTCAGTTCTGAATTCAGGATGTTTCAGGGATGGGCATGCTCCCCGTAACTCTACCACTTGCTTGTCTTGGCTGAATTACCTCCTCTCAAAATGCTCTTTTCTAGTTGTTTGCAACAAGACCTGTTATGTTCAGAAGGACAAGGTCTCTGTGAGAAGGCTGAGGAGTCACTAATGGGGCAGATTATTAACCTGCCTGCAGCTAGTTCAAATCTGTCGGATGCTGCCAACCAGAGGAAGTGCCGTAGATCAACCTGATAATATCAAACAGTATCTTACCTAAACTCTGACAACAAGAATTTAGTTTCCTATGATGGCCATTTTGAAACAAGTTGACTCCAGTCCGTTTGTGCATGGGAGACCCCTGCTGATTCAGATTTCTTGAGAGTTTTAGGAAGAGGACCCCAGGTCTAACCAGGCCTGGGTGCTAGGAGCCTCTCCATCCAAGCAAAGCAGGTTCAGTTCCAACACCAGGCTGCTCTGAACACATTATGGTGGCCTTTTCTGCAAGCAGAGCAGAAGCCCATCTGCCCTATGTGGGAACTGCAGCAGGAACATCTCCAGAGAAAGGGGGAGTGGAGGTGCTGAAGGGGAACTCAGCCAAAGTCACAAGCTTGACAACATAAAAATGATTTACATGCTTCAAGTGACAGGGACCAGGAAGTGGGATGAAAGGGCATTGAGAAAGGTAGGTTATTTAAAGTGTTTGACCTGTAAAAGGGGTAGTTCTGTCCAAAAACCTACACTCCACCTCTATAGGATTAACCACAGAAGAGCCACATGAAGGTAGCAGCATAGGGGAAGACTGCTAGTGTTTTAGATTTTCAGTAAAAAAACAAGAATCAGTGCCAAAAAATATTACATGTATTTTTATTTAAGAAAAACCCAGAAAGGATACACAAATACAGCTTCTAGCTCAAGAAAACCATAATCCATAGATATCTGGAGCCTGGGAAAATGCACCTGGCAAAATATCTTTGTATGCTTGTCCTTTTCTAGCACACTGGCCAAGTAATTATGCATGCTGGAAAATTCTTTCATGCATATTTTGAAAATAAATAGTAGTCTTTAACTTCAGACTGTTGTCAATAACTGTTATCAAAAACTTGAAATCCTTAATAAAAAAAAAAAAAAAAAAAAAAAAAAAAGAGAGAGAGAGAGAAAGCAATTCAGCAATTCCAGACCATACTTGTATAATGTGCAGGGAGACTGGAAAAAACAGCGACAGATTGAAAGGAAAAGGCACTGCAGGTGTAATATTTAATGGAGTCCTAATTGTGCAGTGGCTAAGAATAAATAGGCGGCACAGAGGTTGGTTTTGGGTGAGTGGTTGATTTCAAGTGCTAAACTCTACAACTAGCACTAAAAATGATGAGCTCACTTCTCTGTGCTGCAGTTTGTATTAGGAGTTAGATGGACTTCTCTGTGCAAACTGTTATCAAACACATACTGAGAAGGATAAGAATCCACAGGCTGTGGTTTCTGGTAGTCTACCTACTTACTCTAGTGTTTAGGAATATGAATCACTCCTTAATCTCAAAACCTCTACCTTATATTCAATGTGAACTGAACTTCTGTTTAATGACAAACTGAAATATTTCAAGCAGAAGAATAAGAGCACATTAATTAATTGATTAATTAATCAATTAAAGAGCACTCTAATTGTTAACATTGGTCCCTATCCTAATGACGATCAACATGCAGGAAAGTCTTTTTAGTGTTAGAGAAGAGCTTTGACAGTGTATGTTAATATACAAATCATGAGACTTGCACCTGAGGATCACCATATGGTATATTTTATCTCAAATCATGATTCAGCTTTAGAGCTGAAAAAGCTACACCAAATTAAGCCCTTCTTCTTTATGCTTGCAAAATATTCGTCATCTACAGCAATGTTCATTAATCCCAAATATTCAATTAATGTTTTTTGCAAATGCTGCAAATCCATGGATTGTTCAAAAGTTCCATTTTGTGTCTATTATCTTGAATGTCTTCTGTTCTAATTCTTTATTTATAGTTTGTGGTTAGCTGCCTAAAGTGATAAGATAATGTTGGTGTTGCATAGCCATCTATAAACTGCACCATAATTTGACAAGGTGACTTTTTTGATATTTCCATTGTATGCGCATCTGCAGCTGGATTTGCATAGATGTTAACTCCTTGACTATTACATTGCAGTGAACAAAATTTCATTGCCATGAGTATTTTGACAGAGCAAATAAAAAGGCACAGAAACTACAGTTACAGCAACCATATAAATGGATGCATTAGATAAAGCAGTAAGTACCATTGAAGCAAATCCTTTAATTTTATTTGGATCAATGTCTCGGTATCTACTGTTTTTGTCAGATTTCTACTATGATTTTGTCTCTTGCAGAACTTAATATTAATTTTGGAATCAAACTAAAGAAGAAAACAATGAAAGGCATGAACAGATTTTCTTTCTTAGACTGGTCTGTTCATTTGAAAATATAGATATATATACCATTAATATGCAGACATAATACACATAAATGTACATGAATAACCTGCTACAAAGTTTTTTTTTAAATCCATCACCCTTTGTTCTTGTTTAGATTCAGGAATATTTGATTTAGTTTACCCTGTACCATTGTATGAAGTCTTTCTGTTATGGATAGATAAATTATACATACATATATGTATATATACCCACAGATTTCTCTATAAAATGTGATGTCTGGGTAAATATTCTGGCCAGTATGTTAGTCCTGATATATCTGTATATTAAAAAAAACCAATATTGTTATTAATTAAAAATTTATTGTTATTAAGGCTCTGGTCCTTGAGAAAAACACTAGTCATTTTTGAAGTTACTCCTTTAAGTAAGTAATGTCACTGGTTGGGGTAAAGGACCCAAAGGACTTGGACTTAAATTTGTGTTGCTTTTTTATGTTGTTGCTGTTGCTATTTAAAGGTATTCAATTATAATGCTACTACTGGTTGTATTTCTACACAAAAATATTCGTACATATTTGTCTTTTCAACCAGGAAGAAATGCAGGATTACCTGTCTCAGCTCTGTAACAAACCTACAGTAGGTATGAGCTACATCCTGTTGTTGCTGTGAGAATACATTTCTGCTTACCCAATCTTGTTTTTCCTCATCTGCTAAAGCATCAGGATGTTAATACTAAATATCACTTGTGAAATATCATGCTCTAAGCTCAAAAGAATAAGTACTTGCAACTGTTTGCACTTGAACATGCCTGTCCCTTCCCCACAAATTAAGTGAAACTGATAAAAGAGTGGAATGGCCATCTATCAGAAACACAGCCCACTGAAAAGGTCAGAATCTTAACAGCAGATTTCTACAATTCACAGGAGGCACAAGACATTAAAAGTTACTGCCTCATTCATGTAACAAAGATTGTGTCAAGAAAATGAAATAGTACAATATTTATCTATTCTTATGAGAGCGTTCATCAAAAGTTAAGGAAACGGCTTTGAAGATCATTTGTCTAATGCTAGGAGGACTTTTCAGCTGTACGATCTACCACAGAAGTGGCAGGTTGCTGCATTTTTGAAAGCAGAGAAACAAAACACATCTAAAACCCTAAAGAATTAAAAGGAACATAGCATTTCTGTATTAGCAGTCACAGAGCTCTAGCGTCCCTCTACATAAAGCATTGGAGAAACGCAGAATCCACAAACCATCTCGGCTTTGGAGGGGTGTCCCAGGTTAGCATGAGACCCAGCAGGTAAGAAAAGATGTGTCCATTTAGGCCGGGCACCTCGCAAGCGTGGCTTGCCTCCTGAGCAGAGCGTCCACCTGAGCCACACTTGGACCACAGTGGGCTCCGCCCTACCGCAGCCCCCACGCGTCTTGGTTTGCTCTAGGACACCAAGGGACACGGCCAGCTGGGAATTACACATCTGTCCTTGCCTGGGTGACCAGAGTGTCAGCCTTCTCCTCGGAGCCCTGCCAAGAGGCTGGGGCTTGGCACAACAGGCAGAGCTTTCAGCACAGCTGCTGCTGCTGGTTTTCATTAGAAGTCCCGGTGGAGTGTTGAGCCGACCTCTGAACAAGGTAACGAGGCTTCTTAATGAGGGGGCAGTTTGGGAAGGCGAGGTACCTTAGTTTCCTGGCAATAACTAGAGTACCTCAGGAAGGAAATAAACTTCTTGACTTTAAATACACTGACCTGAACTCATTTGCACGTACCGTGCAAATCCCTTTCCAAGCGCCTCCTGCTGCTGCTGTCTCTGACCCTTCCAGCACTTTTTAGGTACCTTTCATTAGACAAATTACAAATCTCACTGAAGGGATGACTGGGCATTTTTTCAGGTTCAGAGCCCAAAACATGTTCCTCTTGCCTGCCCGTGGGAGCCCACTGCTCCTATTACGGCAGTGCAACACTTCTAGCAATCATATGGGTGACTCCCTCACTGTCTGTGCATGGCCCAGGGAATAATAGCAACTCTTTTGAAAGAAATAGGACCACTGTCAAACCTTCTTGCTATGTAAAAGTATTTGTGAAACTGTGCATAAGTAACTATCTCACTACCCGTATACCAGTCATATGGAATAGTGACTATTACATTGTTGATCAAATTCAAGAGTATGGAAAAGCACACATGGCTTATTTGCATAAATCCTTCTCTTAACTTCAACTTTGAGAGCTTCCATAGGATGTCAGAGTTTTATGACCCTTACTCTGACTTGCTTTTACACTAAAAAAATCAGCTATGACTCCACCAGACAGAGCTGGGCTTGTTGTAAGATGGCCAAAAATTGCTCAAAGCTGAGAGAGTGGTTTGACTTCAGCAGCGACCTTCGCTGCTTCCTTCAGGGTGTGCAAAGCAGATCTAGACACTTCACAAATTCAGAGTCACCATTTTCCCTAACAGCCTTCCAGTTTGTTTATTGACTTAATTCTAGTGGCAGTAAGGTTCATATTATCAAAATAGTTTTATTAATTCTTCTCTGTATAATTCTCTGTGTATTTTAAAATGCATTCAAAGTCTTTGCATGGTCAATTGTGTTATATCAGATGCTTTTTTTCTGATATATATGGGCTTATACAATTTTTTCCCAATGTACAATAACCTTTTTAATTGGTAATGCACAGTGCATAAAGCAAAAGTTATTTGATTTGTGGAAAATACAATCTATCATGGCTTTTTTAATTGCCTTTTTGTTATTTATATCTTGAACTATTGTCCATTAATCATTTGTGAGCTATTAATACCAAATTTGTATCCATTGAAGCTCTGAACTGAGAAAACAAGAAGACACTTGAAAAAATGCTTATTATGTTGGAAAATGCTTATTCTGTTGGATAAGGTCCGAAAATAAGGCAATAGTTTTGCATATATATATATAAAATAGGTATTCCTGTGACCATTTTATGTAAATTGGTTTTATATTTGTAAACATAGGTTTATTTTTATATATAATTTTTATTGTATAACATATATTACTATATAGAAATATATATTTATATTCATTGGTCAAAATAGTATCTTTTCTGTCTTTATAGCTGCTGTATGTATTGAACACTATATATATGTGTGTGTGTGTATATGTATATATATGTTCCTAAATTGCTAAGGTTAAAGGAATTTTGTTTCAGCTTTCAGGTTATAACACAAACATAAAAAGATCTTGACAAACTTGAACTGAAACATGATTTTCAACAAAATATATTGATAATGTAAAGAAACCCTGGATTTATTTTTTTTTTTTCCAAAAAACTAATGTTGCCGTTTTTATTTACAGGTTATTTTAACTTTGCTGAGGGTTTTTTTCCCCATTTCTGAATTAAAAGAACTCTGATGTTGGAGCTCCTCATGGAAAGGGATTTTTTTTGTCAAATAGTTCCAATAGTATAGAGTAACAATTTAAAGTTTAACTGAACAGTTCATAGTTTAACCACTTTGTCCAACTGATTTGTTTTGTATCATATTATTTCCACAGACCAATAATCCACTAGTACACAAGGCTTCCCTTTAGAATTTTTATACCTGCCCACATCTCTTAATCATAAAATTCTTCCCAGACTAAGTATTTCTCTGCATCTGGCTTAGTAGTCAATTGTAACAAGAAAGGAAGTTTCTCAAAGAGGATAATGAAAGATTAATATTACAAGTGGGAGTCAAAACTACACTTCTAGAATGTGTTCTTTGGCAGCTTGTAGGATACAAATACTAACAAATAGCAACAAAATTGTATCTTTTTGTTGATGGGAAGTATATATCTCACTACAGAGATATACTCACTGATAGTCTTCTTTCATTTTATAATCTCTAACTGAGGTCAGTATCATCTGCCCATTGCATACGAGAGATTTCTGTTCCATTTCCATCAACATTTCTAAAGGGATGATAATCAGATATAAAATACCAACTACTGCTTGTCCATAAGGTACCACAGGTTGACCAACATAGTGGTTGAATATTTAAAAGCCAAAACACTTACAAGTTTCCATATACATAAATGAGGAAACAAAGAAGGTGGGATGAAATGTAAAACTTGGTGGTAGTTGCTGCATAAGGTGGTCTGTGGGTTTTATTTTACTTTCCTTTTATTTTGTTTTGTTAAGACTGGAAGACTCATTCAAAAAAAAAGAAAAAAAAAGAAATTAAAAACTGATCTAAAAGATAATACGACAAAAAAAAAAAAGCTGACAGATACAAAGATTTAAGCCATGTACGCATTTCAAAGACTCCTCTTTAAAAATGTATAAAAAGACATCAAACAAAAGTTATACAGATAATTCAAAAAGCCTGACACCTAACATCATTTGAAAATTTGCACTGAAAGACCATTTCCATCTAAGAATTTAACCTACACTGCTAAAATCAGTGTAAGCCTTGCCCTCAAATTAAAGCAAGGAGGTATGCCCTATATTAAGTATATTTTAGAATATAACCTAAATTATAGATTGCAAGTATCTATCACAGTATAAATAACATTTTTTTCTTATTCTAAGAACTAAAATTAGACATGCTATGTCACATGAATAAGAGACAATAAAATTTTAGCTGTAGCAGTTAATAATACCTTTTACATAGCTTTTCATCCTCAAACTAAGTTAGTAATTAATCCTTATAAGCAAAGCTAGTTGAAGGATGTGTTGCAAATAAATTATCTGAAAGTGTATTATAAGTATATTTTAATAATTTCTTGGTGTTATATCCTAATTTAGGGAAAGGGAATGTGATGCACAACTATCAAATTCAAATTGCGTTAATTCTTAATGAGGTCTGACTCATAACTTGGGATTATTTTTTCTTCCAGATGACCAATAGGAATCTCCACTGATTTAGGTGATCTTTGGAAAACATCCTTAATTGTTGGTCTCGTTTCCAAGTGTATAAACAGAAATTAGTATTTGACTAGTCCAGCCACATTTGAAAGATGTTATTATTTACAGTTGAAAGTAGAGACATAAAGGCTGAAAGTGTTGACAGCTTGCCCAAATTTTCAGAGCAATGTGGTATTTGGTCCTGCATCTCTGACTGCCATGATTGTCGGTTTAGCTGGCATAAACAGGGTTTTGTCATTATGAAATAAATTTGTTTCACCATATATTGATATTTCTCACTCTGATGTTCCCTCCTCTGTGAAATTATGAGAGTTATGTTAAATTGGGAAGTCTCTGGTCCTGAACTTCCACAAGTGTAAATCAGTTGACTAATTAATCATGACCATATTACATCCTTTCCAATATGATTTTCTTTGTCTACATGAGGTTATAACAGCTGCTTAAAGGATATTAATGTTTTAGCAAACATGATTTAAATCCTTTTTGTTCCTGCAGTCTGGAGAAGAGCAGTAGGATCAATAAAGGCAGTTGTCTTTTTAGCATTGTCACTTACCTGATATGGTTTAGTAATGATTCATCTGTGAGATTTTATACCAGGAACTAAGGACGCATAAATACTGTCAGGCAAAATATTTCCAACTTACTGTTTATTCATCCAAAAGAGAGCTGCAATGAAGAATACAGGGGATAAGATGCCAAAAGCTTAAAAAAAAAAAATGCTTACCTAGTTCATTCTCAAAGTATATTTTGAGAGTAAGGACATACCTGCAAATACATTTTAACATAATTTTCCATGTATTCTACCATATTTTGTTTTGTCTTTTAATTTCCAATTCTTTGTTCACCCGCTAAACCTAGCCAAATCTAGTACACACCATCCACAGAAGGTGACTCTTTAGGTTAGGTCCCCCGTGGTAGATGTGATGTGGCAGAGAGGTTCCCAGCTCTTCTCCACCCCCTACCTTTGCTCTTAGTGGTAGAAAGTGGGCAGATAGCAACTGCTGTCCCAAAGCATGAGCTGGAAGAGCTGGTGCACATGTTTGGGAAAGGTCATGTGCTGCAGTAGATATAGATCTGGAGTGTGTTCAGGGTCCCCGTCTTGTCCCCAGGTTGTTCCTTTGCCAAGAATAGAGATTATATATAATAAATAGTTGTTGTCTCCAGCCTAGAGACAGCTCCATCATAAATATTCTCTATTGTAGGAAGTTTGCACTTTTGGCCTACTTAAGTAGCTCCTTCCTTTGCTTTGATACCTTTTTATCCCTCTGCTTCCTACATCTAGCTATGCAGCAGCAGCAAGGCTGATAAAGACTGTATAGCTGTCATTCTTTAAAACTGCAGAGAGTAAAGAGGATGGGAACCCCCTCTGCAGATATTGGTTTGTCACATTTTATTAGATCTGGTTCCTGAAGGGAAAGCCATATTAAAAAAGCATAGGCTGGATTTTACTCTCCACCATAATAATGCTCCTAGTACAAAAGGTCAGTTGTGGATTGGTTTCTTTTCTTTTACATCAAGAAACAGCTACAAGTAAATTGAGCTTCTCAGAAACCAACTTAGACAAAAATGTGCATCTATCACAGAAAGCTGCAAGCATGACCAGAGGCACATGGACTTGGACATGTTTGTACTATAAAGAGATGGTTGTCTCTTCTGAGAACTGACTTCACAGTCCACTAGAAAAGAGCAGGGATAAGCTGGGTGTCCCAGTATAGCTTGGTTGCTTCTCACAGCATTTTTAAAAGCAAAAAGAAAAACTGGTAAATTCCTGCTCTCCAGCTTGCTAGAAAATGTGTATTGAGACAAATAATTTTGGGCCAAACCTTTCTTCCCCAAGTTTACCCCTCTCTGAATCCATGAATCCAAGGCTAGAAGTGGGTTAAATGCAGTTGTAGGAAGGACTATTCCATCCAAATTCATGGCTACTGTAAGGTCTTTCAGAGGGTGAGCACTCTCCTCTGCCTTGTTTGTGTGGTTTGGTAGGCTCACTGGTGACACTGAAGTACAAACTGGGAGAGGGAAGAACTTGGGGATCACTGTGTTAGCTGTCACATACCTTGCCATTTCTGAGGAGGACAGTAAGGAAAGTGACAACTGCCCCATCTTCCAGAAAAGAGTTAAGTCAATGGTGGGTACCAGTTTCCACTATTTGACAATACAACCATAATTAGTTCTGCTTTAAAGAACAGGCCTTTGAAACTGTTGGTCATGGAAAACATTTCCATGTCAAAATGGGATGTTATTACATAAAACAACATTAAAAAACACTAAAAACCATCTTCATGATTAAATGAAAAATAGTCCCAGAAATATTTTTGAAACACTCACAAACCTTTTTTCCCAACTGTGGTCTCTGCTGACCAGCTGCACAATAACACCTGGCTACAAACCACCCTCTGACCATTAATTCAATCATAAATTAGACCCATAGCCTATAGTGTCAAGGTATCTCCGCCCTCTGAAAGAGTCAACAAGAGCAAATCCAGTGTCAGCTCCCCTTTGTGAGGCTTAGAAGATTGACCCATTGGATCTTGATAAATGAGTTTTAGCTACAAGGCTTCATTATTCTTTGAAAATAAATTGCAAGACAAGCAGGCTTTCTGAAGAAGTTATAGATATGTAATTATAATGCAAGTTAATCCTCTCCTTATCATGTAAAATAAAGTGATTTTGTGAAACAGTGTATCCATGTTCTGAAGACTATTGTGTTTACTGGATCAAAAAACAAATCTCCTGGAGAAAAAGCTGTATCTTTAACTGAAGATACATAATCAATAACCTTGCAAGGCATTCAGGCTACATATTCACTAAGGACCTGCTTAATCAAACGTATCCATGTCTCTTTTAGGATAAATCCCCGTAGTCAGCTACACTGAAACAGTATTTTCAGCTCTTGTTTTCATAATGTTAGTCCTACATGACAGTTCTGTGTCATCTGACAACCCTAATCCATCTCAAGGTTAGAATCTATTTTGTATTTCAAATCTCCCAAATCTCTGACCACTTAGTTTAAGTAGGATTAGCATAAGCACCAGAACCCACAGAGAAGCAACGAAAGCCAAACTACGCTTTGATCTGCTCAAGTAGACATTTGCTGAACTCCAGCAATACAACAAGCAGCAGAGCAGAGCAGAACAGGAGAGCTGAAACCTCAGAGCAAAGCTTCGCAGTGGATGTGCATTGGTAGAAAGTTACCAGACACATTGTGTGTTTCATTAAAATGTTTTACTCAGAAAGTTAGGAGAAAAAAACCAAAACTCTTCTTAACAATGAAGCAGAAGCTGATGTTGCTTCAGCACAATCATTAGTCCACTGAACAGACTAAAATCACTTGGGAAATTGTTCCTCATGATACTGGAATTTAAATCAAAGTTTGTCCTGGCCCTGTGCATGCACTATTACGCATTTGAATGAGAAGTATTTATCTACTTATAAGTGGAGAGATAATATTATTACCGAACTCAGTTGACAAAGTTGTGTAAATTGTGTCTGCCGCATACCAAAACCAGAGGGCCTGATCCTGTGTATCTGATGCAGGGTTGTTTTAAGATTAATTAATAAAATGATTTAATAGAATTGCTCAAATTAATTTTCTGTTTCCTGGACTTAGAATTTATTTTATAAGACAGCTTTTGTGGTTCTGTGTTCATGTGGGTACAATGCAAAAGGAGCTCTATCCACTGATAACCCAAGGAAGTAGATTGTCTTTTTACCATTTTTCATAAGAGAAATGTAAAAAGAAACAAATATCTTAAATACTGAAATGAGATTTAAAATAAGTTTTTAAATTTTAATTTCTTCTTAATCTGTTGTAGCCTTGTATAATCAGTCACATTTTAATAATCATTTGCCATTTGCATATTTTTTCCTCAACAGTCTGATTTTCAAATGGAAGCCTCCTGCTGTAGAAGGAATGCTGATATTAATCTCATATTTAAAACCACAGTGTGAGTGTTGAACATATTCTGAATATGAGCTTTAACAAAACATCTTACAGAACACTGTCTTGTTGCTTGATGCTGGAACAGCAAGCATTTTTTTTAGTTCTGAAAAATTGCGGGTTTGCATTCATTATTCTTTTGTATGTTTTTTATGCCTTCAGAATAATGGTGTTGTATTTCTTATTCTCTGAACTAACTAATATTCTTCATAGTTTTATTTTGGTTTGGTTTGGGGTTTTTTTTGCTGCTGCATTAATGTTGAATGTTCTGGTTTCTGAGTTTCAAGTAATATAAATGAGAGAAAATACAAGTTTTTTAAATTAATGCAGATTCATAACAAAAAAAAAAAAAAAAAAAAAAAAAAGAAAAACTCCTCCCTTCCCCTTCCCTCTTCTCTCCTTTCCTCCAGCTTTACATTGCTCCTGGTCAGTTTTGGGATGGGTAGTGGAGTAGAACATTGGCAGAAATGGTGGGCTGATACATTCAGATGGGTATAGGAATAAAACTAAAAGGTATAGTAGAGAAATTGCAAACACTGCCTGTTTTTTAAGTTGGCATTGAAAATGACTTGTCTATACTGTCTTTCACAGATTGCTGAGCTTAAGTGGCTGAACTTGAGCCAGCTCCATGCATAGCACTGTGTTAGCTCACAAATGCACCTTTTAAGAGACAAGCCATCCCATTCTGTGACCCACAAAACAGTGTCATGTCTAGCTGTAGAAGACCTTGTAGATGCAGTAGGAAAGGTGCTCTTTGGAATTATTCAGCAAATTTATTGGATTGCAGTGATTCATGACTGAACTGCTGGCTTATGTCCTAAGGCAGTACAGGTAGGCAGAGGATGCTTTCCCATCTGTGCTGTTAATGAACAGTGGGAGTGTTCAATGTATCTCTGAAGGGACATTAAATCCTTGGCAGTCCCTCACACCTGAGCAGGGAGTGGGTCTCAAGGCAGCTGAATCCTTCTGGCAGCCAGTTCCCATCTGTCCCCATTCAAATATGACAGATAACCTGCATCCAGGTCACCTGGCAAGGGCTCATTTAGGGATGTGAGGGGGCAGCAAGGTTGCACCATTCTCAGGTGTCTCCTCAAACAACTATGTGATACAGCATCGTCAACAGTCTGGGTACCACCAGTACAGCCAACAGCACTTGAAAGAGCTACACCCTCCTCCTTTGTTTTACTGAATATACAGCCAACTGCATGTCATGGGACAGCAAACGTGTTTTTTTCTGGTATTTGGTCTTCCCAATGTGATACTTGGCTGCAGAGAGCCATGCTGAAGGCTGCCCTTGAAGCCAGTGCCCCTCCTGCCATGGAACTGGATCTGTCTGTTCCACTCTGGGACTTGGTACCCTCCAACTGGTAACTGGTGAAATTATTGTCCTAACCTCAATAAAGCAGATCATTATTTTCAATGTTGTACTTCCATGGGAATGCTTATAAAGAGGACAAGGTAGGAAACTGTGAGGGATGATGGGATTCTGCAATACAATAAAAAGGGATTATTTTTCTTAATAAAAAAGGCTTTTTCAAGTCTTTCAAGCCCAAAGCACTCAGATTTTCCTTTCAGTGCCGAAAATCCACTTTTCTTTTAAGCTTATATGCAGTAAAATGCTCAGCTGAATCTCCCTGTGTCTTTTCCTCTCCAAAAAATCTGGTGACGTTTCCCACAATATGATGTTATAGGAAAATCTCCTTTGCTGAACAGCTCTTATTTGGCTTCTAGGGGTGAAAGCTAGATCAACTCAGATCTGGTTTAATTTAGAAACTCGTGTGCATTACAATAAAAAACTTTTTCCTAGTGACATGTGAAAAAACAAACCATCACTATTTTTATATAACTTATAGGTCTTTTCAGGAAAAAAGAGTCTGAATAGTGGAGTTTGGGTCCACCAAATATTCAGTTTCACTTAAACAGCTGTTTTTAAATTGATCTGTTTCACACCTGAGATGAATCTGAGCACTTTAAAGGGGAAGCAGCATCTGCTGAAGTGTTGTTTTGTTTGATGTATGCTAGGACTTCAAATGCGGGGTTTGCACACCAGAAAAAAAGGATACTAGACGCCAGGTTACTGCCTTTCTCAGACTTTCCTACTGAATAATTTCTGTGTTTATTATGTGTAATTTAATACTTATTGGGAGAAAAATAGAGAAATATTCTAGTCTTGTGATTTTCCATGTAATTGTGATTTTGGGAGCGGGGGAGTGGGCAGCAAGACAAGGAGGTTGTTCTTATTTAAATTTTAATTAATAAAAATCAAGATAATGTAAGTCCAACTTCTTCTCTCATTTACTTTGGTGTAGAGCTAGCCTAATGAGATGAAATAGCTTATGCCAGTATAACACTTCATGTCATGTTGAGAAAGATGCATCCAGGAGGAAAATATCTTCTGTACCCATTTTCACTCTTCACTGTATGTTGTTCATACATTAATCTGTGTGGTTTTCTGCTCAGTCTGGCAAATCAGTATGTCTGAGTCTCCCAATAAAGCTTGTTTCTACAGCTAATCTACTAATTTAATAAGACAAAATGCATGCTACAAATTCCTGTCTTTTCTTCCACACTCAGGAAGAAGAAAATGAATGAGTAACATCTGATCTGAATGAAAACCACTTACCTATGGATGCTGCATGAAATAGAGGCTTGGAGAGAGACAGGGAAAAGAGTTTACATCACCTACCTTAGATTATTACTATAAGACCAGTAGACTTCTTAGCGAGTCAAAGATTCCTTGTGAGGGCAAAACAAACAGGAACCTAACAGAGGTTCTGTGAATCATCATTTGAAAAAACCTAGAGAGGACTGCTGACCCTCCAAGACACTCATTTCCTATCTGGGACTTAGACTTACTAGTCTAAAAGTCAGGCAGTGTGAATATCCCTAAATATTCTGTCATCTTTGTATATCCAACCTTCAAGTTGTAATCAATTTTTCTTTCTTTCATTCTATTTTTACTGCTCTGCTAAAATTACAGAAGCACCAACCTGGAGTGCATCCAATAGCCATTTCTCCTCATGGAAAATAAAAACTGACCAATAGCCAACAGGAAAATGGAGTGATGGAAACTGGACAAAGGAACCTTTTCTGTATGGGCTTTGATAATTCTGATTTCCTCTCCTTTTCAGGCCAGTGAGAATGGGGCTACAAAACTATCCACTTCTCGCTTAAATCACCTCTGTCATGGTACTGCATGTGTACGATCCCTCTTTCCATTTCATATAACAAAAATCTTCTCATATTCACTTTCAAAGCCTATCCTCGATGTTCCTTCATTCTTTCTCCGCATGAATAATCTATGAAGCTATTGATGCCCTGCACTTACACACTTCCATTAATGCTGACCTTGACGTCCAACATATATTTTCTTCCTTTCATGGGAGAAGTTCCTTGGGTCAATTCAGTGTCTTTGCTTGGGGTATATGCAATCTTTATAAACCTTTAAATCTCCTCCAAAGCTGTACCTATTTTGCATTTGAAGCCCACTTGCAATTATCTATTTTGTTGTGACTTATCCTGATAGTTTCACTATCACATTTCAGCTATTGCTTTTCTATTGACACTTGCTTTATATGTATGTAAAGATCACACAGCAATTTTTTCTTACATGTAAAATGTTTTTTAACAGGTCCTGGAACACAAGGTGGGCACATTTGGTACAAGGTTTTCTTTCATATAGTTTGAAGGAAGCTATGGAAATTTAAGAAAATTAAGAAACAAGATCTTACTTTGCTTGGCCAGTCAACAGCTTTCTACTTTAAGTGGTGCATAGTAAAATCTGTATCTGTATTCTCCAAAGATTGTCCAGGAAGATAACCCTGTTGAACTGAACACAATCCAAAAGTATTCTGAAGTCAGCAGCAAGTCTCTGCTTGACTTCTCTAAAAGCAAACTTTCACCCAGAGAGAGAGAGAGAACATATATTAGAATGCTTCTCATTTCTTCATTCTGAACTAGTTGGGCTGGAGATAGAGAGAGGATAGACAAAATCCATTAAGTGTATTGAGGAAGATTCATGTTGTCTAGAATCTTTCTACCCATTATTATGCTGGCAGTTTCAAAAAGGTGTCAATTTTCTGTGCCAAAATATGGGACTAAAACTACAAATCCTCTTTTGGATTCATGAGAAGAGAAACTATTTATTTGTGATTCATGATGAAAATATACCTTATATACGAGTATAAAAGTAGCTGGTTTTGTGTTGCATAGAAAATAGCCTTATAAATATCTCTTACATTGAATTGCTTATAGTTCTCATGCTTTATATGCAGGATAAGCCCTGGGTTTGAAGTGTGTTTATTATTTAAAGGCTTGTTTTGATATATCAAGGTCTCTTCCATTCCTCCTGATCATCCTTTCCTTTGAAGGTTCACTACCTGATTGAAATGAGAATTTCCATCCACTGCATCAAACAAGTAATGATCTCTCCTGAAAGGTTTTGTATTTAATGGCACCGTGTGTGATGGGAGAAGGGAAAGGAGGGAAATTTTTTTTCCCCAACCTCCCTGGTCATCTTGTTCTGTGTAATAATGTTGAATCTACCATATTATGAATAGCAGAACTAATGTAACCTTGGTGTATCTCTAATAAATAGAATTCAAGCCCAGGTAATAAATGGGCTGTATATTAAAGGCAGAATGAGAAGCCCGTAAGGGAAGGCAATGCACCCAGTAAGGTGAAATACCTTTATCTCATCCATCACTATAGTTCTTCACTATACAAACTTTAAACCATAGAAGGAGACAAGAAAATACGAATGTTAAAACACATTTTGTATATTAGGTACAAATTAATACCTTTCCAGTATTAGCTCCTGGACTCAGATGCCTTCCCGGAGGGGCTTCATTCTGATTTCTGTTGTTACTACCAGTAATTTGTGCATGTTAGCAAGCCATATGCAATACAACTTCCTGAAAAACTAATTAGAAAATATTTTGTTTTCTTATTTTCCTGGGAGTTCTCAAATTTTAAAAGCAAACCTTGTAATAACATCCATTTACATAGTAAATCACTGAGCATCCATTGAACTCAATAGAGTTTGGTTTGTTGCAGCAAATAAGGATGTCTCTCTCCCCTTTTTGAATTTCCAGTCAAGTAGCTTAGTGCTACTATAGGTTTGACAAATATACTGCGGAGACAAATCACGGTCACCATCTTGGCTACTCTGAAACAATGGAGTTTTCTAGAATTCAGCTAAAACAGTGGTGCTAGGTAGAACCAGGCACAGTAACAAGGGGCAATGACCAAACTGTGGCTTGTAAGCTTCAGGGTGGAGATTAGGAAAAAGCACTTCCCCTGGAAAACAAATGCATCTCTGGAACAGGGTGTCTGGACAAGCTGTGATATCTCCATCTTTGCCTGACTCAAGATTACTGAGTCTGTAAAAGTACTGCTTTTGATTCAGAATATTTGACAAAGCCTTTGATCTAAAAATTTAATCATTTTTTTATCATATTGGATGACATTTCCTTTATTATTATCCCTAAATCCGTCATGAAGCATTGTTATATAAACATTTAAAAAGGTTAATAGGTGGGCACATCCCTGACTAGTGTAGCCAGCAACAAAAGGTTTTGATGTCCTGAATTCACAAGAGATCTCTCCCACTGAAATATGATGAAATGAGCAAACAATGCTTTCAAGCTTCCTAAACAGTCAGGCTTTTGCTGTTAATATCAAAGAACTTGACTAAGTTCCTTTAAGCTCTCTCTTCTGGTGTTTTTGCCACCAACTTTGTAGTGATTCTACATGAGAAAAATCATTAAATCTCATGCATTGTAATTTCCAGTTTCTGCTTTAAATCTTGTTACGATTCTTCCCTAAGATTTGATGCTTTCATATTGTATCAGCACCTATTGGCTTCAGGTAAAGCCAGGTCCTACTTTACTTCACCAGTATGTGTTGTAAGAGGCCATCCCTGTTCCAGAGACATTATAATTACACAAGAGATGAAAACTGTGGGAGGGGAAATGTAGGGAGTACGAGAGAATTTCATGATTATCAGAATGGGTCATAAAGCTAGCCATATCTTTATTCATTAAACTACACTTCACCCATTGTGTAAAAAGGTCTATCTAAGAAATATAAGACTAATTAATTAGAAAGTTGTAACAAAAAAGTGAAAGGACTAGCCACAGGGAGGCAAAGGAAAAAGGATACCAGTCAGGCCAGCTATGTCTTTCAGGGTAATCATTAAAATAAAGTAGATTGTTAACTGCTGTTTCACATTCTGTGGTGTTCTTAAAACAATGTGCTGTTCTTTACTTCTTTCCTCTAACCTGGTATATTACTTCTTTGTTTGTTTAATGACACCACACATGTACTTAAGAAAATTGCACACCAAGGATCTGATTTATTGCTTCAGATTCTATTTGCATGAAAAAAACAACACCAGAGCAGTATTTGACAGGTATGTATCAATTCAACTCCTAAGGGGTATATTTTGAGTCAATTGTGCGAGGAATTAGGCATGCAGTTACAACATTTATTTAAATTTGTGAGCATTTAGTACTTCTCCTCAGGAAATAGAGTTACAAACAGACTGACTGGTTTCAAGTACATTACAAGTACAACTTGAACATCCTGACCCACCCAAAGTCCTGCCATTTCAATCTGTATATCCCAAATTATTTCAGTTACACTTAATTTATATCTTGGTTCTGTCAGTTCCTAGCCACTGACAAAAATTATTCCAGATTGCCTAGGGCTAGTCCAACCAGCATGAGTTCATTATCAAAAGAATGATACCTGCCTGTTCCTCTGCATGTCATCTTCAAAGTACATCTGGACGTTCATCTAGAAAAAAGTTTTCGGAAGAAAAACTTTCGTTTGTTACAAAGGCAAAGATACAACTCAGAGGATTTAGTGTTCTACTGAACATTTCTTTTCTGTGTTAGTATAATGGATATAAATGCATTTCATTCAGAAATCAGCTATGAGGACAATCTAATTGACTTAAAACTGTTATGGTGCCTGCCCACTAGCTGGCAGAAAGAGAAAAAAATATTTACAAAAGGAGGAATAATTATTTCATACTTATGGTTACAGCTGATTGGGAATTTGCCAGCAAAAGAAGGTTGAAATAAAATATTAATTTGTCATTACCATCTGCTCCTCAAAGTCCTAATCCTTTGTGAACAATGATGCATTAAGTCTTAAAATACCCACATTATTCAGATAGCTGTTCATTAGCCTGTTTTATAGAGGCACAGTTTTGTGCTGTCCATTTGCATAAACATGAATTTAATGCTATGGAAACACCTCTGGGTCAGACTTTTAGGTGGCCAATTCCCACATATTATCTGTGGCACATGAGCCTCTAAATTGCTGTTCAGCAGCACAGGAAACAGCTGCTTTGTAGGTCGGGCTTTTAAAACAGTCTTTGGACATTGGTTGGCAGAGACACATGCTGCTATAAGTGATATACCCAGGAAAGAAAAAGAAGCGGAAAGTCCTGAGGACGCCAGCTGAAGAATCTGACCTAATATATTTCAATGCATGAGGAAAATTGCTCTTTCTTCCTTAGAGAAGTGGCTGAGTAATGAATGAAGCATGTATTCATACAGAGAATACCAGCATGAAAGATTATGAAATAATGCACCATGGATAATTTACAAGAAGGAAGAAGGAATGCATACAAATAGATAAAGCATCAAGTTAAGGCAGGAGATTTAGGCCTTAATACCAGACCCAGCCCTCCAACCATGAGCGACACTTTGGTTAAGTTACTAAAACTGTTTGTGCCATTTCTTCCTCTCTCTTCTTTTGTCTGCCTTTTCTATCTAGACACTAAGCTTGTTAAAGCGCAGACTGTATCTTTCGTGCTCACACAATGTGTGGAACAATAACAGCCCCATGCTCAGCTGGAACTTTTAGACAGTACCATAATAGAACTAATTAATGGTAATGAGATCTATGGAGTACTGTACAGGCTGCCTTTTAAAGATATCCACGCTGGGTCAGAGCTGTGAGATTTCTCATGCACACAGTGAATCATATACCATTCTGCCAGTTTAAATTGCTACCACATAGACTGAGCAAGAAAAGCTTGCATAGCTAGTGGGTAGGGAGTATGACTTCTCCAGCATCAAAGCACATTGGGAAAATCCTACCAGCAATAGTGACTAGACAAACAGCTACCAGGACAAGCTAATTTACTTAAAACTATTGTAGTGCCTGCCCACTAGCTGGCAGAAACAGAAAAAAAAAATATTTATAAAAAGAGGAATAATTATTTCATACTCCTTGTAAGCAGAATATATTGATGATGGAAGCCTTCTTTTTGTGCTTTTTTTTTTTTGGTACCGTATTTGACCATACAATAATAAGACCAAATCATATTAGTAATAATTCTTGTGATAATATTAACAGCAATTCTTGTGGTAATAATAGCATATTAATAATATTGTTTACTTTTTCAGTTCAGTATAGATTGGGAGGTCCACGATTCTGTCATCTGCTTTCTTCAAGGGGGGAAAAATTCAACCCTTTTGCTTGGGAAGGGTCTTATTTTCTCTGAATTAGTTAATCACCATCAGCATCCAGTTTGAGCATTCATACATGGCTTTTCTAGGTATTCAGTGCAGTTATGTAGACCTAAGCTTGGCTACCTTTCTGCAGAGGTCTTCCTTGGAGCAGGTTAAGGGGACTGAATGGCTCAAATCTTGGCCTTTCTTATTTATCACAAGCCTGGTTGTTCTTCCAGTGTGTCACACATTAACCAGGGCAAGACAGGGAATAATCATGGACAACAGTTCAGGTGCCACAGTGAAGAGGAAGGTGCATAGAAAGAAAGGAATTAGCATAGTTTGAGTAGGGACACATTAGTCTTTCACATGGTCTCTCTCAAAAAAGTTGGACGGAGATTTTCCACTTTGGTTAGATGAATTCCAGCAGTGATGACTGTGGAAACACACAAAAGATTCATTGTTGTCATTGTTCTGCTGTTTGGGGTTTCATGGGATTTTTTTGCCTTTTTTTTAACAAGAAACAAACTTCAGCAAACCTGATACACAAACACTGCCAACTCCACTGCCACAATTGTGACAGTTTCTTGTGCATGTGCTAACTTGCTGCCAAAATAGTAAATGCAGCACACGCTAAGCCTGGCATATTTTTGCATTAAGTAAAGAAGTCATAGATGAACTTGGTTCCCACTTGGGCTGACTTTTTTTAATGAGGATTTCATGCAGAGAAAGATGACTAGTCGGGCACATTACCTCGACCCAGTTTCACCCATGGGGTTATATGCTTTATTTATTTTTAGTTTAACGGTAATGGATGAAACTGCAGTATTTGGGTGTGTTTATATCAGTGGCAAAAATGTTGCCAATTTTTTTTAATATCAAGAACTTCTTTCACTTTCCTGGGCAGCTATTATCTGTGTTCCATTTAGAATATCGCAGACTTATCTTAGCTCTTTTTTTATCTTTCCTCCTTTCTTAATGTATGATGAGTATGTTTGGAAGTGGTAGAAGATTTTCTTTTCTTTCTGAAAGGAGATATTGTCCTTATTCTGCTTGTCACTTGCTCTTCACCAGTCTTCAGTATTCTCACAACAGACATATGGTGGTAAAACTCTTCTATGAGAAGCCTTCTAGTCTCCATCTAGTTACCCATTTCAGTTGCAGTCACCACTGAATTTCTTCTGAACTGGTACTACAAGATGTTTTTCTACTGGAGGAGGAGAGGGTTACTTTTCTGATAATACTCTGATAGGAAATTATCCTTTATTCTTTCTAATTTATATCATTTTAAAGAAGACCACCTTCTCAGAAGTCATACTCAGTAATAGAAAATTGTGAAAGGTACTTTTAAAATTAATTTTGTTAAGAACCTTCTGCCTTGCCAGAAAAGAGTATGATGCCACTTGTATTACTATAATTCTAGTGACAAACAGGCCCAAAATATTAATATATATAAAATCATTCTTCGTAATCTCACCATATTCTTACTTTCCACACTAGCCTGCAGGTATGTTGTGCTATTCAGCTTTGAGTCTCAAGTTCACTTTTATTGTGGTGGAAAGCAGTGTGTCCTTCCATCCTTGTTTTCATCAGACTGGAAACTAGAGTAGATAAATAGCTCACTTTCAGCTATTGACTGTTCACATATATGAAGAAATTAAGTGCTATCAGTTGTTCTTTAGAGACTCCACAGTTACTGGAGCTTTTGACTGGTGTCTATTAACAATCTCATTTATCAGTTTGAGAAAAGAGGACAATAATAAAATACTCCAGTCTTGTTAAGGGAAAATAAAAAATTCAACAATGGAAAACCTTGCTTTTGAGAGAGAATTTTATGAACACTTGATTCTGCAATGTAACCAGTTTTGTATGAAACAATCTTTGTTTGAAGAGAGATTTTTCATTAAACCAACTGATGCATATGTTAAAATAGACACCACTTTGGAGAAGACAAGTTTGTGAAAAATCTGTTTTGAACAATTTAACCTCTGCTAATGTTCAGAGATCAGAACTTATAAAATTTTTTGTTTTCACTTCCAGTCACATTAAATAGACTTAGTTATTTTTTTCTCTAATTGCTAGATGACTCCCTTGTTCACATAAATAATGTGTGTGGGCCAAACACTCAGGAATTAAACTGAAAAATCATACCAGATATGACATTTTTGCTAATATTTCTTCTGAACTAAAATCACATTCACTTAAGGAGCTCTATGGGAAAAAAAGAAAAACATCAGTAATGTATTTTTGCTGGATTAATGACAAATTGACTAATGTGTTCTACCCACTTTGTGCTATTCCAATGACATTGCATAGCTTTAAATATGGTTTTAATAGCATTATTGAAGTGCTGTTGAACAACCAGTATGCACCAGCAAATCCATCCTTTCAAATATGATAGATTGTATAGGCTCATTTCATGTTTCTTATATCCAAATGAGATTAACACATAGTTTTGTTTAAATGTAGGATGAACATAAGGTTCAACTCTGTAGCTGTTATTCAGAAAAAGCTCTTTCCATGTTTACTGTTCAAGTGAGAACTACAGGAACAGGCCAGAAGGAATCATAAATCATAAATAAATGCATTTTTGTGCAGTTCACAATTCAGTTGATCCACATTTGTTGGCCATTGCTTCACAAGAAAGCAATAAAATAACCCAGAAATGTAGAGGGATGATGGGATGGACATTCTTCCATGAGATGCATTACATGTGATCCATGATCCATATCTGTGTGCAAATTACCACCAGTTATCACAAAGTAAACTAGAACATGAATTTACCTACTTTATTTCAAAGGCCACAAGACAACTCATTCTGAAGTCTCCTCTGCAGAACTGATTGAGAATAGTTTTGTATATTAAGTACATTGTTTTCACACTAATAAACCCTGCTTTACAATGAGTTGATATAAAATGTAAACGACATTTTTTACAACCACTAGTTAGTGCAATGTGTGTACAATTAGCAGCCTTTATGAATGCCCTTTTATACATTTATTAAAGAGTTCATAAAAATGCTGAGTCTCATGTATTTAATATTTTTTCCCCTTCTCTGCAATAAAGCACCTTAGTATGAGTAGGGAAAGAATGACAAGATGAAATGCTTTGCATCTCAGTCTGTCATTTAAATTCTGCAGGAGTTACTAGAAATGAATTTCTGGTACTTTAACAGAACTCAAGTGTTTCATAAGCCATAACAACACAATGGATTTGGTGATCACTTCAGAATAATCATGACACTGCTGCTCCTTCTGTAGCTTTAAAAGACCATTCAGATCTGTCCTGGGTTGAGTGAGTGGTGGAGTTTTTTGGTGGCAGGGGAGGGGGCTATCAGGGCGGCCCCCTGTGAGAAGCTTCTAGAAGCTCCCCCAGCTCCACGTCAGCTCCACTTCTGTTTGGGAAATTGAGCCAATCGGCTGCACCTCTGCGATAATGTATTTAAGAAGGGACGTGGTGACGAGCTGTGGGACTTGTGAGGAGTTGTTGCAGCTGCATGAACACCAAGGTCAGTGGAGAAATGGAGGAAGAAAGGAGGGGAGAGGTGTGCCGGAGCAGAGAGCCCCCTGTATCCTGTGGTGAGACGGCAGGGCGGCCCCCCCTGACACCCATGAAGATCTACGGTGGAGCAGACATTGATTTATAGCCTGTTGTTCCTGCTCGCCTGATCAAGGTTCTGTGCCCGAAGAAGGCCGGGGTCTCGTGGGAAAAGGTAGCCCCACTGCTGTAATTCAGTGCTGGGAGGATTGCAGCATGTGGGGGTGTCCCACGCCGGAGCAGCTCGGGAAGGGCTGCAGCCGTGGGAGGGAATCCAGTTGGAGGAAGTTAGTGACCCATGATGGAGCAGTGTGGGGAACGCTGCGGCCCATGGGAGGTATTCAAGTCGGAGAAAGTTTGTGGAGAACTGTCTCCTGTGAGAGGGGGACCACGATGGAGCAGGAGGAACAAGTTCCAGAAGCTCCCCCCACTGAAGATGGAAGGAAGTGGCAGCACTGACTGCACACACACCCCCCATTCCCTGCCCCTGTGCCACTTGTGGGAGAAGGTAGAGATATCGGGAGCAGGGCTTAGCCCGGGAAGAAGGGAGGGGTGGGGGAAAGGTGTTCTCAAGATGTGGCAATGCTTCTCACTGTCCTACTCTGTTATGTGTTGTTAGTGTCTGTAATAAATGTATGTTCTTTTTTTCCTTCCCCTAACGAGTCTGCCTTTTGCTCATGATCATAAAAGGGGGATTTTTCCCCATCCCAGTCCTATCTTGAAACCCAAGCCTGGCTCTCTGTCCCTTCTCATTGCCGGAGGGGAAGGGAGAGAGAGCTGCTGCATTGTGGTTGGCTGCCAATCAGGCCTAAACCACAACAAGATCTTTTCTCTATTTTAAGCAGTTTGCAAAGCCCAAATTCTCTCTACCAGCGAGGAGTGTTCAACAGCTTACCAAACTGAGAGGTCTTTCTCCATTGCTTATCAATTCCTTTATCTAGCTCAGCTGAAATAGCAACGCTAAACATGAAGGCAGTGAAAGACACAATTTTCTGAGTAAGAAGGAAATGTAAAAAAAAATCCATATACCTCAGTTCTTTTTCTCATTCTCCTGGAAGTGATTATATCTCATCTTTATACCCTAGAAGCTTTGGTCACTGTTTCTCATGCAATCTATCTACAAAAGAGACAAACCTGAAGTCCTCCTAAATAAGCTATAAATTATATGTTTAGTCAATGAAAAAATTGTGGAGAATTCACCTTCCAAGTCACCATCAACATTTTTTAATTGATTTGCCTGCATATTTTCCATGTATTACTGGCAAATTATGAAGTTACCTGAAATTATAGTTATGACTGAAATTTTATTACTGAGTTAAAATTAACGTCTATAATTATAGTGAAAAATTGGTGGAACTCTGACGAGCTGAAGATTTTGAAATTTGGTTAGAATTGATCAGTGACCAACAGTATGCAAGTTATTATCAGAGTTATTCTTCTGAAGGTTATATCCCAAAATCTAAGCATATGTCATTAACACTTGTCTCTGTAAGACTTCACAACTAAAATTAAAATTTATTTAGGTAGTGATTTTCTAAAACCTCCATGAAGTCTAGGAAAATTTGTATATAAATTCTTACTTTAAAACTTGTTCCTGTTTCTGACATGGCTACTCGCAAATGTCCTTGGCCTTTGGAGCTGTTTTGCTCTGGACAGGAACCTTCATAGTTCTGACTTATATTTGTATGTTGTAAGAATCATGCTGTAGGATCCTGAAAAATCACTTCACTACTTTTTGATATCTATGTTATTGACTTTTTTAATGGAGAATATGTACTTTGGGAAAAACTATTCTGCAGTTTGGTGATTAATCTTTCTCACAAAAGATAGGGTGTGGCCTTCAAACCTCTTGAATACTATTGAAGAAGTGACAGTGATTCCCATCATCTGTCCAGGTTTCATGAAAGCAAACTTATCAATGGCTCACTAGAACAACTCCTGGGAAATCTCTCATTCTCAAGGCTCAGGATAGCTAGCTATGCAATTCATGCATGGCTATCATAAAACAAGATTGAACAAGGATAGCATTAGAGTTTTGGAACATTGCTATATGAGCTGGGCATCGATCATTATTCTTGAAACAACCTGTCATATCCTTCAAACTGGGATTTTAATAGGTTTGAATATGCCTGTTAGTATTGTCTCACTAGGCTGATAATCTGCTAGCTGTTGTCATATTATGCCATCCATCTTTCCTGACTAACTTTGGAGCTAAAGCTGCAGTATGATGAGACCAAAACATAGAATGTGATAAACCCTGACCATGTATCTTGTTGAAACAAAGGACTCATGATGCTAAATTGATAGCGCTTTGCAGCAGAACACGCTAACTATACTTGAAGGAATACGGCCAGTTGAACAAGCTAAAATAGTTCCATAAAGGCAACAAAGTAAAATGTGGTAATTTCACTGATCTTCTGTTGGTCAGGATCATAGACCCCTCTGCTTTAAGACCGCCCTCCCACACTGTTTTCACTGAATGCAAATGCATCTCAACCCTAGAGAAACTGTAAACGAACAAGTGGCAGCTTTTAACAGTAGGTGGCATCACTGTAATTCAGTACTAAATCAATGTCCCCGCCCTGGGGGACACAGCACTGCTGTGCTCCTAATCACATAGCTGAAATATAAACCAACTTTTGACCACTTGTACTCACAAAGATTTTTTAAACATTTTTTTCTGGATTTTTTTTTTTTTGCCAGATTTAAAATCTTTGACAAATTTGCACATACATAATGTTATTAAAACATAATTACAAAACGGTCAGTACAGTTTCAAATTTTAAAACACAGAAATGTAGAAAAAAAGGCCTAGAAATGCTCTCAGAAGTTGCTCAGTTCACTCCCTTGCCTCAAGGTAAGATAAGGTGTACCTTGAATGCAACAAATAATTTTTTTACCGTGAGCTACATAAGCAAGAAGACTTATTTACAATTAAAAACTATTAAATTGTTACCATATTGTATTCTGGCAATAGCTACCTGGACTATCATGGAGAAGAGAATTATTTCATAAAACAGAGAATGAACCTCAAGTGAGACAAATCAACACATCCCATTGATCTCAAGCAGGCTCGGCACTGGCTGAGGAACGGATGCATAATATGTAGTTCGAATTATGTAGGTCTTGGTAATCATCTAGCTGGAAAGCATTATTTTAATATAAATCTCTATGAATCCATTATCCATTATTTCATAGATAATGAATTAAGTTCAAACAGAAAAGCATGTTTGACAGAAGAAAGGGAGACGAGAGTTGTGGGTAGAGGAAAGCTGACTGATAGAAAGGCTAGAGGGAGCGAACAATAGGATTTATTACAATCATATTACACAGTAAACATTGGTCAAAACCAACTCAGGTCTAATCATAGAATAGTTTGGTTTAGAAGGGACCCATAAAGGTCACCTAAACCAACCATCCTTGACACAAGGAAAACCACTATGTGCTGGTAGCACCTGATCGAATTCAGCACAGCACCTCAGACTTCAAGCAGATCTCAAGCTGCTTCAGCTTGCATGGCAACAGATGGATTGCAAAAAACTCCTCTTTGCTGCCACCTTCTCCTACTTTAGGGGCTGTACACAAAACATTTGAATATAAACTACTGCATAATACTCACTTAAAGAGACTTTTGATTCTTCACTCAACAGTAACCTTAGCATGAGGATGCTTTTGTCCTATTTATGTTTCATAGAAGTTTTCCCTCCAGATCTAGAATTAGCATCCAGGGACCCAGTCTAGAATGCCTGATTATTTCAAAGAAATTCCATCCTGTGATGTTAAGGCTTTTGTACAGTTGTAGTGTTAATCACTTAAGTGTCCATAACTGGATAAATGTAATTTGTTTGACTTTTAAATTAGAAATAGGAATCACTGTAGGACTTGGCAGACCAGCAAAAGGCTCTGGAAAATAGTCATATGTTGCTGATTATATTAATTCAAAGTCCTTCTGTAAGAGCTATAATTATATGTTCTTACAGCTGAGTACTTTCTCTTTTTCATTTTTTCAATCTGCATTTTTTTATGTGCTTAGTTTCAATATTGCCTGGGCCTTTTACTTCCTCCAATACTTAAGTGACATGCACTGCATTTGAAAAGTCTTTCTCAGCTGAGAGGAGAACAAAAGCTTTTTCAGGATCTGCACTGAACTATTCTTTGCAGTAAGAATTGGAAGGCAGGGCTCTGAACAATGTCTTTTAGAAACTTTCCATTCTCAGTTCTGATCGCATTTCACTGTTAATATTCTGGATTTGGTCAAGTAACAGTTTCATGTGTTTCATTGCTATAGTAACACTGAGAAGCCTTCTTAACTTAAAGGAATTTAGACACACTGAAGGAGATGGTTATGTGGAAGATGAAATTGTAATTAGTTAGGATAAAATTAATTTCTCCTTGAAAAAAAAAAAAAAAAAAGAATCTATTAGACTTTTTATTCCTTCTAAAACATACTTCATTTTTCTTACTTTGTAGTGGTTGATAGTCCACGCTAGAAGTGAAATGGCTGTTGTTCTGGCCCTTTTCAGTGAATCTTTGCTTTGAAATCCTAAGATCATAGGAAGAAGAGTGAAAGTTTTATCTTCTTCTTACAAATGAGGAACTGAGGCACAAACAGATTTAGACTGAACATCAATCTCCCAAATCACTTTATCAACAAGACTATAATTTTACTGAATAGAAGTGTGAAAAAAAGATCATAGACATTTACGCAAATAGATGTAGAAGAAAAGATCCTGTTCTATTTTTAACATTTCTTGTTAATTTTTTTAATAGTGCATAGCTCTTGAAGAGTACTGTCATTGCTACTAATAACTTGCCCTACTGGTAATTGCTGGTAAACTCAACAATTCATTAAATAGTACTCAGAGAAGCAAAAAGTATGAGTGCAGCTCTCTCTCACCAGTTCTTTAAGGGCTCTTATGTGCAATTTATCTAGACTTCCTCATTTAGATGTTGTCTAACATCCCCCTCAGTTAAAAATAAACTTCAAAATACTTTATCATCCTTCTGTGATACAAAAAAAACTCTTCCTCTTTGTTGAAATACTGACTTTTGCCTCTTCTGTTCTTTATTACTACTATTACAATCTCCAAGTACTAAAAATGAGCAGTTTTGTAGAATTTCAAGAATTTGCTTCATCAAAGATCAATTCCTTCATCTTGTCTTAGGCACTTGTTTTTGGATGAGGTGAATCTCTTTTTATAACTTAATTTCCATCTCTACTGACTATAAAGGCAGCTTAGTCAGCTACATCAGGAAAGATGTGTTTCAGTAGTTTTCCAAAGGCTGATGTTAATAGGTCACATCTACTCACTCCATCTGCAGAGATCAGTAGCTCAAATGCTTGAAGCATTAGAATTACTTCTGCCTTGTTCTAATGCACAAGTTATCATTTCTTCTCTTCCTATCCAAATTCCATGTACTGCTAAATGAACACCTAAAGAAAGACATTGTTTCAAGCTTTCTAAAGACAAAAATAACTTTATTTTCCAACTCAGAGGAGAGTTTTGACAAAAAAAAAAAAAAAACAACATTGTGTACTACTTCCATTGCAAAGTTTGAGAGTTTTTGACATTATATGTTTTCTTTCTCTCTTGGTGATTTGTTTGTTTGTTGGTTTGGTTAGGTTTGATTTTGCTGTTGTTTTGTTGTTGACTTTAAAGTAACTTGTATACACAGCTGCAAAGGTGTTTTAAAAGTCGTAAATGAGCATACCTAAATAACTGTGAAATCTGGATGGCAAAATAAAGTGTGTTCAAGATTTATAATTTTACAAAAGCCTTACTGCTCATAAACCAATCTCATGGTATTTTTAATATCTGACACACCAACACAAGACATAATATTGCTTACCTTAGACAAACAGCAACTTACTGAGAAGAAGAAAAGACACTTTCAGTGTTACAACAGTGAGATGAAGTTATAACAAGTCAACAGAATAATAAGAGTGAGGAAAGTAAGAATCTTCCTATTTGACTTCAGATGTAGACTTTTTAAATAAGAAAGCAACTTTGAAATTAATCTGAAAATGAATGGGGTCAGGATAATAAGTTTATCTTCTTAATTTTCCATTTCTCAATATAGTGTGAAGTGGTTCAGCAGATAAGTAGTATAGTATTTATTCTAAATACAACTCAAGTTTATCAAGAGAACAGATTGCTTTGTCTTATATCTTTTCCAGCCAGTTTCATGATGGTGAAGATGAATCAGCTCATACTGTCGGTGTAGTGCCAAAGGATTTTCCTTGCATCTGTTTTATTGACAAATATTTTTTTTACAGGATGGAACAATAGGTAAAATCAATCCGCACACATGAAAATCCCTCATGTTATGACAGAAGGATGGGTACCAGCCATTAATCTCTCCTTATGACAGCCAAGGACTATGCAAAATGATTTTAGAAACGAAAAAAAAATACCAGTGGGACTGTAGAAAGAAGGAGGTCAAGTTCATCTCAAATGAAGAACAAAGCAGACAAAAGACTGGATGTTATCTCACTTGTGTGAACTGGGTTGAAATTGTTGTAATTAATTAGACAATTCCAACCTAGAATCCATAGCAATGCAGTTATATGACACTGAGTCAGTATGTCCTGTCTCGGTCAAATACATTCACTGTAGTGAAGTCAATTCCAATTTATAACAGTGGTGTAAAATTTCTTTCAGGTTACAGATGTTTCCTTCTTCAGTAATTCCTTTATTCATCACAAGCTCACTTTCTGTTCAATATTTGCTTCATATTTATGTACCTGACTAATAATCATGTCATGGATGGACATAGGGATGGAGCTTCAGTATTGTTGTCATTTGAGCCTACTCAGCAGCTAAATGCCACGCAGTCACTAACCCACCCTCCCCTCACTTGGGAATGGGGAGGGAATCGGAGGGGCAAAGGGAGACTCGTGGGTTGAGATAAAAGCAGTTTAATAACAGTAACAGAATAATACGGTGACACCAGTATCAATGGGTAACGTACCATACAGCTGCTCACCACCTGCTGACCAACACCCACCTGCTCCCAGCCGGCAATCCCAAACACAAAGCCACCACAGCAACACACCCAGAAGTGGCAGCCCCTCCCAGCCCTCTCCTGCCTTTATATAGTGAGCACAATGTCACATGACATGGAATATCAGCCAATCCCAGCCCAGCCCTCCAGCTGTGCTCCCCCCGCCCCCACACACAGGTGAGGGCACTGGGACCTGGGGAGCCCCTGGGGTCTCAGGGTGCTGCAGCACTCCTCCCTCTGCCAAACCAATGGGAACTCTAGTCCAGCCCCAACCAGGACAAGTATGATACAGAAAACAGGTTTGTTGGGAAAACTTAAAATTTTGGGAACCAAAAAGTGATTCTGTTTGTCCTTGTCTTTCTCAACAATGTTATCAACACATGGTACATCCGTATACAATCGCCATTCACTTTGAGAGGTAAATCCTTTATATCATGTTGAGGACTGGGCTGATACACAATACGTGGAGGCGAAATGAAATTTATAGAAAATCCCAGCACCTCAAGAGCTGGAGTAGGTTCTGCGGCCTCTCACACATGTTCTCCTACGTGCAGAGTGTATACACTTGAATATTTGAAAGCTATTCAGTATTAGCAAGAAGGGAATACACTCTTTGGGGTCTGTTGGGACACAATCTGGGTGGTGGATATAGGAATTCTTTTCACAATTTGGAGAAACTGTAGCTCCAACTCTGTGTGAATAACATCACTGAAGACCTGCATGTTTGTTGTGACAAATAAGATGGTTTTGATCTGGTTGTCCTGTAAATGCCTAATACCATGTCATGCTCCCATCTTCAGTTTGTATCTCATCATTTATCTGAAGAAAGTTGGAGGTTCATTTAAAAAAAAAAAAAAAAAAGTCTATTGCATAGCTAAATATGTAAGCACTATTGCCCAAGAAGGACAAATTGAACAAGAAACAGGAGAGAAATGTCAACTTATTTGGCTAAGAGAAATACAACTGGCTTTCCATTTACTCATTTTTCTACCAAGTCACCCAAATAAACACTTAAAAGTAAAAACAAGCATTACTTCACTTTCTTGCCACTATAAAATAAGTTTTAAACCCATGTTCTTTCCCTCAGGATTGAGAGGTTTTAATCAAGATTAGTCAGCCAGATAAAATGTGCCATCCACTCTCTTCTCAAAATGAGAAAACATGGATCAGATGTCTGACTAGTAAGCTAAACAGTTTTGAAGTGGAATATAATAGTAATGAGACTTCCCCCACCAACAGAATTGAGCAAATTAAAGGTTCTTTTTTAGGTCCTCATGTGGATACAAGTTTTAACAGATTTTAGGTGTTTGAAGGCCAAATCACAAACTGTGTTTATAAAATTTTTTGTGGAAGCCTGAGATCACCGTAAGATTTTTTTTAATCGATGTAAGGTTTCAGTCGAGTAAAAAAATTTTCCGGATTGAAGTTCATTAATGTCTTAATTCAATAAGACCTCATTTCAAGTAGAAAACTCACAGGTCACAATACTCCAAAAGTGGTCAAGCAAACATAGATAGAAAAATTGCAGCTGAAACCATGTTAGAAGATGACCTCACTGAGGAAGTCTGACAGTAAACCCAGGATGATTGCCTTTGACAACTGTCCTCAAGACCAGAAGATCAAAACAAAAGAACGGGTGGATGGGAGGTTGAAGAAACAACCAGAGTAAAAGGAGATGATGAAATCAGTGGAAATGCAAACAGTGAACTGTCAAGGCTAGGGCACAACCAATGGCCTCAAAAGTAGGAGGGAAATTAGGAATGGCAGGGCTGGAATAAGTTTCTCCAAGATCTGCGTAAGGAAATGACATTATAGATTTTTAGCTTCTTCATTTATGTTGATGATGTGGGCTTCACAAATTTCCTTGGAGAAGTCTGCTTAGCTCAGAAACACAAAATAAGATAAATCTAAATCAAACAGTGATGAGGGGGTTAATAAATCTATCAACAAGCTGAGATAAATACTATGCTGCAGTGTTCTACTATATCACATTTGTAAAAGACAAGTTGAAATTTCATCATTTACTGAAACTTTCAAAATTTTTGCTCTTTACCAGAGGATTTTTAACATTATTTATTTCAGATTTTTTCTGTTATTTTCAGGTGAAAGTCTTTACTTTGTAGCACATTTAAAGGTAGGGAAATAGAATACTTATCTTTTTATCTTGTAAATCCCCAAAGTATTTACAACTTAAACTAAATAATCCAACTATTGATTAAAACATTAACTGCCAAAATAAACATGGCAAGACTATGCATAGATGTCAAGTGCCTTCAAACTGCAGCTATTAGCAAATAAAAACACTTCCAAGTAAATTTCTTCCACAGTTTAGAGTGTAACAGATCTTTATAGACATGAAAAGACTTCTCCTTTAGTAGACTGAAGTCCTTTAGATGGTCTCTGTTGTTTTATTTTGCGAAAATTTAAAATAAGCCACATAATATCTATTATGTTTTGCATTGCCTTAACAAATGGAGCAAATCAGACTAGTGAAAAAGCAAATAACATAACCCCCCACTGCCCCATACGGAGCTTCTAAACAAACTGCGATTTATTCCTTTGTTTCTCACTATTCATCACCAATACTCACTGTTCAAGAGTTCAGTCCTTCAGAGGTGTAAATCAGCAAAGCTCCATTGACTTCATCACAGTTATGCAAATTTACACCATAGTCTATTCCCTTGCCTTATATTTCTCTGATTGTATGAAGCACCTAGGAATTCTGGCAATACTTTGCTGTGAACTCATTATTCATCATTTATCTACACTGAACTGACTTTTTCATCTATTAGTCTTTAAATATTCTAAGCCTTTCCTTATCTACCCACACTTTTCTTATTTACCTTTCTTCTCACATCAGCAACTAATTCTGTCATCTTCTTATCCATACTCTAATTTTCCAGACCAAATCTCTACACTAGTATTACAAGTGTTCCAGATGCTTAACACAAAAAAATCAAATTAATTTTCTTATTAGCAAAAAATTGGATTTTTATAAGCTTAATTATTCTGCCCTATTAATATGCAGTTGCTCCAGCATCCAAGTTACTTCTGTTAAACAGAGGTTATGTCACTACTAGGAAATGCCAATATAGTGAGAAATGTAATATCACTAGTCTAATACTCTGCTTTTGATAGTGACCAGTACATTTTCTTTCAGAGAAAAATATAATGCCTGCAAGGTAGACAAGTATTTGTCCAGCAATAGAGCCTTCAGATCTTTTCTGACTGGCTAGTGCTTTTTATATTTTTGCACTCCATTAACTGGGGATAAACCAGTAGTGTTTGTGCAGAATCAGCAGTCCATTTCCATGTGCTGTGCCAGCCTTAAGGTATTAGCCAAGGAATACAAAAGTCCAGCCTAAAAAACAGCTTGCAGGCAGACTAGATGGGGCCCCCCACAACAGGTGATGTAGAGGGCTGCACTCAGAGTCACAGAGATGTGTGCTCAAGCACACTAGAGCATCAAAAGCTGGAAAACAGGCTGCTGTGAGCAAACAGGACAGCACTGATTGCAGCACGTAATTAGTAAAGAGCACATTGCAAGAGCAAGATCAACACAAGATGGACATAAGTTGCAGTTTAGACTTCTGCCTCCTGCTGAAAGCACCAAGTCTTGAGAACTTTTCCTGCTTTCATCTGAAATGGACTGGATGGATTAGCAATGGCTAATCTGCCTTTCAGTCTGTCACATAAAGCCATTGCATCCAAAGGAATTGCAACACTGCTTGTTAGTAGTCCTTAGTGACACCTTGTCCTTCACTCCTCAGAGTGTAGACCCACTGAGAGGAATTCAATGGTGCCTGAACAATAGTAATCTCTGCCATGTTCCTTCATGTCCAACACATCCCAGCAACCTTCTTGCAGTGTACTCCAGTACAATAGTTACCCCTACAGTTGCAGCATATTCTTCCTTGCATTCCTTGAATACCCGAGCCAGACTTGGTGCATTTGTCCAGCGACATCAGTCTAAGATGCTTTTCAAAGCATGTTTCCAGTGATCTGTTGCAGCTGGATAATTTTTTTGGTTTATCTCCTAGCTGACAGGACTCCCTTATCTCCCAGATGACAGACTCTCTTTTTATATTGTGGAAGTCACATTTGCTGGACAAGAAATAATTGTCCCCCTGAAATGGCAAAAAGCCAAATTTCATCACTCTAATACTTCAGTTCCTATGCAATAGTTGCAATAAAGAGAATTTATTTTTTATTCTTATTTTTTAAATGAGATGGAGATCCACAGTTATCATTGCTATGGATAATCCTGTTAAGCTTTGGAGCAGCTGGATACACATGCAAATACTTGCTTGCCCTCTCCATTTTACTTTCCACTGTAAATGTAATGCTTTTTTCCTTCCTGGGAATGTCAGTATACCATGTACTAAGAGCATAAAGCTTAGCAGAACAATTATTATTGGCATTTCTTCCTGAGGAATGCAAAATAAGCTTTCATCTATGCTTTTCTAAGAAGTAAAAAGAAAATATAGATCTTTCCCTCCTCCATTAAGGCAGAGCAGCCTCTCCAGTTAATGTTAGCTTCATGCCAAATCACTTTGTTAAGAGACGAGAAGGAAGACCTAGTTTTCTTAGTTTGCATGGTATATTAATTGATTGTGTTTTAAAATGATCTAACTGACTCAAAGTCAAGTTACCACATGTGCAGTAAGGACAACTGAGGAACAATGGCTTAGAAATCTTAAGGTCACAACACCTAGCCATTTAACAGTATGCTCTGCAGTGCCTACCTCTGGGGTAGCTGGCCCTCAAGTAGTGCACAACACTTCTATGCATCTATACATATTAGCTAATATTGTGACACTGACCTCACGTGGTGAAGAATTAGGGCTCCCCAGTAAGAAGGGAAATTACTGGTTTACTCACTTCTGTAAGTAGTCATTCTCTTGTCATAGACAAAACTATCCCAACTGGGGGAATTTTACTTAACTTTTGCTACCAATTAATGTAAACATTTAATTATCAGGTTTTATATCAAGGAAGACAGACAGACCAACAATTGTATGTTTTGAGAAGCACCTTTCCTGGCTCAGCATGTTCATTTGTCCCCAGGGACATTGTTTCAGCAAGAAGATCAGACAATTTCTCTACTTTAAACAGTCAAAAGCTAAAGGAAACCACCTGTCATCCCTGTTTTTTGTGATGCAGCCCAGCCCACAGAGTGTGCCAGTGTGGTCTAAGAACACCTACCGCACCAAAGGCATGTGCACGACTGGTATGGGCAGCACCAGACACACTTGGGTGGTATGGGTGGCCAGCCAAGTACAGCTGTGAGATAGGTGCCATAGAATTGTCTTGGGTTGCATATAGTCTTTTGCAGTTTTGCATGGAAGAAAAGTTTTTATTATCTAAGCAAGGTTTTTCAGGATAACAATTTTAAACTTAGATGTCTAAATTCTACCTCAGTTCCACTTGGAAAATCATGGTCCTAAGGGCTGGTAGAAGAAACTGTGATATTAAATTGCAGCTTGAAACAACAGTGAGTGTTGCAAATAGATTTACCTTTTTTCACAGTAATAAGACTGTAGTGTTAGCACACACAAAAATGCTGTAATATAACATTATTTTAAAAGTTCCCATTTCCATAATGAGACAGAGTTAGATTCATCAACACCTATTCATTGGCAAAGGAAAATAAACAAAGCCAACGCACCTTTAGCCCATTTAGTCTCAATTTCTCCTCTGTCTGCCACTTAAGCAGCACTAAAGGGCTGATCTGATGACTATTAAAGTCAATGACAAAACTCCAATTGATTTTGAATAGAGTAAAACTGGGTCCAGAAGTTCCTAGAGATTTCTTCTGCCTAGGTGAACTAATAAAGTGCACTTCAAGTGAAGTGCTGTCAGCACACAAGGCAGTGTTCAAACACTAACTGTTAAGCTTGTTAACGCATGTTACCCCTTTGACTGACAGCGACCAGCCATCCTCTGTGCAAGTTAGCAGATTTAAAATGACGGCACGAATGGAGTGCTTCTGAGTCCTGGGAAGCCATTTTGTTCTCTTTGCTGTAGCATTTATTCTTAATTATTTGCCTAAATAAAAATCTCCTTCTGATTCTCTACTGAGAGAAGGATATGTGTCTGTACTTCATTACTCCAATCAAAGCACTTATGAATGCATTCAGCTATAAGGAATCTCCAGGCAGGACTATTCACATCATGTTAAAAAACAGCTATCTAGATAAGATGTGGATAGTGGCTTTCATTCACACACATGGGAAATACTATTGTTAAAATGCATTTTTAATAATTAGAATGTTTCCTTTTAGAACACACAGGCATACCAAAAGGAAGTATTTGAAAATCTTGAGATTGTCCCCCCCTCTTGTTGTGCTGAAATTTTACTACAGTGGAAGTATTTAAAGGAACTAAGCTTTTTTTTTCTCTAAAATCAAATGTTGAAGGTTTTTGTTTTTTTCCCATAATTATGTGAGATCCTTCCACCAGGCAAAGTATTCTAAACTCACGCTTGGAGTGTGTATAGAGTCAGATAACCAAGAAAACATGTACATTTAACTTTAGTACTTGAAACCTTATAGTATACCATAGAAGATCTGGCAATATGAGGAGTACTGACTGGAAGGGTAGAGCATCAGAGATGTCAGCAGAAATTGCATGAAAACTTAGAGCTTAGCATTGGGAAAAAATGTATGAAAAAAAAAAATAATGTGCAATGCTCTAAAGAAATTTCACGTATTTCTGAAACAAAGCAACACTTACGTTTCTGTTGCCAGGAAACAACACACTAGCCCTAGGTTCCAGAACAATATTTACGGGCATAGTCACCTTGCACAACCCCAATGCCAGCAACAGAACAACTTGATGAAATCCCCCCTGTTGAATAGGATCTTTCTCCACCTCAGAGGAACTTGAAAATTTCTGTATAACCCACTTTTAAATATTCTGGACAGTTTCCAGCACAGCTTTTCATGTGAAGAATATAATGCACCCTGGTAAGGAGGACAGCTGAAGTAGCCATCATGTAGCAGCTCAAAGACAAAGATCAGAAAGCAGGTCTGCTGGTTCTCTGCTCAGCAGTGGAAATAAGGTCCATTCTTTTCCTAGTTAGTCAGTGTATGAACAATCACTGCAGCTGGCAAAACATAAGATGGAAGAAACTGCCAGTGCAATAATGATTGAGAGGACAAAGAGTGCACAAAGATAAATTCTTCACTGAATCGATGCTGGCACTGTTTGTCTGTGTCAGAAGAGGGAAAAGAAGTATTCGAGAACCACCTGCTGTATACCATCCAGAGGAACCAGGACTCTAAAAGGGTGAATCAATATCAGCATGCATCCTTATGAGAGAACACACGTTCATATTTTTGTTGTCAGGGAAATTCCTTGGATGGGTAAACCTGTAGAATTGGAAGTGTTACTGAGAAAAATGTGAGCTGTGAAAGACAAGATAGAATCATAAATTAAACAAGAGATTCTAGAAATAAATGTGCCCTCAAAACTGCCACTATGACTAATTCAGCATTATAAGTACATAACGCAAAGCCTGTCTTTATTAGATCACTGAGCTTGGCATCATAAACCATCAGGAATTTTAGTTGTGATATAAAAAAAACAGAGGCATGTAATGAATTTGAAAAGCCACTGTACAGTACAGGACTCATCTGTGGCAGAGGCATTGGCAACATTCCCTGATCAACAACTGAAGTCGGCGGAATAAGCATTCGGTGCCTCTCAGCAGTTGTGTACAACTAGCAACATGTGGAGCAGAAAGTAAGAACAGGCTTTTAGACAGCACTGAAGACAGGCCACACTGGGCTCTATTTCTGGGTACAGCCCAGCAGGCATCTCTCTGCTCAGTGCCATTTCCCATGGCACTGCTTCCGTGTCAAAGTCCTCATTCTCTCTGGTCCTCTCAGTTTTTGTTGATGGTGCTTTGGAAGACAGTGCTGGACTCACCTGGACCTTCTAGGAAACTTATAAGACTATGAAGTTAGAGGTTGCTCAGCTGTTTGGTTGTTAACAGATCAACTGCAAAGGCAACATATTTACCCTTTTCTTTCTGCAACACTGTAGTGGAAACAAAAAGTGAACGAAGCACAAAAATGTTACTGGGTTGGGTTTATTATTTCTTCATTTTCTGTGGACTCTCTCTACCTTGAAAATTATAAAATAACTGACATAATCAAATAGCATAGATACTCAGCTGTCAAGCACACATCAGTTACACACATTAAAGAGTAGAAGGACAAAGCACATTTCACAGTGAAATCTCAAGAGTTATCTAGGTGTTTTAATGTCTCTTCTCATCATGTGGCACTGGGAAAAACTCAATGAATGCAAACAGATCCCTATCTAAGCTGCTTGAGTCAGCAACATTTGCTAAAAATCAATGTAAATTTTCTGGTCAGTCCTTCTCTCTGATGTACTAGCAATGTTTTGAAAGTCTTTAAAGGTTTAGTGGGATGGTTTGTGGGTTTGGATATTTGCATGTCTGTGTTTTGGGTTTTTTTTTGTTTGTTTGTTTTTTTTTTTTTTACTAAGCTATTGAATGAGGAAAAAAAAGCGTGTGGGGGAAAGGGAAGTCGTAATGATACTTTCTAATAGACTTCATTGCAGGCTGAGATTTTAAGTCAATTTCCATTAATCTGAGCATTCCTGTGACAATGTCACTCAAACAAAACCTTAGTAACAAATAACCCTGGACAGCACAGACTATGGAATTAACACAGCTGTGTCTATGGGTTTGCTTTGGACACTGGTAACTGGTGATTTTTTTATGGGCAGAAAGTTTGAGATCTCTGCCAGCCTTGTTTCCTTTCCCTCTGAAGCCATTTTTAATTATGCTCACCTGCAATCCCCTGCAGAATTCAAATACACACTCTCCAGCTCCTCACCCTCCAGTATAGTGATCTCCTCTTCCAGTTCTCTGAAATACGCTTCTCTGCTGAGTTTTTCAACAGGACATTTCTATAGATATTAGTTATCTGAATGGATCTTGCAGTATGGAAAGTCTCAACTCTGAACTGTCCTTATGTCGCCTGCTAACGTATGGCTCACTAACATATTGCTAGTTCTAAAGCGGCTGATGAAACAGTTGCTATAACAGTAATCACCATTTTTTAAAGTGTCTGTTAGCTCAAGAGTTTATGTACTGGCATTGTCATATTAAAGCAGAACACATTTTTGCTGGCTTTGGTTAATAATTAACTTCCGGGTTTTGTTTTATGAGCTCTGTGTGGCTTAACGCTGGCAATACTGTACCTGCACATTTTGGATGCATACAAATGGCTGATGGCAGTGCACTGGCTGTGATAGTTATGTGTTAGGATGAACTGCACTCATGGCTTCAGATGTCCAAAAGGTCTCTCACTGTCCTGGGTTGAGTGAGTGGTGGGGTTTTTTCTCTTGTTTGGTAGCAGGGGAGGGGGATGCCCCTGCAGCCCCCTGTGAGAAGCTTCTCGAAGCTCCCCCAGCTCCACGTCAGCTCCACTTCTGTTTGGAAACTGAGCCCATCAGCTGTGCCTCTGCGATAACATATTTAAGAAGGGACGTGGTGACGGGCAGTCGGACTTGTGAGGAGGAGTGGCTGCAGCTGCCTGAACACCAAGGTCAGTGGAGGAACGGAGGAAGAAAGGAGGGGGGAGGTGTGCCGGAGCAGAGACCCCCCTGTATCCTGTGGTGAGACGGCAGGGCGGCCCCCCCCGCCACCCATGAAGATCTACGGTGGAGCAGATGTTGATTTGTGGCCTGTGTTTGTTTTTACCTGGCTGAGCAAAGTGCTGTGCCCAAAGAAGGCCGGGGTCTTGTGGGAAAAGGCAGCCCCGCTGCTGTAATTCAGCGCTGGGAGGATTGCAGCATGTGGGGGTGCCCACGCCGGAGCAGCTCGGGAAGGGCTGCAGCCGTGGGAGAGAGACTCCTGTGGAGGACTGTCTTCTGGGAGATGGGAACCACGATGCAGCAGGGGGGACAAGTTCAAGAGCTTACCCTACTGAAGATGGACTAAGTGACAGCACTGACTGCACCCCCCATCCCCTGTCCCTGCACCCCTGAGGGGAGGAGGTAGAGATATCGGGAGCAGAACTGAGCCTGGGAAGAAGGGAGGGGTGGAGGAAAGGTGTTCTCAAGATGTGACAATGCTTCTCACTGTCCTACTTTGTTATGTGTTGTTAGTGTCTGTAATAAATCTACGGGTTTTTTTTCTTCCCCTAACGAGTCTGCCTTTTGCTCATGACAATCTGTGGTGGTTGGCTGTTAACCCAGCCCAAACTACTACACTCACTCATTATATTCTTCCTGACTATCAGTCTAAGTTCTTCCCAGTTAACGCATGGGAGAGAAAAGCTACATGCCTCTCAGAGAAGTGGTGCATGCTGTCTGCCTCAAGCTGGGAGTGGAAGGATTCCAGAAAGCTGCCTCAGCTGCACTGGCATTTCTGCTAAATGAAGCAGTCTCTTTCCCATCCTGAAGGCTTATGTCACTCTGACTTCAGCACTGAGCCTGAGACACCACTGTGGCCATTGGATAATGTGCACGAAAGCAGCAGAATAGTGTGGAAAACAAAGGTTTCCTAAACTCATTTTCTCCTAGGGACATGGACTTCAAGATGGCCAGGCACCCACCGTGGTAGTAACTTGGTAGGGATATTAGTTACAATTGAGAAAAAAGCTTGACATATGTACAGAAGGCTCACAACTTTAAAAAAAAATAATATCCAATACATGTATAGAACACAATCCAATCCATATAGAACCCTGGCATCACAAAATACTTTCTACTTGCATGCAACAGCATCTCCTTTTTGTCCTCCAAAACCACCTCATGACCACCCAAAATTTGTTTTCACTGTTAACAGCAGTTGAAGGTGATAACTTCTGAAAATGTTCAGCCACAGGCCTTTCTGAAAAGGCAACACTCTGCATGCCTTCTCATGAATCTCAGCTAACTATTCAGAATTAATACTAATTAATTAAGCCTCTTAGTATCGCTACACCAAAGCAAGATACGGGGATCACTCTCCCCTCCCTGGAAACATTCCTGTCTCTGGGTAAAAAAAAAGACCACTGTTTAACAGCACTCAATACAGCACACCTCATCCTACAGCAAGGTTGGGAAGTGAGGGGTGTTAGAGAAAATGTAACTAGGATTTTCAAAAATACTGCTTGTCAACATCTCCACTCCTATGAAAAAGGCTCACAGCCACAAGTGTTTGCCATGTGGTTTTGCATTTACTTTCTTACGAAGCCTGGTACTTATAAGGCCTCCATGGCTCCCATACCTGTCTTTGTGAGCACAGTATGATCTTGAGACCTGTAAAGGTGTTTTTCACAGCTTGCTCCAGGTGAATATTTTCTGATGCTGGGGTAAATAGGAATTGCATTCCCTGTGCCCTCTGCAGTGCAAGTCTGGCAGGGCACCAGGTTCATTTGCCTCTTTCTAAGAGTTCAGTTGACAGAAGTAAGGATCAGTTCCTCCGCTGGTAAAAGCCGTTGTAAAACAGGCTAGAAGTGAGGACCTGCCCAGTTTCCCTTGGAAGCTGCTTGTAAGCCGAGGCTCTGTGGTGGCCCCGCTGTGCTGTGCCGCAGCTATGTCTGTACCCCATCCCTCTGAGACGCTGGCCGGATTTCCCAGGCTGCCCGTGAGCCTGCCTCCTCACCCTGGATTTGTTGAGTGATCTCGATACTGGGTGCGATCCCAGTCAGTATCTCCAGGCCCAAACCTGACTGGCCACTAAGCATCCCGGCTACTTGCCGAGGAGGTTGTCTCTCCTGCTGGCCTAGTTATCCCACTTGGGTCCCAGTTCCCCTCCCTTTGCAGTTCCCTGACAAGATCTGCCACCATATTGACCTAAGTAGGTGTCGCAGCACAGCACAACTCCTTCCTTGCACAGGTACCCATGTTACCTTCCATAGGTTTTCTATCTAGCACATGCAAATGGAAACAGGAGTGATGAGCCATCAAATTGTTCATCCATCCCAAAGTACAGCTTTGGCTGTGTCTTGGAAAAGGTGCAAACCATGAGTCAAAAATTAGGGTCACATTACTCTACAAAATTAACCATATTTTCTAATAGAGGTTTTCTGATAAAAAAAAAAAAGACAGCCACAAGCTACAATGTAGTATTCGAAAAAGATTTGGCAAGCACTGACTTACTTTTTTGACTGCACTCATTTCTGTTTTCTGAAGTGCAGAGGCATACATGTTTCTTAGTCATCCTCTGCCTTTCCTCCATTTGGGTAGGACACTTCATCTAGGAGCACAGGCTTACGTCAGACAGATTAAAATAGTGACCATCATTTGCTGATTAGCTGTTTAGGGGCATAGAATACATTAGAACTGAAACACACTTTCCATGAAAGGAGCCAACATTTATTTACAGACAAGTTGAGCATTTGTAGCATTAGGTTGGCTCCCTTCCGGGCTGAATTTCAGCATAAGATCTTAATAATTTAAAAGAAATAATTTTGTAGATGGTGACATGGCATTGATGCTTCAATTTGCTGGTAGATATACTGGACTCAGAGGCTAGAAATATGTCACTCCTTTGGAGTTCTAGCCAAAATCTATCAGAATCCTGTGTAACAATGAGCATTTTAAGGTATACATAAATTAAACTTTCAGTAGGCACTAATGGATCAATGTCATCTTAATCACCAATTTATCAGTAATTAGAAATTAAAATATGCAAAATAAATGATATATAATAGAAGTGTAATTGGTCATTCAGCATAAAAAATGATGTTAGAAACGTAGATACAATACTCTTTTTTTTTTAAGTAACTTTCCCATGACTAATCAGATATTACAAATTGCATTACCACTTTGCAATATGTATTCACATTATCCATGACATGGACATCTTTAATATCGATAATGCGTAATTGTATTTGCCATAGAATGATGGAACAAGATCACTTGGCATGTAATGCCTGAACATGATTCCACTTCTGATGTCTTCTCTTTGCAGAACACTTATCATTATTAATAATGCATGGCATTAGGTTTTTGAGCTTGCCTAGCAAATGTCACAGCCAATGCTCTGCTCAGTAAAGAACTCTTTGTGAGCCAAGCACCAGCCATGTGTAGAGACAAGAAACTGCCCTAAGGGGACTTACATGGTTAAAATAACCCCCCCTTCACCATCTCACACTGGTAGTTGTGTCAAAAGATTACTACACCCACATTAGTAGGAAATTTTACCTTGTGGGGGCACACACATTTCCTAACCTCTCACTACCCCCACCGTAAGCAGAAAACTTGTTCTAGACCTTCCTACTCCTGCCCATTCTCTAGAAGCGGTGTCATCTTCAACACAGGTCTTACCTCTTCCATCCTAGTTGCCAATACCTGTTTGAGATTCAAATCATTCACCTCTTTCTCCTCTGAAACCTGTGAATACTTTATTTAATTCACCTGGGAACTTCTTTCTTTCCAAGTCTTGTGCATCAGGGAAAATACACTTTTGTAACATTTCTCTGAAATCTTAAAATGCCTTCACTGCTTTCCAAATTTCTCTGGAATTATGCCACCCAAGCAGCAAAAGTAAAAGCATCTGTTCTGCTTTGTCACTTCTTCCAAACAGCAAATAAACTGCAAGCAGATTTCTTATCCACAAACACCATATTTACAAGGTTGCATAAGGACTGTTTTTAAGAACATAATCTCGTTCTGCAGCAAAAACCTCACATCAATCTGGTGCTTAGGGCACATATGTGGATCATATTAGCTAATGTCTTTTGTTCAGTTCTCAAGATGTGATCTAACTGAAGATCTCTCAGGGTTTCCCAAAGACTCTTGCAACCTTGCCTATAGCTATTCGAAAGAATAACATCTAGCAGCATGTTTGACTTTCCTTTATGACTACCTGCAGCAGCACCTCCACAAATATGCAATATGGTAAAACACAGTAGTTTTACATCACTATTCTAGCTGCATTTCTCCTGGTTTCTTCTCATTCATCCTATGTGTTTTCGACCAGTGGCCATTGTAGATATAATCATGCATCCATACTCTGCGAAGACAGTAATTTAAGCAATGAATTATGCAATTCACATGTTTATCTCCCACACCTAATACCTTTCTGATTATGTAGATAAGTCCCAACCCAATAACCACACCCATTCAAGCTTAATTATTCTTAAGCATGTAACCAGTCCTATTGTAATCAATCTGATTAAGCATGTGTTTTTAATTAACTACACAGTGCATAAGTGATCACAAGATATACGTCTTGGCATGTAAATCCTTCCATCCACCTGTAAAAGTATATGAAATAATACAGTTGTTGAGAATTACAAACACTATATTTGTCTCAACTGTTTAAACAGTAGCCTAATAGGTCAGGAAACAAGTACATATACAAAATACCTACATGAGCAAACCAATGGGACCTTGATCTACACAGAGTGCTATTGTAACAGAAAATCTGTCCCTTCTAGGGTTGTTTTTTTTTAACGTCATATCCTCACAGTACCATGTTTCACAATACTTTTAGTTTAATAAACAAGACATTTTTCATGAGGTTTGTTGGGTTTTAAAACATTTTTTTCATTTATCATTGTTGCTAACAGTCAGTGGTGTTTTGGATGGTCTGGCAGTGGCATCCTAGTGAAGATTTATATTCTCTGTGCTTCAGTGGATTAAATATAATATGAAAAATGTAATGCAATGGTAGAAATCAAAAGTACTACTATGTGCAGCATCCCAGATCAAAAGAAATACTATGGAGTTAAAGGAGGTCCAGAGAAAGTTGGTTAGACTTATGATGAAAAGTCACCTACAAAGGGGAATATAAAACACTGAGCTTGTTTATCTTAAGGAGGTTTAAAAGGCAGGCTATAAAAAAAAACCATATGCACTTATAAATGAAGCACTGGTAACTTCTGTCCTTAAGCATAAGGCAACAAGATCAATCATTTAAATTCAAAGAGAGTAATTACAAAAAAGAAAAATATTTTGTTAAAGGAAGACAGTTTGCTGTGTTAGGAGAAAAGTTATACAGCCTTGTTCATTGGATAGTTAAACAGTGAGACTTATTGCTACAGGCTTTGACTGGTACCAACTAGAGCTCTAAGGAAGAAGTGGGCATTTACTTTGATAAAAATATCCAGACCTAATAAAAAAAATAAAAAATCCTCACCTCATGTTTCAGGGTTCAAGGCAATACTGATTAGGATGGCTGCAAACTATTCCACATCTGCCAAGCATAACATTTCTCATACCATCCTTTGTAACACACAGGGCTGCCCACCGTCAGCCAAGGGACTGATTCAAAGTTCCCAGCTATCTTTATGTTGCAGATATTCTTATCACACTTTTGCTCCAAACCACTGCCATCACAGAAAATGTTTGATGAAAGAAAATCTTTTCATTTTGTTGCTTAGAGAAAATAGAAGTTAAAAGAAGAAAAATCTCAGGTGATTAGACCATCTTCATTTGCTTTTTATTACTAGTTCTTCTACATTAACTTTTAGAGGGTTTTCAGGAAGACTTCAGAGAGAAAAAGAACATTTTGCACATACAAAAACAAAAAATTGAGTAAGACACTTACTGAATTCCAAGTATCACTTTCCCCTCTGACCCTTGCAATACAACTGTCCTGCACTGAAGTGCCACCCTTAAAAGTTCTCATTAATATGTCACTTATCACCATCACCTGATGTGAATCATAATCCAATACTCCCATAAATTGCAATCACCTTCCAAACAACTTTCAACATTCTTCCTGCAACCATGACTAAAGAGGTTCAGAAGTTTTGCATTATTTCATTTGTCTTCACTGCTTGCTTGATTTGGTTTCCACCTCAAGCTATTCTGGTAGACCTTTTGTAACTCTTTCCCACTGATACAGTATATTTATGGTGTATCAGTATAATAAGATCACTATTGCTTGTTGTTCAAGTGAGAAAGAAAGGTTTCAGCGATGCCTCTACCTACATGAGCCTGGACTAACACCTGATTCATGACCAGTGTATCTAAATGCCATTTTCAGAGAAGAATAGAGACTGCATATTCACCAGAGGGGCCTTGTACACCTGTGTATAGCTGAAAGAGCCAATTATAAAGGAGGACTAGTTTCTACTATTTAGTAGCAGGTGACCTCCTATACTGAGGATCTTGCCCAGCCTGAAATTAGGGTCAGCTAAACTATGAGAGAGGAGGATCAAACTTTGGCCCTAATAGTTTCAATTCATGCAAACAGAGAAATGCAGCCAAGTACATTGTGAATCTAAAAAAATAAAAATAATAAAAAAAAAAAAGGGGCAAAAAGCTTAAGCCCAAAATCTCTGAGAGGGATAAAATAGATCTTACTCTGAGAGAAATGGGAAATAAAATTATTCCAAACCTTCTAGAGACTGAAATTGTTGGAGTTGATTATACTTCGATATAAGAGCAACAGTTCAAATAATGGAATGGGTTGGGTTTATTGTTAATTGCTTAACACATCCTAACTACCTGAAGCATGACCTCACACAGTTTAGTGAAATGAGACTCTCTAATTATTGTTCTGCAGTTGTATTTAGTGGTAGCAAGATATGTACTTTGTACATGCTATTTTGCTTAAAACAAAATGTTAAGGAAAAACTTTTTTTTTTTTTTAATCAAGGCATTAACTTTTGCTGACCTATCTCAGGTTCCTATTTATATACAGATAACATAAATATCAAAATGTTAGAGAATGATACAGTCCAGAGAGGTATAAACTGTAGCATTCTGAAGCATTTTCAGTCCTAAATAAAAGCAAACATTTGCTGTGTGTTGTCCAGTTAATCAGCATTTGATGCAACCATGCCACAGCTATTTTGGTGTCTTTCAGATCAAGTTACAGTGTCCTTAAGAAAGACTGAAACATGCTTAATGGAAAACTTTCACCATTTCTTTGCAGTAATCAGAAGAGTGACAGCAGTAATAATTAATATCTCTGTGCTTTACAAACAGTGAAATCAGATGCACAGTTTATCAAGAGTCTGTGTATGTAATTTTTCCATTAACAATTCTGCAGACAGAGGATTGATAATTGTGTCTGTGGTGAATCCCGATGAGGCATATTTGCCTGACATTGTTGAAGAAGGGGGAAAATGAATATATGCATTTTAAATTTTTATGATTACATTTTTACTGAAGTGTGGGGGCCTGAAGTTTCATGACTGTTTTAATGCAATTGGTTCCACTTAGGAGAGATGACATGTTGAAATGTGATGTGCTGAATGTTTCCCAAGTAATTGGAATTCAGTCAACAACAGCACTGGGCATTGTCACAGGTTTTAAATAAAAAGGCTTATCTTCCTCTTTTAAATTATGGGATATGATGCATCGTATTATACAACATCATGATCTTCAATGACAGCCTCTCAAACAGAAATTTAAAAAGTTTACTTCACTCTGCATACTCCTCTTGAATTTGTATCACACAGGCAGATTAAAGTGTATGCATGTGCAGTCAACACTCCCCAATTCCCTTGCTCACATAATTGGCCACATTACATCCTGATAAAACTGATGATTTGTCCAGCATTTCAGTCCCCTCAGGGGTGAATTGAAGCCACTGTTGGTGCTGTTATCCTCACTATTTGTGCACCCTTCCCCCGAGCTGTTGGTGGGAGAAGCCACAAGGAAAGAAGAAGGGACACTCTGGAAAAACTTACAGCGTAACTTAAGAGCACTGCAAAAACAGCTCAGAGGGTTGTCATGGGAAACACAGCCTGACACTCTAATTCTTCCACTAAATGAATTTCTTTCATATTAGAACAGGGAAACAACTAAGGATGAATTAGCTGTCTTGGAAAGAAGAAGACGAACTCTGCTGCTATTGAAACCTTAAATCATGTCTCAAACAAAATTTAAATCAAACTAAAACATACTGAAAACTGAAGGTAAATTTTCACATTTTCTACCATTTAGTTCCTATACAACTTGGAAGATGTACTGAATTTTCTTCCAGAAAATATGGACTTGAATTTTTCCACCTGCTCTTTTTAGGCAGGAAACAGTTGTCATTCTGAATATTTGTTTGCACCCCAAAATTGAGAAGCCCAGGATGGTGTCCCATAGTTCTGAGAATGGGGTAAACAACATACTGCTGATATTCTACAAGAGGTATTTCCCTGAATATTTTTCTTTAGCTGGACTATATTCAAGGGGTAAGATATAATTTAGGGTTAAAACATCAGAATGATACTTTAAACCCACCACTCTTCCCACCTCACACATGTTTCTTTTGAACAGAGGAAAACTGGGTATGTAATAGAAGACCAAAAGTAGAGACATATCTTTCAGTCTAATGTATTAGATGTAAAACTAAACTCCTTCTGTAAGGTTTTTCTGCCTAATAAGGATACAAATCCCAGCTATAACCTTTGTCCTAGAAATGAAGCAAAATCACTCCAGTGTAGATGCTGAATTATCTGTAAAGTCTAACCTATAGTCTCTATAGGCATTCTCCGACTTCTAGATAAAAACACAAAGTTGTTACAAGCTGAAAGTGATTTGGTGACTTGAGTAGCAAGGCTGGATTTAGGGACAGATATCTGCCTCAACCCTGGCACTAGAGATCGAAGCTTCTGCAACAACTCCCAGACTGAAAGAATCATGATGATCCAACCATCCTTAAGGACTCTGTTTCATATAACTCTCAAGCACTCGCTACCTCTGCAACAAGGAGACATCTTTTCTGTGAGACAATATAATGCACAGTGCAAGATACTTGGTTTGTATTAACTATCAGAGCTCAAGTGCAGTCAGTACAGGTACATACTTCACCTTGGCTGAATGTTGGGGTCCTGGGCATCTGGTGCTGTAGGAAATAATTTCCTTTGTAAACCGTATTTTACAAAACAGATTATGCTCCTGTGTTCATTAGTTCTGTGTATTTGAAAGTGAAACAAGCAGAGAGAGATTTCTAGCCAAAGTTAGTATCGTACAGGCACGATCTGTAACCTGTTAAGGCACCCAGTAACATGACAAGGCGAATAAAAAGCTTCTGCCTGTGTTTTTTTGTGATACTTCTTAGCAGACAGATGCAAAACAGCACCAGTTCTCACCCACCCACATCTCATCTCTCTCTCTCCTTCCCCCAAGCTTATTTTTAATACTTCAGAAGTTATTAGTTGGTTATCTCAGCTTCCTCTCTCCACCTTCACTCTTCTATAACATGATGAAAAGATCTGGAAAGAAAGATATGGCAGGGATTGGGGCAGGGTGCTTAGGTAAACAAAGAATTTTTTTCCCTTTTCATTAAGCATATGTCATTAATACTTGATGCTTTGAGATTAATCTGTGCATGAAACAGAAAACCCACTGACTGATATTTCCCTGGAACAAATGCTCTAAATACAAAGTACCAAAGAGAAGCGCTGTGCAAAACAAAGGCAATCTGGTGTCCTTCCTGAAGGATTAAGGTACAATTCATAGTGTTCCTGAATGGTTGGTCCAACCAGTTCACGTACAATGAATCACCTGTATGATAGAACCATATTCTCAACATAGTCAGTCACAGAACAGCTCAGCAGAGATTTAGTTGTTATTTTGTTGGAGTGGAATTTAAACTTTAGTTTGCTGTATGTGGATATTGCCATAGAATTTAATGAAATGGTAGCCTGAACCTGTGGGATCATCGCATTTAGTTTGATAATTCTGATGCCCAGTATCTGTGGATTGACCACTGAAACGGGCTTTGGAAATCTGATCTTTAGCTCTCTCATGGACCCACTATATGACTCCAGTCAAGCCAAGCAAGGTCTCTGTGCCTTAGTTTCCCTGCATGCCAGTGAGATATAGGAATTCTTTCTCTACTTGTGTATGTAGACTGCAAGAGAGATTTTGGGTTGTTTGTTTTGTTTTGTTTTCTAGAAAGGAATATAGCTTACTGCGTGTCTAAACATCTCAGTCCTGACTGGAATTCCTTGATGTCACTCTAATCAAGATAATAATAACAAAACAAGTATAAATATTTCTCTTTTTAAAGCATGTGTTCCTTTGGATGCAGTATGTATCGAAGTTTCAACTTAGTTATCTAGTGGGTTATCTACTGTATAGCCTAAGATAGGCAGTATCAGGCCAGGCAGAAGACCATCCATCTCCAAAGACAGCTCTCCGCACACCTATATTATATTGCAAGCAGCATCAACCCAGCCTGAGCTCACACTGCTTTTGAAACACCTCTGGCCTTTAGGTAAGCAACATTGCAGCTGTTGCAGGAAGAATTGACTCCTGTCTGTCCCAACCTTAACCATGTGATGCTGCCACAGAGTAGGTGGGACATTCAGCTCAACCACGGGGCATGACAGCCTGTTCCCACAACACATGACATGATCTTGAGTCTGACATAAGATTCAGGGCAGAGCAAAATGTTTCCTTGCATCATGCTGAGTGAGCTGCTCCAGAGCTGGTATGGAGAGGTGCTGGAGCACCAGTGTACACAGAGCTGATGTGAGATCAGGTCTGAGACCTCTGCAGGGGCTAGAAGAGCCAAACCAACAAAAACCATGCTCTCTAGTCTGCACAGCCACAGGGTCTAGGCTGATAGTGAATACATACCCTCTTGGAGACTAGTACAATTACTTATTACTTGTAGTGCATCAGCACCTTAAAAATGGTCAGAAAGGCTTGTACGCTATGGAAGCTGTATTATCTGACTCTAGAAGTCAGTTCAAGTGTATTTTAAAACATAACAGCACAAAATGGGCTTTTTAGAAAAGAACAGGCCACTGTGGGGATAAAGCAATCCAGAAAAGTACTGCTCAGTATTATTTATATGATTCTCTTTCCCTGCTCCTTCCAGAGGATTACAGTGCTAATTTGTAAACCACTATAAACCACTATGAAACTAAAGTGCCTTAACAAGAGAAAATTAGTTAAGGAAAAACGTAGCTTTCAAGTGCAGGAGCAGGTAAACTACTTTCAAATCAAAAGTTCAATTTAATCTGAAAGGAAAACAAATCCATCAATGTCTATTCAATTTGCAGTAAAGCCTAGAGGGACACACAACTCTGTTTCAACTATGTCTGTATATATATGCTCTTTAAGTCTTAAGTTCTCCTTTTTCTCAACATAAGCTTTGCACTTGGCTGTCTAATTTAATTTTCCTTTCATACATCTGTGAATGTTTAAAAAATTGTTAAAGTTTTCTAGTAGACCTGTAGTTGCTCAGTTGTGTTTTGGATTTTCTTGTATTTGTTTACTTTTTGTCTTAAAATCCAGAATATTTTTCACGTCACTTAACATTTTAGTAACAGTGATGATCGCACACTGACATTGTTCAAATGGAGCAGGGCCAACTTCTCTGTATCAGACCTTTCCTTGCAGTGGGAAACTGTAGAAACCTATTCCCATGACCTATGTTCGACACTGTCATTACTATAAAAGCTGGAGTGTCTTGGGGTAGTAGATTATCTGAGACAAATCAAGGAAAAGAGTAATATGAAAAACTAGTGTTAGGGTTTGTTGTTATTATTCAATGTGCTTCTCTAGTAGCAGCGGTCTGCTATATAAAATAAAAAAAACAAAGCAATGTCTAATTGGCATGCTAAGGGAAAATTTGACTCCACCTTGAGAGTGCAAAATATATTGTTTTCCCAGTAGAGTTATATTCCTTCCATCACTAGTTCTTTTGAAATATGCAGGTTGGAAATTTCCCTTGGCTGTAAACTGGGATTTATTTCATTTTCTTTTATTTGTTTATATTGTGAGATTTCTACATGGACAGGATCTCCTGTGAAGCTGCGTGAATGCAATAGTTTCCATTCCCTGTTTAATATCAGCTCTTTACACATTAATTAGTTACTATATGCTGGTGTCCCCTGAAGTCCCTATGTAAACTAAACATCCCATAGAGACACAGACAACGTTCTGAAGAAAAGAAGAATCAAGAACTGATCCTACATTGTCTCAGAGAAGTACCTTAAAACATTCCCATAGTGTTATAAAAATGCAGATACTTTTATTCTGTCCTTTTATCTTTATATCCTTTTATTTATTCATGTAAAATTAACCAGCCAAAGGCTGGGAATTTTTTTAAAAAAGGATAAAAACTGAAAAAAAAAGAAAAAACAAACAAACTATACCACTGAGAGCATGAAAGCCTTGCAACTTTTCTACATGGTGAAGTTGATCCAGAGCCATGAGTTCTTGATGTTCACATTTGTCGTTTGAGCCTGGTTGGCAGCCAAACACCATGCAGTCGCTCACTCCTCCCTTGTCCTCCAGTAATGAGAAGGGACAAATGAGCCAGGCTTAGGATTCAATATAGGACCTGGAGGGGCAGATCACCCATTATGGTCATGGGCAAAAGGCAGACTCGTTAAGGGAAGAAAAAAAGAACATACATTTATTACAGAAATTAACCACAACACTTAACTGATGTAGCATTGCTACATCTTGAGAACATCTTCCCCCCACCCCTCCCTTCTTCCCGGGCTCAGCCCTGCTCCCGATATCTCTACCTCCTCCCCCAGTGACACAAGGGCAGGGAATGGGGGGGTGCAATCAGTGCTGCTGCTTTTTCCATCTTCAGTGGGGGGAGCTTCTGGAACTTCTCTTCCTGCTCCATCATGGTCCCCCTCTCACAGGAGACAGTCCTCCACAAGCTTCCTCTGATGTGAGTCCCTCCCACAAGCCACAGCATTTCCTTACACTGCTCCGGCGTGGGACACCAAATTTCTCCAACTGGAATCCCTCCCATGGGCTGCAGCCTTTCCCGAGCTGCTCTGTCGTGGGACACCCCCGCATGCTGCAATCCTCCCAGCACTGAGTTGCAGCAACAGGGTCTACCTTTTCCCACAAGATCCCGGCCTTCTTCGGGCACAGCATCTTGATCAATCATGTGGAACCCTCAAAGGCCATAAATCAGTGTCTGCTCCACCATAGATCTTCATGGGTGGCAGGGCGGAGCCAGCCTTCTGTCTCACCACAGGATACTAGGGGGTCTCTGCTCTGGCACACTTACCCCCTCCTTTCTTCCTCTGTTCTTTCACTGACCTTGATGTTCATGCAGCTGCCTGAACTCCTTCTCACAAGCCTGACTCCTCCACACCACGTCCTTTCTTAAATATGTTATCGCAGAGGTGCAGCTGATTGGCTCAGTTTTGGTGCAGAGGTGGAGCCGACTTGGAGCTGGGGGAGCTCCGAGAAGCTTCTCACAAGCGGCCGTCCCTATAGCCCCCTCCCCTACTACCAAAAAACCCCACCACTCACTCAAACCCAGGATAACATTCCTTCAAAACTCTGAGGGGAAAATTTACAGGAAGCAAATATTGGTAAGAAACCCCACAGGCCTTTTCTGTCCTTTCTTCTGTAGTGTGAAATTACACTTATTTTGTTGGATCTCTAGCAGTTTCATTCAGTTAATCCATTACTGCACAAGAGGCCATAGAAACTAGCAAAAGAAATTATCTCTCTTATTCTTCACCACTGTTTACTCATAATTCTTGCAATGTTTTTCTTTCAGTTTCAAAGTCAAACACTAGGAAATGTTTTGTAGCCTGGCATGTGTGGTGCTGTGTAGCATGTATCTTCTATGGGCCTTCTGAACTCAGATTTCTGCTGGATAGATATTTACCATTATTGCACACAGGACAATGTATCCCAGTTTTCTCTTTCCTTTCTCCTGTCCCCTTAATTCAGAAATCCCATTAAAAACTACCCATGATCACAGAACAACTGTGGTCAGAAAACCATTGACAATCCTCATCCTAATCTACTGAATTTAGCAGCCATCATACTATACTGTGGAGAAGAGCACATGGGAACCAAATGACAATGCAGCAGGCTGAGCAGAGGTAATATTCATGCCTTATTCTGGAAGACTCTGCAGTTATTTTAAAATTGTCGCAATGTCATAAGGCACTCAGCTAGAGGCTTGATTTTCAGTTGGTTTGTTTAAACTGTTTTTTGACTATCTCTAATGGTACACAACAACTCCAGATCAGAGTTACATTAAAAGATTTAATTCTATCAAACACTCATTTGAAGTGTCACAGCCCAAATATAATTCCAAGCACCTGAAAGAATATCGTTTTTCACATACCTAATATTTTAAAGTAAAAGCAAGTGGGAAGAGAAATGGATTTGCCTTTTCCACTCAGATCAACATATTTAAGTACTTCTTTATGCAGGGAAAAGAAAGAGCAACATTCTTAGTTCTTCAAAAATCACTGGAAAGTCACCTTTAAACAATTTGTGTCCTTAAGACGGGTGCTTGAAGAATTTCCTGTTATTTTCTGCTTCATGGCAAATTTTCAGTCAGTGAATGAGTTTCAGCTTCTCATGTAGAGTTTAGTGACTAAACTTCATGTGGGTGTGCATATTCTGTTAGTCAGCTATAGAGCTGTAAAGCTCCAAGTCAAGCGTGTGAAATATTTGCAGTACTGTGGGGATCTGATTACATGTTGAGGAAATTTATTCCATGTGCCTTTTCATGATATTTTATTTCCTATATGCCCAAAGACATTCTCAGCAAGTGGAAAAATAAGTGAAAGCTAATTTTGCCCTTGTGATTGCTTGTTTGCTCATGTCTAGGCACAGTGAGAGACCATATTCCTTTTCCATGGACTTCACTACATTTCTGCAGCAGCTGCCCCATGGTGAATAATACCACAGTGGTCTTATACAAGCATGAAGAAGGAAGAATTCAGCTTAAAGACTTCACGTTTCTTGTCCACACATTGTAGGTTGGGTGCACTCTTATCTCACATTTGAACAGTTAAGAGGCTTGACAATTAACATGCAGACACTGTGGGTGAACAAATTTGTGTCTTTTGCCTTCTTGACCCCTTGACTGAAGCAACCTAAATGAGAGCTTGTATTTAATCATAGAGGAGCTCCCTGAGGAGATAGTGTAACCTCTGATACTCTTCATGCCAGCACACTAATTAGATTCCCCTTCACAGAGGAACAAACAGAATGCTTCATTCATATTGTTAGGCTTTCACAGATCTTCCCCATGGGACAAAACTTCTTTAGAAGAACTCCTATCCTTCATGCATCAAATTGCAGTCTAACAATTTGCAGAATTGTTTTACATGGATTGATCTTGTCATGTATTTTCCAATCTGCCATCATAGAGCCTCTCATAAAGTTTCAAAATGGTACTCCAGGCTGCGCACAAAATCCTAGCATAGAAATCCTGACATAAGGGGAAAGGTAAAAGAAAAGAAGGGAATAAATAGGATCACTTCACAATTTTTCTGAGACTTCTGAGGTTATGCTTTCTACAAGTTTGAATGGAAAAATGCAAGAATATGGCAAAAATATGCAAAAAGTCTTTTGTGATTTAAAGGAACTTTTCATGATGAAATATTTTAAAACTTTCCTAAAATTCATTCTAAAATCATATTATTAGAAAAAGAAATTCCTTAGGGTAAGGCTAAAAGTGTTGGGTGCCCCAAAGCAGTGCAATATCTTATTGAATAATAGCTTGGAGAAAAGGAATTCTAGATTATCCCAAAATGTAAATTGATTTTGTTTCTCTTTAAAAAAGTAAAATAAAAAAAAAAAGAATAAAAATTGTTTTATATCTCTGTTCCATACCATGATCATTCCAGGTTAGATTACACTGATTCAGTGTGGCTGATTTTGAAGGGGATTGCTCAAGCATCTGCTGGAACTGAGTGCAGTTCTTTGCCTTTTTCAGAGTTTAGGCTGCCATGAATATATTGAATCATACCTAAGTGGTTCTCTGAACTCCTAATTTTACTTACAGTAGTTTTAATAACTTGATCATCATTTTTGAAGCAATCAGTTGGTCCCACATCAGCTCTATAAACAGTAGAATTTTGATCTATGGTAGACAGTGAAAAACATATTCCCGATGAAGATTTCAAAGCTTAGAAAAGTCAGCAGGATAAAACATTTACTTGCCAGGGGATCTGACAATGACTCAGAACTGATCAACTGAGTCTTGAAGGCTGGTATGAAGCTACCCTCTTTGAGACAGTCTTTACAAGTCAAATGATTCTTTCAGTATCCAAAAAAAAAAAAAAGGAGGAAGTAATGAGAATTTAATTAAATTGAGTCAGGACATTACTGTTGGCACTGTTTTTACATGGAAGATACGTACATAGTACAGTGTCTAATAGCTTAAATGAAACCTTAAAATTTGTGTGCTGTCTCTATCGGTTGGACATAGACAAAGCAAGGCATCCAAGTTCCCTGGTGGTTTTCTGTTAAAACATGTGATCGTTATCAGTATGTGTGTTGTGGGCATTTCCCAATGGCTTAATTAATGCTGTTTGGATCCTAAAATAAAACAAGCAGCTGAGTGGTGCTTATATAGTTGGCAGTGAAAATCAGGCTGTTTGAAAACTTTTTATTATATCTTTTTGCCTTTTTTTTTTTTTTTTTTTTTTTCCCTTAACACAGAAAATGTTCCCTCCAGTGTGTGCTGGTTTGGATTTTTAAATTATGAGAAGAAAGATTTAGATATGCTGCCAAGGTGACTCATGGGTATTGCAGATCTGACACCACACTTCTAACTTCCTCTGTGGGGCAGATTCCCTGCTGTATTTTTTTCTATTTTATGTAGAAGACCTAGCTTCTGTAAATTACCTATTAATATTGTTTCCAACAGAGCTAATTTTATATCCAGATTGCTTACTTTCTGAGACACCTGCCTTTGGTTTAGTCCTCATATTTTTGTCCATGCTACCAACCATGCGCTTCTTTCCAGTGACGAGTTTTCTATTTGTATTAATATGGTTAAACATTTATGCATAATATGTCATCTGATTGACAGAGAAGACAAGAGAATTTAGTATGCTTAAAGTGAAATTTCACAGATTTCCCTACCAGGATGGGATGAACTTTACAAAAATTTAAAATAACCACCTGCCATGTTGCTCTTTATCTCACACATTAAAAAAAAAAAAAAAAAAAAAGTTATGAGAATTAATTGGTAGAATTATCTCATGTTGTTTTTACCACATTAAATCCAAGTGTAAGACAATTGGTTTAAGATGGCATTTATTCTAGATAGCAGAGTTAAAGAGGAAATCCATAACAAGTTAAAGATTTTCTTTAGATTAATAACATGCTTGTTGCAATGTACAGAAAACATGGGCAAAATGCACAAAGAAAACAGGAATGCTAGAATACCAGCAGTTTCTTGACTGATTCAGTAATTTGTCTTGAATCTCTTTGCACTTTGTATTGTGATTAATCAGAGACAGAATTATGCTTATACCTCTCTGAGACTGTGCAGTTTCTGACTGAGACTGAACTTGTCTGCATTAACTCAGATTGTCTTTTCCTGACATTCTGCTGGCTGAATCTTAGATAACTGGCTTAGTCTCATACAAATCCTCTGAAATTTGTGGAGAGTCTATATGAAACTTAATGTTATTCTAAGAATGAAAGCATGCATCTTCCAACCTCCTTAATCAATACCATTTTTATCAATACTCAAAGTACATGAAAAATGGAGGGGGAGGGGAGGGAGAGAAGGGGAGGAACAACACACACTCAACACAACACAACACAACACATGTTCATAATTACGCTTTTTTACTCAGATTTATATATAGGTCCTAAATATAAGTCAACAGCTGCCATCCAGAAAACTCAAGAATGCAGTCAGTTAACATTTCAAGAGTAGATCATTCCCACTTGTTCTTGCTGTCTTCCTCTTAAAGGTTGAAGGGAGTGAATGAGTTATTTCGAGAAGGAGGGGGGTTTAGGGATTTGAGGGTTATTTGGTTTTTACAATGTTCGTTTAGTCAGTATTTATAAATGTCATTTCTGTCTATTGGCATTTTCTTCCCTCAGGCTGCTGCAAATGAATTGCAATTGTTTCATATGCCATTCAGTTTAATGAGAGACTTTAAGAAAAAAAAAAAAAAAAAAAAGAATCACACACACAATTACACATAGGCATTTCTCTTTTGGATACAAAATTAAATACCTCCTCTTGGTGCACAGGGATATCCATCATGAAAATAATCTAGTCGACCATTTGCTATCAGCTACAACCAGACAGCTCCATTGGAGTGAATGGCCCAAGCATAACCTCTGCTGCCATTGGACAGAGCTGCCCAAAGAATTACTTTTGCATCTGAACATGTTGGAGAATGAAAGATAGATCCATCTAACAAAAGAGAAATTACTTAGTGAAGAAAAAGACAAAAAAATAAAGAAGTTCTGACTGTCCTCTAAACACCTTTTTTTCCTCTTGCCTCCTCTAAAAGATTTATACTTCCAGCCCAGATTTTTGAAGACTGTACAGCCCGATACACAGTCTGTCCTCCAGCATCCCATCAGTGTAACAGCCCACTCCATACAAATTTTCTCCTAAATAAGCACTAGCAAACACCAGAAAAAACAGCCCAGTTTTTTTCCACCACCACACTTGCTTAGCAAAGCTTTCTCATATCTTATTTCCCATCCAGCCAAGGCTGGGGTTACACTTGGTAATTGTCTTGCAATTTATCTAATCTGTCCAGAAATCCCTAAAAAACCCATGTACTGAGCATATCAGGGTTTTCTTCCATTATCCTTCAGTCCTTGTGTTTTTACTTACACATAAATCTCCATTTCTCCAACCCATCTCTCACCCAAGAGGCAATGGCAGTCTTGTACAGCCAGGAAGCCTGGAAACCATTGCCTGGGGTGGTTGTACAACCAGTGGCTCATTCACCTGGATTCAAGCACTTCACTGTAGAACTGAGGGGAAGAGATCTAGCAAAAGGTAAAATTTCCAGAATATGTATCATGGACAATGGACTTTTAACACTGTTTTTCTCCACTTGTTGTCTTCTACTGCACTGCTCTACGTGCTGATGTAGACTAGACCTTGGTGAATATACCAATGCCATATTGTTTAGTCACTGGCAAAGATGAACACAAGAATCCCATTACCCAGGTTATCTGACTAAGCTATATAACAATCAGTAGAAAACCTGCTATTAATGTGTGATGCTATAAACTGTGACCAGGACATAATCATATTCGAATTTATACAGAACACTATGTTGCCTTTGAGTAAGAAAAGTTAATTTATACTCCACCAACCTTTAGGTTATGCATGTGTGTGCATCCAGTTGCTCCAGGCTCCAGGAAAATGATACAGTCTAGACTTCAGCTAGTTCATTAGATCAATATTCTATCTCATTACATGGATGGAATTCACAGTGTCCTCCAAAGCCCAATTTCATTTCTTTCACCTCTCAAATTAAACACTACCTTAAAGGTTTAGTTGATGGATGACTCTGTTTTATCTGATGATGGTCTTCAAGGCACATGTGGCAGTATATCTTATCCTATTAGAAAAGATCATTAGCTACAGCATAATTGCCTCTCTATGACACATAATAGTTTCATCTATTATTATCGTTCCTGTCCTGTAATTCAATTTCATTATTATGGTTTAACAAATCAAGGGGCACGGCAAACAATATATTTTAGCCATCATTTAAAGAAAAATCAAGTTGCTGACAAGATACATAGAGTGGTGCTACAAGACATTTTATCATTTGACTCTTTTTGGTTTATGGAGAATTTCTCCATTCTATCCCATTTCTTAACATAGAAAAATACTAACTAAGAAAAAAACAGCTAGATTATGCCTTCACTGCAGTCAGTGGTCTCTTATTTCTGTAGGAGAGCATCTGTAACTTGCTAGGGGCTTTCCAAGCATTGAGGCTAGACCTTGTTTCTAGGAGATCAGGATTATGAAAATGACACTATACAAGAGTTACCTAGTTGAAATTTGCCTAGAGGACATCCGTTCCACAAGACTTTTCTCAACACTCTACAGCTAACTTGAAGCTTACGGAAGAAAACTCAAAATCCTTCCCAACAATGTCATAAGGAGAGAGGAGACCAAATTAAGGGTAGCGCTCTTGTCTTTGGCCAGTAGGTAACAAGAAAGATATATACATACTGAAAAACAGATTTCTGAACTGATTTTAAAGTGTATATTTGGAAACCTTACCGTGCCCTTACACATGCACACATAACCAGTGAGATCAAGATCCACTCACCTCTATAACTAATCAGAGATTTCACCTGCAACAGTGTTTTTCTATAATTCTGAGAATCAAATGTGGGCCATTTTTCCTAGGCGATCAACTTTTCTTGTTCTTTAGCAAGCAGACCATCAAACCATTTCCCTCTCTCTTACTCACTGTTTCACCGAATAATTATTCTTGGTTCCAAAAGCTGTAATGGATGCTTTATCTCCTCTCCAGTGACCATTCACCAAAAAATATGACACATAATTAAGAACTCAGGGCGGGGAAGAGAAAGAATTATTCCCTTTATGTAGATGATTTTAAATTAATTTTATATGAATATGAATTAATATGATTTAATACTAATTACCAGAGAGACATTAATTCCAATATAACTAAGTAAACCATGGTAGGAACAGTGACCAGTGATTACTGGTTATCTGTACTACTCCCCAAAACTGAGTTATGTTTTCATTTGGGAGTGAAGTGACAATAAATGTAATCCACCAGGTTACAAGAAGCTTCATGAAAGCAGATGAAAGCTCCCAAGTTGCTGTGGAATAACTATGGAATTTTGTTGAGTTCCTACATGAATCTTGTATTGACAGGTATTGCCACTTCCCTCCTGGCTGCATTTGTCTTTTCCTCTTATACCCATGCTTTAGGAAGGTCCAGCTGAAAGGAAAGGTGATTTTGTGAGAATGGTTCTTAGATGTATGACTGAATTCTTGGAAAGCTATTCATTAGGGGTTTTTGCAGCAAGGCAATTAGGAATGCTAGACTTAGTAAGAAATTTTTCATTACAGTACCATACATGCTGATTTGCAAACATATGTGACAAAGAATTATTAGTTTTACCAAAACTGTCAAAAAACCTTGGGCATGGTTGTTATATTTAGGTACTATCCTGTCACCTTATGTCCTTAGCCTGCTGGGGAGCCTGTTCTTGGTGATGGAGAGCACTCCATCATGTAACCTGTATAGAGGCAGTAAATGTAAAATTTCCCATGTCCTGTTTTCTGGGCAATACACTGTGTATGCAAATTCAGAACTTCAGGTTCCAGAATTGTGGAACAAGTTGCTTTGTAAACCTGGGAATCCCAGGGCTTTCATCATTTCTAATTCTAATATAACCTTCCAGATATGTTGTCTCAGAGTCCTGATCCAAGAAAGAGTTTAGGGCAGTCCCCTCAACAGATGATTATAGGGAGAACTCCATTTATGGCCAGAAATCTATTGTCTTTCACAGATACCTAATATTATGAGGGCTTTCTTTCTTAAGAGAATTAAACAAAATTTTGAAATGTCAATTACCTTCACAAAACTGAAGTGTCTTTTCTGCCTGAGACTGTATTGTCTTAATCTCTCTTAGGGCTCTCAGTAGGATTTCTATACTTCTATCCAAGAATTCCAGACAGCACTAAATATTTTCTGTTATATAATTATTCTGTGCATGTGCAATAAGTCTTTTCCTTTGGGGATACATTAGATTTCCTGCACTTGAGTAGCTCCAGGTGCTACAGTAAAATTGGCTATTCTCATTCTAATATATGGTAACAGAAAATAGATCTTCAAGGCCAAGCAATTTCAGATGCTAGCCAGTTCCCCACATTCAAGGATGGATAACTTCAACCTTGTTAAAAATGGACTATTGCAATCATTTCACTGAATTTGCACTGTGAGATGGAGTGAATTGAAGAAGTGGAAACATTCTCATTTAAGAAGAGAGAATGCCATAAATTTTTACAAAATAAAATCAATTGTGCGATGCAGCTTCACATTAACAACTAATCAATTATTACAGTGTCAGATAATAAAAAGAAAGTTAATATTTCTGTTCAGTAAGAGTAAGTTAGTCTTAGCAATATTGTTGAAACACACTCTCATGGATAGCTTTCCATACTCAAATATTGAGATATAAAAGCAATCAGACATCTTATGTGAGTTGACTATGGACAGATTGTTGCTTGGAATAGGGTATCAGATTTTTCAGTAGTAGAAACTGGAAAGTACCTAGGCATTCTCTGGGTCAGACATTAGTTGAAATAGAAACACCTGCATTTGTTTCTTCTGCCTTCAGGGCAGAGCAGAAGGAACTAATTCAGAAATAATCACTTACAAATGGGCTAAGTTCAGCAAGTGTTATTGGGTGATGGACCTTGTGGGATGAGTATATATTGTTGTTTCAAGTCTATGACTTTTTTTTTTTTTTTTTTTTGGATATGGCTCAAGGGTTTGGTGCAAGTTTATGGCCCAGGTGAGGGGGATTTTTCTGGAGACAGAGTCCTGGCAATCTTGTATGACTGACTATTTATGAGAGCGTGCAGGCTGGGAAATCATTGGAGCTTTTGTGTAAGTGGTTATTGGTAGGGATAATAAGAATTTTTATTTTAGTCCTCTCTGTCTTTTTTTCAGGAGCAGTATTAGCTAGTGCTGTTTCTGAAGAAGAGAAAGACCTTATAGACATATTTTCTCTCTAATGAAAGATCACAGAAGATGTGGGTGTTCTTATGACCTCTGCTGGAAATTCATCTTCACTACTGTTCTCTTTTTCTCAGCTCTTGTTTCTACCTGTTTTCATCCCTTAGGGCACCTGAACAGATACTATATATGAATGAAAAAAAGGCAGTATTCTCTTGCTGTTACCTTAAAGAATGTTGATAATTGTCATCAGCTCAAAGGCTAAATGATCTTATAAGTATGGGGAAATGAAGTGTTGGAGCTCAGTGTGGGAGAGGAAGTAAACATGCAGAAGCAGTGGAACAGCAGCTCTGGGCCAACAGGAAACATTGATAAGTTCTGTGGGTCCTGAATCACTGACCTTAACATCTCATATCAGGGGAATCATTTCTTAGAAGAGGATATTGAGCATGCCTATCAAATTGTTTCTGCATCAGTAACCCCTCTGATTTGTACCCTAGAGGAAACACTGGGTTTGAGGCACAAACTGTACTGTCATGCTGAAAAATCAAGGGATATCTGATTGATGTTGCTTGGAGGAGTTTTTACTCCCACTAGAACTAAATGAGAAAACATTTTGCCCACAACCCTCTATGTAGGAACTAACCCAAGCAAATGGATGTCTACTGAGAGTAGCATAGATTTGTTGCTCTCGTGACAGAGCGCTTAATGCTTTAGTAGTTTCCAGTAGTCTGAAAACTCTTCTCACACTGCATACCTACAAGCTACTTTTGAAGGATCCATCCTCTGTGTTATTTGTTGTATTTTGTGGCATGCCTCAAGCTCAGAGATCCCTTCTGAGTGAACCTATGCTGTGGTTGGGAGTCAAGCTTTGTGTAGCAACTTTTGATTGAGAAATATTTCACCTAATTCATCTGTGTTAAGGATGGCAAAAAATCAAACCCTCCCACACACCCTTTATAAATCATCCTGGCTAACACAGTAGTAAATGTGTTATCAAAAATGCAACACCTATTACCGTGAATTGCAAACAGCCAACACTGAAAGTCAGATCTGAACCTGTGGGGAAGGTATAAATTGATTAGCCTTTTTGAGAAGCTATAAATTACAGGAAAGCAAGAGGAGCACCTTTAAAGGATTGACAACAGAGAAAAGAAAGATGATTGAATACAAAAATGCTGGTCCAAATCACAAATAGCTTGTTTCTAAGAGAAAAAGATTAATGAAAACTTTGCTAGATTTAAATAAGGGGGGAAAAGGGGGAGGGAGGAGGAGAGAAAAGGACCTCAGTTGATTAGAAATATAGGCAAAGAATGAAGATAAAACTCTTAATGCAACATACTAGAAAAATAATGAGGCAAAATGAGTCATGAACATTATTGAATATTTAGCTGGTATAGAATGAAAATTAATACCACTATTCAACTTTATTAAGGTGTTCTCTACAGCACCTCACCATCCCCATTTTCTATAAAAATTGAAATATAAATGTAATTTAAAACCTCTGAATGGAGGGTTGACAAAAATCCATCTGTCTATGAGATCCATGGATATGCTTTCAATAGCTTCTATTTTAATGTCCTGATATTGTCACCTTTTATCATCTCTGCGAGCCTGCAGAACCAAAGAATGATAATGTACTATGCAATAAAAATGTAAGAGAATTTGCGAATTTGCTAGGTGTGGAAAGACTCCAGATGGAGTGATGAAGTGAGAGAGTTATAGAGGTGTTTTGTGTAAGTAACATGATGACCCACCTTGGCTGGAAGCCCCAGTTCTCAGAGGCTCAGAGAGCACAACTAGTTGGGAAATTATATAAAAGAGTAGGTACACAGAGGAGGTGCTCTGGGAACATAGTAGAGGAGTGTTAGATAAACTCTGATTGTATAAACTGGAGTTAAGAATAGGTTTGCACATCCCTGTCCAGCAAACCTACATTTGCCTAGTACACCACTTTGAGGATACTGGTATTATTTCTCTTCCATTCAGTTATTGTATGAAGAGATAACTTGTAGCCTTTCAAATATATTACTGTTTGGCCATCTTACCTTATTTCATTAGTGGGAGTAATCGTACATTGAGCTAGCCTTGAGGGAATAACTAAAACAGTTGCAGGGAAATGTGTTGCTCTGTCTGTGATCTGAGCTGATCAGAAATCACCCAGAAGTGGTGGTTTCTGTGTACAACAAGCCATGTTTATAAGACTCAACTAATAGTATCAGATGAACTTTTTATGGCCTCACTCTTCAGGTTTTTCCACTAAATACAGTTGAGAAAACCAAAGCAAGCGTGGAAGAACTTTTGGCTTGTATGCATTCTTCAGACTTCATATTCATATAATCTCTGTATGAATCCACATGAAATCAAGTTAAAGGTTTTCAAGTGTATTGAGAGTGTAGAACAATGGCCTTTTTTACTCTAAACTTAATAAATCACCAGAACATTCTTCATCAATGAAGAGTACGCTTCTCCCTTTTTCCTTTGGATAATGTATCTAACAAATGGGAAGTCAGGAATGTCTCTGCTGGCTCAGACCTGTAGTCCAGTTAGTTCAGTATGAAGATAATAATCTGTAATGAACTATTCAGAAGCAGATCAATGTCACCCTGCAGTAAACTGACATGGGATGGTGGTTTTATGAAAATATTATTTTGCCTTAACTTTTACACTGTTTTTTTAAGCATGAAAGCTTATAGACCTTCTAGAACTGTTTTTAGCCTTAACTATATAATAGGGATCTTAAAATAAATAAATAAATAAAAACCTGTGCTGCTCTTTACCCTTCCCATTTATTCCTTTGAGATTCTTGATTTGTATACATTTTTGTTCTTTCTTGCATCTTTTCAAGACTCATCCTTATTCCCAAAGGACAAAATTAATTAATAAAAAATGAAAAAAACACAAACATACCCTTTTTTTCTCCTTGCTTTCTACATTAGAGGGCAGAGTTCTACCTCACCTTTCTATTCATCTTTTATTTATTCAAATATTTTCGATAAAAATAATTTGAGTTCATTAAAAAGGATATGTTAACATTTCAGAGAAGAAAGACCTTTGTTTAATATACAAATGTGCTTAGAAAATGTGTCTGAATCAACATAAACATTACTTTGAGGGAAACTATGTGGGCCCATTCAAGCTTAATTTTATGCTACTATAAACATGAATATCTAAGAATCATTATACAAGATAACTTTTTTGTTGTCTTCTACATTTACTCAATTTTTGAACTAAATATCATTTTTTGTAAAATTGGCGCAGAAACAAAAGTTTCTGATCACTTTCCATCATGTATTAAGAAAAATGTGTTTGAAGTTGTGCTACAAGCAAAGTTGTGTGAGGGGGCAGTGAATACAGTCTAACAGTATGAAGTATTCAAGCATCCATTCAGGAATGGAAGACAAAGGATAAAATCAACATCTCTACTGTAACCCAACTATGTAATTAAAGGTCATTATCATCTGCTTGTTGTTGCTTTAACAATCTCTGCACATCTCTTGGTTTTTGAAGGAGTATTTGTGTGTATGCTGGTTACTTATTTTTCTACAAAGTGACACATCAAACTTAAGTGAGATAAATAGGTAAGACAGAATTTGTAAAATGCACTCCAAAGTGGAAAATGAGCCATTCTGAATCACTATATGGCCTTGGTAATTAACTAGTGGTCGTAATGATACAATGTGTGTTGTTTAGCATTAAACATTTCCTTTTTATTAAAATCTGAAATGACTCTACAAAATTTCCTTTAATTGCATTTTAAATGTTTAAATCTTAAAATAAAAATTAAATGCTTTAATTTGCTTTTAATGTTTTCCCCCCAGGTTCTCTGTTTCATAAAGATTTGCTCTTAACCAGACTGTTCTGTTAGGAACACTGGTCTTTTGCATCCCATGACCCTTGTCCTATCTCTGTAGCCAGGCAGTATTGATGAAATGCCTGCTAGGACTCCTTAAAGCTCACACATTAAAGCATGAATCTCATAAGACAGGCTGAACCAGATACTGAATATCTGATTTGAATTCCTAACCTCCTTAGGCATATTCAGCCTGGGAGAGCTTCATCTTTAAGCCTAGACAGAACAGTAAGTAGCATAATAGACAAATTGATTTGGAAGATATCTCTAGAAGGCACATTCCACGTATCTGCTCTCAAAGCCAGAGAAACTACATCTAAATTATTCCTGGCAGAATTTCATTTACCTCCTCAAAAAGGGCCCAGAGCTGAAGACTTGGCACCTCCCTCTGGCAACCTAAACTACTTCTTCCTTATGAAAAGGGTCCTCTTGAAACATGACCTGGCTGCTTCTTGCTCCAGCTGAAGCTGTTTGGGTTGAGTGCAGACTCTTCAACATGTTTTCAATATCATTGCAAGCTAGCAAATGTAAATAAACTGGTGTCACCTCATGCTGGTCCTCCTTTATAATATTAATTCCAGTTGCTTGTATCAGTGATTGAGGAGCAAGGCGGCAGGGTAGGTAGTGTGTAAATACCAGGAGCCCATCTCTCTGTATGTAGCATGAATCTATAGCGGAAACTTTATTGAGATAAGGTGGGTTTTATACTGAGACAGAAGTGATCCGCCCTTGCATATACTGCTGTTTCTTTCAAGCACGATCCCAGGAATGTACAATATGTGCCCTTTAAGGTAGCTTTGCCATTAAGGTGTCAGAGTAACACAAGGAGTGGGAAGTTGATGGATCAGCAGGTGGTAGTTTAACTAAACAATAAGCATCGTCCTTTATTATTTGTAATGTGGTAGCACTGAAAGACCCCTCCAGAATGTTTTTCGGGAGAAAGTCTTAAAGGATTTTATAAATAGTAGCTAATCATGAATCACAGGCTGGAAGGCTTTTTTTTCTTTCCTCTAGAAAACCCAAGAACATGCAGTTGTCTTTCATCTTGTCAAGCAGGCAGTCCATAAGACAGACGTTGATAGAGTACAAGGCAAGTGACTGCTCATCCTGCATGCATTCTTCCTTCTTGAAACAAAGGATCTAGATATTTTTCTCCAGTGTAGAACAGAGAAGTACCAGGGTGACTGCAAGAAGAGTTATATTGATCTGGTCTGCACACAGTGTGAGAAATGGAAAAGAACTGCTAATTACCTGCCTCATAATTCTGAACTTGATGAACTAGGAAGAATGCTCTAAGAAATTGCTTCCCATAAAGTAATTAATCTTTCAATTTTCTTTTTCCATCCATCACATAACTTCTTAATGTGTCCTTTATTTTCTTCTAATATCATAGAAATAGTCAACACTACACCCTTCAATATATATATCAGTTCGGAAGTCCTTATCCATTCATATAATCTATTCACATAAATTGGAGTTGCTTATTAGGTTAAAGATCTTTATTTGAGTAGAAACATACAACATGATTCTAAATCAGAGCAGATAGATCCAGTTTAAGGACCTATTCTTCATTCCTTCCATCCCAGTTCAACTATTATCCTTAATGGTGTGAAATGCTAACTTCTCTGAGTAAATCTGCAGAATTCAAACCCAGTCATGTTCATTCAAAGAATCTCTTGCATGTCCTTTCATCTTAGTTTCATCAATGTAGGATTGAACTTTATGAGCTGTACAGAGTTCATGGCTCTTTTTAATGTGAAAGATGAATGGATCCATAGAGTTTTCATGCTGTTTCAGAAGACACCAAAAGATGACACATTTTATTTAGTTTCAGTCTCTTCACAGAGAGAATATTCACCAGAAACTTAGGTTATGGATCTGAATGACAGGTTAAGAAGCCATGTAATTTTGTAATACAGTGGTGGCTGAAGACATTGGTTTGCAGGTCAAGTGCTAGGTCCCCAGCAATCTCTTTGCTTGACCTAAGGCAATTCATTTTATCTGTCTGCAACCCTATCTTCTTCACTGAAACATTAATAGTATTCCCTTTATCTGTGTTGCCATTTTAAGTAATAAAGTCTTTGAGGCAAACATATTTAATTTGCACAGCTCCTTACTCAGTTTAGAAGTATGAACAAAAAACAACTCCAAACTCTTTCACACTTGTTACTGAGATTTTGTGTATAACTGATATAACTGATAAAAGTCTCCATTACTCTTATTACAGACTTGGCAAATAACTATATCACATCATCATCATCATCATATCTGCAATATAACTGCAGAAAAGTTCAGTAGAAGAGTATACTCTCCACATAAATAATACCGTGAATTTGATTTTTGAGTACTTATATTCTAATGCTGTAACTTCAAACCATGTAAAAATTAGATGTGAAAAGGTGAGAAGTCTTATAGAATTGTACTCTTGAAAAACTTATGAAAATGTGGGATGCATATAAGAATAAGAGAAGAAGTATCTTCCTAAAATGACCTCATTAAAAAAGCTAGTTACATGTTTGCTAAAGTCCTGCTGAGATGACATTAAACAAAAGATTCTTTACAACTGGAAGATATTAAAGGATACAAAATAATAATTCCATATGCCCTTTTCAACATCAGCTGAAACAAATATAATATATTCCTTTCTAAATCCTACACTTCACACTATTAATTTCAATGACTGTTTCATACTTGCCCATCTTTCACCTTGATGATGTAATTATAGTGGTACAAGGTATTCCACATAGGTGCCAAGATGCAATTTAACTGTCTGCATGTTTCCTAGTCAGATTGTACGTTGTATTTGACCCAAGTATTGTATAGTTATTAATAGTTATCCTATGGGAAGTCTCACTGATATATTTGCTGGGATTGCATTGTCCCTATCCTGATAGTAAAGGAGAGGCAAAAAGCCCATAACTTCATTGATGGTACAATCTAAACAGACTGTAAAAATTAAAATTGAGGGTACATTATAAGTGAAAATCCTTAAAGCAGTGTCCATTTCTATCACTAGAACATTTATCCCCTTATGCTTTTCTTGACTTCAGGTGATTGGCACATTGCCTGGGATCAGTAATGTACCAAGTTTATCAGGGTGCAGTCCTCCTCTGGCCAGAGCAGTTGGATTCAGTTTTGTGTTTCTATACATTGACTAGCATGTACTTCTAGCCTTAATATGTTCTATAATACATTAAGAAAAATGACAGACAATACTGCCCCCACCCTCAAAAAGAAAAAAAAAAAAAAAAAATGAGAAGAAGGAAATTAGTCAGTGGTGATATACCAGAAATCAGATGGATGGTGGTACTTTTGTGCATATATTCCTATATGTTAAATTCTGTCATGAAGGGTTTTGATCCTACCTTATGAAGAAAAGCAAATTTTGTTCAAGTAGTTCCACTGAGCGAGGACAATTTACATGAGCTTAGAATTTGCAGAATGCAACGTTGACCCTGTGGTTCATATTTTTTTATTAGAGCTGAACAGAAATTTCTGGGGAAATACAAGTCTCTCTTGAAAAATGTTGATTCACCAAAGATTAATTCCTTCACATGAGCTTCATCCAATGCTGTGGGGTTTTTATACTTGTTAGGAACAATTCATCAGATCCCGAGAAGAGGAAAAACTTTTCCTAGAACAAGCAGCGCTTTAGTGATTTAAAGCAAGGATCTGATCACCAGTCACATAATGCTGGACTCTGAATCCTGGTTTGTTTACAGTCTGACCAAAATAATATCTTAGTATTCATACATATGCAAACAGCTAAAATTTAAAAAAATATATATATATTTTTTTTTAATCCTAGACAACCTATTTGACATATATATGTATGTTCAAACTGAAACCTATTTTCACTTCAGATCACCCTGACTGATTTACATAATTTCTCACACAATCACACATACATGGAAATGACCAGATGTATCATTACTATTCTACATTTAACACTAGTCTTGAAGAATCCATACTATCTAGCCTTACTTTTCAGCAAACTGTGCTTATAGAGAATATTAAAAAACAAAATAAAAATTAAAATTTTTCCCTAGGCAGGGTCTTCTTCAATTTTAGGCTAGCCTCTATTTTTCATTTAAAGACAGATGTTTTGATTGAAAACTTTAACTGTGACCTTGTGTCAGCCATCGTCATGATGTTTACTAACTTCACAAGAATAAAATAGACAAATATTGGGATTTTCAAAGGACAATAATGCAGCTGGCCCCTTCACCTGTAGTGAATCTTCTAAGTATCTAAGCCTCATCCATTCTGGTTTACACTGAAGCCTTTTCTATAATTACTTTCCAGACAAAAGCACAACACTTTTCTTCTTCACTGCTGAACTCTTGATCTACTGCCTTTATTGTGTTTCCTTTTATAAATAATTTTATGGTCAAATACCCAGCTGAAATTTAAATAAAATGAAATCATGACTTCGTTTCACCATTAGCCCAAGATAACATAATAGCATTATGACAGGTGAAGGTTAACATTTCTAGTGGCAACTTTCATTTAAACCATCTCAAAGCAAGATGGCATGCATAATTGCTTTGCACCAATAGAGGAAATAACTCCCATTAATCCTGTAGTGAAGGTCATAGAAACATTGCACAGGCTCAGAACAATCACAGAATGACGACAGAAGAGAACAACTGGGTCATTTAATTCATGCACCCCTAGCTACTAACACAGCCTCAGACAACTATTTGCCTAGCCAATAAAGAATTTTTTCAGTTAGTATCCACTAGCAAATGGGAAAAACTTCAGAATAAATGAAAGTGAGGTGAGTCTTTGTTAAGAGTTAGAAATGTCTTTAAATAGTTAAAAAAAAAAAAAAAAAAAAATACTATGGAAAATTTGGACCTGGTCCTATTATAAACAGAAACCTTTCCAATTTCAGCAAACAAAATTCTGATGCAGGAAGAATCTATTTTTAATTATTTTTCATTTTTGCTATTATTAACATGCCCTTGTTCCATGCAGAAATACCAAGAGACAATCTATTCTCGTGGTACTTCTGGCCCAGTTTTTCAAGCCCAAGAGAATCTGTTAGTTCAGAATTCAGTGATTAGATGAACCTAATCAGAACTCCATCATTACTTTTTGCTTTGACACCACAGGTGAAGAACATGAACTTGCACACAATGGACTTTCTCAGTAATTATTGCCAGGAGATTTCCTTCAGTTATAGGGATCTTAAATAGATGTCCCACTCTTAAACCAAAAGATTTCCATAGAAAACTCAAAAAGTTATTACGATGAGTTGGAATGCATAGAAGGTATGCAGTATTACAGGAGGATTAATAGTTGCTCCACTCAAATGTATTTTTCAAGCATTCTTCTAGGTCAGAGAATTAATTGGAGACGACTCGGCTTTATCCACGTCAGGGAATACAAACTGAGGTGACACACAATGACATTTGGACAATAGTAGCAATCATGGGAAACATCAATCCCTGATTCTTGGAGGCATGCTAAAGCCGTGGACTGTGCTCCAAAACTGCCTCATTACTGCTGAGGAAAGGAACAAACCCTTTCATATAAGCACATTGTTTTGCAGAGGATTAACTTTGGACTTCATAATGAACTGGCTGTTGTTTACTATCCATCTCCACCACACTACTTCCCCTGTTCCCGTACATCCACTTTCCACCCTCTCGTTTCCCCACCTTTTCTGAAGACTAATCATATGTCAGCCATGTCCCATGCTAGAAAAATCTTTCCTCTTCTGTGCCATTTGTCAACCACCATTCCCTTAATTTTATTTCTACTATTTACCCATATCTGTCATGTATAGATACATCTGTCATTTAGAATACAAGATACCCATAATAAAAAAGACTATTACTGTCTTCGTCCAGTACAATCTGCTTCTGCTTATTCGCTATAATCACTGTCTGGGATTGTTCTTACACGAGACTGTAAAACTTTCTGCAAGCGCTTATAAACTCTTTACATGGATAGTTTATTCTGTATACACTTTGAAGCTGCGCAACCAAACTGGGCACACAAAGGTATAATGGATAAATGAGTCACCACAGGTCATTTCAATCACCATTTCAACAGGAAATAGTGATGTATATGCTCTTGGTCTGTCCCATTGAAAAGTAAAATGCCCAAGATTAATTCACTCGTGTTTTACAATTGTGGTCCAAGAATGCACAGCTATCAGTTACTGTGGCTCCATTGGCAAGTGGTAGCCTAGGAAGACACTGTAGCACTTTCATTTTTCCCAGATAGCAGCTCCTTTAAACATCTTCCTGTGACCTGTTTGCCACTTCTCTGTCTCTATCCCAGGATAGTTTTTGTTTCATTAGTGTAATGTAGAAAACAAATAGGTATAGGAGAGTCACAACCTGCATTGAGTATGCCAAGCCACAAATGGTATTGTGTGAAGGTCAATATCATATAAATAGATTCTCCAGTACTTGTTCATATGTTGGGGCAATGAAAACTGTAAATGCTATGTAAATAATTAAAATTGATTTAATTGTGTTCAGAGGCTTGTTTATTTGCTTGTTTTCAGTTATTGAGAAATGCTGAAGTCTCTCAAAGCAAATATACAGAATTTCTCAGGAAGTCTCAGCAGAAATGACATTTCTAAGTAATTTCCAGTACATATCTATCTTTTACTAGAACTTGAGAAACTTCCTACTAAATAAAATAGTTACTCTTTTCTCTCCCAGCACTCAAAATAGTAAAATTAAGGTATTTGTACAGATTGATCCTGAAGTATTTAAAAAAGTGACAAGAAATAACTTATGAGAATTGCTGAAAATACAGGGTGACATTTCTCTCCAAGAGTGTCACTGGACACAGAATAAATAAGAATAAAGATAAGACTGCACCAACAGGTACCCTACCTAGCTCAGGGCAAGTATTCATGTCAGCATGGCACATGGCCAACCTAGCTTGTGTCCCAGAAGCAGATTCATTGAATTGGACTGCAGATAAAGATCATTTTACTCTGACACAAAACTAGGTTGTTGCCAAGTCTTGCTGTTTATTCTTGTTCTTTTTGTGAAGACATCAATGTCTGTAAAGTCATTCAATGATTCAGAAAATTGATCCTGCCACATACTAACTTGTTGAAAACAAAGGAAGCTAACTTTCAGCCAAATCAGACTTTGATCTGATCCATCACGTGCGACAAAACAGTCATGCCAGCACAGGAAAGCCAGCAGAAATGCATGCCCTTGACTGGAGAGGAAGAACAGTCTTCCCTGTCACTAGGAATTGACATTTATGTCATTTTTAAGTGACGTAGTCATAGTGCAGAACTTAACCAGTTTTCATTACCTCTACATGTTACCATTCCACAACCATAGTTAAGACTTCTATATCAAGTTCTGTTATTGACTCACCACAATTTGGTTTCTCTGGACAGAATTTATATCTCTTTTGACCAGCTTGCTGTACTCCCATATGCACTGTTTGTCTCTGCAACAAAAACAGCCACTCAGTTTCCTTGGAAGAGATTTCTATCAATGAGAATACATTATTTCAATCACCATCTAGTGCTTTCTACTAGAAGGTTCCAGGGTTATTAACTCTGGGAACCCACTATCAGCAAAAATTACAGCAGAGATGTGCTAAAGCAATGTACTCCTTAAAAAACATAGCAATATCACCTCAGTTGAACATCACAGCTAACTATAGAACAGAAATTACATTTGTGACCACCCACTGCTTGAAAAATGGCCTACATCTTGACATTCAGTCTTGGCCTTCTAGTGGGCTCCTCCCATGGCTAATCTTTCAGAGTTTCCTTTGGCTTTTGGTGCTACAGCTGCTTGTTTACTTTTATATCAGAGATATTGTGATGTACTAGCATGAATTGCTGAAATAAAAAGGGGAGTATAATCCTTGAGAATACATCTCACTCTGGTGTTTAATTGATGGTGTTTGAGTCACATGGGACAAAATCATAAAATTTTTACTCATGGAAGGTTAAATTGCCATAAAATAAGAACCAATTATTTGTACACTGAAGTACAGAGTCTCAGATTATGTCTGGAGAGCTTCAGAAAGAATTGTGGAAAGCAGCAGTTGAACTGAACTCTGTTCACTTAATTTGTTTTTTGTATTAAGGAAATTGGGCAAAATATCAGGCCAGGCTGACATGATGTGTATGGGATTTAGCTGAGCTTCTGGGCATTCATACTTAGAACTCTGATAAATTATTATGCTCAGAGCTGCATCAATGTAAACTAACAAATCTGAATCACATCTCACTCACCACAATAGTTTCTTATGAAAAAGTGGGATAAATATTTAGGGTTTTCTTCAATATGATTGGTTAAACAGAGGAAAAACTTGTCTCAGTTATAATGGTATTCTGGGGAATCTTTTTTTTGCTAGATATTGATACATTAATATGAATATAAAATTTCAGCATGTGGCAGGCACTGTAAAAGATGATTGAAAACATCTTCCGAATAAAAAATGTACTGATGCCGCCTCCTCAGACTGACTGCATGTCTTTTTACTATTTTGATAAGTGGTGTGATATTCTGAGGTCAAATATCCTTCAGATGTGGTACCCTGAGCTTGCCTTAATTATGGCTCTTCTGGGTAGAAAATCAAAATAACAAATCACTTATCTGAAAATTTCACAAAAACTGCTTTCAGGAGCTGGACTTTGTACAATCAGAACTGGATTACATATCAGCAGATCAAGATGCACAAGAGCATTAATCAGTTTCCCAACGATGGTGTGTTGAAACTCAATTTATCCCATTTTATGGATAAACAAATTGTGATACAAAGGGTCTCACTGATGTGTACATGATGCACCCATAAGACATGGAGTTAGAAGCTTCAGTGACTGTTTCAGCTTTGAACATGCACATTGCAAGGTTTGCCATCTCTGCTCATGCTCTCTGTGTGCCAGGCTATTGGCAGACTATGCTGTTCTCCGTCAGCCTCAAAATCTTGCTTTGTTTCAGCGTCAGCTTTGTCTGCAAAGCAGAGATTTAGAGCTCAAGGGTTATGCCAGGCAGCTCAGATGGAATTTTTCAATCCAGCCCATAATAAATCAAGGAATTGCTTTCAGACACATCATAACTTTGCCAGTGTTTCAGATATTTGCACCAGAACAAGGTTTTCAGACCCATTATTGGCTCTATAGTTACCAGTGAGGCACAGAGGTTGATATGAGTACATTTTTTCATCTCTCTACACAGTAGAGGTGACAGATCTTCCAAAACATGTTCCAGCTACCAAGACTGTAAAATCAGGATTAGACATTAGTCAGTGTGACTCAGTTATTCCAGAAAGATGGAGACAGAATGATTTTAGGATGAGGACTGACAAGTTTATGAGTACAGTTATACTATACAGTTGCTACTGAAGCTGTTGCCTGGATGAAGCATCCTTATTCTCAGATCAACCAAACAATTGCTTTTCTACAAAAAATGCAAATGGTCTTTTACCTAGGGGTGAAGAAGGGGAGAGTGGTATACCATTACCTTGGTAAGGCTTTTGATTATGACTATATAGGAAAATATGTTCTGAAATAAGCTACAATAGGATTACAGCAACTCTCTGGAACAGACTGGTTTTCAGTTGCCATTTTCAAAGACCAGTAACCAGTTGCTTAGTATTAGGTTATAAGGGTGTATCAGACGAAGTGACTCAGTATTATTTCTTGATTCCCATATTGATCAATATTTTCTATAATGGTAGATCTGGGAAGAAATGCCATTCTGACTAGGTTTACAAGAACACTGGAAGACAGGGCTAGTATTCAAAATTACCATAATTGAATTGGTCTGAAATACATAAGGTGCAGTTCCATAGAGAAACACACAAAACATTCTATGTATTTGGGAAGAATCAACTATACTTATATAAAATGTGGAAAGACTAGACCATATCCTTCTTCCAAGGATAGGGAAAAGCCTGACCATGAATCATACTGGCTATATAAATGGGAGTGGTGTGTGTGAAACATGAAAGAATTTGTCCAACATCCCTCAGCTGGAATACTGAGGAACTGGTGAATATCCCTATGCTTTAATTACAGGCATTAAGAGGATAGAATCCAAAGGAGAACAGCAAGAATACTAAAAGAGTCTAGAAATCATTTTTGCTAAATTGTGCTTTGGGAGCTTGTTTTAATGTAGACAAGAGATGACCAAGAAAGATATTATACCTTATCCTTAAATATGTAAGAAGCTGTTGAAGAAAAGAATAAGCTGTTTACCAGGTCCACTGTGTATTTTGTAATTGCTGGTCTTTTTCTATAGTATCTCTTGTGTTTAACATGATCCTATCTGCCTTGTCATTTAACAAAGATGAAAATGATGAGCAGTCCTTCACATGTTTTCAGGGCAGTGCCATTGCCATGGAGCTCTTTAGGTACCTACAGCATTACAGATACTGATAGTAATAAAGTTGGGTTTCACTATATCATTTAGATTAGTCATATTAAAGCTATGTTGTAGGGCAAAACATCCATATTTATGCTGTATTTAACTTTCTATTAATAATAAATTCAGGTGAAATAGTTTTGTTATTAATATTGATTACTGTTCCAATTGAAAGCCCAGATGTCAAGGTTTCCTTTAGCATGCTCAGTTATATTTAATAGTCCTGTTGATGAGTGAGAGCCTAATGAAGGCTAACAGATGGTCTATTTAATATTGCTGTAGGATTTGAAGTACTTGCCAAAACAGATACACAAAAGGATTTGACAGCCCTGTAGCTGAAAACCTTTAATTACAGCTACTTCAGCTCCTAGGGGTTTCTGTGAGGCTAACATAACAGCGCAGCTTTAGGATAGGTCAGCATGGCAGGGAAAGGCCTTGTGGAGCCAGACAGTGAGTGCTGGTAAAACTATTTGCTGAACATTAATAAACTGGGCTTGGTGCAGGCAGTTTAGAAAGAGAAACCTAGACAGAGAGAAGAAAATATGTGATGGTGCTTTCTCTGTCTCTGAGAACAGTTTGCTCTATGTCTAAAACATCACCTCTTGAAGACTGTCATCATCTGCTGAGCAGGTAAGTGGGGCAAAAGCAGTGGACCTTTAATTATACCTAAGTTATAGCAGGGACCTCACCTTAAAGTGATGTGAACTTCAGTCCACTTACTACTCTTAGGGACAGCAAATTACAAGCTAGGGGGCTAAAATTTGTGAAGTAAAACTCTATCTTTGAAGGAGAGCACAAATTTATTCAGGCCAAAATAAAAAAAAAAAAATACACATAAATCATAGAAATCTATGGTTTCTAAAAACTCTTTTGATTTGTCAATTTGAGATTGAGTAGAAAGAAGGATCTTCCAGAAACTTTCAATGATTTTCCTCTGGCTCTGTCTGGAATAATTGCCCCCTAGTTTTCTGGCATAAATTCACACCACTTCCAAAATGAAATAAGGCATAATTAGCAGTCACATTCTGATTTGTCTGAATTGATTTGTAGGCAATTTCTTAGAAATTGAATCAATTCCTTCAGAAACAATAGGTATTTTTAGTGCCCTTATTTTATCTGGTAGATCTGTCTGTAACTAAAGGTATTGATTCTTTCTGGGTGCCAGGAGAAGCTAATCTGTGGAGTTGTTCATATATAATTCCAGATATCTTATCAGTACTTGTTTTGTTCAATATTTTCTAGAAAAAAGAAAATGTGGATATGTACACATGCAGAGAGGTAGGCAGATTTGGAGACTCCTTGATTATGGAAAGATGATTTCTCCTCACCACCATGCCTTGGGCTAGACTCAATCACAGAGACCATCCTTGGATACAGGAATAAATATTTTCATGTAGAAAATGGAAACAAACAAACAGAAACAAGCAGGAAGTGAGATTCCCTAAACCAACCTGCAAACCAAGTTGGGACAACAGAATAGAGAAGCCTATGCAGATTTCCATTAATACAGGAAAGTGAAGCCACCTGGCTAGTAACGAATTTTGCCAGTCCCCACAGCGTTGACAGCCACAGATTTCATGCTTCAGTGTGGTGAGAAAATATCTGAACCTCTTAAAATTCAGCAACCACATGAATAATTGCCAAAGATATGTGTGGAAAAGTCCACAGGGGACAATCGTTTTTTTCTCCACAGCTGGCTGGGCTTGGTCCCTTTTCCACATGTTGTCTTGTCTGTTGGCAGATCATTAATTATCTTGTGTAAAACCAGCTGCTTCTCATTATTCCAGATAATGCTGAAGCCTGACATTTTTACTGCCTCATGCAAGAATCTGCATTTTTGGCTTCATCCAAACAACAACAAAAAATGAATTGACACCAAACACTATTCTGAAGGAGAGAGTGTACTGGCACCTGTCCCCAGTTACACAAGCAAATGAAGCAAATGTAAAGAAACAAGGTAGAATTTACTGCCATCTTGATCCAGCAACTGTTGAAGTAACTGGACAGATTCCCATTGGATTTGACAGGCCTCAAGAGAAAAAACACCTCCCTAATGGGCATAGAAGTGGAATGCAACAGCAGTACAACATCCTAGAAAGATGTACAGTCAGGATAATAGTAACACAGACTGCCAAATTTGAAGGTAATTGGAAGAGAATCACTAATTACAAGGGCTGTGAAATCAGACAACTCTTTCATCATTGTATGCAGTTAAACCTGATAAGCAATGGTTAGATGGTGGGGATGTTTTGCAGCTAAATATATTTTTAATGTGATGTGCATCTTCTCTGATGTAGACATTTTCATTAAATGTTCATCTATTTAATTATTATTTACTTTGTACACAACTTTGGGATTTACTAAGATGAAAGAGGCTATTGTTTGTTTATTATTTTGAGTGACGATGCCAGGACTGACTCCTAAACTAGTCCATCAGTTGTAACATAAGACCTCAAGCCATTCTAATGTAGACAATATTCTTAGAAAAATCAGCTTTGATGAAAATGCATATACACAAAGGATATTCCATAATTAGAGGAGATACAAAGAACTGAATGTGCCAGTAAAGTCAATTAAACACTAATTACTATTGGATACAGATCTGCCATTGCATGATAAATTGTTCAAGTAAAAGTATCTTCTCCACACAGAGGTGCCAAATTCACCCCTACTGATGTTACAGATGTTTTTTCAACTACCCCTCTGATTCTGTTTGAGATAAAAATGCAAAACTTTCCCTTGTTGTAGTCAGCAGTGTGAAAACCTCATTAGCTGATATAATCTTTATAGGTAGTTTTCTTTGTGAGGTTACATGACAATCCCTCACTTTCCACATTTCTAGGCTGTGCTAATGATTTCACACCCTCTTTTCTCAGGAGGCAGAAGATCGTGCTGCAACGTGCAGTTGACATATGGTTAGTGTCTAGCCCTTTGCTATCATTCGGGTGATGGAGAGCTTTGGAAACCTCTTGACTTCATATCAATCTCAGTGTGCTCCATCAGGAATTCTGCAGATGACTGTGATTCAGCTTTTTAAACATTTCCAGGAAGTTCATCACTCATTGCCACTTTTCTCCTTACCTTTCAGTGTTAACAAGTTTCCATATGCTGTTTCCATATGCCATGTGGCTTTCATAAAATCTCAGGCAGTAACTTCTCCAAAAGCTCAGATACCTCTGTGGCAGTTTTTTTTAATGGCATATTTGTCGAAAACATGATGATAAAGTGAAAGGCATCCATTCCACTGGCTTTGATGTGCTTTGTAAGGGTCTCGAATGACATATAATCTCAAAGATTTTAAAATGGGGAGAGACCAGTATGATCTCTTAGAATAATTTCTGCTTAAGTCACTCAGTTTTCCTTCATCCAGTCTCTCTCTGTATTAATACTATAAAAACTGTATTTTATATAGAATGGAAAACTTCAGCTGATATTAGCACAAATTTCATGTTCTTCCATCTTTCAGACCTCAGCTGCTCTAAGCATGTTCACGCCTAACTTCAAACTTTCTGGTGACTTAATGAAAATCCCTTAGACTTAAGTCAGTCTGATCAATGTGTGTGTCTCAGCCTCAGCACAAAGCCCGAATGGTGGCTCTATAGAGCAGCTGCACAAGAGAAGATGTTTAAATGTATTTGGAGAGATAAAAGATATGTGTAACTAATTTCTTGAATCTAGTACCTCAATCCCTCTTTCCCCAGGCTAGTTTTCCATTGTCATATCTGAATATAGCAAATGAGCTCCCTTCCTCCACACAGAGACCTGACTTTGTCACTCCATTTATTTTCTTTTGTCTCTTGCTGAAGTCTTTCTTTTATTTCCCTTAGTCTCCCTTTTCAAAGGAGACTGAGATGTTTTTTGAGACAGGTGATTACCGTCTAAGGTAGCTAAACTTATAGATTTCTCTGCATCTTTTGCTGAGGGAGAGAGCCTTCATTTCTCCCAAGTACTTTTATTCATAGCTGACAGTGCTCCTGCCCCTCCAGTGTGTGCTGTCTCTGCTCAGTGGTGGGGTGAGGCCTGGAGAAAGGGGCTGTTCAGGAATCCCCACAAATAACATTTATTGCTGCTCACCTTGGATGGCATTGAAACACAAATCTTTCAGCACTGCACTAAAGTGAGCAGTCTGAGCCCAGCCACACAAGCAGAAGCACCTCATTTATTACTTATTTAGATAATTATCACTGCAGTGCAGTAGAAATGATAACTCCGTGGGATGAGTGATTTAACTTCAGTGCAAGCCCATTAGTCATAAAGGAACAGGCTGCTCACATTACACCCCACAGACATCACCAGGACTAATCCTCTATAGCTCATGAGAAGACAGAACACGAATGAAGAAGAGTTTGTCTTCACCGTGCTTGATTCTGCAAGATGGAGAGATTGAAATTTTTTCACTGTGAAGCACAGGTGCTGAAAGTGTCTTACAGACAGCTATGTGTCATACCAGCCTCTTACTGCTCTGCTTGTTTCTATCCAGTGTAAACTGTAACCTGGACTGTGTAGGCTTTCCCAGAGGGTGGGAAAAGCTGATGCTGCAGCTGCAGCTCTTGAGGAAGCTCTGGTTTGAAATACGTGATTCTGTGACTTGTTCTCAAAATGTAGAAAACCAGTTGTGCTCAGGTAGGTTTCTTTCTCTCCACATACTAAGAAATCAAGCATGCACAGAACAGAGATGAGTCCTCTCCAGAAACAGAAGTATAGCTACATAATTTCAAAGGTGCCAGGCACTTTCTGTTTCACACCAGATGATACCAGCCAGACATCCTCATTTGTCTGGAGATAGTTTAGGTGTCTGTAGCTATATCTACATCAACAGTGCTGAGACATGGTGGGCAAACCAGTGTGCACTGAAGACTTGTTGCCCACACTACACTTGTTCCGGGGATTTTATTTCACAGTAGCTCTAGTTCTGTCCTTTCTACTGAGTGTTCAGTAGCAGCTGGACCACCCTAGATACTTTTTGGGGGTTCATTTTCCAACTTAAGGTGTCATTTTGTTATTTCATCCAAGAGGAATCCAGACCATGCACCACAAGAACACTCCACAATGTGAACTAAAGAGTAGTAAGTGGGGACAGTCAGGACACACTTCAGAAATCTACTCATGATCTGATCTAAAACACTAATGTTGATGCAATATTTAACACAGAGGTGACGAGTTACAGGTCCAGTTGCAAAGGACTGTATTGAAGATGGGAGGTTAAGGTGTGCTTCCTTTAATGCTCACATACTATTTCTTCTTTAACTACTAAAACTTGATAGCATTAGAAGCACTGGGTAAAGGAAATTTTGTGGTCAAGATCTTACTGGAAAAGCTTCAAATGAAGACATTTATTGATATTGGTAATTCAGTTTATGATGTGGGTTTTTACGATGACTATTAATTTTTCTGCATGGAGAGCACTGCTAGTCGTTCTCAGGTGTCTGGCCCTCATACCCTGATTTTAGTCACATTTAAATAAATAAGTACATAAATTATGTAAATTAAATCTCTTCCTCCTTGTTATCTCATCACAAGTAGGCAGAGAAACTGTCAGTTACTGTCTATTTTACCTTAATAACAAGAGCTAGATTGTTTTCTCATGTATGTGTTCCCCTACTTATTCTATTCTGAGTTCAATTTAAAAGAAAATGTGAAAGAAAATGACAGGGCATACATATAGACCAAAATAATTTATGTCTGAAACATGAAAAATTTTCAGCTTTCACATTCTCCAAGGGTTGAGGAGAGGAATGAGAAGTCTGTGGAAATTCTTTGTAGGGAGGAGATAGTTTCATTAAAAATTAGGAAAACAATTGTACTTAAGAGCAGGAAAAACAGAATTTGAAGTCCAGAAAGCAGGGCTTTAAAGCAAGAGCTCCAAACCATCAACAGCTTATGGAGCACTTCCCACAGTCACAGCCAAATGTATTAGTTGTTAATTCAAACTGTTTACACATTATAAACAATTTAAATTGCTTATAAATTAAAACTGCTTATAAAGTGGTTGCTACACTTTTAATTTTAAGAATATTTATAACACTTAGCAAACATTGTAACTTCACATAGTCTATGTATTATTACATTGTTACTGTGTGTATCTGCTAAAACCTTCACTAAATTTCCAAAAGCCATTAAAGCAGGGATAGAAACACAAACAGACAAATTTTAAAACCTTTTTAGCACTAAATATATTGAGAGTCCTACAAACTCACTCATAAACCAGCCAATGCCATTTACTTTAAAATGCACTCTAATAGGAAATTAAAAAAAAAAAAAAAAAAAAAAAAGTTTTCTGAAAATGTTTACCTTATATTTAACACCTATGAAAATCACTTTAAAGCCTTTCAAAAATGTATCCAGAGGTCTCCATATCAAAATATTGAATATTTTCAACTTATTTTAAAAAATCTGAAAACATATTTTTGACAAAGCTGAAACTTTACAAACTATGGAAGAAGTAAAAGGAGTTTTCATTTGGAAAATTTTTCATGTCATTATTCTTCATTCCTTCTGCTAGTGCACTAAATTATTAATGCTGTGGTAATAAAGTCTATTTAAAATGTGGACTGGCTAAGTGTACTTTTAAATATGTGGTGATCTGCAAAGGAAGACAAGCATGTAAGCAAGCTATCAGTTAAATTACAAAGGTTTTAGCCAAACTACTTCCTACCAGCTGCACAGTCTAAATCCAGACTCCTTTCCAAGTGTGTATCCTTTGCTCAACTATTGGGAGAGACACATGTTAAATTCGTCTTTGGAATGAACACAGTTATTTTTATCCCCATCATTCCTATGTCAGTAGGACAAGACTAAGAGCAAACCTTCATCTACATTAGTCCTTAATCCCTCTAGGGACATCCTATGCCAAGGTCATTATAGCTTATTACCTGAACAAAAGCAAGCAGGTAAATAAAGCCAAATTGGAAGTATAAGAGGTTTGCTTCCTTGTTTCTATTCAGATTTGTTTCAGGATTGTAGGAGATGTGATTTTTTTAAGAACTGTAGAGAAAATAAGATGTGGTCTTGCCGTGGATGAGTGTTTTAGATCACTTAAAGAATCCCTGTCAAAGGTATTAGCAAAAAGTGTTTTTATTGTGAATTTGTAGAAGTGTGACTTAACAAAGTTCAATGGCAAGGTTCACTCTATTACTTACTACATAGACAAAACATACAATGGAAAATCGAGTTAGAATTTTTTAAGAATGATTTACACAGAGACTGGAGATGTAAAAATGTAAGGGAGACCCTCTCATTGAGTCACTATGCCCATTTGAGGGGGAATGAGTGATTATGGAACCTACACAACTTTTAGGTAGCAACAATTTAAAATCTGTTAGTCCTATTATGGTAAATCACAAGATTAGCTTGTGTGATTTTTAACAATACTTAATCATCAGCCAAGTATCAGAGTGATTTAATACAATTTGCTATAATCAGCATCATAATTTCCTAAATTGAATGCATACACACAAATATACACACACAGATATAGAGATTAACCTATGATATTAAATTATTGGTACCAAATGATCTTTGAACCTCGTGAAATATAATTGTAGTGAATTATTTACTGTTTTTGTTCGTCAGCATTTGTCAGTAGATGATCTTTGAACCCTTTCTCTTCGCTGGCATCTATCAGGAGAAGATCTTGGAAATCTTTGCAAAATCTACTCTTCAAAATCCTCATGAAATCCGCCCTGAGAGGTGTCCCGACCCAGAGGGTGATCCTGGGTCACAGCCTGCTGCAGTCCCAGAGAACTCAAAGTGTCTCACTTAGTATCATTAGTTATAGGATTGAGAGATAATTGACTTTGGCCAATATTTTTTAATTTTGGCCACAATTCTTGTCAGCCCTTCAAGAGTGGGCTACAATCCAGGCAGCAGGGGTTTCAGGTACTGTTAGGGAGTGCCTAATTGACCTAATTTACTGTGCTTGTAACCAGGACAAGAAAATACCACCTCATCCCAACCCACTGTACTTGTAACCAAGACAAGAACACAGTGTTGGCTGGTCCTGACATCCCAACGCATCCCAGGGGACCTGTACCCCCACAAGCCTACCACCATATTTGGCCTCATATTTGTGCCGTTGTGTTTGATGACTGTTTCCCACACCATCCAGGCTTGCGATACTTGATTAACATCCACCTTTTCCCCGTGCGAGTAAACCATGGATAAATTCTGTCACGTTTTCCCCTGAATCATCTCTAATCTCTGCCTTGTTTTGCCCTGACGGGCATATCCCATACCTGCACCTTTCCCAGTGTTACTACTGCCTTCCACTCATTTCAGAGCCTTTCACAGTCTAAACCCAGGCCCCTTTCATCACCACCAAGTTCAACATGCTGCTGACAAAACTATCATTCTTAATTTTGTCTCTTCCTCAGTGCCTAATTAAGTGATTTATCTTTCTCACTTGCTACCTCAACACCGTCACTGACAGACATGCATACAGACATGCACACATACATGTACACACTCTCTTTGACAAATTTCTCTAGCTTCCCAATATGGTTTACAGCAAATTCAGAACAGATCCTTTTGCAACCTGACACTACCAATCTCATGCAAGAGAGTACACTTTCTCCAGGCTCAGCAGAGACACGGAGAAACAGAGAGTTGTCGCACATGCACTGCCCCAGTGTTCCAGTCTCTTTGACATCCTTTCTCTAAAGTGAAAACCTGTCTCTGTTCTTTGAATTATTTTTGGAAAATGGAGGTTATCTAGATTAGTTTACTTTTTCCTCAAAAGAACAGCTCCTCCACTAAAACCTTTAACTAAGCTGTTTTTTAAAAGTGAAAACTTATAAGGCTTAGTCATGTGCTTATTCAAATAAATAGGAGCACCTCCATTGACTTCCCCCAATGTTGTTAGTAGCAAAGAGACTGAATCCTCATATCCCTGCGTATATATCCCTGGCTTACCCACAGAATTCATGAGGACCCATCTGAGATACCAAGTCCTTTGTTGTCTATTTGGTTCTCCAAATACTTAATTTTCAAAACCAGTGTCAGATCCAAAAACAACTAAAATCAGGGGAATATTTTTCATTACTATAATGGCTTTTGATTCAGGAGACAGGGCTAGAGATTGCATTGAAGGTCATGTTACCTGAGGTTTCTAACACAATGATTTCCCTTAAAAAGTCAATATTTAGCACCAGTCACTATGAAACTGCATCTGACCTGTCACGTTTCCCCCTAGAACCTCAGAATAGAAATACATCTGAACTGATAGTTTTGGAATTGTTCAATACTGGCTTAATTCTGCTGCCATTTAAACTGTTGGTAGAATTTCCATTAATTTCAATAGAACAAATTTAAAATCAATGTAAAAACTACATCATCCATTGTGTCAAAGTGACATTTTATTTCACATTAATGGTAATGGTTAAATTTTTTTTTAAAGCAATTCATCTTGCACTATTATGGAAATAAAGGAAGAAAGTACTGTGAGATGCAACACAGAGGAGATACAATATTTTTTATCAGGGTTCAGCCAACCTTTGATCACCTTTAAAAATTAAAGTGATTTTAGGACTGAAAAATGCTCATAATAAAAGACTTAAAGAGCTCAATCTGCTCATCAAAAAAGATCAATAGTTACTTAATTACAATGTAGAAGTGCCTTCATGGAGAGAAAATATTGTCTAGTAAAGGACTCAATCTATCATAGAAAAGAAGAACAACCATTGCTTTCACATTGCACCATGTAAAAACTGCACAGAAAGAAGGCTTACATCTTTTTTCTTCCTTTTTTTGTTTTTTTTTCCTTTTAATAAAATGTGCTGATTGAGTTTCTACATTTTAACAGCTTCAAACAAGGACTGAAGCTGATGTCCTAAAACTGATGTGATGGTCAAACACAAGTTACCAGTCCATTAACAGGCTAAGTGGGAAAAGAAATTAAAACGGAAGAAAAATTGACATTATGCAGAACACTAGAAATATTTAAAATTTCTGATTTCTGGAATGTCTTCGTAATTATCTCACACTTCCAACAAAGAAAACAAAAGAAAATAAAGGGGGGGGGGGGGGGGGGGGGGGGCGGGGAAGAGGGCAGAATATAGAATATACTCCCAATGTGAATCAGTTGACCAGCTGAGGACCTAGACAACAACCTGCAGAAACTGAGAAGTTGGGTGTTTGGTTTACTTTTGTTTTGTTTAATTCAGAAGTATATATTTCATGGGACTGAGTAAAGACACAGATTAAGCCATACTTTAAAATATAGATCATTGTTTACTTTGTAAAGAAAAAGCTTGTTCATTTTCTATTTGACATTACCCTTTATTTTGTCCCATTATGTTGTGTGTCACCATATGGTGTCTTTACATTACCAGTAAAATTAAAAATAGCCTAGTATAAAACATTCATTTGGATACATTTACTCTGTTACCTCAGTAGTTGTTACGTTATTTTTCAAAACGATTTAAAAAAATGCATGCTCTTATTTGTTATTCTCTTGCTTTAGTAATACTGCCATCTGTACTTTACAGTTCACATGAATTCAGGTCTATTCCAATTTTCCACTTCCCTGCCTTTAATCCCAGTGTTACAAATGGAATCCCATGCTACAATAATATCTCTTACTCACTGGCACAGAAGAGATCAATATTTCAAAATGCCATATGTTTTATAGATCAACTGTCTTGTGCATAAGAATCCAATGACATCTGAACCATTACGCAATATTTGTAAATTACACAAGCCAAGGATTGTGAAGCCTGTCTTTGTACACCATATCAGATCCTAAAATATCTGTACTCATCTGTCAAAGGTTTTAGTACTTCTACAAAACTTGACGAAGTTACTCAAATCCTTGATCTCCTCTCACCATAAACCGTTCTCTGTGGCCTATAGGCACAGTAGAGACTTTAATAATGTGAACATTTTGTCCACAGACATGCAAAGATCTCAGGAAACTTTTAGTAAGGTTTCACAGAAATCAAGTAAAACTTGGCTGAGCATTAGCACTTGCATGAGCAGGGGTGAAGTCAGTGGCTGAAGGACATCACAGTTGGCATGTGTTTGATCACCAAAGTTAATTTTGCCACTCTTCAGACTGATTTACATGCAGGTACAGATTCAGAACTAGTCTAAGGATGAGCCACCAGACCCATAAAAACTTTGGAGGAAACCACAAGGCATTTTACATTTTAAGGTGTACTTACTGCTGCTACATGGATTCTGACTCATTTCTCTCATCCAGACAACAGCTCTAAAGGTGACACCATGTTTTGTGTAACCATTTTGATTTTGACCAGTTTGGGACAGAAAGCAGGCTCAGTTCTATTTCAAAACTGATGCTCCAGACCGGGTTTCTTGCCAGTTGTATTCTGTTCTGCTCTTTGGGAAGTTTTCTCGGTCTGCTGCCAGATCACTTCGCAGCTGCACAGCAGCTCACCTGCTGGATTGCTTCAGGGATGACAACCCCATGACTTCCAGACTAAAGCTCACCATGCAGACTGTCCCAAACCACTGTCTCTGTTCCCTTTCCCAGAACATCATATTGTTAGATCTCTACTCCAACAAGAATAAAAGCATTCTTTTTTAAAAAACCCTCTTTTTCACCAAGTGCAATGAATTTAGTCTGTCTATGTCTACTCCAAGGATGCTGGACACTGAGGATGGTGATGGTGAAAGTCAGAGATGAAGGGGAAAAACTTCCTTGTTTAAGAGTTCTTGGATTTGCCCTTCACTAACATAAAAGTATATCAGCATGTGTGAATTGCCTTTGAAAAGGACTAGAAAAAAACACTATTGAATACACTTTTCCCAACAGAAAGAGGATTACAGAACAAGCATACGATACGTTAGACATGCTGCTTAATGCATCACTGACATTCAGAGTAAAGACTGGAATAGGCTGGAATGGAATGGAATGGAATGGAATGGAATGGAATGGAATGGAATGGAATGGAATGGAATGGAATGGAATGGAATGGAATGGAATAGAATAGAATAGAATAGAATAGAATAGAATAGAATAGAATAGAATAGAATAGAATAGAATAGAATAGAATAGAATAGAATAGAATAGAATAGAAGACAAAAGAACCTTGACTCCTTCCAAGGAATTTTAAACAAAAGAATTGGTCAACTTGTGAAAACTGAATCAGGAGTGAAACTTGGATAATAGTTTCCACTCTGTAGAAATACTTTTTTCTGCATGTAGCATTGTATCTTCATGGTGCTGTTTACATGAAAATTAGTTTAAATAGCAGCCTGAGGCCCTGGAGAAGTCTCTGAGCTAGTAATCTGGATTCTAATAATGCTGCTGTATTTCTTAACCATATTATTCCAAATTTGTATAATGAGTAGTTTTCCTCTGAGGAAATGGCCAAGATAGTAGTACTTGAGGGAAGCTCTTTAAAGGCTATTAAAATGTTGTTATTATAAGTTTTTAATAACAAGTTGGAGGAACACCTTACCACTGAAGGTCAGCTGGTAACCATAAATCAGACTTCAGACTTTACATCCATCTATAATGCGTACAGTCAGAGTACATCTGGTCACACAGACTTGAGAGTAGTGTGTCTAGATGAAGTTGTTTGCATTCAGCCTGGCATGTATTTGTAAAACCTTGTTCTTCTGCTGAATGCAGGAACATGTCAAAAAAGGACTTTGATCTGGCAACAGAATGGAAACGAGGCAAAACCACTGAAAATATTTTAAGTAAATAATTTTGTTACAGACATCTTCACAAAGAAGCTGAGTACTTTAAAATATCTCCATCTTTTCTTATTTTTGCTGAAATTTTTGGTCCTGGTGGGTATTTTTATTTATTTATATTAATGGCTGACTGATCTAAGTGTTACTGCAAATAGTACATAATAACAGTAATTCCAAAGCTCTCCCACTCTATGTTGTTTGTGTAGGGAAGGACATTTCATTTCATACATCATTTATTACTCCCTGCTATAATTCCAGGAAATCAGAAAGCTTTTAAAAGTTAATGAGCAAGAATTTTATGGTTTTGCAATGTCCAAAATTGGGATATACCAAGCAGTTGCATGCAGATTTTCTCTTGACACTGGTTTCATTTTCTTTCCACTACACCGATAAGAATTCATCTACTCTGAAGTTAATTAACCTGAATAGGAAAAAAGACATTTATGTGAATCATCTCCAATGTCCTAATCCATTTGTGTATATATTTTTCCTCTAAGATGCTCCCAGCTACTATATTTCATAAACAAATTGCATGTAAAAGTTGTAATTTTCTTACCTCTTTACAGAATTATCTTTTAAAGGAGCTCTGAAACATCTCTGTATCCTAGAGGAAAAATTTTGAGTCCCACTGAAAAAACATGCCCTTTTCTATGTGATGACTTGTCTTTCAGTATTTCACTCTCAGTGCATTAATGCTGGGTTTTTACACTGACATAAATTAGTTAATTTATCCTAGAGGACTTTGTGTCCATATGCAATGTCCTTTTTAATTATTTAGCATGTTTGGGCACAGTAACTATTTGGAACAAATATTTTTTAAGTTTGAAATGGATAGGTTCAGGTCAAAACCCTTCGTTATGCTTCCCTAACTAAGCAGGAATCAGAAATGGACTGAGAAAGTAATGTGTCAGTGAAATGTCACTTCCTTAAGCCCGATATTTCTGTTTCAGAATATCACAGATAGGACAAACATTTGTGGACCCCATCTTGGAACTTCTGGAGTTAGAAATGGTGACCCAGAAATCACATGGGCCCTCATATCCATGTGGCACAAGTCCAGCCAACAAATCTGGAGGCATCTACATGCACAAGGAGATGATGCCTAGAAATATGTGGCCTCCATTTTTATGAGGTAATTTTTAGGAAACAAAACTAACAAAAATCAGGATGTTGGGTGAATACTGATAGGGAAATAGGCTGGCAGGGATTTCAGCTCCCTGCCTTATCACTAGCCTGACAAGCACCTCTGGGAAAACCATCCCTCCTTCCCCATCTGTCGAAAAGAGCTAATGCTGACCTCCTTTACAAAGAACTTGGAGATCAATTGATGAGTAATGCTGAAGAAAAGGTTCATATTCTCATTCACAAGTGAGAACAAATCACTTGGTTTTCAGATTTTTAAAATATCCATCAAGAAAATAATGAATCATCCTGGATTTAAAACCTGGAATCCATCTTGTCTTGCAGTCACAGACATGTGGTGAAGTCTTTCAGTGTGGTAGAATGAATTGTAATGAATGCACTCCCTCATGCAATACCCATTTCTGAGTTTGCAGCAGTAAGGAGAGGAGGAGGGAAGCACTGAGGGGAAAGTTGCTTTCATTATGCTTTTCTTTTAATGAGACACAACATCTGCCATGATACCTTTGCTCAGTGCCAAGGATTCTTTATATTTAAAGCACAGTCGAAATGCCCTGCCTGACAAAGGGTGGTAAGCAATCCAGTGAGAAGTTCAGATGTTATTCCCTATGACTGCAGGACCGTTTCTGACTGTGCCCTTGACTACCATCCTCTCTTCTCTGAAAAACTGCTGGAGAGTTGGCACATACTCCCAAAAGTCCAGAAGTTTCTTGCAAGCATTATTCCTAGCCTTGCTGCAAAGCACCAGGACACCTCCATGCTCAACCCATCTGTGCCGTTGAGGATGCAGTCAGTTTTTCACCTCTGCTGTCAAAAAAATTATTTTATTTTCCTTATTTTCCACTAGACTGTTTGAATCATGTTCAGGGTTTCACATGACACTTGCTCAAAAAGACTACAGTGGTGATTGAGGTAATTAATTAATATTCTCCTCTGTCTGGAAATTAAGCTTGTATTTTGTGCTCAAATCTCTGCCTCTTTGCACCAATAGTTCTATATTTGAAATCATATACATTGGTCAGAACTAAGATATAGCAAAAGCAAGGCAAGGTCATCTGATTATGAGTTATAAAAACATAGGATTAGTGGAAATGCAAAACTTTCAGCACACGTATTTCTGACATTTCAAATATGTTTTGTTCTAAATCAAAAATTCCTGTTAAATAAAGCTAAACAACTGTTCTGCATCATTTGAAATATTGGTTTCAACAGTGATTTAAGAATATATCACTTTAAATTAAATTATGTATATTTTATAAATATACATACTCATTGATTACAAATTTATTTTAGAATATGGTCTTTGAAAACATTAAAAAGGTGAAATAAAACATATAGGACAACCCTCTGTTAATTAATAACTATTTAGAGTTAACAAAATTTAAATGAAAAAAATAAATAATCTTTTCCAACCAGTATAAGATGAAACATTTTGGCCTTATTCAATCATTAAAGAAACAAAATACCATTATTTTGTCAACCTGACATGTTTCAATGAGCCAATTAGCTTTTTCCAGAAGAATTTACAGCTTCCTAACGTATATAGCGTACTCTTCCAGATTATCTTTTCTCTTTTGTTTCCCTCTACAAAACTTCTAATTGAAAAAAAAAAAAAAATCACATTGCATTGTATTTGATGGGTTCTGATTGCCTTCCATAGGTGCAGAGCCCTGTCCTTAACTATCTGTAAACCAAACTAGCTCTCATTCAGATGCAGTTAAACCTCACCCATAGGCACTGGTCTTTATAGAAGCAGCTCCATTACCTCCATAAAGTAGCCTTACAGCCTGTGCCCAGGGACAGTAATGGAGACCCCCAACATTTAGGATAGTTGACTTTTGCCACCTCTTCTCTCAGGCTTGTCTGGAGCTTGTGGAGCAACAGAGGCAAAACACTGAGCGGGTTGAGAAATCTCCAGCTGAAATTACAGTTCTTTAGAAACCTTTCCAGATGACCATAAATGCCAAAAGTCCTGTAACGAGTGATTTATATTTCTCTCAGAATAATTGCTACCATCTCTGCCCTCGCTAAGGGGAATGGGAGGTGATTAAAAGGAAGGGATTTCCTTTTTTCTGTTTGTTTGATTTCCTCAGTAAATAGCAAATTCACTGAGAAGATTTACATTGAATAAAAAGGTGTGACCACTGGAGTCCATTTAATGGATGTAGGGCAACAGGAGTGTCTTTGAGGAAGATCCAGGTGATTGGAGGTGACATTTTCAAAATTAAATATATCAACTTTTCATTCTAAGCCGTCCAGCTTTATTTCGGTATCTAATTCTGCTTTTAAAAGGTTAACTCTTCTTAAATGGATGCTTAATATCATTTCTTGGTTTTCTTTACATTTTCTATTTAGCAGCTGCTTCAAACTTAAAAAAAAAAATAAAAGCAGAACAAAGTAAGATACTTTCTTCAAAAATAAATAAAAATTTCTGTTACAAGGTTAAATAACATCTTTTAGCTCACTTTCACTAAACAATACAGAAAATTCTGTTCTTTTCACATCCTTTGGATATCACTGTGCTTTCCACCAACCCCTTTGCAGCAGAGGTCAGCTAGCCCCAGGGACACAAGCACTTTGATATTATCGATGGTTCTTTGGTGCAAGAAAATAGAATCTGATCCAGCATTAATATTTCCCTTTTGTTAAAGATTTGAAGTGAGTCACTGCAAATAACACAGATACACCAGAAATGTTAGAGTGCATACACCCTTATGTGTTTTGTGAAGGATGTTTGTTTCTTTTCTTCTGAAAGGATAACACTTAAAATGCTGTGGTTCGTTTATTCTAATGTCCTTTAGGCAGCATCAGTTCCTTACAGACAATTTAAAATTCTTTCACACTCCAGAAATACCATAGGCAGTAACAAGTTAGATAAGTCATTCTTAAAGTTATTAGTTGATAATGATGATAGCTTCACTTCATCTGAAAAATTATTGCTCATAAAATTACTGTATCATAAGCAAACTGCACCTTTTACTGATTTGTTTATCCTTGCAACACTTTCAGCTTAGATAACACTTTTTTTTTATTAATATTGCTATTATTTATTTCCCCTCATCGGTTTCATAAGATATCTCATAAAATATACCTTATACTTGCTAGCGTTAAAAGAATTGCTAACTTCCAATACAGCTGAAGTTGGATCTCTCTAGTATTGTTACAGGAAAGGAGAGGAAGAAAAAAGAAACCCTCAAAGCCCAGTTTGGTTCCATTTGGATATTTCAGATATTTCCTGTAGCCCAAGTGATGAACAAAATTAAAAATCCCCAGTCATCATCATACAGCAGAACTACTTTAGACTGTATCTCTTGGGGAGGGGATGGAAAAGTCACAGAGAATTTGCATACTTTGTAAGTTAAGGGGGGAAAAACACCATCACATCAAACCAATCTTGAAAAGAACTTCAGTGATTTCACTCCTGGGGAACACCTGTAATGCTGACACATCAGACATCCCAGTATGTCTGTGAGGACTCAGATACTAGGTATATATCCAACTCTGCTTGAAAATCTGAGCTGATACCCTTCAAATCGACTGTTTCAGAAATTAGCCGGGAGTGGACTGTCTGATGGTGCCGTTACTAAGAAATCCTGCTACTCAGTAGGATTTGTTAGACTGGACAAAGCACTGGTGCTGATGTTGCTGCAGCTTCTGTGCACCAGGGCAGTAGCTGCCCATTCCTGAACATATAATGGACACAGTGAGGGGGACTGACTCTGCTCTGCAATACTAACCCTCCTCTGACCTTTGTTGGTCCCCACAGCAGGAGACAGGGTCTCCTTCCTTTTATTGCTTAACTGTGGTGAAATCCTCAGCTCTTCCACATGCGAAACAGTACTCGAGTAAGATCAACAACTGCTTTCCTCTCTGAAAAGCCAGGATTCAGCCAACTATGTCCTCTCTTGTCAGGGGAAGGAAAAACATCAGTGACAATCACCAACATTTACTAGCTGTAAGAAAATATTAGAATTAAGTGATTTTTAAAAGAGCGAGGAGTCTATAATTTTATACTTTCCCACTAGATGACTGCAAAAATATTCTCCTGTTCAATTACAAGAGCACAGTAGACTTTTTTTCTGGAAAAGAAAAAAAAAAAAAAAAAAGGGTACATTCACAGACTGCCACTTTGGTCTGCTGCAGAACTGTCTCTCTTCTTCCCACTGCTCTTCAGGACCCATGTGTGATAATTTGTGCAACCAAGCCAAGAGACAATGCCTCCTTTCACCACTGGCTGTGTTTGCACCTCTCAGGCCAGGAGAATGTTTCTTTGGCAGTTCACTACTGTCCCAGACATGAGGGGTTTAGGCATCTTCACAAGATCCTGCCACTTAGCAATGTACCCCAGGTCAGCTGAGCCATCAGAAATGATCACATGAGTGCTCTTAAGATCTTTTATTGATTTTCAAGCTAACTCATTTTACCTCAGATTTGTGGCAGGCTTAAGCATGCACATCCACTCAGTTATGGACAGTTACTATGTCTGAGCCATCATCTTATGTACGCCTATATCTATTCAGCCTTAAAGGCTTGTCATCACTCATTTAGTGGCTGTACCTGCACGTGGGAGACTAGGCTGTAATGGTTTGCTTTCCCCTTGCTATAGTTCAGCACAGAAATGTAAGACATAAACTACATTTTGGGACACAGATCAATACGCATTACTGTATGGCCCATCTCCGTCCCTGATGAGGTAAAAGGCTCAGTACGGTCAGGCAGCTGTAAATTCTCCGACATTGCATCTGGCAATAACAAGAGTACCACAGAAAGGAGTAGAGGGCAGGGCATCTGCTGTGATTCTCTATCACTTTTCTCAAGGTATCATAGAGAAAATATCTTGCCCCAGCTCCGGGGACTCTCCTTCTAAATGCCAACCTAAAACACTGTTTGCAATGTGCTCAGAAACTGTCATAAGAGCAGCACTAAAATGGGGAGATTCTTGCAAGTTGTGCATTGCCAGTAAGCTGCAGGGACTTGTTTTGCTTTACACTGTTTGTCTTTTATATTGCTCACCAGAATTCTTGTATCTTAGGTGTTTTAGGGCTGAGCCTATTTTACTGGCCAGAAGTTAACACAGTCTTGCTGGGACTCTTCTGGTGCAAGAGGTGTTCAAATACATACCATCCTGTAATAATAAGTAGTTTCAATTAAAAAAAAAAAAAAAAAACAAACAAACAAACAAAAAAAAAAACCCACACAACAAGAACTGTGTGGCTGTGCAGAAGTGGAATTTCAGAGGCTTCCAAGGACAGGATGCTATTAAAATCTTTTTATTCCTGTTTCTATAGCAGATCTGCTTTGCAAACAAACCAGGAACCCTTCATTTTTAAAATGCATAGAGATCAAAGTATCTGTCACAACTGTCATCTTTAATCTGTAGTGTTAATTTGGTTGCATGGAAATGCCACTATTTAGTGGTGATGTAACTATTAACTGGGGACCATACTAACCCAGGGAGAAAGCCAGCAAGATATTCCACAGATAGAAGTGACTAGCAGAAGTAAGCATAAGTAGATTATGAAAAGAAATCTAAAATGGCTGAGTCCTCAGCGACTCAATTCAGATCTCACAGTTTAAAGGAAAATTGCAGTGTTTCAATGTCTGGCAATCAACAAGATTATATGGTAAGAGTCATTTCACATAAACTGTGAAATATGTTTGGAAATAATCTCCTTCCCTTCCACCTGATGCTTATGCTGCATATTCAACATATATGACAGCTTTAGCTAATTTATTACCAAAGAGATAGTCTGTTAAAGAGGGGGAAACTGAGGCAAATGGTGATGTGATTTGCTGAAGGGCAGGAAGGAAACCATAAGGGAAGAGAAGGCAGTTTCTGGGGACTCTGACCCCTCTCAATTCCTGCCTCTGCCACATGCTTCTGGTGTGAATGCTGATGATAAGACAGTGATGCAAAATCAGCAGATTTACAGGTTGGAAGGCATTGACTTTCCTCTTCTCTGCTGTTCTCCACACCCTTACCACTTGTCAAATAAGATTTGCTCTTTCTTCCTCTGAAGTTCAGTTGCAGATTCTTTCTCTTGCTCTTTCAAGATCTGGTCCAATCCTCCTCATTATAATCCCCACTTCCCATTCCCCGTCCTCGAAGCAAATTGCCTCTCTCAAGGCTACTTAACCTATTTAAAATGACAAGGAAGTTCCAACACTTAGACTCAACCTAAGCCTTCTGTGCAGCCAGTGCGGTGAAAGCCAGGACTGCAAATCTCTTACACCAAGCTGCTTTGAGAATTCAAAGAGTGGGAAAAAAAAATGCTTGAAAGCAGCAGCACACACTAGAACTGTAGAGGGAAATCAATTTAAATGTAGACCACAAAGAGGCTGGATAACACAGACCTCATCAGCTCTGTGCCACTTATGCAACAGCCACACTCAAATCTCAAAAAGTCATTCTTCTAGAGCTTTAACACAAAAAGTAACTCCATCAAATATTCCACTGAACACAGCAATAACAGTCAGCTCATTCAAGCACAGCCCTTCCACACTGTCATATAAACCCTTTATGCTGAATTGCTGCAACTACCTCACTGACTCAACACTACATAAATAGAGTCCCTCTGTACCTATGTCTGGTTTCACAAAGCCACTTCAAACCCCCAGTAAAATTGAAGGTTTCATGATGAACACTATCAGGTGTGGGAAGGGAAAGGTCTGGTAACAAGGTAACTTGTGAGTGAGTTTGGTGACGACTTTGAGGGCTTTGAATTCAAACTCTTAGTGCTTTTATTTGAGAAAGTGAAAACCCTGATGTTGGAAATTATCAAAGGTAATAGATGTCATTGTGTCCTTTCTAAAGAACATAATAATTATTGATACTTGTAGGCTGAGTAACCAAGTACAGAACTGAAGCTGATACAAACAGGCCAACCTGATGTCTTCCCTCTGAAAAAAAACAGGCTAAATATATCTGGATGCACTAGATTTAGCATTTTAAACTTCATGTGACCACAACCATATTCCACTCAATATCCCTGCATCTAAAAAACATGTTTACTGTGCATTTTATCTCCTGCTTATGGATCTCCTACCTGTTCTGAAAATACACAGACCACTTCTATGCTCACAATTCATTCTATCTCACCTTGGCATTTGCAAAGAATTACATGCCCCAAAAGCTTCATTGTTGAACCTAAATCCCCCTGCATGTTCCGAGCCACTCTGCCTGTGTGGTGCTGGGCTGGAGGGACTAACCCCCATATGCAGGACACACAGCACCAGACTCACAGCCCAGGCAGACTGCGATGAAGAAGGGTTGGATCTGCACCCCACTGCTCAAATTCTCTCTGTCACTTGTCAATTCATACCCACAGTGACTGAAGGCCTTGACAACCTGTGGAAAAATGTCTGTCAGGTGTTGCATAATGGTTAGGACATGGAGGTTAGACACTGGAAGTACCTCCAAGTGTGGGGACTGAAGAAGGGGTAGATCTGTCCCACTTTGATGCACACAGTAGCTGAATGGACCCACCTGCGGTACCTGTGAGACTCAGCATGAGCTGTTGCAGGAGGCTGGTTGCTATTACACCACTCTTTCTACTCCCTGAATAACTGGAGTCCTGTCTCCTAAACCACCCCAGTGTGCCAAGTGGAGACACTATTACAGGATTACATCAGCCTGGAAAACATCTCAACACTAGTTATTAAAAAAATACATGAAAACTCAATTCTGAAATCAAACTTAAAAAAAGAAAAGGAAAAAACAAATCACTCATTGTCAGCTATATAGTTGTACCTTGGCTCCCTAACTCTGGAGTATTTATTACCTTCCCATTACTTCTTACCTCTTCCCCACCCCTGTTAAACCATGACTTTGTTACTAATTCATCTTCCTTTCCTACCATCTTAAATATGTCTCATCACTTCTCTTTGAGTCATTTTGGTTTCATGCTTTGTGTCTCTTTCTCAGAGAGCTACATAGCTTACCTACTGTTGTCAATGTGGTAGTGCTTGAGACCACTGTTTATTGCTTTTCACTTCTCTTCTTCTCTTGGGCCTCTTACTTGGAAAAATATCATTTTCCTGTCCTCCCCCAACAACTGTTCTTTGCTTCAGTAAGTATATTCTTACAATTATATGTAATAATAATAAATTATATTAGTGTGTACAGACATCTGAGCCTACAGATCCCCAACATAACTGACAGTCATTTCAGACTGAATAAGAAGCTGAGAAGATACTTGGGCAAAAGAAAGGATCCACTGCAGGTGGACAGATCAAGATAGTGCCTAAACAAAGTGGCTTTATGACCTTGAAAACAACAGCCTCCAGCTTTACCAGTCTGCAACTATGATATATATTAAAATAGTAAACTCTAAATTCAGGAAAACATTTACTCGGTTTCAATGTTAATCAATAGGTTAATTATGTTAATTCTAAGTTTCCAGAAGTCCTGTGATGTGTTTGCTAGTAGGTTACTTACATTTTGCTACCTCATTGCTGTTTCCTTTTCCTACTTCTTACGTCATAGTACATGACATTTAGAAAAAGCTCAGTGAAACACATGAAGCTGGCTTTCAGCTACTTGGTTATGTTTGAACTCCCAGCCTTGTATTAATTTCACTCTTCATGATTAATTAAATACCTCTTTATGAGAGAAAAATTAACTAAAGCAAAGATATAATTGTTTTTCTTCATGCGGTTATTCAGTTAAAATACTCAGTTTCTGCTCATTTAAACTTGAAAGGAAATACATTCCAGGCAGAGTTCTAACTGAGCTGAAAATATTATAAATTATGTTGTTATAATGGGTCTAATTGTGTGGTTTAATTATTAGATTATACAGGAGAATACGAAGTGGGCATTTTGTTAGATGAAGATGATGTCATCTGTCTGCCCAAGGTCTTTAGGTAAAAACTGTAGGCTTTAAAAAGACTTTTGTTTTTCAGGTACATATAATTTTTCAAAGCTGGATAACAACTAAAACCACTAATTATATACATTAATAATCATAACTACCCAAACATTACTTGTATATATGAATAATAAAACTCCTAAACAAACCATTAGGTTACCGATAAGGACAGCAGACATCCTATTTACAAGGTATAATACCCAGAGTATAATTTTACCCATTGCTGCACCTCTCATTCCTTCCTCAAGTTAACAGAGGAGCTGCTGTGGGACTGTGTGTGGTCAAATGGTACTAACAAGCATTTGTGAATAAAAGCTGCCTCTGCAGCAGACACACTGACTGTGCTGGTACTTCCCTTCCTACAGGCACCCATCTAATCAAACCAGCTCACCAGTGTGTTCAGAAACTAATGGAGGGTCATAAATATCATGTAAGTACGTGAGAAGATAACTCTGAGAGTATTTTGGAGTGATGCATATTGAAGTCACTTTATCTTACAAGTAAATTTTTTAAATTTTTATATAACTCATTTGCTCAGTGAGGTAACAACTCTTCTACCTTTGAGATTCATTTTTCCCTTAATGGCATCCTGTTGCCTAGAAAATTTTAGCTATTTGGTTTTGTTGTGGTTTGAGCACAACTCAACCCTTCTTGCCCCACCTTGGGTGCCAAAAAGGACCGTTGTGGTTTGAGCCTACTCAGCAGCTAAATGCCACACAGTTGCTCATCCACCCTCCCCCCACTTGGGAACAGGGAGGGAATCTGAGGGGCAAAGGGAGACTCACAGATTGAGATAAAAGCAGTTTAATAATAGTAACAGAATAATAGGGTGACACCAGTATCAACAGGTAACGTACCATACAGCTGCTCACCACCTGCCAACCAACACCCACCTGCTCCCAGCCGGCAATCCCAAACACAAAGCCACCACAGCAACACACCCAGAAGTGGCAGCCCCTCCCAGGCCACTCCTGCCTTTATATAGTGAGCACAATGTCACATGACATGGAATATCAGCCAATCCCAGCCCAGCCCTCCAGCTGTGCTCCCCCCGCCCCCGCACACAGGTGAGGGCACTGGGACCTGGGGAGCCCCTGGGGTCTCAGGGAGCTGCAGCTCCTCCCGCTGCCAGACCAACAGGAACGCTATCCCAGCCCCAACCAGGACAGGTTTTGTTGTCTGGGAGAATACATTTTTATCTTCGTGTTTCTTCTAGGATTTAGCCATTTGAAACTCTCAATGATTTGGAGGTAGCCCAAATGTAGTCATTTTAATTCCTGTTACCCCTCTCAAATTTTAACCATTTTGAACTCCAGCTGTAGAGTTTTCTTTTTCATCTTTTATGGGACTGCTGTATTTTCACAGACCTGATGCTGTGAGATGTTGAGAAGGTCCAGAAAAACTCAAAATAATGCTTTTAATAATACCCTTTTTTCTAATTAATAAAGGTTTACATGGACTTGATATATGCGATACTTTGTCCACTTATGAAATATGAATTTGTGCATACATTAATATTAATATTTTTATTCTTGAAAAGAAATCAGCCGTCTGCTGACTCTGAGTTTCATTCAAGCAGCACAAATAAGGTCAAAGACAATCTCTTCTTAATTAAAGGGAACACGTAATATTGATTTAATAAAATTTTAACATTACTTAATGACAGCTAGATATTATGTTCAGAGCAGAAAGACTGACATTTTATTGTAATCAATATGTATTTTATTAAAATCAATGTGCTCCATGAACTATTCTACAAAGCCTTAATAACATCTAATCTGCCACACTGCAGATATGGAGAGTTTGTCATCTGAGGACAAGATTGTTTGACAGAAGAATTACTACGTGTATAATTCACAAGTTTCGATTTTTCTTACAGGCCAATGAATGTGATTTGTATCATTAAAAGTGATAAGTGTTTAACCCGAGCTAATTTCAGGTAGCCGAGAGGATTGAGGAACTGGAGAGAACCAAAGTAATAGTATGGCTAGTATATGCCTGTTAGCTTTAAATTCAGTCCTGCTCAAACTTGTGCATAGCAGGAAAGAGGTTTCCATCCAGGACAACCCTCAGTCCCCGTGTAGGCCCACTCCAGCATAATCCTCCAAAATACATTCCTGACAAAGTGCTCTCCCTGTGGCTGACACCTTCTTGGTATCAATGTGGCTCCAAGACCTGAAGGATGTCCCAGTTCTTCCAATGCTCTCTAAAGGCCAAGACTTCAATATGCAAAGTAGGAACATAAGCATGCTTGCACTCCTACTAGCCTCATGCTGTGTAATAAATCATTATCTGTGTGCTTTGCTCCCTTCCCAGTTCTGGGAACACACAGAGATACTTCATCACCTGCTACAGCTACTAACAGACTGTGCGTTATCTCAAGTGAAGGAGAGATGTGCTTTGGACCTAAAGGGTCAGGTTTTGTCTCTAGCAATATGAGAAGATAAGGTCATCACACCTGCAACTGTTACAGGACTTACTTTTCACGAAACACAGTCTAGACCACACTAGAATTGATACCTTCCTTAGCAGTCCCCTAAATTACCCCAGTGCTTTGTTCAAAGGGGATGTGATTCTCCTTTACTTCTTCATTGCTTTCTTTAATTTGACTCATAATTATTTTAAAGAGCATGTCTTATCCTAAAAATAAATGGGCAAATGACCCAACTTTTTGTTTGTTTTTTTTTTTTTATTATTATTTTTTTGTGCAGCTATATTCAGAGAATAAAACAAGTGAAAGCTGGCAGTCTTGTTAACCAGTTGTGCTGGTTTTGAATGGGATAGAGTTCATTTTCTTCATAGCAAGCAGCTGGTATGGGGCTATGTTTTGGATTTGTGCTGGAAAGTGTTGATAATACAGAGATGTTTTAGTTACTGTTGAGCAGTGCTTACACAGAGTCGAGGCCTTTTCTGATCCTCACACCGCCCCACCAGCGAGGAGGCTGGGTGTGCACAAGAAGTTGGGAGGGGACACAGCCAGGACAGCTAACCCCAACCAACCAAAGGGATATACCACACCATATGATGTTATGCTCAGCATATAAATATGGGGGAAGAAGAAGGAAGAAGAAGGACATTTAGAGTGATGGCATTTGTCTCCCCAAGTAACCATTACATGTGATGGAGCCCGACTGTCCTGGAGATAGCTGAGCCCCTGCCTGCCCCTGGGAAGTGGTGAATTAATTCCTTTTTTTGCTTTGCTTGTGTGCACAGCTTTTGCTTTACTTATTAAGCTGTCTTTGTCTCAACCCACGAGTTTTCTCACTTTTGCTTGTCTGATTCTCTCTCCCATTCCACTGGGAGGGAGGGAGTGAGCAGCTGTGTGGGGCTTAGCTGACAACTTGGGTTAAACCAGTACTTTATCAGTCTCCTTTCAACCTTCTAATTCACTTGCCTTCTTCATTCTATGCACAGCATCAAGAGAGAAGCAGAGTGATGAAACTTTGAGAGATCCCTTGATATATTATTTCATATCATGCACATTGTGCATACAGTACAACCAAGCTCTCTTACCTGGTCAAACAGAGCGAGATAAAGATTTCTTCCACTATTTATATTGCGTTTCACCACAGTAGTGGAAGAATTGGTAACATCAGACAGTGGCCATCACCCACTGTTCCTTGCCTACTATATCTTCAGTGAAGCTATTAAAGAGAAAATGAGAAAGAGTTGGTCTGTTGCAGTGGGAAACTGTCCCAGTTCACCTAGTTTGGGGATGGTTGTGGACAAGGTTTGAGTGAACAGAGAGCAATTTCAGTGTATATTGTCCAGAATGACAAAACATGATGTGTGAATCCCTGGCTAACACTTTAATTATCTTCCTTTCAAGTGAGTTTTCTTTGATCTTTCGGGTGCGCACAAAGGGGAGGGTGAAAGAAAACCTGCTGCCACCCAGAAAGTTCTGCAGAAAAAACCTTTCTCACAGGTTTAGCTGAATCTATGGACACAATGCCACTTGGTTTACAGGCTGTGCTCCCAGTTTTAACAGAGATAAATTCATCAGCTCATGATTCACCTTGAAGGCTTACTTCTAATTATCTGACACAGAAATAATCACTGTTTGTGTCTGCCATGGTCACGAAACCCAGTGAGAATTGATTTGAGTCTTCCTACCACCACCAAGGAGAATTTAGTAGTACAGAGTTTTCTGAACAGGGCTGTACAAAATGCGGGGGTAAAAATATCAATACAAATTAAGGGACAGCAGAAAAGTGATTCTATTATCAACTAATATTCATGACAAAAAATCAAGACAAACTAACACCAGCAGTAAATTATAGCTGCAACCATGTCCTAGATTACCTTTCCAAAAAAAAGGTTGTCATGGATGTGAAGCCTGCCCATCCATATGCATCCATAATCTTTCATTATATGACAAGAACAGGAAAAATCAGGATTGGACCTGGAACCTAAGATAACCTCCATTTAAGATTTCCACTTAAAACCACTGTAGGGTATGGCTCCTCTACACTTACATTCACCTGTACATATGTATTGTAAAGAACATATTTGCTCTTTAGAATAAGTACTTTTTGATTCTAGTCTAGCTTTTAACTTAAATCCAGTTGTACATATCTTGATTTCTAAACAAGTATTTTTCATTCACTATAAAGCAGCATGAAGGAAAACAAGTTTAGGCACAATAAAAACAGAACACTGAAAAAAAAAATATAATCAGTACAAATTTGCTTTCCAGAAGGAATCTCAGAAGATGTAGCCCAAAAGACTATTATACAAGAGTTAAAAAATGAGTAACATGGGAAAGCCTTTAACCTAATTATGGTTTTCTTATTATTTTATTGGCTCTATCAAATTTTCATGGCTGAGCCAGCACAACTGCTATAGCCTTGCCTGCTGTCATTACTCAATGTTATCTTTTATTTATACCAAATTATAAATGTGTGTGTGGCACTCTGAAAACAAACAAGAGATGCAGCCTGTGCTTCTTGGCTAAATTTTATCAGTGCTATACTTTATACATACCTTAGATGGCACTTTCTTCAATGTCCTCCCACTGCTGAGGTCTCCTCAGACCCACAGAGCTAGTCATAAATTTGTGCCCATGAGAAACAATAAATTGTTCACCTTCAGTTGCTGAACCTTATCCCCTAGCTATCTAATCATTGAGGAGCTGCTCAACTTTTCAGCAGTTAAGCTTTGCAAACATGCAAGACAGCTCATTTGTGCTTTTCATACTGAGAGTGAAACCCATAAAATTGGCCTCTTGTTTCATGTTTTCCTGGAACAAGATCTATCTTATCCTGGTTTGCAAGGCAGCCACAAGGCACGGCACCATACAGCAGCTTGGCGGCAAATTGTCAGCTGCCTTGCTCAACCATGGAGCAGGACTCAACAGGCATTTCTCAGGTACTGGAGTTATACTTCCAGAAAGGCCTGTTGGGCAAGGAAGACACAAATAATGTGATAAAATACTTTAGAAAGCTTATCCCTTTGGCCCTGGTGTATATATTACAGTTGTGTGATTAAGATCTTGCATCTTGTTGAGGAAGAGACCTTAAAGTGCTACTAAGCATCTGAATTAGTGCATGCCCAGCCATCTGCATCCTCACAATGCTGAACACTTGTCATATCTTGAGTCCAATGCAAACACAAGACATCCCTTTGCCTGACTCACCCACAAGGCCCTGATAGATGCTCCCAGCTACCTTCAGCAAGACCAGGCCCTACACAAACTGAACGAAAGAAAATAAAAAAGAGAAATGGTTTCCTCTTTTATCTGAACATTAGCCAATATGTGGAAGACTCCTGAGATATTCTGTTTTAGCTGATTAGCAGAGGATATGCTGGGAAAGCTATATTACTGTCTCTAACCCAAGTACCCTAACCATAGTCATGCCCAGTCTCCAGGTCAGTGAAAAGAGAACTACTCCAAACAAACTGGAACAGCTTCAACAGGAATGATTAAAAGTACTTCTGTGAGCCTTGCAATTCAAGGAACATATTCCAGGAGAAGTCATATCATCAGTATCTGAACTCAGCTGGAGCTTGTGCAGCCAGCATCATCTAGGATTTCAAACTAAGCTGAAGCAGGATATGATAAGGGATGGTAAGATGCATTATATGTGATGGGATATGATTTACTGAACTCAACATTTATGGTTGGTCTGCTTAGCAACACACCCCTGGAGGGATCCATATATTACTTTTTATAAAAATACTGGTTTTACTGCACACCCAGAAATCCAAGATTTATGGCAGAGCATGTCAAATGATAGAAATAAAAAATAAAGCACATTCTTTAATGTTGTTTTTTGGGCACAAAGGGCTAAACCCTGTATAACGTGAACATAACACTTTGTACATGACAGGCAACAAATATTTGTGAAAAAATGTGCAACTCAAAGTAAGTTAAAAAATACTTCTCAATTTTATAAGTAATTAATACACATCATTTATATTCATTATTTCCGGGTCCTTTCAAAGCATTCCAGAAGGAAATCTATTCATATAATTTGTTTATATTCTTTTAATATAATATTTATATTTTTCTATTCATATAATTAATTTAACTGTATAAAATATAGGTGTCTCACCTACACTGACCATTCTGTCTTCCTCCAGAGTCATTGGAGGGAAGGAGGGACTGCTCCATTCTTGGATGAGAGTCTTTTCTCATCTTAGGGTAAAATTGCTTTCTGGAGACGGAGTAATGTCTCTGTGCTGATGACAGAGAAGAACCGAATAACTGACTTAAACAGGATTTCTAATTTCAAATAGCTGAGTCACATGTAATCTGATTTTGGAGACTGATTCTCTGCATAACATATGACATATAAATGAAAAATGTCTCATAAAACTCAGGCATGTACTTATTAAAAATTGAGAAAATATATGCATAACAAGCATAATGGAATAAATATGGATTAACCAGCCATTAACTAATCAAAATCTTTAAAATACCCATTATTCATAATATGTAGTCCAGCCTTTTTGACTTTTGAGAAGGAAATTTTGTTGTCTTTTATTTTTATAATTTTACTGAATTATAGATAAAAAGCAACATCATAGATACCTAGACATAGTTGGTATTAATTTACAGCACAATTTTCAAGATGGTGAGAACTGTAAGAGCTCTTGGGAAATATCTGACTTCAGCCAGTTTTAACTGAATACAAGAGCATTTACTGATAATCCTCTGATTCACCGATTTACTTTCATTTCAATTGGAGAGAGGAGTCTAAGTAGTATTTTGCAGGTTTAAATCTAACTGGTTTGTGATCTTGAAGAAAGAAATCATTATTGCTTCAGGATCCAGGCCCTGACTAAGGAAAGGATTTAAACAAAACCTGACATGTGCGTTTGTTATGAACAGACACACTGAATTTTTAAATTTTTCCTAAAGAAATAATATTTTTTGTATGAGTGCCCAAAAACATAGCCCTGCTACTTTTCACCCCAGCTGTTCATTTGGAAAAGAATAATAATAAAGAAACTAAAGTTTATCTTAAAAATTAGCATTTCTAGTATGGTATATAACATATTCATGGGAATGTATTCTTGGTTTTTGAAAATTAATAGAAAATATACCCTATTACTAGATACACCCAAGAAATATATTGACTTTCAGCACATTCATTTTTGAGTAATCTCAATTTCAAATTATATTGATATCCTCTTTCAACTTCCCCTGTTGCACAAATATAGCCTGTCAAGACCAGATGGAAGGCCAAAGTAAGTTTTTTGACTGGAAAAATGTCACACATAAAAAAATAATCCTTTCTTTTTTTTTTTTTTTTTTTTTAACATAAAAGCTGAATAAACTAATTTTTAATAATACAGGGTAATGAATTGCAAACTTGAAAAAATCCAATTATTAATCTGATATTTGGATATTTATTTCATTCCTTGTTAGAATTCTGCAGGATTAGCACTGAATAATTGCATTTTCTAGAAGGCTTCCATGCTGGACTTCATTTAAAAGATCATTCTTTAACACAGTACTGCTGCAATGCCATGAGGTATAAGCACATTTAGCACACATTCAACAACTGTCTGCAAGGGTGAAAAGAAAAAAAAAAAAAAAGAGTTATATTTAATGAATGCAGTTTTGGCAAAGGAGTCCTATTTTCAATATTCAGGTGTTCTATGTGGTCTAATTTCATAAAATCAGTAATGGGAATTATAACATGGAAACTGGGTACATTGACATTAAGCCCTCTTTCTCATAATTAGAAAACAACTTTGATACAAACCAAGTAGTATACTGTCATTGCACAAGCACTTTAGTTTCATAGAAATCAGTGATATTGCTCAGAAAGGTTATAATGCTTTTGCTCCTCGATCTGACACCTGTTTCCCCCCCACATCCCCTCTTTCTCTTCTGCCACATGGGTAACTTTGATTCAAAAAATACCATGGCAACAAACATATAAAAATGGTTTTCAAATTCATCATTTTCCCACTCCGATCCCCTGTGTGTCCATATAACGGCTATCATCACTGAAACAAAAGGGGAAAATGTAAGATGGGACCATCCTTTTTTGGCAGTGTTACTAAGATACAATATACTAGATGGATTGTGAAAATATGACAGACATATCAATGCAGAAAAGAGTTGCCATGATAAAACCAATTGCTTAGAAATTACTGTACTTCCCAAAGGCCATAGATGTTATTTATTATTATGGCAACTGAATATTTCACTAACTTTCCCACATTTCTATTTTTAAAGTATTTGAAACATGACATGTAAGGAAAGCTTTACCATCTAAATATTTAGCACTAGTTGACATAGTATGAAATGGATTATGACCATAATTTCTAAATACATGGGAAACAGAAACAAAAAGGAAACATTTGCTCGTTAAGATCCAACCTCAACTCTACCAGATATTTTGTCATATTAATTCCTTTCTCATGTTTTCCATAGTTCTGGTTTGTAAATGAGCTAAAAATCTACACTGCTTTTCTCCCTCAGCTCTACTGGTGGATGAAGGACTATGAATATGATGCTTGGTGAGAAGAAAACCACTTGCCTTTTTCTCCTTCCTGAGTCTGGGATGAGCTAAATGTCATGGGCTAATGTGGGATAACGAATAGTGTATGTACATTATCACACCCACCAAGCTTTGGAAAAAAAAAAACGGTGCTGCATTAGTAATGAAGCTCCTGACAGCTGTGTCACAGTGGAAACTGCTGCATGGAAAATTTTCATTCTCTTGTACTCTTTGTATTGTTTTTGACTGGAAATACTACCTAGGACCTAAGAGAAAGGGTTTTTTTCCATGCAGAGTTCATTGAAAACTAGGAATCTGAAAGTCTGGAGTTTTAAGGAGAGGACTAGAAGCAATTTAAGGGACAACACTAGAATAAAAGATCAAACTTTCTACTTCTTAAAATGTATGAGACATTCACCCGTGCCACTGTAGGTGATTTTGAGATGCAAACAGAAGTTTCTGATTTTCTCCTGCAGAAGACAATGGTCCACCTGCATAATACATGCTACTTAGAGTCATTACACAACCTGGGGTGTGCAGTAAATAAGTAATAAAAAACTGTTGCATTGCTTTCTGCTGTATAACTGCCTGCAATATGATTTATCCCTCAAGCAAAATGAAACAATCACCTACAAAAGCTACTCAGCTACTATGAATAATTTAAATGACCACCAAATTTGTAGTTCATACCCATCCTAATATTTTTTCAGAGAAAAAAATAAAAAGTGCTTGCATTGTATAAAATCAATGAAATTTGCACTTTGTTACTTGCAACTGTTTCAGGACCTTTCTCTTCCCTTGTTTCTCTGAGGTATGTGATATATTTCCAATGAATATACAAATGTGACTTGCAGGGTCAAGATGGTTGGTCACCCCCTGTCTACTATGCTTGGCACCTACTTTACTGCACTTTTTTTGGGTGGATGCAGAAGGTAGTCAAGGATTTCAGCTGGCACATTTGCAACATCCAGGAGATATTTTCTGCAAAAAGAGTTATTTTCTAACTGTTTGAGACTAGAATCTTATCCCTTCTGCTGTTTGAATAGTGAAGAAGGCTGTATGCCAATAAGCAGTGCAGCCATATGGTTTGCCTTACCCTGGAAATGCCAGCCAGAAAGACTTTGAGGATACTCATCCCAGTGGCTAAACATTCACTGTGGCTGTGGTGATAAGAAAGGACAAATGTCATTATCTGCATGCTTGTACCCAGGCATGACCAAGTCATCCATTAGGGACTGCAGTAACCTTTACTGTCTGAGTCTGAACTGAAAGTTTTCTCCTCTGACATGCCTGTATAACATTGCATTGCTTCCTTTGGCTGATGAACAGGAAAAAAAAAATCAGAAAGAAAGTCCTAGTCAAGAAACAACAGGGCTTTTCTTACAGGTCTGAGAGAATCCTGAGTTTTGGGAGCACATCTGTGATAAAATTAAATGCAGAACCTAGTATATTAACTCTTTGGGGAAGTGTGTATCTTCTCACTGCATAAACATCTAGTGCAATGGGACCCTGTTCTGGATCGTATGACTAGCATACAATTTCTTTCTTCTGCTCTGTCCCAGGAGCAACCCCTCCCCAGAGTGTGAGGAAGCACAGCTATTTGCATTCATATCAGATAAGTTTTGTATTATAAAGGAGATTAAAAAGTGTCTGAGATCATTTGACCAAAGGTCCCGATTCCTGACGTCTTTGTAATTCCACTGATTCCCATCTATGTTCTCACAGAGGTTGGGATTCACCAAGGCAGGATCCATTCAAGGAAGGGGCCTGGGTGCATAACTGTAGTTACTTCAATCGTTAGGTACACTTTCTGCATACCAAAGAAACCCTAAAATAGGAAAGCTTTCATTGCCAGAAGTTAAAGTGCCTTTAATATTTATTATACAGTTAATATGCCTCTTCAGAAAATCCTTTGAGGGAAATAACAAAGATCAATAGAGGCCTGATAAATCCTAAATGGCGAAACTAAAAGAAGTATTTATTTTTCTGTCTATGTATCTCCTAGGGATGACAGCAAATCTTCAGGCATATTATAGCAATGGCCCAGGGTATTCTGTGGAGTTAACGGAAGGGGAAGACATTTTCAAACACAAGAAAAAAGACTGTACACTGCCATAATGTTAATTACCATGCAAAGCATCAAAACACACATCTGCCTTTCCAGAAACAATGTGCTCATGGGAATAATGAATAAAATACTAGATGATCTGTCAAAATACTGTGCATAAAATTCACCCAGAACACAACATCTTTAAGAAAATATCAACCATCTACTACAGAAAAAGAATGACCTGTATCTTTCTGACTGTGTCAATACTAAGCTGAGTTTATTTCTTGGGATCATATTTAATTCTGGAAAAGAACAAGAAAAAAGACAAAACCCTGGGAAAATGATCAAATTATTAATAAAAAGTTTAGATGCACTGTATGTACCCCTTGAGGGGTTAAAAGTTCTCTGCTTCTTTATTTATATACAGAAAAATTTATATACAGAAAAATGTCCAGTGTTTGACACCCATTTGTCATAAATGCCATTGAAACTTCAGTTGATGTTAAATTTCAATTATATCAATACCATGCAGTAAGCAGGGAGTAAGGACATATGCAGGGAGTAATATAAGATAATATTTGGCTGAGAACCATAATTGTTAGTGTCCCAAATGGACCGTATATTACTGATGTGTACAGCTCACTGATAAGTACTCCTTAGTACCCCTGCATGATGAAATTTGTCACCTGCACTATGCAAGCTCCACTTAGCATTTAGAAATAAAAATTACATAGAGATTTTGCCTGCACAAGACTTTTTGTACAATATTATTAAGTTACCCTTTAAAATACCATGCTGAATGTGCAAGGCAAATAGAATACATCACCCAAGTTACTAGAGGATTTCTCTCATGGCTTGTTTCTTTCATGAAATAAAGTCCTTCAAACATGGACATTTGCTTCCTCCGCTGCTACAAATTTACCCAAATATATTGATATTGCAGTCAAACTCTTCCAGCTTCCACTGACTTACATCATTTCCAGGAATAAACTCTCTAAACATTTTAAGTTTAAACACTATTTAAGCTTCAGAGGGATCAGATATAGTTTGGTATCTTCAGCTGGCAGCTTGAATCAGAATATGTATGTGCCACCAGGTTGCTTGTCCCTTTCTGTGTTTGACTGGAAACAGAAGGGTCTGCAACTCGATAGAAAATCTTTTTTACTAAGTTTATTATTGACTACAGTGGTTCCACTAAGCATCCATATGGATCCTGAATGCTTCCCAACACCACCCACTTCTATCTTACAATCTGAAGTTAAATGTTAAATTAAATAAACTGAAGCCTGATGGAAGAAATACCATCTCATTCCTTGAGGCTATCCAGCACAGTTTCTATAGTCCCTATATTTAAATAAATAAAATGTAAACAAAATTTCTTATCCACATTTTATGTCTTCTGTGTCTAACAGACTAAGATATATTTATCTGGAAAAAGATCACACATCTAAAAGTTTCAGTGGAACTTCCTCCTGAACCCTATCATAACTGGGGTAACATCAATATTTCATAGTTAAGCAGAAGTGTTGACCAATTTTTTAATGTGCCCATCTCTGGAGAATATGGATGCTGAAATATTTCTTACAATATAAATGCTTTGTGATGAATATGTCTTGATAGAATAGTCTATTAACTGAAGACAGTATCACCAAAAGAACTGTCAAATTGGCCAGCCACCAAAATGACAAGAAATGCATATTTGTTTGATGTTAGCTATGTAATTGTTTAAAAGAGAAACATATTGTTAAAATCATTTTTTAAATTCACTGCAGATTCAAAATGAAGCTAAAGTGATTTGTTTATAAAGGATGTTTGGCACCAAAGTGACAGATAATTTTTCAGAACTCTAACATTAAATGGCCTTTTGAAAACCTATCCTTCAGTCACTGATTTAAATTTTCGATTTTTGCCATTTTGCAAAAAAATCATGTGCTTCATGTGCTTTACCACCTACCTCCCATATCCTATCTTTTATTCAAAACACCCTGTTTAGATTAGGAAGAATCAACAGATGATTATCTGACCATTAAATCAAATCACTTGGCACAGAAAAATTCTAGCTTCTTGGCAGCAGGTTATTTATACAGAAGAAAGTTGGCAATGAAGTATAGCTAACTATTACAGTTTTAGCATCTGAAATATCTGTAATAATTCTTGATATGAAATATTAAGAGAATGGATGTTGGCTTTTTTTATTAAAGTACCCCCTTGCTGAAGAAATAGTCTTGAAAACTATTGTTTAATGCAGTGCATTAATTAAGTTCTACCTAAAAATCTCATACTCTAGATTTCATGATTTATTTATTTTGGTTGCAAGAGTTATTGTAGCAATTCAATACAGTTGGATGCCTTTCCTTCTTGTTTCATCCCAACAGTGTTTTTATTGTATTATTTCAGTACGTAAACCTGTAAAATAATCCCTGTTGATTTAAAGACAATCGTAGACCTATGGTTGTTCATATTAAAAAATTGCTTCTTTAAGAAAAACAAAATGATAAATGGTTTTGTTTGGAGTATTTGTTCTATGAATATAAAAGTTCTAATGTAAAAGTGAAGTTAATAGAATTCTGCTAGGTTTCAAAAGATTTTGGAAACTCACAGACACAGTAACAAACTAGACTTGAGTATGTCGTGTTGGCATGCCTTTCGGTCATGTTCTCTCATTAACAAGATACCTAGCGTTATTATTTAGAGCACAAAATAAATAGTAGGCTTCTCAAATAACTAGAAACTGCTTCATGATCAACAGTACTGAATGAAAGGAAATGTGGAAATGTAGAAGGAATAAAGTTATGTGAAGATAAGGAAAGGGTTCAAAAAGGGCAGTCATTGAAATACAGTATTGCAGAACCACGTGAGAAGAGTAGAGGAAGAAAGAAGATCTCTGATGAAACTGTTAATATAAATATATTAATTTTTGCTATGTGCAGAAAATTATTCAGAATTGTCAGAAATGCAGTCAGGAAGCAGTGCTGTCTTAAAAAATGTCTGGAAAGAGAGGCCTGTCTTACCTTCAGTTAGAAGTGTCAGGACAACCTTATGTCTTCAGAAAATTTCTTTCTGAGAGACCAGTGGTTTGAAAGGAAATTGTAGGAAGCAAAAAAAGAAAGTAAAAGCAGCAGTTGCATTATCTTAAAACAACGGAGCAGTGAAGTGCAAGGTATGAAAGAGAGAGGGAGAGAAGGAAAGAGAAGAGAGAGAGAAAGAAAGAGCAAGACTTTTTTCCCAGATAGAAAGTTTCTTAGCAGCTCAGCTGGCACTAAAACCTAATAGGTAACTGTGGAATATGCATATCTCCCTATCTTCAAAATCAAATGTGAAATAGCCTAACTGAAATGACAAATCCATGAATGACATAAGATAATTTAGAGTACCTATAGCTTGCTGGTTTACGTTCCTCTGAAAAGGTCATGTTTGCACAATGCGAGCCAAAAGTGCAGTGTCTCTTACTAGACTTAAAGGTCCAAACTATAAACTTCTTATTTCAACAAGTTCAAAGTTTAAATAGACATGATCCACCAGAAAAATTACACAGAAGGTAGGAAGCACTAGAGTGGGTCACACAGGTATTTTAAGGAAATTTTAAAAAAATCAATGAGTGGTAGAAAGCTACAAAATCCTCTGTCCACATAGATTTGTTTATGCCCTAAAAATAAACTGTAAGAGCTCTTTAAATTATTCTATTACTTTCATCATGAACATTAGCTTTCATAACTCTGAATAGGGCTTTATTCTGTCACCATAGCCTCAGTGGCATTCACATTTTAATATTTTGCAGGTGTTAAATATTTACAGCAGAATCACAGGGCCACACGTGTTCACTAATACATATTAGCCAAAAACATGCTTTAATTGAAGGATAGATTGAAGGATAGAAATAATTTAATACATATAATATTTGTTTTCATCAAGTATTTTAGACACAGTTCAAAACATAAAAGTTATTATCTTTTATAGTGGGAAAAATATATTTCTGAAGTTCTCTATTTTTTTCATTTTCCATTTAAGACTACATTCAAAGTTTAGCAGCCATACTGAAAGATTCAATAGAAAAATCAGGTATTGTTGATTAAAATTGTATAAGATTGAATACAAAAGATAGGATTACATGGAAGAAGATGTAAAGAATTTAAATCTAGTTCACTTCCTAATTAAGGAGAGAGAAATTGGATTATATTGATCCAATTAGTAGTGTTTTTCTCTAATTCTTCTCTATTTTTTGTATGATGTAATGATGATTGCCATTTGCTGAACTGCCTTGTATGGAAAGACAGATTTCACTGTTTATCTGACTGAAAGAGAATGAAACATTAATACCATGAATGTCTTCCTTTGAGCACTGATCACTTTATGTTTGATCAGAAAGTGACAGAAATATTTCAGTGAATCCCTGTTTGCACTCCTACAAGCTAGCAAAAGACTGAAGACTAAAATGGCTTGAGAAAGCTGTCTTTTCCACAGCATAGCCAAGCAAATACTAATTTGAGAAAATGTCATAATAAATTTTCAAAGCTGACCTTAAAGTGCTCTGAAGTTTTGAATGCCAATCTTCGAAACATTTTCAGGAAGAATGTTTTCCAGATGATGTCTCATCAAAATTTCAGAAAACCAGACTTTAAAAAAATCCTCAAGATAGACTCCAGAATAAAGAAGTACCCCAAACCATCGTGACCTTGAAAATTGTAGCCACTCCCCCTTTCTTGAAATTATTTCAAATTATAAGTTGCCTAGCCAAGACACCTTGACACCTTCAGTCATTCAAAACACATACAGATAATTCCACATTTAGTTACAAAGAGAAAATATATCATCTGCAGTTAAGTAATGGTATTCTGCAACATGCTCAGGAGGCACACAATATGAACTATCTTGGCTTGGAAATTTGGGACAGAAAATTTAATAGATCTGAAATCTTTCAAGAAAAGCACTGTGTTGCCTATTTCACTTTCACAATGAAACATATATTCTCCCTGTAAGTTCTGCTCTGACAATTCACCACTATTTAAACTATAGCCAAAATGTTAAGCACCACCCACAGACCAGTATCTGCAGTAGATCTCACAATCAAAGACCATGGTAACCATGATGTTGCACATCAGCCTCAGTTTAAAGGATGTAGAATAAAATTGAGAAAACAGAAGCCTTTCCAGCTTGTGACTGTTGCACAGTGATTATTCAAATACTTGTGATAAAGGAAAAGAAATTTTAAAATATCATACACTCTACATGGTTTTACAAATATTTTCATGGTTTTTTGTGTTGTATTTGAAAGTCATAGAGAGAAAAAAAAAAAAAACAAAAAACAAAAAACAAAAAACAAAACAAAAAAAAAACAAAAAAAAAAAAAAAAAACAAAAAAACAAAAAAACAAAAAACAAAAAACAAATATATTTGTGACAAAGACAATATTCAATAAGGTGCATGATTTGAAACCTGGAAATTGTTCAAAGAACTGGAACAACAAGAAGTTGATATTTCCCTTTAGTGGTAATTCATGAGTTCAAAACTTTACAGAAGTATACTACAGAATCCTAAAATCAAAGTTGGGTTTTGTACATTTAGAGTTTTTCAGATTTTCCATTGTTAAAACAAATATGTTGTCTAAGATGTATCCCTTGTTTAAAAATCACACACAAAAAGAACCCAAACAGAAATATTTCTAATGCTGATGAGTTTGTAGTAGGGTACAGTGGGGTTTTGCTTTAAAAGGAGGAAAGTTCTGAAATTTGAATTTCAAGGCTTCTGAAGTGACTATAATTCTGATCAAAGGAGCATAGAGGAAAAAAAGGCAAAATGGGAAAATGATAGCTGAGTTTGGTCTCTACATTCACAGGCACTTGGATACAGGGTTTGGGGGTTGAGATTACAACTATTCTTAAGAAATAAGAGTCTCTATATAGAACAAGATCCATCTATTATCTGAAGACAGAGAAATCAAGAATTGTATAACTAGATGTTAAACTGATGAACATCATGTCAGTAGCAGTGCAAATAGTTTGCTTAGACCTGCAGTAAGATTGATCTCACTTTAGGTATCAGATTAATTGTATATATTAATGAGGAGATAGAAAACCAACATATTTCACTAAATATGAGCTTGTTGTCATGAGCTCAACTGTATCACATAATTTTTATGGTTACCATAAGAAACCATCAGTCTTTCAAAAATAGAAGATGACATAAAGTGAAACAATAGATTCCTGGAAAGAAAAAAGTAATAACATTATTGAAGAAAAGCTATAATTAAAATTTTAAAAGGGTTGCCTAAAGGAGAACTTGAATTTCAGTTGAGTCCATAGAGCATACAAGAAAGATCAGAAACGGAAAGAAAAGAACCCCAAATGAGAAAGCTAGGAAGCAGTAGTTAGCAGAAAATCAACACAAGCACTGTCTGCTGAGACATGATAAGGAGGCATCAACTACATTAGTGAACAGTTTGAGAGATTTAAATGGAAAAACAACAGGGACATACCTAGAGATGTTCAATACAAAGTGAGAGAACTCATAGAATACTTGGAGGCAAGAATGGATATGTAAAGTCAAGTGCTGTTAAAATAATATTCTAACAGCATATAAAAGACATTCTAATCACCACATCTAATTTCAAATAGGAATAAAATGCTAAAATGGCTCAAATGTCTTATGTATAAAGAAGAATAATTAACAGTCAAATTGAAAGCTGGTATCTTGACAGATGATATATATTAGGACAATGAAAATGCAGTCCATAATTTGAATGCTGAAAAGAAGAGAATTTCAGATTATTGTAAGTGTAACTTTCTTCTTGTGAAACGTTAACTGATTTAAAATTAAAATTGGTTTAACAAAGTTTTCTTAAAAGTGTAGAATTTGCCTTGTATGTCTCTTACTGTCTTCAGATCAGCTCAGCTCAGCTCCTACCTGAATTTAAAGAATTAATTTTCATAAGCAACTCTACCTAAATTTGGATTACTGAAACCAAGATGTCCTCAATCAGAAGTACTCTTTCTTGTTTAAAAATAAGCAATTTATATTTTCTGCAAGAGGGTGTAGAAAGCACCTTTTGAACCCTGAGGTTAATGCTCTCACTGACAGCACTGGAATCAGAAACAAGTCTACAATACAGTAATCAGAGAGTATGTCTAAATGAGCAAGTAATTTAACACAACAGCAACTTCTCCATAGAGCAAAACAGTTGTTGTTCAAGCCCCTGAGTCCAGACTGTGCATTTTGGGGAGAAGTGTCAAACCATTTTTTGTGGTGTCTTAAGGCAAATGTTTCCACTGTGCGTGTGCCATTCAAATAGCTCCAAAACATCCTTGTTTTGGACTTTTTGTCTCCACTGAGATTGGAGCACATTAGGTGATATCTGAAGAAAAGATATGGGACTAGTTTCCTTTGAAGGGAATTGAGTTTGCATCCACCAAAACCATTCTTCAAACCGAATCAGTGTACAATATTGGCATTTAAGAAGTACACTTCAAAACCATACCATTGCACAAAACAAATCACTACTCTAGATACTGTGATATCTCTGGACCAGACAAGATTTACAGCAGATATGACTCAGAACATTTGAAGTACCAAATGAAAGTAACATCATTCCCAGATACCAGCCACTAATGAAAAGCTAAAATAACTACAAACTGAAAAGCGGTAAATATGAAACGTTATGATATTCAACAAAACAAATTCTCAATATTAAATAATGGAAATTGAAGGGAATAGATGCATAAACTGTGATTTTCTTATTCACCAAAAGTCACAAAAAAGCAGATCTAAATCTTCCTCTGATGTAGAAATGCACACTGGTAATGATGATTTCTGGAATGGAAAAGTCCATTCAAAGGAGGCAGTTCAATCTGTACTGAAATTCTGTTTGGGGCCTGGTGTTGTTGACATTTCTTTTCTCAAAGGTTGTGTATGGAACTTGCTAGGAGGTTATAATGAAAACTGATGGAAAGCTCTTCAGCCTATTAAGACATCCATGTACACAATTTAGTCTCTTGAGCAACTAAAGACATGGAAATTTTCATAATATTTGCTCTGTATTCATATGTCTGACATATACTAAGTTCGTAAAAATAAAAAAAATTATTTCAATGTCATATACAGATAGTACACTGATTCTGCTGGTAATGTATTCCCACAGTTGCTCATCATCATCACTGTGGAAAATGTGCACTTCATTTTTTAGCCTGAATCTTTTTATCTTTCAACTATTCAGTGTCTTTCTCTGATCAGTTCAAGATTCCTATCCTTTCATCAGCTTTCTCCCTGTCAAAGTACTTACAGACTGCAATCAGGTTACCTCTGAATCTTTTCTTTGATAAATGTAAATTGAATGATTTTTTTAAAATTTGCCGGACAAGAGGAAAGGTTGAGACACTTAAATTTATCATAGACAATAATAGTTCATAGGATGCCAGTCTCACGTGTGCAAGTTCTGTCTGAACATACCAAGAGGGTGCAGAACAGAAGAATTGTGTAATAAAGAAACAGGTGTGTCTGCCTTCAAAATGTGGAAAAAATTCTGAATTACAGCTAGACAGCTATTACAGTGTCCAAACTAAATTCTTCTAAAAGAAACTCCTTTAGACGAAGGAACATTATCATCAGAATGAGATGTCCCATAGGCAGGCCAATGAGACAAAATGACCAGACAAAATGATGATTATCACAATATTTTTAATAAGGCTTATTGGTCTGTTCATGAAAGAAGGCAATGGAGAAAGAAAAAAACTAGCAGAAGTTACTTATTATCACAAGTAAGTAAAAGTGGACTAAAAGTGGACTATAAAAGTCCCATGATTTTGACCTGCAATCAAAGTACTGCTATGGTTCCAGAGAAAGACGAGTCCTGGCTAGTGAAATGTTACCAGAACACATTGGGTTAAGCAATATAGGATGGAATCTTTCAGCTGAAAGACAATTATAGAATTGACAGAGGACCCAAACCAGAGACATTAGATATACTCTATCGACTACATGAAAGCTTTTGACTCGGCAGGTCAGCAGAGATCACTCAACTCATGAGCAATAAAGAGTTCATTCTGAAAGCTGGAAAAAGCTGTAATCAATACCTATTCTATTAAAGACTTTTTAAAAAAATTTCCAGATGAGGAATATTTCTGTTCTCTCAAATGCTATTATAATTATAAGTCACTGAAAAAGCACCATAGCTCCAAGGCTTTGTAGGTACCTCCAGGTAAGCACAATAAAGGCTAACAAAACTCTTTGTTACCATCAGCAAACTTCTGAGTGTTGCTGGATGAGTTGTTCATTCTTCTAGGGTAATAATTACCTACTGAATGATTGCAGGATAAAGCTGACAAATATACTACCCTGGAGACAGAATAAAATGTGCAAGAATGCATTAGAGACAGCATAAAAAGCAAGTCTTCTAGTGTTGCACAGACTATCTGTCATGGAAATCACTAGGGCTCTGATGCAAAGTTGACAGCTGCAATGTAAGAAACAAATAGAAAGAACATAGTAGCTAATCATTTTTCAAAAGATGGCCTTGTGGCCACAGACATGCTCTGCATCATTAGTCGTGTCACTTGATTGCATTCCACTTGCAACTATCTCATTGCTGTGTTGCTACTACACTTCTCTATGGCTAAAGGAGATTTCTGAGGCAGTGAAATCACTGGGATTTCTCTGCTTGGCTTGAAGAGGTAAGTTAATCGGCTTAACAACATATCACTTCTTAGAAGAGAGGAATAGAGATGTACAAAGACTATACACAAAAACAGAGCAACTACTTTTGCGGGTCCACAGATTCAAAATGCCTTCCAGTTTTGTGTGGTTTTGTGATACTACTGCTGGCAATGGCACCAGTGGCTTCCCTTCTACATTTTTATGCTGTATGTTTAAAATATAATTGCTAAACTCACTCTTTGAATAACATCATAACTCAGGAACTATTGGGTCTTGAACATCATGAAGAATGCCTGTTGTCCCAGCAGGCTGTTCATTCTGGTGATGACAAGTTAACTAGCAATAATGTTAGTTCTCATATTTTTTAACATTTTTCAGGAGCCTCCTGTCTATAGCATTGCGTATATATTTTTATTAGATATTTCTTAATATCTATTTCTTAATAGATTTCTTCTCCTGGTATATGACTTGTTTTATTTGTTTTATTTATGTATGACCTAATATTGGTGAAAATCTCTTTCTCTCCAGCCCACTGAGAACAACTCTGAAACTTAGATTGATACTCACCATTCTGAGAGGAAAATTTAGCCATTTCTACATAATTTGACTACATTTAATTGATCCACATCTGTAGTATGGATTTGGATGGACACTAGGAATGGATTTTCAATACTGTTTTGCTATTTAAGCATATAGGTGGAATTTACAGATTTCTTCTCAAGATATAGACAGAATTGAAGAAACTAATACTCATTGGTTTCACTAGGTAGTGGACAACCTGTTCCCTTAGGCATTGTAAATCCTTGGAGGCTCTTTGCCATGCTTTAGACCACCAAAGACACTGGAATACTGAAATTCTGTAATTCTTAACCTAGATTCTTGTGTAAGCAGAATAGAAAGATTTTACATGGCTGAGGTTGTGTGCTGGATGTTTTCTCACTGGACAAAAAGAACTCTGCATAGAAATGTGTTTCTGGCCGGAACAATCAACAGACCTTAGCTCTTGTTATGCTGGGGAAGCTCAACCTACAGCATTGAAACCCCGAGAGGAGTCCTTAAAACAATATAGTTTCCTGCCCTACACTGTTGCAGATGCAGTTCCATCTCCATGAATATGGTCAGGCCAAAAGCATAGGATAAAAGCATGTTTTCAAGCCTGTAATACTTCAACAGCCTTTGTGACAAGAATTTTAATATCAGAAAGAGAAAAATTTACTTATATTCCACATATTTCAATGAATTACCGGTGTCTCACATCCCAGTTCCCTTGCTGAGGTTAAATAACAAGGGATTATTGCCCCTGGGGGATACATCCCTGCAGACCAGGACCTCCTTATATTTTGCTTCTGCAAACATCTTTCTTTGTGGCCTTCAAAGCCTCAAAATGCCCATGGTTCTCAAAGGATTTTTCCTCTCTCCCAGTTCACAAAGATTTTATTTCAGTGCCATGATAGGATTTCAGTTTTATCAGGCCTAGTTTTACTCCAGCAATAACTTTTGAAGGGTTATAACTAGGCTGTGTTTCTTCAGCTGCTGTAATCCTATAACACAAAAGAAGATACATAAATGAGGTACATTATTATTAAATTTTACCCCAAGAACCAATGTTATAATTAGGTACTGTATCCACTCTGTAATCACTATGGTTTTAATTTCCAATCAAAAACATCAAAGTCTGAAGAGAGTGACCCCGCTATTGAACAATTCCTTTTCATTTTCCTTGACAAAGAATTTTTAAAGCTAAAAAGGGGGCAGAGAGGAATGATGTTTTATTCTAAAGCTTCTACATAATTATAGTAATTATGGAAACCTTTCATGTGCTTGGTCAGCTTTTACTGGTCATGTTTAGCTGTTGCTTCTGAAAGTTATAATGTGTTTGGTGCACCAGAGTCTTTCACACCATTATAAATACCAGCTAGACAGACTAATGATTGAAGAGCTTAGTGAAAAAAGTTAGTAATAAATATGGAGGATGTTAGTACAGGTAACATAAAAGGAATTTAGAAGTCTACTTCAGCAAATTGCTATGTGGTATTTTACCTGTTTCTTATTCTCTTGTTATTCGTGGTATTAAAGCAACACCTAAACATCACAATAAAGACTCAAGCTCCGTTGGGCTATTCAACAAACATGAAAGTAAGCCTTGTCTTAGAAAGGTTTGCTGCCATAGTTCATTCCAAATGTCTAGAGCACAGCAACTATTTAAGTGGAAAGGTCTCTTCTGCCATAAGCTACTTCTTTGAGTAGAATGAATTATACCAAAAAAACCTGATATTATTATTTTTTCACTAATATAACTGTGTGTCACCCATCCCAGGGCTTGTCCCAATTCAGGTATGTTAACAAGAGCTGAAGAAAAAGGATCAGATAGCTGAATGACAGAGAAGTGCCCAAATTTCTGTGTAAATATATTAGACACCCAAAGTGTGTAGGACAGTGAGAAGCAGAGGAGATCATATTGCCACGGGCCACAGAGTGGAGGCTTCCCAGCCCTGAGAGCAACAGAAATGCCAAGACTCGCTGAAACACTTCAGACAGATTTTTTCTTAAATGAAAAATCCAAGATGTTTTCTTAAGGACTGAAAGTAAAGCAGGAAGAGAGGTTTCAGTCACCTCTCCTCTTTGGAGATAACAGCAGTTGAATGGAAAGGATAATATGACTAGAAAACTGCACCCAAAGAAACATCAGTTGGGGACTGTGAATCAGCCCAAGTTGTTCAATAAACAGTGGAGTTCACTGATCAGTTTGAATGGCTAAGTTCTGGAGTTGTGCAGCTGAGTCCTCTCAGGGTTTTCAAAGCACAAAGGTTTTTCTGTTATCATTATTTTTTTGTTCTGAAATTTATTTAAAACTTAGTTAAAAGTTAAATGTCAAAATCCTATGTATTGACATTAACAAACCATTTCCACTGTTTTGACTTTGTTTCATTTTCCTTTGATTGATCTGTTTATTGATATTTTTAAGATTCTGATTGTTCAGTCTCTTTTGAGGTGGTAATAGTTTTTTTACTCTGCATGTTCTCACAGGAGAAGAAAATCATTGTTGCCTCTTTCTACTCAGGGTTTTTGTTTGCTTAAAGACATCATGCTGCAAGCAATATTAAAACATGATTATTTTATATCCTATCCTGATAATTTCAGTCATACTAGCTATTGTTTAATTCTTACAAAAATTTATGATTAACACAGAAGAGATGGGCACTAATTTGAGACCACACATATAATTTAGTGTTTGATACCCTAGATTATTCTATTCTACTAATCTTTGTTTCTTAATATTCTTAATATTACTTACTAATATTCTTAGCCATATATCTAGTCTTCCAAGTGTAAGTAAGAGAGGAAGTCTTGCATGTCATGTGTGCCTACCTGTCATATGCACTCTGCTTTATTGATATTAACTACATCCATCATAAATCTTCACTTCCATTTCTCTTTTTATTTCATTCATTTTCCTCCATCATATTATAACCTCCAACCCTCTTTTCCTTCATGAGTTTTGTGGCACTCAGATATTCTGGTCTGTTTCCTTGACCTTTCATAATAACTTAAATCATACCTTTTTCCTTCATAATATTTTCTTCGGTACTCTTGAGCTTGGTTCATTTTCTTAGCCTTAAAAATGGTCTCAGACACTTCAGTGAGGGGGAGGGGAGAGGGGAAGGAAAAAAAGGAAAAAATAAAAAGATGGATGAGAATGGTAAAAGAAGGAAAAAGTGTGGAAAAAGAGAAAGGGAAAGGAAAAAGGGAAAAAAAAAAAAAAAAAAAAAAAAAAAAAAAAAAAAGAAATACAGGTTCCAAAACCTCTCTTTGCTCATTTTCTCAATTTTTCCATCTTACTTTCTGAGTTCAAACCCTTTAGTTATGTAACCTACTTTCCACATTAATTCCTCATTGATTATCCCTTCCTTTAGCTATTTACTTTTTTCTTTTTATTTCAAATAGATAGTCTTTTCTGAAGCATCTTCCAACTATAACAATTCTTTCCACAGCCTCAGTTTTCCACCGCTTTTGACCCAGGCAAATACAATCCTCTGTACAGGGCAGTGTATGGCATTTTTCTGGGCCACATGTGCTGCTTGAGTAAAGGGTTGCTTGAATACAGGTAGGGTTGAATTGACCCTGTTTTTAAAACCCAATCTTTCAACATAGAGGAATTTTATGGCTCTGTGATTTCCATGATATCACTATAATCAGTGGTACAATGATTAGTGGTACACAGCTATGTATATATATTTCCAAAGAGAGCATGTATATTGACTAACTTTTTCTGTCCCATAGCATCTACCATTATAAAAAATTAATAACGAGAAGTAAAATGCAAGCAGTAGCTAAAGATTATTTCTCCCAAGTGCTTTTCTCAGGTGTACAGAAATGTCCACAGACCTTCCCATACAATAAAGGTATTCCTTGGGTGTCTTCCATACCATCCATACTTGCGACACCTCACCAGATCACAGCACAGGGCACTGGTTCTGATACACATCACAATCACAGTCAAAATCTGGTTCAGAAGTGACCCTTCCAAATTCATATAGAGAGTCTCAGGGTTTCCTTAATAAGTCTCAAAGCTCTCAAATCTGCTTCATTCTACTAATAAATCTATTAAATCTTGGGTGAATTAACAATTTATTCTCCTTCCTCATTACAAGAATATATGTGTTATTACCCATACTGTTTAAAGAGCTTTTTACCACTCTGATTTTTTTCCCTTTGGTAGTGTTTTGGGCTTGATCCAAATGCTTTCACAACTTGGCCTTTCTCATACAGAAAAAGATTTACTTTCCTAAACCCAGGTACTAAATCCTTAAATTATGATTTAAGTGGACATTTACTATCATGTTAGATCGCTATTAGAAGCATCATTCTCATTCAAAGTATCCAGGAAAGTACAACTTTAGAAATGATCCATGCCATTGACTAGAATTATAGACCAGTTTTGTGCTGCTATATATAGCTGTGCAGGATCCTAAAGTCAGGCAGTTTCTCTTTATTTGATGACTCTTTCTAAGAATTTCAGAAGCACTCATGTCTCTGTGCAAATGGTTACTATAATTAAGCATATCATATGGGTGCATGGGAAAAGGTACTCCTTGCAGCTGTTTGATTGTTAGATGTCATTTACTGGACATCGACATCATCCCTAATGCTATGCAAATCCAAGGCTTATAAAAGCATGGATCATTAGGGCTATTTTGTCAAACTTTTATGAAGGTGCTCCAGGGATTACCTGAGACTGTTATTTATCTTCTGTTTTCTTAAAAGGTCAATCTGTAGCAAATTAGTAAATGTAAATTATGTTGCTGAAGCAATAACCAATACATTCTACACCAGAGACCCAGTGAAACAGAGAGCACTGAGGATTGTAAGGCACGGCAGTGACACTGGCCTGGGTCTGAAAATCAAAATGCACTAATCCATGAATTTAATTTTCCGATGTGACACATAATTTTAACAGAGGTATTTACAGTGTGGGCACCCATACCCATTACAGGAGATGATAAACATAGTTTAGCCAAGACTCCCACACACAGCCCCCAAATCATTAGCATTTCATTTTAAATTCAGATTCTGCATTCTTCAAGACTCAAGACCAGAGTCAAACCACTCCTCCAAAGTAGGAAAAATGTTAGTTAGTAATTGGGACCAAAATATTTTATGTTCATTTGCTTTCTAAGGTTATAGCTTTTCTTTCCAGTACACCCAGCCTTTGCCCAGTGATTTCTTTCTCTTTTTTTCCAAATTAGTTCTTTTATATTCTGGAAATGGTCTATTTAAAAACAGAAATATAGAAGTATCTGTCAGTATTCCTGTCATCAAGTTAAACTGGTGTCTCACTAGCAAAAAAGCCTATATTACCCCTCAGGAAAGGTACATAAATTTCACAATTGCCCATCATTTTGGATTTTAGCTGCTGGACAGGAACTGTTAAGAAAAGATCAATCATTTCATCTCCACACACATAGAAAAGACAGTCAGTTTTGATTGTAACTTAATAGGCAAGACTGACATTTAAAAAAAAAAGAAAAAATAGTTTATGGTGGAGAAAAACGGTAAGGTAACAATCACCATATATTATATATCACAGATTACTATAAACCTAGTTTATTACAGTAAAAATCACTTATAACAGTGCCAAATCTGGTGCTAGGACACTACATAAAAGTGCTGCCGATTCATGCTGGTTGACAGCCAGACCAGGTGAGTCTTACCAGCTTTAACTGAAGAGTGCAGAACTGGGGAGACTCCCTCAGAGGCAGAGGAAATCAGAGACATGCAAAGTCCAAGGCCCTGCAGGCAACTAGAGAAAAACATCAAAACCAAGCTGAGAGCCAGGTTGTGCCAGAACCAGAAGTCATGGGATAGAGGCACATAAAGTCCCACAGCCTGTGCTCTGGAGGTCAGACCGAGAGTGCCCCGGTTCCAGATGGGTTTTGGTGCTCCTCATCTATGGGGAAGATCAGTTTAAGGTTTACCTGTCATGTAGGTCAATACCAGTGTTCTTATCTATTTTCTGTTGTTAATATGCAGACATCTACTTCCATGCTTGTGAATTATTTTCGGCAGAGTTATGATGCTGCAATTTGACTTCTGCTTTTAAAGCTTTTCTTTCTCTCTCTTTTATTTAGATTATAGCACCTCTGCTTCTCCCCTGCTCAGTAGACTTTGTCTGGGCTGAGATTTCTCTGCTGTTTGAAGGTCTGGTTGAGTAAGACTCAATCCTGCAGTAAAAGACTGACAGCTACAACTCCTCATCTGAACTACTGTATGTGATTTGGAGGGGCTCTTTTGGTTAATTTTCTGCTGGGTAATGAAGGACATGTATTCTTTTCCACCCTTGTCCTTTGGTTCCTCCTCCTATCATAGTATTTCAAATTCTGTCCCAAAGTTTTCCCATTGGTATTGTTCCCACCACTCCACAAATTGTATATTTTCCTTCTCAATCTCCAGACCGTTTTTTATTATTCCACTGATAATCAACAGAGGTTATGATCAACATTTTTCAATATCCACATATGTCCCTTCAGTTTTTAGCACTGCAATATAAAATTGGGGTCAATGGCATGGGGCGCTGTAAATTTACAATAGGGGACTGTCTATTTAGCTACAAACTCTTCCAGATCAGACTAAGGGAAGAAGCTGTAGAAAGTCAATGGCACAGCCACGGTCACAGACAAAAAACTGGGAACCGAAAACTCAATTTTGGGATCCCAAGATAAAATCATGATCAATTTTCACTAATTTAGTGCTTTGTAAAACCACTCTGAGGTGATTTTAACAATCTGTTCTCACTGGTGATCTCCTGCAACTTCGTGCTATCAAATCTCACTATTTTATTACCAGTTATAAGATTTTTTTATGTGCTGTCTTAGAGTCCCTTACTTTTTGAGAATGATGATAATCTTTGATAATTTCAGCAGACATTTACAAAATAATAGAGTTTTTTATTTCTAATGGAAATGAGATATTCAAAAAGATGAATTTTAAGGAATCCAGCACTCCATGAGAAATAAGCATATATTTATTCCAAAAGCTCCCTGCATTATTATTATTTCATAATAATTTTAATGTTTGAGGTCTGTTTTCAAGTGTTTAGGCTGCTAATATTGGAGCATCTTTTAAAAGCTCTGAAACCTGAGAAAAACTGATCATAAATCAACAAAGCCAAGCTGTTACAAACCCCTAGAAATTTCAGCATGAAATAGATCGTAACCAGAAAATCATATGAAATAGTTTTCCCACACAATGTTGGTATAGATTCACCTGGAATACTGTGTCAAGTTTTAGGAGCATTGGGTCAATAAATACGTGGAGAAAGTTAAGGGATATCAGTTCTCTGAGAGAATTGGGGTTGCTTAGCTTAAAGAAACTAGAAAGAGTGCACAGATAAATCTCCAACAACCTGAAAGGATGATGATAAAAATAATCTATTTTTTATACCCATGGCTTGTGTGATAAGGGGCAATGGACTTAAAACTGAAGTAACAAATTTATTATATATTAAGGAAATTAACATTAGAAAGATGAGTGAAATCCTTGAGTAGATGGCCTCGAACAGCTGTGGAAGTCTGTAAGAACAAATCAGGCAATCAACAACAGTGATATGAATAGGTTTGTCCTACCTTGAAAAATGGGGATAGATTACATAAGGTCCTTCTTATTACTCTTCTGAATTTTCCTAGAATATATTCTATGGTTCATTTGGAAGACTTACAGATCAATTAAAATATGCTGAAAGAGCCAATGGAGAGGAGAAATTTCAAGGCCTTGTAAGAGGGGTAAGGAGGCAAATACCTCCCATGCTCCAAGCAGGGCTGGACAGAGCAGCATTCATATCTGTATGGTATAAGCAGGACATAAGTATTTCATGGGAGAATGTTAGTAGCACCCTTCATTCTCCACTCTCCAATAACACTGTAATTTTTTCCTGTTATCTTTCTTTACTTTCTCTCATGTATCTTGCTTTCAATCCTGTTTCTTTATTAATTATTTACTGTTCCCTTTGAAATTTTTTGAAACACTGAATTTCCTGAACAAGATGCTGTTCATTCTCCTAGTGTGTCAATCAGAAGGCCAAAATAAAAGAAAAATCCTGGTTTCAGACATGTCCTGTTCTCCTTGAGTTTAATGGGAATTGTACATGCATTTGAAATGAAGCTGTCTTGTTTAAATAGCAAAAGTGTGTGCAGATGTTTGTTTGCTAAGCAAAGAACCATGAACTGAGAAACTGTCTGACTGCATGTCCTCTGCAAGCAGATTTAAAAACTAGGCACCAGAGCCTGTCATGTACCAGTCATTTCAGCCATTGAAGGAAAGTCACCTCCTTCACACCAAAACATTGTGAAGAGAGTTTCAAAAAACCATGTACCATTAGCTGCTTTCTTGAACATTCCTGCTTCTTAAGATGAAATAGTCTGTGCTTTATGACAAGAGATAAATGATAACCTCTTCTAGCTCTTGTTATAATGAAAAACTACAATGAATCCTTTGAGCATCTGTGTAGATATGTCACATCAGAGCACTTCCACTGCAACATTTCATGATTTAATATCCTAAGAGGAAAGAAACAGGTATACATGGCATATTTCATTTAGAATTTGTGCATATCTATGAATTAAGAGCAACACAATCATACTTCTTCAGTTCATGCATGAAAACGTGATCCATGTTGACCTACAACACTCTATACTGTCCACTTTACATAGATACATTGCAACATGAAAATAGCTGGCCTGGAACTGTTGACAATATGTCAGTGAAGATAGTGTTGTTTTTTAGTGTTGCTTTGAGTATCTTCTGAATAATTCAATTCATCAGATGCAAATCTTACAGTAAGTAAATCTGCATTACAAAGGCATTGTTAACCACTCTTTATGAATGAAGGCTTTAGACTTTTATTTAAGATCTGACTGCAATTTCACAATTTTAATTCTAATTATTATTTTTTAATTTAATACAAAATACAGGCACAATTGATTTTACCATTAAAATGTTTGAGTAAAATATATACCAAGTTTCCCAAAAGAAATACTTTTAAATGATCCACTTTTGGAAAGTGCTTCCTAATAATGTAATTGTTCTGTGATTCCTCCAGCTATCTAGTCCCACAACAAATAAACACTATATTGATGCTCAAGAACACTTCTCAACTTCTAAAATTAATAATTTTAAAAATGCATTAAGTCTATAACCAGATTCCTCTTTTGCAATAGCATTGCTCAGATTCTGCAAAAAGAAAAAGTTAAAATACTTTTTCTAGCAACTGCATATTTGTTTGTATATCATTGAGAATTTCCCCCCCTTCTCCAGTATGAATTTTTTCTGCTTTCTGTGCACACATTCATTCCTTATCCACAAACAACTCTAAAATAACTTATTTCATCTCTTTAGTTCCTTTTTTTTTTTTTTTTTTTGCATTACCTGAACAGCATTATTTTGTTTCTGTACTGCGATCACATTATGGAGAGAAAAATACTGATTAATTTGTACTAAAGAAAGAAGGAAGCATCCACTTCCATAGAGGAATTTTCATAGGAATGTTTTTTCTTTGTTGTAACCCTTAGTATAACCTCAATACCTGTTCAGTACCCACAATTAAGAAATAACACAAAGACAGTCTTGAATACTTCAATTTATATTTATTCCAACAGAACTAATTTTACTTTCAGAAATAAGACAAATGCTGTTAAGTCAAGTGCTTTTAGAAATTTTAGCCTGGCCCTCTTCTGGGAAAAATATGCTGTATGCAGACATTCTGGAAAGTTTAATGCACAGCACTGAACTCCTGGTGATTAGGTCAGTAAGCTTTATCATCCCAAGAGACACAGTGCTACAGGTCTCCAGACTGCAGCATATTTACTAAAATGATAGCCCTTTGGTTATTATATCAGTGCAATACACAGACATGTATTCCATTATGGAACAAACATAATTATACTTTATTTTTTTTTCCATTCTATCATTATATCATCTCCACAGAAACATAAACAAACAAAACAAAGACTCATTGTCCCAGAATAAATACATGGGGGTTCATATTGGTATTGTAATCTGCAGTGATATAATTATGCCAACATATTTGTCAATGAATAAAAGCTTTCACGGTGATTTCTCCCTAGAAATCTGCTTACAGGATGATCTGATGGAGAAAAAGAAGGGAAAAGACATGAAAAATTCTATAACTATTACCTTGAATTCCGTGAGCATGTAAAACCAGTCAGCTTGGCCTTTGGAAAAGCTGCTCACTTGATAATTCTCCTCATCTGCACTGCGTAACACAAAATATGAATATTAAATAAAGAGAATTAATTAGCATAAAATGCAGGTGGTGAATATAATCTTATTTTATCAGATAACAAAAATTTTGTTTAGGCTTTAGTGTAAAAGTGAATCCATTACAAGAACTGATAACACTAAGAAAGCAAAGGAAGGAAAATTGTAGAAGGAACCTGTTTTGAAGAGCGGGAACCAGAAACTGTAACCCAAAATGAAAGATAACAATGTGACACAAAAATGTGCAACAGAAGCATAGTTGTTAAAATTATTATAATTACACAATGGTAAAATGCAAATGCAGAATGAGGAAATCTATTTCTACTCTGAATTCTTCTCTGATCTATGGGATGTCTCTGAACATAGATTTTAAAGAGACACAATTAATTTTAATTATAAGAATGTGAAGGTTTGAATATATTGACCTAACTAGTATTTTCACAGAATCATGGAATGGTTTGGTTGGAATGGACCTTAAATATCACCTAGTTCCAACCCCCCTGCCATAGGTAGGGACACCTTCCACTAGTTCAGGTTGATCAAAGCCCCGTCCAACCTGGCCTTGAACTCCTCCAGGGAGGGAGCAGCCACAGCTTCTCCGGGCGACTCATTTCAGTACCTCACCACCCTCACAGTAAATAACTTCTTTGTTATAGTTAATCTAAATATACCCTTTTTAAATTTTAAAGATATTACCCCTTGTCCTATCCCTACATGCCCTTGTAAAAAGTCCCTCTCCAGCCATCACCTCCTTATTTTCTATGTGCACTAGCATAGTTTCTAGGAGGATCCACTCCATGATCTTGTGAGGCAGAGATGAGACTGACTGGCCTGTAGTTCCCTGGGTCTTCCTTTTTTCCCTTTTTAAAAATAGGGGTTATGCTTCCCTTTTTCCAGTCAGTGGGAATTTCACTGGACTGCCACAACTTCTCATATATGATGGACAGTGGCTTAGCCATCTAATCTGCCAGTTCCTTCAGGACCAACAAATATATCTCATCAGTTCACTTTCAGATTCCTTAGGTGGAATAATTCACTTAGTCTAATAGTATTGATGTGTTTTGTTGAAAGTACGGCAGAACCATGTATTTTTAAAAAACAAATATAAATCTTATAGAATAGCACATCTTTAAAAAAACAAACAAACAAACAAACAAAACAACAACAACAACAGCAAAGAAACAACAAAAAAACAGTTCTTAGAAAAAAAAAGCAGTTAAATTGGTCTGAATAACACATTGTTGTCCTTTTCTAAAAGAGGCAGTAGACAGCAACCATCACTGCTAGGATCTAAGGGAGCTGTAGTATCAGCCTTCTGTCAGTTTTGAACTAACATCATGGTTCTTTGCTTTCCCTGTTCTCAGATTCTAGCAGGCTTTCAGCTCTGAGAAATAAATGCTGCTGGCTCTGCTACTGATCTATTAATTTGATGCTGGGTAGGACTGGAACCCAGTTTCTCCCTCAGGAACCAAAAGGAAATAGTAGTCTGCTTGTTTCATATAGGTTGTCCTTCTCAGAAGGTATTTAGCTTGTGCGTGGCACGACTCAGTGTGGGCATGGAGACTGCAATCTTGTCCTTGATGTCCTTCGTGTTGTGCTGCAGGGGCCTATCAGTAGTATCAGTAGTGCTGGTGTCACAGAGGTGAATGAAACTCTCAGACTGGGCACTCCCCTGTGACTCTTGTCCAAAACACGTCAACCAGATTGCGTCTTGCACAAAAGCCAACAGAGTTGATAGTTTTCCTGGAGTTTTTCTCCATTGTCCTTACCTGAGGATGAGAGCTCAAACCCCTTCTCCACTGAATGGTTCAGAACAACCAACAGGCTGCAAGGCACTCCAGGTCTGGTCTCACCACCATCGTTGGTGGAGTTTTTTTATCTTTTAAAATATACTAGCCATTGAAAGAGATGGGTGCTCAGATATTAAGAATTCTGGAAGTAAATGCTTTTTTTTAAGTAGTGAATCCAGATAGTTCCAGTGTTAGGTGACAGCTCATTGAGATTTTCTTTAGATTATTATTTTTGGTTTAGACAACTCATCTACACCAATACTATAATAGATACTTAAGTGTTCTCCTTGTATCTAGTCCATTATATTTGCATGAATATACCACTGATGAAGTGAGGCAGTGATGACATTCTCAGACAATGCCTTACAACACTAATATCTTGATAGTCACTGATGAATAAAAGTCACTGTGTGTGCCAATCAACCTGAATGAGAAACATTTTTTCACAGAAAATATTTCTTAGTGTAAATTTCGGTTATCAGTGTGGCATTTCCATTTATTCTATCAGCTTGGGTTTTTTAAAAAAAGACATTGTTAGATCAAATTTGACATCATAATTAGGATTTCTTTTAGTCAAGATTCTGAGAACACTTGAAGGTTAAAATAAATATGTCTATAAAGATTTAATAAATCTTTCTATTATATTTATATTCATTGTCCAAGGGATATTTTTAATGGCAATTAAATAGTCCATTTAAAGACATAAATATTTTCAAGCAAAAGGGCTTGAAAGGAGCATTGGTGCTTTCTCATTATATTAGTCTAGTTTTAGAAAAACACAGTAAAGTACAAACCTCTTAATGTTAGATTTCAAAAGTTAAATGCAATTAATTTAAAGTACTCTCCTGTTTTCCCTATTCTTTTTCCTCCTCTCCTAGATGATATAATTAGGATTAGTCAAATAATGGAAAAGAGCATGATCTATATATTCTCTACATTATATAGATATATCACATATGTATAAGTAGATATATTTTATCCCAATTAGACTGTAAAAAAGTACAGACCAAATAAGCAAATCTAGTAAATTACAAGTAAATCTAACAGTGAGGGTTAACTTTTGCATTTTTCTTCTCCCTCAACAGAGTTAAGACTAAGCTCTGTAAACTGAATAGGAGTCCATGTCTATGTTCAATGAAAGTTGATCTGGCCAGTTACACATTTGGAACTGAGATTAAAATCAAGCGCAAGAAGCATTGCTGCCTATGAAGAGTTAGCAAAGCTCCTTTTGACCTTCTTTCAGATTGAAGCATCAGTATATCCGTGGTAGTATACTTTTCTGCTTCAAAAGGATGCTGCTCTATTTTGTACTCTGTTCTGTTTTTGAATACCAATAGATGTCCTCTTTGCCTCATTGCTACTGCAACTAAACACCTTCAACATGTTTATTAAATATTCTATTATCTGAAACCTATTTGTTTTCTAATCTTTCTCCAAGGATAGACAGGCATGCACTAAAATGTTATCTGGTGATTATTTAGGCTTATTCCATTATGTTACATTAAGGTACTCTGTATTTTCAACATAGAATGGAATATCAAAGAACGGTACCTCTGGGTTATCAAAGTTTTCCTCCTTGTTTCCACCCTAGAACTACAAGCCTCGCAAATGCATTCTCAAGCTGAGTGAAGCGGGTTTTTGACAGAAAAAGGCAGGGCTTCAACTAAAATAAGATTTTATTTTCCTCTTCTATCAGCAGAGGGAAATTTTTGTCTTTCACACAGCAAATGGGGAGAGAACTTTCCCCAGCTAGTTGCTAAACATACACAACCACAACTCCTTAAATCCTACCCAGTAACCATGTACTTCCCTGTCCATGGAAAGCTGCAGGAGATATGATTCTATTCTGTCCACATCTCCCCCTGACCAAAAGCCTCAGGACTCTCTTAGTGCTAGAAGGTAAAATATATTCTGTGAAGAAATTAAACATATTAGCTCAGATACAGAATGACATTGATACAGTCTCATACTTTTTGTCTGCCTGAGGTCCAGTCAGAGTCTCTGGAATCTGGACTGGGGCACATACTGTGCCCTATGTGACTACGCAGCTCTCAGGCTGAGAAAAGGTATTGCACTTGGATATTAATTCCCAAGTTTACAAGGTTTTGATTACCTTTGCTATTCACATTATTTTTCTACTCCTTTATGTGTCTCCTGATCTTGTGCTGCTAAAGCCTGAAATTGTCAACCTGTTTAAATTAATAGCAGCTTTATCAGCCCATTATTTCCACCATCTGGTTAGTAATACAGAGCAATAACTATTAGGTAATAATGTCAGTTTCTGATTAGAAAAGCTAATATTGTACTAGCAATAAACTTTGTTCACACTGCAGCAAAGATGCATCAGACAAGAGATTTGGGAAGGACTCTGCAGCACCTAAAATAAACAAGACAAAGAAAACAACAGTAATAACACAGGTGGTTTAAAAATAAAACCCAAACAAAACAGAAACCAAACAGAAAATTTCTGTTTCCAAATTCTTCACAGCACATAATCGGCTTCTACCACTTTATACCATGCAATGACTATCCCAGAGGGAATTAATCTGACTGCTTTTGTAGAAAGATGATGTTAAACTGGAACAGACATACAAATATAGTCCTGTCTTAGTCATTCAGCATGTGTTCACTGTTCTTTGATTTTGCTCTCCTCTTCCACTTCTGACTTCCCATATTGAAGACATTTTCAGGTGAAAGCAGTCTGTAGAAAGAAGGAGCTTGAAGCCTGAAAGGTTTTCCAGATCCCTGCAACATTAAGCTGTTGACCCTGTCAAACAGGCTTATGAGGAGCAGAGGCTTCTCATTTCTCATCCTGGACCTAGTAGGAATTATTCAATTTTAGAATCAATTGTTCTCTTGCTGCTGATGATGCTAGAAATAAAAGCAGTTTGAAATTCATGAGGGGCATCTGACTATTTTCCATTTCTAGCCGAGAACTGAATTTTGCTCTCTTCAGTCACGCTCAGAACACCAGTGTGCAGTGCAATGCCGCTGAAATTAATCCATATGTGGTTGCAACTGAAAGCTCCCCTAAAAAACAGAAATTCAATGCACCAGTTCCACAAACCCTGTGCCTCTCCAGGATCAAAAGACGTGATGAGAAACAACAGGGAATTATAACTGAGAGACAGGAGAACATTAGGTGCTGGAAATTTAAGCATAGCAAAACAAGTCCACAAGTAAGATGCTTCTGCAAAGGATTTGGTGTCCTTGGATGGTCCTTCTTGAACAGAACACCATGAGGCACTGAGAAAATGAGTGTCCCAAGCACTTTTAAGGACTGCAAAGACTGACAAAGCCATATTTTGAAAGGGCTGCAGGTATTGTTCAGCTCATAGGAAAGTTTTCTAACACTAGAAGATCCTCTACATGTATTTTTCTACCTGGGAGTGGTTTCTTCAGAGGAAATGACTGCAGTTAAATACCCAATAAAACGATTTTCAGAATGTAGTCAGGCATAACACTAGTCCTAATAAATAAGTCTGATAAGCCAAAAGTTTGTTCTGTGTGACTGGCTTGTGATCATCAGCTGTCTTGTACAATATGGTTGAGCTGCTTAGATGTCCTACAGCATCTGATCATCTTTCAGTCTACAGTGTGTATTTAATAGCTCCCTCCTGACCTCTTTTCCCTCTGCTTTCAATATTGAACTGGGTTGGTTTTTTGTTTGGTTGGTTGGTTTTTTTTTTTTTTTTTTTACATAGTACTCTCATTTTTGTTGAGCACTTCCAAAGACCTTGTCCTGCTTCTCCTGAGTGTTTAGTGTTTGCAAGGCTGACTTAATGTCTCTGGGTTTCAAGTTTCTATTAGGATTACTAACATCTAAAAAGCACAGGAAACCTTTGAAATCCTGGTTGGAAAAAATATCTGTGAAGATGGGACTTTGGCCACCGCTAGGCTGCAGCTTTGAACATACTGATAGTACTCAAGCAAGCACATGAAACACACTTCAGAAAATCAGACCCTCATATATAGCCTGGTACAATTTTGTAGACTCAAGAAAACATTTCACCTACAAAAAAACCCTTACAAGAAGGAGGGCGAGGGAATAGCAGGAAAAAAACAACAAGAAACTAAATTAATTAAATAAAAGGCAATCAGAAAAAAATAGCTATACATAGCTATTTCATTTCACATGGGCAACAGTGATACGGCCAGAAGTCTGAGGAGTACCAAGAAGGATTACAGAGCCCTGGGAGTGGCAGTAAGGGACTCTGGAGCGCAGGTAGTTTTTTCACCAATCCTCCTGGTCAAAGGAAAGGGGTTTGAAAGGGCCAGTCAAATCCAATGAATTAACAGTTGGTTATAGAACTGGTGCCACAGCTGGGGGTTCAGCTACTTAGAGTATGGGACACACTTTGAGAAAACTGGTCTACTGGGGGCTTATGGTGTCCATCTGTCAGAGAAGGGAAAGAATATCTTTGGTCACAGGCTTGTCAAGCTTTAAACTAAAGTTGCAGGGGAGGGGAACTTCAATCCATCCCACTCTTACCAGTTTGATGCCAGTAGATGCCCAGAGCCTGAAGAGGGATCACAGGTCAGCAGGAGAGCACCTGAAGAGCAACATAAAGGAATTCCAGCCAGTAAATCAGTTTCATCAGAAGCCCAATTTAGATGACTCTCTACAAATGGACATAGCATGGGGAATAAACAGGAGGAGCTAGAGACATGAGCACACCTGCAGGGATATGATCTTACTGGGATCATGGAGATATGGTGGGATGACTCCTATGACTGGAGTGTTGGAATGAAAGGATACAAGGTCTTTAGGAACGACAGGCAGAGGAGACGAGGTGGGGGGTGTCACCCTCTATTTCAATGACTAGCTGGAGTGCATGGAGCTCTGCCTCAGGATGGATGAGGAACTGACCAAGAGTGTATGGGTCAGGATTAAAGGGAAGTCAGGGACAGGCGACACTATAGTGGGGATCTGCTACAGGCCACCCTACCAGGAAGACTAAGCAGATGAGGCCCTCTATAGACAGGTAGGAGCAGCATCACATTCACAAGCCATGGTCTTCATGAGGGACTTCAACTACCCTGGTATCTGGCGGAGGGACAAAATATCAGGGCACAAGCAATTCAGGAGGTTCCTAGAATGTACTGATGATAACTTACTTCTCCAAGTGATAGAGAAGCCAATGAGGAGAGGTGCTATGATGGTCCTTATTCTCACTAACAAAAGGACTGATGGGGAACATGAAGTTTAAGGGCAGCCTTGGCTTCAGTGACCATGAGATGGTGGAGTTCAAGTTCCTTAGGGAGTGAAGAAGGTGCACAGCAAGCTCGCTACCCTGAACTTCAGGAGAGCTGACTTTGGCCTCTTCAGGGATCTGCTTGGTAAAATAACATAGAATAAAGCCCTGGAGGGAAGAGGGGCCCAAGAAAGCTGGTCAATATTCAAGGATTACCTCCTACAAGATCAGGAACAACACATCCCAACAAAGAGGAAGTCAGGGAAAAACACCAGGAGTCCTACATGGATGAACAAGGAGCTCCTGCACAAACTCAGATACAAAAAGAAAGCTTACAAAGGGAGGAAGAAAAGACAGGTAGACAGGGATGGGTGCAGATAAATTGTCCAAGCAGCCAGGGACTATCTTAGGAAAACTAAAGAACTAAAGTCCTGATAGAATTAAATCTGACCAGGGGTGTCAAAGGCAACAAGAAAAGCTTTTGTAGGTACGTTGGTGATAAAAGAAAGACTAGAGAAAACATGGGCCCTCTCCAGAAGGAAATAGGAGATCTGATTACCTGGGACATGAAAAAAGCTGAGGTACTCAATGACTCTTTTGCCTCAGTCTTCACTGACAAGTACTCCAGCCACACTGCCCAAATGGCAGAAGGTAAAGGCAGAGACGGGGAGAAATAACTGCCCACTGTAGGAGAAGATCAGGTTTGAGACCATCTAAGGAACTTGAAGGTGCATAAGTCCATGGGACCTGATGAGATCCATCCGCAGGTCCTGAGGGAACTGGCAGATGAAGTGGCTAAGCCACTATTCATCATATTTGAAAAGTCATGGGAGTCCATTGATGTTCCTACTGACTGGAAAAGGGGAAACATAACCCCCATTTTTAAAAAGGAAAAAAAGGAAGACCTGGGGAACTACAGGCCAGTCAGTCTCACTTCTGTGTCTGGCAGGATCATGGAACAGATCCTCCTGGAAGCTATGCTAGTTCACATGGAAAGTAAGAAGGTGATTGGTGAAAGTCAACATGGTTTCACTAAGGGCAAATCGTGCCTGACAAATTTTGTGGACTTCTACAACAGGGTTACAGCTTTGGTGGATAAGGGAAGAACAATCGACATCACCTACCTGGACTTTTGCGAAGCATTTGACACTGTCCCACATGACATTCTTGTCTCTAAATTGGCGAGATATAGATTTGATGGATGGACCGCTGAGTGGATAAGGAATTGGGTGGATGGTGGCACTCAGAGTTGTGCTCAATGGCTCAATGTCAAAGTGGAGAGCAGTGACTAGTGGTGTTCCTCAGGAGTTGATATTTGGACTGGCATTGTTTAACAACTTCGTTGGCAACATGGACAGTGTCAGTGAGTGCACCCTCAGCATGTTTCTGATGACATCAGGCTGTGTGGTGTGGTTGACACGCTGGAGGAAAGGCATGCCATCCAGGGGGACCTTGACAGGCTGGAGAGGTGGGCCTGTGCAAACCTTATGAAGTTCAACAGGGTGAAGTGCAAGGTCCTGCACATGAGTTGAGGCAATCCCAAGCACAAATGCAGGCTGGGCAATGAGTAGATTGAGAGCAGCCCTGTGGAGAAGGACTTGGGGGTGCTGGTTCACAAGAAGCTCAATGTGACCCAATAATGTGTGCTCACCACACAAAAAAAAACAACCATATCCTGCGCTGCATTAAAAGAAGTTTGGCTATGAAGTCAAGGGAGGTGATTCTCCCCCTCTACTCCACTATCATGAGACCCTACCTGGAGTACTGTGTTCCGCTCTGAGGCCTCCAATATAAGGACATGGACCTGCTGGAGCAAGTCCAGAGGAGGCCCTGAGGATGATCAGGGGACTGGGGCACCTTCCTTATGAGGACAGGCTGAGAGAGTTGAGGAGAGAAGGCTCTGGGGAGAGCTTAGAGTAGCCTTCCGGTACTTAATGGGGGCCTACAAAAAAGCTGCAGAGGGACCTTTTACATATAGGGGTAGGACAAGGGGTAATGGCTTTAAACTTTAAAGAGGGTATATTTAGTTTAACTGTAATAAAGACGTTATTTACTGTGAGGGTGGTGAGGCACTTGAACAGGTTGCCCAGAGAAGTTGTGGACGCGCCCTCCCTGGAACTGTTCAAGGCCAAGTTGGACGGGGCTTTAAGTGACCTGGTCTAGTGAGCAGGTCTAGTCATGGCAGGGGGGTTGGAACAAGATGATCTTTAAGGTCCCTTCCAACTCAAATCATTCTATGATTCTGTAATCTTCTTGAATGTCTTCTCCGTGGAAAAACATTGACAAAAATGCTCAGTCTCAAATATAGACTCTCTTGAAAATGCTCAAATTAGTGATCGATTTATTGTTTATTTTTAATGTGGAAAAGAGATATAAAAAGAAAATAACATTATATTTAAGGCCTGATCCCACACCTGCACCTTTCCATAGAGGGAATGAGTCAGTGTTTTAAATTCAAGTGTCAGTTGAAAAGGTTTTGAAAGAGGTGGTAAAATAAATAGTAACAAATGTGTGGGACCAGATGTTACTCATGCAAGATCTCTGAAGGAAATTGAATGTAAAATCTGTAGTATGTTGCCTTATGTTTAAATCAGCCATAGTACCAAATAAGTAAAAAGCAGAAAATGTGACCTAAATTTTAAAAAGAAGTCTATGGGAATTCAAAGAGCTACACCCCAGTAAACTGGACTGGGATATAGATCAGGTCAGCTGAAATTACACAAAGAGTAGGGTTTATAGACATGTGAATAAATGTGATAAAATGAGAATGAATCCAAATGACAGATGGATGTCATGCTTCAGGAGTGTTTGCCAGTTTGTCAGTCATGAACAAGGATATGGATCAGTGTGGTCCAGAAGGCACAATCGGGCATCTGAATTTCCAGAAACTCTTAACATTAACAACAAAAGCTGTTCAGGGAAAGAAGCTGCCATGGAATACAAGAGCAGGTCGCACTGTGAATTAGTAATTGTGGAAAAGGTTAGAAGCAAAGGGTAGGAATAAACAGATAGTCCTTGGAAGAATGGTAAAATCCCAAAGGGTTTGGGCTGTTCTAACTTACCCATGAATGACATGGGAAGGAAGTGAATAGTGATGGGGTAAAGTTTTCCAATATAAAATTATTTCTTTATGAGATGTTGCAGAAGGATCTCACAAGAGTGTGTGACTGACTACTAAAATATCAGATGAAATACAATATTAATATATGCAAATCAATGCACTCAAAAAAAACCACTAAGAATACATACAAGTGGACAAGTGCTAAATTAGCTCCAAAAAGGACCTTGAAATCACTGGGGACAATGCTATGAAAATATCTGTTCAGTGCTAAGGCATCAAATCAGGATAATATTAGTGATTATGAGGAAAGTAATAGAGATATCAATTCTGTGATGTTTAAAGTTACAGGGTGCCTTAACTTAAAAAAATATTAAGAGCAATTCTGGTCATCCCATCTCAATAAAGATATAACAGAATTAAAACCAATCCAGAGAAGAGTGATGATGATTAGATACATGGAACAGTATCCATATGGAAGTTATGCAATGAAATTAGGAGCCACTGTCCTAGGTAAAAATGATTGAGAGAAATGCAACAAAGAGCTATAAAAACATTAATGGAATAGAGCTGTTGAGGAAGGAAGTAGTAATTCTTTATTTCTCATACAACAGAAGATAGAGAACAACTAATAAAATAATCACACAGAATTAAACCAAATAATTAAACCACAGATGAAGTTAGGACATGGATTCAAAAAGCAACTGTAGCAGAAAAGTTAGTGAGCAGCTATTAAATACAGTATAGAGATGAAATGTTTTGGTCAGGTTGTCCCTAAAGGTGCAAAATATTTAGACACTGAAAGTGGTACAAGTGGAAGAATCACTCTATGTACCTCATCTACCCTTATATTATTTTCTCAGGCACCTCTCACTGTGTGCAGGAGAAAGGACGGGGCTTCAGTTTGATACAGACCTTATGTCCTTCCACTCTTCAGGTGCTTTCATCTGCTTTCATCCAAACACACATTATAATTGAATCAATGCAAACCTGGGGGCTCTGGAGCAGGTAACAAGGTGACCTTTTCAGAGGACACACAGTCCTTAAAATATTTAGCTGTGTTAAGGAAGTGAATCCCTCTATAAACAATGCTATTAGATTTACAGGATATGGTGTACACTCATTTGTAAGTAGGTTATACTCATGTATCCACCATATCCCCTCACACACTGCATCTGACTGCATGAAACCATATTTTAACCTCACATGAACCCATTTTCTTCTGCATTATTCTACGAGAATTTCTATGGTATCCTTTACTGGAACTCATCTACTTCAAAAAAACCCTGTATTTTTTATAGAAAAGAGGTTTCCTCTTGGTCACATCAGTTATTTGCCCTACTATAGCACAGTGGGCAATTGCAGAGGCAACAATGAGCATCAGGGAGTGAAAGGTAGGTGGTGACTATGTCAACACTGCTGCCAAATGTGTTTGTCGATCTACCACCTTGGTACATGTCATATAATTAAGGACAGAAAATCTGGCCCTGAATTATTTATCCTCATTCCACTATGCATTCACAGTCATTGACTATGGACAGAAACTGTGCTCCTCTTAATTGCTGTCCAAATCTCTTATCTCACAAGACACCAACAGTTCCCATCAGTCTATGCTGAATAAGTTAATGTGTTTTGCATCATGATCTGTTCCTTTAATAAAGATTCCGGTCTCCCTGGGCTTAGCTCAGTAGCTCTGCATTACACATAATCTCCTTAAGCAGAGAACAAAAAAATAGGTTAAAGGAATGCTAAGGCAAGCTCATAACCACAGGGAGATTCCCAGTGCAGGCTGCAGCTTTTGTTAACGAAGCATAGCAGGTCACACCGGACCTCTGGGTTTTGCCTGCATCAGGCAACCCCCACGTAAACCTGTGAGGTGCTTTGCTCCTTCAGGACCCCTGCAGTGGCAAGAGTGCTCAGGTCCTCAAAACTGCTAAGCACCTTCAAGGACTGGAATATGATTATGAATTTTATTTCTTTCATTATCTACTTCCACCAACCTAACATAGTTTTAATTAATTTTATATGTGGTTTGTATTATGTTGGGTTTTTGTTACTTAGGAACTTTCAAGTTACAGGTAGATAAATCATTGGAAACATAATATTAATGCAGAAAACTGTACAAAACATGATGACCATCCCTAATAAACTTGGTTTGCACAGAAATACTCATATAGCCATACCTTTCTCTCCTGCAAATGCCTAAGTTACCTCACGTGCCAGTGACAGAAAGGAAAGTTTTCAGGACTGTCATTGGCTATTCATGTGCCACACTCTGTTTTGCAGGAGACCCAAAGCAGAGCATCATATATTCAAAACAACACACCTGCGGTTGGTACTAATGTCTGGAACTAAATACTAGCATCATTCTGGAACCATATTTTTTATTAAAACTAAAAAATAAATTTCAGTAACAGGAGATGTTTATTTCTGTGGACACTTTTATGTTTTTAATAGAAAGTTAGAAATTGAAAATTTAGCCAAGAAGAGCTCTGTTCCCTCATGGAAGATGTAGTTTGCTAGTTCATTTCCAATGCCCACATTCTCCTTCACATACCCTGTCAAACCATAGCCCCTCCACGCATTATAGACAGGCAGTCCACAATGGAAAACTTCTCAGAGAAAAACCACCATATGTAATCTAAGATATAAATTGTTACAGTGGGAAAAAATTAGAAATTCCCTTGGAAAGAGACAGTTTTTATGAAAAAATCTTCTCTGTCTAAGGCCCAATTTTCTTTCCACCACATTTAGACAACAGGGATGTAATTGAAAGGAAATACAAGAAAATTAAGTTTACTCATTCTTGATCAATCCTGATAGGCACAACTGGAGAATTAATCTGCTGTGATGACTATACCACTGCTAAGATTATATAGATATTACTTACCTACATGATGTGTAAATTCACATCCTGGTTTTCCATTCATTTTGGTGACCAGATCCTGCAAAACTCCTGTTTTCTTATGATCATTGTACTCTAGGTGTTCTCACCACGCAAGCTGCAAGGGATCTGAGTTTCTTTTTCTCAGTAACATGTTTTAACAGTGACCTGAGAGCTATTTATATAAGAAAAAAAAAAATAGCATTAGGAAAAAAGGACTTAAACCACCACACAGACTATACTCACCTTCTTATAACCCTAACATAATGTCTTTTGCAGACGCCCTTATCAGGCTCATGCATCACCATTTCCATGAAATATGATTGTCTTTTATTTATTTGCAATGCTGTAGACATGATCATCTTTATGATTACCTCTTTATAACCTGTAAATATTTACTGGATGTTGGCTTTACATAGGACTTATCATGAGCTTTTATATCCATCTTGGCATTCTTTTGTAGGCATGCTGTTACTACATCCAGCATAGATATAGAGATACATAGAGATATAGGTATAGATACAGATATAGGTCACATGAAGGTAGATATTCATCCTAGTTAAAATGCAGCTGGTATAATTCCTGAAAACTGATATATTCAATAAACTCATATTGACAAGTCAATAAAGGTTGTCATAGATACGCTTCAATATTCCTTACATTTGTTTGGGTCTAGGTGAATTTCTGAAGGATTCCCAGCATTATGTATGATGGTCTTAGAGACCTTCTATTATATAAAGTCCGTTATAAACTGATGAACTGTAGTAATAATATAGGACTGATCTCCAAGATTCAGAGAAGAAAACATTTAAATGAGCAAAGCTGTTGTAAGTTACAAAGACAGACTATTTTAAAGCATCAGGTTATGAGGAAACATTAAAAAGCAGAATCAACTTTAACAACTGAGAATCATTTTTATGATAGCCATAGGTCGCTATGAAACCTATTCTACACACTCACTTAAATCATGATAGTTTTTGTGGTAATTCTCAGTTGTGCTGAGAATATCTTTACAACGATAAGAAAAGGAAGCAATAAATAGACAGACAATAACTCTGCTTTAGATATTTTCCATGAAAGAGTTTGAATCATTTGTAATTTATATTCAAATTAAGAGTTGAAGAGGAAATTTCCAAGATTAAGGTCAGTAAAAGACAAATAGCTATTAAATATTTTCAGACACTGGTTCAAAATGCATGGTACTTTGATGGAATCTTTATACAGCAAGCATGGCTTTGGTCATTTTCCCAAGGAAGACTGTTGGATCTGAAGGGGGAACCACTCTGTAAAGGTGCTAGATTAGAAACCAGGAGATCTGATCTCTCTTTCTAGGTTTACCTATGGAGTGGTGATAGGCATTTCAGCTGCATGTAGGTTTAGCATCGGGCTGATGTGTTCAGTATATCTGCTTGTCTGCCACACAATCTCAGCAGCCAGTAAAGGCCTTGAGTGTGTTCATGTCTGATACTAGAGATCCCCAACACCTAGGACTGTACTTATGGCATGCTCAGGAACATACACTCAGCAAATACATATTACAGTTTATAGACCCCTTGTGCTTTCAGGCCTCAGTTCCTCTCTCTCCTGTTCCTTCAAATAATAAGTGTGCAGATGAGCAGTTCCACTGAGTTCAGCAGGGATTATTCATCTGCTCATCCCTCCTTGAACACACCTGGACCTAGGCTTGTAGGTAGCTCTAATTTTATGAAGATGTATTTATTTGAGTTTATTTCATTCCCAGAGAAATAATATTTGACTGAGGGAATTAAGTGCCAGTTGTTTTCTTTACTGAATTGATGACAGTGAAAACAAAAGGATGGGGAGGAATAGGTTATTTTTTAAAACCAGTTTTTAACAGAATGTATAATATAATGAAAATATTTCCTATTTCTGATTTGCACTGAAAAAAAACAAAAAACAAACAAATAAAATAAAAATTACCTTTTTATTTTTCAGTGAAAATGCAACTGGTCTGGTCTGTGAAGTACAAATTGGAAGACTATATATTATGAGTCTTATGACAGAAATGTTAACACTGCAAAGGCATCCTTTCCCATATAGAGTCCAATAACTGTTCATTCTGATATTTCTTCTGACTAATATGTAGTAACCTAGCAATACGTGCAAGATTTTGTAGTATTTTAGTTATGTGAAAGAAAAATTTCCATGAACATGTGTTATACTATTAAGCATTTTCTCTCAAGGGCCAAAGCCAATTTTATGGTTTATCATTTTTTTCCTGCAATACCACCTGCCCTAAGTAGATGGTCAGATTATTTCCATTTCTTTCACCTCCTCAGAGGTTTGTATTGTTCCACACTGGTAATATAAGAACATCCTATTTTCCACCTCCTGCAACCCTGGTACTCTGTATAGTTTATACTATCTACAATTGATTTCCCACTGATAACTCCCATATGACCCAGTGAGCTGTCAGGCACGTTACACTCTAGATGCCTGGTGAACCTCAGCTGCTCTGGCAGGCTCAAGAAGCTTGCAGACCATAGAATTCTCTTCCCAGAGAAAAAAAAAAAAAAAAAAATCCCATCAAATCTTCCCAATTCTCTTTATCTTTATTTGGTTAGCATTTTGTTGTGCATCATTCATCAGCTCTTTTTTTCCCCCTTCATATTAAAAAAAAATCATTTAAGAAAACTCTTCCAAGTGTAATTAATCCTGTTCACTTAGATTCAGAAGCCAATAAAACAAACACAGATTTAAACAATGACAGAGAAAGTTAAGGTTAATATTGAAGAGATTAACAAATTCCCTGGTGTAAAAAAAGGTTCAAAAAATAACGTTTTTTTTCTCTTCTTACTCTGTCTTCTCCAGACATCCTGACCAGCTTATTTTATAATTGTCTCCCTCAGTTCTCATTTGTGTCACAGGTACAGCTGTACCCACTTTTGCCCACTGCTTGTCTCCTAAAGAAAATACATAATATGAATTACAAGGGTTGTAGTGTTGCAATATAGGCAGTTATCATTAGCTTTAATCAGGCCATGAGAACATATCAACCTTTTATAATAAGGGGTGAGGGGTTCTTCCAAAAATATCTGGGTTTCATAGAAAACAAATAATAGTTTTCAAAATTAAAATATATCTTAGTGCAAACATTTTATGCAGAATTTTTTATTAAGTTTAGGGAAAAATCTCTTTGTCTTAAAAAAATTTTTTTTTTGAAAAATTATGTTTTCATAAATACAGATCACAGAGGGGGGAAAGGTTCAGCCATCCCTATAAAAAGCATTAATACTGTTAGTGAGTTTGATAAATTAGTAATTTGTAAGAGAACTGAGAAGGCTGATATGACTTTAACCTGAAAAATTATTAGCAAAATTAAACTCAGCTAATATTCAATTGCTAATATGAAATTAAATTATAAACACGCATGAAGTTAAGCACATGCTTAACTGCTTTGCTAAACTCTGATTTTCAGAGTTCAAGATCAAATAACAGCAAATATTTTTCTTCATATTTTGTGCATAGAATGAGAGACACCTGAAGGTAGCTGGTAGGTTGATTAGTATTTGAAATAACAGACTATTAAAATGTAAATTAAATAAATGCTACTGCCTGGAAAATAAATGAGTTTTTAGTAACTGTCATCAGACCTGGATTCCACCTTCAGCCTCTCTGAGCTCTCTCAGCTGGATTCCAGCCCAGATGAAGTGGGCAGGAGAGCACAGGAACCTAATGAGAATAAGTGGGAATTAGCTTAGCACTCTCACACAGCTAAATTATCCAAAGATTAGTTACCTGTTTGGAGCAGGCTACCCAAGGATTTATTCAGCAGAGGAGCGTGCAGGCAGAATTCCAGCATTTTAACCAAACAGGTATTTGACATGGACTTAATAGAAAATAATTTGATTTGCATTAGGATTCTCCTCAGCAATGCCTCAAAGCCTAGCTTCTTCCTTGGAAATCTCCCAAATCCTAGCCTGTGTGAAGAAACATGTGACTGGTCTTAATGTGTGAATCACAGCCTCTTTGTCCCTTTCATCTTTGCATCTAAATGTCCAGTGCGCTTGCCTAGCAAAGTTTTGGGTGCAGCTCTGCAAAGTGGTAACTTCTCAGTCCTGAAAATTCAAAGCAGGGTTGGAGATGTGTGCTGAGCATGGTGCTCTGGGTAGATTTGTGGGGGGAATCCCTCCTACAGCTGTGTCTGGGACAGGGAAGAAGTAGACACAGCTTCAGTGGGCTGGCAAGGAGTAGCACAATGGTCACACCTGCACTTAGAGAACAGACATCCCACCATGCCAGCATCACCAAGAAGTCACAGAAGGTGGTGGCTGTCCTGCCCTCTCTAGGAAACTACAGCACTGTCTAGACAGGCACTAGACAAGGTGACATCTTAGCAAGTAGTGCAGTCTGAGGTTGTGAGAAAGCGCTAGGTGTTCATTGGGTCCCATCAGCTCAATCCATTCAAACACCATGGCAAACGCTGGTATACATGTGGCACAGGGGAACACACTGAAAATGCAGATCACAGTCCTGAGAAATTGAGCACAGTCCACAGGGTGGATTGTAGAGCTCCACTGACTTCCGACTTCTGTGCACATTTGTACAACTTTTTTAAACTAACACTTTCAACTTGATTATTGAAAGTTTGTTGAAAGTCTGTGTGCCCAAGATCTCATGTATTAGTTTATATGTGTCAGAGGAAATAACTGTCAATTCAGCCTTTGGCTCATTAATTCAGCCCTTAATTCAGGTACAGTCTTCTGCCACAGACCAGAGTCCTACACAGCTAACCTGGAGTGAATATGAAGAGATTCCAAAAGCCTATGAAGCTATATATTTCACCTAGAGAAATGGATCTCTAATAACTGTAACCATTTTTAATAACAAACTTAAACTGATTTTCTCTTAATAGTGCATCTTCCAATATGATTAATATGTCTAAGGGGTAAAACAAAGGCTCTTCTGAGTTGCTGAAATACAACATAGGTACAGGGCAAAGCTCTTTGTACTACTAAATAACAACTCTTGGTGCTTATTAGGGAAAATAGTTTCCTGTTTGCTTTAAGCTGACCTAATAAAGTAGCAAAGTGGATGAGAAAATAGGCCTCTCTCTGCTGTAAACTGTTGAGTTTTACCCTCACTAACATAGAAATGCTTGTTGCCAGAAAGCTGAATAATGATGATTTTTTTGACAGAGATACAAAAAAGCACAGAGAGTAATACACTATTATTCTTACTCTTCCTGCAAAATATCACAGAAGATTAATTGTCCAGATGTTATAGTGCAGTTGTGGGACCTGGGAGACAGGCATTTATTTTTGCACAATACCACAGGCTTCTTGACTGACCTTAGGAAAAACTTTCTATGAATAACATTTTACAAATTATATAAATACTTCATAACATCTACACTCTGCACTTCAGACAGCTAATTTTAAGTTTCATTGTCAGCACCAGAGATGAGTGCCTCTCTTCACTGATTTATAGGAAATTTCTGACTTTGAGCTTCTTAATGGCATCTAAGGCATAACCCTATCATAATCAAAGATAAATGGTGTGAAGATTCCCCTTAGGGTTAAAAATCCATAAATGAATTTAGGTTGCTAGTTCATCTGTTTCTAAAACTAAGTAATCATAATATACAGCCTACACAAAGGGGTAAATAGTCAGTAATGTAATGAAAGTACTTTGAAATTTAAATTTTACAGAAACACAGATACAGGAAGTTACATTTGCCACTGATACACAACTTCTCAGGCATGCTGTCGTCAACCCAAATCCTGACTAGGTGGAGCCAGCAAGTCCCTTTTGAAGTCCTGCCCCTGAAACTGAAATAAATAATAATAATAATAATAATAATAATAATAATAATAATAATAATAATAATAATAATAATAATAAAGGTATTACCAGGAATGAACACGAGATTGATATAATTAAAATCAAACTGACATTAGTGAGCTTTATCCAAAGCAGATCGAACTGTTCAAAGAAAGATATGACTTTGGCTGGGTACGAGCTAATAAGAATAGATTCCTTGTTGAGAAAGAACATGTGTAGAGCCAGAGGAAAACAATAAGCCATCATTTCACCCCCTGTCTACAGGTGGGATTAATTTCTTAATCTTTTTCAAAGCAGTCAAGTTGCTTATCATATAAATTTGTCATGTAATAACATAATCTTTTGTCCACTAGAGTCTCTGGATAGTCCTTCATCCCCCACTCCGCTGCCCAGCCATCACTCCCACCAGCCAATCGTCCAGTACTGTAGGTCACAGCGCTGGATCAGACACAGCTTCATGTAAAAGGCAGGTGTGCCTCCCCAGAGCTGTAACAAGGGGGTGAGGTGGGAGTTAGCACATGCACAGCTGTGTGTCTCAGAGACTTTGCATGAAACTTGTCAAGCCTATTGTGGGGAAGGTCTCCCCTAAAAGGTTGTCCCTCAAATTTGTTGGGCAGTTGGTATGAAGGAAATCTTGAGTTATGATGAAGTTTCTCTTGCTTTTGTCCCGTATCTTCCTTAGCAAAAAAAAAAAAAAAAAACAAAACAAAACAAAACAAAACAAAACAAAAAAAACCAAACAAACAAAATAAAAAGATTATTCTTTGGTTCCAATAACTAATTATCTAATCACTTATAAAAATCATTGTTTTAAGAAATACATTACTACAATCACAGGCAGAAAACCAATGTTCCTTACAAGGAGAATCATAGAGAGGTGAAGAAAGCTTTACCTTTTCATAACTACTGCTAATAATAATCTAATGAATCTAGTGAGTTTAAAGTGCCGGCTATAGTTTCTGTCACCTTGAATCCAATAAAAAATGAAACCACTATCTGTGGCAAGGGCTTGTCTTTGTTATTTGCCTTTGGACACTTTCACACAATAGAACTATGAACCATGACTCAGATTTCTAAGCACTATACACAAATAGCTGTTATCTGATTAGAAAGTAAAGACTAAGCTCATGTCTTTAACGTGAATCTGATTTTGCTCAGTTTTCACAATACATTCACAACCTGAATAAGAGAGAAAAACACACTTGGCAAAAAAAGAGATGATGACCCCTTTACCTTGAAAATATCATTTGAATTCTAAGAGCACAAAGGAAGAGAAATTAGGCCTGGTTTTTATCTTTACCTGAGCTTGATTAGGTCACAGAAAGTTCAGGTAATACTCATGCATCACAGCCACAATCATCACAGCAGTAGAGAAGCTAACGAAAAAGAAAGAAATTAATAGAAATTAAAACTTTTTAACAAATCTTCCAGCTGCCTGATTGCAAAGAAAAGGTTAAAAATAAAAACTGTCTCGAAGTATATCGAGACATTCTGTTCTGATTAGCATCCAAATTATGTAAGTCAGCAGCACTGCCAGTGAAAACTATTACCTGAGAGCACTCCCCTGATTTAAGATGTTTTGAGAGGAAAGCTTTAATTTAAAAACTGTGATGACCATGCATTTAAGTATTTTAAATTACCATTATCCCGCATGAGACTGCATAAACAGTCTTCCTTGTCTTCCTTCTTTCTGAAGTGACTAGGGATTTTTGTTTGTTGCTCTTTTTTTTTTCTCTTTTAACTTAATGCCATTGCAAAGTAAGGTTGTCCAAATATACTAAAGAGGTTCAACAGACAAAGCTGGTATTTGCTACCATTTGCAAATATTATTATTGATAAGTAGTGGATGGGGTGTGAGGGGCAGGAAGATGACAAGTGGTTAATTCTGGAGTGTTCTCATTTTCCAGAATTGACTGGCCACATTGGATTCTATGCTTTTTAAAGACACCCAAGATGGAGTCCCAAAATTAAGGAGCACAAAAACATTAGCTCCTTTTTAGTATTGTGTTTATATTTTTAAGTCTTGACTCGGACTATCCAGGTTTCCCAGTAGCCTGTTGAGCTGAAGGGCATATCATATAGCACTTCATGGCCTACACAGAACCTTTTAGTCTATACAAGCAGCTGGGATTATTCGTGCTATTGGAGATGCCACAATTGCCCATTGCTTAGATTAGGTTAACCAATGGAAAATTCAGCGTAGAGAACAAAAGAGAACAGGACTTACAGCTCTAGTAAACTGTCAGCTGTAGGAAAGAGGCAATGAACTCCTGGCTTAGAAAATCACACAGAAAAATGGACATCACCGTATTAGGTAGCAAGACAAATTTTCCCACCAGCTCTCTAAAAAGGTTTTACATTTATATCTGGTTTTGATATCTCAGAATCTGATGTCTTTCCTGACTATAAATACACTTGCACTATAAATATACCTATCTTCTCTTGCAAAATGTTTTGAAATCTTCTGATGAAAATCACTAAATATATAGCCTTCTATTTTTGGAGAAGCCTAAGGTGAGATAATGCTCTCTGCATTGAAATTGCATGGTTCTGTAGAGAGGGTTGGCCTCACATCAGAGCTGTTTGCACATTAAAAAGATCTGTCAATCCCACCACTGCTGATCAAGGAAAACCGGTAAATCAGCTAGCAGCAGTCACGGCTGGGGAAAGGAAAGACAACAGCAAAATTGCAACAAAGCAATGACATTGATTCCAAGCTGGAACATGAGTTCTTTCCTCCTGAGAAATTCAACATGCCAAAATATCTTCATGCTATTCTTGATTTAGCTAATGCAAATGTAGACAGAAGTGACACCAGATGAGTCAGGCACACCGTCTGGACTCAAATTCTGAATTTGGAAGTGACAAACTCACAAAAGTTTGCTTGGATGTTTCATTTCAACAGTTAAAGCAAAAGCCAAGTGTCCCATTTATCTTTCAGAGAATTTGAACATATCCAGAGGTTAAGAGGTTTGCTGAAGAGGTGTGCTTCTGAGATTAAATAAAAATTATCTAAAAGCTCCAATTTTAACCCATGTTAAATTAGTGGAAAGGGTTAGCAGAGACATGCGGAAAGGACTGTTACGGAAACTGTGTGCAGTGGTTGCTTTCTTCCATCCACTGAAATGTGTATACTTAGGTTTGACCAAGTAATGGTAGATAATGTACATTCATTGTTAGCCACTGAAATCTCAGAAACCAGTTATTCCATAGTTATAATTGCACAGAAAGTGTCAACAAACAGAAAAACACAGGCCTCATTCTCTGACAGACCTACAGAGTCCCGATTCTAGTTGGACTGCCATGAAAGGACAATGACATGGCCTGTCAGACACCAGCTCACAAGGCCGTTTGGTGTATTGTATCTGCTAAGATGTATGGTTGTACAGCACCTCACACAGCACATGACTGAAGGGCTGAGCAGTCCTGAATATCTTACTTTTGAATCTCTCTCTTGTGGTTTGTAAAATGATATTTTAAATATCACTAGCAAAGAATAATAGGATCTTCCTCACTACTGAACTTGTTTCTTCTGCTGATTTCCCTTTTTGTCTCAATTCTTTTACTCCATAAAGGCCTCACTCTACGTCTATGTTAGAAAAGAATATCTACAAGAACTTAAACCAAAAATTCTCAATTCTGTTAAGCATTGCACTCTTATCCACACCCTAGCCTGTGAAAAAATGGCTACGGAAAATATGTATCTAATTGGGATGTACCATTTTCAAAAGAAGTCATCTGATCTCCACACTCCATTTAATATATTATTCCACTAAGGTAACTCTTAGTAAGAAATCAGAAAAATCTTTCCTATGAAGTGAGTGGGAGGAAGAGAAATACAACCATGGTCAAGGTAAAATGAAGTGATTAATGATCTGAGACTTAAAAAAATAAAATTGTAGCCAAAAGACGTATGCTGTATCATGTAATGGACAAAAGATTGCAGTTTAAGTATCTGAATAATTACTTTGTTTGGAACAAGAATGCACAATGTTTGATAATCCTTTCTGAATAATTGTAGTATTTCTCCCAGAATTTGCGCCTGGTAATTGACTAGTCTGAAGGTTGCTATGGTAAACACTTACCTTACACAGTACATAGTGTAGACATAGGATACAAACTAGAAGGGAGACTGGTGTCTGTAAAATACCTTATGATTTTTTTCATGTATATTAATTGTCAAAGATATTAAGACAAGAAGAGAAAAAGGGATCAACATAACTAAGCCGCCTCTGCCTACTGATGTCAACGGAGTTGAAAAGTCAGAATTTGACTTGAAGATATTTACATCAGGATTAATAGTCATTAAGTTATTAAATATGCTTTTCTCCCATCTTGAAGTGCTTGCCATCTCCTTGAGAAACTGTTATTCTGACAAGATTTTCTTTTTCACTGACACAAAAGCATTCAGAGAGATGTCAAAATACTCTTGTTCTCATCTTTATTATTGTTTATTACTGATGCCAGGTAGATCCTTAGACACAAGGTTTTTGATGCTAGGCATTGTAGAAAACAGGAACAAAAAGGTATAAGATAGATAGCAGAAGGGTGGAGACACAGTTCAAGGAAACAGTAGGAAGTATCAGTTTAGTTGATCATAATAATGAGCATGATGTGGTTGTATCCATCACATGGCCTGCCTGTCTGTAAGAGTTTTAGATATCACAACAAGATAACATTTACAAAGGATTTCAAAGAAACTAACAGTACTCAGACTGGCGGACTCAAGGGAGACTGTCACCTGGATAGAGCTGTTCCTGATTGACACCACAGTGAGGAAAAGACAAGTCTCCCACAGTTCGTAGAGATGACATCTCTTCACAAGACCTGGCTTGGGCTTATGATTAAAGTATGTTCAGTATTCGATTATTGATCTCTGATGGCTTTTGATAATCTGGAAAGGAGATGGAAATTTTCTGGACAAGTTTATTTTTTTAAATTGTTACCATTGATTTTAACCATCTCTAGTGTGTGTTTACTGTCCACTATAGAAGCTTATGAGAATATGATAGTGTCACTGGCACTGTGGACAGAACAGATTTGTAAGAACTGTTCTTCTACACTAATCCCACTTGTCTCTGATTTAACGCATTTTAAAAATTCCTTTTGTGAGACTCCCCATGTAATAAACTATAGATAGGGAAAACGGCTAAAAGTCTGCTGTACAAGTTTCCTGCAAATGAAGGAGTTCTTTCCAGTATCTTCTTGCTGGAACAAATGGATGTGGCATCACATATCATGGGAGCACAAAAAGAAGAGATTAAAGATAGACCCTAAAAATGGCAGCAGAAGATCATCAATAGCATCATTTTTAATGAGAGATTAAAAATGTAAGAAACAGTACTATATTGATGACATGTAAGTAGCCAAAGCAAATCATAAAGCTAAAAGCTAGAAAAAGGACACTCTATGATCAGTGGAACTATTGGAGGAAGGTTTCCCATGCACTGACATTCTTTGTCACTTCAATAGCCTGCTCTTGCCTGTTTCTCAGCACTTCCAAAGCCGTCTCCTGAGCCATCTCACTGACCTGACCCCACAGCTTCTCCTAAACACCTCTTTTTCTGCCATACCACACACATACCCATTGAGTCAGTCATTTATATAGTGCCCACATCTTTTTATTGTGGGTGTAAAGCTGCGTATGTTGAACAGGGACCAGTTGCACAGTTTTCAATATCTGCATAATAATACTAAGAGAGCATGATGTAAGGCATTGATATACAGGTCTAAAACAGATACACAGTCCATTATTATATTTTCACTTCAGCCTGGTTTTCAAACAAGGACAGAAACACAGGCAGTTTAAATGCATACAGGGAATAAAAGACTCTACCTCTCATTATCAGAGGTGTCAATGAGTGCATTGGAGGTGGATCCCCACTGGCTTTGCACAGACTTAGGTGTGCCAGACAATATTTTTCTATTATAATCTATTACTAATTTACAGAGAACACAGACTTTTTAGATGCTTCACTGCACTATCTTATCCTGTCTGCAAGAAGTAATAAGTAGATTCCTTGCTTTTTTTTCAGGAAAGTATCATTTTTTTATTAATTTTATAAACAAAATCCTTAGTTGATATAAATATTTCACCTGTAGCTTTCCTCTTTACTCCCCTTGTTCCTGAGAAACTTGTATTGCTTATTTTTCATGAAAGGCTTGTCAAGATGAGAAGACATCACAGAAACATTTCAAAATTTCCCTGACAATTGGCTCATTCATAATCTAATTGCGCTGGCAGGCAAGACACTCCAAAAGTCCCTCAATGTGCCATGACAGTTTTTACACAGATCTTGACAATACTTGCCAAGCAATTTTCACAGCCTTGAAGTTTCTGTCAAAAGAGTAGAGAGGAATGAGAAACCCAGGGACTTTGACCACATGAAATGCAACTCAATATTTTTTCTTCCTCCAAGCTGAAATCCTAGCCTAAAATTGTCATGTGAAAGGCACACAAGGAGAGATATTTGCTCTTCTGAGAATGTCTTCTTTTCAGAGCTTAACTAAGGTCATCCTGGGTTCAAGATGTACAGGGAAATTAAGCCCTTTTAAGTTATTATTCCCATCATAGGAAAAAAAGTTTTATCCCACATCAGAGGAAAGGTCCACCAATAGCCTTTTCCCAGTAGCACTTACTAATGGATGTATAAAGAGGATGATAAGTACAGAGCAAGAATAAGCACCACTGACAAATAGGTCCTGTTTCTATAGAGACAGGTTTCTCTTCCAACAATCCCAGTAGTAGGGTGTGGAGGGGATGGAGGATAGGGCAGCAACAAAAGTATTTGGTAAGTAAGTAAGCAACAGAAGTCTTGGTAAGCAAGCCAAGCCAGCTGATCTCCTTGCTCCATAAAATATTTGCTGAAGGGAGGCTGGGGTGGGGGAAGCCCACAGGTCTTGGACTTGACCCTAAATGGTGACACCTGAAGAAGCTTATTGTCTTCAGATCTATTGTTTCTAGCTGTCTGTCAGTCAAATAAGTTTGTATCATCTACAGACATGTTACATTTAAGTTGACTCTTAAAAGCTTTTTTTTTTCCTTGATGGAATGTTGATTATTACTAAAAAAAACGTGCAAAAAGTTACATACAAAATGACTGCATGACCTAGGGGTTATATACTGTTCATGCCTTAAACATCTGACCTCAAAGTTTATCCTCATTGCTTAATATTTTAGGTCTTAATACAGAACCAAAGAATTACTGATAAAAGTCAGAGTATGAGAATGAATGAATTCACTCTGCTTTTGCCCATCTCCTTCAATTTGCTTCCATATTGTATTGTGCAAGCTAATATAGACTTTCAAAACCACAAGAAAAGGAAGTGCAAATAGGAATACTTACTGTATTCATTCTAGAAGTCTTCTGAAGACCTTTTGAATGCTCTTTGAGGGTTTGGGACACTTAAAGAAAAGAAGCAATACCATCTGACACAGATAACAAAACAGGCACCACATTTGTCACTTTATGACATTAAATATTACAATCAATAGAAGTGTCAGCTGTATCGCATTAATATCAGAGCAGGTAGACTTACATGATCACTTGGTTGCTATGTCAGATTTCATCATGCTTAACAATAAAAGAGCTTAAGGCTGCCTGCTCCAAGAGAGAAGAATGCAATCTTTCAGTGGCACTAATCAGTTAAGATGGATTTTGTAGGAAATAATAATAATAATAAAAAAAAAAAAGAATCACAGATTTCACAGATTTGAGCATATTTAATATTTTCAGTAGGAAATGTCTCAAAAGAAAATTCAGTCTCACACTTCAGATATATGTCTGAACAAGTAGAATTAATTTTTGTCTGGAAGGGAAGGGCTCTCCTCTCTCATCTAAACAGGGAGTGAATAGAAAGCTTAGGTTAGATGCTAGAGTTAGGTGAAATGACTCCCCTAAGATGTCTCTTTCTACCTAAACCCTGTTCCCGCTACTGCAGATGGAAATTTCTGAGTCTCACTCACAGATGACCATGCCCTCCTTCCAGGAATACTTCATTTTGCTAGCATTTATACTGCATAGAAAAGCAGTGAAATGGCTCAGAAGAAGTCTTTTCAAGTGAATCGGAACAGCATTATGTTGTCAAATATGCCTCACAAATGACTTGTGGCTTAAATGATTTAATGACACAAAGTTGCTATTTCATTGGCTGGACAGATTTGGTCAAATGCGTTAACAGCACTCGCAAACATTAATACCAATTCCAAGTGGCTATTCAATTCCATGTTCATAGCCCTTGTTATTCAAGTTGCTGTGTGACTGTCAGAAGAAAACAGATTGCTGTTCATTTTAATCAGTCAGATCACAGTTTTATTGAATGTGCCTGTTTGATGTGAGTGCATCTTGCGCAACTGAGCGAAATGAGACAAAAAGAGCAATTTTATACCACGTAGATAATAACAGATGTGCCCCTCAGAATTCATTATAGAAATCTGTTTTGCAACCGTATGTTCCACTTCATCTGAAATCCTTTTGTTCTCATCAGCCTCTTCCTGTGTGAAACTACCACTTTGCATTTTATAAGCATCGACTAATGGAATCTGATACTACTTTGTCCATATCCTTGGATCCCCTGCTAAATATTGAAAACTACAAAGTCTAGTTTTCCATAAGCTACTAAAATAGCTTCCATGTAGTCACCTGTTTGTAAAACACCAGATATTTTTACCCTCTATATTACTATATGCTCTTTAAATATCACTCTCTAATAACTGAGAAAAAATGAGAGATTTAACAGTAAACAGTTTTTTAAATATTTTATTTCCTTGGCTTTTTGTCCTGCTTTACTCTAAGCCTTCAGGGTGAGCACAGCTCTGTGAAATCTCTGCTCAGCCTTGTTGTCATTTTAGTTTAAGTTGTGTTCAAATCTGTAGCCATTCAGATTCCCTTAGGACTTATATGTATGTGTATGAATCAAAATTACAGGTATCATATGCTGCTTCTTTTCCTCATAACCTTTTTTAAACACCTACGTGACTATGCTGACTAATATGTATTTTACTGGCTTGATCCTTAGCTGATATATATTCAAGTGGCTCCACAGATTTTAATGGAGTTAAGCCAAATTACATTACTCCAATGGTTTGGCTGAAATCCTATCCCCTTTGACATCATTGGCAAAGTTCCCGTTGTCTTCAGCAAAGCAATTATTTCAATGTATATATGTTCGGCATATAGAGATTCTCCTCAGCAGAAGGTCATGCAGTCAGGAGAGTGGTATAATTCCTTAGTTAGAGGCATCATATTCATCCTGTGAGGTCTGTTAGAGGTCAGAACTAAAACATTATTTTGTTGACTAGACAAAAGGAGTAGTAAAGGAAAAGTTGAACAAAGATGAATTAACTTTTGCAAAAATTGTTCAAAGATGTTTCAGTGTAAATTTGAGCAGTAACTCAGAGCATTTCCTTAATTTTCTTTGTCTTCCTTATGAAGTCACTGACTTCCTTAAATATGTCCCTTTAGCCTTTCTGTAATCAGAAATCATAATTTTCTCTGGGTCAAGCCTGCAGGCATATGCACATCACAAATTTGTCAGATCAAGCTCTGGGACACAGTCATATATCTCTATCCGCTTCTCACAACCCGCCCATGTAGTACCCTAACTCTATTCAAGGGCACCTTGCAACTCCTTCATCCTTCCTTGATGTCATCTGAGCCATGCTCTTGGAGGTCCTGTTTGTTTTCCATATCCATATGTCTACAACATCAACAATATCAGGACCCTACTGAGTTATATTTCCCACCTCTCTGCCTTCTATGACACCTGCATGAGGTTTCTACACCCATAAATCTAGTTCTTGGCGTAGGACTTAACCTCTATAACCATCACCACCTATTCATGCTTCTGAGTGAATTCTTGCTAATGTCCCCTCAGTACAAGACCTTCTCTCTCTCCCTAAATCTACTAAATCTCTTTTCCTGCTTCACTGTAAGCTCTCAAGTCCACATCTAACTCATGGTAAATCAAAGGCTCAATTCTTCAGCCTGCATTCCCACAGGGTGCCTTATTCCTTTAGATAATCTTGCAGCATAGACTGGTGGAGAAGGCAATTAGATAATTAAATTATCTTCTGTTTTGTTTTTTTTTTTTTTCAGCCCAACTAAATATCTGATGTATGACCTTGGTCCTTCAAAATCTATCACATCTGTTTACATCTATTTAGACTAAATTTACAAAGATGAGGCAGTAGTATAGGCTTAAATAACATCTTGTACAAACAGACCCTGATCTGGGAACAATTTTGAGAAGTATTTCCATTCACTTAAGAAAAAATTTGTGGGTTATTTTTATTTGCTTGGTTTAGTTTTACTTGGCAATTTATTGGAGGGAGTGAGTTTTTATTGTTGTTGGAGTTTTTTACTGTTTCATAGAGACACTCAGATCATCTTTTTTCATTTGTTTGAAATTTCCTCTTTTCTCAGTCTGGACAGCAAATCAAAAAGTCAGTCATTCAGACAATACTAGCTATCTCTTCTAAACTCCATTGAAATACCAACAATAATAATAATAATTGATTTCCAGTCCCATTTCAGCAGAGGACGTCAGATACATAAGCTATTGCTTTGTTAGACTAGAGGTGTGCTAGATGCTAAAGGGACTGTCTCATGCATGTTTAAAGAGAACAAGGGGATTTCTTTTCTTGAAAATCTGGAGGAGCCTGTTAACACAGACTTTTTTTTAATCTGAAAGCCAGACTTTCATCAAGCGTAAATTTTGTATCTTGAGAGACAGATGTTGAGATTCTGAAACATCAGAAAAACCTTCCAGTGAAAAAAAGGTGTAAATTGCACTTGTGTTAACAGTGAACGGACAGATGCAAAATCCATATCAAAATGTTATGAATTATATTGCAGGCCTAATGTTGATTTGTGTGTGACATTAATGCTGTTGAAAACACATTGACATAAAAGCCTAATATAAACATTACCAGCTAAGGCTTAAATAAAGGCAGGAAGGTTATCATTGACAGTATGGATATAAACATATCAGTCTTATATTAGTATTATAAATAAAAAGGCTGTTAATTTAACAATGGCCATGTATATATATAAGTAATGTCAGTGCTTACACATTGCCAGCCTTTGTATCAGCATTTATATGGGATCTCATAAAGCAGTCAAATACTTCCTGTTAACTTTTAGGAAATGATAGCACAAACATGACCATAAACATGATTCTGCTGCATAAATCAGGTCTGTACATGTGTAAATTGCATTAGTAATTTATAATGTAAATGTAAGCAGAAATTGCCTGGCCAAGCATCAAAAACACCAATGTAATGAAAAACAGGCTCTGGAAATCATACCCAGGTTCTGCAGGTATGTGGTGTTAGAGCACAGAAAGCCAAATAAATTTTTTTGTAAGTGATGTTTGTCATTCTCAGGCCTCAAAGTTCTCAAAGAGTGTATATTAATGTCAGAAAGGTATACAATATGACCTTCTTAGGTATCCCCCAGCCCTAGTAATTTCTTATGAAGGCCTGGTACTACCAGAGTCAATGGGAACTCCTGAGAAGAGATTTGTTATTTCCATGGTGCCAAGCATTCATCCTACAACACATTTCTGTGAGTTCTTGTTTTTAATCAAAGCAACTTACCAGGGACCTTGGGACTATGGAAGCATTTAATGTTTGAGGAACTGAGAGACTGACAGTCTAAAGAGACCCAGATACATAATCCTCATGGCATCATCTTTCTCGTGCACTAAAAAGTTCAAATTTGCTTTTAAAACAATGCCAAAAGCTGACAACTTCACTCAGCTGTCCTTCCATGCTGTCTCACATAAGGACCTTTAAAAGGGGGTGGGGGGAACTACATATGGACCAAAGATTTTTACTTTTATGCTTCACTCTTAAAAATAATTATGCAAGGCTTCAGGGATCATTACCACAAGCAACACCACTGGCATACAACTTGAATTCTGGAATCACAGGACAGATTTCTCTCCATTAAATCTACCCACTTGATTTTTCATACCAATTGCACAGGAGTCAAAAATACTTGTAGCACTGCCTGAGCAGTACTTCTGACTCCTGTTTTGAAAAAATCTTCACTTACCCACCACAGAACAGCACTTTATTGCTCTGTACGGAGAATTAAATAATTGAACAAATATCATACCACTCCCATGACTGAGGTATTAAAGTTGCTTTAAGGAATGTGATGTTTCCTGCCAAGAAACCATCTGTTGAATGAAACATGTGAGACTAAAATGAGGCTAAAAAGGAGACTGCAGAGATGATAGCTCCAGATTGGAAGCTTCTTGGTACCATGGGAATGCTAATCAGTGTTGATCCTGACAACTGTAGGTGTTCATCTCCCAACAACTAGTAATACACTCTCATACTTTTTTTTAATTATATCTTTTTACTTTTTCAAAGGTGAAAAGCAACCTAGAGCTACTTCCTCAGCATATTTAGAGAGGAGTAAGTAAAGGAGACAGAACAATATCTCTGATAGTGTTTTAAATGATACAGTGCTGGATGCTGAGAGAAGTGAACTTGTACCAACTTCTGTTCACCCATGAGAACAATTTTTGAGACTCAAACAATGTTAGAGATTTTTATGGTGATTCAGCCTTTTAAATTTACTTCTACACTTTCTGGTTTTGTCAAGTGCAAGGAAGACACTTGCATTTGGAAGTATGGAGAAGCTCTTAAATCTTATTTCCACTCCAGTCTCCCACAGTGTAGTTAGTTAGACAACATCCCCTTGCTTGAAAAAGAATGTCTGTGTATCTTAATGCATGTTTGCAAAGGTATACCTGGACAACAAGGGCCCAGAACCTCAGGCACTGAAGTCTCTCATTGAAGTATGAATACAAGTGACTTCTGATTGATCCTACAGGCAAAACATACCCAGAAAGCTCATAGGATGCAGGAGAATTGTAGACATTTGCCTGTTCCCTTCTTTTACTTTGGATTGATGACACTGAGGCAAGAACACAGAGTTTAGATTCCAAACTGGTCAATTGCTTTGAGTATTCCACCATAATTAAAACATAATGATTTATTCTGGGGTCCTGAGATTATTTCTGGCTCTACCCTTTATGAGCTTTCTGCATCTTACTTCTATTATTTTTATAATACAGGTAGAGATATTGAACTTCTGGATAACATGCTTTGAGATACTTGGAAGAAATATGCTACATAAAAATGATGGTTTATTGCTGATGAAATTCTGAGAAGACATTCAGCAACTTATGCTGGGCTGAGATCTCACATACAACTTCTCTGTTCTTTTGTGTCACTAAGTAAAGTTTACAAATGAATAAAAGAAGTCCCTTTCAGATTCCTCCTCTAAAGAAATTTTAATTCCTTCAGCAGAATTATGACATCCACTAGTTAACACAAATTTAAAAAGGTAAAATTCTCTCCTAAACATCTTATGACCACTTGTTCCCCTTTAGTATCGCTAAGAAGAAGAGTATCACAAGATGAAGTAATTAAAAAAATCCTATCTTGTATGGAAAGCTGAAACAGTGATTTTTCACCTCCAGTGACAAGAAGCAGGCTTTTTTTTTTTTTTATCAGCCTGCACCAGTACCAGTGCAATCAGATGATGTTACTGTGATGTGCTTTCACAGTTGTTTTGACTGATTGTGCATATTGGAGCTTCTTAATGCTGACATAGTTTTTTATTAAAATCAAATAACCAGCAGAGGAAAAAAAATGAAATAAACACAAGGGAAATAGAACCTTAGTAAGGTCCATTGAACCTGCTGACCGTACAAGGTACAGGTGGTAAAGAAACTTCTTACCATCTTATACAGTCCTAAGACTGACCCCTCTCTGATCTTGTAAACATAAGTGTTCATGCTGTCTCAGGAGAGTGACTTCCAAAAAATGTCAATGTGAACCAAGGCCTTTTTAAGAAGTTTGCTGCAGGTGCTAACTGCCAGCATCTACGCCCTATGACCTGACTGTAAACCTTAGTCATGCAAAATGTCTCTGAAAGCAATTCAGGGGGGATGTTTTCATGTGGGCAGAAGAGGACTGCAGGAGTTCCATTTGGTTTCATTGATGCATCATCTGCACAGTATTACACAAGAAGATGGGAGACAGTAACTGTGGTGTCTTCTTGAAATCTTTTCTCTCCTCCAGTCATCACTGAAGCTACAGCCAGTCCGTGGAGGGGTTCCATATGTGTGAATTACATACAATTACCATGAGCTGAAGTTGATAGGAGAGAATTCTATACAGACAATTTGTTCAAAGCAAAATCTTTTCTCCTTCTTGAGGCAGGACTCTGCCTTACATGTGGTGATATAAAATGTCAACAGCAAAAAGTTACAGACAGCAACACACAGTCACTAAAACTAAAAAGAGGTATTTACAGCACATGGCTGTAGCTATCTAATATTAACATAATCACCCTCTACAGCCAAAGAATAGAGCAGCATGTCCAAAACTTTACATTATGAATATGTATCTTGTAGTTCTTACAAAAACATATGTCGCAAAGTTAAGTGAGTAAATAAACTGATCTGCCATGAATAACAAAAATGACCCTAGGACTTTAGACCTCATTAGCCTAGGTTCAAACCAAAGTGTTGAATTCCATTCTTAATCGAGTCTGCAAACATTTCTAATGAGGCTGTAAAAGGAGGGATCCTGAACATAATGGATAGCTTTTGAAAAAATCAACTATCAGAGAGAAGGAAGGTCCATCATGTAAACATCTTTGTAAGTAAATGAAAAAGACTTTAGGTGTGAAGTAAGACTGTGAGGATGTGTTTTTAGCCAAACCAGGAAGTGTATCATAACTTGTATTTTCATTTATTTAAGAAAAAAAAAAAAAAAAAAGAGTTATATAATAGAAAATGGAGTGTGGTGGGAAAATGCTGCAAGATTTATACTTGGTCAAATTACAAAATCTTGTCAAAGATTCATTTGTTTCACAAGTGGAGTATTCAAACTTATAAATGTAACTCATCTCCACACTGTGGAATCTAAAACAAGAGCATGCAGCCTCTGAAATATCAATGACTAAATTCTACCAGATAGAGTTTCCTTCACCTTCAATATTGTTACCATCATAATACCAGCAATTCTGAATGCTCATCACCATGTAATTAATAGTTTTATATCTGGCAGTCCATTCCATGACTTGGACCAAAGCTAGAGCCCTTGGACAACTTGCATATCAACTGTAAGTCTGGCAATCTATGAAAAGACTGTTTAGAGTAAAATGTAGTGTCAACCCATCTCTGTAAAGGATTGCTTTTGTTTTCCTCAGAGATGAGTGCCATTTCCATTTGGAAATTCTCTCTTCTCTTCATCATGGGTAGGTGAGGAGGAAGCATCACTGCTTAAGGTTATTTCCCTCTTGTGGAATAAATTCATAGTTGTTACTTCTTAGATTTGGTCAAATGAGATCTAATCAGCCAAACTGTAAGGGTACATAAATTTACTCATCTCATTTGTGTATGTGTTAAGAGGTCAAGAAGAAAATCTCCTAGATCTTTGGTTTCTAACTATTCAATGAATCTGCTGGTCAAACAGACGGATATCTTCAGGGAGACTGATAGAAAGTACTCAAAAACTATCAAATGCTTCAGGCTTTATACATTACTATAGGTTACTAGCCAAGTTGAAACCAGCATTTAAGCAGCAACCTATACACCTTAATTAAAGCAAGTTAATTCAAACAAAGTATTTGAGCAGTACAAAAGTTTAGTGAGGACTAACACCTAAGCTAGAGTCAAGACTAAACCTTCAATAAAGACATTTCTAATGAGCTACTGTCCTTCAGATCTAAATGAATCTAAATGGTTCCTTCTGCCTGAATTTCTTTCCTTTCCCTGACCTGGTACCTAGAGAGCCATGTAAAGAAAAAGAAGAATTGTACCAGCACTGTTAGGATACTGTGAAGAAAACAAGAAAAGCATGCAAAAGGAGTTGTTTCCTCATAGGCAGCAAGCAAAGATATAAGGAAGGCAGGGAGCAGCTCCAGATAGTAAATGAAATGCTAAGAGTATAATGAACACTGTAGATTTTACAATCTGGCCATCTTTTCATCTAAAACAGTGAAAATCATCTAAAACTGTGTAGAGAGTAGACTATATTTATGGAGAGTAGAAAACGTGTAATGCCTTAATATAACTGTACTATTAAACCACTGATAACCAATAATTATACCTTTATATACTTTGTTCTTTTGCTCAGCCACAAACTAAGTTAGAAGTGAATGAAGCCTATCAGTGTTTGAAAGATGTAGGGTAGCATATGAAATAAACTGCAAGGTGAAGGTAGTAAGCAGAAATGGGAGAGCACAGTTATATCTAAACTGCAGGACCTTGCAGCATGTCTCAGTTCCCAAATCAAGATGGGTCATCCAGCCATGTCTAGACTACTAGACCTGTGTGTAGACAAGCATGTATAGACATTTAACTTTCCTAATCCAGCATCCAGCATTCACAGAACACAAACAGAAGAAATCTGCTTTGTAAAGCAACCAAGACAGTAGGAGTCTAGGCACAGCCTTAATGGACACAGTAGTTGATAGATAAACCATTACAACATAACCAACCTGACACAGACAAACCTTGAAGATGGTGACAGAAGAAATTCCCAATTTTCACAGGTGAAACAAGGGGAGTTGTTGAAATCTGCTCCCCTCTCTTCCAGTATAAACACAGCAAGTGAAAGACAAGGCTAAGGTCATTGTTCATCTAAGAAGTTTATCTCATCAAGGTCGTCAGCAGGTATAAGTTGGGATCGATATAAATCGGGAGAAGCCCTGCCCGGTCACCTCCATGTTCTCAAATTTTGTGATATTATATTTTATTACATCTATTCTCCTTGCTTTAATAAAAAATCCCCAAACTGTATTGCTTCTACTCACAATTGAATTCAGTTGGACCAGGGCTGTTTGGGTTGGGTTTTTTCTTTTAACTGATAAATGACAATGATATGAGAGACATGGAAATGTATTTACCGTGAACATACTTCTGCCTTCTCCTTGGCTCATAAGACACAAGCAATGGTTTGCACTGATTTGGGGTCAGAAATAAGAACAAGTTATTGCATGTTAGCTGGCCCTTTGTGGTTCTCCATATTCATGCTTTTAGCCTGCAGTTCACCTCTTTTTGTTCATTTTCACTTAAAAAATTAGTATATTTGAATATTTATTCTGAATGTTTACTGTTTTTCTGAATGTCAGAATCTGGAGGGAAGTGAAGAACACAAACACACTGCCTCGCCGTAAGACCGTTTTGAGTAATCACAAACCCAGCATGTTTTTTGGTATGTGACTATTTACCTGTGTTTTGAGACTTTATTAACTGAAGATTGTAAAGTACTTAGCAATCCCTGGATAGAAGGTAGTTTATACCACGCTAAGCTAAAACATAAATAAGAATAAAATACAGGTATATGCCATATCTGGAGAATGGTCTCCAAAGAGGGAAAATCAGGGGGATTGATTTTTATGTTTATAAAAGTCAGTGGGGTGTTCTGTTCTAAAATCAGTGGCATGTGCAATGGGCTCATGAGGATGGATTGGGAAGTTAGTGTGCAGATAGATGTGGATTTACAGCTCACAAGGTACTCTGCAATAATTTGCCATGAGGGTTTTCTTAGCCTACACTGAGAATGCCTTTGTGTGCAGTAGTCTAATAAACTATTTTGCACTTGTTCTCTATTAGATAGGTTTCTTATACCCGCTGACACACCAATTTCTATGCATTACCTTTTCTGTAATGATAAATCCTGTAACAATGTCTAGATAAGTTACACATAGGTCTCTTTATATTCACCAAATATGTAGTCAGGCTGGCACTACAAGCATACGAAATCCAATTCCCCTCTGCCATAAACTGCAATGCTTCCCTGGAAGCCAAGGCAGGTCCAGAGATTCAGATCTGCAGCAAATTTGAGCTGGTTACTATGATATGGTTACTGTAGTGTTGCACAGTCTCTGAGCATCCTGCAGTTTTCTAGGGAAGAGGTCTACACAGTGCTCAAATTTAGGAAACCACAGCAGTAGTTTTATACACATTGAATGCTATGAGCAGCACAAGTTATCAGCATAGGAAGGTCCCAGCTGCCCCCCAAGAGGAAAAGAAAAGCAGCCACAAGACATAATCCTTTGCCCTAAGGTAATTCTGCCCCAGGAAATTTCACACTGGTTCTTTTCCAGGAGGAGTTTTCCTAAGGGTAAAGGAGTTTTCAGAAAGTTATGCTAAGTCAGCTGCTGCCAGACATTTGCCTAGGGGGGTCTGCAGGGCAACCCCATCCATGCAAGTTTAATCAGGCTGAGTTCTCCAGTGGCGGGTGCACTACTCCAACATGTTGTGCCATCCTCTGGCAGGTCAGTGTCTAAAATATCACTCAGTACAGTTCAAGTCCAAGAGAAAAAAGAGAAATAAATAAAAAAAAAAAAAAAAAAAAAAAAAAAAGGAAAAAAAAGAAAGTTTGGCAGCCAAAAGTGCCAGGCTAGTGGAGACACACTGTCTGCACAGCAGCTTCTCTTGGTAACGGATCTTAAAAGCTTCAGCAGTGATCTGTTATTCTTACAAGACACAACAAAGCTCCCAACAGGCAGAGAACAGCAGAATTAATGGATTGGAAAGTGAGAGTCTAATGTATGAGCTTTCAAAAGTCTCCCAAGATTAGCAGCCTCATTGTGCATATCCCGTAAGTTACTGCTATTGGGTTTTGGGTGTACGTGATACCATCAGTGGAAAAAAAGCACAAAGGTCAATATAGCTGCAAACTATCTCAGAGCATCTGGGTAATATTTCTATGGAAATCCTTTAACTCCAAGAGAAACAAATATTATTTACACAACAAAGGGCTTAAAAAATACCCAAGTAAGCAAAAGTCGGCTCAGTTCAACTACTTTACAGTTAAATCATTTTTTATTGAATTCAACTTTCATGGATCATTAGAGAGCCAGAGGCAAAACTCCAAGAGCTGCTTCAGCCTAATGAGTCTTCAGTAAATTGTTTTCTTAAGGATCCCATGCCTTCTTTCTGGTCTCTGAAAAGAAACTATGTTTTATGTAATTTTTCTTTATTTTTTCTTTTTAAAAATATCACAAGCCTTTTTATTTAATATAATTTATATCCAATGCAATAGGCTGTTGGTAGTGTGTATTTCCTTAATCTTTTTTTACTATGAATATAAATGTCTAAATACCATAGAAAAGGTACTGACACCTGCACTTACTTTCTTATGGCCAAATTATGCATTTTTTCTTTTTATATAGTGAAAACCTACTGAAGTCAATAGTTTTAAACTCCCTGATTTCACAGACTTATGTTGTTTTGCATCCTCCAAGAATCTAAAGTTATAAATCAGTGCAATCACTACTCCTAATGCCCTAACTGATTTTGGAAAACAAGACAGAGAAGTTTAATCTGTCAAAAACCTTATAGCTGATACAAATTTGCCTCTAAATGCAAATATTTATTAAAATTTAACCCTATCAATTTAACAGGAAAATGGAGAATGAGTTGAAAGTTCATACTTTCCATACCAAAGAAAAATTTGACATCAAGTTCAATAAAATCCCTTCTATCACCAGGGCCAGGGCATGCCAGTATCTGCAGCCAACAATGCAGAAGGGACTGATAGAACTGGAAGCACGTCCAGCCACCCGCGACTGCCTAGCTCAGATGCCCGGACACTTATTTACAGCTGGGTATGCTGCAGGTAGTGTGTGGTGCAGAGCCAGAGTGAGCTCTGAGTTCATGCTTTGGGTTTACAGTCAGATATCTTAATTGCTCTGCTGTTGTGCCTAATACATCCCCAAACAGCCTGTCCCTGCATCAGAGAGTCACCCTGAGAAAAAAAAAAAAAAAAAAGGGGATGCCAATCTGGGCAGAGAGCTCCTTCATCAAAGCAAAATTACCTCACTAGGAAGATACCATTAGCAGTTGTCTCTGGCTTATAATTGGAGGTCTTACTTTCTAACCCCCACACACTAAACAAAAGAATTATCTTTTGCTTGAGTGCAGTGCAGTTTTTAGCACCAGCTTGCTAAATGGATGGGCTGAAGTGTGTGTGTTTCCGAAAATGGAATGAGCAGCACAGCAAGAGACACAGCAGCTTGTGCTACAGTTCATCTACTGTTAATCCAGTCATTTGGTCTGAAAAGCCAATCAATCTTTGTAACTCTGATTGCTGTGCATCTAGAGTTGGCAAAAAATGTTCTCATAAACTATCCCAACAACAAGAATTTGAGAGAGGCAGAAATTATTTATCTACAGAGTCAAATTTGGTGATCACTTCCATCCAGAGAAATAGAAGAGAGAGAAATTTCTGAAATAAGCAATAATTTTCTCTGCTTTGAATGGCCAGTGGCATGCATGGGCAGAACAGACCAGCCTTGCACTTGGTGTAGTCCCTACAGTACACCACCAGCTCACGGTGGAGACCCCCACAAGCTGCCTCTCATCAAGTCCTTTGGTGTCACCTGCTGCCATGGGAGATGAGGGAGGTTGGCCCCTGTCAGCCAGCTGTGCTTCATGGTCTCTGCTCAGTTCTCCGCATGTTGAATTCCTGCCCTGCATCTCTGAGAGGGGCCCTGGCTATGTGGCCAGCAACTGCTTGCTCTTGTAGGCCCTCCTTCTCTTACTGTTTCACAACACTTTGGTCTCCTTTTTCCCTACTCCACAACCCTGTTCTTTGCTGAAGGCTATTCACATCCAACCACAGGGCAGCAAATTTCAGAAAAGAAAAGCAGGCACAAATATCAAAGAAGTCTTTTTATTATTTATGCCACACAGAACACACCAAAACACCTAGCAAAGTAGGGTTCGGGCCATCCCCCCCTTCCTGAGCCCCCTTCCTCCAACACCACCATTAATCAAGTCTCAAACTGGGGACAAGTTGATAGAGATGATAAAGAGGAACTTCAACGGAGAGAGCAAAGCAGCATTCATTAATGTTTCTGAAGGGATGGACATTAGAGGGAATCATGAAGGATCACCTCACTTGTGAAGAGTAAGCAGAGGAGCTGGATGACATTTTAGGGCTTTGGGGCCTGGTAATCCAGGGTGAGGTGTGGGAGGACCTTGCAGACCCGTGTGCAGAGCAATGATGAGAGCATGGGACAAGCAAGGGGCAAGCAGAGTCCCTCTGGTGGCATAATATTGTCTAGGGTTTTCCCTTGGATGGAATTTAACCTCAGGAACAGAATTCTGGGCACCTCAGGGACAATCAGCAAACATGTCTAAAGTGCCACAGAGTTGTCAGCCACAACGCCACAGGCGATGAGCAGAGGGCAGAAAGCAGAGGTCTGGGATACCCATCACTGACACCAGCTGACGCAACTGCTGGGTTTCCTGCTCTGCCTCATTTGACAGAAAAATACAGTTGTGCATCCAGGATTACTGAGCATCTGACCATGGCCTGAGGACAGCAGTCCAGTAAGGCTTCATATGAAGAGTGCTGCTCAAAGTCAGTCCTCATTCCACTACAGCCTTCCACTGAGGAGTGTGGAAAAGTTTGTCTGAGCAAGAACTAAGTTAAGGACCTCTAAGATCTGTCATGTCAAATTTCAGTCCTTTGAAGTAGTTCACAACTATCAGTGTCAACTGTGTTATTTCAGATTTTAGCTTCCTTAGAAATTGGACAAAACCCCCAAGAACTCTTTGTGAAAATGCTCAGCCCAGGAGTCGCAATTCTTTTGCATTTTGCACTATGGAAAGCTTGCTGAAACTGCTTAACTACAGAAGGCTGATTGCTTCATATCTTGAATTTCAGACAAATCACGAGATGTTAAAACTGGGACTCAGTGTGATAATGATGACTCTGCCCACTTAGTTCACTATAGGCTTCAAGTACTGTAGTTATTCTCTCAATATTAAAAGAAAAGTAGCTTTCTCCCCTGCTATTTCCCAGAAAGCAGGGGAATGAAACCTAACCAGCTTGAAATCATTCAGACTAAAATGCAAAATTATGATTTTGGCAGGGAGTGGATATGTACAGTGGATAAAGTGCAGGAAATTAAGAGCCAAGTGCAGAAATATACATTAAATGAAAGCCACAGTAAAGCACCTTGCTATGTAGCATGTTTAGAAAAACTATCTGCAGTTTAAAATTAAAAACAATATTCTTTTCTTTTTATTTCATATATATATGTTTGTAAGCATGAATATCTATGCGTGTGTGTGTGTGTATGTGAATTACCAGCAGTAATGAAAGGGGTAGATAAATTACTTTTGTCAGATGAATGAGGAAAAAAGAAAAAAGGCATTTTAAATACACCCAGAGCATATAATTAATCAGAACTACTCTGATTAATAATTATTGTTATTGTAGTTATTATTGATAAATGTTAGCACTAGACTTCAATGGCTGAGCTACTAAGAATTCAGATTAACTGAAATGCATCTAATTTGCCTGTATGTAGCTATAGCCATTTTTATTAACCAATAATTCTTCTCTAATACTGCTGGTTAACATCGCTCTCTTGCTCCATGTAATATACATAGTTCCTGTTCTACTTAGAAATACTGAAGGATCATGAATCTGTTCTTGCCTCTGCCTCAGGCTTTCTGTTGACTTCAGTGAAGTTAATTCTCTCTATCTTCCTATCCTTGTCTATGACATAGGGTAATAATCCCTCCTGAATTCATAGGGTCAGAAAGAGACAACCCTTATTGCTGGCTGTGGTAGAAGAAAGGGGAATGTTTTGCTGGGAAACCCCTCAGAAAGCAGTTCTGATGGGTTGGATTGTTGGAACAGACAACACAATGGAGTTGAAGTGGGGCAGTGATCTCAAACCTAGGGAGGATGGATATTATTTAGGTATTTTTCTGGGATGTTTCAGCCTTGCGAAAGGATGCGCAGTGAAAGGGTAGCCAGCTTTTCAAAAGAGGAGAGGATGAGCTTTGGGTAGGAGGTGGGAGATGTGTCCATTACTGCCTGCTTACCAGGTAGTGCTATGACAGAAGATTTGTCCTGGTGAGAGGATTTTCATCTTCCTACCAGACTGCAGAAATCCCTTGCCCTGTTGTAAGAGTGAAGTGTGAACAGAGCCTTCAGCAGCAATCCTCTTCAATTTGCAATGTACCTCTACCATGGGTAGATCCCTTTAGGTGGATAACTCAATCATGCATGTAGTCAACATGATCTACACCAGGGTTTATATGAGTTTTCTTGATTGAGTGTAGTCCAAGGCTTGGTCAAATTTGAGTGTGGCCTTCATGTAGCTATAAAGATAATAGATCAGTCTGGGCCTGAGTACAAGCTGTCTAGAGGGTATAGACAGGCTCCCCAAGTTTCACCTGTGTTCTAACCACTGATACAAGCATAAAGATTTACAAAGTTGTGAGCTTTGTATTGGCTAGCAACATTAAGCATCAGAGTTACTCCAACTGCCAGTGCTTTATCCAAGGAAAGGCTTCAGACTGTCAAAAGTTTAATTTAATGTGCAATTTTTTTATAAGTAGGTAGCAAATGGAAAAAGTTATCCAGGTTTAATTTAAGGTGCATTTTTTTTGTAAGTAAATAATAAATGGAAAAAATTATCCCTGTTAAAATCTACCTCCCCTGCTAACTGAGTAATCAATATGTAAGATAAGTTGAAAAGGTATTTTCAGATGGTCAGCTGTTCTTGGTGTTGTGATTCTACATGGAGCGTGTATTATCTTTGTCAGAGACAGCATTTCCCTATATGCTATAGTTAAATCAACTCTGAAGTGTGAAATGAGACAAGACAAAATCTATCACACTTCCCTGAAACTTTACCAAAGCTGCTTCCATCCTCAGAGAGCAAAATAATCTTTTTTTTGAAAGGAAGCATTCTGAAATCAGAACCACCTCTGTTTCTAATTACTTCTGTTTTCCCATGTTCTTGAGCAGCAGATGAGGAAGCAAAGTTGTACCCAGTAATTTATGTTTCTTCATTATCCACATGCAGAAGTATATTGTTTCATAGCTATCTCTGGATATTTATGTGCATTTTGTTTCGACATTCAGATAAGTGAAAATGGATAAAAAAATGAAGACATGTTCATTTTACCTTTATGCCAACATTCTCTACAAGATGTAAAAGAACCCTGTTTTCTGTCCAGAATGGTTTATTTTCAGAATTGATTTCTTCTTGATTTTGCTGTAGAGAACATAAAACTTCCTCTAACCTGAAAATCAGTTAGGTATACTTTGATCTATTTGTGCTTAAAGTTCTCTTTTCATTGCTATCCTAAGGAGTCTTCCACCTGCTTGAGTCAAATATAAGTTTACTCGCAGTGTACTTACCTCATTTGCATGACGTTAAAACTTATGATACCAAAACCCAAATTCCTTTATCTATCTCTACCTGTCACCAAAACAGATTTTTGTCTGCTGTCAGTGAAGTCAAACAAGCAAACAAAAAAACAGTTGCTTCCTGCAGACAGAGCCTATAGCTATTACAGACAATTCAATTTAGAGTCTCCATTAATGTCTCATCTAACTAGTTCTTGAATGTGTGTAGCAATGGTCTCTTGACCACATCCCTTGGAAGTAAGTCCAGCTACCCAAGTTTTTCTTCTAAGAACATTATTCTTATACTCTGTTGCAAGCTCTGATTTAATTTCTTCCACTTTATCTAATTTCCTTCTGCATGTAGGATGATCATTTAGAGAAAATACATATTTTCAGATATAAAAAGGAGATGAAACACTATAACAATCCACCTTAAAGTATGCAATTTTTTTCATGTATATTATTACGTATTTTGGTCTCCATCCTTTTACTACAATAGCTTATTGAATGATAAAGTGTAAGTTTAGGTGCTAATAATATATTTTGAACTGTATTCTTCTGGATGGAGAATTATTTTAACTGGTAAAACAAGATATAAAGTTGAAATTATGATAAAAGCTGTAAGATTTCACGATGACATCTGAACTGCCTTTTAAAAAGTGTATTAAAATTATAAATGCTTAGTTTTTTTAAAATGTGTGAGAATTTGGTTGTCCCGTTCCCATACCAAATTTCATAACCTTTTCTTTGGTTTCTACCTTTAAGTGCTCTATGGCAGGAAGATAAGTATCTGCAAGAGAGAACAAATCTCAAGCTTACCCAGTCTTCGTATGCTGCTAAAAAGTGCTTTTTTCTTCAACAGTAGAAAGATAACAGCCTATTTATCTTTGAAGCCTATCCTATTACTTATACAGTATTTATCAGGTCTTCACTTTATTTAGAAATACAGGGATGTTGAACTCTTCGCAATGTTTAGAATATTCAAGGGAAGATGATTACAAAGGCAACTTTACTGCATAACAAAATTCAGGCTAATAAACTAACCCTTCTGTTCTTTTTTTGTTCTTCTTTTCAAGTCTGTTTCAGCTCATAATTCTTTTTCCTAGAAAAAAAAATAAATTTAAGAAGTATCCATCACACCATATTGTTTAATTTTGGTTTTGTTTGATTGCTTTAGATAACAAGAGAAGCAACAGGCTAACTTTTCAGTTTCTCCCTCCAGAAGAGAAAGCAATTGAATCTGGTACATCTGCTCAAAGTTCTGTGTCTATCTATCATTTGCTTCTATTCCTCACTGCCCAGTTGTTCAATGACTGCTCATTTAGTGGAGGCCTAACAGCTCCTGGAACAGCCTGAATCAAGAAGAAAACACAATTAGTACAAAGCCATGCTTTTACCTCTATTCCTCTCTGAGCCCTACCCTAATAATGAATATTTTCAAAACCATTTGAAGTTATCATGCATGAGTTTTAGCAGGCCATATGATTTATATTATGCAGTAAACTCTCATCTTCTGTGTTGGGGTATCATTTTCACCAATCCCACCTACAAGCATTTATATATCATGGCTGCTCTCTCCACCCATGCAACCCAGACCTACCCCCTGAGCACAGGTAATGAGTCAAGTCTCCAGATGTGACAAATCTTGTGGTGGGAGAAAAAACCCAGTGCCAGACCACAAATGGAAGTCATACACTGATAGAAGAGAGTAACGCAAGAGGGAAAGAAATTTGCGCTACAGTGCATAAAGGCAACCTGCCATCATGTGGACCAGTCTAGTCAGTTTATGCCAGATGATTGTCTGCTCCAACAGAGACGAGATCTACATCAAAGGTTGAAACTAGCCAAGTCAACCATGCTGTGTTTTCTCATGTTCTTGTAGTAATACTAGGTGACCTCGACCTTTAAAGGCACATCCTAGTTCATCTTTTTGAAAAAAAAAAAAAAGAAAAAAACAATTTAAAAAAATTAAAAAAAAAAAAAAAAGAGTGAAAATTATCTTCACTCTAGACTTTTGCAGACAAGTCTCTCATCCCACAGTAAAAGAATTTAAGGAAGTGTTAGAGGCAAATAAGGGCCCACATCACCTTAGATGTAGTAATCTGTATGTGTTAATCAGCAAAATGAAAAAAAGGCAAACACAGCTTCTATAGCTGTCATCTAAACCTCATTACTGTGCTATAATATCACCTGGAACAACTTGTTTATTTCAGGGCTACAGCCAGGCGTGACACTGGGGAACTAATCAAGGACTTCTAAACCTAACTGCCTATCTCTATAGACACAATAATATCTATAAATGTGATAGTACTCAACCCAATGCCTCTGTGAAGTGTAAGATATCATGTATTATACCCCGACCAATAATAGTTCACACAGGATTATGAGGAACTATTGCCACTATATTGCTCTCTGGTCTAGTTTACCCAGAATTACTATAACAGAGTAAGCAGAATTTAGGAGATCTTACCACTATGGATCCACTGTTTTGCATTATGGCATTTTTCATTCCAGGAACACAAAAAAGCATATATTACTTAATTAATTCAAAATTACAATACCCTTGAGATGCAGGTAAACAAGTTTATGTACACTTTACAGGTGGGGAAACAAAAACTAATATTTTTCCTAAAGAAATTAGTTACAGCCTTTTGCAAGTAAAGTCTGACTCAGAAGGGTATAGGAGGTGAAATCTACATCAAGAACCTCACTACGTCATTTCAGCATTTATTGACTTTGGGACAGTCAGGCTAATTTACACCAGTTGTGTATATAACCCTCTAAATCTTTATCATTAATTGTCAAAATCCCTACAATAACCTCTTCTTAACAAGCAAAAATGTGGAAGGTCTAGCAAGTTCTTTTCTGTGGCTATGTTAAAGGAAAGTGTTGGCAGAATCAACTTGTTTCTGTAGACTCATACTTAGGAGCAAAATGGTCAGAAAAGTAGTTAAGTTCTCACTTTTTTCCATTGCCAAAAGAAAATGTATCATAGTGTACTTGAGTTTCCTGAGAATGACTAAATTTGTCTTTTTTATTGTGCAGCTGAGATATGGCATGATGTATTCTACTGCAGAAGCAAGTGAGGTACTGGCATTTTTTTCTTTATTCTCCTCCAAATAGCTGATCTATGGTACAAACATCCATGTCACGGAAATGAAAAGAACATGTGCTATTGCTTTACCCTTTGAATGTATTGTGACTGCACAGGTTAAAGGAGCCAAAAAGAAAAAGACAAACAGAGAGCTATTTTATGTAATGAAAGATCCTGATAAATACATTAATCAAAAATATCTTTTTAAAGTGTCCCATCTGGTTCTCTAAGATAATATTATAAACTTCTCTTCCATAGCAGTGAGGGGTTCTGTCGGTTGGAAAAATACTATTAAATAGAGCAAAACAGTAAGGTCTATTTCCTGCAGTAATAAAAAGAAAAACAAGTTTCACCATTTCTGACTACTTTGGGTACTTCAGCATGTGTTATTTTGGGGGATTCTTTGCAACATATCATTGTGTCGAACAGAAAATTGAGGGGCTGTCATTTTCATCACAAACACATCATTTTACTGGAGGAAAATAGAGAACCTGGATGTAACACTGTGCAGCAGCTTTCTTGTCTATTAGCGTCTAACCTGACAAACCCTTAGCAGCTTGCAAAACTTTAAAGATGACAGTCAGGAAAATGGTCCCTGCCAGATACAGTATACTGGGGGAAAATCTATGAAACCATTCAGTTTTACAAGCCATGGAGGCTGTCTTTGAAAATGAGCGGGTGTCTTGCTATGTTTTAATTTTATTACCCTCTTTTTAGCAATCCCCCTCTTGTTTCAACCTGAGCAGGTTGAGCAGGAGAGGTGGCAGGAAGCTGAACAACAGGATAACACTGTCAAGTTGTCATCAGATGACCTTCAACATACCTTACTGCTCTTCAATGTGCAGTGCTACACTGGGAAGAAAAAACTGCTTTTGCCTTCTCTTTGTCATGGGGGGTTTCATCCTCTTTTTTAAGTGGAGAGCCTGGACAGACTGATTTATCCATCTCCACACTGAGTTACCATCTTCTATTTTTCCTACACCTTGATAAGATTTGGATTTTAATATGGCATAAGCAGCTAGTGGCTTGTGAAGGGTTAAATCCTCTCTAAACCCTTAGGTGATATGTGACTAGATAAATACCTCATGTTTGTTGAAGTGAAACATTGCTCTGCAACTTCTCAAAGTCACAGGTGATTTTCTACACTGTCAATCCAAGCCAGGCTTTAATATGATAAAGAGCTCTGAAACTGCACTCATATCACAAGTTGAACACACTACCAAAATCATTTTGATCCACTTCTCCTATCTCATAAACAGCTGGCATTTGGCATGGCTGAGTGGATGGAGACATTTCTGAACTGACTTTAATGACCTCGTAGTACATTTGCAATAGATGAAGCTTAGCAGTTAGTCATGATTGAAGTTGGCACCTGGAATAAAATTCTCACCTCAGATTTGTGTTACAGTTGGAGCAGTATCTTCTAGAGTTATAATTTGGAAGCATTTCTGCTCTAATCTCAAAGGAGTACTGGCACTATAAAATAATTGCTTCAGAATAAATGGATTTACAAATAGTCTGTGCTGTATTTGGGTAGTTCAGGTTCACTGTTCTTATTTGCATTTTCCTGAGAAGTTTAACATCAAGCATTCCAGGTGGCCTTACTCTCAATCTATTTCATGGCTTTTAATTGGATCAGAGACTTCAAATTGTACTAATTGCCTTTTTTATTTTATTTTAAGAGTCATTTTGTCCCTCAAATTCTTTCAAAGCCATAGGCTGATTGATACCCAGGACTTACAGCCTGTTTCAGCAGCAAAGTTCAGTGTTCCCACCAGTGCTGTTACCCCAACAGTTCAAGCTCCCAGTTCCAGTTCAGGATGGCTTACTGAGTCTTTGGGCTGCAGAAGGTAATCCTCAGCAGCTGAGACCATTGCATCAGTATGGCACCCACTGCAAAAGTCAGGGGATACAGGGGGCTGGTGATACCCTGTCTTTTAACCTGTAAGACAGTGATACTTCTGCATAATTTGGAATTCCTAAATGCATTTCTTTTTACAAACAGATTTAAGAATATTTGATCAAATTATATTATTTTTAATAACACCTATGGTAAACTTAAAACATAGACATGACAATACACGTATACATATTTTCAGACATTATGTCTCATAGTTGTTTTACCTGATATTAAACCTGTCATATCAGCAGGTCTTTCATAACACTGCCCATGTGCAGATGTCCATCTTCAACTTTAGAAGCAATAGTCTATCTTCACTGCTATGATAACCACTCTTAATATAAACTCTAATTGTACAACTTGACAAACACTTCATAAATGTTCATATCATCTGAATATTGCAGGTATAAAATCTCTTCCTCTTTGTTGGAGAAGTCTATGTCATTTAGCATCGTAATTTACCACTTTCCAGAAATGTGTTCAGAAATATCCTTTGCAGTTTTAAGACTTGTGATTACCATTATCTCATTTTCTATAACTGGACGTGTGAATTTGTTTTGGCTCCTTTACAGCCATTTTGAAATATCAGGATCATATTCTGCCTGCAAAGAAAACTTCTCACTTAAGAATATTTTCAACTAATGGACTCATATTGCATGTTTTGGGGAAAAGAATCTGCATTATATTCATTGTCATCTTAGCCTCTCTTTTTTTTTTTTTTTTTTTTCTGAAAATAGTTTGTGACATTTCAAAAAATATCAACTATTTCATGATGCTATTAAAAAATTTTCCTCTCTTTCAAACAGGGGAAAAAAGAACCACAAGAATTAGTTGAGGGATAAAAAAAACCTTCACAGTAAAAAAAAAATGCTCAAAACTTCAATCTAGTTATTTAAGCGAAGGAAAGAAAGTAACTTGATAAAACTGTGCTTTCACTGTCAGAAAATACTGGATATCTAAAAGGCTTTTATGTTAGCAGAGGAAAACATAAGAGAAACTCATAGCTGGAAGCAGAAAAGAAAGAAATTCACATGGTAAAGAGGTGTATTTTTGATAGTAAGACCAAACAACTTCCATAACTAACGAAGACATTTACCTCCTGATATCTCCACACCAGTCCTGTGTGCCTTGCTGTTTGGTTTGTTGGTTTTACCTTTGGTATCTCTTAATTATGCTTCAATCTTGTTATTGAACTCAGTGCAGATGCCCCCCAAATCAAAGCTAAAAGTCAGTGATAGATCCACCCAAATGACCACATTTTCTCTTTTTTGTTTAAACACTATGAACAGATGATAATTTGACTTGAATATTTTTCTTTTAGGGAATTTAGACTACACAGAAGCATCATAAATGTAGTCAAGTACCTAAACCTAGAACAAGCTGTAGAAACAAAGTCTGACATCAATATACTCAGATTAATGGAACAAGATAAGCAGGAAGAATTGCTTCATCCTCCAGAACTACGAACAGGGAAAGTTTAGTTGTAACTGACATTCATGAGATCTCAGAATTAGTAAGTGTCTGGCAGACTTTGGTTCTCTTGGCAGATGATGGCAGAATCTGATGGATGTTATATCCAAGAGCACTTGATCTTAAAGTTGTAGTTTCTTTATTCATAATCAGACCATATTTCTGTGATTTTATTTCTATCTGTCATGAAAACATGTTCATTTATAAAAAGAAGAAGAAGAAAAGAGCTTGAATGTCCTATTACTGGGCAGGCTGAAACAGAGACCTGAGCACTTTGGGATCTTTGCAGAATCATTAGGTATGTGGCAGAATAATGAAGCAGAACAACCAGTACCTGAACTGTTGATTACACTGGCAACAATTGCTTTTATATTTCATTGGTATAATGACTTGTATTTGCCTCTCAGTCAGACACTCACAAAAACAATTACAACTAATCTTAGAATAGGGAATGTTTCACCATTAGATGGGAATGGGACTGGAGTCAGATATTGCTTGAGTCATGGTTTCTGGGGGGTCTCATTTTCTCCATTCTCCTTGCGGAAACCATGTAAGTATTTGGCATTCAGGTTCAGGGAGAGGCAAGAGAGAAAGTAAAATTCTGAGCATCAGGCTCAGAAAAGTGGCAGGCAGTGGGGCAAAAGCTAAATCTCCCTACAGAGAAAGGACCAAACACTTCTGAGCACAAGTAGAAAGGAAAATGACCATGTGAAAGAAGGAAACAGACTTTCTGGCTGTGGCTGTGGATATAGTGAAAGAATGGGCAACCACATGCACGAGTTTCCTTTGAAAAAGCCACTTCCTAATCAAAGCAGAAAAATATCATAAAGCATGTTTCAAAGGAGACCTTTAACACTATCTCAGCTGCCAAAAGCTATCAACAGTTTATCTGCAAGGCACAAAAAAAAGGGTCCCTTCCCTATCTAGTGCTAGCTGATGGGAGAAGTTAACAACCTACTTCTGTTATCAGTCACTCAATTTGTGTAAGTGACAGCAGAGATCTGTGTGGTGGTTGGAAGGCTTGACTGACTGATGGCAGCTTGCTGTCTTTATTCAGCTTGCTTTAAAAATATGTGTGCATATATATACATATACTTACATGTGTGTGTATATATATATAGATACACATATATATATGTGTGATGAGTAACAAAATCCAGTTAAAGAACATTATCAGCTGACAAATCACATACTCCTAAATAGCATGTTTCAGTATAAAGTTTGCCTCTTCAGAGAAATTATTAACTGGTTATTCACCCAGATTTGAAAGATACAATTTCAAGTATCTGACAGAGTTTTCTCAAGTGACCTTGGGCAAAACACTAAAAGAGGAATTCAGATGCCTAAAACAAACATCTAGTGCCATTTGAGATGCCATAGTGGATGTGGCACATCTACATAGGGCTGTCACAAATGATGGGGGATTTAAGAGAGCCATGTTACTATGGTGTGGCTGCTGGAGGACAGGTAACAATACCTTAGAGTGCCTAAAATGAAATTAGACACTGTATTGTATCCCTCTCTTTAACTCTGTGCTCCAGCACCACATTGGTAAATTTCTGTCCTCTACCAACAATTTTCTCAACAATTCACAATAATGTTATGTGATACCATTCAGCCATGATAGTGTTGTAGGACCCCTTAGGCATATTGACCTCTTTGTGCACATGAATTCCTTTACTTTAAGTCCTTTACTCTTTCTTTAAATTTTTTTCCTTCAAGATAACCTGTCTGTCAAATAACTTGCCAACTTATATACAAAAAAGGAAGATTTTGATCTGGTGACCATGATTTGCTTGCAAGCAAACACCATAGCAGAAGTCAGAGGTTTGCTTTGGTGTTTGATGTTGCCTTATCACATTCTGTCAGGTCTTGTATAAAAGAATGAAAGAAGGGGGGGGTGAGGGGGACAAGGAAATATATTATTAATTTCAAAAGGCAAATTGATCCCTAAAGACAGACATTTTTTTATATTCACATTGTCAGGGTACCCACAAAAGAATGGGGGGACAGAGTTTTCATTTAAATTCCTTTTAAATCAAGATTCAGTTTTTATTTATTTATCATGTCATAGATAAAGAATTTTTTTTTTTTTTACAGTGCTATGTCTGCAATGTCCCCACCTGATTATAACAGTATCACAGCAGCCCTTCCTCATGAATCACCCTGGAAGAAGACAGTATCTGCTCTTTTCTCCTGAAACACAGCTGCAGCCTTCCAGAGAATCCACACCAGCAGTGCCAATAGACTAAGAAAAGTCAATCTAAAAATAGATTTTTTTAAAAAGAATAAATTAATAGAAGGTGATAGAAGGTGATCATGTATTTCACTTGTTGTAACAGCTTGGTGAGAACGTTCAGGAAAAAAAAAAAAAAAAAAAAAAAACAAAAACAGAAGATGCTAAGTAGATAATTAAAGTCCACGCTGAAAGAAATGTATCAAGTTGCAAATGGTAAATGAGAGAGATCTTGTGGAAGATGTGCATGCAGAAATTTTCACTGAAGGCTGAAAAACTGTCAGGAGAGCAGAAGTGCTTAGCCTTCACTAAATGTCTGGACACTTCTCAAAACCAGATAATTATGATTGTAGATGTGATCCCATGAATTTCTGATACATCTGAAGCCAGCTGGAGGCTAGACTGATTACTTTTGCACATCATAAGGCTTTGGTGAAACCAATGAATTTACCAGTTATGGAAGCCATAATGTGAGGAGAAAGGTTCACTGACAAGGAACTTTGAAAGTTAAATGGTCAGAAACACATAAATCAGGAGCAAGCCCAGTCAAAACCTGGTTCTCTGTCCAGAAGTAGATTGCAAAACTCCAGCTGGCATTAACAATGCAGCACTCTTCTAGAAAATACAGCTTTGGTGACTATACAGTGGCATGTGTCAGCTATTTCAGAAGGGCTGTATGTCAACAGGGGTGACCCAAGGAGCAGTTTGTCCTTTACAGTCTGTCAAAAGCAGATCCCTAGTCAAGGAGAATCTGTAAATAAGAAAGGAGGATAGAACCATGCCAGGTGGCAGCCAATTGTACAGACAATGCATTTGATTTATGCCAATTTTAAAAAGCAGTGTTTGGACTCCAAGTCAAAATTATGTACTATTATGACAAATATTTTTATTGCAAAACAGCACCTTCTTCATCTTTTTCATACCATTTGTGTCTCTCTTTTTTCACAGAAGGCTATAATTTGCTACTGCTCTCATCCTGATGAAATTCAGCCCTGCTGTATTCAGTGGATGTTTGCCTGTGTCTTTGAACACTGGCTTTAACACAGATGTTTGCTGGAACTATTGGCTTGAATCTAGTTTTGCTGACTTACTGTAATTACATGGGCAACTCTCACTGGATGCAAGATATTTTCTTAAAATATAATAAAACTTTTCTCCCAGGAAAAGACTCCTGTGAGAATATTCCCATAGTTTAAAAAGAGGTGACCAGTTTTTAAGAAAGGAAATTATCACTTATCTCTCCCTACAAGGAGAGAAGACATTGGTTTTATGGATAAAAATGCCCTGGAACTCAAAGCAAGACATCTCTGCCAGTATAACCCTAAGCAAAACGTATTAATACATTTGGCCCTGGTTTAGCAGAGGACTGAAGCAAGTTATGCATGCGAAGAAACTCAAAGCCTTCTCTGAGCTTACATTGAGTTTAGACCAATGTTTGCTTTTCACACAGCTGAGTGAGAGCAGATCATCTCCAAAAATATAACCTTGCTTGTGTGCTGCATACTCCTGAAAAGTCTGACCATCATGTAAAGGCTACAAAGTACAGATCTCATAAATGTCCTGTTATCCTTTTGATTCATGGATGAAATAACAAATACAGAGATAATTTGCAGTAAGGGTTGAATAGAATTTTTTTTTGCCAACTTTCTAAGATGCCTCTTGGATCAACTATGAAGTTTCTGAACTCCATTATAATTGTCTTCATTGAAATACATTTGTTATTCTCAGGCCTAGCCTAATGAATTATCCAAATCCTTCTCAATGTGTTTGCTCTGCTCCTTATTATTCATACTTTGCTTCTATTTGTTATCTTCTGCAGTGAAAATCTAGCTTTCAAATCCCTCCTCCAAATCACTCATAAGAATAAACTCATCATCTTTGTAGCAAATCAAACACATCTCAGAATTAATGGTCAACATCATTTATTATATGCTGTGCTTTGTTTCTCTGTTAACTTTTGGATTTACACATATAACAGTGGTGTGCTTTTCTTAGCTTGCAAAGCTGTAGATGTGCAGCAAACCTGAAGCTCACAGACGATGAGACAATGCCACACCTACTCGGAAATGGCATGAGATCAAAACCTGTCTCTGGACGGTAAAAGTCTGTATCAGATTTTTATAGCAAGGGTGTATTTGTCATTCAAGTCAGAATTTAGACAACATGTAACCATTTCTGAAAAAAATGCCTATCAATCTGAATTGTCTTCCACATGTTATTTTCTCAGGCTTGGAAATATATAAATGAATGATAATAAGAAAATGCTTGAAACTCCTCAGCTCTTTTCTCTTCCAATTTAAAACTGAATTGAAAAGATGATCTGCTTGTAAAGTTCTGTAATAGAAATCCACAAATGAAAATTCAATATTTTGTTCAGTTACACTTTCTGTGTGTGACTTTGAGTAAGTCACTTAACCTATGCTTTGCCTCATTTCTCTGCATAAAAAGTTCTATCTGTAAAATAGGCATAAAGCTTAAAAGGATTGAGGGAAAATGAAGTAGCATCAGAGTTAGATAGACACTGTATCCGCTCGATGCCGGAGAGGCCACTGCAGTATCAGATTCACAATCTAGCCAGACTGCTCTGCAGGAACACTCTTAGGGTAAGAATTAAGGACAGCCAGGTAATGCACCTTAGGAAAGAAACAGGGAAACCCCGGGTATTTCTTGACATGGACATACCTGCAGTACAGATGTGTGCTGACTCAGCTGTCTGCTTACATGTCCTTTTGAAAGACCCAGACAAGGCTGGAAGACAGGAGAATTAGGGATCTTTCCTGAAAGGGCCCTGGATTTCAACATGGACATGTAAGAACAGCAGCCTGAATTCACGGCTTCTACCAAGGTACTATGACTGTGCAAATCTGGCTCTCAAGAGTACCCTAAACTTGAAGTACATCCAAGGAGCAGGCTTTCCGCATGTGTTATGCAGAGACAAGCAGTTTGTGACATAAACTTTGCCATCAAATGTCTTCTAGCTGCTTGTCTATCAAAGCCACAATCAGAGAAGACACACAAAATACTTCCTGAGACAATATAGAAAACTCTCTGCGCCTCATAAAATGTCATTCTCCTGCCACTTTAAATACAATTCCAGTTTGCCTCTAGCTTCAAGATCTAGCCTTCTATTTTAGAGATGTTACACAAAAAACTTGTTGAGAGAATTGCCAATTAAGATTAATAGAAGGAAAAAACAGTCCTTGGTGCCATTTCACAACCTTCAGTCTGGTAATATAGAGCTGCCACTTTTAGTCACTGCTTTTCCCATAATTCTGTGTTAAATATTAACGCTCAGGTAGAGGCTACCTGATTTACATCTGAAGTACAAGGGCTTGCAGCAGGGAGACCTCAGAAAATGGTAGAAAATTATCTGAAAATATAGGTCATAGAAAAATTCACAAGAAAAACATGTCTAGGCATCTTCTAGAATAAAACAGAATTATCTTCTTTTTTTTCATCCTTTCATTTAAAGTTAGTTCTGCTTTGCACTTGGGAAGTGAGGGTTGGAACTACTAGCTGACCTACAAGAAGTCCTTCCCAAACAAATTATTCTACAATTTTATTATTTGTAACTTTGCTAGTAACTTTTAAAATTAATATAGCCTGAGTGAGTGAACACAACCACCTAGTTATTTCACCAACTTGGGCTGCAGCTGCCTAATACTACACTTTATCAAACATAACAATATACAAGTACAGTTGGTGAAAGTTATTCTGGGTTCCTGCTCACACTATATGTAATATAGCAGATAATATCACATGAAATCTGTAATGAGATTTGTCTCCATTATTCTTCAGGGTACTCATCAGATTTGTTGAGCCTTTTCTCTGCTGGTATATCTTTTTGTTACTGTCATTTATTACAATTTTATATCATTATTTTGTTTTGTTTATATCATTATTTTGTTTTGTGAATGTTTCATCAAAGAACCTCTCTGTGTGTTCTCCTTTTCTCCATATAAAATGCCTGACTGATAGTTATCTATTTGTGCTCATTTTGTTCTTTACTCCTGCTCTAAATCTTCTTTTCTTTGTTTTACTGTATCTCAGTTGTTTGGAAGAAGCTGTGATCAAGTTAATAACAGATCTTAAACACCAAAGGTTCTCTCTCTAACAAAATTAAGTCACTTGATAGAACATCTTCCAAAACAGAAGGCATGGCTAAGTGCCAAAATACCACTGAAAAAGGAGTTTGATACCTGCCTCTCACTTGTGCTTCTAAAAATCTGCCCTCAGAGTCTTGGGAGCATTGCAAAGTCAAGTCTGATTGCATGTGTAGGATGTTCTGAGCACAAGGTCTATGTTATTTGTGTTCAAAATTTTATTTTTCAAATCCTAAGCATACAAGCCCTCACATAAAATTAGCAGGCTTTCTGTCTTCAAAATGCAAAGGATACACTTTTTTTTTTCTCTGCAAGTATTGTTACATTTACTAATGTAAGAGTATGTGTGACATTTTGTCAGTTATTCTTTTTTATTTGAGGTGCTGGGAAAAAACAGCTTGCTGATGAAAAAACAATAACCAAACTCTGTCACCTGCAGGTTCTTTTATTGGTATTGAAGACTGTTAAAACATAGAACATGAACATGGAATCATTAGTTACTCTTGAAAAATGTGGTCTTTGCACATTTGTAGTAAACCTAACAAAACACTAAAGTTTCATCCACACTGGAGGCTCAAAGGACTTCTGCAATCCCGTTGTTTAATAACAGCATTGATGTTGAAGATCATTGCAGTCAGTGGGTGGATAAGAGGAGATAATATGTGCTCCTGGAGCCAGCACGAAAGAAAGAGAAGAGCAGGCTAAATTAAGAAAAAGAAAAAAGAAAAAGGAAAAGGAAAAAAAAGATAAAAAAAAGAAAAAATAAGGAAGGAAACAATTCTTCTAAAATATCTATTGTTCTTGTTACAACAAGCCAATGTGCCTGCTAGAGGGCAGGACCAAATTCCTGGCTGGGAAGGCTGTAGCTTCACAAGGATAACACATGCTCAGGTCATGGCTATTGAGGCTGACATTCAATGTAAGAGGAAGTGGAAAGCAAATGCTACAGTGACAATAATCACAGCCTTCATCTGCATCTGCACTTTAATTTTCCTACCAGTGTCACTTTTGCATGATACTGTGGTCCAGTAACAACAGCATGGCCAAAGGTGAATTAACTCCTCTTGGCTCTAATTGAACTGCAAGGGTTGAGAGGGTGTAAGGAGCCTGACAAACAAGGTTCCACCATGAGCACGTCTGATACAAACCCCTCTGATCATTAACCTCCACTCCATCCCCCAAATTATCACATGGAGCAAAGTGCTTCAGCCTTCCAAGTCCCGCAGAAGCACTATTAATGTCGTAAGCATCGGTGCACTGAGCCATCAGACTGACAGCAGTTTCCCAGCAGAAAAGGAAACCTAATGTATGTTGACATATGATGGGCACAGGTGCCGTGATGCAACCCTTTGAGGATCACACGTGTCATTTCTTCCCTTTCAGAACTGTTGAAACAATGAACTATCCTTGCCCAAAATGGACAAGTTGAAGCCAAATGCTGTCAGATCCTCTTATTATTGATAATGTTTGACAGGGCTGAGCTTTGTTTGATCTTTTTTTTAGCTTTTTTGTCTAAATGGAGATGGTGCTTTTTTTGTTTTCTCCAGTTGTTTTTTCCACTCCACATTGCACAAAGCTGGTGTAAATGTGCAAGAGGTACCAGTCCCTGCATGAAATACCAGAAACAAAGACATGCAACTAAGACCTTGCAGAATTTCTGGATGTTTTTTTCTTTCTACTTAATACAATCAGCAAACTCCAGAACAAAATAAAGTTCTGTGTGGGCATCCTCAGATCAGACATGAAATATTCATGCTAATGTAGCAATCTGCTACTGGGTTTTGGAGGGTTAGTTTGTTTATTTATTTACTTACGTATTTGTTCTGATTTGTTTCACTCCAGTTAATTAGGTCTACCAAAGACAAAAGCTAACTTGTTTACCTGTAGAAGACTTATCCTCTATTCTACAAGAATTTCCATTGTGTCCCTATTACTCTTTGTTAGAATTCAAGACCTTCTCCTGAGACCATGAAACCAAGTTAGCTTGACAGACAGTAAAATGTTTGCAGACACCTAGCCAGTCATGTCCTGGAATAGTTGTCACCAAGAGCAATTTTAGAGACAAGCGGGTGCCTAAAAATAACCTATTTTTGTATATTAAAAAAAATAATATTTTTTTTTACAGGAGTTGAAATGATCACAGCTGGAAACTATATTATGCCTGAACTACAGCTCAAGTCTGAAGCTGAGCCAAAATGAAAGCCTGAGTGCCAAAGTGTTATTAAATACTAGGATGACATGGAAAAAAATTTACAAAATTTGTCATGGCAAATACTGTACTTCTCATGAGATCAGGTTGCAGCTTTCTCTTGCCTTTGCTAAAAATACCAGAATGAAAACTCTCAGAGATGCAGAACGTAATATAATTTTTTTCCATTAAGCAAATTCATTGCTGCTGTTATTATTTACCATCAAAACAAAGAAAGCACCAGGCAAAGACTTCAGAAACAGGATTAATTTCTATTGGTAGTTCTCTGTCTAGTCCGTAGACAGCTTTGGTTTAGCTTTTAAGACAGGCAGTTGTGATTTCATACATATATCCATCATGAGAGGAGCCTTTGAAGAATCCACCTGCTCAGTTTTGCTTCCTGGGACCTAAACTCTTTGGATGATTTGGTAAAGCACTAGACATCTTTAAATGCTGATTTCACTGTATGTTCCTCTGTCAAATTAGAGTTTATCTTCTACCCCTAGCATGTCTCATCTATGTAGATCATAAGTGCTTCAGGACAGCAACTGTCATTCAGTGTGCGATCAGAGTCCAAGGCAGCAGATCTATGAGGGAGTGGTGGGATATTTCAACTGATGCCACAAGGGAAGTATTAACAGTAGCAGAGCTGTGACAACAGCTATAATTTCTGACTGCTACAGAAGACAGCCAAGACAGATGAGGATGAAGGCCAGTCTTCTTTTATGAGTGATTCCTATAGGATCGAACAACTCCTTGGTAGAGCAACTGTTGGGATAAACTTGTCCAGGTAGCTTCTGTAATGGAGGAAATGAAGAAGGAGAAAGAAATGCATTTTTTACCAGCTGAGGTTATAAATATGCAGCAAAAATTAGAATTGTGCTTGATGGCATTGTCCTGTTGAAGGAGTCCAACACAGGTCTCATCTCACTTTCTGGACTTTAATGATATCTTATATAGTGTCCAGGCTGCAGCCCACTGCCTTTGTACCACATCTGTCCATGTGCACAGGTTGCTGACAAACTATGTGTCCTGGGTTGAGTGAGTGGTGGAGTTTTTTGGTGGCAGGGGAGGGGGCTATCGGGGCGGCCCCCTGTGAGAAGCTTCTCGAAGCTCCCCCAGCTCCACGTCAGCTCCACTTCTGTTTGGGAAATTGAGCCAATCGGCTGCGCCTCTGTGATAACATATTTAAGAAGGGACGTGGTGACGGGCAGTGGGACTGGTGAGGAGGAGTTGCTGCAGCTGCATGAACACCAAGGTCAGTGGAGGAACGGAGGAAGAAAGGAGGGGGGGAGGTGTGCAGGAGCAGAGACCCCCCTGTATCCTGTGGTGAGACGGCAGGGCGGCCCCCCCTGACACCCATGAAGATCTACAGTGGAGCAGACATTGATTTATGGCCTGTTGCTCCTGCTCGCCTGATCAAGGTGCTGTGCCCGAAGAAGGCCGGGGTCTCGTGGAAAAAGGTATCCCTGCTGCTGTAATTCAGTGCTGGGAGGATTGCAGCATGCGGGGGAGTCCCACGCCGGAGCAGCTCGGGAAGGGCTGCAGCCGTGGGAGAGAATCCAGTCAGAGGAAGTTAGTGATCTATGATGGAGCAGTGTGGGGAACGCTGCGGCCCATGGGAGGAATTCAAGTCAGAGAAAGTTTGTGGAGAACTGTCTCCTGTGAGAGGGGGACCACAATGGAGCAGGAGGAACAAGTTCCTCACTGAAGATGAAGGAAGTGGCAGTGCTGACTGCACCCCCCATTCCCTGCCCCTGCGCCACTGGGGGAGAAGGTAGAGATATTGGGAGCAGAGCTGAGCCTGGGAAGAAGGGAGGGATGGGGGGAAGGTGTTCTCAAGATGTGGCAATGCTTCTCACTGTCCTACTCCTTTATGTGTTGTTAGTGTCTGTAATAAATGTATGTTCTTTTTTTTCTTCCCCTAACGAGTCTGCCTTTTTCTCGTGACCATAAAGGGGAATTTTCTCCCCCTCCAAGTCCTATCTCGGACCCCAAGCCTGGCTCTCTGTCCCTTCTCATTGCCGGAGGGGAAGGGAGAGAGAGCTGCTGCACTGTGGTTGGCTGCCAACCAGGCCCAAAACGCGACACTATGACACATGAGTGGCTAGAGAAAGGGAAAAAAAACAAGCCAGAAACAAGAAAATTATCTAGGAAGAGTCAAACCATTATTTCTCCTACTAACTGGCATTGGATAAACATAGCAAGTGCTTCCAGACACACCAAATCAACAGCCAGGTATCTCAGATCTAGTCATGCTTTTCTCACATGTCACCTTACACAAGCATTAGCATTTCCATCTGTATCAGCTGTGTGGACATGAAGCAATAAGCATCAGGGCTGAAAGATTGGAGCTACCCTTCCCAGAGCCCTTCCTGGTGAATATCACACAAAAGCACCTTATGGACCTTTTTGCTCTCTCACCTAGAGGGAGAGCCAGCCCTGAGTCAAGAGGTGTGTATTACTGCCAGCTGAAACATCAAATGATTTAGTTTGCAATCTTTTTAATTGAGGAGTGGAATCTGGGAAGAAGTGACTTCAGACTAAAGACATTTTGTCTGAAGCCTGTTCATAGAGATGATCTCCAAGGTGGGAGTATCACCAGTGGAGGAGCTGACAATCTTGTTGAAAGATACACACTGGAAGTGTCTTTAATGCAAACTTAGATAAAAAAACACAAAAAAAAAAAAAAAAAAAAAAAAAACAGATTCCAGAAAGAAAACATGATCTCAGCAAAGTCCTTCATAATTTTAGCTTCCTTACAAAGAAATAACAGGAAGTAAGAGACAAGTTCCACGTACAGAAAACCTATCTGTAGTTGGCATAAGGACTTTATAAGACTGAAGCCAAAATCCTTGGATATTAACACCCTGCTGATTTAATGTTTGGTCAATTGGTCTAATAAGAAATGACCTTCAAATGGTTGCTTAGTTTCTTTCCATGGGTGAAGCGCGTAGTTCCCTGTTTCCCTTGATTCTCTGTAAGGTGTTACTCTTGCAACACATTAAATTGGAGAAAATGTTTGGGATTGGGACTCACAGATTTATTCTGACCTTGCATAACCCTGGTTCCTCCAGAAACAGCTACATTCCTAAGGCTGCTTGTGACTTGCAAGGCCACTCTTATTTAAAACCCATCCCTCCTCATTTATAGGTGGAAGTGTTACTCTTGCAAATTCAATTAATGTGTGCACTTTTTCTGTATTCCTCAATTTTATAGTCAACCTAAGAACACAAGACTGGTAGGAAGGACTCAAGTGATTTAAAAAAGCCTTCTGGGCAGGGAGAAGAAACACATCTTCTCTTTTGTCACATAACAGTTTACAATCTTTCACAAATGACTAAGCTCGGATGCTTAAAAGTGCAAAGTGCCTCACTGTGCTATACACAAAATGCCTGCGTAGATTGAGGCACCTGGGTTTAAGCCCCTGAAGCTGTTCTTCACCTATAAAATGAGATAATAATATCTTCCCACTTCAGCAGCGTGATGAGGGATTGTATCAACCCACCCATAGCCAGAAGCAGTTCATTACTGCCCTCAGGTGTGAAACCAGCTGCTGGCACAAAGCCACTGTCATAAAAGACTGCAGCTGGAGCCATGAGCACAGTGTTAACTACAGAGACTGACAGGCTGTGGGGGCTGTTAGGTGGGCTGGAAGATTGGCAGTGTGGGAGGACAGGAGGAGCAGGAGCAATTGGGGAAACTTGTGAGGGCTCCTTCACTTTCTATCAGTACTGGATTTCTAGATTAGGATTCAGAGCAGGGTCTATGAAAAAAGGAGCAAGGAGTAGTAGGGAGTTTGAGTGGAGGGAGGGCCTATGCTAAGCATGTAGTTCTGGGGTTTAGATAAAAAGCTAAATGGTTTTGCTGTCTCTATGCCAATTTTTTTTTTTTTTTTTTTTTTGTTATGGCAGAAAATGACAGCCTGTATTATGTTTTAGACACAAACAGGTGTCCTAGATACAGTGGAACTCTCTGACAGTTTGAGTTTCAAAACTACACCCCTCTTAGTTTAGGCAGGAAAACTGTTTTCTGGCCCTTCACAGAACTGACTCTGCCTGCCTTGATTTTTCCTATAGTCGTCTTGGGAAATAATTATTTTCTTTTTCCATTTAAAAATTAAGGTGAATGGTTAAAGTTCTTTTAAAGAGTTTCTATGGGACTTTCAAGCACTTGCAGCCAGAGAGGAACATCTCTCAACTTAAAAACTGCTCTATAACTTGACATTCATCCCCTCATGTCCCTAGACTGAGCTAATGGTCACTGCGTAGCTTGGAGCTGATGGAAAACAAAGTCATATCATTAAGATACTGGGCATGAAACTGTTCTGCAATAAGAAGAATTCTTCCTATTCTTCTGAAGAATAAGGTATTTGGCTACCAGCAATCGCTGAAGCAAAGGATCTCCTTCCTTTGCCAGCTCCCTTGTTTCAATTATAGCTAATTGAAATGTTATCTGAAAGCCTCAGCTTTACTCTTATCCTTCAGAAAGTATTGGAATGATATGATAGAGACCAGGATGCTGTCACCTGAGTACCCATCTTACAACCTCAGCATGGTAAGAACTGAAATTTAGCAAGCAACTCTTTTGGGGAAAAAAATTCTCTGCTTTTTTAACAGTTAAATAACATGTTAATCAGTACATTCCTCTCTTAAAAAGCAAGCTTGGTATTTTGCCAGCTAATCAGTGGTGTTCACTAGAAACATTCTAGCAAATGCTTTTGTTGTGGCACAGTACCTGTTGAAAAACATAATTTTCATGGAAACCTACCAATATAAAAAGCATTTCCATGTTGGGAATGTTTCTTTGGTTTTGTAGGAGAACTGAGAATGAAAATTTGTGGACTGATATCAGAACAAATAGGTGGCTGTAGCCTTTCCCCTTCCTACCCCCAAGATGAATATAGCAGAGAGAGGTTTTGGCTGATCAAGCTCAGGAACGCAAATCTGAGGCTCCCATGTCTGACAGGAGGGGTTTTTTATTCATGGGCTCTCTGATTTTTATTCAAATACTCTCCTCCCTCCCTCTTCTGTCAAAACAGCTGTGAAATACTTTCTTAAAATGTTTTTCCTCTATCATGCAACAAGTTAAACGCAAATTGGTATGCTTTCATGTAAAGCATTCTTCCCCCGCAAGTCCCTAAAAAAGCAGTATGTCTGCAACTGTGCCATTTCCTATGGCAATTTGGTCTGGAGGTAAATGAGTGATCTCTCATGGCCATTCAAATCTTAAGGGAAGTAGTGGGACTGTGTGAATCTTGTCTGTCTGATTCCAATTTAACATTTATATTGCCTTATACGTGTGCTGAGCTACTTGTGAAAATTCCCTTTTGATGAACTACAAATAAATTATTAGGGTAATGATGTACATGCAAAGATGTAAAAAATCAGCCCTGGATATCTGTAGAAATTCCATATTATATTAAGGATCTGAGATATTATTATCCCAAATTTCAAAGTAATTTTAAGTCAGATAACTACATTTTATCTCATTGGGTCAGTTTACAACCTACTGCCCTTGGGTAAATCTCAATAATGACTTGTCAGAATTAGATCCTGCACAACACTGCACACACACACCCTCTCTTCTTCCTGTTTTTCTGAAATCACTGCAGGATACTTTAGATGTTCGATATGCCTTTGACTTCTGATATCATAAAAAGGAAATGATCTATGAATTTTGCACTTTTTCTGTATGCTGGCTTAAATTTAAATAATCATGGGGCTGCTGCAAATATAAGACAGTTTCCACTCCTATGAATCTCCGAATCAGGATCCAGTATCTTTTTAAAGCACCTTCTGCGATTCAAATGCATTACTGGCATTAAAGTTCATCAGGCACTATTGCACCTCCAGCAAAAAAAAATACAATTGTGATACTCCTTAATGTTTATCTGCTAATACAATAAATATTTGATTTAATTTGGGTGTAGTCTTCAATTTGCAGAAGCAAGCAGCAAAAACAAGTGTGAAAATCTAGAGATATCCAATGTTTTGCATAGAAAATATGCCAGTTACTTTGCAGTTTGCTTTAGCCTGGACAATTTGAGTTATTTTGATGTTAATCCATCCCCTTATTTTTGACCTTGAGACTGTGATAGAACACCCACTAGCAAATCTTCATTCTTCACAGAATCATAGCATCATTTAGGTTGGAAAAGACCTTTAAGATCAACAAGTCCAACCATTAACCTAGCACTGCCAAGTCCACTACTAAACCACATCCCTAAAAATCACATCTACACATCTCTTAAATAACTACAGGGATGGTGACTCAACCACTTCTCTGGACAGCCTGCTCCAAAGCTTGGCAACACCTTCTGTGAACAAATTTTTCCTAATATCCAATCTAAACCTCCCCTGGCACAACTTAAGGCCACTTCCTCCTGTCCTGTTGCTTGTCACCTGGAAGAAGAGACCATCACCTACCTCACTACTACCTCATTTCAGGCAGTTGTAGAGAGCAATAAGGTCTCCCTTAGCCCCCTTTTCTCCAGGATAAACAACCCCAGTTCCCTCAGCTGCTCTTCATAAGACTTGTGCTCCAGACCCTTCACCAGCTCCGTCGCCCTTCTCTGGACATGCTCCAGCACCTCAATGTCTTTCTTGTAGTGAGGGGCCCAAAACTGAACACAGTGTTCAAGGTGCGGCCTCACCAGTGCCGAGTACACATCCCTTGTACAGCAAGTTCACCTTTTCTTGTTTTGAAAGGCTGCTCTAGTCACTGATGTGGTAAAACTAAGTCTCCAGAAACTCAGAGGTGCCAGAAAAAGATCATGATTTTTTTTCTCAGCTATGAAGGATATAAAACAGAAAAAGGAGAGACTTGCATCCAGACAGATTCATCCATTTCCACATCATTTGTGGAAGAACTGCTGTGCTGGGTCATTATCTAGGTTCCACCAACAAAGCAAAGATACATTTGATTGGAAACTTTTCGTTCCACTGAGTAACATTAGTGAAACTTTTGTATTTGACTATGAGATTTGCTTCATTAAAATTTTTGGAAGGTGTCTCTTATCTGGTATAACATGGCTTTTAGAAAATGCCACTCCCATATGCATATCTGACACTTCTCTCTGTTGCTGAGACCACTTCTCTTCAAGCCTTACACTAATCCATAAAGTACCTCCGTACCTCAAATGGACAAGCATATTTTTGTGGTCTTCATTCATAAAAAAAATAAGACTTTTCCCCCTGTGATTAAAGGAAGAGTCACCATGCCCTGCTTATTTTTAGTGTACCATAAAGGGAGGCTGCAGCTCCTGTACATTCCACTATTAACTGTTTCGAATACCCACTAAGAAAATGATTGTGGCCTTGAACACAGAGTCCTGCCCAAAAGCATGTACTGAAAAAACACAGTCACTTTTTTTTTTTTTTTTTTCTCAGCCATGCTTTCAGTCCTTCATTTTCTGGGGGAGATATTGATGTCAATTCATTCATTTCCAAGAAATTATAGTTATTCAGTTAGCTGAGATGGGCCTTTTAAGCCACCTGATTAGTTAACCAACTCATAAGCAGGGGATTTGTATTGCTGTCACTACTGTGTACCTGCATTAGTACTTCATTGAAAGTAAAGTTTTGTTTGGGGAAGGAAAATGATTTGAACGGATGATGATTTTTTTCATGACATCACACGGCCTGTGTTGGAAAGGTGGAACAAAACCTGGGCCTCAGGCTGAGAGTCTGCTCAGCTCTGAGAAAGTGGCTGCTGACCTTTAGTGCAACCTTTAGGGAGCTGAGTTGCTCGTAGACTACACTAGCAGAAAAAGATGGACCCCTGACTGTTCTCCAGCCCAGGGTGTACATGGGGCCATAAAGAGCAGCCTGCCTCTTCCAGCTGAGTGAGGGGAAAATCTCAGGATGGAAGACAGTAGACAAATTCCTGTTACAGACCCATTCTGCAGCAGCACTTTGTGATGTCTGTACAGTCCATCCACAGATGTCTGTTGCAGATGAGAGAAGGAGAAGTGACAAATGGTTTCTCATAGGAAATAAAGTCTGTTTTTATTGGAGTGTTCTAGTGGTTGCACCGTGGGTAATTAAACCTTAAAGAGTCTCTTAGAAAAAAAAAACAAAAAAAGGATTATTTGTATAGTTCAGGGACTTATATTACATAATGCTGAGAAATTATAAGTCAAACACTGGATGCAGCAATCTTCTGCTAGGCCTTATAGAAGAAAAACCTGAATGATTTCTCATCAGCGTAAGATATATATCACAAGGAAGGCAAATCAGTGAAAAACATTAGGGAAAATCAGTTGCTATTAATTCATTCTGTGGATAAAAATTAAAATGATGGCTAATTTATTCTATCCATGGATAAAATCTGAGTCCCACTGATAGTGCAGACAATTTTGTCATTGACTTGAGAAGGTGTGGAATGACAAGCGCTTTAAATATATATTCAAACTAGTTTAAGCAAATAAAGCAATTATTTATCATTCATATTCACAGAATAAACTTGCCAGTTAGCTCCCTGAAATATTTGTTGCCATTACACTTATGCATAATTTATTGCTAAATTTGTTTACATGTGCTGTGTTTGAAAATGAAGCAGCATGAGAGCAAAGAACATTATAGTTTGCCTGTTATAGAAAAGAACAGAGTGTGAGGAGGCTTTTTTATTCCTGCTGTATTAAAAGTGATAAGTTAAATACAGGAACTGAAGTGCCTTTACAGACTTACATAATAAATATAATGTTCATCAATCCCCCTAGCTAAATATTTATCATTATATCCGACATTAAGGACCAGTCTGTGCCTGTTTACTCTACGGGAAGGAGCCTGTGGGTGGAAGAAGTAATTTCTAAAATGTTTGTGCCCTTTCTCTCCCACAAATTCCTTCTTGTGCTGATAGACTGAAATACCAGAGGGGCAGAAATTCCCCTCAAATACTTTCTTCTCAAGGATTTCTGGTTTACCAGACATTCCCAAGGAAGTGGAGGAATAAATATATATGTCCATGATGTGAAAGCTTCAGGTGTCTCTGGGGCCAGCAGAGAGGATGGATGTTGAACATGTCATTGGACGAGCCCAGGGCAGTCACAGGACTCCCTGTGTTCTTCATCCCAGCCGAGCTCCATGTAGCTCCATCCTCACACACGCCAGGTCCTCAGCTGCGGTGCTGTCAGCACAGATTTAGCGGCATCAGCAAGCAAGCAGTTTTGTGGCAGCAGAAACTCCCTCCCTGTGGCTCCTGGTTTTGCAGCACGATGTGGTTCTGTCAGCTCGGCCAGCCATCTCAATGACAGAGGGCCCAACAGGGAGATGGCATTTTTGGCTCCAAAATTCCCACAAAAAAGGAAATGCTTCCATTAAAAACTTCTTCACATGTGTCTGTAGATACTGCAACTAGATAATATAAAATTATACCTAGTTGTTTGGCATTTCAGTGGCAAAGAGGGAGAAATACTTAGAGAAGCATCTTAGCTTTTTCTATAAACTGAGCATGGATGAAAATCAGTGCCCCTGTTATGTGGTGATCACACACAAACTTGTGCACCACAAAAGACGTCAATGGGAATCTGGTCAGAGAATTCAGGGAAAATTTTATCTTTCACTGAGGTCAATAAATGTTTCTTACAGGCAATGGATATCAAATTGCAAAGAAACAAAATTTCCCCTTCAGCAACTACAGACTAGCACGCTGTCTTTTGCATAGATGAGCGTAAAGAAATAAGCACTGGGTAGTGAGCTGGGAGATCATGGCAGAATCCTGATTCTGCTGCTGATGGCCAAAACATACAATTTTTCCCATCTGTTTTCCCATCGGTGAAGTGAAGGCTGTACTTCTCTCTGAAAGGTGCTGTACTGTTTAATTAGGTAATGTCAGGACAGTGCTTTGAACATATAAAGACCATATAAAGGCTAAGTGCCTAATTCATCACGGCCTGTGCTGCAGCCGTGAGGCAACAGGGTATCCCTTGGATCTCATGCACAGGCATCCAGGCCAAAGTGCTGTACTGACATCCCTGGATGTATGTGAGTGTTCAGGCCCAGTCACTTAATCCCTGAAACACATCCCATTTCTCTGTCATGTTGATCCTCCTGCCCATCTGTCTGCGTGGCCCCATGCCCTCTTGAAGCATCCTGTGTCCATGTTAGGAGCTCACCGGTGCCAACAGGAGGGAGAGGTGTGTGTGCACAGCCAGCAGTGTTTTTCTTTTGAGGAGATGACTGCATAAGGTGACACAGCCTTTCCATGATGTGTTGGCCATGGCGCACAGACTTTCTGTAACATGTGAGTGGCAGTTTCCAGCAGAAATATGTTCACATGGTGATGTCTTCTCTCTCAAATTAGGAGCAGTAATGACTTGTATGCAAAGACTCTTTTTTATTAGTCACAAAATCTGCACCGTTAGGGACCACTTTATGATTTAGCTGATCTCATTTCCACTTTAGCACAGAGCCAGGACAGCCTTTTCAATTGTGTTATTGCGGTACTGCCCATGAACAGCAATTGCTGCCTAAATAGGAGAGATTAGGATATCAGCTGAACCACCTCAGACCTCTTTTGACTGAATGGGCTTCAATGATTGTCAGACAAAATTAAATGCACCAAGCTTCAGATTTATTGTGCAATGTTGTTTCAGCACAAGAAAATAATACATGCAGGCATGGTGCAGATTTCCATCTTCCTCCATAAATTGGATGACATCATGGTCTTGAGGTTGCTGCTGCCCTTGAGCTTTACAGGCAATCAGTGCCTCAAACAGCAAATACAGCCCCTGAATCAATGCCCAGAGATAAGGCAGCCAGGGGCCATTGTCATGGTAGAGTTGAAGAAAAATGTAGATGAAATAAACACAGTCATGGGGCCAAATAGATGCTTTCTCTGCAGTCCTTAATCCAGAGGTGACTCCAGATAGTGGAAGTGGCAGCATGCACCAGTTGGGTGTTTCTGGCCTGTGTGTTGTTTGTTTTCATGTTCCTCCTTCCCCTGGCTCCAGGCAAGGCCAAAAGAAGGATGCCCAGAACCTGGGAGGGAAGATGGCCAGTCAGACCATCCAGGCTGGAGGAAGGAAGCGCTGGGTATCAGCAGATATCACTGCAGGTGTTTTGTGGGATTTGCTTCCCTGATCAAAATACTGGAAAATTCAAACTGGGAAAATGCTTGTAGTTCATCTACTACTAACAAGAATAACCAGCACCATGAAAGCATGAGCGTCAGCGTGAGATATCACTGCCAACTTAGATAATTCCTTCTATGCCACCTCCAGTCTTCAGCAATTGTTTTATGAGTTTAGAGAACCCGGAATGGTGTGACTCATGCAAATTTTCTTTCTGTTTTGTTTTGGGTTTTGTTTTGTTTTTTTTTTTTAATCTTCTACAGCTAGTGTTTTTGCCAAGAAAAGCTGGAAAATCTGAAACAAAATATTTTAAGTAGTAGTAAACAAATAAAATTACTGTGATTTTAGGAAGAGCTTGCAGCCATTTGAGAGATGTGTATGGCTCCTGCAGCCAGAGTTCCATACACCACCAGCTTGTGTTGGTGCAGAAAGAAAACAGTGTGAAGATCCCAAGTATTACTGAGTCCTCACAAACTTTCTCTATTTTCCTGTGTCTGGGCCTAAACAAATGTGAAATAAGGCCTAATAATATTTCTGAAGCCTAGAACTCTTTTATTCTAATTTTCTATTGAGAAAAGCAATAAAATGTAGCCCAGTGGTTTAAAATATATAAACCTACATTTCACTGGTGCAAAATCATTATAGTGTCTGTCCATAAATTCTTACACCAGTCTAAGCTGTTTAATTGGCAAAATATATAATATAGAACATGAACATGAGCACTGAAATTTTGTTTAATCTCAGGTGATATTAATCACTAATTAATACTTTTGGGGGGTGTTGTTCATGCAGAAAGAATCACTACTCTAATTACCACTTGTTTGATAATGTGCCTTTATCTTTATTTTAATGGGGCTGCCAGTTTATTTAGATGCAAACATCTAAGGATTTTTATATCCCCAAGAGCAATTGCTCTCTTAAATACTTTCAGTGATACAGTTACTTTAAAGCAATAAGCAGTGCAAGAAGAGCTAGCATGAAATTACATTATATCTCCAGAGCTTTGTAGTTATATAAGAACTCTTGGCATATTCTGTTAATTAATGGAATATATTTACTGTGAGTTTTTGAAGTTATTATTTATTTTTATTAGTTTCAAATTCTTTAACTGTTATGTCTGTGTACTATTTTTATTATTAATTTGATCCAGAATTGTATGGTATTGTACACATTTCTGTCTTAACCAAGAGATGAGCAAAATATAAGAGGAAAGATAAGATGTCACCCCACATTCCAACACTGCAAGTGTGTGTGTATATATATATATTATATATATATATGTATGTGTATGTATATATTAGCAGTACCCAAAAAGCATGAGAACAAATTAACATTTTATGAAACAGATTTGCTACACTAAATCTAGTAATTCTCCATTGTAGGCTTATTTTAAAAAATATTAATATATCTAACCCACATTAATTTATAAGTGTCCTTATAATATAGAACACAGCAGTAATTAGAAATTTTCAAATATAAAAGAAAAATACCTCTACTTTCTGAAACTGGACTGAGAAAAGTACAATGCACAGTTAGATAAGGTTTCTTCTTGTGTTTAAAGGAGTAGGAGAAAGCACTCTTTTAATTTCCATTATTTCAATTTCTGTGATTTCTGACAGACTTAATTGTTGAATCTTTTTAGCTGGCTGCAAAATGAATAATAGATATATAAAAATGAATAATGTAGAAGACCTATAGTATTTAGTCATTTTACCCCTCCCTTTCTCAGTGTGGGCAGGTCAGGTGCAAAAATACTTTGCCTCAGAAAGGTGTCTGAAAATTAATTCATTAACATTCATTAGGCACTCATAATGAAAAGTGAGAATGGAGTACAAAGAATTGCTATTTTCTTTCTTTACATTCCTCAGACTAAATTGGATTAATCAGATTGGAAAGTGTAATAAAATATTAGAGCTTGTTCTTATCTCTTTGCTTCCTCCCCTCGGTTATAAATGAGTACACTGGAATGCTACTTGCTGTTGCAAGGCAGCAACAATATTTGAGGCACTCTGAACTACCTTCTCATTTTGAGGCAGAAAATGGTTATGGAAAGATCTTATTTTCTCACTGAGCTCCACTACTGGACAGCAAAAGAGAGGGAGCTATTGTGAATCAGAGGCGTTCCCTTTTTTCTTATTTTTTCTTTTTTTTTTTTTTTTCTGTGAAAGATACAATGGCTGTGGATTTTTATAATTCCCTCATAATTGCCAAAAATTTTATCCCCCTCAGCCACACATCTTCCAGGTAAAACCTATGTCCCACCTCGCCTTGCCTTTTGCTGTTCAGGAGAGTGGGCAGCATCAATTTTCCTGCTTCACTGTGGCTGCTGGGCAGCACTGCTCTGACCCTGCCAGCAACCTCCTGCCTTTCCTCTCTCATCTTGAGGAGTGGCATCACTTTGCCTACTGTGCTCTGAAACTGTGGAGCAACCCTGCTTTCCAGCTCGGCCTTTGGGTGCAGAAGAGGAAGATGCTGCAGCCAGAAATGATCTTGATCTCTAAGAATACCTGAATCTAATTTTTATGATTTGACCCATCTCAGCTCAAAAGAGCCCACTCACAGCAGTGAGAGCTTTCTCTCTGCCCTGGCATTCAGTCCTGTGTAGCTGTCTTTTTAAAAACCCTATTTTTATCAGCTGTGTAAAGCAATTTCCATCCAGCTTTTCAGTTTTGTGAAGCTTTTCTATAGATTTTTTTTCATTAAAATGTGGTGAAACAGGTGAAACACTTTAGATGGCTTTTAATCATAGTATTCTTCATTTCTGTCAAAGATGAGCAGAGAAGAGTAGCATTCTTTTCCTACTAGCTGTTTTCAGCAAGCTGTTTATCTGATGAGAGGACAGAGGCATGTGAAGACACACAAAGTGCACATAAAGAGCTAAATGCACCTCCAGTATCTCAGAAACTCAATGGAGACAGTCAAGTGACTTCAACATAGACCCACAGGACCACAGCCTGTGGTGTGATACCCAGAGGCAGCAAATAGGTTGCATTAATCCGGAGAACAAAAAAGAGTTGTACAACCAAGTATATCTTAGATGATGGTATATTTAGAGCTAGGATTTTTTCTTCCAGTACCATATCAAAAATTTTTAAGTTTAGTTTTTCCTTGAGGCCTACAGCTTTGTCAGCACTTCCCTAACATCTTTTTCTATCCATTTTATGTACATAAGAAGGAAAAATAGCTAAAAACTTAATTCTTGCATTTTCCCTCCACAAATATTTCCTTGAGGGACTTTTCCTAATGTTGGTGTTCCTCTCCCTAGTAAGATAACTCAGGAGAGAGCTGCCCACATTATCTTACTCTGCCTTCAGGGCTCTCCAGATATGTGCTACGGCCTCCATTTCTCTGTCCCACACTTTCTCTTTGTCTTTCCATCGTATCCCTCTCATGAAAGAGAAACTCTGTCAATCACAGGCCTTCACAGAGAGCTGACTGGCTCCTTCCTGAGCACTGATGACTTCTGCTAAGCACATGGCTCTCGCCCTTGGAGCTGCAAACCAGCTCCCACAGGAGTCCATGACTTCTGTATTTTTAAAATGCTCAGTCCCCCCTTTCCCTCTCCTTTTAACGTCTCTCAGCAGGCATGAAGTTCTGTGAGATGGTCAGCAGGAGGACTTAGTTCATGTAAGTAAAAAGAAAAGAGTAACAACTCAAGTCTTCCTCCCTTTCTGGGACCAAATCACTTTGAAGATACACAAAAGTAATACTCACTTTTACTGTGGGGGGTTTTTTCATCTTCATGTACTCTTCATGCTTCCCAGGGTCCTGGTTTGTTCTAAGAGGCATTGAAGTCAGGTTTGTGCTTTGGTACATGCCTAAATTGGGATCCAAAAGTCTTGAAGTAAGCATTCTGAGTAAGAGTTGTAACTTTAGTCAGTCAGGTTGAAGTGAGAGGAACTGAGTAGATCTTGTTCTTGGAAAAGTTAAATAAATTTTCTACCCACAACAAGACATGAATTTAATTCATTTCCACAGCACCTTCCAAACATATTTGTGAAGTCAGAAGAGAAGAAATATTTTCTCTAGCCCACAACAATAACAGGTTAAAACCTGATTTGTATTTATCTTTTGCGGAGTGAGAATTTCATATTTTAAGAAATGTTTTTCCTAAACTTTGAAATACAGAATCTTCAAAATTATTAGGAAAATATTTTATTTCAAAGATCTTTCAATTAAGAATTCAGTTGAATATTTGAAATTCTGACGATAAAGAATCTTGCTACTAAAACGCCTTGTTCATTTTTAAGAAAGCAGATCAGCTATAGAAGACAAAGTTAATAGCTTGACCAATACATTTCAATGGCCAAAAGACTGTCACAGTCATTAAAATTCACAGTGCACAGTGAAAGCTGGAGAAATTTGTGTCGTAGTTATTTTATATTAAGCCTATATATTCTGGCTGACTTAGGGTCATATTTTAGCACAAAGCTCCCCAAATGGATTTTAAGTTCTAGCAAAGAATACAAGCTTTTTTAATCTAAAGACTTCCAGTAATAAGGAGTTCAAAAGGCAAATTGTACAATTGTCCCACTTCTGGTTCAAGAAACTGACAAGTTTCCAGCAAAGTCATCAAGCTTCAGTTTTTACTTATTACCTCTTGTTGCTAAATTATAACAAGCTGCTCTTAAAACTTCCTTCTCTCCCAGAGGGGAAAGGTGTTGTGGTCCAACCGGATCTTTCTCCTGCCGGTTCCCTCTCTGACATGGTTTCTTTCAGTGAGTCTTACATGCTGGGAGAGCAGAAACTCAAGGTGTTGCTGATGCCATACATAGTAGAGATGCCACTTCCTACTCTGAGTCACATCTCAGTTCCAGCTAGACAGGAGTCCCCAGTTCCATGGGGACTGTTGCACCAAGAGCTCAAACGGTCATCTGCCTTGTACCTCGAGCAAATGATCATAATGTGACCATCTCATATGTTTTGAAACACCATCTATTCCCCTTCCTGATGTAGAAAAAGTCTGTTACTGAGTCCAAGTCAGCTTTCCTTCAGGGAATGAGGTCTTCAGTAAAAAACATCAGCATGAATGTAAAACTGGAACCAAATTAATATTAATCCTTCACAGTCTCCTACGCTTTCATGTATCTCCTCGTTTTTGTGTGTGGGCTCTTCTGTATGGTTCTTTTTTGAAACAGTCTTTTCTAATTCTAAAGAAAGCAGACTTGGGGCTAAGTGTTGGATCATTGTCTCCCATTAACTTTTTCATTTATACCTTGTGGCCTCTAGAAATTGAGCCTTGGAAGTCCCAGACGTTGATTTTTTTTTGTCTGTTTAACGTGTGTTGCATCCTGTTATAGAAACAAAGGACACACATTCACTTTTATCTGTGCTATAGAGTCAAAACACCACTGTTCATTGTGATGAGTGTCAGCAGCAGCAGCCTTCTGCCAATTCTCCTCCTCCAGATTCATATTCATTTGTTAGGTCTAATTAAAGACCCATGGTACAAAGAAGCTTAGTGCTGCTTTACATTCAAGCTCCTCTGCTTTTGACTGATAGTACACCTTTTATGTGCAACATTTTAGGATTGTGTAGAAATGACTTACAGTGACAGATTGCTTTTGTACTTCCTGGCTACTGTCCATTTCATTTTCATTATACGTTTCATTGTATACTTCAGAGAGAGTTTGCTAAAGGTTTGCAACATACTAAATTTATAGTGGGATTTGAGTGCCCTAGGGATGGATGGAAAAAGCCTGGTATCTTCCATCAGATTATCCTACAGTAGCTTTAAAGGAGCTGTGGAGCCTGCAGCAGATGAGAATACTGTAAAAGATAATACAACCCTCTCCTTCTTTGCAGTGGTCTTCTTTTCCTCTCTACTAATCCACAAGAGTGTTCATAAAAGGACTATATATTGTGCAGGAAATTGGAAATTGGGCTTGACAACGCCACCTGAAAATCAACCTGAGTTCTTTCCAGGTCAGTAATATTCTGTGGATTCATTTACCAGCCTTGTTGGGACACTTCTGTCTTGATTACTTTGAAAACCTGATCGTGGTCAAGGCAGCCCAATAATTGGTTGTCATCCTTCAGGTCTGCATTGACAGCAAGCATCAGAAATAGCACTGACCAAGGTGCAGAAGTTTTTACAGATTCAACTCCTGTTCTGCAAAGAGGTTTGGTTCTCTCGCAGCTGAATCTAAAACAATCAAGGTGGTAGAGAAGGGAATCCAAACTTAAGACTTTATTTAATGACTTACTGGGTGAGCCCCACCTTGAGCAGATAGGCTCTAACCCTGAGATATTAAGGGAGAAGGGAGTTTTTCCAAGTCTTTGAAAGAAAAATAACATCTCTTTGTAAAATTGGGGTGTATTTATCAAACACTGCATTCAATTCCACTTCCCCAATACCAGGAAGCTGGTAAGAAATTGTGGGCATTGGAAAGGACTGAAGAAATACTTTGGCAGGGATAAGAGGAGGAAGAAAGTGGGTTTTCAGGAAGAGAGCATGTGTTTGCATTTCAGCTGCTCCAGTTTTCAGCCTGGCATCTCAGTTTAACCTACTGATGAGTGTGTGCATTTGTGTTAAGACTCTAGACTGCAAACTGAACAGCTGAAATACAGGTGTAAATTCCCTTCTGCTGCATCTGTTGCAATAGTAGCAACCTCCAACATGGAGTAGGGAAATAAATTATTATACCCTGATTTAAAGATTCACAAGAACATTTGTTTCCATGTTAAACTCCATGCAGAATATCCACATTATCTGCTCAGCCACAAGCCAAAGTCAAATAGTAAGTCCATAGACCTCTGCTCAACATGTTTGCAGTCTTGGAGAAAATGAGGGAAAAAAAACATTTTTTTTTTTTCAAAAAAACTGTATTGTGTTATTTTGGTCATTGTATCAATAAAGACAGACCTTTGCCTATAAAGCAAATCAGAAATGAGGTCTGATCACAAAGCTACAGACACTACATCCCTTTCTAGTTATAGCCATTGACCATAGCTGCGTCACAGCCATGTCCCCTCTTCCCAGTAAAACATTAATACAGTAGTGGGAATAGTATTTTTCTATGTGTTATATCAAGATACTTGCTGAGATCAAGAGAACACAATACTGCATCTATGTCCATAATACTTGTCTAGAACTATGCACTGAGTAATTAATAAAAAGTATTGTCTTGGAATTGGAAAACAAAGCAGATGTGTGCACTGCCAGACACTGTATGTTGCCTCTGCTTATTAAACAGTGTAAGTGCAGCTACTTCATATCATACCTGGGAAACACATTCATGCTTCATCTCTTTTTTTTTCCCCTCTGATGAAGGACTTAAAAGGAAATATGTCTGATATGTCTGTTCATGAAAGGATGGAGTTATTCCACCGCCTGGTTTTGCACCAGACTAAGTCCAGTTTCTATTCTTCAGTTTGGATCAGCCCTGATATTTCTCATTCAGAGAAGAGTATTTCATCCAGGCAGTCTTGTCTGTATGGGCCCAGACATCAATATATATGAAGGATTTTAAGGTTTTAAATCTCAATCTCAAACTATTTCAGGTTTCAAGGTTTCAGATCCTACATTTATTTTGATTAGGAAAGCATTAGGTATTGTTTTATGGGGCGGCTTCTCTGAAAGAACTGCCACCAGTGCTACTTGGTTCCTCAGAGGCCACCAGTGTCTACTCATTAATTTTGTTGATAAGTGTTAAATGCATGGTTGACTTTGAAGCAAGAATCTTAAACTGACTAAAACATTCAGCTCTTGCTCATGATAATGTCTGCTTGACTATAAAACCACTTGATTTATAAAGATCTCTGCTGTGCAGTTAAATTAAATAAATAGTACACTCAATGTCTTCTGTCCATACTGTAAATAAAGCAGAATATAATCACTATGACAAGAAAACACTTTTCCTGCCCAAATGCCATGTTCTCCACTAATTTATTTTTTTGTACCTCTTGTGACTTACCTCACCAATAATAACTTATGGGATAGAAAAGTTACTCCAAAAGATTCAGAAAAAGTATTTTTTTTTACAAGACTAAATGTCTTCAGAGACCCTTAATTGCTGGCAGGAGCTCACACTGATATGAGCTTATCTTTAAGGTGATTGTAAAATAAAGTGGACTGAAATTTGTTGTGGCTACTCCGAAACCCAGATTCAACTCCATAGACTTCCCAGCAGAACAGGATTTGAAACTCAACTTGCTGCTTTCCAGGAGAGTGTTCAGCATTGGGATATTGATTATTCTTCTCTCCTTGTTTGATCTAAGAGTTATTTAAGTATTTTACATCTAGTGGAATAATTTCTAATTACTTAATATTCACTAAGGGAAAGAGACACTATAGGCTAATAGGTGGTTTGCTGTGTTGGGAGGAAGGAAGACATCAGTACAAAATCTCTACTATGTAAACCCTTAATTATTTTAGGTAAAGCAGAAGCAGAATTTTGACTAGGTGAGACTAGGTGCCTATCCAGGATAATTCTCTCACCTAAGTATTATACTAGGAAGTGCCTGGCCTTCATATAAACTGATAAGGTGAGTATCTTTCTCCCTCAGTATTGTGAATGGCAAAGTAAAAGACATGCTTGTTGCCAGTTTATGAGTGCAATATTTGCCCAGAAGAAAAATGTACAGTCAAGAATGGCAGAAGTGTCATTATGGCTGAACCCAAAGTCTTGTTGTTATCTATTTTGTAAATCACTACAGCTAAAGAACATAAACAGACAAATGGAGAGAAAGAAGGGAGGTGGGAGGTAGCACCATAGCCTTGGATCCTGTTGTGGGGGAAGTTGACTTTGGAAAACTTAAGGCAGTGGCAGAGATGTTTGGAATGCATCACACTGCTTCAGCTGCCCAATGATCTTGTTGAAGGTTTCCAATGTACTGTAATCAAACTAAATGTATTCCCATCCTGTTTTAATATTAAATAAAGACAAATTACAAAAGGAAAGCTTGCTGCTGAAAGCAAGATAATGAAACAAAAGAAGTGCAATGTAGTTTAAACCTGTTTTTACCAATGAAGAAGGGAAAGCCTCTGGGCTCATTTAGCTCATGGTGAAGCTGGTAGCAACGTCTCATCTACAGCTATAGAGACACATGGAAGTACATTGTTGGAGAGGAGAATCAGTCCCTACAATTTAGGCACAGAAGGGACAGCAAAAAGTATGAGGCAAGGTACCTTACAAATAAAAGTTGTCTACCCTCAAAAGACACATCTTTGAAACAATTGGCCAATTGCTTTATATCCCCTTGTGAAAGAATGAAAGTTGTCTGCTCAGATTTCAGGAAATAAATACAATACAAACCATATTTACTTTGACAAGCTGAAAATTACAAGCATCAAGGGTCCTGCCTCTGAGCTGTGTTTTTGCAAAGCTTGACGTTTTTTAAGATTCAAGCAAGCATTGACAGAGACCTGAAGTAGAAGCCATGAAATCTCAGGTGAATATGAATAGCCAACTAGCTAGATTTCAATCAGCTCTATCAATCAGCTCTTTAGCTCCCAGTAAACAAGGAATCTGAAAAGTAAAGCATTTTACTAGCAGTATTTTTATTTTTATAATGATAACTCTTGTCTTCTTCACTTTTATCGGTGGCAAGGAAGTCTTAGGAATGTATATGTGTAAGGCTGTCCACAAATTTATTTTTTCCTGTCATTTTCACTTTCATCAAAATGGCAACAAAGTATTCCTTGGAGCTTGAAATATATACACTTAAAATAAAAGAATTTGACTTAGAAATGTCATGATGGTGTTTTGAGGTGCAAAGCTTTTTACTGTTTCTTAAGTCCTCTTTCATAATGCATCGTGTCTGAGTTGTATCAGTAAGTGCACCATTTCTGAGGAAAAGAAAATACCAATGGAAGGAGGCACTGCAATATTAGAATCTTCTTCAGTTGTTTTAACTTAGAACATTGGAAAAAAGAGTCAAATCCCAAAATATTTTCTACAGGGAATTCTAAATCTCTGTCTCCATGCTCTTGGAAAACAAAGGTTAGAGTTCATACTCTTGTTTTGATTTATCAACTAAAATCAGGCTCTTCTTCCAACTATATGAAAGTGAAGCCTTTATATTCATGTTGGAAAAGATTTTCCTGGTGTGTGATCTTTTTGTTTTTACAGTATTTCTTCTGCTTCAGCAGCTAATAGAAGCTTTGCAATGTCTCCATTCAGAAAGCTCAACCAGTATAGCATTATAAGTAGGACACTCTATTGAGTTGTAAAGGATCTCAGTTAAAATCTCTTCTCTGCATGATCCAGACTTGGCGCTTGAACCTTGGATTTTTATCTCCTAAGCAGCACCTGTTAGCTTGCAGGCTACTTTAAACATCAGGCTTTCTCTGTGTGGAACAAAAATCACATTTCTCTGGGAAAATCTCAGATAACCATTCCCATATGATCTTGATTATGGTTCCTTTCAGTTTGAATGTGCAAATCTGTTGTTGCACTGAGTGACAGAAAAATAGTGTTACTCAGATTGGACTGGATCCTGTCTTCACATAGTTATCAGACAAAATCAACGGAGAAACTTCAATGACTGTTTTTCTTCAGCTTTCCCTTTACTGCAGCACATAGTAACTTCCACTCCAGATCAAGAAAAGTAATGTCAAAGAGATTAGGTATCTAAATCATATTCTCAATCTAATTTTCAGCACCATCTTGTATAACCTTCAAATTTTGGCATGTCCATGCTCCTGATATTGTCCTGTGATTTCAGCCAGTAGCATAGAAAACCGAGTAAAGTCTCTTGCACCACTTCCTCCTGCCTAATCACTTGCTTTCTGTAAGTTGGTAGGAAAAAAGTCACAGGTCTGCTTGTTTCCAAAGTCAGGCTGACTTCATGGACCCTATGAGAGCAGAAAGTCCAAGGGCAGAGTCCACCTCATCCCTACGCTTTAGCCACTTTTTTGTTCTGCGAGCGATTCTTGTTTTCCTGAACCATTCATCCTTTCTTTAGAGGAGAAGGAGACAACTTTAAAGAAACATTATTCTCATCTGCTGGCAGTAAACCCCTTCAGTGAAGTTAATCATAACAGTTGCACCAATCTGTGGAGCAGGTCAAACAAATACTAAAGAGAACATGCAACCAAGATTAAAAAGGGACCAAGAGATTAACTTGTCATCAGTTTGTCATTCACATGCCTTGATTTGCCATTCTTCTCAGGCATCTGAATTTTTCTAGGCAGCTGTGCTCACATATTCTGATAGTCCTGCTAGTTCTACCAACTCAGTGACATCAGTCTGTAAATTTGGTTACTAAGTTAAACAGATCTGAGCACCCACAACTTTATTCAAAAAGGTACAGGTTTGTTAGTTTAAGTGTGTAACAGATATGCACATGCAATCATATTTATTTATTAATGTAGCCTATATACTTAAGCATGTACACATGCATGCATGTGAGCACACACACAAACACATATGTTTAATCTCTTCAAAGACAATGAATCTACAGTGAAAGGATGGTCCTTGCCCAGAGTACAAAGAAAAAAGTACACTTTATCTTAGGAAGAAAAAACATTCTTGTGACATTTAAATAGAAAATTCAGTCATTTTTTGGTAAGAGTCTGTACCACCATATTATTTGCAAAACAGAAAATGTACGAGAACAAACAAAAATCTTGTTACTTGTGTTGCAATAATGCTAGCCACACCAAATATATATTTGTATCTCAATAGCTACTTTGGTGCAGGCAACAGTGCCACTGGTATGTTTTCATGTACTTGAATCAAAGAAAACATACAGGTATGTGAGAAAAGCATAATTTATACATCCATTAGCTAAACTGGCCTTGTCAGCACTAGGGCTGTCAACAATAAACTGTCAACATAAAAGCATCATCAAGCCCCAACCACAGTTAGTGGGAGTAAACACAGGTAGCAGGTGCTGTCTTGTCTTCTGGTGTCTTATCATAGTTGCATCAAAAATTCTGGTGAAATGGCACAAGGCTGTTGTCTTAGATTCACTACATTAGACATGTTCCCTTACTGTTTATTCCATTGTAAGTCCATAAATTCAGTGACGTTCTGCTCCCATAAGAACAGAGCAATAAGACAGTGAATCAGGTCTCATATGGGAACAAATCTTATCTTGCCATCACAGATATATTAAAGCAAATGGTGAGAAAGAAAGACAATGATGGCAGAAGCATCTGAGCAGGCACAGAGAGGAGACAGTGGAGGCCCACCAAAGTGATCAAACTTGATCTCCTTTATCTGTCCACAAAATAGAAGATGGTTTCTGAAATAAGCATGCTGGGTTAACTTTGTAGCCAAGGAAAATTTAGTCAATGTAATTAGTGGAGTTTAGGGTACATTTATCCATAGATGTTTGACAAACAGGATTCCCACTTGCCTCTGTTGATTGTGATGACCAATTCTCTGCAGAGACAAAAGGGATACTAATATGACTATCTCAGTTATAGGCACATGTTTGGTCAGATGAAGTCCACCTGTAGTAAGTGTTTTGTCAATGTTATAAAATGCAAGAAATACCCCTTGCCATCTCTTTCTGCTGGAAGCTCATCTACTCCGTGTTTTGACACGCCATATCTATTCAGATTCACAAAACAGCAGGCATATAAGCATCTACTCTGCTCGTACCTGAAAGATTTAAGCTGCAATTATGATTAAATGTGGTATATTTGCAGCAGTAGTGATTTGAGGCCCCTGATGCTAAAATGAGAATGGGAGTGGGAAACCTGTCTACTCTTCAACATACTCTGCTCTCACACTGTATTATATCTCTCATCATTTTTGTAAGCACTTGCCCAGCTTGTATTGTGACCACAACACTTATTTACTCATAGAGCTGAAAAGGAATAGGTTAGATATTCTCCTGGATAAATGCTTCCAGATGAAAGAAAATTGAAATCTATTTGGCAAGAGGGGAGGAAAAATTATCTGTGGTTTTGCTGGCTGGAATGCAATGATCTCTTCCTCTGCTGCAGAGAAAATAAATAAATAAATAAATACAGCTTGTCCTGTAAATTTTGTGTCACACTTGTACTAAATTTCAAACTCTTCTTGCAAAAAATGTCCACCAAACTAATGGAATGAGAAGTTTAATAAATACAGTGGTCTAAATGAAATAATATAACAATGTTTAATTAATATCTGCTATGCTTCAGAGTCAACACAATTCCTTTTTTTCCCTTGCTGTGAGAAGATAGCACTTTTTTACCATAACTTACTCCAGACTCTTATATCAGTAAACAGCAGCAGAGAAATGTATCTGCTGAAAGAAAGCTCAGCATTATGCATAGCGTGATAAACCTCTGAGAAGGTGTTTACAAATGCATTCAGTGAAACAGAATTTTAATGAATTGTGCCACATAATCTTAAAGTTAATGAGCTGTAAAAACCTTTGTCAATTACAGTGACTGGAAACTAACTCTTTTGGATTCCAGATCAATAATAGGACTCTTCTTCTGCACATTTTTTTTTTTTTTAAAGGAAAATTAGGATCTAAACAAAAGAAAAGCTACCTTTGTCATATTAGGCATCTCAGGAAAGTCCCCTCATTATTATAACAGAGCTATCTATATTCTTATTATTTGTAAAATCATCTCTCAACTGCATTAAAAGAAACAAGCTTTCCAAGATCAAATTGCACGAGCGTTATAAAATGCCAGTGGCAAAACCAGAAGAGACTAACAACTTCAGTAATAACTACGGACTTTTTCCAGGAGTTATATTAAATTCAACTATTGTGCACAACCCCTTAGAAAACAAAAATTATCCTGCTCTGCCTTTGCTATCTACCATAATTACCCTTCTGTTAGACAGTAGACACCTTAAAACTCTCTGAAAGACCAGTTCATCTCTTTGTGTCTTATTTTAAGCAAAGGGTATGTACACGTTACTTTTTTTTCAGGTGAGATCACTATTCCTGCCTAGGAGCATAGCATTATAACACAACAGAACTGCCATAGTTCCCAGAGACAATTAAATACTGTGACCAAATAGTTCCTGTGACTTTCTATGTAGCTAGTAAAATATTCTTTTGAAAAACAAAGAATTGGCTTGATATTTTAATGTCTTCAAAATCTAAAGGAGATGGGACCAGCATTTATCAAAGAAAAATAGGGAAGACAGTTTTATTGCCTGTAATCTCCAATTTATTATGTGACTTTTTTCCCAGTATGATTCTAATTTTTCTTTTTCTAAAGATTTTTTTCTCTTACTCATGCCTCAGTGTGGAGGATCCATTAACAGAGGAACCACATAAAAAGTAATTTCAAGGAAAAGCCTTATAAAATGTGAAAAATTAAATCTGTGCTCAGATCCCATTAAGAAAAGAAATTGCCTTGAGGCATCCACTAAATATGTGAAATCCATTTCTGCTGAAGGGCTTCAGAGTTTATTCCTCTCTTACAAATGCAATTTCACAGCACAAGTTGAACGTTTAAACAAAGGGAAGCAGAATCTTTTCCCAGTTAGGCCTCTTTTCCTTGATTGCTGCCTGGTCACCAAGTGCAAATTTACATGAGAATCCGAGATGATATAAATCTCAACCAAGAGGCTTTGAGGACATTTCTTGCTTGAGAAGACTGTAAACCAGGAAATGTTATCAGTATGGAGGGTTTATTGTTGTTGTTAGTATTTATTTTGCTCAGCTTTATACAGGAAGCTAGAGAAGGCTGTGGGCTTAACATCTTTCCTTAAATGGTTAGTTTAAGCTCCCCGGATGGCCCAGCTCCCTCTGACTTTCTGGTTTAGGTGCTGGCACTTCACATATTTCTAGTACAGCAGCCTGATCACGTTCACCTCAACAACGTCACATACAAGACTGAAGAAGCAGAAAAAGATGAAAGAGTGAGCAGCCACCGAGGAGGATGTCTTGTCCCTGCTCAAATCCACCACTACCACCTGCTCATATCCCCATGTCCCACGGGGAGATGTGTCTGCCATGCACTTGTGGGGACCCTGGCCCAACTCTGAGTGGCTGTGAGGAGGCAGCAGTCCTTCAGCCTTGCTGCTGGAGAGAAGCTCTTCATCCAGACAGCAATGCACTATCTGTTTAGGCTCCTTGATTGAAACATCCTCAGAAGTCCGTTTTCTCCAGTAGCTATGGAACCACATGCTGGTGCCAGTGTCTGGCAACTCCTTGCAGACACAAGCCAATGAATCCGGCTCTTTCAAACAGACACAAAACAATATGGTAATGACCCCATCTTGACTTCAGATCATCTGTGTTTACTCTGTTTTTTACCATTACTCCATAAAAGTCAGAGTATCTCAGGACAGGAGAGCAGGTGGGAAATCAGTTTTCTCCTCTTCCAGAAATGAGATCCTGCTGTCTGTTGAGGAAACAGACTTTGTTCCCTTCTCAGTTGCAGACAGTTTACTACCCAGTAACTGAGGCTCCATGTCCTTGCCCAAAGTAATGTTGCATGCCCATTCTCCCCTGCTCCCTTGAGACAACAGACCCAGTATGGTGGCAACTGACAGAACTGTTTTCATCATTTTGCTCCATCCTACGGAATGAAAGATACCTCCAGCACTGCAAAAGACTTCAGTGGTGAGAACTAACAAGCTGTCTGCAAGTGCTCCAGAAGTCATAAGTGAGAATTTGACTGTACTAAATACCCAGAGAGGAAGAAGTGCTTTTCCCCCATGTAGTTTTCTTAGTCATGATTTCAAGGTAATGCCTGGAGGGAAGGAGAAATAACATCTCTGAAGGTTATTGGGGAGACTCTGCTAAAGAAAGTAACAAGCAAAATAGTGACAAGGCTGATGGAAATTTAGAAGGTTTCTAATCCAGCCAAGATATATGAAAGAGGCCCCTACACTCTGGCATATTTATTATTGGTTGCTATTTCTCAAATGGAAATATATGGTAATATTTAAGCCCATTGGCAAGAAGCCTGTCCTTCAGGAGCTGTATGCCAGCCCCCATGAGCTTATGGCAATGTAAACTGCGAAATTGTTCCAGGATTTAGATCATGGGTGTTGCCTCTTACCATCCCGCTTCCAATGCAAACATCCAAAAGAGACACTTCATTACACACTTCAAAGGAAATTAAAGGGCACAAAAGCCTTTCTAGATGTAATAGTATTGTTTTTTAAAAAATGAATAAGTCAGTTCTGAAAATTGGTCAGAGTGAAAACTGCTAATGCAGTACCACTAAATCAAAGCACTGGGCATCAGTAAATTATCAATTCTCCTAATAACTCCTTTGCAATATATTACTTGGCTAATATTGTCCCTGTTCACAGCTTCTGAATAGTTAATTATAATGTGATTCTTTCTATACAATTTTTCAATTTCCTTCTTGCTGAAACTACTGGACCTTTTCTGACAGCTCCCTAGTTTCGGAATTTTGAATGTGCTTCTTGGACCTGGATACTTTATAATGTTCATGAAATTAACAAATACCTATATACTTTAACTGCATGCTGAACATTTACTTTTCTCTCACGCTGTTTCTCAGTTCATTCACTCTTCTATTTAACAGAAAATGCCAGCAACTGTTATGTATATTTTTTATTATAAGAAAAACCTGAAGGTTTCAATAACACATCTCAAAGTATGGCATAGCTCTATAAAATACTGTGGATTTATATCATCATTACTAACTGCTTGATCCATTTTTTGGTAAAATGAGTAAATATACTCATTGGGTTTTGTGTATAAAATGACTCCTATACCATTAATGGAAGGTACATTTTCATTAAGCCGAAGTAAAATATATCTGAGAGTGCCACATTTTGACATCAGTTACAGATGAGCAATGTTATCCAAGGATATTGAATTCCACTGATGCTACAGAGCAGAGGTTCATCCCCTGTAATTACACTTTAGAAATCATGCTTGTTGAAAAAACTTGTCGTGGTTTGAGCCTGGTCGGCAGTCAACCACCATGCAGCCACTATCTCTCCCTTCTCTTCTGGCAATAAGAAGGGACAGAGAGCCAGGCTTGGGGTTTGAGATAGGACTGGGATGGGGAAAAAAGCACCCTTTATGGGCACAAGCAAAAGGCAGACTCGTTAGGGGAAGAAAAAAAGAACATACATTTATTACAGATACTAACAACGCTTAACAGAGTAGGACAGTGAGAAGCATTACCCGATCTTGAGAACACCTTCTCCCCACCCCTCCCTTCTTCCTGGGTTCAGTTCTGCTCCCGATATCTCCACCTCCTCCCACAAGTGGCACAGGGGCAGGGAATGGGGGGGGTGGGGTGTGCAGTCAGTGCTGCCACTTCCTTCCATCTTCAGTGGGGGGAGCTTCTGGAACTTGTTCCCCCTGCTCCATTGTGGTCCCCCTCTCACAGGAGACAGTCCTCCACAAACTTTCTCTGACATGAGTCCCTCCCACAGGCAACAGCGTTCCCCACACTGCTTCATCGTGGGTCACCAACTTTCTTTGACTGGATTCCCTCCCACAGCTGCAGCCCTTCCCGAGCTGCTCCGGCATGGGACACCCCCGCATGCTGCAATCCTCCCAGCGCTGAATTACAGCAGCGGGGCTACCTTTTCCCACAAGACCCTGGCCTTCTTTGGGCACAGCACCTTGATTATACCAAGCAGAATCCACAGGCCATAAATCGATGCCTGCTCTACCTTAGATCCTCATGGGTGGCAGGGGGGGCCGCCCTGCCGTTTCATCACAGGATACAGGAGGGTCTCTGCTCTGGCACACCTCCCCCCTCCTTTCTTCCTCCGTTCCTCCACTGACCTTGGTGTTCATGCAGCTGCAGCAACTCCTCCTCACCAGTCCCACTGCCCGTCACCACGTCCCTTCTTAAATACGTTATCGCAGAGGCACGGCCGATTGGCTCAATTTCCCAAACAGAAGTGGAGCTGACGTGGAGCTGGGGGAGCTTCGAGAAGCTCCTCACAGGGGGCCGCCCCGTTAGCCCCCTCCCCTGCCACCAGAAAACTCCACCACTCACTCAACCCAGGACAAATCTAAAATGAGAGAATGCACAACGCTTGAAACTTTAGTTCAGCTTCAGTGGAAGAACTGAATGCTCTGGTGTTTAAGGTAGTAACCTAGGACTTGAGATTTCCAGCTTCAAGTCTTTATTCTCTCATGGATTTCTGCTGTGTGATCTTCAATTAATGATTTAACACCAATCTCTTTGAGGTGTTGCAGAATTTAACACCTACAGTTTTCAGGGGAATTTACGAACTGAAAGACCTAAGACATTGTCTCTTCGTGCCTCAGTTGCCCTGCTGTGAAAGAGGAGTTGCAGGGGTAAAAGCCTTATCTGCTCGGGTATTACAGTCATGAAATTTGATATGCATTGCACTGAAATTCTGCTCTCATTTTACTGAAGTGCATATAAACATGAGGTATTTAATATTTGGCAGAACTTCTTAGGACTGAAGATTTGCTGAAATATGATTCCTTTATTGTTTCCTGTTCTGCCTTTCAATGAAGCATTAACCAAGAGCAGCAAAATTACTTACTTTTTGAGCAAATGGATTCATTTCTCTCTTCTGTTGTGAAGATTAAAATGGTTGAGATGGACCATTACTTGTAGCCCTTTACCTGGAAAGATTACCTGTCAGTATTCAGTGATAATGGTCACTCTTCTTCTTTGCCTTAAGTTTTCTTTTTCCAACATACTTCTCTCTTTACTCACTCAACATCCTTTTATCTCTTGTGCATTTATATCCATAGTATCATCTCTATTTTGCATCTTTGCTTCCCCTCTTTCTCCCACCACCCAATGCTTTCTTTGTCAGCTCCTGCTTTAGATAAGGAACAAGGAATGTGGACCAGAACAGATGGTAACAATTGCTGCAAACAAATGAAGCTGGCTTAATCTTTTGCTGGTAACCTGAAGAAAATCCCACATCAGGAGATTTCAGTAATTTTTAACACAGAATAGAACAAAAATGTGCTGGAGCAGTCTCTTTTGAATAATCAGAACAGCCTCCTCTCTTTCATAACTGCCCTTGTGCTGCCACCCCTACCCTCACCCTTCCTTCCTTCCCTTTACCTCCTCATTTGTTTCCTCTCTCTACTGTAAATCCTCTCTGCTACATGAGCATCTCTCTCTCATGGCCTGTCTCAGACAACATTATGCACAGTGGACTCCCCCTGTCATCCTCTCCTACTCAGTAAAAACACACCACTCTCCTCTAGACAGCTTTCACTGTCAGGTTTAGTTGCCTTGACAATAAAGCAAGGCATCTCCAAAGTGAATCCTTCCTGGCAGCATTCCCTTTAAGGATAATAATTAGGAGCCTGCATTTTTGAGGCAAACCCAGTGAAATTAGAGGAATAATGCCTTGACCAGCCTGATGTATGAGGAGATGTTGCTGTACTTTCATCACATGGAAACCAAATTTGGAATAGATCCTATTTTCTCAAGTAGCTACAATTTAAATTAATAATAACAATGATCGTGATAGTCACATAATAAAGTAACTGCATATTAAATTGAATCAATGGCATAAAACCATTGTTGCAACTATAGACTGAGTAACTTTCTCTGGCCCACAACATCAACAGAAGGCAGGAAAAAAATCTGAGTTGTAAAGTGACTACCCCTCAGCTCATCACTCTGTTTTCACTCCTTCTCTCTTCTCTTGGGACATGTAGTTTTTAACCCTGATAAGAAAGTGCCTTGGACACTCTTTCCACTCTTTTCTGTTGGTGGAAAAATTTCCCTAAATATGTCTTTCTGTCTTTCAGATGTCACCATACAGCAAGCATGTCAGTGCACAGGATCAGCATTGGTAGTGGCGCCTACTAGAAAATGTGTTTAGTTTAATTTGTAAGAGATTAGGCACCTGCTACATTGGAATTCAACTTGCTCACACAAGAAAATAGACTAACATGAGCAACATATCATCCATATTATATGGAGAGTCATCTTGTGGAAGGAATTTGAGCATCTAAAAGGAAACGAAACCAGAATGGTAATCCTTCAAAACTGGTGCAGCACAAAATGGAAGAACATTTGACTCCCTCTGTGCTAGAAAGCCCATGTACCTAAGGGGACCTATTACAGCTAAGCATTAATTGGTGAAATTCTGGGAGAAATGCTTGCAATTGCAGAATCCATTTGCTGAGAAGATGGCTGATTTCCATAAGCACATTGCTTAAGCACTTTGTAAATGACATTAATTAGTTATTTTACTATTTAGATTACCTTTAATTATTCTTGCATGCAACAACTTTGCACAGGGCACATCTTCATATTTGTTTGTACCAGTAAGCATCCATCAGCTGAACAGGGACAAAGCAGAAGAAAGAAAAGCAGGAGATTTCTCTTACACTTTCATCTCGTCTTTTCTAGCTTGTTAGCTGAAAAAAACTTTTCCCCATTTTCTTTCATAACTCCTAATGTTACTTGTCTCAATGTTACCAAATTATTATGATTATTACTTTTTATGAGGTGGAAATTGTCTCAGCCTGGGTGATCATTCTGATGTCTTTAAATATACCCTCTAATTTTCAGTTTTACTGTTTTACAGATATCTCTGCAGTTATCAAAATTCAGTTGTGTGACACCGCACCCACAAATAGCAGGGCACTACAGAGCATATCAGTAAACTTGGGAAAACAGAAAGATGGAATGAATATTCTTCCCCAGTTTAGAGATTAAAAAATAAAATACAACATCCAGTACTTTCAATGCAACAGTCACTCAAAAAATAATGCCAGGTTCATGAAATCTCAAGACTAACCAACTATGCCATGCCTATTGCAGTGAGGCTGGGCTCACTAAGGATTTCTAGATGGTACTCTACTTCAGTAACAATAGATTTCCAAACACAAAAGTCAGTCAGATTTTTGTTGTTCTTTGGTAGCAAAGGTGTAGAAGTAGCCAGAAGCTAGATGCAAATAAGTTACTATCCAGCTGTGTTGCTGCCATATTAAAGGCAGTGTAAACTGTCTACAATTATTTTCTTTTTAATCATTGTTATTCTTTAAAACTCATCTTTGACACTGTGTCACTGAAACTCACAGTCATGCACACACCTTAATCAACTGTGTTCCTGTCTTTCTCTTGTTTGCCTAACTCTAGCTTTAAAAGTTCTTTGTCTTCCAGTTCTTTCTTCCTTAGGAGGAGATTATATCCTCCTTACCTTCTTTCTGCAAATCCCATGCTTCACTATCTTCTTGCCCTGTACCATATTTCGGGTTTATCATATCTCTTAAAACAAACTAAACTACCATTCTATGCCACATTTATCAAACATATTAGAACAATCTAGATCTCATTCAGTGTTTGTTGTAGGTCTTTACCCAGTGTCTCCATCCACATGTGACCTGAAAGCAAAATATCTAGAGACTAATCAACTTGCACACACAATAACAAACAAAAGTTGCCCTTACTCCCCCAGATCCCAGGAGGCTCCTAATATCCCCTTCCCACATGGAGATCTTGTGCTTGTCTTCATGGATATTTGACCTGTGAGAATCAAGGCTGGATATCCAGAAATATTTCAAGAAAGGGTTTACATCTCTGCTTTCTTGTTCCCTCTCCTCTGTCACAGGAAGCTGTTTCTCCCTATGTTCAAAGTCTTCTCACTTATCCTTTTCCTACCTGGTCTCTCATTCCCTCCCAAAACATCATTTCCAGCTTCCAACCAGCTCCTAATGCCAGTGCTCAATAGTTACTTTTTCATCTATCAGACCAGCATTTTCAAGCTTTCTCTCATGCGGTGTCTAGAGCTTCAAGGGAGTTCTCTGAATATATCCCCAAATCCACATATTGGTTCTCCTTCAGTTCTTGTTTTTTGCACAAAACACAAAAAAGTTTTGTAAACAAAAACACATATACAGCTTCCTGTAGTCCTGGTCCATTGCTCCTTGCTGCTGTAATGATATCTATACCACACAGTAATTAAACTTTATAAATAGTCTTTCAATTCAAAAGAGAGGGGTGGGGCCTGACTCAGTTCCCCTGAAAGTCACCAGGTAGAGATTTGCCTCATTCTCTAGAGTAGTAACTATAATTCTTCAAGGGATTTTCAGAGAGAATATTCCTCCTGTAACTTTCAGGAATGGATGCTACTACAAATTAGCATTATTTATATTACACTAGCACCTTCATACACACAGGAACTCTGTTGTACCATGGGACATATATTGCCACACACCAAAAGACAATTTCAGTCCCACATGACTTCAGATCTTAATAGGGAAAACAGAAACAAGCAGCAGAAACAAGCACTGAGAAAAAAAGAGAATTTTGCTCAAGGCCTTGCAATATACTCCTGACCACTCTGCACCAACTTTTCTCAAGCCATGACACATGTCTTGCCAGCAGCACATTGTTATTTTGAAGGAATCACACCTTGCACCGTCCACCTCACTCTCCTGCCAGCACTGAAGTCCTCCCTGACTCATGTCTCCCATATCTCCTTCACCCAGTACTACACATATCTCTCTGGGGTTTGTACAAAGTTTGTAAGCAGTTGATTTAAAAACTGTACACATTTATAAATTAAAATCTCACTTTTCTATCCTGTGATGTTTTTGCCTGAAGGCCTTCATTAGCTCCAGCTGTGAGCCTCCACACAGTCCTCTGAACTCTCACTGGAGCTACCTGAAGGAGCAGGGTCTGTTAGGACCCTGGTTTAAGAGCCTCAGGCATATAATTTGCTGGGTTTTTCTCACTGCTGAATAGAAATAGTGCAGCATTTGCGAAGTGCCATGGGTTTTAAAACTAATTGAAGGTTCTTAATTGAAATGCATGAAGACGATGTATTCATTCATCCATATTTTACCAGAAAAATTAACTGCACATGGAATTAATTTATGGCACTTTGTTTACAACTAAGTATAAATGAATATGAAAAATGAGTGACATGTTGGAGAAACATGGAGGGAAAAAAATCTGTATGGGAAAATATAACTGCCTGCCAAGAATCTATTAGTGCAATTTCAGCATCAGGTAATAATCTGATTATTTATCATTCTGTTTTGTGTAACCAAATCATAAATGTTTTCCGCTTCTTGTGTGTGTATTCTTTAACATGCTTGTGGTTTTCACTAAATTTAAACATGACCTAATTTGGAAGTGTCTTCTAATGGCTACAGTTGGGGTCCAATTCCACCACCTCCACATGGTTGGAGGATGAAGCTGTTGGAAGCGGTTAATAACATGAAGCATGTTGAAAGACTGACTATAAACTGGTAAGAAAGGCAAGGGTTGTTCCCTCAAATCCCCATCTTACAGATGCAGAAGGAAGGAACAGAGAGACATTGAAAGCTTCAGGATCAGAGAAGTCAGTGGAAAAAGTAACCCTCCTCTGTCTAGACATTCTGAATCTGTTGCCTCATAATTCTTGTTATTTAATATGAGGTTGAAGAGAACTGCTTTTATGGTGGAAATGCCTCCAAGCACCATCACAAGCTACACTGATTTCCACACTCAGTCTGCCCTGTCCTGTCTCTTGCTGTCAGTAACTACGGGAAATATTGTGTCCATTGCTCAAAGGCAGCAGCTCACGTTTCCTCGTTTTGCCTAATTTGACTTTTTGTGAGGGTGGATTTCCTTAAGATTCTGGTGAGTATTAGCTGGTATTAGTTACAGTGCTGACTGGGGTGCGAGGAAAGAAAAAGAAAGAAAGAGTGAAAGAAACTATGCATGCATATAGCAAAAATGAATTGATTTTAGGTGAAAATCTCCTAATCTCTTGCTAAAGTACCTTATAAATCAGCATCTCTTGCAATTATGAAAGTCTGAATTTTGTGCTCTGTTGGTAGTATTGATTCTAAAAAAGGAGTTGGAATCCTGTTCTTGCTCACCGTCCCTGAGAGCATTCACAATTTGAGGATGTTTATGAGATGTGCTTGCCAGAGTCAGCTGCCTGCAAATGTTCTTGGCAGATTTTAACAGAGAATACTGAACACCGAATGGCAAACTTGATCCTTTGACTATTGAAAAATAAATGAGCAAATTAAAATCTCCTGGAAAAGAATTTGGGATAAATGTAATCAACATCTGGGGAGGTGGTTTGGTTAGTTGATTGGTTTGTTTTAGTCAGGGAAAACAGTTTAACTAAGGTGAGTTTTATTTGCTTTGCAAATATAAAGTCTATGGTACTTGACTATATTTCTTATCATCTAATTTATAGTGGATGATTCTAACAGTTACACACCTGCAGTGTGGCACTTTCAGAAATTTGAAGCTTAAAAATTGGAGAAGAGGATTATGAACTCATTCTGAAAACAGGTAGAAGTTTGAATAATGTCCTTCATAAATAGATGCAAGTTTGGAAAGCCAAAGGTATCAAAAAACAAAACAATGTGAAACGTGTTCAATAAAGTCCTAATCCTAAATACCATAGAGAAAGGTTTCAGGGCACTTGGTGTGTTTGGTAGCCTCAAATGCTGGAGACATCCATCCATATGAGTAGAAGCCACCCTGCTGCACCCCCAGAGCTGCCTCCCCTGACACCAGAGGAGTTTCAGCATTTTCCTCAGCACCCTGCAGCTTTCCCGATCAAGAAGAAGGACTGACTTTCTGACAGGGATGTGCTCATCAGTGCTGAACTGATGGATGTCTTCTTTCCAGCTTTGCTGCTAGACAGATGCTGATTTTAAAACAGTTGACGTTTTGCCTCCTGCCTCAGTTTCTCTGACTCTAATATGGGGATAATAAAGTTAATTTCCATAATTGCTAATTTCCTGCTTATTTGCCTTGACATCTTCAGGCAGTAAGCACTGTTAGAGTTCAGTGCTATTATTTCTGTACTGAATAGGTGAGCGCAGCCCTTTGCTATGCATCATGTTATTCACTGTTTCAACATCTATAACAGGTATGCATCTAACCAACAAAACTTTCATGTTTCTAATATTAGAAAAAAACAGAGCTGACCCTGAATATTTATTATTAGATGTTGTTAACAACAACAACATCTCAATCTGGGAGACATGAAAAAATACGTTTTCTTACAATAAATTTCAAATATATTTGAAATTGTGACTACTTGAATAGAATTTAATTTCATTTTTAGCTTGTTTTGTTTAACTTTTGAATGATAAACAGCTGTCTAATCTGAATTATGTGCTTAAGCACTTTGCCCAATAAAGGACATAAGCATCTATTTGAATGTTTTCCTGAAATGTAGCTTCCAATTTTTCTATAAGATCTACAAGTGACCTCATTCTTTTTACAAAATTGTGAGTTTTTTTCTTTTTTTTTTAATTTCCTGTATTTAAAACTCCATTTTAAACTGTATCCCTCTTAACAGGGAATTCAAGTATTTCTATCTCTTTCTTGCAAAGTGAGTTTGTTGCAGCCTCTGCCACAAAGCAAATGACAAGCTTGACTCTAAACTACAGAGCAGTTCAGTTCAGTAGTAAAAATTAGCCAGAGGTATTTTGGACAGTATGGCCAAATAAAAGCTATGCTCAAAGAAATCACAGTCCTCCTAATTTCAGGACTTTGATAGGGTCTTTGCTCTCGAAGGCTCAAATAAATAAATAAACGAGGCCAAGGAATTCATTTGAAATATTAATTAAAATGCAAATTAAATCCAGATTGCATGGGCTTTAAAAAGTGCTCTCTGAAGTTTCCATGAATATAAAGCATGTGACAAGCTACTGTTTTAAATGATCTGCATAAACATACATTGTTGAAAAACTGCTTGACTTGAAAATAACCTTACCAACACTGTGAACCACAAATAATGAGAGAAAATCTTTAGCAGCAACAGCTTTCATTACTGACAACGCCGTTTGCCAGGCTTTGCACCATGGCAGGAGGGAAGGCAATTTGACGTGCACGTGTCCCCCCTGGCCCACCACCACTCCTGCCCATCTGTGGAGGTGGCCAGCTGCCAGATCGCAAGGTGGCCCGCCAGCCCGGCGGGATGCGGCGTGCCAAGGTGGAGCGGCTCGGCGGGAGCTGGCGGAGCGTGGCTGCTGCCGGCCGGGCAGGCAGGACAGCCCACCTCCCCGGCACCACCGCCGCGGCATTTGCAGCAAGGCCAGCCACGCTCTGGCATTACAGATTTCTTCCGATCTGGAGTAATTGAACACAGAAAATACCTAATTCTTCCCTCTGTCGGTGAAAAGATGTTCTGTATGAGGTACTCTTCTTCTGAGTTAGCCGGTCTTGCTTAAAATGCATCCTGGCATTAAGAAGTACCTTTTTCTGCTAAGTCTCTCTTTGTAGCACGGTTCAGTGAATCGAATGCAATAAGGGCACCTCCTTAAACAAAGACTAACCCAGGCATCTGGAAATTCTCTTTCCTAACATTGTCTTAATGTAAAATGATGCTGTTGTACTGTCAACAGATTACAATCTCTGTTTAATTTGATGTTAAATTCTCCCTACTCCCAAAAGCACGCCTTGTGTCCAGTGGGAAAAAGGTCTGTTTAACATCTGATCAGTAGGCTTTTCGTAGTTTGACTGGGCAACTACTGACCCTGTCAAGAAACATAACCAGCCCTGGGTATGGGCTGTGGGATGGCCAGGACTCTGCTGAAATGGGCTACAGCCAAATCATGCCAATGAGAAAACAATCTCAAAGCACTTTATAAGGAAGATAAATGATGTTCGGGATACATTATACAGAAAGAATCTAAGTACTTCACCATAATCTTGGGAACACCAGACCGTCTGGAAGGAAGCTTGCACGGCAAGAACATCATGAAGAGTCCATAAGGGAGATGAAGATTCTGCCTTAAGAGCTTCAGTGAAGCCATAGTAAATAATGCATAGGGCCACATGCTGAATGACAAAGCTAATAAGAAATATGAAACATCTGCATGTCCTCTGAGCCTCATATATCCTGCTTGCCAAACAGGCAGATGCTCAGAGAAATAAGAGCATGTGACTATGGACAAGAAGAGTCTATCAAAATGCAAAAGCACCAGGAGATGAGTTAAGGTTACAAGGCTTTCCTGCTCTAGCATTTCCTAATTTCTAAAAGCAGGACTTTGCAATGAAAAAAAAAAATTAATGTGAGTTTGAGTTGTGGCAATTAATATATGAAGTCAATTTAAATTTCACTAACTCCACCACTAGGGGAGCTCCCGGCGACACAAGTGTAACACAATTTAGCTTCTGTACCTGGAAGAGTCTATCTCTCTGCATTTTGTCAGCCATCGAAACCATCGATGTCCTTGGCCATATCTTTATGGCACTACCAAGTACTGAAGGATTTCCAAACTCTCAGTGAGTGATACAGTGCATCTTCATGGTACAGTTCAGTGGCATGCAGAAACACTACCAGATGTCTAAAAATACAACCTAGCTGTAAGCTGCACCAAGGCTAATTAATGCTGTTGAAAGATCTGGCTCAGTGGGCCACACCATCTAGATGTGATGCTCTTGCCTTTAATTTCTGAGCAGGCTTGGTTAAAACAAAGTCAGGTATCTTGGCACAGAAGTGCCCTTTGTTTTCAGAGCTATCAGCCTTTAAAGTATTTTTTTCACTTAATTGAAAATAAAATTTCCCCCGAGTGCTGGAGTCTGCTCTTAATGCATGTGCATAGCTCTAATTAATGTTAATTATTTGCATCCACCAAGGGGAGAAGCATATTACTTCAGGTGCCTACTTGGAATATGTTGCATTAGCCCTTCATGTGACTCCAAGTGGTACACTCAATGGGAAGGATGCAGCTGCCTCGAAAATCAAGTATCTAGTGTCTGAGGATAATCCAGATCAGGTGTAGGACAGGATGTACTACACCACAAATAGCACAGCCAGACTTCCTGCACCACACAAAGTCTGATTCACAAAGCTTACAAAACACAGCAGTAGAGATCACTACTTGTTCATTTTCCCTCTGCACATTTGGGCAGGGGAGTCATTTCATCAGAAGCTCATACAGTGCTAAGCCAAATGGGCCTTGAGCCTTGGTACTACACTGCCTCTGCACAAATAATAAACAAGCACTGGCTGGGCTGAGACCACACAACAGGTCAGTGCTAGATCCAGAAACAAACCCCAGATCTCTGGACATCTAAGCTCAAGTTTTATCTACTGAGCGACACTTCATTCTGTGTCAGGGCTGAAGTCCCTGGGCTATGTCTCTTACAGAGCACCACTGAAACAATAAAGCAGGACAGATTTATCCCCATTGACAAATCTGGTCCATACTCTTTTGTTGTAAATAAACTGCAAAACCTGGACATCTTCCATGCTCTTCCCCACACATGCAAGTCCATCCAAATTCATCAACCTCTCCAGCATCTTTCTAGATGGTTACCCTTTAACTAGGGCTTTATTGGATAACTGTAACTCAATTTGCTGCAGCTGTGTGACCCTGATTTGCTTTTGGAGCAGAGCAAACTGCGGGAGGAAGAGCCAAGTGAGAGCCCACCTGCCAGGCAGCCAGTGCAGTTAGAAAGAACCAGTCTGTGCAAAATCTGGCAGGTGGCAAAGATGTGCTGTTTATTTTTCCTAATGACAAAATTAGCACATTGATAATAATCAGAGCTGTGTGGAATGGGGGTTTATTTAATTAACAAATGTCCTTTTGCAGGTATGAACAGGACACAGACAATGTGCTCATCCATGCAAGCTGTTGCTCACATCCCTGGAAAGCTCATATGTGAACTACTGCCTTCAGCTTTCTTTGTCTGGGCTTGTTCTGGGAAAGAGGTGGTTCGTACTTGCCTTTTTTAATCACATATTCTCTTTCTGCAGAATGTAATATTCTTGCTCACATCCAAGAACACAGGTCACATCTAATAGAATAGATTGCTTTGAAAGGTGCAGTGGAAAAGGCTTTCTTCCAATATGCGCCCACAAAGTACAGTTTTGGGAATGCCCCCTCCTGCTGTTTCTAAATATACTACATCTTCATATCTCACAACTGCCTGACTGAAACTGGCTTTTTCTTATTAATAGTTATCTGTGGTTTTAATATTTCATAGATTGAAACATCCTACTCCTTGGCTACCTTTATGTAATACAGCAGCTGCACAGGCATGCTCATGCTTTTTCCTAGCATCCAGCTCCACAAGTAGGAGAAGTTAATAGACTCCTCCTAGCTTGGGTATAGTCAGGATACTCTTCTGAATGCCTCTTCTTCAATCCATACTGATAGCTGAATTATCCATCCATACGTGATTCTGATTTATCAAGCAATCATACCACAAGACAAAGTTATCTGTGTTCCAGTCATCCAACACTTTCCATTCACTGAGGGCCAAGTTCTGAAAGCACTTATTAGATTCTTACAGCATTACTCCTGCTGTTATTCACAGTATTACCCCTTCCTTTCTGTGAGATTCCTAAAGATTCAGAGTAGAGAGACCCTAGATTAAGTAGCTTTTCTGGTGTAGATTACATCAGCATACATTGTACAGATACCAGAATGCCATCTGTGATGTCATTAGTGCTGATACAACTGTTTTTTTGTGGCCTTATGTTATGGTTTGAAGAAGTTGGTGCAGCTGCTCAAGAAGTTGCATTAGCCTGCCTGTGCCATATTTCTGAGGGAAGCTAGTCCGCAGACATTTAACAAAAAATATTTTTTTGTTGTATACTGTCCTTCAGAAAGAATGTAGGTGAAGATCAGTAGTAGACACTTTATACAAAAGTCAGTTCAAACAGTAGCAGATGTTTACAATCTATCCCTGTTCAAGAGACATCTAAGCATCACACTGAACTTTCTTAGAATCATAAATTTCTAACTCCAACAGCTTCCATTTAAAAAGACTAGGTGGGAAGGTTCAAGATATGAAATCCAGATTTATCTTTTATTTATTACTGATCTTCTCTAGTGAGAGGTCCTAACCTAGAGCTTGCCGAATTTGCCACCAACTTCTCTGACAGTCAAGGATATTAAAGTGTTAAGTTTTTGCTCATTCTTTTATTGAAAAGGTCCAGATGTGAAGTAAAAACTCTTATTTTTTCAAACATTGTGGCTGATTTTTAAATAAAGTTTTAGGTTTCCTTTGTTTCAACTTTGAATTTTACTCATTCTAGTTCATTCTGTTTTTTAAATTATTTTTATCTGTACTCAAATCTATTCTAGGCAAGTCCAGAGAGCCATAATGAGCCTTCAAGAGTTTGCAAGGTAGTCAGTGCCATGTAATCAGTGACTAACAGCACGGTAGAAAGGTAACATTTTCATAGTCCTTCAATAAGAGCAGTTGTGTAACCTAGGCTTGAACTTCTCTAACTAGATTGGCTTATTTTTGGCAGGTAAAAGATGGAAGCAGATTCAAAAGAAGAAATGGATGCTAGTCAGCTACCATCTGAGGAAGAGGGATGTTCATCTCAGGGGTTCTAGGGGTGTTTAAAGAGGCTTGTGGCATTTTAGGAAGCCTAGCATGGAAGTCATAATTGTGATGGGAGGACCTTGTCAGATAAATACAGGCACAATCTTGTGAATCAGTAGTGCAGAGTCATTAAGCACCTTGTGAGGCTGGGACAGAGAAATAGTCAATAAGATGAGGTAGTAAGACTGAGACAGGAAGGCAGAGGAGGATGAGAATAGATTAACATTGCAAACAAGAAGTGCATATTCTTCACTGTAACTATTCATTAAAGGGATCAAAGAACTGCATGTGAAAGGGCAGAAAATAAGCAATTATGGTTATCCAAGGGCATGTGCCAAGGTTGCTCTGGAGAGCTGCACAGTGGGATTTTGAGAAGTCTAGATGGGAGATAAAAAGCTAGGACCAAAGCTGAAGACCTTTCTCATGCAAAGCCTGAGAAACTTGGAACCCAGTGTTAGTGATAACAAAAGAGAACAAAGTGCCTGAGTCCAAAAAGAGGTTGAATTTGGCCAGGAGAAGACAAGAACACAGGGCAGACGTGGAACTGAATGGAGAGCAGAGTGTCAGGAGCAGGTGACATGGCTGAAAACAAAATAAACAGAAGGTGAGTTAATTCTCAAAATTAGTAGATAAGTGCCTTTTTAAAAGGAACTAAATACAAAGAAAAGGGATGGTAAGAATGGGGTCAGTAGTAGAAAACAGGAGAAGGACATGGAGGCAAAAACTTCTAAAAATTATAAAGTAATTAGTGATGTTAACATAAGAAGTACCAATGTAATAAAGCCATTCTCTGTTACTTTTGTTGATGAGGCTGGAGAGAGCTACTTCTTCTTTCATATGGGATTTTAAATAACACCTGCAATGGGTAATATGTTCATTATCAGCAATCAAACTTGGGACAAAGGAACAGGGAAGGAGCAGGAAAGAAGAGAGGTCCAGAACTGTGTGTTTAGCTGATTTTGCTATTCCATTTGTTGTGGTAGAGACTCTGTAATAAGTCTGAAATTACACATACATACATACATGTGTATAACTTCTAATGCAAAGCACTGAAAATAGTAAATGCTCCTAGAGGTGGGTATCATGGGCTTTTTTTAAGGCATAATCTCCATTGCTTTTGAGTTTATGGAGCAAAAAAAGCTGTTGAAATTGAGTGAAAGCTGCAGCCAGAGTCTTTAATCAATCTCCAAAGCTGTTTATTGTGAGTATAGTATAAAGCAATAGAGATTAATGTCGGTTTCTATAAATCACAGCAAAAAGCATCTTCTCTTTCACTGCCAGAGGTGTAAATATCTTTCTTCTTTTTTCTCAGATTTTACTGTAACACACTGGCTGCAGAGATCCTTCAGGGGAAAAGAACACAAGCAGAGTGTCATATGTTTTTTTAAACAACTAAATTTAAAAATAACTTGTATATTTATTTAGAGAACTGGAAACTTCTGGAAGCTTTGGGCACATAATTCCTAATGTGATGCTTTGAAAATCACAACCCATATACAGAAGAAAACTACCAGCTAACTGCAGCTAGCACTGGGGGGAGGAACCAGGCACACACAGTGGACAGCAAGTCATCTTTCCAGTGCACATCTCACAGGTTCCAGACAGTGAATCCAATAGACTTATCATCATTTCTTTTCCTTGTGAAAGAAGTGGTTGGACATCTCTTATGACTACCTTCTCTCTCTTGACAAAAAAAAAAAAAAAAAAAAAAAGAAAATCCAGGGACATATTCAAAAAAGATCTTTATTCATGTGGCTCCAATCCTATTTTACATTCATTATATTGTAAGATATTGAGTTAAAGCAGAGAGAACAGAGACATGGGACAGCTCATGTTGCAAATCTAAGATGCCAAAGAGGAAATACTAAGCAAATTGGAAAATCATTGCCATGTTAAAGTGTCAACATAACATCCATGCTTTTCCACTGCTCCCATCAGTCCCACTCTCTCATTAGCTGTTGGTCAAACACCTCTATCAACATCCCACAAGAAAACTGAAATAGCTGCCCTTTTATTCCTGTCCTGATCCTTATGAGTTGCAAAGCATCTTAAGCAGCTCTGCAAACTACCTACCTAGATAGAGATCCTGTCTTTGTAATTAGGTGGCCAAGCCTTCATGTACCAACCATGGAGACATTCCTTCCACTCAAAGGAAAGTCACAGTGTCTAAGCTAGGCTGCTCTTCTGAATAACGTTCTTAAGGAATCTCTCTATATACAATGATTGAACAGAGACTTAACAAAATCTAGCTTCTTGAGCTAGGCACTTAAATTGTGTAGGGAACTTAAGGGTAAATGTGAATGCACAGCAGTGGGCACTGTTGTGGAATCTTAAGAGATCCTTAAGGAAGATCAAAGTAGAAGATAAGCACATTCATCTGAAAAGTAGGGACCAATGTCAGTCAAAATACTTCACAGTAACAGAATTGAGCCTTCAGAGAAATAGTGTCTCACTTGAGGTGTCTTACATACCAGTTTGAATTCTGCAAAAAGCCATGGTAGGTTGAAGCAGCACACAGGACCTTGGCAAAATGTTCAGAAAAGCATCATCACATTGAGATCTGTCTCACAAGTTGCTTACAGAAAAATTTACAAACTTCTCTCTGCTGAACATAAAGTTGTGCATAGGCTGAGAGTAAGAAATACATATTTGGACATTCATCTTGTTTCCTGATCTCAGAGGCAAAACAGTGAAGTAAGGTTCAGTCATTACATTTGGAGGAGGTTCCTACAAATCCCTCACTGACTTATCTGAATCATTTTTTTCTGTTATCTTTCCTGTTGAGTAGTTGAGGTCTTTGAATAGAATTCCTCTTGGTATTGAACACCAAGAGAAATATTTTATGGATTAAAATCCAGTTTCAGGACAACTTAAATCTATGGCATAATACTTTACTGGGTCCTACACTAAACTGTAAAGTAATGATAAAGTGCTAGAATATTCAAACTAGAATCAGAGATTTTTGGTTACTGACTTTTGATAAAAACTTTAAAAGAAACAATATTTTCATTCCAAAAGCATTTAATAAATGCTAAGCTACTAGCTCCGTTTTAGTTAATTAAACTTAAGGAACATGGAAGTGGATAAAAGTTCATTAAATAGGTACAGGCTGACAGTGAATTGGAATACTAATTGAGCTTTTATGTGCAACAAAAGAGATACAAATGGAAATGCACTGTTATTCTAGTGAATGCCTCACATAAAAGGCCCCAGTGGAGCAGAGAATGCATGAAGGAAATTGGATTGTAAAATCTCTGAGATAAAGATCAGTTCTATGAAACATGATGCCCCATTGCTTGCTTTTCTATTTTGAGAAGATTCTTTTAATAATGCCAACAAATGATGCAGTGACTGCTGTAGGTGCGTTTGAAAGGTTCCCAGTCAGATTCGGAAATGAGGCAGTTAGATTCAGGGCTTACAAAATAGAAAAGTAAGTGATGGGACCTTCATTTATTTAATGGTATGTCTGAGTATCAATGACTTAAGAAACATGAAAACCTTAGATTAGAAAGAGCCACACATTCTGGTGCTGTTCTTAAACTTCTGAACTGTAGTAGTTATTTGGTTTGAAAAACCTTTCCCAATTCTGTTTGTAGCATAGCCCTGAAATGCATGTGAACTATTCAATCTTAGACGAGGAGAAATGGGGCTGGGCTGAAATGAATATACAAAGAGCTGTTTCTGAAGGCTGAAGGATGCAACCAAGCCATCAGCTTCTCCCTAGTTTTTCCCCCTCCACCAACAGTTACTGACCATGTGTTGGAGGAGTTGCCTTGCATCTCCAAGACAGCTCCTGAGATGCTCATTGGGACTGCACCTAACTTCACTAGCAATAGCACTGGTACTAACACACTTCCTTGAAACTCCAAGAAGAAAGTATGGGTACAACATTTCCCACACCATTTGGAAACCAGCTTATGTAGGAACATTGACAACCAGTGAAGAAAATTATGGAATGGCAAGAGGAAATTTTAAGAATCTACACAGAGAAAGGCTGAATTTTGGGGCATTTTTAATCTACCTGAAGCAAATGTTCATTGTAGAGCAAATAATCACTTTAAAATGTACTTTAGTTTAAGTATATGTTGAGCCAGAACTGTTCATATATTAACCTCCATACAGAATTCTCCAAATATTGTTATGTGGTCATATCAAATGCAATTTGAACTTCTCCCAGAGTTCACAACAAGGTATTGAATCTGGAGTTATGTCCTCTATGTCCAGACAGTACAGTCTCCATGTCTGTAAATTACCGTTTTAAAAGTCCATTGATCTATTTGATTTTTTCAATTATTTTATAAGATAATTTTGTCTGTACATAGCTATCTCCAGACAGCCTAATTCCATCTACATCTCTGTGTCTTCAGTGGTGTCAAGCCTGGAGGAACCATTAGGGACAGGGACTCTGGTGGGATTTCAGATGTTAGGGAAATATTTATCAGCATAGGGAGTGCGCTGCCCTGGAGCAGATTCCCCAGGAAAGGGCAAAGAGTGCTCATTACTGAAGGTTTTAAGAAGAAGCTAGTAGGAACACCATAGGTATAGGTCCTGGCTTTGAGAGAGGAAGGAACTAGATGAACTTTGAGGTGCCTTACAGCCATATGGGTTTATCATTATATAGTCACACTTTTCTGCCAAAATAGCCTCAGTGTATCTCACAATATAGACAAAATTAAGTTCAGATGTAAACATGAATCCTGTCAAGTCCAATTTAAAGTACATGTAGATTTGGCACTACCGTTACAAAAAGATAATAGGCCTAAAAATGTTATGCCTAATTATCTAGGGGTTTTACAGATTATTCTTAGACTTTCATGTCACAGAGGAAGAGCCATCAAAAATTCAACTGTTGTTGATCTAAAGACTCAAAAATGAAAAATACTTCTTTTGGGTAGGATGTTTCAACTGTGATCCCAACATTGTAGAAATGTAGGGAGACTACCATGATCCTAGACAGGGCAAGATGCAGGACATCTCATCTGCCACGTGTGAAGTGAAAACCTGATCCAGGTTGTGCAATGATCCATGAGCTTCTCAGAGAAACCAAGATTGCTCCCAGTCTTCAACCTCTGCTAGTCACAGATGATGGGCTAAAGAGCAAACCAAACAGAACACAGACATTTTAAAGTCTCACTAATTTGTATTGTTTATCTACAATGATAAACTCATGTGTTTGTTTTTTGTCTGGCCCTCTCTAGTAATTCCAGTTTAATGCAGTGTCTTGATCTTTCCATCTACTCTAGGTAGTGATACTTACATGAGTGAAATTAATTTACCTGTAATAACAATCAACACAAAGGAGAAAGTGGAGAAGGAAAATACACACCAGTATGCTCTGGAGCTGTTAATTTCCACTACTTGGTAAAAGCTAACTATTACAGACACAGCTTCAATTGAGTTGTGAAGGTTATTTGATTTCTTCATGTGCTGCTGATGGTTTACCATCTGCTGTCCTGATAACAATACTAGGGGGAGTATTCACACTACTAAAATGTCCCCTGGTAGCACATCTCTCCCCATGTGTTTCTCTAGTATTGCACTTTCTTCCTACATCTTCTCCCTCACACTATCTCTGTGTTAACATTCTTCCATTTACCTTGGTAATCCTGATGTCTTTTTAATTGTATTTATTTTCACCTCACTGGCAGTCATATAACCTCTGGCTGTGATCTCATCAGCTCCCTGGGGAAAGCATTCCTGTAACTGCCTATTGAAGTGTTTCTCTCTTCTTTTCTTGGAAGCAGCTAGTCACTGTTAGAGACGGGACACAGGATTAGGTAGACCACTGCTTTGATCCAGCAGGCAATTCCCTCTTGAAGCAATTGAAGTTGGTTTTGGGCAGTGATTAAATGAGGCACTGCTAGAGAAAATCCAAGGTGTTGCAGGAAGCCTTATTTGATACAGAGTGGTTTTCTTTTTGAATCAGCAATGCCCAAGCAAATTCATGTTACTTTGCTGCTTCAAAAGCTATGCAACTATAAGAGAAACAGAAACACTCTCATATCCTTGACAATAACAGACATGTTACTTAACTGTATTGCTGTGTCCAAGACAAGGCTTACAGTGTGTTTGGGGCTTACTGCCCCAAATGTGGCATGTTGTTGCATAGCATGATGTTGTCTTTGCTGCTATCACCCTTTCTCCCTGGTTTATATGCTGTTTTCCTCAGCTGCTTTTTAATGGAAACACTTCATCACCTCAGATCATTTGAGAAATAAAAGACACATCTACAGCTCTGGAGTAGAAAGTGTCTCTCCGTTTCCAAGTCCATCACGTAACACTGGTTGAAGACTCTTTTCCCTTTGCATTTGCGGTGTGATTTGTGCAGCTCCATTCTGTCTCTTGCCTGCAGTCACCACTTCTCCAGTCACTCAGGCTTAGCTGAGCTTTGTGTGCGTCTCTCTGCTCAGCTAGTCCAAAGGAGTTTGAGTGAGATCCCTAAAGCTTAGCTTCTTTTGTAGCAAGACTGTGCAAGACAACAGTGCCCGAGAAAAAAGATAGAATAAATGTTTAAAAGTTACACCTATCAGTCCAAGAGTTTTTGCTTATATAAAAAGTCTTTTACTGGCTTCAGTGGAGGCAGGATCAAGCTATTAAAGTTCATAAATGGATACACAATAAAATCAAGTAAAACAATCCTTTTTTTTTTTTTTTTGAGGTAAAAATAAGGCAAAAAGGAAAAAACAAAACCCAGGGTTTCAGGAGTCATTCTTTATAGAAAGAGATTGCAGAGAATGAGAGGGTTCATATGAGTAATTAGATCACATTTCACCCAGATTGGCAAAACAATGGATTGTTTCTCTTCATTTACACTTCCTCTGCCCTGAGTTTCCAGGGAAGAATTGCAAACAACCTTCCATAGTCCTATCTTCTGCACAGGGAGCTGACCACATCACAGTTCTTAGGTGTGGGGACTTCCTGCCTGCAGACAGCAATGCCTGGATTCAGTTCTAAAAGGCCAGAGAGGTTTGCAGTTAATTATTATTTTTCAGGATTTTTTTTCCCATCAGAGAAATGCAACTGCCAAAGTAAGCTACACTAATCTCCCATCTCACCCTTTCACCCTTCTTTTGACCGTGTGGTGACACTGTCTCTGTTGAGGATTTTGGAAAGAAGTCAAATAACTAATGAATGCACTAGGCTGCTCCTTTTGAGGACTCTGCATCTGAGCTGGGAGTTATAGTTATTAACTCCTCTGGCAGCCCATCATTTAATTTACCTGCTACTGACCCCTTTTGTGCATCCAGAGATAATCCAGTCCACAGGAGTCCAGCTGTAGCTGGTGTGCAGGAGACCGTTGTCCTATTCCCAATTTATCTAGTGTTATCATTTCATTGCCTGCCTGTAAGAGCTCTATCCCATCAAGAAGCTTTGGAATAATACAGAGACATTAGAGATTAGAATTTATCGGTCCTGAAGTTCATAAATTTAATGAAAATTGTGATTCTCCAAAGGAACTTAATCTTCATTTGTTCTGTCAGCGGAGATGTCAAGAATTAGTTTATGATTCATTAACCCATTGACTACTGCTACTTTTTCTATATTCAGCTTTTCAGGAAAAGGAAAGATGCCTTGTGTGCATTTACATAAAGTACCTTCTCTCAGATTATTCTGTATTGGCGACACCAACTGATAGTCTCTGGTTGTAAAGGGAGAATAGAATGTGGTTTCCATGTGGTTTTTCAGACTGTATCTCATGTGCTTAATTAAATTAATCAGACAGTCACCAGCATAGTTAATTCCAAAAATCTTACTGACATCAGCAGGATGTGGCCCAGGACCTTTCATGAACACAGCAGTGCAGCTCACAGAGACACTTTATCCAAAAATGGTAATAATAGAAAGAACATGTCTGAAGATTATTTGTTCAGTGTTACTCCTAGATAGTAGTTTATACACACACACACATATACATACACATATGCACATACATATGAATATACATATATATATAATCAGTCTTGAGACTCCAAGAAATAATTTCTCCATCTCCGCATGATTGCTGTCTTTTGTTTCATTTTAACTGCAGAGTGGCATAAAGGCTTCTGCAGTGCAACTGGGGAGATATGAGTTATAATCTCAGACCCACTAAGTAAGATCATTGACTGGACTCAGTCCCAGTTATATCTTTGCTCTCTGCATTAGATTCCCAGTGGATAAATCAGATTTCTTTTTAAAACACTTCAAAATTTCATTATAGGGTCATAGAATCATAGAATATTTTGGGTTGGAAAAGAACTTTAAGATCTTCCAGTCCAACTGTTAACCTAACACTGCCAAATCCACCACTAAACCATGTCCCTAAGCAACACATCTACACATCTTTTAAATACCTCCAGAGAAGGTGACTCAATACTTCCCTGGGCAGAATACTCCAATGCTTGACAACCCTTTCAGTGAAGGAATAATTCCTAATATCCAATCTAAACCTCCCCTGGTGAAACTTGAGGCCATTTCCTCTCATCCTATCATTTTTTACTTGGAAGAAGAGACTGAAATCCATCTCACTACAACCTCCTTTCAGGTAGTTGTAGAGAGAGATAAGGTCTCCTCTGAGCCTCCTTTTCTCCAGACAAACAACCCCAGTTCCCTCAGCCGCTCCTCATAAGACTTGTGCTCTAGACCCTTCACCAGCTTCATTACCCTTCTCTGGACACACTCAAGCACCATAATATCTGTCTTGTAGTGAGGGGCCGAAAGCTTATGAAAAGTTCTATCTAACAGCAAGAGGTTGGTCTTCTTGTTGTTATTTGTTTCTGCTACCCTATGTGTAGAAAGAGAATTTAATTTATTACCAAAATTTCAGCACCTCCAGCAAGCACATTTCTTAAAGGTACCCTACTGTTGTACTCATCCCTAATTCTGGTATGAACCCTTACAGCTAAGAAGGCTGGGTTTGCAGCTAAGCAGTACTGGCACCAGACAGTGCACAGTTAAGCTATAGGGAATGTATAGGGAAATGAAGATACCCACACTTAAGTCTTCTGTGCCCATAATGATATGTTCCCAAGATAACTTGTATTTCACTTCCACACTTAATTAGAAGACTGTATTTCACAAAGCAAATCTTTCCCCTTTTGGATGCCTGTTATTTTTTCCAACCAATAAAACCTTGTGATGAAATCCGTATTCTTTCAGACACATTGAGAAAAATCCATAAGAGGAGAAAGAAAAAAGAAAAAAATATACAGGAAGTGTGAAGAAGAACTGTAAAATCTCTGATATTTCTTCCAGAATTGCTGTATTTGACACTGTGGGTTTTTTTTAAAAGAAAAAGAGAATCCACACAAGCAAATTGTCTATGTGATGGTTGTTCAGATCTGATCTGGAGCTCACAGGAGTCAATGGAATCCTACTCATTGATTTCAAGAATCTTTAATGCACACCTTTGATCTCCACTTACCCCTTCTCAGCTCATGAGGCTTTTTTCCTAGCACTGATGTAAATAATGCAATGCAAAGCTTATCTTTGACCTTCCTTTGTCCTACACTTATTTTGCCACCCAACAATACTCCATCCAGTGTCATGAAAAGCAACTGCATTTAGACTCCACTATCAGGACAATCTACAGTTTCGGGGAGAAATCAGAATATCTGGGGGAGTATCATAGCCAGAGTTGTCCAGTTTTTAATAACTTACCCCACAGACCTATTTCCAGCTGTGACCATGCTACTGCCGCAAGCCCCTGCACACAAGCAACTCACATCATGATGCAGTGCTCAGGCTTGGGCATCACTTCAGGCGGCAGCAAGGGGTTGTTCTGCTTCTTGACAATGTAAAACAGGCCGGTGGTTTGCAACATGAACAGAGCTGAAATAGCATGAAAGAAGGGCAGCCTGTGTCCTCCCTAGGAAAGCACATCAAGGGAAGCAGCAATCATGCAACGAGATGTGACAAATGGCCTCTTTCATTACCTCGCTACTATTCTCAGTTAAGCATCCTCTCAGAGGACTGATCTTTCAGATTAAAGCCACAAGCAGAAAATAAGAAAACATAAAGATGAAATGTCAGAAAGTCTTAAAAAAAAAGTATCTTGAGTTACCAGTCAATACAGAAACTCCTCTCTGTGTAGAGTTTGACTGAATTGACAGACAGATGCTTCTGGGAGGGCCTCTTACTGTACTGGGTCACTAAAGAATAACTAGAGTACTTTTAGAATTTAGCTTTTGCTTCAAAAATTGACCCCAAAAATTCTCCTGTTGGGGAAGGGTACATGGTTGACTGCACTTTTTCTCACTTTCTTGCTTTCTCTCTCTCCCTACATATATATGTGGCCAATAGCCCTTAGCAATTTCCTCTGGAATTCTGCCTATAGCAAAGTTAAAATGCAGGTACAAAGCCCCAGGCTCTTTACACTCTTAAGGTTTTCAGCTTCAGTATTCTTTCTCTAAATTGCTATGTCCTAGAAGCAAGGAGTGAAAAAAGCCAACAATTCCAGCCACTTCACATGCAGACTAACCACATGCTTCTGCCTGTACCTTTTCTAGCAAATATAATCCCTGCTCAATGACTGGTTAATTTGAACTGTATAATCCATGCCGACAGTCTGTCCTCAGTACTTCTTGATATCAAGTTCACCTACAGAAATGCCTGTGCACTTTTTTTTCAGGTCCATGCAGGGACACAAGCCGAAATGGCTGTTAAGGCCATGTTTCCAGTGAGCCCAACATCAGGAGACAGTGGAATAGGTGGCCAAGGGACTTCTCAATGCATTTGGGACTGGGAGGGTCCAAAGAGCATCCCAAAGGCTTGGACATTTTCTGAGACTGTTTCATTCAGTCCTGGGTAATGATGCTGCCAGTGCTTATGAAGGGAAGTTATATCTAAGGATGGTGTAGGCATGAATAAATATCCAACAAAAGATTTAGCAGCAAGCCCATAATCTAGAGAATTCTATGCAAGACACCAGAAGTGTCAGAGGTATCCTTCACTATGCTGTATTAGCGGACATGTGATAATAGAGTGACCACATGTATGCTCAAGAAGTCATAGCATTACAGTTTTTTGATTTTTCTTCAAACAAGCAGTATTTGTTTCGCATCATGAGGGGCTTCCTGTGGCAGGCAGCTTGCCACACAGATTCTTAGTATACTTTGCAACTGATTGTCTTCTGCAGTAACGCCTCTTTACAGGGCTCTGTCAGTGCAAAGCCATTTAATGTTGAGGATTTGTTGGTTAGAGAGTAGAAAATTACCTTGCTGCAAAGACAGGTTAGTCTTTGCCTATGGCCTGGAGAAAGGGTTGCAGAGTTATGTGTTGTCTGAAGTTCTTTAGCAATGAGTGAGACTGAGATCATCAAAACCATCCAGCTTCAGAACTACAGCTGCAGTAATTACTGTAACCCTGGCTTTATGCAAAAAAAAATGTAGATAAAGGGGCAAAAAGAGAAGAGTTTTTTGACTGCAGCCCCTGACCATGTGATGAACTCAGCATGACCTCAAAACTGTTCATTTTATCTGAGAGTAGTTACCTGGGATTGTCAATCTATGTCCAGCTTTTAAAGCATTTCTTATACCCAAACACAATAATTTCAGTATTTCCATGAGACAATTAATCTTCTCTGAGGATTTTACCAAACTCTAGAGAAACCTTGGAGAAAATAACAACTGTACTGAAGTTAGTCCAAGTTTTGCCAAAATCACAGATCCTAGAAGGCTCCATTAATAGCACTGAAAAGGATGTCATTGGCATCTCAGTTCACATCTCCTTACAATGTCCTCCAAAAGCTGTCACAGATACTGCACAGAATCTTGTGGTGCTCATGACATGCCAAAGGTCATGAGTGATGAGCAGCAACATAGCATGAGTCAAAAGGAGAAAATGAAAATAAAACAGCATTGATCTTGAACTGGAGATGTGCAATGGAGCAGAGATAACTTATGTTGGGAGAAAAGCCAAGTCTTAAAAATTGCTCAGCATGCCTACCTATGCCCACTATTTTCCACACCAGCAACAACAGACAGATTTGGCAGTTTTGTGGGTTCATCTTTTCTAGTAGACATGCAGCCAAATGATGCTCATCTATGAGAAACAATTCAGAGATAATGTAATCATCCTGTTATTGTGACTTACTACAGAACCCATTGGCCCAAAGGTCACTGTAATTCCTCAAGCACAGATAATATGGTGTTATTCCATGGCTGGAAAATCACATGTGTGTGTATATACATATCTATGTATATATGTATATATATATATATATATAAAAACCCTTTACTTACTGTAACAGTAAACTATAGTGATCTGATCAGGCATCACTGCCTCAGCATAGGCAGCATGACTTCATAAAAGCACATAAATCATTGCTACTACAGCTCTGAATAAGAGTTTATGGGAGTCCTCAAGAAAGTCCTATGACCATTTAAAATGAGTCAAGAACTGTGTGTACACCATTCTTCTTCCTGCAAGAAAAACTTTTAATTTATAAAAGTGGTTCATTGTTCAATATCCATTGTGTTTTCTTCATTAACTTCAAAGTTTGCCTCATTTCATTTTTCCTCTAAAGGGGAAAAATATATTGAGCTGTCAGTGATGTTATCTATGAAGAGACGCTGCAGATTTCATATATTGAATCTAAGCTTTACAAATAGTCAAGTAATATGAAAAGCTTTTGTAATAAAACACAAGTAAAATAAGCTTGCAAAAATCAGAGGGAACAGGAAAGCCTAAATTGTTTATGTAATCAGTTACACTCCCCTGAGTTGTTGATCTGTCTCTTCCTTTTGAATTTTTCTCTTGTATTTTCCAGAGTTTGTAAATGAGTATTTGAAAACAACAGCAGAAAAATAGTATCTGTTGCTTCACAGATATTGTCATCTACTTCTTGTTGATGTGAGAGAAAGCTCAAGTATGCACATACATACACATGCATATACTCTTTGTTCTAAGATTTGATGATGAGAAAACTGAAGTAGGAACTGGCCAACAACATTAATTTTTTGAGGTCATAAAGAGTGAAAGGAGGTTTGCAGGAAAGATTGGGTCTTGGTCATTTCATTTGATCCTGAGACATTTGAGAGAGACCAACATGCAACGTGAAAGAAAGAAGGTATCGTTGCAGACAGGCTATGAGTGAAAAGAGATTGGAATCATTTCCATGAAAATGGCAATTGAACAAGTTTGAGTGAGTGGGAGAACTCTGACACTATGAGGGGGCACCCTAAAAGATGGGAGGAATCTCAAGAGATTTGAAAATGTATCTTTATGGAGGCACTGTCAAAAACAATTGAGAAGATAAAGAAGATTAAGATGACCAGAAGGCCTGAAATGTGGTCAAAAAGACATTTGAGACTTCGGGAATAGACATTTTGACACAATAAAAAAAAAAAAAAAAAAAAAAAAAAAAAAAGAGAAAGACTGAATTTACAAAAATAAACTGCTTAGATGGCAATAACTGAGGCAGAGATCAGGGAGCCACAGGAGCTAGAGGAAGCATGGTGGAGATATTGACAAGGGGCTTTGTGAAGAACGGCTACTGAGTATAAAAGTTCATATAGTGAGATGACAAAGAGTCATAAGAGGGATTGAGGGGTAGATGAGTGGAAATGATAAACACAGTGGGAATGGGAGGACTAATAAAGTTCAATGGCTAATGTACAGGTGACTTTGGAGCCTGTGGCACTTCTGATAACTTCAGATGATACAATAAATTACCATAATATATTACATATTTAAAAGCACACAAGACACTCAGGAACACAATTCCACTTAAATCAATGCAACATATGTTCCTGTGTCAGGCAGGTGCTTTCCAATTTCCATCCCAACCATCTTCAACTCTTGGAAGAACTGTTGGGGCACACCACAAAAAGAGTGCAAACTGAGATAATTATATTACAGATCTGTCTGCCAAACTGTATGAAGAATCAACACAAAAATACATGAAACTGAATTTACTTATATGCCCCACGTATTTGTTTCACCCCCGCCAGCAGTCTTGTCTTCTCTCTCATTCTTTCTTTCCTTTCTCTTAAATTTAATTCTCTCTGCAACACTTCAGCTCTAGATAGTACAGATTTTTGTTTGTTTGCTTGTTTGTTTAGTGAATAATCATCTAAAATCTCTAGAGCATATCCCATTCTAATCTAATGTGAAATGTTAAAAGCTGCTCACCAGAAAATTAGCTCTTGCCAAATTATGTGCACACCAGATCCTACAAGTCAAATAAAATTAAACTGAAATTTGGTTTCCACTTTGGTAGAAATAGCTTAGAAACTGGCCCTGGGGCACACAGTCAACTGTCTGTCTGGCTTAATAGAGCAAAGCACAGTACTGTAATTATGCCAGTCATTTCCTCTTAACCATTCATTGATGCAAAATGCACACTTCAGAGATGTCTACCTGCTTTTTCAGGGATGTATTATGTCAGATAGAACCGTCTGGCCCAGACAGAACTGCAAGTCATATCTTATCCTTATAGCACACTGCTTTTCAGGAATATACTTGAAGTGTTTGGTAGCTAAACATCATTGAAGTTGATTTTCAACATGAATGGCAATATCCTGGAGTTCTCCTGCCTCCTTAAACTTCATTTTCCAATCCTTTCTAACCTTTGTTTAAAGTATCCAGTTTATTTGCACATCAGCATGTTAAAACAAGACCTTGTAAAGAATTTGAAGGCTCAGACAGTGCATGGTAAAGGAGACTTATTTGGTGTTTTGATCACAAATGACTTTTTATTCATATATTTTTGCAACATCAAAGTTTCAGATTTTTCTGCCTCACAAACACAGCCTTTGTACATGGGAACACTTCAGGAGAAAGAACTATTTCAGCATTGAAGGGTAAAACCCCACCTCTGCTGAAGGCAAGGGCAGTTTTGCCATTGACCCCATGTAACCCCATGCAGATTAAAGGCATGGATAAACGCAATGGGACAGGCTAGAAAAGGGAGTTTCCTCATGTTGAGAAGCAGCCTGCCTGTTTATCACCATTTGCTCCAGACCAGAAACCTTTCGCAGTGGGAACAGAATTGAACCCAAAGATGATAAAATGTGAGTCATTAGTGGTGCCAAGAAGTCCATAAACTCACTTTTCTTGATACTAGTACACAAGAGTGAGCAATTATTAGCCCAATCTGAATCTCACTGAGCTTGGTGGAAGCCTTTTGTTCTGATGGACTTTGGGTGAAGTCTAGTACATGTTACCACCCAACATGTGTAGCAACACATGCATTTCTTTAATTTATGCAGGTTTTGTAGAAGAAGTTAGTGCCACTAATCAGCCAAGGTGATTTCACAAGGACAGAGCAAATCCATATGATGTTCCCTTTCAAAGAACCAGCATGTTATCTATAAGAAATTCTTAAATGATTTCTAATAGCCTGAGTTGTTTCAAATTAGATTATAAAAATATGTTTGAAATGTACCTGTGAGGCTGAAGCTATTCATAAATCATGATGAATTTTTCCAGCTGGCAAAAAAAATAGCTGAAAATTTGTAATTTTTAAGAGGTTTTTTCCCAGGATTTTTAGATAAATCATTTTGATTTGTAAAATTACAGAGGAGAGTTTCAGAATAGAAGCAGCTCCATTTAAGGTACATGGATATATATATTTTTTTTAAGAATTAATTTATGAGAAAAAAATCAGTTCAGATTAACTACACTTTTATGTGGATTTTTAGCTGTGTTTTTTCTTTTGGTTTTCGGTTTGTTTGTTTGGGTTTTTTCCCCTTTATTTTGTCCAGGGGTCTCTCAGTTTGACTGCTTGGATCCTAGGAAAAATGCCATTTTCAAAAACAATATGTTGCCAGTATATGTGCCTAATAAAACAATGTGGCTTCAGGATATACCTTTAAGACTGCAAGCCTTGTCAGTGATTAATTCTGCCTCTCTGAAGTGGAATGCAAAGCAGAAGAGCAAAGAAGATAGATAGTAATCAATCAATATTGTAAATCACCATTAAAATCCACAGACAGCATAAATGTAGAGTAACAGAAACACTTTTATATGGAATTCATGTCAAAGCAGTACTGCTCTGGCACCCTGGGGTTCAATTATATCTGCGGTGGCTTTATATAGGATTAGACTCTCATCTCTGGGAGGGTGGAGAGAAGGAGAGAGGAGAAGGAGAATGTCACCCAGAATTGCAAAACCTTGGATGAAAAATGTAGGTGTGAGCGTTCTTTCTGGAACTTTAAAGTGAGTTTAATTCAAATGAAATAACCCAATAAATAATACCTTGCAGCTGACTTTGAAATGTTCGTACTGGTGCTACTGAATTCTACAGCTGCAAACTTTCATTCCCACCATAAATGACATGCTATAATTATATTTTTTACAAGGTTCCCTATATATGTTGATTTATTTTTTATTTTCTCTTTCATTAATAGCCTTTTCCTTCCTTGGGAAGATAAGGTGATCTGAAAAATGCCCACTGGCTTTTTCAGTGACCCTTTTTTTGGTGTGACAATGCCAATAATAAAAACTAATTTCCTCCTCTGATTTCCTCATCTGTACAAAGTAAAGATTCCTTCTACCTGTGCTTGCAAGCTATTGGGAATAAAAAGGCCACCAGATAACTGGTCCAAAACACATACATTTTTTTTCATCTTCTCTTTAAGAACTCACTTTTTAATCCATTAACAATCAGAAATAGCTAACCAAGTCATGGGTGGTTTGGATTCCCCCCGTCGCGGTATGTCACTGCTATAATTGATTGCCAGTTAACTTGTGTTAGCCAGCCAGTTCAGTAAACCACAAACATTCATCTCCTGGAATAAATGTTTGCAGACTGTCTATACTAGCATTTACAAATGCATTATCTAACCAGAGTTAATTCCAGCCATCCTTTAACAAAATTAAATCTAGTCTAGAGAAGAGCTCTCTTATTGCTGCACCTTGTACATTTGCTTCTGGGATTGTTTAGATGGGTTATTTGCTACTGACAGCATTGCATTACTGACTCTCACTTTAGGGATTCCCTGGAGCTGGCCTTGTCTGTCCTTCCTCATAATTTTTTTGGCTGCTATGACTGCTCTCTTCTCTGCAACACCTCTTGAGAGCCCTTCCTGAGCCCGTGTGTGGGTCCTGTCTAGTATGAGTCTCTGTTTTGTTGATAGGTTAGTCTGATCCTCTTCATGGTGTCCACACGTTGATGTACATCAGCATCAGACACACGGTTGTGGAAGTATGTGATGTACTGTCTTTAGACCCTTATATGTACTTCCCCAAAGTGATAGTTAAAGAAGGGCATGTAGACACAAGAAGTGGTCCTTTCCCCAAATAATTTAGCAAGTGCCCAGCTAAGGTTGCAGGAAGATCAGGGAGAAAAGACGTATTTTGTGATCCACATTTTTTATTTTTGAAGGCAGATAGAAAAATGGGAGGGATAAGGGAAGTAGTAAGATAAGTGCAGGAAACCATTAGGAAAAAATGAAGAAAAAGAAAGAAATCAAGATTGTGGCCAAATTGCAGATTCCAGTAGATCTGGGAAGTGGTAGTCATGTTTTTGGTGCCATCTTCCAAGGCTGTAGAGGGCTGACATATGTAATAATATCAGGCAGCTCTTACGTGGGCCAAGAAGAGGCTTTCAATCCTAAAATCATTGTGAATATAGCAAAAAAGCTCTGAAGGTCTGTGCTTTAAAGCCAAGACATGTTTATTACTGTGCCTCTATTAGAAAGGAGAGTTATTAAAAGCAGCACTGTAAAGGAAAATATCTTTAGGAATTAATAAAGATGATCCACTGAGTCAGGGGAGAGGTAGTAAGCCAGGCTTGTACCTTACTTCAATGTGTTTATAACACCTTAAAGCAGTATTTGTCCTTCCTTAGCTAAAATGCCTCCAGATGTGCCCAGGGCTGATTAGGTAAGGGCATAAATGGTTTGTGATGCTGAGGGTCCTACTGACAAATTGCCAGGAGGCTGAGTCACACTTAATTTGCATATAAATTGCAACCATTTTTATCAAATATAAATGCACACAATCGTAATAGAGCATTTGCTTATTCTTCCTTCTCCTTTGAGAGAGGAATACAAATTGTTTGCCTTAAAGTTTAATGTTAAATAGCTGTACCACCTCAACATTGCAAAAATTGGAGGAGGGGGAGAAGAAGCTGGTAGTGGAACTTAATTTAGGACCTTGGCCAAGCAAGGTCTTAGTGGATACCCACATGAACCATTTGAAACCTCCAGTCAAATTAAAGGTGAACAAATTCAAGCTGAGAGACCTGCCACGTTAGTTGCACAACTACCAAAAGTTCAGACCAAATGCAAAACTTAATTGTACCTTATATTTATATTTAACTCAAGTCTGATTATCCTGGTATTTAGGGCTCCTGCAGTTCTGAATTGAAAGGTTCAAGCTTTTTTCCACAGAAAATTCTGGTACTGGAGATGTTGGCTCTGATAATATCATGAGACTTGTAATCACATTTTTAAGTAATGGGTCAAACACATTGATTAAGACACTAAATTAGACTGCCCTGTATTCCCAAGAAAGCTGCTTGCCCTGATCTCTTCCTGTCCTTCCTATGCTTGCTGACTGGGGTTTGCACAGTGTTAGGGCATTAATGCCCAACATTTTTACCACTATTCAGAATTTATTTCATTCACAATGTAAACACTGTGTCTACTATTAGCCAGAGAGTATACTCTTTGGGTTTTGTCTTTATGTTTAATGGTGACATGGGTTAGGAATATTGCTATTAGCTTCTAATAATGCATAGTGCTGGTAATCCCTTCCAATAAAGTTCAGAGGGCTGTGAAGAGTCAGAAGGAAAGCCAGTCAACGCAGGGCCAGCAGCAAGAAATCACCATTATAAAGCCTGAGGAAAGGATGCTAGTGGGTAGCCCTCAGTGCCTGTGCCAAGGGGGCCAGGGAGAGGGCAGTACATCTAGGAGGCATGGAGATAGATGCTGTATTCATTCCCCTCAGACAGAGAAAGTGTTCATTTGTGCACAGAAAACCTGGGATTAGCTGAATGCACACTGACGGCAACAAAGTTTCTCTGTGTGTGGTGGAGAAACTTGTAAGACTTCATTTTTGCCCCCTCCGACTGTTACAGGGCAGCCGGCAGACAAGGTTTCCCTTTTGCTGCTCTATTTTCTTTCATTGTTTGGAAGAAAGTCTTTGTCTCTTTTTCCTTTAGCTTACAGCTAACATTTTCTTCTCCCCTGTTGTCTATAAATGTGGTTTCTTATTCTTCACAGCCAGTGCTGTGAACATACCAAGGACTGAATTTGGATCTGAGCAGTGTGTCTTAGCAATCTACCAAGCTGCACTAATATCTTCCCCAGGTTTGTGGAAAGCCTGTCAGCTTTTTGCACTGGCAACAGTGGATGAAACTGCAGCCAAATTGCTACCAGCACAGTATAAAAAGGATGAATCCATGTATCCAGAGCTCTGGGGAAACCATCATCTACTGAAGTGCCTTTGCTCACCCTCCTCCCCCAGAATAGTGATCAAAAGGAGGAGAAGATGAAATACAAGTTCCACAGTCTAAGCATGATCCCCCTTATTGTCACTTCCAGCCCTGGCAATGTGGTGAAATCAAATGTTCACAGACAGTCATACAGCTTGAAGTGTAGATGATGCCAAAGTAGAGCCCCACATGCAAATTTCTTTGCCAACTTCTAAATACCTAAGGATACTAATAGCACAGAACTATCTACCTTCTTTTCCAAACTACCATATCAGTTGTCACAGCTGGGAACTAGGTAAAAGGGACATGTGTTTTCTGGATAATGTAAAATTGAAAATGCCTCTTGGAGAACATTCTTTAGAGAACGCTTTGTAGCCTTTATTTCATTTCTTGCTTATTGTGCAGCAATTTACATCAAAACTAGTAAAGATGGGTCTTGCTGTGATTTACATGCTTCTGCCAGTGCAAAAGAGCTTTAATATATAAATGAGAATAAAGTCAGGTTTTTCAAGCACCTGCCTGAGAATTAGTGTTGCAGGAGAGTCTTTCTAGCTGTGGCTTAGTCTTACTAGGGAGAAATAAATGCCATAGGCAAAATGAGGTGAGACAAAAGCACCAGGAAGGGAGAAAGTTTGCTGCTCTCCTCCCTTCAAAACTGTGGGATTTAATATCCTCTGAATGCCATGCAGTGTTGCTTGTTACACATTTACACGTTGAATAGTCTTGGCCTTTGGTATCACTGTAACCAGCATGATTAAATGAGGGTACTCTAGACTTCAAGGAGTAGCAATCAGTACACACAACAGTGGTCAACAGTCTGACTTTTCAACATTTCAGATCTGCTCTCTAAAAAGTTTAGACATTTATGTTTTATAATTACAACTTGTTGCTACATGAACAGTAAATTAGTGCTAAGGGAAGTAAAGAAAACATTGTTATTTACTGCAGAAAGGTCATTCCTTCAAAAAAGGTCTTCTGTCATACATCTGTCCTAGGACAATTTGTTACACGCAACTTGTACAATGCTAAATTATGTCAACAGTTGCAGAACTTATTAAAAAGATTTTTAAACACATCATCAAAAACATTAATTATACAATATGTGTGAATGGAGAATTGAACTGGGACTCTTATCAAGAGAAAAAATTAATCTTTAACTACAAATAAGTTAAATTATGTGTGTCAAGAAGTCGAATGTACCCAGCAGGCAGAAGGCAGTGCTTTGAACAACAGAAATCCCTGAGAAGGACTCTTTAGTGGGCCTGGCTTTATCTTCTTGCCTGGTCTCTGTGACAAGCCTGGCCTGTCCACCCTGAGGTGGTGGCTGACACATGTGAGGAGGGGGGAGAGGATCTTCCATTGACCCCAAACATCACCAGCTACAGTGGCACTTGCAACCTCAGGCAGAACTGCAGAGGTTGATTACACATTTTACCCACGAAGACAAGCCTGGAGCCCCATCAGCTGTGTGATGTGACAGGAGCTGGCAGTGAGAGACCACTTTCAACCCCATGCTCTCTACCCTAGGGGTGACCCTGCTGACATGCCTTCTCCTCATCAGACTTTTGAGGACCTCTTGGCTCAAGGCATCTCCACAGAGAGGTCATAAGGATCCCCTGTTGTGGCTGACACATTTCTTGGGTAGTTTTGCTCTGTGGAGGGAGTCCTTTCATCTTCAGGATCCAGGATAGGGAAGTGGATGGAGCTCAACCCCCCTTTTAAAGCTGATAAAACCTCCAAGTTCTCTCAATTTCACCTTCCCACCCTTTGGTACATCAGTATGAGGTGAGACATCACTGAGCTTCCTGCCCCAGGAGCAAGATGTTTAGTTCAGTGGAATTGATAGATATCAGTTGGCTGGGAGCAACACACACACATGCCCTTTTCCTTTCTGGGGAATAAGGAATGTTACTCTATCTTGTAATTCAAACTAAACAATATACCAGGCACTAATTGCATTTCTTAATGTCACAAATGTAGCCTCATATTACTTCAACATTAGGGGATTTGCCACTGTAACATTTTTATATTATTCTTGGCTAAGTCTAGAAAAAAAAATAAGCCTTTCTTTCTTATCTTTCCTTTGTGAAAAATTTCTTAATCCTAAAAGAATATGAGAACCTCTTTTTCTCCATAGTCTATAATGCATAAATATTTTACATAAGTAGACTGGAAGATATCCTTCAAGCTTCAGTAATAATGTTCACTCAAATCACAGGTATTTTTCAATGGCATAGTTGGCATTAACAATTAATAAAATAATTCTGTTATTTTTCAAACAGTTTTAGAGATATGAACAATGAAAAATAATGGCTAATGTTAATAACAATTTGGTGTACTTATAATTCTTGTTTTCTTTCTGCTAACTATAAGTTTTGACTGCTATTCTAAAGTTGACAGAATCTGATTCTTTTAAGTGAATATTCTCCATGTGATATTATATTTCAGATGGACCTCTTTGGTAGCATTGTTTTTTGACTATTAAAACATATCACTAGTAAATAATTAAACATGAGAGACTGAACTTAGTAAATGCTTTAGCAAGAAGATGGCACATTTTCCCTTGCAGGCATGTAATAATAAATGCTGTTTGACCAGTTAAGCACACAACAAGAAGAAATTAAATCTTCACAATCTAATCCAAAACTTGCTGCAAATAGAAACAGACCCATTAACATCAAAGGTTTTTAGAGCATCTCTTTACCGAATAAGCATGTGTATTATTAGAATTGTTAAGGACAAAGGGAATTAGTTGTTACCGATATGACAGCAAATCAGCCATCTCCTTTGTTATTCTTGCAGGATGTACTGCCTTTGTGTGTATGGAGGGTGTGAGACACAAAGGCTTCTCAAAGAATCAGGATATGTAATGTTGGGTTTCTTCTCTTCTCCCTTCTATGAAAATGAAGGTACTCCCATGTGACATAATAAGGCCATGTGTTTGCTTATCCACTACTTAGAAAAAGCCACAAATGGCAGTTTTAAGTCCAGAAATTAATTTGTACAAAACTTTCTTTGGATGGAAGAAAAGAGAAAACAATGTTTCTCCAACATGCACACACAGACAGCAAGCCACAGTCACACCATCTAACTTTCACATACAAGTGACACATCGTACTGTTGCTAATGGAGAGAAGCAGAAAGCTAACTTGGGCATGCTGAGTCATACAGTGCAAGGCTCCACTAACTACATAGCAAATATGCCTGAAGTTAGAGAGTCTGAATATCCATTTACATGTAGATTCATCCAGATCACTGTAAGCTGCTTCAGCACACCACAAAACGTTTCTCAAAAGCCCTGCACAGTTTAAAGGCACTATCTTTTGAGAATAAAACCAAACACCTTTTACCTTTGGTGCAGTTTTTTTAAGATACAATTCCCTCAATTATGTTCTTTGGTTATTCTACTTTTTGTTGCTTCCTAATCTAAAATGTTTGGCTGTGGCTGTGGGTTACTTACTAGTTTACAGACCTGTGCTCCTCTTCAGCCACAGGTACCTGCAGCAATAGTCTTGTCTTTGCTCAGCTTCTGTTCCCACCAAAATCGACAAGTTTGCTTTGACTTACTGTAGTAAGTGTCTATTGACTTCCTAAGCAAGTTGCTCTCTGCCTTGTGCTTTACTAAGTGCATTAAGCTGTAAAACTGGAAAAAAAAAAGTGAACTGTGTTTCCCTTGAAAAAGAAAATTGAAAGATCTCTTTCAAAAAAGCAGAGTAAAGTTCCCTTAATGGACTTAGACTGCATTAAACCTGCTATAAAATACCATACTGGTTATTATATTATTTCTGCCATTTTTACTGAGTAAGTTAAAAAATACCCCAAACAAAAAGCTTCTAAAACTTCTTAAAATCTATTTTTAATATTTCTTGAGGTAACATTTTAAGCAATTTGTGGGGTTTACATCTATTTTCTTTCCTTTCTTTTTGATTTAGTTTTTTGTTACTATTTTTTATGTCAGGAGCAACAATTTCCATATATAAGGTTATGGCCAGATAGGTTAGAAATTTTTCACTCGACTATCTCATGACACATTAAAGCAGCAAAATGTAACAAATCAGTTCAGTGCCCTTGATATTAGTAGCAGCAGAGACTTAAACAGCATGATTCAGCATTACACTAGTTGAAAGATCACACCTTGGGTGTATCAGGTACCACTGTAATAACAAGAGCCATTAAATAATTAAGAAAAGATGATCAGGTGACAGGTTTGGGGGTCTTTTCAACAATGAGCTGAAACTTTATGACTGGGAGAGGCTGTTGTTGTTGTGAGACCAACACACACTCACTCACACCCAGGACAAAATAAAGTATAAGATTTCCTTTTTGCTAAAAAACAGGCTAATTCAGTAGATAGATATGGGGGGATGATAGCTTGGATTGTCTCTCAATGCTTCATTCGACTTTTAATAGCAGGTATAAAAATTTTATCTGATTTTCTACTTTACTCTTTTGAAATATTAACCATTGATAAATTATTAAACCAAATATAAAGTGTTACAAATGTATGTACATCTCAAAAAGAGGTCTGTTCAGGCAGGCTACATAATGGGACTGCCTCTGCCACACAAACAGGCCAGAAACCAGTTTCTCTTCTCTTTATTATTTTTTTCCTATGTCAGTCGGCCCAGGTATTTCCAAGGTAGTTACGTGTCTGTGTAGTGACATAAAATGCAACAAATCCTTACTTGAACTCTTATTTCTACCTTCTCTCAACTAATTTCTCCCCTCATCATCTCCTCCTCCCCTTTTTTCCCATTTGTAAAGCCTGTGCAATGACATATGGACTTCCTATGACACTTCACTAAATGTGCTTAATGAAAATGGGTTAATAAAACCACTGATCTTGAAGCTGGATCAGAGTACAAACAAGCTTGTTTGATCTCTCTCACCTTAGAGGCTCTCAAACTCCATAAGATACTGCTCCTTCGTGGCCTGGAACTAGAGATTTTAGCAAGATATTTATGCTCAATGCATACTGAAGAGTGAAATACTTCTTCCTTATCCAGAGGATTTGAAATGCTTCTTTTGTCTGAAAACCTATTTCAAATATAAAGCTACAGCTTTCCCATATCTCCATGTTAGAAATTTTCCCTTTAAAATTTACACACTCTTTCAGGACTAGTGCAGTAAACAGGGTCAAGTTAGGCTTAAATTTACCAAAGGCTGATGTTGCATGCTTCAGCGTATCTCTGTGTGGTACTACACCTTTAACAGTATTTATACTACAACAAAGTCACCAAGAGAAGTAATTTCTTAAGTACATTAAGAATTAAGGTCTGTGCTGAATTAGGGTCTAAGTTACTTTGAAAAGAACGTTTTGTAGGACTAATTTTGTCCATTTGGTCCTCAAATTCATGATGAAAAAAAATCAAAAAGTCCAAAATGAACAGCCAGTCCTATTGGAAAATTTCATATTTCTTCAAAAGTCTCAGTTTTACATCAAATGACAAAAATGGAGCTAGGGAATCTTAAACTGTCCATTTTTCTCAAAAGATTCATAGAAAAGGATCCCAAGAAGTCTATTATTCCATCCGGAAACAATTTCAGTATATTTTTGCTTTAAACCAGCCTATATTCAACCAAACTGTTCTTGAGACCTGACCTGGGTTTGAGTGAGTGGTGGGTTTTTTTCAGTAGCAGGGGAGGGGGCTATAGGGGACGCCCTCTGTGAGAAGCTTCTCAAAGCTCCCCCAGCTCCACGTCAGCTCCACTTCTGTTTGGAAACTGAGCCCATCAGCTGCGCCTCTGCGATAACGTATTTAAGAAGGGACGTGGTGACGGGCAGTCAGACTTGTGAGGAGGAGTTGCAGCAGCTGCGTGAACACCAAGGTCAGTGGAGGAACGGAGGAAGAAAGGAGGGGGGAGGTGTGCCGGAGCAGAGACCCCCCTGTATCCTGTGGGGAGACGGCAGGGTGCCCCCCCCCCCGCCACCCATGAAGATCTAAGGTAAAGCAGACATTGATTTATGGCCTGTGTTTTGTTTCTCCTGGATAATCAAGGTGCTGTGCCCGAAGAAGGCCGGGGTCTCATGGGAAAAGGCAGCCCCGCTGTTGTAATTCAGTGCTGGGAGGATTGCAGCATGTGGGGGAGTCCCACGCCGGAGCAGCTCAGGAAGGGCTGCAGCCGTGGGAGGGAATCCAGTCAGAGAAAGTTGGCGACCCACAATGGAGCAGTGTGGGGAATGCTGCGGCCCGTGGGAGGGACTCATGTCAGAGAAAGTTTGTGGAGGACTGTCTCCTGTGAGAGGGGGACCACGATGGAGCAGGGGGAACAAGTTCCAGAAGCTCCCCCCACTGAAGATGGAAGGAAGTGGCAGCACTGACTGCACACACACCGCCCATTCCCTGCCCCTGTGCCACTTGTGGGAGAAGGTAGAGATATCGGGAGCAGAGCTGAGCCCAGGAAGAAGGGAGGGGTGGGGGGAAGGTGTTCTCAAGATCGGGTAATGCTTCTCACTGTCCTACTCTGTTAAGCGTTGTTAGTGTCTGTAATAAATGTATGTTCTTTTTTTCTTCCCCTAATGAGTCTGCCTTTTGCTCGTGCCCATAAAGGGTGATTTTTCCCCATCCCAGTCCTATCTTGAATCCCAAGCCTGGCTCTCTGTCCCTTCTTATTGCCAGAAGATAAGGGAGAGTGGCTGCATGGTGGTTTGCTGCCGACCAGGCTCAAACCACAACAAGACCCCAGTGATAAAGGCCATGAGATCTCACCTACTTGTTTCTACCATAACAAATTTTTGTCCCTTGGTGTTTAACTGAATTACATCCCTAACAGCCATGTCAGCCTGATACTTCTTGCTTTATGCACATGTAGAGAAACGATCAAAATTAAATACAGTGAATGTTCTTGTGCCTTCATCTTCATTCTGGTTTTCTTCTGACTACCCAAGCCAGGTTATGTCCCTTCAGCTCATATCTTTAAAAACTGTGATTATTCCCTGTCTACTTTCCTGGGCTCTCTTTAATCTTTGGTCCATATCTTTGTGGAAGGAGGTGACAGCCCCATGACTCCCATGATGAGCTGCCTCTCACAGTGGGTCCATTGAAATCCCACTTGGGATCTTGACCATGAGAGAAGAGGAGGAACACGTTGGGTTTGAATTGCAACTCCTGGGCACTGTCCTGGCAAAGCAAAATGTTAACGTATCATAATTTGGGAAACGTTGCTTCCTTGCCCCCTGAAATGCCAATAATCTTACCATAAAGAGGAGGAAAATCCATTTTCTAGCCATCACAATTGTAAAAAATCAGGAAAAAACAGAGAGAGTGAATATTGTGCCAGCTCTTAGAGAGAGCTGCATGCACCAGGGAGCAAAATTTGCAGCTCACTCAGATACTGTTTGTATTATGGACTTCAAAGAGACACCATGCAAGTCATTTGGAGAAGAGTCTAATGCCACAGTGGGTATTATTTGGCCTTATATAATTCCAGTAGCTTTAACACTATAAAGAAGAATGTCAAATCTGGCCTTATGTATTTGAAACATGGTGAATTACCCTGGATATTAGCTGTATTAAGTTACCATGAAAATATAAGCCTTAACAAAAATAATTAACACTCATACTTTGTTTTACACTGGCAACGCACTTTGTGGATAAGAGCCTAACAGTGTTACAGTAAAGTTGTGCACATTGTGCTTTATCAGACTAGTGGATTGTAACCCTTTGGGTTAAAGGGTTCAGAATAATGGAAGAAAATCCAGGTGAAATGTGCTACTGCAGTTTTTCTCTAATATAAAATCCTTGCAAGGTTAGCTGCTTCTTCTACTTGCTAGATTACCTACAAGTTTGTGATTTCAAGTTGCCATGAGATCATTTTTTGTAACTGTGCATTTGTTTGCTCGGTTTCAGGAATTAAGGGAAATGTTAAGTATGAAAAAAAGTGGGAAGACAAACCAAGAAACTGATAGCTGGAATCTAGATAGATAGCTTTTCTTTTCCCATCCTTAAAACGGCATTTCTTTCTTTCAGCCCAAGGCAGAAGGATCACTGCGTGTTAATGGGGACGTGCTTGCAGCTCTACCTACTTTTTGCATAGATTTTTTTTCTACCTTTCCCTACTAAGAAAAGTAAGTGGCAGAGCTGCTGCCCTTCCCCAAAGCTTGCCATAGGTCATCCCCTTTTGTGTGGCAGGATGTCTAGTTTGATAGCTTTGTTATAATAACAAAAATTCTCCTATGTAACTGTGATTGCTGAGCTAATTAAACTGAGATGCAACTGGGCTGTGAACAGGCTGATGAGTATCCAAAGCCAAATCTGAGTTATCTAAGCACAACCTCTGGAAATATTACTTACCCTTTCTGCTGTACAACACTGCAAAATTACTTCGTGAGTCAATACTCATCTTTATTGCTTCAGCTCAGCTGAACTCCCTAAAAGAAAAATAAAAATTCAAGGTTGTTCAGAGCTCAAGACTTTCCCTGAGAAGGATATCAGATAATAACAGCATCAGCCAAAATAATCTGGGACCTTTTACTATCAAAAAAAATATTTCATTGATCAGCCATATAATATATCACATTTTTTGAAGCATATAAATTAAATGAAAGCTAGTTATTTTTAATGTTCTGGCAACTTAAAAATAAACCTTTCATGAGCGGTCTATATATACACCATATATATATATTCATGTTTGATTTCTCTGGAAGCAAGACAATTTTATTTACCATTTACACAAAGGAAGGAATTTTCTTCTTGATGCATTGGTATCCTGGGAATCTTCTTCCCAGAGGTCAATAATGTCATTGTATTGGAGAAAGAATGGACATTCATCAGGTAAGAAAATCTCTAGTCTCCAGAAAATCCTCCAAGAAGGATTTTATAAAACATAAAGTCCTGAAAGGGATATAAACCCACATGCCTCAGGCTTTAACATAGCCTTTAACTACCAGAGGTTAAAGCAGCTTCTGTGGACAACCTCCTCCGTAGTTAACTACTGTGAGATTTCCTGCATTGTGTTTGCAGGTTGTATCAGCCATTGCTAGAGACTGAATTTATGAATAATCTGGCATAACAGTCTGCTCTGACAATATTAATTTTACAGTACAAATTGGCACCCTTTATAAAAGAAGATGTATGCTTTAATTAGGAAATCAAAATTAATTATAATACACTTAAAATAAATGTAATGGTTTGATAACTCTCTTAACTCTCTACCTGGACTTGTGCAAAACGTCTGACACTGTCCCAAATGACATCCTTGTCTCTAAATTGGAGAGACATGGATTTGATGGATGGACCACTTGGTGGATAAGGAACTCACTGGATGGCTACACTCAAAGAATTGTGGTCAGCAGCTCAATGTCCAAGTGGAGAGCAGTGACAAGTGGTGTTCCTCAGGGGTCACTATTGGGACCGGTGCTGTTTAACATCTTTGTCAAAGACACGGACAGTGGGATTGAGTGCACCCTCAGCAGGTTTGCTGATGATACCAAGCTGCGTGGTGTGGCCAATACACTGGAGAGAGGGGATGCCATCCAGAGGGACCTTGACGGGCTTGAGAGGTGGACCTGTGCGAACTTCATGAAGTTCAACAAGGCCAAGTGCGTGCAAGGTCCTGCATGTGGGTCAAGGCAATCCTAAGCACAAATACAGGCTGGGCAACGAGTGGATTGAGAGCAGCCCTGCGGAGAAGGACTTGGGGGTATTAGTGGGTGGAAAACCAACTATGAGCCAGCAATGTGAGTTTGTAGCCCAGAAAGCCAACCGTGTCCTGGACTGCCATCAAGAGAAGTGTGGCCAGCAGGTCAAGGGAGGGTATTGTCCCCCCCTACTCCACCCTTGTGAGACCCCACCTGCAGTACTGTGTCCAGCTCTGGGTCCCCCAGTATAAAAAGGACGGGGACCTGCTCCAGATGGTCCAACAGAGGCTACAAAGATGATCAGGGGGCTGGAGCACCTCCCCTGTGAGGACAGGCTGAGAGAGTTGGGGTTGTTCAGCCTGGAGAAGAGAAGGCTCCAGGAAGACCTCACAGCAGTCTTCCAGTACTTAAAGGGGACCTAGAGGAAAGATGGGGAGGGACTCTTTATCAGGGAGTGTGGTGATAAGATGAAGGGTAATGGTTTAAACTGAAAGAGGGTAGATTTAGATGAGATATAAGGAAGAAATTCTTTCCTGTGAGGGTGGTGAGGCACTGGCACAGGTTGCCCAGAGAAGTTGTGGCTGCCTCCTCTCTGGAAGAGTTCAAGGCCAGGTTGGACGGGGCTTTGAGCAACTTGATCCAGCGGAAGGTGTCCCTGCCTATGGCCAGGGGGTTGGAACTAGATGATTTTTAAGGTCCCTTCCAACTCAAACCATTCTATGATTCTACGATGATTAATGTTGTGTGATAAATTTGCTTGCTAAAATGCAGGATCTGAGGTAATCCACCTGACTTCTGTAACAGAAGAGAAGGTAGACCCAGATCTGTTTCAGAATTAGCATTCAAAATACATCATTTCTCATCAAATGAGTGTGGGAAGAGGACCACAGCAAGTTGCACATTGGGTAGGAGGTCATGTGTATTTTTTTTTTTTGGACTGCATTACATCCCTGGTCTGACATCCCTGGATATGCTCTTTTCCACCACCATGACATGCTATGTTAAAGTAATACAAGTATGTGACCATAAAGAAATCTTTCATAAAATCATGTCAATGGGAAGTAACGCATTCCATTCAGACCAATCTCCCTGATGGAAAAAGGTGCTTGGCATTAGCAGAGATTGTCTAGCTCCATGGATAATTTATCAGTGCTACCAGCTGATCTCTAGAAAAGGCTTAAAAATAACAAAAGACAACTAATCCATTTTCAAAAAAAAAAAAAAAAAAGATTGAAAATGTGTTTCAAAAGCTCATTGGTGTTTCTCATATTAAAAAGCTTACCCTGGTGCATTCCATCTATGGCTTTAGACTATTCTTCACATCGTTTGCTTGAAGAAGCTTACAGCTCTCCCCAGACAGAGAGCGGATTACAAATGTTCATAAGTCAATAGCCTTCACATTTTAAAGTATTTGCTTATTAAAGGCTACTTTAGAAAGTTCAGAAGCAAAACCTTGCTATTCCTGTTTGACAAGAAAACCTTGGCAGTTTCCTAATGTTCAGTATAAAAATGATGCTTTACATGTCTTCAACAGTTTCCTTCCTAGTATCTCCAGGTGCTTTGGATAATTAACATGACTTTAATATGTATCCCTGGAAACATCACTCTGCAATACAGAACTCTTTACAACACATTCTTGCAAGAAGAGGTCACAAACCTGGCACCCAAAGGTAACCAATTCAGTGGTTAGATTCTTACTCATGTGCAGGAGGGGTTGATAGGTAATTGATAGATTTGATACATTATTTTATACTGTTAGAGGACCTTCCATGGGCACATTGGCTGACCTTCACAGCAGTGAAGGATTGTGCCCAGTGAATCTCTAAACTCATAATCCCATGGATATGGCCCCAAGACTAAGCCTTTCTGCATCCATTTGCATGCAGATGTTGTTCTGCCTTTGCTCAGATCTCAGAGGAGGAAAAGGCAATGTGATCATGCTGTCTGTACATCCTGTAGTGTGTCCTTCCCCCCACAACTCTGAATCTATGAAGAATTTTAAGCAATTTTGACATAGCAAAAGAGACCTCACTGATGGTCCAATGAATTTTCTGGGAAAAAAAAAAAAAAAATATGGGTCTCAGCACTCAATCTATTACTGTGGTAGAGCTCTAGGGATATCAGACACAAATCCACAACAGACTCTCTTCATTAGCCATGATGTTCATGGACCAGGTTATTATACTGAGACAGATAAAGCAATCCAAATTCCAACACAGACAGGGAGAAATATGTAGAACTAATAGTAAAATAGCATTGAAGTGATTGTACCTTTCTCTTAATTCTCACTAGAGGCTGTAGCACAATGATTATTCTATATAAAAAAGAAAAAAAAAAAAAAAGTGTTTAACGAATATAGTAAAAATCCTAGGTGCAAATAGTCTGTTGTAGAGCCAGAGGCAACACTTAGTTTTACTGACTTGCAAGATATAGCTGTAACCAGAAGTTCATCCTCTTGTTTAATAGGGACTGGCAGACTGGTTTGGAAAGTAGGAAAAAAAAAAAAAAAACCAAGATTTAATAAAACTCTTAGGCCTAATACAAACAGCAAATATTAGATAAAAAGAAATAGGCAATCTGGTGGGGCAGGAGGGAAGTTGCATCTGTTTTATAGGTGATGACTTTTCTTTTATTGAATCTAGCCTAACTGAAACACACTATTTTTGTGGGATTACTAAACTGATTAATAACAGGAAGATAAAATAATCAGATTCTGGTAAGAAGCCTCTGTGAATGAGATTTCCAGTTGTTTTTGGATCATATAGACGGGTCAAAAGAATGTACAATACTAGTTTTAACAATCCTTATTGTTTCCCAGATTAACTCACTGATGGGTTGATTTTTCTGCAGATTCCTTCCTACATATTAAGATCTAGGTAAAAAATAAATGGAAGTGCCAAATTAACACTTTCTTCCATCTGTGGAAGAGCTAAATGTAGTTTAAAGCTCTCTTACAGACCACTCTTTGGTCTACTCAGAATATTTTTACCAGTTCATTGTTTCACTTGCAGGGAATGCAATTTTCTACTGCAAGAGTTAAATCAATACCAATTTATAAATTTTACCAGTATAAAAGTTCTTTGCAGCTGGGTAGTATATCACTACAGGTAATAGATCTTATGTCTGTAGTATTACTACAGATATACATGACTCTACTCTTATGGTGCTATGCCATTTTTATTATACTAGAATTTGAAAGCAACTTCATTTTTGTGCTATAAAAAGCTCTTCTAATGTTATTTAATACTTGTGCTTCAGATCTTTCCCTCTTTTCTCCTGCTTAGAGTGAAGATGACTCTAATTTTGTTCCACCCACTGCATGTCTTACTTGTCTAAATATAGAATTTCTTTAGGTCAGAGACTTTTATTTAAAGTAAGCATGTATGTATATACATATACTCTGTGCTGAGCATCCTGGACACAGTGATAACTGCTCAGGAAAAGCTGGTGAAGGGATGTACTGGTCTCTACCCCATTTAACATCTTCAAAACAAGTTGGAAGTAAACCAAAAAGATGCACCCTGGATCAATCAGTGGTCATGAGCTCAATGTAAAATCTATTGAGTGAAACATGAATGTATGAGAAATACCCAAACAAACTGTAGATAACTGTAATAGAAATTAGTTTATGATTTGGATTTTATTTAATTAGGGCCATTTAGCAATATTGTTATAATAGAAGGAAAAACCTTAACCACAGTCTAGTTATATCTAGATAGACAAAGGAGCGAAAAGATATGGATATGAATATAGATTAGATAGATATAGGTTAGATAGCTACGTAGATAGATCTAGATCTAGATCTGGATGATATGGATATAGATATAGATACAGATATAGATATAGATATATAGATATAAATAGATATAGAGATATATAGATCTAGATCTAGATGATATAGATATAGATATAGATATAGATGATTAGATATAGATATAGATATAGATAGAGATAGAGATAGAGATAGAGATAGAGATAGAGATAGAGATAGATGATAGATATAGATAGATGATATAGATATAGATATAGATATAGATATAGATATAGATATAGATATAGATATAGATAGATATAGATATAGATGATATAGATATAGATATAGATATAGATATAGATATTGATATAGATAGATTAGATATAGATATAGATATAGATAGATGATATAGATATAGATAGATAGAAAAGGGAGGAAAATTTTAAATATAGAAATCCCAAATGCTGGGATAGAAATCTGAGTGTGAGAGTCCCTGTCTGTGGCACAGGGAGCCACCATACTGAAGCGCAGTAAGGCAGCCTCCAGATGTTAATTGAGTCGATGCAAACTGCTTTAAGAAATGTCAGCTAAAACACATTTGCTGCTGTTCTACCTTAGCTTTCCAACACTGGCATAAGTGCATAGCTGAGGATACAAAAGGGGGAATGAGACTCTTGACTGGCTCAGTGACTAAGTTTGTCTGCTTTGGAGGACTGTTAATTATTACCCTCTTAACTGAGTCACCCTCATGTGCAGCTTATCAGCCCAGGAAGTAGACAGGCTGTTGAGAGAAGAAACTGTATTTCTCACTTTGACCTTTATTTGGCAATTTCTCCTTTAAAAATTTAGACCTACTGTTTACAGAATTTATCCTATTTAATAGTTGATTGCATATCACCAAATCTCTTGGTGTTGATCTAATCCATTCATGTCATGGATTTTTTTTTACTATTGCCAATACTGAACTGTCATTATTTATCACAGCCATCCTCACTACATCTTCTAAAGAAGCCACATCAATCAAGTAACCATCATTATTTGCTGCATCCCAGGGTAACAAGAAATGCCCTGTTCTGACTGTATATGTTTTAGCTATTTTGAGCCCTCTCACAAATTAAAGACAGAGGAGCACTAACAGTGATGGTTAGCTGTCTCACAGGGGAGCAGCTTGCACTAGGATGTGTTTTCAGTGGTGACAGGCAACTTCCACCTACCCTGACCATTTCTCTCAGGATGTTTCTCACCCATGCAGGCTTTGTTCCCCCCTGGAGTGGGGAGCAGGTTGGCCATGCACACATGCTGCAGGACTCACCCCACTGCCTGCTGCCCTGATGGGCCTCAAGGAACTGTCCTCCCAGAGGCAATAATGCAGAGGGTCTGTGGGGCCACCAGAGAAGGGGGCTGTGTTGTTCTCAGTGGCCCTCAGCCAGTTCCCAACTGGTCTTCAGCTCACTTTGGTATTTCCAAATATCTCCTGATTTCTTCCCTGCAGCTCAGAAAAGCACTGAGGAACATCCCAGTGAATCACTAGAGTCCCTGTGCCAATTTACCCACCCTAGTCCTGCTATCCAAACCCCAGTTCAGTGTTTAGGGGTTGGGAAGGGAAGGTGGGGCAAGAGGAGGGCAGAGGAGGGGTCTCTGGGGTGAAGTTTTCTTATCTCAGGCAGAAATTCTTCTGTCCCTGCCAGGGACATCAAGTCTGACATTTAGGCCTGATCCAGAAGCTCTCTATAAAGTCTTACTTTATTAATAAAACAAATAAATGTATAAATTCTACTAGAAAAATTATACCCATCAAAACATTCATAAAGCTGCCTATATTTGCACACAAATCTGAAGACGTATAAAATTACAGCTTAAACCATTTTCCAAAGAAGTTCTCTTTAATTGGCACAAGGTGTTGAATTATGTAGAACAGATCTCAACAGAGATTTTTTTTTTTTTAATATAAAGTTAATTACTTTATCTTGGTTTGCATGAGGAAGCACAATACTTTTAGCACTGATTCTTTGTATCAGAGACTGCTACTATCCATGTTACTCTGTTCAGGTAATAAAAATCAAATTGCATCAATTCCTTAACAAAGCACAGCAGAGGCTTCCCTTAATAGAATCCTTATTAGAGAATCAGATACAGCTATCTCCAAAGAAAGGATTTTTAAAAGGTACTGGGATTTCTCTGTAGTTTATTAGATTAAGAAACACTGGAATTAGCTGCTGGGAGATGTCAGCTTGGAATAAGAACTGCTGGGTGGAAGCAGAGGCAATTAGGATACCCTCTGCTGTTGACATGATTCAATGGAATTTTTTTATTTTATAAGCCAACCTGGAGAGGTGAGAGTGGCAGAAGCACTGCCAGTCGATGCATTGACTCTTCCATTGCTATCTGCAGAGTTCCTCCCTCACACCCCATTTTCAATCCCAGGCAAGGCCAGGTTTGCAAACCAAAACCTATTCCACTCCACAGCTGTTCCCAAAGCCACAGCATGGGAAACAGGGAAACCAGGGACTTGGGGGATTCTGCTATGATGGGATTAAGCTTAACTTTCTTCCTCTGCCCCAAAACCACAAACATTTTAACACTCCCAGTCTGAGTTTGAGAATTTGTAAGGAAACAAGTGAATTTTGCATGCTTTTGTTTTTGTTGAGAACAGTTTGTACAGGCTTATTCCTAGCCTGAAATGGTATTTAGTTTGTGCCCTGAAGCATGAGGATTGATAGCCCTTGTCATTTGCTCCCAGCTAGTATAACTGCCGTTATCTTAGCAAAGCACACCCCATTGCCATCAGACTCCTCTGGAGAACAATTAGTGGAGCTCGGCAGCTGAAATAACGACAGCAGGGCAGTGGCAGTGTGGCTGCAGTCGGGCTGCGTGAGAAACGGACCCTGTGTACGTCTCAGAGCTGCTCTCTGCCTTTCCCCAAGCCATGGCTGGTGACTCCGGTGGCAGCAGGAGGTTGGCAGGATGTTTGGAGGTGGCTGTCAGGGCTGGCCAACCAACAGCCACTGCAAAACCTTCCTAGTGACTTGAGCACTTCAGGGACTCAGGTTTTAGAAATCCTAATTTGTGATATTTTAAATTACTAGTGCCAGACCCCTCAGCCACCACTGCTTACAGTATTCCTGGCCACTGCCTTTATCAGTCCACAGTGGCCACACAGAGTTCACTGTATACTCCAAGCTTGTGTCCAAACTGATGCTGACTGTGAAATGCCAGGGAGCACCATGCCACCCAGGGTTATCCTCCTCCATGAATCATCATTTTGGTCCAGCCTTCCAGAGCTGCTGAAATGGGGAAAGTGAAATTGCTTCTGAAATGTAGGAATATCCTACATCTTTGGAGTTATATTTTCTCTCCTGTCATGCTGCTATGTAAAAGGCTTTTACAGATCATGATTTCAAATGGAAACCCATTTTTCCCCTTCCTCTCTGGCTGCAGTGCTTTAGAAGCGCATGGGCAGCACCTGAAATACAGAGAAAGTTAAAGATCCATCAAGGCAGCTGTGTGAGGGCTCCAAGATTTGGAGAGGGAAGGGACAGCTAAAGAAAAGGAGTAGTAGTAAAGGCATTGCTTGCTAAATCTGGGAGTGGTTTGAAAGGGGCATTGCCCCAACCTGCTGTGGACCTGCATCAGAGTGCACCAAGGAGAAATGGCAGAAAGGTACCCATTCCCACCTCCCCCTTCCTCTTTCTCTTCATTCCCCATACAGAAAGAAGGACTGTTCCTCTTCTTGGGGGTCTACCAAAACCAAGGGAGGAGCTGCCTCTGGCACCTCGCTGTGGCAGCATTGGAGAGATGTGCCAAGATTAATGCTTAACTTGCAACTGCATCAACTGCCAGACTCCAAAAAAAGTAGGCAGAATGCAGATAGGCAGCACGTTCTGAATTTGTTCCCTCTGACATGAGGTGTCTAGCTCAGCTGCTGCCCTCATGTCCTGTTACTATCAGTGGGCACAGACGGGACCTTCCACAGAGTGGTGGTGTCTTGTATGAGTTGAGTCACACTCTGAAGGATCCTAATTTCTGAAACTGTTCTGGATACAACTGCCTCTGAGTGTAGTAGAAACCTCTGGTGTCTCTGTTACTATCTTATAGACTCCGAACAAAAAAATCCATAGCAGTGGGTGCAAAGATACAGGTCTAACACCCATTTTAACCATAAATTATCTGCTTAAAATTAAACATGTGCCCTGATGATCTGCACATGCTGCTTTTTAAGTAAAAAGCTACCTGGAATAATCCTAACCTAAGATGTTAAATATGAGTATATTATAAAGCCTGGTCTAAAATGTCCCACAAGACAGCAGCAACGTGACTTTTGGATGGTTCCAGTATCAAACCCTTTGCAGTTTGCATTGATGGGACAGAGCATCTGGTCCTGAACTCTGAATTTTTGTTTCCCACTTACCTCAGGCGAGTGCCAGAAGAAAGTGCAAAGTGCTTACCTCCAGCTTGTGGAGGCATTTGAAGACAGGAGGCAAGTTTAAGTGAAGTTTGGCATCCCGTGGGGTGAACGTTTCCAGACAGCCAAACCAGTGATATTGAGCACTATCATTCTCTGCTGTGCACATCTTTGCCTGACCTTATCCTGGATGCATCCCCTTTGACTTACTTCTATAAAGAGCCTAATAGATTTTCTTTAGCTTGAGGCAGAGCAAACCTCTGCTGGATTGAACTAATGTAGAAGTATTAGAAAAGATTGGTGCTGGGAATTTTTTCCCCTCTTCCCCTTGCTGTGCAATAGGAAGAAAATGTATGACCTAAATCTGCCAAGCACCTTCAAAAGGAAGGAAGAAACACATGTGGAAAAGCATTAGAAAGCCACCCAGCTCCCTTTAATTATGATGAGAATGCCAACATTGTTAAATGAATAGAAAATAAACGGAATAACTATTAAATGATTATGGTTTACCTCACGTATTTATTTTCATCCATTCACCAGCAGATAGTTTTATAACATAAATAAATCTTTTTAGATGTAAACAAGGCTCCAGCACATACTGCTGGAGTTGGCGATGGAGCTGTTGGCTGCTGGGTAAGGAAGGAAACTGCGATCTCCAGCACCCCCTGCAGCACCCTCGCCAAAAGACAGGCTTGGAGCCTGCATCGCAAGGCGAGGGGCACAAATCCAGCTCTGGTTTTGAAAATTTAAGGAATTTAAAACAGTAGAATGCACTTACATGCGGAGTTTAAAACTACCAGTTTCTTATTGTTTATTGGTTTCATCCCTACACAGAAGGAAAACATATTTTGAAATCACAACAGCTCATAGAGTGGGAAATACAATTTCTGTCAGAGCCCGCGTTCCCCGGTGGGACTGTTCTGCTCCTGGCAGCCATGGCCTGAGTGGCCTGTGGAAGGGGCCACAACACTGCAGGGAGACAAAAGGTTTACAAAACCATATTTGAGAAGACAAAAACATGTAGAGTTTTTGAGAGACCTGAAACTCTTCCTGAGGCTGGGTGCAGAGAGACCACTGCGTTGCTTTCCACTGGTCTCCCCCTCCTTGTGCCAGAGATGCCGTTACAGACTCAAGCCCTGGCTGGCTCTTTAGGGTAGACCAAAAAAATATAGTTACACTCTTATGCTCCTGAATTTCCCAATTTAATTCTTGGCTTATTGACCAAGTGGCTTTCCATTTCACCTCCATTGATCCATCATCCATCTGCTGAGCTATTGAAATGTGGTGAGAACATAAGACAAGAACCATATTCCTTTAAAGTTCACTAAAATAAGTTAATAGCAGAGGTCGCACAGGCAGCCACACAGCACCAGGTACCCAGTGCAGGGAAACGGCGGTGTGGGGACTGTACTTGGTGCAAAAATCTGTCACCCTAATAAAGGTGCAGAGCTGCACTGCCTCATACCAGCCAGGTTCAGTCTCACTCTAATATCCATCAAAGAGATGCTCCCCCATTTAGTTTGTCTCCCTTTTAGGAGCAGGACTACCTGGTTGCAGAGCTGCTGGCTGCCAGTGACCCCCTTTATTTTGCTGAAATGGAAACGAACTTTGACGTATTTGCCTCAGAATCAGGATGGTCTGAGCTTGTTTTTTCCAAGTGCAAGAGAAAAGAAAATCCACAAATTGTTCTTTTCTCTGCCAGACTGCTTCCCAGGCAGGTTTTGAGCAGAGCTAATTTGGCTCACCCCTGCAGGCCTCCCTGGTGACAATTACGCAACCAGATGCATGGGGCAATTCACACCACTCAGACATGTATATGGGAAGAGGGCTGTTTATATATTGTATTTATATCCTTTTCCTTTACATCCCTGTGCTTCTGAGAGCATCTTCAGCCCTCCCACTGCCCCACAGTGTCCAGCCCTTCCCTCCACCCCTTAAGAGCCTAATGTGACTTTTCTCCTCTTCCCTGTCTTCTTGTCAAGTCACCCTCCTGCAGAGCAGCTGCTGTTAGAGCAGATGTAAAATGGTTCAGTAACACTCGCTAATATTAGCTTTGACACCAGCACAGAGAGGAAATAAATTCTTTTCTGGGGGAGAAGCACAAATTACTTAATGCAGCAGATCAGAGCAGCATCCGTGACAATGCTGGAAGACAACTGGTTTAATATCTCTCTGAGTATAACACATACACAAAGCAGAATAACTCTTCCCCACCAGCAGCCAGTATGCCCCACCTCACCCTGCACAACCTGTGGTGATTTCTCCCCAGCCTTGCAGAACTCTGGTCAGTAATCTACAATCTGACTACTAGTCCATAAAAAGCTGCCTCTGAGGGCTTTGGCTGGGAGGAGAGGTGTTTCACAAGCTGGGCTTTTCCATGACAATTACAGAAGGCACTAGCACCAGTGCAGAGGTGACCATGTCATGTTGAGATGGGGTGGCTGTTTGCTGGCGTTTAAGCAGGCACATGTCACAGTGTTAGCAGTCGCAATCGCGAATAGAACTTATCTACACACAGCAGATAAGCAGGCACTTCTTTATTCCAGCACTGGGGAACACGGGGGATAACTCCGCCAAAGACGTGTTCGTCGACAGGTACAAAGCACAACATATTTATACACTTTTTCAGCAGAGTCATAGTTACATAAGATCAATAAATTCATAACGTTTAAGTTGACCTTTATAATGATTGGCTTTTAGTTACCTCACCTTACCTATATTCCTATTTTACAGAAATCATTGGTCATCTTTACTGATTGATTTAAATAGAATGAGGGGAGGGCAATGATTAGCATATTCATGTTATTTCCTGGAAATTATTATCATATGCAAATGTCCCTAACGCATGCGTGGTTATACTGGACGGGGGGTCCTCTGGTGGTTGTCGATAGTCTTCATCACTGTGTCCGCTGATTGAACTCCATCCTTGCGCATGCTCACTCCATCTTTGGTTAATGTTCACCTCTCCCTTGGCTGATCTTCCCAACCAAACCAGTTTTCCTCTGGTACCTCTTGTTTCAAGTCAAGATCCATAACCAGTACCTATTGTGTTAATTCAGAGTCCATAACGATTGTTATAGTGTTCAAGGCACACAGCATACTAGTTGCTTAATCCTAAGGGCCTCAGTGTACTTTATATTCTCAGAGCTACTGTAGCTTCATGTTAAATCAAAATCATATTTTTAAACTAAAATCAAAATAATATTCTAGGATTCAAACTGTTTTATTAAGGTAACTGCAACAACAGGACACGACCTGGGGTGGCAAGCAGCACCCAGGCATGACAAATCCCCTCCGTTTATGCTTTTTGCATAAGGCGTGTAACAGTCTGACTGGTCACAGGGAGGGGAAAAAGGGTTTGCAGTGTGTAGTGAAGCTGGATGGAGGATCGGCAGCTGACTTGTAAAGGCCTCAGCCTCCTCCTGCTGCTCAGGGTTACATGCCTTGCTCAGCAACCAAATCCCCCTTGTGCTCTGTACCATGAGGCCTACAGTTCCAAAATCTGCCTTGCCAACAGCTCTGGCTCCAGCCAAGCCGGAAGAAGGATGCAGGGCCAGAGCTGTTGTGCAGAGCTCAGGGAGCCTGAAACCCTTCTGCCTGCGGGACTGTCCCGTCCTCTGCTGCTCGGACCACCGCCTCGCCGGGCAAGCGGATCCACTCTGCCCTGGCTGCCTTCCCCACGGCAGTAGTTTGGCATGATTCATGGTGGCCTGAGCTACAGGTGAATTGCATCTCATTCACGGGTTTTCTGTGTGTACAGGACAAATCTCCCCAGCAGGAGATTTTTACCTCCCTCTGAAACATCAGGTACAAGAGGGATTCAACACGGATGGGATGACCTAGTATGCAAATTATTATGTTCCTGACCTGGAAACGCCTCCTGTTTCTCCTTTGTTCTGCTTTTGGGATGAAAGAACTGAAAGCATTTCAGCAAAGTCAGTATCAATTGCCCTAGTGGGAAATACCTTCAAAGGGTCCCTTTTGCTAGTGCTGCAAGGCTGGATGCAGTTGAGAAATAAAGAAATTTGCCCAAATTCAGGAGCTGCACTCATTGACACCACCAGTAATTGACCCGTTGCCCCTTTGACTAGCTCTAATGGAAATCTTTGTTAGTCATGGGAGTGTTGATCTGTTAATCACCAGAGCGTACACAGGCCTTGATTGTTAGATTATGCGTACAATTTCTGCTTAGATTGTGGATTGACACTGCATGTGCAACATAGAGTATTATATTAAGGCAAAAAGAAAATAATGAATTCAGCACAAAGAAGCAAGAAACTAAACTGTTTAGATAACCTTAGGCTTTTTCTGCTAAGAAAATCAATACAGTTAGAAGCTTAGAAACTACCCACATTACCAGCAGAGTCAGGCTGCAGAGTCAGGCTACATAGTCACAGAGAGCTCAATGTAAATGACCAAAACAGTTCCAGAACCAAATCTTGGTTCACAGTCCCCTGTATCTGGAATACTACAATCCTGTGAGTTCCCATCTTTTTTGATGATATCTGTTATTAGTCCACAGAAAGCCAGGCATGGAAAAGACTGTGTCAATTTACAGCTTCCCAGCGTGGGCAGTTTATTCTCTGCATTCCATTCATACATTTGGTGCCCTTACCCTGACAGCCTAAATGGGTGCTAATTAGCAGCTACACTCCTTCTGGCAGGTTGTGTGGGCACCCATCAAGTAGCACCTGACATGAATTTAATTCGCATCACAGATTAACTGTTTTCTTATTTGCACCACAATAACACTGTCAGGTCCCAGCTAGTGCTGGAACCCCAGTGCGTGGGAGAGGGAGAAGCAATCCCAGAAGTGTGGAAAATGAAATCAGGTGTGAAGGCATTAATAGGCCTCAATGACCCTGACCAGCCTCACCTGGGATCCACATCCACACCCATCCCTTGGGCCCAACCCTTCTATTTAAACTAGGTCAGGGCTATCAGGGCTTCCCTGAAATATGCTGTGGATGTGTTTGTTCTTAGACCTGCTTGCTTTTTGGATAGACTTGGCCCTGATGCTGTAGATAGCTTGTCTTCTGGATGGGCCCTGGTTCTGTGCTATAGCCTTATCATTGTCTCCTTTTGCTCCTGTATGGATTCCTTGAATGGCCTCTAGGACTGTTGACAGACCCTGTTACTGTGAGTGCTGTGGTCTTCCTCAGCTCCTAGCTTGCTTTCTGTTGTGGAGCAGCCCTACTCTTGCTGCTCCCTGATACTGAGACAGAGAGGAGGAAGAAAGGACTGATTACAGCAGCACAGAGAATGCTGGAGGAGCTGCCACTAAGGAGTTGAGGGGACAAGGAAGAAAGCCTATCCTTGTGTGTTTGCAGTAAGGAAGAGATGTATTCATCAGTCTTCATTCCTCAGGATGGGCAGGAGGAAATTGCGGGACTACCTGTGGCTTCCTTGTCTTTCAGGTAAGTACCCAAGGAGAAGAAAGGGTGTGCCCACCCACCCCTTATTCCAGCAGTCAGCTGGGATGCAGTTGAGGCAGGCAGCCAGGGACAGCAGTGGGTTGCGCTCTCTGTGGATCCATCTTTGACTCTCATGTAATGATAAGGAGGCTACAACCTCTTTTGTAGGGGAGTTCCAAGCAAGAGCTTTAAAACACCTGACCCAGGGTCCAAATCTGGGTGTATCCAGAGTTACCCTTGGAGCTGTAAAAGTGCTAACAGCAGCTAAGTTCCAGGCTTCCATACAGTCACTCCTACCTGGTATACGGCTGCACCATGTTCACTTTAGCAGTGCAAGTACGCCCTTAAGTGCATGATGACATTCAGAAATAATTCTGATTAAAAGAGGAGGAAAAACACCAGGAACAAATAGTTCTTTTTAAGTAAATAACAAAAGACTCTAATCTTTAGAGGCAGTTTGTTCCCCATGTGTTTTAAAGCTTATGCTGTAGAGAAATGATGCCACTTGCTGCAAACTTAGTTCATTTTATTTTTTTGTCTTGGGAAGGGATTAAAGACAGAAGTACTCAGTAAAAGAAGTATCTATAGACACTGAAGAGTCAGGAAACAGTGTGATCACCTCCTTTTGCATACTTCATATGTCAAACAGCTACCAGTCCTTGTCAGCCTTGCAGAGTATCGTTGACTGTAGCAGACTGTACGCCTCAGACATAAGGAGATCCAGCTGGGCTGCCCCATAAGGCTGCGCCTTTCTTCAGTGCTGCTGAGCCATCTATATCCCCCAGCATGAATAGCAGGTTTGTGGAAGCCAAACTAGAGCCCTCCAAACAAAGCTCAGAGGAGGGAGTTCAAATCCCCCAGGAGGGTTTCTCGTACTTGTCTTGCTGTGCTGCCAGCCTGGAGCCTGCACAGAGCTGCGTCAGCCCAGGTGGAAACAGTGTGAAACAGCTCTGCATGCTGCAGGGAGTAAAACTTTAGGAGATTTTTACTGAGCAGGAAACCTTAGATTTCCCCACAGGGACCAGGGATGTGCATACTGAGGTGTTGGATGACAATATAATCTATAAAACTCTCATGCTAAGAGGTGTTTCTCTGTAAAGAATGAGGTGATGCTAAACAGTGGGAGATTAATCACTCCTCCTCCCCTTTCCTCCCACTTACCTCGTGGATCATTAGGCCTCAGGAAGGTTTTAATTCTGCCTCTGCCATGTGTACATGAAAAAAATTGACAGGAATTTCACCTGGCTGATGACTAGGTCATGTTAAGTTCTGTATCACAATCAACACTCATTAGTTCAAAACAGCAAAGAAACAATGCATCCTCCTGGGAGAGGAGGACATTTATCAATTTAGGAGGCTCTTATGGTGGATTATTTTGTCATCTGTACATATAGCTCTTGCTTTCTTCCCCAAGAACTACGTGTATAAGGAAAAGACAGGGAAAACTGCTGTCCCTGAGCATCCCTCTCACTTGAGTGGTCACAGCTTTTTGTTCTAGACTGCTTCCTTCAAGGAGGATTTCATCACAGGAGCTCTGGGGTGAGAATTTCAGAATTAATTAATCAAAACTGAGGTGATTAGTCCCGAAATAATGTTGGTCTCCAATGCAAAGCCCTTGGACTGGCCTGGACTGGATTTACTTCAGTCTGAGCCCACTTTCTGCCTGGAGTATTTTACTGTGAAACTGTTAGGGACTGGGCATTCACATACAGAGAAACAGGCAGTGATTCACCTTCAGTCATGTATTTATCAGTTCTTGATCATTTTTTTTTTTTAAGGTAAATGATCCTGAGAACCTACATTTGTCAAGAAGAGATTGGGTGGTGTCTCCTTTTATGGGTTAAGAGTGAAATTCTTGTATTCATCTGATGGTGCTTCAAGTGATATTAATCTGTGCAGAGAACAGGGACAATAATATGGGATTTAGGTGATCAGATTAACTGAACTAAAAATCAAGAAGAGGGAGGAAACAGATTTGACTTAAATGTTTGAACGGAGATAAAATTTAAAGGCTGGAAACTTGCAAGTAGGAAAGAAGGAAAAAAAAAATCAATTAAAGCCTTTCTCTGCTTCTTACCCAATGTGTTTTAAAAATACAAATAGAACTTGTTTCTTAATTTACAGCTTCTGTTTTTTCTATTATTGATGACTACAGTTAGAACTAGCTCAGAATTAAATATTAAAAAGTAGTTTGACAACTGTGATAGTCTTTTACAAAAAAAGGAATCAGTCTGATTGTTTCCTCCCAGTTTACCAAACCAGACACCAAAATTCAGCCTTTCCTTTGCAGATTAAACTAACTAGAAGCAATATTTCACACGGCCTATTATGAAAGCGATTCCACTGGTAACTGCTTCCACAGGGGGTGTGGTGAATTTTGAACACTCCATCTTCTTTCTATGAAAAATCCTGTTGAAGTGTATTACAAGCTATTATCAAGTTTACAAAAAAGATTCACTCTGGGGTTATGGTATTTTATGTCAACTTTCAGCTTAGACTAAACTTTTATAGCCAGGATATAAACTCCTGAATATAGGGTCTTTGTAATAGAAAACTTGGATGACTATAGGGTCAGGAGGAGCAATGGTATAATACAATTTATAGCCTACTCAGCTTGGATTTACACTTCATCACAGTACAATATCAGGAGCAGATGTTACAAAGATGGTCCTCCATTTCTTGTCGCTGTGTAAAAACAATACATAATATAGTCCTAAAACAGAACTGCTGTTTTCTTAATGGGAGAGCAGGGATACCTCAAGTTTCCCAAAAGTATTTTTACAAGCATAGCCTTTACAATAGCAAGACCTCAGGTACCCCCAAGCCCCTTCAAAAACAGTAGCATTGAAAATAAATCCTCTGGTTTTAACCTGTGAAATTAGAGACTGGAATCACAGGAAAATCAAAGGAAGAGCTCTTTTGAGACAGAGGTCAAGCTATGGGGGCTCCAGAAGATGTTGGGAAGGGAAAGCATATTTTAGAGACTGGAGACTAAGCATTTACCATGGGTGGGATGGTGTTACTGAGGTTGGAAAGGGACCTTGGAGGACTCTGTTCCTATACTTTGCTCAAAGCAGGGCCAGCAGAAGAGATAAAGTTGCTTTATATTATTTGATTATGCAAATAAATGATAGTTCTCTGAACTGCAAGAATGTTGCAGTGCTTGCTCAGTGCCCAAATCAACCAGTTCAATGACAGCTATGTCACCTTAATGTCACCGGAGAAGAAACTTCTCCCTGGATCACAGTATAATGTGTATGTAACTGATAAAGATGTTTAACCCTTCTGTTGCCTTGTGTCACTCAACCCCCTTTATTTTTATTTTAATAGAAATTAACAGTTGCTTTAAGGAATTTGATAACTATAAAAGCACTTTGTTTTGAAGCACTGGGTGTTGTGTATGGGCTTATTTGGGGAAAAACTGATTTACATTAAAGTTGGCATCCAGTCTGACAGCTTGTCCAGTGAAAAATCACGGGGACCAGAGTTTTTTCTGTGCCTGCACAGTCTGCTCTGGGGAGGGAGGGTCTGAACACAGAGCTCCCAGGCATTACTGGAATTCAAATAATGATATCAGGAAAGTCTCCCAGTAATTTTCCAAAAACTAATTATTTGAGATTACTGACTACTTTACAGAAAATCATGTATGAAGTTATTTCTGCCCTTATTTTTTGTTGCTGTCTATCTCAAAGTCTGCAAGGCTGAGGGAGGACCAGTCTCCATGCATAACCTGTTTGTGGATGTATAGATCCCTTTCAGGCTTCAGAACCATCTCTTGCCATCTACCATCTTATAACTCCGAGGAGAGGACAATATTGGTAATATTAGAAAAGATATCAATTCCAGGGTGAGACTGAAGCTTTCTAGTGATTCAGTTCATGCCCATTACTGCAGTATCATTAACTACTTAGTTGCTAGTGCTCTGTGCCACTAGCAGACTTAGCAGGAAAACAATAAGATTTATAATGTTTTAAATACATTCCACTCTAATTAGCTCCTGGCTGCAAGGAATGCTGTGAACTACAAGTGAACCCTGGCTGAGAGTTAATGCTTGTAATTTCATGCTTTTGGACAGGTTCACTGATGTTTCCTAACAGCGCTCCTGGCCTTGAAGGCACCACATAATCCATGCACTGAAGAAAACACTGATGTTGGTGTCTGTGAAAGGGGGTCAGTGAGTGCAAGCACTGAAGGGAGGGAGACATTCAGATTGTGTCAAGAATAGGAGATTGAAAATATACCATTGTTTAATGTGCTGTTACGTGCCAGTGTGTACCAGAAGGCATGATTTGTTTGTACGTGAGAGTCAACACAGCTATTCAGAGGGGTATTCAACTGGTTATGTTGTCAGTGAGATTTGACTGTGAAGCTTGCAAACTCTGTGCAACTAAACCTCCAAAATATCAAAGCCTTCTGATTTTCAAAAGGAAGCCCAGACTGGCCTTTTATTTGATAAGTCCCTGAAAGACATCTTTCTGGCCTTGCAAAGTATTTCACAAGAACAACCTAGCTGATGCCATTTCGGCATGTCTGAATTGTACAGATCCTGTCTAGATGTGATTTTTAAGATATTTCTTAGAATATTCTAAGTTTCCTAAGAGTAAGTGCAGGGGAAGCAAGGACCATAAGAGTATAATAAGAGTTTCTCCTGACTATATGTAATCTGTTGTTGGACATATACAGATACATCCTGGTGTTTTGGCTTGACATCTGGAACACTGTCTAGTAAACTGGATGCTAAAGGACACACCAGAAGCCCTGGATTTCCTTATCAGTTTCCCTCAATTTGCTGATTTCCTTTCCCATGACTACTCTGCTTCCAGCTTGACTTCTTATCAAGTTCTCTATGTACGCACAGTTTGTCACTCCCTGATAATCTTGATGGAGGCATCAAGGAGCTATCAGCATGAAAATAAGAGGTAGGATGAATGATTAGAAAATGTCTGGAGGACAGGATGACAGGGTAAATCTCAGAGGCGGGAATTTTTTTCCCCTCCCATAATCCTGGGGAACCCGGGACTTTCAATTACGGCAGGTGTGCTCTGTTTTCACACATCAATCTTTCATTGGCCTTGCATCAATCATTCACTGGCTTGTGCAAATAACTTTTCCCAGACAATATTCTCCCGTCAGAAAGAGGCACTGTCATCTGCAAACCCATTTGAATATTTCATTGTTGGCAGATGATGGCATTTGTGCATTTCCTGGATGACATGGCAAGATAGTCCCTGTGCTCCTTGCCCTAATGAAGCTGGAAAGCCAAGGTAAAGCCAGGCAGTGACAGGGGCTGCCCCAGAAAACTTTTCTTTTGTCTATGCAGGGAGGAACAAAGGGAGAGCTTGTTCACTATTTGTTTGACTCTAGTTCAGTCAGGTTCAAGCTAACTCATGTCAGGAGTGGCTGGAGCAATGTCAGGATCATCCTCACTAGACAGTCATTCATCAGATGGCAATGGGAGCCCTTACAGATGTGGTATCACAGTCCTGTTTTCATCCGAATCTTTCAAATCCTCCTCCCTGCTCCCTGGTAAGCTTTGTGGGATTCACTAATTAATATATATCACAGGTAGGTACTGACAATTCTTCTTGGTCTTCACTTAAATGTACTCTGATTTCATTAACTACAAGGCCTAGGCACAAGGTCAATCTGCTGATGTGGAGAGGGGCTCCTGAGGTATTAGTAGAGTATTAGTATTAGTGGAGTTCTTGGCTGGCATTGTCAGACTTACAAACCCAATTATCTACTTAGCACAACTTCGACACATACCAAGTTTACTTTGGCTGCCTATTGTTTCAGGGAAGTTTTAATCCATAGATTACACCTCAAGCAGCTGCCATATGATTTGTTTCCTGACGACGCTATTGAAAGGTCTTTGTGCATGGTCTCTGGGAGGACACTTTTGCCTGAGTCTAGGTCGGCACAGACAAAAAGGGTTTATCAGGGGAGAAACAAAGCCTAGAACTGAAGGGAGGCCTGGTGAAAACTGACTTACTGAACAACTTCTGAAAAGGAGGTCTGGTCAGCTGTGTGAAACTGCAGTAAATTGTCTGATCTGAGTACTTGAAAACTAGGCCTATCCAGAAAGCTCATCACTGATGCAATAAACAATAAATGCCTGTGAACTGGTTTAGCCATGCCTGGTTTGGATAATAGTGTTTACTTGCTTCTCAATTAAAATAATGTGGTACTTGTAGTGCAAATGCATCTCAGATAAAGTCACCAGTGAGTTTTTATTTTTAATAACACAAAGATGATCATTACTTTCTGTGATGGCAAGTAGCTTCTGCAGGAACAGAGTGCTGACTTGACTCAGGTCTTTTTAAAAGTGCACCAATAGATTAAAAATAAAAATTAAAACCATGTTCCTATGTTCCTGTGGTCTCAGATTTCCCCCTCAATTTACAGGAGCTCCTGCAAGTCTATACTGAACTTTTTGTCTTTGTGCTCTCTCTCATCATGTTTCTTCTCAGTGCTAAGCTCTTACAGTAGAAAAGGCTTTGAAATCAATTGTTGAAATGTAGTTCAGTTTATAGTTCACAAAGGGCTTTGGGAAACTATTTTGTATAGAAAGTGTGATATAAATACAGGCAGCATATTTATTTCCTTTTCTTTAGATTTGAAATTATACTATTAAGCTGGCAAACCTGTTAAATGTGTAATTTAGCATACTGAAGCCCTACCTACCAAAAGGCACTTAAGTGGATGCTTAAAATTAAGCAAGTGATTTAATTCTGCCTTATACAGTTCTTAAACACAAGCATAAGTCTCACTGAAGTCAGGGCAATCACATTAAAGTTAAGTATATGCTAAGCACTCTTAAATCTAGGCCTAACTCTACTTATTTTCATATCCATTCCTAATTCTGAAAAACAAGTATGTTACAAGAAGCAGTGACATCTCAACTTCTGCACCGATTAAATAAGTTAAAAAATCATGAATCCTAAAGCAATTGCATTGCCATCATACTTCCTTCCTTTTATGATTAATCCAGAGTTTGAGATGTCTTTCTATAGAATTAATATCTTAACAGAAAGGTAATAGGTAGTATGACATTTAATCTCTTTGATTAAATTCCATACTAAAAATGTCCCATAAATAAAAGAAACAATTGAGGCAATCATAAATTATCTTCATTGTTGCAAAGTGATGGATTTAGTGGTTACAGAGGGTAAAATTGCATGTGCTCATTAAAAGCTATAAGGTTTTTTCCTTTCACAGACCTAAAAGATGTCGTGGCCTACGGCAGGTTTTCTCACATACCTTTCATTTAATCAGCTGAAACCTTAAGAGGAAACAGAAGCTTCTGTGTATATGTGCCCATTTCATTTTCCACTAGAGAGGACCAGATCCAAATAGGGATCTTTTGCTTCAGGTTTTATCTCTGGTTCCTCCTGTGGGCTCAGCAGTATGTGCCTCATGAAGGATAATATATTTTTTGGTTTATAGCCAGGATCAGATTGTTTCAGGATCCGAGTCTGCTTCTCTTTTCTGCCACTGCTGTCCACTGTGACTTTGGGCACAGAAGGACAAATTTTCAAGAGCTCAGTGTCAACCACCAGAGTCAGCTCAAGATATATCAGCCACAAGCATAGTACCAAATTAGTAAGGTCTGGGTGCAGTCCAGTGGACTGTGCTCTTCTGAGTATTTACCTAAAAGCATCACAAGGGAGATGCTTATTTGTGTCCCTCTGAAAATCTTCATGTAGGAGTAGGTCCCAAACCTTTTAAAAGGTCCCAAAGCTTTACTGTGCTACTGAGATGCACCTGGAGGATTCATTTCTCCCTTTGCAAAATGAGCAAAAAGTTATGCCCAACCAGAAGGACTTCACTTGGCATAATAAGGGACTATTTGTCCTACTCAAATAGAAAGCCCTTTTTACTATAGATATTGACAGCTTTTTCCCTTTCTCTTCAACTATAGAAGGTAGAGGAGTTAAGTGACAAAAGGGGAATAAAGTGAACAAGACCTTTATCCAAGTTGCTAGGGGTTTCAAGGGCTCTCCTTAGCACTTTTTACCCCCTGAAATCTGTGCTGTCCCTTTGACTCCTTACAACAGTCATTGCCATGAAACCCATCTTCCAACAAGGACAACACAGATGCACTGGCTGCACTTTACAGTCCTCCTGCACTGTACCTCTGCTGAGCTGCACAGTCCCTAAGCTTAGGGATGGACAAGAGGCTGATGTATTATCTGACAGGGCTAAAAAAAAAAAAGACAGCCCATTCATGTGATTAAGGATTCAAAAGGAAGGCTTTCTGTAAAGATGTGCTTTTAATATAAAAGGCTTCCAGCAGAGAAGTCCCCCATGGTGCAGTTTGTAGGATCTTGTAAGAGTTTAGAGAGATTAAGTTCATGTAAATTCCTTGAGAAGCATCTGCACAACCCACAATGAGGTTTTGCTGTGTGTTTTACCGGATTAAATGCTGCATTTCAGTGTTAAATCTTGTTCAAGTATCCATGAAAATGATGGCGCCAGCAGTGCCAGGAGCACCAGGTTTCATACTGGGGAATTATGGTGTGAAGCTTTGTTGCAGGTGGCACGGGTGCTCTGCAAGGTTGGGCCATGAGTGATTTTGCTGCAGGTCTTTGCCATCAGCAGAGACCGGGGAACTCCTCCTACTTCAGCCCCCGGAAAAAAACAAATACACATACTGACCAAGAAATTTCTCTCATTGCTAATCTCAGGAGCTGCCTACAGCCTCTGTCCCTTAAATCGTGCAAGGCCTGTCTTAGCAAAGATTCATGGAAGGCAGAAGCTTACTGACAGACCCTGATAAATCAATCAGATCTTGGATTGCTTTTTAAAAACTTCAGCCTGTTTTCCTGAAATCTGTTATTAAATGTGCCGTGTTCTGACCAGTTCCTTTCACAGTGACCTCCATCATGTTTTTGCTGGAGAAGCTATAAAGGGAGAATGGGCACAGAGCCAGGGACCTTCAAAAAAACACCTTGCAAGTAAACAGGGTGTAGAGCATGGCAGGGCATTGAGACAGTGCAAGAGACATCACTGTGGCCCAGGTCTGTGTCTGAAACACCTGCTGGTGGAGATCTAATAATGCTTTGGGTAGATTAATAGTGAATGTATCCCAAAGGGACCAAAAAGGGAGGAAGATCACAGCTTAGCTTCCCTGTGCTTTGTTTCTTTGTCTGCCTTTTCTTTGTGTACCACCATAGTGTGATTGGTTTATCACAGACCATGCCAGTGCAATTCCAAATTACTGTTGAAACCTCACAGTGAGCCTCTGGAAATGCTGATTCTTTATACAACCTTGTCAAAAAATTCACTTAAATCACCCACGTAGGTCTGAGAGTCACAGGCTGCAGCTAGGGATGGAGATGTGCTCTGCGTTTGGTAATGGTAATCTATTTTACCCATTCTTACAAACGGAAGCAATGGATATAATATAGGATGTCTATTTTATTAGCATCTTCACTCTGGTTTCTTGCAACCTGAGTTCAAAAGTCCTAACATCTAGGGTGATTTGAAATGCTCTGGGGTATGAGATATCCATGTGGGCTTGGGAGATATGACCCAGGATTTAGAGACCCAAACCCTTCAGAAGTGGCATGTGGAGACTGGGGGGGGGTAAACTAGGGCACTTCCAGTGACACTTTAGACATGTTTTGACACCTGAAGTCCATTCCCATTGACTGCAGTGAGAGCTCAGACACCTAGTGCAGATCTAGGCATTTGAATATAGAAACCAAATGTACTTGCCCCCATCTGGGGTCTGAACCACCCTTCCACACAAGCTCCTCCTCAGCAGTACAGCCCATCAGTCCCACCTGCACTTTTGCAGGTACCTTGCAGAGCTCCTTGTGACACTGAGATCCTTGAGACCATTAATATTCCTGGCTAACCTGTAAAACTGATCAAGCAGAAAACTCATTGAAAGCTGGGAAGAAAATCCTTGATTTTGAAATTTTTAATTATATTTTAGTTTATTATGAAAGCTACCTCAGAATGCAAATTCAGAAGTTTCCTTATGGAAAACTTTTAAGGTTTTAAGGTTTTCACACACAAAAAACCCACACTTTTCACTAAGACTGAATTTGATTCAAAACTCAATTTTCCATAGGAAGGTGAAATTCAGACCTCCTTTGTTGTTCAGGCTGATTATGCTTCAGGCAAAAACTAGTAGGATTCGGGAGAGCTGATAGCTACCATCACAATTTTAGCAGTCCATGACATGACCTGAAGAAATGATTGATTTGCACTATTCCTTGACAAAGAAATTATGTCATGTACAAGGAGAGAAGTAGACTGGCATCTGAGGTCAATTGACCAATGTTCCCACAGTGCAGAGATGGGGTAGGCTTAGATGTGCAGACCAAATTAAGCAGTTTCTTTAATAACAAGCAATCAGAACTATATTCTGTGAAGCCAAGGGAATTCTCCCATTGATTTCAATGTGTTCTGACTAATAAGGAAAGCACCCACCTCAGGTACCCCTGAGTGCAGTTGCTTGATTCAAACCAAAGTAAAATATGTCTCTCTGCTTGAATATTTGTTTGCAAGGTAATAGGTTAGAATGGAGTAAGCTGGAACAAGAAAAAAAAATTGATGCAATTAAGCCTTGATTGTTTTTTTTTTTTGTAGTTGTTTTGTTTTGCATTTTTTCTAGTTCCTTTTCTCCAAATAGACCGTTTCATCATTTGTTAGCAATCATGATTTGCAGCTATAAAAGTAGTCCATCCAGCAAATGCAGTATGCCTTTTCCATTACTCACTTTCACTCTCCCATGTGAAAATGTCTACTTTATTCATGTTCCTCTTACATCCTTATGCCCTATGTGTCCAGGTTTATGCCCACATGCACTTTTAACAAGTGAATTTCCAATGTTTGTGTGGATGAGTATTTACGGGAACTTCCTTGTTTACACTCATGCTTTGTACATCTATTGAGCCTGGTACCCAAGAGACACTGAGAGCATCAACATTCACTAATATCATTGGCAAATAAAAACGCTTAGCATTGAGTAGGCCTTGGTCACCTTTTCCAAAGTTTTGCTTCTATAGCTTATTTCATACAAGAAAACTGCCATAGACACAAGGACTATCACTTTGGTCAGCTCGAAGGCGAAGGTTAGCACTTTAGCCTGTAGACTCTGAGTTTATATTGGTATTAAGGGTTGATTTAGAGGTTATTCTCTGGGGGGTTTAGGGCTGTTTTTTCTCCTCTTTAAGCACTGCATAAGTGTATCTCAAGTTGGCTTGAAGAGCTGTTCAAAGGATCAGTCTGCATATTTATTTTCTTTTTCTTCTGTAAGTCCTTTATTTTAGTTGTAGCAGATTTAGAAAACGAGGTGTAAAACAGAAGTCAGAACAGGGACTTTTGGCATTGCTAGCAGTGTCCTGCTTGATCTGGAGGCTTGAAGAATAGGTGAAAGCTCCACATATGCTGCAACGTACATCAGGCAGCAACTGAGCAAAACTGAGAATTCAAAAGAGGGATTGAGCTAGAGAGAAAAGGGATTTACCGGATGTATTTCAGCAGACTGGGATATAGGATTGGATGGCATCCTAGGACTGACCCCATCAGTGTAGACAACCTTGAGGAAAGACATGGTATTTCTATTGTGTGTTTGCAAATATTCTGGAGCAATAGGCTCCAGTCATAGCCAGAGGGTTTTGTTTTGTTTTGTTTTTTTAAGGTTGACAATAGATACTGATAATACTTGGCATTTATCTGTCAAGTTGAGAGTTACTGGTGCTGGAATCTTTGTCTGTTTAGTTAGTGAGGGAACAGAAGTTACCAAATCTGACTTTCTCGGACATTCACACCTTCACAATGAAGCCTCAGCTTCCAATGTTCCTGCTCCCACTGTTGTGTAGGTTCTTTAAGCCATCAAGTTTGTATGATAAATAAGTTTGAGGAAATCTCTTCACTTCTGTGGATCCCATCAGCAAAACCAGTAGGGCTAAATATATGAAATAAATTATTCATTCTGAATTATTTACTCAGCTTCACTTATTTGTTCTCATTTACTTCCTTTTTACTTAAACTAGATCATTCATCTTCTCTTCCTTCCTTGAAAGATATTTCAAATGTTTTTTTAATCACCTTGCACATATCAAATGCTGTTAGATACTACCATCACGCTGTTGTTTGTGAAGACTACAAATAGTATTGTATACATTGAAGTAAATAAACCTCATTAGCTTTGTTAACTCCATTAATCACATTCAATAATGTTAATGAAGCCTACTTTAGCATCACTGTCAGAGATTTAAGACTAATACATCTCATTATTAAGTTTTGTGGAATTACATCCCTCTTCAAATTTATCCCCCAGTACTGTTAGATTTCGTGATGTCAACAGTTTCCTATGAATTTTTGAAAAGTAAATTCAATCAAAAAAAGGGGTTTTGAAAGCATTTTGAAAGGTTTTGAGTTTGATTGCAAAAGGGTCCAAGAATTGGAAAGTGAGAAGGACTGAAAATTGAAAAGGAAACTACACAGATTTAAACATCTACTTTTTTGCTTCAGTTGCTACACTCCAGCTTCTAAGTGATGGAGTGACCTGAGTAGTGGTGGCCCAAATCCCAAACAGGGCTTAGTCACTGGGGAGTCTGACATAAATATGTTGACTTAGAGGTTTAAAGACCCTTCCAATGTGCAGATTTAGTGGTCTCCAATGTACATGGACTTTCCCTTACTGTTTCCTTACAAGTTGTCTTGGATATATTTATAGACTAGGATTTCCACATTTGGGGGCTTGTAAGAGGGTGTTAGACTAATGTATTAATCTATTTGTAGACTGCACTGATACAAGACACTTATATTTAATAGATATTGTATTGTACAGGCCTGACATTATAGAATTAATTCTGTATGGAGCTACAGAAAAATTATTTTGTTCCTTTTTTTGTCCAATACTGACAACCATTTTTTTCTTAACTATGTAACATTTCTAACCATCTTATTTGCACATATATCATGTTTCCTGAGCATTTTAAAATTTAAAGCAATACCTTTAATGTTGTACTAATACTGTTTTCTGCTTTTGATGCCACTTCTTTATTTTCCATATATCTGCTATTCTGTTTTCTGGCATGGATAAGAATTGGCAGTATCTAAAATACCCTGAAAAAGATATGTCTTCCAATGAATTTTTGCAGCTAAAAGCAGGAATAACCAGTGATATAAAAGAGCCAGATTTGCAGCTAGACTTGATAAGTATCTATTCACATTAATACATACCAGCCTTCTGTATGAGGTACCCAAATCTTCCCTCAGCACAACAGCCTCTCCTTAGAGTTTTTTCCATTCCCACAGCTTAAAAACAGATCAGTTGCTCATTTTAAAAGAGCTGATCCTAGATAAGCATAGTTCCTGTATTTAAGTCCCTGGCTATAAAATGTTAAATATCTGTGCTGGGCTTGAGGACAATTAGTTTGAATTTTCTTTTAAGAACAAAAACCTGAAACATCTCCAATGTGGCATTCCCTCAGACGGGCAGCCTTAGAGCCTTTCCCCCCTCCACACACTTTGCAAAATAAGACATAATGTTCTTACATAATTAGCTGGCAGTAAGATTCAGGAAAAGAGAGGGGGAAAATACACTTTAGAGCTGTGAGTAGTGACTTGTCTGAGCCTTTACATCGGTTCCATTTAAACTGCTCTGTGGCTAATTTCCCAGGTTTCTTCCAGTGACTAATGCTGGGTAATAGTTTAATGGGTCATAGTTGTTGATTGGATCATAAATACAGAAATCCCACCCCTGAAGCTTAAAAAAACCCCAGAGCTATTCAAGAGGAAGCTAAAACTCAGCACAACAATACAACCTAGTAGGTAACTTTTGGCCTTCCTTTACAGAGACAGCCTTTTCAGAGCTTGCTGCGCTCCCCTTATGATAAAAGGAAGGATTGTGTTTTCTCTTAAACCAAATTATTTTCCCCTTTTTTGGAAGGAAGGGCAAGCAGGGCTGGGAGCTTGCCAATGCAGGTCACTAGGATAACCTGGAATTGTTTTAAAAGCATAAAGAGCTCATCAGTTTTGTCAGATGTCAGTGACATTTCTGTTCTATGGCAGTCAGGTACATTGGCCTGAATTTCTAAGGAAAGAGGCTACAAATGAGAGCAACTTCATTATTGCAGTGCTTTATTGAAGTCTTTGAGGGGTAACTAAGAAGCTATTTACACTGACCTTTACAGCACTGGCCTGAGGCTCAAAACAACATGGTAATATTCATTGCCAGTAAAGCTCTGCAGAGATACTTCACGCTGTAATAGGTGGGAAGGAAGCAGATTGTTACAGCAATGGCCTGAAAGATTTCCATGTACAATGCCTCAGAGATTCTATGTGCACCAAAACTGTTTTCAGCCCTACTTGTACACCTTGCTCCTGCTCTGCTTAACTGCTGAATTGCCACGTGTTGCAAAGGTGACATCTGCTTATTTAAACTTTAATGACTGATATTGCAGGCCTTTGCCACATCTCAGTCTCCAGGACTAGGGCAGACAAATTTATGGCAGGGAAATGAAGCATAAAGAAAAGATCGGAGGACAACTGAGACCAGCTTTCAGGCAGAAAGCAGAGACCCAACTTTAAAAGTGAGCAGGGGAAAGAGAAGAACGGACCTAGAAATGTGTCAGAATAAAGCGTGACCAACTGCAGGCAAATACATATCACAAATCAAATCCTGAAACTCATGGATTTTAAAATAAGATTGGGTATTTTTATTTGCTGTCTATCTTAACAGTTCTCCTGACAGGCTTCCGGTTGAGCTAACATAGAAAATAAGCCTGCTGTGTCAAAAAAAAGGTGATCTTTTATAACCCATCAACAAGGTGATCTTGTACATGAAATGCACCCCTTTTTCCTGAAGACATCACCAAATTATTCTCGCTTCTTGAGTTCTCTGGCAGGTGTTTTTTTTTTGTTCCTCCTTTGCTATTTCTATGCCACCAAAGCTTTCTAGAAGTGAATGGTCAGTGTAGTCTAGGAGACAGCAGAAAGCATTTATTCTGTCTGTAGGTTTTGATTTGGTAGTGAGAGTACAGTAGTGCCAGTTACCCATATTAATTTTTATTTTATCCCAGGGAGTCTGTTCTGGGAGAGGCACAGAATAATGAGAGAAGAAATCTTTGCCCATGTGTTTGGGAAGGACATGCTCTGGGATGGACCTCTGTGGTCCTTGGAGTCCTGCTGCTGGAGATATAAAAGTGGAAAGCCCACTTGCTCCTTCACATTTCCATATTTGAAGTTGCTTTGCCAATTCCAGCCATACAAAAATTGCGCAAGTAGTTTCTGAAAGTGAATCCCTCCTGGCTTTCTTCTGTCATCAGCTTGCTTTGTCTTGTAACTTTTAAGTTATATATTGGACACATTCTTACAGCTTCTCTTTACAGCTGTGGAAAATAAACTTTAAGAACAAGTGAAAGTTGAAGCTTGTTTGTCTCAAGTGAGGGCTTTAAAATAACAAAATATTTCAAGACTGAAAATCCAGAACATGAGTGGTACCAGCTGAGCTGGATCTCTAATGCTCTTTTTCTCTCATTATGGACCTGCTCAGTGCATAACGATACAACATTCATTGTATCAGCTACTTGAATTTGAGTTTTAGCTTCAAAATAGTGTGAATCTCTTAATGAAACAATTGCCAGGCACAGGTCCCCAGTGTAGCATGTGTCAGAAAGGACAAACCAGAATGTGCATGTTTTTACTAGGTCCATTGAAATGCTGTTCTCAGGGCTTTCTGGGAGGGAAAAAACAAACAAATAAAAAAACCCACATAAACCCCAGAAATCTTTCACAGAAGCTCTCATTATTTTTTTGTGAGATCATCATAATCATAAAAGTCATATCTGACAGACCACACCAGACTTTCTGCAATGGGGAAGTGGAACACCTGAAGTGTCCATCCATCACACAGCAATGGGCCTCCAATTGCACAGATGGACTCTGCCTTTCCTACCAACAGCAGTTTCCACTGTCTGTATAGACAAGCATTAGAGGGGTGCAGTATAAAAGCAGCATGTTATTTGTTTACTGTAACTTTATTTAAAGCTTTCCTACCAAGCCAAAATTTTAGCATGTTGTCCCATTTCAGATTCTGACCCAGCCACATCAGTTTTAAGACAGGTCTAACTTTGCAGAACCAAAGTAGTTCAGATGAGTTTTCATCCCTTTCAATAGAATGAAAACCTGAGTACGACATGAGGGGCTCAAGAACTTAAAATAAGTTCATTGTACTCTGGATGGAGCAAATTTCAGATTTGGGATGAAGGTACAATTAAAATAGAGCTTGACAAAGATTTGTCATCTGTGTAGCAATGTAAGAGTAAAAGGAACTTCCTGGGTGTTTAGTTCCCTGCTAATACTGGTATTAAATGAGATCTGTTTTTTTTTTTTTTTTTTAAAGGATTTATTTTAAAGGGACACTTATTTAAAAAAAAAAAAAAAAAAAAAAAAAGAAAGATTGGGGCTTACTTAAAAGGAAAAATCAGGATTGAAGGCTTTTCAGTCCTGGCACAGATAGGCAGACAAGCCTTGAAACAGGAAACATAACAGCCTTAGTGATTTTCTGTGTGAAATCAAGGTCACCAAAGAATTTAATGAGAGCAAGGTGAGAGGATCCGTCACATGCCCAGCAGAAGCAGTTAGGAGCTTCTGATCTCTTTTATACTAACTGGAGAAGAATACAGGAGGTAGTGTAGGAAAATACTGTCTGCAGTGATAAAGCATCCTGTAAACCTTGTAATTCTGTGCCTCCTGTGAAGTATGCCAGAACCGCAGTAGAAGAAGCACATGCCAGATTTGATTGACACTTTGCCAAGGAAAGGCGCAAGCACAGGAACAGAAGGGTTGCCATCCTCTCCTGGCAGATTGAATGTCACACAGAGATAAAGGTTACCATGAGTAACAAGCCTTATTTCCCAGAGAGAGAGCGTGCAGCACCACAGCTCTTCACATATGGAAAGTAGTAGTGGAGCACTGAGTTGGGTACACACACAGGCTTCAAGATTAACAACAGAGTTGACTTCCCTGCCATCACAGTGCCAGTTGCAAAAATTGCATGCTGTTTGTCCTGGGTTGAGGGAGTGGTGGAGTTTTTTTGGTGGCAGGGGAGGGGGCTATAGGGGTGGCCCCCTGGGAGAAGCTTCTTGAAGCTCCCCCAGCTCCAAGTCTGCCCACCTCTGTTGGAAACTGAGCCCATCAGCTGCGCCTCTGCGATAACTTATGTAAGAAGGGACGTGGTAATGTGCAGAGGGACTTGTGAGGAGGAGTTGCTGCAGCTGCATGAACACCAAGGTCAGTGGAGGAACGGAGGAAGAAAGGAGGGGGGAGGTGTGCCGGAGCAGAGACCCCCCTGTATCCTGTGGTGAGACAGCAGGGTGCCCCCCGCGCCACCCATGGAGATCTGCGGTGGAGCAGACGTTGATTTGTGGCCTGTGTTTGTTTTCACCTGGATGAGCAAAGTGCTGTGCCCGAAGAAGGCCGGGGTCTCATGGGAAAAGGTATCTCCGCTGCTGTAATTCAGTGCTGGGAGGATTGCAGCATGTGGGGGAGTCCCACGTTGGAGCAGCTCGGGAAGGGCTGCAGCCGTGGGAGAGAGACTCCTGTGGAGGACTGTCTTCTGGGAGATGGGAACCACGATGCAGCAGGGGGGACAAGTTCAAGAGCTTACCCTACTGAAGATGGAAGAAGCGGCAGCATTGACTGCACCCCCCCATCCCCTGTCCCTGCGCCTCCGAAGGGAGGAGGTAGAGATATCGGGAGCAGAACTGAGCCTGGGAAGAAGGGATGGGTGGGGGGAAGGTGTTCTCAAGGTGTGGCAATGCTTCTCACTGTCCTACTTTGTTATGTGTTGTTAGTGTCTGTAATAAATGTATGGGTTTTGTTCCTCCCCTAACGTGACCATCTGTGGTGGTTGGCTGTTAACCCAGCTCAAACCACTACACTGTTCCCATCTGATCTCCATGTAAATCTGCAGGAATGTGGAAGGAAGAATGTGCTCTTTGAAAAATGATGCACCCTACAAACAGGACCCTTCACTCTGTCACTCTGGAAGTGTGACACTGGGAGTCATCGTGCTTTGATCACCAGAAATAGTATTGGCTTCTCTTGAGGGATAGGAGAGCTTCTGAAGTCACAAGGTATGGTCATTGGAGCTCCAGTTTTCTTCAGAATTTGCTTCAGTCTCTTGTACTTGCTTAATTAGATTGACATGATCAAGAAACCATAAATCTTGACTCTCCCAGTTCCACTCCCTGCTTGGAAGCTCAGTCTTTCACCAGAATTTAAGTATGAAAGAGACAAGATGCTTCATTAAAAGTTTAGAAGCTCCAGGAATGGATTGTTACACTGGGCAGATCAATCCATTCTGCATTTTGCTTAGTATTAAATATTTTGCCTTGATCAACTTTCAGCTTTAGCTTTTAGCTTGCTAACAGTTATCCAGCAAGGCTATCTTTGTGCAGGTCTTGTCTATAAGAAGTCAAGAAAATTGATTTCTATAAGAAATCAAGAAAATTATTTGGTCATCTTAGAGTTAGTGGGAAGGCAGGTGAAACCACTCTTCTTCTGTTGTTATCTTATGCCCAGAAGTAAATCTGGCTGGTGACAGATGCCCTCTGCCTTTGCTTTCCACAAGGTAAAAAAAAAAAATAAATCCATGAGTAAAAGTGAAGGCGTTTCAGAACTTTCTGGTTGAATGTTGAATCTCTTGCTAGTTATTTTCCAGCCACTAGCTTGAAGAGCCATTGGCTTTTAGGTTTACATAATACCCACCCTTCTTCCCTTTGCCTTTTTTTCTGCCTATTAGTATACTGGTATGATTAGCATAATGCTTGACCAAGTGCTGCTTGTTAATCAAACTTCTCTGCCTTAGCCACCAAATAGTCATTTAGGTAGCAAATTCCCTCCCAGGTAGGAAGTCTGATGGAGAGGGATCAATTCAGGCTCCTAAGATTTGCCCTTATTAAAAAGGGGACAAAATTGCTACTTTTGATTTCAGTCCTACTTTTAAATCCAGAACATCCCTTTTGATGACTGGTGATGTGCACTATGTAGCAGCCGGTGCTCCCCACCTCTCTGACAGGCTTAGTGGTATTCTTCCTTTCCCAGTTAGGAAGATTGAATTTCTTTCTGATTTTTATTAGCTTTATCCCCTCAGTAGCCTAATAAACTCTGCAGCTGAAGCAGGGGAGGGGATCAGGCAGTTTCTCTGCTGCTGCTGCTCTGCAGGAGGCTGCAGCCACTCTCGCGTGTGTGCTGTGCCATCACGCGGTGCTGCTACCGCACTGCCACTGCCTCCGTGTCCCTGGAACCTGTGCTGAGCCCAGCCCTGCCAAATGGCTAATAACCCAGGAACACAGCCTTCAGGCCTGCTTTCACACCTCTGAGCTGCTGCAGCCTGCAAAGCTTCCCACAGACTAGCACGTTAAAAGCTTTTACAGAGAAATGGGCAAGTGGCCGAGAAAGGTGATGGCATCTGCCTAAAGGAAGGCTTGTGCTTGTCCGGACTCTCAGAGGCAGCAGAAATCCTAAATGGACAGATTCATTTTTGTTCTACAGAGCTGTTCGTTTCATTTGGATCTGGGAGAGACACAAGGAAACCTACTGGGTTTTAAGCATTCATTACCTCTATCAGTGAGTAGCCTTTTCCTGACAATTTCAAGGATGTAGGACAATATTCTGCACAGTTGTCTCCTGCGCTCTGGCTCATACTAAGTTCTGGTTTTGGATGGGATAAAGTTATTTTCTTCCTAGTAACTAGTATGGGGCTATGTTTTGGTTTTCTGCTGAAAACAGTGTTGATAATACAGGGATGTTTTCATTATTGCTGAGTAGTGCTTACACAGTTGAGGTCTTTTCTGCTCCTTCCTCCACCCCACCAGCAAGGATGCTGGGGGTGCACAAGGATTTGTGAGGGGATACAGTCAGGACAGCTGACCCCAACTGACCAAAGGGATATTCCATACCATATAACATCATGCTTGGCAAATAAAGCTGGGGGGAGAAGGAGGAAGGGGGGGATGTTTGGAGTGTTGGTGTTTGTCTTCCCAAGCATTGGTTACATGTGATGGAGCCCGGCTGTCCTGGAGATGGCTGAGCCCCTGCTTTTACCCATGGGAAGTGGTGAATGAATCCTTTGCTTTGCTCTGCTTGTGTGCGTGGCTTATGCTTTACCTACTAAACTGTCTTTAGCTCACAAGTTTTCTCATTTTTACTCTTCCAATTCTCTCCCCCCATCCTACCAAGGGTGTGGGGGACTGAGCAAGTGGTTGTGTGGGGCTGTTGTGGTTTAACCCCAACGGGCAACTAAGCACCACGTAGCTGCTCACTCCTACTACCCCATCCCCTCCCTGGTGGGATAGGGAGGAGAATTAGAAATAAAAAACAAAACAAAACAAAACAAAACAAAAAAAAAAAACACAACAACAAACAAAAAACCACTAATGGGTTGAGAAAAGAACAGTTTAATAATTGAAAAAAAATATTATAATAATGATAATAATTGTAATGAAAAAGAAGGTAACAAAAAGAGAGTGAAATAAAACCCAAGACAGACAAGTGATGCACAACATAATTGCTCACCACCTGCTGACCAATGCCTGAGCAGAGATCCATCCCTCCCAGACAACTCCCCCCCCAAGTTTATATACTGGCATGAAGTCATATGGTATGGAATGGGCCTTTGGTCAGTTGGAGTCAACTGTCCTGGCTGTGTCTCCTCCCAACTTCTTGTGCACCCCCAGCCTTCTTGCTGGCAGGGCATAAGAATCTGAAAACCCCTTGATTTAGTATAAACGCTACTTAGCAACAACTAAAAGCATCTGTGTGTCATCAATATTGTTCTCATCCTAAATGCAAAACACAACACAATACCAGATAGTAGGAAGAAAATTAACTCTATCCCAGTTGAAACAGGACAAGTGCTTAGTTGATAACCGGGGTTAAAACATGACGTTCTGTAAAACTTTATTTAGTGCTTCTTACTCTGTAAGTGATGGTAATATTAGTGAGGCTAAAGACTGCAGGAAATAAGTGTATAATGGCATGCTAACATACTTTCCAATTTGCATTATGTTTTCCAGGAGGCTTCTGCACACTTTATACTGGTTTTCTCTAGAAGCAAAGTTTGTAGGAATTTAAGTACCTCTACTATCCTTTCCCTCTGTTTGAGTTTGACACTGTAGAAGTTTCAAAGACCTGAAATTCCCATACATTTTGCAAAAATAAGAAAAGATCAGAGAGACTCTATTAGTGCTTTTACTCAAAATAAAGAGTGGAGCATAAACTGACCCTTGATTAGACATCAAAGTATGCACTTGGGAGGGCAGCTGGAAGACATAAGTCCCCAGAATCACTGTCTCCTTTTGATATGCTACTTTCAAAATGACATGTTATTCTTCCCTATGCACGCAAAAACAAAGTAACAGAAAATGAACATCACAGGTGGTTTTCTCACTGGTGCAATTTCCTAACTTGAGTCATTTTTATAAGGTCATGGCAATAACCAGAAATTGTTAGAATGGCATCTGGGCTACCTTTCAGATCTAGAGGATTCTGTTATAATTTCTGGTTTACAGTTTATTGTATCAAAAAAGTACAGACCCTGCAAATCTATGATCCAATATTTGTTCCTCAGGAATATTTATAGTCTTATAAACATACAAATAAAGGACTCTTCCAGACAATTAATTTGTTCCATAAAATTATTTAATAGAAAGCCAAATACAGATATCTACAATAGTAATGAAGAATAGTCCTTGGAGTCCTCACAGTCAAGCCAGCAAAACAATTATAGAACAAAATTACCTATTGCCTATAGGTAGTAGGGAAATCTTGAAATCAATTCAGAAAAATTTCCAAACAAAAAGCGTGAACAAAACTGTGTACCAGAAATAAGTGACATTACCAGAAGACTGGAAAAGGAGCCAACTGTATCAAATAATTCTGCATAGTTCTGATTAGTCTCTTTAATATTAAAATCTTTTGAACCATAGGTTTGTGAGTCATGATTAACAGAAAGAACATGCCCAAACAATATGCAAGCCAAAATAAGTTATTCCTATATAGCCATATCCATTCCTCTTCACTCATTTCACGTCTTTCTTACTACACTAATCATCTTCATGAAGTTTTTCTCAGTTTCTCTGTTCTCTGATAATTTATTTTTTCAAGTGATGAGGGGGCTAAGGTTTCTGTGCCAATTAGCAATTCAGTTGAATCCATCTTACTTCTTTTCACTTTTGGTTTTATTTCATCTGCCTTTGACTCCCTGAAACAATGCAGTTTAGTCTGAAGATTTTTTTATTATTAATACAATGGCTCATTAGATTAATCTCTGCTTAAAATGCATGTCCTTCTCTCTCACCTCTGAGATACAACCACTGAAAAGCAGCCTCCTCTGATGTGTATTTACTAACTGCTGAAGGTCACTTTCTGAAAAAGCCATTTCCTTCCCCGAAAGTCAAAAGATTCAGGATGGATAGATTATGTCGTCGTCCTCACTTATAGCTTGTAGGTTTATGTTTGAGGTTTTGGGTTTTTTTTGTTTTTTTTTTTTAATTGAAGGAGAATTAGAAATGCTTACTGGAGTTCAGTGTTTGTTATTCAAACTATGTGTGCCAATGTGTCTTGACAAAGCAGCTGTGCTCTGAAAATTATAACATTTGTACCCCCTTGGGCTGGAAAAGGAAACTTCTGTCCAGGTTCCAAAGATCTCTAGTGACATTAAAAGAGATTTTCATGAAGTGGAAGGCAAACACCATTAAAAGCTGTAATTTTTGCTTTTAAGAAATTATGCATATTTAACAGGATGTCTTTGAACTCGTGCCACCTAAGTAGAAAAACAAGCAGCTTTTTTGAGAATTTGAGGATTATTTTACATGAGAATTTAATTTGTTTAAATGGAAATGAATATGGATGAGGATATTTGAATAGGTTCAGTGTGTTCGTCAGTCACAATTGCCAAGCAGGGACTAATCTTGGTGATTAGTAAGGGTAGTGATAAAAATATGCTTGTACCCAATATGCCTCCTGATTGGCAGTTTATCGCTCTTAGAGGACCAGATGTCAAAAGCCATATGCTAATATTCAGCACAGAACAATCCTCTGGTTTACTCCATAAAATGCACCATCGTCATATGCTAATATTCAGCACAGAACAGTCCTCTGGTTTATGCTGGAAAATTCACCATCATCGGCACTACTGAGCAGTGAGCAAACAGCAGCCCTGGAAGACAAGAGCCCTTTCAGGCAAAGGGAGCATTTGCTGCAGCAGTTGGCAGAGCAGGAGAGGGGCCTTCTGGGGCTGCTCCCAGCATCTTACGACAACGATCAGGGAAGGGGAGAACACAGTATTTTACCTAAACTGCACTTTATACTCACCTAGACTAGGAATTATTTTCTCTTTACACAGCACCTGGAACAGTGCAGTTCTGCCTTGCTACCAGAGGTGTAGCAATGGAGTTACTAAATCAGAATTAAAGAGTGTGTTATGCAAGAAGTGTATTTAAAAAAAAAAAAAAAAAAAAAAAGACCTGCAGACATTAATGACTTAAAATGTTTTGTGTTTATATTTCAGTTCACGATCTTCCTGAGCTGGGAAAGTTTACATTTTACTGGAATTATAAGTTTTGAATACAGAATTAACAGTGAAAATATTCTCTATTAACTAGTGCCTTTAAAGGTGGTAATACAACAAGAAAGTGTGGAGGGAGAAATACACCCTTGAACTGTTTCACTTGGAGGCAAAGCCAATTTATGCCTTCAGTTAAACCTTCCATCCCCCAGAATCAATGTGACACTAGGTTTAACTGAAGGCAGTATTAGGGTTAGTTTATTCTGGTACCATTTTCCATTTGCCAAATATATTAATCATAACAGTTACTGGTAGTGCTAGCCATAATGCCAAGGAAATGAGTGCCAAAGCCATGAGCACTCACTTTCCATCTAATGAGACTAAAGGGGTGGCAATGGGCAGGTTTCTCTTCCTACAAGCCAGGCTGTAGCGATCCGGAGAACCAACCAATATGTTATTAAAGGCATTGGTGTTCTGCAACACACTGCTGCAATTTCCTTAGAATTATTCTGAAGTTTCAAGTCCTGATTTGATAGTTTCTCAAGAAAAAATTTTTCTCTTTCAAAGATCAGTTAAGCTGAACTGCATTCACAGTGGCTGTTCTTAAAGGTTGTTATCCTAATTTTACATCTCATTCTCTTGTACAGAGACTAAGATGAGCACAATTTTGTGTCTGCATAATTTCATCTCCAATTGTATCGACAGCCATAGCATAAATGGGAAGTGTCTCTTTGATTCATCTCCATTCCAGGCTCTCTTTTGATGCAAGATGAGAATAAAAGCCTCATGCAAAAGATCACACAAGTTCTTTTCTTTAAGGAGAATACTTGTGTTTCGATGTGGTGGAAGAAGCTTGAATTTCAAACTTTTGGGGAGTTGGTCTGGAGTACATTTAATTTGCAAGAGAAGATACACAGTGATAGCTCTGCTCCTATACAGGTGTTGTACACCTGGCATGAGTTTACCCTTCACATTAGGGCTTTGCAGTATTCTGGCTTATTCTGGAGGAAGAACGGATAACATGCTCAGGGGGAAGTAGATATGAATCCAGTTCTTATGCTATTCCCCCACCCTCTTTCTTTTTTCAAAGCAGCAATATAGCGAGGCCATATGTTTCTCCATAATATTCCTCTGATCTGCACTATTTTATTACATTCTTTTAATTTGTGTAATCCCACACTAATTAAAGAGGGCTTAATAGACCATCATATCTCCATTAAGCTTCACCTTGCGTTACTCTTGGAGGATGTGTTATGCACAGGGAGGACTTAACAGGAAGGAGCTCGATGTGGAAAACAGGCTCCAGGAGGCAAATAGTCCTGTGTATTTGTAGGAGACAGAAGTGTTTGAGGACTTGGGTGCATGTTATGTGATCATGATCCTTAGTACATGGATCTTACCTGTCTTATTAGTATTGTTTTTCCTTTTTTGTTTTTAGCGTTGTTGGGAGATGGTGTTGGCAGAATATTTTGGAAGGCCACAGGCTGCAGAGGATGCTATTGGAGCAAGAGGTGTTTATTGCTGTGGCACTGCTTTTGGGGCTGTGATGGTTGAAGGGAAAAAAAGGAGGATCATAATGGGATCTGCAGGGAGTGTGCATACTCCTGCCCAAAGATGGGTGCCCCCTTTTATAGTAACATAAAGAAAAGTTGCAGATTGTGCTATCAGGGAATGACGTAGAGAGCAACACATGGAAGTATTTTACAGGACTTTGAGCTAGGGCTGGTTTGGAGCCTGCTAGCTGGGAAATGTGGGCAGAGTTGGTATGCAAACCTTGCGCCAGACTATTGATGTGCCCTGTAACACCTTAGCTTTAACGCACATTTTGAGAACTTGTTTAATGTTTCACTAAAAGCTTTGCTAAGGTGAAATTTCGGTAAGACTGGAAAGACTTGTCTACTGTCTTAGGCTGGTGAGCTGTACATGCTCTGAGTTTGACCAGTGTGTTTGTGAGAACTGGTCTTGTGCTGCTTGAATTTTCTCAGTGTTGTTTGATCTGGTAGTTTTATTAACTGCTTTCCTAATACTGTGGTATAAATACATTAATTGATTTGGTTCTGGCTGTAATATTGACTTGATGAGTGGTCTTCCACAGTCCTGGTGTTTAAGGATAGTAGTTAAAGAGTTAATTGAAAAGATGAACAAAAGTACAGCGGTTTGTTTATGGGCAGCCAAACTTTTTAAAAGGATGTAGGTTAAAAAGGTTTTTTTCATGTAGAATCACCTGTAGTTTGTTCTTCTGTTTTACAAGGGGAAAAAAATAATCAGCCGAGCTGAAACTTCATAACGCTTTTTCGGTGGTATAAACAAGAAATGCTAAATCTTTCTCCTACGTATTACAACTAGTCCCTTAACAAAATTATTTACACTTAGGACAAGCCCTATATGGACACAGAATTTTTTCTCATGTATTTGGTAAGGTGATCAAAATCAATGACGTAAAAGGTCCAGAGCATTGCATCTCATAAGAGCCTTGTCCCTGAAAGTGGTTTGCAAAGTCACTTAAAATCTTGCTGTGAATCACAACCAATTAGTCCCTTTAAACACCAAAATATTTATAAGAATCTAGCTGAAAATCATGAACTGTCAAGATCTCAATGCTTGAGGGACTTCTGAATTATCCTACTACTAGGTTGGATCAAACTTTTTAAAGAGGTAGCAATATAGGGAACCATAACTGCCCACAGAGATAATTATCTCTAGAGTTGTTAATTTCTGCCTGCTAAAAATCACTTGACTTTGGACTTAACAAAGATGAAACTTCCCTTTCATTTGTTTCAACTCCATATACTCTGCAGCTCTAGCACTAATGTAATAGATATGGAGGGTTTTTTCAGCATATACTCTAAGAGGTCATCTAATTTTAAAGCTTTTGATGACTCCACACATAATGATTCTGGGGAGAAAAATATCTCAAGTCTGGGTCACTGAATCTTACTAAGTAATACAGATGCTACAAGTCACAGCCCTGTAAGCCCTTAGTTTACAATTCTTTTGAAATACACTTTTTATGTCTGAGTCATTGTCCTCTCGAAGGTTATTCAGGATCTGTTTGTTAAGCTGACTTAGAACGATCCTGGTATAGCTGAGACTTTCTATATTTATTTGAAAACCCATTCTTCATCTTGGCTTGACTCCCAGCTAAACCCAGAGCCTACTTCATGATCATAACAAGGCTGACTTGTGTCACTTTGGGAAGACCAAAGGAGATTATTTTTAAAATGGGAGCTGGGGAATCGCTGTTAGTTGGAAGAGGCTCTGGCTAGGACACCAACTCCAGATGCTCCAGAGATGTACTGGTCAAGGCCAAGCTGCTTGGGCTCCTGACTGCATGAAATGGCAGCGAGTGAAGACAAATGACTCTGGGTAGATGGATGCTGAGATTTGTGCACTTTCATAACATGGTTTTTGTGACTGTAAACAGCGTTCTGGCATCCCAAGGGATGCCTACCCAGGGTAAAACTGAAAGTGTGTCTTGACATTGCTAGGCTTGCCTTCTGAATGGGTTGTTCTGAAAAATCAACACAGGCAGGACAGGACGTGGTCTCACCATTTTCCCTATGTTTTTCAACCTTAAGGCCTTATTTCCTGATCCTGGCATCACTTCTTGCAGGGTCTTTTGGGAAGCAGCTGTCACCTTGGCCCACTTTGTGTCCTCTCCCAGTCACAGGCCAGAAGCAGGTGGAAGATTTGGGCTGCTTTGCTTTTTAGATATAGTATGTTAAGAAAATAATGGCTTTTGTAGCTAAGGGTGGCTTTTAGCCAGGCCAGAGATCCAAAACACTTGTTTGTCCCATATGTGACCCAAGTGCTAAGCTTTAAGAAATGCCCAACAGCTCAAAGTATGGGTACATAAAGAGTTTTTGTTGTCTGCACTCTGAGAAGTGTGGTGAGGTGCTCAGCTGCAGGTAGGAGCTGCCTGTAAGAGGAAGTGGTAGAGAGCTGGCTGCTGTGGGTGTCTCTTAGGGGTTTACTTATCCCCAGATACTCTATAGGGAGCCTTGACAAACCTGGGCATCACTTCAGTCCCCCTCTTCTTCTGTGTATTTAGATCCAAGTGCGTCAGAACCCCAAATCCTTTCTAACCTTCTTATTTTATTTTGCCGAAGTTATCAGTTATCCTTGTAGCCCGTGTATCCTAATTGTAATAGCATTTTTTTTTAAATGGAGGAAGGAGGAGACAGTGGCTCATTCATTTTGGTTTCCCCAAAGTATTACTGGAGGCAATATTTTCCCAATCATAGAGAGGCTAAAGAAAAGTTAGAAACATAGAAATATCACTAGAGCTCAACTGAATTACTTGTGCTAAAATACTCCTTTCCTAAGCAGACTCTGCAAATTAGCCTCGCACTCCTGCAGGGTGTTGCAAATCATTACATTTGCAGCTTTAATTTAAAAGTGCAAGTACTTTTCTTCTGTCAAGCCCCACAAAGGTGTTTCTAAGGCAATGCCCACAGCTTCTGGAGAGTCTGAATTGATCCCAGATTTGGAGCAGTCTTGAAATCCTTTACATGTCCCCTCGTCAGCTGCTGTTCCCAGAGCGACTGGAGTGGCCATCTGTCATTTTTAAGCCTATAAAAGTCAAATATCCAGGATGAAAACAATAGGGAGAAGGCTGCTAACTCTTTGCAGCTGTATCTGTCAGCTGAATGAAAAATGACCTTTCCCTGTATGTCTGAGCTGTGGACAGTAACCATCAGTGTGCTTGGACTCCCTGCTCTACTGGCTCTTCTGCCTCTCGACTGTCCCAGGTGTGGTCACAGCAGAGCTGCCTGCTCCTCTTCCTAAATTCTTCTCCCTTAGTAAGGAGCTGAGTAGACAAGGGATTAAATTTCGACATTTGCTGACACCACAGGCTCTCTCTAGCTCCAGCCAGGCTGCTTCCATCCGGCCTGCACTGGGAAGTGCTTGAAGTTGAAGAGCTCACACATTAGGTGGTGCTAAACTCTAATAAATGCAGGCAAAGTGACTACTGGAGCTGCTGCCCATCTGACTTGCTGTACTTGGCAAGGCTCCCCACTCATCTTCATGCTGTGAATGCTGCCCTGTAGCACCCATAGCCAGTTCAGAGGCTTGCCAGTTTGCAATTAAACTTGCCAACAAATAATTCTAGATAAAAGTTTCTCGACAACTTTTTTTTTTTTTTTTTTTTTTTTTTTTTTCCCTAAAACTACAGCCAATTTTATCAAACTCAGGAGCCTGGATTTAATGTTTCAGGACTTTCCTACTCTGAAGGCTGCTCCCAGGGTGGAAATAGTTGGGGTGGGAAATGTCATCTCCAACCTGACAGAGCATAATTACTCTCTCCCCCCTTCCCAGAGAAGCTAGTCTTTCTGGCTGCCTCACTAAACTGTCACCAATTGCAACCATTCTGCAGAGCACAAGGAGAGGAAGATGTCCATGGCCTTTCCTGCATACTGCTGGACACAATTTTTTCATGCTCTGCACATACCTCCAGGCTGCATGAAAGGTAGTGGGATGCAGCAAGGGCTAGTATGAAGTATGCCGTACTTGCATCCATCTACCAGAATTTGTTGTTAAAACATTTAAGAATCACAGAAAGGTTCCTTTGAGTTCTATTGCATGGGCGAAGCTTTGAGTTAGGAGATCAGGACCCTACAGGATAGTCATGGACAGCATTAGAAATGAAGGCATAAAAAATAGCTGAAGAGACACTTTGAAACGAGCTGCCTAATAGTGAATAATCACAGAGAACTTAAATGAGACCCACAGTGCAGCCTTTTATTTCTTAAGGCAAGCTATGACTCTTGGACACTTTTTCCTCTCTGAGAACAAAAGGCAGAATCAATAAGCCAGTCAATGAAACTACTGGAAATCACTTTGAAGTTTGTGATGAAAGAGAATTTTCCCTCCTGTTTGAATTGCAGATTCCTTAGCACAAAACATGGCTGGTTCACTTCCACCTCAGCAAATCTGATCAAGGCGTCTGAGCTCCCATGCCACCCCACTGCCCAACCCTCCTGAGTGCAACTCTACCGAGTGAGTTCAGTCAGCTGTAGTCTGTACCGCGGACACTGCTTTTCAAAGTAGGAGCTGAATCTATTGTTCCACCATCCCAGTTCTCAGGAAGTTTTGCTGTGGCCATTTTAAAGGCTTTATATGTTATGTCAGGGAGGGGGGGAGGGTAATGTTTTTTAAGTAGTCCTAAGCTCCTTAGCCTTTTGGTTTTTTGCTTTTTGTTTGTGTTCACTGGTCAAGAAAGCTACAAGAGCACTATAATTATTAGTGGTAAAATAAGTGTTAAGTTGCATGTCAATTAGCACTCGATAGTCCCAAACAGTTAACAAACTATTGGTTAGAAACTGGTTGGGGGGAAAATGACTAATTCCCAAATATGAACAAGTCTGAGTGCTACAAACCATATCAGTCTTAATTTTAGCTTTTAAATATTTAACAGGATGAAGTTGGAACTCTTTTGACTTACTAGCTCATACCTGGAGGACAGTACCGCTTTGATTCTGGCAGCGAGGGGATGTTTGCTCACCACTTGGCTCCTACTTTACAGATGCACAGTTCTCTTTGGCAAATTCAGAACTGTTCAGTGGCACAGCACCAATGGAAGTAAGTAGTGTATGGCTATCCAGGGACTATTACATTTTAATCTTAAAACAGGCAGTGCTTCTCATCCTTTGCTATCATTATGAGTTGGAGACCTTGCCAGAAACATGGGTGGTCTTATTAGTGTGCAGTCATGAAATACAAGATTGTCCTTGACCAGGGCAGCTCTCATTCAAAGCATCCCAGACAGGGACGGCCTCTGTGCTCTGCGTGCTCACAGGACCTGGCAGTTTCCTTTCCATTGAGGTTCCTTAATACAGTCACTAATTAATATTTAGCCCCATTCAAAGATGAGACCTGAGACATTAGGATAGCAAGTTCCAGGTAGATTAGAAATTGGCAGAGCCGCGTTTAGGTAAGCTTCCTTACCCATAAAAATTACCTTCCTAACACTGGACGGTCTATAACCTCTTCTTGCATCTTACTGCACAAACATTCAGCTTTCAGTTGGTGAACTACAGCCTTCCAACCCACCAGGGCATGCTTTCTCTCTGCAATGGTTTGTGCTGCTAATCTAATGGGAACCGGGACACCTGGCCACATCCCACCTAGCAGTTCACCGTACAGATTTTGGCACCTTCAACTAATCTCCCTTTTAGAGGGGAAATACAGAATGACAAACCTTGGTGACACATCGTACTAATGGTAAGATGGATCTAGGATGAACAGCATTTCAGAGAGGCCCAAGAGAATACATCTCCACCTTCCCTCAGCCCCTCCCAGACATGCTCCAAAGGACCCAGTTAAGCCCCGGGCTTCAGTTGAAGACTTTTAGTGTTCCTATCACCACTTCACTGCTCACAGAAATGTGTACTAGCTCAGTCATTTCTGAAAGAAGTTCACCCAACAGAAGTGCTCTGCTACTGCAACTTGCCTTAAACACTTGGCAACTTCCTTCTGAGTTAAAGTAATGCAACAGGGAGTCATCTTCAAATGAAGGGTGGGGAAGAACAGGTTGACCAGCTAACTACAAAACCATTCCCTTTAACTGAAGGCAGGGAGGCACGCTGTGTTTTTTATAGTTTGGGACAGAAAAGTTCACAGTATATGACATTGATGCAGAGTAAATGTTTCATGAGCTGGCCTCCTAACAGACTTCTCCCTGAGCGGGAGGAGGCTGCGCGGAGGTGACAGCCCGAGTGCCCGCAGGAGCGGGCGCCAAGTCTCCAGTCGCTGAGGCAGCTTTCTCAGAACCTGAGGATCCTCCCCCTTGGACTTCCATAGCTTTTTGTTAAATACAACTTGGGCCCCTTCTTAGCAGAAGGGTGCAGTGCATCTAGCAGATGCTGCGCTGAGAGACATCAGAGCTGGATGGTACTGGTGATGTGTTTGGTGGCAGCTCTGATGGCTGCGAGCCGGCCTGTCCTGTACTCATGAACACATGAATAACTGAATGCTCTGTCAGACCATGCTCTTTATTTTTAGTAGCATTATTGCAAATGTCCTATGTGCTACAGAGATCTCTCTGAAAAAAATGTAATGGTTAGCAGAGTTTATAAACATGATAATAGCCTTGGAAAAATTGTTTCGGGGGGGGGGGAAATCTTTGGTTTAGTCTGAGACTGTTATTATTCTACCTCTTATGCTATCTCAGCTCTACGGCAGCAAGACATGTTACAGAAAGGTTTTTGTCACATCTTGCAGTGAAAACAGATGGTGTAGCAAAGGAGACAAGAAACAGGGATAAGAAAATAGGTGATACAAATCTCTGTAAGATACTTTGGCCAGTTATTTAAGAAATGTCAGACATCAGGGTATTATTTCAGCTTCCTGGTATTTAATACAGATGTCAGATTATTTTTTTTCAGAGTAACTAAGTAAATTACTCCACATTCTTCTACAAATTCACTTTGCTCCAGTTACCAGTGAAAATTAAGCTATCTTTTCCCCCAACTGATGCAAGTCCCAAGGTCTCTTCATAATCCCACCACCAGAAGGTGCTGAAAAATCTTTTTCCTGATAACAGCATAGTGATCCTCACCACTCATAAATGAGATGTAAAAGTCAATGCTATATCCTATAATGTCACACCGAATAAACTGAAATATTAAGCTGGCCAGAGCATTAAGCTAGCATGAAGAAAGGAGCATGGAAGAACAAGCATTTCAATGCTTATATTGCCTGACAAGGGGATCAAGTTTTGTCATTTATTTTGTACAGAACTCGAGCAGGATCTTAGTGTGATCATCTGGACGTCAGCGGGGCGGCTGCTGCATCTATCAAACACTTCTGTGACCATTTTGCTATTTTGTCTGGCCCTGGGCTACTCCAGTGACCACTAAATTTGAGGTGTTTCTTCCTGGCCTCCTGGTGAATAGGGCTGCTGCCACCTGCAAGCTGCCCTGGGCAGGCAGGTGTTGTTATACAACTCTCCACTTAGTGTCCTCACTTGCTTGCTTTTTGGATCAGCGGGAAAAAGGGAGGGCTGTTGTTTCAGAAAGGACAGAGGCTGAAAAGAAAGACGACCCAAGTATCTGCGTTTTTTTTCTGTAAGGAATTAATCTGCAAAATTAAGCTTTCTCTAGGCTCTGACCGAGCACCTGGGGGTTGGCAGCATCTCGCCTGTTACCTGTTGGAATGGCTTCAGGATGAGACCCACACTTTGTAGGCATCGTAATCCACATTCAGGGGCTTGTTTTAGCTCCTCTGAAGTCTGTGGAGCATGTCAAACTCTAACATGTAGGGCCTGATACAGAGCTGAAAATCCCTGGGAATCCCTCTTAATCCAAAAAGCACAGCTGTCCCACCATGGATAAACAAGTGCAAATGCTTTCACAGTGTATCTGCTAATGAGTTACTGGACAGACTGTATTAGTCTCATTTTGGGTCCTGATTCTGTAAAACATCAGTGTGTGCTTCATGCTGAAGTCAATTCCTCTGTCACATGTTTACTGATAACTAAATGGTTAATTGGGAAACCTCACACAGGTTTCTTTATTTCAGACTGAAGGTGAGCTATCTATCTGATTGTCTTCAATTGTCCCTGTTGAGCTAATAATAGTGTATCTACCTTTAAACTTTACCTAGCTCATTACTAAAATCTTACTTCCTAGATGTCTAAAGCTGGAAAGAATAAGGTTTATGCCTACTAGCTCATGTATTACGATCACCTGCACATCACAGGCAATTTAATACCATGTGGAATTGTAGAAGAATCTCTTCACACTTTCCCTTTGCCCAATTTCTCAAATCCGAAATGGGTCTCTTTGTAATGGAAATTATTTTAATAAATGTAGTTAATTTATTACTAACTTGATAACTTCAGTATGATAACTATTGCTCACCTTAAAGAAATGTCTTTGCAGCATTTATATTATGCAATCAAGGAGTGCATAGAACAATGTACCTGCTCCAAAAGTATTCATCAGCTTGGACAGAGAAGGGATTGAACCATGTTGTGAATCAGCCCTGGGCTTTGGCACACTAATAGTTTGGGGAATCTTTCTTTTCTGTTCTTGGAACTGTGGAGTCCTGAAAGCTTTAATTCTGTAGCTGGTAGAAGACAAAAACCTATTTTAAAACTGAAGTCTTTCATGAAGGAAGAACACTGTATTTCAGATGATCCTAATTTTACCAACTTCCCCTATTTTAAGGTCAAAAACTGTGTTTTTTTTCAGATCTTATGCAAATTCGTTGTCTCCACACAAAAGCATGGATGGGAGAAAATCCAGCCCTTCCACCAGGGATTTGTTCCAATGATAAACACTGACTTTGGTTTATATTACTTTGCCTATTTCTTTGTGAAACTTTTCTAGCTTAAGTTTGCAGTAAGTTGTTCAAGTACTGACATTCCCTGATACAGTAAAATCCATAGGGATAAAATTTCCTGTTAATGGGGAATATTTGAACACATCAATTCATGAGTCGGACTTTCACCCAGTAATTCCACCAACAATTTAGTAGCGTAATAAGAGGATTACTTCCTTCAGTTTCCGTTCCTGTGCCCCAAACTCAGCATTCATCAGTCCAAACTATTCTAATTATTTTTTAGGCCTTCCGACCTTTGTCCAATTGAGCATTAACTTGTACAACTGTATCTGACAACATTTTAAGTCTATTTAAATCCAGCTTAATTTGACTTTTCTCCTTTGCTACATAATTCTTGATTCCTTTTCTTTGTCCAGTCAAATCTCAGGACACAGGCATCTAACCTGATCCTTTTTCTTATGAATTGTTAGCATCCAGATTGTGGTTATTGGGACCTGGTTGGCAGAGCTGCTTTTTTTATGTGCAAGATCAGGACCAGAGCTGAAAAAACAAGAATTTATTTCTCCAGGGAGTAGTCTGAGAGCAGCTGGAAGGCTTGGGCTGTAACTAGTGTATTAGGTGTGAAATACCCACTATCCTTAACTAGGTGAATCTCTGACAGCAGAGCCTGGTATTCGTGGTACCATTAGTAGGACTGCATCAATGGGCCAATTTTCTGTGTAGCCGTAAATCACCATGCTTTTCTTTGTAGAAGAGGAAACCCACTGAATGAACTGATTCTATTTGGGTGAGTTGTACTGAAGGAATATTGTTATTTTAGAAATAACCATTATCGGTTTTGATTTGATGGGGAATACAATAAAGCCTAAACTGAATTATGCAGGGTTACTATAATTATTTTGAAAGCTCAGCATGGAAAAATTTGTAACAGCTCATGGGCTCACATCAGGGATCATTTCAATTTTACTCTCATGAACAGTTGTTCATTCATTGCTCATTGCAACAATCTTTTAATCAAGAAAACAGCGTGGATATTTTACTCCAGCTGGTAAGAGAGAGTGGGAGAAATTGTGAGGTTAATTTTACAAACTGAATGAGAACTGAATTTCTTCAAAGTCATGATACTTGCTGAATAGAAAAAAGTGGCTTTAAAGCTTCTTTAAAAGGAAAGATGGTGTCAAATTCAGTCTTTAACCAGTGTGTTGCAAATGTGCTCAAATCCTAGAAGCAGCAATGGGAAGGTCGGTCTCACAGGCAACTTTCCCCCGTTGCTCTTCATGTGGCAGCAATGGGCAGGAGCTCTGGTTTGCTTCACCAGCAACAAATTATAAATCACTAAGTGAATGATCCAGCACACAACAAAACAGCTGGAAGCAAGGATCTCCCCTTCCATTCTCCTCACTGCTCAAATTAGCTCATGCAGTGCTTGCTTACTCTTCCATGTCCAAACCCAGCATCTCACAGAGTACTTTAAAGGCTGGTGTTATTTGACAACAAAAAGATGGACAGGTGCTGCAGCTGGCTTCCCAGACAGGTAGATGTAGGGAAGAGATGATAACAAGTCTTTTCTGCATTCTCAAAGTCCCATCACCCTTGCAGGTTACCATCACAGCTGTCTGAAAAACACCTTTCATTATTTTCCCACTCTTAATGTGAAAGAGAGGAGAAAGACAGCCAGGAAGATCTCTTTAGATGTTGTTGTCATTGATTTTTGTGGGGCTTTTTCCCCCTGGAAAACGCCGGTGTTAAAAGTGTTAGCAGTATCTAGTGAAAGCATGAGAATTCTTGACGAAACCTATTTTGAGGGTTCTCCCCTCCAGAGGCTTCATCTTCCCTCGCGAGGAAGGAAAATCCAACTTTTCTGACTACCGTTTGATCAGACCTAGGACTATGACAAATCCTTCAGGTTCTGATTATAGTCTGATGGTGTTGCCCATCATCATTTTTAAGTAGGGTCCATCCAGATATGAATGGCACAAGCAATAGCACATGCATTGCAGAGTTGCCTCGAAGAGGGACCCATTTGGGCATCATCAGTGCCAAGTGAGTGTTCAGCTTTGGGTTGTTGTGTGGCTCAGTTGCCTGCTCTTACTGTGTTGGCTTGTGTCTGCTCTGGCTCTGCTGTTGACCAGTTTGGATCCACGGTCCCTGGTGGGGACACTGCTCTGAGAGTAGGATGCTAGTTACACTTCTCAAATGGTCCATATGAGGAGACAAGAGCAAAGGAGAGTTTACCACACAGAATCTAGTCTCAGCTCAGACTTGTGCAAATAGGCAGGTATGGAGCAGGACCAAAGCCCTGTCAAGCCACACAGGTATCTGTTTTGCAATCCGGAGATACGAATAAGTAGTCTACTGCTTTTATAAGTGTTTTAGTAAACGAGTAAGCAGAGGAAACACTGCATCGCAGATGTATTTTTTAACAGTGAAGTGATGCTTCTAAATTATGTACAACTTAGGAGCATTTCTGTCAGTATAAAAGGATATGGCCAAGATGCTTTATCCTTTCCAGGCCCAGGTGGAGTGACTCCAGAAATCAAAGGTGCAACTGAGAGGCTTCTCTTCTCCCTGCCCCCCAGTAAGCTCTTGGTGGCTTCACTGGGAACCCTGCATAGCTGCAGAATTCAGGTTGGGGCCAGTTATCATTAATACAATAAAAAGCAAATGAGAAATCCCTGGTTAGGTATGTCATTACTACCTGTTTTCCCAGCTTACCCTCCAGACAGATTTGGTTTAGGGGGTTGGTATTTCTATTGGCTGTTCTGGAATGTTAATAAGGACTGGGAGAATTGAACATATTCACATTGATACCTTGATATTTTTCACTCATTTGTATATTTTCATTATTTCATAATGAAAAAAAAGTTTGGATTTGTCGTACAGAATTAAGCAGCTTTGATATGCCATACTTCACCCTATCCAGTATCTTCTACATGGAGGGGGAGTATAAATTGACCTCTGTTGTGGTGATATTTTTACCTTTTTAGAGGCATGAAAACTGGCAAGTAAATCTAAAGATGCTCCCAGCACAAAAATGAAACTGAAATATTTAATCCCCATGGAAACAGCTTATCATGGATAGAGGATTCCCCCCAAAATCAGATTGTGAGCTTCCAATAACATATCCTGGAAACGGTGATTTCACATAAAAGCTGAAAAAGGGAATGGGAGGAGGAGAGAGAAGATTTGGAGTAGAAGGGGGAACCCAACTGCTGGTCTTCACCCAGCCTGTGTAGTCGCAGCCTCTCAGATCTAACTCCTGTGGATTTACTGTACATGCGAGCACTTCCACATATTTTAAGCAGTCCAGGAAGAATTGCCATTGTTAGGTATTTAATCTGAAAGCAAAGAGTATTGACTTTCATCTTTTCAAATCTAAATCCCGTTAGCTTAATTTCTTAAAAGAAGAACACAATCAGATGTTTTTCCCCCCAATACAATTGAGAGTCAGGCTTTTTTTTTTTCCTTCAATCCCAAAGAAAAGTACAAGTTACAAAGGAATGTTTACTTTTATTTGTAGATTTTTTCTGATCACCGAAGTGCATGTGATGTGTCAGCTCCTTAAATCTCTTCATTCTGTGTCTGAGTCTGTACTCTTTCAAGTATTTTCAGTCTGTTGTATCACTTTTTGATTTCCTCAGTGTTTTTTCTTTTAGTTGCAATATTTTAAAACTCAACACCCATATACCATCACACACCAAGACCAGATTCTCTTAAGTCTTAGATTTCCCACTCCTGTTAGTAGATCTCTACTTCTAGGCAATGATGTAATGCACTTGATTGTTTATGCCATCCTCCAGTGGTGGCAGAAAGGAAAATCTCTCATGAATGGCCCAGCCAATTTTCCACAACCCATGGGTGAAGTAGGTCACCCTGCCCCTCTGACTCAGAATTTATTTTCTTCCTGCAAGTGACTGGATTTTCCTCATACTCTGTTATGATATTTCCTCAAATGTCTCAAGTCATGACACTTCTCTTTCCATGGTTTCTCTGCTTGAGAAATGCTGCACAGGCTCTCAGATCATGTAACTGCTCATGATCTTTGCACAGCTGAGGGGGAGTGGATAGGTCCCAGCTAGTAGCCCACTTCAGAGCCTTTAATTTCTAGTCTTGCTTATTTGGCTCTTGGCTGGGGTCTGCATAAAAACTGACATTACTTGACAGCTGGTTTTTAAATGAGCTGGCAGCTTCTGTTTTGCAAAGGGGCATGGCTGATATGGAATATTGGAAATTTCAGTGACCTACTCTGAACAGAAAAGAGGCCAGGGATTGAATTAGCATGCAATATGAATTACTGGAACATGCTGAAGCATCTCTTTAGATCAAATTAACTTCTTGTCAGTGCAAGCAACCCCCATGTGTTTAAACCCTTTGGACTATTCCTTGGAACCCAGACTGTTGCAGAATTCAAAAGATTATGTCCTCAGATATCAAGACCTCTGCAAGCAACATCCTTTATCCAAATGGATTTCAGAGTGGCAATAAGGTGAAGGTGAGGTGGCGCCTCAACGTTGTAAGCAGCTTTGCATGTGTCCATGCAACTACACTCAAGCAGAAGTTCTTAGATCATTAGGAGACTTCCACTGAAGGCCTATGACCCTCAGCTTTGCTTCTTGCAAAGAGGCATTTGAAAGAATGTATGGCCTTCAATAAACACCACCCAGTCCTGGTGAGTGAGGAGATAAGGGTAGAAGGGCCAAGTCCTTCCTCACTCAGGCAACATATCATTGATTTCCTTTTGAAAACTAAGAGTTCATTTTTTTGTTAGAACTTGGCAGCAAGCAGAAGTAATATAAGAAGCAGCACAATCCAAGCAGCACCTCCATAAGGTCTCCATGTGGTGTGAGCAGTGACTCTTCAGGCTAAAATCATTAGTCTGTGTTTGAAACTGTTCCAAACACAACTCCTCTTCAGAAAGCATCAAAAAGGGGCAAGCTTATACTGACCATGGTGGCAATTTTAGTGACTTTCCATTTCAAGACAGTCCCTTTTTGAGTAAGGAATATAAGCTTGTTTGTGACCTGATCTAATACCTGGGCAATTCACTGAGCTGCAAGTAGATTGTCCCTGTTTAAAATTTGCTATGCTTGTGCAAAAGAGTGGGGCAAAGAGCCTTTGTTTTCCCATATGTGAAATGAGATAACAGTTCCTCTGAGGCTTGACTTACTGATGCTTGTAAAGCTCATGGTAGTTTCTGCTTGGGGATTTCAAAGGACTGCAATTCTGTCTAGTGCAAGTACCCTGACTTCAGCAAAGCTATGAACTAGATGAATATCTCCATCTTGTGCTAGTAACTCCTAACTAATCTTATTAAATCCTTTCCAGACCCAGATCAATATCTGAAATGCACTCTGTCCCATAATTAATCTGATGAGCCATGCTATCCATGTTTACAAGTCCCTTCAAATTTTTCCTTAGAGTTTTTTTATTTTAAAATTAAACTGGTTTAACAGAAGCAGGGTCATGATCTCTGTTTCTTGGTAGCTTTTTCATGCCTTTATTAAATATCCTGATCTGAGTGCACTCAGTAATTCAATGATCCTGCCCTGGTGGATAGAGTCGGATACCAGGGTCTTAAAGACCCTGCACAGGGGCAGGTCTGGCAGTCTGATGGCTCATATGTAAAAGGCATCAGTCAAACCAGCCTGACAGATGTGTGGATTTGTTCCTCAGAGACATAAATGCATGACAAAGTGTGTGGACCTACATGAGTTAGAGCAGCATCATGTCAGCACTCCTGGCTCCCACCTTGTGCCGTTATGTGTCCTCACCAATGCTTGGCCTGCTTCAGCTCATGAGTGTAGGGTCTGCCTCTTGGTGAGGGTGGTTTTCTGACACCTGACTCTTGTGGAAAGCTATTCAACTGGCTGGCTATTCAACAACTGGTGATGAACTACAATAGTACTAATTGGTGAGGGCATGAAAACACTGTCCTTTAGCTTTACATGCCCTCCAGACAAATGGGTACATGATCTTAGTTCATTAATATTATAGATGACTTCATTAATAGTATAGATGACAGCCAGACTTAGAAGGAAGCTGTAGGAACAGAAGGAATTAAGGGAATAATATTGTGACTAGGTTTTGTTGCCATTGACCAACAGTCACATAGCTCACACAGGTGTTTGTGCAGCAGGCAGTAATTAATGCACTACAGTTGTGTCTGGGCTCAAAACCATGGCTGGCTGGTCTAGCACTGGCAGTAACTTCCAGTTTGATCAGGAGGTTGGACTACAGACCTCCACAGGTCCCTTCTAACATACCTTTCCAGGACTCTGTGACCCTGCCCAGTAGTCCTGTCATGTTGCACATTGCACAAATATTCACACCCTAGTGTCACAGAAAGGGGACAAAGGATGGGGAGAAGATATTGGATATATGCACAGGGAATCATGACAGAGCTGGAAACAATATCAGTGTTGCTTTCTTTTTCCTCATCAGTCTTTAATGTGTTTCTTTGGAAGGGACTGGGCTAACGGAAGGCATCCAGGAAGTCCTGGAGAAGTTTATGGCAACAGGGACAACAGGGAGTGCAAGGCTGAGCCAAAACACTGAGATACTGGGTGGGAAGCAAAGCAGTCTGTACCAACCAGAGAGATTACCTAGTCTCTAGAGTATTCCATGAAAATCTCAAGTTTTTCCCATTTAAAGAGTGGAAATCATGAGCATTTTTGGTCTTAGAGTTAAGGTTTCCCCATGAGACACAAAGAATATTGCACAGCTGAAAATACAGTACTTGGAATCAGTAAGAAAGTTTTGTTCACCTCTCAGCCAGTGCAGGAGCTGGTAAAGGCGCCCAAAGGTCTTATGAGGAGGTTCATTCCATACCCTGTTGTTATTTGAAGCTTACATGGTCATGGAGAGGTAAGGAAAGAAATGGCCCTTGTGCCCCTTCTGTAGAGATTGAAAGTGCTTATCAGCAATTTATCTAATGATTTAGGTTTGTCATAGGCCTAAACTGCTCTTGGGCCCAGTTCAGTCTTGCAGCTGGTACCTGTGCTAGTTGAGATGCAGAAACTGTTTAAGAACATCTTCCCTATCTCTGAGGGCATTTGCGTGCCTCACTGTTCCCCTCGTATAAAGAGGAAGGCCTTACTGTCCAGCTTGTGAAAATCACCCCACAGCTAGCGTGATTCAGCTTTGACCTGGAGAGCTAACTTGACCAGCCAGAACAGTGCCAGCCTGCCAGGAAAATGGCAAGCTCTGCTCTGCAAAGAGCTGCTCATCTGGGCTGCTGTTGTGTGGGATATGAGGATGAGAAACCCTTCTTGGTTGGCATCTGGAGTTCAGCTTGGCCACATGTGTGGGCTTCACTACCAGCATCACACAAGCACCCCTGTTCCTGCAACTGAATTTCGGGAGAGTGCTCTGCATAGTTTGAATATCCTGGGGTGGGGGAAAGGAAGCAGCTTCAGGTCTCCTCTTGCCCTTCCTCCTCATGGGAATTAAACATGAGAGCTAAGTGCTTGCTTTTCTGAAGCTATTATTGGCAACCAATGCAAAATGTCCCTTTTCATGACAAGTAAATGACCTGCTAAGTACAAGCTATAAAAATTCAGGTCATGTTTTCTGTTTCATTAATATGCTGCCTGACAAAGCCTTTGCCTGCTGGGGCTCTCTGCTGGGCAAGGGGAGTTAGAAAACCCTTAAGGATTTCTCACTGTCATGAGATAGAAAGGCAAACAGGCTTCTAAAGGAAAGAAGGCTCCCAAAAGACAGGCTGTCTTTGTGTCCTGATCTCATGAGCAACCACAGGAGGAGGGAAGTAATGCCATTTACACAGACAGTCCCAGTAGTGTGGGGTTCAAATGCTTTTATGTTTTACTAATAGCCAGGCCTGACTGTCCCAGAAGTCAATAGAAAGATTTTTCTTGATTGCAACAGGCAGTAGAGAAAAAGTGTCTTTCAGCCATAGAAATGTTTGTAAAGTTGGTAAGGAAGGGAAGAAAATACAATTTTTGTCTTCATATAAATCAGAAAGAGAACCAAAGGAGAGTGTCTCTGAAATACTTTTCTACAAAAATCACAGAATCATTTAGATTAGAAAAGACCTTTAAGATCATCAAGTCCAACCGTTAACCTAACACTGACAAGTCCACCAGTGAACCAAGTCCCTAAGCACCACATCTATACATGTTTTAAATGCCTCCACGGATGATGACTCAACCACTTTCCTGGGCAGCCTGCTCCAGTGCTTGACAACCCTTTCAGTGAATAAAAATTTTGTAATATTCAATCTAAACCTCCCCTGGTACAATTTGAGGCCATTTCGTCCCATCCTATTGCTTGTTACTTGGGAGAAGAGACTGACCTCACCTCACTACCATCTCCTTTCAAGTAGTTGTAGAGAGCGATAAGGTCTCCACTGAATCTCCTTTTCTTCAGGCTAAACAACATCAGTTCCCTCAGCCACTTCTCGTAAGACTTGTGCTCTAGACTCTTCACCAGCTTCATTGGCTACCATAGTCTTTGGGCCAGTACCATCAAAAATTTACTGGAGATGGCTGTTCTTTCCACATAAAATTGTCTTTCGGAAATCAGAGAAATGTCTCCCTGCAGGGGATATCCAAGGTGGGTTCAGTGGATGCATCACTTCTAGGTGTAACTACAGGGTTTCCCCGTAAAGGATGTAGGGAGGATGGACCTTTATTCACATGCTTGGATTGGGCAGGATTAATCTAAAGCTGAATTTTGGATCCAAAGTCTTTTCCCTGTGTAGGGAGTTTGGGCTTGAAGGAAAGCAAAGAGCATTAGCTTTTGCTCTTGGCAATCTTGAGTAGGATGCATCTTTCTTTCTTGACTGTATTCTCTGGGCTTGCAGGGTGGTAACTGATGTGCTGGTAACAAGGTCGTGCTGTCCTGCCTAGGGCTGAGGTTTGACTTTCCAACTCCAGGTCAGTTCCCATTCCTCTCACCTGTCCTACTTCCTTGGCTACAAGCTGATAAAGTGAGTTTCACATGGAGACCGTGGAGGCTGAGATGCAGCAGAGAGATATGAAATGTAACCTGACAGGTCAGTGACATTCAGAGCATCATAAATATTTCCTCGAGCCAACAGGTCTTTCCAGGTTTGGCATCCAGGTGTCCTGCTGAATCACTTCTTGCCAGAGGTGGGTTTTAGGGACCAGGCTGCTTTGTGTCCTCCTCTGTGTTGTTCACTACCACATACTTTGTTCCCTACAGTGCTCTTGCCCAGAATGCCAATGTTTTTGAGCAGCACCATCAGTCTCATTCCAGGGATACTCAGCCTGCAACGAATCCATTGATTCATAGCTTATTTTTAAAGCCAGAAGGAATTGCTATGCTGATCTGGTCTGACCTCGAACATGCAGTGGGCACAGGAGTATTTATAGCTCTGTTTACAGCATTCTGCTCTGCATACAAGCCAATAAGGCCAAGTAAAGAGCAGAGTCCCTGCCCCAGCGTATGTTTGACAACCACTACAAGATCAACTGCTTTATTAAGGAATTGCCCTCAGTAAATGGCAGGGCAGACTAGCCTTACTGATTCCAGAGCACGTGGGCAGGACTTGCTGCGCATACATCTGTGGCCTGCCTGCAGCAGAAGCAGAAATAAACTCAAGGACAGAGATTTGTGAGATGCTGGGTCTGTGCTTTAGGATTTCTTAGTCTCCATGCTGAGCCTGTCTTGCATCTTGGGGGATCATCTTTCCTGTGTTCTAACCATATTGAAGCAGCCCAAAAGATGCATAAAGTCACTGGATAAGATGGTTGAAATGAGCCTAGGGAATAACTTGTAGGGAGGTGCTGGAGAAGAGCAGGACAGTCACCACTCATTGCAGCTACTACAACTCTCCTAGTAGACTATTTTTCAGTGTGTGTTCCCTGCCTTGTATTTGGAGTTGCAGGCTAAGACACAGCGAGCCCCAGAGCACAGTCGTGCTGCATCTCAGATAGGGTTATGAACTGACTTGACGAAAGTTCGAGCGCTCCAAGGAGATAAGCTGTCTTGTACATGTGGAACTGAGATCATTAAAACTGAAACAATGCTAAAGGTTACCTCACTTTCCACTTGCCATGCCCTGTCTTCTTGCCTTGTAGCATGCAGCCAGTGTCCAGGCCACTTGTCTTTCTCCTGTGCTTAATTCTATTGCCTTAGCTCTTGACGTGAGGCAAGTGTCCAATCAGAAACCTGATCATGAACTAAATACATTAACTAGACAGATTAGCTAGTTTTTCTTCCCGTTCAATGTCAGATTTCTGTAGGTTAGTGCTCTGCAACTGCTTTTAGACTTCCAGCATGACATAAGAAGCCCTTGTCATTCTCTTTCCAGTAAAATGGCTATTACAATATTTCCTAGAACAAGATTTTCATAGCTAAATTTTGTTAGTGTTCTGATTGACATGTGTCCCATCAGGTTCAAATTCTACTGAGAGCCTGCCTTTTTCACCCGACTGTATTTGTGAGTGAACATGTAACTGACTGTAACATTGTACATCCCTCAGATGAAATCCCTAAGAGGAAAAATAATTGCCTTTTTACATGCAGAAATGGTAAAATCAGCTGGAGCTAATGCTTTGATAGTTAAGAGAATCAGTTATTAATATTTCAGCATGGAGACAGCACAGCCACCGAGGCCCTTGCCACTGTGAATCTCACAATCTTGCTCTTGGGCAAAGTATATGCAGTCATCTCTAATCTGTTCTATCTCCCCGCAAGCAGCTCACCCAGCAGTGCGAACAAATTGCCTGGAAATGTTGTCATCGGGCTTCATCTGGCACTATCTCCCCTTCTGTTTGGGTCATTGATTTCCTCATCTTCTCTGCCTTAAAACTCACATCATACATTAATTTGTGGCTCTCCAGTACTGAAGCAGCTGCACTGTGCCTTCCCTGCTCAACACCAGCAGCTTTCAGCCTCTGAAGTGTCCTTTACTGCTGCCCATACGAAGACCTCCTGAGTTTGTCTCAAGTGGTCTCCCTGTCTGCTACATAAAAGCATGTGCTCTGCCAGCTTTTGTTTCATCACAAGAGAGCTTAGAGCTGTTCTGCTTTAGGAAATTGGGTAAGATTCTGTCTCCTTCCTACAATGACTCAGTGTGCTGGAGAAATGACTCCCTCCTTGTACGAGCAGCTACCATGGAGCTCTCAGAGCTGTGCCAGCCCCTGCTAGCCACCAGCTGCCCTCCGGAGAGCTCCTTCGCCAGCAAGGAGCTGGGGCTGCTCCACGCTCTGGTCTTATGATTGCTAAATATAGAGTCCATTGATAAATAACATAAATGCATGAAGGGCACAAGAGCCAACAGTTGTTGCAGAGTCGTCTTGGCTAATACAGCCTTTTCCTCTGTTCTTTTGCCTGTGTCCCTGTGGCCTTTCAACACCATCCTTCGCATTTTGAGTAGATATCTATGCTCATCAAATTCATATTCAGTTCTCACTGCAAAAGTGTCCAGTATCAAGCCTTCAACGTGTAATTCAGCCCAGAGAAATGATTTGGTAGAGATACAGTCTTGTCTGGCTGCTCACTAATACTGTGGTTGCTCTCTGCTTGCACTGGTTGGAGTTTATTCCCAGTCCTGGTCTGCTGCCATCATTTAATAGCCAGGTACCACTCAGATCCTGTATCAGACCTGTTTGCTGAGCTGAAGCTAGTTCGGGCAGCTAAGCCACAAACTTTTGCCCACTGTAGATTTGCACAGCTATTCTCAAGGATCTAATCTGGCCAGCAGAAAGTTACTTTCCTTGTACTTTATTAGGAGTAATAAAGTCCCACCTTTCCTCAACACCTGTAAACTGAGTGCACCTGAAAATAATAGTGTGAGTTGGTGAGGTCTCAAGTGTGAAGCTCTTATTCCTAAATTAATGGTGATCTTAAGAGGAATAATTCCATTCAGAGGAAGTACCAGCTAAAATGAGTCTATTTCCTTAGGGAAGCATGTTCTTTTATAATGCTCTGTTGATCCTTGTCTTTCTAGAAACCAAATTGGCAGTCTCTTTGTTTTGCAGCCAAATCTCTCATCCTAGGCCTGGAATATGTCCGGAAAAATACTTCTAGAGAATCCCCTGTTATAAATAACCTAGAGGGGGAAAGTATTCTGTGTATCATTCCTAAAACAAAGAACGGCAGGCTGTGAAATGGTATGGAGAAAGGGCTGATATCTTGTACTAGGGGAGGAAAAAAAAAAAATCTTGATCTTGAGGCTGACGTTCACTGTGTGTGCTCAGGGTGAGTCACATGAAAGGAAAATTGAGATAAGAGCAAAGACTCCTGAAAGAAAACTACTGATTTTAATCTCTGTATCCCTGCCTTACAGGGTCTTTGCTGTAGAAATAAAAGCTCTGTGCTTCCCTGTAATGTCTCCTTGTTAGAAGGTGCAGCACCACCAGCTCCCCTGAGCTTTCTGTCTATGCTTTCGTTGTATGTCTTCTATGTATAAAGCACCTCAGGACTCATTTCTTTGTGACCTGTTTATAGTGGCTTCTGTGTGGTCAGACTGTCACAGCCCTATTGCCGCTGTTACAGCCACACCATATCTCATCTTTGGCCAGGCTGGCTCTTAAGCAGTCACACGTGAACTTTTATCGGGTTTATGTAGTTGCATGTGAATATCACTAGATGTCCTCTATTGCTAAGTAGCTTTATCGTAGTCTGTGCCAAGCACCACACAGAAATTCAGTGAAACGAATCTCAGCTGTTTAAACCGTCTATTTTAATAGCTTCATTGTTTCTAGACCATAGATACACAGCAATAGTCCTCACCTGTAGCCTGAAGGAGTGATCTGCTGCCTCTGACTGACTGGACTTACAGTGACAGCAAAGCTAATGTATTGGTTTTGTGTGGCTTTTGAGCCATTTGGCATGTAGTAGGAGCACCTCGGGTTTTTGCCTCTGTAGTTCATTTGCAACCGTCAGGCAGGGCTCAGGCTTTGGTCTCCTTGTGCTCTCCTCCAAACTGAACACCAAAGGTCGAACCTGTGGGGCTCCACTTTAGGGAGGTGTGATCCGGTGCAGGATGGTGCGTGCACCTCTGCAGGGTGCAGTCAGGTACAGCTCCCTGCTCCAGCACAACCCAGCTGCCCTCCAGGCAGTGATGCCAGCAGTGCTTTGGGTTAGCTCATGGGAGGACCACTGCGTGCCCTCAGACCTCATCTCCACTCTCTGCCTTCTCTGCAGTGACCTCTTATCCCCGGCTACGTGGCACCAGCCGGAACTTCTACAGACAAAAATCTTACCCGTTGCACTGTTCCTACCGAGGAAACACTGCGCTTTTTTTGGGTGCAAACAGTCCCTGCCTTGCTGCCAGTCTGCTCAAGCCTCTGTGCTTGCAGTTGCCCGCTGCAGACCTCAGCTAACATGCAGTGTGCCAAGGGTGGGCAAGGGAAGCATCCTCAGTCAGCCCAAAAGGCTGCTGCCAGCAAAATAAGCCAAGGGACTCGTGCTGCATTAACCCACTCAGCTTTAGTATGGGATAATAAACAGTCGCATTCATCTAGCCCTAATAGTGGAATATTATGTTATCCAAATAATGAGTCCTCTTATTTAGAAACAGTTCACCTGAAGTATGGTCTGACATGAGCGGTTCAGAGACTGTATGGTCACTTTAATCTATTAAGTGAAGCTGAAACAGACTGGAAATGTGTGCTTAAAGCTGTATGGGGGGAAATGTTGGCTGAAATTTTAAGGCACTTTTTTCTTTTAGCTTTGCGTTAAGTTCCACAGTTTGTAGCGTTGCCCATCCTGCACTCACATCCTGCCGGGGAAGGGTTGGTAAAAGGGGGGCTTTTCATGCCACTGCCTCTGCTGTTAAACTGAACATGAAGTTTTGTTTGAGGGCTCCTTGGGGTGACTCAGCAGGATACAAAAATGCACTTAAATAGGAGTTGTATTGTGTAAGCGCTCAACCACAGCAGCAATTCCCCTCTAGCAACGTTGTTAACTAATACACACTACACGAAATTTAATGCTGCTCCAGATACTGGCTGGAATTGAAAGAGAAGGTTTTGGCTTTCCTCCTTACATCATTTTAGTATTTCTTATGGATAGGAAGGCTACCAAGAACCGAGGAATACCCCGAAGACTCGATGTGCAGGAGCCAGGCCATGGGTTTTTCCTCTCAAATGTTACTGACTTTGGTATGAAATGCATAAGATATTTTCAGGTTTGGGTGTCTGAATATTGGATATTGGGCTTGGTTTAAAAATACAGCTATCTCCACAGAATCAGAAATGTACTTGCTCTGAAGGGTGATCTAAGATGCCCAAGTACCTAGATGGATGCTCAGATTTAAAGACCTGAACATGAAACCTTTGGCCTAACAGTCCCAGGACTGCTGTCCCCCCAGCATTTAGTGACAATATTTCCACACTTTTGAGGGTTTATGAATGACCTGCTGTGTTTCGAGACCAACTGATAGGTACTGTTTACAGGCAGCATTGCCAGTGCTGCCCTCACTCGTGGCAAAATGGGCTGATAGCAAAAAAACAGATTGTTTGTAGCCAGCCACCTCCATCACTGAGCTACACAAAGCTGCTGACAAAGTCTGCCCTCGGAAAACTGAGGAGACTGTTTTGTCCCAGAAGGAAAATTTGCAGTCAGAGGAGCCGGGTTTTGCACCAAATTCACATGCAAACCTGTGACTCCTGTTGACAAACGCGTGTCTCACAAACCCAGCTGTTGATTCATGCGAGCAAAACGCCTCTGTCCTGCAGTTTGGTCAGGAAAGCCTGCGGGGCTTCTCCAGGATCGGAGGTGTCTCCTGTGTCTCGAGATGGGGTGGGATTAGTGAAGAATTTGCAGGGTAAACCGGCACGGGCACTGCGGCCAGGCACGCTGTGGCTGCTGGTTGTGGATCTGCTCCCTCTTACCTCCTCCGTGCTGCTGGACCAATGCAAATTTTGAGGCAGACGCTTGTGTATCTTGCTTGTAAAATGGCAGCGTGGTCCTCTCTGCCTCTTACTTGTGTGGGAAAAGACAGCATGGAGGCTCCGTCTTGTTTTGTGCAGGCCTGCCTTGGGTAGATGTTTTGATGGAGTAGCTGGGTGTAAGTAATGCTGATTTGGCACAGGACGGGGGCTGGGGGTGTTCACTTGCCTGCAAAACCCAAGTTCAAGTCATCCACATCTGCTTTGCAAAACCAGCCCAGAAGCGGGCTGTGACCCAGCAAGGTAAATGCCGAAACGCAGTGCCCTGAGATGCTCTGGGCACCCGGCTCATCCCTGAGCGCCCTGCAGGATTGTGCCCGAGCTGCTCCCGTGACTGGACACGGGGCAGAGCCAGACCCCCGGTCACTGCCGACACGGATTACTTTCACGTAGCTGTTGCCGGCCCCCGCTGCGAAGGCAGCGGGTGGAAACAACCGAAGCGCACGCCCAGAAGCGGGACTTTTGCTCCCGTCGGCTGCCGGGGGAAGGGGCGAGGTGGCAGAGGAGTCCGCCGGCGAGGCGCGAAGCGCGGCTTCGCTCCTGTCCCCCCGTGCCAAGGGCACAGAGGAGGGCGAGGAGAAGCGACCGCTGCCCGTGGGTTCCCTGAAGCCCCATTTAGGGTGGGACCCTCCTCCTCGTTCGCGGGCGGCGGCCCGGAGGGTGGCCCCGCTCCCTTTCAGCCCCCCGGGCCCCGGGGGGAGGCGAAGCACCGGGCGGCTTAAGGTGCCGCCGCCCGCTGCCGCGGTCCACCTTAACGCGGCGGCGGACGGGCCCATTGCCGCGCCGGGGGTCGGCGGGCCCCGGCCCCCCCCCCCCCCGCCCCGGGAGCCATGCCGCCGCCCCGCGCCCGACGGGCGGGCTGGGGCGTAAAAATAAGTCAAAAGCGAAAAGCACGCCGCCGGGGACGGTGGGTCTCGGTCGTCCACCGAGAAACACACACACACACACCCCCCCCCCCCCCCCCCCGGCAGCGGCACCCGGCCCGGCCCCCGGCGGCGGGGCCGGGCTATTTATAGCAGCCGCCGCGGCGCTATAAGGGATGGCCGGGTGCGGGCTGCCCGGCCGCGGCCGCCGGGGCGGGAGCGGGGCGGGGGCCGGCGGCGCTGCCCGGCTGAGGGCGCGGCCCCGGGTGAGCGGGGCTTCGGGGACGGGAGGGCTGGAGGTCTGGGGGTGGGGTGGTGCTCTTAGCCGGGGGGAGTGGGGGGTGGGGAAAACAAACCCCGAATCCAATAAATCGCTGTTTGTGTCGCTCCTACCCCGGCGAAGCGCGGGGGTGCGGGATAGTGCCGCGGGGAGTTACGGCGCTCCACGCGTGAAAAGCCCGCGGGAGGGGTGGGATCACCGTGACACCCAGCGGTGACTGCGGCGGGGCCTTCCCCCTTTTCTCTTCCTTCCCCCCCCCCCCCCAGTAATTCCCACTGGCATGCGGTGCCCCGCTCTGGCATGAGCCCCCCCCGGCAGGAGGAGCGCTGTCCGGGCCCCGCCGCTTTCCCTGGCCGCCGATCGGTGTCGGGAGGAAAAGGCTGTCGCCGACTATCGCCGCGGAGCAGCGCCAGACGCCGGACTTGGGACGGTACGGTCGCTTTGTGGTCGCGGTGGGCTCTCGGGGTCCGGGGGGGGGGGGGGGGTGTGTGAGGGGGGGGCCCGTCCTTCCCTGCGGAACGCCTGGAAAGGGGAATATGTAAAGCAATGGGACCGCTGCGGGCTCCGTGCCTTCGGCGGGGCGAGGGGATCGCTCGGAGTTACGCAGTGTGATGAAAGATCTTTGTAAGTTGAGGGTTTGTTGGATTTTTGGTGTGTCTGGGGTTTTTTCCCCCCTCCAGCCGATTCAGAGCCACGCTGATCTTTTACTTTCTTACCCCTTGCGCGTTTGATCTGTGTATTGCAAGATTTCTTATCTGAAGCTGCTCTTGGACTACTAAATACTTTGTGAAAGCTTCCAGATTCATATGTTTGAGTTATTTGCTAGACTTTTAGAAGACAGATATAGATGCTATCTTTAATCATAAAGGAACAGGGAGAGGAGGAGGTACTTTTTCTGGTTTTACTTTTTCTCTGCTATAAGAAAACGAACTGAACCACAGCTGAAAGGACAAGGACTTTTAAGATCTTGTGTTTGGGATTGCTGGAGATTAGAAAGAAAACTTGTAACTCTTTTTTTTTTTTTTTTTTTTTCTTCTCTTTTTTTAAATGGCTCAAGAGCCCTAGAAACAGTGTTTAGAAGACACTGTTTCCCAGACAGAGAAACTAAGATAAAGCTACGCTGACTGCAAGTTGAGAGTTAGACTTTGGGTGGACCAGTGTCAGCATCCTGCTCTTGGCTGCTCTAGGGACCCTCCCTGTCCAGCCGATCACTTTATCCAACAAACCGGGAATCCATGCCGCAGCATTTCAGAGCTGAGGCTGGGGTTTGGTTAGAGGAGCAAAGCACGCAGCAGAGCCCCGACCCTTGTGTGATGCTGTCCCCCAGCACGGGTAACTGCAGCCCTTCTGCACCCATCAGCTGATATGTTCCCTAATGTTATGAAAGTGTGAAAATCTAAGCCACCAACTCCTTAGGTACCTCAAGTTTGGATTTTGGGGGCAGGCTTAAAGGGATGCTATTGAGTGGAAATGTTCTATTTATGTCTTATCTGGAAACTGTTGATCATACTTAGTACTAAGAACAAGCACACTGACTTTATAGTCATACCTGGATATAGATGTGCTTTCTGAATTTTCACTATGAAATTATCCGCTTAGCTCAGGCCCTTTCTGCACAAGAGAGATGCATTTCAAAGGCCTGAAACTGCATGGGTCAGCTGTTGTTATTTTTCTTTATGAAAGGTGCTTGCCTGTTGCTTTGAATCTGTTAGAGGCATTGCAAACAAGGGGTCTATCAATTTAAGAAAAACTAGGAGAAGATAAGAGAGAGAATAAGGGTGTGGCAAAGAAATTATGAATTAATGGCCTTAAAAAAACCACCTCTCAGTAGCATAGCTTTGGACTGCCCAATAGAGGTAGGATTTCTTTCTGTGTACTTGTGTCTGAAGATACAAAGCTGACAGCATGTCTTTAAAAAAAATAGCGCATGTAGAAAAATAAGTGTTCTTCTATTATAGTTCTGCATCAATTTTTTTGACTTCCTTTGATTTTCCTCCTTCATTCCAGGAGATTATCCTACACGATACAGCGTGTAGCCCAGATTACAGAGGGCCAAACACCCCACCGGCATGACTCCTGAACCAGAGCAGCTGCACCAGGGTCAGAGCTGGCCCAGCATTTGTTTTCAGAAATTATGTGAAAGGCAGTTTCTATTTATTGAAGTCTTTTGTGGGTGTTTTCACAAGCTCAGAATTTTTTGCAGAGGAACTAAGAATTACAGAAACAAAGCGTGCCTTCTTCATGGGGGGAGTTTTTGGTATGTGTTGCGTTAGGTGTTTTTTTTCTTAAACTGGGACTGAGACTAACAAAAGGGAGGAATAAAACTGTGTCAGCTGGTGCTTAGAGAAGACTTTTTTCCTTTTCCCCACACATTTTTTGGTACTGGGGGAGACATAGTATTTGGGGACTGGGAGGAGGAGGATGAGTCCTGTGTGTGAGCTGATGTTGTCATTGGCAAAGTAAGACACGAGGGCAACGTAAGGACAAGTGAGTATAGGAAAAATGAATGTGATGAATCATTATCGTTGATATCGTGCTGTGTTTCCTTAGAGCTCTGCTCTAACTGCAGACTGAAACAGTGTCCTGCACCCGAGACCTGCATCCTGCATGGCCCTTCGGCTTGCACCGCGTGCTGCTGGTGGTGTTTCGCTGTTGAGGCCATCAGGGCAGAAACTCTCCTCCCTTCTGCTTTTAATTCTGGAGGGCTCCTTGAGGAAAGCTGTTTGGCTTTGTTCATTTCTGCCCTTTTTATCTTCCCCCTTTGGGTGTGAAATATTTTTTGTGGCCAGATTCAAGCCAAGAGCCTCTACCTACCTCCCGCAGTTGCCGAGCCGGGCATCCCTGCTAACCTGCTGGGTACAGGTGAGTCAGTTCATTAGGATGAATCAGTCTGCCCTATGAAAGTTTTAGGCTCCAGGCTTCAACCTGGACCAGTCTTAATTTGGTTTTGCCTGGTTTGTTTGCTTCGCGCTGCTGCAGCCGCTCTCCAGGCCCGCTCAGCCTTTGCAGCCTGCGCGGGGCCTCTGCTGCGGCGCGGTGCTGTGCCCCTGCGCGTGGGAGCTGCCCTTGCCGCAGCGGTGCAGCTTCTCCATGACTGCACATCCCTTCCCCTCCCTCACCTGCAGAGGGGGAGGCAGGATGGGTTGCACCTCGGCATGGGAACGTGCAGCCCCCGACGCAGAGGGCACTCCAGACTCTGGAGGTGGAGAAGATTGAAATGAATCTGCAGGAGCAAAGACTGGAGTGTTTTTCTGTGGTGGTGGTGTCATAAATAAGTACGTCGGGGCCGAGGGGACAGTTTCAATATGGAAATTATGAAATTAATTTTCAGGCCTCCAAGACAATACTATAGACAGGGCTGAGGAAGAGAAGTGGTGTTAAAAGATATGGAAATGTGCCTTGAAAGTGACCTTTCAAAGATCCATGATATTATTATTGGTGTCTGATGCACCCAAGTTTAATGAAGTATAAAGCAGAAGGGGTTGGGAGGATTTGGTCCAAGTGAACACAGAATGAGCGTGCGACTGGCAGATGGGAGGAACGTTAGCCCACTCCTTGGTGGAGTTACTGCTTCTTTATCCTGCTGTTGCCTACGGAGGGTCTTGACAGAAGATACTCGGGGGTTGGGGAGGGAGAGTACAGCCTTCCTATTCGACTTGAATGTCACTGGCTGTATTTTTCTCCAGGGGGAAACGAAGGTTCCAACGCTCCAGTGGGTCACATCCTGAGTGTATCCAATGTAAATCTAGAGCAAGTCCATCAACTTCAATAACATCTGCAATAAACCACGACTGGCTCTTTCTGAACAGAGAGGAGAAAGGAACAGCTGTAACTTCAGATGCGGAATTTTTTGGCGCACTCATTTTTTTTGAGATTTATGACTCTCTTATTCTCCATTTGAGAATGTAGTGGAGCAATTGCTGATCCATGCATGCATGTATATGTGAGGAAATGTCAGCGGAGGGAGTAATATGTATGGAAGTCTTGCATAGAGATATGGCAAACTGGCCACCTGTTCTTAGATGATGAAATAATTATACAAAAATATGTCTCCTGAAATAATGATTGAGGGAAGAGGTGGGGGCAGGGTTGGGGGAGGTTAGCAATATTTTTAAGTAGTTTGCGGTACTTATACTACTTATGGTGCTTACTACTGACTCTCCTGCTAATTTTACTGCTTCAGACACTAGTTCTTCAGTAAATGGTGGTTAGTGCTGCATGGTTGTATAGGTCTCATCAGAGACCAGTCCAATGGCTGGAGCTTGCTGAAGACATGGGAAACCTGCCCCCAGGTACCTTCTCTGTCACTGACTGCCCAAAGGTGGGTAGGCTAAGGTCAGCAATTATTATAAGTACCCATAACTGTGAATCTGCTTCTTACTGAGCCCACTTTTCTTCTTTCTAAAATGGGGTAGCAGAAGTTTCTTCTTTGTGGGGTGTGTTGGGAGCATAAATACAGCAAATGCTGAGATACTTCAGAAGGCATCTAAGTATCTGAGATACTCTTGGATTGGATTCCCCTTCCTGCTGCTTTTCTTCTGGCCAGAGTTGACCAGCAGAATTGCTCAGTGCTTCTACAACTGAGGGGTTTTTTTTAATTTTCAGCTAAATCTTGTTTGCTTCAGAATTTGTTTGCCATTGATGGGCTTGAGATTAAAATCTTTAACTACTTTCTTCTACTACTACTACTATAGAGCATCTTAAAAAGTGTGCTGACACCACTTCACCTTCTCATAGATAGCATAATGCCTGCCTTGCCTTCTCTTTCAGAAGGTCTGCTTCTAGAAGGAATGCTGTACCAAATATATAACTTTATGCAGTGTGGTAAAATGGTTTCTTCTTTCTTCATCCCTCTCAGCCATCTACCCTCTAAGCCTTCTTTGTTGCTGCTAATTCCACATAGTTTCCTACAAACCTTCTCTTTTGAATGTGCAACTGTTCTCATTCCTGTATTAACTCGTTAAACCTACCTGAAGTGTGCGCTTCATTTCATGGAGGGGAAAATTTATGTATTTTCCCAAAGGTGGGGGAAATGCCCCCAAATAATGGTTTGATAATCTCTGCTCTCTCTGTTTGGTTATTGCCAACTCCTGACAGCATCTGACTAGTTCTAGGTCTAGAGATGAGTGTCACAGAGGACTTCCTGGGGACTATTTTGCATCGGAATGGTGACTTGTAATGGTCAAACATGGTGGGCCAGACCACTGGTTTATGTAGTGACTGGTGTTAGTCCACTGAAGATCAAACAGCTGTGCCAAGTTTCCATCACCTCCCGTGAAAACGAGTTCAACTGCATCAGCTCACAGCCAGTTTACAGTAAACCTTCTCCTTGGGCTGTGGGTTAACCTCATGAAGTGTCTCCTGGGGTCAGGTCTGTTACACTTGTATGTGAAAATAAGTCTTGGTGTGCTTTCTGATTTACTGGAGTGTGAATAAAGCAAGAAGGTCTTTCACTTACAGGCTCACTCATCGGCATATATTAGTAACGCTCATCAGCTTTTGACTGGAACTTTGATGGCATAATTACGTTAAAAGGGTAACATATTCAAAACTACCTGTGTGACTTTGGGAATTGGATTCCTAAGAGTCTTAGTCATTATTTTAAACAGGAATGAGCTTTTTAAGCCACACATACTCCTGCAAGTTTTAAGAAAGGCCTTCTGTTATCATGCCTTTAAAATGACAGTTTCTAGGATGAGCGTGGCAGCTGTGCCACTCCACTCATTTCAGAAATTAAATAAGGAGGTTGAAGAAACAATTAGAAAAACACTGTGGAAATAGATTCTCATGGGTTATGTTACTAGAGAGGTCCAAGATGTAAAAATGCCTGCTTTTCAGTCACCTGACAGCAGGACGGATGCAAGCATGTACTTTCAGGTATGCATTAGGGCAGTTGGGAGGATGGCTGATGTCTTGGCCGTTCACCGTAAACAGCAAAACATACTTTTCTCCGGACATGGTTTGGTGCACTGAATTCAAACAACTTGTGACTGAAGCAGTTTGAGTTACTAGGGCAAACACGGTTATCAGAAGAAACAGATAAACTAAAAAAAAAAAAAAAAAAAAAAAAATAGTCTTGCATACTCTAGTATTTATGTTTGTATAGGTGAGACTTTAATTTACTATCAGTCTTAGGTTTCTTTCTGAGCAGTGATGGATTAGGTTTGGTACTTGTGCAATTTTCAAAGCATTCCTGTAACACTTGTAATGCAAAATCTATTTATTTTGCAACATACCTGTGAGATAGGGGCCTACTATTTATCTCACTTTTACAGCTGGCAAACTAGAGTATTCATTAAAGCTAAACACAGCACACAGGATCACAGAAGAAAGTCTGCAGCAGGACAGGCAGGAGGGTGCTGAAACTGGGTGTCAATTCCCATGAAAACCACCAAGCTCTAGTCTGTGCTCTTCCCACCAGGTTCCTCCTTGGTGCTCCTGAGGCAGCTTGGGGCATTTCCTTGGCTAGACAAGGTGGAGTTTGGCTTTTCTAAGGAGGAAAGCTCAAGCCTGGTGATGGAGGGAGGAAGATGATGTATGTCTGGGGGAAGATGGGGAATGGGGGACGTTCCCCAGCTAGAGGTGCCACCACCACTTCTTCAGCGAGCCTGGCTTCCCTGGTGCTTTGTAGCTATTGAAACTCCATCGTTCTGAGCAAATCCATGTTCCTCCTGTGCCCAGAGCCAGCTCTGCTTTTTTTAATAAAGTTGATATGAGTGGCTGGGTTGACGATGAAGCCTTCTGCCCAGCTGCTGGCTCCACATCTGCTGCAACGGCACTGTGTCCCAGTGTTGCCTGGGCTCTGTGATGGAGAATCGCTGCCTTCATTCCATCCTGGCCTTGTGAGGGGCACTAGTGTTTTGTTTTCAGGGAGGAAGCTGTCACAAAGCCAACAGGAGGAATTTTTTGTTTTGGTTGCATGATGAACAGTAATAATATGAGTTTTATTGCTCAGAATGTATCCACTTTTATAGGATACTATATTTAAAAAGGAGAAAAAATGACTCATGGGGATCTATGCTAATGCTAAGTATTTATGTACCTCTTGTGAGGCTGAAGGCAGCGGGAGTTGAGCAACACTCATGTGAAGTGTCTGGAAAATTTACGGATCAAACTAAAGCCCAGTGAAGTCAGCTGTAAGTCACACGGTGCCTTGCTCGGGGCCCATACGGTGTACCTTGTGCTTGTTGCAGTAAAATACTCTTCTTGAAAAACCTGGAGCACTCAGTGCTGTCGAATTCCCTGGGCTGGGGCAGAAGCTCGTTGAGCCATGGGCTGCACCCCTCGGTCGCAGCCGGAGGAGGGATGTCCCTGTGCCTCTTGGGCCATGCCTACAGCACCGCACGAGCAGGTCCCTGCAGCCCAGGGGGGAGCAGGCAGAGCCCAGGCACGTCTCGGCCGCTCCTCTACAAGAGCTGTAGTCCCAAAGAGAAGGGAGGTCAGGGTCTGCCGTGGTACGAGCTGCCGGAGCTCTGCTTTCAGAGCCTGCCAGAGACACAGGGATGCCAGGGTTCGGATACTCTTGCTTATAGCGTGTCTTGATGCTAATTCAGTTGGCTTGCACTTAATGATGAAGTGCAAGTGTTGGGGTGTGGTTTTTTTACTTAAAAGTTCCTTAATGAAATAATGTTCTGTTTGAGAGGGCCAGTGAATTCAGGTTTCCAAGCATCTGCTTGCCAGTGTGGCTCAGCTCTGGTCACAGGTAGAGGAAGGACTGGGACTGGGATTTTACCGCTGGGTGGGCCAAGAACAGAGGATGGAGATGGACTCACTGTCAACAAACCCAGACAGCGTGGTGAGCCTAGAAAATGCATATTTGGTAACAGCAAGGTCTGCAGCTCCTCTGTTTTGCCCATGAGTTTGAGAGGAGGAGTTTTTGAAGTGAGCAGAAAATAATTATGAAAGTGAAATCTTCGGGTTTATTGGGCTCTTGTTTTGTTGTTGTGGGTTTTTTTTTTAAGAATTGGTCTTATCAGTATGAAAATAAGTATGTTTAAGCTTCCTTCAATATATTTTTGAGCAGTACACTGGAAAACAGAAAAGGCTGTAATAGTGTAAGGCAGGTTCTGGTTTGTGGAAACAAATACTTGCTCATCTTGCAAATGTAAGGAGTTGAAAAGCTGTTGAATAGGGATCTGTTATTTGCATTGCTGGAAGCACAAAGCCTAATGGTGAGTCTGATATACAATAGCTGGAACAAAGACCCACCCAACCCAAGTTAAAAGGATGTTGATGGACATTGGTGTAGTGGGAATCCCATCCATTTTTTTTCTTGAACTGGCCTTCCCACTTAAAGGGCTACTAAAACATCCACTGTAGCATGTCTCCAGGCATCTGGTCACTCCAAAAAAGCATTTAGAGGATTTTCTTCTGTAAGTTTGTGAGCCTGTGATAAAAGCTCTTTGCCAGTTGGTTGTTGTGACACAGAAAGACTCCAAAAAGGTATGAAATGACAAAAAGTAACAGGATGCAGATCGAATTTAATCTTTCAGGCACATCCAGACACTGTTATCAGGTCTGTCATCTGTTCTTAACATGCCCAGATAGCTCTTGAGTGGTCTGCATAGACAGCTAGCAATTCAGTAGAGATTGTGATCTTCAGAAAATATGTAGCTGATGTCTTGTGTAATACTTGGTGTGGAAATATAAGTGCCACTAGTCTAAGTACAAGACTCACCAGGTGGGGAACATCTGTCTATCAAGTAGGAATCTTTGGGAAGAAGTTTTTCGGTACCCAGCACTCAATCCCAGAAGGGGTCATGAAGGACATTCACAGAGCTTGTGCTGGGGGGTGATGAACTGGGAAAGGATGATGATGAACTGAAGGAGTCCCTTTGGCTCAATAGTGCTCGCTGCTTGACTGAGGTTGGTTCAATGGCTGCTGTTTGGTGCAGACAAGAGTCCCCAGCTAATCGAGGAGGAAGAGACATGCCCCAGTGCTCTGGGAAAACCCTCAGATATTGTGAGTTGTTTTTGTGCAAGAACAGTGCAACATCGACTATTGCCATCGTAGCTCTGAAAGTAACATATGATCTTGCTGTTAAGGTACCTGTGTGGCCACAAGTCTACATCTGACATAACCGTCCTTGGAGATGGTATCACCTGAGCCCATCCTGTGCTCGCCTTGCTTCGCTTCCACCTGAAGAGACCTTGGTGGCAGCTGGTGAAGGATGGTAACTCTGGATTAGAAGTCCAAAGGTTGCAATGAACTATAGCAATGAGGTGGACTTGAATGAGTACTTGCAGCGCTTCCCTCAGAAAATATTTTGTAGCTCAAGGGCAGAGCTCTGGGAGAGAGACTTCTCTGTTTTCTTCACATGCTGTGGATGCCTTCAAATTTAATATGCAAATGAGCAAAATAGCAGACGTGAGGAGCTGAGCAGACCATTTGCTTTTCTTGAGGTTTGGTCTGGTCTGAAGAGATACTGAATGTTCTGTTAAAATGCTCTGCTGAGCATAGTTTCCTCTGTGTATTCTGCAAAATGGCTACGTGCAGCACAGGGATGTTGGTAAGATGCTGCATCACCCCTGTCCTGTGAGCCGCAAGTACTTTGTTACATGAGATTTACCTGCGGAGTATTAAGTCCATCTTTAAAAGTTTGACTTGGACTGAACGCCTGCAGAGTGTGAAAAGTCTTTCATGTTCATCAGCAAAGTCAGCTAAGGGAATATATAATTTCTTATTCTTTTTGGGATGTATCAAGTCTATTTAATTAAGCATCTGGGATTTGAATTATTAAATAATGGAACAGTTTCAATCTACTTTTCTGTTGATAAAGATCTCCAGCAACCCGTTTTTTATTCCTTGGATTTTTAAATTATGAGCTTCAGAAACTCTTTGAACCTCAGGGGGACAACTTACTGGATCCAGGAGGGCAGAGAAATATAACTCTTATTCTAAGGTCTCCTGAGTACAGCAAGTCACTCCCTGTTGTTTACATACCAGCCTCACAAGAATATGGGAATAAATGTTAGGTTGACGAAGCAAAGCAAAAAAAATGTGTTTTCAGGCGTATCCTGCATTGAAGCATCTGGTTGGTTTTCTACAGCATAAGAATAAATCCTCTTACTGCACAAAACACTGGGAGCAGCTCTCTGTTTTGGGGGCCGCATTGCCTCATCATCTGTTTTGGGGTTAAAAAAAAAAAAAGAGAAAAATAATAGTAGTTGAAGTTCAGACGGGCTTGAGAAGGCTTGCAAAGGAATGGACAGGTCTAGCCAAGAGGCAGAAAGGTGGGAAGGGACAAACAGGAGTTGTCTAAGCCAAAGTGGTGAAGGGTTGCTGAACTCGGGCAGTGGGTGGAGGTCTGCCACCTTCAAGGCAGTGAATGAGAAACTGGGGAAGGAGGTGGGGAAGTGCCTGCCAGTGTCCATGGTGAGGGCAGGGCTGCGGGGAGCCCTAGGCAGGGTGTCCTTATGGGCAGCAGAAGGTGAGGGACTTGCTGACAAAGCCACTTGGCCCCAGCAAGCTCCCAAAGTGCTTCCCAACCTCAGGAGCGCTCTGGCTCCCCAAGCCCTCCTGACCCCAGGCTAATGTGCTCTCACTCCTGTTTGGGACCTGTGCACTTCAAAAGCCTTGTGGAGTGGAGGGGTGGGTGGACACAGTGGGTGGAGCTGATGACCCAAAATATCATTTCCCCTTCCTAAGGCTGGGCGTATACCAAACTTGTGTCTCTGTGTGGTAAAAGAATATGAACCAAAAGTGCTGAGAGATGCAGTGGTTAAATTGAAACATGCTGTGGCAAGATGAAAGTAATCTTGTCCCTTACCACCCCTTAGTGCTTTGGGGCTTTATTTATTACTTTTTTTAAGTGACTGCAATCCATGCTGTCTCTATCTGTACTTTAAGAGATTTTTATATGCAGAAATATGTCAAGACACCATCAGGATAAACCATCCCATATTGTGTTATAGCTCACAAGGTCAAGATAAAACGTAAGGATATCTAGTGTCCTTGAATGTACTGAAGCGTATGAAAAAGACCCCTACGTGGAGTGAATGTCCCTTAAGGAGAACCCATCAGTTCAGAGAAGGGCCAGATCTCAATTTCTTGCTCTTTCTGTGAGTCTGGTATGTAAAATATGACATAAATGAGAGATTTATCTGAGTTGCCAAGATTAAGGCTAACATCTCTTTGTTTGGTGTTTAAAAATAATGGCACTGTACAGGCATACGAATGGCATATGAGTTTTACCAGAAGGTTGGAGCAACACAACGCTGCATCCCACTATTTTTGAGAAAAGACGTTGGTGTCCTGACTTTGTTGTGACTTTGCAGCAGGATAGCTGTACTTCACAGCTGTGTGGTGGATGGAAGTTAAAAACAGATCTTCCTGGGCTCTGATGGCAGAGCCTAGACATTTCTACAAAATTTCTCAGCCAAGGTCTGTAGGGGATTGAAACTCAGGAGGGACTGAGCAAGGAAACCTTTTCAAACAGGAGAGCAGAGTAATTGAACCAAAATGATGCTGTGGAAGAGGTAATCAAGAGCCAGGGATTATTCTTTGAAAATAGCTTTTGATTTGACCTCAGTAGTCCCACCTCATAAACTGTGGCCGGTTACTCTGCGTTGTTCAGTTCATGCATGGTCCCACCTGTGAAATGACCCTTCCTGTTACCCAGGTAAAGCAGAAATCCTGTACACTTGTGGGAGCCAGTGCTCTGTACCACTGTAGGTACAGCTGCATGTAGTACCACTCACATTTAGGGAAAAGAGGATGTGTCCAGCCCCAGTAAATGATGAGCGGTGTGGTGGTATCAGTATTTAACCAGTGTTGTCCCATCAAAGGTTTTTATCTGCCTGCTCACCAGTACTGAGTGGTGCGTTTGATGTCCATGTTGCTGTGGGGAGGGAGGTCCTCAGTGAGTTGGCTGCAGCCCGGCACATCTCCCCATCCCTCCAGGACAGCATCTCCTCGGGGAATCTGACTGCACAGTTTCTGGAAATCTGTTCGTACCAGCCCGGTGATTAGACAGAAGGCATCGTCTTTGGCGTGGGACACTGGGAGGCTGAGTACCGTGAAGGCTGAGTTCTGAAATGAGTATAACCGTAGGTGGTGTGTTTCTCCCATGTGAATGCTAGAACCAGTTTATAGGGCAAAAGCAGAAGATGTTATTGTTTGGTGTGTGTGAAAGATGCTTTGTGGCAATGGCAGCAGAGGGTGTGCCTCTCCCTTTTCCTTTAACTGGGAAGAGACTCTGCTGTTGGCCTTTTTTTTTTTTTTTTTTTTTTTTTTTTTCGCCAAATGGCAATTGATTTTTGAGGGGGTTTATCTTTTCCTGAAATTATGAGTGAATTTCTGATGTGATTGCACAGAGGTAGTGGTGGTTGGAGCCCTGCTGTTGCCTCATTCATCAGAGGTGCTTCACGAAAGTGCAAAACACTTTTGAGGTATGATTTCCCATAGAATGCTAATCCGGTGAAGTGCTGTAGACTCACTTGCTGGCACTGTTTAAATCCATAATGCAGCACCACCTGCCAAACCACGGGGCATAATGGAAGTGTTAATGAATGTACATATATACCCTCCTACGCGGCTGCAAGTTGAATGTCTTAAAAGTTGAGGCAGTACGTTTAGTCTGAGCATAGAAGGAACCAGGCTTAGGGTATCCTGATGGAGGTCTGTGCTGAAACTGAGGGTTGAGGAGTGGCCACAGGGGTCTAAAGTTGGGTCATCTGACCCATAGGGTGCTTTCAAAGCTGTGCTGATTTTCAGCTGCTGCTTTTTGATATATGGAATCATCCACTTGTGGCACTTGAGAAGAAATGCAGGTACTGAGCAGCACCAGCTGGGACCCCAGTACATCTTTTCCGAAGGGGTGTCCTCACAGGATGCTTCTCTCTGGTGCTAGCAGGGTGAATGCACTTGATAGGAGGGAGGACTTGCCTGATGCGTGGGTAAACTCTGTTCCTCAAGGGTGGTTTGGCCAGTTGCCCTTTGGTCTGAGTGTCGAGGTATGCGTTTGCCACCAGGAGGGCTTTCTTAGGCTGGCAGGGAGCCGGAGGACGGCAGGGAGGGAGCTGACAGCCGAGGAGGTTGCGAAAGAGAAGGGCTGAGAAGAGGTGCCGGGGCTGGCCTGGCACGTGGCTGGGGTGCTGGCGGTGTATGTGCACCCTGTCCTCAGGCAGGTTCATGGGGTTGCTGTGGCTTCTCAGAGCCATGCATCACCACGTGTAGGGCAGCGGAGGGAGCTGCACAGTCCCCCACGTCCCACTCCTCACCCCGGTACTCAGCTCCAAGCTCTGCCCACACTCCTTTTTCAGACAAGACCATTGGATTTGCCAAGTATGGAGTCACCTCCCCAGCATGTTGCGCGTAAATGAGAGTCTCATGCCTTGGCAGATGCTGTAAAGAGCCTGGAAAAAATGACTGTTATGGATCCTGGGCCAGTGATGAGATCTTGGAGTCTTCCAAGTGACAGAGTAATGACATAGACCTGGGAAATACCTGAAAAATAACTTTCCACGTGGTTCTGAGATTTAAGAGTCATGAAATTCTACCTAAAATCTGCTAAGTGACTATTTGTGTAAACCTGGGAGATGGCTGTTGCTTCATCTTCTGAGTCCATGCTGGTGAAACTCTACTGAAGTTCCAGTATCACAGACCAGCACGCTCTGTGCTCTTCTGTACTTGTAAATGCGTATTACATGGGTTGCAGGGAACCAGGAGGACTGTCCTCGATCCAGGAGCCTGGGAAAATTTACAGCCCTACAAGCTTGCCCTGTGTCCTGGTATATAGAAGCGCTGCAGAAACATCTGTGCTGCCCTACAGATCATAGGTAATTCCAGGGAACACTGTGATGCAGAGAGGGAATGGCGATCTATCCGTTTTTCCATGGGATATGGGCAACAGTAGTCTTTTTGCCTAGAAAGGACAGACATGAATCAAATTTTGGAAAAGATATGCTGTAGAGCACAGGTTTTGGAAATAGTCTGAAGATCCCCACTCTTCACACCTTCCTTCATCTACCCCAAGAGAGGGAGCATCAGCCTGGGTCTTGATAGAATTCACCCATCCCCTTGTGGAAATGCTATTACCAGGGACCTTTGTAGCCTTGAGCTCTTTACATCTGTTTGAAGAGATGCAAAGTGTGTTTGCCAGGAGGAAAGGGAGTCTTTAAAAAGCCATTTACATCCCAAAAGACATCCAGTAGCAGCACTGAAGATGTAAAAAACATTAAATACCAAATTGAGCCTGACTGGAATTAAAACTGGGAGCCAAATGCATTGATTGATTTGCAGGAGGGTGACTGGAATGAGGTGGCCCTGCACCCTTTCCCCTCCATAAACCATCTCCAAAGCATCCATAGGTGCCATGAAGTCTGTGCATCAGCTCAGCCATGCCTGCCCTGTGCACGGCATGATGTCCATAAGACCGCAGCACAGTGAGCCATCAGGTAACTGGATGGGCTGGGTGCGCAGCGTGGTCAGGATACTATCGAGGACCCCTTGTTTAGCCAGGGGGATGCAGGGCCATGGAGGAGATGGCAGGGTGAAGCCATGAGGCTAGTCTGTGCTGGGCAATTCTTGGCACAGCTCGGGATCCCCGCACACCGGTGCGCAAATTCATCGCATGGACTGTGTCCACCTGCCCAAGGCAATGCTGGCTGAGGCTAGGACTGTGCCACACACATCTGGCTGTGCCACACACATCTGGCTGCATTTCCAGCAGCAGGGCCACGTGCAGTCAGCAGAGCATCTGGTTGCAAACCAAGCACTGCTGCAGCACTCGACTATTGCTTTGGAAACCTTGCTGAGCAGTAAAAGAGCAGCAAAACCACCCAGGGCAGTGGGTTTGGGGTCTTTTTATTGGTGTGTCAGCAGGCTGGGATGTGTAGGAGGGAAGCTGCCCATTTCCAGGGATTGTGCGAGCAGGAAGGGCAGCTATTGGAATTTGAAGCCGCTTCCTCCACTGCAAATTTGTTCTTGTGTTATCTGTGCCTGGGCAGGGCAGGGGAACATCTTGGCTATCTGATTTTTTGCTACAGTATGTTTAGGTCAGCTGCACTGGTTCCATGATAACATAGGAGAGGCATTCCTGGCCTCACTAGCAAAGAATTTTCAAGAGTAGTACAGGAATCTGTCATCCCATTATGTCTCCCAAGAGCTTTGGAAATAAATGAGCAAGGAAAGGGATGGTGGATTTAAACATACAAGAAGTGATGGAAGTAAAAGTAGCTGAGCCATCTGCTTCCTCAGACCCCAGTTACTGTGCAGGGGTGCTCTCATTTCACACCTTGGCAAAAGGCTTGGATCAACCTCCAGTGGATACCCTTAACTGTCAACCATACAGTTTTAATTGAGGTCAAAGAGATACGGGAATGAATCTTGCATATCTTCTTTCTGGTCGCATATATGGATTCTCCTACAAAACTGGTAGCAGCAGTGCTGTAACTCTACAGATGACCCAAATCTGACTTAACTGCTTCTAATTAAAAAAATAATAATCTGGCTTCTGTGTCTGGCTGTTGGCTTGTCAGAGTCACAGGAATCTTTTTGCATATTTTGAAAAGGGCACTACCTCACTGAGAGAAACAGGCTGAAGATTAATGGAGTTGTTGTGGGAGGTGGAGGAGGAGTTGGGGGAGGGAAGCAGAGTTCGTTTGAGATGACATTTGTCAATATGATTGACACATTCTGTGCTGCATTTACATACAGATCAGGGCACAGATAAGCGTGTGCTTCCAAGAGTGAGTCCCCAAGCCCAGCCTGGCCATGGGAACGCTGCTGCTCAGTGCTACAGCAGGGGCTCCTTATCGCTTAAGGGTTCGCAGCAGGGGGAGGCGGAGGGCCGCCTCCCACCTAAGCAATTTCCACTGACGTGGCTTTTTATTATTATTATTTGTTCAGACTATAATTTCAAGTTTCCTGAAATAACTACCAAGTATTCTTCAGGCAGCTACTGCCTTTAGCTGCCTTTTGTGTGAATCTCAAGTGCTTCATTACTCCCCCGGTGCATTTTCTTTCTCTTACAGTAAATCTGAGCAGCATCTGGGTGGTGGGGGAGGCGATGTGATCTCGGGTTGAAAAGGAGAAAAGGTCTGACTGGCTCAGGAAGCCAGTGAGGAGTTCAGGGAGCACAGCCCTTGCTTGGAGTACAGCATTGTTTTGTGCTGGAGGAGAATTCACAAGGCCACTTCCAGGACCTACAGCTACATCCCCCAGATTCAAAACCCAACTGATCACAGCTTTTTATTGCTGGGTTGAGGATTTTATTTTTAAACAACAGTTGGTTTATGACTTTTTTTTCTCCTCTTTAGGAGCAATATAATAGTGCTTTGATCACTGCTCCAAAAGGAAATGCCTATAATTTCCTGTGCAGGTCTTGCCAGTTGCTGGGGTCTGTCGGATCTCCTGGAAGGTGATGGGAGTTGAGAGCACTCTCACCTGTCAGGATCGTCCATATTAGAAAACCTCAGAGAGTTTAAATTTCACTCGGGTTTTGAACAACTTAGTGCCAAAACTACAAAGGGCATCAGGCTCTGGCATCCCACATGATGGATCTCTTCCATGCTGACTGCTCACTGAAGACTTGCACGTGGTCCAGCTTTTGCTTGGTGTGTACTTTTTGAGGCATTGACTGGGCAGGAAATCTGTCAGACTGGAGGAAACCTGGCTAAGAGTTAATCATCTTTATTTAATAATAATTGTCAGTGGTTGTTCATACACCTACGGGTCCTTTGGCTCTCAAAGGTTTGGGACACGGTCATGCCTACTTGAGGGAAGAATTCCTGAAGTTCATTTGGTCCTGATCAGCATGACTCAAGGGAGGCAGCTGCCTCCTGAAAGGGCATGTCCTGTGTTTCAAGGGCTCTCAGTAGCTCCCAGTTGGAGGGATTGGCTGCAACACATGAGGCTGAACTATTTTGGTACCTGGCGAGTGTCTCTGGGTGTGTCGTGGTGGTTGTGTGGCTGCAGCCAGCAGTCTGCGAGAGGAACAGAGAGGGAAGTTTTCAGATCTTGCAGAGTTTCAGCCCTGGAGGCATTGCATGGAGCTGCTAATGCTTGCAAAGTGGCCAGGTGAAAGGGTGTAATTGAGTGAGCTGTGGCTAGAGGAAGAGTTATTAATTGCAACTGTAGGAGTAGTTGGCAGCCTCAGTGGCTGATAGTCTTCCTCAGCCTCAAGTGGGGTTGGTGGGGTTGGTGTCTTCAGGTATGCAGAGCTCTGTCAGGGTGTATGTGAAGAGCTATCCATGGACCAAAGCAAGCTGATGATAGAAGAAATTCCCTTGGGATATGGGCTGGTGGAATTGGTCAGCATACATACATATACCTAAGTATATGCTAAATCTCAGTCTACTGCTATAGCGGCCGCAGGCTCCCTAAAGTTGTCGGTTTTGGAGAGCTGCAGCAGAGGAGGATGGAGCTGGTGGTTCCCACGCAGACCCTGCTGCAGCTTTTTCCTGAGGTTTCGTAACAGAATTAAACAATTTGTGTTGCATGTTGCCATAGAGACCATAAATCACTGCCATGTTGGGCTTCTCTGTCAGGGAGCCGGTGTCTTTAATTGCACTAGCCTCCTCTGCAAATCCAGGGCTTGATTCTGAGCTCATTTCCTTCTGTAGTGGCTTTGCTCAAGTAGCTCTGCCTCCAGGAGGGCAGAGCTGGAACTGGGGATAGGGGTGCTTGCACACTGAATACCAAATATCTGGAGTTGATTTTATTATTGTTGTATGTGGCCATGCCTCTGCTCAGATAAACATAAAATATAATGATTTACACAAGCTGAGATATGTCTCACTTGCATTCAGGGCAAGTTTTGCAATGAGGATGGGAATTAGATACCCTACCTACATGTTGTGGTGACCTGGTGGGGCTTGGCAGTCCAGTTGCACAAACTAAGCTGAATTTCTCCGTCTTTGGTGTTTTTATATTATTTGGCTGCTCCAAGGGGATAGTTCAGCCCTTCCACTCCATCCCCATGTCCAGACAGGCAAAAGGGGTTTTATGCAGTTTATTCTGCCTGCATAAAAAATCGTTTTTGCAGAGGAGGCTCAGCCTTAGTGACATTCTTGAGACAGCCATTTCTCTTTTTAACTTGCCCTCTACCCCAGAAGTAGCCACATTTCTGACTGTCTCATTATTACTGGCTTGCGCTGTCAGATCACAGATCTTGCCAGCATGTGTGAAGACGGTGGTATAAATCATTCTCCTTCCATTGACTTAACCAGAGCCCTGACGGCATTTGTCAGCATAGGGTATGGATCCTTCTCTTGGCTCCTTCAAAATAAACAACTATATAAATTGTAAGTTGATTATCATCAGAGCTTATTAGCGTATTACCACATGCTGCTTTGTATTAAAACAATAGATAAAAATGTCTGTGCTTCATTTTTCTCAGTCAGATCTACAGCAAACACGCTTATTCTTGCTCTTGTCTGTGGAGGACTGTGTCAGTACTCTTGCCAAAAACACATGAAAATCAGCCCAAGTCTTGTGCACTTGCTCATAGAAACGTAACCAGCTGGCATGGAAGCTCTGCACACTTTTGGGAGTGTTTAGTGTTTTCCAGGAGGTGACATATGTTGTTTTTAAGGTTTGATTTATTAGCTGGTTTAGATGATAATCTTGTCAAGGCATGAGCTGTCTTCTTGCTTTGGTTACCAGGGCAGGTGGAGGTGTAGAGGGATTGAAGTACTTGGCTTTTGGAGGGTTTGCATTTGGTACCTTCATGTTGGGAGCACAGGACCTGCCATCTCAGTAGAAAGAGGAGTGTGTCCATGAGCAGGAGAAACAGCCCTGTAGAAGCATCTAAACTTGCTGCCTTTTGACACACAATAGAGGTTTTGTCTATTCATGCTAGCATCACCTAAAATACAGGGGTGTGTGCTCAACAAACCAACCTACAGTTCTTGACTGTATTTTTTGTTTTAATTAATTTTTTTCAGTTCAGTTCTTGCTGTTCTCCCTAGGTTACATAATACTCAGTCTGGTAGTTTAGGCTTACAGTATGACCAAACTTCTGGAAATGATGGGAAGCAAATACTCCGATTCAACCCATAAACATGTTGGGCAGAGTCACAGTTTGTACAATGAGCTAAATATTTTCCTAGTACTTTGGGAAGCATTTCATGCAAGATAAGCTCGAGGCTTCTTAGGAGCGAGTTAAAGTCACTGGTACAAAATGTCAATGAAAATGCAATGCTTGTCTGCCAAGCAGTAGCTTGTGGTTTTGTGATGAGGTCAAAAATCGTGCACAAACAGAGTATGGTTTTCACATCTGTGGCCTGTCCCCTGCCATGTCAGTAACAATCAGTCTTTCATACCGCCTGGCCGGAGCCACTCCGCCATGTAAAGAAGGAAGGGGTGAAATCTTGGCCATGGGCAAAGCAAAAAATTGTCATCAGATGTTGGGGGGGGGGCCAGAGTTGTAGCCAGGGTCTCTGTCCTAAAGAGCCTGTAAGGATCGTCTGAGCCAAGCAGGATTATGTGGAAAGAAAACTTGGTCTTCCAAGCAAAAATTAAAAATTTAGTTGAAATTCATAGGCTTCTGTGCAGCCAAGCATGCTGCTTATTGATGCGTGATCTTGTAAATATGAGAAAGTTCCTTTACTCTCCCAAAAATGGGGGTAAGAAACTTTTCCTTGGGATTATGGTGAGGAACTGCAGTAAGACTGGCTGAGACTTCACCTGGTGCTTGGTCTCCTTCTCCCCATCCCACAGCTGTTGCTTGCAGTGGAAATGCTTACTGTTCTCAAGAATTTCCTCCAAAGATAGTTTAGAAACAATCAGACTTGATCATGTCTCTTCTTGCTCTGAAAATTTTGGTTTATCTCTACTTGGACAAGAGGCCTTTGCAGTTCTTACTAGCTTCAGCGATTTTACCTATGTGATCGCCCCCTCTCTCCTTCTTACAGGGTTTTCTTTTTAGAGGAGAAACTGAGACAGTTCCTATATGGATCAAGGAGAAATGTCCAATACATTTATTAGGGGTCAAGGCATTTAACCTGCATAACATACAGATTATGCATATGGGAAGTTATTCCTGTGTTTGCCAAAGTCCTTCAAGTGCAGGCTGTACCTTGTCATCACGCACAATGTGATGGGGAGGATGGAGGAGATTCTGTCGTTTAAAAAATTGAGGGTTTTTCTCTTTTGTCATTGAGTTGTAACTGTAAGTGGGAATGTAACTCCCAGAGTTGTGTCGTACCGGCATTAGCTGGATTATGGTGTGGTGATCAGAGGCAAGAAGCATCAAGGAAACCTTGTTCCCATGCCTACCTTGTGGACAGAAAAAGCGTAGGGTGAATCACTCAAGTTTCATCATCTTGATATTGTCTTTGGGCATTGCTGTGGTTTGAATGGTGTTCTCACAGCATGCCTCAGGTCACCTGCTAACACTGAATGTTTTGAGGGGTTATATTTTAGATGATGGCTCAATTTCCACAACTGTTTTGGCCTGAGGATCTTTTTCCCATAATTAAAACTTAAACTCAAGTGTGAATGTTCACAACTAGTTTCATTTTGTCTCCTTTCATGAACCCACCTGCATGTGTGAGAAAGTGGGTATGTAATGGAGGGAAAACCTGGTTAGTAGAACTGTGAAATGACTGTGAAAATCCATTTCTCAAGGGATGAGATCTCCTGTGTACGGTATGGTGGGACCCCTAGGTACTCCAGGTCAAAAGTGCTTTTTATGGTTCAATAATTTGGATTCAACTGAAAAAGTGATTTTGAAGAAAGCGACTAGAGAAACCAGAAACTAAATGTGGAAGTCCAATATCTTCTTCAGTGTGAAACCAAATGATTAGGGAGTTATGTTTTTGTCTGTTTGAAAAATGGTCCCAAGTTGGCTTTCGGGCCCCTTTGGAAATTAAGAGTGAAAGTGTTTTGTTTTGAAAATACAAAAAATGAAGGAACTGGTGGAATTTATTTTTATTTTCTATACTAAATGGTGAAATAAAATTATATTAGTCAGCAACTCAACTTGCAGTGTGCACGCAGCAGCCCAGCAGTCTTGTCTCCTAATCACCACCTGGGCCAGCTGTGACACGAAGCACATCAGCCTTGCTCGGTGGTTTCTGAGAACGAAAAATTTAAAGTCCTCTTCTTAACAAAGAAAAATCCGTATTGCTTTTGGTTAAGCCTCCAAAAGCTTGTGTCAGGTGGTGGTGGGGATACAGATCAGAATGCCTACAGTTTATGGAGGTTCCCCGAGGGCAGCCAGTCCAGAGTAGCCCTTGTCCCCCGTCAGTGCTGACCCCAGCCAGCACCAGCAGCCCAAAGGGCATGACCAAAACTAAACTGGATGGGAGTGAGTGCTTGCAGAACATGTCACTGCAGCTGGATGGTTTGCGTCAGGAACACTGATACTAAGGAAATTGGCTGCCCTCTCTTGAGCCTTATCATTAGGATAGATTTTTTTTTTTTTTTTTTCTTTTAAAACTGCCTGAACAACCTCCCCAAAAATGCAATGGTCTTTCAACCTGGGAGATGGCCACCCATTTCCCATGAGATTTGAGTGATCATCATTGCTGCCCACGGGTGGGTGGAGGCCTTCGTAGCATACATATAAAACCACTCGCCCGGCTTCTTCTTAAATAAGCGGTCACTGCTGCTGAGTATTGAAAAGGACCATTCAGCAATGGCTGCCTCTTCTCCTTTCTCCACACACGTGTGCTGCTGCCCAGTTGCAGCTGGTGAATTTTTTTCTTCTTTCTTTTAAGAGTCAGTTCCCCTGCGGCACACCCGAGATGAGGGGAATGGTGTGACCGCGCTGCAGGGGAAGCTGCTCTCCTGGCTCTCTGGGCTGTGTCATAGCCACAGAAACCAGTCTTCCTGCCACAGCAGGGTTGGGTGTTTTTTGTTTTTTGTTTTTTTTTTTTTAATCAAAACAAAAACCACCTGTCTTTCCTGGCCTGCTGTCTTCTTATTTTTATTTCTCAAACTTGAAAATGAGGGAGAAAAAAGCAGCTAAGTGCATTTTTGTCTGCTGATGGAGCCAGGATTAGACCTTTAACTCTGGTTTTATCCATCACCACAGGTTCTGCCTGCAGATCTGGCCCCAAGATGTAATGGGCCATTTAATATTTGCCATACCTCAGGTTAAGCAGTGAAGAATAGCACAACTCTGGCTTATCATTGGGATTTGATCACTGGCAACTGGAAATTATTTGGAGCTTGGCAGCTGCACTGAGCCAAGGTGATTTTTGGCATGGCCACATGGGCCCAGCCCCTATAGGAAAGTTATTCAGGTGATAAAAGTTTTTCCCACACACTTGGTGGCAATTAGTGATGTAAACAAGCTACAGTGGTGGGGTTGTTTGCACTTCTGAGTGATGGGTCTGGGTTGTGGTGGAGCTGTTGGGAAGGGTAGGTGCTGCTGCTCCTGTCCAGAAGGTCTTTGGATGTCAGTACTGTCTTCATCCTCACTGCTTCATTAGCAGGTAGAAGCTGTCTTGTGCATGTTGCCCTCTTTTCATTGCTAATAAGTGATTTGAGACGATCTCTTTCTCCAGCAGGTTTAGCACACTGGAAGCATGGCTACAAGTGCCGTTCCCAGCGAAAACCTCCCCACGTACAAGCTGGTGGTGGTTGGAGATGGTGGCGTGGGGAAGAGCGCTCTCACCATTCAGTTTTTCCAGAAAATTTTTGTGCCAGACTATGACCCAACCATTGAAGACTCCTACCTGAAGCACACAGAAATAGACGGGCAATGGGCAATTCTTGATGGTAAGCCAACTACACTCGTGATCCCCTTTCCCTTCTAACTGAGCATAAGTGCAAATAGACCTCAATGCCTCCCACAGCATGTTGTGCCCTTGTGTCCCTCCTACTCTGCAGTGGGTTGCCAGGAATTTGAGGGCAAAGTGGCCTGTGAGCTGCAGCACGCGGTCTGCAGCTGGTCTCCAGCAAAGCTTCTGCTTCCAGTTGAGTTGGTTCCAGTTCTGCACAGAAATGTTTCTTGCAGGAGTGTAAAACCCTATAAATGTTTGGGGTAGGCTTCTACAAAAGTTTGAATTAGAGCACTGTGAGGTGGCTATTACTAATGATACTTCATTGTGGTTAGGCCCCTCCCCTGGGAAATAACAGTGAGTGAGTAACTGAATAAGGGTTATAACCAGATAGAACATTTAATCAAAACTGTCATCCACCGACAGTGAAGAATTGTAACACCTCTTAACTCCTATCATTCAGGTGTGATGTTTTCACATCTATTTATCCATTTCATTTAAACACTGTTAGGGTATTAGCCTGAAGAGCTGCTGTAACCAAAATATTTCACTTATTTGAAGAAAAACTGCCTTTTAAAAAAGAAAACAAAACAACCCAAACAAACAAACAAACAAAAAAACAAAAAAACCCAAACAATAAAACAGCCATCACCAAAAAAAAAAACAACCTTGATTCTGCAGGTGAGGAAAAAGCCTGATATTACCTAAAGCTGCAACTTACTAGTTTGTGCTGCGAGAGATAAACTGACCACAGCCATAAGGGGAATCTTGCTATTAAATGTTCTAAGTTTTGTTTGGCTTTATAGAATAATTAGGTAGTACATAAAGCAAGCAAATATTTTGTGCCTTAATTACCCAAATGCATGTATGTGGCCGCTAACACAACTGAACTAAATTTAACCGCACTTGTGTCGAGTTTCTACCTCCACCCTCTTGTCATGAAAGCGCTCAAGATCTTTAGTGTTTCTACATATATATCATCCTCACGTAGGGACAGAAGACTGGGGAATTGACATGAGTGGTAGAATGTCAAGGCTGGTGGGGTTTGCTGAGAAGATCATAAGCTTGGTCTGGAAATTTGAGATCTTAGTTGCACTCTTAAGGATTTATTAGACACAATTTAGTGAATACGAATGGCCCCAGGGTCCTTAGAAAACAGCCTTTACTCAGTATTGATCTTTCAAACATTTGTTCCTTTAAATATGTTAGTAGTTGAGAGCTGGTATGAGGGAATATTTGTGAAATTGGTGCCCAAATGTGTCTCGTCATCTGCATCAGATACACCTGCTTTCAATTTATTATCATGTAATGTACCTGTGCTCCTTTATTTTTGAAATGCCAGTGTTGTATAAAAGAAAAATCTAATCCTTCTGTAAACTAAATCTGTTCTTTTTTTTTTTAGTCCAGAATCCAGCCTTCTAAAATGAGCAATGTTCTTTTTTTTTTTTAGTCCAGAATCCAGCCTTCTAAAATGAGCAACCTTTATCATTGCTAGTATGCCCTGTCTTCTGATATAACAGTGCAGCTGCTGTACACATTGGTGTTGGCAGAAATAGCCAGCTTTTTGTAAATTATTTTATAGTAGAAAATGCATTTTCCACTGAATATTTGGAATTTTTGTTTAGTCAAAAAAACATAAAACAACACTGACCTGGGTGGGAGTGAGGAAAGGGGTTGTCTTCCAACAAGCAGAAACTTAACCCTTTGTTTTAATGAAAAATCATTTCTTTGCTCAACTGCAGTTGAGTGGCTGTACTCAGGATGAGCTGAATTCGGCTGTGGCCTTGAATGGCATGTTGGGAGTCCCTGACTTTCAGAGTTTGTGCACCCACAGATGCCTTGCAGCCACAGAAGTGAAACTGCAGCTTCTTCTCTTTCCTACCACTTGAGATTTTGAACAATCAGAATTTTGGAACAAAAGCAATATTTTTCTTGGAAAAGCATGACGCAGTAGAAACAGGGTATAAAAACTATCTCATGTGTCTTCTGTTGCAGCTTTCTGTCATAGGTTTTGGATGTAGGCCATTTTCAGACGTCACCATATACTTGGACAGCTGCTCTTGTTGTGGTTACACGTGGTTGCATGAATCACTTATGGTATAAAATTAGGGATGAACATGATAGGAAGGGTAAAGATGCATCATGATAAATTCTAGACTTTCCAGTTGTCCTTTCTGACCAAATCCTTTACAAGCTGATGCTTCATGCAGTACTTGGTGTGAAGAAGCTGCCACCCCCAAAATAGGAACTCGCTTTAGAAGATGAGACTACCAAGTGAGGATATAGCATGAGGGGCTCCATAAGCTTCTAGGTTTGCAGAAATAGTTATTTAAAAAAAAAAGCGCCAAATACATTGGCATCCAACAACTTCATGAAAAAAAAAAAAAAAAAAGGCCACAGCCTACCCTCTTCCAGGCTGTTGCCTGAGCAGTTCTCTACAAAGCATCTCTAGCATTTGGTATCTGCACCAGCATTATGTTGTAAAAAACTCTGTGCTAGCCAACTTGCATAAAACATTTGGCTTCCCTCCATGAAGACCTCCACCCACATTTATTCAATAGCACTAACTGGCAGTATGATGAAATGTTTGACTTGCATTTTTTTCCTTTGCTGAAATCTCTCACTGACTTAAATGGAATAGGCTTTTATTTCAGATTTTAGGCCTTGGAGCCAAACCTATGTTCAAACTCTTTCTTTTAGATATTTGCTCTCTGGCTTGGGCATGTCTCTGTGTCTATTTTCTCACCAAAGAAGAGTCTGTGATAGGTCCCTGTCTCCCAGAAGATTGTCGGGCCAGTGTTTGGTGTATTCAAGTCCAACACTAAACAAAAATACTTTATTGTTGGCCTTATGCCAGCTTTATAAGACCATCAGTGCAGTGTTTGGAGGACGAGTGTTGTAGAGTGGAACAGGACACATAACCCGAATAAGGGATTCGCAGGCAATTTGTGGCTAGCCCATTTTTTCAGTTGCTGCCACCCCAACGAGGCTTTAAGATCAGCCTCCAGTTTCCTCTGCATATGTTATCTTCATTTATTCCCTGCTGTTCATGCTGAAATCAGCATGCTGATGTGCTTCGTTGAATGCATTCACACGCAGGTGCTGTATAGACACATCAGGTTAGAACTAAGTGGGGGCCAGGGTTAATCTGCTTTGATTAGCTGTTGCTCCAAATGAGTTGCTATCATTAATTTTGTACACTCCTTTCTGCGTGCAGGCTAATTTAGCAGTTTAACAGAGGATTTCTTTTGGTGTGGCTGCAAAATGTCAGTCTGGAATTACTAATCTGGGCATGAAGCCAAAAGTGGAATCCTTAATATGACAAAAAAATCCCAGTGGTTCAGAATTCCTTATGGGTCATAAACCACACAGAGACAAAAAGGTGGAAAGGAAGAGATGGCCACAAGCACATGGCTTGGGCATGTTGACGAGTTGGGCTAAACTCTTCGCTGTTAGTAGGGCTGTGCCAGTTGATACCAGCAGAGCAAGGAATTGTGCCTGTGTGTTGGGTGAAAGGTGGCTGTGGTTTGCCTCCTCTTCCCTTTCTTTCCTCTGCCATAATTTAGATGAAACTCTCGCTGCTTAGAAGTTGTCTTCCTAATCCTGAGCTTCGTTTTTCCATTTTACTTCTCTTCTTCCCAAGACCCCCTCTCAATCCCTGGGTGCCCTTGCACAGGGCTAGACCTGCACAGCCCTAGTGTGCACCCCCATGGAGTAACACCAAGCACCATTCCTTCCCCCAGGCTCCCTCTCTCTGTCCTTTCCACCCATGTCTCCCACGCATCCCTTTTTGCCAAGGGTTTTTGCTGCTAGTCATCCCAGGACAGGCTGTCTGCTTTTCTCCTCAGGAAACTTGGGAACAATTCAGCCAGGAGGCCAGAGGGAGAACAAAGGTCACTTCAGACTTGCAGGCAGAAGGGTTGGTTTGCAGCTCGCTTTCTTTTTTTTTATTTAAACTTTGGGTAGCATCACTGAAAGAATTAAAATTCAAATGAAGTTTGTACTTTCATTCTTTTATTTGTGTGTACAGTATTTTCCCTCCCTTAATTGCTGAGATTTTGCAACTTTGAAAGAGGGATTTTTGTCTTGGGTTGTGGGGATGTTTTTCCTGCCAGGAAAATTTTGATGTTGCAACATGGAAAACACAAGGCTTTGAATACTTGCCCTTTGTTAAAGAAAGAGCTCCTTTAAGGGCCCGCATCTTTATTCTGTTCATTGATGTGGAAGCCTTTCTTCTGAAGGCCCCTCTTTTCTTTTTCCTTAAAGAAAGGGCAAGAATTCAAGTACTTGGGTTTTCCATGTTATAACATCTGTGTATTTAGTTAGGGCACAGAAGAAGGGCTCATAAAAGCCCCAGTGTTTCCTAGTCATGTGTTTTTCCCTGAGGAGAGCTCTCATGCTGTGGGTAGTATGGCTGTATCTGAGAAGGAGCTGAAGCATCGGTGACCAAGCGAAGCATCTGCCTCACCTTGTGCACAGCATGGGCACCTCATGCTTCTTCAGGGTGACTTGGGGTGTGGGAATACAGAGTATAAGCCATGGTCCCTGCAATCCATCTGCTCAGTGCCCAGAATACTAATTCCTTAGCTGAAGCCAGTGGGTGATGGGAGATGCCCTTTCCCACCACACTGTTGATGGAAGACGAAGACTGTGGGGATGGCTTTCCTAAGCCTGAAACTTTTGACTTGTCAAATCAAGTTAAATTTTCCCTTGAGCTTAGCTACCAAGCTGCAGGGCAGCTGGGGATGGAGTTTCTCTCTGGCCTCACCTTTTGAAGCAGAGCTGCTGTGCCGAGAGGAAAGCAACACTCAGAGTGCCATGAGGAGTCTGGCTGTGTAACCTGTGGTCCCCTGACAGTGCCACATTCCCAGTTCTGCTCATTGCTCCAGGGACCTTTCCTGTATTTCATATTAAGAAGTTGAAGAAGCGGAAAACACCTGGAGTCAGACCTCTTTGTGCTGCTTCTCTCCCTGGTGCTATGAACACAGGTTCCTGTCTGCCTGCTGACCTGTCCAGCCCCTTAAAGGCTTGCACGTGTTCTGCACTTATGTAGCCAAAGGGATTTCACTGGAGACTGCTTGCAAAAAACAAGTCGTATACATTGTGCTAGCCTTTCTGAGCATGAGATCGAGGTAGGCATAACAAACGGTGTCCTGTCCCTGAGCTTTCTGTTGTGCTGGAAGGCAAGGTGCTCCAAGAGCTGCTTTGAGCACTGACTGCAGCAATGTGCAGTTGCTGCTCGGAACAGGCTGCTGGTGTCTGATTCGGGCAGTGAAACCCAAGGGCCAAAGAATAGAAAAGGGGTTTAACATGTAAAGATGAAGACGTAGGAGGGAATTTTGCCTAGGTGTGAAAAGAGAAGAGGAACTCACCTGCACAACCAGATCTGAGTTCCCCGAAGGCTGGGAAGGCAGTGTTTGAATCTGAACTGAATCCAGCCAAGGTTCTAGAAAAAGCAATGCTGTGACTTAAATTTCATAGTATGTGTCTGCCCTTGGCTTAGATTTACATGCCTGTGCCTCTGGATGGGCACTCAGAGCTCTGTTGGTTGCAGAGACATTGCCACATAAAATACCTGGACGCACCCAAGTGCTTCTGTTTTGGGGCACAAGTTCCTGTGTATTCCTGGGCTCCTGTGTCTGCTCAGAAGTGCTCTCTAAGCAGCTGCACTCTTGCCTAATCCATCAGGATTCACAGGAAAATGGTGTGTAGAGCTCTAAGGGGGCAGGATTCAATTAGCACAGGAGTTCATCATAACAGTTGGGTTCACATCCACTGGAAAGCAGAAAAGGCCATCTCTTCACTCAGCAATCTTACCTGCAAAGCAGGAGACCCCCCCTGCGGTGTTCTCACAGCCTATTTGTTCTTAGTTTAGTCTCCAGCTGATTGCATGATCCTCTGTAAAATGGCTTTGCTGTCTTTGGATGTCTATTCCTACATCAGACGTAGTCCTCGGCTTCTCTCTCCTCAGCCTTTACCCAAACGCTTTTGTTAACGTTCCTTTTTGCTGCTCCCTTGGTCATGTTTGTGGGAACTTCACCAAGTTTGCTGTTGGAAGTCCTTGACCATGCGCTGCACAGCCTATGAATCTGATTTCAGTTCTTGGAAGAATATGGTAGAGGAAACCCGCTGTGCTTTGGTGGACCAAAGACTTGTTTCCACACTGGCTTTTATGTGCTGCCAATGGGGCAACTGCCAGTAAGAGGCAACTGCTGTTTTAAAGTGTAGCAGGGGAAGAGAGAGTTCACAGTTCTCTGCTCATGATTATTACTGTGTCTTCTGGCATCCCATCTGCAGAAACGGGAATTTTAAAAGAAGGCGAATGCTAGATAACACCCTAAATCTCCTCACCCCTTTGGGAAGCCAGTCAAATCACCTTCCCAAGGCTTCTCCTTGCTACTTTCCCATTTCTGTAGGTAAGAGTCTTCTTGAAGCGTTTATGCCACAAGATTGCACCGGAAGCAAAGCTGCTTGCATCTGGCCCTTTTTTGGTGATGATGCTTTCCAGGATGTGGTCCCATCCTGCCTACAAAGGATCCAGATCGCACTCTCCTCTCTGATCATTTACAATTCATGTAGGACAGAAGTGTTAGGATTGGGGAAGGGGGGGGGGCGGGGTTGTCTTTATGAAGAGCACATTTAAAGTTAAAACAATGACTTTCTCTGGCCATCCATGTGATGCTTAACTTTGCATGATCTGAGATTCACCTTAACTGCTGCATGTCTTTTACTTGCATTTTCAAAGTGCCATTTTAAATGCTGCCTGGACTTGCTCGCCTTTCCTCAAATGCTGCAAGTGAATTCCCTTTAAATAGCAGCTGCTGACACAGCACCTCTGCCTGTATTTAGTGTGATGCCATGGCCAAGATCCAGGCAATGTAGGAGTGGCAGGAGCACAGCCCCATGCTGCCCCTTGGGTATCCCCACAGTCCCCCGCCAGGGCTCGTCTCCTCCCTCTTGCAGAGGATGCAAAGCTTTGGAGGGGCAGCAGCTGGGGATGGGTTGATGGGGTGCAGGAGCAGAGCTGAATGCTTATGGGAGATTTGGAAATGTGCCAGAGCAAGGGGAAGTCCCTAAGCAAATTACCATGCAGGATACGGCACATCCATCTCCACCTTCCTGCCCACGGCTTGTGCTCGGGCACCTGCCCTGTCTCGGGGGGAGCGAGGGCGGGAGAGCCCGGCCCTTGCGAGAAGCAGTCCCACTCCACCACAAGCTGGGTATGTGTGTTTGAGAGGAGAAGGGAGTGTGTGTTTGTGTGTGTGTTGGTTGTCAGCTCTCAGCCCTGCCCTGACATTGTGTCCAGCTGGTGCAGGAGTCAGATGAGGGCAGCCCAGCCTCTCCTTACAGGTTGAGCAGGTAGGAAGGATTAATTTCCTCTTCCGTCTTAGCCACGCGGTCCTGGCCTTACTCCATGCTAGCAGTTCTGCCCAGGACATAGAAATTTGCCAGCACATGCAGTGTCTTTGGGTTGTTTTTCTTTCTTCTTTTTTGTACAGTCCTTAAGAATAGCCTGGATGCCTTTGAGCTGAGACCCTTGTTTCCTAGATTTAGAGGGGAGAAGCAGGATGAAAGGCTATGAAGAGACACCCGTGACTTTCCAGCAAGCTCCAGCTACTTGCCAAACAAGCCTAAATCAATGCAAGAGCCTAGAAGCTCTTTTCATCTTAAGGGCTCATGGAAACAGACATTCAAGACCAGCTAAGTCAGGTGAACGGATGAGGCTGAAGGCTTTAAAGGGCTTGCCATCACCAAGTAAGGTCCTCCTGGTCCTCCAGCATAGCTGCCTTTCCTCCAGACATATGGTGAAGGTGTGTGGGCTGGTTCACGGGGTGTGCTGTGATATGCAACATGTCCACCTGTGCTGATTTAGCAGGTAACACTGCCAGCAAAGTGGGCTTTATCCTGTCCCCATTTGGAAATCGGGGCACCCTGAGTACTTACCCCTACAGGGAACGTCTTGCTAGGACTGTGGGCCTGCTCAGACTAGAAAAACCCATATCAAGCCCTGCTGCTCCGTCAGCAGTACGCTCTTGCCACAGTCTCCATCCACTGGTGTCCTGGGCTTTCCCCATCACTTGTGGGCAGCAGATGCTGACGCTGTGGCTGCCCAGCGGAGGCGGAAACAGTTTTCCCACCCAGCCCAGTTGACTGGGATGTGAAAATGTTCCCAGTCGTCATGAAGGCCCCGCGTTTGCCTCTAGGATACAACGATGCATTACAACTATTACTTCTGAGCAGCCAATGCCCTTTGAGCTCACTCCGTGTTTGTACCAGCATAACCTAAACTGATGAACTCCTCTTATACCCTCCTCCTGCCAGTCAAAATCCTGACAGCGTGCAAAGCTGGGGCCCAAGAATTTCCATTGCTGTGTGCATCAGTAGTATGTGGTGTTTGCCCAGAAGGCTGGTGTAGCTTGCTCCACATGTGGTCCATGATGTAGCTGGTGGGACACCCTACAAGGCAGAGTGATGGAGAAACCAGTGCGTTATGGTCACATTGGAGAGGAGGTTAGTGCACTGGGGAGCAGCATCTGGGTTGCTGCCACAACAGGAGTGTTTTAGGGGATTTGAGCATAGATTTAGGCATTGTCAACGCACAGAAACATGATTTCTGTACAGGATATACAAGTCACTTAAAGCTTTTCCACCTTTTTTAATTAGCTTCTCAATATCATCACGCCACTTGGGACTAAATACTTAAGAGGTGTTCTTCAAGGCTGTACTGTCTTGCTCTGAAAGCACATAATTGTGTAGAAATAATATCCAGGTATTGAGAAAAGGAAAATGCTTGTAGCTATTACTCTGTGTTGTCTCCCAGCTCTGCTTCACCATGCAGTTTGTAGACTGTCCCTGACATTTAAACTGGCCTTGTTTTTTTCCATGCGGGGAACGGAGAGAGCTGGAAGAAGGAAATATGGGAGGGCTGTGAAATACTTTGAGCTGTATCTTGCCAGAGGAGGAACTCCCCAAGTTCAGTGGTCAGTATTTGGTACTGGAAGAGGAAAGTAAAATCCATGTAGTCTTCTTCCACTCCATCCACTCCCAGTATAGGCACACGGTGATGAGTGGGTTCTGGGAGTGGTTTTTGTTTTGTAACAAAAAAACACCTTGTCCATCCAACTTGCTTTTGTCAAATGTTGCAGCCTTTGAGAGGACCAAGACCAATGGAGGCAGAAAGGCGATGTAGGACACATAGCGGTGGCAGCAGCTGCAGGTCCTCACAGTAACTAAAAACCCTCGTCTCTTCTGTCCTAGTTCTGGATACTGCAGGTCAAGAGGAGTTCAGCGCAATGCGGGAGCAGTACATGAGGACTGGAGATGGTTTTCTTATAGTCTACTCGGTGACGGACAAGGCTAGCTTTGAGCACGTGGACCGGTTCCACCAACTGATCCTCAGAGTCAAGGACAGGTGGGTGCCGTGGAGCCAGGCGCTGACCACCCCGCTCCGCCGCTCTGGAGACCGTGCCGTGGGGTGGTTGCACGTCTTGCCCTGCCTTTTGCCTCCTGGGTATCCCAGGGCAAATCCCTGTATGGGGGGTTGTGGACCGACATGTGAGGAATAAGTGTTTTACCTCTTCTAATAAGCACATAATGCTTTCAATATGGAAAAGTTCAGTAGTGCTATGGTGAAGTGAAAATGGGTCTGGAAGGGAGAAACTCCTACCAGAACAGCCTGGCAGAGCAGTGTGAGAAAGGCAGGTCAGACACCTCTGAAGGTAATCAGTTTGGCTGTGAAGAGGGAGGAAGGGTGCTCTGTGCACAGTGCAGGCACTTTGGGAACACCAGCAGAGTCAGCAAGCATTCGGCCCTAATTGTTTAGTGTGTCCTGGCAATATCCTCCTTTCCCTGGTTTCAGCTTACATCAAACAAGCATTAGAAGGTCCTGCATGATTTGGGGCTGTGAACAAGTGTCTTTAAGGGGAAAAAGCCTCAAGTTGGAAGGAACAGGGGTGTAATGCAGTTAATGCATTGTGCTCTGCAACAACCATTTTCAATGAATAAAAACATCTCTGCATGACTGGGGAGAAGGCAAGAGATATCACCCACTCCCCTCCTTGTGCATGCATGGGAGAAGGTAGTGCTGAGAGTTTAAATGTGGTAAGCAAATACGTCCTGACAGAGTGAGGGGGAAGCTGCCCGTTTATCTCTGAGATAACTCCCTCTTCCCATCGCAGTTCAAGAGGTGATGAATCCATCCCCACTGGGTGGGGTGTGAATTAAGCCCTTGTATGTCTGCAGCTTTGAAACACTTAGTTTTTCCATTCATAATGGCTTTTAATTATGGAACTCATCAAGAAAAGCCACCAGAGGGTTTGGGCCTTGTTGCTGGCTTCCTTTCGCAGCTCTGAATAACTTCCTCACAGGAAGGGTGGACTCGTATCATGTGAGGTTCACAGCTGACAGCTCTTCCAGTAAAGCATCCAAAGCAGAGCCCTCAGGAGTGAAAAGTAAAGGAAAATCCACCCTTTGATTGCATCTAAATGAAGAAAAACATCAGTCAGTCAGTCAGAGTCCTGGATCTTGACAGTCTTTTCTTCACTGCCAGCTCAGCTTGGGGCAAATCAAGTCTGTTTCTGAAAGCTGAAGAAGATGGGACAGCGTTTCCTGTAACCTTCCCCAAATCAATGTCGGTTTTATCTAACTTAACTTTGTGAAAATAGGATGCAGTTTTCATTGTTTTGCTCCGGACTGAAACTTTCAGCCCTCCGTACGCCATGCAGACACCGTGGCCGGCGTGTGAGAATCAGGAAGTGAAACCGGCTGGTGAGGTTGTTTTTGTTTCCCCACTCAATGCCACCGAAGCACAGAATGTGAGGAGCTGAACACTTCATCCAAAGCCTGAGCTCGTTCAGTAAATCGCAGCAGTAGGAGCAGCACGAATAAAGAAACTGTCGTGCCAGACCAGCAGGTAGCTGGGAGCAGAGCATCCCCCAGGTTTTCAAGCTGCAGTCACTTTTGGCAATTTAAGATCCGAAGCAATTGCAGGCTGCTGCGTTAGCAGAGCTGTTCAAAGCCTTCCTCCTGTTCCTTTCCATAACCTTTATTACAGTAAAACTTCCAACTGTAGTAGCTTTGTCCAACTAGCAATTGTACAGCTTACAACAGGGAACAAAATCCCCATAGAGTTTTATGCCTGATGTAAACAAGGCAAATGAGATACTGTCCAGATGTAATCCCTTTCTTATCAACGTGCTGCAAGCCAAAAAGGAATCAAATAATCCATGCAAGCAAGTGTTTTGCTCCAGAATGATCAGAGTCAAGATATATCAATGCTTAGGTATTAAAATTAAATCAAAGCCACATTACCAGAATGAATAACTGTAAGACTCATTTAAAATGCAGAGTGCAGTACGGTATTTTTCCAGCCAGAGCAATGGGGCAATGTGCCAGAGAGAAGATGGAGTCCTTATCGTCTTGATGAAAAATGACACAGAAATGTTGTTTGAAAATCCAGAGTTACTCAAGGAAGTGTTTTCTGCAGAAATTAGTACATCCAGCTGCTCCTTACCCCAATAAAATCAGCTCTGTTACAGCAAAGAACACTGGAATCATTTTAGGAGGGTTTAAAGTTAAATATAGGAAAACAATACTGCAATAACTGTCCATTATCAGAAGGGACCTCCTCCCTCCTAGCAGTGGGTAAAGGCCCTGCAGCACAACTTTGCTCTGTGTGTCATGCAGCTATAGGAGCATCCCCATTGCCAGGAACGCCTGTGGCACGAGCTGGCTCAATTCGGTTTAGTCACTGGAGCTACGGTTATTTCTACCAGGGAAGAGCCTGACCCAGACACCTCGTCAGGAGAGCTTTGCACTGGATGTGCTGTGGAGAGATGGGTCTCTTATCAATCAGTGTCCAAAGACAGTCACTTACGTGCTTGGTAAAGAAATACTGGGTATTATTACAGAAGTAGATGGTTTTGGTACAAGAGAATGGTTGTTGATCAGGTTTTTGCTGTAGGATCAGTAGCAGGTAGTAGCATCTAGAAACTTAGCAAGACTCTTCAGTTTCCTCCAGCCTCCTTCCAGCTACCACTGCCAGTCTTTCAATGTGTCTTGGGTTAACATCTGATGGGGGTCTTTGCACCTAGTCATTTTCTCCCCCATGAGATGCCTCACTAAGTGCCAGATCTCCCAGAGTCCGTCTTTTCTTTCTCCACTGTTGCTTTCAGTGGATGAGTCTCCATCAGGACACAAACTGACACCAGTTCCTCCAACAAACCTCATTACCTTGCAGTGACTATCAGCTGCCAAGATATGCAGCTACTGATACTCCTTGACTGTTATGACAGTCTTGTTCTCCTGTTCTAAGATCTGTCTCTCTGTCTCAGTTAATTTCCTGACTAGTTCTGTAGTTCTTTCTTCATCTAGTTGCATCTTCATTCTTCACTATTATCATTGCAAAAACAATGACACTAAGTCCGTGAAGTGCCTGCAAATAATAATGTTTGTCTGCATGCATGCAACTTGTCAAGTAAATTTTTACAATATGAATGTATGTGTAGCACAGTCTGGGGGCTGATGTGTGTTCATTTGGTCTTTCTTTGTATTTCTTTACATGTACGTGGTATGTCTGCAGCTGAAAGTGTTAGATGATGTCAGCATCAAAAAGTGAAACTTATGCTCAGCATTTTTTATTGTAGTCAGCTAATAATTGGATGGTGGTTTTGATTTTTTCCAGAGAGTCCTTTCCAATGATTTTGGTGGCGAACAAAGTTGATCTAATGCATTTACGGAAAATTACAAGAGAACAGGGAAGAGAAATGGCAACAAAACATAATGTAAGTTTGAGGGATTGTTTAATTGGTTGTGGTAAGTCCCATTACATGCATTCAGAATTGGATTCTCTGCTCATTTAGAGCTGAATTAAAGCGTTTCTCTTACAATCGAACGTTTGCAATTACATTTTCGACTACTAGAAAATAGTAGCTATGCAGCTTCTTTTAAATAGGGCCAATTCATAATTGAAACTAGAACCTCTGCTGTGCACCAGTCTGTAGCAAAGCTGTGGCCATCGTGAAGCCATGTGTGCAAGGTTTCTGCAAGTGGTGAGAAACATGAAATGTTCAAAATGAGGGAAGAAAATGCACTTTCCTGAAGTGAAAAGGCGGAGTCAGGCATTAGGAAGTATAACCAGGTGTCTGTAGGAAGTGAGCTTGTTAAAGATAGTGAAGTTACAGGGTTGTTAAGTCTGTATAAATCTGTCCTACCATCTTAGATCTGCATTATTCATGCCGTAGTTTAGCATGAGAAATTGGTCTTGGATGAGTGTAGTTCACATGCTACTCCACTAATCACCTCTAAATGCCAGCAGTCCCGAATACCTAGAGGGAGACAACAACTCCCATGGGAGGAACTGAATGGAAAGGTAAAGGCAAACAAGCCTGAGACCTCTTGGCAGCTTGCTGTGCCTAAACAGCAAGCTGGCCGTGTTTCTAAACAAGCCATGATGGGAGTTTGGCAGGGCAGGTTCACTCCTTCCCCTCCCCAAGGAAGCTCGTTTCTATAGGAGCCAGCACACCTAAACTGCAGCACAACATGTTGCACCCATCTGTATGCACACACTTTGGAAGAGGCAGTGTATGAAAATACCTTATCACAGGCAGTTTTATAAATCTGCCAGCATGCTGGACAAGCACTCTAGGAGGCCCCATCTGGCTGTCAGATTTCGAAGGAGAAGATCGTTTTACACTGAAGGGGAATTGTAGTCATGAAATATTCATGCAGTAGTCCTAATAAAATGTGGCAAGCAAGAATTTTTGGCAAGTGCTCGTCTTTCAACAACCTTCGGCTATTTTCATGTCTGCAAGCACAGCTTAAGGAGAGAGACCATCTGACGACATGAAGTCTATGATTATTCTTCCCCAAACCCGGAGCTCTGATAGCAGCTGGTTTGCCTGATGCTTACTCCAGACCTTTTGTGAGCACTCGCTGACCTTGCTGTGAGCGTGAAGGTGTTGATAGCAGTGTCATGACAACACTTTGTTTACCTGTATTTCCCTGGTTGGTCTCTTAGGCACTGGATTTCTCTAGCCTTTAGGGTTTTTCATTTTGAAACTGGTTTGCTACCAATATGTAGGCTGTTACTAATCTCTTTCGTGATACACTTCCCTCCTCCAGATTCCCTATATAGAAACTAGCGCCAAGGACCCACCTCTAAATGTTGACAAGGCCTTCCATGATCTCGTGAGGGTAATAAGGTAAGCTGCAAACTCTTAACTTGCCCACTGCCCACTGACGGGATGTGCAGGAGTCCTGGCCTGGAGAGCCAGGAACCAGCTTCTGGGGAGCAGGGGCCAGGTGGTTTGGTTAGGGGTGGGAGATTTCTGGGGTTTATTAAACTTTCTTGTCCTGTATCTCCATAGGGATGTTACTAGCACTTAGTTACTCTTGAAGGACATCAGTGCTAAGCAGATTGAGTACTAGCTGTGGCCATAATGAAAATATATCATTCAATAAACAGTATAAATCCTACTATAATGATCAGCTTTAAGAGGCCAGTGTTTAAAGCTCTGGACCAGTAATTTGGTTTTTCATAGCTTTGTTGTCTCAAGTGGCCAGAGGTTAAAAAGGACTGGCAAAAAATTCTACAAAATTTTAATGTTGTGAGTGACTTCTAACATTTTCTGCTCACTAAATGGAAAAAAATAAGCCACTTTGTGTGAGAAACAGCATGACTTAATGGCTAAGCCACAGGTTTCCTCCTCAGACTGCAGAGGTTTGTTCCCAGTTTTGGCATGAGCTGCCTTTGTTCGCCTGGGCGAACCCCTGCTCCAGCTGCCAGCGGGGAGGGACTGCCTTCCAAAATCCCAGCTGCCCTGCAGGAAAAGAGCTGCACGCACATCTCGGCGTCTTGGCTGATAACCTCAAATCTCTCTGAGGAGATTTGTTTTTCTGGCACCAGTTGTCTGCCAGATTTTTCTGGGCCCTCATTTTTCATGTTTTGGGAGGGTGCTGAGCTGAAATCATGCTCCTCCCCGCTATGCAGTCAAAGTGCGTTGCTCGGCAATTAAACCATGAGGCATTTATTCACAGCGTATCTGTACTTGTGAATATCTTAGCTCAGCCTCGAGTCAGCCTCCCATCAAAAGCAGATGGTACTGCCCACTCTTCCCACATGTCTCAAAAGCAGGGGGCAGAAAGTCTTTGGAGAACTACAGAGCTGAGCTGGAAACGTCCCAAGCTATTTCCTAACTATTCTGTAACTCAGCATTAGTTGGCTCGATATTACTTCTGTGTGGCAGCGAGCTCTTACCACCATCTATTCTACTCTGGGGGGAAAAAAAACAGCCAAAATAAAATGGTGAGGCTCTGTTTGCTTTCTGTATGTAACGTGACTCCAGACAAGCTGGAAGGAGCATTGTTAGGAGACAGCACTAAATTCAAGCCCTGAAAATGCACTCCATAACCTCAGAATTAGGTGATGCACCTCAGTTCCCTGAGTAGTCACCATGAAAGTCATTGCCAGCCAGGTGAAACACTCCATGGCGTCAAGGGCACCAGAGATGTTCACAAGAGCTGGAACTCAGGTTAATTCAGCAGAGAGATGCTGTGTGATCTAGCCGGTCATTTCCTACAATGCAGCTTCACTTGGTCTTTGGATATTGCCAACTGTCTGCAGCCATAGGATGGCATCACCCACCAAGTATTGCTTTTCTTTTTTTTTTTTTTAAGTGAGCTTTTCCAAATAAAATGTAAATTTACAGCTCCATAATAACTGTGTCATTCCTGGAGTGCTTTACAAATGTAGAGGCTCCTCAGAGGCAGTGTGAGTTTGCAGGGTGAGGACGCTCGTTCAGGGTTGGCACTGGTTGTGCTCCTCGCACTTGGCTGATGCCCAGTTTATTTAGCATCATGCAAGAAACTGTTGTCTGGAAGTAATCCAGAAAGAAGTAGGGTGATTAAGTCTGCCCAATAGATCTTCTGAATTCCCTGATACCCCTTTTGCGCTGCAGCAGTGTATACACAAGCAGTGTCACAGCAGAAATCTTGAGCAGGCATGGGACGTGGTTTTCTGGATCTCTAAAGCAGTTCCAGAACACTCTGAACAGCTTGCAGCTGCTTAGTGTTTATCCAAATTAACTTTAAAGTATTTTTTTTATTTCAGCTTTCTAGTTTTGAGCTTTAAAGTTTTGTTTTTCATGCCTCCAGCCTTCGTACTCACTGAAAAAAAATAATCTTACTAGTCAAAGCTGAGTTTTTCAGGTGGTTGCAAGCATTTGGGAGCTGAGGCTGTAAGAAAAACACCAACTAAAGCCATAATGATTTGTCCCCCAGCTATGCCTCATCCTGGTCTGGATAACTTGGTCTAAACATTTAGTTTAGTGCCTGGCATATTACATAGCAAAGAGGATGGTTTTGAACTATCTAAACTCTCTGGTTGGTTATTTAGACACTGAATCTACGGAAGCTGCCAGTGTTTGTATGGTTTATCTTACAATAAAATCTAAGTTGACGGGCTGCCTGTTGGGTGTTTGAACTACAAAGCTGCCTTCTGTTGAATTTGCACTGCTGGGGTAGCTGAGTGGCTGCTGCAAACAGGTACAGCTGCAAACAGGCATTTGGGCGATGCCTCATCTTAAATGAAAAGGGAGAAGCCCTCAACACGACATTTTAGAGGTTGCTCACAACCCCCATGGACTGATGGGGGCTGCCGCGGCGCAGTGCAGGAGTGCGCTCAGCCCCGTGTTTCTGGTGGCTGTGACTTCAGACAGCCAGGGACATCTTTCTGGGGTCGGCACACTCTCCATGCTCTGGTGCTCTTCACAACTTCCAGGGGAGGCCAGAGTCCCATCATCAGCAAAGTCTGTTTTTTCATTATTATTTTTTAGCGCCCCCCCCCCCCCCCCCTTCCATAACCAAGTCCATAGCAGTGCAGCTGGCTAAGGGCAATGCCTGCTGAAAGCAGATCTTTCCAGGAGGGTTTATTTCTCTGTGCACTCTGTATCTCTTTCATCTTCTTCCCTAACGTTAGCAGCGGTGTGATGGATGACATTGCATTGCACCCCTATTGCCTAGAGCAGCCTCCTGGCAGGGGAGGAGGCAGCAGTTCACCCGGGGCAACTGGAGGCACGATGCTCTGGCAGGACATATATCCCTGCCGTTAGCCTTAATATTTGCTTATGGCTTCTTTCCTGCTTCCTTAAAAATGCAGGCAGTTGTCTTGTTAGCTGTGTGGCATCAAAAGCCACGTGGTGGTGGAATGGTACATGGAGATATAGATGCAAATATACACATGCACGCCAAGATGTAGTTCTTCTGGATACCCAGGGCTCTGGATGCTGATGTCTGACCCAGCCTTGTGTCTCATCTGTGTATTTCCCTCCCCGTCTCCCGAAACAGGCAACAGATCCCAGAGAAAAGCCAGAAGAAGAAGAAGAAGACCAAATGGCGAGGGGACAGAGCCACGGGCTCCCACAAACTCCAGTGTGTGATTTTGTGACAGGACTGCCTGGGAGTGCCTTGGATGCCTCCCTCCTCCCCCTCTGACCCACCGCCAACCCAGGCGAGGAGCAGCAGCGGCCCCGCCGCCCCCTCGGGCTCCCCACGGCGGCCTGGGGGGGTCCGGACCCCCCCCCCCCCCGGAGCAGGGCTGCGCGTCGGGGGCCGGCGTGGGAGCCGTGCAAACGGGAGGCGGAAGGGATCAGCAGGACCTCGACTCTCAAACATCCCCAGCGCCTTCCAGGGGCCTCCATGATGTTTATTTAAAAAAAAAAAAAAAAGAAAAAAAAGAAAAAAAAAAAAGAAAAAAAAAGTGTTGGTTTTATCTGCAAAATATTTCTCCTTGTGACCCATTTCTGAACAGCCATGAATAGCCCCCCTGTTTGGTACAGTCATCTGTGTATGTGTGGGGGAAGGGAAAGGGCTTTTCTTTCTCTTTTTTTTTTTTTTTTTTTTTTTTTTTTCATCCTCTTCTCCTTTTTCGTTGTTTGCTCAGCGAGTGTTGGGTTGCAGAGAAACACGGCTGGGGTTAGATTTTTTGCACTGAACTCTCTCTTTAGGCAGCAGTGCCAAAACACGACTTCATATGAAAGTGCATAGATTTGGAGGAAGAAAATTAATTCCAGCTGCTCTGGGTGCTCCAGACATTGTGTCAGACTCTGGAGGGCAGCCAGCTCACAGACCATAAACTCCAGTTTAGGAGAGGAGGTTTGAGCTTGGATTATATTTTTTTTTATTACCCTTTGTCAAGAGGTTTTGTTTCTGTTTTGTAATTTGGGGCATGTCAAAGTTAAGACATTTTGTTAACCTGAAAGTATTTAAATTAAAGTAATTTACAAATGGAAGGGTATGTCGTCTTTGAGGGGCAGGGGTGGGGGGGGGAGGAAAGGGAGAGAGGAAGTAAAACCTGAACTGAATTTGTTATCTGGGTGTTGAATTTCTCCCTCATAAATGTGTGTAAAGTGGTGTGATCTAAATCCCTCTATTATTCCTTAACCTTTCCCTGCAAAGCCACTCTTGGGCAGATGAATTGTTTTGCTTTTCCCAGGCTCATCTCACACACACACACAAAATCTGTTTATGGGCTTTGGCTCAATGTTTCTTCATTTCTTCTCCCTCCCTCACTGAGAGTTGGTGACTTGAAAGGAAGAGTTGTTTTGAAAATGATTCAAGTGGGATGTGTCTCTTCATAAGATTACTGTATCTAAAATGTCTCCCTGAAAACAGCAAAGACTAAATATCTTTATGCCTTATGAAAAGGTAAGGTAAAAAGCCTTCAGCCATTCAAGCCACCATCTGTGGCACCAGAAATATGGTTGTGCACATCCTGGAGGGGCCATATTTTCTTTCACACCTTTCCTGGCACTAAGAATTGTGGTGGCAAATTTTTCTTTAATTTAATGGATTGTCATCTGTTGGACTGAATCCATTAGCTCCATTCACACGGTCACCAAACCCCTTTAAAAGTAACAACTTGCTTTTCATCAGCTTGAATCCTGTTCAAATATGGTTTATGGGCATGACTTAAAATATTGGCAGAGTATGAATGCCTGAGATTTATGTGTCTGAGTGCAGAAAATCCTGGTATTGGATATTGAAGACCCGTTCAGGATAGTGGATCATCACAGACTTAGTTGTTTATGTTTGTCTTTGTGACCTATTTGCTACTGGATTTTGTTTCTTGACTCTGCCAGTTGAGCTTGCTGCTGATTATTTTTCGGGTGAGTTGGCTGCTGATTATTTTTCAGGTGAGTGAGGCTAATGAAAGCATTTTCCTAATTTGTCCAGTGTGTCACAGCCAGAAGATGGCAAATGTCTGTGGCTGGCTCAGCAAGCTGCTTACTGTAATGCTGGCTCCACCGCCTCCATCCCCTTTTGTGTGATGACAGATGCTGGGGATGGATTAAGGAGGGAGATATTGGAAAGAAACATCTTTCATGGACTTTTATGTTGGATGTGGGCCATGTGCTCAGTAAAGCTGCAACACCCTGTGTCAACCAAGATCTGGCTCCAGATCATTGCAGCATTTCTCCCACTATATCGTTTCCTTGTTGGCTGAACTGTGGTGACCAAAACCATATGGGTCAACTCCTGGCTCTTGAGAGTTGCCACTATCTTCTGTGGGTAAAGTGCTCCCTGTGGGCATCTCATTTGTTCTGCTTTCAAAACCTCTATTAAATCAGAAGGTGTCTGATATTTGCAACCAACCCAATTTGCTGTAACCCCCATTACCACTTTCCTGCCACAATCCCTGTCTAGCATGACTACTGGCTTAATTTTTTTCAATTATACACAACTAATGCTATGGGATCCCACATGCAAGATGATGGCATTTTCAGGTAGTCCTGTTAATACCTTGTAGGGCCCTTCTACGTAAAAATAACCTGATATCTGCTGAAATCTCTCATTATTTTTATCCAAACCCTTGGGAAAACTTCCCTGAAAACAGCGTGTTTGTATCTTGAGTCACATCTGCTGGGTACTCAGCACTGCGTGTGAGAAATTATCTGCTTCTTCTGAAGCATCTTAATTGTTTCTTTAGCTTCTTTAGCAACTAACAGCTATTGCAGAATAATAGGGGGAGTGGAAAGGAACAGATTGACAACTGAATATGGATAGCGGGAAATGGGGAAAGCATGCCCATTTTCTTCTGTGTTCGTCAACTTGTTCATAGCAAGGAGTGTTTTCCAACAGGGATCACATCTCTTAGTTTAGGGTGCTTAAAATAGTGAGGTATACAAAACCTACTGCCATCTAACTCACCCTTTCATATTCAGGGCTGTTAGGAAGCTGAGAGCTCCTTCCCTGCTATACACAGCACCTCGAGACCGAGGTTGTACTTACACTACGGAAAGCACCAGTTGTGCTGGGGGGTGGCTTATTTTTTATTTCTATGGAGCATCCAGTGGTAGGGACTTTTTTGCTGTTGTCAGAGACAGTCTGCAGAAGGGTCCTGTAAAGGTGTGCTTGGGGCTCATTTTCTAAAGAGCTGATGGTCTAAATGAGCTAACGTCATCTTCAGCCCCAGGGTAAATCTGCATTCACTTGTCTCAGAGCAATCTGGTTCTTCTTCTAAACAGGAATTTAGAAGGTGGAGCTGGCCATAGCCTTACCTTGTTTTCAATATACGCTTTCAAACAAAATGAAAAGAGAAGGGAGGTTAAACCTTGCAGATGTACTTTTATTTGGTAACCAAATGGCCTCCTTTTTCATTTTAGACACTGAATAATTTGTAAAACAAAAAAATTCCTCAGTTAAGTTTTAGCTTTGTAAAGGTGTAATCACCTTCCTGACCTGGGACCTTATCCCAGCTTTACCAGTGCCTTCAGGTAAATTGTGTTGCTTGTTCCTCCTTTAGTTCCTTCTGCCTGTAAAGCAGACACTGCCTTGTTATCTTACCAGCTTTTGAGGTGTATGGCATTTATTGTACAAACAAAGTTGTCTGATTGTCTACCTTTGCCTCTCATTTAAGGAAAAGGGCGGGTATGAAGGAAAACTACCTGCCTGAAAATAAATGCATTTTCCTCTGTCATGAGCAGAGATGTTAATTGTCCCTCTCTGCCTGCCAATTCTAAATGGAACAAAAGCCTGGTAACAAAAAAACAACAACAACAAAAAAAAAACCACAACAAAATACCCCAACACCTGTGAAGGCCTGCATGTGGTGGGCTATTTAAAAAAACTTTCTTGGCTGTCTCAGCCAAGGCCAGTGCTATCATGGGCAAAGGTGCTCAATGACAGTCTGGGTATGACTGAGTAAACCATGTTCAGATGATGGTGCTCAGCAGAAAAACACTAGAGATGGTGAACAAGACAAGCAAGAGCTCAACAAGGGGCTGAAATTGCTTGGTTTGGATCAGATGGTTCAGTTTAACAAGAGGCCATTGCAGTATGTTGCTCTGTTCCTTAATCTGTCATAATTACTTTTGGCTGGCTCTTTAAACCTACAGCTGTACTAGAATTTGTAAATCAGGATAGGCTGAGGGTTTTAGACATACGTGATGTGTCTCGTCTCGAGAGGAAATGAGCATTATTAGGCATGGAGAGGACAGCATTGTAATACTGGATCAGAGTTTTTGGTTTTTTGGGGTTTTTTGTTTTGTTTTGTTTTTTTTTTTTTGCTTGTTACCATCCTAAGGCCAAAACAAACTGCCTAGAGCCTTGTTCAGATCCTGTTATTTTAAGGGATGGTTGCTAAATGTTGCTGAAGTGCTTGGGCAGGAGGTGATTCCCACCCTGCCCCCCAAGCTCTGCTAAAAGTAGAATATAATGAGGAATATAGAATATAAGAGTGTTTTAAGAGACACAGCATGTGGACTATTCCAGATGTCAGTGTTCAGATATGTATTTACTAATGAGAGGGAGAGATGGCGTGAGAGAATTTGGGCATTAGAGAAATAGCTGCCACATCAACATGTGTACCTGAGACTAGACAGAAAAGCTCTGTGTCTGGAAATCCAAGTTCTGTGAGTTGGGCTTCAGTGGCCAATCTATCTGCTGTAGGTTGGGCAGAAAGGAGAAGCTTTAGCGTGCATATGAAGTACTGTATTACAGCTAGACAGCAAGCACTACAGTAAAAAAGGAGATGAAGGATGCTGCAGCGTGGGGAGTGTTGAAGTTCTTGGTCACTGCTCCCTGCGTTGGGGCCAGTGATCAAAGAGGCTCAAATCTGTGTCTTGCATATATGTATTTAATGCCATCTGAGATGCCTTGGGGTATCCAGGACATTTGCCTGAGAGTTTCATGTGTAACACAAGACCCATGGGAGATCTGTGCCCTGCCAGAGAAACATCTAGCAGCCAGGTAAGATTCACCTCAATATCTAAAATGGCTCCAGATGTGTACCTTCAGGCAGCTAGCTGAGCAGCAAGTTGGTGGTTCAAGAGCTCTTTCCTATTTCACAGCAGCACTCTGAAAAAAGGCTGTGGATATTTCAACTGTCTGTGGATATTCTAGATCTGCAAAGAAATCTCACCTGTTTTTTAGGGACTCACCGATGCATCAAAACAAGTCTGAAGTAGAAGTCACAAATTTTGAGAAATGTATTAATTGCATCTTGCACCCTAAGCGATCTCATGAATATCACTTGCACAATTATGTTGTAAATAATTCAATATTTGATTATCGGGGATTCCATCAATATTATGCAGGGGTTTTGCTTCTTTTTCTCTTGAATGCAAGGGGAATAAATATTTCATAGACAATCTCACAGACACAGTTTCTGGGATGACATGGGACTTGCTTGCAGCAGAACAGATGAGGGAGATGACGCTGCATGTGCTGGATCCCATGATGGGGAGAGACAAGGAGCAGGAGCAGCAGCACGGAGGCAGGCTCTGGTTTGGGGGCTCTTTCCCACCAGCGTGGCAAATCTCTCCAGCTCCAAGAAGTCACACATAAGTGGCCAGCTGATCTGGCAGGCCAAGACTTCCCAAAGCAGGAGAAACATGTGGGCGCTGTGTCACTGCTGTGTGCAGTGCCGAAGGGGGGGGGCTGGGGGAGGAAGGCTCACGCTCAGCATGTGAGACCTGCCAGGGCGGTGAGCGCGGGGGTTAGTGCTCACGACAGTGATGGGGATATCCAGCAGTGCTGAGTGTGGAGTAGAGACAGGCCAAATCACCTAATCCTTCTGGCAGTTTGGGGACAGCTTTTTTAATTTCTTTTGATATGAGGGTTCCCTTTGCCAAATCCTAGGGCACCAGCATCATGCCAAGCCCAACACAACAGTTTGACTTGCCGCAAGTGTTACTACTTCTCTGGTTTCCATCCCTCCTCCCAGGCCTCTTCTGCAGAGCAGGGCATGTACAACATAGTCTGAGAGCTCAGACTGGGCATGTGGTCACGTCCAGGAGCCAAGGAGGAGGGACCCAGACAAAATCCTGGATTTGCTCAACAAGAGAGCAGGCACAAGAGGAGGAAGAAGGAGCTTTGTGAATTTAGGAGCCTGTTCTACAAAGCCAAATCCTCTGCAAATCCGGGTAAGAGACACTGTACAGTCTGTGATTAAGACAATCTCTCCTGAGAAGTCAGCCCAGCTGAACAAGTCACGAGCTGGTCCTTGGACGGCCACACACAGAGGTGGTTATCGTGTCGCTTCTGTGTCAGCAGCTCCTCTTGACTACAGTAGTCAAGCCCAACCAGCCCAAGACCCAGTCAGGTATTTGGCACACCTCTTTGCATCTCAATAGCCAACCTCCCCTTAAAGCAGGAGCCCTGGTGCTGGGAACCTGCTGAAAGGTCTGGGCACATGCTTATGGGGCAGGGGTTTCTTTTCTGCAAGCTCCATAAGAGCCGTGTTTCAAACAACAGTGCCCAGGATGCGAGCCGACAAAAAGCAGGAAATCTGAAGTGAAGGCTGATGCGCTGGGCTCTGCTCGCACAATTGTGAAGGTCGAACAAAGCACAATGGTGTGAGCTGGGGACAGGGTGCTGCTCGCCCTCCCCCCGGGAGCTTCCTGCCCTGCCCTGCCCTCATCCCCGTCTCCAAACCTTCACAAGAGCTTAAGCCGGTTTCTGGCACTGCATTTCCCACAGAGCTGGTCACAGAGTTTCATTCCCACGTTTTTTTGCTTGTCTTGGTGAAGTCCCTTTGTCTCCTCCAGCACCCCTTGACCAGAAGAGTTAGATTGCTAATGGGGGGGTGTTTAGGCAGTCTGGCAGAAGGTGATTCGTGGGGAAGAGGAGATGAAGCAGGAGATGGGGAAAGCAAAGCAGTCACACCACCAGCATAAAATACTTAAAGTCAGAAGTGGCACTCTGATAGGGTTTTGGTGGTTTTACTCTATCATATAACAATTATTCTGGAAAAATTCACACAATACCTGCTGCTGAAAGAATAGAGAAGTAGCATTAATGATTTTTCCTTTCAGGATCTTAAAGAATTCAGGAATCAGTCCAATCACTTTGCAGTCACGACACTCAGAGGTGACAGATCTTGTTCTGTAGGCTGCAGGAATGAGAGTGCAGAGATCTGAAGCATGGAGAAAGAAAGAGCTGAAATTGGTGAGATGCCCAAACTCCTAGCACTGCTGGGACTTGTGCTTGATTTGCTTCATGCTGTGAAACTACAGTTAGCATAGACTTAACTGAAGATAAATATTAAATGCTGAAAGAAGAGGTCTAAGGCCAGTTATCTGGAGAGGTTCAGTCCCTGATAAAAACTGTAAATATCTACTAGATATAGGCTGCTTCCAGAAGTGGCATATTTCCCAGTATTTTCAACCAATTTTTTTCCCTCAACAATCCATCACCATCCTAATTTGGGATTCACCTTACCATATCATAGAGATAAATTAAAAATGGAAAATGTCACAAGTTCTATTTCATTTAGGAAAAAAAAATACTCTCTGTAAAATGCCTTTGGAGTTATTTACATGACTGCTTTTGTTTTTCTTACAGAACAGAAGCTTGAATCCTGCTTGTCCCATGGAGTGCCCAATAGCAGTGGCTGTATCAGCGGTGGGCTGCCCTAGGAGAACAAACCTGTGAGCACCAAGCATAACCTGTGTGAGCCCACAGCTCGGTTGCTGTTTCATTTCCAAGGGGCAGAGGCTAATGCTTACTTTTAAAATGACAAGTCCTCTGGCAATGTTGTCCTAAGGCAACAACAAAGAAATGGTGCTATCTAATGCCTGTGTGGCTGTTCATCTCAGCATCCAGAGGACCTTCAGAACTGGCCATATAATGTTACTGATGCCTGTGCTGAATAAACTAGTTAGTTCTGCTTCTTCAGCCAGAGTTAGCATCAGCCTGACCAATGCTACAGGGAGGACAGTTGCCTATATGTTTCTTATGTTTTACTGCCAGCTAATGTCAAACTGCAGGCTTATTCAGCCCTAGCAGTGGTCTCAGTTGGGTTTCCTCTTGCTGTGACCAGTATAGGACATGTAGCATTGAAAAATCATTGGAGGGCCAGTTTGGCTATAGCACAGCATCTTTTACTGCCCAGCTGCCTCTTCTCTGTAACAGCCTTTTACCACAGGCTCTGTAAAGGTGGGACAGAGCTGCTACTCCTCCCTGGAGTGAGGCTGGTGCATTGAATTTGATGGTGTGGACTTGGGTTTGTGTCTATAGCATGGAGCAGCTTCAAAGACAGGGTCAAATTCATTGCCAACCTGTAAGACCCCTAAGCGGGTCTCAGCATCTCTTTGGGACAATTTGGCTGTTTCCCAGAAATTATTCCCCTGCGTTGACCAGCTGTGGACAGGAACAGTTTGTCTGTGTTTTCACATGGTATCAGGATTAGGTGTTTTCCATAGAGATTAGACCCCCAGGAGAGCATTTGTGATGAGAGATAGCCCTACCCATTGTGTGGACTGGCCCTGTCCCAGCAGTCTCCGTCGGTCCCACCTGCCCCTTGTGACAGGGTCCAGCAGCAAACGCAGACAGGGTGGGTGGCACAGGGTCCTTTGGACACAGCCAGCCCTATGGCATCCAGTGTGACTGGGGAGATCCATACGCCCTCGGGACCCCTTCACATGTGTGCAGGGTAGGTACTGCCAGCAGGACAGCCAGATGCCGGGCCCCTCTGGGAACCCACTGGGGGTTTTGGTGAGGGCATACTGGGCTTTTCCAGATCCTTCCTGTCCCCTTCTCTGGCCTACTGGTGCAGAAAATAACCCAAAGAACAACTAAAGAGCAAAAAAAGCTTCTCTAACACATTAGTTCTCTGTGTGCCTTCCCAGTGAAGGTTGGGAGTAAAACTGCCCCAAAAACAATGGTGAAAAAATTGCTGAGCGGGGGTAGGGGAGAGTGTAAAAGGGAAACTAAGCAATCTGCACTTGCGTTAGTTGTAGATGTTTTTTATTATTACTATTATTGGCTATTCAAACACTAACCCAAAAAAAGAAAAGGAGAAGTGGAGGTGGCAGCCTCAAATCAAACAGAAGATTTCAAACAGTTCACAAACTTTTTCCAAATATATTAATCTTCCAGACTCTTTAGCTTGTTAGTTAGACTTAAACAATCACGACCTAGTACTTACTGAGTAACTAAAATCCTTTGAGAGTTCACATTTATACGCCAGGAGATCATTGTAAAACAAAAGGCTGAAAAAATCCCATTTGGATGTGAATATTTAATATGGCTGTTTGGAAAACTGCTGCACTGACATTAATTTGGGCAGATAATCAAATAAGTATTAAAACACACAATTATGCAGAGATAAAATTAGAATAGGAAAAAGCTCTAAGGTAAGCCAAAGGAAAATAGTTTATAAAGACCATTTGACCATCGCCTTTCAAACACAACTGGAACAAAACACTGCAGTTGTTAATTTATATTCAGGATTATAGATCAGTGACCACACCAATAGTACCTGGTATGTAAATACAGGATGGAAGTTGGGTTTGTTCCTCAGAGACCCACTCCAGAGCTTGTGAATGTTAACTTTCTGTTAAGTCAAACAGGCTTTGGATCAGGCTCCATCACCTTCTGATGAGGGAGTCCCACAATTCCTTTAATCGGCAGCTTGCAGGAGAAGCAGAAGTGAAACATATTGCAAAAACCAAGCTCCAACAGGAGTTCTGTTCAATTATGTCTTAACATTAAACTGTAGCTAATGTGCTTTTACCAGATGTCCTGATGAAATACTATTAAGAGCTGGTGCATTGCATTAATTAAAGTGAAATTTCATAATGAATTCTTTTTGCAAGGCAGCAGGGATGAATCAGTGACCTACATAACCTCCCTTCCCTTCGAAATAGCTTTCTGAACTAATGAAATGAATCCCCCTGGTTGTGGCAGGAGAGCAGAGGGAGCTGCGCTTTGCATCCCAGCTACATGCTGCGAGACGAAAAAATCCGGGCACTCTCCACAGAGATTATGGCTTGCCTTTCATTGTGTCTAGCAACAAGAGGGAACTTTCAGAGGCAGGAGGACTCTCCATTAAGGGCACCTTGCATAACGGGAGGCTTTTGAAAGCTCCATTAAAATTCTTGGACAGTGCCCTCGCAGAGAAGCCAAGGGATAAGCTGGCTGACCTCCTACCTTATAAACCGGCATGAACACACAGACAGTTAAACGCACATTCATTTGGGCGTAAGAGGTTTAGGGTATGTCATTAAAATATAATCCACAATGCACAACAAACATACACACAGCTGGCAGACTCAAACCCATTTTTGCAAGTGTGTTAGGAGAGAAGCTGGAGAATAAGCGCTACACAGCTTGTGTACGTGGGGAGAGGACAGGAGGAAGGGAGACCTCTGTTCCCAGGCATATGTTTTTAAAAGAGAAAATATGCCTATGAATTCTGATTATGCCTGTGTTAGTACATTTTTATCCATGCTGGTTTGAGATTAAAAGTGATTTATGATGTTCCTAAATCTCAGCAGTAGTCTACATTTCACTAAGCCATTGCAGTGCAATCAAAGCAGTGCCTGTACCAATGCCGGATTGTGCCAGCGAGTCCTAATTGACTGAAAGATAATGGTGTCATTAAAGTCTCTTGCCCCTGTGAGCCTTGTGCTCCTCGACAGAAAAGATGCTTTTATTGTTGGTTTCAAAGGAGCCCTCAGTCACTGCTAAAGCACATTGTCCATTTAGAAGTACTGGGAGGCTGTATTCTGTAGCTGCTTTATTTCTCTGGTTTTCCCTTCTTACGCAGTGGTCTGAGGAGAGCAATGGAGGGAAATGCAGAAAAAATGTTGACTTTTCATCAAGAAAGCCAGAATATAAATCAGATATTATTCAGCTAGACACCATGAGGGGAAGAAGTGGCTAAGACCTTGCACTGGTTAGGCTTCTAGCAATAGTAATGGAGAGTGCTTCTGTGAAAGGAGACACACTCCACAAAGAAATGCCAGCTTCACCAATAATTTTCAATTCAGTAATCATTTTGACAGAAAATCTGTGACCAGCTTCTTTATTCATACAAAAGGCACATGGCTCTTCAATTATGCCTTAATTCATAGCCATCCTTCTTACTGGACAATTTCAATTAAGAAATTACCTCTCCCTAAAACATTCAATTCTGCTACATAATTTATACCTGTCTTCATCTGGTAACATTTTTCTAAAAGGCAGAAAGACACTTATGCAGGTGATTTGATCACTTGTCAGTTTATGGGTGTGAGTTTTTTTAAACAGAAGTTTATCTTTATTTACCTACACTCTGAACCTTGCTAGTTCTTGTGCTTCAAGAATCACGTTTCTGTTCTCTTTGAACAGTGCCCTGCTCAGTTAAGGAGCCCGTCTTCACTGGGGTTAGCAATACAAGACCTCATAAAAATGACAGTGGCATGCAGAGGTAGCCTATTAACAAGCATTCTGTGCATTTTTGTCACACAAAGCTGAACAGAGATGTATTTAATCTCTAAGACCTAGGACAAGTAATATCTGCTGAGTACAGCAAGAGGCTTGGTTTGCAGAGGGGCTGTAGTCCATCTGACCTGCTACCCTCATAAAACCATTGCAGTTAAATGTACACTCAGTTATGATTAAGAGACTTATGGCAGGTCATTACAACATTATCCAGAGTGCTCACTAAATGCATTCATTATAGAGAAAATGCTTTGCATTGATGCTGCAGGGTACTTTCAAGCAGAGCATTTGTCCTTTGCAGCTTACAAGAGTAAACCGGCTCTCCACAAATCAGCACTGAGATCATTTTTCCTTTCATATTTTCCTTCTCCTTATCTGCCTTACATTCTCTTAGCTGTTGCCTTCACTCCTCCATCACTGCCTCCATCCTTCCTCCATATTATCCCCCTTAGTTGGTATAAGAGCCTTCATTGCCTCATATTTCTGGAGCATTCCCTGTTGTAGTTTTTGCTACTGACTCTCCATCTGTTTAAGACTTACTGACATTTAATGTTTTTTCTTTGCTGAAGTCTTTTTGGATGTAGGATCTAAAATGTAGTCCTGCTGCTCAGGGCTGTGCCTGTAAAGTGGCACAGGAGCAGGGGCTGCCTCTGAACAAAGAGGAGTCTCAGTCAGTTGGATGAGTAGAGGGACCTTATAGGTGAAGGGGAGGCAGTAATTAGACAAAGAAGAGCTTAACACTACTTGCCTGGAATGTGAGTGGGAGAGATAGATTGTTTAAACCCCAGAAACAAATTTGGAGACCCCCTCCCATGCATATCATGCAGCAGCCTGCAAGGCTGGAGGGTCCTAGCAAGCCAAAGGGGCTCATCCACAACCACCCTGGAGAGCCCAGGGCAGCAGTGTGGGCAGCTCTCCCCAGCCTCCCGCACCCCCCTCGTGCACACCAGACCCTGCCAGCGACTCGCTCTGATGCCCAAACTCTGCAAAATGTGAGGTCAGACCTTAATCCAGCACATTCAAAACAGATACTGGTTTACTTGTTTTTATAAAGGACCAGAGCACAAATGGCAGTAAATCCATGAGCCTTTTGGTTTAATCCCATTCCAGACACAAAAAAGAAAACTCTGCCTGACAGGCACAAGCTGTCTGGGAAGAGTCAGCTCTTCCTATGTTTCCCTAACTATAATTTTACTCAGTCATGTGCTGTCATCCTCCAGTCCTCCTCGAGTGTCACTTGAAAAAAATAATCTGTTGTCAATTATAATGACAATACATTGAAGATGGCTTACAGCAGAGAACGGTGCTTTATAGCATCCGGCTGTGACAAATCTGGGTTGGGAGAGAACATTGTGTGTGTCCTAGAGATTATAGCTTTTAAAATAAAACTCTCATTCTTGTTCCCTGGGGCTTTTTAATGAATTGCCACATGCAACAATGCCTTAAAAGGAAGCATAGGTGATTACTCGTCTGACTGCAGATCGCTCAGTATTTACAAAATAAAAGAAGCGCCAGCACCCTGAAAACCGTAAACCTACTTGAAGAGCTCTACTGATGCTAAGGATAGTCCTCACTTTAAACTCAATGAAGTAGTAGTGACCAAAGGAGCAAAAACTTTCAGAGAGTTGGCATGTCTTACTATGGTTAACCTTACTCAGAGGGATAATACACCCACCTCTGAGCCATGTACCGGTTGCACGTCACACAGCCTGATGGCAGTAGGTGCCAGACAGATCCCAGTGTGATAAAGGGAAATCATGTTTTACACTGCTGACAAGAGCTAAAACAAGGCCAGGAGCAGCAGTCCTGCTGGAATGAGCTAGAGAGAAGTGGTTCTTGTTGGACCATGTGGATATGGTCCAGTAAGGGTTACGGGTCTTGGTCCTAGGGCCAGGGATGTCCTGTCCTATCCAGACATCTGCTTGAACACATAAGCACTATGGCTTTTCCCGTTTGGATAGATGTGCTGGTCATGGCATTTAACTTTCTGTTTGGCTTAGGTGTGCAAGTGAAGAGTCCAAACTACCATGGCTCCCTCTGCAGTTGCTGGATGAGATGGGCTCCTCTCCCATGTAATACAGGCTCTGCTGCGGATCACGCTGCAGGAAAGCCTGCCTCTCTCCAGTGATTATACAAGGGCCTCTGGAGAACACAGTCCTACATTAGACACCTCATTTAAATGCCTCTGTTTGGGTTGTACAAATTCTCACCATGGTACTAAGTACTAGTGGAGACCTCCGGCTCTCCTGTCCACCTTAACCACCCTTCCATGCCCATGCAATCACCCTAGACCCTTGGGTCCAAACGTATGTTTTAAAGCATCCTGAGCTGGATTGCTCAGAGTAGCCTCTGTACATGTGGAAGAAGGCTAATGCATCCCAATGCATCAGACTTGCTGCGCATGGGACACAGTGTCCCTCTGCATTTGCCCAGGATTTCTGGATGTCCAGAGCCCAGCTGGAAGATATCCAGATATCCACTAGCTCATTGCCTGTGTCGCTGTGGAGCTGGCAGGTCCTCATGTTTCCTCCATGCCCACCCCGCATTCATCTTCTCTTGCTCCTGGGCTTGGCGGCTTTCAGGGTAAATCTGGGTCAATGTCTTTCCATAGGATTTCCGTTCCCTTCCTGCTGTGGCTGGCAGGAGGGGATGTGCCAGGACAGTACTGAAGGGCCATTGATTGATGAGGAAGGACAGGCAGGGAATGAGGGTTTTTGGTTTAACTATGTCAAAGCTGTGCACAAATGCACAGACTCACAGACTGGCATTGCTAGCAAATATCAGTAAAACTCAGAAGCTGATGAAAGAAAATTGCAAAGATCCATTTTAATCAGTGGGAAATTCAGTGTTTGGCTTTCTACTGTGGCTAAAAGCTAAACAGGTTTTCATAATTTTAAGCCATTATTCCTAATATATGTAACAACCTAAGTTTAAAACCATAGTTAGACCAATGCAACTCTGACTGTTTGAAAGCCCACAGAAAAAAAATGTCTCAGCCCTATTTCGGTAAATGTGCAGGAGGATCAGTATGAGTAAAAGATCTTGTTAGTTCTTTCATGCTTTGCTCTTAGTAATTGGTTGATATTTTGAGGATGGAATAATCTGTTGAAGTTGCTTTCTGTAGCATGTGCTGCTAACCCTCTTCTTTTTTTTTCTTTCAGAAGATCCTTTTGAAATTAGACACAGCTTCTGGAATGAACCCAGACACTGCTTTTCAAGCCAGAAGCATTTGTATAAGCATCATCAATCATGCCACTGGCTCTTATTGCTACTGTATATTCACTTTCTACCTGGTTTGAATTCCTAATTGGCCCTGCTGTGCAACTTAAATCCCTGAAGAAAGTGGTGGAAGGGAGGTGGGGGAAAGTATGATATCCCCAGCTGGGATCAGGAGGGTTTCTTGCAAATCAAACTGATAAAGTCCATTTCCTGGAGAAAATAGACAAGAAGCAGTTGGTAACAGGGTGAGTAAGAGTCGGGTGCGATGGGGTATGATGTACGAAAGTATGTACAACTGGCTCGATTATCATCAGAGCAGTTGGCCTGGCAGCTGCTTATATCATGTGTTTCAGGCTCGTGTACTGTAACGCAAGTCATTTGGACAGGAACAGAGCAGATAATTCAAGAGACGGGGCTGTTTTTCTGATTTAAGTACAGAAGAAGCTCTGAAAAACAGCAAGTGATTTTCTGCACCGTCTATAACAGGATTTCTCTTTCCCTGCCTAGGAAACCAGTGATACTCTCCCTGTCCTCTAGCTCGCATTCATAGCCAACTCTTTGTTACTATAAGGTTCTCTCAAGCTGCCTAAAGTGATGTTAAGTGGGTGGGAGAACCCCCATGGGCTGGCGACCCAGGGCATGGTGATGGGTCTGGGCTGTGCCAGGGAAGGGGCTGCCCCCTCCATGCAGCAATGATGGATCAGACCCCTGCACAGCTTCAGCTACAGCTAACACAAAGGCAGGTTGGAACTACCTCTCCATCTCAGGTGTAGAGTAAGCATGAATGGGAGCTCCATTCACATCTAGTACATTTATTTCATTGCTTTGTACCCCATACTGTCCCCCACCTTATTCCCATTAAGCACTCACACATGCTGCTGAAAGCCAGGGCAGCTGTAGTCATCTATCAAAGCCTGTCAGCTTGAGAGCATAGGCTCTTCCCATTAATTAAGCAAATGTAATGTGATTAGCTAAGGCTGTAAATGTTTCTAGGCCCACTTAGAAAGCTACAAAACACTGAACATCACAGCTTCTCATTTCTGTGCACTTGTGCTATCTGAGATGCTCCTTTGGGGCTGCGATTTTTGCTCTTAAATTTCCGTGTATAAGAGAAAATAGGAAGATATAATAGAAAGCATTAGGAATGGGTCATATATTGTGGTTTTTAAATTGCTGTTTGAATTACAGGAGTCTGAAGAAGAAATTAATTTCTATATTTTTAAAAAACTCTTCTGCCTATACCTTTTTTTAAACTGGTGTAACAAGAACTGCTGAAAGCTGAAATTTTGGTAAGAATATATACCTCATTTAAGATTTCTACCTGCTTTGATGAAAAATATGTATTACTTAGAAATTAACGATCAAAACTGGTCTGCTTTAGGCTGTCTACTTGAAAGCAAATGGAACAGCCATTGGGAAGTTGTATGTAGAATAAGAAAATTCTTAAAGTCAATTTGTGTGCTATGAACAAGATCCACTTAAGGACTTAAGCCTAAAGTGGGACAGAGGTGCCTAAATCTAACACTGTCATGCTGAAAAACCCCTGTGCAGCTTTGGACAGACTTTCGGTGCCTGTAAACTCTAAAGGTATCTCCCTGTTTAGAGCTTCCCAGATGTTTACAGTTGGTGGAATCTCTGGGTCTCAGAAGTGCTCCCATCCTGTCCAGGCTGAGCCGCTCAGCATATCACATGCATCTACAGCTCTCTGGGATCCAGAAATTTAGCATTCCTTTCCCTAAACCCCTGCAGTGGCTCAGCCGGGTAGGCATACACTAAGAATACCTCCGACAAAATGGTTGTGCCTACACAGGCAGCTTAGGCCACTCTCCAGCTCCTGAAAGGACTTTCTAGCAGCTTGCATCCACACATGGTTTGCAGCAAGTTAAGCCCAGTGCCTGATGTCTTGCCCTCTGCGGGTTCTGCGCCAGCACTTGAGATCAAAGTCTTGGCACATCACATACCTTCATCTGGATGTAAAAAATAGCCAGGACTCAAATCGTGAGAGTCATTTCCTGAAGCCATATTAATTTAAATGAACCATTCTACCAAGACTCGACATCCTCTGTGCAATCTTTTAGATGACCCAAATTTCCAACTTTGTTTCTAGAAACTTGCTGGGGCTTTTTCTCCATGAGAGAGGAGGAAGATACTGTCACGACAGGCAAGGCAAAGGCAAGGATGTATGGCTGGTAAGTTCCTCTCTTGCAAGGCAAAAAGCTTTAGGGAGCCTGGGGTAAGAAAGTGCTCCCTGCTCACTGCTCTCAGAAATGTCTGAAGGGACACAGGGAGGAAGATGCTACTGGAAAGCACTTTAAACTCCCTCCCTGAAATGGGACAGCACTGCAGATAGATGCTGCTCTCAGCAGGCAGAAGGAAAGGGCCAACAGATGGCACGTGGGAGGAGGTTCGGCAGTATCACCTCACAGTCCGGTGCTCTCTGAGGGCTTGGTACTCTGACTGCCCCAACCCCTTCTCAGGGAGCACTTCTCACTGCTGAGGTAGAAATGGAAGGGGGGAGAGGACTGTTGCTACAGCTATCCCCTCATCTAGATGAATGTGTGATTAGACGTGAAGTTTGCCCTTACGGTAGGTCTGTGGTGCTTGAGACCAAGACTGGGCTCAAGCCCAATCACTGTTGAGACCTGTTTGTACAGGTGGAGACAAAAACCACACATGGGCCTTTCTCTTATAACACGCAGTCACAGCTGCTGGAAGGGCAGCAGCAACGCCACATTTTGCATAGTTTCCTAGTGCTGGGATCATCAAGAAGCAGGAAGCCAAGTGTTAATTCACTCGTTGGCTGAAGGAGATTCAAAGATCTCTCTCATCAAGACAGTGTCTCACCGCAGGCTAGTATGAGTTTTTGAGTGGAGAAATTCCCTGTCCTGGACCAAAAGCAGACAAAAGGACTGTCAGACCTACACAGCCAAGCAGCACTTGCAGAGTAGAATGTAATGCTGGAGCTTCATGTTTGGGGCCTTCACCTGGCTGTTAGTGTATTTGAGAGTAAACAGATCTGTTGAAACACTGCAGCATCTCCTAGTAATTGCTGCAGATGTTTCAAACCCACCTAAGGGGCACAGGTTATCTCTTTTTATGCAGTTAGACCCAAGCCATCAAAGGTGATTCCAATGACTGTAAGGTACCTAAACATCTCCAGGAGCCTATGACTTACTAGCTTTCAAGGAAGACCATCCTGATTTCTGAGGGTACATCAGCACTGAAAGAGACATGGGGAAACCAAAGTGGCATTCTGACAAGCTCTTAGGTACACAGGCCTTGTGAAAACCACAGGAGCCTAATGCATGGGTACTCTGAAACTCTATTCTGTGTCCCTCTGTTTCTCCAGGCAAGATCCTCTGTAGCATCTCAATGCTTTTTTCAATCAGTGGTGGTTAGATGGCTGAATGCTTTCAGAAATCTGGCCTCTACCTTTTTCAGAAATGTGAATTTTTCCTTACAACTCATGCTATTGAGGTGTAGCCTCTACTAATAATAGCGGAACCTACATATTTTACTCAGAGGACCCAAGGAGCCTTTTTCATTACCTCAGTTTAATGCTGGCATTCGGTTAATGTTGATGTAATGTCTCCTTTAAAAAGAATGTAATTATATTTACCAACACAGTCACCAAAGAGCCATTTATAAATTGTATATATAGTTACAATTCAGCATGTGCTGAGAGTGTTTCATTGGGTTAGTCCTAACATCACAAGCTAATAATACTGAAAACAGGGATGTGGGTAAATCACAGAGGACACTGCACTCAGTATATAGCTAACAGTGATTAAGTAGTCTCTGCTTTCAAAAGAAAGATAAGGGCCAAAAAGAATAGGTCCCTTGATAACATCAGGTAATTCTTATATATGGTCCTTCATGACACAGGCATAAATCACAATAAAACCCATCTGCAGATCTAAGGGGTGAAATCATAAATCCTGCTTTATAAATGAGACCTGCACATCTGATAGTGTACATTGTTCCAGATTTACAGCAGCTGTAAATGATGTACTAAGGTTCACAAACCCATTTGCACTCTCTGGCTGGGAAGAAGAGAGGCAAGATGTTTTCCAGGGAGGAGAATATATTTCAAGATGTAGTCAGAAATGAGAGAGACCGTGTGTGCGAGTGAGAAACTGATGCTTTACGCAGACTTGTCATAGCTTTACTTTACACTCAAGACTCTCTCCTCTGGCCCCAGTTTCTGTAAATGCGTGCCACTGTGTTATGCCTTCCCTTCTGCTCCCGGGACTGATGGGGTAAATGCAGCTGATGGGGCCAAATGCCCAGCTTCGGCTGGTTGCTGGAGCACACCAGGCTCAAATAGAACCTTTCACGCTGACCAGGAGCCTGTGTCCTTTCCCAAGCTGCAGCTTTGCAATGCCAGTTTCTCCTGTCAGTGGCAGGCGAAAGCTAGGTGGTCATTTAAGCAAGTGCAGGGCTCGAATATTCAGCATCTTGCCTGGGCTGTGGCCCACCTCCCACCTTCTGGCCCAAGCTGGCCATCTTCTCCTTCTCTGGGCATTGGAGGGTGCATCGCCCCTGGGACAGGCTCGCCTTCCTCCGACTGCAGAGCTGCCCCACGTTTGCAACCCCTGCGCCCCGCTCAAGGCCACTCACTGTCACATGCACAACATGAAGCATCTCCCAGGGGCTGCTCTCACAACGGCAGGTTTGGGGTTTTGGCTTAGCCACCTCCTTCTGCTGCTGCAGCTTTCCCATAATTGTATTTGGCAGCGCATGTAGTTGTCTTTTCCGTTGTCAGTGTGAGACAGATTAATTCCCTGGTGCTCTTCTGTGGTTTGACAATGCTAAACATTGGGTAGAGGCTGACTTGGCACGTTTTCACATGTGGCATATTCTTCTTTGGACCTGCTGTCCTTCACACCGGCTCCTCTGCGGGGGTTAATGAGGAGTAACATATCTGCTCCTGCGCTTTCCTCACACGCACTGCTTAAGCCTCAGCCTGTTAAACTGAGTCATTCTCTAAAATGTATGACAGATTATTTCATTTTGTGTTCATTGTTGGGTCTGGGACCTTGGAAACATCCCGGGTTTCTTAAAACATTTACATTTCATGTTCATTAGGATGTTATCCCAATAGCACTCTTGGACTTTGGCTTTGGACAGCCAGTGGAAGGTGGCTTTCCCCACGCAGGCTTTCACTACAAAAAGTCTTCCCTATCCTTCACTTCTAGTAACTTCACTGTGAACTTCTAGTACACTTTGCAGCTGAGGTTAGCACAATCCAGCAGTGATAACTTCTCTCCCTGTTTTGGTATTACTGCTACACCCAATTTACATTTCTATATAATTGAGTCCAGCAGCTTTGCTTCTTTCAAAGCACTCAGAGCTCCCAGGCATGAGCTCTCTATGTTTCCAAATGTCATCTGTGTAAAGTTCAGTAGCTCCTGAACAATCAAATATGTTGCTGTGTTTTCCTGTAAAATGCTTCAGGGAATGAATGTAACCAAAATGTCAGTCTGAGAAAGAACTGTCTCCCAGAGGGTGAATGGAGCATGTAGAAATACGGACTTTGTTTCTCTACAGGCACCTGCCAGACATCTGATGATGCACATAAATCTATTTGCTATCTGTCAAATCCCCAGAAATCTTTCTTTTGAAGCTAGTAAAAAATCCTTTTTTTTATTACAGATTTATTATTTTCAGGTATACATAAATATAGCATTCCAGCTTTTTAACATAGCTCCCTAAGATGACTGCATCCATGCAGTCCCTCTGCCTGTTTCTCTGTCTGCCCATGGTAATCTGAATTTCTTGGCCATATAAACATATTATGCAGACAGATGGACGCCTCCAAGAGAAAAAGTTTCCATAAGCTCAATGTAGAAATCTGTGGCTGGAGAGAAGAGAAAATTATTAATGCCTCTACTGAGGGAAAAGTGAGGGTCATCTCTTCTGTTTGGTGGCAGCTGGCTGACAGTTAGCCTTGTGAAGCTTCAGATTAACCACATCCCATGCCAGCTTTTTGCCAAGAGGCAGAAAAAGATGATGGAGGGCAGGGAGGCAGCTGGGAAGTTGCTTAGAGGCCACATCAGTGAGTGAAGGGCCCAAACACATAGGAAAAGAGAGAGAAAAACATGAGAAAGAAATCAGAGAGGAGTCTGCTTTTCACACTCCCGTATCACACTTCAGTGTTTCCGCAGTGTTCATAGCTTGCCCCTTTGCTTGAGTCAGCTGAAAATTTTTAGCATTGTCAAGCAATTCAGAACCAGTTACTGTCACAAATAAAGCTGCTTTCTGACTGCTGTCTTTGTTAGTTTTGCTGGCCCTTGCAGCTAACAGGGAAAGAACAACATAGGGTCTAAACCGGTTGTCTTCCATATTTTCAGTTTAAAATATAGGAGTGCTATTAGCTGCTCCTTTGCTCCACTTAGATGATTATCTCATTTTATTTTATTAGCAGGTATTCCAAATGGCACACTCAGGGCCAGCAGTTGTGGCCAAGGCTTGCCTCACTGCCTGAGCTCTTGCTGATCGGCCCCCTGCAAGGCAAACCTTTGCCCAGCGTAAAAACCAGCCTCAGCTTGCTTGCTGCAGCATCTCTGAAAGGCCCCAACCTCAGTAACAACCTGAATGCTTTCAGGACAACATTTCATAGACTAGTTTTGCCCATAGTCCCCTGGCTGGAACACACAGTAAGAGCAGCAGGGCTGGTGCAAACGCTATGTTGAAAGGGACAGTGAGTTCAGTGGGGCAGCTCTTTGATGAGCAAAGTGCTGATAATATTTCTAAGTAGGCGCTTGTCATGGTTCCTAGGAGGTAAAGGAGGAAGGAGATGTGGATTAGGAAACACGAGGAGCAAGAAGGGGGACTTTGCAAATAGCTGAAACGGCAGCTGGCGGAGGGCAGGGCAGGTCCTGGTTGCGTGCCCGCGAGCGCTGCTCTGAGTCACGGCCAGGGACTGTTTGTTTAAATTGCAGTTTGAATCTGACTGAGGAAAGCTGTGGGCACAGCTCTTTTGTATAAATGCTGGCTCGAGGTCTGCCTGGACCGGAGCTGAGCAGAGCTGGCCAGGGAAGCTGGGCAGCCTTTAACCCCTCCGGCGGGGCACCACCTACAGCCAACAGGCTTCACCTCTGCCCTTCAGCACTATAAAGCGGGGGGAAGGTGGGGTCTGTGGCCCCAAGGAGGCTGTTACTTCCCATGGGTGTTCATCTGAACTGTTCTTGCTAGAAATCAAGAGGATAGCAGGTGTTGTGCTTTAAGGGCCTCTTATTATCAAAACTTGAACAGTGTTTCCTGCTCATCCCCCTTGCCTCCACATCCCTTCCCACCATTGCTCTCCCAGTGCAGTGGGGTCAACTCAGATTGGCACCTCTCTGGACCTTTTCATGTGAATGTTAAGCCCGTGGTTTAGGAGTTCCTCACCCACCAACCTCTCCAGCCATCCGCACACGGTTTGCTGGCTGGAGTCACTGCTCAGTCCGCCGCCTAAACTGGGCAAGGATGGTTGGCGGTGGGATATGTTACAGTTTCAGATTATAATTGATCTTCAAAGGGCACATTTAACACCGCTAATCCACTTCAAAGAGAAGCTGTACCTTCCAACCCCCTTCCTCCGTAGCATCTAACAGCTTTCTTGCACTGTTATTTTCTCTGAAAATTCGTTCCACAGCCTTATAGATGTGCTGAACATCTTAGCCCTCCTGGATTTCCAGGGTCTCCCAATCTTCAGCTATCAGCTGCCTGAAACACAGACTGACCTGTTGGCTTGGTTCCCATATCCTGCTCTGACGGATCTGTTCAGCTTGTCCCTGATGACTTGGATACAGTGGCTCTATCTGATATTATGAGCTGGCCAGTATGGGAGTGCCGGACCTGACAGCTGTTGGCACTGTGGCCATGATGGAATAAACAAAGACTTTTCTGTTTTGGAGGCTGCCAGGCTGTCAATCTTCAGGCAGGGAAAGGATCGCTCACTGTTTCCTTCCCCTCCTGCTTCTTAAACGAATACAATACTCCATTTTAAATGTGCAAAATGGATCTTCCCCCCCCCCACACAACTGAGCATCTGGGAACTTAAAACAGACTCTCCTAGTAAACAAAAAGAAGCAGCTTGATTAGTTTTATGGCAGCAAAAGTGGGCTAATCACTAAAACTGCTTCTTATACTGTCATGGTTCAGATAAATGGGTTTAGCACAGCAAGCAGCCAAAGGGCACGCATTAGTGGCTCCTTCTGCAGCAGAGGAGGCGAGCATGCTCAGCGGATCACCCCTCGGAGGCACCAGCCTGCTGCCTGTGAAGTTGGTGGCAGACTTCCCACTGACTTCAGTGGAGCTGAGATTGTGCTGTAAATAAATATATCTGCTTCCAAAGGGTACAAGAGACAGATCAAACATGAGTGAGCTTTTCTTGTATCTAGTAAGATCTTTTTCCTCTGTTTCCTCCACGGACTTCTACAGCATTAAATTTTCATTAAAAAGAAAGTGATTTAAAAATTGCATTTACCTAGAGCCTGTGACCATATGCAGCCATACTGCCACATAAAAAGCATGAATATTCTCAGCACCTATTGGAAATAAAGCTAGCTATGCTTCAGTTGTGGCATGTATAGCACCTGGGTACAACAGTATCCAACCTGGCTTCACCTTTGCTAGCCTTAGATTGAAAGTACCAGCAACTGGTGGCCAGCACCAGCTGGCTGTTGGCACTCTAGAGCCACAGTTAATTTAGGATAATTTTGTTAGTCTGGATGCAGGACTTCGACTATGTTAAATGATCAGGTACAGCCTGGTTTTGTTCACACAGCAGCTGCAGCAGTGAAAAGGTATCACAGCCCTGGGGAATATGAAGAAATCAAGGTGGGAAATATCACCTCCCAGGCAGGAGGGAAAAATGCACAAAGGTTTGGTGTAATCACTGGAGCCTGTAGTTTGGCTAAAACTCGGGGTGGGGGGTGGGGGTGGGTGAGGGGGTGTTAACTTTGAAATATAGAACACTCTGCATTTTATGGAAGACCAGCCTGTTGTTGGTATTAGGTAAAACTATGGCACACCTTGGTAAGTTGGTAAATAGTTGGTAACTAAATGTTTGGAAGTATTGTATTCTATCAGCATATTGCTACAAGCCCTTCAAAAACAGTTTTATGCGATATCAAGAAAATGCAAGGTAGTTTTCCATATCTTGAGTGAATAACTGTACCAGCTCCTCCAGAACAAATACTTAGATGGATGGATATAGGATTTGATTTCTGACATTTCATGTGCAACAGTGGCATTTGTTGGTGCAAAGCAGAGTCACTGTTCACGTATATTATAATCACAGAAGAAACTCAGCATTTTGGTGCTTTTTGGTTTCAGTACTGGCTTCTGTTCCGTTGTGTTATTTATCCATTTCTCTGACAAACTTTCACCTAAAAACAATTAAGATACATGAAGTTATTAAGTTGAGGTTCTCATCTCTTGTCACTTCACCACCGAGTCAGCTGCCAGCAGCCCCTTCCCTACAGCACGTTGCTGCTTTGGGAGGTTTTCCAACCAACCGTTTCTGCCCAACCCTGGAGATCTCACCAAACCTGGACACTCTCCTTCTTCACAGAAAGCAATAAACAAAATATCTGCTTTCGACTGACTGTAGCAAACAAGCAATTCCACGTGCTTGTGTGAGAGAGAAGCCATTTGGTGCGGTTTTTTGCTTCAGCAAATGCATTCACACCAGCTGCAACCCTCAGCTCTGCTCCTGAGCCTTGCACGGCTCTTCCCTCATCCCCTCCTTTCACAGTACCAGTGCTGAGCAGGGAGATGCTGTGTATATCTGCTGTCAGAGTAGCTCTCTGGGCTGGTGGGAACTGACAGATGGTTTCTCTGAAATATTTCCAAAAGAGGGAAAAAACAAGAGCCTCCCAACCCACTGCAAGTCCCTTGCTACGGCTGCATTGGTAAGGCAACACGCTTGAAGGAACCAGGGGAAGCAAATGAAGCAAAGAGAAGGGCTAGGTTAAAATAGACACTGAGGTCTCAAATCAGAGTCCTCGATGCAAATTTTTGTGTAATCTAAATTTCCTTTCTATTCCCCAATTGCTCAGCTGTTGCCCATTTTACAAGGAGAGCAGACCCAAGCAAATACGAAGCAGAAAAGCCTTGAGAATTTTTCTAGGAACTGATGTTTCTCTTTCAGCTATGGAATTCGGATTTCTTACTTCTTCATTTACTGTTTGGTTGAAACAAGGCAGCACATCCTAGCAGTTGGCACAGGAAATGGGGACGCTTCGTCTCTGTGCTTGAATTTCTCACTGTTTAATTGCATGAAGGCCGGTGACACTGTTAGACGCCTCAGGTGTTGCAGTGACTCTCACCCAGGCGCCCCAGGGACAGCATCATGCTGTCAACAGCTTTCAGACATGCAGGCGGAAGAAACAAAGCTGCAACTCCAGGGCAGAGGGGACCTGTAACAAACCTGGTGCATCCCCACCTTCCCCAGTCTTGCACGCAAAATGGAAGTCAGAGAGTTGAGGGGGGCTGTAATAATTATGATGTCCCCCTGAAGTGGCATGATCAAACCTTCGCTAGATGTTGGGCAGTAAATATATTGTCAGGGCCAGTAACATCAACCCGCTCCCTCTATAGGTAATATTTGCACTCCCTGATATATGTGTATTCCCTCTAACAGGCTACATGTACTGGCCAGAAAAGGCCTCCACACAGGTTTCCCAGCAAATGCTCAGTGCACTGTCCCTCCCTCCCACCTCCATTGTACTGTAGGTAAATCACGCCATATTCACTAGATGGAGGGAGGGAGGGAGGGCAGAGCAGAGGAAGAGTGTGAGGCTTCACCGTTCCTACTCAAACCATGTGCTCATCCTCCTTTGCTCCCCAGCTTGCTCTCGCACCATTGGTTCAATACCTGACATCTGAGCTTGACTGTTTTCTTGTTACATCTTCCATGCATAACAACACACTACATCATGGATTTCTCTAGGAATATACCCTTTGCTGGAGCATGGTTTTTATAGAGAATACGGGGCAGTCCAGATGAGGAATCATTTGTAACACCCACATCCAAGTCAAGCATCCAGAGAGCAGCTCTTGCTGGAATCAATACTGTCTTTAATGACAGCACCGGACTGCCGGCTCTTCAGAGAAAGAGGTTCTGGCTCCAGTTCTTCACTGCCTCCTATTTTTGGGCAAGAAAATGGGCACGACACTCATTCCATCGTGGTAATGCAATTACAGCAGTTGCTACTCTGCTCACAGCTGCGCAAACCGCGCACAAAGTGCTACGTGAGGGACAAAGTGTGCGCGTGGCGGTGGAGGGTCATGTTTGGGGCTTTGAGATCCCCCAGCGCAGCTGCAGTCTTGTCTGCTGGCGACCTGCATATGATGGTCCCGAGCTGGGCTACGAGGGCAGGTCAGGGCCGCCTGGGAACGTGATGCCGGCCCTGGGGCAGGGGGGCTGCTGAGCGCTCGGGAGCTGACCCGGCTGCAGGTACGGAGGGGTCTGGGGAGCGTCTGTCAGAGCCACCAGACTCTGCTGTAGGAGTAAAAGTATTGCTGCTCTTCATTAGGGTTGGCACCGCGGTTTCTTGGTGAGCATTCTGAGCGTGTTCACCCTGCTGCTGCTTCCATCGTCTCCACCATGCTTTTGCTTTTCAGGGTATTTATTAATTTCTCTCCATTTCCAGAGCATAATTACACTGAACATATTCCAAAGCACAGTAAATCCCTCCCTGTCCTCAAGGCTCTCCCAGTACTGATCTTACCAGCATTTTCCTTGGCCTCAGGTTAACCCCTGCACTGCCAGGATCTCTAGACCGCTGATGAAGGAGGTGCATTAGAGACTCCATGTTACTACTGAGTGATTTGCCTTCCAGTATCTCTCAACCAATTTGAAGTGGATATGGAGCTATTATAGCCCAGAAAAAAGGTTGCTAGCAGGGTGTTTTTTTTGAAGGAGCAAATATCAAAACACTGTGCCTTTCTAGCCCTGGGAGACACAGAGAGGTCACAACTCTTTGGGAACAGTATTATGCCACAGACAAAAGTTATTTTAGCTTATCTTTCTTATTTTTTAATGATATTAAATAGCATTCTCTCTCTCTCCTTGGCGTACATTCTGACTAACTCGTATCTCACCATAAATCAAAAGCATTTCAACTAATCTCAGCAAAGACTGACTCAGTGGAGAGTAGGATTTTGGCCAGGTAATTAGGGCATGAAAAATAGTATTGTCATGAGGCTTCAAAATTTCTCTCCAATATTTTTGCAATAATCTCTCTTCAAGGTGATCAGGCAGCAAGGGAACCTGCTTAATAATTAACTAAACCCAAGAACCCTCCCCTATGTAAAACCTATGTTGATACCCAAAGTAAATAACCAAAGTCACTCTTGGATTCATTGCTTTGTTACACAGATATTTGTGCTGATAAAAAGTGGTCTATTTCAACACGTTTTTATCGTGCTCCTCATTGGCAGAGGTTTGATAGTGTCTTCTGATAATTAATAATATAAAACACCAGACTGCTCAGTTTTTAGCCACTTTTCCTTTTGCAAACAGGGTTATGCAACAGCACCGTCTGTCATCCACGCCCTTCCCCTCCCAGTCCCATCACTGTCACCTGCACTGCCCAAATTTAAACCAATTGACAGGGGGAGGGAAATAGAGACCTGAAATGTATTGGGTGTCCACAGATTTCATTAAATGAATGGAGACAATAAATACTATTAAAGACCTCAAGTTGCCGCACAGGGTGGAGGGAAGGGTGGAATAGAGATGATTCTTCTTAAATCAGGGACAGCCCACACTGGAGCCCTGCACACGAACCCATGGGAACATGTCTTTGACACCTCTGTGCATGGCTTTCTTCCCATCCCACTTAACTTATTAGTTGAGAAGGCATCCTCTTAATGTGGGATATCATCTCTACTATTTCCACAGGTCACTGATGGGACCATGGGCAAGCGAGTCCATTCCTCTGGGCCTCTCTTCCCCCACTTTCCTCCCCCTTCAGAGCAGCAGTAGCAGCCCCTTCCTCCCCTTCCTGCCCCACAGCTGTGAGGAGCACAAACACAGCGAACATTGTGAGCGACCTTCATTTATCATCTCTCTTGTCTCTAATCCCAAATATATTTCCGTGCTTACAGCAGAAACGTCCAAATACTCTTTCACTATAAGTCCCCTCTTATGAAGTAAATTATCTGATGGTGTCTGAACTAGTGTGCACATCCCTGCACAGACCACGTTGTCCAGGCAGGTACATGCATAGGCTACGGGCCTTTTAGGACCTATCCTTTACAGAGCAAGTGTATTTTATACGATGCTTATACATGTCAGCACTTCACACTTCCTCCCTGCCCCCATCTGGCAGTACAATCAAAGCAGAATCTCACTTACCGAGGCTGCAAGGCAAGCGAATCTGTGTTTCCTTACAGCTTTGTCACCTCATCCTGTTTCACAGCAGAAAGTTCATAGCTGCCCCTGTGACAAGGCTCTTCTGCTACTAAGGGAATGGTTCCACCTTGGGATTGCTCCAGTGTAAGAGGTTTGACCGAGTTCAAGCCCCCATCTACGGGTGCTTCACCCCTTTCAGGTGTGCTAACTTAATTTTTGTCTGTGGTTATGCCCTCAAAATTCTTTGAAGTGGATTTGCTGCTGGGGAAATGGTAATGTAGCATGTCACACAGATTCAACTACTCTTGACAAACATGTAAGAGTACCTCTTACTCCTTGCTACAAAATACTAATGAACACAGTGAAGTCTGGTCTTTAAAAATAATTACCAAAATAAAAAAGGAAATGTGATGTGTCAGTTTGTATTTTATTTTTTTTTGATGGAAGAGGGGCTGATCCAGCTTCTACTAAATTAGGGTTTATTCCTATGCTTCCTACTCTATATTAAAGTATCTTCATTTCCAGACTATAATGTGAATACAGGAACTTATTCAGCCAAGCACAGATTTATCAGGCTGAGAGGGACAGGAGAGGATCTAATGAGGACTAAGCTCAACCCTTCCCACCATGCCCGTTCACAGCTGGGTTCTTAAGAGGCACTAAGTCACGAGGCACAGCTGTCCACCAACACAACCACATCTGACCCTGTCCCAGGAGCTATCCTGGTTAATGCCCCCAGACAGGCAAATCCTCCATAGCAATACAAGAAAGTCAGTGGTGGAATGAGGCAACGTATAAAACAGTTATATATCTGACAGGTGATTCGTTGGGATTTGTCATCAATTTTGTTGAGAACAAAATAGTTATTTTGGCAATAGCTGCTCTATCACACTGTATGAAAACAAAACAAAACAAAACCCAAAATTTAAATCATATCAGAAAAACAAAGCTAGATAAATTTTAAATTTCATCCATTATCGGTCTTTCTTGGGATCTGGTTGATTTTAATTCCTTCCTCTTCTCCACCTGTGCCATGTCATATTTCGGTCCATTTGATGTTGAGCAGTGTGGTACTCCCACTAAGGCTAAGGTAGGACCAGGCTCTTACATTTCCTGTATAGCTGTCAGCGCTGGCTCTATATTTTTCTTGCTTTTCCTATTATCTGCTGCTCATGCTTTGGATTTCTTTCCCACTCTTTGTTCCCAAATGATGCAAGTACAAACCAACTATCTGTAATCTTATAGTCACTCCTTCATTTACAGAGCAGGCACCAACACATCTCTGAGATCGGTCTGCAGCATCCAAGGAAAAATCAATTCCAGACATACTGTATCAATTTCAACACTTTGTAGGAACTGGCAGAGTTTAAATCTCTTTAGCTCTGTATGTCTTGAATCAACTTTGCCTTTTTCTTGCATAGATACAAAGGCAGAATAATCCTCCTAACTTTGAAGGAGTTTAATTCAAGTGTGCATCCGTCCAAAGAAATTAAATAAATGTGTTGCTGCTGATTCACATACTTTTTCTGAGGAAAGGGGAAGATGTGACCGCTGGCTTTTGGAGGCCAAATTTTGATACTTCTAATGAGCATCAGCTAACTTTACCCTAGTCTCACATTCTCCAAGGAAATCAAAATGGAGCAAAGGCTTAATTTTCTTCCCATTCACGTCAGTAAGAAAAGTCACATTGGTTTAAATTAGAGCATGAGTGATCCTAAAATATGAGTCAGAATTGCAAAACCCAGCTTTCATTGGGTCAGGCTTGAAGGGTCTCTTAGACCACAATTCAATACATACTCACCCAAGTTCCTTGCGAGCAAAAATACTGGTTTACCAAATGAGGCCCGAAACCCTGACTCATTCCTTCCTTAACCAAGCTCCACTACATTACTCTAAATATTACCTAGGGAGTTAGAAATTTCTTCTTTCACCCCTATAGCACCATCACGTTTTTCCTTCCCTTCTCTAAGTCTTCTACTCTGTAAGCCTCCACGCTTTGCCCTGTGCCTTTACAGAAACAGCAGAAGCAATAAACTTTCATTTCCCTCTACAAACATTATGAAACTGCTTAATTATTAAAATGTCTGTGTTGTTTCACTGGAGGGAAAAAGTCAAGCCCTGCATGTTCTAATTGTTTGTTTTGTTCTCAGTTTCCTTGGCATTGGGTTCTTTCTTTTCTTTCTTTTTTTTTTTTTTTTTTTTTTTTAAGCTTAAACAAACATTTTTACAGACTCAGCATTCAAAAAGTTCCTGGTGAATTAAACTGGTTGAAGCTCATCAACCTGAATCTTTCAATGGAGAGATGATGAGGGGAGGTGATCTCCTTTTATGATAATATGTCTGTAGGACATCTCCTGTGAATCTGGAAGAATGCAGCTTGCCTTTTAAATCCCAAGGGAGAGTTACAGTCAAAAACCTTACTGAATCTGTAGCTGAGCTACAATCACTGTGTTGCAGAAAGCAATTTCTAATCAAGACTTAGCTAATGCTGTAATAACATGAGGTTCATGAGATTTTTGTGGTTGCCAGGCCCTGGCATGGGGTTCTCTGCACAGAGGCAGCTGCGCGGGCAACACTGCCTCCCCACACCTCACCACGAGCACACCTCGCCGAAAACACACCTCATGGAAAGCACACCTTGCCGAAAGCACACCTTGGCACGAGCACACCTCACCATGAGCACTCCTCGCCACGAGCACAGCTTGCCAGAAGCACACCTCACCACGAGCACACCTCGCAGCAGTGCTGCAGGGCAGCAGCTCCTGTCTGGAGGAGCAGCCTCCTGCCCAAGAGCTCGGGCTCTTACCTCCTGCCTTAAAGCCCTCCTGCCCATGCTGGGAGCTGCCTGTAGGAGCTGCAGGCAGCAGAGAGCTCTTGGTTCCCTCCCTTGAATAAAGCTGCTAGCGCTAAGCTCGAGTCTCCCTCTCTTTGGATTTTCAAGGCCCCTCAGGCCGTGCCCCAGCAGATGGGCAGCTCAGGCACAGTGTATTCCAGCATATCTGAAGCCACCATGCAGGGGATCTGAGCATGTTTTATGGCTCCAGTCCAAGTGTCAGCTAGCCTGGGAGGGGTTCCAGACACACACAACTTCAGGACAAATGGCCAAAGTCTTTTTTTCAGCCTGGAGAAAGTTGGCTTTGTAAAATGTGTCCAGTGATACCTAGACATATGGTGGCTTTAGCTGTAGAGCGCATAATCATGTGCATAATCTGTCATTCTGCACTTCACTTGGTGACAGCTGGGAGGTCACTATAATTATATTGAATTTGGATGCTAAGCAGCAGTGAGTATTTGTCTGTCTGGAGGAAAAGAGAAAATTTGTTTGCAAATGGCTTGTAGCTTAATGTCTTCAAAGTGTGCCTGCCCCTTCTCACTTGTAAGGACCAAGGGTGATCAGGCAGAGGATTAATGAAGTGGACACTCATCTCCTTATCTACTCGAGCTTTTGTTAAAGCTGAGTCAGCCAAATAGTCAGCAGGATGTCCAGGCATGATTAATTTGTGATTGGAGATAGGCTGGTAAAGAAATGCTGGGTGTGTTTCTCCTCTGTCAGGGCTGTGAGTTGGGTTTCATGCATGTGGGATGTGGTGTGACCAAGCAGCTAGTCCATGAAGGAGGTCTCAGCAGTAAGTGGGATGAGATGGGTTACTCTCTAAGTTACAAGAAAAAACAGAAGTGAGATCACTTTGTTCTCCCTTTGCACTGGTTGATTGCTATTTTATCAGAATTGCAACCCCCTTCTCTATTAAAGAATTACTTATCTGTACCCTAACTTGGACTCTTGTTAAGAGTGGGGAATTTTAAGTTAGAGAGAGTCATGCTTGAAGGGGTCATACAGTTTCCCAAATTTCTGCACAAGAGCTAAGTCCAGTTCAATTATCAAGTAACACCCAAAAGATACTAAAGCAAACTCAGAAGGATCCAGATTTAAGCCCAAGAAGAAAGTGGAGTTGTCACAATCCTACCTACCAGAGGCAGAGCACATCATCCTGTGCTCACTTATATAACCTTGCTCTGGTTATAGCAATGCAAATGTTTCAGGACCAAGAAGCTTGGTGGAGGGCAACAATCAGAGTGGGAAGACCACAGTGTGCACTTCCAAGTATGTCTCTCAAAACTATGCTTTTGTGTCAGTTATTCCCTTGGAGGGTAGTAGCACTGGAGGAGCTAAGGCGACTGACACTATAGGTCAATAGGCATCTCGGTTTTTCATGAGCAACTCTCAGGATGACAGTTTGCAGAAGGACTTACTGTACCCAGGAATTTCTCCAAATAATGACTAAGTTTTCCAGGAAAGTTCAGTTATATAGGGTACATACAGAACCATGGTGTGGTGATCTCTGTCAGAGGACATGGCACTCTCTGCTTCAGAATTTGTCCTTAAAATGTCCAGCACCTACAGACGGACAGAACTGGGGCTTCCTATCTGGGTTTTACTCTGCTCCGACTCATAGTTACTAAAGGTCTTTTAAATTGGGTAATGTTACCTGCTCTCAGCTGTGAATGCTTACTGTGCAAGCAAGGTACTGTAACACAGAGCAGTAGGATGGCATAGTGAGGACTTTTAAAAACTTCTGACTCCTTAACAACACATACAGCTAATGTCATTAATTTGTATAATTGTGTTTAGACAGACTGTACTGATGTTTTGCTCTCTTAAACCCAGAGGTCATTTTTAGGATCTGCTAATGCTCTATTTCAGCACTTTACCAATGCTTGCGTGAACTCTCCGGTAATGACTCCCAGAGTACAGTGCAAAATCCAAAGAATCCCCTCCAAACCATTTGCCATCATCTGTCAAATAGAGGTATTTTCCATAAAATCTGGAGGGGTAAAGAACTGTAAAGAACAGATTTATAGGGAACTGGCATTCCTACTTGGGGAGGAGAGGAAACATTCTGGGTTAGCACAAAGGTTTAGAAAACAAAGGACTGAAACATGGCTCTCTACCCTAATGTCTTCCCACAACAGTCCCTGGAGAAAAGTATCACTTATGAAGCACTGATCCTGCAAGTTAAATGAGCTAAGTTGTGTGATCTGTACATTCAAGAATGGGGTCACTTCTTGCATGAGATGTGTGATGCCACAGGTTGCTCTCAGAGAAATGTGACACACCTGAAACAAAATGGATCAGTGTTTCTGCTTTCCAGGTCTTGCTATTGTGTAGATACAGAAGTATGGAGGAGGTGTGTGATACTTTGTTTAGTGTGCACTGCAAAGAAATTCTTCCCAGTCACACAGCCAAGTTTAAAGCTAAATTCAAATGAAAAGTAATTCATTTCAATAAAGAGAAATTAAAAGTTGCAAAAGATAACACTTCCCAGACAAAACTGCTGAGGCAAATGATTTCCTCATCATCCTTGGAAGCAGAAGTTTACTTGGGAAAAAGTGACTGGAAATTAGTCAAGAGTATCTGTCCCACAACTTTGCACGGGGAACTGGATCAGATTCAGCTCTGGTGGGTGAAAAATGGCAAGGGACAGAGTTCTGCCAGCTGCCCTTTCTCCCTCCCTGCTCACAGGGGATGCTCTGGTACCAAGCTGAAGCCTTTCTCCTAAGAATAACCGTCAGATAAAAATTCCTATGGACTGCTCCAAATTCCTTAACTACCACTAATCAGGTCCCTCACTGTGTAAGTGCCTAAGACACTGTCACCGGGGGTGACAAAATGCAACCACCCCTGGAGAACTGCCAGGGCTAAGCCAATGCTGGTTTTGGCCAGCTCGTGCTCCACCCTGCTGTCTCATCACACGCGCCAGTCAACGGCCATGCCACAAGCAGACAACTTTCTCTTAACCACTAACTGAGAAACGCAGGGATACCTCTTCCCCTTGCCTGGACCATAAAGCACCAGGAAATGTGGCAGAGAAATGCTGGTCTGCTGGTGCCTCTTCTAGCAGTGCCATATGACAGCCTCCAAAAGGTGGAGGGTTAGAACTACCTCTTGCAACTGCTGCCTGGTTTTGGAGGGCTGGTGCCCAGGGCTGGCTGGCACCTGATGGAAATGGGCACATGAGGTGCAGAGCCCAGGAGCCGGCGCTGCGGGGAAGCAGTTACTTGTGGGGGGACAGGTGAAATGCCAATGAGTCAGTTGGCAAAATGAGATGGCACGTGTGCATTAAAGGGTGACTGAAGTGGGACAACTTTTAAAATCATCATAAGGCATTTCCCCCTGAACAGAAGTTCTTCACTGAGCAGAGGAGATAGAGTTCAGGACAAATTTTGAAAGCATTCTTGTCCGTAACAATGCAACAATGATCAAGCAATTGTATTTCTCGTCATGCCCTCCATGGTGATTTTGCTTGGCCCACCTACTATTTGGAACCTGGTGTCTAACACTGGCTGAAAGGTGTTCAGGGCTCTGAACACATCTGGCTGTTGCATAAAGTCCATACCTACTTTAAACTAGTATTAACTCAAGACCAGCATGAGGAAGAACTGAGGTCAGTCTGTTTTTCAAAAGGAAAAATGTCTCTTTACCTGGACAAATCAAAGCAGATCACCATTCTACTTAGAGAAGGAGAGTAAAACACATTTTAAGTAACTGAAGAGCATGTGCAGTCCTAGTGACCTCCTGGGAAAGATTTTGAATTGCAACTGGTCTATGTGTTGTTTATCCAGAACTGATTATGTCTGCACAAATGCACTTATTTTTCTCTGCTGCTTTTCAAAAGATCTCTTTCAATTACCTTGGTTTGAGATAGAAATTCATAGCATCTAACAGATGAACAATCCTGATCGTCACCTCTGATTACAAGAGACTAGACATGGTGGGAAACTTGAAGTTTTGCCTTATTTGCTTTAGAGCTTTTATTCTTTTTATTCTTGATCCAAAGTCCACTGGAGTCCAAATGAAAGTTTCCGTTTCTTTTAGGCTCTAGTTCAATACCTTTGCCAATAGTCATTTAGTCACAGCCTGACTGCTAGCACATGTAATCAAAACAAGTCTTGCAACTAGATGCTAAACAGTATTTGTGGACAGCAGGGGCTTACCACAGACTTTCAAGCTAGAGAAAGAGGCTCTTTAGGTCACTCCTGAGGTACTTTGGCAGGGTAAAGATGGAGGCATGAGTGCTCAGCTGATGGTGTCAGTCTGGCACAATTTTCTCAGACAGATTGCTTCTAAAATGACTGTAAAGCAGCAAACTTTCCCCTAACAAACCCATTCTGATATTCCTTGCCTGGATGTACAATAACTTGGGAATACAGGTTGTTAGAGCTGAGGCATGTAGTCTCTCAAAAACAGAAAGCTTTTTTTTTGCCCACTGCAGCCAGGTTTTGTTACAGCCATTTAAATGGATGAACTGTTACACAAAGTTGGTTGCTCTATTTATTTTTTCCCCCATTTTCATTTGTATTAACTTACTCTCTGCAATCCCTGTGGAACAGAAATCAATCATCTCTTTAATAAAATTCAGAGCTATTAATTTTGGCATCCTCTGTGCAATAAGCAGCTTTATTTCGGATTGTACGTTGCCTACATTTTGCACCACAGACAGCTTTACAGGATAAAGCAAGAAATATAGCAATCAATAGTAGAGGCAAAAAAAAAGATGACAGAACCAGGTTGAACCTTTCAGGCATTGTGTTTTTTTGGGTAGGAGGTAGTCCAGGACTACATTGTCCTGTGGTTGTTAGAACAGGATTTTTAAGCTCAGAGTTTTTATTAGATTCTTTCCCCTATACTAAAAACAGTAAACATACAATCGAGGTCTATGATTTTTGTGTAAAATGACTATCTAGCCACCAATCACATCCTTAGAAATGGCCCTTAATGTTTATCAAATATGCAGGTTAGAAAGAAAACAAGACTCAGGTGGCCTGGATCATGAGAGGAATCACTTAATTAATTTGAGGGAGATTTAAGGGAGAGAGAAGACTTGTTGGTAAATCAATTATCTCTTTTGGAAGGTAGGGAAAACACAAAGAAGAAAGTGTATGTTTTAGGTTTTAGTTTGTTTTTTGTTTGTTTTTTTTTTTTTTTTTTCCCCTATTTTGCTGGGTTTTGTGCAAATGAAGCTTTTCTTGCCGATCTTCACTTACTATGTTACTGTGGATAGTCTTAGAGCACAAACAGGTTTGTTGATTTTTTTTTTTTTTTTTCTTTCTTTCCTGGGCTATAGTTTCTGTTTGTATATGTGTTCCTATGTAAATTGTTCATTCTAGTTTCTCCTTTGCATGGAGCAAAAATAAGTAACTTACGGGTTTGCAAGTCTACTTAGTAAGAGTCTTCCTGTCCTGTAACTCTTCAGCTGATGAAATATTGACATATGAGTGCAGTAAATCAAAATATCAAAATGACCTGTAAACTAACATCAACTCTTGCTGGTTACAGTACTGTTCTGCAAATTCTCTTAAGCTTAAATCATTCTCCTGTTGACTTTGTATGAAGACCTCATGTGGCAGAAATAGAGATAGTTATTGAGACTTTATTCTGGCTTTGAGCTGAGGACACCGTGACTCATTCTCACCTGGTTCTTAGATGTCATCATTCTGTGAAGTTGCTCTCTGAAAACCCCTTGAATATCTGTTGCACTTGATATGGCTGCTCTCGACTTTGTTTTTAGCACTAAACTATCTATGACAAGCTAACCAATAAGTAGTTGTCATAATACATGATAAGTTTTCCTTTGTCTTTATGGATAATATGGACTGCTCCCCCAAATGCAGCTTCTAGCTTTCTGATTGACTCTCCAGTTTGTTGGCTCCCATGTGATTCTCCAGATTTGACATGTGAGATCAGTCACTATTATCAACTCTAGATTAGTTGGGAGATTAATTCTGATGAATGCAAAGAATTCTTGGCATTTAACAATTTCTGTTTCAGAATGTGGATTATCAGTTTCACAGTCTTCTGAAGTGTTATCCCTGTGTCTTCCCTAATGATTTGTGATATAGAAATGTGATCTACTGTGATAATAGGCCTTTGCAGGCCAGGTCTAACAATCACACCATTACTGCCTTGCATATTCTTTGTCATAGTATTTCACACTTGTTCATCTGCACGTAGTAAGTTATCCTTACCATGGTCCACAGACCTTCTCAGCCCCTTGTTTTTATTTTTTTCCTTGGAGAATACCTTTAGTTGGTGAAAACAAAATTTTCTATTTTGGATTTGATTAATATCTCGTGAGAAGACTTGGGGAGGATGTAACACCCTCTTGAGGAGACTGATACAAACAATAGCCTCTCCGAAACAAAACTGTCTTTTGTAAACCAATATATAGTCCCCTTTATAGGATGCTAGCTGGCTTGAAATTTGTTTCAGGGATTTCATATAAGTTTCTCATGTAGCTATCTGGTGGATGCAAAAGAATCTAGAAGTGTTATTGTCTACACTATTACCACACTTTATCATTTCCAATGATAGTGAACCTGTGGTATTTCACTTTGCAGTATTTAGACCTGGAATATGATTGTGGTTTTAGGCCACTCTTAGAGGATGACATATAAATTTGTTCTGGAGTGACTGTAGGTGGCAACTGAATCTTTAGATGCTGCACCAACTGTGTGGGTCTTGAAAAGTAGCCACATCATCTTTCTTTAGAGCTTATCTTTGCAGATGGAATGCTTATGCTTCAAGCCAGCTATAAGAAATTGTATATAGTGTAAACTTCATCAGATATCACCAGCAACATATAAATGGAGGGGTAGTAGATATATAAGTGAACCTGATATTGTGTATCCAGATTTAATTTAAGCAACTATCCTGAAAAAGCTATCGATCAGGAAAGCTAGTACTTACATAAAGAGATGCCAGTAAACCATGTAAACAAACCTGTCCCTGATCAAACAGGAATTATTTTTTTTGAATGGTACTGCTTTCTTTACACTCCTAGCTGCAAGGGGATCTCTTCAAATCTTAATTCATTTGCAAGGATGCAACACACACAAGTTGATCCAGTCATATTTAAAGCTGCAAGATGTACAGTCTCGGAGATCTGTGCAGTCTAAAGAACAGCTCAGTAATGTTTCTTAAAGTACTGTAAGATGCTTAAGTGGCTGCTGCAATAGAAACACAGTCTGTTCAGTGGCTGAACATCTTCTGCTTTTCCCCAAGAAGAGTGTGGGATCAGACCCCTCCCCTCCTACACACAGACACATACCACAGTGTCAAAGCAGATACATTTCACCTGGTTCAGCAAGGCAACTGGTTTATAGAAAACAGCTTTGGTTTACTGTGGCTGCTCGCTGCTTCACAGACTCCTTGTAAGACTTGATCAGCTCCCACACAGAAGCTGTTAGTTTTCTGCAGTTAAACATGCTGTTCAAGGAAAAAATTCTGTGGGCTACAGCTATACGTGATCCTATCTTCTCATGATGAGATTTTCTTAAGTATTTTAACCATGATTTTCTGACTGAAAAAAAATAGATGCCACTTTGAGAGTGGAAAAAAGAGATGTACCTAGGTAGATTTTATTTTTAAATTAGAAACACCATGTGATGGGACTGGGAGTCTCCAGTAAAGCACTGGGCAAACTGGCACTCAGTAGGGAAAGGTGAAGAAAATGCTGGATTTCCAGTGGCAATGGGAAACTATTTCTCTGTTAACAGAATGTATCTTCAACTACTATTATCAGCATGAGTCTTCGTACAGATGTGGATCTGAGCTTTGGTTACAACACTGAATAAGGCAAATCATAAACCGATTGGGTTTTTCTTAATTCAATACATTTCAAATAGATCTCACTAACTTTTAACTTGAATTTCCTCTTCATTTAATGCATTTTTTTTTCTATGGATAACTCTCCCCTAGAACTGTGGTGTCTTTTCAGCTGACTTGAGTCAGGGTGGAATCTGTGATCTGTGTTTGTGCCAGCAGTATGTACTGTTTTCATAGGCTTCAAATGCATGAAATACATTATTTTCAGTGAAAGTTCTCTGGCATCCCTGATTTGACTTCCTTTGCCCAGCCTCTTCTGGCATAACCTGATCCTTGGAGTTAAAATTACTAGAGGCAGGAGACATATCCTTGCACATCCTTATACTGTATGCACCATTAAAGGAGCCCAGACTCCTGTATATGCTTTACTGAAGTTGTTAAGGTATCAGTCACTTTAGTTCTTCAAAACTCTGTAGGTGCCAACAAATTCTAAGTTTAATAACCATGGTTTGTTTCTGAAATGTAGCCTTAGCAGGTAACAGTTGCCACCTTGGAGTTTTTGCTGTGGTCTGTCAAGACTGAGAAATCCGTCTGAGTGCATGAAAAACTCAGCAAATCAAAAAGATGCCCATCTGATTTTCAGATACTGTCTTTTTATTTTGCAAAGCTGACATGTACTAGATTTAGTGTACAAAGTCATGCTCTCTTGAGAACAAGTAGAAGAAATTAATTGCACTTCATCTCCAGTACTCAACCGTATCACTATTCTGCTTTTCTTAAGCAAAGCACGTATTTCTAGTTCTCTGGGCACTGTATCTGTCTCAACACTCTCACTGCTTATGACAGAACGCTGTATGTGTTACAGCCAACACTTCTGATTCATAGATACACTTATTCCTAGAACCTTTATTTTGTCTTGTTCCAGATGTGTCTTGTTCCATGTGTTATTCTAGCTCTGCATAAAATGGAATATTTAATAACAATCCTCTATGGTATTTTCACCTAAGAGAAATCCTCTGAATGCCTCTGAGTCTTGCCAGCAAGAGCCAGGACCAAGTCTACCTCTGGACTAGGACTATAAATGTTTCAAAGTTTTGTTTCACAACGCAAAACAGAATCCAAAGACCTGGTTCATAGAGTCTCTGCTCCTTGACCCTCTCCTGCCAGAACAGCTCATGTTCTGTTTGCACCTTCACAGCTACAATGAAATATGAAAATATATCCTTATTTGCAGTAAGTTCTGGAATGTCATAGTGTTTGCAAAGTACTCCCACCATGGAGCAGTGCTCAGTGTCAACCTCGGCTGACTGACTCAGTGAAACAGCTCCAATTTCTGCTTGCTGTCAAATATCATTACCTTTGCAGTATGGATATCAGGAGTAGTAAATATTACCAAGGTTAGATATTATGATTTAATCTGTTAATTATTATAGCATTGCCTCTAAGAATTGGTCTTCTTCTCTTCCCAAAACATGCTGCTTCCAATTCTGAAGGGAAATAGTGCTAATTAGCTGTATTATGAAGACATGTGACATCTTGATTCACTAGTTATCTTCCTTTCACTACAGCTAGATAATTGCAGGACCAGAGTTCTTGAAAATAAATACTATATTAGTTATAGACAATGTACAATTGTCCTGGTTAAAAGTTTGGCTTGTACACACTGGCAAGAAATCCCAGGCTAGACAATAAACTCAAAGTTTGTGAGTTTTGTTCTGATTTCACCAAATGGCATCATAATGTCTGTAATGTCCCTAATGCAATTCAAAATGCAATATGATATAGCGTCTGTCTGTACAATGCAGATAAAAAAATAGCAGTAGACTACTTGCAGAACCATGGAATTCAGCATGAATTGATTTGCCCAAAATCTGTAAGTGGGTTTGCTTCTCAGCCTTCTGCTGCCAGTGTCCAGATTTTCCACCAGTGTCCATGTCAGTGTGGATACATGTCTGTTAGCCTCTGCGGAGACTGCAAAGGATGTTCAGATCAAGGATTTTTTTGATGATTATACTTAAGGAGTCTTGTTTGAGAGAAGGATTTCCTCTTTTACTGCACAGGATGCTCATTCTTTATCATCAACTTCTGGTACATCCAGCTAGAGCTGAGAGAGCTTATATATTAGTCCCAGGATCTGAAAATGCAGTATCAAAGCAATAAAAACATGATCACCTGCATGTTTTTCCTTTCCCACATCCGCCGCCACCAAGAGCCTGCCTGAGTTTTAGGCAGACCTGGACAAGCAGAGGAATACTTTCAAACATCCTTGGCGTTATGTTTTGGTGGCAACAGAAGTCAGTCCCACAAAGTCATGTAGCCAGCCAGATGCCTCACAGCCTCTCTGCTGCCTTCTAAAACACTAGCTTTTGATCCCTGACCAATTCTGACCTGTGGTACCTTGGGAAGATATTTTCTTCCCAAGCTTCTCTAAAGACTCATTGTTTTACTTTGATCGCTTTGATGTATATACCTGCCAATCCCAACAACACAGTTAACCATCTTTTTACTCCTTCTTGAATATTTGGGTTTGAAGGATTGATTTGAGACCAGAAATAGAATTCCCTGGTCTGTTCCTACAGCTGTGTTCTCAAATGCTCATCCTTTACTATATTTGTCTATATATCACCTCTCTTGAGAGGGCAGCACAATTTATTTACTTATCTCTAAGAACATATGCATGCCTCAGCAATAAGCTAAATGGTTGGGAATAGACTTTCTTTTTCTACAGAAAAGGCCTAACAAGGAGAGAGGAAACTTTTTATCCTACTATTGTTTACACATGGCTTTAATTATCAGCATGAGACTGTCAGAGCTTTTGGCACTCCAGCCAAACTTTAACACAAGGAAAAAGATGGGTTCTAACCCATGCTATCTGAGCCCATAGCAAAATCCTAGAGTACAGGCAAAAATTGCAGTTATAACCCATATCAGCTGGACAGCATGAATGTTCCATCTGGAGTGGAACTATAACAGGAGCAGCAGGAATGAGACATGCAAGGAAATATCAATATTGGCCTATATCTTCCCTTTTCAGCAACTGAAATTGCTGAGATCTCAACAGCTGCACCTTCATGCTTTTGTTCAATGCTGTGTACACTTCAATCCCACTGTCACTTTATTAGCTGCAGTATGGAGATGTGTAACTTGCTCTGTGACAGGCTGGAAAGCCATTTTGCCACAAGCTTTTCTGCTTCAGTGCAGTAAGGTGACCATTTAAGTATGAACAGGCTTGGCCTTTTGACACCTGTCAGGAGCCTTAATGGTCACTTAATAGATTAGTTTTCAGTGTATTGTCTGTTGCCTTCTGCTTGAGTTGGAAGTACTTCCAGCACAGGTCATTGTAAGTCACCTTAACACTGGTACTTTCTAGGTGTATGTTTTGCTCAAGAGCCTTGCACTGCTCCTTCATGCACTTGCTGCTCATTACTGAAGCAGTATGCTCAGCAACATTGAAAAGCAGTCCAGGTAGCCACACCAAAAAAACAGGCTGACGTGTCACACCCTTCCTTCACAACAAGATCTTCCCCAGATCTGCTAACACATCTCACTTCAAGATTTTTTTTGCACTCTAACATTTCCTGTTATTCATCAGATGACTTCTCTGGCCTCATGTCTTTAACTTGACAAGTGCTCTTGTAGAAACCCCTAATGTCTACACTATACAGTCCCTTGTTTTTCATGATTACTTCTGTGGATAATTAGCAGATGATCCTTGTCCTGTAGACCTTATAAACCCTCTCTTCCTGCTATCAATATTACTCTGTGGCCATGGACTCACACAGTACATCTCCCTAGTCCCAGAACCCTGCAGCGTCTCTGACACCTGCAAGAACTGAACTACATGAAGAAGTGTTTGGGATATGCAACTTTGCATAAACTTGGGCCAGAATTGCAAGGCTCTTCAATCTATCCTTCATTAAAGCTTATGCCCGAAGGCTGGATTACCACAAAACTTGCACAAAAAGGCAGATAAATGGACTCCATAGCAGAAGAAGAGGTTGGGGGAAGACAAGTATGTATCTCAGACTGGTGGATGCTCACTTGACTGACTGCATTTATTTTGGAGATCACATAAGCAAGATAGACTGTGAGAGCACACAAATTATTAAGGGAAGTCAATGACTTTCAGTTCTGTACTTAACTTTTTTGCTAATGTAGTAACAAGCCTTGACATATAAAATTGTAGGTAAGAGAGGCAAGTGATGCTAGGCACCTATATGTCTTCCGGTAAAACATCAGACAGAACTGTAATATATTTTTGAATTAGTAATTTAGAGCATGTCCTATAGCACCACCTAGCAGGCTAATTTAAAAGTGGTCTATATCCCTTGATATCTGAATATAACAATGTGTTTATGCAACAGAAATAGGCTATACTTCAGTCTACTTTCACCTTCCTTGCTGTAGCAGCTGCTTCTTGTAACCAGGATCATGACAACATGGTGATTAGTAAAGTTGAGATCTCTACTTTTCACAATCATATTTACTATAAAGCTCTTAAGAGAAACCATAGTGCAAATGCAATGCTATGCCAGACTCTTGAGTTTTTGTGTAAGAAACTATTGGTTTGTAGTCATCTCCAGCTGGTACAGAATGCAGAAGCACCTTTCAGAAAGTCAGGCTGTACAAACCCACCCAACCCTCCATATTTGTCAGTAGGATAGGTAAGTCTCAGTGACCATCAGGCTTTCAAAATCCATCATTGCACTGTGTTTCAGTTAGTGAGGAATCCGGTGTCCAGTTGTCCATCATCACCTGCATGTACTTTTTCTTTGTATATCTGTTTGAAGCATGAATATCAATGCCAACTTACAAACTGTAAGTTTTGGCAGATGATGAAGCTACACACCGAGGCTGCAGACCCATGGCTATAACATTTCTCTGCTGATATAAAGGGGGAGGTGAAGCTCTCCTCTCCTTTTTTTCTGGCTGTCTCCTGCCTTGTTACAGCCCTGGCACCTTTCAGACTTTTCAATTATCCCATTCAGCTTACTAACCTGGTAGAAAATGATCCCTTCTTTTCCATTACTATGTTTTCTCCTGATAGTGACTTAAAAGCAGTGCACAGGAGAGTGTGATGGATGTTCGATCTGGCAAAAAGTGGTTCAGGAGACAGAGAGGTGGGACAGGTGGGATCTTTGCTCTGACTTCTCCCTTTGGGGGGCAGCAAACCATTCACCTGCCTTGCTATATTGCATAAAACCATAACCTAAGGGTAGAACTGTGCCCTCTCATGAAGGAGTGTGTTTTCTTAGCAATTAGCAACTTGTTTATTGTAAGTTAAATCCAAGGCTGTCATTATCAGCCTCTGTTCACAACAGGGAGGGATGTTGGCTATGACTAGCCAGGCCTATTTAGCACTAGCATTTATAAAATTCAGGAGATCATCTTGTAGGAAAAAGATAGGATAAATATCTTCACTAGGATACTTTCACATAAGTCCTGAATTTGAATGAGGACTCTTAAGTATTCAGTTTACAATCTTAATCCTTTTATATGAAAGCAAATCCCAGGCCAAAAGGTCTAAGAACTGAATCTTTACTGGTGAGGGAAGTCTCAAATCAGAGGCTGCTACAAAGAAAGAAAGAAAGATCTGTCGAAATTAATCTAGGTAGATAATAGCCATGGCTTGCTTTTATTTCTATTCTGCTCTCAACCCACTACAAAGCATTGTTTCCATATGGATTGTGAAAAATGGTTACCTCATGACTGCCTGTTGTGGAGGGACATTTTAAGACAACCATCGAGCACCAACGCATGCCCTTCCTATCGATGGGGCAAAACCAATCTTCTACTGCCCACTATCCAAACTGGCCAAAAGCAATTCTCTGCCCTTGTTTTGAGAGGGCTGCGCAACCCAGGCACAAGGCTGAGGCCAGCGCTGATGGAAGGGTGCAAATCAGCATTGCCAGAGGCATGAGCCCTTCCCCAGCCTTCTCAGAACGCCCAGGCTGCGACACAAACCCACGTAGGATTATTGAAACTACACCAGCCATCTTCTGCTTTGAGCAAATCACAACTTCAGAGCAAATAAAAATCCCTGCATGTGTTACTCTCCTATAAGGGATGACGGAGAAAAATCTGACGTGACAGATGCAAGTTATGCCGCTTATTGCCTTCCCAGTAAGCATTCCTGCACTGCGGTGGGAGGGCTGCGTTAACAGCACATATATCAGGTGTTTTGCAGGAAAACCTCCGGGAGTTACAGCATGAAACACAAGGAACAAGTTCACGGCCCCGGGAGCGAGTCCGCCCGCTCCCCCGCCGCGGCGGCCGCCCGGGGTGTCCCCCTGGGCGCTGACCCGGCTCTCCGCCTGCGGGCCGCGCCTCCCCCGCCGGCGGTTTCTGCCGCCGATTTACTCGAGGCCCCGCGGGTGCCGCTGAGGCGATGGCCGCCATCACGGCGCTGCCGCCCGCCCCTTCCGCCCGCCGTAGCCCCGCCTCGGCCTGGGCCGCGGCGCGGGGAGCCTCGGTAGGTGCGGGCGCGGGGCGCGGGAGCCGAGCCCGGGCCGGGCCGGGCCAGGCCAGGCCGGCCCGAGGCGAGGGCCCCGCCGCGACCGGCCCTCAGCGCCCCCGGCACGGCGGGGAGGGGGGGGGACACGGGCAGGGCAGGGCAGGGCATCGCCCGCCCCTCGGGCAAAGCCGGTTTTAGCCGCTTCCCCTTGCCCCCCCCCCCCCCCCCCCGCCTTTTATTTACTTTTAATTTTTTTTCGACAGTTGAGCTAAATGATTAAATGTGCAGGATATAGTCAGTCTAAATAGCCTTGTAGTTTCCGGTTGCCTGCCTTACACGTAAATTGCTCAAAGTTTATGTATAAAGATGCCATGTGCAATTAGGGCTGGGCTGCAGTGAGATTTTCAGCAGGAGCTGAAAGTCTGTGCTGGGAAGAATTGAAAGCACGAATGCTAAAAAGTATCGAGGACAATTTTCTATTTATTTTCGTGAGTATTGACTATCATGAGAAAATTAGTAGTCTGTGGCATTTCCTGCTTATTCTTGCCTTAGGTGTGTGGCAGGACTGTTGGGCATAATCCATGTAAGAACATAGCCTGGGCTGCAAGGGGTCTGTCCAAAAAGTTTTGAAACCATGCCAGCACAAAGGATAATTTCATTTTAAAAGAATTCTAAAAAAAACTTACCAACTGTTACAATTTTTATGATTGAAGCAGGGAAAAAAAGTTAGTGTTAATTCATTGAAGTGTACCTTGCCCTTTTGGCTGTTTAGGAGAACTGTATAGATAAGCACAGCGCTTCCTGCCCCACTTCCCAGCGGTTCACCCGTGGGCTGCCAGCTGCCCGCCTCTCCGGGTGTGCTTCCCGGCATCCCGAGTCGCTGGCCGGGAGGAGTATTGGCATCCCGTGTGCTTGGCAAGCACCAGTCGGTCATGCAAGAAAGGAGAGCAGAGTAGTTTCCAGCATGGTTTGTCCTTCTCCACACTGGTGTGGACATAAGCTGAGGGTGGGGAATTTTCTCCTTGCAGTGTTCCCAATCTTAAAAATATCTGTTAGCCCCCTTGAATGAGGGCTCTCTAACATGAGTGGGAAAAACTTGGGAAGTCCTTGGCTTGGCCTCACATGTGGATCAAGTGATAGTCTTCACACAGTCATCCCCTTAGAAGTGCTGCCCCCCCCCCCCCACTGTAAATGGCATGACCTTTTCAATCAGATCTAGACTACCAGATTTGCTGAGAGGTCATTAACCCCACAGAGGTCATTTGGATTTAGTATTACCATTTTCTGGTTTTTAGCTCTGTTATCAAGGATATTTTCTCCCGAAATTGGGTTTCATCCAAGCTCTTGGCTCTTTAGTGTGTTTTTCTTAAATAATTTTGTCAAACAAATCACCGCCTCCGGTCTTCAGCAGAATGTAAGAATACCACTGCTTATTACACTAAGAAATGCATATTAAATTATTGTATACTTATATGCATCATTGTTTTTATTAAGCACTCAGTATGTGTTCAGTGCAGTATAAACATTAAACAAGATTATTCTTCCCCTGGTGAATTTACCATCTGAAAGAGCTTCATAGGAAGGAGCAGTAATAATATATCATTAAAACACCGCCTTTAGTTTAATCCCTTTTTGTTTCCCTGTGGTTAATACTCATTTGCTGTTGATCATGACTGGTGTATCCTGGCATGTCACGCAATGCTGTTTTATGATGTTACAGCCCCCAGTTGTCCACTCTACCCCTCTGTGGGAGGTTCTTGTTCAGCATGAGTGGAAGAAGTGAGCATATGTCTGTGTTTCAGCTGCTGCTCTACAAAGCCCAGCAGCATAGCTGAAACCCACCTTTGATGGTACTCTACACTATGACCGTGGTGGTTGTATCAAAGCACAGCTTCCTTCTGCCACCTCAGCTTCCTGTAAGGACAGCTGGAAATACTAATGTCTTCAACAGCTGCAACAAGAGCCTCTGAAGCTCATGTGTTAAAGCCCCGAGAGAAGAGACATTGCAACATGCAAATAGGAACAGGGGCATCCAATTTTCACTAATGTCTGTGGGTTTAGGTGCCTAGTTAGCTTTTATATCTTTATAGTAGCATCATTTTAGGGGAGAATTCTGTAGCCAATGGGATTTTTTAAGAGATTGGAGCTTTCCTGGGCAGAGCACATCATATGGCTTAGAGTATAAAAGGAACTGATACTCCCCAAGGGAAGCAGGACTGTTGAACTGGAGGAGTTGGCAGGTTTGAAAGTTTGTTTCGGCTTATTTAAAGAGTCACAACATAGTTGTCTGCCCTGAAACAATGTATGTTCCAGGTTCTGCTCTGGATTGCATGTACTGTTTGTCACAGAAATTCTTTCAGAGACCAATTTTTAAAAGTAGCCACTGAAAGCATGCTGCTTTCTGAAAATAGCTTTTTGCTGAGTAAGCTAGAACCACTGTCTGGAATTTGAAATCTGAAAAAAACTAGAAAAAACACATACTGTTTTTGTTTGGGTTTGTGGGTTTTTTGTTGTTGTTGGTTGTTTGTTGGTTGTTTTTTGTTTTGTTTTGTTTTTTTTTTTTTTTTAATAGTGAGGTTGACTATCCTTTAGAACAAACTCTAAAGGAAAATTCTGTCTCCTGAAATTTTCAAATCAAAATGTGATCCTATTTTGGAAGTTGTAGTCAAGCTCCAGTTATGGAATTTAGTATGGAGGTAACTCATTACTATTTTTGGAGCTGTACTGTATAGAAGGTTAGTGTAGATTAATTTAATTTTTGGCTCTTTCTGATCTTAATGTCTGTAGTGGAGTGCAATACTAGGATTGTGCTGGCAAGCACTAAACAAGTATGTTGGGTAAATACTGAGTGTGTATTGATTGCCGGGGAAAGAAGGAATTATGGTGGCTTTATTAACGTCTTTATTGTGGTAAATTGGTTTACTGGAGGAGAGGGAGAAGTTAATTTTTCATTTCAATCATTCTATGTTCCAAGACCCCCAAATTAATGAGTATCACTTTCTCTATAAAGGTGTTTTGTTAATGTAAAATAAAATGTTTTGTTGGTTATTGTGCTCTGCTTATTTTCATGTTTTCTGCATTGTTTTTTTAAAATGCTACAGAGATGAGAGACCCATTTATGCACACTTTAATTCCTGATTTTGTGTTATAAACAGGTTAGGATTTGACTATGGCAGTGCAGTTCCTGCGGAAGGCATCTGTGTGGTTAAAGAAGCGCAAGATCACTTTGTTGGCTGCTTCTTGCGTGGGACTGTTTGGCGCTGACCTTTCCTATCATGTGTTTCCTGAGCAGACATTCAAACTGTTGCATGAGTGCTGGTCAGAGGGGCGGCCAGCTGAGCTTTCACAGAGGCTTCATGGTGTCTTTCAGGATGTCCTTCAAGATACTGATGTGAAGTCCACTGACTCTTATCGAGCCTTTGCAGCTTCTGGCTTCCACCCTGTGAGTGCTGGAATCCCCTGGCTGCCTGCAGGCTCGTTGGTGGGCATCCCACCTAACTTCGATAGCACAGCTGAGAATAAAGAAGGAATAGTTGACCATGTTGTTGTGATCAATGGCAAGGAAGTAGACTGGGAGAGCAATGAAGGTGTTGCTTTGAAGGAAGCTCTGACATTTTCCCTTAAAGCTCAGAAGTTTGCCATTGCCAGAGAAGTTGTGTATTTGCAGAACGGCAGCCCTTTAGCCAGTGCAGTTGTGGCTCCAGCTTGCTTAGCTGGTACTTTTCTCTGTGGGAGAGGTATAAAGCTACTCCTGGGTTTATCTCGTGGCCCCATGATACTTCGCAGCATCTGTAACCTCATAACTGCCGGTGGTGGACTAATGTGCTATTACGTTTCTTATGACGCTATGACCTATCACCTAGACTGCAAGGCTGACAGAATGGCAGCTACTGTTTCCAAAGACTACACCAGAGGTGGGATTGAATTTTATGATAAAATCTTGTCCCGCAACAGGATTCTTCGTGGTCTGATGGGCAAAGAGGGGACAAAAATGTATGCCCCGAGTGGTAACCTTTTCCCAAGGCACTGGTTCAGAATAAAGTATACCCCATACACTTACCGAAGAGATTTGATCATTAATATTTTAAGAGAGCTCCAGGCATAGGAAGGGAGTGCTTGAATTTCTTGAATTTTTAACTCATGAATTATGTATTCTCTTGGAACACTGCTGTGCTGCTTTTTTTTTTTTTTTTTTCTTTCTCTGTGTCTTCATTAGAACTTCAGGGTTTATTTTTGCATATACTTCGGAAGGAGTTATTGCACATTCTGTGAATAAAGAATCCTCTCTTAAAATATTAAAGACTTGTTCCAGAAGTGCTCTGCTCTGTGTGCATCTCCAATCACAAGACCACTGAGGAGGGGAACTTACCAGACATTGATCTGGAAGTTCTGCTGCTCTGCTCTGCAATGTCTCCCCGTCAGTGCAGTCTGCAAAACGGGAAGGGTAAAGTCCAATGGAGAGTTTTGGGATCGTTATCATTTAAACTGGAGTGTTTGTATGTGTGTTTGCTATTCCTCCTGTGGAACAACCCAAAGATGTTTAAAAATCTGGGCAGTCTGTATGTGCTTTTACATAAACACCAAGACACAGTGTTTCTCTTCTGTATAAGTTCTTGCGCCATGTAAATTCTTACACTGCAATCACCGTGCTTCTGTAGGGCACGCTAGTTATGCTGCAGTTCAATACAGCTGGATTATTATCAGCACCTGCATCATTTTGCTTAAATGCAGTTCTACTCTCTACATGATATGGTGACTGCAGCTTGTATATTTTGAATGTTTCCCAGCAGTGGCAGTACATAGCATGACTGTGATGGGATGGTTGTTTTCTCACAAGTGGGATAAGCATGTTCAGGAGAGGGATTTCTCTTTGCTTTGGTGCAGTTTTTATTTAATTTAAAAATACACATAGATGTATGTCACCTTGTATGTCAAAGAAGGCAAGGTGTAAGAAATAAGTCTGGTATTTGGTGCAGAGACTGATGAGGTCTGTGATGAAGAGTTGCCAAAGGAAATCATTCTTCTGTTTCAGACTAGCCTAAGAAGGTTTTGACTGGCAGAACTGATCTTTGCCCAGGATTACTAATTTTCTGGAAAGGTCTCTAGTGCATGGGCAGTAGACTTTCCACTGCAGCCTCACCTTGGAGCTTTTATGTGATCTCCAAGAAGATAGTTCTCAAACTTTGTAGTTCCCCCTTTTCTGTGTTTCTATTGCAGCTGTTCCAGGAGCCCTCCCTGGTGACATCACAGCAGTTCTCCTCTTCTCATCTCTGTTGTCATTCTTAGGAGAAACTTCTATTACTTTGTAACTTCTCGGTCACTGATGTGCTGAGTGTCCTCTCTGCCCTGGTTTTGTCCTTTCTTCATCTGCTACAATAATAACTGTCATGCCTGTGTTTTCTCAAAGCATTACTGAGTTTGTTTTCCCTTTGAATCACACAGTGACGTGAAGTTGATATATGGGCTGCTGAGGCACTGGTGGTGTTTTACATTGATGAAGCCATGTATATAAGATGTTTTGGTTTCTGCTGAAGTAATCTGCCATGGTTTTTTGGACCATCACCTATCGTTTGCAGTTATCCTTGAAGTATCAAGTCATGAAATGCCTCTGAAGTGCTTTCTGGCTGTAGGGCATAAGGTTATTGTTCTTGTAACTTTTGTGAAAGAGTTTGACAAATCTCCTAGTCTGTGAAATAAAACGAGACTTTACCTTAAGGCAGGGGGCTTTCAAAGCTTCAGGCTAAATTTTATTTGACTTATTTTCTAAGTAAATCCAATGTAACAGGTGAAGATAGAGGTTTTTTGGTTGAGTGAAGTAGTGTCTCAAGACTGGAGTATAACTCCTGTTTTATATAGTCTGTGAATTCAATTCATCCTCACGTTACTCCTCCAGACATGTCTAAACTCCATAAAACGTTCTCAGAGGGAACTTGGCCGAGTTATTTTATGTGGTTTAAGGAGCTGCTGCTACTACGTGGAGAGTGCAGAGAGGAAACAGAAGCCTACCTTGAGATTGACAACAAATAGCATCTTAAAACTAAATTAATCTGCTTGCCTCTTACCATTCTCATCAAGATGCCTGCAGCTAGTGCTGTTACTTAACATGCTCAGGTTGTAAAACTCCAGTGGTGCTAATGGGTTTTGCAGTTGTTTACTCTGCTTTACTCTTACAGCTGGATTCTCCAGGAAGGTCTATGTATCTGTAAATGTTGTGTCTGATTTACATTTCTTTGAACTTGCTGTGGCATATTGGTGTCAGTAAGGAAGGGCTGTCTAGTATTAAGATGTATGCCCTTGCCTTCCAAAGAGATGTGCTTGCCAAGGGCTTACATGCTTCCATCTCTGTGTAGTCAGGCTTATATTCTGTCACCACCTGTGTAATCTGGAGGCATAGTATTATCAATATAAGGAAATAGGAGTTGAAATCACGACTACTAATTAAGATTTCCCTGAACTTTGGGAATGTGGGGATTGTCCTGGAAGAGGTTTGTATCGTATGTGTGTTGTCAGGTAATTGTTTCTTGCAAGATCACCCATTCTATTTGGCAAGTAAGAGCAGCACAACTCAAATATATGGCCATGAAAATAGTCATGCAGTCTTATAATATTGCGAATGTTTTTCTGTAGGTGGAACTTCCAATGAAATCAAATCAGAATTTCATGTACGGGTGATAGAAATGGTCTAGTTTTTGCGCAAGAACCCCAGAATTAAAGGTGAAAGCGTTGCTTGATCGTGCTCCTCTGTGCTAAGAACAGTCTGATGTGGAAAAGCAAGTTCATGCAGTGGCATATAAGAGCCCAAGTGAATCAGTTTGTAAATAGTGTCAGTGAGCAGCCTTAGAGTCTCCCCCAGCTCCAGAGCTGAAACTCTGAGTTCAGAAAACTTGTTTTAGTAGTAACTGGCTTCTCTTGCCCTGCTCAGATGAGGCAGACTTTGTACCATTTTTTTGTTTAGAAAAGCAACAGAAAATGTTAAGCAAAGGGAATTGCTAGATGTGGATAAGAAGTCTAAGCCAAGAAACTGTAAGAGTGAAGGTGTGAATGAAATAATGAACTCTCATAAAAATGGATATTGTCTACAAAAATGAAGCTCTCTGGTAAAGTGATTAAAGGTTGAAATATAAGTAGCAAATGACCAAAATGAGTCGCTAGTTAAAATTTATACACAATCTAGTTTAAAGAGAGGTTTTCTTGAGTGGTTTATTTATGTTATTATCCTGAATTTTCTAGATAACTGGAAAACAATGATCCTTGTCATTCAGTTTTTATATAAATGTCACGCTTGCTGCTACATTAAGGTTTAGCAGATAATGCTGCAAGAGACAAGGGCCACCTAGGTACTTTGCTCAGAATTCCCACTGGTGTGCAAGAAATGCAGGGTCTGGCTCACATGTTCCTTTCCCTATCCTAAAAACTGTGGTTTCTTGTCATGGAGATGCCTTCAGCTTGTTTAATGGTCAAACCCATAAAACTGTCAGAAATAGAGCAGAACTGAGAGGTAGGCAGTTCTCTTGAAGACAATCAAACTGTAGAAATCATCTGATTTAAAGTAATTTCTGATTCAGCTGCTATGGGTATCTGGATCCTCTTGCAGTTTACAAATGAAGGAGCTTCAGAGGTGGCTTCCAAGAGTGAAATCTCCACCCAGGTGGCATGTGAGTAAAGAATGTCCCTCGTGGTACTGTCACAGGGGCTTCAGTTGAAGTGTAGCAGCCTTTTAGAAAACAGCACTTTTTAATGTGAAAAGGGGTGACAACAGTGCTCTACTGTAATAAAGTGGTTTCCAGAACCTGACAGATTAAGATGGTGAGAGAGCTGACAGCGAAGCTGTGGAGCCTGTTGCCCTACAGGGTAAGCTGGTGGTGTTGGGAGAGGTGATGATGGAAACGAAGCCTACTGCTGTCATTTTGCCTTTGGCCATAGCAGTTGTGAAACAACCACTGTGACTGTGGCTTGGGTGGGAGTGAATTAAAATGTATGAATCAAATCTTCATGGCTGAGTCACAGGCAGCTTTCGTTAAAGGAACAAATGTAGAGAATCCATCCCAGAATGGGTACTGCTGTATGCAGCCATTGTGGGCTTCATTAAAACAACTGTAGGCATCTCCACTATGTGGAAATGCAATTCCTAGCAAGCTGCAGACACTGAGGCAAGTATGTGGGCCATATCCTGCAACTGTTATCCACTCATGTTCATTAAAAGCTTCATGTAGCAGGTGTGATTACATTAATATAAAAATGATTAAGTTGCAGACAACCTGCCATCCATGCTACCAGCTCCTCCTTGATTTCATTCATGTCAGCTGGAAGTGTATACAACTGAAAGGCGCAACACACTGGTAAGCAGAGGAATGCTGACATAGGAAGACATTACAGAATAAGAATACTGTCAGGAGGAGAGAGAAGTTGAATTTGATTGTTATCAAAACTAGACTTAAGAACAGAAAAACAATGTAATTATTCTCTAGGAATTGGTATGTTAGACAAATTAAATCTGAAGGAGCTGAAAAATGGCTTATGGATGTTTTGCTGGGCTTCTTTTTCACTGAGAATATATCATTTTGTTTAGCTGAAGTGAGTGTATTCAAGCTGCTCAAACTGCCAAGTCTGTAAAGTGGAGAAAATTACTAAAATTTGGCTAGAAATCAGTCTGTCTTTCCCATCTGGGAAAAAGGGATATTTGGACTAACCGAACTCTTAGGCTTCATAGCCAGAAGTCAACACTGAAATGTCTCTGCAGTTGGGAGCTCTCACTCTCCTCAGTCAGACCAAGTTTGCTGTGATGTATCCTGGTCTGGAGAAAGAATGTTCTTAAAAACTCAGTTTGTGTCCAAAAATGCTCTTTAGAAAACACAGCCAGCCCAGGTGTATGTTTATTTCCCTCCACCTTAGTCTTTCTATACTCCTTAGGGCAGGAACCATTTGTGGAACTATGTGCTTGTGCAGTACTTACTATAATGTGACCTCTGCCTAATAACCATGAGTTTCTTATATATAGCAGTGATTAAGCATATTGGGCCAAGATTTTGAAAAAAGAATTGTCCCCCCAAATCATGCTTCCTAGGGAACTTTACCCGCGCCTCCCCACCCCATCTGAACTTCCTTCATCTGGAAGTTGGGCACTTTTCCGGTCCTGATCTGGTTACTCAGAGTCACTAGCTACTTTGGTCCTTCTTTCAATATAAATGAGTAACAGGTGAAGCTCTGTCCTCCTTCATGTGTGGCCAAGCTACTTCTGCTGTAGATGTCTTACAAAACAGCAGATCTCATTAGGATGACTAACAGTATTTAGAAAACAAAGACACTGTGAGCCTGATCCCAGGTTCAGAGTTGCAGCAGTTCTTGCAGAGGGAACATTAAGAAAGGGTATGCAGTATCCTCACAACTCTTCTCTAATAACTGTCTAGTGGTTTAGTGCAGACCTGATGACCTCTGGTAGCTTTGTTTCTATCATTCGCTGAAATAATTTTCCAGTGGGAATGTTGTCGTTTCTTCATTCTCTGTTCCTTTTCATTTCCCCTTGCTCTGCAACTCTAATTGCCTCTGCTGCCTGCTGACTCATCTTGCAAGCTGCTTCAGCTCACTCAAACAAGATTTGTGAGCTTTTTAAGCTCTCACTGGCTGCTTGCACTTTCATTTGTACTACCTGCTTGCACCTACAGTACTTACTAGCCAAAGGCCACAGCAGCTTGAACTTTTTTGGTTTATTAGGCTTAGTATACGTGTTTTTGCAATGAAAAATGCCTTTGACTAAATGAAAAATAGTTATTGTGATTACAAATCTTATTTTGCCACAAAAAAAAAAGAATTTAATATTGCTTTTGAATTGTTTATTTAGCATTACTTTTGAAAGATGTATTTCTTACTCACTGTTTATGACACCCGTTTCACTTTTGATCTTAGTTTGCCTGTCAATCTTAAGATGCTGCTATTCCCTTTGAGCCCTTAGGAATTTTGTTTCCTGTTCCTGAAAATTGCCGGGAATTTCATATACTTCTATGGCTAGGGGACATACTGCGACTTGAGAGTTGTACCATTAGCTGCCTGTACTGATGCTGACCTAGCTCAGGCACATCCATGTTACACTTGAGTGCTGCCATGTAGAGATATTGCACACTGGCTTTGAGAATTGTGTCTTCTCAAGTTGCTTGTATTGCCAGTTCCACTGAAGAGTTTATAGATGTGTTTTAGTCATCTGCCATGGAACTGCAGCAGAGGGGTCTACTGGGTTTTGTCTGGTGAAAAAGAACGCTTACTCGCTTCTGACAAAAAAAAAATTTTTGAATGACTCTTGCGAGGGTGAGGGGTTTGGAATGCAGAAGAAAAGCCTAGGAAAAACCAAGAAAAATAATCTCATGTTCCTTAAATTTTCTAAATCTTGATGTTGCTACAAAGCTGTATACTGCACAAGAATTGCAACAGACTTCTGTTACCAATTGCATCTGATTTCTAGGTTATCCCTTTAATAGGGCTAAGCTTTGTAGTCCTGACAGTATGCACAGATCCTTAGCTGCTTCTGAGTAGCGTCTCTGTGACCATGTCAACTACAGTAGAACCCCATCTGCTCAGTACATCCTCAAGTAGTCACCTTTTTCCATCACTTTCCAGTTCCCTGTGCGCAGCCACGTTCTGGGTACTCCAGGTAGCACACACGCACCCCAGACAAAAGCTTCTGCTTCAGCTCCTTCACCAACTCCTCTTGGGTGCTTCTTTGGACTGGAGGCAGTTTCTGCACAGCCACTGGAGATTTCGGTGGAGTAGCCCCTGATTTAAGAGAGTTGAGAACTGCATGTGATGGTTCCCTCTTCAACTTCCACTAAGCGACATGGGACAGTTTAATACCATGCTGGTCCAAAAAGCCCATGTTACTACTTATTTCCAGTCAGAGAAAACTGAGTTTTGTGGAGTTCTGTTACCACAAATATAACTGTCAATATCAACGTGAATCAGATGAGACTGAAGCCGTAATTTGTGATATAAAACCAGAAGTAGAATTTCCAGTAGTGAAAACTAGTAAATTACTCCACTGTAACTATACATAAAGAGATTTAACAAATGTGGAAGTGAAGATAAAACTATAATCTGCTTTACTATTGTAAAGCTATATTAATTCTTAAACAACAAATTAATTACTATACAATGAATCACTGGATCTGTTTCTCAGGGGAGACTGAAAATTAAGATCAAGCCATGTTATAAATAACAATGCTGGTTTTGAAAAAACTTTTTTAAATCTTTTTTCTTCATTTCCTGACTAGACTGGAGGCATCTATAAATATTTCAGAAAACAGAGCAGGGGAAGTATTACTCTGTAGAAAGTTTTTCTTGTAAGATCTTTTTTCATATGGGATGAGTTCCACTGCCTCAATGACTGTGTTATAAAAGCATGTTATATAATTCTCTGTAGATGCCCATAGACAGATGTATTTATGGTTTTTGGAAACTTCATGTAATTTAGGCATAAAACTTGAAGTGTGTTTTATAGTTCCTCATTAATAATAGTTGAGAATTATGCTCATCTAAGGCAGCACACATAAATTCTTAATGTTCAGACGTTCATTATATGCCTGTCATGGCTAGAAGTTGTCATAGGAAAATAAAAGCCACTGATCCCAAAAGTTATTTTTTTATATATTCTTTTAAGCAATTTGGAAAATTGTGTTCATCCCCTAACACTTCTTTCCCTTCTGCTTCCACGTTCTTCCACTTAATCTAAAGATATAATAGTGAATATTCAAAAAGCCAGATCAGGAATGAGACAAACTTCTTATTGATTAAGATTTCATTAAGCGTGACAGCAACTTATAAAAGGAAATGTTGAATCCGTAATTTTACGGAGGTTATAAATCCAGGTAGTTTTTTGCAATTGCAATTTACAGATCTTAATAGTGTTTACTTGTTCATGCTATGGTATAGTTGCAGGTGGCTAGATGAAAGCTTAATACATGTATGTTAGCTTTACACCTATGAAGCAGGTGAAAAGGCAGAAGTTTTTTTCTTAGTTTCCTGGCCAGTATATAATTTGTGTTGCAAATTAAAGCCATGCTTTAGCAATTGCAAATTGAACTGTAGAAACACTTCTTTCAAATTTTTTTCTAACTTTCCAGCAGCTGAACTGGATATGTAGAGCCATGAAAATGCAAAAGTTTCAGTCTAAGAACAGAATAAGAATGAGAGTAATTGTTTTTTTCTACATATTTGGGATTCCTTTCAGTGAGTATTAAAGAAGAAATCTAGGCTGAAACATCACAAAAAATGGATCAAAAAAGGTACATTTTCTTCTAGAGTCATGTGGTAGCCAGATTGTTTTTTCTGCTTATGCAGCGATCAGAAAAAGACCCAACTAAATGTGGTGCCATGTACTAAACAAGCAGTTCAGCTGACATGCTTACTTACTGTTTCCTTGATCCAGATACAGAATTGCTTTCACTGGAGAAGTGTTATGTGGAGATCCCCAAGGTAAGTTTTCCTGGAGCACAAATTTCTCAAATTATGCCATGACTGTCTCTGAAGTTTCTTTTATTCTGAGACTGGAAACAGATTTGATGCAGCTTTGAACCATGCAAAATATTGTGTGTGCGTGTTGCAGGATCAGATGTGTCAAAATTCCTTCCCCTTTCACTGAATGTTTTCATCTTGGACATTAAAATCTTGATGGCTGGTATAAAAGAGTTGTTCTTTACCTGGTATTTTATGGGTATCAGATGTAGGTTGGCTTCAGCTGAAGCTGTGGGTGTGAAAGCCTATGGAAAAACCCCAGACCTACAGCACTCTTAAATTTCATGGTGTCGCTCTGGTTTTAATCTTACAGAGTTTCTACTGAGTTTTGCCTTGGATCTTGTAAACAGAGCCAATATTGATGGCCAAATCCAGGAGAGGTGCTTGCCTAAAACCAGCAGAAGGCATGACTGATGCAGTGATACACTTTTGTGATGACAAAACATGCATCACCCAAGCCCGAGCTTGGTGATGAACCAGAGGGTAACCAGCCTCTGGTTACTTGGCAGGCAGAGTTCAGCAAGGGTCTGGAAGTGACCCAGTCGTGCTGCTCAGTGCCGACCAGGGGTGAGCCCTGCTCAGCCTCACGTTGGCTGCTGCCGGATCTGTGGAGGGGATCAGTCTGTTTGTCTGCTCTGAGCTACCCAAAGCTACGCTGCCAGGAGCAAACCCATCGCAAAGTGCAGCTGGGATTTCCTTTTACCACATGGCTGGGGGAGGTGACATTGTGCTCCCTGTGTTGTGCAACATGAACGCGTGCATGTTGAGGAAGTAGACCTGTGCTAAATCGTCTCTTCAAGTTTACGACTTGTAGGTTGAAACCATAATGTCCTGGAGATTATTTGAAGGAGGGTGTTGCAGGCAAGGATGGATGAGGGGGGATCCCTGTGCTTGTTAAACTGTGTCGTGGTGTGGGAAGAAATGCAGGAATCGTGGGTCTGGAAGGGGAAGAGGCAAAAGGAGTATTCTGGTAGGCGAAACAGAAGCGAGCCTGGGCTGCTTGTATCGTGCAATCCAAGGAACATTTACATCATATACTCATTATAGCTAATGTGGAAATTGTTTAACTCCTTGGGAAGCAAGAGACTGAAACAAAGTAATCCCACAACGTGGATGACTTAACCACAAAGCACTAATAGGGCTCTCCTTGGACAGATTATTTTCAGCAGTGTGGAACAGTGTCCCCGCTGCCTACTTCTCAAGTCTTATTTTGCCTTTCATTTTCTTTTAGAGTTGGCTTCCTAGAAAAGAAGAAAAAAAAAAAAAAAAAAAGGCAATTTTATTGCTACTAAAGTAGGTTAAGGAGAGTGAAAAGACTGCTTTTTTCATTACCATCCAAAATCTTTCCATAGACTGTGGCACAGAAGTATTGTCACCTCATGCGTCTTTTACAATTTTCCATCTTTGCAATGGTATTTGTTACCACTTTGTAACTTCAAGTTAGTCTCTATCCAGGCTGTGAACAAGCATGCAATATAAATTTCCTATTGCACAAATAAGTTCCATGAAAAGCAATGTGTGAAATTCAGCTCATGTTGTAGTTCTTATTTGCTGTCATTTAATGTGTGCATCCATCATGCCATCATAAACTCATCAACTGTTTTGTAACTCAGCTATTAAAAGTTCTTCCACCTTGCAGTTGGTGGATGAGTTCGTAGACTGTCAGCTATGAAACAGTGATTCCCTAGCTTAAAAATTAGCCTGGTCTGTTCAATGTCCCTATAAATAATTTCAGGAAAATCACAAATTCAGAGGTTTTTCCCTGCCTCTTTTCTGATGATAATAAATAATATTGTGGGGCAAAGAGCAGTGATCTGTCAGGCAGAGAACATCTTAGGTAGGCTTCTGTGTGTCAGATGTGAACTTTGTGTACCTCTTGGCAGTCAGTGACTCACATGAGCACTGGCAGCAAGTCAGTGAGCATATGTGCTTGATTAACTCCTGCCCACTGGGGATAACGCTTGACATTCTCTCTGAAAGAGAACTTTTTTTCATGAATTCAGCAAAGCACATAGACTTTGAGGGCATGGCTGTTTTTCCAGGAATTAACAGGCTGAGTTGAGTGGCGGGCTGAGATTCTTTGGTTCAGCTAACGTTATATCCACCATCCACAATACTGGATTTTTAAGTGCCAAGGCCGTGCTGGCAGGAAAACTAGCGACTAGCCGGAAGGCTTGATTAATGGGAATCTAACCAAGGGGAAGGGAGACTAGCCCAAAATTGCTGTCATCTATTAATAAGGCTAGAATGAAGCCTCCACACTGCAGCGACTATGAATTATTTAGTTACCACAGATGGACAGTGTGTCATTTGAGTCAACAGGATTTGGCCAGAACTTGCCATCAGAGATCTGGCTTTGCTTAAAGCCCAGTGTAAAGCATACACAGCGGGTGTCTCACCAACTGAGATACTTTCTTTTGCCCAGTGAGCTTTGGCCTTTTAGCAGCAGTCTGGTTCCTTGGAAAGAAATGAACCACCCTCTGCTAAGAAATGCAATTTTTATTTGTGCCAAGTTTGCCACTGAAGGAAATAGTGGCAAACAGACAGCTGACTCTAGATCCAAGGTTTCTACCATGTTCTTAGTTGAGGGGAAAAGCTCCTGAAAGGTGCTCTTAACTTTGTGCCAAGTGGCACCTATTCGTGGAGAATCCTCCTTGAGCTAAGTATAGTTCCTTCACAGCATCCCCTTCATCCTCCTACGTACCTCCAGCCAGAAGCTGAGAGAGACCAGTGGACAGGGAGCCAGTTATGACGGTTCTACACTATTGGAGAATAGCACTGGAATCCTTCTGGTATAGCAGGAGGAGTGTATAATGGGTAGGCTGAGATAAAAATTGTGGCTCAAACCAAGACTAAAATTCGTATTTGATCAATAATAGAAAAAACTGATCAGTCCAGTATTGCTGTTGCTCTGTGGTATCTGTTGGCCAAGCAATGATACTGTAGGCTTGATAAGTGTATTATTTTCAGGCAGCTCTCAGTTTGTGCTTACTCTGCAACATTTTGGAAAAATACGGTTTTAACCACTTGCAATAGAAATGACCTATATAACACAGGAGATCCCAGTATTTTATGTTTTTGATGAGAATGGCATGAGCAAGAGGAGAGAATATTTGAGAAACCTGACATCTTGACCGATATGGTCATTCTTAGGTTGATCCAATACCTTCATCAAGACTGTGGATGGATGCAGCTGCAGCCTCTGGAGGGCAGAGCCTGCTGGCTTCCCTGGAGCAGGCCCTGGGTGAGCTCTGTGTGGGCTGGCAGAAAACTCCCATCCCTGCACTGAGGAAGGGCAGAGGCAGATGATGTGCAAAAGGTAGGATCAGAGGAGAATATGCAGGTGATAGATGGGAGTTTGAAAATGAGACTGAAAGCCACTGGCTTGACTTTTTGGCCTCAGCTAAAATCACCAGATTTTGAACTTTGAATCCCCTGCTCCTTTGGTTGTGCAGTTTGTTTAGTTTGGGGTTTTGGTGGGGTTCAGAAGAATAACTGCACATTTGCAATGATCATCTACAACAGCCAGTTGAGGATTACTGGCATCAACGTTATGGCACTCCAGGACCAGTCAGATCCAATCCCTGACTCAAATTTATGATATAAAATTAAATCCTAAATTGAATTGGCTAAAGAATCTCCTTCACCTTAAGTATTATTTATTCCCCTTCTACCCTCTATTTATAGGGGCAGAAGAAATGCCATGATTATAGCTTCCATGGATGCAGCCCAAGGGATCTGGTGGGCACAGCATGCCTCAGTTTTCAATGTTCAACAAGAGCTGCATGCTAGCTTTTTTTTTTCATTCCTGTTGAACGTGTGTAGAGGTGCCAGGAAGAGACTTAAACCATTAGAGAAAACCAATAGGGCATAACCTGAGAAGTTCAAAAACTACCATTGAAACAGATTTGTTGTGCCACTGCTGAAGGTACTGTCTGCAGAAGTCAAAAGTGTTTGTTGCTTCTCTGCCCTTTCAGCATCACTTTGGGTGATTCTCATCTGGATGCTACTATTTTTAATCTAAATAGACATAGTATCTCCCGGTATTCTCAGCTGGAGATGTTATTTGTCTTCCCAGGCTCAAATGTTGTGGAGTGGCCATTAAGAATTGCCTGGTGTTGCCATAGAGGTGCCTATGTTTTAAGGATATCAAGGTGATTTCTGTTCTTTATAAGGCATAGGCCTCTGTCATTGTCACTGGTAGAATAATGGGAGGTTATCAAATGAAGGGGGCCAGGATGACTGGTTGTGTAAGGTGTAATTTTCACTGAAGTTACAGAAGAGGTGCTGTACATTTTGCAGAACTCCTTTTGAACCACATCTTTAGTGGTCTTTTACCAAAGGATCTTCAAAAATATATTTAGAATTAAATTTGCTTCCACTTGCACTGTTCTTGTCAGATATTTTCTCCCTCAGCCCATCATAAAGTTCAGAGGCTGAACTTTTAATTCTGTTGGTATTTATTGACCTCAAGTTTTGTAACATTTCATTTTCCTTCTGCTTTTGTATGGAGGTGGGATGGGAAGGGAGACACACTTGATGGGGGTAGTTACATGACAGCTGTCCATGTATTTTGGAGCTTGTCCATCAACAGATATTACTTAGTGTGGGACCTCTCAGTCCAAAAAGGATGATGAAAAACAGGAAGGGTCTAGCAAGAGCTACCAAAGTTATCAAAGACATAGAGCACAAGACCTATGACGAGAGTTAGAGGGATCTGGGCTTACATAATCAGAAGAAGAAAAGGCTAAGGGGTAAGATGTGACTGGTGGCCAAATGAAAGCTGCAGGATCTGAGGCTGGATCCCACTTAGGACAGTTATTTCAGGCTAAGACTAACTGCCACCTAATACTGCTGATAGGTTTGATCACTTAAAAAATCTTACAGGATTGCTTTTATAAATTATATTATGGGTGAATACATCCTTTCAGTTCTGCAGTGTATTTTCATATACTTGTTTATGAATATTTTCATCAGCAGACCCACTCTCTAGCTTTGTTAAATTCTATTGAATTTTTTTTTTCTGGTCCACTGACTTTTCCTGCCTACAAAATGATGGCTTTTACTACTTTCTCATTATTAATTTATTAATAAATTTAGCAGATCAGATTGATTTTATAATTGTACATAAGAATATTTCACAGTCAACCTCATGTGACATATTAAAATGACCAAATATTTCTATTATTTGTTTTCTGTCTCTGAACCAACTTCTCATTCATTGGTATCCTTTGACCACTGACTCTTCAAAAGCAGTTTTTGATAGGAGAATATAAATTTCTATTAAAATGATTATATTAATTTTCTGATCACTGTTTTGTTTGCTGACTCAAGGAATCACAGAAGCATAGATAAACGTCACTTTCTGTAGAAAAGCCTTGCTGTCTAACCCCAGCCATAAGCTCCATGTTTTTGAGATCTTTAGGTGATTAAAACTAGCATGACTGCACTATTTGTGGTGGAATAATGCTGGCTTGTGTCCACTGAGAATCTTAATTTTTATTAGCAATGACCATAAATGGGTAGGAGTTACCTAAGAGGTGAGGCAAAGGTATCAAAAAGGATAAGTGGATCTGGTGCATGGTAAGATAGGATATATGCATTTTCTTCAGAAAATTTTTTTCTATACACATAGATTTCACATGTTCTCTTTCTTACTGATGCTTTGAGAACAGCCTCTTCACATTGGGAAAATAAAATTTTCTGCTCACAGCTTCCCACAACCAATTAATTATTCAGTATTTGAGAACTCTGAAATTTCATAAGCAAAAGTGATAGGGTATGAGTGAAGAGAATTCACAATATATAATGCCACAACTCATGTAAACTCTGGCATGAGAAGAATTATTTATTAGAAAATAATGCAATATCCATTCTTTTATTTATGTTTTGCACATTTATTGTGGGTCTGTAAGGCATAAAGCACCTGTAACATTTATTTTCCATTAAAATACAGAAATTACAACATTTCCACTTGTGAGTGTGTATGTTAGAAGCAAGTCACGAATTTTAATCATGGACTAGAAACTCAGTTGACATAAATTGCCACAGCTCCTCTGAAATCAGCAGTGATAGGAATTTTTCCCACCATAAGTATCGGATCAATATGTTTTAAATAGATCCCAAAGTGGTAGTCAGTTTGACTGTCCTGCAAGCCAAACTAATCTAAACAGAAAGGTCTACTAGATGACAAGGAACAAATAATGAATAATTTTTTACATTTCTTCCAGTTTCTTGAATTTGGTCTAATTGTTATTACATAAGGTGACTGGCAGGTTTATATTCAATACAGCAGCACTTCCAGTAGATGTCCTTTTTTCTTTTCAAAGCAGCAGAGCAGTGGCTGTCACACCAGCATAGCAGGGGAGCAGTTACCACATCCTGGCCTTGGCTGCTACGTGGATTTTCAGTGCTGTACATGCCAGCCTGACATGGGCTGGGGAGAATGGCAATCACCCCAACCTCAGAACATGTTTTTTTGTTCACCATCAGCCTAAGGGTATCGTCTGTTTTGTTTGGTGATTGGCATTAACAAAGATAAATTGCACAGGAAAAGCATTTTGCCCAGTTAAGTGTTCATCACCAAGCTGGTTGCTTCCATGCAAATCATTCCTATGTGAGGATGAGTATGTGTTCTATCTGGGAATGTTTCTCTGATGGCTTCTTTCATCTTTCTTGTATCACGGTAGACTATTAACATGGTGTGGTTTTGTAGGCAGACAGAATCCACTTTCTTTATATAAGTATGTTATTCTGAGTCACCTTAAAAAGAAGTAGAATGGTTGCACTGGAAAAGGGTTGTTAGCTCGAGAGCTTGGTGACAGGTTTTTGCTGCAGAACAGCAAGAGAGCTTGAGACTGTGTAAAACTATAATCTTTTAATGTGCTAAATCTATGTTCCCTAAACTCAGTCTCTTTATATTATGGTAAGCTTGTCATAACTTGCAGATGTAGGCTGGTAAATAGCGCATTTTATACTTGGTAAATAGGGAAAAAAAACCCAAAACATTAAAACTACCCTGTAGATTTTTTTTTTCCACTACAGTACTTAAAACTTACTGGAAAAAATCCAAGATGGCATAAATTGTCAAGTGCCAAGACACAGCTAATACAGTACAGCTTTTTCCTGGGGATGAACATTCAAGGACATTCTAGCCTTTCTGCTTAAATTCTGAAAAAGATGCAGACAAAGTAAATATTAGGTTTGTGCTCGTTACTTTTCTTTGCACATCAGGTATCAAGGATCTTGCCAGTTTTTATTTTGGCAAGCCTGATTACCAGGTCTGCTTGCCAAGGCTGTAGAGAAACATCCTTTGTTGGCAGGATGGACTAGATGACCTAATGTTCACAGTTGTTCCTTTCTACAGCTTCCTTACTCTGATAAAGATTGCAGCACCATAGCTTTGTCTTACTGAAATCCTGCCGCTGCTATTACTTCTTGACTACTGAATTTAAAGATATGTGTTCATAACAAAATAAAGTATGTTGTATTTGAAAGGTATCAACGTTTTGAAAGATACGAACATTTATCAAAGCTTTATCACAGGGTTTCAGTGTCTGTGGGCCACATTTTCAAAGGTACATAAATAACATAATAAACATCTAGTGAAACTTGTGAAATACCTGAGAAGCTTAGAGATAGTCTACTCCTTGAACACGGTCTCATGGTAATGAATGTTTCAGTATTGAAAAAAAGGACATGGAGGGACAGATTTCCACCTATTTCACTAGGTGAGAAAAAAAATCTATTAATCTCTCTCTTACCTCTGCAGGAGTGCTATAAATGCACCAAACCGTGAAGTTAAGTGTTTTTTATACCTTGGAATGACAAATTGTCCATGTTACAGTCCATCTTTTAAAAGAAGGAACTATGTGAGGCATTTCTTCAGGAAATTGGCTTTCTCCTCATTAAGCTAGTCTTTTGCCCAGAACATAGAGTATTCCACACGTTCACAGTTACTGAAACATGCTCTCACCATAAGGACATTAACAAAGGCATCTAAGTAAGAGATACCATTGGAATCATTACCTAGTGACAAGATATAAAATTATTCTGACATCTCATCTCTTAGGCTGAATTCCATTCTCATTTGGTGTTTTGTTATCAAGATAAGAATTAAAATAATAAAGCCAGGGTTTTAGCAAATTTTTTTCTGATCTTGAAGCCATATGGTCCTACCGCATGATGCTAACTGCTGCAGCCTTCATGAGTAAGGCAACAGCAGAAGAGTGGAAGTAAATAGAAATATGAAAATATCCCTACAGTTATTATTCTGAAAGACATAAAGTAGGTGAATGCAAAATTGCCCAAACTAGAAGTGGATAACCACCATTTACCTTGGCTGACACTGGCCCCATGGTACTGTATCCTCATCCACTATCTCTGCAGCAGCATCACTGGGAATCAGATCAGGCCAGGACTTGTCATCTTTTCCTTCTCAAGACACCAACATTTTCTTTTAAAATTAGTTGCAAATTAGATTTTTCTATGTACAAAAGTGACAAAGCCATGAATATCTGACTTTGTATCTGATCGGATACCAAGTCACAGAGACTTTAAGTAACTGGCAGAGTAGACAGAGCCCTTGTTTTATGACTTTTTTCTGGGGTTTTTTATTTATTTTGAGGATAAGGGAGACATATTTAACAGGTTACAGTCTGCATTATTTTTTAAGCACTGTGTGCATGTGTTCGATGTGTTTATTTTCTTTTGCTTCAGCTTCAGTGATCAGCAAACACAAGAGCGAAGCTAAGTACAATTATGTAGAAGCAGGTATATTGCAATGCTAGCAAACGGCTTGCCGAAGCCTCATTACTGCGCGGAAGCTGTAATGATAATTTTCATGTAGAAGCTCTTTTTTTTAAATAGCATTTCATTCTAGCAGAAGGGAGCCTGATCTGCCGCAGGAGGGTAACATCTGTGCATAGCATTGTAGAGTGCGTCGCACCAGCATTTTAGTCTGGCTCGGGAGCTTTTGAGATGTTTCTCCCGCCTGTGCCGCTGTCGCGTGCTTTGGGATGTGTCGCAGAGGGGCCTCACAACACGCCAGCTTGTTTCCCGAAGGATGCGCTCCGAGAGGCAGGTGTGGTTCCCGTCACCTTGGCTGGTTGGCCAGTGCCACCCCCAGAGCCCCCCCGTTCCTCAGGACCACACACCAGGCCAACAGCGTGACCACCCTGTAAAAGCCTCGCGCTGGAGAGCTGCAGCACAGCCATCGTGTTGTTTCACGCACTGAATTGGAAAAAAAGGCAGCTCCTTGTTGTCATCATCGCAGTAATAATCATGACGATGATGGTCTCACAACAAGAAGGGCCATCATGCAGCGTGGACGTGACCTGTCTAAGAGGAGAGGAGCCCTGATCATTATGGGCACAAGCCTGCTTGTGCCTCCAGGGGCCAGGAATCAGCGTCTGGCCACATTTTATTTCACAGTATGCGCATCTAACCTATAATTTAGAAGACAAAATACTTTCCCTGAAACTTATGAAGTACAGGCTATCCATAAGGTTTTGCACCACAAAATGCCAGGGCTGTCCTGTCTTGGCCACTGGTGATAAAGGTGAATTTTGTTCAGGGTGACTGTGTGTTAGTTAAAGGAAAAAAGACAAAAGCAGCATTTGCATGCCTTGGTGTTGGGTTTTAGAGTGTATTTGCATGGCTGGAGAATTATTTGTAGAGTTTGTGCATTTACAGTCCTGCAAGCACAGTATTGGGCCAGAGGTTGGGCACTAATTACAAGCAAATATCAATTAGTCAATCTTAAACAGATAGACAAGAATATAATGACAGACTGAGTGTATTCCAGCATTAAAAGAAGAAAAGGGCAGCAAAAGATCAAAACCAGAATAAAGAATGACAATCAATGAAATAAGGACATATCAACCGATATATAACCAGTAATTTCATATTTCTATCTTTTGACTCATTTTTCTTCCTCAGTTTCCTGTTTCCTTTGTCTCCGTTTTGATCCCAGAAATACTGTGGTAGCATAGAAATCCACTTGTGCGGAAGAGCTTGCATGTCTGAAGCTAAAATTATAAGCACTTTGGGTCTAACTCTATGTCTATTTATTAGCCTAGACACAACCAAGCTCAGTGAATAAATAACAATAGTTTATCCTAAGGAAATTGATTTGGAAATAATTATTCAATGGAGGAAATTGCCAGTATTTCAGTGCAAAATTTGCATTAAATATTATTTGCAGAGTATTATTCAAACATATATTGAGGTACTGACTAAGGAAAACATTTATCCATAATAAGTATTTGATAAAAATATTTCCCAGATTTGCAATGAATAATTCAGTCTTAGCAATTAACTAATTCTGCATTAGCAACATGTGCATGACTCTGCATATTATTCATATCTTTATAAATGCTATGGTAAATTGCTACAGGTTAATAGGTACTTACATCCTTTTCTGTGTAGAATGTGATTAGGTCCAATTTTTCAGGAGTTGAGCCACCCAGAAGTTTAAATATGATAATGACTTGCAGATACTAAGTGTGTGGCAACGTTAGTTACTGGGAGGCTGTTTGGGACTGGCACAGAAGGGTAACGCAGCAGCCTGAACTAGGGGCATACTCCATAGGGCTCTGTGGAATTACCTGTGTATTTGTTTCACCCTGAATGTTATTTTCTCCTGAATACAGAAGACATATTTAGAACAGATAAAATTAAGTGTTTAAAAGCTGATTAGAAACTGAACAGATTGCTGATGGAAATACCAAAAGATGGATAAGACCGATTACTGGACACTGTGATGAAAGATGACAAAACAAGACACAGTAATCTAGAAAGCTCACAGCAAAAAGATCTTCCTACCATGTTTCTACTTCTGTTTCATTATAATTGACATTTAGGCAGGCAGTGGGAGTCAGGCAGTGTAAATAGCTGTGAATCTGGCATCCCGTTGTTAAGCTCTGGACAGGCATTGAAAAAACCCATGCTCCAAGGCACAGAGATATATATGAGGGAATGTATAAGAGAAGAGAGAAAAATAGAATGTGAAACAGTAATAACATTTTCTTCAGATTTAGTATTTTGCACTGATCCAAAAAGCTTGTTATTCTAAGGCAAACTGGAGTTGTTTGATTCCATAAAATGTGTGGTTTCTGAGAGGATTTAAAGTTAAGCTGGTTCAATTATTCACCCTTTGACTTCAAAGAGCTCTCTAGACTGTATTAACGCATATGTCTGGATGAAAGTTCGCATATGTTGTAAAGCAGTTTTGATAACACAGCAGTAATATTGCCATAACCAACAGATATTAATATCAGGTCATTAGGAAAGCATTGTATCTATTTATATCACTCATCCTCTCTGTTTATCTCTATACCTTCCTAACAGACCATTATTTCTGTACATGGAACTAGCCAGTGACCCTACAACAGGGATGTGTGCATGACTAGACTGTGCTAATGAAACATTAGTTATTTTATCAGGAAGCCATGACTTGAAGTCTGCTGAAGAAAAGCAGGGGATTATGGCACAGGCCACCAAAAGCACAAGAACACAATGACAGCAGGGCCTTGAAGGTACAGGCACAGGACATTACCAGAAGCCTTAAGCACAAATTGCAAGTAGTAAATTACTGATCTCAAGAGAAATGCAGTCTTGAGAGCTGGGTAGAACCAGTTTTAGGGCCTAACTGGGACATGCGTTCCATTGTGTAACAGCCTATTGCAGCTGGTTGGCAGCACAGGTAGAGACACCTTTAGATGGTACACAAGATTGCAACAAAACCAACTAGTTGCACAGGAATCTTATTTCAGAATTGGGTATGTGAATTGATCACTCTGATATCCTATATTGATACATATGTAAAATTATTTCATCATCTTATTTGCTCTAGTGTTGTATTGCTTGTGTTTGGTTTGAGGCTTTGGTTGTAATTTGAGTACAACACACAGAAAGCTATATATTTTGGTTTTCTTGAAAAAGAAACATCAACACTAACTGCTGTGTTTCTTAAAACACCTCTGTTTTATACAAAGTTTGCAGACCATCATCTCAGATGATGCCATTCCATATGTCCAATTCTAGCATAATCTGGCATTGTAAATCTCTGGAAAAGACTTCAAGAAGCAGATATGTTTAAACATAAAATATGAGTTTAGAACCTCTACTGTCTTTGCAGGAACAGGATTATGATCTTGTGACTGATCTTTAAGCTAAAGAAAATTGATGTGCCTTTTCTGCCTGCTTTTATTTTGTGCTGACATAAGCTGGTAGAGCAAATCAATAAATAATGTTTACACAAAGCTGTACTACAATCATGTAGGTTTTATAACATGGTCACACCTGAACAGCTTGATGATGTTGACTATGTAAATTAAAGATGTTCCTGGTGCATAGAAAGATGCTGCATGCTGTAAGAGGCAGAGCTGAAATACTGACTTAGAAATTAGCTGTGCCATCCGGTGAGCTTGTTAAACAGCATCCCTCCAGAAAACAGCAGTAAATGTGAATGATCAGCCATGAATCCTGTAAGAGTAGATTTTGAGCCCACGTCTTTTATCTGCAGAGATTTCTGAAAAACAGTATCTGTGAAATGATTCCTTAGTGCAGACATTTGGTACAGGGTTGGTGTTACAGGTTCAGGACCCCTTTTCCGACAGGAAGAATAAAGGACTTGACTAGGAAATAACGTGAGCATGATTCTGATCCACCATATGTTGACAGTGCACATCAACCGAGGGTCGCAGGCAGCCAGCCTCCCTTGAGATCACACAGGACTCTGAAAGTTAAGGTAAATCTACTTTTCTCCTCCTCCTCTGGGACAGAAGTTTCAACCTGCAGAAACTGCATAACTTCATTCTTCAGCTCATATTCACACCTCATTGCTAGAGGCATTACTCTTTCATTTGAAACCTTATTGCTTTTCCAGATTTAACCTGCTTTTCTTCTTCTTTTTCCTTCTCTTTTATTTTCTTTTTCTTTTTTTTTTTTTCTTTTTTTAGAGCTAGTCTTACAGTGCTGCTCTAGATGAGAGAGTTACCCTTAAACGCTCTCTGAGAGATGCCTTCTCAGGTGTTTTTTTTTCCCACGAAAAGGGGGTTTACCTGAGGTTGTCTGCACAAGTGCTCTTCATTTTTAGGAAGTCATTGATCTCCACTGTATCAAATCTTAGCATCTCCCTGAAGGACCAAGAGTTTCCAACAGGCAGAATTCTCTCCACTTTCTGTTTTCTTGATATCCTTGGTATGTGGCCTCCAGCTGATGTATTCTGGCTCCCCACACTGCCTCCCTTCCCTCAGCACACTTCATTCTGGAAAGCTTTGCCTTCTAAATACCTGGCTTCCTCTGAGGAGCAGAAGTGCTTTGCTTTTTCCCTCACTCTAGGAGAAAATGAGGTGCTATTGGCAACTCTCAGGAATAAACAGCTGCAGTCTCCACGCTGAGATGGAATGACAGAGTGCCTTCAGACCAAGGTCTGGGGTAGCTCATGGTGTGGATCTGAGCAGGTCTAACCCTCCAGTGTGGGGTTATGTAGGCCAAGTCACAGTTCTGCGTGCAGTTTTACTATTAATGCTTCAGTAAGTGATGGCTTAAGTTAGTCACTTCAGATGTAACAGCTGTAGGTTGCATGATATAAAAGCACAAATGCATCTATTTTGCTGAGTGTTTGAGTGGTTGTATTTTAAATACGTATTTTCTATTTATATATTCTCGTGAGGTTATTCATGCAAGAATTACTTGGATTGGTTTGTAATGAGAAGACCTAACTTAATGCCATTTTTCAGCTTCAGAAAATATGTTTAAATTTTATTCTAGCAGGATCTAATTCTTTATTTTACTGAAGCAAACCCAAGTTGTTCAGACTTAAAAAAAAAAAAAAACAAACAAACCAAAAAACAACAAAACAAGCCCCAAACCAAAAACAACAACAACAACAAAAAAAAGTCAGCCTGGCAGTTTCAGCAAAAATTTAACATCATTAAATGATGCATTAGCCAAGACTTCATTACTTTTGCCAGATGTAGCATAGCGCATTATAAGGATTATCAAAACTGACCTTTAGTTGTCAAATTAAGTTAATAGATCTGAGGCCCATTTGGCCAAACCTCTGCACTTAGTTTGGCAGGGCAGAGCCCTGGGCTCCCCCGCGACGCACGGCCCCCTGGCAGTGCTGCCGGCGTGACGGAGCTGAGAGCCCAGAGCTGGGCAGGCGCCTCCTGCTCCTGGTGAGGGATATGAAGTTAGAAATCACAAGTGATGGGATCTGGGCATGTCTCTGCATGGATCTTGTTCCAGGACTAGTGGATTTTGGGCCAGAGGAAGCCACAGGGACCAGTCAATCTGATCATCTGTCTAGAGAATTTCACCCACTGTAGCTGGTAAATTTGCCTTGCACAGCTCAGATTACTGGGTGTGTACTGCATTTAATTGAGCACTGTATTAAAAATAAAATAAGCTCCCCTTTTATTTGAGGCTCAACTTTTGGAAATCACTAATATACAATTTCAGAGAGCTGCAGGAAAAACATTGTGAGTCTTGGGTTAGATGCCAAGAAGTGTAATTACTGATGCACACAACAAGCTATTGCACGTGTGGTGAAAGTGTGATCCCGACATTGATTTTTCCATTACTGTATCAAACACCATGTGTGAAGCATTAACAGCGCTTCAGTGGGTGTATATGAAAATCTGTCATTTGCTGCAGCTGCCTCGGTGCCTGCCCTCTAACAGCCCCAAAACCTGCCCTGTGCCCCCCACTGGGTATTTCAGCAGTGTGAGAAATGATCACTCTTGACACCCGTGAACTAGATAGAGAGAGGGGAGATGGCAGCACATCCTATCTGCAAGATTGCACCTGCCTCAGTGTCCTGAGCGATGCAGGGAACGGAGTGGAGCTTTGCAAAGTGAGCAGAAATGAAGAGAGTAATTTATCCCACAAGAACAGGAGCTGCCAGTGCACGTATGCCAATGCGCCCTGGCGCTGTGGTGAGAGCCAGCATCCAGGGAATGGAGCTCCTTTGCTCAGGGCTGGGTGAAGCACTCTGTCTTGTCCTCTTATTAAGCCACTGATCCAAAGCAGACATGAAAAAGAGCCTTTCTGATTTGAAACTTCCCACATTTCCCAATTCTTCTGTAAGGATATATTCCAAATCCCCGAAGTACAACTGCTGTGTTACCCACCTGGTCCACCTGCCAGCAAATTTGGTTTTCAAATGCAGTTGGTAAAATGGTTGCTCCATGTGGCATAGCCATCCTGCGCAGAGCCTTACTTCCCTCTCTGCCCACCTTCACAGAGTCTTTACTTTCCCTCAAAGGGGGGTGAGATGCCTTACTAGGATCCTCTGGACCACAAGAAAGGACAGAAAAAGAAGTCAGAAATGGCACAGTGGAACCTCAGCCTTTCAACAGGTGGAAATTTTGGGAGGGAACAAAGTATAACAAGAGCCATAGAAGTGGTGACAAATGCTGTGGTTGGAGGGGTAGTAAGAGAAGGCAGGGGAGTGCATCAGGATGAATAATGGTCTTGTACCAGCCCTGCATCTGCTCAGTCTGGAAAAACTGATCCAAGTTCAAGAGGTTACAGGCAAGAAGATAGTAAGCGAAAGAGTGGAATTGGGAGAGAAGGGGGGAGGACGAGGTAAGTTATTGCAAAAGCAGTGCAGTGTTTCTCTAATGTGCTATATAGAAAAGTGAAAACCTGTTGAGATTTGATATTACAGGGTCAGGCTTTATATGTGCATATGCTTTCCTTCTGCTTATTACCTGAACGTGGTATCATTTATCTAGACTTTCCCAGGATTAGCTTTACTATAAAATGACAGTCAGACATTCAGCAATTGTGATTTGAAGGTAAGTAAAATTTCTTCAGTATCAGCAGTGCATCATTCCGTGTGATTTGGGTCAGCGTGAATCATCACAGGCAAGAATGTCCTGCAAGAATATTAACTAATTTCATAGGAGTATAAAATGTGCTAAAGGAATTTCCCCCCCTCCCCCCATTATTTCCTTGCTTTCAGTAACTCCAATTGCTATTGCTTTTTAATATAAAAAATATTGCAATATTGCAAACTGCAGCACTTTCTGGTTTTGTTGCTATTTCTTCTATGGTTAACTGGAGCAAAAAGGTCCACATCATGTTTGGGGTTTTTCATTACAAATAGTGAGAACAAGCTCCAACCCAGGGACCTGGGAAAACTAAATGCCTCCTCCCTGGTTTTCCTTAGCAAGCAAAATTTCTCCACCCACAAATGCTCTGACACTGTCCAAACAAAGAAGCCGTCAGTAGAGGAAAGGGAACATGGGAATGTTTTTGCTTTGTTTCCTAGTACATGCAGATAAAGAGTAGTATTTATCTGCACTCTCAAGCTCGTTTTAACTTTTACAGTACTCCGTCAAACTCGTATTCCTCCCACCTCCCCCCTTGGCACTAACGTGCCACAAAATTAATTCTGTAAGTCACCCTGTCAACTGAACACCGTTCCTGCTCTGGTCCGGGAGCATCGTGTGCCTCTGTCAGCCTGGCTCCCTGGGAGTCACCTCTCTGGTCCTGCTCGGAGTTACCCGCAGCTTTCCCAGGGCAGGCAGGGCCGTGGGAGAGCCAGCCCGGCTCGGTGCTCTTTGCCATCTCTCCCAATAACGGTCTCACTCTGGGCTGTTCACTCGCCATGAATCACGTCGCAGGGGGGAGACCTGGGAGCAGTTCTTGTACTCGCAAACAGTGCTGCTCCACCAGCATCCACAAGGCAGAAGTCCTCTGCGTGACCACTGCAGACGTGTATTTTGAAAAGCAGACATGCAAACCACTTGCTGCCCTGCCACATTCGCCCTTCCCCGTGTCTGTGTCCCCAGTACACCGCCAGCATTGCCAGGAGGTATTCTTGTCTTTACGGTTACTTCTCAGCCTGACCTCTTTGTTGGAAGGCTGCCAGCAAAATTAGAAATTAATTTCAGGTCTAGCGGTGGTTTTATGTGATGCGGATGCTAGTCTGCTGGGAACACGATTCGATCCCCAGATACAGTCGCCGGGCACTGAGCAGACTGCACAGAATAACAGTTTTCAATCAATTCTGACCTGAGCTGGAGATGAACCCATCCGTGGGAGACAAGAAGCTCTGCAGAGCTCTCATTTACAATTCCCTTTGGCATGCCAAATACTTACAGCTGGTAGATCCCTTCTTTCCCAGGATCATTATGAAGCAAACTCCATTTCATTTAGGTCATGACCTTCTGTTTGATTTTTTTAAAGAATTATGGCCTACACTGTGGCAGGGCTTTGTGCTTATTTTTAGCTTTTCAGATGGAGAAACTAGTAAGTTAAGAACCAGAGGACAAGCATTTATTTTTAATACTAGCTTCTCAGTGTAACCAACCATAAAATCTTTAGGGTTCCTCCTTGTTAATCTAACAGCTACTAGTTCTGAATCTGCTGCGTTTTCTTCTGACCTTGATGAAGTCTCCTATACCTCATTGCAAAGTATTATATGAAATTCTGCCAAAAATGAAATCTCTGGCCTGAAACACAGTAAAGAGTCCATAGCTTAGAATAATGCTGCATCTTGCCAGTGGCTAAACTGATTTAAGAGTTACCATATCTACTAGAAGAAAGGGGAGAAAAAGGAGATAGCCCCTCCCCACTCTCTTAATCCACCTTTCTCTAATCTGAAGGTGAGCTTGTGAATGCTCGATAAGGAGGACAGTGCTCCGTGATAGTTTCATGAGCATCTGGCCTAGATCCTCAGCTGATGGACGCCATATATATTTTGAAGCTTATCACACCAGCAGCAGATTGGTTTCCTGAACAGCAAATATTTACTTCTATAAGGCCCTACTCAACTTCAACAAACCAGCATTTTCTATTCCAGCTCTTGCCCCAGATAAAGTCCAGATAAACAAATGAAAGCATGTTACAGCAAGACAGACCAACACAGCAGTGTTTTGAAGCCATGTTTTGATTTTTTGCTGGAAAGGAAGCATGTCACTGATGCTGTACCTTAACCAGGTCATGCTGAAGTTTTCCCAAATTGTATTTGTCCCCTCCTAAAACAGTAAAAGTGCTACCGGTTGGGCTATAACACCCAGTGCCTTTCTGAATAGGGTGACAAATGGCAACATATACATAATAAGCAGACCTCTAGGAATGTGGATTAACCAAAAACCTGACAGAGCCACAGCCCTGAAGACCTCACTTCACTAAACCAGTCCCTGACCTTCGCTTTGTCCAAGTAGAGACTCCAAGACAGCATAACGCATTTATCCAATAAACTTGTCACACAAGAAGGGCTGTGCAGAAGTGTTTGGTTGGGCCCGCCTTCGCTGAAAGGTAAGAGGATCTCAGGTTGTTTACTAGAAGGTATTGCACAATTCACAAGTTAAAAACCCAGCTGGCAGGCTCTGTGAGAGCCATACTGGATAGCACTTCTCCAGCTGCCTGGGTCAAAGGCTTATGTAACACCAGGAAAAACAATGTTTACCTGTGATATTATTTGAAGTGTAAGCTTCATTAAAAATATCATCTATCTTATTTTTTTTTCCAGCTGAGTATGCAGTTTTGGATTTCTAAGATATAAAGAGAAAAAAAAGGACTAGCTCATTATATTGATATACGTTGTTCAGTTCATTTTAGATTTTGTGGGGCACTCTCTTCATAAGCCATTTCACACATCTAGATAATTACCTGATACAATTGCACATGAGTAATAATGTCAGGATATGGACTTGCTTTATCCTTCTTCCGTGCAGTGACAATTAAGAGGCTCTGATGAAGTCAATGCAGTAACTGCAATGTGAGATGCACTGGTCTCATCTTCACACCACGCAGATACGAACCCAGAGCGATGCTGTCATTGTTTTGTTTTAAACACTTTACTCTGTGCCGAGTCTTCAAATTTATGTTATTTGACTCAATAAACGTTTGATGGTCTCAGTGTAGCATCTAGTGGAGAAAGGGTAAATAACAGAAAAAACTCAAAGTAGAAATGCGCCATTAACCCTTGTGCATGGCAGGGATGAACATGTGAACTGCTGGGCAGTGGGAATACTCCCTTCCCCAGATCATTCAGCAAAACACTCCAAGGGTTACTCCGAAGCAGCTGCAGTTAACCGGGCATAATGTGAGGCTTGTAATCCTGGCAGAGCAGGATGGTATCACTGGCTTGAATGCAGCTCACGAAGGTCTCTATGTCTGAGGTATGCAATTGCTTTGAAGGCAAATTGGCCTTTAGAAACTTCCCTACTTAGTTTAAATTTGCTCCTGCTCCGGCAGTAGTGTTTCTGTCCTGGTTTACAGTCAGTTGTGTGTTTCTCCCATTCATGCGAACGCTGTCTCCACGGAGCCAGAGCTACTGTTCCCTAAATTCTGTCCTGGCTTACCCCTACACAACCCAAATGATGTCGGTGTTACTGCAGCAGCTGGTTGCACTGGAAACACCGCAGCCAGATCTGGCTCAGAGGGGACTTGGCTCAGGACTAGTCCTGGACCAGCGGTGCAGCCAGACCTCGCCAGGCTCGGGGAAGTTGTGAATGCGCAAGCAAAGCAGGAATTGTTCCTGCTGCCTTTCTGCAGATTTAATCTGGGACTCAAGGGTTTAGCTTTCGAGACATATCAAATCTCAGCAGGTCCTGAAAAATGGGGTCTTCTGTGTAATTAGTTAACAATAGCACAAAAAGGCTAGAGTTACATTTTTAACATTTTTTTTTTCTGAATGGCACTATTGTATCCTATTTATAAACAAATTAGAGTAGAATATCTGTGACAAAAGAGAAGAAAGCTTAATTTTCAATAACCATGAGCTTAACAGAGTAAAGAATAGAAGGCTTGTTTTACAATTATTTTCTTCAAACTTTATTGGGACTTTTTCATGGGTATAATGTCTTTAGTATTTTATGGGGAGGTGAACAAAGAAGCACAAATCTGTACACCAGAATCTGCCCCTAGGCACAGTTCATAGTGGAGAGTCCTCCAGAAGCACCACTGTTAGAGGAGGGAGACAGCTATGAAATTAATGATGGGGTTGGAGAGCCAGTTTCTCGTGATATGGCATGGAAGTGTGCTGCCTTGGGCAGGAATGCAAAGTAGAAACTAAGTATGTCCTTTATTAAGAGTACCTCTAGAGAACACTGTGATTAATCCAAAATTATCTGAGATACAGTTTCTTTGCAATTCATGAGGACTCTGTATGTTGCCACATACATATAGGAAGCAATTACAGAAGCGTCTGCATTAGCCTGGTGGCACTAACCAATAAGTAGCAGGAGACTCAAGGGCTACCCATTCTGTATTTGTCCTTGATAAATCTTCTAAGAGGTGTATTCAGATCTGATTACTCCTTCATCCCCATTAGCTAACTGGAAGGTATAAAGTGGGGGGATTCTCATTTTCCTATCTTGGTGCAAGGCGTATAGCAGTCAGTGCTGCCAGGGAGCGGGGAGGCTGCCAAGCTCATCTCCTGAAGTGCCTCTCAGCTCTATCCTCATCTCAGCCCAGCCCCGCATTACTTGATATTCTCCTGTTCCTCTGGCTGCTGGAGGTCCCATCCAGTGGTCCCTGAAAAAAAGCCCACTGGGATCAGGATAACTACCCTGTTTTCTAAGAACTTAAGAAAGGGCAGCAGACATCACCAAAAAACTATCTCACAGCAGTCCCGTAAGTGACAGAGCCTTGAGCTGGAGAGAGCAAGCTCCAGATTTTTACCCTTTTAAGTGGAGAGGAATTACTTTATGCATGCTTTCCACTGTCCTAAAAGTGACTTGGGAGTATCAGTAGCAACACTATTGGTAAAGCCAAGCATTCAAAAAGGAGTTTGTTTCCAAGATTATGAAATATAAAATATACCTGCATTTTCATTTGCATTCTGTTTTTTTTTTCTGGCTTTTTCAACTTTCATATTTCCAAGTCCCCACAACTATTATGACTATAAACATCATCATTATCATTCTTATAATCAGTATTACGGTTACTTGTAACAGTAGTACATGAAAGCTAAGATTCTTAGATAATAAGCAAATTTCATGAGCTGTGGGCAAAATTACAGACCTGCTATAGATCAGATAAAAGTCACACTAAATCTGCAACTAATTGGTAGCCTTGGTGCTGGTGTCACCAGAGAACTGAAGCACTGAGCCATCCTGTCCTCAGTGTGTGGTCCCTTTGCGGTTGAGTAAGATAGGTGCAGGTAGAATAGCAGTGTAAATGCAATACAATACTTTATTATTCTCAATGCAGACTACAGTCCACAGGGCTGACAACTCACCCTTTATTGGCTTCTCTGTTCTTCTGTGTCTCTGCTAACCCAGAAGCCAATATTGTGCCTATGAAAGCATCTTTTCAGCGCTCTATCCAAGTAACAGTGGTCAAATAGTTTGAAAACTTCCATTGGCTCTCTGGTCCTCTTGTCTTTGCTGGTTTTGTTGGAAAATGTCATCTGGTACACTCCATCCATACTACTTTTAGGGTACATAGATTTTTAAATAAAAAACATACAACCTTTTTTCAGTCTTGATCTGAAAATATTTTTTTTCACCCCATTAGAAAATGCAGCGGGCCAAATTCTGTGTAAATGTTATTACAATTAAACTGGCTAATTTCTATACGTTCAGCCCAAGCCTTCTAATCATTTTTGCTATTTATAACATGAACTTTAGAACTACTTCAGGAAGCCAGAAAGTGAACATTCTATGAATCAAGAATTCAGAACGAGTTGTACAGTTCCTGGAAGAACTTAGCTGGTCAAAAATCTCTCTTGACAATTTTAATTACTTTGCAGGGAGGCCAAAATGTGGGTGTACCAGGAAGTTGTTTGCACATATGTTTTATTTAGCTGAGTTGCCGCTGTGCTGGTTTTTGTCTTTTTCTTAGGAAAGGTCAAATTTGGCAGTTTTTTGTACTGACCGCTTAAGTAGATGGTTAATGCAAGGTAAAAGCAAACCACAATAGTCAATAAACCCTCTTTTATTTTTCTATTTAGAGATACTTGTAAAGAACATTTACTTTTGAAACACATCCTGTTATACTGCAACGAAGAAAGATGGTTTTAAGACTGGAGTTGCATTTCTGGCTATGGCTTACCAGCGGGGGAAAGCCTTTCACTGGCGCTTGCCGCTGGCAGTCAATGTCGACCTCAAAACCTCAACTGTGAAACTGCGGAGTGGTGAGAGGTGACATACGGTCTCCTCTGTGTTTCAGATGAGTGAGTAGTTCTGTGCAAACTTTTGTAATGAAGCCTGTGAAAGGCCAAAGTAACCAAACACTACAGTATTTTTTTTTAAGTCCCCAGCAACAAAATGGGAAGGGATGACAGAGCAGCCATCTTCTCCTCCATTCTTTTATATGGATTTGTGTTTTTCAAAAGGTTTCCCAATGTTCTACATGAAATGGACCTGAATTATGAAAACTGCCCATCTGAAAGCCTGAGCTCATTCCGTTGCTTGCCTTGCAGATCAAGGAAACAAAACCAACAAAATCAATTTCTTTAGAGGTGGAATGTGTATTTCTTATCTACACAGGCTGCATCACTTCAGAGAATAAAATGCCATGGCCTGCACTCAGAAGCGGAGATCTTAGCAATAGAAATGTAAATAGCATTGAGTACAAAACGCAGCAACATGTGCACATACAGTGTCCTTATTAGAATCACTGCTATCTGACTTCTAGCTTTGAAAGAAAACTGTCTACCTTCCTGAAAGGTACCTACTCTTCAGCCAGATATAGATCAATGTAAAGTTAGGAAAAAACCTAAAGCCTGTAGAACTGGAACCTGCATGCCTGAGCTGCTCATTTCAAAATATTAATTGGATTTTTTTTTGTCATTGTAGAAAGAAATCAATTGCAGAATTGAACTAATTCCTTACAAACTGAGCCCACTCTCTTGCATTCTGCTTGTTTCTTTCTCTCCTTTCAAATACTCCAGAAATTTTCTGACAAGTTACAAACCCAGGAGGGTTTGGTGGCAGTTCTTAGTGCTGGGTTGCTTAATGATGGACCTAGAAAAGGCAAAACCTATTTTAAAACATGCAACATAGCTCAAACCAAAGTTATAGGCTTGCTGCAGAAATTACTGGGTGAGGTTCTTTGGGCTAAGTCAAAGTGGAGGTCTAACTAAATGGTCATTTTTGGCTTTGTATCTATGCAACTGGTTTACCTAAAATAAGATCACTATAAATCTCATCTCAAAATGTTGATCAAATCCCTTTTAAGGTCCTAAAAACATTCATTAGGTGTTTCATTCATTAAAATATTTTATCAGGATTTCTCATGTTCAAGACCCACAGGATATGATAGGAAGCAAAAAGTGTCCTTCTGCTGCAGCTGTAATATAAGCAAGACTGAACTGAGTCACACCAAAGGTCCAGAGAACCTGGCACCCTGCAGTTGCCTATAGGAGAAATATAAGAACAGAGCAGTTACAGCTTCATTTCTCCTCCTATTTACCATCTCAGTTTCTGGAAATCTAAGGACAGAATAGGGTGCTTTGTCCATCTTTCTGCAAAGCAGCCCGTTTTCCCATTAATTTGTCTGGTTACTTCTTGCAGCCCTTAGTATTTCTGGCATCTAAAATGTCTCATGTCAATGAATTACCCAAATTGAGCAGATGTTGTTTAAATAGTACCTCCTTTTGTTTCTTGTACACTTCTATCTGAAGAAAATACTAGCAGAGTCATCCTAGTTCTCCTCAGATATTAGTAATTGTTCCCTGTTCACCTTTCCCATGTCAGACGTGATTTCCTAACCTGTATTATGTCTCCCATTTGTCATCTATTTTCCAGGTAGTCCTAGAGTACTTGATTACTTTGATGGCAATCTGTCTTTCTGACCAACTCAGTCACTCTTTTTTTCTGTTTTTCCATATGTTATTCTGATGCTTAAGACCAGTGCGTGTCAAGGTTCTATCAGCAGAATTTTGTGTTGTATTAAACGAAAGATTCCTAAGGATTTATACAGTAGCATTATGTTTTATGATCGTTTTTTCATTCTCTTTTTTCCTTATCAGTTCTGTCTCTCTGAGCACCGAGATAGCAATCTCAGAAAGCTATCTATAGTGACTCCAAAATATCTTTGCTGACTGATATGAACTAATATAGAGTCTGCTATGTTGCACAGGTAGAGAGGTTTTTTTTTTTCCTCTCATGGACATCTGTGATCATTGCATTTTAGCTGCTATTTTATCACCTACTCAGTCTTTATCATGATTTTTTTTTTTTGCTATTTTGTGCCTGCAGTCTTGGGTTTTGTTTTCCTGAATAACTGTGAATCACTGGAAAAGTGAATCACTGTTCAACCCTGTTTCACTTACCACTTGTGAACATGTTTTAAAGCATAGATCCCTTTTAAAACTCGCTGGTTACTCCCTTCTTTGTGATCATTTACCCATCCATCTTCCTTTCAAAGCGGTTACTGATCACAAAAGGAGCTCCCCTCTTGTGCTTTCTAAAAATGTTTGGGGAAATCTGTGTACACGATTGCTTCATCTAGGCTGCATGTTAAATGTTCTTCATGTCATGCCTACAGTCCCCTTATTGTTCAAACTGGGAAGATTCCCAGAACTTGCTCTGTCTCCCTCTGTCCCACATACTTGGATTTCCTTTCTGTGGAAATTAGACTGAGAGTAAAGACAAGCTGGGAAGAGAAGGAGAGGAGGCAGGAGATAGCAGAAGATGGTACATACTTGATCTTCTTCCAGCAGGGAGCTGGACTATGCCTGAGGACTCCCAATGTCCCAGTGTGTATACAGAGTCTATATAAGCCAGCTCCTCTTTATCAATATTTGCTGACATTGCTGACATTTTTAAAGCACTACCAGTTTTCCAGTTTCCATCTCTTCCCATTATACAGTGATGAGCCATGTGTTGGACTGACTGGTCTGTTGATTCTAGGTTTTCTCTGAAGTCTTTTCTAAAAATTGGAATGTCATATGCCACTTTTCATTCCTGCAGAACAAAGTTCACTCCAAACCGTAAATTACAAAGCACAGTTAATAGTTTGGCAATTTCAGATCCAAGTTCCTTTAGAACCCTGGGGTGAGAAACACATCGTCCTGGCAGGCAGGTACTGTATAATTTACCGATTGGCTCCAAAACCATACATACTAAGTTTTGTGAATGTTCTTTTTCTGACTGTGCCCCTAAAAAAGGTTTTGTTGTGGCAATCACCTCAAAATCCACCATAAAGAACAGTGGTAGACAAAAAATACGTAGCTTTTCTCCTGTGGTTTCCTTAGATGCTTCTCTTATACCTCTGTTCCTGTTAGATCCTCATGTTCTCTGGCAGATCTCCTGTTCTTGATGTATTTGGAAAAGTTTTTATGCTTCAAAATATTTTCTTGGCCTGCTTTATTATGGTTTTATATTTAACTGGCCACAGTTTATGCTATTCCTCTTTTGGACAGAAGCAGAAAATAACAGTATTCCACAAGTGAATGCACAGACGGCATTCACAAAAGGCTCAGGTATTTGCACTGGGTGTCTAAAAATGCAACTGTGTGGTACTTTGATGTGTGTTAAAGACAAAGGAGTTTGTTGAAGGCTGGCTCGAGAAAACAGGACTTAGTTAAATGTGGACTGGAGACTGTAGGTACTAATGTTTCCATCAGCTTCCAATCTCAGTATATTCCTAGAGGGCTATCTTTTAAAGATATTTTAAAGAGAAATACAGACAGCCTCCAAACTGGATAACAGTTGCAGCAAAGTTATTAACACAAATTATTATTGCACATTATTCTAACAACTAGTACAGTGGAGCGCTATTGCACCAGGTATTGCACAAACTTAAAGTTAGTCCCTGCCCCAAATAGCAAAAAGGCTCTGCCCCCGTAGCTTACCTAGGGCACTGCTGAACAGCCATGCCCGGTGTCTATGTCAATGCTACGTTTTAGCAGTGATCCCAAAGCCATGTTCAAGCACAATCTTGCCTGCTGTCCACACTGATCCGTGGCACCATCCACACAGGATTTGGCCACTCTCACTTTAAGGTTGTTCCTGTGCCCCCGAAGTTTCTGTAAGCAAGGCAAGTATGTCTAAGTGTTCTGCTGAATCAGGACCCCACTTTATAGAAAATCTATCTGCTATTAAACATGCATTATGCTTGATCTTAGTGCTAAGATTAAGTGCCTTGTCTCCTGCTCCTTTCCCAACTAAACTCCACCTGTGGTGAGAGTCATTCATCTTGAATTGCTTCAATGCAGCGTTTAAGTATGTCATCTTGGCAACAAAGCAGTTTGCATGGTATTTCAGTGAGACGTTTAAAATCCCATTCACATTTTTTAATATACATTTCTCCCACATAAATTATCACAGCTTGGTTGGCAGGTCTTGCATGAGTAATAAGGTTGTTGGCACAAACACATACCACAGATCTATTAAGTAAAGGAGAAGCTTTTGTTTGTTTCTACGTTTATACGAGAGCTGTCAGGTTTAACTTGTACAAAATGGTTTAAGATACTGGCATTTTACTAGCAGGACACTACTAGTCTGAGATAACATATCCTCCCCAAAATGCATCAGTGGCAGTACAGATAAATCCCCACGTACTGGTTTGAAAAGTAAGCTCTTTCTGTGTGAGGTATCTATGCAAAAGGCAGCTTTCATTGCTTATATTTCATCACTTATACATGCAGGGAGACTGTAGCCGAAAACTTGCTCTTATATAAAAGAGCTGCTACAGAGAGAGAAGTGAGCTGAATGTGCTTTTTACATGTGAAAGGAATGTGTTCTCTTTCAATTAAATAATGACAGAGCCACGTTTCCAGTTTGCTTTCTCTCTCATTCATAATTTTGGGAAGTGATTGCTCAGGGTATATAACTCAGAAACCAGAATTCTGCAAATCAAGAGCTCTGCTGAACTCCACATTGTAAGGTCTGAGCAAAGTCTGTATGTAAATATCCTGCAGTGCAATTTTGCTCCATTGATGTTGTAAGAGCATGAGCTGCAGAACTTTGCCTCAGTATCTATTTTTAAAACATTTAGTGCTCTTGCAATGTAGGCCTGATCTGAAGTACTTCGCACATGGTGGGAATCTTCCACTGCCTTTATTTAGGGCTTTGAAACAAGCCTTCTGTAAACAACGAATTACAGGAATAATAATGTATTGCGAGGAAATAACTTTGGAACATCCAACCTTTAATATCTATGTGTCACCAAATTTGTGTTAGATTAGCAAAACATACCCTTTCATAACAGCTTGGGGTTACATTTGCCAAACAAATATTGTGTAGTTCTACAGTCACATTGAGTGGTTTGGATTGCTTCTCTATTACACGCTCTGTATAAAGTAATGTATTAATTATTGTTATTTGCAAATTGAACATAACCATATGTTTGACATAAACCAGGCACAAGTAAAGAAAATCATATGAAAATGTGAGAGGCAGACTTTGAAGCTTACGTGCAAATGTATTAAAATGTATCTATGCAATTTGTGAATAAATTTGCCATGATCTGAAAGAGAATTACCAGGAAACCAAGACAACTCTGAAGCTAAGGATCCCTTTAATGCACATATCTTATCTGCTGCTCGGGAGGCTGGCAGTAGTTCAGAAATGCAGAGTACAGTTATTGGATGTCTCTAAATACACCACAATCAGTTTATCAATGTAACTACGGAAATGTTTGAGAAGAGCTAGAGCAATGTGGCCACAATAAGGAACGGCATTACTGATGCTGTGTGTGTTATTCTGGGGCTTTGTGAAATCATCAGCCCAAGAATTGTTCAATCCAGGGGAAATGTTCACATTTCAGACTTTGTCATCTAATTTATAGACTTTCATTAATAAAGCTTACGTAACAGCAATTTATGAGTGTTTTTTAGTCATAATCATTTAAAAGTCTATTATTTGAAAGTGCTCCAGAGATTGTGCATTATTTAAAATTCCTGCTTGACTGCCTTCCCCAAATTCAGTCTTCCAAATCCTGATTCAACTTAGTCCTAAAAGATGAGACAACTGGAGAATCCTGTGTGTCCCAATGCTCACTCAGGAGAAGGGAGAGGAGGCTAAAAGAACTTAGATTCTTTAGCGTAGTAAAATTAAGGGGGTCTGACTGCTTTCTTAAAAATAATTGTGGCTAAATACCACTAAGAGAGAAGGGCTATTTAAGCAAAAGAACAAAATTGGCACAAGAACAGCTTAGGCTGGAAATGAATGGGTTTCCAAACATCAAAAGAATGAGATTTTAGAAAGCTTCCTAATTAGAAGAGTACATGCAAACTCCCTTAGTATTACTGTAGCATCTTGCTATAGTTAGGAATTTAATTGTGAAATCCAAGAACTTGTTCCCAACCATATATTCTATGTGTCTGTTATTTGGTAAAGAGCTCATTGTGAGAGGTTGTATTTTAATAAATGGACATCAAATATATTTTTAACTAAACCTTTTCACACATAGTATAATTACATGAAAGCACTGAATTGTGCTACACTAAGTCTTGCAAAGCCAACTTTCCCATGGGCCACATATGAAAATCTTTATGTGGCTGAGAGGCACGACATGCCACGCACCTTGGAGAACTGTGGCAAGGACTTATAGGTAGAAATGAGTCTCCAGGACATTGCAGGGCGAGGTTAGGTGGACGTGTGGCCCAGGGTTATGCCGTTAAGCCAGCCCCATCGTTCCCCAGCTTATTTTCTCCCACCGTAGGGATTCTGACCCCCCAGCAGACCTGACAGCAACGCAGACTTGCTGCCATTTAAGTGACATTGCCCTGGCCTGGCAGTTGTGCTCAAACTGCTTGCAAGCCCCATGGAATCGAATGGCACCGGTTAGCTGCGTGCTGCTGGAGCGCATTGCCGCTACCGTTCAGGTGAGCAGTACCTCACCCCCCTTTTTAAACGCTTCCCTCAGCTCTGCTTTCTCAAGACGCTCGGGTGTGCCCTGCTCTCCAGGGAGGCTCCCGCTCGCCGCACCCCGACCAGCAGGGTCCCCAGGCTGCACCCGAGGCTGGGGGGAGGCTTCGCCTCTCCAACCCCACCCGCGACAGGGCCCCCCGCGCGGATTACGGGGAAGGCTGCGGTCACAGCCCCGTTTCTCAAGAGGGAATACCCGCTCCCTCCGGGGCCTCGCTATCCGCAGGCACGCCGGAGGCCCGAGGGGCTGCCCGTGCCCGGCGGTGTTCCAGGCTGGCGTCCCCTGGGTGGAGCGGAGGCCCGATGGCCGGTCCCCGGCGGCCACAGCCCCAGGCCGGGCAGCCACCTCCGAGCGAAGGGCGAGCGGCGGGAGACACCAAACGCCGCGGAGGGCCGACCGGCCTCGCACACGCTAACCGACACCTCAGCTGACCAACCCACGCCCACAGGCGGGCGCAGGGCACCGCCTCCTTTAACTGGTGGTAGACCGAACCAATCAGGCCGCAGGATGAACGCTCAGTCCGGGCTCCTCCCTTTTACGGACAAGCAGCTAGGCCAATCAAAAGGAAAATACACCGCCCACTTCCCTTTGGACTCTCGCGAGCCTCAGGGGTTGGCCCCCGCCCGCCGCCGGGTGACTGCGCAGCCGCCATGTTGGTTGCTATGCTGCCAGTACTGCCCGTATGAGGCGGGAGGCGGCTGCTGTTCCTCCCCGCCTTTTCCCCCACAGACGCTGGCTAGCCCGCCGCCTCTCCCCTCCCCCGCTCCCCTCTGCCTCCCGGCCGGGGCTACACGCGGGGTAACTGCCGCTGCGTGCGAGCCGGCGCCGTGCCCTGTGAGGGGGAGCCCCGGCCCCCGCGCTGCTCGGCGCTGCCCTGCCTGCCTGCGCCCCGGCTTCCACCTGCCGCCGCCTCCTCCGCCCGGTCGCTGTGAGGGGAGGGGGGGCTCCGCTGCCTTCCCCCTCGGACTTCCCGGTCCCTTCCGCCCCCCAACTCTTCCCCCTCCCGCTCCCTCGGCCCCGCCGCCGCAGTACGATGCGGTTCTCGCCGCTGCGGCTAGGTGCGGGGCGGCTGCTGCGGCTGCTCTCGCTGCTCCCCGGGCTGCGGCTGGGCCGGTCGCAGCGGGGGAACTGAGGGAACCGCGCGCGGCGCGCCCGCTCCCGCGCGCGGCGCCGGTGCCGCCGCCGCCGCTGCTGCTGCTGCGCGCGCGCGTCTGCGGCGCGTGCCCGTGCGCGCGCGCGCGCGCGGGGGGTCGCGGGGCGGCAGCGGCGAGCGCAGCCCCCGCGCCTCTTCCCTCCGCCGTCCCCGCTCCATCGGGAAGGACGTGGCTGTTATATGAAGGTAAGGCGGCTGCCGGGGCGCTCGGCTCTCCGTGCTGAGGGGGAAAGGGGCGGCCGGGGGGGGATGACTGCGCGCCGCATTCCTGTTCTGTGACCCCCCCCCCCCCCCCCCCCCCCCCCCCCACACACACCGGCTGTGGGGGCCGCGCCGCCGCCGCTCCCCCCCCCCCTTCAGCCCCGCTCCCCTTCCACGCAACTTCGCGCACAGGTCGCCGCTGGCGGAGAGCGGCTCTACCGAGAGCCGTTTTGGTGGTGGTGGAGGCGGGGGGGACGCGTGTGTGGGTGCCCCTTCTGTTCTTCCCCTCCGAGAAGAAAGGCTCCGCTCTGGAGAAGGGGTTTGGGGGGAGGGGGGGGCGGGGGGGGGGGAGTCTGAAGCCGACCGCCGGCCCGCGGAGGGGGTTCGTAAACAGTCTTCGGGGGAACGAACGGCGGGGGCAGGTCGGAGGCGGTTGGGGTCTCTAAAATGTGGTAAACTCAGCTGAACGCCTGACACGGATGATTTTTTGTTTGTTTGTTTTTAATATGGTTAATATGAAAGTTTGCGTTCCTGTGCTTTCTAGGCACATGTGCACGTTGCCCTGGTTATGGGCAGGGAAAATGGGTTTGAGTGCTGGCGTTGCATTCCTCTGGTACATTTTTAGTATCTCCCTCAAGCAGAAGGCTTGTATAATCGCATGTGTCTATATGCGACAGAGGCTTTTGGTGTACCTGGTGATGGATTAACTCGCGTATACTGTTGCAGCACCAGCTGGAAGAGGAATAACGTCTTTTTCCCTTCAAAAATCTCTGAGAGCTAGTTGCTATAACTAGGTAGCTGCCAGTGTAGGTTAAATGTTCCCACCGCTTGCCTATTCAAAGAATATATGTCGTTCACATGCAAAAAATATGTGCATAAACTTTGTGCTGCTACTTACACCCTTCCAGGACTTCAATGTGGCCGAGCTGGTAGGATTTTTTTAACAGTGAAATAGAAAATAATTACGTGATTTGTGTATTACAGAAGTGCTGATGGATCTCAGCTAAAGAGTAATTGTTAGACTACAGTATGCACATACATTTTCTCACCCATGGGGCATTTCTCTTGCCTTGAGCTAAACCCTGTGTTGAACGCTAAGGGGGTTTTGTGAGTGCACATTTGCCTGCTTGGTATTGGCAAATAACTGCCCTGTAATGTTGGGAGCCACCAGTGTGTGTTCACACACATGCAGACATTTATGAGCTCATCGTATTGTAAATGTGTGTTGCAGGAAGACAAAAACGAGTTCGATTAGAATTGGTAAAACCATTGTCTTATTAGATACGTATATTGTAGGAAAGTTTTCCAGTTCATTGCCTAAACGTAAAACATTCAGTATTGTAATCTTACGGATGCCATTTTCTTGACAATGGATTTCTTGCTTCACTGACCTAAAAAGTTGTTTTTACATATTGGCATGACTCTGGCTTGCACCGTGTTGATAAAATATGATTCTGGGTGATATGCTTACAGATACATACATGTGTGTGTCTGTACGTTTTCCAGGCATGTTTATGCTTTATAAACTCAGAAATGTAACTATTGGCCTAATTTTTTAAGATAATTTTGTTGTCATTACAGTTCTGTATATTTTTATTTGTAGGGTTTTCTTGTGGTGTTTTTTTTTTTTTTTTTTAATTAGATTAAACATTGAAATATGAATTCACTTTCCTCAAAAGCAGAAATATATTAATCTTTTACCTTTTGGTATGTTTTCCTTATGTTTGCAGTTAATTTGGATTCAGGTTCACCTACTTAGGGTTTAATTTGATGTTTATTTCTTGTTCAGTAAAATTTTCCATGAAATGTGTTGTTTGTTGCCATGATTTACAATTCTGTTGTCCTGCTAATGTCCAATTTAGGTTGTACATAGCAGTATTGATTGAACACCCTTACTAAAAATACTTTCTGGGTTGGGTATACTTACACTGTAGCAGCAGGAAAGTTAAGCCTATACTGCTTTTCTGTGACTATAATTAATTTATTATTAACAGCAACATTTGTAAAACATGAATAAAAGAAAAATCCTGTAATCTCAGAAGTAATGCTAATTGCTCTGTGGCGTGGATGAGCTCTCTGTTAATGAATAGAGTTCATATACTACTATTTACGTGTCATTTCCATTAGCATATTTGGAATATATGGTACATAATTTTGGCTCTGATCCTGCAGTGACCCCTCTTTGGGCAGAGGGATCCACCTACACAAAACTTGCTGCAGGAACTGGAGCTCAAACATTCATTCTGTAGACACTAGGCCGATGTTTATACTGAGCATTTGCTGTGTGTGAATGTTTTGTATGTTTTGTTGTTAACCTTTGTCTTTGTGTAGCATGTCATATAGGCTTCTGTGTGTGCAAAGAGCTGCAGGGTTGGTGCCTAGAGTAACAACCTAATACAATAGTGTGTGACATGATTATTTTGTGAAAAAGAGGTTTCTTCTTGAAATTGCTTTCTTATTGTAATTTAGCACTGATGAAAGGTCCTGATCAGCATTTGAGGGTTCCATCTCACTCGGGTCTTGTTATCCTTGGTGGGTTATTTTATAAATGTTTGTTGAATGTACATGGAAGTTTTTGATATATGCTGACATATAAAAAGTGGAATATTGTACTCTACAAGCATGTTCTGGAGAACTGAGTGGAAGTTACAAGCTTGAATATACTGGGGGAGAAGATACTCAGGGTGGTTCACTTAATCCTGTAAGCTAACCTGTACGTGGGAAACCAAGACAGAGTGGCTTGCTCATGGCAGTTTAGACCTTTGGATGAGGTAAATGAGTTGCGTTAAGTGTCTTCTGAAAATTATGGTGAATTAAAAATTCTGTTTTAACTTCTCAGCTGATCAAAACTTAATTAAAACAAATAGTAGGCATGTGCATGGTTTGTTGTTATTAAAGTTAGTGTTAGATTATTTTTATTAAATTGATAAATAGCACATTTCTGTCATCTGTCTCCTTAGGTCTTCACACTACTGTTAGTTAGATTCTCTGATACATCATGGTTCTGTCTTGTCCCTCCCTGCCCAGCCATCCCCCCCCCAGTTTGGGTTTAAATTTGGTACAAGATCACATGAATCCCATGCCTTCGCATCCTGTTTTTGTGTCACCTCGCTTCCATTCTCACCAATTATAAAAATGGTCAAACAAGAGAATCTTTCAGCAGATGGTTGACTGTGCTTTTTTTTTTTTTTTTTTTTTTTTTTTAATGCCACACTTTCACTCTGGTGCTGTCACTTTTCATAAAATGGCCAGACAAAATTCTCTTGGGTTTTATTGTGCTCCAGAGTAAACAACTGTAAAAATGGGTTTTGTGTGCATATAATATGGGATTGTTTGTAGTGGAAAGAAATAACTGTGAAGGTGGAAGAAAAAGGGGAGAGGAGTGTGGCCTGAGCAGGAAACAAAACCAAGAGCTGAACAGTGGCCTGGTAATACAACAGCAGGTCTTTGCTGTCTGGGCCAGCTGTTCATATATGCTTGTTTGGGAACAGAGGCAGATTTTCCTTGAGGACTTGTAATCCACTGAATTAGCACAAAAATAGTTTTGTGTAGGCTTTTGAAAGCCTTTAATATTTAAAATTTTGCAATTTTATTGAAGTTTTCTCTGATATAGAATTACATATCTGCAGGTATATATTCAAAATCTCAGTTCTTATTTTGGGGAATTTACGAATTATTAGAAAACTATTGCTGTTTGTCTCTTACAAAATAAATTACTTCAAGTTTACAGCAGTTAATATATTTACAGAAGTTTTACTGATGTGTTGACATACCAGAATGAGATGTCCAGATGCAGGTTACAAGAATATGGTCTTTTTATGGTGATCTGTGTTACAGCATACTGAAGTCTGTGATGATGGTAGGCATGGTGTGCCAGTATATGATACAGAATATTACAGCTGATAGTCACATAGTTACTCAGGTAGATCAGATGAGTGTTACTAGATGAATTTTTGTTTGAAATGTGAGAATTAAACCAACTTCTCCTTTCTCAGTTTATGCACCTTCAGAAGAGACTTGGTAGGGTGATGCAATTAAGCCTCTCTTGGCACACTTTGTCTCACACTGCAATTACTTCTTGGACAAGTTATAAGGTGACTGTTGGATGATAAATGCAGTTCCATTTGCATGTTTTGTGAGATACTGCCATCTCTACAGTTACATGAGGAAGGGGGGAATAGCTAATATCCATGTAAAAATAAACAGTCTTTTAATTATGAGTATGAAGAATGCTGTGGGAAATGTTTTCACTGATTGGGATATGAAGTGCAGTTGCCACTTAAGAGTTTTCAGGCCATCGGTAAGATTTAAGATGAAAAAAACTGATATTCCACTTCCTATGGCATGTGTGTTCTTACATTGCCTTTCTGGCCATTCCTTATCTTCTTCAGGGTAACTAGCTGAGAGAATGACTGAATTATTCTGCATGACCAAAAGCCCAAATCTTCAAATGAAAATTAAATGTAGTGCTGCTAGAGATTAACATTTTTCATACTGGGATTTTTTCAATTAGAATGGTGCAGATTAGATAGGAAGGTGGTGTATTAATTTCTCTTATCAACCTGGGCTTTATACTTTAAATTAAAAATTGCTAAATATCTGGTATTAAATGCTGAAAACCTTGTTCTAACGGATGCTTTTTGGGGAGTGATGTTCCAGTTCGGAGGCCTTAGTTGCATGTAATTTTGATATTTTGTTTGCTAGTTTTAATAAACTAATCAGAAAAATTAAATCTATGGTCTTTTTTGGTGTTTCTTAGGAGTAATAATATAAATTGATTTAGTTTTATGTTTGGGTTAAACAACTTTACTTAATTCTCACTTAATGTGTCTCTAACAGGATATTAACTTTTAAGACAACTGAGTGTACTTTAGCTTTTCTTGAGTCCTTTGGTCAGTTTATTGCATTTGTATACTGACGTCTCTGCCCTACAGAAAAAAAAAACCAAACCCAAAACCAACAAACCCCCAAACAATCTTCTGCATCTATTCCAAAAGACAGAAATGAGAAACAAATTATATCACTATTGCACTGAAACTAAGTGTCTACTGAGTGCAATGAAAGTTGCATAAAAAATGTTTTCTCAGAAGAGAAAATTATACTTAGATAAGTCTTACAGTTTTTTCAGTTCAATGGTGGTTTTTTTTTTTTTTTTTTTTTATTTGGTTGTTTTTTTTATGGCATCAGTCAGGTTTAAAACCAGAAGTTGAAACTGTGTCTGCATCTGATACCTCTCCATGTAAACCAAAGCAGCAGCTGGTAAAAGATAAGAGCCTGCTGTGGCTCCTTTGTCTCAGAGATGTGCTAACATACTTTGTCTTGGAAGAAGGTTAACAAGCCAGATTTCTGTATTTTCTTTTTGCAGTGGAAGGTGGTATTTTCAAGAGAGTCAAGCAAGTGGATATGATACACTTGAAAAGCTATGTTTTTAAAAGAGATTCAAGTTTGACATACCAGAAATTTATGTTCCCTCTTGTCTGTGCCAGTAGAGATGCAATGCTGAACTAACTTTATAGCTAGTTCAGCCTCGAATAGAATCAGAAATGATGTTAATTCATCTGTCTGTTAGGTAGAGAAATGACCACCCTTTCAATAGAGCATGTAGAAATATACCAGCTAGTGGAAAAACAGTTATGGCTATTAATGCTCTCTGAACTCCCATGTTAGCCCAGTTTTGTCTGGATGAACAGGTAACTTACTGATGATGCCTAGTTTCCTAAGCCATGCCAAATAGTTACAAGTTGAGAAACATGTTGATTGTAACTTAAAGCTGTTATCATAACTGATTTGACCAGAAAAAAAAAAAAAAAAAAAAAAAAAGTCCAAAATGGGATATATTTCTCTTTGGACACAAAAAGATGCTTCCCAGATCTCAAAAATGTGATTCAATGTCTTTTCTTAAAAAAAAAAAAAAAAAAAAAGACAAAATAATTTGGGAGGAAAATCACATAGTAAAACTGCAGGTTTGTTTTTTTTTTTCCACTAACCTTGTCAGTGAATTCAGAAATGTTTTGGGGTAAAAAACCCCTGCACTCTTTCCATGAAAAATTGACTTTGGAGGGAGTTAAAATTAACAATGTCACTTTGCATTTGTCTGTCTTGATACTTGTGACAAGCTTTTAGTGTCATCTGAAAAATGACACTAGTATGACACTCACACTAGTGAGACATATTTTTGTCTTTTGATGTGTGGATAGGGTTAAAGATGACCAGTGCTAATGATCAGCAATGCTTTGCGTTGTAAGTTGTTTTTTCCCATATGGATTGTGTATATGCAGTACATATGCCAGCTTTGTATCGTGTCTCTAAACTGCATATGGCCTCACTACTGTTTTTAGTGTTTTAGTGAGCCTATTTAGAAAAGATTAATTTCAGGAGAAGAGACATGTGTCAATTAGTTTGACTTCTTAAAAATAAAATTTTATAGAGCTTGGCATTTGAGTTTTAAATCACTGTGGCCTATAACCTCCAGACTGTGAACTGCTATTAAGACTTTCCTTGGAAGAGGTTCTTGGCTTTTTTTGGGTGGCAGGCTGCTGTTACAATTGATGCCACAGTCTTTTTAGTACTTGAGTGCAGATGAGGCTATGGGTGAGTCTTGGGAATCCTAATCGGCAAGTAATTCCCCATTTACTATGTGTTAGGCTTGTGTGTTGACTCTGTAAGAAGATCCTGCATCCTGTTAGTTCATCTGAATGCACCTGCTTTGCATGGAGCTAATCTCTTTAATGTTTGGAAGGACCCTTCCAGGTGTAATGTCTATGAAAAGGGGGTTTGAAAGATTAAAATGTGTCTGCTTCTAAAACTGAAGGGATATATCACCTTTGTCTAAGACTGGATGGAGAAGAGAGGAAAGAGAAAAAGGACAGCTGCCCTGCAGTGATTATAAAATGTGTAAGGTTTTGGAAAACATAATTAAAATGGAAAGGTGAATATGATTTTTTTTGTTTAATAGCGGCAAATTTCATGACCTCATGGGAAGCTTCTGTTGAAATAACTGGAACACACAACCACAGAAGGGGGAACCTAAAATACAGAAGTGGCATTACAACGGAATAAATAGATCAGTTGGTTACATTATGGGATCATGCCTCCAAATTATTTGAATATTTTTTTGGCTCTTTTGTTTTCTTTGAGCTTGAATTAGACTTCTGATTTAGATTTTCAGTATAGAGCGAATACAGTTACTTCTAGTCATGCTTCTAGCATCTCTTCTCAAGTTTACTATATGTGCAACTAGGTAAGGAAGGACAGAACATTAGTGGTGGTAAGAGGTTTGTTGTTTTTTGTTTTTGTTTTTTTTTTTTTCCTAAATTTTTAACCCCTCATTAATGAATATTTTGCTTCTATTTTGATTTTATGATATGTTAAAATATACCATGTAAGACAAATTCAGAAACCACTCCATTTGGAAGTGACTTGAGCTTTTTAAACCTTCAAGTATTCATATTTGGGATTAAGGAAATAGTTTCATTTTGGAAATCTTTGTTGGGAAAAGTTATTATATTTTGCTTTGCTTTCTTGTGTGGTGTGATCTGCATTTTTTTATTGGCATCTTCACATAATAGATTTGCTATTAATTTAGAGACTTAAGGCATTGGTGTTTCCCTTAGCTCCTAGTATAGATTTGAGTCCTTTGTTCCACAGCTCTTAGATCTGCTGGGGGCAGTGACTTGGTGTGAGTGCATGTCTGGGGAAGGGACGATGCAATGGATGCTCTCAGGGTTCTTTTTGTAAAGCTGTTTTTGACTTTCCCCAGTCCCAGTGCTTGCAGAAGCTGGATTATTTTCAAATTTTGCAATAGTTAGATAAATTTTATTGAATTGAATAATAGACATAATAACTATATATTAATTGAAATATCTCCGCTTTCAAAAACATGCCACTTGAAAGGCTGAGAGACACGGTAAGAAAATGAGGCATGAGTAACCAGTCAGGATATGTAGAGTTACTTAGAACAGAATTCCTCCGTAGAAGAGTTGAAAATAGTCTGAAGATTAACATTTGACAAAAAGTCCTCTAAGAGGAAATTCCTACAGGAGAACTTCATTCTTGAGATTAATTAAATGAAAGATTAGAAATTCTCTAGATAGCCGTAAGCTATTTAATAAAACTGAAGTAAGCAATTAAAAGACTCAGTTGTAGTTACCAGCAGAGGCATTGCTTCCTTTTAATGATCCTGGTGCTCCCCCCCTCCCCTTTACATATGTTCTTCCTCCTTTTACAGGAAAGCTGTTTGCGCAGCTCATTAATGCTAGATGTTTGCTGCAGAAGGATCTTCATAAAAAGCATCCCTCTCTGAATAAGAGTGATACAGATAATAATTTCTTTGGCGTTAGAAACATGTATACAGTCCTGAGAAAACAGAAATAAAAGTGCTTTGTAGGAATTATACTAATGAAATGTATATGAGAGAGTACCTTGAAAGAGAAACCTGATTAACATCTGAAACTTCATCAAACATTTAGCCACCTTTGAATAGATTTTTATGTTGCCAATAAAGCTACTTTGTCAAATCTCTGGTTTCTATTTCTAAGTTACATTGATGTAACCATTTTTCAATCTACCTCTTTACAATATTTTTTTTCCTATACCTTCTAGACAAACAGATTAATTCTAACTGTTCTGGGAAATTATCATAGTTACTCTGGTATCTGTAAAAGGCATTTTCCAAATAAGTCTTCCATATTCATTCTGAATGTATTTTGCATTCTGCTGCATGTGGTGTGCCTTGATGATTGTGTGTGCTCTGGCAGTTGTGTGCAATAAGCTGGGATGTGTTATACCACCAGAGATCCATCCCTCGTCTGAGGGCAGTGTGTGATAGCAAATCACGTCATCATGTTAGGGAACAAAATGTGTAACTGCAAATTGGCACTGGATTCCCCAAAATTGAAGTAGCTGCTGCAGTTCAGCAGAATTAATGTGTAACAAGTAAGCGAAGAAAATAGAAAAAAAATCAATCCTTATATGTACTAACTAGTACTATTACAATAATTCTAAGTTGCTTCAAAATAGGTTACTGACTATTTAAGTTGTTAAAGAGGAGAGCACTCTATGATGATAATTTTTTTTCAGAAGTTTTCATTACTTTCCACTCTTAAGTTTATGAGAAAACAGACGTGGTCTTCTGTGACAATAAAGATAGGCTGATACAGAAGTTCTGAAGGTAAATTTTCCTAATGGTATTGTTTTTCTGCTGTAAACAGCAAACCACATTCTAAAAATCTGCTTTCACACTTAAGTATAAAGCCATAGTGAAACTTTCTTTTGTCAATGTATAAATATCCTTGTTTTCATAACATTTAACATCAAAAATAATCCATTGTCACACTTCAAAGCAAAACTCTAAAAAGGAAGAGATGTGTTTCCTACTGGCCTTTTATTGCATTTATAATAATTATTTTTCTCTAAGTAAAAATAAAAAATAGAATGTTGACTAATTGTTACTAAATAAATTAATGTTATTTTTGTTGTAGCTTCCAAGATACGGAAATGGGCTTGAAGCCCACTTTGCTACGTACAATTAACATAAAACAAATTGTGCTTTGAACGCTTATCGTTTCTGAAATTGAGGTAGGATTCCTTGTCCCGTGACAGACTCATCCTCTTAGTGTTGGTGGCATATCCAGTTGCCTTGCAAATGCTTTAAAATGTATTAAGAATGGCAAAAAAATGAATGAATACTTACGAATGAGGGTATTAGGGACCCAGATCTCTAGCCTTCAATGCACTTCCAGCACTTGCAGAGAATGATTTATAATATATGCATTCCTAATAACTATATTAACTAATGTGGCCTGAAATTAGTAGGGAATTAGCTTTTCAGAAGTGTATCTGTTTAGTTTCAATAATAATATTAACATATATTGTACACTTTGGATATATCTGTACTACACATGTTAAATACAGTATCTTCATCTTTTTGTCCTCTATACACCTATATGGAGTGATATAATTTTAAAATTCTTTAACAATAAATCCATTTTACTATTTGAACATATTTGAAGAGTATCCCAAGATTTTTTGAAATAATATTTGAGAAGTAAATACCAGTGTTCATGCTTTCTCTTCAGGGGTGATAGGAAAATGTAATTTGTACATTGTTTTCGTATTAGACTTGATAATTTATGCCACACAGTGTTGTACACGCTTGCACTGCAAAAAATTGTTGAAATGTTCTGTTGACTTTTTGAAACTTTTTCTGGCAATGCTACGCTTTCCATTTATTTTGTCCCTTGTTTAACAGTTTTTGTGTGTGTTTTCAAAAGCACTTCCATTCACCATTCAAGGAATTCAATAGAATTCTAATAGGAACTGCACATAAATAACTACAGAAATCAATGCTTCAATTCAGCCAAGAGTTTTTTGTGACTTCAAAAGCCACAAGAGCATTTATTATTAGAAACATACAATTGACTTTTCTTGTATTATCATTTTGCATAGTGATTTGGTTTTTACCACCACAACAAGATGTTTGACAGTTTCATTTGAAAATGATGTATTTACATTCAGCGTTCCAAAACAGTGTAATTTTTATCTTTTCTGTAAAGCTCTATTCATGTTAATTTTCATGTTCAGCTTTTTGCAAAGATTGTCAGTGAAATATTCACTGGTGGATTTCTTCTCAAAGGTCAACCAAATGTTAAGCCATAGTCTCTTCTTCCTGTATTGTAATGAAAATATAAAAGAAATTTTTAAAGAATGGAGTTATTTGGTTAATTTTTGTCTGTTCAGCTCATACAATGTAAAGTGTATTCTGTCCTCTGAAATGCTGTTTCCTGAGTATAATGATGACAGAAGTAACCAACCTTTGATAGCACAGAGTTGTCTTGGAAGTATTTCCAGCCTTTAGTATTTGCATTATACCCCAGGCCATGTCAGCTGTAACAGTCCTTTCAATCCTGAAGTTTTTGGGTGGATTATAGAAAGTGAGATGGTCTCGAAGGAGGTTGGTTGAGCACACTAGAAGCTTTAGAAAATTGATGCTGCTTTTCTTTTGAAACAGCTCAAAGATGATGTGACATGAAATGTAGTAGTCCATGTTTAGTAGTGCTTACTGCCTTGTAAATGGACTTCTTGAGTGCTGTGGCTTTTGGGCAGCTCTCACGCACAGTTTCCGTCAGGTAATAGTACAGTGTTATCAGCTCGGGTGGAAAGCATGTCCAGAGGGAAACAGTTTTGTTCTGGTTGTCAGGGGGGTACCCATAGATGAATGGATTTTTCTACATTAATGTTTTATTTTTCACTGTTGCTGATATGTGAAAAACAAAGTCAAATTATTAGCAGAGGCTTTTAGATGACATTAGCCTTTTCCCACCTTTCCAGCCTTCTAATTCCTGCTCACCAGCCAGTCTGGTTCTGCATGAGGAGGATGAGTTGGTGTTAGGAACTGCTTTGTGGAATTTCATCTTGTGAACCACGTGGTTCTGGGACTTGCCACTCACCCCTCCAGTTACCCTGGGATACAGACCAGCAGGCCCATCCTCACCTACCTTGTTGCATGAGCAGGTGCTGGTGGTAGATGCATGTTTTGGCACTTGAGAAACATTTCGGCTTGATGGAGAGGTAGAGAAGCATGGCCTATCTCTAGTTCCTTCCCTGTCCTAACATTTGGAGTGGAAAGACTACACAATTGAAACTTGCAGTGTGCCTTGGGAAAGGTATTAATGGTGGTGAGGGGGTAGAGAGGCAGGGTAGATCATAGTAAGGAGCAGGACTAGTTACACAGACAGTGTCATAACTGCAGTTCTGTTAGTGTTCAATGTTGTTGTCACTTAATGACATGCATTTAGGATTTAAGTGCTGTCATAGTGTTATCTAAAAAAATAAAAAAATATATATAGAGGAAGTGAAGTCAGACCTTCTGTTGGTTCCTCAAAGTTCTTCCCCATTTCTTTTTACCACTTCTGTCTAATTCAGATTGCATTTGAGTCAGCTGCTTTTGTCTTGACACTTATGTCATTCAGGCATCCACAAAGTTAGTATGCTAATGTCTGCATTTCAGCTGACTGATAGGTACACCAAAACCTATCCTACTTTTGTCACTGCAACATGAAGCTTTTAATTTCTCTGGCTGTTCAGCATTTACAGAAACAAGATAATGGAACGTTGCTGGCACCATTTGTAAGCTTAAAGTTTGAAGTTTATTAAATATAGTTTTCTTCCTGAAACACTCTGACCATTCCTCTCTTCATGTAGGCGCTTGGTAATCAACTGGTATATAAGCTGGAGTGGAAGAAATAATATTGGCCACCTAAAAATGATGGTGTTAGGGAAACTTGGTTCTGCTAAGAGGTGAAAAAGCTTTTTAGATTTGTCTGAAAGCAAGCATTCCTCTGTATTTTTAAGTTTCTGCATCTTCTGTTTCTTTATGAAACCCAGATTATGACAGTAAGACTAACCAGACACCTCATGTTTTTCTTGAAACCATTGTTGGTATTATCCATCCCTCTGTGTTGCTGCTCTTATGTAGTCAGTCCCAAACGTATCAGTGGAAAGGAGAAAAACATCTGTAATTTGGTTTTAATGCAGGAAGGAAAAACAGAAGAGAAAAGAAACAGATAAGAGAGATGGGGAAGACTGGGAAAGAAGGAGTTTTCCCAGCTCTTGAAAGTAGGTGCCAGAAAACTTGAAGTGTGGAGGTATTAAAATATATTCTTGGTATGGAGAAACAAAAGCTTTATTACTTGATACAGCACACTGTGTTTTGTAGCTTTACCCTATCATGTAATTGCTTTTATTGAACATTGTTTCGAACTGATTGAGGTCCCTTATACCCTGTTTGTAGAACGGGTGATTAGAAATTTAACTCAGAGACAAAAATATAGACCTAAAGTTGGGCTAAATTCTCCCCCGACCACTTTATTTACCGTATTTTGTACTCATCATTCCTTTTCCAGAAGTTCTTGCTTATCATGCCTGGGTAGTGTGTCTGTGAGAATGTTGCTCTCTTCCATATTATTTTTTAAAAAATAAGTCTAGTATCTAATTTGTGTTACTTTTTAAGCTTCTTAATAAACATTCCATCAGCTATTTATGGAGAAAAAACTGTGTTTTCAAGTTCTTGGAAACTATGATGCATACAATTTTTGCAATCTCAGGTGAAGCAATCTGAATTCTTTATGTTTTATCATTATTGTGCTTTTTCAGGTATTTAATTTTGGTATTGCTTGGTACTGGAATGGTCTTCTGCCCGTTCTTAATTGATCTATGTCATCTTTTTTTGAAACTTAAAAATGAATCCATTTGAGCTTCTGCAATACTGAGCAGCATGAGAGAGGACCTTCATCTGTCCCGTGGGCTGTGCGCCTGACTAAGCATCCTCATATGAGGAATTCCCTCTCTACAACAGCATGACATAGTTGGTTTACGTTTGGATCTTATGACCTACTAAAAATATTCTATTTCCTTCCCACTTACCTTCAAAGATGATCCTCTTCAGAATTGGTGTATAACCACTTTGTATACAGTTTCTGTATATTTGTAGTGGATTATGCCTGCTTGTTAGAGTATAGAAATTGTCCAAACTTGTAAAAGAATGTATGTTTTCAGAAAATAGTTTTCTAACTAAATTTTTAAGAATAAATGTTGTTCTTATGTTCTGAAGGCCCTAATGACACTTTAAGAATGTTCTGTTGTTGTGAGGTTTTTTGTGTGTTTGTTTTCCTGAAATTTACACTTGTTACTGGGAATGAAGTAGATCTCACCCAGATTTCAGTAATGACTGGATACAGTGTCCATGAGGAGTTGTGAAAACTACTGGGATTAGTAGAGAAAGCATAAATTGGATCAGAGGCTGACCGAAGAGAAGGCTGCAAACAGCTATACTGTAAGAGCAGCTAACAGGATGGAGAGAGATTATTAGTCATGTTCTTCAAAAATCAGTCTTGAAATGAATCCTGTCTCATTACATTCATTAATAACCTTGGTGCAAGAATTATGCCTCTTCTTATTAAAAGCTGTAGATAACACAGAGTTCAGAATTGGTTTTGGTATTTCAGAGGACTGGATTATCCTGTAAGGAAAATAAGATTAAACTCATAGATTTGAGTACTAAAAAAATCAATATAGTTTATTAATACAAAATCAAGTATTTAAGGCAGAAGAACATTTATTTAAAGAATCATGAATTGGTAAGTAGGAGAGGAATTTGGGAATGTTGATAGCAATGTAAGTAACAGATCCCATATGAAGCACAAGCAAGGCTAACCCACCAAATAGTTCACTGTTCTGTCAGAGCAGAATGTACCTAATAGTTTCTGCACCTGGTCTGCATTGCCTAATGATTTTTATTGCTGGCTTGGATAACAGAAGAGAACTGGGGATAACGTTTTTAATTTCATCCACAGCACCAACTAGGAGTGACTGAGAATATGCTGGAGAAAAAGTTTCAATGTAGAATTTTACATGTTGTTTTGTAAACTTGTCAAGGTAGAGTCGAATTCATTAGTGTCTGTAGAACAGAGTGCTTTTAAAAAAAATGTATTTAGCAAACTATTTTATAAGAAATATATCTGTCTTCTAAAAGTTTAGACAGTTTTGCATGAGCAAGTGTTTTTCAGACGTCCTTTACTTTTTGTATGGGAATATACCTGGAAACAAAAAGCATTCTTTGAGAGTTTTGAAATGTCTTAGTTTTTAAAAGGAATTACATAAGTTGGATTCCAATTCATAAGATATATTTACAATTTTAATATCAATTCTAGAAATGTAGTTTTAACTGTAATCTATATTGTAGGTAGATATCCTGATTTACTGAGCTTATGGCAACAAACTGAAATAATGGCCTCTTCCTTCAGGAGATTTGTGCTGAAACCAGCTGAGGTTATAAAAGAAATTCTAGTTCTGTCCCCATTTCTCTGAAAAAGAATGCTGCTACTCAGTGCCCTATTAGGACAGACAAAAGGCTGATGAGCGGGAACATCTGGATCTGACTGTCAAATGGCCTAGTGTGGCAATACAACTGATTGCAGCATTTGCAATAAGACTATCAGTCTGTTATACTTTTTTTTTTTTTTTTTTTTAATGTTTGGAAGAAAACAGGAAGGGGAGAAAAATCTTTATTTGTTCCTGAGTGATGTAATTTTAATAATTGTGAGGAGTAGATAATGCCCTTTAAAGGCTTTAATAGATCTACTGTATGGACTGGTCTGGCTGTCTTAAATGCTTTTTTCAGTGCCAACAGTGGGCCAAGGTGAGCTGATCATATATGTTTTAAATCTCAAGGATATTTGGAATGCTTTTGATTATTTGTATGTCTATATGTTGTGTTTATCAACAAGATTCCTCATAAAGTATTGTGTGTTTTAGTTAAATGCTGAATTGCCTTTCCTTTAGGATTTCTGTTCCTGCTTGTGTTTAGATTCAGCTGAGGTTACTTGGATCAGATCTATTACAATGCAAAAAACTACACAGAATTTGTCTACATAGGAATTTCTTGTAAAATAAAATCATGCTAACAAGCAAAATCATTATTTCAAACCTGTTCTTGTGGATGTTCTTATTCCCTATTGAGGATCTAATTGACTTTTGGTTGAATTATCTTCTAAAGTAAAATAAAGGTAGCCTTACTGTTGAATAAATGGGTGCTGTTTTGGATTATGTTAGAGAAGGAAGGAAGAAAAGAGAGAGAAAGAAAATGATCTGTTAGATTTTTATTAAACTGGTTTAAAACCTGAACAACTGAAGTGATTTGTCTTGAGTTTTTGAGGGAGGCATCTTTTATTTTTTCTCTCTCAAGGAAAAAGATTTTGTGGAGTCTTTCATGCATCTTAAACATCTTACCTATAGATACTTTGTGCTTCCATGTATTTTGATAGCTATGGAACATAAAATTAGAACAGGTAATAAGTTAATATATTTCATGTTATAGTTAAAAAATTTTACATGACTTTGGCTCTTGAGCACTTACAGCTGTTCCGAAAAGTAAATTTGCAGTATTATTTCATTGTCAATCTCTGTGTTTGTTTTAGAATGAAAACTTAGGTTTCTGAATTAGTTAAATAGTTTTGAAGAGTTCATTTGCCATCTGAAATGCATGTTAGAGCTTGTAACCTAAAGCTAAGCTGTCTAATAGGTGCAGCTAAAAATATATAGGGATCTTGCTACTTCTCCTTTCCCTACACCCAATTAAACACTGACTACTGTGTATAAATATTTTTCTTCCGTAGTGATTACTTTTCCAAGACCTACTTCAATGCCTGGTGGTGTCATTTTCCAGAAGATGTTAACTCAGCCACACATAGTTAAGCCTATGTCTTCCCAACTCTTCTCATTGACTACATCCCTTGAGCGCCGTAAACCCTCTGAAGCAAGGTTCTCTATGACTATGAAGATTCCTAAATGCATTTTTAAATGGAATTTTTCTAAATGTTACTAATACTTCACTTTTTCAGAGGAATGTATACATTCACTGACAGCTCAAGAGTTGTGTTCATACATCAGAACCTTTATGAACTGTAATATGTTAAACACTTAGGTTCTGGCCCTTACTTTTGAGGAGAGAAACTTAAGAGCATGTGTATAGGTGATGCAGCTACCCAAACCTGTAGGGAGCCTGCAGCAGTTCCTAGAGGCAGATTGTTTAATCCATTTTAATTGCCTTTGCTTTTCTAATTTCAATACCGCCATCTCAGTACTCATCATCTCCTGCTGTAGCCAGGATGTGATAGAGGTGAGTGGTCACTGCTGGTGTTGGCTGATAGTTTTTTGACTAGCGTGATGCAGCAGAAGCAATTGCACAGAGAGGTCAAGAGCTAGGATGCTGCATTTATGTAACTGTTAAAAACTGCTGATAATGGCAGAAGTTTGGAGGGGAAGGAGCAGACCCTGCTTTATCTGTTCCTTCTGCTGCTGCTGCTTTTCTGCTTTATGCACAACTGGGTATCGGTACAGGTCTTTGTAATCCATCCGTGTACAGCTATGTGGTAGCAGAAGATCTATCATCAAGCAGCTACATAATCAAATTGGCCTTACCTACCCCACCCCTTACTGCCTGAGCTCAAAGTTTTACACCAATTATTAGATGCACTGGCATGGAACTCTTCATAGTACAACATCTTTAATCTCTCTTGTATTTCATTCATTAGATTATCATGTTTTGTCTTTTATTGGCAGAAGTGGCAATGATTATTTTCAATATATGTTTATCTATTTGGACATGGACATCTGCAGGATAAGAAAAAATGATTGTCAGTTAAAAGTCTAGACTCCAGCAATATGCTGGCAAATAGTAAAACTGAAGATGCATAAGAAACTTACGTGAAAGTTTCTGCTAGGGTGACTAATTGTAGAAAAGTGTATCAGCATCAGTTACAACAGAAAAGTCTGTCTTTCTGGAAAGGTCTGTCAAAGTCATTGATGAAGATAAAATCCAGTCTTTCCTGCGATGCTTTGTATGATTGCGTGCCAAAGATGATATGCTAAAGGGATCGTAGACTTTATGCCAAGTTCTGTGGGATTTAAGGGTTGCTTGTTAACTAGAAGAAATTTTTTCTTTGAGTTGCATAAATTAACCTTTCTTCTAACAAATTATCTTTTGTTTATGTATTACTGTTCCTTGTTCATTTGTACTGTCATCGTAATTCTTTTTTTCTTCCCCTTGTGCGCTAGTCACTTTTCATACCACAGGGAGAAAAATTCTGCATCAAAAGGACTGGCACAGCACGCACTGTAGATAAGAACCCAAGTGCTGTGTTGGATCAGATTAAGGACTCAGAACTCAGTAATCCTGACAGTGCTGAAAAACATGGAGACGTGCAAGACACAGGTCCTGTATACAGTGAATGTTCCTTGTAGGCACATATGAACTGGTTATAAATCAGTTTCCTGGTTGTTTGGTTTTAACATGTAGGTACTGATGGCTATAACTTTTATTCTGTAAAAAGTGTAACTATTTTTAAATGTTTGTGGTAAACCTGAAAGCATTTCCGGTGTCTTTCAGTCAGTGAAGTACTGGACTGAAAAAGGAAGCCACTAGTATGTTTTTTTTTTTAAATAGAGTGCATTATATAAGCTTCAGTGTTCATTTTCATAGCAAAAGAAAGAACAAGCATAAATTGGAAATTTTGAGGATCGTGTTGTTAATACATATGGCATGTAACTATTATAAAAGACCTTATTCTAATGCCAGTACCTGATAAGAACAGCAAGAGATGTATGACCAGTGTGGGCTGCTGCCACTGACTCACTGTGTAATGACAGGCAAATTACTCAGTTTTCTGCATCTCGTTCTGCTCCTTTATAAATGAGAAATACTGTTTCCCAGTAAAACTCTTTGAGATCCTTGGATAAAAGGAGATTATATTTTTTTGTACGCCTACTGAGTATATAAATTTGAAGTGAGAAAGTGCAGCAAATACCAGGTTCCATGCAAGTCTTTTACCAGTACAGACACAGTACGATGAGTCTTGCTGCTCATTATGGATTGTATTAAAGCAGCCTGTACTCCTGAAGACCTCTGTAAAGCACAAGCAAAAAAGAGGGGTTTAGGTCAGACTTGGCACTTGAGTTTGTGTTCTGTTCAAGCCTTTTTATAGTTAAGTACAGCTTCAATAAAACTTCTCTGACGTGTGCATTGATAACAACCATTCCGTTTTCTTTGATACGCCAGACATTGTGCCACCTTCAGATGAAATAGTACAGGGAGCCTTTTAGAGCAGTTTCCTGTCAGTCTCCATCACCTCTTTCACATTATGTCTTTGGCTGTGTTTTATCCCTGAATTTTCATGATGCTTTGGAAACTTGACCTCTCTAGAATTGCCTGTGTTAATACTATAGTTATAACCTTTCCCTTGGCACCTTCTGAAACAAAATACAAATTAAGGATTCAGACACCACAAAACAAATCACAGACCACTAGTTTCTTCCAAATGATTCTTCATTGTCATTGTTTGTTGTATTGTATGCAAGTCCTTGTGTATTCTGTGGTGAAAGGAACCTAAATAATGCTGGAGATTTTAAGGGGGGGTCAGTAGCAGTTAAGTAGAGAAATGATACAGCAGTTTCAGGTATATATAGAAGATGATTTGGATAAACAAAAAGACTGCTATTATTTCAGCACTGGCATGTGGAAGTTAACTTAGGTTTGGTGTATGGTTTGGTTTTTTAATAAATTCAAACTTATTTTGTGATAGTCCATAAATAGCTGTGAAAGTGGTGGAGGGTGCATGAGTCTCTGGTGCTTCAAGGAAGAATATGCTATTGTCTCTTTTTGTAAATTATTGCCCCTCTGCTTTTGCATCTTCATCTCTTTCCATTCCATTAATCATCATTCTTCATCCCTTTTTAACTTGCTGACTTCCTTAGATGTTTTCTTCACAAGAATTGCCTGCTTTAGCTTCATCATCTAAAAAAATAAAATATTAATCCCATCTATTACTCTAGCTATTGTTGCATTTTATTGAGTCATATTCTGCCGCAAATTCAGTAAATACACAATCTAAAACTTAAGTTTTTAATTTCTCTTTACATTTTCCCCTACCTTTTTACCATTTTCCACTCTTTTATTCTTTGCTTGAAATTGTTTTTACCAAAGTGAATGATCTTCACTTCACTGGATGCTAATACCTTTACTTAGTTTTTCTTACTTTGACCGTGAAAGAAGCAGCTTCCCCCTTTTGTGGCCACCTGCTGTCCTCCTTGTGCTGCTGTAGTGCTTATGCCACTGCACAGTGGACCATATTGGGGAATTGGTCTGACTGAAAAATAATTTTGCCAAAATTGTGTTGCTGCTTAATTCCCCACTCTGGTTTACCATATGGCTGTACAAATGGCCATATCAGCAGTAGGGAGAGGATGATGCAAGGCTAGAAATGAGTGGCCAGAATCAGGAGTGGGTCAGGAATGCTGCGTTAGCTAGCGGTGCCAGGTTATATCAAAGTAAAGAGTTCATCAGAGTAAAGTCTAATTGTCTCTCATGTGATCACACCCTACTTCTGGAAATCTTGACCTCTGCTGCTTTTTCCCCTTAACCTCTCTCCTTCTCCCCCTTACTACTTAGCGTATTTTCCAAAGCTGCTTGTTCATCTCTTTCTTATAATACATGATAACAACATCAGTAGAAGCCTCTGTTTCTCAGTGCGCACAGGAGGTAGAGCCTGTCATTCTCCGGACATGTTGAAAACCTCATGTTTAAATCATCTGGGTGGGCATCATTAGTCAAACCTGTACCGTTGTTTGGAAATATCTGTTAAATAGTTACGATGAGGTTTAGACTGATAAGCTGTTGGAGTTGGATATGTATAAGTTTTTAGAAGAATTATTTAAATCAGTAGTTTTCCAAGGCAGCACAGTATGAAACCTATTTAGTATGAAATTTTAAAGACTTAAGTTATTTTGGTAGAATCACTAGCAACAAAAAAGATGAAATATAACCTTATCTGCTTTCATAGTGTCTTTCCAGCAGAGACTGGATACCTTCACAACAAATAATTTTGTTTTTCATGTCCCTGAAACCATAAGGCACTATTTGTCAGTAAACAAATGTGCTAAATAACCCCATCCTTTTCCTTAGTCTAGAGATGCACTTTCATTAGTCTGCAATTAAGTAATTAATAGCAGCATAAAAGTGCTTGTGTTTTGGTTGGTTGGTTGGGTTTTTTTGGGGGGAGGGGGGGAGAGAGTGGTTTGTTTTACTCTACAGATATTAAACTGCTCTGAAATGGTAAAATATATATCTGAATTTAAGTTACTGCAAAGCTGGGTGATTTCAAATCTGAGCCTTCATTAAGGCCTGCAAAGAATATGAACTCACACCTAAATCCAGTTCTGCATACTCCCATGGTGCTGGCTAAATAGATGTTCTGGCTCAATCCAAACCTCTATATAATAGTGCATCTGCATGTGTTTAAGTCTCAGAATGTTGCAGCTAACCTAAGAGTATCTTTTTGTTGTTCTTAAATTCATGTAAATTACGTTCCCTCTATTCTTTTCTTTACTTGGAAAAAAGTAACAGAGAAAGTGGTATTGTTTAACAGTGTGACACACACCATTGAGACACAGTTTCTGCAGCTTGCCTTTAATATTCAGCTGTGTACATCCTTTCAGAAAGGAATGATGTTAATTACTCTCTGGTCAGTCATATGAGTTGTAGTTCACTGTGTTGTCCTTGCCTTCTTTCTGAATATCATGATCCTGATTATTGACTTTCAAAATTTTCGTTTATTTCTAGAACAAAAGGATCAATCTTTGGTTATTTCAAAGATCAAACCACAAAGTAAAACAAAAATTTGAGCTTAATGCACTGAAACAAACATGAACTCGCTTAGGCTACAGATCAGTATCACGCTTTTTTTTTCAGTAAATAGATCATTTTCCAAACTTTAATTCCAGGATTTGTTGCACTGCTCTGAAGAACGTGAACTGTTGAATTCTAGTCTTGAAGTATAACTCCAAATCAGAAATAGAAAGCAGACTGTTCTGTAGTACTTAAAATGTAAATAATATGATTTTTGTGGGTTTATGTCCTATGATCTCTACACCTTTTTCCAAAATATCCTAAGGCCTTATTACATGGGCACTTGGGGATCTGATGCCCATGTCATGAGGCTGGCAGCCCTCCCCTGCTTGAGATCTCTTAGTGTCACCTTCTTCCTCTTCTCAGTAGTTGTATGATGTCTTTTTAGCCCGTTCTGTACTGCTGGTACCTGCTGATAACATGGATCCTACCGCCTACCCTTTTCCATAAGACCGTGAATTGCTGTTCTCTTTTCCCTACTGAAAGGAAGGCATGATCTTTATTCAGGAGTTGCTCTCGGATTACTGAGGTAATATTTTTATTGAATTGCTGCCAGTGGAGATAGTGGTTGTGTTCTCTTTACCTAAATGTTGCTGTCAAATAGTTTTCTATTTCTCCCCTGCTGCCTTGCTTAGGTTTTATGTACTTTCTGTAGTTGTATTTTTATCTGTAAGTGTTCTGAAAACAGGCATTTAAGTAACGACTCTCTCATCTCCCTTAACTCTGATATAGTTACTCTGGAAAGCAATTTTGTATTCTTTTAAATTCTCTATCAATCATATTTAATAGAAAACTGAAATGAACTTCTTAGTGAAACCAACAAAACAGGAAAACAAGCTAACTACAAAAGTGAATTTCAAATGAATGTTCAAACTACTATAATTTTAAGACCTTTCCCATCCCTTGTGGTTCAGACTAAAACTTCAACAGTCTGTAGAACTGCAAGATGAGAGGTAAGAACCAGATTTGCTGTATTATTAAAATATAAAAAATTGCCGTGTAGTGGTGGCATGGCTATTCCTACTCCAGCTACCAATATCTTCCCATATCATGTTTCAGAGGCATGTAGCAGCAAGTTTACAAAATGGCTTAATAGAATATATAGTGGCAAAAATATTAGTGGCTGTTCATAGATGTAAGTTACTGTGCTATGGTGACCACCATGTGCCAGAGAGATGTACACGTAGCGTAGCCTATATAGCTGTTAAAAACCAAAGCCTACCACAAAGTAAGCATAAGCTGTAGGTTTAGGTATCTGTGCTCTTCAGTTACTTAATTTGGATTTCTTGAGAGCTAGATGAGATTTTTCTGCACTTTCATGAGCTCTGTCAGCACTTGTTCAGTCTAGTTGGCACCTCTTCATTTTTTTCTGTTTTTTTTTAACAGATTTTCTTAGAGAAAGGCGGATGATCTAACACTGTGAAGAAATTCTAATTTGTGTTTCTCTTTATATACTTCCAGAGGACAGATGGACACGTCTGTTATTTAATAATGCTCATGTTACATCCTTCATAGAGAATCAGAATAGCTCCTAGCAGTCTGCCTGCCTGTCAGTAGCAGACACAAGCTTCTTGCTGGTTTTGTGTTAAGTAACAGGGATTTCTGCTCTCCCAAGCTCCAGCTTTCAGAGTTTGAGAACAGCACAATCTCAGATGGGCACTGTAGATCCCTCGTACTCTTGGCTGACGAGAAGTTCTCTCTCTTTGAGAGATTTTTGTGTGACCTTCTGGTAAATAAACATGCTGTGCCAGTTCCCAGAGAGTGGGAGCTACTTTTCAAAAGGATAAAGTGGTGGTGGTGGTGGTAATAAACTCTTTACCATTGCCCCTCTTTCTGATGCACATAACATCACACTCATTCTTAAGAAATTGCCAGAGCATCCTGATGCCAGCTTCTGAATCTGGAAAGGATAAGCTTTGTCTCATTTCTTTTCTCTGAACAGTCAGAACTGAAGAACACTCAGATATTCTTTGGCTTGCCTTCCAAGCCACTCCACCATCAACTAATGCTGAAGGAGTGGCGTGACATGCAGCACTGGCTACCTGCTGTTTTACGAGTGCTGGGTAATGTTCCTGGCAGCCTCAGTTCAGGAGTCAAGTGATTCAGCTGGAACTGCATTTGAGAAGCTGAGACCTCTCAAACCTTTACTGGATCGTAAAGGGACCCATCGGTCTGTGTGTGTTTTTACTCTACTTTAAGTTTCCTGGAGCCACCATGACTTTCCAGTCATGGGTCACAGGAGTCTCCTTCCTGTGATCTAGGGAATAAATTGTATGCCATTGTTGTACCTTTCCACAGAAGGTATCAATAATTTTGTGGTAGGCCAGGATGTTATTGGTGTTACTTGGTTTGCAGACAGTTCAGAGGCTGTTGAAGTCTGATACTGGCAGCCTGTTTCAACAACTTCATGGTTGTACTTAGATGACTCGTCAGTACGACAGATACTTGCTAAAGTGTACTAGTTCTGAAGTCAGTACTGCTAATGCATATATGGTGGCTGGAATTCAGAAGGGATAATCTGGACTTTGGCACCTAGAGTGCTCCCCACAGTCATGGTGTAAATGAAACATATTCGGATCTCCTTTGTATGCTATTAAATAATAGCATACATCTGCTCCCAGGTTTCTTTTTCTGTAATGGGGAAAGGATCCTCTCCATTTCATGGGTTGAAATTTTTTGCTTCTTCGTAATATGGCAAGCTTGTTCATCTCTGTCACAGATCCACTAAATTATATCAGGAAGAATTTAACAGAAAACCAAACTAAGTGGCTGGTGGTTTGGTTTTGGCTTGTCACTCTGAATCTTCACGAGCCTTGCTATTCTGGACTGTCTACTACTTCTTTGTTAAGATGAAGTTTGTTGCTAACTCAGTTTACCACTGATTTTTGGAAATGCAGAATTTCCTAAAGTCCATATTTAACGTACTTGTAGTGAAAGACTTGATGCCCCAAAAGAACTGAAACCAGTCTGTGATACTCTGATGAGAACATCTTGCTATTTAAAAAGAAAGTAATTGCATCCCATCAGCAAATATGGCTGTTGCTTGTGTGATACTAGTGTCTTCATTTGGAGAAAATATCTCATCGGAACATCTGTGGGAACACGAGGAGGAGTTTTGTGCCTTCAGCTGAGCACAGTACCACCATGCCGAGAGACCCTGCCCTGCAGAACAACACTCCTGTTGCCTTCACCCGTGACTCCCGTAGCTGCTTCCAGGGAAACTGGGCTGTGCTGCAGAGCTGCCAGCAGGGGAAAATGGATGTGAATAGAGAGTGGAAAAAAGAAGAACTTGGTTACTTAGTTTCTTTGTTAATGTGCATGTTCGGGATCCTGCCACATGTCCCTCTTCTTTAGCCTTTTAATTCTGAGGTGTTGTACATGATACCTTCAGAAGTGCTTCAGCAATGTTGGACTGCGTGCCTGTTGTAGAACATCACTAGAACAAATTTAACAAATTTTTTTTTAAATAATTTTATGGTAATGTTATTGTTAATACAGCATGGAAGAATTAACTAAAAGCAACAACAACAGAAGACTTTCGTTTTATCCTTTATAGTGATATTAAATGAGACTCATGATATTTTCTTATCTAAGCCCCAAGAACTTATCTTTACAGCAGTTGGGAGGAATAGTATTTTTTGTAGGCAATATAAATAAACTGAATATCTAAGATAATATAGTTTAGCTATTAGCTAAATAGCTTTTTAGCTAAGCCTATTATTCTTTTAAGGTTATGAATTCTAGATAATGAAGAAGTGTTGGAATAAACAGTCCAAGGTAGTTTTACTGATGCTGCCTTATAACAAAAGAAGTCAAATAATAGCATAATTTCTATGATATTATGTCTTCGCTTCTAAGGGAAAAAAGTAGTGGCTCTCTGTATCAGGTAGGAGTTTCACTTTCTGTCGTGTAATGCAGAAAGTAGCAAGTAGTTTGAGGAAGCTCAATTTAATTATTAAACAGTGCCGAAAGAAGAGAGTGTAAGAAAGTTATTGGGCCTGACTGTGGAGCCACATGAGTGAGAAGAGTTTTCAAACATAATACCCAAGAGGAGCAGTTCAGGTGTGCTGGTTTGGAGACCTCATCACCTTTTAATGCCATCTTCACAGATTCATTTGTATGTTGTTGGGCTGTTCTTTCTTGGTGCACTTTGTATAATATTTTTACTTTAAAGAAAAAACAAAAGTAATCTTTTATCTTCTAGCTGTCTCTTCACTCTTGATAGAGGCTGTAAGTTTTCTTCTTATGTATCGGAAAACTTAGCTGTATCATGTCACTGTCAACATGTTTGTGCATGTTGAGAATAAACTTGTACTTAATCAGTTTTCCTGCAGGGTTTTCTCTTCTGGAAGTCTTGTTTTGTAGGAGGTTGTCCCTAAGCATTAAAGGCATTGAATTAATTCTGTTGGTGAAGTTGACAGAAAAATGAGGCAGGGCGAAGTTCTGAAACCCAGAGTTAACTCAAAATTTGTTCATCTGGGAGACTGTTAGGGGGAAGTGACTATTCAGGTCCTTTATGGATTGTTCTGATGGTGTGGGAATATTTCTGTACCTCATGTTAAAATCTGTGAGATTTAAAAGCCTTTTAATGATTTTTGATAATGCCGTGTAGGTGATTTTGTTGCCATCCAGCCCTTCCATTCATAACCATGTGGAAAACACCTCAGCAGAGTGCATTGGGCACCTTACATCTGTGGTGTTACTCTATCGGTGTACCTGGTGTCTCTCTTTTAAGCTTGTGAGCAGACTTGGGCATGTTTCTTGTCTCTTGGCTACAGTTTTTCTTCTTGCTTCCAGGTGGTACATGTTTGGTTTTCTGTGGATTTGGGGGACATTTTGATGATTTCTATTGCTGTTCCATCTTCTGTATCCACCACAAAGCAGTGGGGTGTGGAGTAGCAAAGACGAGGGTGGATTAGGCCAAGGAGAAGCTGAAACATGATTAAAGAAATGCTCATAATGTAAAGAAGGATTAGAGTGGTGAAGGGAATTGAACAGCTAGAAGGAGGACTGTTAGAGCCTTGAAGTGAAGAAGGGACGTGGAGGAGATCTGGAATACCCGAAGGAGGGGAATGGTACAGAACTGACGGTTTGAGTGATAAATAAATATCTCTGTAGTTTCAAGATGGCTAACTGCACCAATCAGTGAATCTGTAGCCATCAGTTTGTGAATCTGAACCTTATTTTTACCTACCTTCCCAGGGAAAACAACAGGAACAAGAGCCAGGCTATTTTAAGATTACTTAATTAGTATATTATTTAAATTCCCTAACGATGCCTAATGACTTTTAAAGGGGTATTAGTAGCCACATTTAAATGCCTGAAAACATAAATTTAACAATGTACTATCTGCAGTGTCCACTGTTATCTATTATTTCTTTTAGGGATGATAACATGTACTTGCTAAGATGAAAAATCTTACGTTTGATGTCACATATTCATAGAAGAATGGCTCTACCAAGAGAGACCATATCTGTCTTCATAAAATGAGAAAATATATTGAGAAAATTTTCTTGTTTATATTACCAACTTGATAGGAATTTTTGTTGTCTGTAATGATATTCATAAAAGTAACTTAAATATTCATTATTGTAACTTGTTTTCATTTCTCTGCAAGTCTGTGCTGATACCTTTGACTATAAGAGCCATAGCCTTTTATGTGAGTTCACGAACTCTGAATATAAGCAAGAATTGTAGTGGGAAATTTTAGAACTGCATTTTCCTTTAAATAAAACATAAATGCCTAGAGTCAGCTCTTCTAGATCTTTTGAGAAACTAAGATCGATTCTTTGTAAAACTTGCCTCATTTGTTATTTTTGAGATTTGCTTACTGAATTGATTTTACAGGTATGATTTCTCATTTGTGCAAGTTAGCTCTAGTGGAGACTAATCACACCTAATCTAATGGCGAACTTTCTTCTAAGGGCTGCTGGTAATTTTGGGATGGCTGACACCAAGATGAATTTTAGATGTTCCTTCTCTCTACCATCGGTAGTCTCTGCACATGGCATTCTTCAGAGGGAGACACTGTGCAGATACTCATTTGTGCTCTGTATTTTGAGAGGTGTTTTTTTTATCCACAGTAGCTTCTGTTCCCTTTTAGAAGAGGGAAATGAATCTGTCCCAAAATGTTGACTGCTTGGCAGTTGAGCAGAAAAAAAGTGTTCAGTGATGGCCTCAAAGGAAAGGTATTTAAAGAAATGATGATTTTACTTGCTGGCAGCTTCCCTTCCACTACTTTTATAGAAAACAGCAAAAATTTTGATTCTCACCTTTACCAAAAGGATAAGAAGCTGGGAAACTTGGGTACCTTCTGCAAATCTTTTTCTTGTTAGGGACACTTAATTTTATCATTTCTGTCAAAAGTCTTGAATCTTTTTAGCTCCACAGGCTGGAAGGAATTCCAGTTTGTTTGTCAGATATTCACGTCTCCACATACCAGTGCACACTGGAGTATGAGTCATTTTGCATGGATCCTTGAGAACTGAAATGCTGAACAGAAATACACCTACTTATTAAGCCCTCTACAGTGTTTGTTGTGGACCACAATTACACCAGAGGAAGTAGTTACTTCCTATATTTAAGAAGTGCAGGATCACTTCCATGGTTAGTTTTCACTGTGAGGAGTTATTGCCATGTCTTTTATAGGGGTTTTGGCTAAATGTCAGCTGTCTACATAATAGCTTGTACTGAATTTCCGAATATTAAAGGTCTACTGTCATAAAAGTACACTGACTTATGAGATACTTGTCATAGCTTTAGAGGACAGAATTTCACCCCTTGTATAGAAATAACAAATATGGTAGCAGAGTTGAGTTTATACTGTGACTGTTGCTTGGGCTGTCATTACAGATCAGCTACTTAAAATGTGTTCCTTACATGCTTTTGGAAATCATGGTATTGTGGATAAGATGTTTTTTTTCTTGCAGATTTACATTACCTTTTTATTTTGACTATGAAATCCCTTTCTGTCACTTGTAGCATGCCAACTTTGCTGAAGACATGCTCACTAAGCCTTGTGTTAAGTCTCCACTGTCAGCTTTTTGTAGTCTACCACATGCTTCAAATGCTTGTTACAAATTTGAAACAGACATTCAGCATAATCATTCATTATTACTTAAAGTACTTTTTCAGTAGAATCAAAGGAGAACCGAGAGCACTGAGGGGAATTGGTTAAAATCTGTCATTCAGACCTGCTGCCTTGCATAGTCCGTGGCTCAGCAGAGGTGCGGCTCGGGACCTTAGCCATCGCATGCAGGAACAAAGAGAACTGACTGCAAGTAAAGATGGAACAGCCTTGCAAACTTCTGGTTTCTAACAGTCTGGGGATTGCAACTGGTTTTGTTCAGTTACCAGAGTATCTGTTAGCTGCAATATAGTGGAAGAGACTATCCGAATGCTTTTTTTACTAAGTATTTTGTAAAGCTGCTGTATGTTGGAAGGTGGATTAGTTTGCATAGAAGGCTTTTATATCAGTCTGCTGCTTTAGTCATTAGACTTCAAAGAGAAAAAGAATGCTATATCCTTATTTTTAAAACAGTGGGAAAAGATTGTTAAAGGCTAGGATGTTACAGTCTCTCTCATATACATCTGAACAGTAAAATAACATATGTTAATTTTTAACAGTATTTTTTTTTTTACACAAGTAGTGTGAACTTTACTGTAGCATATAAAGTGAAATTAATCACTTGATTAAGACTTCTTTTGAGAGCAACTTTTATGATTACATTTTTTTACTATGAATAAGTAGATGTCAGCTATAGACAATGTAGTGGAAAAGTTGATTTGTGTTTCACTTGCTCAGTTTAGTGACTAGATATTTAACCACCTCTGTCAGCATGGGTTTCTTAGAAGTAGGCTTTGTTTTAAGAAAAAAAAAAAAATTGGTCTGATCTTTCATACCACAAATTTGAGAAGGTTTGCTGTGATGACGTGTGGACTTCTGTATTGGGCTGTGGCTACAATCAGGTTGGCATTTATAGTTCTGATAGTGGAAAAAACAAAAAACAAAAAACAAACTCGCCCCCAGCCTCTCAGCTGAGGCACGGTAACTGTGTGCTTGCAGCCTGCAACACAGTGAAGAGGCTCGGGGTGAGGATTTGAACCACCTTACAGTTTTAGTGGCAGAGAAGACATTTTAACAGGGTACTTCCAGACCTCCAGTTGTTTTACGAAGAACGCAAAGTAATTTGATTACTGTCAAGGTATTGTCAGGGGTGATGGGCTCTTCCCATGTTGGTTTGTGGCAGGAGGTAGGTTGCTAGCTTTCTATCAGGAAATTGATTTGGCCAGATGAAAGTTCTCAGGAGCAGCAGAGAAGTAAATTAAATTGAAGACTCTGTGATATGCAGATGACTAAACTGCATTCAGGGTTTTGTTCTTGCTTAAGAGCTGTAAATACGTGAGAGAAACCATAAATATCAATGTGATAAATAGTAGTGTGACATTAAGTTTACATATAGCCTTTTATAATTTTGTAGTAGTTTCTCCTTATAATAGCCTGTTGGTCTTTAACTTTATACACTAACTTGCATGTTTGTGTTCATTTGCCTTTCTCAGCAAACTTACTCCAACTGGAGTGGTGATGTTTCTTTTACTGCTTAACTTTTAGTTGATTGACTGGCTTGTAACATGGTTCTGTGCCTGCTTTTTCAGTGGACATGAAACTTCATACTGAACTGAGCCAATATGATAAAGAAGCATTAAAGCTTCTATTGTCTTACTGAACATGAATGCTTTAGAGGAGATTGTAGAAGTTGTTTTCCTACTAAAAATAAATTCAGTAAATAATAGAATAATTGAATTAATTCTTCTCAAACCAACAGTACTGAAGTTTTTTGTTGATTCTGAATGGCAGCTGATTTTAGAATTTTTCTTCTCCAAGCAAAATGACCAGATAGTTTTTCTCAGTTAGATGTTTTATTAAATGCAATGACATTAAATGTTTTTATATAGAAAATGTGTACTCTGTACCTGGAAAATAATTCACTACAACATTAGTAAAAGGAATCTAACTTCTAATTAAAGGTCTGAGATTTAATTGGGTGGGCTGAGGTTAATAGTATATAAATACAGAGTTTATCAGTGAATTTTAGTTTCACTTGGGTAACATGGTGTGACTTCATTTTGGTGCTGTAGTGCATTAAAAAATTCCTTCTTTCTAGATACAATGCCTGTTCCAGTTGCATACCTTCAAATTTGTGCCTTTACTTTTTGGATGCGGGATTGAAGGGATGTTTTTGGTTTTTTTTGGTTGCAGTATATTCATAGTTAGTCTTGACAGTGTGATGTTGCTTTTCACACCACTAATGACATCTGCTATTTTTGTTACGTTAATTTTGTGGAAACTTCCAAGTACTACTGTGTAATTCTCTAAAGAACAAAGCTATAAGGAAGAAAACAGTCATATTCAGAAACATAAAACTTCAAAGTTTTTTCAGAAGTCTGCTTTGATGAACCCTGGTAAGGATTATAAACTTTTTATGTAAGTCTGCATCTTGTCTTTCCTCTTGCGTTATATTTTTTTTCCAATACTTTTTTTTACAGATGATTTTGTATGTTTGTCAGTTTAGTTTCAAATGAAGGAAATGCAAATCCAAAAGGAAAAGCATTTTTAGATAACTCTTAGAAATATGCATGAAGGTAATTTTTCCTCTTACTCATTTATATACAGAATTGATTGTAGTTTAACAATTTACAAAACTCAAAGTATGAAGATAAGTGCATGGAGCCTGCAGTCTGGCCTTAACATTTTGTCATGTCATAACCCCTGACAGGGTGCGACTGTTGAGGTCAGTATGCCACAATTTTGGAAAACTTTTGGTTTGGCTTTGAGTTTCACTTCACACGAAGTACAGATAAAATTGTCCTGTCATTTTCTGGTCAAGATCTTTGAAAATGATCCTTTTACAAAGTAGTTTTGTACAATTTATGAATCTGGGGAGCTTAGACCTCTTTAAGATACTTTGCTGAAGAATTGAAACCCACAAAAACTGTGATTTATTTATTTTTAAAATTTCACTGCAGGTGAATTATTATCAAATTTAGCTGCTTAATCATTTGAATGAGTAATATTTTCATTACCACATTCACTCATATAATTTTGAACTTATAGTCCTCTTGAGCTGGTTTGAAAATGGAAATTATTTTCTATAAAGAAAACCTTTGAGAGGAGGCAGCGGTGAGTCTGAAAAATACTTACCTAAGCTTTGCTGAAGTTCTATAAATGTGAGAACCCTTAATAAATAAATAAAAGGAGAACTTAAAATTTGGTATGATATGAATAGGATGACGTTTTTTGTTACTGGGCAGGTCTGTCAGCAAAGCTTCTTTCACCCTGCGCAGAGAGCTTTTCGTTCTAGTGCCCAGACATGCTTTGGGGTCTTTCTCAAGTGTGCACCCCAAGAGCAACTGAAGAGGTGACCTGCTTCGTGTTCACACCCCAGGGCCAAAAAGCCAGGGAGAGGCTGAGTATCTGGGTTCTCGGGAAAGGAGTGCAAGGCAGGGCAGCTGAGAGCCAGGAGCACGGATGGAGTGAAGTCACCGCTCTGGGCAGCGTTGCTAGAAGACTTCCCTTGGTTTGTTTTCTGTTAGAGGAGGAAGCGGGGTTGACAAGCGTTTTCCAGGCAGGTAGCCAGACAGGCATTATTTTAATGTTTCCAGCAGAAAATCGGTGTTTTTTGGCAAACTGAAATTTTCCATGTGAAAATTTCTCTTTAGTGGAAATGGCATTTCTGATTAAAAACTAATTTTGATGGAAAGTGTCCAATTGGTTATATTCAGCCTTAGAATTAGCATCTGCTGTGTTTAAGTCTATTGAAGATAATTTGGCTTGGTTTAGCAACTCTGAACAGAATATACACAGACAACTTTCCTCCCTCTGTCTAATACTTCAGTTCTAGTGCCAGCCGAAATTCAACTTGAAGTTGGCTATGAGTAGAATAAAAGCTTTTTCTGAATTTTGCCAGTTTGTTTTCAATTCAGACTGCCTTCAGCTTCAAAGGCTTCACAACACAGATGCCATGGCTGGAACTAAAGCTGCCAATTCAACTAGCTGCTCTGGACTTGAAGATCCTGCTGCGTGCAGCAGTATTGATCTGTGGGTGCTCAAGTGGCTAATAGCTAGCCTACAGATTTTCTCCATCGGTATGTTTTCTGTTGATGTCTTCAGATAATTGTGGGTTGAGGCTTTTAGGTCATACAGAACGTGAATTTACAGTCATACCAAGTTAGAACATGTAACTTTACAGCATTTGGTATTTTACCCTTCTTTTATCTGCTTAGTTGTATACAACTGTTGAAGACCAGCAGTTGTTATTCACATGTAATTTCTTTCTCTTCTTAGCTGCTTAAATTGTAAAAACCTCTCCTGTTTGTAGATGGAAAAGCTGAAATCAAAACCTAATTCTCACTTGCTACATTTCCTTGATTCAGCGTGTGTAGTCAGGCTGTTTCTCAAGTTTAGAGCTGTTAATAATTAGTGTCCTGAAAGGACTGCATTATGTTGTTCTAGCTATAGGCAGTTGTACATTGTCATTAAAGGCTTGAAGATTACTGGGCTCCTTTTAGATACTAAAGACCTTTTCGTTTCTCCTAGGCCTGTAGAGGATTGTAAACTCCTTTTTTAATAGGTAAAGAAATATTTTTTTGAGTTGTATAGCAGAAGGGAATAAAATTTAGTTTCCCCTTGATACTTTTGAGGAAAGCTGTAGGCAGAAGTTTAGGGTTTTTTGGGTTTGCTGATTTGGTGTCATCGTCGTCTGTCTGTCTCCCTCCCCCTCCCCCTAAGCAAGATATAAAATACTAACTTGTTATTATCACCTTGTGTTCTGGATTTAGTTTGTCTCAACTTGCACTGACTTCAACCCTTGTTTCATTTGGTGAGTAAATATTTAGGCTTCCTAATCTTAGAGTTGTATGGGAGCCAGAATCTCCTTTTAATGAAAAATCTATTTAAATCTATTTAACCTAGTTTAAGAACACATTTTAAAAATTACTGCAAATTTATTTTGAGAAGTTTCTATCAAGAAGATATTTTAGTAATGTTTCATTATAGTCTTCATTTATTACATCTTATTATAGCATTGAGTCATGAAACTAAGAATAAGCAATCCAGCTCTAGGAATGATAAATTAGATGTAGTAATCATCTGTGTGAGGGTCATGGATTGCCATTTTTAAGGCTATTTTCAAACAAGGGCAGGTTATGAATATAATCAAGTTTAAAATATTGGAGGTGAACCTCACTTGGAAAACTTTTCTATTTATTCCTAGTTATCTTTACACGTGATAAATGCCTCCAAATGTCACGAGCTGGCAGCTGCATACTAGGAAACAAGGTGGTTTTATGTCTTATCAATGCGTTTACATATTTGTTTAATTTATAATATTTTAAAATATAGAAGAATAGTTACATTTACCATTCTGTGGTATTTAAACAGTACTATTCTCCCTAGTTATTTTTCCTGGCAGCTTTATTGTTTTCTGACTGCTTCAGCTATCTGCCCTTCCACAGGGTTTGGTATGCTGTTTTTTTGTTTTGTTTTGTTTGTTTGGGATTTTTTTGTTAAATAGTTAGATTTAATTTTTTTCCCTGTTAGCTTTGCCATTTTCCATCCTACATTGCTTCTTCCGGGAGCGTGGGCTGCTGCTGACTCGGTGCATGCTGTCCATCACACAGGCTGAAGAGGTCGTGTAGCGGTGAGGTGACCACAGCCGTGCAGCCAGGGGCTCTTTTTTCCATGTGCCTTTACTGTCTCATAAGCTGGCCACCGTTACAGCTGGTGGTTGCCATCAACTTCTGTTTTCATTACAGGCCTTAAAATATACCAGTATCTTTACTTAAAGACGTTTCTAGCTTCAGCTGCCTGCTCTCTGTTTCTTCACACCATGGCATACCTTTCCTAAAGCATTCTGTAAAGCAGTAACTCTGATCCAGGTGACTCCTGCAGATTAATTATACTTTATTGCTTAACAGAGGGATAGGTGTTTTTTTTCTGGTTTGTTAAGGTATATATGGGTATATTGCTATCATAAAGAAACTTTCTAGATTTGTACTCAAAATAATCTCTCAAACCTCACATAAACTTCTTCACACATAGTGTTCAAATGTGTGTGACTTGTTTTATAAAACTTACCTTACCCCTGAGTATCACCTGCAAATAAAAGATCTTTGGGTCAGAAGCAATATGACTGCATCATATGATGTTTCAAGTCTGATTGTAGCTTCAGTGTGTCACCTGTAGGACAGATGGGTTTGTATTTGTTGTGAATAACCATAGGTACTTGATATGAAGCCTTTTCATAAAGGCATGTGGACTCTGGATGTTTTTCTTGCATCATTTGGAAGTGATGCAAAAGCCCTGTCTCTTCTGAATTACTTTTATTATCAGGTCAGCGAGTACTCAGACTTCAGTTGGAAGGAGATTTTCTGTTGTCTTTGCATTTGTTCACACTCTGACCTGTAAGACTGTTGCAGTGAAAAGGGAAATGGGTTGAACCTGGCGGGGGAGGGGGGGAGGAGGGGGGAAGGAAGAGAAAGTCTGACTATTCTAAATCTTTCTTAGCTGCAGACTTGAAGTGCATTGGGTGTATTTCTTCAGTCTCTCTGTAGCTTAGTTCCCTGTCTAGAAAACTGGTCAAAAAATGAAAGAGGAGATCAGTATTACTATGAAAGGATATGCTATGGAAATGCAGTGTATTTATGAGGCTGCCAGTTTTAATATGGTATGGGCAGTTATTCAGTAAGAAGAAATTTGAAAATTAAAAATGGGTTTAAAATTAACCACATCGAGCTGTTTGGAATCTGTAAGTCTATTTGTCTTTTTTTTCTGGTCTTTTTTTTTTCTCTAAAAAATTTTTTTATTATCTTCTTGGGCTGTGTCTAATCTGGAGTCCTGGATTAGTGAAGACGAAAGTTACTTTCTTCGTGTGAGAAATGACTGGCCATAGAAAGGGAGGACATAAAGTTTTTAGGTTCAAAATAATTGTCATTGTTGATGGCATGGTTTCTAAGAACTACTTGTTTTATTAGTATTACTTCTAAACTGTGCCAGTAAATATTGTAATCTCGTAAGTAATGCATTTTATCATGCTGGTTTTGTGTTTCCTGAAATGTTACATACAGGAGTGAAGAAAATCGGATACTAGTCTTCCTCCACTGTCCTACTACAGACCCAAAGCAGAGAAAGGGAGCAGCGCAATTTGAGAGGCTTCTTTTGGGAGTGTTGTTCATACAGTTCAAGCATAATGAGTATTGACATTTAATTAGATGGAAGTGTCATTTATAATAGGCTTTTCTGTTAGCTATACTCTTGTTCTTGGGGGAAGGAAGGAGCAAGGCAGGGAATTGTCAATTTGTCAAAAGAGTTTATTTTTCAGATCATATAATTGATTGCTACAGTACTACCCAACTAATTGCTGTGTTTTGGTATTTATCCTCCAGCTTTATTTAACAGATTGGCCACTATCCTGTGTAGAGTGACCAAACACTTGTTTATTATTTTTATGTTGGAAAGAATGAAATTCTGGGACTGACAGAGCAAGGTGTTTTGTCTTTAACCTTTGTCTCTATTAGTAATGATGTGATTATAATGGTGAAAATCATGCTTGATATCACATAGAAGTTGTTCAAATTTAAAACCCCTGTCCAAAGAAGTAGATAACGAACATTATCCAAGGAGGATAAAGAACATTATCCAAAGGAGGTCTTAATTTAAAAAGAAGTCCTCCACTAATTTTTCAACTGAGAGTAATTATTAATCTAGGTGTCAAGCCCATACTGAAATCCACAGTCAACCCCACGAAATCTGTGTGTTCATAAGACAAGATGAATTTACAATTTTAGAAACTTATCTGAATAAGTTGATAGAATATTAATTCTCTGTTACTGGCTCATGTATAGGAGAGGCTGATGGGGAGGAGAGAGGCTAAATTCAACTTTTTTTCTCTCATCTGTTGAACTTCGGGCCCAAAAATTTTAGAAACTGTCAGATATACTTCAAGTATTAATGCTTTTTGTGTTAGATTTGGTTCTTCATGTGGTTGAGGATTGAGAATGTGGAAAAGGAGGATGTAGGAGTAGCTCATGCACTGGAATGCAGGTGAGATTATGTATGTTTTGGGGGGCATGTGATTCACGTATATTCCTCTATTGCTGTAAAGAGTAATGTACTTGCAGGCAGGAATTTGCTGTTCTATACTTCTTGCATCTGTGAGCGATTTAATCAAGCAGCTCAGAGTGCCTGCATATAATACAAGTCTTGAGGGGGCTGCTCAGGGCCAGGCTGTGAAGAAGGGTGTGGGAAGCCCTGACTGAGGAGGGGTTGAGCTTGGGATCCCAGAGCTGCCAACCCTGTGCAGGTACCTGGGCTAACGAGAGCACAACCTGACTACCCACCAGTGAAGAGAAGTTGCTGAGATTTTGGAAATTTTACCTAACTTCTAGTGCCAGTGTCTCCCTGAATCCAGCAGCATCTCTTGACAGCTCTAGGAATGTAGCAGCACTGAAGGAATTGTGCTTGTAGTTACATTATGCAGTCACTGTAACTGTCCCAGTTCATCCACAGGAAAAATGCAGCATCCCTGTTTTCCAGTGAAAGTTTTAGGAAGATTTTAATAAATGGACATGTGGTAGCTTTACAGGAGTATGTTGTTTTCCTTATGCAGAATGATTCTGATTATTTTTTATATTACAGACAATTAATAAACTTAGGAAAAAAACAACAGAAGATTTTGATAGAGCCCAGAATCATTAATGATACTGTTGTATGGCTAGAGGTCTGGCTTGAACCTTTGTACCTGGTGATGACAAAGTGAAATGACACAAAGTTTACATATCAACTTTCAAGAATTATGGATACTTTCTATTGTTTGGTCAGCAGAAAGCAGGAAGAAATGAATGAAGTATGAATTGTTGGAATGAGTTCAGGATTGTGCACGGGTCGATTCACTTGAATGAAAATGCATTTCTACTCTGATTTTATTTATAAGGAATGTCTTAAAGCTGTGTGCTACATCAATTGCTGAAAGCTTCCAGAACAAATTTTTGAAAGATAAAACATTCAAACTTTCATTTGTTGGACTAATGTGGACTTCTCTCAGAATAGTGCACAATCAACTAACGTTCATCATTTTCAAACTGGTTTTGGTTAAAATATTTAATGCAGTTTCACAAACGTTTTCGGTAAACATATATGAAGATTGCTTCTAGATATAACTCTATTTGAAATGCAGTATGTTGTATTAATTTTTTAAAACCTTCAAAATTGTCATTGTACTTTTAATAGTATTTTGTTGTTTTTTTTTTTTTTTTTCCTTCTTTTTTCTTCCCTCTCCTAATTAGATTGTCAGGATAATTTTAGCAACCATGGGGGTCTGCAATCTATTTAATGTATTCAAGCTACATCATGTTGTAAGGATGTGGGTTTTCTATGAGTCTGGCCTACTTTTCTGCCTCTTGTAGCAAATTCATATACTAGGTTGGACCCAAATCAGCAGGTGGGCTACATGCCTTCTGGGTTACTAAAATACCAGCTTCTAAACAAATGGAAATCTGGCAACACATTAGCTTCTTAGCTGCTTTAGATTAGCCATGAAAAATTAAATTTCTCATGTCCTTGCACGCACATGTGCATATTGTACTGTGCTAAGGCGGTTGTCTTTGTGTACAGTACCTGATGCAAACTCTCTTTAGAAGAACTCCTACTTCAAGTGAGCGAATTGGTTGCACTCGGATAAATTAAATTTCAGTTAATTACCTTCTTAACCATCTGCTTATTTATTAAGCTGATTAAAATTGGCTAGTTTATTGTAAGCCCAAGCAAACTGTCATTTTACTGTATACGTTTACATAAAAGAATAGAGGATGCTGAAAATTCACTTGTGAAGCTTCTGTGTGCTCTTTTATGCCCTAACCAAGCCAGTATTGCAGGAATGTTCTGCCCTTTGATAGGGAACACTCCCTAGGATTGCTTCATCCCTTGAAACCTGAGCTCAGGCAGGAAATGTACGATTTAACTCTCCTGTCTGTGGAGGGAGTAAGTGGAGTTTTATTGCGCAAGTTCTGTCCTTCTCCAGTTGCTGTAGCAGCACTTGCCCTGGATTCTGAATTCAAGTGTCTGAATATCACATGCTTAGCAGAAGATGCTGACAAGTTATAAGCAAATACTTTCTTCATATGCAAAGATTAATCTGATTTAAATTCAGTTTAAATAATCCACTTGCATATATAGAAAGATTTTTTAGTGTAAGTGGTCATGGTACTGTCCATGACGTGGATATGCACACACAGTAGTACCTTGTTTAAGTTAACCTGCTGTTTAAATGAGTTGTTCTCAAACTTTTTTGGTTGAATCTCACCTTTTGTCTTTACTCCTGTTTCTTTTGTGGACTGCAGATTTTACTTTGGAGCCTGAAGTCAGTCCTTTATTTACTCCATACTAACTTTAGCTATAACATATTTTCGTTGCAGAAGTTTGCAACCAACATAGCTGAATTTTTATCAGTTTTGTTATTTTATATAGCAGTATATTCTGGGAAATCAGATAGTTATGATTTATGGCCTCATAAGCAATATCTAGCCATCTCACTGTTTTGTTAGTATGTTTTCAACCTGGTCAGGAGAAATAATACTATCTGTGTTCTTGGTGGCTGTATTTCTGGAATAAAGGAATAGTAAAGATGATACAGATACAGTTGAGGACCAATTACATTGTAAAACAAGTGTGTTGCAGTAAGACCAGAAGTTGCAGGGTCTATCTGTGCTTAACAACTGTGTCCATTTTGTATGTACATATGCTGATAGAGGTTTAAATATGGGTTGTGTACACATGATTGGCCACAAAGCAGTTAGACGTAAAGCCCCAGCACATCTTAAGAGGAGTATTTTTGAGAGAGCATGTGATGGTGAAGGCGTTTTAACATAATGCCTACATACTTATGTAGTTTCTTTGCTGACATGTGGGGAAAGAATAACTTTGTATGTGATTTGCAGAGAATAGTCTGTCTTTAGTCACCTTTCTTGTTATTACTTTCATGGCTGTTATATTTCCATTTTGTAGAAGTATTCAGTTATTATACAAAGTTTAAAACTGTATTTTGTATTTGCAAAAGCCTCTTAGTTTCATGGAAGAAAAGCATCTACAAGATGATGGCTGTTCAGGCTACTACGTGTTGTATGTGGGACATGGAATATAATGTTTCATTGCCTAACCTGAAAGTTCAAAACATGGTTTCCTAAGACCATGAAGAAAACATTCAGGAATGACTGAAGTCCAGCATGGTGTGAGTATTAGCTCCACACCAGGAAGATGCTAAACTCCAGACTGTGGAACAATATGTGAGAAGTATCTTTGTGTGTGTGTTTTATTAACTTCTTCCTTCCTTAAAGACAGTGAGGAGGCATTGCCCTTCAGGTCTGTGAGCTAGATGAACTGTTGTTCTGACCAAAGATAGCTGCTTCTGTTGCCTTAGTGAACCCATAATACAGTGCCTTCTTTCTTGAATTTGACCACTGCATTTATGTACATTGAGAAAGACCCAAATCACTGACTGCGACTATTCAATGTTTCTGATTGGAGTGATGATCATCTGTTACAGCAAGAGCCTTGCCAGGTCTGTAGGTTGGGTCTGTCGAATGACATGGTGAATGGTTGCTTGGTATTAAAGGATTTTGAGGATCACTGAGGGCAGATTTTCTCTGCTCTGAAACCTAGAAGTTTTCTGTCTAGTTTAAGGCAGTGATGAGGAAGGAAGAAATACTGTCTGTCTTGATCACCAAATAAGAGAAAAATAGGGGAGAGAACAGGAGGCAAAGGTGAGATTTGCCTTTTTCTTTCCTTGAAGCATGATAGTTTCTGGACTTTAACAAGTCTGTGCTTTTTTCTTCTGCAAAGTTGTAGATTGAGTTAGACCGTCCTAGCTCGCTAACAAATGTTTTTGTGAGGACTGCAATACTTACTTGGCAGCTTAAACAGTCCTACTTTGTGCACTGTTGTTTGTGTTTGTGGGATGGACTCTAAGATAACCCTCCCTATGTCTTAATTTATTTGTCACTTATTCAAATCCTTGTAAATATGCCTGTCAAAGAGTTGTTCCTGTGGTATGGATAAACTGTGTTTAATCGAATTGCTTGCTTTTCTGAAACCTTTGATTCAGTTGGCAGGCAAAGACCACTCTAAAGTCCTGGCTATAATTATTGGTTGTGTAGCTGCACTGATGAAGATGCTAATCTTTATGCCATAATGTCTAGTAAGGCGATTACTTTTAGATTGTGTCTACAATACAAAATATTGTTTGTGAAATGTTATGCTGTTGGCTCAGATCACTGGTATGGACGTTCAGTTCTCTGTTCTTCATAAAGGTTTTCTTCTGCCTTATATTTTTGGGACTTGTAGAAGACATAGTGGAAGCAGCCTCTTCATGAGGAGTTGTCAGACGTGTACTTTGTTGTTAGGCTTTGCTTTGGAGTTTTGATGTTTGTGACACAATTTTTCATTATTTAATCATTAGGAGAAAGTAATGAGTTTAGCTTGCAGCTGGTGGGTTTATCTGTTATCTTTATCCTTTCTCAGTTTGTTGTGTTGGTTTAGCAAAACAAAAATAAACTTGCTGTAATTCTGCATAAGTACAGCATTGCAGTTCTGAAGCCAGAGTGACTGAGTACCCCCCCCAAAAAAAAAGCTGTCTGGTAAGGAAACAGGTACTTTTAATCTGAAAATACTGTTTAAGTCAAAACTGAAACATTTTGCAAGGATGAATTATCATCCAAAAGATTTTTTTATGTCTGAGATGTGTGGTCATGCTGAAGGAGCTGAAGATATTCTCCAGAAAAGCAAAATTCCTCAGGGATTTTTAGTGCAGTCGCTTAGGAGGTTGTCTGCAGGTGGTGTGAAGAAGGTTAAACTTGCAGAGTCCCCAACCCTTCCTGATACAGGTGGCTTGGATCTTGGTCTTCTGCTTTCCTTTGAAGGCCTAAGTATCTAAGCTATCAACTGTTTGGAGGGGATTGATCTTTTACTTGTTACCCCGATTCATTTGTGTATATTGAAGGAGAGATACCTCTTATGATTCTGGCAAGCTCTACAGTCTCTGCTGGGATGTATGCTGTCCTCTGCTAAATTCTCTTTTTTTTTTAAATCATGGTACACACCCACCACTTGCCCAAAAAATAGGAAGCAAACATGTAAATGTTTTTGAAGTCTTAATAATTTTTTGCAGAATAAGGATAAATGAATATTTTATATTCTGTTTTGAGAATACCTGTTTTCATTTACTGCTTTTTAAGGGATTTTGATTTTCTATCTCAATATATCCTCTACTTAAGTTATGAAACTTTCTGTTTGCTTACACCCTTGTCAAAGGATGTAGAAATAGGTTTCTGAGTGTGTAATTAAGTGAATCACAGTCTCTGATCTTGTGAGGTGCTTAAGAAAGTAACTAGTATCATTGGTTAGGGCTAATAGCATCAGGTGTGCACATAAGTACTTTGCTCGATTGGGGTTGCATGATAATCATTAGAATCTTAGTTTTGAAATGTGAAAGTCATGTTTCAATTCTTACATTTTATTTATCAGCACTTAGTGCAGGTTGTGGACTTGTTTTGGTCACAGTTCCTTATTCGGAGAACAAGAATTGCTCGTGTTTCCAAACTAGATAGGTAAATCTAATCCAATTGACCTAGACTGAAGATTCAGTAGTTTGACAAACCTTCATCTATTCATGTTGTAATTTTTAAAAAAAAAGAGAGGGGGGGGAAAAAAAAAGGCAATGCTAATGATTTTGTTATTGTTGTGTATTCTCATGTCGATTATACAGTGAAGGCACAGGCTCTGCAGAATAATGAATTAAAATCTTTGTGTATTTGCTGTTTTCTTCATGCTTTTTCTCTATAAAGCTTTTTGGTGTAAGCATTTTTTTTTTCTTTTCTCTTTTGCACTGAAATTACTTAATTGCCTCTAACAATGGGAGCCTAGTAGCCATGATGCCCAGCAGTTACAGTGCTTTTTTCAGTCAAAATGCTGTTCTAAATCTTTACAAAACAGAAAACAACCAAAACCCAAGCCCACAAAACAACCTTAAAATAGGGAGGGAGTGGACAGTGAGCAGAAAGTGAAGCACTGAGTATTTTGGAATAAGGTTGTGTTATAATTTGTAAAACATTGTTTTGTTACTGGATACCATGAATTTAGTACTCATTTTACTTTTGTCTTTAATGGAGTTTTTTATCAATGGACTTGTTGTGTGTTGACTTTTCTTTAAAGTATGACATTCTTGCACTTGCATTTCTTGATCTTCTTAAATTTTATTTTTGTTTTGCCTAAAGACCCTGTGTGGACAGTAATGACCGCACGTTTCCGATTGCCTGCTGGCAGAACCTACAATGTACGAGCATCTGAGCTGGCACGAGACAGGCAGCATACGGAGGTGGTCTGCAACATTCTTCTCCTGGATAACACTGTACAAGCTTTCAGAGTTAATGTAAGTAATTTGATTATTGCAAATCAGCATCATCAGGTTTGCTTTCCTTTGCTGGCTTTCTGTGGCTAGTGTTTGACTTTCAAAATAGTGTTAAGTACAGAATAGAAGGGGAAGTTATGTTCAGGCAGGCGTGCTTGTACACGTACATACTAAGTCACTGTGAACTTAGTCATTCTGGCATCCTCTATAGCACTAACACATCTTCATTTCAAAATTGACTATACCAAGCATAATTTAGTCCATTAAGAGAATCACTAGAAATAAAGTTGTGTAGTGGAAATGGAAGGAAGTTTTGCCACTGAGTTGAATGAGAAGCAGGCTTTTGTTTTGCTCCATTTTGTTTTTTGCATTTTGAGCATGAGTAAGGTGTAATGGTAACTCGTCTCATGACTCTCTAGCTTGCTATGTTCAATTCTGTTTATGGTTGTATTTGTTTACAGCTATCCTCTTAAAGTATCTCTTCGTTTTTTGCTTTTCTCGGATTATATTCTTGTTCTGTGATTCCCTTTGCTTAAACTTATCACCTTCTAATGCACTAATGAGGATGACAGTAAAGGAAATAGGAAGCTGGTTGCTGAATGCTAAGGACTGTTACTGGGAAAAGTGATTAACTTTTACATATGAGCGTGGAATTTAAAATAGGTTATTTATCAGATTTTTTTAATCTGTGATCCTTGATAAGGAGTGAAAATTAAAATGTTTGTGTTCTTATGCATACATTACACAAGTGCAACCATTTCTTTCAACTTCTTGAGGAAAAAAAAAAAACACAAACAGGCAGGGGTCTCACAAGAAAACATTAAAGCAATCTTTGTGTGAGAAGAACCAGAACTCAACAGAAAAGAAGCTGTGAGGTATCCTGATGCAGGAGAACTCAGCTTTTACTTTATAAGCTATAGAATTGATGACTCTGTGTGGAGTACGGTTCAATAATGTGATGGTGAAAGTTACAAGTGGCATGATTATTAAAGTTTTTCAAGAGAAAATTGAATTCAGCCCAGCTAATGGAGTGAATGAGTAGCTCAATATCAAATAAGACTGTGGGACTTCAGATGGGAAGTGAGGGAGAAACTGAAGCAGTTCTCAAATCTATGTGAATAACTTTAATTTGGACTATTTGAAAAAGTTCTAATGCTCAGTAATTATATTGAATTCTGATAGCCAGTGCTGAGTGACCATATTGGTACATCTTAATGATCTAGGGAAGATTTGTGGGAGTGATTGCATTTCTTTGTTCTTCAGTCAGGTGGTTAGAGCCTGTGTAGCCTGCAACTGCTTATTAGTGAAATCTCTGTTATCTTGCAAAAACTTGAAAGGATCCAGTTTCAGGTGGCTTAAGATTTAGAGGTAGACTTGGTGGTTATTTGTTTTAGACATTGCAATCAAGATAGAAGGTTTTAAGATGTTCTCTTAAGGCATTTTTGTAATTCATTCAGAAGCTGTTTAACTTTTTGGGACTTCTGAGTAGTTAAAGGTGGGCATTTTGGATGTTGGAGCTAGAGGAGGGATGACCAAAGACTTTAATTTGTAAACATCAAGCATCATTTTCTTTCTGGGATAATTTGTCCCATATCTCTTTCCATTTTCCTCTACAGTATTCCATTGCTTTTCTGTATCTCTTATCTTTTCATCCTTGCTAACAGTTTCCCAGCCTATGCCGCCGGCCAAAAAGCAGTATGTACAGAATGTAGTTGGAGACAAAGCATTAAAACTGCATGAGAAATTGTAACTGTTGTGTTCTTTGCTTTCAGGTGCATAAGTTTTCTATTAAAATATCTGCCTTGCAGTTTTGTGTTTGCTTACAAGAATTGGCTAAAATTAGAAATAATTGTTGTACAATAGGTGTGGAAGATTATGCTTCTTTTTGATCTAGTTGTTCAAAAGCTGTATGTTTATAGAGAATGCTAGTGCCTGTCTAAAGTAGATCACCAGTTATAAATCCTCAAATGTCTGTTCTATCACAAGAAAAATTAATGTAATATGTTCTTGCTACCTTCCTAGTGTACTAAATATTTTAGTTGCATGGGTCATGCTTTACTATTTATGCAGCTCAACCTGCAAGTTAGATTATTAAAACTGAGTTTAGGGAATAAAAAGTTCCTTGGTGCTTAACATTTTGATCTCAGGTCTTAGCCTCAATCTGTTTTTTCAAAAATAGGAAGTACTAAAGTATTCAATCACAGCAACTGTATGCTAAACTACATGATATACAGGTTTTCTGGGTTTATAGCTGTGTTTTACTTTATTGTGGTTGACACAATACTTGACAATAAATATTTATGAAATTGTTTTCAAAATAGGAAGAACAAAGATAACACCAAATAGATTAGCAACGTTTATTTCTCTTGGTGATTGCTATAGGTGTTCTGTATGCTAATGATTGTAAAGCTTAATCATCTAGAGTATGCAGTGCTGTATTAATAAAACTGTATTCAAATGCTATTCCTTCTCCAACAGCAAAGTACTGATCACATGTCTCTTGCTAATTTATGTGATATATTCTAAATTCACATTTCAACCAGACTTTTCCATTGATCAGCAAAATAGGCATTCTTTGTGCTAAGCCTTACTTTGTATGGAGCGTAACAAATCAAATCAAATAATCCCTGTGGTTTGTAGCCAGACAAAGGTTATTTTGGTTGCAGGCAGAATAATCAGTTGGAACTAACCTGTGCATATGTTTGAAGAGTAGAAATCCTTTCTATAAAATGCATTGCTTACCAAATTAAGAACTCCTACTTAAACCTTGAAAAGCATACCTCATAGAATGTGTAGCTGGAGTGATCAGAATGATTTGCATTACCGTAAACCTGCTTCTTAAAGATCAGATTGCTTTAATTGGTTTTAACTAATTGTTTAAATACCTTAAATGGTATCTTTTCCATGCAGGCTGACTTAATTGTATTCCCTGAAAGCCAGTACTTAGACATGGAGATCACACTAAACGTGAAGGAAAAATAAGTCAAGGTGGAAGGGGTGAGTTGTTCTGTGAGCAAGGCTAGTGAGTGTAGCAGTCATGGACAAATGTTTCAGTTTGGAGCCTTTATTATATCAGAATTCTACTCAAACTTAATTTATACTCTAATGGAAGTAAAATCTACAAATCTGTAAAATAACCCAAACCAAAACAAAAAAACCCCACACCGACATCCCTGTAATTTAAGAAGTTAAATTTTTCAATAATTTAATCTTTAGCATTATTTAGTTGCTTCCCCCCTTTTTTTTTTTTCTTTTTTGACCAAAGAAATAATACCCTGCTTGGAAACGTTTTCTAAAAAAACAGATAACTTTTTGCAAAGCTAATGTAAACTGTAGAATGAAAGGAGGCAGTAGTGCAGTGCTGGCTGTTTGGGGATGCTCTTGCTTGAGTTGCAACACAATTACTGTGATGAGCTGCGAGAAGGGAGGTTGCAGTGTTGTCGTTAGTGAAGGAGCAGCACAGCCTCCCGCAGTCCTGTGAGCAGCAGAGCTGTCTGACCCCCTCCAGGGAGGCCGGGGACCTGTCATGCCATTCCTCTGTCATCAGAAATCCAAATTTGTTTGTGCTGACACAGCAGCAACATCTCTCAGTATTTCCTGTAGATGTGGCCAGTTCTGTAGGCCAACAACAAAACCAGAGTGTCAGTATTATAAATTAGGAATATGGTGGTAGTTGTTAAACAGACGTTAAACCTGTGTAATGGCAGATGTTTTCCTAAATTTTCAAACATGGATGTTGGTAAACATCTAACAATCATTTTGCAATTAGAAATTAATGTCTATATATCCAGTGGTACTAGATCACAAAGTGCAGTTAATGCATTGATGTTTAGTGTTAATGTCAAATTTGTTCCAAAAGGTGAAAATTTGTTGGACATCTTAACTTGCTTTATTCCTATAAAGTTAAACATTTCTTTTTATGTTAATCCATATTTATTGGTTTTGCCTTTTTTTTTTTTTAACTTAAAAGCAAAAGTAGAAACTTTTTATCATACTTTCTATATTTTTTAGCAACCATTCAATGCTTATGATAGTATTTAAAATATTTTCGACCTTTCACAACAAGCATGATTGTGACCTTCACCTGCTCTGGCAAGCTGCAACACCATTATATAAATATCAGAGATGGGTTAAACTGAGGTCTGGTTATACTAGATTCTTATCTTTATTTTGCACTGAAAGTAAAACATTGTGATCAAAACAAATGCTTCATGTTGGAACTAGTCTTCTCTTACCAAATTTGCTGCTCTGTTGCAGGAGAAATACCTTCCTTGCGGCCGTAAAATGACATTCTGTATTACTAAATTCAAACTGATCAGTAAGTTCCAAGGTTTTTTGTTAGGAAATATCTGTTCAGATATTTAAGAAACAAACTCTCAGGTTTAGACTGGAAAGAAGCTACAGAATTGATATCGGCATGTTATTTGAAAAAATAACATGTCAACTGTGGTAAATGTGAGCCTAAACTTGGGTTCCAAATGTCTCCTATTTTTTTGATAGTTACTGTCATAAGTTCTTAGTTTGAGTTCTGATTTAAATCTATATGGGGAAAAATGCCAAGAAGCAATTAGTGTTGCTATGTAATTTTAAAATTAGTTTTATTTGCTGAAAAAATTGTGTTGATTACTGATTTATTTCAAAATATACCAGAAACTCCTAATTTAGTAAAAGTGAAAATGACTATTTTTGGATTGTATATAAAAATTGATTTATGCTTTTATACTGCTGTGTATTTACTCTGTTAATGTCTGGTTTTTTTCTTTGCTTATTTTTTGTTACTGGAAAGTAATTTTTCAGCAGTGAACTTTTTAACCATGGCCTTCCTACTGGCTGGTCCTTTGTTAAACATCAAGAAAATTTTTCTGTATAATTTTTTAAAAAATAAGATCATTTTTCAAGTAAATATAATAATTCTTAGATCACTTTAAGTTAGCCAAATTTATATGGGACCTGGAATATATGCCTTATGTAATTTCAATTTAAATGCACAGACCTATGGCTATGATTGGCCTGCTGGGGTCATTTCAAGCATAATTTATTGATAACTATTTTATAATTTTTTATTATTACAAAATACTTTATCAAGCTTTATGGAATTCTTAGACCTCAGTAAATAGTTTGGGCAGTTTACTCAACTTCAGTGTAATTTCAGCTGAAGCAAAAAAGTAGTTTTGATTGGATGCTCGTAGATGTTAACAAATGTCTGAATGTGACTTGTAGAATTATCTTGTATATGGATATTAATGAAATTCTTGCAACCTTCTTTTGACCTTTTTGTTACATACTTCTGTTTTAATGGCTGTAAAAGTAAACTGTTAGATAATCTCTGAGAAGTGAGGTCATTTGGTAACAGGACAACCTTTTTTTATTTTAAAACTTTAAAAATATCTTATTGCCTACAGTAGACAAGGTGAGACGTATCAAATCCACTGTAGCATCAATAATAACTTGGCACCTAGAAGATTATTAGAAGCTTGCTTGCTGCCAGGGAAGTAGAAAATCTGCGTGGAAAATGTATCAATCATCTCTTTCATCATTTTTTTTGTTTGACAGTTGTTCTTGCAGAATTTTTCCTCATCTTTTGTACTTCAAGAAGCTATGACACTTTAACTTCTTTGGGAAACTCCCTTCAGATTTCACTAAATGTCTTTATTGAGTCCTGTCATAATGGCACACTCAGTGTTTCAGTTACTGTGTTGGCAGTATTTTCAGGGTAGGCAAAAAATTACTAGGTACCAACAACTATAGATTCTTTTTATAACATCTTAAGGGTAAGATTTTTCCCTGTAGTAGAAATCAGGTTTGTTGTCTCTGAAAAGCAATGCTGCTGTTACTCACTTCATTTGAATTAGTTCATTTAGAGTGAAGTGTAATATCTTTGAGAGAATGCATTTAAATGACACTTTTTAGTTAGGTATTTGGCTGCTTCAGCTGTCTGACTCTGCCATTTAACTTTGGAAACATTTTCAGTATGTTGGTTCATTTGGATTCGGGAACAGATTTGCAGATAGGAAGAATAACTTGTACTGACCTGTACCTTTAAATTCATCGACCCAAACAAAGCTACAAAGTTCTTTAGTAAAATCCTAGCCTTTTTTACTTTTCCTTTTTTTCAGTACTTTTAAATATCAAATTGGGTTAATGAATGGCTTTCAGGAATAATCATGTAGCTAGCTGAGAAGTGAGAAATTCTTACTGTCAGAAGATGACAAAGAGGAAAAAAAATAATTCCTTACATATCTTTCAAAAAGAGAGATGAAGCTCGTTTAAAAATAGCACTCCTGGGGTACACTTGGTGGTATTTAAAATTTAAGCTGCTAGAACACATCTGAAAGAAATGTGTATGTGCTCCGCCTGCCTGAAGTCTGTGTGTCCAATTATGTATTTGTTGATTAAAAAAATACATGTATTTGTTCTCTGCAGAAACATGATCAGGGACAAGTTCTATTGGACGTAGTCTTCAAGCATCTCGATTTGACAGAGAGAGATTACTTTGGTTTACAGTTGGCTGATGAATCTACTGATAACCCTGTAAGTTGACTCTTATAAATATGATTTTATAAATCATTATCACATTCATCACTCTGCTGTGTGTCATTGTAAAAACAAGTAAATAGAATCCATTGCAATATTGTGCCATCTTCTCTAGCTGTGTCATTTGAGTGGGTCAGTATCACCTTGTAGTTATGATAAAACTAAATGTTAATAGTCACAAGTTTTGAGTAAAATGTTGAGATTCGTGCTTATGAAATAATACCTTAAAAGGATATTCCTTGTTTTAATGTATCTGTTTACTAGACTACATGACCATTGTCAGTTGGGATAAGAAATAGTAACTCTTCTAAAATTTTCTATTTAGTTATTTATTTTCATTAGGAATGAAAAAAAAAAAAAAAAAAAAAGGGGGGTGTTTTTTAGATTGTCCTGCACAGTGCTTTAATTTCTAGCCCGGATAATTGTTAAGTATAGTGCTTCATATAGTCCCCTGTCTGACAAGGACTATCAGCTCATCACCTTAACTGAAAAAGGAAGGACACCTTTGAAAATGAGTGTTTATAATAGTTCATGTGCTTTAATTGAAAGGAAATTTTATAGGACTGAAACTTTATAAATCACCAGTAGAAAGTAACAGATCCAGCTGTAATGTTCAGTGTCTGGCTATACTGTTGAGATCATGATGGCTTCAGGAATACTTCTTGAATACTTGCTTTTATAGGTATCAAATGTTCAATTCTTGTTTTAAAGTGCACTTCCACTAAGTATTATTCCATATAATACAGTTCTTTGCCTAATTCCCATTATGTACGCATCACAGTAATGGGGTCTAACTTTAACTCCCAACTTGTGTCAAAAGTAATTTTTGTTCACAAAATGTGTAGAATGTGATCTGTAGAGATAAGTGACACTGTAAAGTGTTAATCATTCAGTAACTAAGGTGTATTTTAGAAGACTGCAGCTTTCTTTGGTAAGTGCAGATTTAGCCTACTGTTATTTTACCATCCAGAGTGACTCGTCTAAATAGAAGGAACACTTTTTTTATCTTACTGAAAGGTTGGGTTTTTTTCTTTCTACTTATTTTTAATGTCTTTTTAATGTAGAAGAGGAAGAAAGAAGTCACAATACAGGCATAATTTTTCTTCTGCCTGAGTAGTGAACTACTTCTACATTGCTTTCTTCTCTAAAGCAAATTATTCTTAATTATAATATTTTTCTAAGTTCTGGTAGTGTTAAGATTATTAATATGAAAAAAGCTACATAGCACTGTTGCAGATATTTAACAAAGCTTTCTTTTGTAACTTTGTGGAGAGTTCTGTTAAGACATTGGCAGGTTGGCCTCATTTAATCTTTTTATTCTAAACTTTGTTTCCAGGCTGAAAAGACATAGGCATGCAGTAGAAAAGGCTGAATTATTTTTTCAGCTTTGTTTAAGAAGTTTTTAATGGAATATCACTCAATATTTTACTCAACATTCAGAAATTTGTAGTGTTTCTCATTCTCATTTATCTGGCTTTCCAATGCTTAGACCTCTAAGCTCTCTTTTGTTGGTTTATCCGTCTGGAAGCAGCTGAACACAACACTGTAATAGAAGGATCTGATTAAGTGTTAGTCCAAAGGAAGAATGACTTCACAGCTATTTGATATAAGCACATGCTTTAAAGGTTTAGTAGTCTTTCACTTCTAAATATTTTGGCTTTTCGGCACATATCTAGTTGCCATGAAAACAATGTGTCAGTGCTAAATAGAAATGTTAGCATTATTAGTCATGGGCTTGACTAATTTCAGTTTTTGATACCAGTTTACTTTTACATTCAGTTCATTTGGACAAAGAAACCTGTTTGGATTAACAAATATTCTAGTTACTTGTGAAATAACGCAGTGGAGTATTACAAAGAAATAGTCAATATGGCAGGAGATAAAGTTTATGGGGAAAAAGGGGATCCTGCTAACTGAGTGTGAAACCTCTATCATTGTGCCTAACTGTGGATTTCATGAACTTTACAAGCTTTATGTTTTTGTATAATATTAATGACCCAGTAAAAGTCAATGCAAGAAAGCACTGATGCTGTGTACAGCTAGAGTGGTATGTTTGGCTCGGGTCTTGGGCTGTAGGTGCCTGGAATAATGCTGAGAAGGGAGCAATGCTGCGTAGTGGGAGTGAGGGTGCAGCCGAGTGGGTGCTGGAGTGCTCTTGGCAGGAGGGAGTGAGGCAGGGATCATTGCTGGGGGAGGAGAGAATACAGAAACGACTCTCTGGGGTACAAACTTCACGGATCTCAAATCTACCTGCCTCTCAGACTTACTGGGATGTAAATGGGATAACATATCTTGCTAGCAGCACCTTGATTCATAAAATTCTGGTACTTTCGCCTAAATTCTGGCAACTTCAGCTTCTTTGAGATATGAAGTGGTTTAACCTTCTGCAGTTTCCCAGAGAGAAAAATCACCTTTTGTATTTGGATCTAATGATGTCACTTGAAACCATGGATGCTGTTAAATATAGTTCCAAAAAAGGTTACTCTTCTATAGTTTGAGCTGTACTCGTACATACCAAATTGGTCCTTACCTCCAGAATAAAATGTAAATGCAAGCTTTTCTGCTAGGCATTTCAGTTCCAGGTTTTCTGGATTAACTGTAATCTAAAAAAAAAAAAACACCAAAAAGAAAAAAAAATCTAAGGATTATCAGTCAGATCTGTGCATTTATCAGATATATTGGATCAGAGCCCCTTGCTTAAAGATATTCAAGTGTATTTCACCATGTTTTGAAAGATTCTTATATAAAACTTGTGGTATTCCTAGATGCAGAGTCCTTTCTTGTCTTTACATTTAATTTTAGCAGTTAATTTATCCTTTCTGAGGTTTTTTGAGACATAATTACACTCTTAAACTGTATCAGACCGTCTCTTTAGTTCCTCTTAAGTCACCTAATACAAGGATACGACATTTGGATGTAGTCCTCATTATTTGTTATTTCCAATGAATAAAGTGAGTCAGAACTAGCTTCAGATACATAGTGTGTGTCAGATAGCTCAGGCACCTCTCTGTGTTTGCTTCTTCCTCCCTCACATGAAAGAAAAAAAAAAAAGTCCTGTGATAAGTGTGAGGTAGTTACATGCTGTACAGGATTAGGTCTCTGTCACTTCATAGGAACTGTGGCCACATAACCATTTCCTGAGGCTTGTGGGCTTGCATTGCAAGTCAGGGTGAGGAATTGAACAGTATTTATAACAAAGATAGTCTTGTGAGTTAACTGAACTACATTGATGTGTGTGGAGTCTACTGAGTTGCTGAAGGGGTTTAAACAACTTGTAGGGCTTTCCAGAGAACCATGCTTCTATCTGAAATTTGTAGCGTTGATTTTTATAAAAATCTATCTGTACTTCCCCACAGCAGTGCTCTCCCATAGAGACAATCAAGATTGGGTGCTGTTTGGTAGAATTGTTCTGTAGTTCCTTAATCCAGTAGGCAGACTGCTGAGCCTCTCGTTCCCAGGATCCCAGTTAGGGAATTACCAGAGATGACACTCAGGCTGCCAATTTGAAGAGAATCTGTGAGCCAGTGAGATCACTCCTTGGGTGTGTCAGACCTGCAAAATGCAGAGTCGAATGTACTGAAACTAGTTTAAGCAAATTAATTTCTGAGTTGGGTAAATTAGCCAGTTTATCGCTCTTCACTGCCACAGTTAGTTCACTTTAGATAATCAGTTTAAACATTAGCTGAAGATTAAGCATGCCATAATTGAGTTCCAACTTCTCTCAGGTTTATGTGACAATTTAGAACTAAGTCATAGTCAAATTAGCTCTGTAAGAGACAGTTATCTGGACAACAGAGGTTAATCTCAGGGAAAGAACAGTAGCAACGGCTGATGATAATGTTGGTGGCTTTCCAGAATCAGTAACAAGACTTTGTATGACAGTAAGACATTCTGGTAAAAGACCAAGTAAAAAGTAATAGAAAAGCATCACTTTCTTGATGTATAGGCTATAATTTGTACTTTTTTGTTTCTCTAAAGTTGGTGTTATAATTTGTCTCTTTCCAGAGGTGGTTGGATGCAAACAAACCTATCAGAAAACAATTAAAAAGTGAGTACATGTATGTATTTGGTCAATTCGTATTTCATTATTATGCTGGTTTTCCAGGGTACTGATTAATTAAAAATAACTTTTATTGACTGTAGGAGGATCTCCTCACAGTTTGAACTTCAGAGTTAAGTTTTTTGTAAGTGACCCAAACAAGCTCCAAGAAGAATATACAAGGTAGGTCTAGTTAATTGATCAATAAACATTTTTATAAGCCTTATGTTATGTTTAAGGGGAAAGCCATCATTAATTTTTTGAAGGTATAACACAAAGTTTCTTTTAAATCACTTTTGTGTCATATATGCAAGCTTCTAATTTTTGCCTAATAATTACAGATATGAACTATGCAGTCGCACCAAATCAATGTAACAAAAAGCCTCTGTGAATAAATTTACAAATTCATATGCAAAGTGAAGTAACTACATGAAGAAAATACTACCAAGTAGAAACAGAAAAGGGAAAGTAGAGAAGAGAGGAAAAACTTAATCCCACTATTCACCAATGAGTACAAATTTAATTTTATCCTTACTTGTGTTCTCCTTTGTGATTATAAAATTCCTGAGCTTTCTGCATTTTTCCTTGATGTTTCCCCCTCCACCCCCCCTCGCCAATTTTCTGCTTGACACTAATAAAATTAATCTCTGTTTGTATGGTTGTAGTCCTAGCTTGAAGCATGTAAGCTGATTTTGATATCAGTGTGTTGAAGTCTGCTGAAGAAAATTCTCAGTGTGAATCAAGATAGGAAGCTTGTGAGTTGCAATTAGTCCCTGAAGAAATGCCTCAAATTTTCAGTAATCTTAATTAGTTCTGTTTGTCTGTATAAGTCATGTGATTTGACAGATTGGAACTTTTGAATGTCAACCATTCTGAAAACAGGTCAGCCCTGTTAAAAAAAAATATCTAAAATATTAAGGATAGCTTTAGAAATGTAAATACCAAAACTGTGAAAATTTGAGTCCACATATATGTATAATTTCTTCTGATTTGTCATATTTTGGACAAAATTTTATGCACATCTATGTAGACAGAATTTACTAAAATGAGTCCCGGATATCCTGGATCAGGCTTTGTTTTACTGAAATATTTACTCTAGGAAGATCTGACAATTTACTACATAAGAATAATGAAAAATGTGTTATTTGAATTAAAGGACAATAAGCAATATTCCTAAGGAGATAGAAAAAAACAATAAATGTTGATCAAAGTTAAGTAAACAGTAAAGAAGAAAGAGAACTGTTTTCTTTAAATGTTATGCTGTAGATACACATCTAGAAATCCAGCATCCTTTTAATGTATGATTTCTCTATCTAGGTCAGCTCTGCCTTTTTTGCTAATAGGTTTAATTGCCCATGAGAAAACTTGTTTGTATTTGGAATTACTACAAAGAAAGAGTTACCTGTGGGTTTTTTTTGGAGTGAAGTTAGGATGCCATGTCACAAATATGGGGTCCTTTCATCACCTTGAAAGAAAGAAAAGGAACAAAGCAAGCACAAACTTTTGACAGTCCCAGCTCAAGCTGAGGCTTTTCAAAGATGCTCAGTTTTTATAAATTTCCTGAAAACAGAGGAATGAGTTGACATATGAGGCAGCATGAATCAACGTCAGGGAAAGGTTCAGTGCAAGCTCGTGTCTTATTAGACCTCTCTGAATTTGTGTGAGGGAGGCAGGTTATGAACGGCCCAGGTCAGGAAAGGTCAGCAGGAGCTCACCTTGTGTTGGAGAGTTTAGGTCTAGGAACTTATCTTGGTAGGAAATGAAGCTTCATTAGTTCTGCTCATGGCAGAAAGACCAGCTTATTAACATTGACTCCAGCTAGCAATAGTTCTGTTTTACCCTTTTCTAGATATATCTGTATAGGGAAGGTGAAAACATTGTAATGCAATGTCATCTTCATTGTTTTAGTTGAATTTGTTGTGCAGGCTTTTTTCAGATATACATTGCTAAAACTTCTATTGATTACCCATTTTGCTCAGTAATGTGCGAGACTTCAGTGTTCAAACTATGTGGGTAGCTAACAGCCATTAACTTCACTATTTGCTGAAAAAAGTGGACAGAAAATGAAATCTGCTTGGTGCTCTTTAATCATGAGGTCCCCTAACTACCATGGTATATTTCTAATAAAGCATTACACAAAAAAAAAAGTAAAATAAAATGAAGGTGCAGCTGTACACACAGAATGTTTTTGTCCTACATTTTTGCAGCTATAAATGTTAGCAGGAAAAATAGGAAAAATGATTTGTTCTGTGTATTTGTGAAGAGATGCTCAAGCTAAGCAAGTGAAGCATATCCTTTTAATATATAAATTTAACTTGTCATTTATTGCTTCCTGTAACAGGTAAAGAAATTTTGCTTTATCTGCCTCATTTTGGTTTCAATATGCATTTTAAGGTGGAAAACAGAAAAATATTTTGAGGTGTCTAAAGCCTGGCTAATGTCTGAGTTTTAACTTCTTGAGATTAAAACCTTAAACTAAGCTTCTTGCCGTGCTGGTCAGTTAAAGAACATCTAGATAGTTCTGTAGGAGTTGAGCACATGGGCTAACATCTTTGCTTGCCAGTTTGCAAGTGCTTTCCCTTGTTTTCTTTAAACATTGAACGTTTTACCTTTCCACTGTATTTAGCTTGTAAACAATTGGATTTCTGTGTGTGTATTTGTAAATGTTTGTGAAAGTCTTTAAATTGGTAGTTAATCCACATTCTGAAGACTACATGATTATGAGAAATCATGTGAAATAAAGTGATATATTTTGTTTTTAATTTCTTAGAGCAAGTTAATATTGGGAAATACTGAATGTTTGGTTTCAGTTGAACTTGAACTAGGTGTTTTTGATAAGTAATTTTGATGAGTGTTTATAATGAATGAGTATGGCTGAAGCTCTATGTTCAAATCAGAATTACAAGAAGGAAACCAGATGATTTTTACAATAAAGTAGGAAGTCCCAAACCAGAATAAATTTATCAGAAAGCAAGAATGATGTTTAAATTTTCTACTCAGTGAAACTTTTTTTTTTGAAATAAAAAGGCATTGGAGCCTAAAGGGTTTTTATTGAAAGTCTAAGTTTGTGCTGACATCCTGCCATCTCAGTAAATCTTGTTTGTTACCGCACTTCAGTCTCTGTGTCAGTAGAGTTTTGTAGCAGGTGTGATTTGCCATTCGATACAAACATTTATAGTTCTTTGAAATAGTATAAAAGCTTTGAGTGAAATATGAAGGAACCAAATTGAATGAACAAAAGATTCATCTGAGACATTAACAAAATATTTGGGTTTTGCTGGAGAAACAAAGGAAATAGTTTGGAGGGAAATACGTTTGCGGTTTCAGGTTTGTCGGTGTTTTTAAGTCATAGTGTTTCTGCTGCCACTGCTTGGTGGGAAGTAGTTCTTGGTTTAAAGTGTTCATCTATTCCTTTTGCTGTTTCTATCGCCTTCATGACTTGAAAGAGTGAGCATGGGAAGACTAGATGAATTTCTAAAACAAGCTTTTCCAACATCATAATTAAAGAAAACTTCAGAAGTTCAAGGGAATTCAGTCAGAAGGCGTTTGACATCATAGAATCCACAACTTCTTAGCTATGAATGTTACTCTAAAATACTAAGAGTAAATATGTTAATTTAAATGAAAACAGAGTAATATCAAATATTCAGTGAGAATAAATTGATTTGTACTCCACGTAGATAAAATTATTCTTACTAAGGTACCTCCATGCACAGATGAAAACTTCAGTTTTGGATGCCATATTGAATAGTTCCGTTGTTCACACTCATTTAAGGCACTTCTTCCTTTTTTTAAACTTTAAATTCAACATAAATACTTTAAAGTAAATCAGGTAGAATGTGAAATTTGCAGCCTTTTAGTGAAATATAATATATAACTTCACAACCTGTAAACTAGTTTAAATTACAAAGTTGTATTATTATTTTACTAATCACAGTTTAATTTCTTTCTCATAGGATTTCAAGAAATAGCATGCAAAATGTAAAGTTTTAGTTTTGCACTAACTGAAAATGAACTGCATTACACTGATGAAAAATGGTTAAATAATTTTGTTTTTAATTACAGTGTTTTTTGTTTCTTTAAATAAGGTACCAGTATTTTTTGCAAATTAAGCAGGACATTCTTACTGGAAGGTAAGACATTTTGTTGTGTTAAACATTAAATGCAACTTTCGTTGAGAAAAAGTTAGTGGTGAGGGATTTTACCTGCAAAAATAAAAATATATTTAAAATAAATTAGTGTTTATGCAAGTAGAAGTGTGTATAATAATTATCTGTCCAATTTATTCGTAGACTATGAAAAATTAGACTTTTCAAAATAACCAAATTTCATATGAAATATGTAATTTTATTTATTTCTCATTTTAAAAACAAAACAAAACAGATTGCCCTGTCCTTATAATACTGCTGCTCTTCTGGCTTCCTATGCTGTTCAATGTAAGTATAATTAATATTCAGGTACATGTTAGTACTGAAATATATAAAACGTAGTATTGAAGTACTGATTAGTTTCTAAGGAATGGAGTTTGTATAGCATTGTATTGCGATATTTATGGACATGATGCTACTTTTCTCATGATTAAGGAAATACGGTTGGTTGTTTTTTCTCCCTTAGCATGTTTTGCTGAATTGAATATGGGAAAAATACTGGTAATGTTCTCTACTTTCCTTCTTTAAACCCATGCAGTTAAAAAACCCCAAACCAACCGTCTTGTATTTCTCAGTGTTCCAAAGTGTGCGTTTGCTTTTTTTTCTTGAGAGTTACACTAAAGCATTTTTTGGACACTTAAACATTTTTAACATATCATACAGTGAACCTCCAGATAGGTGTGGAAAAAGGAATTCTGATCATATCTGGCCAAAGGGTTCAATGCCCATGTTGTCAATTTTAAGCCATCCAGTGAGTAGGTAAGTCATGAAGACTGAGATTTTGTCCTCTTCATCACTCCCCATTTCCCTTCATAAACTTAAATTGTTCACTGGAAAAAAAAACCCACAACAACCAACCACCTAAGAGACTGTTCAGCACTTGTTGAAATTTGTAATTGTCAGAAATTAAGTTTTATAAGCAATCCTGATATATGCATTTATATTAGTGTGGTTTTCAGCTATTAAAGATACATATATCTACGTTTAGTAATCCGTATGCTTTGTACGTATCAGAGAAAGAGTGTTCATGTTAATCTTTTCAGGGAAAAAATGTATAGTAATGTTAATGTAATATTTTATGCATAGTTTTGATAAGTGGTCACCTTTTTTCAGATCAATCAATAGATCAATTTCTCTGAAATAAAACTACCAGACTTCAGCTACTTGGACATAGATACCTACTGCAACTGCTCTCATGCCATAGGGGTTTGTCTTAGATGGGATGAAGTATTTGATAATGAAGCAGGCACTATGAAAAGTTTATAACATTTTAAGCTTTAAAGAATGCAATATATTTATTTTTCAAATATTGTAGAAGTGGTGGGTGTGCACTGTGTGTTGTAGTTACATTTAAATATGAGATCTCACTGCACTTAAGTTCTTCAGTGTGCAGACCTCTGTCTAATGATTTTCTGTGCATGCCTGTTACTAAACTCTCTCTGGGTTTAGCTCGTGGAATTCTTTATAGGTAAATAGCAGACGTATATCTTGAACAATCCTGTATTCTCTGTTGTGGATTTTAGCAAGACGCGCCTTCTGTTATAAAACCTGGTCTCATTTTCCAATTTTTAAATAATTTAAAATAGGATCTGTTTCTGGAGATGCAAGTGCCCCAGGCTTCTTTCCCACCTTCCCTTCCCTTGCTGATCCTCCCACACCACTGCAAGTGCCTTCATCCCTTTAGTCAGTTCTTCCATGCCCCATTAGTGTCAGTAGGCCTGTCCAGGACCCCAGGTCAGGCTGTATAGCTGTGAACTTTCCAGTTTTCACAGCTTATGTTACTTACCTATCACTGTAGATCTGTTACATGGATTACAGATATTTGAAACTGAATTTTTCTGGATTATAGTTAGAAAGCCTCAAAGGCTGTATTTTTAGCAGATGTTGTTTGTATGTTTGTTTTTATTCTGACAATAAATGCAATTTAATTTATTACTTACAGTTTTAAGAAAGAAATTATGTAGATGCACTTTTTAGTAGTTTCAAGTAAAGTAGTTTCAGTGTAGGTGTATGCGTGTACTTTTTCTCCATACATACAATTCAGTGTGCAAAAAAATATTTTTCTAATGCTTCTGAATATATGTTGGTGCAGAATGAGTTGGTGGTTTTGGCAGATCTTAATGAAGAAATAGCAGTTGTGGTGTTAAATGTATTGCATAATTACATGAAAGCAAGCAAAGGTAAAATCAAAATAGAAGAAAATCAAATAGCTTGAATTATATTATTTAGTGCTAGCCATTATGATGGGATTTATGAATTAATTTGTGTATTAAAAATTAACCATTTTTAAACTTCCTTCATAAGTATCTACTCAAAGCTCTCTTTAAATGATCTCCAGGTTATTCACTGAGAATGTGACTGTTTATTCATAAGGGGAAAAGGGGAGTTCAAACGTCTTACCTATTTTTGTTTGCTGTAGATCATAAAGTATGTGGGATCAGACTCTTGTGAATTTGGGGGCATTGCACAATGCCAAGTACATCAGTGATAAACAATAACCTCTCTTTTTAATATTTTAGCCGAGCTGGGAGACTACAACCATTCAGAAAACTTACCAGGCTACCTCTCAGACTATTCTTTCATCCCTAGCCAGCCTCAAGACTTTGAAAAAGAAATAGCAAAATTACATCAGCAGCACATGTAAGGATTTACAGCAGAAGATATTGACTGACTTTGTCAAATCCTGACTGCTGGTGCTGTGCTATTGTAAAAAAATGAGTATTTTGTCTTAAAGATTTCTGGTTTGGGTGTTCGTTTTTTGTTTGTTTGTTTTTGTTTTTTGTTTTGTTTTGTTTTTGTTTTTTTTGTTGTTTTTTTTAAGAGTACATTTAATGTAGATTATATAATAAGTACCATTGATACGCTTCACAGATAGAATATATATATGACAGAATGACAGGGAAAATAAGTGAAAAAATGAACATGTTAAAGGTACACTGAAAACAGTATTTGTATGTATTACATAGTAAATTAACTTAGCAGGTTATAATTTAAGAGTTTTTTTCAGTCTTTGAGAATGTTCTGTGCATAAAAGCTTTGTTTTCATGGTGCTCTCACCAATAGAAAAGAGTTACTTTAGAAGTAACAAAGAGCTTTTCTTCAATATCTGCTCTTTCCTGTATGCAAGTCTGTGACCTTTCACTAAAGAGGAAAAGGCAATGAAGCAATGGAAAATATTTTTTTTCAATATGTAACACTGTGGGACTTTTTTTGTGATGGTTTCTTGGTATTTTAGAATTTAAGTGCTTTTTGTTATCTTATAATTTGTTAAATTTAATTGAATGTTTACAAAAACATTTGCTTAATTGGGGCATGTTGTTGGCTTTAGAAACTACTGAATGTTATGTTACATTTCAATCAATGGCTTAGCAAATTCTGTTAGGTAGGGTAAAGAAATTAAACTGAGTTGATGGTAATTTAAACTTTAACAGTGAGCCTTGGAGAGAAATTACAGTTATCAGTACAAAATACAGGACTGCAAAAGTAACTTTCAGATTCTAGATATCCACAGACATTTAAATGATACAGTGCTTTAGAAGTAAAATGTGTGCATTTGCAAGCTGTGTTGCAGACTCTTGTCAAGACTTTGTCTCTGTGGAAGCACAACGTTTTTTCTGTTAAAATTTTTGGATTACAATCTGTTTATGGTGAGAAAGGAAATTCAAATTTCAGGGTGGAGGTAGTAAAATGAATGCAGATTTTTCTGTTGGAGCTCACTAGGGAGCCTAATAGGGGTTATGTTAGAATGTTTTTGATTTTTAGCCTCTTTCTTTCAGAGGGCTGTCTCCTGCAGAAGCAGAGTTCAATTATCTCAATACAGCACGTACCTTAGAACTTTATGGAGTTGAATTGCACTATGCAAGGGTAAGTTTGAATGAACTAGTATTGTAATGTAAAAATGGATTCTTCTGAGCTTTATGGAAAAATAAATATTTATTTTTAGTGAGCCTTCCTGGCTGCTGCTTACGAGAGAAAAAAAATAAAATTATATTATCTTACTAGGTGCCTAACTGATTTACCAATTTCAGTAGTCACTATTTCCCTCTACTGAGTGTGTTTCTTTTGCCTAAATTTGGACTTAGTTATACATGTGTTGTTCAGGTTGAGCCTTATTGGCCTGAATACCAGTTCAGTTGGCTACTGGTGTATAAGAAAAATGCACTTGCCGAAGGTGCTTTTGAATTTAAGGATCTGTCAGATTTGAAAAATACTTAATTTGGTTCCAGTTAGAACCAAATTATAAATCATTATCTTTATATAATATGAACTGCTAATGTAAGGTGAGGGTACTATAATTTGATATAGTGTCAGTTTTGTCTGGTAAGGCAAGTAGCTTGAGGCCTTGACTAAAATGGTTTTAACCTGTCAGTACAGTGCTACCATTTCTGCAAAGCCTCTGAATATAATTATTTTTAGTAACTAAAACACTTCTGTTATTTAAATATTCTTGTTCTACTCCCTAAGGTTAGAGAAACTTGCAATAGAATTTGGATTGTAACCCACTTCACTGCTTTCTGTATCCTACTGTTGTTGCACACATGTTGAAAGATCTATAGGAGGTGTTTGATTAGAGTACAAAGGTATTTCAAGAAAAATGTGCTATATTTAAATATGCTTACAATATTGTTTGTTTTAGAATCTCTCCTCTCTGTGTTCTGAGATTGCAATTTCCTTTCAGGTGGGAATTTAAGTTGGTGGTTGCTTTTAGTGTAGCAAAAGTCAAGCCAGTCTGAGTGCTGTTATTTGTAATAAACTGCTAGAATACTCTATATTGTGTATTTCTTCAAAGTTGGTGGAAGACAGAAGATCTAACTTATGAAATTAAAATTCTGCAGTATCTTATAAAGACCTCTGAGCAAACATTTGGATATTTCCTAAATAGGAATGAGTAATTTAATATTTACTTGTCTTATTAAAACACATTTCCTTCCATGTTAATTGAGATCTGTTTTACTACGGTATTTTGTGTATTTAGAGAGAGACGAGAATGAATATATATGAGGTTTCAAAGATATTTATATTGTTCTTCCAGTAATTCTTTTCTTTTCTTTTCAAGGATCAGAGTAACAATGAAATAATGATTGGAGTGATGTCAGGTGGAATACTGATTTTTAAAAACAGAGTACGAATTAACACCTTTCAGTGGTAAGGACAGCTGTTAATGTTTTTGTTTGGTAGTTCAAAATATATTTTTACCACTGCCAGTGTCACGCACTTTAAAAAAGACTGAAACTTAGTTGTAGCATATCAAGTTGGAATTTACCTCATGCTGTGCTATGGGTAATTTTATGATGGGCTTTTGTCCTGTTCTGCAAGCCGTACTGTTAAATGACTGTGGTGCAAACTATAATGAATTTTAATAAACCTTTTCTTCAGGAGTTTGTAAGCATACTTTATGGTTAATTAACTATGTAGCAGGGACCTGTGTTACTTACGGTCTAGCTCACAGTCTTTAAAGACAACTGAACTTAAAAATAGTAAAGTGGAAAATGATTGCTCTTATATATTTTGTCACATATAACTGAATTGCGCTCTGTGTGTTAAATTTAATGTAGGTATGGCACTTGAGGATAACTGAGATATGGTGCACTTAGGATACTGTCATCTTTTCATCCATAGACAACCATTTTCATGATAAGGATCAAAAAAGTGCATTTATTGCAGAAAACAGTCATTTATTTCTCCTCTTAACTACAATAATTTTTAAGCTGTTCTGTAAAAATGGAGTTATCCTCATTAAATATGTTACTGTAGTTATAATTCTTACGTTGGTATCCTGTTCTTACATACTCATATAAGAAGGGGAAAAATCTAATAGAAATACTGTTCTGCACTATAACTTCTACAGTGCTCTGTAGAAGTGCTCTACAACTTCTGTAGTGGTCTACACAAGTTATGTCACCTTCCCTAATGCTTTTTTTAGTTCCCACAGAAGTAACCTTCCCTTGGTTTCCTTTGCCTTCTTGGAATCCACTTTGACAACCTCACTTATTACATGTGCTGTTGAGTGTGCTATAACAGCATTCTGAGTGGGCGAAGTCAGCCATATGAACTAGACATCAGTTTACCAGGCACAAAAGCTGTTCCTTCTAGAAAAATGATGAAAAGCTTTGCGTTTTCATTTGCTGCCAATTTTGCATTTTTATTTGCTACTGATGTGTGTTCTTGGGCAATGCAGCACTGGATTTTTCTACAGTTCTTGGCTGGTCTGTCATCTTCATATGAACGGATTAAATTGATTACCATGGTTGAAACTGGAAGCACTTTACTCTGAATTCAAACTGATACAGGCAGTTGAAGTCCTTGGTTTTTTGTTGTTAACTGTTAGCACAGGGTAAGATCCATTACTTATAATCAGAATCCTTGCAGAAATCAAAGCTGTAAATCACAGTCTTGATCTTTCCTGCAACTCAATGAATTTCTGAGACAATCTGGTTTTCTGTGCTAAACTTAGTCTCAAGTTTTCTTGTAGGATGTTACATATTCTGTCGTTCACTATCTGCTAAAACAGTGTGAATGGTCAAATTTTAGGTAGATTTTCAGAGAGAAAGAAAAACCGAAGCTATGACATAAATGTTATACACGGCCCGATACAACTGAACAGAGTAAACATTTTGCCTCTAAGTATTCAAAGAAAAGTAAGCCTTAAGCAATTATGGAGCATGTAAATTTTCAGTCTTCATGGTTAGCTGGGTAAATTAAAGCTGGATTTTGCAATGATAAGTCTGGAACTACTGTATGAGTCAGACCTGCCTTTTTAATAGTGACGTGTTCTAAGAAAGATATCCTTCATGTGGTAAGAGTTTTGAAGTGTTAACGCCTTTTCTGAGTTAAAGCTGCTTTATAAAATGCAATGCTATAATAATCAGGAGGGTTTTAATTCAGGCTGCTTGTACTGCTGTTATTTTGGGGAAAACAGTAATAGTGGAAGTAGATTCTGTAAAACACACCGGTAAATTACTGAGTACATACAATGTAAGTCATAATTAAGCTACATGTCCTTACTGGAAGGTAGAGGTTTCTGTGAGCATGCCAGGGATGCTGATCTAAATTCTTAGTGTGTGTTGTTTTTTTTTGTGTGTGTGTGTGTAATTACCTAAACAGTTGTTCTTTGTATTCAACCATATCAGCTGACATCAGGGATATTGATTTCTTCCTGTGAAGGCTATAGTAGCAATATAATTGGTCTATTAAAAAAAAAAAAAACAACAACAACAACAAAAAAAAAAAAAAAAACACAAAAAAACAAACACCACCACCACCACCCCATTTGGTCCTATTATAGGCTTTCTTTTGCTATGAGTAAGGATCTGAAATGTCAGTTCTTACAATATAGCTCAATAGTAGATCTATTACCTTACCTTCTTTTATCCAGTCATGCAGCTGCTCCAGTGACACCAGTACTGATACTTTTCCTTCTTGCTTCCACTTACTCTTGCTCCTGTGCAACTGGAGCTGTGTAGTGTCTTCCCAGTGCTTTATGGCTACAGTGAGTGCTTAGTACTCCTGAGCTGAGTTTTGAGACAGGTGAGAGAATAGGCATGAATGTATGTTGGAAGAAATAAAGATTTGGCTGTATTGCTCAGAGAAGAATCAAGTAAAATGTCTTTGCCCTCTCCCTCTTAATTTGATATTATATCTAAATTGCATATTATAAACTTTATGATCATCTGGGAGAAACAAAACAGGAGGAAGACAAGACAGGTATAAGGCAAACCAAAGGAGACCGCCTTTTATCCAGTGTGTCCTGGCTTGATCTTCCTGTATTGTAGGAAATTCCTCTTTTCCCTGAATTGTGCTGCCAGGCACAGAGACCTGGAAATCCAGGGAGTAGATCTTGCCCTTGAAAACCAAAGGAGAAGAGTATGGAGTAGCTCAGTCTTTCGTTTGTTCACCTGTTCAGTAGTGGATACACACTTTCCTTTGCCTCTCTTTTGCAGTCAATGTACCCCGGGAAAGCTTTGTTGCCTTTCACATCCACTTCCAGCTGCAACTGCAGTTGCACTTTGGATTTCCTAGTTTTATCCCTGAATGCCTAGGGAGTACTTCTGTGTTCCTACTTGGTCATCTGATCCTGCTTCCACATCCTGTGCACTTCCTTTTGTGTTCGAGCTGTCAGCAGTTCTGAGGTCATCCAAGTTGGCCTCTTCCTATGCCCGCATGTTTTCTAGCACATGAGGATTCTTCTGGATTGAGAAGATCGTCATTTAAGATTGACCACCTGTACTCAGTTCCTGTGCCCCAAATGGCAGCTTCCAAGGGATTTTGCCTATCAGAGCTCTGAGCAAGCTGGAGTTTTTTCTCCTGAACTCCAAGGTCGTTTAGTCTGCCTCATCCCTCCTCACTTCCCTCAGGATCTTTAGCTTCATCATCTCACAGCTGCTGAGGCCAAGTTTGTCTTTGACTACTAAATCTTGGTAGTGACTTGTGCTACCAAGAGTATCTTCCCTGGTTGACTGGTTCAGGACCTGTGTCAAGTCTTGGTTGAGAAATTTGCTAGATTGCTTGTGTCCTGCCTTATCACCTTCCTAGCAAGGGTTGGGGCAGTAAAGTCCTTATTGAGAACCAGGGCTTGATAGCATGAGATGACTCCTACGTATTTGAGTACAGTCCTCAGTTTAGGACTTCTTAAATTAAGAAATATTTAAAAGATACATCTTATGATTTAGGATGTCTGAGATGACTGGAGACTAGAAAATCATCCCAGGAAAATACTATTGATGCCTGCCTCTTACCCTTTTCCTTGGATAGGTACTGTTGATGACAGAGAAAGGAAACATAGACAGACAAGCCTTTTGCTTTGGCCAAGTATGGATATGACTATTTAATGACTAGCAGGGTATTAGCAGTGCATATGAACTCTTTCTTACCTGCTATATCTTTCAAAAATAGCTGACATCTAGTTTTGCTGAGTCATTTCTTTGTACTTGAATGGCGATTCCTCTGGGTTGAGTTAGACATTATTGGCTAATGCTATAGTTTTGAGTTTGTTAGGCATCTGACCTCACTCTGCCTAAATTATGGGGTGAGATTAAAAAACAGTGTATATAGCTTTCATCCTTACCATTCTTCTTGAGTCTGTAAATCACCAAAGGCAGTAATTTTTTTGCAGAAGAGTGGAGGGGGAAAAAGTGAAAGGTAGTAGAATGTTTTTGTAAATGAAATAACTTCCATTTATTTTCAGGTTTCCTGTTGGCATGCTAAACAGAAGATCTTTTAATTGCCCTGTACCCCAAAATTTTAGAAGATTAATCATAACATACTTCTGGTCAACTGCAGCCTAAACAGTCTAATAAAACTATTTTCTGTTTTTTCTACAGTCAGACTGCTGTAATCTAGTGTCTATCCCCTCCAGCAAATTTAGGACCCATCCCTAATTATTCTTAAGCAATTTTTTGTCACAGGAGGTGCTATGAAAAATTGCTGCATTGCCAGTGGCATTGTTTCATTTCAATAGATAAGTTGTAGCCCCCTTTATAGTTTCTAACCCTTGAGAAAATAAGTTCAATAGTAACAATTTGTTAAGAATTGAAAAAAGCCCAACAAAACAGGGCAAAGTTATAGCTGCTGCTTTTTTTGGTTTTGTTTTTGTTTGGTGTTTTTTTTTTTTTTTAACTAATGACAAATCTAGGAAAGAAAAAAGAAATGAGAAAAGATTTCAATAAGCATAATTTAAAGGCTAATAAATTAGGACATCCAAGTTAGGTTGCTGCTGTGAATAATCCCCTGGAAAAAAAATGTCTCTGATTTAGTTAAGAAGATAATTTCTAAATATAGATATCCAACATAGGTGTCTGTTAATGTTTTGCTTCTTATGCTTCCTGGTCTAGAGGGGTTTTTATTCAACAAGGTGATTAATATGCAAGTAGTAATTCCAGTCACTATGGAGGTTCCTGTATATCCTTCATGAATAAATGTATCTCAGAAATTATAGCACTATCTTCACTGACTTGTTGTTGTTCATGTTTTGGCTTTTTTTTTTTGTTTCAGGTTTTTTGGAGTTTTTTTTTTTATTTTTATTTTGTAGCTTTACCAAGCCAATCTAATAACTTGAAGTACAGGGACCAGCAGAGATGACAGTTCAGATTAGTAAGGGTGCTTTCTAGAAACATGTTGTATAAAAGGTTGATTGTAACCCCAGAAGAGTTTGCTGTGTAATTTCCTGCAAGTTAGCTGTGTGATCTAGATTCTCTTTTGCTTTGAGTTTCATGACAATTGTCAGCAAAATCTCCTTTGAGTGAGATAGCATTTGAATTTAGTATTCTACCGTTTGCAGTGTCTTACCAGTTGTTGCATTTCAAAGTCACTAAAGTTACTATGTTTTTTTCTTGTTACAATTGTAACCTTGCTTTTATTTTTGACCAAAATAATACTGCTCTATATTTAATAAAGGATGTACACTATCCTAATACTGCATTTCTTTGAAAGAGTGTGTAGCTAGATTGTGATGGAAACATGCCCTGCCTTTTCCCATTTAGTATAACTGGCATTGCAGTGACCATCCAAAATTGTCTGGAATTACTGTCAGCATCTTGTATGTTTATAGATAACCTGTAAGACGAAAAGATCTGTAGGCTGATTTTTCCATCATTGATACTTTAAATGTTCTTACTCCTCATAACGTGGTGATTTGTTTTTTGTTTTTTAACTATAAATACCAAGATCAGAAGTCCTTGTTTCTATGCTTATATCTTGTCTTAGATATTATACTAAAACAAGTTCTGGTTATATCTGAAGACATATAAGAACACAGAGAAAGAATGTCTTTCAGGGATCAAGAGAAGTTAAAAGTATTTTTTTCATATTCTAAGGGATATTGAAAGCAGTCTCAGAAAAGAGAATATCTGGTTGGAATGACCTGGGGATAGAATAGCTTTTTGGCCTTTGAAACTGGGAAAAGGCACTTAAATTAATAACTGCCTTGTATTTAGGATGGAAACAAGTGAATTTGATAGATAACATAAATATGTGGCTTAAATTTCAAATTATACAAGCTATTTTTTATAATCTTCGATGTCTTATTTTTTTTGTCTATGGAATTTTCATGGAAATTAAATGAAATCTGTTCTCTCTAGAAAGTATATTTTCAGTAAGTGTATTTAAGCCTTTAACCATGATTCAGTATACTAAATGTTTAAATATTGCGATTTTATTTTTCATTTAGGTTGAAGATTGTAAAAATTTCTTTTAAGTGCAAACAGTTTTTTATTCAACTTAGGAAAGAATTGGTGAGTACTGTCTTGAATTTCATCTCAAAAAATGAGAACAATTAAATTTCTGCATACTGCATGTCTGCATTATACTCATTGATTTTAAGTTGATTCTTGCTTTTATCTGCAATTAAAAGTCCAGTTTTACCAATGTTATGGCTATTTAAGTTTTCAAATGGGCTTTTTAAGACCTTTTTTCACTTGATTTGCCTTATTTTAGATGTTTAGTTTTTAATTTTCAAATTAAAATCAAAGGCAATGCTTTGTGCTGCTTCAGTTGTATATCTGCTTGTAAGTAAATGTTTGATTAAAATATGCTGATTTGTATTATTCAGATTTGGTAATACAAGTTGACTTTACTACTTTTATTTAAACATAAGAGATAAAAATGTCTTTGCAGTTTTAAATTACATGTGGTAATTTTTTATGTTTACTTCTAAATTTGTTAGGGAAAACTTGAAGCTTTCTGTGAAGAATGTGTGTGTTTCACTGTCTGTGGTGTGTGTTTGCTACCCTGTGAAGCACCACAGGACCACTGTGCATTTAATTCAGCAAAAATGGATTGTTCCATGCCTCCAAGAGATTAGTCTAAACCCATTACAGACATATCACTGGGGAAAGATGGAGGAATTAATTAAAAATATGACTATGTGATTAAGTCATGTAATTAGTTAAAAGGTTTTGTGTAGTTCTTACAGCTGAAAGGAGTTGAAGGCCTGAAATGCAGAGTTACTAAGTAGATAAAAAAGATGGATTCTAGGACAAAATATATCCTAAGTATGATAGGATTATTCCAGATCTAGAGACATTATGGTAAAACATGAAAAATATTAGGAGGAAGCACCTATTAGGTCAGGCCAATGACTGGTGAGTAGTGCTCATACTGAAAACAGGTATCAAACTGTGTATCTGAAAAGCATATGCCTTTAAAATGAGGCCCAGGAGTTTGCAGTTTTCACAAACAGAACTACCTGACCACATGCAGACACTTCGTTGTGTATTAGTTGGCAGAAGTTTAACCCATGTGCTTGGAGCAGCATGAGTAACTATCAGTTCAGAAGTAGGATATCGGGAGTTAGAGGATTTTGGAGTAATTAAGTGTAGAAAGAATTTCACTTTGGTTATCACATGAAATAAACGAGAGTATCTGTTAGTGATCATGCAATGTGAGCAGAAAAATGGTAATGATATAACAAAAAGGATTGGGAGGGAATATTTTGTTGTGGTGACACAAGTATTTCTTAATACTCTTCAGGAGCTATAGGCTAGTTCTCAAAGGCAGACTGATCTGACAGCCCAGCAGAGGTCAAACTTTGTCTTGATACCAGTGTGTGTAACTTCTATTACAGTTGCAGGTATGTTGTATTTAGATCTGAGATGATGTCCTGGTTTTGGCAGGCTTGACAGATGAGAATTTAGGTTTTTATTTGGAATGCAGAAATTATAAACTGCAGTTGTTTTCTAAATCAGACCTTGAGGAAAAGTCTGTAGTAACAGAATTCAGGACCTTGAACACTGAGAAACCTAGATAGAAAATTGGGTTGGGTACTATACTTGAATGTTTCCTCTATTTTCTGCAGAAAAAAAATATGCATATAATTGAAGGTAATATAAAGGTAGCTTTCTCATCTTGTTTTTTCCTGATGCTTTTTAATACTCTGGATATTGTTACTTGCACCAAAATTTAGTATATGTAACTAATGTAATTTCTCTTGTGAGACATCCAAGCCAACAAATTAAAAAGCCTCTTACTGTTTTTCCTTAAATTCTTATGTATCAGATGAAAACTGATGGCAAGAACTTAATTTTCATTCATTCCAAGTCATGAATAACTTAAGATCAAAGCTCAAATTTGGCTTCCAAAGAAGGCATACTTAAACTAATTTTTTAATCAAACCTAATGTTAAAATTGTTGTTTCTAGAGTTACTTTCCCTGAGTAGACTTGTAGGAAAAGATTTATCTCACCTGTATTCATCTTCAATTAGTTTAAAAGAACATATTTTCTATTTCATGATAATTAGCGAACCAAAGCTAATCATTAGACTTCAGCTTTAATAACTAGACACATGCAAAGGGTGAAAGATCTTGCATGAGTTGGAAGTAGGTTTTAGGATGGATTAAGTTGCTCTCTGGTGGTACATGCTTACTTTTGCTTTCACTCCCATCAACAATAAAAGGAACCTAAATGGCTCTTTTTAGGCAGCAGAAACTAGGTGAAGTGACTCAGTGATTGCACATTTGGTATGTAAAATATCCCTGGTCTAGTGCTTTGAGTGTATGTTTAAAAGCACCGATTTATGATATGGCAGTGAAAATACATTCACGATATGCTGGTGATGTGTTTCAAAGTTGTGTGTAAATACAAAACGTTGTACAGCTGAACATTTTTTTCGGATGCAAAGCTGAGATGCTATAGGATATTAAATTAGTGGACTTGGGAGAGGAATTTTCAAGTTTTTATTTTTTCCAAACTGGGCTACATACGCTTCTAAGTAGTCCTAGACAGGTATTTTTCAAATACTGCTAATGAGTGTTGAGAGCTTTTAATTGCAACTGTCCTTAAAAGTGCAAGTGCTTTATCTTTTAATCACCTATTAAATTTATTCCCTGACTTGGCATTGCTTAGAGGCATCAACATAAGTAAAGAATTATTTGCCTACTTTTAATAGATTATATCTGTGTTTAAATAAATCACTTAAAGGAAGTCAGATGAAGCAGTTTAATGTCAAAGTCCTTTTCCACTGGTAGCGTAATATAATCTTGAATGGAAGCTGGTTTTGTATTTTGACAATTACATAGTTGCAGTGCACACTGACTAGAGTAGATTTTCTTTCCATTGTTTCTTTATGATTGGGTGTGTAAGGGTGAAGAATGTAGTATTGTATGACTACTTCATCTGACATTAAAGCCCCCTGAGCCATAACTTCAATAGCAGGTTTTTTTCACTGTATTTTTGTTTATTCTGCCTGTTCCATATGCTGCTTCCCTTACGTGCTTCGAGGCCATTTGAGAATAAGTTAGTAGTTTCATTTTTCTAGATACTTCCCTCAGCTTCTCTGGTTTTAGTTAGTTGAAGTCTTGGCTGTTGTAAAATCAATAGTCATCATCAAACCCTTAATGCTGTCCAGCATACTTTAGTGGTCTTGCTTCTTTGAGAGCCAAATAAGCTGTTCACATGTTCCTTTGCTCTCTTAGAGCCCAGATGACCAAAAATGTATTGAATCTGTAACAAAACAGTATCATAGGTTTTGTCTGGGGCCTAGACCTGACTTCAGAGAGTGGCCAAAATGCCCTTTTTTTTTTTTTTTTTTTTTTTCCCCCCTTTTAATTATAGATTATATATCTGAAGTTTGTGCTTTGAATTTTTTTCTTATTACTGATTTTCTGAAAAAACTTGGGCTGGAATCACAAAGTGATATAGGGGCTTATCTGACCAAGTATGTACTTGATTTTAAGTAACACTGGCATTCATTAGATGCCAATTGTTGCCTAATCCTATTGAAGTTTCTGCCATTGGATTTTTGCATGAAGAACAGATACTGTTGGCACAATCTGTATGGCATTTAAGCTTCCACAGGACTTTTGTCCACTAAGTGTGGAATACCTTAAATCTCTGGAGCATCTGCTGCTTATATAGTGCAAGTCTTTTCATCTCTGTGATGGGGGTAGAGAATTCTTGCTTTGTTCTGGGACTTTTCTTTGTTTTGGCAAAGTGAAAGAGACCCACTAGGGAATATGTTTTTCAACCTAGTTTCTCCTGAGCAGGGAGAGATCTGCTCTGAAGTCCCTGTTTCAAATCAGGCAAAGGTGGGTTTGGAAAAATGTCCCCACCCAAGGTGAATGTTCAAGGGCTGAGCTGTTGTATGTGAGAGGAGCACCAATAACCAATTCTGCTTTTTTGTTTGTTTGTTTTTTCCCTTTCAATAAAAGGAGCCACAAACATGACATAGACTTTACTTTGTGCTATCCCTCCAGTGTTTCTTGGATTCTGTCATGGACGCAACTAGTAAGATAGTAATTTCAGATCAGAATCCAGCTGTGACTTCCTGAGATAATCTTCTAGCTCTGTTGCAGCAGACATAAAACCCTGAAATACCTGTATGTCATTGTTATAACATAGAGCATTCAACATTTTCCTGGAGCCTTGTGCTAAAAACATTCTCATAGGTTGCAGTATAACCCACCAGTTATTTCATGCGATTTGGGGCTGAAATATCATGGACATTATAAATGTTGCCTTGGAGTCTTATGCTGAGCCCACGTTGATTCAAGCCTACTGTTTTCAGGGAAAACAGGGGCAATCTTATTCTAAATCCAGCTACCAGACAGCAGTAGAACTAGGGCTTTGCATCCCAGAATCATCAGCAAAGATGAAATTCAAGTGCCCAACTTGCATTTGGATATTAGAGAACCTGCAAGGATGGATAGGAAGAGGATGGGTGCACTTAGGAGCCAATATTGTATACTCTGCTTTACCTTAAAGATTGATTCCTAACTGTAATTGAGATGAAGTTTGAGAATCAGTTCTCTCTGCGCTGCAATGAAAGCCTTAAAAGCTATGAATAGAACTATTGTTAAGGTACCTTTAAAGCTCTAACACACCAAGTTCCTGTGAAAGTGCTGTTTTGCATTACAATTAAGCTGATCTAGCCGCAGCTCCTTCTCATCGTTCGATACCAGCTCCTCCTCCATGCTTCATGCCTGATCTAGTGATCAGATTGTGGTATGAGAATCAGATCAGCTCATTCTCTGGAATGCAAACTAGGGGAAACAGCAGGATATTTTTTTGTGTCATTGTCGTGTCCCCCCCCCCCCCATCCCATAATTATAATGCTTTGAGTGACGTGAAAATGCGTGATCTCAGCTCATATAACTTATCAAATTCTCTTTTCCAACAGTGTAAAAGGCTGACAGAGCATTAAAATATGCTACATCATGAGAACTTTTTGTTGGATTCTAAAATCTTAGCTGTTGTGTCCTTCACTGGATCCAGATGAGGCAGTCCATAATTTTACATAGTTTCTCTCTTGCAGAATAGTAATGTATCTTGCTTATATTATTGTGCATTTCTGTTGTTGATAAAGCCTTTTTTAACTGAATAGGCAATGGACTTAATTTCTGTTACTTTGTTTGTGACTTAATTTTTTAAGTACTTATGTTAACATGTCTAGAAAATATAGGGAACAGTTGTAATACTTTGAAATTAAGAAAAGAGATACAAGTAATTTTTTGTGAATTCAAGTAAAATATCAGGTTTTAGTTTCTTGCATATAATTTCTTGAATTTCACCAGTAGGTACTTTGAATTTTCTGTTTACTTTTTAAATCCATTTTATTCTTTACCCAAAATTCACCATGTGGCTGAAAGTTCAGTGTTGTTCTTGGCTGTTAGTCATGAAGACTTCCCAAATACAGCACTGGGAGAAGAGTTGAAGGTCTAAGCCCTGTATCTCAGCCCAGCAAAAGCTTAACTTAAGAAAGGACTCTGCTGCTAAATGAAAACAGTTAAGGTGTGCTAAATGTTGTGGAGGATGTAGTACTGTGAAGAGAGAAAGGAGTGCTGCTGATGTTTACTGACCTACAAAGGTTGTAATCAGGCTCCCTCAACAGGCAGAATACCTTAGCTTGCTTTGCCATTTTGCTTTTTTCTTAACCAGGAACCTAATTAATTATTTAGAAGTAGGCACATCAGTTGCCCATGAGATCAATACCTGTTGCCAGTCTCTAATTGGCACGTGTGCATGACAATTCCTTGTTTTAACGGTAGTAATCTTGAAACAGGGAGGCATGTTGCCTTTAAGTTTTTGAATCACAGAAATTTTTTAGAGTCCTACCTTTTGAGATCATTTATTCCCATCTAAACCTGTTGCAGTATCACTAAACAGACTTTTAACCTTTGAGCATGCTCATTAGCAAAAAAAAAAAAAAAAGAAAAAAATACCTTTAAAGAAAATGTAGAGGTATTTTTACAGTGTTTATAGTACATACAGTTAATGTAAAAATCAGAGAACCACTTCAAAAAGTGTAATTTAAAAAACCAAATGAAACAACCCCAAAGCTAACAGTATCTTAATTTCAAAAGTAACTGGAAATAATTTTTATATGAAATAATTTTTTCTCATTTTTAGCATGAATCTAGAGAAACGTTACTGGGATTCAATATGGTGAATTACCGAGCTTGTAAGAATTTGTGGAAAGCTTGTGTTGAACATCACACGTTCTTCCGTTTGGACAGACCACTCCCCCCTCAGAAGAACTTTTTTGCACATTATTTCACTTTGGGTTCCAAGTTCCGGTACTGGTAAGTGCTGATTTGAAATATATGGGCAAGAAAACAGGCAACTCATCAATAAACATGGGGAATTTCTTAGAATCTATATCAAAAGATGCCATAATTCAAGTAGCTTTTGAATCCTACACCTATTTCCCTCCCCTGTTAACCTTTGTTTCAAAAGTTGTCAGTAATTTTTTAGAATAGCTTGAAAATACAATTACTCTATTATTAGTGGTTATTATTGAGCCTGTAGTCTGAGATTGTCTCACAGGCTGCATTTCTTTGCCTGTTTACCTGTTGGGTTATGTGTATCTTTAAAATGTTGTCTAAATTTCAAAGTCTTTGACCTGGTGTTTTTGAAAACTGATGGATCTCAGATATCGTGTGTAGCAACAGCAGCAAAACAGACCTAAATAAAGATCAAATAGAAATCAATGAAAAGAAAATTCTACAAGTGAAGCCCACTTTAGCTAGATGCATACAAATAGGAACAAGATGAAGATAAAAGACATACGTGTTCTGCACCAAAACAGAAGCTTAGAAAATGTGGATGGAATTAAGTTCATAACTTTTAAGGATGAACCTAATAGGCAAAAAGCTTGGAGGTGCAAAGAATGACTGTGGAATAACTATAATCCCCAAGTATAATTTCTATTCTAACAGAGGATTGTGTGGTGTTGATTTTTAGTGTTTTATGCTTTTTATAAAAAATAAAAAATAAAAAAAACCTCAATTCAGTAACTGAGTTAACTGTCTGTGCAAGTAATGCAGAATACCAGTGGTTTAAATTGTGCCTGAAGTAGAGAATAATGGAGCTACTACTAATCATCCATCTAGAATGGCAACAGTGTCTGTGACGTACACAACAGGAGATGATGAAAAGCTTGAAAAACACAATAACAGACTATTTCTTTTACACTTGTGAATTGCATAAATGTATAAAGAGGAAAGTAATTCAGTGGCTAAATTTTTATACCGTCTTTTTTTTTGACCAAAATTCACAGCACCCATTTGAGAAAGAACTCTGTGATCCTGAACAGTGTTTGAGACTTGCTTCAATGTTGCTCTAGTGAATTGGGGGGAGGTTTTTCATTTCTGTAAAGATTTTGAATTCGAATCATTGTGGTTACTATTACAGAATAGTTCTTTGATGATGACATTCAATTTCTGTTAATGTCAGATGAAAAGGAAAACTGCATAAAAACGAAGAAGGTCGTTAAAGTTAATGAAGCAGCCAAAAGGCTAGAATTTCTGCAAGTAGTCTGAGAGATTGTTTAGAGACAGCATAATAATAGTAACACGGCACACAAGGACAGGTTAAGGACACTGGGTTTATTTAATCTGGTGAAGAGGAAACTAAGGGGGGATTTAGTAGCAAGCATAAAACTACTTTGAGGGCCGTGTCAGAAATGATGGAACCATGTCAGAATTAATGGAGCCAAATGATGGCAGATGGTAGAACAAGGGGCAACAGCCACAAGTTTCACCTTGAAGATTATAGCTGGACATTTGGAAGAGGGAAGAATTTTTGGGTTTGTTGGGTTTTTTGGTGTTTTTGTGTTTTGTTTTGGGTGGTTTTTTTTTTTTTTTTTAGGAGGATAGTGAATTTCTGGAACAAGTTATCAAGAGAGGTTGTGGGATCTCTATTTTTGGAGGCTTTCAAAACTTGGCTAGACAAAGCCATGGTCAGACATGACCCAGTGTTAGCAGGAGATTGGACTAGAGACTACTAGCCAATGTTTCTGTGATTAAAACAAACTAATAAAATACTGAACTTCCAGGGCTAGACAGAATTATCTCCAGTTCTGAAAGAAATCAGAGATAACTAGATAGTTGAACTACTGAATGTGTTATATAATCTATTATTTCCGTTGAATTTAGAGATTCTAATGCAGCAAATTTTAAAGCAAGTTTGTTTCTTTGTTTGCTAGTTTAATTAAAAAAAAAAAACTTCCAGGAGGGATCAAGACTACTGATGAGAAAATCTGACTTCTGTACACTGTCCTTGCATTTTCAAAGTGGTTCTAATATTATTCCTGAACAAATACTCAACAAAGAAGTTAAAGTGCCAGGACATTAAGAGTTTTATTGTATATTAGCAAGTGTTTTACCAGATAGGTCCCTTCTTTGCAACGAAGGGAAGTTATCACTGAAGTGAAAGAGGTTTTTGTAATGAAAGCTGAAGTTGACTGTAGAAAGTTTCAGTGGTATGTTGCAGTGAGGGGTGAGTAGGCAATAAAATGGTAGATCAAGTTCAGTGTCCAAAAATGAACAGTAATCTACACAGGGAGAGAAAAGAGGAGAAGCACCCTTTATAAATACGCTATTACTGTCTTGGAGCTTTGTGGTTTCCTGAAAACATTAACTCAGTTATTAGTAGCAGTTAGAGAAAGTGAAGTACAATGTTAGAGTTATTGGAAAGGAATAGAGGAAAACATAGACGGTTTACTGCTTGTCAGAGTTGAAAATGCGTAACTCCAGGAAGTTAGCAGGCAGCAGGTTTGAAAAGAGAGATTTCTTAGAATCACAGCATGACAGAGGTTGGATGGCAGCTCTGGACACTGTCTAGTCCAATGCATTGTTCAGACAGGGTCCACTGTAAGCAGGTTGCCTAGGACTGTGCCCAGCCAGCCAGGTTTTGAATGTCTCCAAGGATGGAGACTCGATGGAGACTCTGCACCATCTCTGAGGAACCTGATCCAGTATTTGACCACAGTAAAAAAAAAAAAAAAAAAGTCATCTTTAGTGTTTCTTCGTGGTGGTGGTTTTCCCCTCCTTCTGTTTAAGTAGGTTATCTCATATTTCAGTTTGTGCCCATTGCCTCTTGTCTTGTCTCTGTGCTCCCTTGAGATGAGTCTGGCTGGTTTTTTTACTTTCCCCCTTCAGGCATTTATACTTATTTCACCCCCCTGAGGCTGAACAGTCCCATCTCTCTCAGCCTCTCCTCATATATCGGATGCTCTGGGCCCTTGTCTTTGTGGCCCTTTTCTTGACTGGGGGGACCCTGGCACTCAGCACAGCACTCCCAATGTGATCTCGCCTGTGCTGAGCAAACCTGCTTTCCAGCCACTTGGCCCTCAGCCTGTGCATGGGATTGTTCCTCCCCAGGTGCAGATCTTTGCATCTCCCTTCACTGAATTTCCTGAGATTCTAGTTGGCCCATTTTTCCAGCCTTCATGCATCCAGTAGTTCTGTAATATGTATGTGAAAATAACTAATTATTCTCCATTTTCATAGTGTAAATGTCCCTGTAAGGAACAGAGAAGAGCAGAGTTTTAAGTATCACTATCCTTTTAGGACACGTATCGTCTGACTCTGTGCCTTGTTCTGAAGTTATAAATGGGGAAGTGGCTGCAAGAGTTTTGCTGGTTATCTTTCCACCAATTCTTAACTGCTTATAGACACTCCAAAATAATTTGTATTTTTTTCTAAAACAGAAATTAAGAAATATTATAAGGGATATGTGATTTGACAGAAGACATCTGGTCTTATATGAAAAGTCATCAAGTTCCAAGATCTAATCTTGGTTTTGACAAGTTGCGTAGAATACAATTCTGATGTGCTTATCTAATATCTTCATGATATATTGCTGAACTAAGCACTGACTAAGTTATTAGCAATTCAGGGAATAGTTTAGGAGTACGGAGGAGATGCTGTAACTTTTGCTTGTGGCTATAACAGGAAAGATTAGAGTGTTAAGCGTTATCCAAAGATCCAAAAAGAACTTTCTTATCGCTTTGAATAATAAGAAGGAAGAGAAAGCTTTGTTATGCCTAAAATGAATTGGTCTTTGTTACAGTTAGACTGTAATGGGAAAGAAGACCTACACTTCTACCAGATGCTTTCTAAAGTTACACTGTACTGAAGCTAGCACAATTGCTTGAGCATGACAGAAAATAGAATTTAGGAGGTATTTTTGAGATGGTTCAGTTTTAAGCAAGAAATTGTTATCCTAGGTTTGTTGCATTTAGTGGTTTTGTTTTCTTTTGTTTTCCAGTGGGAGAACAGAGGTCCAATCTGTGCAGTATGGTAAAGAAAGAGCAAACAAAGACAGGGTATTTGCAAGGTAAGCAATTTAGATTTCTACAAGATCAGTAAGTCTTCTGTTTAGATCTTTTTAGATGTTATGGAGTCATTGTTTTCTGTTTGCAAAAATGTAAAATAAAGAACAACTGTTCTTGCCTGTTGCTGGTGGCTTGACTTAACCGTATTAAGGAGTTTAATTTTGATATGGGAGGATGTCTCTTTGGGGCAGCCAGAAATGGGGGAGAATCTTATGGTGGAAAAGTTAATAAGGGTATTCTTTAATATTTCCTCCTTTATATATTTTCAAAATTCAGACTAGCCTTCAATCTGTTTACTTTGTTACATGTAGTAGCCCTCATTGTGCTGTCTTTATTGCAAAGAATGGTGTCTCTAATTATTCCGTTAAAATATTGAGCTGATACGTATGTTTTGTCCCCGTTACAACCTAAAACGGTACACATATTTCCTTTAGAATTAGGGACTGAGAGTGTCTTCCTCAGTGAGAACAGCTTTATCACTATAGTACCACTGAGGTATTTTATTATGAAGATGTGACTGGGCGTAAGCTGCTGCTGAAGATACTCTGTCACAGAGTAGTTGACTAATCATAGAATCTATTACTTAATTGTGTTTCAGACTCCAGAGGGCTTTAGTGATTACAAGAAAACAGTCAAAACACAGAGTTAATTCTTAATTCAGAAGTTATGATACAGTATTCAAAAGTAAAACTGCTGCTGCATCTATTTGGCAGTCTGCTCTGATCATTAACAGAAAGAATCCTTACAGGGAGGGAGCATGCTCCATGCTTTTTTTATGCTTATACTTTTACTGAGATGGGGAATGTTTTTTAGTGTAGTTACCCCTGAAGGAACTCTGGAGTTCAAATTTATGCTCACAGACTTCTAGTAACAAGCCCAGCGACCTTTCTCAAGTACCTGCAAACACTGTTTTTCAGAGCATTGGTCAATTCTGCATTGATTTCTTGCCCCCACCTCTTTTTTTTCCTTATGAAATATTGAGGTTTTTAGCTGAGCACGCCGTAGATACCCAGCTCCATATTAGAAGGATTTGGGAATAGAAGTGCTGGAACATGTTTGTTCAACAGGTAGATTTTATAAGACCAATTTGCTTTGTGCTGAAGAATTATTTTTCTACTCTATTTAATTTCCTTTGAGAGTCTGGTTAGATTTTTACTTGGTTCAACTTTTTTAGTACTCAGAAGACTCAGCTCTGTGACAAATGAGTTTTATTTATTTAAATGACAGTTATGAATTAGTTAAAAACTGTTTTTCTTGTTGCACTCTGAACTTGGCAATTCCCCATGAGTAAGTAGGATGGAGGAGAGCTGATACGTGGTTTTGAGGAGTATATTAATTGTTTTAGAAACTCTTATTCAGTAGATGGCACTCTTCCCTTTGTGTCAAAACTGAACAAGTGGTGCAGGGGTCACTTGTGTTTTGTGTTTGATATATTCTGGATAAAATTGAAAGCCATGGCTAGAACTGCTGTGATGCTTTCTCAAGTCTTTTGGGCTTCTTTTTAATTAATAACATACTTGGCCTTTCTGTCCTCAGTAATTTTATCTTCTGCTCTTGCTTTTAAATTAATCAGTATAGCATTCATCCTCGCCTTTTGAGTTGTTTAGTGATATTGATGACTGATAAATGTCTGAGGCATAAACACATACGTCAGTGAACTGAAATTAATGTCGTATTGTAACAGATACACCTCGAAAGTCTTGTAATAGTTCATCTGTTTCTTCCTCCATCCTCACCATCACAGTGTGCAATTAATGCATTTTCAATTTTTAGGTCTTCCACTAATTTCAAGGGTGAAAAAGCTTGAAATATAAGACATTTCTAGAACACCATGTGGTTCAGGAAGCTTAATCAAAGAACATTATCTTTAATTCTTTGTCTTCTAAACATTTATATTTCAAGCTGAAAAGCTAAGTAGGTACTAACCCTTTTGTATTCATACAGAGGATAAATTTTGCTTTTTAAGGTTTTCCAGGTATAATGTGGTTTTTCTTCCTGGAACCTGCCTTTCTCTTCTCAGTGTGTCTTTCTCAAAGTCATTGTGTTGTTAAACAACCTTTTAAGTTGTCAAGCAGTAGGCTTGTTTTGGTTGCTTTTGAAAGTTCTGCTAGGTATTGGTTCCCTTTTACTGTGAAACCAGGAGTGTGCTAGCATTACAGTCAGCTCTGTCTTCAGAATTAAATGGACACATTAAAAATTTTAAGTAATTACTGTTGCTTTTATTGTTACTACATCAGGGGATATATTCAAGATCAGCTAAAAATATATATAAAACAAAAATGTTTTCAGGTTGTTTTTTTTCTAAAGCTATCCATATTTACAGTCAGTTTTCTTATCAGTATCTAACTAGAAGCTGCCTTATTTGAGCTAATGCTGTCAAAGCAAACTTTTGGATCATTGTAAGAAGGTAACACCGATAGTTACATTGAGATGTTATTTGAGTGATCTGCTTTTTTCTAAGTAGGGAAATGGTGATTTCCACAAGTAATGGTCATCTTGCCTTTGTACACTGAGTGGAACATAAATATAGAGCACAAGGCATGGAAACGAAATTTCTTAACAACCAGGAGTTATAACCTACAGTTAGCAAGTTTAGCTGTTTGTCCTCAAGATTTTAATTCAGAAGTAGCTGAAGTGGTATTAATAGATTTTAGGGTTTTTTTCCAAATAATAAAGCCATTTAAATTAATTCTAAAAAATGGAATCTGTTACTGTGAAGGAGTCTAATACATTTGATAACATTTTGTAGATGCTTTTTTCTTAAACTTCATGCAGCACTAAATTCAACATTTAGAAGACTGTTGCTGCAGTTCTTCAGATTTTATTTTGGTTTTTTTTTCATCTTCATTACAGCTATTCTCTTGGCCTCGTTTGTTGCAGGATATTTACAACCCAAGAAAATCCCTAAGATTTCCCAGGAGCATAATAAAAGTGAAAAATGTTTGATCAAGTCATGAATTTTGAGAGACTTCGTGAAGAGCAGTGTTGTCTCTTAAAGTCCTTGCAAAATAGTCTAATTCTGTTCAGTTCTGGTCATGTGTACTGGGGCTGAGAGAAGGTGGTTTATGCGCATTGTATAATAGTGAGTGCATATCTGTCATTTGTATTTGCAAACTTCTATCACTGTTGCAATCTCTGTTTCCAGAAAGCCAGTCTTGCTTCAACCATGCATTTATTCAGGTTAATTAAATAATTCCTCAGTTGCTTTAAATTGCATGTGTCATTTGTGGTGTATCTGCAAATTTGTGCATAGTTTCAGTCTCTTGATCTGAAGCAGTGATTGCCAGTATTGCTCAGAAACACATTCTGTGTATTCCTTGTCAAAATACAAAGCAAGGTTGTGGCTCCAGGTTATATTTCTTACGGGGACAGAAATGATTTAAGATTCCCACCTGTATTCCCAAACAATACCCTCTTTCTTTCCCAGCTCCTGTGAGAACCTAGCACTTCAGCTGTGTGGGATGAAAAACAAATTCTGTCTTGGAAAGCTTTTGTGTATGGTAGCTGAGCTAATATAAGTTGTCATGCTTTTTTTTTGGTTGAGTTATATAATTTCATGGCAACTACTTATTTTTTTGTATTTGCCATAGTATTGCATCTTGTAAGACTGTCCTTGATTTTGGGGACAGGTAAAGTTTTTGGTCTCTGTCCCTACTCAGATATGATTTATTCTAACTTTTTTAGGAACTGTCTCTGCAGATACACCAAAAATTAAATCTGAAAATAGTGTAGTCTGTTCACTAGCAGTGCCCTGCGCTGAGGTACAATAGAAGCATCCAGACTGAGCAGACAGATATGGAATTTAGAATTTCAAAGTTTATCAAAGCATTTCAAAAGTTTTTTATAGCTTACTTCGCCCATTTCCTCAGCTGCTCTGGCATGAGAAAGTCGTTTGAATGTTGTAGGGAATTAATGATACAGGAGAAATTTGCAGTAATATTTTGCAACATAACTTAAATGTTAAGAGAAAAATAGCTTATTGTTAGATTTAGAAGTGTTGGCAGAAGAACTAATGTCAAAAAGTCACAGCACTGAGAAGTTCGGTGCTGCAGTGTGGTAATTTTTTCTTTGAAATTTCTGCAAAGACAGGAAATGGAGGCAACAAACATCAGTGGGTGGGACTCTGAGGTTAGAGCTGTTAATAAAATAATTGAAATGAACCTTTGCTGATAAATGCAGCAGCTGTTTATCATGGTAGTAAGGTATTATTTCTGAAAGATCAGACCAAATCCACAGTAAAAGGTGAGTTTTCTTAACAGTGGATTTTTTTTGATAGGGAAGAAGGTGATGCTTTTCTTATTTTAGATTTACGTTCATTTGTTGCATAGATTGAGGAAGTTTCCAAAAATGTAGTTACAAACTGTGACTTCAGATACAGTGCAGTGGGGGTTTTTTTGAAACAGTCAACAATGTAATTTTTGGAAAAACCTTTTTCCCCCTCCCTATATACTTTTGTGTCTCTCTTTGTAATTTAAGTTTTTTTATACAGGCAGCAATAGTGCCCTTTCACTATTGTTGCCAAAAAAAAAGAACCAACAACAACAAAAAAACCCCACCAACTTTCCTATATTTAACTTGTTGCTTTTTCACTGAAGTTAAATAAGGTTCAATAGCTGCCTTTACATGTCTGTTAGAAAATACTGAATCTGCAGTCCTGTATCTACCTAATTTAGCATTAGTTATGTTATGTTCCTCTGCATTTTTCCTTCAGCCCATTCTTTGGTTAGTAGAATCCACCGCTTGGCAGAGCTGGCTCTTGGTGCTAATCTGCTGGCTGCAAGCATGCTATCAGTAAAGGCTAGCTAATGATAGCTTTGATTAATAAAAGAATAATGAACGGATAACATTAGACATGCATTTCAGTTCTGCTGTTTCCTTATTATTTTACCTGTTCAGAACTGCTCAAATTTGCTATGTTTGTGAAGAAAAATACCTAAGTGGTTTGTGTTACTTATATTTGCATCTAATTACAGAAATTGAAATGTTGGCTTAATTGACATGATATCAAGCTAATTACTTTTTGAATCAAATTAATACTGCTTAAATGCAATGAAGCATGCTAAGAAACTGGATGTGGTTTTCCTCAGGAACAAAATAATTTCTATTTTCCCTGTTTTCAAATATCAATCTACGATCAGATTTTTTTTCCCAGGTGGAGTAAGACCTGAAAACAGTAGTACTTAGATTAGCCCATCTCATTTAACTGTCTGAAATTTGTCAGCTGTTATTCTGGTAGTCTTAGAGCAGCAAAGCAGCATGCAATACATGTTCAGAACTGCTTGTGGGTGTAAAAAGAAAAATAAACCCTCCGCACACAGATCACCACTCCTCTAGTATTGAACAAACACTGTCGACCTCAATATGACTTCTGTTTTTCTGCATGTGAAGATAGATTATCCAGTATGACACTTGGTGGTTTATTGTTACAGACTTGTTTCATAATATTGAGGACAGTCTGCTTAAGGTGGTGGCTTGCATTGAGTTTTAAGTTCAGTGAGAAGCAAAAATGTATTTGTAACTATGGTTCTCATTTTCAGAAGGATGTAATATGTGTGTGGGTAGTTCCTTAATTTCTCAAAGTTCCTTCTTTCTGGACCTGCACTTGCAGTAAATCAGTAAATTAATAATGATGTAGATAAAAAGAACAGTTACTGTGTGTCCCAAGGACAGCAAAGGCAGAAGTTATTTTGTGATATGGGTGTATGGAGCTGGGGAAAGAAATGAAGGAGTTATGCTGAGACAATACAATGTTGTTCACCCCATTGTGCAAAACTGGAGAGTAGATCATAGTGATAGAATATAAATGGGAATGAAATTATCATGGCACAAAAGACTGATGAAATTGAGGTATCACTGGAACAAGAGAGGATTGGGTAATGATAGACGAGAGATTTGAACTACATAGTACCATCAGAGTAGTAAAGTAAAAACCTGGTACACAGGACTGTTTAAAAGAATTTTTGTTGTTGGCTAAAGAATTTTCATTTGAAAACAACAACCAGCAAAAGTCTGGGTATGTTTAGTCGCAGGATGACTGAACCATCAAATGTGATGCTAACAAAAAAGCAACCACAATTCTTGGATGATTCATTTGATGATTTCCAGTATAAAAGGAAAATATAGTATTTCATGAGAGATTGCAAGTATGGTCTCATTTGTGCTTAAGAAATAGGTGAAAGAAACAGCAGAAGGGGATTGTAAGTATCCTGGGATGACTGGAGAATGAGAAGAAAGTTTCCTCAAGAGTGAGAAAGGGCAATGAGTAGAAAATAACATTCCTTTTGTATAAAAACAGTGGTGATAATGACCTTTAACCTGAAGGACATTTTTGTCACAAAACCAAACAAAGTTTGATTACCCACAAAGAAGTTTAAATAGGATGATTGCAGCTGCCTTACAGGTGACAAAACATGTTCTGGAAAAACACATGTCTCCTTGATGGAAATCCCTGATGAGTAAATAAAACTCAGTAGCTCTGTTGCCATGTTGATGATTACCCCATTTTAAGTTCTTCAAAGTCTTTGGGAGTTTTTTTGGACTGATGTTTCCACTGCTTTATTTTTCCTGAGATGGCTGAATAGCTGTATTACTTAAATGTTTTTTTGGTTAGTTGGTTGGTTGTTGAGTTTTTTGCATTTTTAAGTTCAGAGCTCTCAATGACTATTCTGTTTGAGTCAGATTCTCTTTGAGGCATTAAAAATGCCTAGTGAAGTTAAGTGGGTACCTCTTCCATCTTTCCCGTTGACCTCCCAGCCAACAGTATTTTATGATTGTATTTCATTGACATTCTTGTGCAAAGTATAGAAAATAAAGTACAGTATATTGAGAAAATACAGAACTGCCCAAATAAATATAGTTTTGTATTATTATATTTCCCTTCTTCCATATAATACAGTTTCCTGTGATAGAACATCAGTTTCATTGTGGTGAATTTTATGTAATTTTGTTGTTGCCTCATATAATTTTTGCTTAGCCATTTTACTTTCTTATTCTAGATCCCCCAGTAAACCCTTGGCACGGAAATTAGTGAGTGGGATGGACTGGGAAGTGGTGAGTAGGAACTCACTGTCTGATGATAGGTTGGAAACACAGAGCTTACCATCACGGTCTCCACCTGGAACACCAAATCAGTAAGTAGCATCAAGTCTTCTCTCCCTACTGTCTACCTCTAATATGAGTGACCGAGTTGTAGAATAAAAGGATTATTGCATTATGGACACAAATAACTTGACAAGTTATGTGCTGATTGTTTCTCTGGAACATTTAGCTCCAGATAAGAGAAACTATTTGGGGGTAAATTTTAGGTGCTTCTCACTCAAACTATAAAAAGTGTAACAAGTAGCATGCTACCCTAAAGTTGAGAGCTTGAGTTTTCTCAAGCACAGTTAAAACTAAATTATTCATTTGGCTAAGAAAAAAAAACCTGACTAAAATCTGTGTGATATTTTAGAAATAATCGATTCTAGTTAATACCAATTCTTAAAACATTGGGGAAAATTACTTAATCCAAAATGCTTGGGGGTTTATTCCCCTCAATTTTTCTGCGATTTTTCTGAGATTTCCTTTCAAATCTCACTCTTTTTTGCATGATGGAGCTTTCTGTTTCATATTTATAGCTAGTGAAAAATCATGCCTGATTTCTTTTAGAAAATAACCAATTTTCTCAGTGTGCTGAATTTTCTCAGTGGCTTAAGAATCAGTATTACCTGATCTTATTGTTGCATAAACCAGAAGGTTTTAAGATTCTTTGGCATTGCAGTGTATTATTTAAAAATTGTAAAAATTTTGTAATAACGATGCTTACAGCATAACATAACTTAATCATTCATGTTTCAATGCATTTTAAGAAAGACACCTATGTCACTATGCTAGTTCTCAAATGGGAACATTTCAGGTCACAGAAATGATAAGACTCTCAGTGCAAAGCTTATGATTCTTCTAGGAGATGATGCAGGGGATAAAATGTTCATCTTAATGAATTCATGTTGAGTTTTGCCATGAACAGACTCAGGAATTTTTTTAATGGGGATTCATTTTTCTTCTCATTGACTGGACTGTCAATCCAGTAACCTGTTCATTGGACCATAATGCGTTCAAGCTTCATTTTTAGAGAAATAAAAAAAAAAATTAGCCATTTAGTGGTTATAATTTTTTGAACACTTTTAAAAAAAAATATTAAATATATCATGTTGATCTGACATAATTGTTTCAGTGATTTTTGAAACCTTAAATTATTTAATAAAAATATATATATATGAACTTGTGCTTGTGCTGAGAGGAAATAATTATTTTAGCATTCCTTTGTAGTGATATAAGAAATGTAGGTTAATAGTAATATTCTTTTCACATTACACTCCTATGCTTCCCTCTTAGTCGCAACTCTGCCTTCACTCAAGAAGGAGCCCGGTTACGACCCTCATCAGTTGGACATTTAGTGGACCATGTAGTTCACACTTCCCCGAGTGAAGTATTTGTAAATCACAGATCACCGTCTTCCACCCAGGCTAACAGCATCATACTGGAATCATCACCGTAAGTTGTGTTGGTTGTTACTGTTTGGTAGTGTGCAGGGCTTCTGAAGATAAGTCAGAAATCTCTGCCATTAAGAATTTAGTGTTTAAATGTCTGTGGCAGGGAGATCCAGAAAATGTAATAAAAAGGTAGCAGTTGTTTAGGGAGTATTAGTATAGGTCTTGTTGAAAATTGATACAGAGGGAAAGACCTATATCTGACATGTTTCTGGTGCAGGATTACAGTACCTTCCCCATCCACCTACTCAAAATGTGGGTTTCCTGTAATGTGACCATGAGTGTCTGGATGTGGAAGCGAAAGTTGGTTTTTTTCGAGGGAACTGAAGTATGTTGTTTGTGATAAAAGTTTTTAATTCCTGTGAGTATGGAAATTTTGCTTTTTCTTAAGGCACAGAAGTATGAGCGAGCTTTACAAATTACTTAGACAAAATACCTTTTAGCACACCAGCATTCTGAGGTTCCTAGTATGTTTTGTATATTGTTACAGAGTATATCTTTTTTTTTTTTTTTTTTTTTTTAAGATAACACTATCAGCCTTTTTTTCTGTTATGCTGAATATTCTTGATACTGTAAGTTTACTGTGCTGTGGTGGGCAAAATAAAAATATTGTGTATTAAGTCCAGAAGCATGACAGACAAAAAAACCCCACTGAGTTATTAAAAATTTTTAAATACTCAGTGACTTGAGGTGAGAATACAGATTAACTGGGGAAAAAAGGTGCATAATATACACGTAGTACTAAACTTGCCCTCATAATTTTGTATAATATCTGTAAGCAAGGAAATTGTGCAAATGGTTTCAAAACTATTTGAGAACTATAAAATAGCACATACATAATTACATGTCTGTAAACAAATTGCATGTCTCAAGAAAAGTTACTCTGGGAAGCTATTCAAACACAATTTTAAAACCTTGCTTGGACTGTACCTTCAGTTTTAACAACTTTGCGTAACTTTCAGGCGGAAAATAGAATACAAAATTGTTAAAGTTTAGTAAAATAACAATAAGATCCCTTCTATGATAGGATACAATAGTTGTAATTTGACCATCAGCTAGTTATTTAGCTTTCAGAGTTATAAAACAGTAATTTGACCTAATAATATAAAATCCACCTTTTTTTCATGGACTTTTTTAACCTATTCACATGGCAAGGGAGTCTCAAAACTGGAACACTTGTGAATCTTTTCTCATACCAAAAGCCATACAGGGTAAGGTTCCTTCTGTTTCAAGACTTCCAACTGAAGTCTATTCTGAGAAACACTTCCTGAATGGTGGAGTGATGCAGTGAAGTAAGCACAGTTCTTAAATATTCTTTTATTTATATGCCTTTAAGTTAAGTTGTAAAAGATGTTCCTGAGCATCCTTGGGATTTGTTTATTTAATACCTGATTTCTTGTGTAAGTCACTATAGAAATGAGTCTTAAAAGACAGGAAGTGGTTTTGTAAATTAGTTATGCAACTATGGCGGTTCTTTTTCATGTTTTTGTGCTTTCTGTGCCCAAGCAGAAAAACTATTCCTCTTCCATTGCTAAGTTTTGGGATTTTGTTTTTGTATTTTCCCTTGTTGGAAGTCTGAAAGTGGAATTTAATCTCTCAGTATAGATATCTAGCATAAGATAGTTTTAAGAATGAGGATGTTGACTGTCAAAAATACATGAACCCCATTAGGGTGTTCTGAAAGTTTCAGATGATGTTATTGATTCAAGATTTGAGATTTATGAAATAAAGTAGTAGTCGTGAAGTTCATATTAGCTGTATAATTTAAAATCATAGAATCATAACGTGGTTTGGATCAGAAGGGACCTTAAAGATGATCTAGTTCCAACCCCTCTACCATGGGCAGGGACACCTTCCACTAGACCAGGTTGCTCAAAGCCCTGTGCAACCTGGTCTTGAACACTTCCAGGGAGAGGACATCCACGAATTCTCTGGGAAACCTGTGCCAGTGCCTCACCACCCTTACAGTGAAGAATTTCTTCCTTAGATCTAATCTGAATCTATCCTCTTTCAGTTTAAAACCATTACCCCTCATCCTATCCATACACTCTCTGATAAAGAGTCCCTCCCTGCCTGGGAAGTACTGGAGGGCCTCTATAACCTCTATAAGGTGTCCCCAGAGCCTTTTCTTCTCCAGGCTGAACCACCCCAACTCCCTCAGCCTGTCCTCGTAGGGGAGGTGCTCCAGCCCCCCGAGCATCTTTGTGGCCTCTACTGGACCCATTAAAGCAGGTCCATGTCCTCCTTATGTTGGGGCCCCAGAACTGGACACAACACTGCAGGTGGGTCTCAGGAGAGCAGAGTAGGGGGGGAGAATACTCTCCCTGGACCTGCTGGCCACACTTCTCTTGATGCAGCCCAGGACACGGTTGGCTTTCTGGGCTGTGAGCGCACATTGCTGGCTCATAGTCAGTTTTCCACCCACTAATACCCTCAAGTCCTTCTCCACAGGGCTGCTCTCAATCCACTCATTGCCCAGCCTGTATTTGTGCTTGGGATTGCCTCAACCCATGTGCAGGACCTTGCACTTCGCCTTGTTGAACTTTCATGAGGTTTGCATGGGCCCACCTCTCAAGCCTGTTGAGGTCCCCCTGCATGGCATCCCTTCCCTCCAGCGTGTCAACCACACCACACAGCCTGGTGTCACTGGCAAACTGGCTGAGGGTGCACTCAATCCCACTGTCCGTGTCTTTGACAAAGATGTTAAACAGCACTAGTCCTAATACTGACCCCTGAAGAACACCACTCATCACTGCTGTCCATTGGGACGTTGAGCTGTTGACCGCAACTCTTTGAGTGGGACCATCCAGTAAGTTTCCTTATCCACCAAGCAGTCTGTTGTCAAATCCACGTCTCTCCAATTTAGAGACAAGGATGTCATATGGGACTGTCCAATTCTTTGCACAAGGCCAGGTAGATAATGTCAGTTGCTCTTCCTGTATCCACAGCACTGTAACCCTCTCGTAGAAGACCACCTGATTTGTCAGGCACAGTATGTCCTTAGTGAAGCCATATGTGATAATGTTTTACAGTCCAAAAAGTGATTTCTTAAAGAATTTTACCTTTCTGAGTGAAAAGCTTTGAGTAGTCCGTCTGCTAATTTCTTGTCAATTTTTATTTAATTATCAAATTTACATAAGTAGGAAAGTCAGGGTGGCTAACCTGACAGGCCGTAGATTTGGTGATCTCTTTGAGTTTGGAGTCAACGTAGCAAAAGAAATTAAGAGTTTCAGTGCAGTTTAGAAGGGTATTATAGTTTAGCTAATACAGCCTTTAATTCCACATTTTTTTCTTCATTTGCATGTGCTATTTGAAACTAAATTGGGAGATTTCTGCTTGTAGTTCTTTGAAGTAATTATAACCTTAAATTCCAAAAGCACATGATCAGTTTAATAAATTTATGGAGCTGTGTATGAAACTTCTGCTTAATATAATAAAAGGTCAGACTGGATATCTGTAACAAAAATACCCAAAGCTTTTCAGTGTCAGGGTTTGTGTGTTATTTTATTATTATGTAAATTGCTGAGTGCAGTAACAGAGAGCTGCTTTGCCTGCAAAATAGGCTGCTTTCACTGCCATTGTCTAAGCATTCATAAGGAAATTCAAAGCTGACTGGGCAAATATAAAGCAATGAAGTTTTTGCCCAAGGCTTGATTGTTAGTTCTCACAATTCATTATGCTAATATATTATAGTACTTGCATTGCTGTTTCTAAAATGCTCATTTAAGTAACTTTTCAAATCTTTTCTCAAGTTTGTATGTTCGGTAGGAATTTATTTGTGTTTGTTGACATGTATGTACAGACATCTAATCAAACATAAGATCCCATCTTTTTCTTTTATCAGAATGACTTCTTTTGTGTCTCTACGCATGTTTTCTGTTCCTTTGATATTCAGTTTAAAAGTCTCAGGAGTAATTGTTTGCAGGAAAATACATAACTCTCTTGCCCTTCACTTAAAAGGCTGAATAATCTGTGCTGACCAGGCTTGAATGAATAAATACATAAGCAGTTAAAAAGCTCTGGGTGACCTTTGTAAGTCAGCATCTAAATAATTTATAACAGTCCTAAATTCATTTTTCAGATTTTGGCAACCATATTTTTCTCTTTATCCGCAAAAATGAATATAGAAAAGCTGCTTATCCTGAAAAATAAAATAGAAGGATATGCTCTTTTTTACTACCACTTGCATTGAAAAGTGTTAAGAAATATTATTTTTATTTGCTAATGTGTTTTGAACATGAGATTCTTCAGACATCAGATAGTGAATAATTAGTACCTTTCCTTTAACACTCCATGAAAAAAAAAAAAATCTGAAAGTTGAAATTAAGCAAAAACATACAGAAAAACACTGTTAGGATCTTTTTCAAATATATTGTTTTTATACACTGACAAAAAATTATTTCAATATTTTGTTTTCTAAGAAAATTGACTAAACTTTTAAAAACTGAAATGGAAAATGTGTGAGTTTTCAAAGTGAAATGTTCCATTTCCTACTCAGTTTTCATGCTTTTTGAAAGAGGTTCATCCTATATTTGAAATCAATGTAGAAAATTGTGATAGGATTTTTTGATTTTATTTGAAAGCATGTATCTGGGATCTGCCTTTCTTTAATTCCATGGAAACAAATTATACGCTGTGGATTTTGATGTGTGCCTTAGGTTTTCTAGCTTGCAGCAACTTGAAATGTTATGCTGTCTCATAATGAGAGTCTTACCCTTCCACCGGTTTACTGTGGCTAGACCAGTTAAATACAGTAGGAGTACTTACATGGTTACCCATGCTTTTTAGAAGGATGTTATGCTATGAGTTACCGCTACAACTTGCTGATAATGAAAGAGGCAGTGTCCTGTTTCTGGATCCTGGGAATGTACTCCCTCCCCACGCGGTGGTCAACCCTGTAATGAACCAATTCACCTTGCTGAACCAGCAGAGCGCTACCCAGGCTTATCCAAAAAGTCAGTGTATTTTTGCTTTCTTGGTCAACTGCCGTAGGCCAAGGGAGGAGCACCAGAGTGCTTCAAGGAAGGAGCCACTGGTGTGGGTAAAAAAAAGAATGGAGGCACCCAATTTTGGTGGTAGTGCTTCCTTTAGATATAGCTGTAACTTGTAACTTCATACTTGCTGTTTTTTTAATTTGCCATTAGTATCAGTGAGCTGTTGTCGTAAGTCATTAAATTACTTAATAATACCTTTTAATGTGGTTCCTGGAGAGGAAGGCATGTATCCTTGCTGGTATTTAGAAACTGGCATTCAAACTAAGTTAATGGGAACTATGTGCTAACTGACCTTTTGGGTGTCTGAAAATGTTCTTCTTAGTTCTTAAATATAAAGCCATATAATTGAAGATGAATCATATATTTATGTAATACAAATTATACAGTTAAGCTTTTATTCCAAAAGGACTAATAAAGGAAATTATCTATATTATACATAAACACAGAGAACATTTTCATTAATCTACAATAGAGTGCTTGCAGATCTAAAACAGAAATAGAACATTCTGCTATTTCATCTTCAGTAATGGTGTTATAACTCAACTAAAAAATGCATGCAATGAATGCCACTTTTACAGGTGTTTTAGAGCTGCGCATGTTTCAAGGGGAAATATGTTCAAGATGGGGAGAAAACAGTGTTAACTTGAAATGTATATGTACACTTTTGAATTGAAAAGTTAAATTTTAACACACTGTCATCTCCAGTGGGCTTTTCAGATAAATGCAGGGGGACAGTTGAGTTGTCTTCAACTTGCACTTCTCCTATTTTTATATCAAAAGCCAGAAACTAGTGTGGGTGCACTTTATTATGCTGCTTGTGTCTGTTTTTAAGATTTAAATTGCAGACATTTAAGATGCAAACTAATAGATTTTTTAACTGAGGAAAACATATTAAGTAACATACCTATTTTGGAATTCCTTTTCTTTAAGCAAGAGTGCAGAGTATAAATACAGTTAATTTTATAGTATTCCAATATAAAGTGGGTTAAGAGTGTTAAAACCATTAAAAAAAAAAAAATCACGTGTACTTAAGGTGAACTTACTGGTTTTGTATATAGTTGCTTATCAAGGAAAAAGCTGTAACATGTCCAAACATACACTTCGAATATATTCCCCCACAGTACACTTTTGAGATTCTAAAAATACATACAGATATTCAGCTCTCAAACTCCTGCATTTCTTTAGCATTTTCAGTTTATTTGGAGCCCTGAAAGAACTGTCAATATCTCATGATCATTCCACTTCATACTTCTATTTTGGTATTTAGATCTCAAGAGACTCCTATAGATGGGCAGCCTCCTGCATTACCACCCAAACAATTTAAAAAGAACAGTTGGAACCAAATTCATCATTCACAGTCACAGCAAGAACTGGATAACCATATTAATGAAACATTTGATGTTCCTGCATCACCTGAAAAATCCACAGTAAGTTTTTGAGTCCCGTTTAACCATTCTGCTTTTTATCAGAATGATAATGCTACTTCTCATGAGCTCTGTTCTGATGCATTTCAGAGAGTTGTTGGGCTTGTGTATTGCATTGCAGCTTTTCCATTATACACACTGTCTCTTTGCTACCTCCCACTATTTTTATCCCCTGCTGGAGTAGTCCATTGTCAGTTGTCATCCAGTGACCACATTGGGATGGGTATGCAGACATTTTTAACATTGGCTTTTCAGTGCATGCAGAAATTTCCAACTAACCTCTTTGAGAAGTCTTTTACCATCGATTTTAAAGAAGACATTGCAGACACTACCACTGGCGTTTCATCTAGCTTTTATCAAAAAGCTGAAACTGAAAGTGCCTGCCAGCTTCTAGAGCAGCTTTGTCAGGAGAGGCTTCTTGAATCTGTGGTTGCATTTCTCATCAGAATTTCCAAGAAAGAGACTCTACCAAGAGACCTGTGACAACAAATGTAAAAATCAGAGCAAAAGTTCTTTTTCCACATGTAAGCACATGCTAGATGAGTAAGCTAGTCAGTTGATTATTGTCTGACCGAGGTGAGATATCACTAACCGTTTTTGTGATTTTTGTCCTTAAAGAACTTTTCAAATGGTTCTTGGTTTTATACTGATGTAGGATAAGAAACATTTTGCAGGATGGGAAAACTGTTTAACATCCAGATGTAGCAAGTACTGTATAAACATTTTAGCCAACCTCAAACATTCAAAATTATGAGTCAGCTCCCAAAATCGATATTTTAGAAATGCCTTTGGTTTATTTTTATTTGTGTTCTGAACTCTAAGCCTACGGTGTTTCTCTCAGGCCTTATTACAAACTTAAGATTCCCATAAAGCCCATATTTAATTTCATAGCTGGTGTTTTAATGAAACATGCAAAAATGAAGCTTGTAAATTTATGAGCATTTTGGGAATGTTGTAAGAAATTTTGCTTTAATTAAATGATGAAACAGAATTTTTAACAGCTTTGTCTTCTGCAAGGGCTTACCTGAGTCATCTTAAAGTACTGTTCTGTTTTGAAAGATAACACTACTCATGAAATTTTTCTGCTCTTTATTGAGTTATCTTTACCAAATTGACAAAAATAACTTTCACTTTTTTTTTAACTCCCTTTAGTTCTGCAAAACCAACACAGCTGCATGAGAATGAGATTCTTTTTTTGCTGTGCATTGTCAATGTGGTTGTTTGCTGTGGTCCAATGAGCTGCATTTATGCAGCCTCACATAGGGCAATACACTGTTGTAATTGAAGATCTAATTTGGTCTACTGATGGCTTTTTATTTTGGGTATTAGAAGAAGGAACAGAGCATGACTCTGAAATTCTGTGAAATTGTAAATTTAGGATTTGGAATGTGTTTTGGTGTTTTTTTTTTTTTTTTGGTTGGTTTTTTTTTTTTTTTTTTTTTTTTCAAAATTGCTTTTCTGACTACAAGGCGCTTCAGGTTCCTTTACGACAAGTCTCTTCTCCTGCTGCATCTCACATTTTAAGGAAAACCTGTCACCTTTTCGACTTCATTTAGCTATTGAATTTCCTTCATCTGTTGTATGTATGGAGAGTATTTAGAAAGGTAGTAGGACAGGTATGGGAATTACAAGTTTTTACTCTATCTGCAATCCCTGAATTTCTAGTCTGAGAATGTCCCAAAGTATTTGAAAACGGGTGTGGCCTGGAGTCCCTTCAGTCAAACAGGTTAATACACAGTGCTCTCTTCAAGTTTTTCATTATAAACTGCTGCTCAAAATAGCCTCTTAAAGCAGGAAATTATTATTCCCTTTCTGCCTGGGGAATGAAATGGCCCAAACGTTGCCAAACGCTGCAGATGAGCACTTAATGGTTCTTCATTCTGCCCAGGAACCAGAGTCTGGTCTCTCATGCCAGTGAACATAGAATGATTTGCATAGGATCAGGCTTTCTAAGCTCCCTTCCATCTCATTAGCATATCGTAACGCTGTTACTTTCCTCTCCCAAATTTTTTCATTTTTTTTTTACTAAGAATGTGTTTGGGGGCTTTGGTTTTGTTTTAACCAAGAGCTTTAAAACACCTGAAATTGAGTTAACTTTTTATGAGCCAAGTTGATCAGACTTCTTTTACCTATTAAACCTGTGGATTTTGAAGTTTCTTACATATAGAACTGTCTGTTTCAGTAAGTTTTTTTGTTTTCTTCCCTTCGGAATATGTTTTATTCTTTGGCTGTAATTGGTAACATTGATAACTTGAAACAAATTTCTTTAATAATACTTCACCTCTTCCCCACAGAAACTATAGAAATACTAGCTAATGTTCAGTCTGTGAAATAAATATTGATGGGAACAAACTAAAAATCACTTCAATAGCACTAACTTGATTTTTCCAGATTAAAACAATATCTAGTATTCCTCTGTTTATTGTTAATTCCTTTAACAGTGTTGTTGTGAATGGAATGAAACCAGAAAGAAAGCAGCTGAAATTGTCAGAGCATGGTCAGTGCAGTGCATGTGTCACACCTTATACTCTACTACACTGGAAAGGGAATAGGGGATATGGAACCAAGATTTTGTTGCCAAACTTGTCCTTGCTTACAACTGTCATATTGCTGTTACAAAAGTATACCTTCAACTACCTTATTTTTCTTCATACTACATTCTTACTACAGGCTTTTCACTACTGTCTTAATTAAAATTAAGGAGTTTCAATTTAGTAAACTGTTTTTCTTAAGACTGCTTAAAGCACATTAGTCTTTTCTAATACTGCTTCTTACTTTGAACATGCTTTGACAGAACACACTTTTAACTTAGTTATATCCAAGACTTTTCAATGTGTAACTTTTCCCTTCTGTGCAAAACTCAAGACATCTGCACTATTACTTGATGTTTTCTTAGGTCTAGTAGCAATTACTTGATGAGGAAACTTCAAAATTATTGCATACAATATCCTCAAATCTAACTATGAACAAAATATATATTAATATAATACAATTTTTGTTTACTAGCCAAATGGTGGTGTCCCCCATGACAATCTTGTTATGATCAGAATGAAACCAGACGAAAATGGAAGGTTTGGCTTCAATGTAAAGGTAAGAGTACATCTATTCCCTTCACGTCTATTAAGACTTTTTTTCTGACATTTGTCATTTATTACTAATTTAATTTGTTTTTAAAGGGTGGATACGATCAGAAGATGCCAGTAATAGTGTCCAGGGTAGCTCCAGGAACACCTGTAAGTTATCAAAAAAGCAAATTTCATAGGAATATCTGTGTATCTTGAAGTATGTATTTGAAACTGTAAATTATTTCACAGCTGCCTATGAAAAATAATTTGTGCTATAACATTATCATAACAAAGTAAATTATGTGCAGTAAGAATTTGATGGGGCTATGTAACATATTTTTTCGAAGTTCTTCAATCCTCAAAAATATTTTTTTCTTACTGAAACAAAGTTTAACTCCTGAAAATGACAGGGTGTTACAGATGCTCAGTATGCACTGTTTCTTGAGCTGTGCCATCCTAAAAATACATTTACTTTATTACTTTTTTTAAATATAGGCATTCATATAATTTCACAGAAATTATATATTGAAAGAGTCTTTTAGTATGTTAAAAATAACTAAAATAGCAAATCTCTTATTTTAGTGACAGATGTAGCTGAATAAAGCCAAGATTTAGATTAAAATCAAACATCATGAATCATTCATCAGGTCTGATTGTCTGTTGTTACTGGGTTTTAGTGACTATCAATAGTATCTTCAAAGTAGGCACAATATTTTGTCAGTTGATTGCCAAAAATACTGACCTGGTATTCAGCCGACTGGAGTCAGCTCTGTTTATACATTTTAGAGTAGAGTGAACCATTTATTTGCTAGCATTTAAGTAGTACATCTTTCTAATTTTTTGACTATTTGAAACTACAGACGTGTTTGCCAAGAGCATTGTTCTTGTCCCTGTTAATTATTGTATCTGAAATATTTAATAACATAAATAATTTTGGCTGAATGCTTTAAACATCCAGTCTCTAGGGAGAAGATATTAGGTGATGGCATGTGCTCTTTCTTTTCTGCAATAATGTTTCGACTATGATTGTAATAATGATTTATATTACCTGACGCTTCTCTGTGGGATTACTGGGATCTGTGCATTGTCTTCAGTCCTTGTCTTACTCTTGTTATTAGAGTTGTGATATTTCACACCTGAAGCTTTTAAGCCTGTGGAATTGGTTTGGACAAGGCTTTGGGATGTTACTCCCTTCCCTTCAAAGATAAGAACATCCTTTTTTAATTGCTTGTAAAAAATGTGATTCAAATAGGGGAGCTTTCTTCTTCAGCCAGCAACAGCTGCTGAAAGACATGTTACAATGACAGTCACCTCCCAGTTGCAAATTGATTTTTTTCATGTCAATGGCACTGTCTAATGTATTGTGTAACATTTAAATTTATCATTTGAATACAATGCAGCAACCATAGCAACTAGACTGTTAGGATTCAAGTCCCCAAGTATGGTTACTTTAAATTGCTATTTTAAGGTGAGAAATTGGAAATGGCTTGTTTTACATTTTTTTTTTTTTTTCTCCACCTTGCAGGCTGATCTCTGTGTCCCTCGTTTGAATGAAGGGGACCAGGTTGTACTGATTAATGGCAGGGATATAGCAGAACATACCCATGATCAAGTTGTTATGTTTATTAAAGCTAGCTGTGAGAGACACTCAGGGGAACTTGTGCTCCTAGTTCGACCCAATGGTGAGTGATTTGTACATAATAATAAAGAAATAAATGCATACCTTGCTTTCATTTTCTAACTTCCATTTCGTGCCCTGAGATGGAATGCTTAACTTCTTTGTCAGAAAACTCCCTTCCTTGAAAAGGAGTTGGAACAACACAATGTATTGTACAAATCTTGATCAATCCCTTACTCTAAGGAGCTATGCATAACTAAGTGTTGAAAATTAATAGAAAAGTCAGAGATCAAATATTTCTAACAGAGATCTAATTTGAATTTTATTCTCAGTCTCATTGATAAAAACATCCAGAAAGCTATATGAATATTGAATGCAGTTTCTGAGGTTGCTCTTATTCCCTTAAGGAAAATAAAAATGAAACACAAACAAAAAACCTCTCACCAAACACCTAGTGTTTGGATGACTTTGGATGTAGATATATGCAAAATCCTTCCATATGTTTTTAAAACAGTCCAGAATGACTGATTACATCTCTACTTGAGGAGGCTTAATAGAAGAAAGTGCTAAAAATGCAAACTAAATAACAGCTTATGCAATATATTCATGAAATATACTGTTGGAGCATTGCCAGTAGATAGTCACTGGATTTAATTCTGCTGCACATCCCAATTATAATACAGTTGCAGAGGAAAAAGCAAAATGAAAAATAATGATTTTTAATAAAAATAATTGAAATTACTCTAGGAGAGTACCTCAGCCACCTTATAAACAATTTTTTCTTCACTCACTTACTTGCACTCCCTACTTACTTGTGCTCTCATTCTGTGTGTAAGTTATCTTGGAGCTTTTGTGCTTGCACTGTTTTTCAGATAAAATTGTTAGGTTTTTTTACAAATTTACAAAAAGAGTTTCCCCTTGTGTGTTGATTATCTGCATATTCTGGATAAAAGTGTTTGAGTTGAAGTGAGGAGTTGCCAGTTTCCTCCTTCATGGTTATGGGATATTTAAAAACAGGCTTTCAAACAGCATATGTCTCTATTATGTTTAGTAGAAGATGCATATTATTTTTCAGTTTATTCTATAGGCAGGGCACATGTATGGCATTGGTAACATTATAATGGCATATATTAATGCCATTTTCTCAGGTGGTCTGCACATCGTGCCCAAATAACTAAAGCCTAAAATCAGTTCAAAGTGGATTAAAAATTAAAATGTAAATACAACTATAATGGCTTCAGAGGCATGATGTATATGAGAATCTGAGATTAGGGAGTTACATCAGACAAGGTAGGATATAACTGAGTTTTGATCAAAATTTTAGCAGTCAGTGATGTGCTTTCACTTAAAATTACTATTGAACAAAAGAAAATAGTTTTGTCATGGATTTGAATGATTTAATTAAAGCTAACTGCTCTTGCTGATGGGGACTAAAATCAGTGTGTTAATAAATGTGGATTCTTCTATGGGATAAATACTTGTCTTTTTTGCCATTTTAAATAAATGATTTAGAGTTAACTTCACTTGCCGAGCAGCATGTTCAGTCAGAGTGTTCATACCTTTGTTTGTTATAGCTGTCTATGATGTTGTGGAAGAGAAGCTGGAGAGTGAGCCTGACTTCCAGTACATCCCTGAGAAATCTCCACTTGATGGTGTCCATCAAGATGACAATGCTCTGAGGGAATCCATGATTCAGCTAGCAGAGGGGCTTATCACTGGAACTGTTTTGGCTCAGTTTGATGTGAGTGTCATGTTGCTTGTAGCTGCATGCAAGTTCCAAGTCTTTTGGGATAGTAATTATTTTAAGCAGACCAGATTTCAGTTAAATTTTGGTAGAGTCAGCATGTTCTAGAAAAATAATTCTCTTAAAAGAAAAATAACCAAGAAATTCAATCTTGTATGTGTAAACTTATGGCATAAAATAATGCTAATACTAGTTTTTAGTGTTTGTTATAAATAGCTTTATTGATTACTTAGAGCTTTTGGTGGTTATCAGGGAGCTATGCTAATAAAATATTTTCATAGACACGAAGACTGAAAAATAAATACCAAAATATGTGTTCTGTACTCAGACCTTCATTCCCTGTCTAAGTTACTGTAGAAACTGAATGACAGCAGAGCTGTTGACATTTGAAGGACAGTCTCAATGAGGGAAAGTAAAATTCCCAATGGAAAATACAACCCTAATCTTAAGGGTTACAACCCTGATCTTAAGGGTTAATGTAACAATGTCTTTTATAAATAGCTTATTTTTTGATGACATATTTTGAAAGAACAGTGCACTTCCTACAAGGTCCTAAGAAGTTGATAGCTATAGTCTTTCTTTAGCACTAACTTGTGTCTTGATGATATTCCATCTTTAATGCTAGAGATCAAGTGAATTCTGAGAATTCCTCACCAAATGGAGACCTAGCATTATGTATTACAACATATATTTATAAAATATACACTATTCTCTAAGAACTTTGATAAAATTTACTGTTATATACAGAAAGAAAAGAATTTCTCAGTGATTTAAAATTCCTCCATAGCCATACATTTTCAGTCTCCCAAACAGGTTCAATGTTTAAAAATTTTTAAGGTGCTTTTTATTGAACCTGGATCATTTCACTAATACTGGTTGCAGCACAAGGGTTGTGGCAGTTCATGGCAAAGGCATGAGAGGGCAGGAACCTCTCAAAGAAGATTTTGTGCAGGAAAAGCACGAGGTAGCACAGGATTCGCTCCACAGTTACTGAAGTATGGAAGGACATCTGAAAATAAATTTAAAAAAAAAAAAAAAAGGTGAAACAACTGCAGTGCAGGTAGATGCCTACGCACAACATAATATGCTTGCTCTGAATCACCATGTGGAATGTCAGTATCAGTCAATTCCCTTCCCAGTGTGAAATACTGACTTTTCTCTGGATCAGTATTCTTATGGAAGCTTGAAATTTAACGCTTTTCTTTCAACAGATTATGATGATGTCTTGATTATTTTCAGTGATCCCACAGCATAACTAAATTCATAGTGCTTTCTTTTGAAAAGTATTTTCATGTGTGTTGAAGGTACTGTTGTTCAGTTCATGTTCTAAAAAGTACCTCTATGCAAATAATATACTAACAGGTCTTTTGCATATATTATGATCTGACCATTGGTTTTGTCTTTTAGCAATTGTATAGGAAAAAGCCTGGAATGACAATGTCTTGTGCCAGATTACCTCAAAACATTTCCAAAAATAGATACAGAGACATTTCGCCTTGTAAGTATGTTTGTTTGTATATTTGTTCTAAAAGTATATTACTGTGGTTAGTGAATAAGTAACATCTTTCTAAAAATTTTTTCAGATGATGCTACACGGGTTATTTTAAAAAGTAATGAAGATTACATCAATGCAAATTATATAAATGTGAGTAGTATTTTTCAAAAGAGCTTCTGACATTAAGTAATTTTACAGTTTTTCAATGGAGAAGTTAATTTTAAAAAAACCCACAACATTTTCATAAATCTAGCTTAGACTAGAATGGCTGATAAAGCTGTAGTCAGATGGTTTGAAAAAATTTACTCTGTATATACTTAATTGCTAATGCTTTGTGGCAGGTGTTTCTATAAATTAAACCAAGAAAACCACTACCAGAGGAATTCTTTCTTTGTTTCTGATCACTAATGTGGCAGTAGTGTTCAATATCAGTAAAGTTTAATCTGGCAGCACTTTCTTTCTTTATTTTTTTTTTTTTCATTGTCAGTAACAACAAAATTACAGCTACTTTTCCTTTCAGGAACAGAAAACAGAGATTAAATTGAATTCCAAGATCAGTATTTTAGAAGCTACTGTCAGAAACACACACAGCGTTAAATATTTGCACCTGAATTATTTGTCAACGTGGTCTATCATTTCTTTCTTTAGTCATTAATCTTGATTATGGCAACTAAATAACTGTCAGTTAATATTTGAAGTGTATTTGGATCTTTGTAATATTTGTGCATGTGAAGCACTTTGAAGAATTTTCATCCGTGCTAATCCATATGTACTAATTTATAATAAAATTGATATAGTTGATACTTTTTTAGTTTATTGGTTACTAACCACTAAACGTTTGATGCCTGACTTACATTTCCTGTAAGAATTAAAATTATTACTTTGTCTTGTCTTAGATGGAAATCCCTTCTTCCACAATAATAAACCAGTACATTGCTTGTCAAGGTCCATTACCGAACACTTGTCCTGATTTTTGGCAGATGACTTGGGAACAAGGCTCATCAATGGTTGTAATGTTAACGACTCAAGTTGAACGAGGCAGAGTAAGTAAAAGATTTCCTTAAATACTACTTGCATAATCTTCTAAAAATCTGTTGGTGATTAGCCTTTAAAAGATATAGGCTAAAAAGGAGTATACTGTTATGACATATAATATGACAAGGGGTAATGGTATTAAACTGAGAGTAGATTTAGACTAGTTACAAGGAAGACATTTTTAACGGTAAGGATGGTGAAACACTGGAACGTGTTGCCCAGAGAGCTGATAGATGCCTCATCTCTGGAAACATTCAAGGCCAGGTTGGACAAGGCTGTGAGCAACCTCATCTATTTGAAGATGTCCCTTCTTATTGCAGGAGGGTTGGACTGGATGACCTTTAAAGGTTCCTTCCAACCGAAACTATTCTATGACTTTTTTTTCCACAAGGGCAGTGCATCCCTAGTACTGTTACAATGACAAATCTTACATTTTAAGCCTTTTAATACTGGTAACGTAGCTAACATTTAAACTTTGTTCAGTTCTGAAATACATTGAAGTCTTCACATATTTCTTAAAATATTTTTAGGCTTCTTTGTTTCGTTCTTTATAATAAGTAAAAAGCAACTAGAATTCACCTTAATAGGATTTTTTTCTCTAAACTTAAAATGAAGGAACTTGAAGTTTAATCAGTTTTTGTAGATTAGTTCTTTGATATGTAGAGAGATTAATTTTTTAAGTCAGCCTAGCACAGCTTTGTAGTCTTAAGTTCCCATTCCTGGATGGCTGTCTTTAAGAGAATCCTTGATAAGCTTGAAATTAAAAATTTTTCGTAAAATGCTCTTCTGTGGTGAGAAACATTTGTTTAATCATATGAAAGAATTATTGTCCTTTAAGTCATTTCCATACAAAAATGTCTAGAAATAGAGTACTGGTAATAAAGTAATTAGAGTTATAAATTACTTTATATAAATTGTGTATGGTGCTGTAAAAGGCCTCCAGTGTATTTTGTGGTTTGTTTGGTTTGTTTTTTGTTTGTTTGTTTGTTTTTTTTTTTTTTTTCTTTTAAAGCTATAATTTCTCCTTAAGAGCTTTGTTTATTATGCAGCTTTGCCCTTTGGAGACAGGCAAAACAGTCAAATCTGGCCATACACACAGTGTAATTTTGGAGTTACTGGGTTTTTAGTCTGGAGCATTCACAGTAGCACTGGGTGATTGAGTGTGTGGACAGAAGTGAGTCTGGAATAATAGTTTAATGGAATTTCTCCACATTCAGGATTTCTTTTGAAGATGGATTTGTAGTAGGTTGTGAGTGTTCTGATCAACTCAGAACTGCAGTTCAGTTGTCTGTATATGTTCTAACTTTTTAATAACCATATATTTGCTGGGAGGTCAGGCCTCTGAATATAATTACAATAACTGAAGGGGAGTTGCGGCATTTTTAAACCATTTTTTAGTGACTCAATGTTAGCATGATGCTGCCTGCTCCCAAACAAACATGATTAGAGGGAATTTCAGTACAAGTGCCCTTTTAATTTGAGTTTTCTTTGCAGATCTGCTAAGAACAGACTTGCAATAGCAGTTCTCTGAGGTTCCCCCACCCCTTCAATAATGATATTTGTGGAGTTCTTTGGAGAGCTGCTTAATAATGGAATAAAAGGACTTATCTGTCTTATACCCATAGGCAGACTCCCTGCTCTAAAGCTGATCATGAGGCTACTGACATCACTATCCCACTGCATGCCGGGATGTCTCAGTGGAGCAGGAAGTCTGCAAATCTGGCTGCTCTTAAAGAATCGCCAGGTGGGTTGGAAAAATAAAAGTACACTTGAGCTGAAACGACCTCTGTAATTAGGCGTTTAAGCAATGTATCTGAAAATCTCAGTGTCTGAAGTTTTAATTCACATTTGATGACTTAATCAAGAGTCTTTGAAGTCCACCATCTTCATGCCCCTAATTTCTGCATAAGTTTAGCAACTTTTTTGTTGCCTATCGCCTTTTTTTTGTTTTAATTTGTTCTTTTCCCATATAAATGTGCTTTGAGAAGATTAGAATAGGATTTTGGAGATCAGCAATGTTTATGAAGCAACATCTTTGTCACTCAAGTGTTAAGATGGAATACTTATACTTTTAAATTGTAATGAAAGTTAAAACCATCCATCTGAAGTTAAACTCACCTCAAGAGCTGGTGCATGTGTCCTCTTGCAAAGAGAACCAGGAAATCTCTGCGATACCTTATTTTATACACAATAATTAGGCAACACAGTCTATTTGGTAAGTAAATTAATATTGATTACAAAATTATCAAAATAGTCTTTAATGAACAAAGGTATAAGGAACTAGAATTAAAATAATATCCTGTAAATTTAAACACAGGCATCTTTAAAAATGTGTTGACTCTAGGTTAAATGCCATCAGTACTGGCCAGAGCCATCAGGAAGCTCATCATACGGGAATTTCCAGATTACCTGCCATTCAGAAGAAGGAAATCCTGCTTATGTCTTTCGAGAAATGACATTGACTAACCTGGAGGTAAAATCGTCAGATATATTTCTAAGTATTAATCTGAGGCATCTTCACAAACTAGCTAAAACTCACTTGGTCAGACTTTCTTTTCAACTCAGTGGCGTATCCACGTAATGAGAACTGTTTATTTCTAGAAGTCTTTAGAAAACTGTTCATACTGACATGTACTTACCTAGTATAAATTCTGCTCTTAGAATGGTAACAAACCTTTCACTAGCAAAGTATCACAACGATTCAGTTTCCATAATCATATTAATTGGTTTTAAATCACAGAAAATTTGTATTATTTGTATTAAAAGTCTTTACTAGTGTCTTTCATGCTCTAGCCAAAGAGAAAGAGTAATTAAAGAAGCTGAGAAACTTGTTATTCCTTTGACATTTTTGGAACATGAGACACTAGAGATATTTTATTATTGCAACTGAAAATCTGTCTTTTGTAGAGGCAAACAGTTCTTAATAATTCCATCTTTGAGAATGTGGATGCAAGTAGATTGAAGATAAAGCCAGCTGAGAGAAAGATGAATTGGGCTTGCTGACTACATGTAAACAAGAACACGCATTGCATGATTTTCAGGGCACATGTAGTTTTCAGAGCCTCCCCAGCTAGCATTTCAATCTCAGAAATGTTTGGAAATTAGTATCTGGAATTTAGTTCACGTACTCATTTCTCACTGCTTGGGTTACCAGATGAGATGTCAGTTTTATAGAGCTGCCTTCTAGTCAATTTACAGTTAAAATTCCTTCCCTGGGTCCTGTCGAGACAATTGCTTATTTGTTATCAGCAGTGGAACCTCTGTAAATGATTCGTGCCTAGAGGTTATTTCAAGTGCAGTAATTTCTGGTCTATGAAGTCCTGCTTTTACACTGACTATACAGTCTGACGCCCCCACTAACCAGAGGCAGATTATGTCTGTGATATTAGAGCAAGGGGCAGAAGGGAGTAGAAAACAAAGTCATTCTGGATCGTATGTATATTACGCTGGATAAAATTAAGAGGTGCAGATAAAGCCAAAACAGTGCTGCTGTTCACATAGAGCCTGAAGGCAAACTTTCAGACATAAAAGTCCTGCCTCTCCCCTCCTTACCCCAGTTCCCTTATTTGATCTAGTAAGACAGCACCTCTTCCTGTTAAGTTTGTTTTGCTAAAAATTTGACCACCTTCTTGTACCTTTAGTGCTTCGGTATAACATTGGTATCCTTGAACTGCTTTGCTATTACATGGCATGTAGTTGTTGAAGCATTGTAGACATTTGTGGATTGCCTTTTTTGTTTTTAAGGGAAAAAAAAAAAAGTAATTATAAAACCCCAGGTGATCAATTATTAACACTAATGAAGTGCTGCTAGTTGCTGGAAGCTACTTTTATTATGGGCACAAGTTGCTGTAAATGTACCATTGATTTTTTTTTTTTTTATTATTATTATTATTATTTTTGGCTTGTTGTTTGTTTGTTGGCTTCTAATGGGACCTGAATTACCCATGAATGAACTTCATGTTTCTGACTAGAAAGAGGAAAGCCGCCAACTAACCCAAATCCAGTATATAGCATGGCCTGATCATGGGGTTCCTGATGATTCCAGCGATTTCCTAGATTTTGTGTGTCTCGTGCGAAAGAAGAGGGCTGGCAGAGAAGAACCTGTTGTTGTTCATTGCAGGTATCAATTTTTTTCCAACTTTCTTAAATCATCAAACTGAATTTATTTAGCATCAAATAGCTTTTCTGTGCTTTGTGTTTGAAACAACCATTTAATTGTATCTGCTTTGGGGATGACAGGAGAACTCAAGATTTAAATAAAGCAGTTACTTAAAATTGTAATCACGTTTCAGTAAGCAAAATTTTGATTATATACATTCATCGATCTGTGCAGGGATTTTTTTTTGTTGTTGGGTTTTGTTTTGTTTACAGTTTAAATGCTTATGTTGTATAATAACTCACGGAAATAGCAGAAGATACCTAGGAACCTTTTCCTCATGGTGACTATTCTACAAAACTCCAGAAGAGCTGTATAAATAATCCATAGCAGAAACATGGATAGTACATGCAGTAAACAAATAAAAGACACTTTCTCTCAGGTCTGCAGTCTTAGGCAGCATAATATTTTGATATGTACACTAATATGACACATTTTTCTCAACAATTTACTTTTGTTGTGAATTAAAATAACTGTTACTCAGATTTTTATATATACAAAATGTGTGGGTTTGTTTTTCTTGTGCAATAGTAGCATTCTTTCTATGTTCCTACTGTGATTTTGAAAATCGTAATCCTTTAAAATACCTAATTAGTAAACCATAATAATGCATAATGCCAGATGTCTTCAAATGAACATGTGCTATACCAATTCTCGGTGAGCAGTTCTGTGAATAAAATTTGACCTCTTAATTCGTAGTATTCCCCAGACAGTCAATGTTCCTGAGTCAGGTGTGCATCAGTCCTGTTTCAGAGAGAAGCTGAGAGGTTTAAGGGATAAAATAAATTTGAAGACTATCTTATCTACAAGTAAACCAGACATTTATTGAAGAAAATGAAAGCAAAATGTTTTCTTTTTAACACTTTGTGTATTGGAAATCATATTTAATTTGTTTTGCTCTCTCTTCTGCTTTGTGCTGGTTGGGGTGAATCTTAACTAGAGAAACCAGTACTAGAATGCCACTGTCTTAAATGATATTGTTCCTCAACTTCCATTATTAATATACTTTTGATTGATATGGTTGTGAAAGAATAGTGAAAATATCAGCCAAATACAAATTTTACAGTATGAAGTGTGCAAGTCTGCAGAGACACTGGAACCACATCTTTGGAGACTATGAACAGTTTTATTCATCTCAGTGAGGCATCCATTCAGCCCCACGCTGATAATTCCAATACCAACATTCATAACAGTTTTATGTTCCACAGAAGAAAAGAGAGGGCATATCGTATTTCAACATAATTTACTTAATTGGCCTAACTCAGTGGCTGTTTGGAAGTATAATCAAATTCCACTAGTAAGTCAAGCTGAAGGAGCCCAGGGGTTCCTCCATATGGTGTGTGCACACTATATTTAATGTCTGTTCAGCATAATAGGACAAGGCATTATTGCAACAAAATGGTGAAACTTGTTTTCAGAACTAAGCCACCATCTTTGGTGTGTGGAATTCAAGTAGCTAGCAGAGCAGACTTTTATTTTCTACAGTATTAGTTTAAAAACAAAACAAAAAAACCAGAAGTTGTAAAACAACACAAACCTCAAGAAATTGAAAAAAGGTTTTATGTTGAACTGCTTAAAACACTAGTTTCCAAGCTTGTGTTCATGTGTTTTTATTTTTACAAGGCTCCTACTAGTTTAGTTGAACAGTTTCTAATTCTTGTTCTAGATGAGATGTTGATCCACCCATCATGTCCACACCCTTCATGATTTTCATGTCCTGTCTCAGTGTTCCCCTCCATCGCTCAATGATTTCTTTTTCCAAGCTAAAGAGTCCTAGCCTACCTGATACTCATCATATGGAAACTATCACACTCCCCATCGTTCTTACTGCCCTTCCCTGAATCTTTTGAAGTTCTAAAATGTGTCACTAGGTTCTTTGGCAGATACTGTTCCTGTTTGGATTTGATAAAGCATTCTGCATATAAATTCTATACGTATAAATTCTAGAAATATAAAATGCTATTGAATAATTTTATATAACCAGAACATTTACATCTTGTCAGAAAATTCTCATGACATCACTGAAATATATAGTAGCTTTAATGCCACCTTCTGGGCAAAGTTTTAAAGTAGTAGTTTGGCCAGACTTACTTTTAAGTTATGCTTCAAAATCAGAACAGTGAAGTTTCAAAGTTTGATATGTTTATATTGACCAATTTAGAAGCAAACACTTTCTTTTATGACTGAAATACTAGTTGTATGAGTTGAAATAATGCTGGCATTTGAAAATATAGGTTTGGTCCTGTATTCAAATACAGAGAAACATCTATTTCAAAAGTACAACATAATTTTCTTCAGCATGTAAAATTTTAATTTGAAACTGATTATCAAGTTCAAGGTTAAATATTCAATCTTTGAGGATTGCTACTTGTGGAAAAACATATGTAGATGTAAACCAATGCAGATATTTCTTTAGATTTGTTTAATTTTTAAGCTAATGATGATTCGTGTAGCTTCTCTTAACAGTTTTTCCATTCCAAGATGTATGTGTTATGGTTCTTTCTTGTCTTGAAAGGGATTGCTATTATGCATTCCTTTTCAATCAATAAAAGTTAGCTCTCTCTTGCACTTTTTAATACTAAGAAAATTATCATTATTGTCATCTTCCAAAGGTTTCTAGTAATTGTTCTATTCCTTATTCTGAAATATGAAGGTATTGATCACTTCAAGAACATAAACACGGTTTTATCAAATCAGCCCAACTTTCAAGTAATGGTCATTCCAGTAGTGGTCAGATTGACACAAAGTGCACGGTGTATGCTAGGTGTCTCTGTGTTTTGTTATCATGTAGATACTGGTATGGTTTATAATACGATCTCGATAAATATCTGTTTGTAAAATCCGCTCGAGTAAATGGCCGGGTTAAGACAGTCCCCCTGCAAAGGACTGACATTTCTGTGCTGATGTTTTTTTGCTTTGTTGAGGCATATGGAGGTTTCCAGTGACACAATTTGTCCAACCCCTGCCCTGGTAGTATGGGAATCATAATGATCAGTTGTGAGAATCCTTGAGAAGGAAGGTCTTTAAGTATGAACTGTATTCCAGGCACTTTGTTTCATTTTCCTTTTTTGTTGTTGTTGTTTTTGGTTTGGTTTTTTGTTTTTGTTTTGTTTTTTTTTTTTTTTTTTTTTTTTTTTTTTTTTTCCAGTGCTGGGATTGGACGGACAGGAGTTCTTATCACTATGGAGACAGCTATGTGTCTTATTGAGTGCAATCAGCCTGTTTATCCATTAGATATTGTAAGAACCATGAGAGATCAAAGAGCCATGATGATCCAAACACCTGTGAGTTTCATACTTGTTGTTCTATGTTGCAGAAGAATAATTTCTAATTACCTAGAGTCATATCATCAGATGGATTTTTAATATACTTTTGATGATCATATTGCAAAGAGGTTACCTTTATCCAGTGTAGCTGTAGGCTTGGATCCAGGCAGGATTAAATTGCTAAGGCTATTGGAAAGGAACAATTCTTTAAATTTCTACAAAGACAACTTGAAAAAAGCAGCAGCTGTTTCAGGGATACCTGGCAATTAATGTCAAAAAGGGACAATTTTCAGTAGTGTAGAAATTACTCGGTGGAGAAAGCAGGAGCCTAATTCCAGGTGTTAAGAATGGGAGTAATAAAACAGGTAAACATGGCAAAATCCATGACACTCAAGAAAAGCCTTCAGTGATGCAGTTCAGTGATTTTATGTTGATTTTATGAAAACAAGCCTTAACTCGGCCCTGCAGTGGCTCAAATAAAGGGAAATAATCAGAAAAACACTATTTTAAAAAATCAGTGTAATCAAATCTGATGCAAGATATATCAAAGTAATTTTGGGTGTGTGTGGTCTAAAAAAAGTAAACTGCTACTATGTTTTTTTTGGTGCTGTCTGCACGTTTGGCGTATCTTAAGATGCTGGAATTTCTCTTGGATCTGCAATATTTGGGGGGTTTTGAGATAATTGTGATTTTGCTTTAATGTGTTATATTTCAGAATTGTAAAAGTTTTAGCTCAGATTTAGAAAGTTTTTATTTGTATCAGTTAAGTGTTGAGTATCTCTGAGAGCAGTTTTTATTTACATTTTTGCAAAATACCTAAAAACGATGGAAAAAAAAAAAAGGCTTGAACTCTTGGTTGTTCCAAGCTTTGACCAGTTCCATATTTTGGGTTTTTTTTTTTGAATCAGTAGTCAGTTGTATCATTTCACTTCTAGCATATAGTGTTCAAAGGGAAAGTATTTGGATGGAGAAAAGGCACTAGATCCAGTACCCAATCTCTCCCACAATTACTTGAATGTAGTTACTCATTGTACTAATTCTGATGTCCCTGCTGCTGTTCCTCTAACCGAATTTGACTAAACCCTTTGTGCTCTTCAAAGAGTATTCAGACTGACAAAAAGTATATATAAGCCTCCATTTCTGGGTCATCTATCATTCAGTGCTGCTGTCCCATCTTCATATTCCACTAAAAAGAAAGTTGTATTATTCAGCTGGCACAGGGAAGCATGGGGAATATGATGGGTGATACATGAAAAATAATAAAAGATGGTTGTTGCTATTTGTGATAACTATGCAGTATGAACATTATACCTCTCTGGGATACATAGAGAGGAAGAGAATTTTATTAGTAAAGGTAGGAGGTGCGGTGGTAAGGGTTTTAACAATATTTTTTTTCACTGCATGTAAATGTCTTCTGGTCGTCTCATTTTTCTTAGAGAAACCAGAATTTTCAAGCTTCAGTGAAACGCGGGTGTTTAATGCATCAAAGGGAGAAGGGCTAATAAAAGACTTGAAGTGGGTTTTATTTTTTTAAGATTTCATAAACATTACCTATTATAATTTCTCCTTTGGCACTCTCTTACTGATCTTGTGTATCGTGAAAGAATCACTCAGTGTCCACAAGGTGGCCCTATGCATGGGTGTCTGCTGTCTGTACTGTGTGAGGAGTGTGCAGTCGCCCTCAGCAAGAACAAGAGGCAAAATAAGTATTTTACACAAATACGTATAAATTTAAACTGTCTTTATATGCAAGCAACAATACAGTAAATAATGAATCTATTACTAAATCTGTTACTGTGCCCATTTGAGATCTGACATCACTAATTACTGCATAGAGAGGGATATTCCACAACAGTGGAAAGGCAGGCATGCTGGCTTTCTGACCAGCATATACAGCATTATGCAGTATTCAGCATTAGTTGTGGTGCTTTATAAAACAGTGATTTTATTTCATTTTATTTTCATCATATTCTCATTTGATTATTGTTGGGTTTTTTACCTATTATTTGTTTAAAACAAAGTGTTAGTGGCCTTTATGTATGCAGGTGCTAGACTTTAATACACTGCAGAGTTAAACATTATATAATGTTAAGCAACTGGAGTTCTGGCTTTTTAAAACATGAAACAATTTTCCTTTTTATTGAATTCTGAGAGGGAGGTGCCTGTAGCATGCTAGACTTAATGCAAGTATGAAAAAGTGCTTTGAAACTATAGCTTCTAAATCCAAATGCATGGAAACCTCAGGTCAGTGAAACTTCAGCAATGAAATGAAGAACAGGAAATTACTAAATAGGTGATGTAATAATGGTACTGATTTTGTGGCTATGACTTTTGGTATATATTTCAAAGTACCTTTCATCCCATTCTTCTGTTGAGAAACAAGATGTTCTAATATAAAGTTCCTGTTGTTTTGTGTTTCCTAAAGTAACTTTGAAGCACAGTTTTTGGCCTGTCAAGAGGATGGGATGGGGAAATCTTAGAGGACTTCTCTGCTTCCAAATAACATAGATCACTTACATTTCTTTTTGATTTACTGAATCTACTTTCCTTTTCAGAGTCAATACAGATTTGTATGTGAAGCTATTTTGAAGGTGTATGAAGAAGGATTTATTAAACCTTCACAAGCATCACTGCATAAGTAAAGAGCAAAAAACCTAGGATATCAGTTGAGGAATCCTGTCCTCTATAATGAACTGGCAGCATTCTTTGTGCCATAATACTGCTTGCAGGAAATTATAGTGAAGTACAGCAAAGAATTGACAGAGGACTTTTGAAAACTTCAGCACTGTTGCACTTTACGTTGAAACAAAATCAGTCTCAAACTCTTCTAACGTTCATCTCTTTGAAGACTTTATTTTCGTGCTTTGCTCCGAACAAACGATAAACTGAAAGAACTAATTGTGTTCAGGGTAATCTACGATATTTCATTGTAGTGCCATATACTGCGCTTCTGGTTGAATTGCTACAAACAAGGCTTGGAATTATTTCACTCTGTTTTACACCCATGTCTCTTAAAATGAAAAACAAATGAAAAAATACACTAAGCCATGGTCTTTTTCCAGTGCTAGGTTTATTTACTATGTACAGACTCTCACTGTTTTGTTTTTTACAACATTAGCAATATTGCCAATACTAGATAGATACACACTGCCTACTGATGCAGCACACTTTGTCCTACACCCTTACTAGAGACCAGCTGGTTGTTAGAGGAAAGCTGGCGTCTGTGTTAACCCAGCAGTAGCTGCATAAAGCCCACTTACCAGCATCTTGTATAAAATAATAACAATAACAATAAAAATTAAAAAAAAAAAATAAACAGCATTTCTTTGACACAGCTTGTGTGTCATACACTGGTGTATTCTGATTCGTGTGATTTAAGATTACGTGATGGGAACTAGTGCATGCATTATGTCTTAACCCCTTAAGTGCCTTGAGACTTACAGCGTACATCCAGTGAAAGGCACTCATGATTCTGTGGGGGTGGTATTGTCCTGTCATATTTATCTTAATGGGTTCAGATTTTAAAACGGCCCTTGGTGCTTGGAATGTGTTACAGCAAGGGGTCATGGAAATACCATTCCCTCTTCCCTTACACAAGTACCTGCATGCTACTCTTGGTAGCAAAAGCACCTCTGCCAACTTAATGAATGAGCATTGTATGCTGCTGTGTTGTAATTATGTGAAAAATCTGACACATTCCTCCATTCCTTCCAACTAGTAACTTACTAGCAGCTTACTATGAAATGCTGGTAGGTCATTAGAAGCTGATACTTTGTTTCATCTTCTTATTGAGAATAGCTGTCTTGAATAGGACATAACTCTCTAATAGCACTGATAATTAAGCTGAATTTACAATCAGATGTGATTTAATTCCATTATCTGCTAACCAATTACTTTTTAAGTCCTCATAGTTGATTTCAAGCCATGTTAGTACAGGTCTGCCTTTTTTTTTTTTTTTTTTTTAATTGTTTGGGGGGGCTGGGGAGGGAAGGGAGGAGAACACTATGAAGTTGTCCCAGAACTTTAATTCCATAATGACCCCAGTCGTCTTCTGTTATGCTTGTGCAAAATTGTTCCAGTTGGTATGGGTTGCTTCTTATTTAAGTAGGTAGAAGATTTGTAAGAAATGTCTGTCTGATACAGTATCTGAGCTCATTCTAAAGATACATACATGTTCCAGTTTTTAAATATTTTTCCAGTATAGCAGAAACCAAGTCAGAAGCAAGGTATCCAATGTAATATACTGTAGGAAAAAAATCAGTCACTTCTTTGACTGCCCTGTGACAACATAACTTTGTGCCCTGTATTTAAAAGTTTTAATTTATTGTATTGGTTTTCTGAAAATGTTTATCCAGTAAATTTTGTTGTAAGCTATATAGAGCATAGAATTAAAATGGAAAAGTCTACGCTAAATAATTTTTAACTATGGAAGAATTATATTATATAATATACTGTGTTCTGTGGACATTTGAAAGAGATCAGCTATGAACTATTAAGTGAAAAGGGATTCAGGCAAAGTTAAATCCTGTCTTATGACTTAGTAATAAACATGAACCACAATGCCAAATGGAAGATAGAGTTTTAAATATTTTTGGAGAACAAAATCATATTAGGTGGCCTGTGGCCCTATTACTTATATTTCTAGAGTTGATGCTTAAATCAGTATTATCCCTCAGTGAAAAATGAATCTTACAAGAATCTCTGGATCTGATAAACTGAAAAAGAGTGATAAGGTAGCTTTAATCTCAGTTTTACATTAAGCCATTTGCAACAAAAGAAAATTCTTCTTTAGGAAAGTGTAAGCTTTAACTTCCACGTGACAAGATTATTATCTGAGATGCAGGCTAGCTGGAAGGTTATTTTAAACTCAGCACTTATTGTCTAAAAATTAAAAGAATTCATCCATTATATTGAAATAACTTTTCTTCATAGTCAAGTTGAACATAGCATTTGCCCTTTTTTTCTGAGGGAAATCAGAAATGGAGTTTATAGCAACATTATATTGTGTTGGTATGTCACATATTTAAATATTCTTATGTAACGTTGCCAAAGCAGTTTGAATTCAAAAGACCCATTTATACCACAATTAAGTGTGGGATATTTATTGGTCATCTATCGTTACTGTTTTGATTACAAACACAGGCAAGAATAATAGGTCTCTTCAGAATCTTCCTCTGCACTGACTTAAGCGGATTTGTAGTGTACTAACTAGTTGCACTGGGAAAAAAAAATGGAACAAAGTAACTATTCTCAGATAATTGGCCATCAGTAACTCAGTGGCTTTTTGGCTTTTCCAAAGCCAGGATAGTGGTAACAAAAAACTGATCAGGAAAGATAATAGCACTGAGGCCTTTGTGCACCATAAATCATTTGTTCAAATGTTTCTACCTGTTGTGGTATAAATGGCCTTTAAAATATTTTTATATGGCCAGAAAAGCAAAACTACTAAATATATTACTTTGAGTTATGAAGATCTGTATCATCCTTAAGAGTTTTTTAAAGAAGCTTTTGTATGTTTCATGCTGTACGAGACATGAATGTATCTTTCAGACTAATGACCTATAGACCTATATGTGATTGGTGTTATGACTGTTGGATTTTATGAATAATTATTTTCATACCATTTGATTAGGAAAAATGTTGGGTGGGTGTGGGAAAGAGTATGTTTGTAACACTTCTGTGATACAAATCCAGTTTAAAAAAAAAAAAAAAAAAAAAAGGAAAAAAGTTTTCATTGTAAATAAGAGCAATATTATGACAATTTTGTGCCAATGTGTAATGTTAAGACTTTTGTTTTCCTTTTAGGTTTGGATTGAAAACCTACCTACCACTACCATCTCTTGTTTAAAGTGGATTTGAAGGGGTTTTTTTAGTAGAAAGACGTGGGGCTGCAGGGGGGGCTTTAAGTGTTTTGGGGGCATGTTTTATTCTTTTCTAAATATGAAATAAGATGCAGGTATTTTTTAATAAACCACCCACAGATTGTCAGCCAATCCACTTTGAGAAATACTGCTTTAGATAGATAAGTGAGAGCTGAAGAATTCATTTATCCTGAATTTGGAAGCATTTATTATTTTAAATATCTCAAGTCTTAAGCGGTAAAATACTGCTTTCATGCATTTTATTTTAATATATTCTCTCCCGGTTATGAAAAAGATAAAGCATGATATTTTTTTCTCGCTGCATTTAATGCTAGCTGATATTTCTTCCACATTTCCGTTGAAACGTTTAAAGCTTATGTTCCACTTAGATAAAGAAATAACACTTCTAGAATATCTGATTACGGTTTGGCATGCCATCTATTAGAGAAAGGGTGAGAAAGCAGTTGGGAGATTAAGGAACATGAGGAATTTGTTACGGAACCTGCGTAGCTGGCAACTTTCCACGGAGACCTTCCAAAAAGCTTTGTGGTACCCATGGAAGGGCCAAAATGCAGCAGCAGATCTGCTGGAGTTGCACCGTCCAGGGAGCCCAGAAGTGGGGAGGTCTGGTGTAGAGGTGCTGGAGATCTTGGTATGCTGTGGAGCTGAATTATGTCGTATTTTTATGCTTCTGCAGTGTGTGTGCAGGTGTGTGGGTGATGGGAATTAGCATGAAAAACTCTACGGATCCACCAATTTTCAAGTGAAACCAGGTTGACCAATATGCATGTGGTAGTTTTGGCTATAGAGCCACGGTGCAGGCAATCTTCAAGACCCTCAGCCCTGAGAATAAAGGCAGGGATAGTTTTATGGTTCAAATTAAACTTCTGCATATTGGGACTTCCACAAAGTGCAAGAGTGGTGTCCATTAATGGCACTTGCAGTCTTTTTGTAGCTCACATCTCAGGTCCCCAACTGGCTGGGTGCATTTGCTAATTAAAGTACCCACCTTTTGTCTCAAGACTGGAAAAGCTCTTTTCCATTGCTACTTTTAGTGCTAGGAACCAATATAAGAATCTGGTAAAAACATATTCATTGATTGGATGTGGATCTTGCATGAAATTGCAGGGATTATAATTAGTGGCAATTGGGAAGCTATTACAATGGGAAAATGGTTTGTTTGCTTCAGTGTAACTGTTTTGTCCAGTCTCTCTTATCCCACTGCAGTTATAAATTGAAACTGGGTTTTTTGTTTTCTTTTTGGTTTAGCACTCTGCAAAGGAAGCCAGTTTGTTATCACTGGACTTCACCTCTCTGCTGGTTGCTACCATGAGTGTGCATCTTTTCAGTTCGTAGGGCTCTGGCTGTTGGCTTTAGCATGTTGGGCTCATTGAGAGCTCAATGGTAAAAATTTGAGATAAATCACTTTGACAAAATTTTAATTATTTTTTTAAAAAACCTATGGACTTTTCGATTTCTTTGAACCAGTAGCCTCATTAAAAAAAAAAATAAAAAAAATAAAAACAACCCAACACAATAATCCACTTAATTATCAGTCTAGTCTGCTATAGCATGAACTATGGTTTCATGGACCGGCTGACAGTTTGTTGGTTGTATTATTTTGTATTTAGCAAGCTTATACATTTTAAAGGGTAATATTTTTTTTCAAAGTGTTTTGATGTTTGAATAGTAGCACTTTATTTCATGCTTACTACTGACTGAAATATTGGACAAAATAAATTGGATTTGGAGAGAGATGCTTAATGGGTTACTGTACAGAGATGATTTGGATTACACCCTGGTACGAATGCTTTCTGTTGTTCCAACCATTTCTGGTTTATTGTTCATGTGTTTCTGAGGGACTTTCAGAAAATAGATATTAATAAGATATTAATAATTCTATCATCTCAAATGTCCTGTCTTAAAAAGAATATAAAGCTTGCATTTTGGGGAGGGGAAAAAAAAAAAAAAAAAAAAGGTGCAAATAGAAACTACAGGGTACTTGTAAATTTATCTCTGTGATCTCTCTCAGCTAACTGCAAATTAGCTATGTTTACTGTAAATGTTTCTGCTAAGCGTTATTTTTAACATTAGATCAATTACCTGGAAATCAGTATTTTTTTTTACTTAACTTATTTGAATTTTGATAACTAAAGATAATGCACAACAAAGTTTAAAGAAGTTGTCATCCTTTTACTCCTAGGCCAGGGGCCTATGACTTGAGTAAAAAGGTTAAACAGTTTACATTAAGCTGTTGTTTTCTTTAACTAGAATATATCCACAAAGACTAGACTATAAACTATCCAGTGCAATTATCTCAGTACATTGGGGCACCACAGTAACAGCCCATAATAATCTTACAGGAAAATTAAGGTAAGAAAACAAAGGTTTGATTTTTATCCAGTGTATCCAGATTTGTTTTCCGTTCGGTTTGTTTACCAGTGATCCCATTTTAACCAGTCGATTTGGCAGGGCTGTTTGTGTAAGGTTTGGGTTTTTTTTTCTGTAACAGGTGCTATACTATGTGTAAATACAAAGGGAAGAATATTTAGATCATTATTAACAATCAGATGGTGGCAATATTTTTTGCTAGTTAGTTCTGGTAATTAATTTGCATTTCCAGCTGTGGCTTTCAGTTGTCAAATTTCATCTCAGTTTTATACTGCTGAATGATGGACTGCAAGTGTGAAGTAAATAATATCAGAGTTGAATAGCTCTTTTGTTGTTTAGAATAACTCTTGTGTATCTTTATTAATGTTGGGAAGATGGGAAGGTTCTTCCCGAAAGTAGACTTTTGCCTATAAATTTGTTTAAAAGCACATGAGGGGGAGAAAAAAACAAAACAAAACTAACTGCAACATCTTGGCTAAACAGCTGGGGTGGTTGATTGAAAATGGTGGAAACTTGAAATTGGTCAACACTGGACAATGTGAAAATAAATTCAGCTTCTGTCACTGCAGCTACTGTATGCTTTAAAGGGCCTTATGTATTTGTCTTCATTTTGATAAAATTAAATTTCTTGCCATTAAACTGATACACTAACTTCTCCGAAAACCAGCAGTTCCCAGGTTGAATATGCTAATTAACATTTAACAAGGCTTGTTTTAGTCTTAAGTAAAATTTCATTCTATTATGTGAAAAAATGCTGTTATGCATATTTTGTGGATATATTTAATTTCAGTTGACAAATAGTTGTCTAGGTACAGACTTGAAAATATATATATAGTTTACTTGTGGATCTTAATTGTTTAATTGCAAAATAAAGATGTGCTTTAGTAATTTCAAGTTTAAATTTTTTTTGCGATTTTCTTGGTACTGTACACACTGTTTTGTTATGCTACCTCTATACGCTTCTAACGCAAGAATGTTCTGATGTTCATCTTGTGTTTTACTTTTTGACATTGTATACCATAAATACAGCCCTATGGATTCAGCACTAGAAGAAGATGCTAAATTACCAGGTATTGCTTGGCTACAGAAGCAGCATGACAGTATCAGCCAAAGTTTTTACCTGAAAGTATATACTGCAGGTTTTGCACTAATGGAAAAATAACTGTATTTATCTTCAATACAGTGAGTGTTTTGGATACAATATTCAATAGAGATTACGATCGGATCACAAAACTGAGGGCATGAGGAAAACTGATGTGAACAACAATTCTAGTTGGAAGCTTGTGATGAAATATTTGCTTCCAAAAAGCAAGAGGATGTTCAAAGCAAAAGTATAAAAAGATGGTGAAAGGACTTTAGAAGCAAGACAAAAAAATCTCAGGAGGGATAAGTGTCTAAGAAAAGAGAAAGACCCATATGTTCTTAATGTGACTGATTAATATAGGACTTAAAGTGAGGACAAGGTGTTTGGATTTGAAGTACAAAAAGATAAACTACTGGGAAAGCACTCAAGGAGAGAAACAGGAGTAAGAACAGGTATTAAATTGAAAGAGATTTATTTGAACTGAAATGGGAAGACTGGATAGAAGACAAGTCACAGGTACCACAGTTGCATGTGCATATACTTGGACTATATCTGAGTAGCAAATAGTGAGGAAGGAATAGACTGTAATTACATGAAGATCAGCAAGAGGCCGGTGTGAAGTAGGAAACGCAGATACGAGCAAAACATTTGGGTCACCGAAGCTACAAAAAGGAAGCTGGGAATAACAGAGTTCTTGGTGACAGGGAGTTTGTGAGTGACAGAGTGGAAAGAAGCTCAATTTGAGGAAATAGTTGAAGATGGGCAGAAGATTTAGGGACAACTTCTAATAATCAGGTAATTCTCCAGAATGCTTTATCTAACAGGAAAATGTGAACTGGTATAGACGTAATATGGCAGGGAGACTATCACTTATGTGACAGAGATCTCTGCTAAAAATTAAGCATCCTTGTTAGGCAAATGATCAGTTAGTTGACGTGCACTGCAAATTCATCAGATACGTGAAAACCTCAAAGATAATTTTTTTTTCCCCTTCAGTAAGATTTTATGTGTTTCCTTTGGAAACTTTATTGCAAGTTCCCACATATATTCCATGACAGACTACCAGAAGCAAACATAATCCCTGCTCCTCTGATAAAAAGTGTCTAAACTCCCTCATTTTGTGATTTATGTTCTGTGGTAAATAACCAGGCACAAACCTGATTCTCACCTTTCCCCTAAGCTTGCTTTGCTCCTTCTGCAAGGGTGCTAAAATAACTGACATTTAACATTAAAATTGTCCTGTTGCTTTGTCAGCAAATACTGGGGAGTTACACGGCAGGTTTTGTTTTGTTTTTTTTTTTGTTTTGTTTTTGTGGGGTTTTTTGGGTGGTTGGTTAGTTTGGGGTATTTTTTTGTTTGGGCTTTTTTTGTTTTGGTTTAGTTTTTTTGGGTTTTTTTTTTGTTTTTTTTTTTTACGCCATTTCAGCAAATGACATCAGGATGACTCAGAGTTTATTCAGGCACTGGAGCTGATTTTGCCGTAGCAGCATGCTAATGTGCGTTTTATTATGCCAGTTCCTCTGCATGGCAGGTGAGCGAGCCATTTTCTCAGCCTGGTTTTCACAGCTGAGTGTAGAAAGTGTTGAGTTACCTTTAGCAAAAGCAGTCCCGATAACAAGCTGAAGTCTCTGCTTTCCCAGAATGTTACACAGACTGAATTCCCAGTTATCCTGGGATTTTGAAGGAGCGTGGAGCTCACTGACCCAGAGCAGTGATTGTTAGCTGGCACAATACTTTGAAAGCAGAGTTTATATGCCTGCCATTTATATTGCCTTTTCTGAAGTTTTCTATTTGGAGATCTCAAATACTAGCTTGAACACAAATACTTATGTACTCAAAAAACTACAAGTACAGTGCAGGCCTTTAATTGCTGAGCCTCATGCCAGTGAGCAGGGCTTTTCCCCTTAGACTTGGAGTATCAAGTAAGAAAAATAAATGTACAGATCACTGGGACAAACTGTGCATTTTCAAAGGACGTTAGAATACAAGCTACATTTGTTCATAATAATCTTATTTCTGTGTATAAATACTGAACTATTTACTACAGTGGTCGTTTGTAGACTGCTCTGCTTTATTTATTCCTACAGTGATCCTTCTAGGAAGCATTGAAAGAGACGATTTTCTTCCAAACTTAATGGTTTAAGAGCGCGTTTGCCTGAGGCTTCTCGTAACTGCTGGCCAGCTAAGGACTTGTGACAGTTCTGGCTGAACCGCTGAGAGAAACTTCCCCTGCATGCTAGCAAAAAGTCCAGAAATTTTGCGAATTAACTTGAAAGTCATCCCGAGAGCTCGCAAGGCCGTGCCACTCCGTTGGAGGGTTACGCGGTCGCGCTCGATTCCGGCGCGGCCCCTCTCCCCCTCAGGCCGGGCCCTTTGGCGCCAGCCTGCGCGGCGCGGGGGCCTCGCTGTCCCCCCTCCCCCCCGGGCAGTACGTGGGCCGCGCCGCGCCCCCACCGCCCCCCGCGGCGGCCCTCCTCTGGGCGAAACCACCTGGCTCGGGGCGGGGGCGCCGCTTCTCCACGGGTATCCGCCCCTTTAAACTGGCGATGGCCCCATGAGCGGCGCAAAAAAAAAATAAATACATAAATAAAGGAGCTCTTTGTACCGTCCGCCCGTCGCTGCTCTTCCCGGCCGCCGGTCTCGATCCCATCGCCGCTGCCCGAGCGGGAGGAGCGGCAGCGGAAGCTGCCAGGTGAGTAAGGGCGGGCAGGAGGAAATGGCCGGTGAGTCGTTGCCTGTTTAAGGGCCTCCCACATCGCTCCGCCATCGTCGGAGGCCCGCCCCCTCCCGGGGGCTCCCTCACGTCCCGCCCGGAGCAGCCGCCGCGGGGAGCCCGCTGCGACCGAGGCCCGGGCGGCGAGACCCCTCGGCCGGGGCCGGGGCACGATGTAAGGGCGGGGGGCGCCCGTCCGGCGTGGGCTGGGGGGGCAGAGGCGGGGCCGAGCGGGGCGGCGGGCGTTGCTTGCCGGGGCTGCCCCGGTGAGGTGGGGGGCGGCGGAGGCGGGTGTCGGTGGGCCGGGTTGTGGCTCCGGTTGGGGGGGGGGGGGTCTCGCCTCGTCGCCGAGCTCCTGGTGTTTGCCGGGGCGGCGGGCAGGGGCCGCCTGCCCTGCGCCCGCGGCACCTCGGGCGGGAAGCGCCGTGCCCGAACCGCGCTCGCCTCGGTGCGAAGCCTCTGCCGGAGAGACGGCGCCGCGGCCCCTGGTCTGTGAGCGAGGTTCTGGGGCGGGAAGGGCCCTGCCTCGCTTTTTTCTGGTGAGAGGGATGGGGTTCGGCAGGCAAGAACATAGCTGGTGCTGTGGAGTTCTTAGTTGCTTTCCAGTTTGTATTAATGAAAGATGGAAATTAATTGTATGAGACCTACGTGATCACTGTTTTTTTTTTTTTTTCCTAACACACTTTCAGATTGTCACAAAAATTACCTCAAATACAGGAAGAGATTTGAGCAGAGTTTTTTTTAAAGTAGTTGTAGAGTGTGGGTAGTTAAATCTAAGGTAGTAAAACAACTGTTTGATTCTCTTAGTACTTTAAGTCTGGTATTTTCCAAGAACTCTAAATTCAGGCTTTTTTTTTGTTTTTTTTTTTTTTTTTTTTCCTCTCTCTCTCGGTGAAAAACTAACATTAACATGTTCTTTGCCTGTTTTGGATTTCTTAGCAAAGATGCTGAGCTTTTTCCGTCGAACCCTTGGCCGGAGGTCTATGCGTAAGCATGCGGAGAAGGAAAGGCTGAGGGAGGCCCAGAGAGCTGCCACCCACATCCCTGCAGCTGGGGACGCAAAATCCATCATTACTTGCCGAGTAGCACTGCTGGATGGAACGGATGTCAGCGTGGATTTACCGGTACAAGTGATGCAAGCTTGTGTCAATCTGATTGTGCTCTTTGCTTTTTGCAAGTTAGGTAAAGTCTTATCTATTTGTCATAGCAAGCAACCCTGTGACTCGACGTCCAGTAAGTTACTGGTCATAAAAAGGTGCTGTAGGAATAGTTAGCTTTGTTATTCGCTAAACTTGAGAGTGTTTTATTGGATGTTATTTTGCCCTATACGTTGAACACTTTATAGTGTGTTAATGTAATTGTTGTGCCGAGACTTAAGAGAGGGTAATGTTTCAGATGAATTGGATTTTCTTTTCACAGAGCTATGTGTGTATCTTGAGAAGGAAGCTTAATCTCTTGGTTAACTCTGTTGAAGAGGAGGTATAAGCAGAAGTGCTAGCATTAATTTCTGTGTGGGTTTTGGTTTGATTCTGTGTTAGAGATGGATGCAGTTTTTAATGCTAACTTGAGAGGGGAGGGGAAGAGAGGAATTCTACTTCCTTCCCATCCTTAGGGCAGTTTGTATAGCAGGGATTGTCTCATAGCTTAGTGCTTTGTTGGGAGTGAGGTGTTAGCCACTGTTTTACATTTCTAAAGCTCCCTTAATATACACGTGTCAGTTCTGCTCTGCTTAATTATATACCTGATTTTGGCCAACAGGATGAACAGTAGCAATAGAATTGATGTGCTCTGTTTTTCCATTACCATGTGTTATAGTTGCTAGTGACTTGTTTTGAGCTCACATAGCTGAGTTAGGAAGCTGTGGGTCTGCAAGACCTTCTGACTAGTTCTGTAGGATTTGGCTGTAATAACAGTTGTGCTGATGTTGGAACTGCTGGCTGGAAAGAGCATGGGAAGCAGCCATTCTTGAAACAGCTTTTCTTCTCTCCTTTTCTTATTTCAAGCATGTTTCTAGAGTGTTTATAATGTTAGATAGCCTGAAGAAGGCTTAATTTGTTAAGAGTATTGAGCAGCGTTGTTGACATAGTGAGCAGAAATCACTCTTGTGATATCCAGAGCCCCAAGTAGTCTAGAGTTAAAGAAATAATTTGGAATCTTTATTTGTGAAATGGCTATATGGATAGGTGTTTATAGAGGGCAGTAAAACTAATTTGTACATCTCTGAAACAATGTAATGAACATACCCAGTGCTGCTTAGTGCCTAGGATGTTTGATTTGAGGCCAGGAATGCCCACAAACACTTTATAGCAAGAGTTGCACTTAAGAAGTACTCAAGTTTAAATTGTTGTCTCCACATAACCAGAGCAGTAATCTTTGGAGCTGGACTTGGCTCTGTAGGCAAATTCCTGGCTTCTCTAACAACATTTCTAAGGCTTTGAGGAACATAAATTGAACCTGAAGAGGTGTCGTGACCTGCCATCTGGCCTATAAAACTTAGATCAGGGTGCAGTAGTAACTATTTATTTCTACAAGAAACTTTTTTCACTCTTGCTTTTTTTTCTTTATAATCCAACAGAAAGCCTTGTTCGTGGACATCTAAGTTATGAGTAACAAATATGCTAAATCTACATAGCTAGATGAAGTAATTACAGTGCATGGTCAGTGGCTGACATGTACTGGTTCCTTTGATGATTAAAATACAATAAATTAAAAATGAATTGTTTAATTTTAAACTCCTTAGTGTGTTTGCTCTTGTGTCTCCACTTGACATTGTTCATATGCTGGGGTTGATTCTGAAAGAGGAAAAAAAAAAAGGAGGGGTGAGACAGGGGATGAAGTGGAGGGGACAAAATCCTGGTAAAACAACATTGCTTTCTAAAATCAAAAGCTAAATTAAAAATAAATATGTGTATATAGAGAGAGAGATTTTTTTTTTTTTTTCTTTTACAAAAACTTTCCTTGAGACTGATCGTCCTCTTTGAGGGAAGTCCTTCTTCAAGACTGGTTCTGTTACTTAGGCAGTAGATTTGGTTTAATATGATCTTGTTATCTCAGAGGTGCCCTTGGGTTTGCCACTTCAGTTGTACACAGTCTCATTGTCTACCTAACTTCTGTGAAATTGTTTTATTTAAAAAAAAAAGACAAAAACAAGAAGCAAAACAAACAAAAAACCAATCAAACAAACAGACAAAAAAAAAAAAAAAAAAACCAGACCCAAACAAACAAACAAAAACAACAAACAAACAAACAAACAAAAAAAAAAAAAACAGAATGTGTTTCTTAAGACTGATTCACTTAGCAAACAGGTTAGTTCATGGCCAGAGAAGGAGTTGCCTTGGCAGGAACAAATGCTGTGACTACAATGACATTTTTAATCCATGGCTACATAAATACTTTACAGTGGCATAAGTTGTTGCTGCCACAGGAAGAAAAGATGTTGCTTTCATTATTGCATTTGTCCTTGTTTTCGCATACCCCTTGGCAGAAGAAACAGTTTTTTGGCAGCTAGACAGTAAGCTAAGTCAAGAAAATTCTGTGGCTGAAAATAATCGGTATAATTTTGTTATGTTAGTTTCCAGCTGGAGTGATTCTCCAATCTGCTTCCCCATGTGCCTCCCCAAATGTGGTGAAGAAGTATTTAGTGGCAGTATCAGGCTTATGCTTGCTTAAAATGCTTGTTGAGCTGCTGAAAGTATAGAGTGTTCTGGAGTTATGGTTGTTCATATAATTGATTCTGAGATTGCTGAATTTCTGTTTAAATTAAAAAAAAAAAAAAAAAAAAAACCAAACCCAAAAACAAAAAACACAGGGAACATTATCATATAAGCCAAACATGTTTTGGAGTCTTTTTAAGAAGTAAAGACTGGTGTTTTTATGAATATTGGTAATGAGACAGAAGGGACATGTTGTAAATGATGCAGTTGAGGTTTAATTTATTAAACACAGAGCCAGGATTTGAGCAGTAACTCTGCTTTTTGTCCACTGATCTTATCTATGGTGTCTGTCAAACCACTTAATCTGTCTGCTTTTCTATTTCTTCTGTTTTTAATTACAAAATTGCCTTACTTGAACTGTTCATCAAAGCTGCAGACCTGCACAGTACATAGACCTGATTCTTTTTAAGAATCTACTTATTTCATAGCCACGTCAATGAAGAATATCAGTGTTATGTATATTATTTGCTGTCACTTTGGTATGTTCACAATGGGAGGCATGAGCTTCATGCGAGTTATCAGTGTTCTTTTGGGGCAGATGGAAAGGTGTGGGTTTCTTTCCCCCACCTTCATCCCAGATTCTGAAATTGTGTTTCAACCTGGTAGTTTTCCTTGTCTGTTACCCCTTTTTTGAAGCTTTATGTTTGTCCACATGCACTCAGTGATTTTGACATACTTACCACGTGTTTAGTGAAACACTGAGCATCTTATTATTTTTTTAATCCATGAAAAGTTTTTATAAAATATACAGTGTCTGTTAACTGTGCTGCTGTTGTTCATCATACATGCTGTTTTACTGTTAATTTACCTCCAGTTCGCCTTGGACAAAAGTTAGGTTGTGCTTTTTCTTCTAATTGTTTAAGGTCTGTGGGTGGAATGTTTGCTTAGTGGTATGAGCAGTGAGAGGACAAGAACTCTGTTTTGCTGACATCCCCTATCTTACTTTTAATCCTGTTCCCATGTGAAACTAAACTCAATCTTCCCCAACTGCACCTCTGGAATTCCCAAAAGCTCAAAAGCCACGGACAGGTCTGGTTTAGTACCTGAAAGCTCCATCAGCTCAGTCGTACCAGTCTGGGCTCCCAGGGAACCCCTCAGCAACTGAAATACTGGCTCTTCTGGTGGTCGCTGTTTTAATTGAAGTTAGCAGCGTCTTATGAAATAGTTGAGAACAAAAATGTTTGTCAAGAATTTCAAATAAAGTGCTGTTTTGAGTACTAGAGGGCTCCAGAGAATTTTTAAATCAAAAGATTAGAAAACTGAGTATTCGTTGTAGAGGTAGTAAATTCAATGCTATTCATAGTAATAATTGGGAGAGGGAAAAGCTAACCTAGGTAAAGGGAAAAAATGGTAAGATAAATTATGTAAACTAAATTACAGGGATACACTTGGAATATATATCTTTTATAAATTTGTGGACAGCTTTCTTTGGGGGAACAAGGTCAGCCGTACAATAGCAACACATAGCAAGTATGGGGTCTTACAGCACTGCGCTTTGGGGAAGCCAGAGGTGTTCTGGTAAAAAAAACCTGACCCTGCTTAACCCATAATTTACATAATCTTCTCATGGATAATAGAGCGTTAATTGTATTCCAGTTTCTGTACATGCAACCTAAGTTTTAGGCAAAAGCTTCCTGGTGGTATAAGTTGAAAGACACAAATTATGGGAATGGATGCTCTCTGAGTAGTTTTTCATTTTATAATTTTCCTTACTTATGCATGCATGAAGTTTAATATGGAGATTGCAAAATGAGATGTTTTTGTCCTTATAATGAAGTATCATTAAAACAAGGTCTTATATAAACCAGTCCCAGAGCTCTGTGGAATAGCAGGAATTAGCTAAACTGTTTACAGTTTTGGAGTAATGCTTACAAAATAAGATGAAAAGGACTGTATCTGTAGTGATTATTTTAAATAAAATCAAGAAGACTATCTGGAATGCCAGAAACGTTGCCAGCAAACTGTTAACAAGTGCTGATGGCTTTTTGTGTGGAGGGAGATGATCTATGTTGATCTCACTACAAGATCAGAGATGCATTGTGATAGTTGTTTTTATTCAGCAATCCACTCTGTTGCTTGAGGTTTTTTTGAGCTTGTAGAATATTTGCAGCTACTTTCTGAATATTTGTAGCTGTAAATATGAAATACAGACTGCTGTCTGTGGCACAGATGCTGATTAGAAAGAAAATCTAGTAATGGTAAAAGTACTGGAAAATCAGTCTTTGAATACAATGAGTAATCTTAGTCGTCAAGGATGACTTTTAATAAATTTCAATAAATCTCAGCTGACACAAGAAATACGTAAATGAATGTGTGTGTGTGTGTGTAGACTATAAAGATTTGGATTAAAACTTTTTCCCCAGGTGGTCTTTGTCTTAAACAATTGAAATGCTTTTGTCTATTTGCTTAAACTACTGAAAGACCTTTAGTGGGCTGAAACTGAACAAATCAATCCTCAGCTGAGTGTTACCAAACAGAGGTGCTGTCTGTGTGGTGTAAGGGGGCCCAAGCCACAGTGCAGGTTGATCCATCCGGTGCTTCCTGGGGTGCCAGGTTTAAATGCATGTTGAGATTGAAAGTGAGACACATATCGTACACGCTGAGTCGTTCCAGCGGCAGGATTTCAGACTGCCTGTACGGAGTCGTGCCGGGAGTCGGGTGGGTTGAGGGCAGGTGAGTGTTTCAGGCTTGCAGGGACACACGATGCCCTGGCACGAGTGGGAAGGGAGGAAGGGAGCAGCTGGAACCTGCGGAGCTGCGGCTGCTAGCAGAGTGATTTGTTTGGCCCGCCGTGTTTCTGGGGATGGTGCTGCAGGCTTGTTTAGTTGTGCGAAGGTTTAGCATTCCTGACAGGGTAACAGTGAATTTTGTCTGAAGCCCTGTTTTCCTGACTGCTCCTGTAAAGAGCTCAGGTAAAGACTAAGACTATTATATACTCTTAACCAGACTGCTGCTGAGAAACCGGAGATGGAACACCAACTAAAACTGAAGTGATTGAGAATATACTGGGGGAAGGTATTTAAACCTTAATGCTGGACAAGTAGTTTGGATATATTCTGTATCACAACATTAGGAAATAGACTCAGAAGTTAATTAAATCAAGAAGATGTAAGCTTTCTGGGAGAAGAAAAATAAGAGGCTTCTGGCAAAAAAACTTGACAATTAGGAATGTTTTGAATCTTAGTCTTTTGATGTATAGGGTCAGTAAGCCTGAGCACAGTACATTAACATCTTTCTTTATAGTATTCTAATAAACATACAGTTATGAGGGATATTGATATCAATTCTTTATAAAGATTTTTGAGAGATGCATTTTTCTTTTCCCAGAGAATACCGGAACAAAATGTTTAATCCCAAATGTTTATCTTCCTACGTTTGGGAAAGATTGAGTAAATAACAGAATTGATAAACTCTGTCCCTGGAAGTAGAAATGGTTCTCCTCTGCCTTTCAGCCTGCAGGGCTTTTTACTCAGTACAAGAATCTATGGTACATGTTGTCAAAGGCTGGGGATAAAACAGAGAGAAGCAGAACTGGTGTTTTGCTGCCAGTGGCATCTTTAGATGGAGAAAATTGGCTGGAGAGTTGGGAAAAGTTATTTGAAAGATTGATGCTTGGAGTTTGGGGAGAGGAGCAACTCCATTTGTAGGTCAGTACTTAAAGCCATAAGAAGATCAGGGTGATACAAATACTATGTACTCCTAACAGTGCCTTTGTAAAGGTGAGGAGGTTTAACCCTTCAGTTCTCCAGCAAGCCCTAATGGTGTTAACTATAGATACTGTTTTCATGATACTGAGTTTAAATCTTTTTCCTTTAAAGCTCAATGTTGGAGCTTTCTCATGGTTTATTTTTTTGAAACGTGTCATTTGGGAGGATGGGAATTAATAAAAAATGGACAGGCTCATCTACTGCGTTTGCACTGCCATGGTCTGCAAGTGTGCATAGGTACCATCCTACCACTGTAGCTGTAAATCCTGAATAAGGATCCCTAGCTTCTCTGGGGGTTAAATGGGGTCTTTCTGAGGAAACTGGTATGAATGTGAATGGTAACCCACTTAATGAGTTGACAAGAGTCAGGGAGGTTTTTACTTTTCAGTAGCTACTGAAGGCAATATCTATTGTTGATAAGCTATATTAACATAATCATTTGAAGAAATCTCCTGACAGAAAAGTACAGCTGCAAAGACACAAGGGATATAAATCCCATGAAGGTAAAGCCTATTCATCTATTTTTTCAGAGTTCATCTTGTATAGGGACCTCCTTTTCTTCACAAAGAAAAGGAATAAAGAGGAGAAAAATCCTTTTCTGATAGGCATTTTAGTTAGTAAATTGATTTGGTGGGCTTTTTGGGTTTGATTTTATTTTTTTTCGAGTTTTGGAAGGTTGAAGTACCTTACTGTGATTAAAAGCCTGATACAAACCTTTAAAAGTGAACCATTCAGCTGGTGTCTGCCCAGCACAAGGGCCTCATCCCCAGCTGCTCTAAGTGGGTGGTGTTTCACCAGTGCTGGGCTGTACTGGGTGCTGCTGCTAGTACTGAAAGTGGCTTTTACATCAGACAGGCAAGGTGTGGAGCACTGAGTTGCTGGCTTATGCTCTTAAATGTGCATCCATGTAAAAGCTTTTACCTCTGAGACCATGACAAGAGGGTATAGATGCTGCCTCTCTAGTTTTAAGCAGTGACTGAGATGCCTAAGCCAATGTGAACGTCTCTGTATCACGATATCCTGGTAATGAAGGGACTAACCAGCCTGCCAAGGTAAACACCAGAGTTGGCTTTACCCAGCCTTGCTGCTGAGCTGTGGGGGTTAAGTCCAGCCTTTCCAACACGTACTGAGGCAGCAGTCGCAGTTGTTAATGTCATTAGGACATCGTTGGGAACATCCCTTCCATCCAGGGGATGGGGGGCACGATTCATACCAAAGCAATCAAAAGATGCTTTTATCTCATTCCAAAGTAACAAAACCACTAGATGGCCTGCCCTATATAAATGACATATTTTATTTAAGTTTCTCAGTTCAGTTGTTGATTCTCCTGCTGTGAGATGTTTGCTGTTGCTTCCTACAGAGTATAGCAAACTGTGTAAATTAAGTAGTTAGGTTTTACAGAATTACAAACCCATGAGGAATTTAATTTGTGCCCTGAAGGGAGGACCAGCCACTGGCTGGGCTGCATGTGAGTGGAGTTCCTCAGTAACCATTAAGCAGCTTGAAAATGTCCTTTGTGAGTAACCTGCACGCTGTTGCAAGGCAAGAAAGAAAAGAGAAAGGACAAAGGAGAAAAAAAAAAAAAGCATAGGGTAGCAGTGGGATAAAAATGTCATTTAAAGTGAATGTTGCCACTCTAGAGTTGCAGGTGACTTTCACCAGCAAATGTAATACATGTGTATCTTTGCTATGTCTTTTGAAACCACTTGAGAATGTGGTTTTATTGAATCCAAATAAATTAATTTTGCTTCATAAAAATGGACCTGCTACAAAGCAATGCAATTTTTGGCAGCTATTTGTTTAAATAGAAGGAGGAAGGACTTTAGTAAGGCTCTAAGAAAGAATTTGAATTCAACATTAAAGCATGTGTGAAACTTTCGTTGACTGGAACCAAATAAAGCCACTGATGCTTTAAATCATATGCAACGTACTGCATAATTAATTCCATGTTGACAGCCTTGGTCATTTAAGTGAGCAAACAGCCAGTAGCCCTGCAAATCTTTCCACAGCCACTCCAGTGCTGTTGTCTGGGGACTTTCTGGGTCTACTTGATCTTTAAGCTCTTTGCTGAGATTACCAAAGAGGTGAACACGCTCTGAAACTGATCTGATGCTGCAGAATTTTGAACAATAAATTTTGTTTGTTGGTAGTCTGAGATATTACATGCAGTAATTCCAGGGTTGAGCCAGTTGCCTGTTCCCGGGAGGGAATTTGACTGAGATAACCACTTAATGATAGCTTTAAGAAATGACTTACTGAGGAATTGGGAAGGACCTAAAATGTTCTGCCCAATAAGGGGAGATTTTCCTCTACATTTAGATAAGGTGCAGAAGGCTTCGTGCAAAATAAAACATTTTTCTAGTTTTGCTGTTGCAAATGCTGAATTGATTTCACTTGTATTGGTACATCTTACTGTTTAAGCAGACGGTATCCTGTGCTGAGAGAAAATATTAACAGCTCAATGCCTTACTATTTCAAGAAAGAGGCTACAGACTCAAATAGTGGAAGAAATTAGTGGTTTTTATATGTAGGTGATTTGCCTTAAGGCTTCTCCTAGGAGAGTCTTGCTGGTGTTTAATAAATCTGCTATGGCTTGAGAAGTACTTTTTCTTGAAGTCAACAGAAAAAAACTTGCTCTGAATGAGTCTGAGGTCTACATCGCAGCATTTTCCTTGTACAACGTTTTGTAGATGCTGTGTGCATGTGAAGCTGCCTGCTGGTCTACTTACCTTCCGTTCTCCCTACCACCCCCAATACTTGGAAATAAGTAACTATGGGAGAACTTGCTTAGGCAGGTTCAGTTTACAGACTTTTCTGAGATTTTACTTTGGATTGAGAAATGTCATGTGGGATTTAACTAAAGCATAGAGTAAGCCAGTGATTATGCATGCAAAGTTGAATCTAAAATATTTGAAGATCAGGGTAGAAAAAGGTGGTGAAAACTGTGTATGCTGCTTTTCTTACATGGATATGACTCAGTGATTAAACCAGATTACTTCTGAGAATAAGAATTTTGGCTCGCCAGGAATTCTGAGGGGTGGACTAAATCTGCTAATATGTAGCTTATAACATATGCTTAGAAAGCTAGCCCATTTCTCAAGTCATGAATGTATAAATATTAAGATAAAAGATTGCAAGATGTGATAGCATTATGAAAGAGAAAAATCCTTAAATTGCTTGCAGAATAAGCATAAATCATTTCTATATTTCTTTGCTTTTAAAAATACTTCCTTATAACACTGTGACTTGTACTCTGATCTAATTTATTAATGTATTTTTATTACTTTTAGGCATCTCATGTATTACTGCTAAGCTTTTCTTTCTGTGTATTACTATGAAAGAGTTCGTAGCATGAAAATTGTATGTTGTGTAAAAACTGCTCAGTGCTATTTATGTACCTTCTCCTGAAAAACAGCTGTTTAATTTTTTAGATCATCACTGTAAAAATGATGTTTACTTTTGTAAATGTATTATCCAAGTATTGTTCATTAAAGTTGCTTCCCCAGGCTGTTTCCTGGCAGGTGTTAAAAGCACTTGCTAATGGAATGCTATATACTAATTCAGTATGCTTTGCTATCTGCTTCAAAACTGGTGAGTTTCCTAGATAACAAACAGTAGCAAATTCTTAAGAAATTTGCTGTACTTCACTCTGAAAATTTTCCAGTGCATTAGTCATTGTACTAGCTATAGTTCCAGTTTTATTGGACTTCAGTGAGTAAGGGAAGCATAGAAGGGACCATGATAAAACAGTATTTTAACACTCAGTCTTGTGCAAGTCAATGTTGATGTTTTCCAAATCCTTTAAGGGTGTTATGTATGCTTCTTCCAGGGTGTACGTTTGCTTCTCAGAAAAACAGCCATCACAAAAAAAAAAAAAAAAAACAACAAAACAAAAACAAGCAAAAAAAAAAAAAGAAAAAAAAAACACAAACAAAAAAAAAAAAGAGAAAAAAATTTCCCTGTTATATTTTCAGATTCTTAATTCTGGGTTTCTCTTTCATATTTTCAGAAAAAAGCCAAAGGTCAGCTCCTGTTTGAACAGATCATGTATCATTTGGACCTTATAGAAAGTGACTACTTTGGATTAAGGTTCATGGATTCTGCACAAGTGGCGGTGAGTAGCAGTCCTTATTTTTTCTTCTTTTTTTTTCCTCTTCTTTTTTTTCCTTTCTTTTAAGCAACAGTCTAAAAGCTAAATCTTAATAATGACAAAAACGCTGTAAGGAAGCTGCCTTTTTTGAGTTAAGTTTTGTGCAGAAGCTCTGTGGTGTGTTGAAGTGACCCCAAGTTTAATTCCACCTCAAGCACACTAACATATTACAATGCTGTTGTCTCTTCCTTTCTTGTCTTTCACTTGTTCCTGTCACACTTTCTGTTGTCATTAGGCAGGCTAGTCCAGTAGGACCCCAGAGCCTGGCACGTCATGTAGAAATTCTTGATGCTGCTGATGCAGAGAGGAAGGGGCAAAACTAGAGTGTGCTTGGCCCTTCATTGTTCTACAGAGTGGAGAAAGTTTTCCTTTGCTAATGCAGTCAACTTCCTTGTCAGCAAAAGTCATTTTGGGAAATAATCTTGGTAATAGGGGTGTATACCTTTGATTTGCTCAAATTGGTTGTGACTCAGACCTGCAACTAGACATTTTTGGAAGGATATGGATATGTTTGTATTTACCAGACAGTTTGAGTAGAGGGTTCTTGCAAGCTTGAATGAGTTTGTGAAGTTGTGTGTTTGTAAAAATGTGACTGCTTTTGAAAACAGAAACAGGGCATTGTTTGTCAGAAGCAACCACAGTTCTTTAACTTGCAGGTTGTGCAGTTTTATACAGATACTCCTTATGGCCAAGTACTTAATCCTGCCCACAATGATAGCTGCTAGTTAAGTGAGGTGTTAGGTGACGAGTGGATTCTTGTCTCTGTCCTGCATCCCTGTAACTTAAACCTGTATTCACTTATCCCAACACCCCGAGATAGAAGGAGATCTGAGTTTTATTACTGTGTACATCAATCGTATTTGTTAGATGTATGACCTAATTGTTTCTGTGTTTCAAGTCCACTTCAGAATTACTTCATGATTAGGATGGCAGAGTGTAAGCACAGACAATCCAAATTGTTTGAGGTCAACATACAAAATGGAGGCAATGATATATATTCCTTTATTTCTCTGAGGGTCTTTGTCCAGAACAATTCGAAGGTGACATCATAATTGTTACAACTTTGTACTAAGGCAAAAACTTCCAAAGCTTAAATCTTTGAAAGAATACGACGACTTTGGACACAGTGTTCTCCACAACAAGAGCACACTTACAGCCTAATGGCTACTTCGCAAAATTATTGCGACTGTTTTGTGCTTCGCTTGTAATTGTAGAGAATATTCTCTTTTGAGAAAATAATTTGTGTTCAACATCTGAAGTAAAATTCAGGATTAGCTGCTGCTGGGCTGCAGTTCCCAGTAGTGAAAGTGGTCTTAAACCTCTTGCAGAACAGAGACATTTAACATCAAGGAAAAAAAGACCATTACACTAATGAAGGGATGTCATTCAGAACCATGCATACCTCCTACCAATGGAAATTAGAAAACAGTCCATTGCATACCATGTTATATTTATAAAAATCATCTTAGCTGTGTTAAGCATGTGCAGTCTAGAAAGTTGTGTATTGATGATGAGTGACTCCATTGCTTTTATCTTTTTGCCTCAGGAAAAAAAATAATCTGTACGTTTGAGTTATCCTAACTCAATTTCTGCCATGTGGCTTCTGAAGTATTTCCATGTGCCTCTAGGATCTCATAAGAGTTCACAGTGGGTTAGTTACAACTGGTGAAAATATCTGTATAGTAAACTTTTTTCTGTTGCTGCTCTTTTTTCAAATAACATAATTTAATTTTGAAATGGGGAAATAAGAGTTAATCTTTTCTGCCTCAGCAATGGCTCATGGCTTGCTTTTGTCCAGGAAATTATTACTTCCAGTCCAGACAGCACCTGATTGAGTATTTGATACTGCACAATCTCCCAGGTACAAGTGATTTCAAACTTAGTTTGCTTCGTTTTCTTAACTATGTGTGACTGAAAAGAGGCAGAGCAGAGATAACAATCTTTTTAAACTGGACTTTAATGATACACTCTGCATAATGAAGCAGAAAAGATTGCGTTTTGCCAGAGGAGCTGAACACAACAGCCAGAGATAATTGCTTTAAGAAATGAAGAACTGTTGTGATGGCAGCCGTTTTTGCAAAGAGGAGCTCTCGCACATTCTAGCAGAAACCCAATCTGCAGCTGGAAACAAAGGCAGAGACTAATAAAGTGGTTTGTCAAAGATTATTCAGGAGACCTGTTAAATAAATGGTTTAAGAATCCAGTCCCTTACTGTGGGCAGAATTGTCTGCTGGCTCTGAGGGTGATAATGGTTTTGGTACACAACTTTAAATCTAAGTATATTGCCTTACTAGCTAATTATATCTGATAATATAAAAACTCTGGCAAACTATCAGCATGTAGTTAAATAAAAAATCGAGAATTTCCCTGCTTGTTTTAACTAAAATGAGTTTTCAATAAATTCATTTTGAACAACCGAAGGATAGCTTTTTTTTTCTTCTTTTGAGCTGCTGAAGTGATTAATAGTTAGGTGTTTGAGTTTATGATGTACTGGGGAGTGAGGGGAACCCAGACTCTTCCTGACATTTTAGATTTTAGATTTTTTTTAGATTTTAAGCTTCAGATGCTAACTTCTTTAAAGAAATTCTTGAAACAATTAGTGAAGTGAAAGAATTGTTTCTCCATGTGATTTCTGTGTTCATTGCTAGTCTGATGGTTAGGAATAGATTCCCTTCCTTCACACACCCACACCCCCTCATCCCCCCAGTTTAAGAGGCAGGAGATGGCAAAAGGAGTTATTTGCAAGATTGTCCACCATATGTCAGACTTGGTCTGGCAGCCAAGGGAACGGGCTATTGTTAATTTGAGTAAGTTAAATTCAGCTGACAATGAACAGTGCATAACGTCCAGTAACACAAAAGATGAAGATTGCTGTTAACTTGTTGGGCTATTTGGCTTTTCCTCCAGAAATGCTGGAGAGATGTTTCTAGTAGGGAGGCACTGAACATTTAACTGGTGGCAAGTTTCTAATTTTAACATACAGATTGCAAGCATCACATACTTGCTCTTCCTAATGGATTTTTACAACATACTGGTTTGTTACTCTGTCAATTTTATCTAATGTAGTGCTTAATGCTAAAAATTATTTGTATAGCATTGCACTAAGTATGCACCCATTGACTCCATAAAGTGTGGGACCAGTTTTAGCCTCACAGTCTTACTAAAAAACCTGGCTTACCCTACCTTCTTGAAACGTTGCTGGGTTTTGGGGGTTGTTTTTGTGTTTTGTTTTGAGAGTTGGTTTTTTGTTTTTTTTTTTTTTAATTTGAGAAGCAGCAAGCTGTTTTAGTAAGGACTTCCAGTACTCTATGCAATCTGTTGTTCATATTGCTTTTTGTTTAGCAAACTTTATCTCTGGATTTCAGCAGTAGACTGTGCTGAGCAAACTCTCATCAAAATGTAAACTTTTTGCCAGGGCTATTTGAATTCCATTTTAATCACTTGGAATAAATCTTAAGTTTCCTGACATCTGTGTGTGTCCATGCATGTGTTGGTTTTGGGTTTTGTTTTTGTGGTTTTTGGGGTTTGTTGTTGTGGTTTTTTTTTTTCCTCTTCCATTTAAGAGCAGTTCTGTTTCCCTTCGTCCACACACTCCCTTACCATTCGCATGAAGCTCTTGTAGGCAGCAGTGGTAACGGCTGAGCAGAGTAAAATGCTATCAGTGCCTGTCGTGGGCCTCTCAGTTGCTTTCCCGTGGAATGTGTAGGAGATGAGAGAAAACAGGAGCGAGATGAAACAGGCGTGCACAGCCAGTCCTGGAGCCTAGAAATGACTGGCTTTGTCATTCCCCTATCTAAATCACCTGCAAGCCTCCAAGTGGATAGTTTGTATATTTTTATGGTGGAGTAAGGAGTGAGTAAATTGTCTCTTACAGTGAGTGAGTTTATGGAATAGGAAGACAGATTATGTAATTTCTGTAAAGAAACAAACAAAATTGCTCAATGCCATTTTGCTGGTAGTGTAAGCAAAGTTGACGTAAGTATTTGCTTCATTCTTCCTTAAGCTTCCTGCTTTATTGTAAAAATATATTAGATACATTTCAGATAGCTTTCTGTAGCTACTTTGTTTTAATAGGTAATGAGAGCATTTTCAGCTTTCTGCACAGCGGCAGTAGATGGTTCAGTTGTTCTGATCTCCAGCTAATATATCAATCACGGCATGTCCTGGCTGTATTACAGGCTGACTCTACACACTCTCTGCAGAAGGCAGGGCTGCTCTGAAGACAGGAATGTGTTTGCACTTGGCATGGTAACCTGAAAATACCGGTTCTTTCTCATACCCCTGTTGCTTTTCTGTCCTCCATGCGGCCCACTGTCAACTTTACGGCACACAGTTTAACAAAAGGAGTGTTGCCAAGTACGTAATTCATCTCTGTTAGTTGCAAGATGGCATTTGGGGTTGATCAAATGAGGTGGTGTTGCCTGGGCATCGTGAACTGTGCAGGACATGGTGTGCTAGGTGGTTTGCTCTGGTTGTTGAGTCCACGCGAGTATGTTGAATAAGGTGCTGTGTTTACTTTATCTGAGTCACCTCCTTTGGAGGAGGGAGCTGTTCACTATGCACGACACTTGGAAGTAGGTCTCTACCACTGGCTGTATGTTAGCTTTCCAGCTTTATTTTCTAGTATAAACTCTTCAGCAGTGGGAACATACGCAGTTATTTTAGGGATCATAGCATATATGCGTAGATGTTTCTTGCAACCTGCCATCTATAACAATTTTCACATGCTGTTGCATGCAGTGTAAGTGAAGCCTTTATTTTGGCTTCATGTTCAGTATATAGCTTATAATTAGCACTAGTAGGTGAGACAGTAATTTCTGTTCTCCCATGTGACAATTTCTAAAATGTCAGATGTGAATAGGTTTTGGAAAATTAAGTAGAGCTGACCCTCATGCTTGGACACAGACAGCTTTGCTGTTACAATGCTTGAGTCACCTAAAGAAAATGTCTAAAGGCCAACATTTATTTGGTCTCACCTTCCACCCCAGGTGGGCATCACAAACAGCCAAGTGCCAGAGTCTCCAGCTATGATTTATGCTTCTGGCATGTTGTCACTGGCTGGCCTGCTAACATGTGAATTGTTTGTTTGTTTGGACAGGATGAAAATTTTAGTAATTCAAGTGGTTTGTCAGGACATTTTTTTAAAAGTAGATAGTGCTTCCTTGAAGATTGGCTTTAAATAAGGTACTACAAGATGTTTCTGTTGTTCAAAACTGACATTCTGCATTATAAACTTAAAGGATCTTTCATGAGCACTGTGAATTGTTAAAGGCTTGAGTTAGATTGTTTTAACAAACTACTTGTTATTCCAAGATGGTCTTCACTAATTAATAGGGGTTTTTTTTCTTTTTTTGTTCTTTCTATGTGATTTCGTTATTGATATTTCAATGAAAGTAATTTATTTTTCAGCATTGGTTGGACAACACAAAAAGCATTAAAAAGCAAGTTAAAAGTAAGTGTCCTTTCAGTTTTCTCTTGGGATCTCAGATTGAAATACAGAAGGCACACAGCTGAAATGGGGGGGGGGAGGGGGGATGGTGTCCTGTGAGGGGTGACAAGACCTGGTGACAAAAACCCAACAATGGTGCTCCTGATTGTTTAATGACCTCTTCCCTGTGTAGCTTGTATTACTTTAGTCTAATGTCCTTAATTAAACATGTTAAAGGGTCATTAATTATAGTTTAAATGTAGTCAAGGCAGATGAAGATGCTTTAGTGTTACAGATCATTATCCTGACTGTAGGAAAACTTGTCTTGGAGCCTCCATCCCTTGGGGCAGTCCTGAATGCCCGAATCTGGGTTCTGTCCACCAAGTCCTTACCTGCTGTACAAGAGTTTAGTGTGGCTTGATCGATTCGGTGGTGCGTGCTTGGGCAAGCTGTGATATCAGCTGATTTCTGTTTAGCAGCTTCCTTGCTCTCTGCTGTGGGAAGTCTTCAGGGATTTGTGGTGCTGTGTTAATACAACAGAAGTTTTGGAAGCGCAGAGAGAGAGAAAATTCCTCCTGTCAGATGCAAGAATCAGCAGAGCGATGCACATTTTTAGAGACCTGTTAATCCATCCTGTTGCTGAATTAACTCTTTTGTTCCCAGGAGAGACGATTCTTCCACAGAAGGGTCTTCTAAAACCCCCTAAAATAACTCTAAACTTCTGTGGAATAAAAGGGCCTAAGTGGTCAGTGGTGGGTGTTTCCCTGAGCCCTGGGAAGGCATTACAGAGACCAACAGAGTGCCAGGGGGTTTGGTCAACTGCAGAGCCAAGATGCACAGCTTTCTTGGTGATGGATAGAGTCCTTAAATATAGGGATTAACCTAGATTCGTGTGCTCTTGGCAGGACAAATCAACTTAATGTGATATGACTGGTGGCTTGAGTTGTAACATATAAAACTAGTTTATGCATATATTTAAGTGTCCTTTCACCCTGATGTTTTTCATGCATTTCCCTGTCACAAAGAAATTCCTGCCTTAAAACCTTGTGCTAGGAGAGAGCCAATTTCAGTCAAGTTTTGTGATGTGATTCTGTGTAATAAAAGTGTCTCATCCATAACTGTTGAATAACTTCTACTTCACAGTTGGCCCGCCGTATTGTCTGCATTTTCGTGTAAAGTTTTACTCATCAGAGCCCAACAATCTACGTGAAGAACTAACGAGGTAAGAGGGATTTTGTGTGAGAGAAAGGTACCCAAATAAGGCCAGGAAAATGTTTTTGTGGTATTTATTCAAACAGTTACGTGATGTTTTGGATAATTGCTTAGAGCTGCTTGCTTGCTTGGCTTTTTTGTAAATGTTTCTAGTGTAGCACTCATTAAATAAACGAGCTCTAATATAAAAGAGATCTGTATGTTTACTACATTACTTGATGCACAGTTTTTCATTTGATAATTCTGGCAACTGATTCAGGTAGATAATACACAATGGACAGAGGTCTTTGCTGAAGAGAACAGACATCATTCCTCTTTCTTTAGTCGTCTTAAGTTGCATTTAGTTTCAACTATATGTAGTTACACTATCTCTTTAGACAGAAAAGCATTGAATTGCAAGTTAGCTTCTCTGGCAAAAATAAGTTCAGCTAATGTTTAATTACTTCTGTGGTCTTTGCAGAGCTTATGGAAAGGGAAAACAGTATTTTACTACTACCATGTTGAGATGTGAGTTGACAGTACAATACATGTAGGATTGTAGTATCAGGTGAGCAGCAGTTTCACTTGATTTAAGCATTTCACAGATCCGTTCATAACACTGCATTTCATATTGGACTGAGACATACTTGGGGTGCTTGGAAAGAGAACACAACCTGCCATCTGTCAGTAGTATAAATCTGTTGTAAAAGGCAATGTTTCTTTGTGTTGTCACCAATGCCGATGATCCGTTTTGGAGAGAAAACGAAGTTTTTATGTTTTCCTGATAGCTGTAGACGCTTCATACCCTCAGCCATTTGTAAGAGCATGAAGTGCATTTTTTTTGTTGTTCAGGTTTATGTCTGTGTGGATCTTCGATCTGCACTTTAGCCGAATCCCTAGGCGTGCTACCGGGAAGATTATAGTAGCATTACCCCTTACAGCCATATGTACCCTGTGCAGCTTCTTACTTACATGTGGTAACATAATGTTGTAACCTCTCTTCTTTAATGCTTTCCTGCTGATCTGGGAAGGATGTTTTACCTCCCCATTCATGTTCCTGAATAAACATTTAACTGTCTTTAAAAATAGTAACCATAGACAAAATTCAGACCTACATCTGTATATACCACTATGAAACATTTTCATCCATCCTGAGTTCTGCCAGTCAGACCTTGCGATACAGGTTTTAGCAGGGCAGACCTGAAACCTGAGGGCTTTTAAACCCTGTCTGTCTGCTTAGCTAATCCACCAGAAAAGGAGAGCAGCAAGTCTTTCTTCAGTCCTGAGACAATTTTATGCCTTAAAGAAGCAGTGGTAAGGGGAGCTCTGCTATGGGTTATAGGTGTCACTAGCAGGGACTTTCCAAGGGTTCCACCTTTTCTTGGTGCAGCAGGACACCCAGCTGGAGCCACTTTTCAGCTTCCAGAGGCGCAGCTTGCACACGATTTCTGCCAGCTTCTCATCAGGTGCCACCAGTCAGAGGTCATGTAACAGCCTAAGCATGGGAAGCATGTATGAACTGTTTGCAAGTGTTATGTGGCTGATAAGCGCAGACTGTACACAGGGGGGCCTGTGCTTATTCTTTTGATACCTATGGCCAGTAACAAACAAAATTATTCCCCATGTAGGGGCCAATGGTCAAAAGGCTTTGGATAATAAATGATTTGGCAAGGTGTTTGTGGATTTCCAAGGGGCCTATAGGAAAAATGCTTGCATCTGTTTCGTGTCTATGTATGTGAGTACAAGGAGACATGGGCACATGTTGAAACAGAAGCGTTGTCTTTGGCTTTGTGCGTAAGACTTCTGTTCATCTGTAGTAGAATTCAGACTGGATACAGTTGTAGATACCAGTGGTTTAGTTTATGAGACTATTTCTTCTGTTGTTAAAGCTGTGTACCATAGTGGAGCAAGAAGGCTACTCTTTGTGGGTATTGGATCGGAAGGATTGGTGTTGCACACTAGAGGGATAGGAGCTTTGTATTCAATATTTGCGTAATTTCTAAGCAAGAAGAATACTGAATAAGCAAGGCAGCGAAGGAAAGCTGGCTCTGAAGAGTAAACAAGTTAAAATAGCTGCAGCTTACTGTTTATTCTTTTTGTCACTTTGCAGTCATCTTTCTGAGTTAGATTTTAACTAAGCAATCTGTATTAGGAACATTTATTTTTGAGAGACTTTAAAATACTCATTCTCTTATGAGATCAATAAGTCTATGAATAATGAAGAAAATGTGGAAAGTGTAAGTTGTTCTCTGCCCAACGAGGATCAGAAGAGAAAAAATAAGGCTTAGTTAGGTATCCTATTTATTTTCCCATGCAACACTGTAGTTCAGCTTTACAACTTCCAGTTTTTGGTTTACTTCAGTTGAAATGTGTGCAAAGCATAAAAAAACCAACTGATAAAGCCTTGAAAGATCACAATGCTGTTTCTTTAGGCTTGAAAACCCATGTAAAGGGTAGAAAACGTTTTTTTATTTTTCAGGCTTTATCTTCCTGCTGGCTGAGTGACACATTAGAACTATTAATCAACGTCTTTTATTTCTCATTTAATCCTACAGGTATTTATTTGTTCTGCAGCTGAAACTGGATATTCTTAGTGGAAAGTAAGTATTCCAAATAAACAGCTTTTTTAAATGATTACAGTGTGTTTCGCATAGGATTTATTGAACTTATATTTGGATAATTTAAAAGTTTTGCTAAGTAATGTAATGTTACTTTTATCTCTAAAATACTACTTTGCTATGAATAAATAACAGCAGAGGAATGCTTAAATAATATAGTGCTTATCTCTTGTTAATTTGCTGAAAATCTACTAATGCTTTTTCACTTTCTTATCCCAAACATTTGCGGTTTCTCACTGTCAGGTATATGAGTTGTCGGCTACATAGTGTCAGTTAACGTTTTAACAATGCATTTCTCTTACGGCAGATTGGAATGTCCTTTTGACACAGCCGTCCAATTGGCAGCTTATAACATGCAAGGTGAGTAGGTACAAGCAGGGAAGGATGAAGTTGCATGAACAGCTTTGTGTAGACTCTTATTGCCTCTTTTAGTCTGTCCTTGTTATATCCAGAAAATAGGTTCTGCCCGGACGTTAGCGATCCAGTGTGAAATACAGCTCTTTCTGATTCTAATTCTGCTGAGAGCACATTTAGAAAATTACTTGATTCCTCAGGAAACAGAACAAGGAGGTTCTGAACATAAACTGCTTTGCCCTAAACTTGTTTTCTCAGGTGGCTGTGTGCAAACCTGTCCACTTTCACACAAGATACGAGGTCTGCAGTTTTCCTGAACTGCTTTGATATAGGAACACAGTTCACTTCTTTTTCACTGTGTAGTTTCTGCCATGTGTTTTCATTGCTGTACAAATCAGGTAAAAATTATTTTGGTTCTGCACTCAGTTGAAAAATCCTGTACATAAAACCCACCATCTCGTGACTTCAGCTTATTTGCAGAAACATGCTAGTGCCCCATGTCTCATGCTTGTACTTGAGCATTTATGGTTGAAATTCATTTGTTGGTATTTCAGGTCCTTCTTCAGCCAAAAGAGGTGACACACTATATTTTTTCAGCAATACATCACTATGCCTGAGTAATCTGAGACTTATTAATGAGTTGTCTTTAACTTTTGATTCCAGCTGAGACTCCAGCATCCATGGCTTCTCTGAGAGCTGTGGTCTGACCTTCAGTTGCTTGTATAGGTTGCACATCACTGGTCTTCATGGCCATTGTCTTCTGTTGTTTGGATGAGGGTGTGATCTTAATGAATGTGACATTTGCAGTGGTTTCAAGCAGGAGAACTCATGAAAGAAAGGAGGGAGGCTTGAAGTTTTAGAAATGTCTGCCAGAGTAAGCTTTTGGGTCCTTATTGGAGGATATAGCGATATGGCCTTATTCAATCCAGTTTATGAGTCTACAAAAAACCCTGGAACCTATCCTGTAAAGACTGTACTGCTGTACAGTCCTCTTTGATGAAGAGGGAATTTGGAGCTGTGCCACGCATTTGTGCAGCACCAATCCTCTACACAATATTCATCTTACAAGCTATTGCACTGTTGTACGTACTTTGCAGGAGTTAGGTAACAGGACTAAGTCACTGAGAATCTTTCTCGTACAGATAGTTTCCAAAACACATTTTGTTCTTCAGGCAGGAACTACTAATGGCCCTGATCCTGTTTAGGTATAAAGAGTTGGGATTAAACTGTAAAGATACCTGCCTTTTTAAGATGCTCTTTCATGTGGAAGGAAAACAGTTAGAACACATTCCATAGTTAAAAATATTAGCATTGTTAGAGCCTTAAGATACGGGTTCAGTGAATAAGTTTTTGGAAAAACAAAGTGATCTAATTAGGCCATATATCCATTGCTTTTTGTGCTGGTCTTTTCTTTCCTCTCCACAATGAGGCCCGTAGCAGGGCTTTAATCTTACTGTCTGACAGCTGTGTACTTTTATTTAAATCAGCTGGAACCTAAGCTGGTTTTGACAGCATTCCTTTCAACAGAAGCAGGCGTTTTAGTGGGAGTAAATTATTATAGAACTACAGACTTCCTCAGTCAGCATTAAAAAAAAAAAAAAAAAAAGGCAACCAACCAACCAGAAAAATGAGGGGGTGAAAAGACTACTATTATGCTTGCAGTGTTCAGAAATCCAAGAAACAGGTTTTTAGATTGTATGTAGTTTCTTTACCTATGGAATACTCTGTGTATTTATTTGACTTTTCCAGGTCTTCCCAAAGATGTCATTACTTTTTTTCCTACACAAACTTCTGTAGTTTCTTTTTTTCAGACAGAATAATTATTGGCCTGTATCAGACACCCAAGATCCAAGTTACAGAATTATTCCTAATTTTTTCGATACGAGCCGGACGTTAAGAAGCTGCTTGAAGGCAGTGGGAGGAACAAATGCTTAGTGACTCTGAAAATCAGGACATTTTTATAAAGGTTTCTAACTGTGAGTTTCAGCATTTTAGGTATACATTGGTCTTTAAAAGCTGGACTTGTTAGCATCTGTGGAAAAAGGAGGTTGTGCTTTTGATGTGTCACACCCATTAACTAGTATGTTCCAGTATGCTCTCTAAATAGCATCTCTTATTGCCCCTGTTGAGCATGCGGCCGTGGACTAGATGAGCCATTTGACTGACCCAGCAGGGCATTTATTATGTTCTTAGATGAAAAGGAGAGCGACAAATAACAGCTGCACGATTGTGTCCTCACACAGAGTAAATTTAGCAGGGCAGGGGGGATGTATAGTCATAAAACCAGAAATTGATATTTAGAATGGACAGGCAGTTTTATTAAAAACTGTCAGAACTGGTTTTGCTTTTTACAAATCTCAAGAGATTTTGTTTTAATAATTTAAGGCAAAATTCCATTGTAACTCTGTCAGCTGTCATCTCAGTAGAGACTTCAGTGATAAAAATGTTGAAAACTTTCTGCAAGAAAGAAAAAAGGTGAGTTTCAAGAATGTTGATAACTTCCATTTGCAGGAAGCTTGTTAAGGAATATATCAATAGTACTTTGTAAAAATGAAGGCAAAGCTTTTGTTCAGACAACATGACCATTTTTTCAGTGTCCATAATTTCCCTGTCAAAAAGGTGACACTTCAAATATTGGGAGGACTGGAGGTGAAGGAGGAAGACAAAAAGAAATTTAGTGGTTTAGATGAACTAGAAAAGTATGCGAAAGTTCCTGTTAAGATCCACTGTGTTTATTGGGAACTTTGCTTGACAATGCTGTTCTTTTCTAGCTGAACTTGGAGACTATGATCCTGCTGAACATGTCCCCGAACTGGTGTCTGAGTTCAGGTTTGTTCCCACTCAGACCGAGGAGATGGAACTAGCCATTTTTGAGAAGTGGAAGGAATGCAGGTGAATGCTAACCAGATGTTCGCACTGATTTTTCTGTGAAGAGAATATATTAAAAAGATGCTGCTGATGCTGCTTTTGTGGTCTTGTTCAGAAACATAATTCTAATACGATTCTGTCATATTTTGTAAGAGGATATAAGTGTGAAAAATGAAGCTTTTGAAAGGTCTGAGTAAAATGATGAGGTACAGAATCTTGAAATCTAATAATTTTTGCAGCAGCAGTTTTAGATTAAAATTTACAAAAGTGATGTTGATGTTCTTGGAAGCAGACAAGTGTCAGCAGCATTCAGGATTTTCACAAACTTCTGTGAATTTCTTTTCCTCTTTCCTCATATACCAGCTTTTTCTTTCTGTGCTTTTTCAGGCATCTACCTAACAGCAAAAAATTTATTTCAGGGGGCAAACACCAGCACAGGCTGAAACTAACTACTTAAACAAAGCTAAGTGGTTGGAAATGTATGGTGTAGACATGCACATAGTCAAGGTATGTTTAACCACAGCGTGGTGACCTTTGAAAATTATAATGTTAGCTTTGTCCCACACTTCAACACTGGTTTTGTTCTGAGGGGGGGAAAAAAAGGACTATTGTACTCATCCAAACTGTGTGACAACTGATCTGGCTTTGCATCAACATTCCATTTCATAGTATACATTTCTAGAAGGTATAACTTTAGTCCAAGCATATCTGCTCTGTGTTAAATATGTGATTGGTGTGGCAATATGTACTACAGTTTGTATTTAGACCAAGAGCTATGTGAAAATCATAGTAATTAAATTAAAATTGGCTGGGTTCCAGCCAGCTGCCAGCTGAAGAACTACAAGTAAAAATAGATCTCCTGTGGGGAGGGAAGTGCAGAGAACTGCACAAGGAGGTCCTTATTACAGACAAATCAAGAAACTTTATTTTTCCACTTTAGTCAGCTTTATTGAAGGATTGCAAACTAGAAAAATCCATTGCATAAGATCATTGAAACACGAGAGTTTTGTTGTATAAAATAAGCAGATATGTGTTTAATTGTAACACTGGGCAAATAAGCTACATTAATCACTGGAGTAATTTGGATAAAGGGTCAAACACCAAAATAAACATAAGCTTTATTTTGTGGCAATTAGGCAAGAGACGGCAATGATTACAGCCTGGGCCTAACACCTACAGGAGTTCTTGTCTTTGAAGGAGACACAAAGATTGGTTTGTTTTTCTGGTAAGCTCTCTGATTGTATGTTAAAATATATTTTAGATTTTTATTCTTTTGTTTCTTTTGCACTAGCAAAGTACTTATTTGGGATATAAGAGCACTGTGAATACTAGGTACCTGCAGAAATATTCTGTAGCCTGTGAGTGTTTTCATGGTGTCCAAAAATACTCCTTTTTTTTACATTCTTGGTTGATATGTTAATAGGCTGTACATGTGTAACATACTAGAGGCAGGTAAAAGATGGAATAACTTTGGGATGTTTTTATTTATTTATAGAAACCGAAGCACTCTTTGCCCTCCCTACAAACTTAGATCTATATACAGTCAGGGGATAAGAGCTTCCTTCGGTTTTTATGAACATGTGCTTCTTCATCTGTCAAATACCTGAAGAACACGTCACGGTTTCTTAGAAATATTCTGATGAAATCTTGCAGGGCTTTATATTGCATAAAACACAAGGTGGAGAACCTTCTCACTAGCCTATTTGGGTTTGGGTACACAGGCATTTATGGATTTTTAAGTGCTTTATTCTGTAATTCCTATCCAGTCTTTCAAAACTGTATATTAAGAATAGTTAGGCAGATGAGGCGAAATTTCATCATATGAGTAGTTAGTTTGGGTTAGCCCAGTCCAATTTTATAAACTTCTCAGAAAAACAATCACTTTGTAGTAGAAATTTTATGTATCTTGTCCCTCCACCATCAATTCTAGTTATTTTTTTGGTGGGCAGGGAGTGGGGAAAGTGGTTGCATTTTTTCAGGTAGTTCTCTTGGGCTGGGATCTTTTAAAACAGAGTCATCATAGGAATTGATCTGTGATATGTTGTACAGTGACTTACATTTCTTCAATGAAGCAGAATTATTTTGGCCTGCCTTTGTATCTTTGAGTTCAGTTTTGTGGGCTTGTGGAAGAGTAGGCGAGCAGGAGTATCTGGGTGGAGTTTGATTTCAGTTCAAGTAATTATTATTTTAAGTTCTGATAGAATTATCTCTTTAGAAGCTGCTGACTTCCTATCTTTAACATTTCTAATTAAGTGTGAAATTTTGAAGTGATACGTTTGTATCCACAGTATAATTAAGCGCTACTGCATGAACATAAAACACCCACAGAAACAGAAAAAAAAATTTGGTAGAGAGGTTTGGACCAGTATGTAAAACATACCTCCCAGTGAGTTACCAAGAGAGTTAGATGTGACCTGCTTTTTGTGTTCATTTTGCAGGCCAAAGATAACAAGGCTGGACTTCAAGAAGAACAAACTCACTCTAGTTGTTGTTGAAGATGATGAACAGGTAGATAACTATCTGTTTAGTTACATCTCAGTCTTGATTATACCGTGCTAGTTTACAAACTCCTGATCTCTTTCTTTAAATTAACATGGATGCCCTGCAAGATTTTTGATTGGGACTTGTGGGGAGGAGAGGACTGTTGGGACTTAAATATAAAATAAATAGACTCGGTGACTTTTTTCTCACTCTGATTTTAGAAGGGGAATACCCTGTGAAACTAATGTAGACCAGATAATTTGGAAACAGCGTGAACTGTGCAAGAAAGCTTAAAAAAGGCCATGTACCACATTTAGTGGAATGAATTCCTTAAGCAGGTGCCAGAATTGTTTCCATGGGAAAAAATTGCTCAGAGCTGAGATGATAAAAATGCAAGCATTGGTAATTTGAGGAGCTCAGATTTGGAAGTGAGTCCATGTTAACCTCATTGAGAAGTACCTTCCTATTATAATGATGTCTCTAATTTGTAGTTATTCAGAGGGTTGACCTGCTAAATATACAGGCTCTAACCCTTTCCAACTTCAGACAATGGAGCAGTTGTTCATTAAAGCTTCTGGAAAAGTTGATTATTTTTTTTTTTTCTGTCTAAAAGATTTTTTTTTAAAACATATGTTTTAGTATTCATAGAAGACAGATTTTATTTGGCTTACACTGAATTGTAGCTTTGACTTATTCAAGCCCCTTGTAAATCGTTAGTGTGCTTTGTGTGCTTTAAGGGAAAGGAGCAGGAGCACACTTTTGTCTTTAGACTGGATCATCCCAAAGCCTGCAAACACTTGTGGAAATGCGCAGTTGAACATCACGCCTTCTTCCGGCTCCGAGGTCCTGTCCAAAAAAGCTCAAGTCGATCAGGCTTCATTCGGTTAGGATCCCGGTTCCGATACAGGTCTGTGTCACCGGTCATTCAGCACATGTCTTCTGTCGTTTCTTGCTTTTCTTGGATTATGTGTAGAAACAGGGGAGAACTTTGTATTCATTCACCTAGGACATACAGAACAGTGAAACCTGCAAGCCGAGTGAGTCACATCATTGATTTTATTAAGTCATATGGATTTTCCCCCTGCGTTTTCTGATTCGTTGTTAGGCGATTCTGGTCTGTGCAGTAGGAAACCAAACGTTTCTCAAGGTTTATGTTGCTTACATAACATATGTAGCACACTGTGTTTTATAGATCACTTCCTCTTGAAAGCCCACCCTTTTTAAAATGAACTGTAGAAGGTGGGTGATTGATTGCCCCAGCTGGGGACACTGCAAGTCTTTTGACTCCTGTTTTCCTGACTTGGGGTGATGGTAGTGCTTCAGAAGCCCAAGATAATGCCCATTCCATAATAGGCACTGCCAGTGCACGTAACAGACTTCCAAATGTCTTGTGGTCCCAGACTAGTCTGCAGGATGCTGTCAGCTGCCCCACCAGAGTCGGTGAGAACATAAGGAAGGGGGTGAGGTGTGACCCCAGGCAGCATGCACGTACTCTGCGTCCATTTCCAGCAGCTGGAGCAATACCATCTAGTCTGCTTCAGAAAGGATCAGTGGTACCAAGGAGTCGGCAGAACATGAGGCTGCTACTGCCTTGGGGGCAGTCTGGGCAAACTTGGGAGAAAAAAGACTTGCCTGGGAACAAGAACATCTAGATGCTGATTTTTTAGTCCTATTATCATCTTTCTCTGGCCTTTGGCAACATACCTTAAGCTTTACTCCTAGAATGTTCAACCTATCCTAAACCGCTTGCGCTGTGACCACAGAAATATGCAAAGGGCAAATGTGCTTTTTCAGCAACTTAGTGTTTAAGGAATCATTGCTTCAGCCTTTTGTTTTGGGGAAAAAGGCACAAAGGTTAGGATGTTTGTAAAACTCCTTCGCTTTTTTGTGAAAGGCCTTCTGAGGTGTTAGGTTTAGGATTATTTTAATAGAACTGAGATCAGGTCATTAAGCTATGAGTTTAAAATAGAATTGTGACGTTTTGATGATCAGTGTCTGTATTCTGACATCAAAAATAAGTGATTTGTTTTATTGTTTTGTACTTTTACATGGCACTGTAAGTGGGAAAACAGAATATCAAACCACCAAGACCAACAAAGCCAGGAGATCAGCATCCTTTGAAAGAAGGCCCAGCAAGAGATATTCAAGACGAACACTGCAAATGAAAGGTAAAAGACCTTCCATTCTGAGAAGTATAATCCACTGTGAGAATCAAGTAATCATATCCTTTAAAGGTTCTATGTAGCAATTCTGTAGCTGTGTTTGCCTTTCTTTTGAATTTTCAATACTAGGTTTTCTTTGACTTATTTGGCAGACCACATGTATTTATCAGAAAAAGCTTGTGTCCAAAGTATGCCATTCCAGCTTGCCTAGCAGGTAAAACACCCATGAATATTGCACAATAGATCTCTGTATGAAGATGGAAAACTTTGGTCCAGGAAACAGCGATATATTAATGATAATATTTGAAATTTATTAATCAAGTTTGAAATTCTTATCATTGAGATTTTTTCATTGTTCTTAGGAGTTGCACTCTGTTTTAACAATCTGACAGCCTATGATACCTCATCTCATATTCCCACTCCTGCATAGGTCAAGAGTGACCTCCATGCATGCTTTGAGATACTTGCTTAAGTCAGACTCACTGGTTTGCTCTTCAAATATTTTATTTTATTCTTCCAATTTAGAATGTAATTTTTTCACATTATACATGGGATACATGCACCTTTTGCTCTTTTAGTTGCCTACTTTTAGGCAGTGCTAGACTATTTTTATTATTAATATATTTAATATTATGACTGATAACCTAATTACAAATTAAATCTTAAATAATACTTTATATTTTTGCAGCACATGCTGCTAAACTTGAAGAAACAAGGTAAGATGCATTCCAATATTTAAATTTCTCTTTGATCTTTGCCACCTGTACTCGAGCACATGTCTGCAGAAGGAGGTTATAAAATTAGGTAAATGTAAAGAGCGTTAACCTCTTAACTGTGGTTTTGCTGTGGGTTTTGTGTTTGTTTGCTTTACATAAAACCTACCGTTCAAAGCAAAGCTCCTGTGTTGCTGTCCCATAGAAGATTTTGCCAGACTTGCTTACTAGCAGGCAAAGAGGTTTCTGAAATCTGCCTACACTGGCTGTGTGACTGAAATACATAATCAAGGGAAGGCCAGAGACAGGGAAAATACATTTAAATAAATATTTGAAATGTGTTGATGATTTTATATTCTGTACTATACTTGCGTTTATTTTTATATATACAACTATTTATTTTCATGTATTTATACTAAATTATTCATGATCAACATTGAGAAGGATGCCTTCTGATTCGGTATTTCTTTACCTAGATTCTTCCTGCATGTGTAGGTTCATACTTGCTGTTGCAGTGTAAAATACTCATATGAATCTGATTCATACAGTTTTCATAACCTTCCTTAAGGAAAGAGAGGAAACCTGGCTAAAAAGAATTACCTGGTAGTGAAGGAACTAAGTCACTCAGTTCTGGTTTCTGTCCTTTACCCTAATAACTTTTGAACATTGCAGTAATCTGTGGCAACCAAATGATTTTTAAAAGGTAGATACTCATAGATGTTAAGCATCATGACTGTCAGGAGCTGGATAAGGAGTGTCAAACGAACATTTCAAAAGATCTGGCTTAATACAGCCATACGTTTCCCGTTTGTAGCGGCGGGGTTGATTCTTGCATAAGAGGGGGAGAAGTCTGGGATTTGTGGGGACACAGCTGCAGTCACCGTAGTGGAGGTCTCTCTGTGACCTTCTCTATTGTCTTTTCTTTGTATAAAATAGGTAAGTACCCTTCAAAACTGGGTGTCATTAAAGTGCTTAAAGATCCTCTGCAGGCAGAATGTGACTGTGATTAATTACAACTCTCGTCACACGATGTTGTCATGCCCTTCTCCGAGTTTCGTGCTGCTTAGGTCATTCTGAGAGTGGGAAGAGAAACTTCATATGCAGTTTCTCCTTCTGATAAGACAGCAGTCTTCTGATCTGCACCTAGGTGTGGCACTGTTATGTTAGTCTCCAGAGCAATCTATGCCATTTCTGAAACTCCACACTCAAGTGTTGCTAATTGAAATGCATCATGAAAGATGTATGTTGTTCCATTCCTTTGTGTTAACTCAACACAGGGGAATGTGCTACCCAGAAGGCATTCCTTAGTATTTCTCTTAAACATGAACTATTCTGTGGTAACCTCTGCATTCTGTCATTAGAGAAGGTGCAAAGTTGGGAAACAGGCAAGGAACAGCATGTTTGGTCTTGACATTGTGGTATTTAAGAAAATAATTCTAAAGAATCACTGAAGTAGATACAGAAATCTATTTGAATTGTCATCTTGCCCGGTTGGATAGCTATTGTCCAAACTGTAAATCAAAAGATTAATGGGTCATAGGAGATGGGAACCATTTTTTAAAAGATTGGAAGTCTGAAAAAAGAAGTTTGCTTTGCGTGAGATTTATAATGCATAATTATTGTGCAGGATGTTAATGCTGTTAAGTCTCAAAAATGTGTAATGTCCCTTACAGATTCAGAAATCATCAGGAACAGGGATATGGGTCTTATTTATTAAATATATTAAATATTTAATAATATAAAATTATTATTAATGCTGTGGTGAGGTGCTGTGCACATAATTTTGAATGACTGCTTTTATGACTGAAACACTAATGCAGTCCATTAGAGGTTGTATGCAGAAGAAACTCATGAATTTTTATGATAAACTTTGTGATGTGAAACTTCAGAAGAGTCCTAGTTATGGAACAAACACAGGATCTACAGCATGTAGGCAAGTCACATTTTGCTGGGTGTTTAATTAAAACTGTACTGGTTTTGCTTTAGAAGTGCCTCACCTTACTGCTGAATCAGGAAGACTTTCTAAATCAAACTGGCTTCGGAAAGGAAGAGGAAAATACAGATGAATTACAGCTAAACTACAGCTTGAACAAATAAAAAAATAATGTGATACCCTTAGTTACCTAAAGTAAGGCAGCTGACCTAAAACATAAGTTTTTAAGTTTTATTTTGGGAACAGTTAAGTACTTTGGAAAGATCTTTGTTAAGACTTTGTTTTTCCTTATGAAAATCCCTGCAGATCTGCCAGCCTGCAAAAATAGTTTGTTTATCTGATGCTGATTTAAATTCTGTTTATCTTTTAGTACTGCAAACAACGCTGTTATCAACCAAACTAATGGATCACAGGTAAGGACTCTCATTATTTTTAAAGGCAGTTTTGATGTATTTCAACAGATTGGAAGATTTCATTATTCATTCTTAAAATCCAATGAATGGTCAATTGAAAGTTACAAACAGTTAACTACTAAATTGCATGCCAAGAAATAACTGCTAATTTACAAGCAAGATAATTGGTTAATTTAGCTGGAGTGAGGAAGATACCCCACGCCCCAGTACTATAAAAACTATGCTGTTTGTAGATACAGATTTTCATAGGTATACCAAGTACCTTTCTGTGACAGTTGTTATTATCCGAAGCATATTAATTTTATATGGTATGTAACATTAAAAAAAAAAAGGGGGGGGGGGGGGGGGGGGGCGGGGAGGGCACAGTTCATCAGCCCCTGTGTTGATTCCTGGTTACAGTATTTTTTGAAAGAGGGGAATATACCTGCAACTTAAAGAATACATTGTTAGAAAAAATTCAGTGTTTTCTGAGTTTGAGAAGGAAATCGGACACCTGTCCCCTCAGCACTTGCACACAGAATACCTTGTTTCACTGGAAAGGGACATTAGTATAAAGTAACTCTCCTTCTGAGTATCAAAGAGCAGGCCTTGGAGTTTAGAAGGACTCTCTCGCTTTCTGGAGCATTTCAGATGCAGAGTGCGACAGAACGGATCACATATTGGTAGAAGCAAGATTATGGTTTGTTTTAACATTAAACTGCTCAATCTCTGCTGATTAGATAGATTGCTGCTCTGCTCAGCCTTTTGCCTTCTATGCAAAAGGAGTTGTTTTTTTCAGGAGCAGTTATGTTTCAAATGGTAGTCCAAAGGCCTGCAACCCAAAGGTGCCAATCGTTATTGCAAAGTTACCTACAGAAGGGAAGCGTTTAGTGCCTGATTTTAAAAAGGACACAGCAGGCCATAGCTTTTTACTGGAATATGTGAGCAGCCTTGGGTTTATTATGATCTCAGTACTGTGTGCAGTACTTGAAAAGACTGGGCATCTCAGTATCCCCTGCTGTGGAAGTAACGGAAGACAAGAGCTTTGCTTTAGCTTTGTGCTTAAGGAGAAGTGGTGGTATGTTTTGCTATGTGTAATGTGTCACCACTTCATTAATGTGTGTTTAATAACTTGTTTATATTCTGTGTCCAAAGAGCTGGAATGCAAAGCCAAACCTACCTGTCCTAACAGCGGTTCCTTCTGCCCCAGTCTTAGTGGAAATAGAAAACCTCCCAAGGAGCCCAGGAGCCAGCCAGCAAGACAAGAAGTGGTATGTTCTGCTTTGCTGGGAAATTAATTTTGCTTGCTTATGCATTATTTAAGTGGCTGCTTCTTTATCTGCACTTAAATAAGCTGCCATCTTCGTATCTTTAATGTAAGTTGACAGTCAAGTTAGTGATGATGCAGCTGATTTGCTGCTGTGAATGCAGTGTGGGGAGGTGAGGACAACAGGCTTAGCCACTGCCAACCAAAAGATTTCTTGAGTGGCTGAAGAAATTATTAAATCAGGAACAGCACTTCAAAGTCTCGGAGAGAGCTAGATCCTCCTCATTTGCCATAATACTCCTGTAACCCTTTGCTTGGTATCATGGGGCCCAAGGTCTTACCTTGATCCTTAACAAAATGCAGAACCTTGTAAATCAGTGTTCTTGTGAATCATCTTTTGAACATTTTGAAATGGGCAAGTTGATTTTTTTCATTATCATGGGTAGAATGGGAGCTTGAGGAAAATGATACAAGCTGAAGATAAGAGCTTTGATTTCATGTAATCAGAGTATTTGTCTTGCGGATGGAATGCATCTCAAAATGAGGATGATTTGTTTGAAGATAAATGTACATATCATTTATCTTTACTTAAAGTAATTCTATATTGCAAAGCTATTTCAAAACCAAACCTGACCTATATCAACCCAATACTTGTGCACACATCATGTTAACTTTTTCAGCTGCTTGTGCATTCAGAGGCAGCATGACTTATTCTAGAAGGGTAATTCTGGTTTCTGTGAGACTCTCCAGGAGCAGCAGTGGTGGAATGGAGCGACACAAACAAAAGTTCTTATTCTGAGCACTTTCAGCCCTCAAGAGAAAAGGTCCTTCTCCCATTGTCAGACATACAAACCTACTTTGCTTCAGTATCTCTTAAGAGTAGATGATACCTATTTCTAACTGCAATGACAAATGTATTTTAATTTTGTAAATTTTACTGATTAAAGACTTTTAATACTATGGATTTGGGATTATAAGGGGGATGGTAATTCTGCTTTATGTGTTGCATTTTACTGAAGTTTCAATCAGAACATATGATCAATGCTGTTTTTCTTTCTTTTGCCCTCAATTTGTCTAGTATCTGAAATCTGTGCTTGTCTATGGTGAGATCCTGGTGATCGCTCGATTCCTTCCATGGTGGTGGGTGAAAGGTGGTGGTTTCTTTATTCTTCAACATTCTCAATATGGTTTTATTTTTATTCTTTTGGTCTAATTGCAAGATGTGTGCTAAAAAGCGGTATTTCATTTGGTGGAAATGTTTGACTCTTGCTCAAAACAGCTCTTCTTGGGTTCTGACTTGTGCTAGTGTTCTTGCTAGTATTTGCAAGGCTTCTGTTGCTTATTGAAATCCTGCTGCTTTTGTTCAGAAGCAGAGGGGACTCTGTAGCCAATCTGTTTCAGTTTTGGTCTTGGTATGCCTGTTTTAGGATTAAGAACTTGAGCCTGTCTGTCTTAACGTTGTCAAGGAATCTAAGCTTACATGCCAGCTGCCGCAGTAGGTAGCCTTTCTATGGAAGAGTGGGAGTGAATATAAAATACACCTGCATGTAACCCAAAACAGTATGCCATAAAGAAAACAAGCTTCTTGGTGATTGATGCGTTTTAATTGAGCATGTAATGCTTATAGTGTTTATGTGTTATGTTTCTTAGAGACATATCGTTATTATTGAAGGCAGTTGTCTTCTGACAAAGAGGTTTTTAATGTGTTCACTGGAAGCAGTACTGCCTGTAATAAAGGGCAAGTCCAGCTGTAGGAAGAAGACAACACTTTGGAGCTGAGTCAGCAGTTGAGCTACATTCTGGTTTCCTAGATGGGAAGTGGGGTGAGGTTAATGTAGTTGCCAGAACATACATGTTTATTGCGGGGGCTGTGACTTGGCTATGGCACCTTCAAGTCTTGATGTCTCGATGCTGCTAACAAGATCTCTTTTCAGCTGCTACTGTCTTTAATTGGCCTGTTTCTGCATGAATTATCTTTGCTTTCTGTCAGAAAAATAGTCTTCTTTTAGAGAGAGTTTGCCAAGGACTGTCGAGAACACCGAAATATTTTGGACTGGGGATTTTGTAGACGGTTAGGTTGAAGGGGTTTAGAAGTAAGGTCCCGACCTCATGAGTTCCTGTACTCTGCTTGGCAGATGTCTGTATTGGCTACCTTGCAGCTTAGATCCCTTCCTAATGTCAATGTTTCCTTTAATTTGAAATGCTAATGCTGCAGCTGCCAACAACAATTGTGCCAGATTGTAGGAAGTGCTTTGCCAGATAGGAAGGATTTTAGTGTTTTTATTTTTTTTTTCTTTGCTCTATTCCTGTAAAATTGTCAGTACAAGAAAACTGTACTGGTCTGCGTGGTCTGAAAACAGTCTGGAATATTATCTGCAAAGCTGGGAAGCCTAAAACATAATCAGTGTCCTTCTAACTTTAGTCTTTCCTCAAGAAGCTGTTTCTGTGCTACAGTAGGACATGAGACAAAGTTTTAATGACTCTTTCCTTATTGTGGAATTAAATAGAGTATTTTTTTTTTTTGCTTGTTTGTTAGTGGATGTAGCTTTCACTTAACCACTTAAAGTAACAAACTGTTGAGGATTGGAGCCTTCAGTATTCACAGGTCACTACCTCAGCGTGTTTCACAAAAAAAAAACCCCTCTGAATTTACCCATGGGTGACCTTTATATAAATACTCTCTCTTTTCTAAAGGAGGACTATCCTTTCACATTAATCATTTACTGCTGCTGTGAATCCTGCATGCTTTTCTACTTCCCTGCCATAACACGTGTGATCTTCCAACTCTTGTGCGGGCTGCTTGGCTGTTCTGACAGGGGTGGGAGTGTCAAACCAGGCTTTCTGGACTGTGAGAAGGTGGAATTTGATCTGGGGGCTGTCCATGACCCTTCTAGATGAACAGCAACAATGTTTCCACTTTGTTTAGATTTGGGTCATTAAATAGAGAATTTTACATTAAACTGAAGGAATACATTTGTTTTAGGAATTTCCTTGCTTGAGTAGTTTGAGAGTGCTTTTTTCCAAGCACTTTTTTAATACCTGACCATACCTTGCATCAGTCTCTCCTAAAACATACCAGTGAAGGATCCTAGTACAACATGGACAACAGTTAGTCCATTTTCTAAAGCCTTTTAAAATTCTACTGTTTAAGTCAATTGCTTATCCCTGCTGCTTTGGAGATGCTTGTGCCTAAAGCCTTACAGTTTTCTAACTACGGGCTCCTGCGTAACAGTCTTTTCCAAAACATTGTTTAAAGTGATGCATGTTCTCCCCTGATACTCTTTGTAGCTTTTGGAGGACTTGATTCCAACTGGGCTATAGACTAGCCACAACTGTGCACGGCACTTCTGTGGTTTTGATTTTAGGAATTAAAAATTTAAAATTTACAAAGAATTATGCCTTCACATGCAAAATTAGAAAGCAAGGTCTTAATTTGTATTGTGACCTGTTTTAAAGTGACTCTTTTTCCAACCCAGTTTTTTATGTTAATCAAGAAAGTATAGCTACAGTCAGCTTCTTCAGTAGTATCTAGTCCCTTAGTCATCTAAATTGTGAATGATTTGTGTGTGCACCACTGTTTGCTCCTGTGCAGTAATGCTCGTTTTTCCGAGTTTCTGTTCTCCTCTCCTTTTTTTTAACCTACATTAGAATCTACATTTTCCAGCGACTTGGAAAACTGCAGTTGCTTACAGGTGCTTGTTTCAGGTGTACATTTAGAGCTGCCACTTAAACCCTTTCGGCTTCCTGCAGATAAAAGGCGCTGTACACTTGAGAGGTCTGTTCCTCCATCACACAATTTTCTCCCGTCTGTAAAACGCACGTGGTTCTTGCTCATTTTATGAAGTGCTTTGAAATACGAAGTGCTTTTCATTTGGGAAGCGTAGCCAGTGTATACATGAGATGCCATATCAGACTTCTGCAAAAATGTGCATGATACTGAGCAGAAAGGGGTTTATTTGACAGTGTCGCCGTGTACATGCATGCCTCTCCCCTTCAGTATTTACCTTCCAGCACCGCCCTTTCTCCTCGCCTTTTTGCATCAGTCTTGCCCTTACCCTTGCTTCGCTTTTCCACCCTCCTTCTCCTCCATGCCTGTTCACTAACTGTGCCCCCTCCCGCTCCCCAACGATCCAGGCCCCTTGACGCTGCCGACCGCTGTCAACGTGGTGGAAGCCCGTGGGCCCCGCCGAGGACCCGCGCCGCGGACGGACGCTGCACCGCTTCTGTCCATGAGCACAATGTGAAGAACGCGGGAGTGCGTAGCGGTGCTGGCACCTGCGCTGTCCCAGCCACCATGAGCAGCCTCTGAGACGTGGGCCTTTCTGGAGCTTGAGGCTGCTCCCTGGCACAGGCTGGAAAATTATGTTTTGAGCTGTCTCAGATAAGGACGACGGACCCAAAGCTGACTGTAGAAGGGGAAAAAAAGCTTTTATTACAAAGGTTCTGCGTATTGTACTGCTGGTATTTAGTTCGAGGAAAAATAACATGTAGACTGGAAGCCACCCATCGCTCTTATATTTAAAAAGAGTATATATATATTTCTTTTTAATTGTGGTAAGGTTTTTCTTGATGATTGAAAGATTTTTTTTTTTTTTAATTTTCTTTTTTTAAGCTGGATTTAACTTTGAGAGCCATGCAGGGAGTCACATTTGTAATAAAACTGCACATGCAACTAGTGGGTTATAACATGGTTTCAAAATTTCTAGAGAGATAAAGAATGTAACTGCCCCTCCTTTTGAGCCATGATTATTTAAAAGTATCCAAGATAGATGGTTGATCTGAAAACTAACTTTTTTTTAACAAGTCCTCTTCTGCAAAATATTGTTTGGAAATGGAGTACAATTATTTTAATTTTTTAATAATAAAATTATCAGAACTCCTGAAAAGGCAAAGAGTAATTTTTTTTTTGCTTTCTGGAAGATTTTCTTTCTTTGATGCTGCTGTGCTCCAGTTGAAATGAAACAGAAATATTTCCTGACAAACACCAGTCCTACCATATGATTCATGAGGTTAATTGTTAAGTCAGAGGTTAAGACTCTAGCTTCATGGCTCATTGGTGTTCTTGGGGGCCTTTAACAATGTGAAGAAGTATCTTTACCTTTGAACACACTGTGTTTTCACATGTTTTGGTAGTGAACTGCTTTTAATATGCAATATTCTTCTTCTATTAAAAAAAAAAAAAAAAGAGGAAAAGTTGTGGTAGAGTGCTTTTAAAATTCATTTTTATTTGGCTTTTAGGATAAAGAAGATGTTTGAATGATTTTTCAGATTGTTTGAATGAGTTTTAAATTGCCACAGAGCCCAGAAATACAAAAACATTGTTTTCAGATATCCAGTCCCAAAGAACCAAGAAAGTAAGTCTCAGCCAGGACAAAACTTAACATTGCCTGAGATATTTTGGCCTTCTCACCCCTGCATCTGACGGGGAAAGAGATTGCTAAGGAATAAGAGACTACTTTACAGCTTTAGTGAAGAAAACAAACAAACAAAAAAATGCAAGCTACGTATTAAATATCTGTAGGATCTGCAGAGGTGATTAGGGCAATCTGATGTGCTATTTTTAGTTTCAGATTTTGCAGGGTGGATGTTGTAAACCTCTGGAGTGAAGCAAAGCTATTTGTTTCCTCAGTATTTATAAAGTTGCGTAAGAATACGCAAATGAAAATAGGTATTTTATCTTGAAAATACTATATAATTTCTGTGTAGATGAGGGAAAAGAAACCACTGATCTCAGTGGAGGAATTTGGGATAGTTTTGTATTTAAAATGCAAGGACTGTGTTGCAATAACAAGTCACAGGTTTTTTGCAGAGTTTTAAGTTCAGATGTGCTTATGTAGTGGCAAGTGGAATCTCCTGTGTTCCGGTTTGTGCCCGTTGCCTCTTGTCCTGCCTCTGGCCTCCCTTGAGAAGAGTCTGGCTGTTGCCTTTACTCCTCCCATCAGGTTTTTCGAAGAACCTCCTGAGCTTTTCCCTCTCCAGGCTGAACAGTCCCTGTTCTCTCGGCCTCTCCCCCCGTGTCAGACGCTCCAGGCCCTTTATCTCGTTCCTGGCCCCGTGCTGCGCATCCTCCGCTCTGTCCACGTCTGCCCCGTCGCGGGGCCGGGCACCGCGCTCCAGGGCTGGGTGTCCCAGCTGCCGGCAGCGTGCTCTCAAGGGCTGCCCTGGGGATTAACTGCAAGTTTGGTAATTAAAGCTGTGGCTAAATTTTTCATAGATTTTTTTTTTTTTTTTTTTTTTTGCATGACACCAGAGCTAGTTCAGAATCAGGATAAGGGAAGCAACCGTGATTGTCTGAGATCTGTCTACTTGTAGAATTGATTTATTTTAGTATGGTGTATGTTTGTTGCATGCTTTTGCCAAGTGGCTTTGAATCTGGCATACATCCTGAGGGTCAGTTTTGCTCTGTGCTGGGCTTACTTTAGTGTGACTTCATGAACACAGGGAGAGGTATTATCCTGGTTTCCACTGGGGTGACAGCTCTCAGTAGCAGACAGGAATTGTACCACACTAGTACCAGTGACACGCAGCTGCACTTGTAGAGGAACCGGTCCTGTGCTCCAGGAGTAGCACTGAGGAAACACATGGATGTCTTTCTAAACTATATGGTGGTGACAGATCTCCGCTTAATATCCAGAAAGGTTCTGCAGCAGCTGGCACCTTTTCCTAAGGGTGTTTTCTTTCCTTTCCTGTAGCTGTTGACTTGCATGTATTATGCTATGTAATTTGGAATTACCTTCAAACAAATGGGAGACAGCGGAAGTCTTGGAATGTGGGACTCAGTCTGCTTGATGAGAAACTGAATGTGTGGGAACAATCTCCATTTGTAGGATCATACATGCCCAGGATTTTTTCTTTTGCTTTCCTTGTTTTAAAAGGAAAAATAAGTTATTTTTTTTCTGAATATTTTGCATTTTTGTTTAGGAAAAAAAAATCTGAAAAGGCGACAGGCTTAAATTTGCTATTCTTCTTACTTTCAGGTACAATCTGGAATGACTCAAAATTAAGGAAATGAACAAAATTTCATATTATTGTACTACATCGCAGAGTCAGTGTGAGGAACTATTGTGTTACTACCAGCTTAAAAAAATAAATTAGCTTGCATGGTGCTCCATGCTGTATTAAATTAGATTACTTGCAAAAGAATTATCTCTTTTGCTGCAGACTTGGGTAGTTACTGTATTTTGCAGATTGTATTTCACAAACTAGAATGAAATATTGTTTTGCTTTTCCACTAGGAAATTTAAAAAAAAAAATCATACCCTTTGTAACTGACAGCTTTCTCAGTCATGTTATGCATTGTATGCTGTGTGGTACACACTAATATCAATATATCAGGCAAAAAGAAGAAATAATGCAGTAGCGAACTCCCTTAACTGTGGGAGTTTCTAGAACATGTAACAGCTTCTCTGTGATTTATTAGTGGGTTGACAAGCTTTGCATGCACTAAAATCCTTTGATTATTCCTGTATTCACAATTATTTGTACAGCTTGAACTCCTGGTATCATTTATCAGCTTTTCCTGAGAACATTTTTTAAAATACGCTGATAGAAGTTGATGCTGAAGACATAAAGCCTGGCACGCACTACTCTGCAAAGTTCAGATATCCCTTTGTATGTAGGTACATACAGTAACATGGAAATCTAGTGCCCATTTCATTCTTGAGTACTGCACACTGGCTGTCGTAGAAGCCCTACGTTTCCTGGGAAGTCTTGTATTACTTCCCTTATGATTGGTGTGACAGTTCCTCAGTGTTTTGTTAGAGAAGTCAGAAATTCTGTGCGGTGATTAGAACAGTGTCTTTTGCTTTGTACTTCTGTAGTCTGGCTGTTTATGAAGCCTGCACGGTGGACTTACTGCTGAGGCTCTGAAAAGGATGAAGAATCTGGCCTTGAACAATTTAATGCTCTTTGGGGAACTCCTCTTTCGTGCCTGCAAATTCCGGTGGTTGAGGATCTCTAGTATGACTTTCCTGTTGTGACTGCCTGTCTCAGGGTGGCTGAGCAGGTGTTTCAGTGGTTTCAGTGTTTCAGTGAAGGTAAAATGGGGTCAATTCCTACTCGAATTTTGGCTTAGAAGGCTTCTCTTGAGTCTGCCTAAAATGTATTTCGTTTCCCTGAGGCCCCGTTGTGCTGCAGGGGTGAAGCTGCAGGGACTCACCGCAGTTGTCCTTGCTTCCTCAGCCAGTCCTCCATCCCAGGGGACCGATGTCAATAAGTTTTTCTACAAACTTTCATCACCTCAATATAAGCAGTACGCTGCTTCTGGAGCAACACTAGACACTGAGTGTGCCATTTGGATATGCCACCAGATTTCAAGACTGCCCTTATCTCTAGGGGGCAGGTTTTTAAATCAACTCTTTTGTCTAGTAAACGTTACTGCAGTTGTCACAGTGGCAAGAAAAGCCTAGTGTAATTATCCTAGCAATTTTCTAATGAAGGTTAAATTTAATTTTTCACTCATTTTCTCTCTACTGTGCTGCAATGCTAAGAAAAGCATTAGAAGATTCAGTACGAAGCAGTGTTACCGGTGCTCTACATCTCTTATGTGGAGTTTGTAGGAGCTTATACCTAGTTCCTTCAACATGTCATGACATCAGCATCTCTCTGTGCTGCAGGCGAAATCTGAACTTGCTGTAGTGGTTGTCATATTAAACATTTGGGAGGCTTTTTACAGAAAACTGTCAGAAAATAGGAAGAAAAGTGTTGGCTTCATTTGAAGAAGCCAGCTCTCATATCAGGCATCCTCGGATAGTAACGTATGGGATTCAGTCTCACTTTCTTTGTTGCCTTAATTGGAATAGCATCTATTCCTGCCTATTACTTCTAATAATTGAAATTCTCCGTATCCATCATTCCCCCTTTGCAAGCCTGCCTGCTGATTGCCATTTCCTATCAGTCATTTCCTGTTGCCATTTCCTGTTCCACAGAGAGGCTGTACGGTAGACTGAAAAGTTTCCAGTTACCTGCTTTGCTAGTAGCCTCATATTCCACTTTAAGAGAATCAAACAAGTGACCTCAGTTTGCCTCAGGGCAGTTAATTATGTTAAGGTGATCATACATTATTAGCACTAAAACAAGTGATCTGTTTCAGAGTTGTATATTTAATATTGGGAGGATCCTTTTGAGTGCATGAGCTGGTGGAAGGAGTTTTTTCCCGGAGCCTCTAGTGGCAACACGGGACTGCTTCCAAATTGCAGGAGGGGGCTGGAGGGAGGCAAGGGGCATTAACCCAGGAGCAGTAAGCAAGAAGCTGGTCTAAACCGTCAAGCAGGAAGCATCTCTGTCCGTGCATAAGGGTAAGTTCTGTTGTGGTGGGTACTTGCTTGGTATCATTGTTCTCGTATTTGGGACACGACTTTCAAAAGTGATTGGTTTGGTTTGGTTTGGTTTTTTTACCCTTCTTAAACCAGTATTGCAGCCAAACTGTATTGGAGTGCGATTGTTGATTGAAATGGGTGACAATCAAACTGTAGTTGTGTGCACAGGTTGTCTGATTAACCATCGTGTTCTGCAGAAGTTGTGTCCACATTTGTTACAGTTGGTTGGTAGGATAGCTTTAGCTGTTCCTGAACTTGGAAGAGATGGATGAGATTCCTGACTGTTTGCACAACATAAGCATCATAATACAACTTTTGTTTGTTACTGTCTTTCTATTTTCTTTGTAAATACAGATGGTAGGACAAAATAAAATGGAGATGTTTCCATTAGAAAGTGAAAGAGGTGAAAAAAGTAATCCTATGGAGTACGGAGTGCATGCTGTGGTTCACTTAAAATATTGTGACTGCTAAGGTTTCATTCGTGTTTCTGCCCAGGTTAATAAAGCTGAAACCAGCAGTAAGTGTTACTAAACATACCATAGTGTCAATGAAGACCCTTCTGCCCTCTGTTCTGCTTGCAAATGTTGGGTGCTGTACAAATGGCTTTTTGTAACAGTGTCAACTTCCCTCCTCGCCCCAGCTTTTCTTCTTCTTGTGCAAAAATCCTAAAGCACACTTTGGGATCGTTAAAAAAACTTCAGATGTTTGTTCCAAAAAGTGTATTTAATAGATTAAAAACTTCCTTCCTTCTCTTCACTTTTTCCACTGCTCTGTGATGAAGCAGCAGGCAATGTGGACCTGTTCTGTTATGAAGTCACTCCTACGGACATGGAATGTTCCTTTATTTTTTTTTCCCCAAAATCAATGAAAGCTAATGTCTGTAATGTCTGTTAGTTACCTGAAACAGTTTTTACAGAATGCGTCTGGTTACCAGAAGACAGCTTGAAAAAATAGATTGCACGTGTTAAAGCTTTTTCTTGTTACAGGAAGAGTGGTAACATGATTCTGTGTATCTGTGCCCATCTTTCTGCCTTTGCAGCATACCTCTTGTTGATTTGCTAGACAGCATGGAGTTGCCAGAAACTTGTGTTGATGATGCCATGGGCCGTCAAGTTGTTGCCTTGGCAACAGGAGATTCAGAAGAGGCTGTTAGTTGCCCTCGTCCCGGCACAAAGGAAGCTGTTGCTGAAAAAGCAAGCTCTGATCGTAAGCAAGCTTACAGATTTTTTCCCAGTTGTCATGATGGGGGTGGGTCAGAGTTAACTGATCAGGTTGTTATGAGGTTGTTTCCTTACAAAAACCCAGAAGTGTTATAGAAAGCTCCCTTAGATTATATGCATAAGGACAGTTTTACTCACCACTGGAACAACGAAGTCAGCTCTCCCAGTTTCAGCTGGAAGCAGCTTATTTCCAAGGATATTATTTCCAACAGGGGTTACAAGGGAAAAGTCACAGTTCTCCACGGGACCTGACTTTAGCACAAATGAAGTGCAACCATCTGAGCAATTAACTCTTGCTGCTTGCTCATTCACTGTGAGGATGGCTGGGTAAATGAACTTGCAGGAGTGCGGAGCGTTGTGATTACATATGTACAGTCTGTAGGCTTGAAAGCTGGACTGAAGGGTGAGCAGGAAGCTTTTCCCATCCCTGTGCTTTTTTCCACAACTTCAAAACTGTATAATTAGTGTTCAGGGAGATTGCAAGTTACAAGTCAAATAACTCCACGGTGACATTAGAAAGATGAAATCTTTTCTGTCTTTTTTCAGCTTTTGAAGACCCGTTCCTAAAACTGAAACAGCTGGAGACAGAGTGCAGCAGCCCCGTGCCAGCTGAGGGTCCCAATGTAAACATAAACGTGCAGGTACTTGGGCTTCATTCCTTCTGGCAGAGTTGCTGAGTTTTGTTCAGAACATCCTGAAAAGTCTTCCGCTTGGGCTGTTTGTAAGATTTTTAAGAACAGAAGTGAGTCGTGGGGAAATACAAATGCTTTGTTATATATAAACCTGTGTGTTATGGAGCAGTGATATAAAGATGAGGGCAGAGCTGCATGTGCACGTATAAAGACTGCAACCTGTTGAAATTTTTTGAAATCAATGGGAATAACAGTCATAAATGCTTGAAAAGTTGCTCAGTTGTCTTTATCAGTAGGTTACTAACTGTGTGGTGGTGTATAGTTCACCATCTTTTTTGAAGGAGTGAGCTGCTTTCCTGGTGTTTTTCAGTTGCCTTTGGTAACTGTTCCAGAACGTTGTTTTGATGTTTTGTGTCAAATTTGCTGGTGATCCATCTCTCCTGTTAGGTAATGTGTTTTTACCTGCTCTCTGAAGTAGGTGTTAGTGCTCTGTGTGTTTACAGGGAGAGTGGTTTGATTTAGCGCTCTCATAAATCATTTTGAGCAAGTCAGGCTGCATTTCCACAGGCAGCTGAGCCAAAGTACAAGCTTCAGTGCCTGAACAGGGCAAGGGCCCTCTTCTCCCTCAGTCGTCTTTGTTGTTCCTTCCCTGGATTGCCTCTTCTCTGCCACCTCCAGGAATCATGGCATGTTTGGGTGAACCAATGTAACCTACAAAAATAGCAAACAAAGAATTTTGTCTTTTTTGTTTAAGGTGTTGGGTTTGGGGGGGGTTTGGTTTGGTTTTTAAGTTGTGAAATAAGTTCATAGAAGGGGTCAAAGACATGCCAGATCCGTAGTGAAAATAAGCAGTGTTGCTAGAAGGGATGGAGAGGACAGGATCCTCCCTTACAACAGCAGTGACCTTTCGTAGATTCACCGGTTATCAGACAGCTGCACCCATGCAGAATATTATTCTTATTTTTCAGTGAGGTTTAAAAAATTCGGAATTTAGATTTTCCTTACTCTGCTTCCCCCGGTGTTGAAGCTTAAGGTGCTTTATTGCATTTTGAGCAAGCAGAGAGAGTAAAACACCTGGCAGTGTTATCTCTGTTTGTACTACCCTCCCTAGCAGGGAGGCCTGAGGATTTATATAACTTTCACTGAAGCAGCTATGATTTTTATTGCTCCCTCAATAGTAAAACGAGCCAGGTGCCAAAAGAGGTGTTTGGTGTTTGGATTAAGCCCCTTCCTGAGCATTTGTTCCCCTGTGTGAGAGAAGGCTGCTGCTTTAGTATGCTTGGTGCCGCGGCTGTTGGGCTCGCGTCCCCTTTAAGGGCTGTAGTCGGGGATGCCTTGTGCACCTCTGCTCCATGAGGGCATTACAAAGATTACCAAGTCTCTAAGGAGATTAGTCAGTAGCCTGTAGGTCCTGTTGTGCCAAAACACTGCCTCCACATAAACTAAAGCAAATGAACGCAGTTTACTTCAGAATGGTTTTGCCTGTTGAGCTCCATTTTAGTTCAGACAGAGAGGGGATTTGTTGAATGGAGCAAAAGTGTCTTAGTGGTTTTTAAATTGTGGCTGATGTTCAGTAAACAAGATAAGATTCTTGTAATGAGTTAATGTAACAAACAGCTGCCAGTACAGTCCAGTTACAGTTATCCAGCTGCTGTCATAGGAGGTGCTGAGTAACTTCGAATGTTAGAGGTTACAGACCCTGGGGTGATAGCAACCTGATTAGACAGCAAGAACATTTGTGTAACTGAGAAATAGGTGATGTATGGATCAACAGTATGCCAATATGATTCTTTCCTTGGGTAAAAGAGCCTTCAGCTTTCAAGAAGGAAGTGCAAATTATATTATGAAAATGTAAGAGTAGGTCCATCAGTGGTTTTCCTCGGGTAGAAAAGATTGAATAAAGCTTTTCAGCCTATGCTTACCAAGAGGTCACTTGAGAGTGTTTGTTTAAAAGGGTAGACAAAGATTAGAGACTGTCTCTGTGTACTTTAAATTCTGTATGCTTCAAATTGCAAAGACGTGTAGGTTACAGGAGCACCAAATGAGCACACCCAGTTGTGATTCGGCATAAAGGTTGGTGGTTTGGAAATGAGTCCTGAAAACAGTGACCTAAGAATAACTATTAAAACCACTTTGTTTCCTGCTTTTGAAGGCTGCTGTAGAAAAAATACAGATTTCCACTCACGGTGTTTGTTACAAAATGTACTTATTGGCTCTCCTCCTGCACTTCTGTTCTTAATCTGTTTGTAAAAGGGGTGTTTATGGCATCATCATCTGACTGAAGACTGCAATATTGCAATATATCCACTAAAACCTTGTAAGGAGCTTAGATCCTGGAGCTTACTGTTACTTATGAACACAGTGTTACCGTGTTCTTTCTGGAAGGGTGTGATTACAATTTCAGCATGTCTCATCTGCCTTAAGTTTTACCAGTGCATAAGCTTCTACCTGTGTAGAAATGGTTACAGCACATAAAAGGTTTGCTAAAATGCATCGGGGGAAAGCATTAGCTTTCTGCTTATGAAGGTAGAGCTGCATCATGAACTTGGTAAGTGACACTGTCAAATGCCAATGAACTGCTCGCTTCAGCTTTGTTAATTAAAAATCTGCAACTGTTTTCCATCAGGGGTCAGAGGTGGCCTGACAATCATCTTCATGTAATTCTGTACTTGCAATCGATCAATCTTGATTGATTTCTTTGATAGGGAAATATTTACCTAGCTATCCGTGTTCTTTTAGAGAAAAAGAGAAATCTTTCTAGAATGAGAACTGGGAAGGGGGAATGAATGGCTTCATTCTTCACTGCTGCTCCCTGCCAAGATCCATTGGAATGGAAGAATGAGACTTTGTCCTTTCCCAGCTTTCACTAGCGCAGTGACCAAATCTGACAAAAGAGAGCAAATAGCTCTTAAATACACCAACACTCGGCTTTCATCAGCTTCTGAAGTGAAATGAACAATAAAAAGTTCACCCTCTTTGCCCATGTTCGCAGTCTGCTCCAGAGTCAGAAATGCAAGGATGTGAGGGTTTTCTTTTTCTGAATTTGTTGTGATCTGTAAACACATGGAAGTTGCTTCAAAATGTGCCTGTATGAGACTCCGTCTCCCTGCACAAAGTGATTCTCAGTGACACCGGGAACACTGCTGAAAAGCACAAAGGATTTGGATCGCACAGCCTGCTGCTGCCTTTAGTCTTTCCTTCCCTTTTTACATCGCTGCCTAGCTCTGTATTTTGATTGAAGAATAGAGTACAAATATAGTCTGTCTAATACAAGGAAACAATAAAAATTGGTAACGAGCTAGAATATTGACAGACCCCAGCAGCTTTATTGTTTTATGTGAACAGCTGAAATGTCTTGTAAATTAGACATCTTGAGGCATTAGCAGGTGCCAGATGCTTTCCCCTCTAGCTACATGCTCTTTCTATTAAAAAAGCCAGTAAAACACCAATGCTTTTTTCAAGCACAAAATAGAAAGGACTGAGAAAAATGTAGCTTTAATATTGATGTAAATATTTCCTTGGTGATACAAAACTTATACTTGATTACATTAAGATATTTCTTAATAATACTAAACTTTTCAGAAGTTGAGAATCTAACTGCTTATAGACTAGAATGACCTAATTAAACTGGTGGTTCAGGTGGAGGAAGCTGAGAGGAAATTAAACCACAAAATGGTGCTTAAAGCACCAGTGTACTGATGTGCTCAATTAAAGTAATAAAATTACTCTATCACTGGTACTGGAATAATGCATTGGAAATTCTGTACAGGGACTGTTACTTTACAGCAGCTGGTTCATTGAGGTCCAGTGTAAGGATTTAAGGATTATCACAGTTGGGTACTGCAACTGTAATAATAATAATAATCATAATAATCATAATAATCATAATAATAATTCATTTTTAATTATTCCAGACCTTTGGCAATTCCAGAGGCTTCTATAAAATAAAAACACTTAAACGTTTAATAATTGATTGTTTTGTTAGTCTTCATGAATTATGTGAATGTACCTCTCTTAATATCTGCTAGGAATAGTCATTAGCAACACTGGTTGTTGGTCCTCAGGCCTTCAGATGTTGACAGTGACCCTTGAGCATCTTGCAAAGTTCACTGCTGACTGGGGTCACAATTTTAAAACAGGTTCTCCTTTAGGTAGTCTTGTGAGTTCCTGTTTGGATACCTCGAAAAGTGACTGAGAGGCAGACAAGAAAAGGAACTGGTTTTCCCCTCCCTAAAGACCAAATACGCAGAAGTTCTCACAAGCGTTTCCAGTGACCCAAACAAGCCAAAAGTGGATGGGGAGCTGCGTGGGGGCCAGCTATTGCCCTCTTTTCCCTTCTCTGCCCTGCCCTCCCTGTGCGATGGGCATCGTTCCTTCTGGACATGCTGCAGTTGGCGCAGCAGGACTGTGCCCACTCGCCCGGGGTGCTGCAGGAACGTGGCACTTGCCCCCGGGGAAGAGCCGGCCTTAGCCAGCGAGCACAGCCTGTGGCGAGGAGAGCGGCACTCTGCCTCCCTCTGCTGAGTCATGCCCCGAGAGGAAAGGTCATAAGGGTTAGCTTCCACTCAGTTAATTAACTTATGTCGCTAATCGAATAGAAATTAGTAGACTGAATGCTTAATTAAAATTTTATAATTAAGAAATGCAATTCACATCATGAAATACACTGTAGTGAAAGGTATCTCATTTTTAATTGTCTTCATTATGTATCTAGCTGCCGGTTTGCTCTGGTATAATCAGTGATGGAAGAGGTAGCTAATAGCACATTAAACTGTTGTTCTAATTTATAAGTGGATTTTAAGGTAAAAATCTTCCCAGCTTGCATTTGAGAGTAAATTATCAACTTACAGTTAGACAATACTGATGATATAACATGATGGCTGCTATATCGATCTCCTGTCAGTAAACTAGGCTGCAAATGTAGGGTCCACTTCAGTTCTTGCATGCTGGATTTTTAGCATAGCACTTTGCATTTCCACTTTTAAGCATTGTGCTTTTTTTTTTACTTCATTTTGCTGTGACTTTACAACTGAGTTCCAAAATAAAGGAAAAAACTGCTTTTTCATTTCAGTATAAATCTGCTGACTTGACTTTCACTCAGAGCCTTGTTATTTAGAGATGTTGAGAAACTTCAGCCCAGACTTTTAAATGTGGGAACTGCTTCTAATAAAGATTTTTTTTTTTTATGTCTAGGATGAAGGGGTAAAGTTGACAGATAAATGTCTTAACAGTGTAGTTGAGAGCCCAGTCACAGCAGCAACATGGCTTCCAGCAGATGTCAAAAGCAATATCCTGAAGGCACAGGCAGAAGCAGGGCACAAGGTAAGTACTCAACTGATAAAGGACTGTGATGCTCTCAGATGTTTAATTTCCCTTCAATTATCTGGTATTGGAGAAGGTGCCTTGCAAATAAGGGTGCTCCAAGAGCCACAGTCCAAGGTCGAGTAAGAGGGCCTTTCTCCACAATCGTAGTGGTCCAACACTGGAACTGTTGCCCAAGGAGGAATCTCCATCCTTGATGATACTTAACATGTAACTGGGCAAGGCCCTGAACAAGCCCTGTTTGAGAGGTTATTGAGCCAGATAATCTACAAAGGTTGTCATCTAACCAATAAATGATTCTGTGATTCTGTGACTAAAACTATGCTTCTATCTTGTTCTAGTAAATTATGTAGCAAATAACGATATTTTATTTGGCTACATTTGTGAATTATCTTTATTTCTGCACTAAAGTTTTCACATATAATTGATGTTTTGAGTCCCTGGGCAGTAGATGAACAGCACGCTTTCATGCTGGGAGGGAGGTGCTTGCCTCTTCTGTGAATTTCAGAACAGACACAAGATGGAAACAGGTATCAGAAATGTATATCTTCATTCCTTTTTTTCCTCTCAGGTCGTAAGAGAAGACAGCCTGACAGGTGTCAAGAATTCCAACGTTCATGATGCTGCTGCCAGGTACTGAATAGATTTGGAAGAAAGGTGTGACTGAGTTACCCAAGAACGACACAACCTGCCGTTCAGTGTGGTCTTTCAGTGGCTCAGTGAGCATTGCGTTTCACGTTGCATAGGGTAGCTTAACCTGGTGAGTGTGAAATGAAAACCAGCAAGAAGTATAGTTGCTAAGTTTTATTATATACAAGGTAATCCAGATACTCATTATTCTTCCATACCTTCATTTGATAAACACTGTTCCAACAGCAGCTTCAATCACTGTAGTTATTTCTGACCCATGAGCAACCTCAGCGTCGGGGGGGGGGATAGGTCTGTTCACAGTAGCTGTTTTCTAGTGGAGAAAATAAAATGTGTACAAAAACCTGACGCTGACAGTTGATTTCTTGAGAATTACTAAATCTCAAACGATTGCTAGTTCCAGTGGGATTTCAGGCATTGAAAAAGTTAAAGGGTTAAGACATGTAATTTCCTGACCAATTGTAAAGATGAGGATGTGTCAGACCTCAAAGAGCACATGGGGATAGTGAATTAAATTTACATCTAGCGATCTCAAAAATATGCTGTAACAAGTGATTCGTGAAGGGCTTTCCGTGGAAGGTTATTTGGGTTTTGTTGTTTTGTGCCAGGAACATTCTCCCGTCGGGCAAAACACAGAGCGCTCCTGCAGCAACCAGTCCAGTATTTCAAGACCCAAGAGAGCTGCTGAAAGCAATCCCTGCCTCAAACGCTTTTGTTCCGTAAGTGATTCCAGAGGAACGTGTTTCTAGGGTAAGGGAACCACGTGGAGATTATCATGAGCAGGTCTGAAAAGATGAGGAACAGTTGCCGAGTATTTAGGCTACATCTAACTAAGCAGGTTTAGGGGTGAGCCTTTAATTACTGTTGCAACAGTTAATCAGTGTAGGCCAGGCCTGGGGGCGAGTATCCTAGCAAGCAGTAAGAGAATCTCCCTCATCTGAAGGGACTGAAATACCTGACACCCTGCTGCCCTTGGCTCTAAGGAGCAAGATAAGAGAACGGCAGGGAAGGCTTCAGGCAAATTAAAAACAAGGGCTGAAGAAGCTCCTTTGAGATAGAAGACACCGATACTGCTGGGTATATACACAGCTGTAGCTGGAAATACGAAAGAGAACGCTAATCTGGGGAGGTAGTTGGGAGGCATTTACTTCAACATGCTCACAAACATCAGTCTTTTGTCTGCCTCACATGGAACTGGTGTTAAGTTTTTGGGTTGAACGACCAGGGAAGCAGAGCTCATCCAGGCAGTGTGCTGATGAGAATGTTTTCTCCTTTCAGTAGTGTGTTAAATGAGGACAAGGCTGCCTCTAACCATGAGGACTTGCTGATTCCAGCTAATCTGGCTCCAGCTGAGGAAGCTGCTGTTTCAAAGGTATCGTCACCTCCCAGCCCGGAAGGTTTCTGTGTCACGTTCTGAGCTACTGATGCCTCCAGGCAGGCACAGCAGACCTTGCTGCATACCTGTCATAACTCAGTGAATACCAGTCACCAGGAGTGCTTTCTGAAGCAGACGGGGACACTACGGATCTCTCCAAAGGCCATTTCTGAGTGTCCTTTCAGGTTCTTTGCCTGACATTTTTCTAAACTAATCGTTTTTCTCAGGCTGGCTGGTGGGGAGCTCCTTATATCCTAGTGATTTGATGCTCCAAGAAGGAGACTGCAGGAAAGAAACTCTAACATAGGCAATTCCTATCAAAAGAACCACAGAGGGAGAAGTTTAAATTGACCTGTTTAATTGTTGTATTCTAGTCACCTTGAGGATGAGGTAATTTTTAACTGGACTTGATAAAGTCCACATAGTAATTCAGGGGTCAGCTTTCCTTTGTCCTTCTCCAAAATAAAAGTCCAACACTGGACTCTGCTGTTAGTTCAGCAGACAGGGGTTATTCTGGATCACTAAAGCACCATGCCCTTCAGCTGCTGTCCCTCTAAACCAGTATTGTGTAGTGGATCCCACTGAATAATTACCAGTTTCATCTTCTGAGTTCAAATACTTAGCTCACAGACCTCGCTGACCTTCTTGTTGAACGGCACAGTACCCCATCTTCACACAGGAGAATGGGACAGTTTCACAGCTTATTTGGCAATGACATTGTTTCCAGTCCATGGATGAGAATGAAAGAAGGCTGCTGAAATGAAAGTGAAACGAAAAGGCTATTGGAAAAGATCATATGGAAAGATTTGAGAAAACAGACCTGATAAGCAGTGGTGTTCATTAAGGACACTGGGCTATAACTTGGGAAGTCACCTGAGTATTCAGCAGACCTATCTGGTTACTACTGGGAATTCAATTCAGAACTGATTTATTCCATAGAGCACTCCAGATGACCAGGACGTTTCCTTAACATCATTGACAGAGAATCTAATTGACTTTACAGAAGCCACACCTCGGGTAAATGTATTTCAAAACTAAACTTTTTCCTTCACGTGTACAGTGGTTTTTACTCCTGAACTCTCCTCTGGCTTTAGTACCTGTCCACCAGGCCTGGGTCTGCTGCAGCAGAGGGAAGTGGTGATTGACCTGGCTCCCTGCGTACACACCTCCCTACTTGAGGGGTGGCTGGAGTAGGCTTCTAGACCCTACCTCTTTGTAGTGGAAGTGAAGGAACTTGAAGCGTTAACTTGTATCTGTGCCTGTAGTCTTACTTTAGTGTACCTGCAAGTGCCAGCCTGCTTCTCAGCCTTTTGGGTATAGCTAATATTGTAGAACTTTTATGTAAATATGTATATACACACACAGACATATATATGTGTATGTATGTATGTGTGTATATATATATATAAAATAAATACTTGAAAAATAAACCTTTCATAAAAATCAACCCTTTCATATAGATAAAGAAATCCTTTATAATCAGTGCTGGCAAAAAAGGAGTTACATTGCGTGCACCAAAAAAAGGGGGAAGGAGTGGAACCTTTAAACTGTTCACCGCAGTGTGCTCTCAGTTACCTTTGTCCACAAAGCAGACAAAAATAACGGGTTCGGTTGTGTTTTGGAAGGGAGAGCCCGTGAGCGAGCAGGGGGCTGCAGTCACCTTTTGGTGTGAAGTCACACCACCTGTGGCTAGGCACTAGCGTGGTTCAAAGACGAGCGATGGACAAATAGCGGAGATAGTCTGGGGGGGCAGTGTTGTTTCGAGAAGGTTCTCGGCTACTTCCAACCTCTTCTAATGAGCACTTTTTGTTTTCTGTAGGTGTCTTCCCAGCCCACGATAACCCCGAGGTGGATAGTGCCAGTGAGTTATTTGACCATTCCTTAACATCAACAAAAAAGAAAAAAGAAAGCTTTTGTCATGTTTAAGAAACAGGAGCTCAAGTAAAATAGTAAAATACAATAATTTGTAATAATTTGGAAGTCCATAAAATAACATACCAGACCGAAAATAAAGCAAACTAATTCAGCTGGAGTAAATCAAACAACATACATATCCTGTTAATATTTCAATTTCATTTTTGCTGCATTACATTGCGGGTAAATGCCATAAAGTTTCTTTAGGAACTTGCATTTAGTGAAGCCCATCCTGGAACTTGACTGGTCCTAGTTTTTACTGATAGGAAAAAAAAAAAAATATTGAAAAATTAGCTTGTGTTGTCCAGGCAGGTTTTTATTTCAGTTTCCTGTTTCATTCTCCCCAATTCAGACTGGACTGATCTCCAATGGCCCTCTGGGTGATGATCTTGCCTTAGCAATGAAGGCAGTGAAAGGCAGCACAGAGACTCTGTTGTCATCAGCTGGATTGCCACCATCCCAGCAGACATCCGAAGTCCTGGCAAGGTAAGGTCTCCTCAGCACTCACTTCAGAGGTCTGGATGGGGTGGAAAAGGAAGTATGTGCTCTTGGTACTTCCACTTAAATAGTCACAGAGGTCATTTAGACACAATACCTTGTTTTGCTCTGTTTATAAACTATAGTTCTGCCTCACTTTCTAGCATTTGAAATCTTATAAATAAATCAGCTGATGTGTGTATATTTTTATATAACATGGTTTGAAGGATAAGAAAACCTTTTTTTTAAATTCAAGGAACAAAGGATACACGTTTAGCTGGAGTTGGAAGTAAACGTGTCCTTGTAAGTGCTATAAAGTTGATTCATTCTTTTTAATTATCATTTCACTTCCATTGCTTTCCTTGTCTGCTAACGTGTTTTAGTACTGGACTAAAATTATGGTACAGAAGAATTTTCCGAGAAATCTCTCTACGGTGTTTCTGTACCTGCCAGAGGAAGGGGGTGAGGGGAACTGTCCCCCAGTTATTTCCAAGCTGTAAGGAAGTCAGAGAACAGAAACTGTAGAAACTTTTCCCCTTGCTATTCCATTCTGCCGCCCTGGTGAGGCAGAACAGTGGCAGGTTTCAGTGAACCTGTTCCAGTGCAGATAGCAGTGATGCTCCTGCTGCACCGTGTGACATTGGTTCAGTTTGCTCTTCTGGGGGTTGTCTGCTGGTCTCATTAAATTGAGGGGAACAGCTATTAACGCTATTTGGAACAACACTCATCTTTACCCTTTTGGATCCATCATGGCAGATCTTTTTGGAGGAGTGTGTTTACAGGGCCTCATTTTTTTTTTTTCCCTTTTAGCCCAGTTTCTGAGGATGCTACACTAAGAACAAAGTGTTTACTCACCACTGAACTCTAGAAGAACGAGTTTCTGCACTTCCCACCCTGTAAAAACTCAAATCTTCTAACATATCTCCAAGGGATCCTTCCAAAAGACTTGCTTGGGATCAGACTCTTGCTGAGTGGGAGTCAAACAGCCAGCGGGTTTGCTAGGATCCAGGAAGAGACTTCTACATTTATCGCAATCGAACTGGAATTACAGTCTAAACCAGGATATAAAACCACACGCATGTTTGATCTTCTCTGTCAGGAGGAGTGACGTGCCACCCTGGAGCTAGTTCTGGACATGAGGAACAGAATCTAGTTGTGTTTTGCTCACGCTAGGTTAGTCTTGCTTTACCCTGGGCTGCCTCTCAAGTGCCAACGGCAGCTCTCCGGGTGATGTTGGCTGTGTCTGTGTCGGGTGTGAGCTGGTCGAGGTCCCTCACCGCTGTAGATGGATGTTGGAAAGATCAGGAGAACGTGTAGGGCCATCTTGTGGCCGTGCTACGTGTGCTGGCTCACAGTGGTGACGACACTTTCATACAGCCAAGGACATTTTCTTCTGTGTGATTATTCCCTCTGTCGTTTGTTTTTCCAACACATACTCTCCTTTTTGGCCTTAAACCCTTTAATAGTCCTTGCACCTGGAAAGAATGAAAATCTAGTCCATCAGTGACCAACTACATTGACTGGACTTGAGCTGCTCGTTGCAACTAGGAAAAGGAAAATTAACCTACCAAACAGCTTATAGCATTAGCAGACTACAGCAGAGGTCCCACATTTTGACAATGATTATTTCCTTTTCTGTATGGCTCAAATAGATGAATTTTAGGCTAGAGATAAGTATGTTTTAAATGCTGAAGCAGTGGAGGTATGAGTACAGCTTACTTCAGGAACTGCAGTTTTGTTGTCATATAGAACTAGGAAGGAAAAGAATTTTCTTGTTTCTATTCGTGCTATTTCTGGGTGTTGTCTCCAGATGCTGTGCTTTGGGAATACTTCCCAGCTATGTTAGCGGCATGAGGGTACAACTAGATCAGTTCTTACCACCACCCTGAATCCTATTCCAAGTGTCATCTAACAGACCTATGTGGAACAAAGAACAGAAAGAATAAGGTGAAAACAGGGAAGAACGATGAAAAGTTCCTGTAAACAGCTCGCTTCTTTGTAGAAAGAAGGTAGGAGCACTTGCAAGTGCACGCTCCGCGGAGCTGGTGAATTCCTTTTGGTGCTCAGGAGAAGTACAGGATCCCGTATGAGGAGATCATTTGAGTCCCGGGCAGCAGAATGCCCACGTGCATGTGTGGAGGTGAGCGTGGGCACCCCCGGGATGCAGCCTGTGGGAAAGGTCAGTGCAGGGTCAGAGGGAGGAGAAGTCAGAAGCCCCATGATGAACTCCCCATCTTCTGACAGGGAGGCACAGATGAAACAACTGGGATCTTTCTTAGGAAGAGGTTTGGACTTAGGACTGGGGTTGGAGGATGTTTTCTGCGTAGTGCTGCTGTTTATATACATGTGGTTCTTAGAAACAATTTTAAATGTGAAAGTTAGTTCTGAAACCTGCACGCACAACTTCCTTCCTGCCCGCCGGCTGCGTGCACGTGTCTCAGTGCAGACAAAGATTTGGACCAAACCACTGTGGGCTGTGCAGGTGAGCCGGTGCCCGGCTAGGCTGCTGCTTCTGGACCAGGGCGCTCGTACTGCTGCTCTTGCGCTCTTGTTTGCAAGATGCTGAACTGAGAGCACTGAGGAAGAAGCCACGTGGCATTTACGTGGCCCACTGCCACTCCTCAAACCCTACCCGCCCCCCCCCCCCCCCGAGGCCTTAGTAGAGAAACAGCAACCACGGGGAACTCTTAGGACTGAGGTACCAGAGAGGACTCTCTGCAGACAACAATTTGCAGCCATTGCCTCAAGAACCGGGAGCCAAAATTGGTGGCAGGTGCTTCAGGTCCCCCTCCAGCCCACACCAAAAGCTCCCCGTGGGCAGGCTCCCCACTCCAGGCTGCCAGCCAGCGCGGAGAGGCTCTTCTGCACCAGGTGGGCTGTTTCTGCTCAGCTCTGTTACTGTTACTTCCAGTTGAGTATTGGCCTTTTTTTTTCCTTCACTTTTAAGTTTGAGCCTTACTGCATATTAAAATGTAGAAGGTTCTCAATTCAAATATCAAATGTCTTAGTCTGAATTAATAACACAGTTGCCAGCAAAGTTCCTGCAGGAAAAGGGAAGCTATGGCTGCAACAGTCTGCTTCCCGCACAAAGCCAGGACTGTGTGGGGAAACTTGGCACTTGCTGTTGATCTGTTTGCTCAGCAGCTGAGCTGGCATTCGCCAGCTACATGTGTTGGGTTTGTAAATAGACAGAATGCAGTAGCGTTTTCTTTAAGGCATGTTTGATATTTGACTCTTCCCGTTGGGTTCAGGAGCTCTGTGAACTGTTAGCTTGAATCCCTCCCAAAAATAGAATAACAGAAGTTTACAGTTTTGCAGCACTGCATGTTGAATACCATCCTTAGATTCCTCCCGAGCAATCACACACAGCAAATAACACGTAAATAACATGTGTGGTGAGTGTGTCCCCCTAAAATCTAAATGGTTCCAAGTAGCCAACTGTTATTTCAGCATGGTGGGGACAGCGGTGATCAGAGGGGCGTGTCGTATTTACACACATGTGCACACACAAAAATTTCAAAGGAGAAAGGTTTTCCTCAATTTTCAGAGGACTAATACTTGAAACTATTTAAAAATTCAAAATTTTCAACTGTTAAATGGGGACTTGCAATTTCTAGTGGACTCGGGGCTGCAAACCCAACTCTTTCCAGTGTTACCTGATACTTGGAGCAAATACTCACTCCTTGAAATAACTCAGTGCAGCATGTTTAGCCAATCCAAATCACTGTTTCTATAGGGAGCCTGGCGAGACTAAGGCACCACAGTTCTGTGATCTGAACAGACACATAGGTGGGTATCTGAGCATCCTGCAGTTTGGCATCACTGTTTTGCTTGAAAACTACAGGCATCATGTTGTGTCATGACTGGCTAACAGGTAACGTGGCATTATTCATCGCCTGCATTTTATCAAACACAAGTAGGTATAATAGTTCCTACAGTTTGTGTTATAAAGTATTATTTAATGCCTGTGAGCTACTGAGAAAAAGGTATTTTCTTACCATTGCTATACTGTTGATTGGTCGGCTATAAGGCCCAATCATCCTCTAAAAGTTTATTTTTGGATATTTACTTAGAGATTTATAAATAAAACTTTTGTGTGAATCTGATGTTGGGATTTTGGCAGGTCTGCCAACCATTAGAAGAAGCTGTAAGGGTTGACAGGAATGAATAAATGCATGTCCTGTTGCAGTCATTTGGAAAAAGCCAGCTCCCTGATTTTAAAAAAAAAAAAAAAAAAAAAAAAGAGTTCAATTTTTTTTCCTAACAAAGTTATCCCTTATTGCCTTACTAATGCATGTCCCAGCCTGCCCTCCCTCCCTGGCCTTGTACTCTTGCTGTGTGCGTATCCAATGCTGATCGGAGCTGGATGCTTTTTTAAATGTATAATTTAAAAATGACAACTTAAACTGAACCCAGAAATGACTGGATCTAAGAGTAAAATTGATTTCACTCCAGTCCCACTCTGAAAGCGATTGGAGTAAAAGATTTTATAGAAATATTAACATTGATAGTAACAAAAAAGCCCCAGCCCGTATATCAGCTGGCTGGTGGTGGGGAGGTGCCGGTCTCGGACCTGCCGGTCGGTGTCGCCCATTTAACCCACCAGGAAGAGACGGGAGCGTCTGCGCGTGCCAGGTACGTGGCAACGGTCCTGTGAGCTGTGGAAATGGGCGTTCAGGTGTGGGAGTTCGGGCCCTCTTACGCTTGAACTAAAGGAATCTCTTGTTTGGTTCAGTGGTGATGGGGTTTCATAGTATTAGGTAGGTCATATGACATAAAATAACTGCTTACCTGCTAATCAGTCACGGTTAATGAATTAGCTTGGATGTATTCAATTTTAGACTTAAATTCCATGTATACTTTGTCAAAGATAGCTGTGTAGAAGCCATGTCTTGGACAATTTTTTGGACGCAACTTTGGCAAGAAAATTTGCAGCACCACTAGAGGCACAGTCTGGTTACATTTGGGTTTCTTTCCACAAACTGTCTTCAGCCCTTGCCCGTTACCCCTTTGCCTGCACCTTGCTCATTCTCGTTTCCTGGAGCACAGATGTATGGTTAAGATCAGCACGTCCTTCGCTAACAGCACGGGGTCTGTTTTTCACGTTGTGAACATACTCTGGTACAGCCCAAATCTTCTGCAGATTAAGTGCTAGCAGCTCTCTTTTGCAGCCAGCTGGCATTTAAAGCTTTAGCTGGGCACGTAGAGTGTTTGTGAGTCTAGAGAGTTGTTGTGTGTATATATAGCTGTTAGACACGGTGACGTCACGGCTTCCACGTGCAGCTGGACAATCCTAATTTTTATACCAAAAAATACAAGTGACCCACGCTGGTGGCGGTTGGGCGATGCAGGTGTGACCTGTGGGGGTTCCGTGTGGGCGCAGGGCCTGCCGCAGCCCCCGGGGGCAGCCCCCCGTGGGTCTGCCCACAGCATCGGGGGGTTCCGCGCCCCGGCTGCACGGGGGGGGGGGGGGGCACGGCCCGGGGGCAACATGGGGCCCTGCCGCTGCCAAACGCCCCTCCCTCCCGCTGCCTGGCCTGAGCGCTCTGCTTCGAAAACACACACCACCCCCCACCTCTAACTGGACAAACTTAGTTTCAAAATATGTAAGAATATTTTTTTAGCTAGAAAATGTTTTTTTGTTAAAGCCACACTAACTACTGTATTTTTACCTTTTATATGTAAAGCTTGGCAATAGCTCTCAAAGTATAATTTATTTGTTGTTTTTTTATAAAACAAAGTGCACCCTCTTCTGTTTCACAACAGTAGCGATGTATGAACTGTTCTGGGCACTGCACTGAGATCTGTGTTGAAGCTGTACGTGGGAACAAGAAGCTGTGATCTGTAGTCCACTCAACCCAGTCTTGAAATGTTTATACTGTAGTTTTGTCTTAAATACACCACGTCAGTGCACAAGTCTCACAGTCTCATCTGTCGGCACCGCTGTGTCATGCGGGGGGCGAGGGCCGCGCCGAGCGCTCCGGGGGCTCTGGATTTACTTTGGCCATCGAAACTGCAGGCCGTGATATCAACTTAAATTGTTGTCAATTAAAGCATAACTTAAGATGGCATCTAAGCAGGCAGACAGATGCTAACGAATGAAATGCTGCCTTTCCAAAAGAGCTGAGATTGTCCAGGAGGACTGTCGGGTGTCCGGTGGTTTTGCAAATCAAAGCACTGAGGTGTGTGCCCAGGAAGGAAGCTTGAACTTCCAAGTGCAAATTCACAAGGTGCAGATGAAAGCGTATGCCAGGTAACTGAGCAACCTTGCTTTTATTTCCAGTAGGAGATTGTTTGATGTTTTGAAGTGCCGTGCTGCTAATGGTTGTTTAAAGGAAACTCCTAGTTTCCAAACCATGACTTCGGTGAAATGCTTAAGAAGGCAGCAAACCATTTGATCATCTTAATTTATCAACAATTAATAAACTTTGGAAAGTGTCAAAAGGAAGAGAAATAATTCCATCCTAATGACTAAGCTCATAGAAAGTAATTTCCCTTGTGGCACAATTTGTTGCGTAGGTCAAACTACGATCCCACTGCTCAGTCACTGAATTGTAAGTAGATTTGAAGAACAATTCAAACAATGAAACATGTTTAGGTTTATTATTTAAAAAAAAAAAAAAAACAAACCTCTTTAAATGTCAACATTTTAAAAGAAAAGCCTTCTGCCATTCACGCATTTTAATGTCCAGAGACCAAATGGTAATTAAAGACAATGAGTTTGTTGAGGCAGTTAAGGCTGATGGATTTGGTCTCTTGTCTATGTAATTTATGATACAGCAGTGCATCTCGGATGAGGTACCAAAGAACGCTGCCCACGTTTGCTTTTATTCTGTGGGCTGAATTAGACTGTGGGCATTTCAAATACATGCAGGCTTCCCCTTTTTTCAGAGACGTTTTAAAACAGCGCGCTTCGGTGGCAGCCCCTTCAGCCCATGCCCAGCCAAAACCGGTGTGGTTTGTTTTGCTTCTAAATAGTTGCCATGAGCTGGAGTAATTCCATTCATCATTTCATGCAGGCCACCACCGAGCTTTCAGATGGCAGCAGCTTTTAGTCACTCACTTGGGCCTGGGATGAATTCTCATTAACTGCTACATGTACGGAGGAATATCGTAAGCACATCCGCGAAGGCTCTTCTCCTCCTTTGTGAAAAGGTGACTGCGTTGGACAAAAAGGTGCCAGGAAAACAGGAGTGAAACCACTTGAGGTGCTCTGTGAACCCTGCGAGGTGCAGCCGAGGGGACTGGTTGGGTTTTGAAAGGGAAGGTGACCGGGGCAGCGGAACCGGCACGGGCTGCGAGCCTCGGTCCTGCGTTCCACCGCTGGGGAGGGAACCTGAAAATCCCGGGCGTGCGTGCCCAGAAGGGGCCGGGCGCTCCTGTGTCACTTTACACCTCAGCCCCCTTCCCTTCCAGCAGGAGCTCGCCCTGGGCTTTTAAAGACCCGGGAATGGGCCCGCAAGGGGAGAGTTGGCCTCCGGTGGCTTCAGCGCGCGCCGGCCCTAGCGCAGGGCCCCGCTTTCGGGCTCGGAGCTCTTCCCCCTTCCACAGCGTTCCCGGGGGGGTGGCTGCGGCTCAGCCTCCCTCCCGCCAGCCCGCCCTGAGGCGCTGCCTCCCGCCCTGAGGCGCTGCCTCCCGCCAGCCCGCCCTGAGGCGCTGCCTCCCGCCCTGAGGCGCTGCCTCCCTCCAGCCCGCCCTGAGGCGCTGCCTCCCGCCCTGAGGCGCTGCCTCCCTCCAGCCCGCCCTGAGGCGCTGCCTCCCGCCAGCCCGCCCTGAGGCGCTGCCTCCCGCCAGCCCGCCCTGAGGCGCTGCCTCCCGCCCTGAGGCGCTGCCTCCCGCCCTGAGGCGCTGCCTCCCTCCAGCCCGCCCTGAGGCGCTGCCTCCCGCCCTGAGGCGCTGCCTCCCGCCAGCCCGCCCTGTGAGGCGCTGCCCGCGCCCCGTGTGGGGCCAGGCCCCGCGGGGCCCCCGCCACGGGCCGCCTGGGGCCGGCTCGGGGGCAGAAGCGGGCGCTGCGGCCCAGGCGCTGGTGCAGCCTCCGGGCTTGGCAGCCGGCGCAGCCGCGGGGAGGAGGCAGGGGAGAGGGGCACGTTCCGCAAGCTGCTTTTCCCTCCCCGTGCCAAGCCGTCGGCTTGGGGCTGGCTCGTGTCCTGCCTGCGTTGGCTCCAAGTAAATGCTAAACCCTTCGTGGGGCTGCCAAAGGGAAGAGAGTTTGGGGAGGAGGAAGAAAAGAAGGGCAGAGGCTGCTGGGTGGCATTTTCCTGGGGCTCTCGCACATCCCCAGGATACCTGTACCTGCCAGGAAGCCTCCGCGTGACTTGGAAAATCACTGGTTTATTGATGCCCTTTCCAGTTAAATTTCCTTCCCTCGTCAATCCTAGATAAAAGTGGTATGGCAGCTCTCTGGGTAGTGCCAAAACAGACATGTCAGCCAGCAAAAGGAAAACATACTGCCGAGTTAAGGTTGCAGTGCTCTGTATGTGCTCAGCTCGGTCGCTGTGCTGAAGTCCTTTCTGAGCATACCTCCTCAAACTGGGTAATCCCCTGTTCTCGGAGGAGAAATTCGAGGCCTGGGCAGCCCTTGAGGCTGCCTGAACTGCCATGAGGTGACTGGGCCTTGCAGGAACGTGTTTCTTGTCCAGAAAGGCAAGTTCTTTGTGCAGTTTGAAAATATAAATACGTATTTTAAATTCACGAAAGCTGAGAAAACAAGCTTACGTTGATACGAAATGCAGCAGGCTTTATTTGTATGGCAGCATACAATCCTCTGTTTCCAAAGGTCACAGAAGATCCAAATAACTCTCAAGTAGCTTTTTGCGAACTCCTCTATAATTTTCCCCTTGAATTCATGTGACAGCTACTTGTAAAGAAATGATGAAAGCATCTGTAAATACTCTCAGCTACAATTCATTATTCCTATGAAACTTCTGAATGATCTTTTCAAATATTCAGAAGTATTAAATTACACTTTCTAGTAATTCCAAACTTTAGCATCTCTTTGTACAGACAGCTGAAGTTCAGTCAGAAGGACAGTGTCTTATTAACTTCGGTGGAAATAAATGCTTGAAACACTGGACAGTATTATCTGTCTAAAAAAGCACATTTTCTTTTCAACAAAGGAAAACAAACCATACATGAACTCAGGATTTACTAGTGTAAGGGGAAATGTGTAACAAATACTATGTATGTTGACAAACTAGAGATGGAGTTGGAAAAGCAGAAATCCCCTTTGTGGCCAAAATCTGAGTTACCAGTCAGAACAATTTAGGTTTCATGCTAATCCTGTCAAGCCTTCCTTTTTTTTTTTTTTTTTTCCACCCCCAATAGAAAGTCAAATGCTTTTGATCCTGTGCTCGGTCATTAAACCTAACATTTACTGGGAAACTAGTTTGTTCTTCCAGGTGTAACACACTTCCTCTGGTCTAATGCTGCAGATCAGTGTCAGGGGGACTCGTGGTTTCACTTCCTCAGGGTTAGATGCAGTCCTAGAATATCTTCTAGATTTCCCTTGCTAGTTTGCCTGTTGGGTTTATTCTTTGTTATAGGCCATCTCATGTTGCAAATATATTGGGGAAAGAGCACTCTTTCAAGAAAACAAAATCTTAAAAATCTTAGAAAATGTTACCATTAAGATTCAGCAGATTCCTCAAATGTGACTGCAGCGTGTGCAAACTTGATTCGGATAGCTTCATGGGTGCATTTTTACTTTTAATCCCGGTGCAAAATGAACAAGCTTTGCAGCTGAAATGGCAGTTACGGAGCCAGCAGAGATTACCTGTCATTCTGACTTTCAAGGCAGCATCAGCCACTGCAATTTGAAAGGATATTAACTGACCAGAAGAAAAGTAACAAAAAGAGCAACATTCTAACAAACTCCTCTCAGAAATTGCAATTTACATGCAAGTTGTGACTTAAATATATGTCAGGTTTTGTTCACATTGCAAAAAATCTGTTCGCAGCAAGTATGAGTGAGGTGGTTTAATTTTTCCTTCCTCCCCAGTGTGCTGATAGGAAATTGAAGAGAGTTGCAAGCAGTTGGTTTACCACCTACTGGCACACTGGTGGAAATTTATTCTTTCGCTTTGCCATCAAAGCGATCACAATCTCTCAAACTCCATTTGCCAGAATGAGATCTCAGAGAAGCTGGACAAAGGTTTACCCCCAATGAGCAGCAGCACGTTGGTATCCCTGCTAACCTCATCCACTGCGGTCGCATGCTGGCAGTCGGTTTCCTCCTCTTCTCCCACAATCTGAGCAGCAGCAAAAGTCTCTTCTTCTGAAGAGACAAACAGAGGGAGAGACTTGTCCTTTGAGAGAAGGCTTGCTGCTCCGTTTGGGTCTAGTTCTGCCTCTGAAGTGGTTTGAAACGCACAGAAGCCCCGTGGCTCCAGAGGCGAGCTGAAGGTTTTCATTTCAATCGCGTCACTTTCCTCGTTGCTGAAGGCTCGGTACGCCGGCTGCTGACGGAAGTAGTTGCAAAAGCGCGTGTGCTTCGGCACGGGCACCAGCTGCTGGGGATCATTCTGCTTACCCTTCCGATGGCTGGGGAACGTATTAGTGAAATCTGAGGTAGTTTGGAAGTCAACACCGATTCCTAAGATGCAGTGATACATTTTAGGAGAGAAGTTTGCCTTTGTAGGCAAACTAAGCTTCTTCCACATCTGCGTATGGAACTGATACTTCCAGAGGTCATCATGAGGACTGGAATTTGAAATCCCTCCACCAAAAATCAGCATAGAGTCTTTGAAGACTACTGAAGCATGACCTACCACTGGAGGAGGTCCTTGGCTGAATGTAAGAGAAACCAGCAGTTAAGGGGAGACCAACAAGAAACTGACACTGAGTTGAGCCTCTACTTTCCTTTTGACCCAAGAGAATGATTGCTAAACAGCTACACCAAAATTACACTGCTGATGGCTGAGTCGACGCAGTGCCAAGAGCTCTTCCAAGCAAAGCCAACAAGCACCCAGGGATGGAAGCAGCACTCTGTCTTGATCTGAACGGTTCCTACAATCACCAAAAGGGCAACATCTCCCTCTCTGCCTGCACGCAGTATCAAATGGTAAGCTTAATTCTCTCTTTCTGTGTTTAGTGTAACAAACAGTATTGTTTACCTTGTTCTGATGTTGGCCCAGCTGCTGCTTACGAAGTCCCACTTCCACAAGTCCTTCTGTTCACTCAGCCCCATCAGTCCTCCGAAGAGGTACATGCCCGTACGATAAACAACGGCTGAATGGCCGTGCCGAGGCCCTGGGCCAGTGTTGTGAGGTGGGGTGGGAACACACTGCCACTTCCTTGTATCTGAAAGCAAAATACCAATTTACAGATGTACTAAATTTACCCTAGTATTTGAGAAGGGATTTATTTCAAGAACAAAGTAACTATTCTGTTGGAGAATCAGGGCTTCTGCTCTAAGTTCATTATAAAAGTTAGAAGCTTGAATCTTGACACTGAAAAAGTGCATTTAAAAAATCAGTTTTGAAATAAACTTTTAATGAAAATGTCAGATGCTGTATGACAGATGCCATGGAAATTTTATTTACAGAGCAGTTTTTCCTCCAGCTTTGTTAATTCATTAACTCTGACACGGAAAGATAATTTCCTGGCTGTAAGAGGGAAAAATCAGTCAACAAAAACATTCCTTCATTAATGTCTGTGCTTATTCTCCCTGTGAGGGAATGAAGGATGAGATAAACCCATCATTCATTTCAAAATAGTGACTGAATGGCCACCAGATAACAAAAGCTATCCATTTAGGGAGTCTCTGGGAATCATCTGGTTTGCTACCACCAGATTAGTGATGAATATGCTAATGAAACCATCTCCTGTCAGGTTTGGTTCCCCATGGTCAGTTCTAGATTTGAGATTCAAAAGATGGCATTAATAGGCTCAAGACAGGGGCTCTGCTGAATCTGAAAGTTGTTGGTAATCCTTGAAGAATTTAGTGAATAGCGAACAAAACATTCTCTCCAATTTTCAGCGCAAAAACTGGCAAATACAGCAAAACTTCTTCCAGTATAATACAGTCTAATTCATTTCAGCCGAGTATTAATTTGACAGATTCATAATTAAATGCTGTCACACAGAAGCCAAAACTAACTTAGAACATTTCTACTGATAAGAATTTTCTTAACAGAGTAAGCCATGCTCTCCTGCAGCAGCCATTGTTTTACATTGGATCAAAACCTTATCACGCTTTTTAACTTACCAAAATGGAAAGTCCAAAACTCCTGTGAAATGCCTCTGATGCCAAAGTATCCCCCATAGATGTACATGCTGGAATGGTACACTACTGCACTGTGACCTTTTCTGTTAGTTGGTGCTGAGCTCTAAAACAATTTAATAAGACAAAAAACTGTTAACAGATCAAGTCCTATCAGTAGCAATGTCTGTCTTGGGAATACAACAGGGCGATGAAAACTGCAGCTTTGGGGCGTGTTAAACTTCTTTGAAAATACAGATGAAACCCACCACTGAAGACTTGTATGGATGCAAATACAAACCATTCTCAAACCTAAGCAAGCCTCCCTTTTTAAGTCCACCTCGGTATCATGTGCCTACAGCCTCCCCCTCCCTGCACCCACCTTCACAGCACTGCTTTCACAGCTGCTGCTAGGCATAGTTTCAGGACATGTAAATCCATCGGGCAACTCTTGGCAATATGATGGGGGGGTGCAGCCCTTTCGCCATCAAGCACAGCCTTTCCACACTGAGGAAACTTTAGTCCCAGGAGTAACTCCCACTGCCTTTGCTCGCTGTGGATTTGCCCCACCCCAAGCCCCAGACCCCCGGGGGAAGCCAGGTGGCTCCCACTGCGCCCGCAGCGCTTCTCAGCACCGCTGAGACTCCTGGATGCAAACCTGGGGAGGCCCAGCTAAACCCGAAACAAAATATAAGGCAAGAGTTTGGTTTTGTTCTTTTGTTCTTCTTTGGTTGGTTCTTCTCAAACAGCCCATTTTTATATTTTTGGGGGGTGGGTAGGGGGGCTGGGAGGGGAGCCATGTTCTCTATATTCAGTTTAGGATAATTACAAGCAACCATTACTCCTGTATGTAAGAAGGAGTTGATACATAATTCCATCATATTTGTTATATGTAAACAAAATGTCATCAACAATCTAACACCTTTTTTTCCCCACAAACAGCCCTGCAGTCCCAAACTCACTCTTGACTCCTCCACTAAACGCATGTGACTGTGTCACATCTCAACAAATTTTTTGTGCGATTTCATAGTATAGTAACATTGTGAGGAAGAAGTTTCAATAGCAAAAAATGAGTCATTCTTTATATGTAATGATATGAAACCAATCTCATAAGACCAAGACATAAATGCTTCCACTGAGGTTTCATTTAGAAGTGGCAGTAACTTGGTGAGTCCACGTGTTCAGATTGAAGAAATGAAAAATGCTGCGGCGCTTCACGTTTCAGAATTTATTAGTGTGACTGCCAATCTGTTTTTACAACCCTACTTCTAAAAGCACAGGCTTCATGTATAGTTGCAATATTCCATTTAAAATTAGTTTTCTTGATAAGCATTTCAGAAAAACAGAAGCAGTAGTAGAGGACTTCTTATATAGCACTTAAAATTTAAGAGCAGTATTTTTAAACTCTGTTTTAAAGAAGGAAGAAGTCTTAGTTATTGAAAGTGCAAAGAAATAAAGTATAGCCACATGTCTCTGAAGAGATGAGATTGGAACTGTTTGGGGGAACATATTTCAAAGCAATCTGTTTAATCAACAAAGCAACAGGCATTTGATTCACACATTCACCACTTCCTGGCTCCTTACCTCAGTCTCTGCTGGTACGTTACGGCACTCTGTCCATCTTGCAGAATCTAGGGGATTGTTTTAATAAAGCGCAGTTTATATCCCAGACCACAAGAGGACACTCCTCCAACATTAATTTTTCAAATTGCAGATCTAATTTTCGAGTAAGTCTCATCCTGGTGTTTCCACTGACAAGGATGAAGAAATCTGCTTCCCACTAAGACAGCAGTACCAAGAGACTTACAGGAGACATAATTTAAATAGTTTTCCTCTATCCTTAACTGATACTGAATCACGGAGATACCATACTGTATTTCCTGTTTCCTAAGGCTAAATTTCACAGTGCAGAAATAATCTGTGATTTTCAGCACTTTCTGAACTTGCAGAATCCCCAGATTTACTGATGGATGTATGGCTCCTTCTACTTATTATGTAAACCTTATGACAACAGCCTTATTTTTCTTGTTCCTTTTCACAGATCCTTTACAAGTAGTCCGCAAATAACAGTCAGAAATCACTATGATCACCATGAAGGAGAGGAAATATCACATACCCAGCACCAGAGGTAGAATGAGAAAGCAGTTCAAGCTTACATTACTAAAAGCTATACTTGCCAGGAAAGATTTTAAATGACCATGAAAAAACTAGACACGACAAATTTTTAATAACTCATTCCCAGTTTCTCTGATAACTACTGTGAGTAATAAGATGCTTCCTCCCAAGAAACATATCCTATCTGAGGATCTCTGTTGTTTCAGCAAGTATTTCAGACAAATGATGGCAAACAAAGAAAGGAATAAAAAAACCACATTGACTTAAGGTTATATAGAGACGTAATAAAAGAAGCCAGGAAACTTAAATGTTATGTCTTGCCACGAGATTTACTAGCTCAAAAAGAATTTAATCTCAGTCTCTCTCTCCTCCACCTGACATCAAAATAGACAGCCATTATACACAGTGTCTCCAAATGGAGAACAGATAGTGTATGACATTGCTATTAAATTCTAATGTTGCACTGCTTTTATTAGAACGCACACTTAAGAGATCCCAAATATTTGTTCTTACAAAAAAAACCCTGCGTTATGAAATGCTGATGTTTATTTCTCACCTTCTAATTTAATTATATTTGGTTTTTCTGTTCCATCATTGCTGTTGCCAGTTTATATATTTCTTCAGTAAAAATACAAAATGAGATATACTTTACTGATCTATTTTCTTTCATAATAAAATAAAGAGCTTGATTTTAAAAATTTGTGTAACATAAGGAAAAACTTTGAATATTGTATGTAATAATTATTGTGGTTTATGATCAAATAGTAAATTTCAGGGTAGGAGGGAAGAATGGAAATTCTGAGACCTTAAAATACATAAAACTTTCCTATAAAATACCTTCTAATTAAAGTAAGAGCTGACTCTTTGAGATCTTAACCGCCTAATTTTAAGGGGAAAATATGCACACAGTTTTGCATACATTGCTTCTTGTAAAGCCTAAGGAAGGCTATGTTATAAGCAGCAAAAACCAGTTTGGTTCTTACTATTTATTAGTACCTATGGACTTCAAGTGTCCCATGGAAAAGACTGGCTATTGTGTATCGTACCAATGTCATATATCCAGAGAGGAGTTTTTGCTTGTGTGAAAGCTGAATCCACCATCCCACCAAAAATATACAGGGTTCCCTGCAAGACGCAAAAATATTTGTCACTTACAGGTAGGTATATAGCATAAAATGATTTGTAAGACAATTCTTAAATGAAATGGCTGCCATCACCAAAATATAATTAACAATAATGCATACAATGATCTACTAACTATTCAAGAGGCAATCACAAAAAGCCACCAACTTCTAATCATGTCTTTATCCTCTCCCAGTAGAAACCCCAATGAACGTCCTGCTATTTTAACGGAGACAGCATTCCAGAACCACTCACTTCCTTGTCAAATTGGGACAGCTCGAGGAATGCAGATCTGGAGCTCTGAGAGGCATTGCTCAGGTAATATTAGAATATACATGTTTATAGAAATATTTCATTGCAGTGCAGCTCCCGATAGCCTAAATCCTGTTTTCCCCTTACAGGCAAAGCTGTAATTCTTATTTGCCTTCACTCCCCCGTCCCTCTTCTATGCAAGTTCTTAAGTGAATGTTTTTATGCTGTAGCTTATCATGCAAATGAATTCAGAGCAACTGTTACAACTATACAACTAAGTCAAAGAATGTGCTGCCAAGGTCTTTATTTTGTATTACTATTATGTACTGAGCATTGACTGAGGAAATCAGAGCTGCACACTGCTGCAAAGCTAAACTACTGTCACTTTATTCAGAAAGATTCCAGGGCATCAGTACTGCTACATCCAGAATTCCACTGACATAAAAGTGTTTTCTGGGTATAGTATTTCAGTACATCTATGTATTCAGTACAACCTACGGCATTTCATTTCATTGTATTATAGGAAATAAAATGTCCGGATATAGACAATATAAATCTTGGTCCTTTACCTTATAAGCCACCATTGAATGTTCTTCCAGTTCTCCTGGACCGTTTCTTGAGCAATCCAGCATTTCCCATTCATTTCTCACTACATAACAAAGTAGAAGTTAAGACAGCAATGGGCTCGACTCACAAATGTTAGGGAAAAGGTGAAAAGATCAGCTTTGAATTTAGCTGCACCGCCAGTCATTGATGGGGGAAAATGAAGTGTTTTGTCATCTTCCCTCTGTGTTAGTTCAGAAGACTGACGCACTTCCCCCAAAATTAAATGTGTGCATATTTCTATTTAGCAAACTTCAATGTAGTTGAAATTAATCATTACAGCTTTTATTTTAATGCTGTACTGTTACCTACATCAAACACAACTATTCCATGAGCATGAACCCCAGCACAAATCTGCTTTATTCCAGTGACAACAATGGATCAGGGAACACCATACAATTAAGTCAAAGAATACACAGTCATATCTAATAGTGCATTATTAATGCAATCCTACAAGGTATTGTATTCATGTGTTCTCTTTGTTCACTTTTACATGCATAAGATAATCCCATGTTAAAGAGTCAAGAAAGCTGTGTCTTTGATAACCCTTGGCAGAACTAGGATATTTTAAATCATTCACTATTTCAAGGGAAAACAAACAAACAAACAAACAAACAAATAAAACGGAACTGAACTGAAATCTAAACTTTCTGGGACAACTGCAACAGCAACAAATACACACCTCTAGCCCAATGAACAAAATGCAGTTTATCCATCATTTTGATGGAGCAACTTTAAATGGGGGCAATCTGTTAACTACGGAGTATCCCCAATTTCATGATGGGTGGATGTAAAATCTCTTTAATCCTGACATAAGTGAAGGGGCAAACTTACCTATGTTGTATCGCCAGAAATCCTTAAGACTGGTGCAGTTTCTCCCTCCATAGAGATAAACAAATCCTCTGCAAATAATGCAAGTGTGTTTATATCGATCACAGGGAGAGGGCTTCTTTTGGAGTGCAGATTTCCAATCACATTGTACAGTTTTTCCTTTCATGTTGACAACCAGAATCTTATCCAAGTATCAACTTGCAGAAGAGAGCCATGTCAGGGGATGGTCCCAAAACACCAGTAACAGGGTTTAAATCCTGCTTTGTCTGTAAAGAGAAAAAAAAAAATACTTTCAGGTTAAAAAAAAAAAAAAAAGGAAAGAAAAAAAGAGTATAGAAAAAAAGAAGTCTCTGCCTTATGATAAAAAGTTATTGTGTTTTCTTTTCGTTCCCATCAAAAGCAACCTTACAATTTTGGCCATCTGTGATAACACGCAAACGTTAGAGCATTTGAAATGCTGACTCTGAGTCTTTTGTCAGCAAGACTGGGACAAGAACATTCCTGGAGTTGAAAGTTTTCCAATGAATGTTGGCAAGCTGAAGTGATATACTCCAATACCCTACATTTGCAATATGGTAGAAACCAAGGCCTGGTCTTTTTTCACTACTGAGAAGTTCTTAAACCTGCACTTAAAATAAAATTCGGCAAGAGTTCATACTGAGGAGGAAAAGTAATGCATTAGCAGTTGTTCAGAATTTATTTAGACTTTCACCTGTAAACCAGCCGAAATTAGGATGCATCTTGGAAAAAATGACACCATCCCCTCACTTGCCACAAGATGTCACTGTGTTCTGTGAAGACAGAATTACCAGGAACAACACTCCTCTACTAATCCTCTTTCAAATATATCATGGCCACTATTTTGAAATAGATTATTTTATGAAGCAGAAGGGAAAAAAAAAAATAATCAGCATTAGGCCAAAGTCTGGGATTTGTGTTGGTAACATGTCTGAGGTGACAAATGTCACCAAATGAGGCAACAAACTCTCCTAATTCAGACTATTTCAGTGAAAGCCAGATGAGGACCTAGGATGGAAATTGATAGTTAAGAGTTAACAGCGTGTTCATCCTGACAGATTGTTAAGTACTGCAAAGTAATGCCTGTTCTCCCACAGTTACCGTGTTTTCCACACTTCACTCCTCTCCTTTAAGTATGCATGTATTTAGCATCCCAGTGGATAAAGTCATATAACTGTCAGCTCAATGTAATGATCATACAGAAGATCCATTCTTTTGAGACTATTTCCAAGATAAATGTGATAAATCTATGCTTACTTTCACCAATTATTTCTAATTAAAAAAAAAAAAAAAAACCAAACAAACCACAAACAAACAAAAAACAACAGCAGACACACCAAATTTGCCCTGGATGTACAGAAACCACTTCCAGGTAGAGTTTGAAATGTGTTTCCCACAAATGGTAAGCGAAACTTTCTTTAGACCACAACAATTACTTAGAAATACAGCAATGGCCAGGTTAGGTTAAACAAAGCCCTCTTCTTCAGATCTGCATGCAGGTATTTTTACTGTATGCATTGCCACAGTATAACTTAAGACATATGATCTCTGCGTTGAAGTTCATTGTGTAAAACTATATTTAGCCATATATATGCCAGTGAAGGTCAACATAAGCACTGCTCACCCCGTGCATATCTGAATACAGGATAAGGGGGTATGTACAGAGACTACTGAGTATCTAGACCTCCATCAGAAGTTGCCATGTTATAAAAAGGGAATTGCTCTCTTGGATTCAATGATGAACGAGCAGTTAAATAGAACAGAAAAAAATGCTATGAAAGATTTTCTGGGCATGTAAAACCAGTTTGTATGTCCATAGACTTGCAGAGTAATAGTGGCCAGCTACATAACCCTTTATTTATTTTTCTATGTACTTCCTTTTTATTTTTCTCTCAGAATCCTGCTTGTCTTCTGTTTCACTGCTGCACTGGAAGCAACATTTTTGTTTCACAGTTTTCAGTACTCTGCCTCTATGCCAGCATCCCTTGTTTGGAGAGGTTTATATATCAAGCAGCACAAAACCATACCCTCTTCAAACATTTTCTCCTGTGTTCAAGGATTCCCTTGTTTTCGAAAGCCTAGATTTGTCCCAGGCAAATTCATGTGCTATCCCTCCCTCCACCCATGAACAACAGGGCTCCTCCTTGTCCCTTCACACCATCTCCCTCCCCGAGGCTCTCGCACACCAGCCCTGCCAGATCAACTGCTCCAGTTTGCCACTCAGATAATGTAAAATCTGGGAGGAAAGAAGCCCTTTACACCTTAAATTACTGTTTAAGCAGGTAGACCGTCTGGGGTGGCTGATACTCTGGAGCTGAGTCTACAGAGCTAGCTCAGGTGTAGACATCTTCAACACTCACTGAGTGCTGCTTCAAAAACTAGCTGGAGGCCAGAATAGCAGTAGCCTCCTACACTGGTAGAAAATGAAGACTGGTACCTACTCAGCTCCCTCTTTAAAATCAAATTGCCTCCATCAAGCTTGTGCTGAGCTGGTGACAGAAAGCCTCTCTGACCTCGAGCCAGTACTACACATGATATAAAGTGCTTTTGTAGCATGCGTATTTTCCCAGGTCCTTGTGTTTTCTGGGATATCACCACTGCTACTGCCCTAAAGATACCAAGTGAACTGTATCTCGCTGATATTACTGACCCCTTTCTCCATTAAACGTATAGCAAGTTAGGACACAGCCTTTATAAAAACAGGAACAGCTTAACTGTTACTTTGATTCCTGAAATCAAAATAGGCACAATGAGACAATATGCTACAGTGAGATGCTTCATATATTAAATATTCTGTTTGCAAAAGGTATAAGTCTATATTTTCACTATATCTGAAATTTGTACTTATCAGTATTTATTCCCAAAAGAAGTGAGCCCGGGAAGTATTTATATGATGAATTCTTACTGCATCCCTCTCTTCAAGTACTTATAGAGAAGTCCAGGGGAAATTGAATATAATTTGAGGAAAAACACAGATTACAGTACAATAAGCTACAGAAGATACAGTCATATTTCATATTAATATGAAATGCATGTATCTAATTTATCATCCAATTTATCTCTAAAATTTACCATTTGTAAAACTGGAATATATTCAGTGACAAAAACACGCTAGAGGATCTCTTGCAGCATAATCTGGCAAGACTAGCTATTCAAATTGTGTTACTCTTTTTATGCAAACCAGTATCGTAAACTATGACTGTAGAAAATTGAAGTATATTCTTTGTAGGTTTTCTCTGAAAGAATACAAGACTGGCAGCATTTACTACAAAGGTGCGCATTTCTCTTGTCCAGGGGAATTGGCAGCTATGAAGCAGTGACACGTTATAGGTGTGTAAGTCCGTAATAGTTTATGCCATGCTATTGAAAAGGGAAAAGCAGCTGAAGTCATGAAACACAGATTCTCTCCCTAACTCTGCCAAGCTTCTGTGTAACCATAGCCAATTCATTTATCTACTTCCACAGCTACATGGGGACAAAGACACCTCCTTAGTAAAACATTTCAAATTTGCTGATGCAGTGCTGTGTGAGGGTGCCAAGGTATTACTACTATTGATGTAATTTAATGTGAAAAAGGTGATAGGTGTCTACTATTAATACTTTACAAAGGTAAAATAGCATTGAGTTTTCTTTTCTTCCCCAGCTATAAAACTGGTTATTCCTCTTCCTACATATTTCTGTTATTTTTCCTACAATTTCCTCTTATACAAACTTTCAGAGGAGATGACAGCCCTAATTTCATATAGTAGATTAGCAACAAAATCCTGCCCACTTGTTTATCTACCCCAGCTGAAGTCTGTGTAAAGCAGGTGACCAGGACGGGATGACGAAAAGCCAATCTGGAATTAACTGAATGGGTGTCTCCTCCCAGTCACACCTTCTGAGCATCAACTGGCCCTTGCAAATCACGGCCATTTACTCCCTTGGCATAAAGCATTCTTGGAAGCAGACCTACAATCACTTAAACAGATCAGTTAACAGACTGCTTCATTTCAGAGTTGGGAAAAAACATTTTGAAAGTTAATCTTGAATCTTGCCTTTCATCACTGGTATTTTAAATTACAAACTTGACTCCTGAATTGCCTTTCTGTAGAACCAGACACCAAAATTCATCTACCGCCTACCTTAACGGTCCTATTTCCAAAGAAAAACTGCTACTCTTGAGAACAGTGTCACGGAGCAACATCCTCTGTGTCATGCAACACTGACCTCAGCTTCAACTTAGTACAAGCAAGATCAGTTATCCAATAGGAAGCTCTAACTTCAGCAGAATTTCAAAAAAAATACCCAAAAAGACAACTCAGAACATTTTTATCCAATTTTTTTTTTTTTCCAAAACAGCTGTAGCACACAAAAAAAAATGGCTGCTGCTCTCCAAACTCTTCTGCCATTTCATTCTAAAAATAGTTCCTGTGCAATCAATCCCAATTGTTAAACGGCTGGAGGAGCTGTAAGACAAGGACCTAAAGAGCTGCAATTAGCGTGGTAACTATAGCACAGAGTGCTTATCAATTAATGGCGCCACACTACTGTTTCATAATACGAATAATTCAGGAAATGTAGAAAGACAGAATTACTTCAGGAAATGTAGCTTATATGTTCATTATATAATTATTTATATTTCTAATAGATGTGGTTTCTCAGATAAATGATTTATTTATTTAAAGTATTACTTAAATAGATCTTCATTAAGGTTTTTTTCTACCTCGGTCCCCTGATTCATTTCCATCTGTTTTCAATATACTCAAAAAAGTTTCAGATTTAAAAGGATCGAGCCTTTTGAAATATAATGAGATATGAAACCACTCATATTGGGGAAAAAATATAGGAAATCATTTTTTGATCTTTTTTTTTTTTTTTTGCTAATGACCCAGTTTTCTGAACTCAACCCTTGAACCTTTCCGTGCAGAACACTGTATTTTCCTATTAGGCAACTTGATGTTTTACTGCTCTTCGAGAATAATAACAGATCTTCCCGATTCTACTTATCTTAGAAAACTTTACTATAATGGTGGCTTTATTGTAATGCTTGTTCCAGTGGGACTGCCTGCATGAATAAGGAGGAAACTTTGACTGAAGACTTGCAAGGCAGTTACAAAGTTTTAAAAACAAAAACACTGTTTAGAATAGTTTAAGGGGGAGGGCTTTTTTTTCAGTGTATCTCATTTGCTTGCAATGCTTTACCACGTGTGATAAATTTTAGTATCCTCAGATTTTCCACTTTATTATTTCAAAAATTTGAACTTATTATGAACTGTTTCGTGGGTGGGGGGTTTTTGGTTTTGTTTTTTTAAAAACACAGGAACTAATCTTCAGAGATGCTCAGGTTCAGAATTTCAACCTGAAAGTCCAGAATGGCTCTAAGAATAAAAGGTATCTGTAATATTTCTGTATTATTAGAATTCTGAATTGAAATAAGGGCCTTGCTTTGCTATGTGGTGTAAAACACAGTTACTACACGACTGAGCTTACAACTGAAGTAGTCAAGACAAAAGGAAGGAGATAGAAAATGGTATTTTTTCTTATGGGAGAAGCTGAAGGACAGGAAGATTTGTAAAATGACAGAACAAAGCAGGGGACACAGCTCCATCCCGATTTCAGGGTTCAGAAAAATGACAGGTGCTTGCAAGCAGAACGATAATGCCCCTGTTGTTTTTATAAAGATTAGAGCAGACATGCTGAAATTTTACAGAAAATCTGAAAGGCTTTTATGTTGAATAACTCTTATTTGAATTTTAAGAAGTTTAAGGTAGTGTTCTTAAACATTATTACTGTTACATTTCAGTGTTTCAGAATGCTTTCTGTAGTGAACAGGCATTTCAAAGGAGGTGACTCTTCAAAAACAGTTATGTATAATTACAGTTTCTATAAACTATAGCAGACCTACATATGTAACTACTACTTCTGGAGAGTGCAGTCCTAGGCCACGGAGGGGACTGTTACCTTTACTGCGAAACAGACGAGAGCATCATGAATCTCTACTCGTGAACAGCTGCCTTCTGGAACTCTGTAGGTAAGGTATCGTGTTTCTTTAATTCAGGTCACGTTAATATTAAAGCTCTAATTTCAGAATAAATTTATATGTTTGCATATAATTCCAAAATTAAATTTTGCAAATTGATGTTAATATATTCTCTTTTGGGTTTTTCCTGGAAGCTTTTACCCAGAAGAGAAATTCTTTATGTTCATTACTGTGTAGTACTATGCCGTCTCTATTACAAAGTAGTAATAAATATAAAAATTTATTAAATAAAGAAGTATAAATATATCCAGTTGTATTTTCTATGTGCTAGGTATACTTCTCATTTTAAAATAAACAAATACAACTTAGTTTGGAGTAATACAGTAAATATTTAATCTATTTCCCAAATATGGTGGAGGGGGTAGTATCTGGAAAAAAAGAACCTCAGTACTTAAAATATTTCTGGGATTGTTACATCTTTATAGACAACTCTAGTATATGAAGCAGGAAACAACCTTTGCCACTGTATTGAAATAAGTTTTATGGTACAGACAAAAGTAATCATATCTATACTACCTTAATTTCATGGCTTATTCTCCTTAGTAAATTAAAATTTCAGTTGTTGGGTTTTGTTTGGGATTTGGTTTTTTTTTTTTTTCAGTTTTAAGAACATGAATATATAATTTTGAGTAGTAGATCTCCCTAGGTAATCTGTTAATTATGATTTCCATCACTATTATTAATCATTTGATTGCAACCCAATTTTGAACGAACTTTTTAAATGAAGGGCTTCTCAAAATACACAGGTGTATTTTGTAGGTGGCACAGGTACAGGATGTCATGGACATATAAACCCAGTGCACCAGCCATGCCTGAACAAAAGTTTATGCTGATAATTAATGCGTGTATGGGTTTTATTTATTTTTGGTCCTTAACAGAATATTTACTTCAGAAATCTAATCTGCTTTTCAAATCTTTAGGGTCTTGTTGGTGACTCCATCCATAGACGTGTCAAGAGCTCAGTCTCTGTTGTGGTCTTACGATGTAACTGGGATAGACACCCTGACTGTAAAGTGTCACTGCAGCAAGATGGCTCTTGGGATGTTAGCTGAGACAAACAGGTAATTTTTCATGTTCTAGATATGGCAGAGGGAGGAAATACAGTTCCTAGTCTTCACACTTCAAGATAAAAGAAATGAGAAACTCCCACCATGTTCCCAGCGCAGTCTAAAATGTATTTGGCCTTTTACCCTTTCCTTGGAAGTAATTTGTACTGTCACCACTGGAAACAGGTCATTTCAATACATGGGGTCATCACCCCTTCCCCCTGGAAATAGCAGTTTTCAGTGTTCCTAGAAGACATCATTTAGGGATTTCACAAAAACTTACTCCTTGGGTTCTTTCAAGATACAGCAGGCAGATGCCCTGGAGATTCAGTGTAATAAATCTGTACTTAGGTGTGACTGAATGCATCTTCTTGACAGCTCATGACCGCTGCTGAAGCAACTTCAAAATACTTTATTTCCTAAGGGACACTCTACTTGCACCAATTCACAAAATTTTCTAGGTTAGGAAGAAAGACTTTGGTTGACAGAGGAGTCGGTGGCTGCCCAGTCTGCCTACTCTCCTCAGGCATGAATTAGAGTACTATAGTATATACCTGACAGCTGACAGTATATCAATGGAAAGCTATTATCTTCCATTAAAAAAAAAAAATAAGTATCCACTGAATTTTACTTATTTGTTCTTTATAGTCCCTGACTGAGGAAAAGGAACATCAAATAAAACACTCAACCACACTTACAACTTAATGCCATCCTTTGTGGAAGATAGACAATGTGTTTTTCTCGTTCCCAAGACATTTTGCCCTTAGATAAACATGGAGCAATGGGATAGAGAAGACACAGAAAGTTATGAGAAGAGCAGAAGCTGTAGCTTAAAGAAATATGAGGGAGGAAAGAGAGGGCATTTGGCAATGAGAATAATAAATTGTTCCAGCTGGCAAATATTAAAACATCCAGATATCATGTTAGAATCAGTATGAATTTAGAATACACAGTATGGGATAAGACATGAGAGACTTGCGTGAGAAAGAATCAGATGGCACAACTGGAAAGACTGTCAGTAATGACTGGAGAAAAAAACTGAGTGCAAAAAGGATCTTTTGTAGGGAAGATGAATTTTCACAGTCAGGTGAAAGATGGTTGCATAAAAGCAGATGATACAATTGCATAGCTGGAATAGATTGCATAGAGAGGAATAGCTGCGTTTTAGTCTGGCAAAGAAAACAAAGGTGTCAGGCGAGCAAACAGTAATAATAACCGTGATGGTTCACAATAACCTTGATGCCAACAGTTACTGGGCTGCACCAGCAAATGGAAAAAAAAAAACAAACCCACATAATTTCAATATATAAAGGAGACAGCAAGCATATGAGTAACTTTACACATACACATTGTCACTCCAAATTCAAATGGAATTACTCATGTGAATAAAACTAGCGATATGCATGAGCCTGCACAATGTAGCCTAGATACCAGAGCAAAAGAAGGACCAACTCTTTTGTTAGAAGCCTGAAAAAATGTTTTGCAAGCTGTTTTCATATTCAGACTCCGAATGACAGGGTCCATTTTTGACTGGAGCTTGGCTTTCTGAAAAATCCTCACTCTCAGCTAACGAGGTCCAGTATTCATCCCAAGCCAGATGCACTTTGGCTTGGGTTTTGGATGGTTGCATTTCTTTGTTTGTCTTTTGCTCGGTAGAAGGCATTTTCTTGCTTTATGCTCTTTGATTGTGGAAAAGGGAAGGAGCAAAAGGAGGGTGGTGAATCTCCCAAACTGGAAGTGAGGCAACAAGAGCTCTGGCTGGCCCTACCCCAGGCCTCCTGCGCGGCACCGCGGAAGGCGCAGCTCCCCTTTCCCCCGCGGCCTCCGGGCTGCAGAGCTCGGACGCCGTTTCCTTCCTTCCTTTCGCGCGCTTCGTTTCCTTTCGTACCTTTGGCCGAACGCAACTCTGTGTACGAGCGCGCAGGGTCCCCTCGGGCAGCGGGACAGCCGTGTGCACTGAGGCCGCCTCAGCGCTCCCTGGGAGAGCACCAGCGCCGGCCTGCGGCAGGTGCCGCCGGGGCCCCACCGCCCCGGGCAGGCTCACCTCCGGGTGCTCCGGGTCCCCACCTCAGCTCGGGCTTGGTGCTGACAGAACATGGAGCCAAAAAGAAAAAAAAAAAAAAAAAAAATTAGGAAAAATAAGAATTTCGTGAGCTGGCACTTGGTCAGAGCAAAGCCAGCCCGGCTGCACCCACTGCCAGGGGGTTTGCCCTCTCAGGGGGACACCGCCCCCTGCGCACCCCTCACCCCGGGCACTGACCGGGGACACACGCTCCCGACCCCGGAGGAGGAGGAGGAGGAGGAGGGAGGGTTCCCCCATCCCGCAGCCCCCGCTGCGGCGCGAACGAAGGCCGCCAGCCCCGCGGCTAGCGGGCCCCCCTGGCCAGCAGCTCCTGCGAGCGAAACCCGCCCCCCCGGCGCAGCAGCCGGGCGCCTCCGCCCGCCTCCTCCCTCTCCCCGGGCTCCCCCTCACCTCCCCGGGGCGCGGCCCGGGCGGGGGGCGCGGCCCCTGCCCCCGGCCGCCGTGGAAGCGGCGGGGCGCGCTGCCGGCTGCCGCTCGGCCCTCGCGTGGGGACGGGGCCCCGGGAGGCGCCGCGGGGTGCCGCGGCCCCGCCCGCGGGCGCGGTGCCCGGCGGGGCGGCGGGCGGGGCCGCGGGCGCGGGGAGCCGCGGACATGCCGGCGGGAACGGGCCGCGGCCGCTCGCTGCCGTGACAGAGCCCTGTTGCTCATGAGGAATGTACGTGATGTTTCAGGCCTGATCGCTGCTAGAAACAAACTTTGGTTTTTTTTTTTTTTTTTTTTTTTTTTTTTGGTTGTTCTTGTCGGTGGGAAGGGGGAGCACGGAGAGGAGCTGTTTGTTTCTGCACTCAGTTCCAAGCCCTTTTAAGTCAGCATTTAGCCCAAAGATCCCTCTCTGAACGTTTTCCTCTGAGCCACAGCCCCAGTGCTTGCTTGGACTTGTGTCTTTGGCTTTCTGCTCATATGCTTCAGCTTCTACGGAGTTTGCTTTTTTTTCTTCTTCTCTGTTTCTTCTTTACAGCTACATAAGGCTTCATAAAACAGTCAGGAATGAAACTCCCCCGCCCACACGTGCTTCTCTTATTCATGTTGACATGTTTTCCTGCTTTGGGGTGGAGGCTACTACATTTTCCTTAGTATTGCTCCAAAAAAAGAAAGGGAGTAATTGTTTTTTCAAGTTACTGTAAGTGGAGGCCAATAGATACACCCAGTCCATAAAAAATCAAAGCACGTGTCCTGGACTGTGTGGGTAATACTAATACCTTCAATTATAATATATTATGTATAATATATCTGAGTATGGTAGCAATATATGCCACTGAATTTTTCACGGTAGGACTTTGGGCGTTATTGAGAGGCCAGTCCTGAACTACAGTGCAGAACTTTCCCCAGCCCTCTTAATTGCCTCCTGCTAGGAATTTTTTTTTTTTCTAAAAAAAAAAAAAAAAAAAAAAAGTAAACCCAAACCCCAAAACAAACCCACACATTTTTCATAAAAAGAACTCTGAGATCATTAGCTAACATTTGGAAGTCCCTCAAATTAACATGCGTGAAGGACTGTGGCCAAACTCCCACTGGCTCCCATAAAAGCAGTAATCAGTCCTTCAAGCAAGATTCTCTACAAAATAACACCCAGAAGCCCCTGCAGAAGGGATTGCCAATCTCACCATCTGACTACATTAAAAACAGCAGTAACAATGTGATAATTGACAGGAGAAACTTCCCTGACAAGGAATGAATCAGTGTTTATTTTTAGCCTTTTTCTCAAACGCGTTATTTAAACAAAAGATTAACTAATTATTTCCGTCGCTATATTGTCCACACTAGAAACAGGAGGTGGCAGATCCTTCTGTGTCTGCAGGGAGCACCTTGGTTTAGCTCATCCTTTGAGGTCTGCACCCCGGACGGATGCAATTGTGCCAGTTGTCCTTTCATTTCTGGTCCAATCAAGTACGAAAAGTATCAAGGTTTTACCAAATTTAGACAACCCCCCAATCAATATTTTTGATTTCCTAAATACCAAGCCTCAAAAAAAGTTTCAGAAAATGCAAACTATGATTTTCTCTGTACCCTACCTTTGCTCCAAAGCTTTGCTTGGACAGCAAGTTGGTATTAATCCTGTCACTGCAACTGCCCACTGCAGCCTTTTGCAATGACAGAGCACTTGCATTCCAAGAAGATAAGGTTGTTCTACCTGTGCACAGGAGCCAGCAATAAAATCTTATCTAGGGGAAGGCAGCTCACCTGAGAAAAGACCGGCAAAAGATTTGTCCTGGTTTATGGGACAAATTCAAGGAAACAGTGTCAATCCCAAAGACACCAAATACTATCTGTATTTCTGGTAATAAGCTTTTGGGTTCTGCTTTGTTTTGAAGGGGAGAATTGAAGCTTTTCTCTTAAATTTTGAATGATCTGTGGATTGCAGCGTGGGTTTCATTAGCAGAAAAGGAATCAAACTTCCTTGAAAATGTCTGAGGACACGTATTTTTTTTTGGCTTACTTCCTATGGAACTAAGAAACATAAATGATCCTTTGTTTCATTTTACTGCATATCTGTAATATGAGGATTGCTACAAAACATACAAAGAGCTGATTTACACCAGTCTCAAAGTAATCTTATAGTCTCAAAGCAATTGTACCACACTAAAGTCAAGACATATTCATTTTTGTCCTGAAGAATGAGTCTGATGTTTGCGTAGAATTTATTTTCCACACTCCCTAATATTTTGAATATTCCTAATATTTTGAATAATTTTGGATATGACTACTTATGCTAGGTAAAGTAGTTTATTTGTAACATTTTAGTGCCTACCTGATCATTCTTGAACAGAGTGAAATGTGAAGTAGTAGATGACCTCAGAAATAATGGAATATTATCAGTTTCTTTATATGCAGCCCATTGGTCTCTTACAGAGGTTAGAGGGAGAAACTCCACTGTTGTATTGCTCATAGGAGTAAATAGAGTCTTTGGTATCTCATTTCACGTGTCAGTGCAAGAGATGCATCAAAATGGAATTTTACCTAGAAATAAAAGTATCCTTTCTCCGGTTTCTACATCTCCTGAAGAGACCGTTGCAGAAACAGCTGCTCATTGGGATGAGCTCTCTGCCTTGTAAGTATTATCTGCAGTGGTGAGCCCACAACCCCAGATAATTTCTGTTTAGAAGTAAGATGAATGTAGAACACTAACAGCAACATTGTACAAAATGATTTAATCTGTGGGCAATCAGGCCAAACAAATCCATGAATCATTCATAATCATTATACGCATCTGCACTGCAACAGATACAGATAACTACAAAGGAAGACATTACAGATGGGCAGGAGGGTGAGACAGAGAATAAGGTAGATCAGTAAAATCTGCATGAAGTACGTAGGGTTTTAACCATAATTTATTTAATTGGCTACAGGCCAAATCCAAAAAAAATAAGTGTTTAGGGCAGAATTTGAGCTCCTAAATCTGAAACAGAGGTGGTAGAAAACCACAGTGAGCTGTATCTGACCTTGCATCATGCCTAAATTCCCAAGCTACCTTATGTGTTTTTGCATAAGCTACTCTGCTGTATAGAGCCTCTCTGTAAGTACCCAGATCTGCACCAGTTCAACATGGCTAAGCAGCTTGGCACTCACTCATATCTCAACTCAGTCGGGAACCAAAAACTATCTGTTACTCCATTCAAGTCCCCAGAGTGGTTCAGTTCAAGAGGTGATCCTCAAACCCCTCTAATGGATGCTAGTGGGACTGAGTCTTCACAACTGCAACTGTACCTGTTCCTTCTGAAAAGACATTTTTATGATACACTGGAGCAGGTAAAGCATTTATGAGTTCAGGGCCTGTTCTTTGCAGATCAGAGATATCAGTAATAACACTGATGTCTGGGTGCATAAGCAGTTACCTGAAACTAGCTTCAAAGCTTGATCACTATCACTGTCAACTCTGTCCCCTGCGCAGGCCATGACTAGAGCGAGTTGTGAAGTTCTGTACAAGGATGCTCAAATTAACACTGGCGTGTTCCTATCAGAACTGAGTAATGCCATACCATCAGAGGGGGCTGAAAAGTAAAAGAGTTCATTAGCTGAGATGCAGCATATATTACGATGGTGGTTACATCCTGCTTCTGAGCTTATCTAGCCCAGGAGCCTCCCACTTCAGAATGTGCCTACTCAAGCAAGCAGCAATCTACATTCGTTGTCTAAACTGTTTCATTATGGAAAACTGATTTAAAAAAAAAAAAAAAAAAAAAAAAAAAAGAAGGAGAGAAAGAAAAGTTATTAATCTGTAACAGAAATGTTCCTCTCAACCTAGCAAGAGCTACTCGGGGAGTTTGGAGTTGCAGCTGTCAGGGTTGGTCGGTGTAACCAGTACCGGCTACCAGCCAGCTCTCCCGGAACGTCTTCGGCAAATACAGCTTCGGGCATTACCGCTGGATGGCACTCTTGTGCCACTGAGTAGGTAAGTGTATGGGATTTTATTTGGCTGCAAATACAGACATCTTTTAAAGACAAAGAACCAAGTTCACGTCTTCCTTAGACCAACATAAATTTGGAGTGGCTTCACATAAGGCATTCAGTTTAATTTAGAGTTGCACCAGCATAACCGGGAGAATATGAACCAGATGTCGAGAAGCAGTATTTTGGCTATTAATTCTATCGATAAAGTTTTGAACAATTTATGAAACTTAAATACAAGGAACAGGCATAGAGGCTGCGGCCATGAAAGACCAAGAGCACCCAGCTTTAGTTTTTCTGTGTTGTTACAGGCCACATTAAATTCTAATAATCGACCTTAATGTTTTTTTACATGCCAGTGTTTTTACCCTTAAGGCTCCTATATTATACACACTATAATATAAAGATACAAGAAAATTCTTCTATGACTGGCTGTAAAACAAGAAGCTATCTTCATTCCAGAAGTCAACTTTTGAAGTCTTTGTTTTAAAGTTTTCAGTCTGTGTATTTTAAATGTTTGGAGAATATTTTAATCATTTCTAATGCCAAATATTATGCTTTGGTTTTGAAATAATTGAAAAATGGCTCAATTATTTTCACATAGAATAATTATTCTGCAAAAGTAAACTTTTTTTCAGAAATTATTTAGTTTTCTGAGAAGAAATCAATTTTGGACTAAATTTGTATTTTAAAAAGTGGTGATTATCTCAGCTCTCCAGTGAAATAGAATCATATCCACAATAACTCTTTAATAAAGATAACACATTTGGCTTAATGTACAGTACATGTGTTATGTATCAATGCAGTGTATGGGAGAATACCAGGAAATTTCTGCAAATACATTTGAACATCAGGGAAATATCTTTATTCTATTTATGCTTCTGCTCCTTTTCTGTTGGTATAGATGGTAACACCTCTCCCTTGTAAAGAGCTTCAGTTCCCCCAACCCCAAATCTGTACAGCACTCTGAATATTAGGAATGTCTGACAAGTTCAAGAACTCTTTCAGCAAAGTCATCTTTTCCACCTTCACTTTCACCGAAACCAATAAGAATCTAATAATCAATTTAAGCAGAGGCATTTTCTATTTTGGGACTGGTAGTGTATCTCTGGTTTCAGCCAGGGAAGGAAGTGCTTAGAGTATTTTATCACAGCCAGCTTTTGTGATTTACTTGGCATAAATGGAAGAAGGAAATTGTGTAAATGTGAGTTTAAGCTTATTCTTGGGAAATACACAATTCCATGGACTTGGGATCTTTAATGTATATTTTTGGTTATCATTTGTACGATGTCATTTCAGTTCTCTATTTGTAGCATGAGAATAATATCACACTAATTCTGTGATGCTTGATAGAAGAGTTCCTGTACATGTGCTAAATGTACTGAGAGGCAAACCTGGCAGGCTCAGGGTGAGAATGTTTCAGCACACCTTTCCCACCTTTCCTGCCCTTCCTGGTTGTGGCTTATTCTGATGATCAGAATGGCCTTAGCATAATTTGGTCACTCTGGGAAGATGCTCTAAATTAAAGAATTGGCTGTTACAGCTGAATAACACAACAACGTAAATCTATTCAGAGAACAGAATGGAAACTAATTGTCTCCTCACACTTCTGTCCTTCCATCCTTCCACTTTATGCTGGGACTTACAGCATCCACAGTTGACAGGATGGTCTGCGATTACCCTATAAACAACCTGTGTTTCCCCCCACTTTCTTTTATGTGCTGTCATCATTTACTGAATTAGCTGGTAGTTAACTTAATTTTTTAAACCTACTTTATGGTAATATGCCAGGGCTATGGTCTTATTTGTGGTTTCTTTGCACTAGCTATTGTAGATACTGGTAGTTGAGAGAGACACTGTTGTGGAGTGCTGACAAGATCTAGGTAGCGCAAGTGGAGAACAGATCCAGAGAAATCAAGTGAGTTGCCCAAGGTCACATGCTAAATTTGTGGCAGTGTTAATCTACCTGTTCTGATTATCTAGGGCATATAGACACCAATGCATGTTCTGGTGTATGTATCAGCCACAGGAATGCTAAACTGGAGAAGTTAATTTGGAAAAATAAAAGGGGGGAAAAAAAAAAAAAAGAAAGAAAAAAGACATGCTTGGCACTACTTGAAGACTTGTAAGAAATTTCCACTTTCCCATTCTTTGAATACTTTGAGAATACATAAACTCTTGGAATCTGCATTTTAAAATGTTGTTTCAAACTGGAATAACATCTGTTAAATGTAGCCAAGAAACATCTGGTTTTCTGTTTCTGGAACCCTGAGCTGAGCTGACCGTTTTCCTGTCATCTATGCTGTGGAGCAAAATTGGTTCAATAGGTCATTCTGTTCTGTCCATTTCTTAGTTCTGTTTCCTGTTGAAAAGATGACCAACAAGAGGGTAAGCAGGAGGGGAGAGGAAATTATGTGTAATGTGTATACTAGCCTGTGAAAAAAAAAAAACCCAAACATTTATCTTCAGACTAAGTTAGATAACTGGGGAGAGTAGAACTAATAAGCACTAGAAAGAACACCAGAGATTATATGGAACTGTAAGATTTATTAGCCCCAAAATGGTTTCTCTTTCATCAGTGGAAATAACAATCTGATACAAATCCCACTGGAAATAGTGAAAATCTCACATTGATGGTCACTGGGTTCTGGATTTGACCCTCTCATCACTGGTAGAAGTGGAACCTAGTGCCTAGTGGAAGCTGGTCACCAGTACACAGTATATTAATTGCAAGATTGTCATTAACTATCATCTGAGCAACTCTAGACAATGCAGTAATTGAAGGGTCAGAAATGGTTGATGCATTGTATACACCGTCTCTTCAACAACTGCTCACTCCAGTGGAGTCAGTCTGAGGACAGAAGAGTTCAAAGGCCTCAAGTGGAGAAGACCATAAGCATATTGTGTAGGGTTTAGTTCTTCTGTTCCCAGCTTTGACAATGCCTTGGACAAACAAATATGTTCTTTAGAACTGCATAATTTTTTCCCTTCATCTTTCAAGAACAGGACCAAGACTCATAAAGGCATTTAGATACTTATGCTCCCCATGAAATCATCAGGTATTAAAAGCGTAAATAACATTGAGAGCATGCACCATGATCTGATATTTAATTAGCAATAAAAATCTGTATCATTCAGTCAGTGACATTAAAATTAGGAGAACAGCAACAGTGAGGTGGCAGAATCCTCTGTATGTATCCTTTCTGAAAAATGTCAGCACCCTTGTTTTTCAGGAACATCCTCAAAAACAGCTGGGAAAAGAAATGCTGTGACCTTCTGCCATGAACATTCTGGTGACGCAAAAAGGCCATTGGACTCCTGTTTCTTATACAGGTGTAATTTGTCACCACTCACATGACTTCAAAAGCAAAACTAATCTGGAGGAAGGGTTTATCCATTTTTTTCCCTATACGTGACCTTTTCCTTCCCAGTCCATGAATTTAAAATACCAAGGAAGTGAATCCTTATCTGAGGAAGAGTTTCCAAAATAGAATTAAAGATGCAGCACTTTCTGTGGCAGGATCTTTCAAAGTGCTGATGGTATAAATTAACTAATGGGGGTCAGGTCTGTGTGCACAGAGGAAATTTGCTAAAAGCAGATAGGGTGCAGGAAGGGAAAATGGAGTTGTACAGCCCCTAGGCAGTTTCAGGCAGCTTCCTGACGCTCTTCACTTGGTGAAACATTTAGTTTCCTTCAGAGCAGTGTTTGGCTTTTCTTTCACCATCACCAGTGTAAGTCAAATGTCTTTATTGGTATTGTGTCTGGTTTACATTGCCCAACATTCACAGTCTGATACTGAAGTGACCATTCCCCAGCTAGTCTGTAATGATCTAAATCCATATAGTGATATGGTACACCCATACCCCAACTACACTACAGTCAAATGTGTGCTTTAAAGAAATAAGATCTAGTCAGACTGTCAAGAAAGGCTGCGCCATTTTACTTCATCTGATCTAGTGGAAGGTTTTACAACCTGATCTAGTGGAACGTATCCCTGTCCATGGCAGAGAGGTTGGAACTAGATGATCTTTAAGGTCACTTCTAACCCAACCCATTCTATGATTCATGAATAGCAAAAAAAGTCAGTAATAACAAATGTATATGAAAAATGCTGTTGTTAATAAATAGTTGGGAATGGAATGACCCAGTTTACTCTGTGATCCATGGGTTTGTAGCCTATTTTGCTCAATGCCATCATCATCTTCTCTCTTCAGCCTCACCTGGTTTTTGTATTTGCCACATATACATTTTGTCCAAAGACAGTTACTTTTGTTGTGTGATTGGCACATCAGTATTTGGAATTGTCATGACTTACAGAATAACACTCAGTGGTGTGATTCAAAGGACCAGCATTTGATATAGAAAAACCCTGCCTGCTGTGAGCACAAACATGCTTCTACAATGCTTGAGTTCCAACTTAGTCCCACTGATTAATAATGGATTTTCTCCTATCTGGAGCTTTATGCAGGAACGAGGGGCATCTAGTGGCTCAGTAGAAAATAGCAAATGAAGATGTGCTCAAAAAGGTACATCTTTGTGCAAAGTAGACAATTCAGTGAAAATTAGACTAAATTAAAGACTTAGTGGTTGAAATGCAATTTGAATATATGAAAGTACTCTAGCTAAGAATCAAATAATCTGTGGTGAAAATTATTTGTGTGTTTCTATCTTCTTGTGGAAATGCGAGCTGACTTTGAAACTTACACAGGTTAAAATGTATTTGCTGCCTATTTTCAGGAGGACATAACATCCTCTTTCGTTAGAGGAAGCTGGGGTACAGGATAGAAGGATAAGAAACAGGAACAAATCACACAACACAGCTCTATACATTTTTTCTTCCCCCAAATGAATAAATTTATTTCATGCTTGGTAATTCAGGATGTGATTAATTAGACTAGGTGATACCTGATAACTTACAATGACTAAGAGTACCTGTGAAGAGCAGTTAAATGGAGAACTTTCCTTTCTCTGTAATGTTTTTCCTATTTTAATATTTAAATAATGAGTTTCTTTAACAAGTAACCCACTCTGAGTCATGCTTTCCTCTTTCTCCTTTGTTCTTAACCAATAACTACATGGCATTCCAATAGCTTTTATTACAAAAGATGAGATGCATATTGGAGAAGCAAAATATCTGCATTGAATTATAAGCTGGTTTTGTGTTGTGAGCCTGTGTTTGTCTTAGGTTTGCCACTCTGTCTTTTTCTAGTCTATAGAGAAAGTCCAGATGGACTATGTCAGTCTGTTATGCTGCTCAGACCCATGGACAGTGCTTGACCTCTCCTGGAATAACTAAAACTGAGAGACGAACATCAGGCAGTCAAGGGCTGTCATCTCTGAACGTCTCTTGTTCCTATCCTAACCCCACAAAACAATTTATGTAGGTGGAGCTGGAATATTTTGGCTAGAGCATAAGACTAAAAGAGGCAGCCTACATATTGTAGGAGGCTTCTCTGAAAATGAGAGGGAATCATCACTAAATATTAAGACAAATAATCTGGAGAGAGCAACAGGAGGCATTCTGTCTCACCTGCGATGATGATAAAACCTGGAAGCCACAGGAGTGAGATCAGACTGAGAAAAGACGAATCACTTGTTATTTTGCAAAGATGTGTAACTCAGAAGGGTTTTTTTAAGGGTAAGAAGTGATGATAAAGAAAATCATTTGCTAAACAAGTGAATTTTGTCTTCCTTTTTCGCTCTGAACATGCTGAACTAGAAGCTTGTAGGCCTTGGTGAAACTAAGAAAACCATGAAATAATCAAGTGAAGAGTTCTCCCATTCTGACAAACCAGCTCCAGCTCCATATCCTATGCTAGGGTTCAGAGAGGGATTCTCAGTCCATGTATGTGCCATTAAAATGATACAGGACCAGTTATTTAAACACTGCTTAGATTGCATTAGGAGCTTGGAACCCAGAGATTGGGTCCACTGGTTCAAACTGATGTTGTGTGGAGTTGAATTTACAGAGTTTGTTGTTTCATCAAGGTACACTGGAAGCAGGAACTTTATTAACATAGTGTGATTAATGAGTAGTGAACACATTGAGTATATGATAGCCCCCGATCATTAAGATTAATGAAAATATTTCTTTAGAGAGAGGTATTAGCAGCTTTTATTTATGCAACAGTTTGCAGGTGTTGTACTCCTAAAGTTTTAGGTGCACTAGCAGGCACAAAGTTATATTGTTGAGGTCCCATTTATCTCCAGATTTGTTTCAACAACAGTTCATTGTAGAGAGAAGTTGCAGTGAAGAGAACTTCCAAAGGATTTTTCTGTTTGGATCTCGTGAAGACTGTTTTTAGGATGTGAACACAGGCATACCAAAACCCTATTGCTGGCAACATTCAATCTGCGTTTACCAGTGTTAGGGAAATATTAACTGATTTTGTTTTAGCTGGAAAAGAATCAAGTCTCTCTATTTCAGACACTTCTGGGAAAGAATGACAAAGCCAAGGTACCCCTGACCATATGAAGTACCCTGATGCAAGTATGGTCAACTATCTGAATGAAGAAAAAGAAGCCGTCTGGCATTTTAACCAATATTTATTGAATGAAAAGGTAATGACTTCTTAAATCTCTACTTACCCTTGTCGCTGCAAGGTTCTGGTTACCACATTAACACTTCATTGATTAATAGGGCAGTACAAAATAAAGCTAACATTACATGAGCATTAGACTGAATAATTTCCCTTGTGAAAAGATCTAGGAAAAATTAGCAGTCCTGTACTGACCCAAGATTAGGTGAAAAGAGCGTGTGTTGGGGAAAGGTTGGAATATGCCTCGCACAGATGAGCAGAAGGGGTAAATGGGAGAGCTGAGATGCAGCACCTGACATTCTTCAAGCGTAAGGTCTGTTACAATGCTGGAAATCAGCCTAGGACTCCTCTGCTCTTACTTCGGTTGATGTTGAAGTGCCAACAGCAAAAAAGCTATGACTACTCAACTCAGGCTTCCACTCCTGCTGCCCTAGTGCTTTGCCCCTGGCCTTATGCAGGGATGGGTACATATTTACTAACTAGTACAGGCAGACACAAATTTCCATTGACTAATCTTCCTCTGGCAAAGTGAGTCATCATACAAAGAAGGTTGTTTCTGCTTGTTCTCTGTTCAGATTATAGTTCAATCAGAGATCCAAAAAAGGCCAGGCCAGTATCTTCAACACATGATCGTCTCTGTTCTGCCATAGTAACAGAGGGAAAATTGGAAAGACATCTGTAGCTTCAAGCTTTCTGCAGGGAAAGATATTCCTTGGAAATTACTTTGAAAGAAGCTGGCAAGCATCCTGGTAAGAATTTAGCCTTCTCTGTCCGTGTTTCTCCATCTGTCAAAACAAGGCATAAGCCTTCCCTACTTCACAACGGTATTGTGAGGACTCATCAGTTAACATGTTTACATCACTAAATGTGATTTCCTACTCTAAATCGCCTAGACTTTGGTTATTAGGAACACATACTCATCTCACCCTTCTTAAAGATCTTTTCCCTCTTTTCATACATCCATATTCCTCTGCTTTCTGCTACTGTAAAATGAAATTAGTGCTAGAGTTGCTCTTGGACACCTGGGAGCAATTTCAACAGTCACACTGAAGTTTCCTGAGCAATTAAATAATCAGGAAAGGAAGAGATATCTTCTTCAATTTCTGTTTTTCCTTTTTATTAGTGTTGGAAAATGATTTATACCTCATAGTTCTCACTACTAAAATTTCTCACTGCTGCTCCAACTCCTTAGTATTGTCATGAAGAACAATCCTAGCATATATTTATAAAGCATCTTTTAGTCCAGAGATCTCTGAGACAATTAATTGTGATCAGAACTGGAGTAATCTATAAACAAACTCCAGTATAAATATTGTGTGTTGTCTGTGTTTCTATGCTGCAGGATCCGTACCTCTTTTATACAAAAAGGCAACTTTCTCTGGAACAGAACAGTAGCAGAACAAAATATCTGTCTTAAATGTGAAGTGTCCTATCCAGCTGAAATTGCACAGGGAACCTAAGCAAGCAAAATGATCTGCAAGCTCCTGTAATCAATTTAATGCCAGAACTGGCAAGGTATTTTTAGCTATGGCATGCTGTTGAAGATTTATTTCGGGATGTAAGAGGTACCCAAATCTGGAGGTGGTGACCATTTTAGTTATGGTCCTGCTGCCTTCTCATCGTCAAAGTTATCCTCTCACAGAAAACCTTGCCTGACCTGTGAAACAGCCCTTTCTTTTCACCCTCCCTGCCATGATACCATTTATTCCTGCTCACCACTGCCTCTCCTACTGCCTTCTATAAAACTAAAAATTTGGATTTTCCTCATTTCCCCATACTGTAATTCCCTCCCCACTCTTTCTGAAGGTCCAAACTACCTCCCCATCCAGGCTTACTACAAGATGCTGTACGTTAACATGTGGAAACATCCCAGCTGTATATATGTACAAAGGAAAGTGAGTTACACTTCATATGGACTTCAGAGTAGGGGTGGTCAAACTTTTAAACAGGTTAGCCAGTGAAACTGGAATGTCCACCATTGGAGATATTCACACTTCGGCCAGGCAAGGCTCAAAGCAACCTAATCTGACTTTGAAGATACCCCTGTTTTGAGCAGGTAAAGAATAAGATGTTCTCCAAGGATTCCCTCTAATCAAAATTACTTCATGATTCCATAATTCTAACTAAATCTTGGAAGGAAATAGGAAGAGGAAGAACACAAGAATCTAAGAGAAAGATGGTTTTCTGGCAAGAAGAAAGAAGACTATAACAAAACAAACTAGAGCTGCACATAATTAGTCTGCTTTTCATCTTGTTTGCACTGAAGTAATTCAGGATGAAATTAGATGGATGTTAAAATCAGTAGAGAACCAAGAAGAGAATCAAGACCAACATGCCTGTGGTTAGTCTGGGCTTGCTTCATCTGTCTGGACTCAAGGCCTGGTTATTAATGTGTGAGTTGTATTCAGAATATCCTCAGTTGGGATATTCCAAGGTACCATCTGGTTTATTTCCTGCAGATTCAGATTAGGAGCACGATGCAGTCAGTACACCATCTCCTCAGAGCTTGGGCTGAGCAATGACCCAGGGGCAGCAGCCAGATGCGTGGGGTAGAGTAACCTTGTCAGGGGGCAGGAGAGGAGTAGGAACAGAAAATGGGTTTGTATTCCAGGTTTTTTTACTACTGCTGCTGGTTTATTGGGAGACACATCACCACTGGATAAACAAGCATTGATAATACCAGCATCCGTTTAATAAATATTATATTATAAAGAATTTTTCTTCTACTATCCTCTTAAATAGAACAAGTTTCTGAAATTGAAAGTCCAGTAACAAAGGGCACAAACAAAACTGGCAGCAAAATGTTTCTATTTAAACAATAGAGCTATAAGAGCAACACCCTGTTGTACGGCTCAGTAGTAGGGTACTGACAAATACCAAAACATAAAATGGCCAATCACTAAACTGCTTTAATACAATGAAGTTCCCCAAAATCCAAGTCATTAAACCAAAAGCCAATACAGAAGCTTGAAAATGATGGTAAACTATAATATATCACTCATGGGTGGCCTTAATGCTGAATCTGGGATGAATTACATGAAAAAATTCACAGGAAATTTTTAACATAAAAAGAAATCTGAAAGGCAAGCACAATGACTGCCATAACAGAGAATTCAGCAATTCCAAACACAACATAAAAATGTTGTGTACTTGAAGGCTGTGCTAAATTTTCCTCTGAGAGTGTTTTATGGGTTTATAACAGAATCAAAAATATCCTGACAACTTGAGAGAAAAATGAGTGACTTATTAGACCAATTGATAAAGCTGGAAAGAACAGACAAGCTTGCAGGCATGCAGGTGCTTCTTTGGATCTGAAATAGAAACAGTGAACTTCAAAGCTAGATTCAGGTTAAGAACAATTGTACTGAGTTAGGACATCTGCTTTGCTTCAAATGCTTATTAATTTATTTTGTAAAGGCTGTAAATGATGACCTGGGAAATAAATTTATAATAATATAGCCCTGTAAATGGATTATTATTTCTAAAGCAGGCTTGCAATTAGAAAGGGATGTAAAGAGTAAAACTTACCCCAGCAAATCTGTACAAAATCACATTGACTTTCCATGAGATTTACAAGCCTGTTTGCTTACATTGCTTTAGAAAATATTAATTGGATTCCTAAGTCACTTAGGTGCTTTAGAAGATTTTACTTTTGCTGAAAAAGGCAATAAATGAGTTGGGGTACTGCCAAGGAGTGGATACACATGGGTCCTTGTTGCTTACTCAAACCCAGCTGTGGCTGCAGAGCCAGCTATGCTGGGGACTGGTGTGTTTGCCTGAACAGACCCAATAACGAGCTCAAAGCTTGAGATCTGACATAAGCCCAGACAACACCAGGCAACATTAAGCATTGCTCTGAGGTGGCTCAGCTGTAACACATCTCTTAAGCTAGTCCTAGTAATGATTTTTAAATGCCTATCAGCTATTAGTTGACTTGTACTGTGCAACAAGAGGGGTTTTTAACTCTTTCATTTCATAGAGTATCACGGTGGATATTTACATTTCCATATAAAGGTTTGTTTATTGAATTCATTCAGAATTGTTTTCTAAGTTTGTAATTTGTATTTATTGAAACTTTTCAATGAAGAGCGTAGAGAAGGTGAAGCAGAAAAGTGATTTTCTGTTATTGGCCACTCAGGAATTTTTAAGCTGTTACTTTTTCAATCATCTACAGCAGTTTCCTTGTTTTTAGAATGAGCACATGATATCATATCCTGAGCCCTTCCCTTTTCTTGCAGCTTTCTGAGGCACTAGGAGGAGTCCAGCTACAGTCATTGTGTAAATTGGCCTGTAATACGGTAGTGGAGCTGCTTCTGCCATCATCTGCCTGCCTGCCTTATTCATACCCCTTAAGAAATTGCTGCTCTAGGACGAACAACCCTTTGAACACAGTGAGTATCAGCAATCAATCTATCTAGCTTGTAAAGTTGTATCAGAGAAAGATCGCTTCTCTATGTATTTACATGTATGTGCAGTTAGGGACACAAATACAAGTGAAAGGAGAACTCGCTGTCATTATCCATCACTGAAGTGAGAAGAGAAAGGAGATTCCTGGCCCAGCTGGGGTGAGAAAAGGGAAAGCAGCAACGCGGGAGGCTCTGGGGTGTAGAGACTGGATTAAAGGTGTGGGCTAGGTGTAGGAAAGGACCAAGTTACTGTGGGAGGCAACATACACATTTGCTGTGAACAAACAGGAAAAAAACAGTTGCTAAAATGTGTGCACAAACAGCTGTGCATGAGCACATGGCGTTGTATTAATGCCAGATGACAAGCACCTCTTGTTTATTCTTAATCTTACTTGACTTAATGAATGCAATAGTACTAGCTAGTAATAAACAAAATAAAAGGAGAATAAAAGAACTAGTTTTCTGCGCTAATCTCCACTCATCCCTAAATCATACAGGCCAAGCAAACATTAACAGTGAGTCATTGATTCTTTTTAGTATAACTACATAACCCAAGGTGGTGGTGTTATTTTTGCACTTCTCCATCTCGGTCTTCAGCTCTGAAACACAGAGCTAAAGGCTCTGCCATTCTTGGTGGAGGGCCTAAGCTTTTGTCTAGATGTCTCTTCAATGCTAATTTAGTAGAAACTTGTTAGCTATACCAGTAATATATTTACAGTTATATTTATGGTGTATGAATAACTTAGTATGATCCCAAATTTGCAGTGTAAAAAATATTACAATGGAAGTAAATAATCAGCTTTCATTTATATCTACCAAATGATATTGTAGATGTTATTTATTAACCTAGAATGTTGCTTTTAAATGGATAGAACATCTAAACTTTCCTGTGCATGTTGCTCTGGTAGAGTACCAAACACCAGCTTCATTCCAAAGCTGTAAAATACTTATGAACATGCTTTACATAAAGGCCTCACTCTGTTTTGAATGGTACCGACAGAAAGCAGCAACGATATTTTTGTTAATATTTAAGATAACAATAACTGGCTTCAGAAATGTGCAAATAAGTTGTGTCCTTTCCCCAAACCATCTTTGGTGAGGCAAGCAACTGTACAGGAAACACATAACCTTCAAATATGTTACTGATCACAATACTTTATCCATGTTTCCTTTGCTCACTATGGTTTTGATCAGCTCACTCATAGGGTCACAGCATAATGTTAGTAAAAATCATTGCTTTTTGTTACCTGCTAAACTACACTGTGAGGTAAAAACCCCTCTTCAGTTAGAAGTTGCTGGACCCTCTTCTGTTGCTGATATACCTAATTTTATGACAGAACAATCCTGCCATTTTCTACAACACAGATATGACGAGAATAGAAGGATGCTAAAGTTGTGCTCATGTGCTGCTCGGTCTAGCCTCAATAGCATCAAGATTTCTGTACTAGAGGTGACCACCATCAGTCCACCTACTCCAGGGTTCTGCCTCTGACAGCGACATGTACTAGGTGCTTCTGATATAGTTGCAAGTAAGTCCAGAGTGATCAGCTGTCAAACAGGCTTCACAGGAGAATTCATTTAAATGCATGTCAGCTATAAGTTGACTTGTACTGTGCAACATGAGGGGGTTTTAACTTTCATTTCATAGAATATCACAGTGGATATTCACATTTCTGTATAAATGTTTAGGGTTTTTTTAATTCACTGAGATCTTGGTTCCAACGATGTCATGTAGCAAAGAGCTCAGTAAAAACTGTGAGTTTTTAAAGAAACATTATTTCCTTTCTCCAGATTTAAATCTACTGCCTTTCACTTTCTGTAGATGTAAATTTGCTTATACATCACAGGGAAGAAAAACTCACCTTTGTCTTTTAATTGTGTGCTCTACTGAAGAATGATGATATATTTTTATTCTTAGTTATAGTTTGGTCTGTCTAGTTTGTAGCTATGCTTTTTTTCAATTTATAAACTCATTTCAAGGGCTTCACCCACAGTTTTTCCTGTAGTTAATTATTTTGTTGTCATGCTTAAAAAATTCAAAGATGAAAGGGATGTGAGTTTCCTTTATAGAAACCACCCAGCTCTGCTCTTGTATCCTGTTTATATATGTGTTTAATAATAAATTTTCCACCACCTTACATCCAAGAAATGTTAGGTGTGCAGCAAATGTTTAATTAATTGATCTCACAAACAACTTGTGAGGTAGGTTCCCTCATTCTACAGGTGAGACAGAGAGTGAGACAGTTAAATTAAGTGACTTGCTTAATATCACACAGTGAGTCAGTGCTAACGCTGAAAATAGAGTTTATGTTTTCTGGTTCCTTGCCCTGTATTTGAATCATCAGGTCAGACTTAACTCTGAAGTTGAATGAACTCCTTAAATTACTAAAATAATTGTTCTCAATTTCATGTTGGAGTATTATGTTTTAATGACCTAAGCAGCTGAAATACTTGCAAAAGTTTTCCCTGATTAGGACTATTTTAATCTTTCTTGTTCAAATATTGCTTCAGATTTTGGCTGAATATGTTTTGTTTACAGTAATCCCAAACTTCAAAAATACAGTCAAGCAGCTCTCCACAAAAAAAAAACACAAGAAACTCGCTTAAAACTCATAGCAATCTCTTTGCTGTCAATGTAGCAATGCTCTTTTTCATACACTGAACAGCCGTTCCACTTAATAATACCCATGGATTTAATTAATGGAGCACAGTAAAATTATTGCCCCACAGAAAGCAAAAGATAGACTGCTGATTATGCTGTCATAGCTAAATGAAAATGTAGCCTGAAGCACAAAAGAGCAATTGCGTCTTAAGAAATATCTGCTTAGAAGTGCAGTTCTGAACTATATGCTGTGTCATCTCTGAATAAACTGGTACATAAAGAGGTGCAATCCTTGAAAACATGTTCAAATGAATAGTACCTGTGTTCAGGCTGATGGTATGCTTCGGCAGCTTTATAGCTTTTCTGAGTATAGTCCACATATTTGTTTATGCTGATAGGACATATGTAAATTTTTCCAATCCTCCCTGTCTTAACTGGTTGATAGTGTTCTTCAGTATAGGAAAGAGTAAATGGCCCAGAAAATATGTACATAGGCATAAGACTGAAAGAGGCTCAGGAGAGGGAATGAAGAAATAACATTACCATGGCTTGCTCCTTGATAAACCTGGATATAGACACAGCTGCCTGTCACACAGTCTTATACAATGCTTTGTATCCTATAGTATTTTTGGTGTGTGTGAGACAAGCAGCACAAGGCTGTGGTCAGCTGCAAGATTTTTGTAAAGACTTTTGCCATATATAATGATTAGGGCATTGCTGTGCAAGCAGCCTTCTAACTTAGTTGCAATTTAACAACAAAATACCTTAAAAATGTGACTGTTTCATTGCTGAATTCAAATAAAGCTGCTCGGTGATAAGATCTGTCAGTAAGCATTGGCATGCTGTATTTATGGAAACCACTCTAAAGTAATTTAATATGTTGTACTTGAAGAGAGGAGTCATATCTTGCCTACTGAATTGGGGGCTAGACAGAAGGTCCCAGGTAACAAGCCAAGAAGAGATGTTCCCCTCCGGGGTCAATACTTCTAATTAACCATGTTGATTTCCTTTTGGGTTTATCTTCTCTTTAAAATGTTAACCGTGAGCATATTTTAAACTTTGCCACTAGGGCTCTGTCATTAGTGATCAACTATCCAATATTGGTCAGAGTACTGCTCCAACTTTGTCTTCAGAGTTAGAGACTTAAGTGTTTTTCTCTCAGACTTCAGAAAATGGCCTGATGCCAAGTGATGAGCAGTTTGCAAGACAGTACTGTGTCTGCACCCACCTATTAGGGCTAGAGATGCTGCCTTCCAAAGGGGTTTTTGAAAACCAGGCAGTAGTTGTCCAGTATAAAGTGGACAAAGAAGACATGTCTGTGACTTTCGTAGAGTTTGAAACCAAACCCAAGAAAGCAAATGCAGATAATTGAAAATATTTCTGTGGCTCTTCACTCATGTCTTCTTTTATCCTAATAATAGTTCCTGTTATTAACCCATTCCAATGAATGGTAATAATGTTTGAGAAGCTGAAAATTTTAATCAAACATTAGATAATATTTTTGAGAAAAGAGGGTTTGAAAATATAATGTGCCTAGGTATTCTCTTCCAGATTGGGAATAGAAAGAAGACTTTGTGATCTGTGTGTCTGATCAAAACTAACAAAAACAGTAGAAACAAAATACGTGCACATACAGTTCATGGGCAGAGAATCCTTTTCAGCAATGATTCAGCTAATAGGTATGAAGAATGAGTCATCTTGAGAAAATTAGTAATTGCTTGTGGATAATCCGAATGAGAATGGTTTATACATTAATATGTATAATATTGGTCAGTATCATATTTGAGAAGAGCTCTGACAAATTATGGGCCTTGAATGTTGGATGTAGAGAGTTATGCTTGCATCATCTATTACTGAAGAGAATAGAAAACGAGCCATCCTTTATGATTAAATAGACATCATGCTATTTTACATAATTAACCTTGTTTAAGATCCTGCTTTCAGTGAAAACCTCAATGTGTCCTGCCTACCTTAGCAATCACATTATTAGTCACTGTTCTTTAATAGGTCTATCGCAGCCTTGTTCTGTTGATTCAGCACAGAAAGAAAACATTTTAGGAATGTCAGTTCTTCAAGCAGTAGGGATTATAGGCATGGTAACAGTACATGTTTGTGAAAGGCATATGCTGTCTGCCTTCATTCTCCATACAACAGCAAGTGGGAAACTGAGGTACAGCCATAGTGCTACTCTGAAGATTTAATATAATGAATATGTTATTATGTAGATTTGATTCACAGAATTGAGAAAACATTTGTGGTAATATGGTTCTTATACATTAGATTCAGAAAATTAAATGGAAAAGAAAGTGAAAAGAAATGCATAATGAGGAGGTTGGCCAGTTCAGTTCCATTATGCAAACACAGTGAAAGGTACAAAGGTAAGGAATTCCACAAGTAACAACAAAAAAAAAATGCAATATCAGTTACCTTAAATTATATTAATTCTAAAAGGTGGAGTTAGCAACGCAGGCAAGGTACATTTTTTCCAGCATTCCTTATTATGTGTTAATCATGGCACTGTAAAGATCCAGAAGTCTTGGATCATGCAACTCGCAAAATACCACTAGAATGTTTCTTGCTGGAACTAGGTACAGCAAAGCAAATACAAGCTGCAACTCTAAATATGGGGAAGGACTTCCCTGTTCAATAAACCAAGCAGTTTCTGCTGAAACTAGTTTTGCCTGAGGACTAATTTGTGGTTCCAAGTGTCTTTCAGTGCTGACAGCTGAAGAAGGTAGCTCTGGGCCAGATTGTAAAGTTTGCTCCTTGCTCTAATGGGCGGATGTGTTTAATTAACCTTTGTTTCTGCAGCAGCAGACATTCTGGCAAGCTGTAGGAATGCTGAAGGAGGGAAATCTAAACAGCAGTGAACCTAAGCACATTCTATACATCTAGTACTAGGTAAAGAATGTTAATGTAGACAAATACTGTTTCCTAGGAGATAGGTTGGTATAAGCAACTTCTGCAAAAGAAACTTAACACGGTTCCCCCTGTAGGGCTCCCCCCATTAATTTCACATGACCCAGCTATGGTCCCATGCCCTTGGGACTCTTGCCTCTCATGTCTAGTTAAAGACTGGGCACAGGTCTTCAACTGGGGGTCACAAAAGCACATATTCAAGGTGGAAATATTCTGCTTGGTATCTCTTAAATAGAGTTAGCCTTGCTGCCTGTTCCATGTCCAGTAGTGACTTCTCCAGACACCACAGCTTGGACAGACCCTTCTCAGAGCTTCCTGTAAAGTGCAGGTTTATAGCTAATTCTTCAGAAGGCATATGACAAGTCTAATGCAAAGCAGATATCCTTTGCATTAAGTTGCTGAAGGCACTGTTTTTCACTTGAAAAACTAAAGCACTGTAGATTACAATTCATACAACAAACTCCCCGACCACACTGTCCCTTGGCCCTAATCTTTCACTAAAAAATTACCAACTTTGCATGAGTGTTTTGAAAGCATGCAAATTAGAGCTTATCTCCTCTGACCTTCATCAGCTCTGCTGCCACAATAGGATCATTGTTTCCTATCTCCTCCCCTTAGTAAGCAGCACTCCCCATTCCTCTCACTTCCTTTCCAGCCTAAACCTTTCCATTCGAGAAACTTTTTAAAGCTCTGCTTTGTCATCTAGTTTACTACTGTGATCTAAATGCCAATCTCCTTCAGTCCTGGCTGTCACAGTCTGAGTCAGCCAAGACCCTGTTTCTACTCAAAAGGCACCTTTTACTTTTGAGTGATGGACATTCCTTCTACTCTTGTAGTCTTACAAGCAAGGAATATTCCCAAATGACAGAAACATTTAGGTTACAGCATTTTTTCTTACTAAAACTACACTGTAGCTACACAGTATCAATCACAATCATAAACAGTACTTTTCCCACCTCAGCACTGTGATACAGAAAACTCTTCCCTTCATAATACTGTGCAACTATCTCCCCATTGCTACAGTACATAGGAACTACTGTTAAGGCTGCAGTTAAATGACTAATCCTAATCCCATGCTTTGTCCACTGGGTTTCTGTTCCAGAATGGAGAGTTGAGACAACAAATGAGGTAACCAAGGAAAAATAAAACCGGCTACAGTTGTCAGGATTATGAGTTCAATATAATTCTTCAGCTTGTTCATACTGGTCTTTGTCTCTTTCTTGTAAGGACTGATGACTCCAAAAGCCATAAACTATGTGTTAAATTCTTGGGTGATGACAATTTCCTTTATAATGTTGCCCAGTGTCTGGGATTATAGAGATAGGATCATGTAGGCCTGCTACAATCAGAGAGTGTCCTCCTATTGCAAAGAGAAGGTTTGCACAAAGACTGAGGCTTGAATTAAGAGTCTTTATGTCCACATACAGACGGTGATTTCCAAAAGCTCTTAGCGTTGGCCAATCTCACATCACAGTCAGTGGATGTAGTCAGGCTGATGCATTACTTTTGAAAATTCTTCACCAGCATGGTTCAACATGCAGCCCACTGGCCAAATCTGGTCTGCAGGATCTTCTGTCTGGCCTGAACCGCCTTTTCTATGGAAATTCCAAAGAGCAAGCTTCTGACTCATCCCAAAGAGAAGGAAAGGAGGAAGGATGATTCTTGCCCGTGCTTCTGAGAGGTGGGCAAGAGCAGCTCCCGGATACAGATGAGTAGTTGTAGTGCTTCTGTCTGAATGAGTTTTGGGTGCTTGGATGTGTGAAATAAAGCAGTCCTACAAAGCCTGCTGCCTTATCTCCTTGTTAGGCCGGTAAGAACAGCAGCACTCCTCCACCACTGCTATTCTCATTTGCTGCTTGTTGGGGAGGGGTGACACATACAGTGGGGAGGAAGGGACAGTAGTGTTCCCCTGCAGCCTATTGCTCCCCTCAGCCTCCCCCTCAAGCCTGCTTCACTGTCCAAGTCTGAATGTGTGAATGGGAGGAGGCATGAAATCACAGTCCTGAGCTGCTATTGATTGTCATCTCAGTGGCCTGTCCTTAAACTGGGATCTGACTCATGCAGCCTCTGGGGCTTGACTATCCTATTAATACAGTTACTGTTGCTGTAAGTATCACTGGGAAGGAATGCATGACAATACCTTTCTTCATATTTGTATTCTTTGTGTTGTATTTGTGTCTCTCTTTTCTTTGGCCATCTGCATGTGATGCATGACTGGATTTCCTTGCACAACTGTAGGAATTATGATTTTCTTGTAATTATGGAAATACTTTCAGTAAGTGTGAATTCTGTGTGCATACGAGGATACACGATCTTTCAGGCTTTTAATTCAAGTGAGTACATTCCTCAGATTTTGGGTCCTGTCTGCCTTCAGTACAGGAAGTGTAGTGCTGATGGGGACTGAAAAGAAGTTGCTCTTCCTTGGAGTTGATAGCGAAGTTCATTTGTCAGTAGGAAGAGGCCCCATTCTGGGCTAATATGAAGATTAAAAGCCAATAGAAAGAATTACAATATCAGATTAACTTTAACATAATCTAAGTATGAATTATCAAAACTGAGAGGTCTCACTTAAATACAAGTTGAAATAATTACTTTAGCTTCAGGGAGACTGTCTAAGTAATTGAGATTGATGTAAATCTCATCTGAAACTTCTGCTTGAGGAAAAGTACTACTGGATGTGTCCATGGCTTGGTTTCAGCACATGCAATCAGTTACAATACAGGGGAAAGCTACATTAATTTTCAGTCAAGCTAAAAGGGTACCTCTCCTGATTTTGATAGATGGCAGTTAATTACATCTTCTCTCTTTGGAAGAAGTATACATTTCTTTCTTTTGTTAGCATGTCTGATAATGGCAGGGGATTTTTCTGAGGGTAGTCTTGGAACAAAACTGCAGCTCCAGGCACTCTGTAAGAAGCCAAATACAAGGGAAGGGTGGAGTGAAGTTGCTGTTTGATAATAGGAATAATCTACAAGCAAGTTTCCTTATCTCTCTTCAATACTTGTTTTTCAGAAAGTGACTGTGATGAAAAGGCAGGAGCTATTATTCTCTGCTGTAAATTCTTTTCTGATAAGTCTTTTGGAAAAAATCACAATGCTATCTTCATTCAAATCCTTCCTAAAATGCATTTCTTCCATAAAGTGTTTCTATGCTAATCCACTAGGCGTTGCTATTTACATCTTTAAAAGAAACAGAGTACTTAACCTGGACTGATTGTAGATTATGAATTACTAAATGCACGCATGCCCCATAGGAAAGTCCATGGGAAGAATCTATTGCCTCCTGGCAGTAGATTTTTGTACTATGTTTTTATTTCTTATTGTTGACTGTAATCTCTACAGGGAAGGGGCATTTGTCTTTATGCACCTATGAGGCATCATAGATGTCTGTAACTTTATGCAAATTAGTGAAGATCAAGGAGGAAACAAGAAGCAATTTTACAATACAAATTAGCTTTGCCTGGAATAGCAGTCAAATTCGACTCTGTCATCCCAATGTAAATCCAGATTTGGTGCTGAAGTCACTGGAATGGAATATGGTCATAGTTCTTGATACAAAGAAGATTGAAGGGGAGAGAAGGCGAGTAATGCTGAATCTAATAGATTCATTCCCATTATCTTAGACTATGTAAACATTAAATAACCCTAGTTTTCTCTTCAGGAGATGCTGACTCTATGCTGCCTTGTGCTGTAGGCTCCTAATATAACTCATAAATGCACACCTGCTATTTAACAGCGTATAAAACAGGGGTTCTCAAACAAGACACTATACTAGTCAGGTCACAATAGTTCCAAATGAGGTCACAAGCTACATGAAATTCAACTGGATCATGTATTTATGCTAGTATTTGGAGTTGCATTAATTCTTGCTTTACAATAGCAATTTTTTGTAATGACAAATTTGGGAACTGCTGTGTTTTGCTCCATGAAAAATTGGGTGGAGAGACTATTTCCTCTGAGTCATCAGTTGGAAAAGTCCATTATTACAGGGGTGAAACATGTGAACATGACAGCTAGAATTGAAAAAAACCCCTACAACAGTGAACATATTCATACCTATTGATGCAGCATATTTCAAACCCAAAGGTGTCAACACTATTGCTTTCCAAAATTGTAATCTATATGTCGGAAATATTATGTTGCTATAATAATTAACATAACAAAGTTAACTATAGGTCAGTCCTTCACAACCAAAATACACTCACCGCTAGGTAAAATATGGCAGTTATTTATGCATGATATACAACACATGAGAAGAAAGAAATAAGATTATTACATCCATCAGAAAGGGTTGTACCACTTTTTATTTTAACCGTGTGTGCATATCTGTGCTGAAATCTGGCAAGGAAGCCCTGCCAGTAAAGGCAGGGGATATTGTAGAGGCAGCAAGCTGGGAGCTGGGAAGGAAGGCAATGCTTCCTGATGCTCATTAGCAAGCTCAGAGGAAGGAAAGCATCCTGCCTCGTCATGCTAAATCAGCTAGAGAGTCCCTATTAACACAGCAAATCCCTTACCCATCCTTGTTTATGCAGAAGGATATTCAGATTTGCTTAGGAAAGAGAAGCCATGATTTTGTACATGGGTGTGTGTCCTGGCTTGGGCTGGAATAGAGTTAATGTTCCTTTTTGGTAACGAATAGTGCTGTGTTTTAGATTCAGCATTGGGTTTGGTATGAGAAGAATGCTGATAGCACACTGATGTTTTCAGCTGCTACTGAGATTTCAAGGACTCTCCAACTCCCCATGTCCTTCCTGTGTGCAAGTCCACAAGAAGCAGGGAGGGAGCACAGCCAGAGCACCAGACCCAAATTGGCAAATGAAATATTCCATATCATGGAACGCCATGCTCACTATATAGAGGAGGGGTGGTCGGGAAGGGGCTCTCTCTCTCTCTCTCTCTCTCTCGCTTTTGGGATTGCGATTGCGGGATCTTGGTATTTCAGGATCGCTAGCTGGGAACGGACTGGGTATTGGTCAGCGGGTGGTGAGCAATTGTATTGTGCATTGACGGTTTATATTTTCTATTGCTGTCATTGTTTTCATTTTATTACCATTTCTATCTCAACCTGAGAGTCTCCCTTTACCTCTCCAATTCCCTCCCCCATTCCCAGGTGCAGGGGGAGGGTGGGTGAGCCACTGCGGGGTGGTTGGCTGCTGACCAGCCTCAAACCACGACAGTGTGCAAAGTGCCTACTGAACTTCACTCTCCCATACTGTGACTTCCTAATTTGCTCAAGGGAGATATAAGATTAAGAACCTGAGGACTTACCTGTCATTGTTTTGTCTCCATTTATCAAGTACACTTGGCCAGTTTTAAACTTTTTATGTTATGCCTTGACTTAAATATTTGAACCTTCATCCTTTCAGCTGCACAACTACTGTGTACCTTTTGTTAACTTGTGAATTTCAGACATATTTAGTGTGACTAAATAGGAGAGTTTGAAAAACAGTGGTCTGTCTTTATACATAGAACTGCCCTATCCCCTGAGCCAAGGCAATTTGATTCTGACCTTGGAAGGGGCATCAGGTTCAGTCTCTTGTGCCCTAGTAGTCCTTCACTTCTTGTCTAGAAGTTGCCAGTTCCACCGGCAATTTAGTAATATTAATACTTTCAAGAACCAACCACTGTTAACTACATAGTTTATTGTCTTAACTGTTTACTAGTGGATTTGGCTTTCTTACAGCATTTAGACAAATTGACACAAATGGCAGCTTAAATGACAGATTTAGAGCTGTCATCCTCATGGGGTGACTCCACAGACAAGTTATTATCAGCAACATTAAATTGCAAAAGCACTCATAAAACCTCTGTTAAACAATATAAATTTAAATTGTTATATGCTCAAACCAATGTAAATAACAAATCATATAGATCAGAGTACATTAAAAAAAAAAAACACCAAACCAAACAGAAACCCCCAAAAATACCACCAAAAAAAATAAAGCAATACAAAAAACCCCAACCCCTAAAACCTCAGAAAGGAAAAACATACAAAGAAGAATGCTGACATTAGGCTAAATTCCCAGGCTATGTTTCATTACTATTACTGTTACCATTTACAAGGACTTTCAGTGCAGTTCTGGTATTTGTCCCCTTGGTGTTTATAACTCCAAATATTACATTCTTAACTGTCATGTTCTTTGCTAAACTTTCTCTCTTAAAAGTTTCTTAGTCCACACTATTTCTGGTCAGATTTGAATGAGCAAAGCAGAACATTTCCTGTCCTTGGGGGGATGAGTCTCTTCTGGATATTAGGAGTCTGTGTCAGCACTAACAGGATGCAGACCAGAAAGCTATGCATTTTATTAACAGGAACTAGAACAAGAGTGGCAAAATTTTGGCAGAACCAGAATGAAATGTTTGCACACAGAACAGAATAAGAACTGGAAATTAAACTTTTTTTACATAACTAAAATAAAGCTGCCAACAAACTAGTTTGGTAGATATGGAAATCATCAGGAGCTTATGAGAAAAGCTTACGCTCAAAAACGAGGATTTGAATGAAAGCTTTAGCTGCCTAACGAACTGGAGCTGTGTCTCTGGCATGCTGAAAAAGGCTGCTTTGGTGAATTGAGGATACAGTTTGGTGAGTTACATCCTGGAGCAACAAGCCATTGATACTCTACTGACAAATGAATAGTCAAAAATTTGGAATCTAACAAAAATGAAGCTAGAATTAATATTGGTCAATAAGAATAAAAATTTACTCAAATTATCATGCTGGAACATAAAGCACGCTTCTCAGGGAGCTAACAGTACACATGAACCAAAATACAAATAGGAAGTAACTCTGTGGTGTGGATCTAAAATAGGACCATGAATAGCCACAAGTGTAATGCCATCTAATGTATCATAGCTCTGTCTGCTGGTCAGCACTTCCTAATCTGGATTTGCATGTTTTCATACCTCTTCTAGAAGCAACTCAATAGTCTCCCCACAATCCAAACCTGTGTTAGAGCAAGCTTGATTGTTTGAAATGTGCTAGATGAACTAGGGATATGTGTCAAAAAAAGCTAACAGACATTTTATTGGTCAGCTTTACAGGCTGGTCTTCCTGTTAATTATGGATTTCTACTGCATGAAGTCTCTAACAGGGATAGGTGAGCATGGTCCTCCATTAGCTGGCCAGAAAAGCATAGAAAGCCTTATTTTTTCCATAGCTAAAAGGAACATATATTTAGCTTGAGGGATATAGAAACCATCTGTTCTGAAAAATAAATTCCACAGCCTTTTTCATTGCTGATTTGTGATTGTGAGATCTGTAAAATCATGCAGTATCCTCCTTTATGACAGCTGCGTATTTATTACAACTAATGTGGTAAGGGGAGCAGCTCTTTTATTATAAGCTTTTAAGAGGGGGGAGGATGAAAGTTGCTGGTGAAATTGATGCTGTAGATGCAGCAACCAAGGACAAAGCACAGCAATCACACCTACATGTTTTTACTCTTGTGGCTTTTGGGAACTGACAGGAAAGATTACTTTTGATTTATACCTGTCTAAGAAGCAAGACCTGATAATTAGCAGGTAGCTCACCGCTGTCATGCAACAGCTATGTCAAAAGCCACCAGTTAAACTACAAGGCAGAATAGGAGTCACCCCAAGAGAACAGTTTTAAACCAACCTGGAAGATTCTGGTGTGAAACAGTGTGTTTCCCATAGCCATTGAATAAATCTCATTTTCTTTTAACTAGAATAAAATTATGTATCTGAGGTCTTTTAAGGCCCTCTGAAATCATATACAGTGATTCCTATCTATTAATGTAGTTAATAAATTCTTCTAACATAGGTATTAGTCCTAGGTGAATATTTTACTTCTATTTGCAAAAAAGTGCCCCATCAGAGCTTTTGAATTTCTTTCATGCTGCAGTCTTTACCTGCTTCTACTTTTTTAACTGCATTGTTTGCATGACAATATCTAAGAAACAAAACTTCCATAAAGATGCATAGCACCTTAATGACAGAAAAGCTAACTATAGCTTAGCATAATGAAAATTTTTGTAAGAATCACAGCTCTCTCTAGGCAATGATTTCCAGAAAGGATTTTAAAGATGAGCTCACTTTTAGCCAGTTGTTAAAGATGAGCCCTGAAGTTTAAGGAAATTTGAACTCTACAAGCAGAGTAGTGCTGCAACTCTTTCTGCCATGATTCAGACTGTATTTAGAAATGGCAGTTTAGACTTATCTCCGTTAATTTCATACAACAAAGTAAGAAAGTACAAATCAGCTTAGTGGGAAAGGAACTGAGTTTTACCATCTTTTCCTGAATTGAAAGCTTCCCAAATTATCCCCAGAAAACCCTTGAAGCGGTTTAAGAAAAGCCACAGGGAAACTGTTGCTGAGCCTTCAGTGCTGAGAAGTCAAAGGAGCCCAGCTGATCCAAACAAAGGATTCTTTACATGATAATCAAAAGAGAGATTCAGCAGGTGGCCACATTGCTTAGTCTCTGTGAAAAGAAACTGAAAAGACAGAACTACATCAAGCTGAATCTAGCATGGACGTGACATGACTATTGCATTTTGCATTTGACATAATGGATATCTTGAGCCACAATGGCCAAATCCATAGCATTTTTGCTTTCCAAAGAGCATGAAGGACTGCCCTTTCTTGGAAGGAAGTGGCAGCTGCCACAAGACTGTAATAATATCTCAGACTTCCTCTCTGTAAAGATCTGTTCTAAATTTACAAGAAAACAACTTATTGGGTTTTGTCTTGACATTTGTCAAGAAAAGATAAATTGTTAAACATTTTGGACCTTCCATTTGCTTTGCCTGTTCCCAGCTATTTACCTGTCTCATAGCTGTCCTAAGTGTCTTACATCCTAAAATAATTATGACTGTTAAATGGAAGAGCTAAGATCACAAACATTATCATCTACCCCTCTCTTAAGACTTTTGGCAAAAGGACCAGGAAAACTTTGGGGAAAGTAACATCTTAAGCCGTTACAGTAAGATTCAGGAACACTGTCAGATCCCTTCTCTGGGTGTAATCTATGCAAGTCAGCAAGATCAGTGGGAAGCTGATAGGAAATGACATAGGAAGACAACATCTTGTAAATCCTGCCATTTTCCATAAATTGAAAGAGAGAAGGAAGGAGAAAGTAGCAGTCTTTTCTTTCAAATCACAGGAAGAAGATGCATCCTTTGTATGCGAGGTCTTAGGGGATACAACATCTCTCTAGCATGTAGTGAACCAGACATCAACTTCCTCCTCTTCTGAGGTGATCTGAGCCCATATCTAGTAGGAAAATATCCCAAATAGCAAGCCAAAGGCTCTTATGCTAGGTAAGGTGTATATTTAGTCCTTGTTGAAGCTGATCCATTTTGCATGGAATACTGTTCTCTAAACCAGAGACAATACAAGCAAGAGTTATCTATCTTGTCTAATGGTTACAGCACGCACTGAACAGTCCCTGCTCCCATATAGATGTCACAATTTGTATTGACTACAATGGTGGCATCTGTGCCTTCATAGTTCTAGCTTCCGTGGGCAGACTTACTTATCTGCTTGGCATTGTCCATTTATTTCTAGGAACCAGGCATGCTTATGGGACAGTATAACTGACTAATGCTAGTTTTTAACCTTATCAGTTAACTTACAGTGACCCACATTATAGTTTAAGCTTGAGGTTTGCAGACTGAAGTCATCTGTTGATCTACAGAAGGGAGAAAAACATTATTTTTTCCCTTATACTGTGTATATGCAAATACCACCCATTATCTGCAGAAACCAGTTCTTAAGGGAGTTTGCTTCCTTTTTCTGTTCAACTGAAATAATGATGATCCCAATGCTTCAATATGAAGTTGATTTTTACACTGTACAAACTGTCCTGAGACCACCAACTCATTTGGCGTGAGGCACCAAACACCTCACTTATGGCAACTCAGATTTCTCAGCTGGCACTAAGAGTTTTCAGAATAGTCTCCCTAACTGACCAGTTTTCATCACTTCTCTAATTCCAGTAGTATAATTGTTACTGTCCAAAGCTAAGTGCAAAGAACAAATAATCAAATGACAATGAAAACAGCAAGGAAAAAATCACCATAAAATCCAGTGACCAGAGACAGCAATGTTTCAGGTGGTTTTGCTTAGAATCAGACCACTAGTTTCTGGGCTAATTCTACTTTTTCTGTTTTGAAAGATTCCATGTTAATTCTGATGCATTGTGCACTGCTTCTGGAGAACAGAAAGATAATATTATGGGCCGCCTTCTCCATTATCTGACCATTTCTGTAGTGATTTAAATCTGTACCAATTGCAATTTAGCATTTTGCAGATGTTTTCACAGACAGGATTTGGTAGGGAAGAAAAAAGGTAGAGGAAAAGCAGGCCTTGCATGTCTTATGACCTGGTTTTAATTCCATTTAAAATGTTAGTGAACTATTGCATAGAAAAAGAAGAGCCTTGAAAAAGAACAAGGCTTATAAGGGAAATAAATATAGCTACATGAGACAGATCAAACCAATTAAATTTTTGCTACTGAAGGTCTGATCAGAAAAAATGAAGCTAAAGCTCTGTTGTTGTCCTTCAAGGAATCCAGCTTGAGGATGAAATTCATGCCTGAATACAGAGAAGCAATTTTGAAAAGTCAAAGTATGATTTATTCTCTTACAGGTTGTGTAAAGCTTCTTACTAAAGACCTCAAATTTATACAAAGGTGGTTTGTATGATTAACGGCAACCGTAGTTCTCAAGGACTCTTAGAAGATATAGACACAGCTGGGGCTTGTTTCTAACTGTAAATTTTATTTTTTCATTCTGAATAGATGAAACTTCTTAAATTAATTTCTTCAGAATTTGCATTAGAGACACACATGATCCAGCAGTAGTACAGGTGCAAATTTGCAGTATATGATATACACAGATTCTGCTCTCATCCATGATAATGTCAAATCAAGTAAACAAGTTTTGAGAAACCCAAGATATAACACTGTTCAATAAACTGTAGTTATTCAAAAAATGTCCAAAAAAAAGCCATTCTTTGGCCATTCTGCTCTAGGGCAGGAAATCTATAACACAGCTTGTAAGGTCTTAAAACATGTCCCTGCAATGAAAGGGAAAAAGACAAGACCAAATGAAAGAAAATGCTCACTGCTTTCCAGCAAGCAATTTCTTTTAGGCTGCAACTATCAGATGAATTTAGGATTTCAGTTATTTATTTTGAGGAGATTAGTTTAGGTAGAAGCGTGGGTGGATTTGCTTGTGAGTACATAATGCAGTTCTCTTGTGCTGTAAATGAGTGTAGCTCCAATGAAATTTGTGAAAAAGCAGCATTTCTGACCCTTAAGTATGATTTTAGTTGTGCCTAATCACAATGGCTTCAACTTTTAAAATCAAAATATATATGTACACATATATATGTCTACTCAAAGGTTCTTTTCTCCTTATATTGCACCTTTGCTTGCTAACATTACCTACAGTATCAGAAGTCTCAACTCAGAACTTCTCGGCTCTTGATAATTATTTCAGTTTTTATTTTAATGTGGTGCTTTTGTTTTATTTTTATGGTTTTCCAGCAATAAATAATAATGAAATAACAAAACTTGAGGATTGAAGAGAAGCTTAGGCTGTGGGCTTTCAGTGTCTGACAGAGTCCCATACTTACGCTTTGGCCAAGGTACATTACTTTTGCAGACTGAGGACCCCACAAACCAGTATAGCTTCTCCCAAGCTTTTTCAAAGGAATAGGAGGCTTAATGTAAATTGCATCAGAAGATAATTTACTAATGAGTTAACAGGTTGAATATTAATTAACTTATCTATATGTCAAACAGTAAATTGCTACTACTGACACAATGAGCTTCTAGCAAATAGTCTTTTCTAAAAAGTTAATCTCTGACAGATCTTAAGTATGTTACCATTCACTGAAAAGATAAAAGACAATACGGAAGCCAGAATGTTTTGGGATACAATGCATGCTTATTTTGAAATTACTTTCCTTAATCCTCTAATGTAAAGCATATTGTACTCTTAATGATTTAACATGAAAAAAATAGGAGAGGCTGTTTGTAGACGGTATTAGGTTATCAACCACAAGTAACACATCTTCTCTAGAGGAGAATGCTGTGTAAACTAACATATGAACATTCAGCTCAATAGTGGAAATTTTCTCAAATGCAGCAATATTGTCACATGACTGTATTGTGTCCTTAGCACGCTCTATAATTGAGAATAAAGTAATGTCATAACAATATGATACTTACGTTAGCATATTCGTAGGTACACAAACTTCCTCATAAACTTCACTAGCGGAATGAGTTCCTACAGGTTTCCTACAATACCCACTGTACCCACCTTTTGAAGCTTTCACCTCTGGATTAAAATACAGCAACTAATGAACAACGAAGTGTTACATTGTTAAATTACCTCAACCTGATTAGAGACTGTAGACAGAAATAGGTACTTAAAAATTGTATGAATGTAATTGACAATTCTTCTTTCTTAAGTATTGATCTCACCTGCTAGAATGCTGGTTGCTATCAAACCCAGTAATTTTCATTGTTAATTTAATGTATTTGTTAATAATTTAATCTGGAAAATTTGATTAAAAAATAAGGGACACATGATCTGCTAGCATGAAATTTTTTCTATCATGCTGAAATCACTCTTCAACAGCAGCTATTCAACAAGGTAGCACTGTTCAACCCAGTGAGCTAAAGTCTCAATAATGTTAGCTGCGTTATTCTGGAAAAATCCCCTGCTTTATCTATTTCTGGAATAATCCCAGTTTTTACATAACTAGCTTCAGTGTAATAATGATAATCACATTCAACTTTATCTGTAAGACACTAAGTACACTTTCTACCCTATGTATGATTAGTAAAGCCTTAGTTAATGTATCTGCTTCAGCAGTGCACTTCAGGAAATGTGGGCCAGCTGGAGGGAGTCCAGAGAAGAAGAGTGACTGGCAATCAGGAAACATAATCTATAAAAACAACTGAAAAAACAGGTGTTATTTGAAGGAAGAAAATAATTCTGAGGAGTGAAAAAATAATGATTTTTTAATATTTATCAGGTTGATGCAAAAGGAAAAAAAATACCTAGTTGCTATATCCAGTATGCAACTAATTAATATGCTTAAACTGCAGTGACATTTGTTGACTTTTTTCTTATGATAGAGTAATCCAATATTTTAAATAAATTGCTATGATGATACTGCAATCTTCACTGCATTTAAAAAAAAATACATGCTAAAAATAGTATATGTATAACTGGTCTTGCCTTTGGGCTATGGAATAAGACTACCTGACCTCTTATGACTCTCTCTAGACCTTTTATTTTCTTTTGATTCTAGTCTATCAAGATATTTACAATAAACTTATCTCCCTCCGTAAAGGCTCCAAGATCAGGCCCTATATCTGTCATGCTGTTGATAATCATGACAATCAGAAGTGTAACACTTGTAAAACTGAAATGTGAAATCCCTTACCTCACAAAATGTCAGTGAGAATCTCCTTAAAATGACCCTGTGATATGATCCTGACAAATCCCAGCTGTATCTGAAATTGATAGTGAACTTTAATTTAGTGTGGTGGCTTCCTGCTGCTTGTAACAAAAATAAAGTTCATGATATAGTCAAAATGCCATAAACTCCTACAAGGCCAAAACCACAGTCACATTTCCTTTACTGTTGTTTGTTTCTGATCTATTTTAGCTTACTGCTTTATAGTTTTTGAGTGCTGAAATTCATAAATCATGGCAAGGTCAGCTTGAGTCTCTTAAACATACAAATAATATGTATAATGTAGTTCTTGTTAGACTATCCATACCCAAAGAGAAAATCATCTTTGACTCAATTATTTTAGAACAAACTCCATTTGAGTGCACACTGTGTACATGTACCACTTCTGACAAGTTTTCTGAGCCTAGATTAACTCTGACAGCTGAACTCTGCACACACACAAAATGTTGTATTTTCAGAACAAAAAGGACATCACAACGTTCTGGATATTCCAATAGGGTTTTTTTCTGTTTTCCCCAATTAGCTTTCTTCTGTTTTCCTCAGTTTTACACTAACATTCATTTTGATTGAAAAGTGGCTTAAAAAAGTAGAATAAAAAAAAAATATAGTGGCTTTGGATTTAATAATTAATAAAAACTTACAGGTCTGATTACCTTCACTGAACCACTGCTTTGTGCTGCACAGGTGCTACAAGGGAATGGGGGAATGGCTGCGTGTAACTAAGAATTCCTTCAGAGAGGGACAAAACCTCCCTGCTGCTTTAACTGGTCCTGTGTTACTGGCTCAGCCTCAGTGCTGGGGATGTGGCAGGATCACTTGTAACCCCTGATATCTTTGTGGTTATTACTGTCAACCATTCCTGTGTCAGTCTCTTGTAAACTGAGGCTGGGGTAAAAGTTGTGCATCGGGTACCTGTACTGCAGCTGTATCTCTTCATCATTCAGATGTCAGCAGAGAAGAATCTGCCTCTTATTTCTGTTATTGCCTGAGATTGCAAGTGACATCACTAAATCTGCAAAGACTGACTTCCTAGGTAGCACTGATTCCCTTGCAATTCAAGATCCACCCCGCCAAGTTCTTCACCAGTGCCTATACCTTTCCTTTTACCCCTGTGACTACTATTACTTGCTCCCTGAAGAAAAGAGGAATTCCTTCTGTCCATCACTTACAGCCCACTAGGCCTCAAATAAATTTTTCCTGAACTGGCTTCTTACTTTGTTCCTCCCATAGTAACTTGTGAGAAAAGTACAGGCCAGAGATGCTATACAACACTGCCAAAGAAGAACTGGGTATCCACATGGTAGTTTTGCACAGACACTGTACAGGTGTAAAATACAAACGTGGAGGCCAAGGCAACTGCCAGTCCCATCTAGTGTTAATTTATCAGAAACAAGAGGAAGATAACAATGTTAGTATCTCTCCTTTCAACAGTGGTGGATATGGTAATGCAAGGGATCAGATCAATAAATCCCACAAAGTTCACACAGCTCCTCTCTTCCCTGCAGCACTTGGGCTAGTTTTGGTGGTCTACTACCCATCGTACTAGCAATGGGTCTGCTACCATCTTTCCCATTTAATTACTTCTGTATAGCTCCTTGATTTTCTTTGTCAATTACTTCCACAGTAAAAAAAAAAAAAAAATTAAATAGATCTATATATCTGGAGTTTATATCTTTCCCATCTCTAGTTTCTAAAACTAATTTAAGATAATTCTTGTTTTAGCTAACCATCTTTCTAGAATACATTTCTACCTACAAAATAGAAATTCTCAGAAGGGAAGTACGAGTCCTAATCTTTGCAAAGAAAAAAAATATCTGCTGCTCAGTCATCCCGCCACACTTACTGTTGTTCATGACCCTGGCAGTGACACAGAGTGGCCTGTTACATTCTTAGTGGGCTAGAAACTAAATTCATGCATCAAAAATACTGTCCCTATCTCTAGGAGTTTGCAGTTTATTATATATTATGGCATGATAAAACAACAGCTGGCGATAAATTTTTCCATCTCTACTGAAATCTTACTTGTTTAGAAAGTGAACATTTATTGTCTGCAAAACACTTAGAATAAAATAAATGCAACATAAATGACAATGAAAAGGAATCTTATCCCCCAAATTGTTCTATAGAATTTTCCTTCCTGAAGTACTGAAGCAAAAATATATCTGTAACACCTATGGTAACCATGGAGATTATACCAGGCAACGTGCATAATGACTCAAAATGTGGCATCAGACAAATGTTCTTTGTCATGACTGGATTACTACAAATAAGCGGGTTTCCCCTAAACAATTTACAGAAGCAAGATAGATGTGGTTAATTTCTCAACCCTATTTCTTTCTAAGGGGGAAGGGGAAGTGTCAGCATTGTGATATGGGCAGCAGACTAATACTGTGTTTGGTTTGAAAAGACCCAGCTTCCCAGGTTCTTGGTAGTTTCAACTCATACAAATAATTTGTTGAAAATATTTGTCTTCTGTGAATAGTCACATAAGAGCAACTAGTCCCACCTGCATGACATATAAGATGGCCATGGAGACATATAGTTACAGAATAAATAGAAAGCTGTTCTAATTAATTTTGGTTTTCTTTTTTTTAGGACTACATACAAGTGCACAAGATCTATCTTAAAGAAGAAAAAAAAAAAAAAAAAAGCATAATCCTAGAAATACCAAGATTTGGGTAATTTAAGCATTAGCTATAAAACAACATTCCTTCACATTTGGCAGTATTTCTTTATCTGCTTATTCCTTCTCTGCATGGATGGCATCAAATAGTAAATAGCTCTCAGCCTGCCAGCTTCTAATGCAGGATGAATATTGATGTGGTTCTTAATCTGATACGATCTGTGACACAGAGGGGAAGAATTATTGCTATCAGGACCATTCTTAATAACCAAATCTGAAAAGAGAAAGTCACTTTTCCACCTAAGGGGTTAACTAAAATCTGGTGTTTGGCAGTTGTTTGAGTTAGGAGGAGAAACTGATGATGATGCAAGGATGATGTCAATCCTGTTTACTTACAAAAAATGTAGAAAACTTGGTTTCCTTCAAGATGAGACAGATACAGAAGATACTTTCTTTTTATGCAGTCCTGAAGTACTCATCTGTTTCTCAGAGCCACACACCTACTTTTCATTGCCTCTGTAACTTCTTTTTTTCCAATTCTTGGTATTTTTTGCCAACCCTGAAATTACAGATTATAGTAAATCTCTTTCCAACTTCTCCTCCTCCTCCATTTCAATTTGTTCTGGCAATAGGCCATTGTTTCATCTATGACTTTTATAATGCTGGATTGCTGCTTTTTTGTTGTAATTTTTTTCATTTATTTTAAATGAGAGGACATTTTTTATGTCCTCCAGCTTCAAAATACAATTTCACCCAGCCATCAATGGATAGAGGTAGAAAGTAATTAATTGTCTCCCTTTCTCTTCTGTAGGAGACTACAAAGAGGCCCAATGTGAATGCAGGAGTTAACACTACCTCACCTATTAATTCTGCCCCAAAGGCTCTGAACCCACAGATATCAGTAATAACTTCCATAGTTTCCCAAAGTGGGTGTTATCATACAAAGCGCTGTTTTTCTAGAAAGAAGAACTTTACCCAATACATTCACTCCAATTTCAGTGTGTGAAATTCAAAGAGGTCAACATCTAAAACTAGAAAAAATAACTAAAATAATTAAAGCTGAGAAAATGTATGTTTTCCTTTGTATCTGGCAAAACAGCTGTCTGATTGTGCAATTGGTAACATTGGACTGGGAGAATTTGGACTTGGGGAACTGATGAAGATTTGAAGAATTTCAGTAAACATATTTAGCCATTGTTTTTCCCCCAAGCAGTTAAAAGTGCTCTGTGCTGTACATGCACATGACAGTATCGCAGCACAATGATTTAATAAAATGCTCAGCATCCTTGACAGTTATGAGAAGCAGACACTTCCATTATTTCATCTTCTGATCTCAAAATTGTTAATTTCTGCAGCCGTCAGCAGGCTTTGCACTACAGTATAGGTGATGGATTTAAGAGAGAACCCTTCCTTACTTCTTTTGGGTCAAAACAGAGCCTGCAGTGTTTATGGGCTCAGTCTCCCAGCCGGGCTCCCTACGGGACTCTGAGGGGAAAACGACGTTAGCGCAGCCCCTCACGGGCAGAGGCAGCAGCGGGGTGGGCAGCCCTTTCCCGCCGCTCTCCGGCAGCTCCCTTGGCGGGACCGGGACCGGGACCCCTCCGAACCGCCCGAACGCCCCGCGCCCGCCGCGGGGCTCGGCCGCCTCAGCAGCCCCCGCCCTGCCGCCTCAGCGGCAACCGCCACCCTCCCCGCAAGCCGATTGGCCCGAGCTCCCCACGTGACCGCCGGCCGGGAGGAGGCGGAGGCGGTGCCGGGGCGGGCGGGCGTGCGCGCGCGCGCGCACGCGCTCGCGGGGAGCCAGGCCGGGGGGGAGCGGCGCCGAGCGAGGGCGGAAGTGCGCGGCGCGGGCGCGCGGGCGGCGGCACCCCAATGAGAGCGCAGGGGGCGGCGGCGGCGGGTAAAGCGGAGCCGGGCGCCGGGCTGGAGCCGCAGCGCCGCGCCCGGTCTTAGCCCACCCCAGGTGAGCAGGAGCTGTCCGCGGCCTTCTGGGTTGGGAGGAAGCGGGGGGAGCTCGGCTCCCTCGGCCCCTCTCCCTCCGTGAGAGGAAGCGGGAGCCTCTGCGGCCTGAGCGGGCCCGGCGGGCGTGGCTGACTGCCGTCCCCCCGGCTCTGTGGAGAGGGAGGAGAGGAGGTGTCAGCCGGGGGTGTGGGGCGAGGTGAGCTCAGCGGCCGCTCCCGCCCCGGGACGCGGTTCCTCGGCCGTTGGAAGCTTTGGGGGCGTGGGGGTAGGCGGGGGAAGCGGTGCCTCGCGTGTAGCCTGTGTCCCTCGGGCCTGCGTGGGAGCCGGCCGGGGGAGGTGAGGCCCCGCTGCGCTGCAGCCCCTCTCCCGTGGGTTTGGCCGCTTCTGCTGCTGCGGCCCGGTGGCCTTGGGGCTGAGGTGGGGTCATCGTAGCTGGGTGGTTGCTGCGACGAGTATCTACAAGTATCTACGAGTATCTCGGGGGCGAGAAAAGATGAGTAGAAGCTGGCCTTGGGTGTTAGTTTCTCTGGCGTGCTCCTGTGCAGGCTCCTCTGCCTTCCCCCGGCTCCCCTGGGACAAGTGATAACGCTTCATCTGTGAGAGATTAAACAGAGGGTTTGAGATACTATCGGTCTCAGCTGAACCAGAAGTTTCTGAGGGACCTTGCCAGGTTGTTTCTGTGCTGCTCTTTATTTTCCCTGCAGCCTTACCGGTGTAGATCTTGTAGGAGGAGAAAGGTGGTGCCTGAGTGTGACCTTACCTAGAAAAGGGTAGGGACAGTGGTGGTGACACAAAGCAGCTCAGTCATGCTTCCTGAACAGCTGGTGGAGGCCTAACTCAGTCTTTCTGATGGGAGTCCTGTTGAATCAATTCTGATCCTAGAACAGGAGACTTGGTCTTGTCTAACCCTGGGTCATGGTGGAGAAGGGAGCAGGGAGACCGTACCTGCACTAGGACCAGTCTTTCCTTTTTTTAAAGCTTTAGTCTGCAGTCTGGGTAGCTTTTTGTTTGTTGAACTGTCCAAACGTTACTTTTATAGTTCTGAGATCCTTGTTTCTCTTGAGAGGGGGAAGGAAGTGCCTAACTGTTCAAGGGCATCCTTAGAGTCATGATTTTCAGGAAAAGCTGTATTTTTTTTTTTTTAAACTTGATTCCTTAAACTCTGTTTCCTTCTCCCCCACCCCCAACCTGAAGTTATCAAAGGGAGAAGGAACTAACAACTGGGACGCAGACTTGTGGTTCTTGAAAGTGATTTGCTTGAAAGCTGAAAATAACTTTATTGTAGAGAATTTAGTAGCAACAGCTCAATCTTACTTGGCAATAGTATCTTTACAGCTTATTCACTTATAGCAGACTTGTTAAAACTTTTATTTATTGCTTTAATCACTTCTGGCCCCTGTATACTGCACTCTAGATTTTTGTTTATGATTAGATGAGATCAATTTACCATGGTAAAAGTTTTTGCATTTACTTAAATATTCTATTTAAGGAATAGAGAAGCTTTCAGACTACTCCTGTAAATAAGTTTCCTATATTAGTTTTCTAGTAGTAAATTGTTTGTTTTACACATCTTATGGAGGAGACCCACTTAATTCAGTTTTTCATGGCTGTAGAAAAGTGAAGCTGACCTATTTTTACTGGTGTTATGTATATGCTGTAGAGGAATATCTAGTTTAAAAATTTAGCTGGAATGCTTTACAGAAACTCATAACTTAAAGATTAATTTGACCAGACAATACCCTTTCTCGGTCACCCTTTGGAACTCTCAAACTTGTCTCTAATTGTCAGTACAGTGGTACTGCATATCAGGCTAGAAGAGCAGTTGAATCATTTTGATCAAATCAAGGCAGTAATGATGGAACACTGCCTAGACAACCTGTAGTTGTACACTGAAATCTTGGATGATACATAGTTTCTGTGATCAAATTTTTTTTTTCAGGGGCAATTTACCTGATTAAGTGCTGATTGGTTTTTGATCAAATGCTGGATAAAATGGCTTGTTTCTCTGGGAGGTGTTGGGGTCCAGGCTTCACAAGCAACAGAACTGTCCTGTGAACAGAGCAGAAGTGGCCAAGTGATGTAGCAGAACAAGCCCTAACATAATGATTTGGGAATCTGGTTCATAGTTTGCTATTTCTTTGTAAATTCTTTTAACTTTCCATGCAGTGGATATTTGCGTTTTAATGCAATGATTTCTTATTAACTAGATTCAAACTCCATGTGATTAAGTGAATTGCTTTCTATTACACAATGAATTCATCTGAATTAATGGCTTCTCTTAGAGGTACTGAAGGAGCCTGTTTCTCATGACAGCTGTGCAGGCAGTGAGCACCATGGGAGTGCAAGGGCATAGTGGTATCAAGACAAACAGTGCCTAAGGTCAGTAGGTGTCATGCCTGGAGCAAACAACTCGGAATGGGAGTAGTGGTCTCTGCGGGTTTGAGTGAAAGGCAGTGGCTGGGCAGGTCACAGAAGCAGATAAATGTGAGTGCTTGCTGCTTTTCACAGCCCGTGTGCCTGACTTCAGGTAGCTCTTGTGTGATTGACTTATGAAAAGTGTTGTTTCTAATTATCGTCTAGGTTAGCAACTATATTTTGAAGCTCTTTCCATCTTGACTTGGAAGTACTATCTTGCTGATAAAAACCTTAAGTTCTTTACATTTTTCTGTCTTAATCTACCTTCCACCCCCATGTCTGTGGTAACTATTCTGCACCACTGTTGAGCAGTGGTCATAAGGTTCCACTGCTTGTTACCCACTACTGCATGGAGCAGCAAGGTCAGCAGACAATCTTTGCTGTTTTACTGAAATTTGCAGCTTTTGTTCTAGGATACAATTGATACCTGCCTCTTGAGAAGAGCCTATGGAGCAAATAATTTGGAAGTAGTTGTTAACAGTTGCCAAAGAGCAGTCATTTTGTTTGTAGCTCCTTTTAGCCCATTAAACAGGATTAAGCAACTTCCATCCATGCCTGCCCCAGAAATATCAAGTTGTCTTGTCATTTAAACAAGATAAGTCTGTGTAACTCACGCTTTGTCTCATGTTTTTTCAAGTACTGCTTTAATAGTAATATTACAGGATCTGTTTTGTCTCTTGTGTTTGAGATGTGCAAATGTGTTTTTTCAAGACCTGTCAAAATGAGAGTTATGAAGTCATGTAATGTGAGAATGTCACCATAAAGATTCAAGTAGCTATTTACACAGCAGCCTAAATAACAAAGCGTTTGCTTAGAACATTTACTTTCAACTGTTTTATATGGGACACTGAGCCTGTAGCCTTCCCAGAGCTTGCTGAGGTGGTTGAGAAAGGAGCAAATGATAGTTGACTATAGGAATATGAGATTTAATGGAAATGTAGTCCTGACTAGGAATCTTTCCAGGATCACAAATCAAAAGACCAAAAAATCAGTCCTGGGATTATAAGTGTCTGTTAAAACTTAATCCTGTCAACTGTTACTTTGTGAATTAGCGTTGCTGTCAGTTGATGTGATTAGTATGGCATGTTTCATTGCACTTTTAGTGGCCTGAAATTGGAGTTTTCAGTATGAGGTTCTTAAATCTGGAATGTGTCATAACTAATCTGAAGTCAAAGTGTAGAACTGGTAAGCTAAGAACATGCTGAGTTATGCAGGCACTGTGATTTCTCTGGTTTCTAGCTCTCTCTATATATCTTTACTTGTAGTGAGAAAGATCATTCTTCATAAGAGTACTGGAGACCTAGACTTAGCCCCAACTTTGGGCATGCTTTTGTTCATGTAGATGGTCATGTTAAAGAATGTTTCCAATTTGGATTTAATATTGATGACTCTTGCAAGGTAGTGGTTTAAATCACAGGTTTAACAAGGAAAAAAAAAAAAACAAACAAACAAAAAAAAAAACCACCCCCCAAAAAAAAATCACCAAGCAACCCACCTTACAGATAAGACTTATAAAAGAGTACTGTATTACAGGGTTATACTCAAAGCATGAAAAAACACTTTAAAAGTTTAGTTGTAGGAGCTACGTGAGCTCTGGACTCCATGTTGCAGAACACTAACTAAAGTGGCACTTTTATTTAAAGGAATTAGTTTATAAGGTTAGTGCTACCCCACTCGGCAGGGCATTGTCTTGCGCACCACTCTATGAATCAGACATTTAACAAGTGAAATGCTTTTAGATCAAGCTGCATACCAGTTGCCTCAGCTTTCCAGAAAAATTAGGTGATTCTGCTAATTGGGGAAGCTGCTCAATGATTAGAATTAAATAATTCTAAAGTTTATAGTGATATCTCATACAGCCTTTCCACTAAACTGCTGTGGTGGTAAAGAAATTCTTCCCCACAGTGGTACTCTTCTGCTAGTTAGTGTTCTTGGCGTACTGTGAGATCCTGTGTTGGGTAGGTAAGGAGTTCTTGTATGTGTAGTCACCAAGAAGTCTCACTGACTTTTATGGCATCCTTCTGCTTTTATCTACCATATTATAAAATAGGCTAGCCAAGCACTTTAAGGAAATGCTCTTTCAAAAGACAGGAATGTGTGCTTGAAAATGATGCTATTTCTCATTCTATTTTCTCATTATTAATACACATTTTAAGAAGCGATTTAATTTATTTAAAGAATTCTGCAAGCTCATTGAGAATTTACTTCTAAGTTCTTCTTAAGTCAAACAAAAATCAAAGTAGGATTTATGGGTTGAATGTATTCTGAAGCTCTAATGGAAGGAAATTAATTCCAAAACTGATTAGACATAAGTAGACTGACTGGTGTTGATACTGTACGTTTTTATCTTCATTTAATTTGTAAAACAGGGATCAAGCATTGATCTTGTCTAACTTTCCAGAAGTATTCACAGCTGTCTTCTAGTAGTAGCTACCACCTGATGAGCATGTCTATTATACTCTTGTAAAGGAATATTATTTAAGGTTTCTAATTAAGTGTTAGTCATGAAAGTCTTGCTGTATGTTTTCTACCTCTGCTGTACCACTTGTGCGAGTTGTCCTAGGCCTTCCACTTCCAAAGACTCCCCACAGATAAGATTTGTAGCAACTGTATTGCTGGGGCACAGACTTGAATTGTAGAGTTTCTGAGGGTGGAAGACACATCTGGAGCCTGTCTAGTCCAGCCCTCCTGCGACTGTGCTAATCCTGACCCATAAACTGGCTCATCATCCATCCCTAGGTAGTTTCATACATTCCTGCTTTTCTCATGGGAAAGGCAACTCTCCCTCTGCCTTGCCTTCCAGGCCTGTCCGTCCTAAAGAGCCTGTAGTCATCCACTGCAGCACTCTAACCATGAGAGCTATCCCAGCTCATCTCTGTGATCCCAGTGAGGTTTTGACCCCTGCAGCTACACACAGACCCCCTGACATCTCCTGTTCATTCCCTGTGCTGTGTGCATTACTGTACAGAAGAACCCTGTTGTGTTGATTTCTCAGGAAAGGCAAGAGAGCTAGGAGATGAGCTGGCTGTATATCAGGATAGTAGTTTTTTTTTTTTATTCTGGTGATGTGCTCTGTGGAGAGAGGAAATGTTTCAAAGAGCATACAGGGATAAATGTAATGTTTATATTCTGCATTGGTTCTGTATTTTCATGTGACCTGTTGCTTGCTAGGTCATAAAGGGAAGTGTCCTGAACTAAATGTGTCCTAATTTGTCTGTGTTGAAGTCAAGTGGTCCTGAGTTAAGTCTGCCACCCAAAACCAGAGCTAACAGGCATGTTATATTGTACCACGCTTCCTTCTATGGCACTCTGGACGCTCTGGTTGGGAAGCATGTGTTTGGCTGTAAATGCTTTTATAGTGGTAGGCAGAGCATTCCCCAGAAGGGAGACAAAGGGTAACCCTTTGCCCATAAGGGAAACTCTCCACAGCCTTTTAGTTGTACTAACTTTACATGTAGAGTAGGGATGTGGCAATTGTATGTGGCCCCTGTACTGGTATAATAATCCAGTTTCCATTTAAAGATAGAAATACTGCTTTTGGCTTTGATAGTGTGTATATGAATACAGTAGACTATATGCCTTTTTATTATTGAAGACATCTGTTCTTAGTCAAGTAGAAAGGTAGCTTCTTGTATGTGCAGAATACCTTGGTATGGTGTTCATTCTTCCTGATTGGGGAAACTGGAGTGAAGACATCTCTTTAAAGGCTACTTAACACAGCATTTGAATTATGGATAACTAGTAATTATCTGAAGTACTAAATGTCACTATTGCTGCTTTGTGTGATGCAAGTGCATTAATTGAAAGATGGGAGAAAGGTTCAGTGCTTGGCACTTGTGTGGTGTGCCTGATTGAGGGAGCATAGTGACTTGCGGTGTTTACCTGTGAACCCTTCAGTTAAGTGCTTAAAATAGTGGAAGCACTTTCAGAGACTACAGGTTGATGATTCCCCAGTGCCCCTGGGGAGGTGGGACTCTGTGGTTAAGAGTAAACTCAGAGTAGGGGTTTATTACTTGCCTACCTCCATCAAATGTGAGCATAACAGTGGCTTCCATTTCCCTGAATGAAGATGTGTGAACATGAGACATTAACTTCAGTTTAGGAGCAAGGAATGTAACTGTATGGGAAGAGTCAGTTGCTTCTGGTGGTACTACCTATGCCAAACTAAATAGTGTTTGGACTTCAGATTTATCCTGGGGATCCAGTACACCGGGGAAACTGGAGACAGCATGATCTAGTGAGATCCGTCTCCTGGGAGAGCAGTGGTAGCAGCTCATGGCCTGTCTGTCTAGTGTCTTGTACTGTATTTGCAAGATCAGTGGACTAGCTTTGACAGCTCAAGGATTGGGGATGGTTGAAGGGGGGAAACTTGTCTGGGTAACACTTCATGAGAGCTAAAGAATTAAATCCTGCAACTCTGTAACATGCTTATGACTGAATTGGTATTTTTTGGAATTTGATAGTTCAATGTAAGTGGCAATTTTCCTGTGAATTATACAGCTGCAGGTTATCCACTGAAGTAACTGAAACCATGTTGCAACCTTGTACTGATGTAGGATTTGAATCCTATGTTATTTTGAACACCTGTGCCACTTAAGACACTGTGCAAGCTGAGGTTTGACTTGTCCATTGTATTTCTTATACTCCCAGGGATCCGATTAAAAGTCAGTATTGAAGCAAGTCTTTATCTCTTAGCAGTGGTCTGGTGGACTTGGTGTATGCTGTGTATCAAAGATGAGCATGCTTCTGCATGGATGAGCTTTCAAAGGAAGCATAGCTGAAATATGCTTTGCAAGTCAATGGGAGTGAGGCTGTTGTACTACTCTGTTGCCTTAGTGCCATTTTTCTGGTATGAACCTAATTGACTAGTGTGAGAAACGGTGTCATAATTCACCCTAATTAATTGGGCAACTAGACAGTTATGACCACAGCGACAAACTCTTAGCATAGTAATAATTATTCATGGTATTAACTCAGTCTTTGTGCTTGTAGAAGATTTCTGTCGGGTTTCCTAGCAAGTTCCTGCTAGAATAATAGTGTGGTAGATCCTTCTCTTCTGTAGTCCGTTTGCAATGTGTCTTCTAGGCATTAATACTAGACCTGGAGGCTTCCTGAAAGTACTTGGAGAGGTCTGGCTAGATATCTCCCTACAGAAATGGGTTTTAGCTGTAATGGCACTAGTGTCTTATGACTTCAATTTCAAGTAATGCTGTCTTGTTGAAATAAAGACTGTATTCTATATCGTGCTACGTACAATCTGCAAGTTGCTCTGCACTAAGTAATATGGGAAATGGGTTGGTGGTTTCTCATTTTTTCCCCCATAAAACTGTTAAAACTACGATGCTTTTGTATGCTATCTGTGAAACAGTGAGGCAGATTTAATAACTGTATTGCATTAACCTGTAACTACCTTTATCTAAATATTAAGCCTTTTGTACTAGAGTTCAGGGGACTGATGGACTGGGACCTTCCCTAAGATACTTCACTCTCAGGAGAAACTTCACGTCAGGGTGGTGCTGCATGCCTTCATTGCAGGGGTGTGTAATGCTTGTGAGCCTGATGCACCTGCTGTCTCTTCTGGTGAACTGATGTTACTAGTTAAGGAAGGGAAGCAGCATGTTTTGTGCTTATCTAGTTTGTCACTGCTGATGTGGGATAGATATCTGTGTGACAGGATGCTATGATAACATGGCAGAGCTGCTGGGTTGCACCCAATGTAGCAAGCAGGATGCAAGGCTACTATTAGAATCTAAAAGGACAGGTGCAACATTAAAACTGCAATTCTACCATGCTGTTAATCAGAGGTGCACACCATCTGTGGAGAACAAGGTCAAAAGCCTTTAAAGACCAGAACAGGTAAGAAACCTGTTAAATATGGCCCCAGTCACTCCACAGCTTCTGTAGACTTAAAAGGACATGTTCACTTTGATTAGTTCAGAATGCAAAAGTGAATGGAGTAACCCTGCTTTAAAAGACAGAGTATTCTATAAACAGTGCTTGAAGCTGTTTAAGTATGGTAGCCTCTTAATCTTGAAATGTACCTGTTGTGCAAGTCTTTTGTTACTCTAAAAGAGTGACTGTTCTCACTGATGATGATGTGGGGACCAAACTGCTTGGGTGCTTATCAGGAAGGGTAATTCTAAATCTGTCTTGTTGCTGTTGTCTCTTCCTCATGTGTTTGTCAGTGTCACTGATGCTGCACCCAGGACAGAAATCCAAGCTTCCAAATGGTGATGATCTGAAGGCACAGGGGCACAGTATCATGTTAGGTCTCTGTGCCTTGGTAGAGTCATGAGTTGCATTTTCTGACCTTGTAGCAGCATGAATACAAGCTGAGCAAAGTTACAGTTGGCTTGTTAACACAGATTTTTAAAGTACTATCCCCGGAAAGTTGATGCAGGCTGGAGTGTTGGCAGTTTTCCCACCACGACATTGTCTCTGTTTTTTTCTGATCCTCATTAGGATCTATAAGGAATCCTGTAGGGGAAACTGCCAATTTATCTCCTTCCTCCATGAGGACGTCTGGGTAGAGATGACTCACCTAATGACTGTAGGGGTACAGCACTCTGTAGACTGTTTTCATGCATCATATCCTAGAGAAGTTGACCATGTGAATAGTATGGTTCAGAAGATAAAGTGGAACAGCAGTGGAGACAACCATTAGCTTCTGTTCTTGTAGGTATTTCCAATGCTTTGTATGCATTCAGTATACATGAATTGAGTACAAGTATACTTGGATTAGTGTCATCTGTCCACTTAGAACCACTTACATAGGTGACTAGCAGATTGCAGTTACACAAACACATTATTGCCCAACCAAGTAGTTGCATTTCCACTTACTGGGCTCAATTTTGAGATAAACTCTGTGTTTTTAAAGTAGGAATCAACTTGGTATCATAGCATAGTCTTAGCTTGGTAGTGAAGTGGAAAGGTTTTTGTGTAACTCTGTCCTCTTATTATAATAGTCTCTTTAATGCTGCTTTCCATGATTCTTCTCTTGGTGGTTGAATGGTCTTTGAATTGATAAAGACTAAGGGGAAAAACAGGCACTGCTTTATTGGGCTGGGAAATGGAGATGCCTACCTAAACACTGTGCCTGTGACAAAATGAAGCAGCAGAAATAAGGCTTGCATTCTAGTGTCTGTATTCAAGCTCTGATTAAGATGACTTTCAAGGTTTTATGAGCTGCATGTGACTATAGTATTGCAGAATAGTACTGTGTTGACATGTCTACATGCAGTGATAATCTCTTGATACAGTTGTTACCTGGCTGTTAAGACTATTAACTTTGTATCGTGACCTATGCAACTTTTGGTCAAACACAGATATAAGTGAACTTTTTTGGGGGGTGGGAGAGGTGGGGGTGTTGCAGTGCCTTGAAAGTATTATTGAAGAGCAGGCCTTTCTCTTCTTCACTTAGCTACTGCTCAGAAACAATCTACTTAGCTATTTTTCTTCCACTCTAAGTGAATTCTAAAAAAACCTCAGATATTTAAGTCCCTTAGGAACAGGGATATGCATGCATTTGCCTGTATTTCAGTTCAGCATAAAACCTGACTTTAGTTTAAAGGGTTGCTTTAAACTGCTGATCTTCTGATCCTCAGACTGACCAGACCAAGTCTTTCTTGTGACTAAATTTTTGAAAGTTGCATTCAAATATGCAACCTTGCTGCAGACTTGGATAGGATTTAGTTCCAGTTTTCTTTGGACATGAAGATTATTCAAAGCAAGGCTATTACCTTGAAATTTTGGCTAACGTGTGAGATACTGTCTATTTGTAGTGAATAATCTACAGTGGTCCTCTACTGACTGATATGAAAGGGCATATATTTATGTGTTTTATCTAGTAAGTAAATGCCTGCTGTTAGGTTTGCTTTCTAAGTTATAAGGATGCATCACTCAAAACTCATAGGTAAAGTTGAGCTGTGCTTGGCAAGGATGGGGCGGGGGGAAATGTGCTGAGTATATACAGGTATTTCATAGTTAAAATAGATCACTATTCTGGTGACCCAGCTCTGAAGATAGCTTTAAAGGTGGGGTTGTCCTACCTAGCTATAACCTGTTGCCAAGATCTGTGTGCTAGATTTTGCAGGTTGCTAGGGTAAATGATTGGTTAAAGTAACAATGCATCTGGGAGTCTCTTGTTCTTCGTGATCTTATTCTACATAACTGCATGTGTCAGAAAAATACTGGAAGTCTTTGTATAGCGAATCCACTCTTCTAAAGATCACTTGATATTATTAAACAATTTTAATCTAAGTGGAGAGCTGAAGATGACTGTATGGGAATGTTTGGAATAGTGAAAAGTAAGATATAGTATGAAGATTTAGGATCACTAGTAGGGATTCTTAATCTTAACTGACAGGCATCCAGTGGCTGGATGTCTGATGCTATTGATAGTTAGAGTGTTTTAATGTGATTTCTGGGTCCCAGTGTAGAATATGTGCTTTCTTGTGCATGCATGCACAGAGGACTCCTGTCTGCAAGTAAATTAAAAAATACTGCTTTTATACTACATTCTGGGTTTCAGGTGGGATTAGTAACTTAATTCTAACTGATTGAAACTAGTGTAAAGTAAGCTTGTAACTTGCAGTGTATCAAGTAAATGATGTATTCATTCTGCAGTTTTTCCTGGAACATTTAGAGGTTTGGCTGTTGCCACTTCTTCCAGTAAGGATCCAGTCTATAGAGTATAACCTTCATGTGTACAGTGTAAGGTAGTTCCTTGCCCTAAATTCTTACTTTCTTCCTGATGTTATGAAGTATTAAGTTTTTCAAATCCATTTATAGTTTCCGGTCCAGTGCCCTTATCTTTGCAACTGCAAGTCTACTAATAGATCTTGCACAGAGAGAGAAAATGCCTGATTATTGAAAGCAATTCCCAGGCTCAGGTTTCACTTCAGTGCTCAGCCTGGATGCTGGCAGCAGGCTGTTGGGTGCACCAGCATGCCTCTCTAAGGAGCATAGTGTGAACAGGATCAGGGAACTTCCCCATTTCTGAAGTAATGTAAGTAACCTTTGGGTTGCTACAGTTCTGCCTCCTTTAGCCTCAGTTGTACAAACTGATTTTCTTCCCTTCCATCAGCACTGGCACTGAAGCATGTGGCCTTGCTGATGTGACTGGCAGACCCAGTTAGTCCCACTGAATGGCTCTTCTGCAGGAGGAGATAGGCTTGAACAGCTAGGGGCAAGGGAGAAGAGAGCGAGGGAGAGAGGGTGGTGATGGCAGCATTGGGTGATAAAAATGGGGGCTGTGAAACTTCTACCCCAACCTCCTCTGCAAGGCATCATTCAAGTTGAATAAATTCCTTGATCGTATTAGGCATGGCCCAGAAAAATATGCAACTGCAGCTGAGAAGGTAGAAACACCCATCAGTACATGGGGAAGGATAAGGGTACCCCAAGCAGGAACTTCTGCCAAACACATCATAATCTCTGTTTAGCTTGAAACCCAGTAAGTAGAGACATGCCAAGAGGTAAGATATTAGCACAGCAAAAGAAGATACAGTAGCATTTTTATTTTTAGCCTGCTTATCTTAAAATTTTCAATAGCAGTATATATGCCACTTAATCTCAAATGCACTGTTTTTTTTTGATAGTTAAATTACCGGTTGGAGCATTTACAGTCCCTTGAAAGCTAATGGAATTTCAGTACTTATATTTTTCTGGGTAACCTCAGAACAGCTGAGGAGCTCTTACAGTTCATAGCTCAGTGAGATTGTTAATTAGTTTTGTGATCCAGGGAGTTTCTGTGACTGTGTTCTTGTGGGCATATCACAGAACTAAATACCTGAAAGCCTCTAACTCATATTGTGATAAATGAAGATCACTAAAATACTGTTACAAAACCTTGTCCTTCCTGTGCTTGCTTTTGGTGACATCATACTTAAGTCTTTAATAGGTTGAATACCCAGATTTTTCCTTTAAAAGTAGGTATCTGAAAGGTTTAACAAAGCTCATCTGTCAAGCTATTGGGCTAAGGGTTTCTAGAATCCTGTTTTAAAACCTGAAGAATGGCTGCTTTCAGTGGCAGGATAGCAATGAAAAGAAATGTCCAAAGATATCAGCTGCACAGTGAGAGAACAAGGGCTGATCTCAGCAATGTTGAGCATAGAGCTTTATTTCAGTTTTAAATATCAAACTGAATTGGAAGAACTAGAAGCAATTCCAATTAAAGCCTTTTGAGGGGTCTAGATTTTTTTCTATTATAGTGGGATATTTACTGGAAAACAGGTGGACTTGGTGAAGTTTTTAATGTTTTTTTTTCTTCTATGGTTTTGTGTGGTCTGTAGCCAAATGGGTTACTTCCTTGTGAAGTGACAAGTGCTCTTTCCTTTCTTTGAATGACTGTATAACTGGAGTCTTAATGCAGGTAAAGTAAAAAGGGGTATAAAAGTGCTATCTGGTTTGAAATACATGTAGTTATTCAGTAATAGTCTCTGAGTCTTGTCATTAGGTAGACGAATCCTGTTTGTTAACAATGTTCTGAACAGTTTAACTGGTTAGGCTGAGAAGAGGGTGGAGAAAGCAAACTGATGCTTAAGTTTGGAGTTTATGAAGCTGTTTATAAACAAATGCCTTGAAGTGCTCAGTTTTGAGGGATCAAGCAAGAGTGATGCAACATTTCCTCTACAGCAGGAGACCTTAGTTAACCTGGAGTTGTAATATAAACAGGTAGGACAAGGGAAGGCTGAAATAGTTGGTGATCTTATGGTTAGATTTCTTAATATTGAGGGTGACATGGCCAAATATAGATCTTCAGAAGTCAAAATCAAAATAGGTTTTTAGTAACTATTGTGGTTTGATTTGTAGATCTTGCTGTGCTTGATGTGGCCAGCCTGTCTGCTGGTATAACCTTCATTTGGTCTGAAGAGCGTCTTTCACTAGCCCCACAAAGCTCTTATTGTGTTTGTGGCTTTGTGTAGCCTATTATAAAACAAATCCAGAGTTCTCAAGTCCATGGCTTAATCTTTATCTTTTAAAGCAGATGAAGCAGGTAATTACTAATTTCTTAAAATTGAAAGACTGCCTGAAAAAGTTTATTCTCTCACTTGGGTTCTGTTTAGCACTTTACCGTTCACCCTGCTTCAAAATAACCAGAACACACCCCAACACACTTCCCCCACCCCCCAAAAAAATATTTCAGAATGTTTTTTTACAGTTTGACACCTACCACACATTGTTCAATGTGGTGTCATTAAAGCTGAGGGTAAAATGACAGACTGAAATTAAACATATTGACCGGATCGCTTCTCTTTCTGTCAGAGAAAGGTGTATACTGTCTGGGTACAGATTACTTTCCAGCAAGTAAAGAGCAATATGGGAGAAGAGGAAATACTTATCACAGAATTAGGTGACTTCTCTGGTCACTTACTCAGAGTAGGCTTTTCAGCAGATCTTAAACTGAAGGGAATTGAATAATGTTTTAAAAGCAGTTGCAGTCATCACAGGTTCTTCTGGATGCTGCTACTTTTTTGAGAGGTGGTTGGATTTCCTGAGACTTGCTTTTCTGTAAGGAACAGATGAGTTAATGCGAGTGTCTTGACTGCCTTAAGGATGCTTAATCTACAGAATGGGAGGAAAATTCATCCTTGCCTACTTGGACGTGACCGAAGAGGGTGTCCACTCGTGTTAATTGATTATTTTTCTTTTAACTTCAAGGAATTTAGATGTGAGCTTTGAACCACGATATGTGAACTGTTTCTTGAGCTGCAGAGGTGGAAATGCAAGTAAAGAAACAGTTGGCTCCAGTGACTTTAGAGGATTCCTATGAAAACCTCACCATGCCCCTTTCTGAACCAATGATGTGCTACTAGCCTGTTTTGTAAACACTGGTGGCACTGTGCTGATACAGCCTGTGTCAATCTTGTGCTGTACTGCTTCAGCTTTGCCTTGTTCTGTACTGCCTGGCTAGTCTGGGACTGGAGGGAGCCATGCTCCCTCTGTTGCCACCAAAGAAGAGATGCCTTGTGTAATGCTTCTGGGATTTCACTGAAGGCATACAATATAGGGGCTGTGGGTGTGAGCAGATTCCTGCATTCAGAGGGTTCATGTAGTGTAGATACACTAAAGGATTCAAGTGGTACTTGTAACAGCTCTGCAGGGAAGGTCAAGTACCTTGGCCATCAAGAGCTAGGAGAGCTTTAGATGCAGTCAAACTGTAAATTTGTATGCATTGGATGAACTATATTATAATTTGGTTACAAGTCAGATAATACTGTAAGACCGACCTTGCAGTTTCTACTGGCTTGTGTTGAGGTGTGATGGAGGAAGGAAGGATTTAAATACTATCTCCGCTTACCTCTGTGATGAGCTGGTACTGAATCAAGTTGGTCAGTATTTTACCTAAAAGGCAGCTATTCCTTTAATATGATCAGGTAAAGATGTTGTACCTGTATTGACAGGAGGAAGAAAGTTGCTGTCTTCTCTTGACTACTAGTAAATAATCTTTTTATTGCAGTTGCACAGCACAGTGGAGTTAGGGCAGTTTAACAGTCAGCAGCACTAAGTTTGTGTTGCCAGAAAAATGGTTAACTTGAAAGCTTTGTGTTAGATAACACAGCTGTTACAACTACCTTAGGATGCTTGTTAAAGGAATACTTAGAGGTTAAATCCAGTCACAATTACAATGAAAAGTTGCTAAGGATCACTTGACTTCTCCAGAAAGCATCTTATCTACTGCTGTCAAAGCCAGACTACTCTTGAACTAGGACAAAATAAACTTCTCTACAGTTTACTAAGAGCAAGCTGTGTTATCACTGGAACACTTAAAGTCCCCAAACTAGATCTCATTGTGTAGTCAATGTACAGCTCTTATGCCTTGGGTGTTTGGGTCAACAAGCTGAATTCTAGTTTATCACCTGTAGAACATGTGAACCATAAGGAAAGAAAGCCTTTCAGCAATGACTTCTGGAGTTCAGATGCTACCTGTAGTGTTTTCTCCCAGTTTCCCCATGCTCCCCTGTCAGGGAGCTCTGTTCTCTTCCCTCACTGCTTTTCTGGTAACTAAGAACTAAAAATCAAGCTTGCAATCCTCTTCTGGTTTATAATCTCTGGGGTAATGACTGAATTCACTGTCTTCAACACAAATGTGTGTTAGTGCTGTACGGGGAGAATCTCTGAGAGATAGGAATTGTCACACCCCATTTCTGTACTAAGAGGTGTCCTGGATGAGGGAGCTGATATATAATATAATATAGAAGATTACCAGAGGAAAATACCTGTCTTCACTTACCAGTGTTTATCCTAGAATGAACACTTAAAGGTGATTAATTTGAATTACTGTACCAAATGTGTGCAGCAAACAGGTGTGAGTAAAATACTACATAGAAAAATAATACTGCTCAGATGTTTGAAAATTCTGTCCCGAGGGCACTTCTTGATTGTTGGCATGTTTGTTCTCGTATGCAGTAGTCAATGAGTATTTAGCTTGAATTGTTGCTTTTCAGAACATCAAGTCATGACAAGGGGAAAAAAATCTTCACCATCAGCGTACCACAGGGCAGATTGCCCAGACTGGTTGTGGAATTGTCAGCCTCAAAACGCAGGGCACATAAACCGTATTGCTTGGAGCAAAGTGCTTTAAGGGAGAGGTTTGGACTGGGCAACATTCAAAGGTCCTTTCCAAGCTAAATAGTCCTATAGTTTACTTGTAGGTTAACAATCCCATGGTCCCTAGCTAATTTTGTTTAGGGCAGCTACTTATGCTGAAGACTTTCAATATAGTGCTCTAACATCTACTGTAGACTTTTTATTTCCATCTAGTAGAACTTAATGGTGTGATGTGGCAGTTCCAGTGTATTTCTGGAATAATCACATCAGGCAAATTTGAGACTCCTGGTAGGCCCATTGCATCTGTGCTTTTGGAATAATGTGCACTGCTATAAATCAAGGCTGCTATAGCCACTTTCTGTAATGGTATTTCCTGAATGGTCTGCTGTTCTCCTTACAGCCCTCTGCTTGGATACGAACATCTGGGATCCTTAGTTGTGCTGTGAGGACACAAATGTTGCTGTCCTAGCATCTCCCTTACAGTTACATGTCTTTTTGTACTGGTCACTTCTCTTTTTTCCCAATGTGCTGTTCTTAGAGCTGCTGCTCTGTGCTAATTGGGGTGTGGCAGCTGATGCTTGTGTTTGTCACTACTATCGTGTCTCGCTAGTCTTATAAAAAAAGGCAGTATTTTTTGGAGGTTTCCAGCACTTAATTGCTTGGTTTGCATAACACACGAAGGCTTGTGAACTAGTACTTGTTTATTGAAGCTTACTCTCTTATGGCTTTACAGCAGCAGGAAAAGAATGGGAACTGAGAATTTCTTGCAGTAAAGCAGGATTTTATGTCTCTAAGAGCAAATTAGAAATACAGCATCAAAAAGCAGGAAGAGTATATAATAAATGCTAATGCAATGTCATAAGACTTTCTCCTGTGGAAGCTTTTGCAACTTGTTCCTGCCAGAATTTACTGTGTATCTCTGTTTTTTTCTTAACCTATGTAGAGAGGAGATCAAAAGTCATATTTCTACCTACAAGCAGATCTAAGGTATAGCTCTGCTTCCAGATTGAAAGTAAGCTTCATCAACATTAAAGAAATATTTTAGGAAGGTGTAAAGCCTTATAAAAAGAACAATAAGAAACACTTAATTTCATGTTTGAGAAAATGTTGGTTTTTTTCTTTGGAAACTGCTTTAGATAGCAGTCATGTAGGATGCATTTACAAATAAGAACAGCTTGTTCAGCTAGTAGATGCTTTGAGAAACCTTTGGCACTTCTATTAATGGTACTGTTGTCACAAATAGGTGTGTGTTCTAATACATCATTCTTACTCATACTTTAGACATCACCGATGTGATTTGCTTCCCAGTGCATTGAAATGGCCCATTCTTCAGGCTTGCTGGGCAGGGTTTTAATCTGTTTTTTCAGTGCTAGTGAGGTGCTTTACCTGCACACTACCATGATGGCACCAATGTCATGGCTAACTGTCTTTCTTCTGTTTGCAGCTCTAATTGGTTGCCTGGCACTTCATCTGTGGCAAGCAGGACAATGGCTGCCAGTAAGAGCAAGAACCAGAGTTCCTTGGCCCTCCATAAAGTAATTATGGTTGGCAGTGGAGGTGTGGGCAAATCTGCACTTACTCTTCAATTCATGTATGATGAGGTAAGTAGCTTTGGTTCAGCTTCTGTAAAGCACCAGTGGATACAGCTTATTAAACTTTAGTGAAATAGGGAACTAAATGTAAGTAGCAAAAGATCTGATGACCTGACTGGCAGGAGAAGAATGTAAGAATCTGGGAAGAGTGCCCCTGGGAACATCTTTGGCTAAGAGTGACAAAATTAATGCTTATTAGTGAAAGAACAGTCCTCGAGACATGCATAATGTGTGTGTGCTTGTCTGAGTGTACAGAGGCTATTACCAGTTGACACTGAACTTTAATTTTGTTGCAGTTTCTTTTAGGCCAATTTTAAGGTTGAAGTCAGAAGTAAGCATTCTAGTTCACTCTGAGCCAGATGATAAAGTAGGCGTGTTCATAGCATGAATTTTTCCATACTGGTACACAGGAAGCTTGGTCAGACAATTCAGACTAGTATGTGAAGGAATATATGATCCTGTAATTCAGAAGTTAGTGTTTATCTATTGACTGTCCACACATACTATAGTGATGTGAATATCTGAACAGGTGACAGTCATTAATGAAGGCCAGCCAGTTTAATCAGGCTCATGGCACAGCCTTTTGTTGTACTTTGAGAGAAAGGAGGTGGAAAGATAAGGAGCTTGTGTTGGACTTGTGCTGTCAGCACAGAACTACAAGTTGAACTGGCAGTGGCTTTGAGGGTCGGATCAATATTGGATGGACTAAGGTATGTGCCTGTGTAATTATGGAGCAAGTTTTCATGTTTAACAGGTGGATGCGGCCACCTACACCCTTCAGATAACTACCTGGAGTCCTGAGATGCTTTTTCTTGAAGTGGGAGATCTAGATAATGCCTCCAGGTTGTTGGTAGCTTATACTGTATCTTAGTCCCTTAAATTGTGCTGAAATTGCTGAACAGTTTCATGTAGCAAGACAGTTTCTCTTGACTAGGCAGACTGGCTCTTTGACGTATTAAGTGCTTAAGTAATTTGCTTTTTATAGTAAAACTAAAAAAAGTGATGGAACTTAGTAGCTGACTGAATTATGAGAAGGTTTTGGGGAATTTAAATGTCGCTGAAGTGAAAGAAAATGGATATGGACAAATACTGAGGCTATTTGACAGTAATTCTAAACACTAATCCCTTTATCATCTTTAGTTTGTAGAAGACTATGAACCTACCAAGGCTGACAGCTACAGAAAGAAGGTAGTTCTGGATGGTGAAGAAGTTCAGATAGACATTCTGGACACAGCAGGACAGGAGGATTATGCAGCTATCAGAGATAACTATTTCCGCAGTGGGGAAGGTTTTCTTCTAGTCTTCTCAATAACAGAGCATGAATCCTTCACAGCAACAGCAGAGTTTCGGTAAGTAGTTTCTCTCCCAGGTGGGGGGAAATAGCTGGTTCCTATGTTAGTCTGACAACTCTTCTTAAAAGCTACAGGTCTATCCTTTGTCTATTACCATTTGGTCAAAAGTGGCAACCCAACCATTTTGCTCTCAGCAACTGGTAACTTAACCCAAGGTATCCAGCCTCTGGCTCTAGTTGTCTTCATGCCTGCAATTTATGAATACATTATGCCAGCAGCAACTTCAGGCAAGTAACAGATTCTTGGACTCCTAAAACATGTGTATTCAAGCCAATTTTTGGTCTTTGTGGATGTGAAGTTTAATTATCTTTGATCAGTGCTTCTGGAATTAAGTCTGCCTTTTGGCCAGATTTCAGACACTGTATTGCTTACTGCTAGAAGCAGGTGCTCTAAGGAAAGGAAGCATTAGCCTCCACTCTCAGGTATGGATTGGTGCCAAACAAGTGTTGGCAGCCAAGCAGTACTATTGTAGGCAGACGTATTCCTAGAAAGACACACAGCAGTAGTAAATACTTCCATTTTTGTTCTTGGGATTAGCAATACTAATGTAAAAATCAGCACCAGACTTAGCACAGAAAATGCTTGTGTAGTGTAAAGGAAAAACAAGGAGTTGAAACCATTGTCCAAGTCTCAGAACTCATGTAGCCAGGTTCTTCAGGGCAAGTGTTCTAACTCTTATTTGATAATAGCTGTTCTATCAGTGTAGAAGGTAATCCAGAGATTCCCTAGGACAGCTGTACAACTTGAAGTAACACTTCCCAAAACATGGTGTTTGGAGTTCCTTATGTTTGCCAGAATAGAAGTCCTTTATCAGCCTGGCTTATGTTCAATCTGCTACAGTGGTGCAGGGTTAACAGATACTAATTGGTAATGCACGTGCTGGTGCTAAGGTAGACAACTATTTCTAGGGTTTTCATAAAGCGCTAAGGGGTCCCCTTGTGCGCTATGGCTTTGGTCTGGGTTCTTAATGAATTACACTCTTTCAACAGTAGTAGGAGACTGCATAATCTTTTAAGAGATGTGAAAATATTGTTCCTTTGTCACATAATACTTCTGTAACTTTGCTAGACTTCAGAATGCTGACAGTTGTGGAACACACAAGCAGAGCATTTCTGCACAGTTTGCTCTAACTGGAGCACACAAATGAGCTAAACAGTTGAGCTGTTGTAGGACTGCAAAACTGAGTACTCTGTTCTGAGTATAAGATGGAGGAAAAAAGAAAGTCAGATACCATTCAAAAAATTAGAAGAAAATGAGACACTTGAAGTACCTAGTTTGGGTTTTGGCTTGTATGCTTAAATGAAATACAAGGTTAAACTCAAGGCTTTGGATGAAAAGGAGTAGGAGTGTTTATCTTGGCAGTTTGTTTTTTGTCAGACTTGTGTAACTAGGTTAACTGTGTGTTGGTTCAAGATTCCAGCAGAAGAAAACAATGAAAAAGCAGTGCTAGCCCTAGAGATGGGCAAGAAGGACCTAAAAGCTTTGAGATGGAGAATCTGTACTTTTCAGTGGTTTGGAAGTAAACAAATAATGAAATTAGTTAAATGGAATATTTAATTAGGCTGACATGGAAGAACCAGCTCCTTGGAAAACTCTTCCCCAGGAAGGAGGGGGGAGTGGGCAGTATGAGTCACGAACATCACAGGCTAAACTGCAGATTGGTATTGATCCTCTAACTTTAAGAATTTTTAAACTACAGAGAAGTTGAATAATGCATGAACCATGGGCTAGTTCTCCTGCTGATTCTATGCACTGAGTGTTTGCTTTCGGTGCCTCTGTAATCTGAAAATGTGTGAAGGTACAATTGAATGCAACAGCAGATTGTCTGCTTCAGTGTTAACACTATTTTAGATTCTCGTGTAATCTACATACATTCAGTTTTGTGGATGGAAAGTGCAGGCATCTGAATTAGTGTGGTAACTCAGTGGAATGAGGGGGTGTAGCACCATGCTCATACCTAGTTTGGCTCTTGTTCATAACAAAATGAAGCCATCTAAAAAACTGTAGACTGATACAGTTCTTCCAGTATCCTAGATGGACAGCAGCATGTGTCAATCTAGTTTTAACCCGTGTTTTACTCTAATAATATCACAAGCTTTGAGACTGACAGATAGCGTTGCTTCTTGGATGCTTCCTGAATGCTGACAGGTCCTTTTAGGACAAAGGATAGCTAGGTTAATGCTGATGGTTCAAATATTTTCTTGGAGTCTTTGAAGGAGGAAGGTCTCTAGCGTTTTAGTTCAGCACTATTTAGTAACTGTCTCCTTTGTGTAAGGTTTAGGTAACCATTAAGAATGATCTCTGCCAGCTACTTATGCTGTTCCAAATCTACTGCCTTGGCAAAGCCTTGATGTTGCCCAGACCTATATTGAGGTGGGATGCAGACTGGAAATTGAAAATGACTGAATGCCAAGGTAAAACTTGGCAAATGTGACACTTTACTGTTTTCCTCATTTAGATGTGAACTCCTGTTGTGAGTTGCTCTTCTGCCATAGAGGTTTTTTTTTATTATAGCCTGGTTAGTAAACTTACTGACTAAACAGTATAACTGCCTTCCTGGAAGTGTGAAGCTTTTATTAGTGTAAAGCCCATAGCATTAGTATGTTAAACTTGGAATCATTTTAACGTGTGTGTTCAACTGTTGGGAAATGTACTGATAAGTACTGTTGTAAACATTAGTAATGTACAAACTACTTAATGCACTCCTCATAAGGGTGGAGTTTTTGTTGCTACTACTAACACAGATATTTTTATTTTGAATGCTTGATGCATTAGGGAACAAATCCTGCGTGTGAAGGCTGAAGAGGATAAAATCCCTTTACTGGTAGTGGGAAACAAATCTGACTTGGAAGAACGCAGACAAGTGCCTGTAGAAGAGGCTAGAAGTAAGGCAGAGGAGTGGGGTGTACAGTACGTAGAAACTTCTGCCAAAACTAGAGCCAATGTAGATAAGGTAAGACAAATGACATGCTCGATTAGATTGTTACTACTTTAGTAGTTGAGTAATTAATTCTTGACTCTTGCTGGGACAAAAGCAAATCTACAGTTGGGCCTCTGAAAGTCCAATTATAAAAAATAAGCTTACTGGAATGTGTACACTGTAGCAAATACCTAGCTTAGAGGAGCCAAAGACCCAGTACAAGTTAATGCTATTGTCTCATTTTAACTGTTTGTACCTGAACCAATAATTTTCCAACAGTACATTGGGTAAATGGGTTTAAGGATTCCCTGAAGTATGTTTTGTTTATAGACTGTGTCCTATTATTATAACAGCAATAAATAGCAAGGTATAGACACTTATAAATAGTTGTTCTTCCCTACAAAGCTAAATGTGGTGTGCCTAATGTTAAAGACTTAATTCTCCGTTTTCTGCCAAGACTACTTTGAATTGTGAGAAGAACTCCTTGCAGTTCCCCTGTCCTGTTTTCACTTGTCCATGCTGGTCTAGGACAGTCATTCTCAGCATGTTCCTGCTTCTGTCTTCTTTCATAAACAGTGGTGGTGGTGGGTTATTCCGGAAGAGAGATGAATTATAACTACAGAGTGTTTGCCCAGTAGTTGGAAAAAATCAGTTTCAAGCCTCCCCTTCATTCTGTGTGTAGTGGGGATTTCTTGAAGATGCCTTTTAACTTCACCAGTCTGGAAAAGATGATCTGAAATAGCTGTTGGGTCCCTTAAGGACTTCAAAGTGTGGCTTGGTAATCTGCATGTGTTTAAAGATTACAAATTGTAAGCAGTTTTCTTTTTGGACAAAGAACATTTGGACTAAGTTCTTCTAGACAGCTTTCTGTTCTTCTAGTCTATAGTAGTTTACTAATGGAAATGCTGTTGGTGCATGCTACATAGTAGGAACTCTATTTCTCTCATTATTGGTTAAAACAGTGTGTATGAAACTTGAATTAAGACCTTTTGGTTATAAAAGACATGGCATAGTTTAAAATTGGTAAAGAACCATTCTGACTTCCAGAATGTTACTAAAGTCACTGTCAGATGCATAAACTGAGTGATGTAGTAAAACATGAATACCTAGACTTGCTTTTGCCTATGAGCTGTCTCATGCCAATAGCAAATGCCTATCCTGTTTTATACTTAGACTAGCTTTCTGATCAGTTGTAGCTGTGTGTTCGGAGTGTATTAGCATGGTATTCTAGACTTGCTGTCATAGGTCTTCTCTAGCTAGCTCACGTGACATACTGGTTGTCCTCTATATAAGCACTGTTTTGTGTGTATTGAAACAAGTTATTGGCCACTGATGATGGTGCACTGACACTGTAGCAGAATAAAAAAAATCCTCAAGGGGGTTTTGAATCAAACACTTCTATTTCTAATCAGTAACATGGTCTTGTTTCCAAGTATTGAAGACTTGTGTAGTTCCCCATTAAAAAAAAAAAAAAGCCTAACTTGAGTGACATTAAGCTCTTGTTCTGTAATCCTAAAAATAATTCTTCCCAGTAACTCTACAGTAAAACAGCTGTTGTGTCTTAAGTGGTATGTACCTAGACATCAGATGTACAGGGGCAAAATCAGCTAAAATTCTGGAGTAAATATTGGTATAGTGACTTTCTCTAAATCTTTCTTATAACATAGTCTGAGAATTTTTTTGTGCCTGGTGCTGTCACTTGATTGCTACAGCTTTTTAATTATAAAACAGGCAGAATACTACTGAGCAGAGTGTATTTGTAACTACATGGAAAGGACTGGACTAAATGCTTTGCATAGTTAAGGAGTGATTTGCCTGGAAATGTTTCCTAATCACAAATGTTCTTGTGAACTTCAAATGTTACTTTTGTGCAAGACTGATATTCAATAAAAAGCTTTAAAAACAGGGCTGTTGAATGACTTGATAGCCAGGTAAGATTGTGCTACTTCTTGCCAGTGCTTGACATACCACATAATTCTGATGTTGTTTGTCAGTGGGATCTATGTCTAGACTCACTTCTGCTGTATTAGGTACAGTGTGGTGCTACATCTTTATTTGCTGCTGAATATAGTAGTTTTTACCTGCTTTCTGGTGGCAGATAGTGTTTAATCTTTCTTTTTTTCCCTCCTAGGTATTCTTTGATTTAATGAGAGAAATCAGAGCAAAGAAAATGTCAGAAAACAAAGACAAGAATGGCAAGAAAAGTGGCAAGAACAAGAAAAGCTTTAAAGAAAGATGTTGCTTACTGTGATGCTTGGGAACTGTAAATATCTACAGGTGGCATGGATAAGATACCACTAAGGATATAGGGCTGGATTCATGAAAGGAAGTCTGTATTGACTCCCTTATCTCTTGCTTTGCATATCACACCTTCAAAATGTGAAAACAGAACTTTGAAACCATTTCTGGTATTCAACAAAACCTATGCCTACTTAAACTGAAACAGGCTCTGTCTTCCCAGTGTCTTTCAAAACTAGAAACAGTTTCAGTACTATAATCCTTCTGCTTGGTTATACAAAGTACTTTCGTATTAACTTCCTAGTTTACTGTAATGTTTCCCTGAATATGTTTCTCTTGAACCTCTACTGGCCTTAACAAGAACAGCTGTTCGGGTTCAAACATTAATTTCCCACACACACACTGTTGTTGCCCTCCTTAATGTTACAAACTGCAGAAAAGCTAGATGACATCTGGTAAAGGGTTTGAGTCTCCATCTTCTGTTGTCACTGATATTTCTTACACTGAAATCTGCTGGCTTCTTCCCCACACTCCATGTAAGAAATAGCAACTGACACTTGAGTCAACTCGGAACAAACTTTCTTCCATGTTCTGTTCAGTCAATACAGCATTCATGAATCAAGCCTATGGACTCAATTCAGACTTATTTAGGCAATGCAAAAATTGATATTTAAATACTGGCTAGATGCATTCCCTGCTGGTCTGTCTTCTCATCCTTAAATTAGTGGTATGGGGTGAGAAAATGACTGTAAGCCTTTCTTCAAAGGAAATAATACTGTCACCATCTCCTTGAAACGCTATCCTGGGTTTCTTCCATGTATTGTGGCTAGACTCAATTACACTCACTCTACATCTATTATCCTTCCCCTCCCTGGTACTGGAATAGTGAAAATGAAAGTAATTTAAGTGGTTTTGTTTATATTGGAACACTTGTGATCATGTTGGAATGTGGGAACATCTGCATCTGTCTCTTGTCTTGCTGAAGATGAAAACTTAGAATAAGGATGGGTCATATCACACAATCATGACTTGGAATAGGCGAGGCATACATGCTACCTCTCAGTGATTAGCTGGCTAGTAAGTTGTATGGTGTCAAAAAAGCAAATGAAATTAAACAGTTGCCATATCTGTTACTGTTAATTCTGTATGTACTGTTTCTGATGCACAGCAACCTAGCACATGGGGATGCATATTGAGTTTTGCTGTCAATTATGCAATGGTGGTCATGTATTGATCAACAAAAACCAACCTAGAAATGGAAAAGTCAGTATTTAGTAGATCCTCTTGTCAACTGACTGAACTGAGCTTTCTGATGCAGCTTAAATTAAGTGCAGTTGCCAAAAAACCCACTTCTGTTGCTGTTGTGGAAAGCAGCTGTCTCTTCTGATTGTGGAATCTCTCAATAAATTATGGCTATCTCCTGTTTTGAAGGAGTAGTGACTGTACCTTGCTTATTATCTGGATGCTTACAACAGTTACTTGGTGAAAGGAAAACACCATGAAGCTGTTGAATGCACACTGCAGCACTAAATAAATAATGTTTCTTATTGAGGCGAAGGGGTAGCAAATACTGTTCAGTACTTAGTATTGTAATTGGAGGTTGAAAAACATTTTTTAATATGTACTAGATTGCTCTTGTGCATTTCACTTCTGAATTTTGGAAAAGATGTGTTAGATATCAGAACCTCTGACCCAAGGTTTCACAGGGACTTACCGTAAACTCATTGTCTTCCATAACTAGTTCAACTTGTCAGGCAACTCATTGGATTGGGGAAACTACTAAATAAAAGGTGCTGTAATCTTCATTATTGTGAAGTTAAATTCCTTCTTTGTTAATGTTATATTGTATTTGCAGAAAGAGTGGTTAACCAATTGAAGTACTTTGCTGTGAACAGTGTAATTGGTATTACAAAACCAACTTGATGATACAGTTTTGAAGCAGAGCCTGGGAGCCTGCTGGCTTGCAGAACTTGTCCCTTGAGCTGCATCACCTATGTCTAAAGCCTAAGTACCTAATGGGACACTTGGAGTTGTAACACTGATAACAAAGTTTCTTGAACTTCCATGGGTAAAGTCTATTTTTGAGTGTATGTTGTGCATACAGCAAATGAATGTCTCATTCTGGAGGAAGGCTTATTTAGGTTTGGTTTTAGTTGAGACCTAAGGGTTAGGTCCTTAATTAACCTAAAGGATAAACATCAGCTGAGTTCACATTACAAGCTTATCTAGGTCAAGCCCCTCTGAGGTGAATTGTAAAATGTGTCTAACAAAACTGAATAAGCTTTCAACTCAGCAAAGCTCACAAGGAGCAGCTCAGCTGTATTGGCTCAAGAGACTTGCATGCCTTGACCTTTGATTTCTTTAGTCTTAAGGTACCTGACAGTGTTTGATAAGACAGATGAAGTTCTACTCAGAACAGTGAGTCTCCAACTGGTGTTCTTACAGTCCATGTGCTGTTTTCACTCAGGTTTGTGTTTTTGTTTTTTGTAAACTTATAAAGTTCCACTACTGAGGTGGACTTCTGACTTGGAAGAAGGTCCTTGCTGCTTCATGGCTTGATACTGCACCTCTTTACTGTTCTGTGCTTGTCACCTTTTCCAGAAAGACTAGGCCTGGAGACCAATTACAGCAGCTTTTCAGTATTCCTCTTCTGTACTTGTGACAAACTTGAGTTTATCTTTCCAGTTACAGCTGAAAACATGATAAACAAGGCAGCTGCCTTGGCTACTCTAACAGTGGGTAACAAGCATTCTGACTTGTACCAGGAGGGCAGTAAAACTGCTCCCCTGGATTAGAATCATGTTGCTTCCACCTCATACAGTGGAAGTGCCTGAACGCATGCCCTTCTAAATAGGGACCATATGATTTGAGGGTCATTGAATGACTTCCAGGTGTGCTTCACTGGGCATCAGTGGACATCAACATCAGGTGGGTTGACGGAGTAAATAAAAAAAGGCAGAGAGAAATGTTTCCTTTGGACTTGAGGACTCCCTGTGAGTAAAGGGAGCTTTGGCTTCTAATCTAAAGGAGTACTTGCAGATCAGGTACATCAAACAAGGAGGACTCTGGCAAGAGGGGTTGTGTGTGTCTGCCTGCTAGCTGTGCTGTGTAGCTGAGGCAACTGAAGGCTGTATTGAAGCTGATATGTTCTAGCAGCCTTTGCATGTTAGGTAATTGAAGACCAAGGCTTTTCCTTGTCAGTATAATGTGCTCTTAAATCTTTTTGGAGTGTGGCTGGAGGCAAGTAACGATATTTGAAGCTGGAGGTCATGCAAGACTTAATTATGCACTTGCACTTAAGCATTCAAATATGATTATTGTGTAATGGCTTAAAGTCAGGGAGCTGTTTACTGCTATATGCAATCTTCCATATGTGGCTTAGCTGTGGATATTTTGGTGCTCCAGTCTTCCTGGTTTGAGCAAACATCAATGAGACAAGTCCCCATTATAATGGGGGGTAAGTCATTATAGGAAAAAAGCAGGTTAAACTCCAGGAGTAAAAAGGCAGACTTCACTCCTCGTTTCTTTTTGAGAAGCATCTCTCCAGACAAGAGTTCAGATACAGCATAAAGTGCATCTTCAGTGACTTGTGCCATATATGTTCCATACAGACTGCTATGTCTTTACTGCAGTTCCTAGGCGCATGCTTGGCTTGATGAGGAGAAATATGTATGCATACATGTACTGGGCATTGAACTTCAGTAAGATGTTGATAGCCATCTGAAGATCCAGTTGAATCCTACCTGGCTAATACAATGCTTAAGAATACTCTAGGTCTAAAGCACAAAGCTACAATCTAGAATTCATCAAGAAGTGGAGGGAAATGCATCTACTAAATGCTCACCAAGATATTTTTTTAAAGATTTCCAAAGTGTTAACCCAGTACTGGGGGCTGACAGGTGTATCAATCCTTGCTCATAAAGAGGATACTGTTTATCAATTCAACTCAGAGCTTATGTAGACAGAAGCTTTCTTTAATTGCTATAAACATATGTGGCAATGTTCACCTCCTGTTGACTTTATAGTTAGGAGAAGGAGGGAAGAGGAACAAAAAAGCTATGATTTTTCACCATAATCTCCACACTTCATGGGAATGGCAGGTGTTCCTCTTGGGGGGGGAAGGTGTTATCTCTAACACCAAGGAAGAGGTTTAGCATAGAAGTGATTGTGATTGCAAGATTTAATAAAACTGCCTCTAAACTATGTATGTTATACTATACACTGTAAATTTTTTTCTTTACATAGCTTCAGAGCTCTGTCTCTAACTTGCACAAACATTTTTAATGTCTACAAAACTGGTCACTTTTCATTATCATGCTAATACAACTGATTTGTATTACTATTGGTAATAAAAAGAAAAACAGGCATAGTACTTGTTTGTTATTGCTTTTTTACAGCCTTTTAAAAGCATGTATAATTCCCAAATTCTTGAACCAGGCAACCACTGACTCAGTGTCTGGAACTAACCTTTGTATCAAATCTGTAACATGATTATATTACAGACTGTGGGAAGGGAGGGGAGGAGGTGACTGAGGACTCCATCACTGGTTTTCCAGAAGTGGTCTGCATATACTTCAGGACTGAATTGGTACACTAGTTTGATTCATTCAAAGTTAATCTTCCTCAACCTAATTGGATTAGATAGCTTGTAGCAACTGTGTAAATGACAGAGTTGCTTTCCTCTTCTTTAGTCAATCTTGTGGTTTAAATAAGAGTAAGCCACATTGTATGGAAGTATTGATCCTTAGTCTTCTGTGTTGGTCTGCGATGAACAAATGGCAGCAGCAAAGCTGAGATGCCTCTGAAGCAGGATGGTTCATGACAGACTCACGGTACTGTTAGGGCACTTAATTTGGAGTGGCATAGAAATGACATTCACAGTAAACTTTGCGTGCAGTTTCTGCTGCCGCTCCTGTACAAGTTGGAGGCAGAACATGCCCTAGCTCATGACTTCTGGCCAAGGATTACAGCAGTTTATGTAATCTTGTTTACATGGTGCTTGCCTGGTGTTTGCCACAGTGTTTTACATAGCTGTCCCTTCCAATAAAGTAATTTTTAAAATATTCTGCAGCAGAGAACAGGTAGCATGAAAAGTGTTGTGTAGGAGGCAGGAGAGGGTTCTGAGCACAGCTGTATTGCATAGCTGTACCCAAAGCCCAGAATGGCACTTTTTCTTCAGATATTGCGTGGATGCTTGTGAGGAACAGGCCTTCTCAAAGTTGCAGCAGGATGAAATTAGAGAATTATTGCACATGCATAGCTTGGCTTCAGCCTTCGTGCTTCCCTGTCTTCTGCCCGAACCAGAACACTTACCTGATGTGGTTCTGTGTGCTAAATACTTGGAGGGTTCCTGGGATGGTACAGGCACCTCTTCCTGAGAACTGTTGGCTCCATCTTGTGGCTTTAAGAGTTAGAAGCTCTACCATGGAGAGGGGCTGTTCAGCATGCTCAGACGAGCATACAAGTAGCTGCTATTAGTCTGCTACCTGAATTACATGTGGAAATCCATGCTAACCAGATTCTTCTGTTCTCATTGCTCAGCCATATGATTCTCTCATGCAGTAGGAGACCTTTTCTAAATTAAAATTTTCCTTTTGCATGCAAATGTTAATGTTAATTCTTGCCTAAACATTCTAGTGTGCAGTAGAACACCCAATTTCTCATGAGGATGGTGGCTTTACGATTTCTATGGCATTAAACCAGTTTGCATTGCAAGTGTAAGTTTGTTCTGCTCACTGAGCACTGATTTGCATGCCAGAAAGAATACTTATTGTTCCATGGCACTGTGCAGTAGTTCACAAAACATTTTGTTTCTAAGGGTGACTAAAGATGCTGGGTTTTCTTTGAAATATAAAGGCCTAATTGGGGGCAGGCAGAGGGGGGACACACAATATCCTATTTAAATTTTTTTTTTCCCCTGCCCCTCAGCCTCTCCTCCTCACAAACTGCTTAGTGTCTGTTGTGGGAATAGGTTCTACTAGGGAAATACCAGCAAATGGCCCCTCAAGCCTTGTAACTCCAAAGGAGGTTGGAAGTAAAATGCTGAGGTGAAACTGGGACCGTATACTCTGCACTTGCCTTCCTGATAAAGTTGGTTAATCTCCAGAGTTTACAGTAAGTTCCCTTCAATGAGCTTTGTTGCTTGGCTTTGAGGCAGAATCATGTTTTTGATATAATCAGAGTTTATAGAGTTTGTTTTTAAAGTCTAGCATTTAGGGTATCGGAGGTTTTATGCATGTTGGCTTCATAGGCCAAATACCAGAATTCAAGGACAAACTTGTGCATACATGTAGCATTGAGAGACAAGGAAAGTTACTCCCTACTGTTTAATAGTGTTCTGTTTTTGTTTTAAAAGGAAAACACATGCAACAGACTGAACTTGCTGTTTGGATGAGTGTTTCTCAACCTGTGGTCTGTAAGAGTGCTCTGTTACATGATTACCCTCCCCACAAAATGATGCCATTACACTTCTATAAGTGTAAACAAGGAAAACAACTGTGGACTGGGGGAAGGAGTAATTATCTAAAAAACTACCCAAATTCTTTCTTGTTTCTAGATGAAAAACATCATGGCAACATTGCCCAAGATAGCCTGCAGTTTTGCTCCTAAAAGCTTGTCTGGCCTTTCAGTTTTAGAAAGGCTGCTGAGAACCTGAGAGAGATGGTCCTGGTCAGACCCAGGCCTCCCAGACAGAAGTATCCTTGCCCAGAATGACAGGATTCAGAAATCTGAAGTTAAAACTTTGTTTCCTGCTAGGAAGGTGGAGCTATGAAAGCCAAAACCTACTAAGTTGATGAACAAATGCCTGAGGGGTGGACTAGGTGTTTAGTTTTAAATATGACTTTTTTTTTTTTTTAGTAAGTGCCCTGGTCATGGGTATGGAAGAGCCTCTTTCACTCTGGGGTCTCCGTTTTAATTTATTTGTAGGCCTGCTTGGCTCTTTGTCTTTGGATGTTTGCCTTTACCCTTAGGGTTTTAAATATTTTTAGTTCTGCTCTGGTTCAGGAAGCTTAACTAAACATGACCCCCTCTTTCCTTTCACTCCTGGTGACGGTACTCCCAACTAGGTGCTGAGCAGTGCCACTGGATGGCAGGCACCCATATCCCCAGTCGCGGTCAGCTGCCCTGTCCCAGCTGTGAAGACTGCAGGACAATGGAGAGTGAATCAGACTATGGGAAGAACAACTACCTACAGAAGGGTTATGAGCACTAGGAGAGCTGGACACTTCAGACTTTCCTAATGAAAGCTGCTTCTTACCTGAGGAACAACAGTGGAGTATGTGATTCACCTATTCCTGCAGCCAGGTTAGAGCTTTCTTATGTGGTATCTTGAGTAAATCCATTTGAGCGATGACAGTAATGTAGCAAACAGTTGTGGAGCAGAGGGTAACACTGTGCCTGTTTGAGTTGTTTTGGTTTGCCTTTTTTTTTTTTTTTTTTTTTTTTCCCCTCCCTGAACAGTATGGAGGGAGGAGAGAGCTGCTCCTGCGTGGGAATAAAGGCCACATTTGCAGCTTTGCCTCAGGAGCTTGAAAACCATAAGTCAGGCCTCCAAAACTACATTTGGTTTAGAAATAATGAGATGCTTTAGAAAATGAACTTGGAGTTCTCTTTCACAGTCTTTTTGTTTCCAAGCCTTTTGAATACACTTGCTTTATGTTTGCAAGCTTTCTTTCTTCAACAATGATGGTAGAAGTATTTTTTTCAATGAAAACAAAGATGTTCTTATGCTTGCTGATTCTAGCACCTGGGGCATAAATTTTAAAATATTGTGGCATTTGGAGAGGAGTGGAGGCAGGACACAAAAAACTCTCAACTTTAAGCTCCATTTCTGCTGGGTCACCATCCTCTGCAGTAGGAATCTGAAGGATTGCAAAATCTGAAGCATAAGGACCCCCTGTTGGTGGTCCCAGTGTCTGTCTTGGCAGCTTGCCAGGAGCCCAAGGGATGCACTTAATTTTCTTTATTCATTAGCATATTTTTAATCAAATCCATCAAACCACAATGTTTCCACATGTCTCTCCCATGGCAGATGAACAAAAATAGGTCAGTGCTCAAACCTACCTTTAACACACTGCAGTTCTACAGTTCACTCCTGTAGTCGCAGTGGGAGGACAGCAAATGACCTGTCCTCTGCACCTGGTGAAAACTTGTGATGAAGTCTTCACTTCCATCCTGAAAGAGGAAAGCATGTGGAGTTTGTCCATGATACAGGCTTCTTTCCATTGCTGCCCAGTCAGAGAGCAGGAAGAGCAGCATCTGAATCCTCTCCAACTTAGCTTCAAGTTTACAGCATTTGTTTAATGTTAATTTCTTGTGAATAATCAAGCAGGTGCAATGTCCAGGGCTGAATTCCCTGGCCTTAATGAAGTTTCAAGACTGCTTACACCTAGTTTAATAATAGGCTTTTTACATTTTTGTCACCTGTAACCTACCTTCATATACCTCATGCTGCCAACCCATCTCTAGCCAGGCAAGGAAAATGTTGCAGTGTTGAGATCATGTTCACACTTGCAGCTGAGACGTGTCTTGCCTTGTTTCTTATCTCTGAATTGTTCATAACAAGAGCTAAGTAAAAATTATTCTTCATGTTTTTTACATGAGCTTTCAAAGTTGGTTCAGGGTGGGGTGAATATTGCATCAACACCAAGTTAAAACTTATCTTTTGTTCTTTTTTGGAAAGAAGTGGGGATATAGGTTCCAGGGGAACAGTCTTCCCCATGAGACAAAAATTGGGCAAGGTCTAAGGTATTAAATAGGTTTGGAGTATTTGAAATGCAAGTCTATGATAAAGGGATGTATGCTTTACTTTCTGTTCTCTTTCTTTCTTCCTGAAGAAAACGCAGGACTTTGAGCTAAACAAGCCAATTAAGACCTTTACTGAAAGCAGAAGTGGGAATGAGCTTGCAGCCTATTCCTAGCTGTGGAAAAGCTAAGGAAGTGAAAGGTGAAAAGCTCTGCAGCATCCAGGCCCGTTTCCAAGCAGCCCCACCTCTCCTGGTAACCCTTTCCTGCTGACAACACCGTCACCCCAGACAGGCTGCAGCAAGTGACGTGCACACAGAGCAACCCCTGCTTCCCTCTGCTGCCCACAGATTCTCCCTTTCGGGCGTCACAGGCTCCTTTGCTGTTCCTCTTGTTTTGGGAGCTAACTCAAGGGGTGAGGGTAGGAAAGGTGTCTTAGCAAGATTGTTAATTTTGGCTTCCCAGTTAAAGGTGCTAGGCATTTCCTGCTAGGAAGGCCTTTTGCATGTATTTTTGCGTCAGAAGCTCAAAACCAGAATATACTGTCTAAAGCCTGGAAGTCTGCAGTGAGAAGACGAAGACTTCTCAGCTGTGTGCCAGGCAATCTCTGCTAAATAACAAAACATCCCAGCCATGGGGATGGGGAGCTGTTTACTCCTTCCTTGTTTCATGCCTGTAATAGTTCACAGCAACGATCATGTTATGGGAAAACACTCTGCTTCTATCCCTTTACTTTTCTATTCTTTCAGCTCTTCCACTGCTGCTGTAAGAGCAGTCTCCATTGACTGCTATCAATCACTTGTTTACTTTCAAGTCTTAATACATACAGTTAAGTGTTTGCCTTGTCTAAATCCACCCTTACGTATACCTGTATTCTTTTACTGTTCCTTAACAGCTACTGTTGAGCAAATTCAGCTCTGTTACCTAGACAGAAGATAAGATACAGCAGGACCAATTTTGCTACAGGCTCAATCCTGCAAGTTCGTTTGTGCCTTGTCACTTAGAGAGGAGGAGGAAAGGTCACTTGGCAACTTTTAATTCATGATCTCTCTGCTCTTTGGGCAGACCTGGATCTGTACAGTGTTTATCGTGCAGTAGTTTGGATTCTGGGGGAGCTCCATCTGCTAGTGCTTTGTGGACTGCTAGCGTAACAACGGCAATGATGTTTCGGTTTGGTGGACGCAGACTAACAGAAGGTCTTGGGCATCACTGTGGAGTGTTGCAATGCCTGTTCTTGGCAGCCACCACAAACTCCAGATCTCTGCTTTTCATAGCAAAGCTTCCTGTGCCGTGCACCAGCTCAAAAGGGCAGCCACCAGAACCAAGAGACTGTTTTGCTGCCTGAGCAAGTGATGGGGAACACAGCCTCTTAAATCTACCTTGCCTGAGGGCTGAGGATCCCTTGGGCTTCACAATTTGGGCTCTCTCTTGGCCTTCTTCCAGAAACAGAGTGTGGGTCCGTTCTTGCAAGGGAAGGGCAGGGTGGTTGGCAGTGTGGTGGTGTTTTGTATACACTACGCTTGGCGCTCAAAAAGGCTAGTGCTGAACATGGGGAATTTCACATGGCTCAATTCCCTTCTGCCCCAGGGAGTGTGTATGTCTCCTCTCCCAGAAGAGTGCGCTTAGCAGGGTATGCTCTGTGCCAGGGAGGGGACTGCCTCTGTTCTCTTAAAGCTGGCCTCATGTGAATTGGGTAGTCCCAGATGTTTTGGCTAGCAGGGTGGGAAGCAGGAAGGCATGGCCTTGTGGCTCTCTGAACTGTCTACCTAGAGAGTTGTAGGATCGTGTTCTGTTCAGCTATGCACTGACTCAACTGGAGGTTTGGAGGGTGGTCCTGTCCCAGCATCACCCCATAGTCCTTTCCTTCTGAGAAGACCTGCCCTGCCTCGCATGTTCCCCAGGACTCCTGTCAGGCAGGGAAGCGGACTGAGCCCAGCTCTTCTTTCATGAACCGTTGGACTACTGACTAAATTAAGGTATGAATAAAAATAACCTACGCCCATCCCCTCCACCCACCTTGAGCTCTTTTAGAAAAAGAGAAGAAAAAAAAATATATGTTTATTGCTGCATCTTTGGACACCTGATCTGGAAGGTGGGCAGACTGAAAACACCTGCTGCACTGAGTCCTTAGGGAAGAAAGTCAGAGATGTTCATCTAGTCATTGTAAGAGACTGAAGTCTGGGATGGATACTGCAGGCTTTACAAGACTCAGAGGCTTGACACTAAAGCCAGTGACAAGCACCTGGGCATCTTCAATATATCATCGTGGAAGTCACTACCACATCAGATGCCTGAGGTTTCTTTGCATGACGTAAGCAATTTAACATATAAAGTCAATAGGAGGAGGAATTCGGCATCAGTTAAAACCACAGATTTTACAAATTTGAAGTTGTGCTAACAGAAGTTGAATAGGGCAAAGCAGCGTCCCTCGTCTCCTTGAGCTTCTTCCTGACCTGAGTGCACAACATGGTTTGTACTGGGAGTGACAGGGAGTGGACATAGAACAAACATTTCCCCAAAGTGTAAACTGCATGCGACAGCCTTATTTCTCATGAGATTTGTCCAAGTAGTTCATCATGCTGTGGTCAATTTACTTTGTTGCCATCCAGAAAATATAGGTAAATAGCATGCAATCATACTGTTGATATTAAACATAATACTCCTTTCCATTGTGACTGCACACCGTTGGCATCTCTAGTGCCCATTTTGTGGTAGGGGAAATGCTCTGACCCAAGGAACACCTAAGTAAATGAAGCCAGAGCCCTTAGAAATGCAGTGTGAGCCATCATACCAAATGCTTGCTTTTTATGTCATGATGAGGAGACTGTCCTCCCTGCTCCTCCTCACCCCCCCTCCCCCATATAGGGGTACTGATATGCTTAAAGAATTGATTATCTTATATTTCCCCTAATCCTGACATCTGGAAAGAACTGTGGCTGTACAAAATACCATCTATTGCTAATTCTTTATACAGCCCTAGCACCTCTCACCCTAAAGGACCAGACCTCCTGAACTCTGTACCGTGACTACCTTTCCCTTCCCCTCAAAGGCCACAGTAAATGAGGTCTTAGAGAAGTCCAGCTGCATGATAGCAGCTGCTGCCTTATGCTCCCCTAAAGGAAAAGTGGGGCCTATTTTGGGATGTGATGTGACCAACTGGCTGCAATCCTTGTATTTTCTCTGTCTCAGTGCCCTTCACTGCTCTTGGAGAGGTGGCCCTGCAGAAGATGGTCCCAAGGGATGTGCAGCAGCCAAATACAGCCTCTGCTAGAGGGAAAATTCATGCACGATGCAGGGCAAGCGCCGCTTTACAATAACCTCTGGTAAAGAGGAGCTGTTCAGCATAAAACAGCTAATTGGGTCTGTGTTGGGATGCTTTAGTACCCATACTGAAATTTGGCCAAGGAAATGAAGCTCACACCTTTCACTGTTGCACACAAATAGACCATTATTTCCAAGGGATCTTTCATAACCAGTATTGGTGAGGAATTATCATGCATAACATCCAAACCTGAATGCACCTGGCTCCAGTATGGGATCAATGGTGATTGTTTTTTTTGTATTGGGTTGTTTTTTTAATATTCCATTTTCAGCTGGAAATTACTGATGTGACCAAAGTCCGATTCCCTTCAGCAGTTTCTCCCTTCCTTCCCCCACCTTTTCGCACTCCCTGAGGTCTGACCATCTGGAAATCCTCCTCCACCTCTTCATCATGTGTGAATTTCCACCTAGGGCTGAAAGTGTCACTGTACTAAAGTGTGATGCATTAACACATTGAGGCAGAAAGCAGAGGGGAGTTGGGGATTATAACACTTCATGACCCACTCCACAGTCGCTCTATGATTTAATCATATTTATCAGCTTGTACCCTTTTCTTTGTATCCCTTTATTTTCCCATATCCTTTGTTAAAATATTCCTGTAATTAAAAAAAAAAAAAAAAAAACAACTCTACACAAACAATTAAAGTCCAGTATCTTGTCTTGAGACTAGGACCAAGTGAAACAGGCAAATGTCTCAAGGAGAACGTGCCTCGCTCAAGCAAGCTGGGGGAACTAGATTGCTCTTTTGCAATGAAGCTCCCTAGTTATCCCTATCTCCTATTGCATATTGCAAACCTGGGGTTCTGTCTGGCCCAATCCTCATGCAGGTGATCTGAGCAATTGTAATTTTTATACCTTTATATATAAAGTATAAGCAGTAATAATATTATCTTGTACAGAAATGAAACCAAGCCCTGCAACCTGTGTTGGTTTATCCTTTCAGCAGAGCGGAATGGAAAATTCACTAGTTTGGAAGTCAGTTAGCTACCTAGCTTTCTCCTAAATACTGAGGCTTATTATGCTTCAAATAAATATATATATATTTCTTCTGTGGCTTGGTTGCTGTAATCATCTTGGATGTAATAATGTTACTAGCCTCAGGGCTATATTTATTAAGATTTTAATTTAAAATCTTTCTGTCCTTCAGCATTTAAACAGAGGAAAACCCCATCTGGAGTAGCCAAAAAAAAAAAAAAAAAAGTTCATCCTTTTCTTTTTCATGCGTTCCCCTCCCCTAGGCCCTCTCTCTCATCTTTTAAGCAAAAAAGTAGAACAACGCACTTTCCTGTTGTAGCTCTGCACCCTCCTAACATTTCAGTACCTGTGTAGGTTTGGTAGACCCAACATCTGCTTAATATGATCCATGTGCTCCTGTTCTTGCCGTCTCTGGAGCAGTGGTTTATTTTCTTACCCTTGTACCAGTACATTTCACAGTAATATTTCCACATAATATGATTTACTCCTAATAATGTTCTTGGTAAGGATCTAAACCACAGCAATAAATGTTGGGGGGTGAAACTATTATTCAGAAATGGCAAAGGGCTCTGGAGAAGTTTTAGGGTTATTCCTTGTTAATAAGCTGCCTCATGTCTGAGGAGATCATGGCAGGGAAATAACAGAACAAGAAGACCTGCTTGTAACCTGAGGAGTGAAAAACTCCCATGATCTTAAAACTCTTGAGGGGACAGCGTGAGCTGTCACAGTGTACATGCTTTTTCATGTTTTGGAAGAAATAGCAGGTGTTAGCACCCAGGCTGTATAGATTTTGCAATCCGTTTTGTTTTAATCCCATGGCATATTCACACTATTCCCTCGTAAGGGGACAGGTAGCACCAATTTATAAATGGTAAATACTGAGCAGGGCAGAAGGTGATTCAGAAATTTTTGTTTAACCTTCTCACGTGATTTAGTAGTACTGGAACATCAGCGATGGGTGGTAGCAGAGGACCTTGCTGGTAGCTAATGTCAATGTAGCAAACATGGAGGGTGAGACAGCCTGAACATACTTGTTAGAGGCCTGCAATGGCTAAATAGCACTGGGCAAATGACTGTGAATCATGTGGGCTAACTCTCATCTGGGATAAATCGATAGAGCTCCACAAACTGTGACAGTGCTGCTGCTCTGGCCCGGCGGAAAAGATCTCCCTTGCTTGAACTGGGGGACTTTGCTGTTACAGGAGCCCCTTGTTCCTGGTCCTAACAGTGAGCACATCAGTCAACCGTACCACAATCTTTAAAAACCCAGTCTGATGTTCTTGTGCAAACAGCCAAACTTCGCAGCAGTTTTGATGTAACAAAAGAGTCACGGAAACAAAACTGGGCAATTTAAGTACGAACAGATTGAAAATTACTTTTGACATACAGCACCAAGGCCGTGCTGTTAGTATCAAGCTCCATGAAGAGGAATTCCTGTATGCTGCTTCTCTCCACCTGATTTCAAAGCAACTTACAGCTAGTAAAAATGGGGTAAAGAGGAAGAAATTCAGGCCTAAGCACAGGTCTTCTGGCTGCAGCCTGTCCCATGGGCAGCAGGTGTAGACACTTCCTCTGCATTATGCTGCTTGCTTGTAGTAAAAAAAAGGTAGCTTACATTCAGGTACTCATCAGGCACTACTGATTGTCCATCATGAGATGACTCAACCTTCTGTACCCCATTTCTCCCATGGCATTGCAAAGGTACCAACAATTTTTTGCTTCTGAGCTCCATTAAAAATTAGACGGAAAACCTCTCCATCTTGTCACCACTCCCTGATAATCACTGATTTTCTCAGGACAGCTGATTTTAACATTGCTCCATTCTACTGTTCATTTTCCTGATTTAGTAGATGTACCAGTCTGTCGTGTTTTGGGCCTGGTTGGCAGCCAACCACAATGCAGCAGCTCTCTCTCCCTTCCCCTCCGGCAATGAGAAGGGACAGAGAGCCAGGCTTGGGGTTCGAGACAGGACAGGGATGGGGAGAAAATTCCCCTTTATGGTCACGAGCAAAAGGCAGACTCGTTAGGGGAAGAAAAAAAAAGAACATACATTTATTACAGACACTAACAACACACAACAGAGTAGGACAGTGAGAAGCATTGCCACATCTTGAGAACACCTTCCCCCCACCCCTCCCTTCTTCCCGGGCTCAGCTCTGCTCCCGATATCTCTACCTCCTCCCCCAGTGGCGCAGGGGCAGGGAATGGGGGGTGCAGTCAGCACTGCCACTTCCTTCATCTTCGGTGAGGAACTTGTTCCTCCTGCTCCATTGTGGTCCCCCTCTCACAGGAGACAGTTCTCCACAAACTTTCTCCGACTTGAATTCCTCCCATGGGCCGCAGCGTTCCCCACACTGCTCCATCATAGGTCACTAACTTCCTCTGACTGGATTCTCTCCCACGGCTGCAGCCCTTCCCGAGCTGCTCCGGCGTGGGACTCCCCTGCATGCTGCAATCCTCCCAGCGCTGAATTACAGCAGCAGGGATACCTTTTTCCACGAGACCCCGGCCTTCTTCAGGCACAGCACCTTGATCAGGCGAGCAGGAGCAACAGGCCACAAATCAATGTCTGCTCCACCGTAGATCTTCATGGGTGGCGGGGGGGGCCGCCCTGCCGTCTCACCACAGGATACAGGGGGGTCTCTGCTCCTGCACACCTCCCCCCCTCCTTTCTTCCTCCGTTCCTCCACTGACCTTGGTGTTCATGCAGCTGCAGCAACTCCTCCTCACCAGTCCCACTGCCCGTCACCACGTCCCTTCTTAAATACGTTATCGCAGAGGTGCAGCCGATTGGCTCAATTTCCCAAACAGAAGTGGAGCTGACGTGGAGCTGGGGGAGCTTCGAGAAGCTTCTCACAAAGGGGCCGCCCCGATAGCCCCCTCCCCTGCCACCAAAAAACTCCACCACTCACTCAACCCAGGACACAGTCACAGCTGGATCTATAGAAGAAACGCACCAGTTGACTTCTAAATGCATTGCCTCAGTAAGTAGCGTTCAAATTAGGAGAAGTCAAGTTTTAACTATTTTGTTTACCACTTAAATGCAGCTTTTATTTTTACTCACTTTGCTACTTTGCAAGGCTTTTGGTGTGAACTTAAATAAACATGAAAATCATGTTCTTATGTATGTTAAAAGTGCTTATATGTTAAAAGTGCTCACCACAAAGCAGACACTTCTTTGTTGGGCAACCAGCACAGCTTTTTCATGTTGTCTGTGTGTCCTCACCCGCCCCAACCTATTTAGGTCAATACAAGCAACTTCAGAGGAAGTCACTGCCTGGTTATAAGGCTACAGCTTTGGACTACGGAGGACAGACTGTGAGGAAAACGAGCGTTTCTGGGCCGTCAACAAGCAGCGGATAGCTTTTGAATATTACACGGGGGGGTATCCACCCGATGGTGTTCAGTCCCTTTACTTTGGAAACTGAAGCAGATTCCCTGAACTCAGTCCCTTTGCCAGAGGGCACGCTGCTTCCTGCGGAGACCTGCCTGAGGCAAGGTACCTGACTGCACCGCTTCACAGCGCGGGAGATCCACCTGCGCTTCGCTTCGCTGCCCAAAGCAAATGTGGGAGCTTGGATGCAAACCTCCCAGGAGTGCGAAGGGGTCCCCCGAAGAGGATCAATCGGCCAACACGTTGCCCGTGAGGCACCGCAAGGTAGCTGAGCTGACGGGAGCGGGACTACAGCTGCGCAGTGGGAGTGGGAGGCTGAAGCTGGGAGAATACCCCCGCAACCCTGTAATTCTGCCTCCCCCATGCCCCCATCCTGCCTGACACTTGTGCGAGGAGCTGGCATTCCAGAGGTGCTCTTCAAAACTTGTTGAGGGCTCTGTTTTACTTCTCTGTGACTCATCTTCCAGATTCTTGTTGTACCTGCTTTAGATGAGGAGTTCCCAGTTTGGTCAGGTCCTTTGTTTCTGCATGCTATACCCCCTTTTTCCAAGAGGTCCTCAGAGAGTAGGACCCTTTTTTTTTTTAGAGAGAGTGAATCTGTTAACAGTTTTCAGTTAAAGAAGCATGAGCAGGAACAAAGGAGTCACATTAAACCTTTAGTGTTCTTTTTGTGAGTTAGATCTTCCTTTGCCAGTTTAGAAAATGTCCAGGTCATTCGGAACAGCATTTACCTACTTGATTTTCAGTAGGACTTTTCCTTCTACAGAATTATGGTACTTTTGCAACATCCACTGTTTTTGTTGCAATTGTTTAAAAAGTAATTGTACGTAGCGAGGAATCAGTCTGGTTACAGATACATAATTTCATCTGAAGTAAAAGAATGGCATGGATAGAAATTCCAGATAGAGCAGAGCACTCCCAGCCTGCCCCTGCAACCGTGCGCCTCAGTTTCTCTATATTTCCAGCAAGATGACAATGGCCACCTTGTAAAAAGCTTTCAGATATGGGGCAGAAGTATATACTTCAAGGTCTAGTCTTGAAACTTCTGTGGGATAGCAATGCTCTTCTGAAGTGCCATTTAAAACAGATTGTGTTTCACTACGTGCAAAAATCCCCCATATAGATATAGCTATATGAGCAAAAAAAAAAAAAAAAAAAGTGCTTTTGCTGGTATAGCCTATTTTATTTGGGAAATGCTTGCAGAAAAAGATGCTTGTGCTAGTAAAACTTGTGTTTGCTGGTTATCAAAAGAGAAGCATTTCTAGTGCAAGTCAGGCCTCTTATAAATGAAGCTTTATTCAGTTCAGCCATCGGTACAGTAAAGAAAATCCTTCCTCAAAGGGATTAGTAAGGTTTCCTAATGGATATTATTAATGGTTTAAGAGCATAAAAGGTGCTTTAGCAATATGTGAGGAGCTAGATCATTTGCTAGTGTAAACTGCTTATGGTCCTGCTGAAGGCATCATGGAAACACAGAGCAGCGAGGGAGCTGCCTTGTGCCATCACTGGCTGCTCAGTTTCTAGAGCTTCCCACCGCCTCAGGAAGGTGCAGAGCTGCACTGACTGGCCTCTCCAAAAGCATGACTTCTGCATCTGCCACCCCCTGGGAAAAAACGTACATAAGTAAATATTTAGGTTATAGAGGAAGAGTGGCAGTGGTTTGCCTCGGAAAGATGCTGATTTACAGTGACTGAGGATCTCAGTTTATGCTGATTTCATTATACCAGTAACTTTTATAGGCATCAGATTCCAGTCACAATACTTGATGTTTCTACAGAAAATACCCTCCGATCCTGTACCTTCTCACAGCGGGGCTCTCTGTCTAACTGTGTGCTTGCCCATTAAGCACGAATCCCAGCCATTTCCTTCCCAGTTTTCCCCTGCATTTAATGTATGGAGACGCATGACCCTGAATCAGATGAATAGCAGCCGGTTTGAGAAGGTGTGTGTGAAAACGTATCCTCACACAGATGAGCTCAGAACAAATAGAATGGAGGGGAGGAGAGCAGAGCAGGGGGAGTGTGAAGCTAACCTTTCCATGATAGTTGAGCCACTATGTGTAAGCAACAAGTTTATGCCCAAGGGAAAGAACTGAAAGCTGAGGAGATCTTAAAATTAACCGAGCTTTATGGCTCAATCAATAAGCCGTGCTCCCTGAGCAAGATTAGAAATCCAATGGCACATTTCTTTCAGTTACCCCTGTTTGCTCTCCCTGTAGGCCCTTCTGTCTGAAAGCATCTAAGGTTTGATTAAGTTCTTCTCTAGGAGGAAGCCCGAGGAGGAAGCCTGAGAAAGTCCATTGTGTGAGAGCTGCCTCCAGAATGCTGTGTTGGACAGACTTTAAATAACAATAGGAGTTATTAGTATATTAGTTTGTTAGTAATTGCGAGAGAAGATAAGTTTTCCCAATATTTGCATATGCAAAATGGCTTTGGCTAACCAAAAAAGGGGGGGGGGGAGGGGGAAGGGGGGAACCAAAAAGCCAAAACATTGCCACTTCAGTGAGTAACAGGGATGATTAAGAATCACCATATGTAAAAAAAAGAAAACCTTCTACTAGAAATACCTTCCCAGATTTATTATCCTCACTGAAGACATAATATTGTCCCTCTTTGGCATTTCATTCTCACTGGGGCAATGAAATAGTTGTTTTCAAAGGGAGAGGGACTGTGTTTGCACCTATTTATTGTTTGACAGTGACCTCCATGAACCAGTCATCACTGCTCTGTCTGTTGTTTTCTTGTTAGCTCTTTGCTGTCAAATTAATTACTGTGAAGTACTAAGCTTGTTGCATTCACGTGCTCTCATTAGCTCACAGGATGTCAGAGTGATTGGATTTTTAGCATTATTTCTTTTTTTACATTCCAGGCTTTCCATTCAAAACCTGTTGCTGGCAGGGAGGAAATACTGTACCTAATTCTGATCTCCCATCAGGGTAGCTCCCGTGACACTGAGGGTTTGATTTACAATGCTGTTATATGCGACTAGGCTGTGTTTATATTAAAACCGACACGAACAATCAGATTGCGATTGCAATGTGGTTTTGAAGCACAGCATTAAGTGTCTTTCCCTTTGCAGTACAGAACAGAAAATATTTATGATGAGAATAGCATTTGTCCCTTCTATTCTTAAATCACAGTAATGAGCTGATCCTCCAGTTGACCTTCTTTACGCTCCTGCGTTGCGTGTATTAATGACAACTAACAGGGCTCACGTGTGCAGTCCAGGAGTATATGAGAAGTTTTATTATTCTAAAACCTGGTGTGAGCCGAAGGGGTTTCTTTGCTGTCAATGCTTGAAATTTGTGTCCCCTGCCTCTGCCCGTTGAAAACCACCCTTTGGCTCGATGGAAAAGATGATGGGCTGGAGATTTACTTTCATTTTCAAAGTTAGATTTCGCTTTGTTTAAAAAAAAAGAAGAAGAAGACAAAAAAAAAAAAAAAAGGAAGATGTTAAAACAGCCAGCAGCCCCCCCCCCCCCCGCCTGGGGCCCGCTCCTGCTCTGCAGGAGGCTCAGCCCAAAGTGCTCGTTTGCCCGCTCCACAGCCCAGGCTTCAGCGCCCACCTCCCGCTTCCCGGCCCCCCCCCCCCCCCTCCCGCCTCTGCAGGACCAGACCCCCCCGCGGCCCCGGCACCTTCGGCCCGTTACCGCAGCGCGGGGGGCTCCGGCGGGCGGCTCGGCTCTGCCCCGGGGCCGCGCTCCCCCGCAGTCCCCGCTCCGGCCCCGCCGCTGCCCCGGTGACCCCGCCCGGCCCCGCCGCCGCTCCCACGCGCGGCCCAGAGGGGGCGCCCTCCGCCCAGGCTTGGCGGCGGCGCCGCGCAGGGGCCGCGGGGCAGCGCGCAGCGGCCGCGGCCGCGGTTGCCGGGCACGGCCACCCCGCGGGGCCGCCCCGGGGCCCGGGACACCGCGCGGGTGAGCCGCGGACGCTGCCCCAGCGTGGGTGCCCGGCCCCGGGGCGCGCCCGCGGCGTGGGGAGGGGGGGGGGGCGTGGGGCGGCGTGCCGCGGAGCCGGAGGTGGGGGTGGTGGGCGCAGCGTGGCTCGCTATAACGACCCGGTGCCGCGGTCGCAGAGGCGCGGCGGTCTCCCTCCGGGCTCAGGAGCTGGGTGGGAGCCTCTCCTCACCCCCGCGGGGGGTGGGGGTGTGTGATCACACCCCCCCGTCCCTTTCGCCTTGGAGACCCCCCCAAAAAAAAAAAAAAAACGGGGCTGCCCCGCGGAGGAAAACCCGCTCCGAGCGCCCGGGCAGGGCCGGTGCTCCCGGCCCTCCCCGCCCCGGCTGCGGGAGCGCGGCGTTCCCGTTATCTCCCCTCCCGGCTCCCCTCGGCCGCCGCCCCGACCCCCCCCCCCCCCCCCCCCCCCCCGCGCTGCCTCCGCCAGGCTCCGCGCCCGCGTCACTCCTGCCCCACGGAAAACACACACAATCCTCGGCACCCGCCCCGATTACCCGGCCCATTCAAACAAACAAACAAACAAACACCCGCCCAGTCGCAAAGCCAACCCGACGGTAAACTTTCTAATGACTTCTTTCAAGTGCTTAAAAGGCAAGGAACACCGGGGGGGGGGGGGGGGGGGGGGGGGGGGAAGGGGGGGGGCCGGGGGGGCCGGGGCTGCTGTCGCTCGGGGTCCGTCCGTCCTGCCGGGGGACGGGACAGGGACGCGGGTCGGTGTGCGGTGGGTGTGTTTGCAGGAACGGGAGGGAGGGAGGGTGGGGACGGGGGGAGTTAAAGAAACAGCATAGTTAATATTTCCACATCAGGAAGTTACTGTAATAGCCCAGGGGGCAAAAGACTTAACTTAATCTCCTAAATAGTGAGGAACCCATGGCGTCTCTGTTATAGGTTGGAGTTCCCACGTGGTTTTAACTCCTGTATAAAAGTTTCAGTAGAAAGTGCCACAATGTCGTGATTTTGCAGGGGGGGAAAATTAGCAGGAGGAGATCAGAGGAAGATAAGCGAGGAGCGAGCCGCTTCCCCGAGACCTTCCACTGCGGATCCGAAAGGGAACATCAGACGCGTTAATAATAATAATAATAATAATAATCATAATAATAATAAAACCCAACAACAACAACAAAAACCAACCAAAAAAAAATAAACCAAAACAAAACCAAAAACAAAACAAAACACAGCGTTCAAGCCAGCACAAGGCGAGCGAAAGATCAAAAAGACGCGGAGAAAGAGAGAGGGAAACAGATTAACTGGAGCAGAGCAGCAGCAACAACAACAAAAATCACACTTAAAATAATACTAACAATAATAATAATAAAACCCAAACCACCAACAAGGGAGATATTGTTTAAAAAGAGCGAGCGAGGGAGCGAGCTGAAGAGCTGGTCTGACCGAGTGGATCCGTGCAGCTTCTCCTGGGATCGCCGGGATCGAGCCGAGTCCCCGCTCCGCGGCCGCGCAGCGTGCGGTACCGCTGCCCGCGGCGGGGGGGCCGCGCCGGGCGCCGCCGCAGCATCCTCGCCGGACTCCGGACTCTCCGCGCTGCTTTGAAAATAAAAGCATCTCGCTGCTAATAAGCGGGGCGGTGGGGGGAGAAGACTCGCAACTGTGGAGCTACCAGCCGCGTACCCCCTCCCCGCCGCCCCCGGCCCCCTCCCCGGCTAGGCTCCGGGTCAACTTCGATGGCACGTTGAGAGGCAGCGGGCGCTGAAGGAGGGACAACCGAGCGGCGCGGAGCGGAGCCGACCTGCTCAGAGACCTGCACCCACGGCCTGTGGATTGTTGTCTTGCGGGGGCGGAGTGGGCGGGGGGGTACAAGTGGCATTTCTCCCCCCCCCACCCTCCCCCTCCTTCCAGGCTATAAATTGGATTGTATATAAATCTGCCTCGTTTATCTCCCTGACCCCCCTCAATGACGCCGGACTAAAGAGCTCCTCTCCGCGGCCCGCCCGGACCTGCCGAAGCGAGCGATGGACCAGGAGCGGCTGCTCCCGGGGATGCCCCTCTGAAGCGGCGCGGGGCACCGGGGCAGCGCGGCGCCGCCTCCCCCCCTGCTCCCCGGCTCCCCTCGCACCTCCGGCTCGCTCCCCACCCCACCCCACCCCACCCCCCCCCCCCCCACCAGCCTCCTCCTCCTCCCCGGGCTCCGCAGCCACCCCCTCACCTGCTGCCGTCCCCCTCCCCCGTGGAGCCGGGCTCTCCGTGCACGCCAAGCCTGCTGCCCCCCCCCCGCTCCCGCCCCCCCAACCCCCGCACCCCCCCTCCCCGCCAACTTCGCCCTCGGTGCCTGCGTGTGCAGCCTCCCCCCCCCCCCCACCCCCCCCACCCCTCCGCCTCCCCGGCGGCACACGCCGCTTCCCCGGGCGCCCCCTCCCTCCGCCGCGGCTCCCCCCCTGCGCGGAGCGGTTGCGGCCCCCCAGCTTGGCTGCCACCGCCCCCTCCGCGCCGCGGAGCGCACGGAGCGGCGCTGCCTGCAGACGGGCTCCCTGCGGCGCTTCGGGGCGGCCCCCAGCTCGGCCCCCCGCTCCTCCGCCATGGACGGGGCGGCTCGCCGGGGGGTGCTGGCCGCGCTGCTGGCCTGCGGGCTGCTCCTGCTGGGCGCCGCGGCCACCCCGACCCCGCCGGCCCCCGCCGGCGGCTCCCCGCAGGACACATGCACCTCCTGCGGCTTCCGGCGGCCCGAGGAGCCGGGCAAGGTGGACGGGGATTTCCTGGAGGCGGTGAAGAGGCACATCCTGAGCCGGCTGCAGATGCGGGACCGGCCCAACATCACGCACGCCGTGCCCAAGGCGGCCATGGTCACGGCGCTGCGCAAGCTGCACGCCGGCAAGGTGCGGGAGGACGGCCGCGTGGAGATCCCCAGCCTGGACGGGCAGGCGAGCGCCGGGCCCCCGGCCCACGACCCCGTTTCCGAGATCATCAGCTTCGCCGAGACAGGTGGGCGCCGCCCGGCCCCGCTCCCCGCCGCCCGCTCCCCCTGCCCGGCCTGCCTCGGCCCCCCGCCCCGCCGCTCCCCCTGCCCGGCCTCTGCCTCTCCCCCGGCTGTCAGTCCCCCTGCTCGGACCCCTGTCAGTCCGTCCCGCTCGCCCTGCCCGGCCTCTCCTGCCCACCGTCGCTGTCCCCCTGCCTTGACCCCCTGACCGCCCTTGCCTGGCCCTGCTGCCTTGCCCCCCCCCCCCACCCCCACCCCGTGCACCCCGCCTGTTCTCCCCCCGCCCGCTGCCGGCACCTGGCTGCCGGGCTCACCCTCCGCCTCGGCCGCTCTCCCCTCTGCCCCGCACCGTCTCGCCCTGGCCCTGCCCGCTCCTCCCCGCCAGTGCCCCCCGTGTCCGGGATGCTCCCCGGGCTGTGCCCTGCGACTCCCCTCGCTGTGTCCCTCCATCCCTCCACAGCCTCTGTGCCCCCCGCCTTCCCTCCGGCTGCCCTTCCAGCTGCACCGTGGCTTGCCTCGGTCCTTGTGCATCCCCCTGTCCCTCTTCTGCCTGTCCCACTCCATCTCTTGCATCCCTCGCCCGGGCTGTCTGCCCTGCACGTTCATCTGGTTCACTGCATGCATCTGTCTGTTGAGGCTTGCATTCGCCCGTCCGTTCGTTTCCCATTTATTTAGCTTTCATTCGTAGTGTTGGCCTTGTCTGTTTGTCCACTGCGTGCAGCCTCCTACCAAGTGTGTCTGTCTCCTCTCTGTCCGTCAGTCCGTTCACTAACTGTGCCATCCATCCCCACGGTACCAGCCATCTCAATCCTGTCCAGCCATTGCAGTTATGTGTCACTGAATCCCTTCAGCGTCGCTTTCCAGCAGTTTATCCAGGCAACCACTGTGCCTGTGAACTTTGCACATCTGGCTCTAACACCGTCACTCTGCGAACCAGCTCCCTCTTGTCTATCTGCCCATTTCTCCTTTCCTTCATCGCTCCATCGTTCAGTTCATTTTTCTCTCTCTCTATCTTCCCGTGGCATCTGTATATCATTTGTCCAGAAAATAAATCTCTTTCTATCCTGTATACTGCCCACTCATCTTCTTTATCTACCCTCCCACTTACCAAAGGCATATACATTTACAGTATCTATGGGATCTGTTGCATTATACATATGCTTGTTATATTCACATACAAAATTTATGGGCACACACAATCTCACACAACACGAGTGATGTGGATCGGTGCAGCAACACTGTACTGTTCTTTTTCTGTCACTGTCACCACAGTTTATAAAGAAGTTGTGTATTTACTAACATGTGAAAGGCTTTCTTCGCGTACATTTTGGGATTTATTATTTTTTAATAGGCTGTTGTTGGGAGATCTGGGGTGGGCTTGTACTTCCATTTGGTATTCAGTCAATCGCTGGCTTTTGTAACACTTCCAGAATCGACTTTATGTAAAACATAGACAAACACAGTGAAAATTTTTGTCACTGAAATATTACAAGGTACCAAATGGGCCCTGGAGGCACATTTGAAAGGCATCTAGGGTAACAAATGAAGACACCGACTACGCAAAAAAAAAAATCCCATTCATTGACAAAAATAATGAAGATTCTTAGGAAAAGAAAAGGAAGAAAAATCTACATTTGGCTCCGTACAGAAAGAAGCGAAACAGATAAAAGCAGATGAGAAAATGCCTTTCCAGCAATAATTTTAAATAGCGGTTGGGAGGCTTTGATTCAAAGACCAGAATTACAGTCTCCGCCATAAAGGCCAGCTTGCACATTTATCACCTACGCCAAATTTAGTTAGGACTTATAGTACAAAATTGCAGGAGGGCCACTGGTGTTTCTGAAATATTTCGTGCAGCAGGCTCTTTTGTTTACAAATAAGGGGTTATGTCAGACATTTGGTGACATTTGCCTTTCCGTGACAATTTCGCTCCTTTAATTCTGGTGTTATTGAAAAGCGTATTGAGAACAGCCAGGGACGGCGTTACAGCGAGAGCAAGCACTTCGTTGCCTCACCTCGTATGGGAGTTTATCGTTTCGGGGGAAAAAGGCAGAGATCGAAACGATTAATAATAGCAGATATTCTGCCAGACTGAGTGGGGGTTAGCTTGATCTTTTGGACAAGCAGGCACATTACTGAAATATTTTCCCCTCTGTCTCGTGAATCCTCTCTGTTAACTGCGATGAGAATATGTGAAAATCGAAACAAAATCCCTGGTTTGGCATTGGCGTTTCGGTGGTTATTGAAAGGGCTCTCCCTGTGAGAGTTGGCAGGTAGCTGAAAGTTAAAACTATTCTTAAACCGACGAGATAGCAGAGTCCGAGTGCCGGTCTTTTCAAGGTGCTGCTGTAGTGTCTTTAAAGCCGGCTGGCTGGAAAAACCCCGTATTCTGGAGAGCTCTTACTGGTGTCTGTGGATCTGACACATCCGACTACAGCCTGATGATGAACGTTGCTGTGGGAAGTCCCCTTTCAATTAATTTTGATTGCAAATTGGGTATCTCTGATTCAGGGCGAGCCTTCTGGCCGGCGCAGCCCTGCCGCCGCTCCCTCGATCTGCGGTGCTTTAGCGTTGTCCCCGAGTCCAGAATGGCACACAGGCTAACGTTTCCTTTTTGACTTAATCTTGCTGATCTCTCCTTATCTTGCAGACGATCTGGCCTCATCTAGAGTCCGCCTCTATTTCTTCATCTCGAATGAAGGGAACCAGAACTTGTTTGTCGTTCAAGCCAGCCTGTGGCTTTACTTGAAGCTGCTTCCATATGTCTTAGAGAAAGGCAGCAGGCGAAAAGTAAGAGTCAAAGTCTATTTCCAAGACCCGGACACTAGCAACAAGTGGAATGTGGTTGAAAAGAAAGTTGATCTCAAAAGAAGTGGTTGGCACACTTTTCCCATGACAGAGGCGATCCAGGCTCTGTTTGAGAGAGGAGAAAGGAGACTGAACTTGGATGTTCAATGTGAGGGCTGTGAAGAGTATTCAGTGCTGCCAATTTATGTGGACCCCGGGGAGGAATCCCACCGGCCTTTTTTAGTGGTGCAAGCCCGCCTCGCCGATAACAAACACAGGATCCGGAAAAGAGGCCTGGAGTGCGATGGCAGGACCAATCTATGTTGCAGGCAACAGTTTTACATTGACTTTAGACTCATTGGGTGGAATGACTGGATCATAGCACCATCAGGTTACTATGGGAATTACTGTGAAGGGAGCTGCCCGGCCTACTTGGCCGGCGTCCCGGGGTCGGCTTCCTCCTTTCACACCGCCGTCGTGAATCAGTACCGAATGCGGGGGCTGAACCCGGGCACCGTGAACTCCTGTTGCATTCCAACCAAACTTAGCACAATGTCAATGCTGTACTTTGATGATGAATACAACATTGTGAAAAGGGACGTTCCCAATATGATTGTGGAAGAATGTGGTTGTGCTTGATTTAAGGTGTGTTTTTGGGGGGGGAGAGAGGGAGAGAGAGAGAGAGGGAGAGAGAGAGAGAGAGAAAAAATCATTCCTGTACAAGATGGTGTTGGAGGAAGTTTCACTGTGTATCCAGGCATCAGTGTTGGAAAGTCACTGTGGAAAAGTTTGACAAAAAAAAAAAAAAAAAAAAATCATTTCACTTTGGTGTCAGGACAGTGGCAGTTTGTGGATCTTGGACACTTATATATTCTACCACTTATAAGTTAATGGTATGAAATATCTTAAAGACACACACACACACGAGACATGGGCACGCACACAAACACGCGCTCATACACACACAGACACACACACACACACACACACACACACACACACGAGGCAGCTTGGAAAAGGGACATGAGCACAGAAAGTCAGTGACCAGTGACGACGGACCTAAATGCCTGCCAGTACGAGTGAACGGCTGAGCAGCTGTTTCCCTGCCTGCCGGCGAAGCCAGACCGAAATGAGCTCCCTTTGCTCAGGCAAAAGCACAGACTGCGAGAACACGATGTATTCTTGCACGCAGGTGTCGAAATGACCAAACTTAGAAAATTATATAAAAAAAAAAAAAAAAAAAAAAAGAAAAAAAGAAGAAGAAAAAAAAAAAAGTCGACCGTCACCTCTTAGGTCTAACGGGAAGCTGCAGGACACCTGCCTTGGGAGGTGATCACTTCCTCTTAATTTAAATTTCTCTAAACGTAAACATCACAGATACCCCGCATCTTCCTACAGCACTTCCAGTAAGGAATCGCGTGGTACCATCAGAGAGGGAGAGGAAAGGGGACAGACACGTAAGCAACTGCTGTATTTCGTACATCTGCCTGTTGCGAAGTCACAGACTGGGCTGGCGTGACCCGATGCTTTAACTGCCCACAGGCAACCCGTAGACAGCTACCCCCGCTGCATCCCGGAAAAGGGGATCTGATACCGTATCTGGACTGTGTTGACCGTTGGCATCTCTCACTGTTCGGAGAACGGAAAGTCAAAGTTGCAACCTGTGTTCTTCAATGGGGGACTCGGCAAGGGCACGTTATGTGTGGGATGAGCAAACAAGCAACCGCCACCACAGCGAAACCAATGAACCCTAAAGAGGAGTGACAGTAACAAAGTGGAGACGTTCTGAAAAATGCAGTGCGCTTAATAACAGGCGAGGAACATTTTTACAAGTCTTGGAAAAGAGGAGACAGGAGAGTGCTTTCAATTTCCTTACCAGGAGGTGTCGAGGATGGCCATAAAGATCAGAAAATAATGATACAGCATAGCACTTGCAAACTGCTTGAATGCACGTATAATAGCACTTGCAAATTTCAATGCCTTGAAAAGTGGTACTTGATAGTGCACTTATCTTTGCTCACTATCTAGGTAAACAGGTGCCGCATGAGCTATGCAATTTAAAGTGTTGACCCATACTAGACAAAACTGGACTTATGATATGACTTTTTTATATTTTTTTATACTTGAAATTAAATCTTTTGCTTCTTTTTTAAAGCGAATGATTGCTTTTAATGTTTGCACTGATTTAGTTGCATGATTAGTCAAAAACTGCCATTTGAAAAAAATGTTATTTTTATAGCAGCAAAAAATGAATACAGTTAAATGTATTATACATAAATTTTGGAACCAAAGAGGCCAACGTATTAGTTATAATTTTTATGAGATGGCAAAGCCATCATATATCATGTAGTCATACTGAGCAATCCCTCACGAGGCCTACCAATTGTTTCAGGGTACAAAATGGATTCTGTTTGTTCTATTCAGTGTCTTTTCTATACCATACGCACATGGAACGTAGAGTGAAAGAAAATTACTATTGTAGAATACATTACAATATGTGCATCCTTTAAATCCAATTTTTATGTTTATTTAATAAAGTTCCTTTTAGGTTCTGTTCCATAATAATTTAAACCAAACAATTTTCACTTAGATTTGCTGTTGAAGTATTTTACATTTGTGTACAGTTTAAATAAATAAAAAAGATTGAAAACTGGATGTGCTTTTTTCTTTTTTTTTTTTCTTTTTTTTTTTTTTTTTTTTTTTTCAGTGCGTAACATCTGGAGAAACTTGCTTACTTTCGGGACTGAATGTGGCTGCAGACAGTGAACTGTCGCATTAGACCGTAGTCGTATTAGTCATTGCAGAAAGCCTTGTCTGAGAGCTCAGCTGCGATCCTAAAAATGTTACACTCTAGTTTTATTGCTGTCTATACATGTAAGCATCTGCTTCTTTCTGTCTGCATCAGTGCAGGGTCTCTGGGCGCAGGAGCGGCGCTGTTCCGCATACCTGCAGCTCGTTTACAGCAAGTTCCTGGTTCACCTGCTGTGTAAGAATGTAACTCCTCGTCTAGGTCACTCCCTGATCAGTTACAAGAAGTAAAAAAATAATGTGGAAAGCACTTCCAGGAAAAAGAGGTCAATACTAAGTTTGAGAAACTTTTTTTTTTTTTTTTTTTTTTTTTAAATTAGCTGGCACCAAGGAGAGGGTTTTTTTGAGTAAAATGCATCCCCTTTACTAACAAAACCCCAAAATGTCGAGAAATACTCATAGAAATTCCCGTCAGCTGCGCATATATCCAGATATTGATTTCATTGATCTTCACAGATAAATTCTTCCTCCTGGAGACCTGCACAAATGCCAGCTGAAGCTGACAGAAGGACCTCTGTTGACTTAGCAAATGTTAAATCTGACCCTGAGACCTGGAAAGTGTTGAAGAAGCAAGTTCATGCAACTAATGATGGGTTCTAGTTACAATTCACATTCAAGCATAGCTCTGCCCGTCCCTCCCCAAAGCCAGACACGGGGGTTAAACGGCTTTGTTTCGGGAGACCTCTAGGAGCAATTTGCTGTGGCTGTGTCAACAACCTGCTGCACAGAACTTTGTCCCCCAGACCAAATTTTTTGAATACTTCATAGCTTTCTCACCACCTCAAACTGCACGTTTATTGTCAAAGCCACCACTCGCTGTTCCTGCTCCACCTCTTAGCAGCCTTCTCCCCATCTTTGTTCCCCGGGTCAACCATGCTACCAATAAGTTCAATAAACTCCCCTTGAAATCAGTGGAAAATACATGTCCCTTCGGTCTGAAAGCACTTTTGACCTAATGTGACACTGTCATTATGAAGTAGACTGGGCTGCACTTTTGTAAATGGGATATATTAAGAAATATTGCCCATTGAAATGCAAGGCCCTGGAGGCTGGGTCTGGTTAGGTTTCGTTCTTAATTGAAAGTGTTTGGTTTCTGGGGTCAAAGCCAAGCCTTGCATCGGACACTGGGACTCCTGTGCTCTCCCAGAGGGAGAGCAGGGTGTCTCAGTGTGGGATTTGGACCTGCAGCCCCAGGGAGCTGCTGGCAGCCAGGATGCCGTGAGCTTGGGCTGGCCAGGAGTGAGGGGGCAGGAACGGGCTGTGCTCTGCATCCCACTGCAAACCCACAGGTGAGCCTGGGATCCCGAACTCTTTCACAGAGGCCAGCAAAGGACACCCCATTTCTTGGCAAAAAGCTTTCACAGCTTTCTTCCCCTGCCTTCCCTGCTCCCCCATTTGCAGCTATGGCCCCGACGTTCACGGGGCAGAAACAGAAATGCAAAGAGCATGCATCAGTACGGTGTGAGGGGCATCATCCGGGAGGGGGATGAGCTGGATCATAGTCCAGGTTCACAGGTCCTTTTATTTTGTGTGAGAAAGTTTCTGGAAACTGATCTGAACAGGACATGCTTTGAGTTTTCTGCAGTGTGGAGTCACTTACTGCTCTGGGCATGCTGCAGATAGTGAGGTATTCCAAAGTCCTGGTGCTGACAGCAACCTGTCACACAGATTTCTAAGGCTAAGATTAAACAAAATTTAAAAAGGTCTTTAATTTTGTGGGACCAATCTGAGACAGTTTGGGCTTGATTTTTCAGAGATGTGACACAGCTACTTCTCTTCCCAGCTTTTTTCAGGAGGCTGCAGGAATATTATTTTTTGCATCTTCCACCTCCTGCATTGTTGAAATCAGTCAAAATGAAAAATTAGATGCTCAAGCTTGATGGCTGCTTTTCGAAAATTTTTGTTTTTATTTTCCCATCTGTCAATCCCATCCTTAGAAAACTGAGCATACAGTTTCGTTGCCTTATGCCAGGTTGGGTACTGTACCTAAAAAAACAGGTGGGTCAGGTCCATACCCACCCCGAGGTGAGTAGGTGTGTCTCTCTCTTGTCTCTGATAGGCTTTGAATTTGGTCCTGTAAATGCTAAATTATTGTCTTCTGTCATGTGGCAGAATCAGTCTCTGCAGCTGGAAAATCTTTGTCCTTTAACATATTCTAACACAGGCAAAACCCCGGCCCTGGCGCCTCGACTTCCCACTGGTGTTAATGAGGACGGTGTGAACGGGGTGACTGTCACGATGTGGTGCAACAGAGCACTTGGTGGATTAACTCTGCATACATCATGTATTTCCACACATAATAGACACCTGCTCCAAAATTGCCAGCTCTCACCTTCTTTGCTTTGTTACTTGTGAGAGATGAAGTCAGCAGCTGAAATTAATTGCTGTACTCCCCCTGCCATGGGAGAAGAGGGAAACCCCTCACTGAATGAATCCTTCTTAAGAATAATTTTTGTTTGGAGTGGTTTCTGCTGTGAAGGGTTGAAGAACATTTTGCAACATGGACCAGAAATACAAATTCTTGTCTTGTATAGAGGAGAGCCTGTTTCTGTTAATACTGATGTCAGCCTGCAGTAGCTCCCCTAAAGTCTGCAGATGTTATTCAGGCTAACACCAATATAAATAAAGACACACCTGAATCCAGTTTTCTTGTCATAGTGATTGGGCTCAGCTCATTCTCAGTATTTCTAAAAAAAAAAAAATCAACCAAAACCTTTGTTGTTTTGTTTTGTTTTTGTTTTTTGTTTTTTTTTTTTTTTCTTTGGAATCAGCAGCTAAAAGATCTAGCAAAACTCACAGGTGCTGCATGACAGATCAGAACAAGAGGAGAAGACACCTAAACTGGTCATGAACACAGGGAGATTTTTCTTGTGTACACTGGAATTTGTCCAGGAATTAGCAATCTCCATTGGTATAAAATACCCCAGTAGCTTTAATTTGTTTGCCCAGTCAGTACCCTTGAACCAAAATCTGGATTTACCTGGCTGCTTGTAATGGCATGGGCCAATTTTATTTACGTAACTTCATTGATTCCAGGGGAATTGTTTCTGATTTGTACTAGAATAAGTGGGAGCAGATTTAGGTTCTTTAATGTTCTTCCAGTTTAGCTCTTGGAATAACTTATATTTCATTATTATGTGTTTATGTAATTAGAGCAATTATATCAAATTATATAATTGGTACAATTACTTGGACTCATGTAACCACTGCATATAGCATTCCATGCTGTAAAATCTTTTACTCTGGAAAAAAAAAAAAAAAAGTCAATATTACATGGGAATCTTAATTTGTTTTTAAATTCCAGTATCAAATTTAGGGCCTGACCACATGCAAGGAACTTCTGGTTCACATCAGTGGAACCTCTCTGAGCAGGCAGATTGCAGCCTTCATCACAGATATTGGGTTTTTAATCTGATCTGGCCAATTCTATTCAACAGAGGCCCTCCTTGAATGTGTGCAGCTCTAACCAGTCTTCTTTGTACAAAGCAGAGATGTCATGTTTTTACACACATGCCGTATAACCTGAGAAATCTCTGAAGCCATCAGAGACCTGAGATACACATACAGCTTCCTTATACTTGATCAGATTTACCATCTTTGTGATCTGCCGCTGAGAATTTTAAGACAATACTTTCATTAAATTCATAGGCTCTCCCTTTTTGGTCCTTGAAACTGTTTTTCTCCCCCCCACAATAATTTGCTTTCAGGGTACACTGTTGTGAAAGCTTGGAAACAGAGGGGACAGCATAGGAGTCTGCTGCGGGCAAAGTCAAAGTTAGCATAGCCAGCAAAACAGAAAAAGGGGCGAGAAGAAAATCCAAGAGGTGTATTGCTTTCCCTAGGTCGGACAACAACATCAAGGAAGACCCAGGAGGAGAGCTGGGGCTGCTGACCACCTGATGGACCTCTCCCAACGAAAAGATCAGCCCTCCCAGGTGCTGAGCACTTCAAGCTCCTGCCTGGCCCAAATGCAATCATTGAATCCAGCTGCAAAGTGCACAGACCCCAGGTGAGGTACATCTCTACCTAATGACAGCTCTGCAGAGCCAGGCTGTTGCCTGCTCCTTCTCACTTTGGGCTTTTGGAGACGGTGCACATCCCAGTGTGTCTTCCTGCTGACTGGCCTTTGAAATCGAGCCGGGAGAGGCAGCTGCAGCCTACTACAGCACAGCCATTTTAGGGCTGCAGCTAGTGCTGCCTCGCTGCCTTCCTCCAGCTGGTAAGTGTGTTCAGTGCCTGTTATTTTTATCTTGAGCTTTTGCTTTGTTTTTGAGGATAATTGCACATTATTGCTGCAATATGTTATAATAAGTGCTATGAAGATGACTATTGTATCCAAGGGGAAAGAAGATGTGGCTGGGGAGCAAACTTAAACCTATGTGTCAGCAAAACAAACACGCCGTGTTTGGGCTGTGTCAGTCAAGTGGTACCAAAGTGGCATTTAGGTTTTGCCCAAGCGGAGGCTGCAGGGATGATCTCGTCCCTCTTCAGTTTGTTGGATGGAGCAGCTTGTGCCTGTTCCCACAGAAGAGTTTATCACAAGCTGTGGAAGAGCTGTAGTGGCTGTGCTTTCCTGCTCCTCGCATGGGTGATGGGGGAGCTGGTCCTGGGCAGCACAGCAGGAGCAAGGTAGGAGAGGTAGATGCTGAAGCATCATCTGTTTGAGGAAAGAGGGTTATCAGTGCTATTTGGCTCCTGTGAGCTGGAGAAGATTAGGCTCCTGGACCCTTGGACCCCCCTGTTCCATCTTCTACTCACTATGTTCTCTGTAATCAGGTTTGGTCTCTTATGGCTTGTTTTTGGGTCAGGTTTTGGAGCTGACCCACAGCTGTGGGATTCTAAGCTTAAAAAAAAAATAATTCAGGACCTTGTAAATTAAGGCCTTGGGCTCTTGTGAAAGGAAACAAACAGCTCTTATCTGTCTTAATGAGAGTCGTATATGTGTATTTTGTATCCAATTGTATGAATTATCTTTAGCAGTGATACTTTGTAAGACCATGTAATTTATGAGGTGGTTATCGGTGACTCATAAGTATTTATTTATGTCTTCTATGCATTGTGTATGTTTGGCTTGATCAGGGTGGCATGTTTGTATGGGTGAACACGTATTTTATGTGTAAACACACAGAGACAAGAAGCACAAGTCTTTCTCTAAGCAAATCAACTTTTGCCATGTTAATAACTCTGTAACAAAGTGTATTTTGGGAGATCCTGATGATAGATTGGAGGTAATGCAGTGTAGCTACCTGCTGTTTTGAGTAGGTTCCTTGATTTTGTGTACCTCATCCTAAGTGTGTTGTTTTGCATTAAGTAGATGGTATGTAGGTGCCCTTGTGATGGCTGAAGAGAAGGCAGCCTCTCCTCAGATGTGGCTGTGCTCCAGCCAGCTCCACATCCAAGAGAGTGCAACAAACCACTTTTGCTCAACCCTTATTTTGAAATTGTTCAGAATCTGGTTTGGTCTTTAGCACAGTTTGGAACAACCTTGAGACTGCCTTTAGGGTAGCTGCCAGGGGTCCTCAGTGCTGCTGTAAAAGCTGGTAAGGAGCCAGAATAGCAAAGCGCCCTGGTCATGCTCTCTATGTTGGGCCGTGCTTCCTATACTGGGAGCTGCTGGGTGGAACTTGGGCGGAGTGAAGCCCACCTAAGACTCTGTGCCAAGTGCTTATTTGCTTATTAACTATGTAAAAGGCACAGAGATTTAAGATTTAAGCCAGCTCTGTTTATATTAGCTGCACATCATGGTGGTCAAGTCAGTATGTTAACAGTGTGTGACAATGAATCAAGTCCCTATATTTCATTTTATGGGTGGATTCCCCTTACTTTGTTCTCATTTTCTCTTATTCCCCACTCCCCCTTGACAAGTGTAGACTTGTGATTCTTGGAGAGCATTGCTTCCAGACCATAACCCCTTGAATTGAGTTACTGCATCAAGCAGGAAAAGTAAAGCTATGTTTAAGTTTTACCCCAAATGAAAGCTTTTTCTACTCTATGTGCCACAAATAGATTTTTAATTATGGGAAGCACATGCTGTAAGTGCACCCCAGGATTTGATTCTATGCTTTGTCTGTTGAGCTTGTGAATGTGCCAGCTCTTACAGTAATCTTTTCCTTCAGTGTCACCAGTTGCAACCCACAGTTACCAGATATAACAACAGAAGGAATAGCTAACCAGTCTATGTGCTGATGGCCATTGGTTTTATGTCTCCAACAGACTTTCTTATGATAATGTTAAATGTTATAACAATTCAGATGTGCTCTGTGACTTGCTGGGCTTAAAAATCTGTTGGTGTTAATACAGGGCCAGATTTAGTTATTCACACCTGTGGAAAGCAGATTCAAAATCCTACCAAATCAGAATTCCCTGGTCAATTACCGTCATAAACAGGCTGCAAGACTGCACAGAGCAAAGCCCGTAGTACTTTTGGTGCAATATTGGAGCCTGGCTGAAGATGCTGCAAGTCCATGAGCTTCCGTTCAGTTGCACTCATTTGTACCAGGTGTGAATTTATCCTGTTGGCTTGCAGACAAAACCCTTGCTTTAGATCAGTCAGCAGCCAGGCTCCCGGTATTGTGTTCTGTGTGTCTCCGTAGCTGGTGATAGCAGCTATTGTTCTTTTCTGCAATATGTTCACAGCATCAGGCATTATGACTCATGTCATAATACCATTGTGAGCCATTTGTTTAATAATACAGCATCTGTATCGTGTCATTCTACCAATGTTCTTAATTCTTTCTATTATTAACTTCTGTTTTGAAATGTTTATACTTGTAATTTAGATTTTCATATTCTCACTGGATGTAAGTTGGTGTAAGAAGAAAAAGTTCATGAACACATGTGAAAGGATCTGACAAATAATTTATTAGGCATGCCTGATTAGAAAAGTGAGAATTTGTTTAAAGCTTTTCTTGGTCAGCAGTAAGCAGTAATACAGGCTTCATCAACACCTAGAAAGGAAAATGCTGGTGCTACTTTTTTTTTTTTTTTTCACTCCTACAGGACTAGTTGGGTATAAATGTTAATGGTATCTTTTGATTTAACAAAGCAGGATGCTGAAAAAAATATAACTCGCCTTTTTCCTGTTAACCAATTTAGTAATTTGTTAGGGTAGTTGATCTTTTAGGCAGGGGTGTATCTACCTCTTATCTAGACATCTTTGAAGCTATTTGTGCATCCCTGGCACTCTGCAGAAAATGAAGAACCTCCTTGGGTCTCCCTTTCTGTCCACTGGCAGAAGGGAAGAGCAGGATCCAGCAAATATTTGAGGAGCAAATCTTCTGTCAAAGCTGTTGTAGTAGGAACCCTTAGCCTATAAACAATTTGGGGTCAAGGAACATCTGAAAAGTTCTTTGTTGCTGTTGTTCTAGTTTTGTTTTGTTTTGTTTTGGTTATTTTGTGTTGTTGTTTGTTTGTTTTTTGTTTTGTTTTTTTATTTTTTTCCTCTCCTGTCTGATCAGCTTCTGGAAAAGTTGTTATACAATGACAATCCAGAGGTGTCCTCCTGGAACATAAATGTAGCTCTCTTCTATTCTGCTGGGATGTCTGCAGTGACCCTTTATTGGGGCTTTAAGTAAATCTTGCCATAATTGATAGAAACAGCTTTAAAAGAAAAGCAAAACAGATCATGAAGGAAAGAAAGAGCTGATAAAGCTTCTAGCATCAAGAGTGTGCATGTTGAAACACTCTCTAATTATATATTTATCCAATCCAGTTAATACTACAGAGCTTGCAAAAAAAGCCCCATAATTAGGGGTTATGAAAATGTCTACATAGCAATAATATGGCACCTAAATATAGCATCTTTCCTCCTGAAGCACTTTACATCATTTGAGAACCATGGACTCAATTCACAGCTGGCATTCACAGGTGCAACCTTATTGATTTTGATGGAATAGTGCCATTTTTACCAGGGATGAATTTTGTCATAAATTGAAGTTTTATCTATCCTACGGGCTTGTAGGGTTGCCCATCACAGTAGTATCTGCATATCTTTTTACATCAAATTATCTGGCAACAGCAAAACCTTTAGCAGACTTCACAGAGTCTCTGCCACATCTGCCTTCTCATGCTGCAGAAATCTTTGCTCAGGCTAAACTTATTTGTGCTGTGTATTTTGGGGACAAGGAGGGAAGAGCAGCTGATGTTGGTGAAGATGTATGATGCTCTTTAGGTGGGTAAAGATGGCTGTGGACATGGGTTTTGTTTAATGTTTCTGCTGGAAGCTGATTTTACATTTGTGGTTTCTGGACTGAGAGTGTCAGGACTTTGGGACTTGTGTTGCTCAGAGAACACCTAGAAGCTCAGACACGTGTTCCTGAAGGTAGCAGGACTTGAATTATGTATTGGTCATGGTGTCTGTCATTGGTGGGGTGAAAGAGTAGCACTGCGTGTAATTTTATAACTGAATTTAAGACTGCTTCATACAGTTTAAAAAATTGTAAGTCAGCTTTGTCCAAACTGGAATTTGGCCAAGTCACCACCCCTAAGGCTCAACATTGGCAAGTACTACTAGACGCCCCAGTGTTGGAACAGGCCCTGGAGGTTTTGGTCTATTCTCTGCACTTCACGGATTTCCTATCACAGGCACTTCTCTGCTGCTTCACAGATTTCCTATAAAACTAAGGACAAACCTTTTATCTACTTCATACTGCCTCTAACATGGGAAAGATAGTGTCTCCTGAGTGCAAAGTGAGAGGATTGTACTGGGAACTCAGAATGAAAGGAAAAAAGAGATGGTTTATATTTCAGGCACACTTGCTACTAGCTTGAATAACACAAGCAGTTCTGAAGTGCTCATCTCAAACATAGAAGAACTTGGAATAGTTGAGAGAGAAATGCTGAGCTGAATGGCTTCCATGTGAGAAACAATCGATTAGGCTGAAACTCCTCAGCCTGAAGAGGAGGAGATGTTGGTGGGGGTAGGAGTGAATTCTGCAAGGTAGCAGCAGCAGTCAGGTGGGCAGGGATTGTTTGTTCTGTGGCAGTACATCAATTAAGGTCATTAAATGAACTAGAAGAAGCCAGGCTCAAAGCAAACACAAGGAGATGTTCTCCATGTAGCTGGTAGTGGACACAAGGAATTCACTGCCAAAGGTGGCTGTGGAGACTAAAAGCTTATTAGAGTTCAAAGGATGACTGGACAAGTTTGTGTAAAGAAATGCATGGAGGATTACTAAGCAGCTAGAAACCACATCTGGCTTAGGAAATACCTTGATCTGAAAATAGCTGGAGGGTAGCAGAAATCTGAGGGAAATAGCATAAGTGGTTGCCTTGCTTCTACTGTTTTCTGGCTGTCTGACCACTACAGGAGACTTGATGCTAGGCTAGATGGACCGGTATGGCCATTCTTCTGCTTGTACTCGATGTGGCAACTGTGCTACGCAGGTTGTTGCAGCAGGCACATGCAGGTCCTTGCTCCAGAGGTGTTATGTGCCCCAGTTCTTCTCTGGTCTCAACAGGCAAACTTGGTCTCGTGTTGCCTGTGAAGGTCTGGGTTCAGCTCCTCTGTGAAATGCATCTGGTTGATGTTTGGTGGTGGAATACCAGCTTAGTATGAATGGAAAGGAAAGACCGTGGAGTACTGAAAATCAGCCCTGTTTCCTGTAATAACCGATTTTCCTTCGAGGCCTCTTCTCTGAAGCTTTACAAGACAGACTCTGCATGGCTCTGAAAGGATTGAGGAGCTGTAAAGTCTTATTGTGAAAGAGAATAAATTATATTGAGCAACTCCTACACACACACATACAGGATAAAAAATTTCACCTCCTCCCATAATATCAGATTGTTGATATTCCTTGCATAGAACTGTAGGGAATAAACAAACGCATTCATTAACATTTACCCAGTAAGGTGAACTGAGGACAGAATATCAGTCCAGATATCCAGGCTTATCTCTGAATTTCCTGGATTTTATGGGTTTAAGTCTGACTCTGAATAGGTCTTACGGGCATTTTCTTGATGGATTAGAAGGGTCTGTGTTTGGCCAGTCCCATCTGTAGTACCTATGGGATTGTACAAAGCCCTAGTTTTACTATTTGTATCTGGTTTAAAATCCTGCTATTCATTTTCCTGAGTCAAATGGCTTTCAAACTGGAATTAGAATTGGGTACATAGCATGAGGAGGGTACACATCTGGAAAGATCTCAAAAGACTGAACCACTGAACCAACATTTCACAGACAGTGTTGGAAAACAAACAAAAACCCCTCTGAAAATGTGGTCTGCAGATGCGTCTTTATATTCTCTTCCCCGTTATTTTAACAGGGAAAATTCATGTTTAACAGAAAGGCATTCAGCACAATAACAGCAGGAAAATGACTCAATGGGACTCATTTTCCAGGATATCTTTCTGTCTGGGTCAGAGCACAACTTCTGTGCCAAGAGACTCTGTTCCTCATGGGGCGGCTGCAGTGTCAGAAATGCCATCACCTTCATCGATGTCTTCTGCTGAAACAGCACTGGATGAAGTTGTATATTTGCTAAGGGTATTTCTCCAGTAGCGGTTGCTGGTATGGGGCTCTGCTGTGGGCTTGCCCAATTTGCCACAGAAAGCGTCGCGTGGCTCGGGCGGCCAATCCCAGCTCCAAAGATGGTGTGCTTGTTGCAAGCTCGTGCCAAGCCATCTGTAAGATTTGTCAGATAAATGTGACTAGCGAAGTGGCACTCGTGAGCAGATGAAGGGAAATTCCCTAGGGGATTCTTTATTCACTCGTCATTAGCAGGAGAGGCAGTGGGAAAATTCATTGTTTAGCTGTTCAAAACACTGGCGAACATTTGATACTGAATAATCTTTAAGCGGGGGGATGTTGAATGTGTCTTGAGCAGCCCAAACACTCTGCTGGAGGCAGAGTATCATGTTCTGCACATCAGGCTTACCTTTCTTAAGAAGGATAAGGAAATCTGAGTTTCTCAGTTTTGTATTTTGCCTCAAAACCACCTCCTCTCCCTGGAGTAGCTTTATTCAAAGTGAGCTGAGGCACAGAGCAGCCTGGAGGTGCATTGCTGCTGTTTACCTGTGTGTGTCCGTGATATTAAATGAAAAATAAAATCTGCCTCTGCTGTGAGAAAGTACTGCTTGCTTGCTAAATGAAACTTGCTCGTGGGCTCTTTGGTGGCAGCTTTGCGGCAAGGACTAAGTTTTGCTTGTTCTAGTCATGAGGCTGACTTAAATGTGATGACTTGTGGAGCAAGATTACTGAGCTCTACCACTGAATTTTTTTGTGAGCTAAAGTGGGCCCACAGTCCATGCTGATGAGGAACAGGTCACCAGTCTTGTGTTCTCCATAGAACTCCTTTGGTGAAACTTACTTTGCTGTATCAAAGGGAGTTTTCAGCCTTGAATGTGAATAACCTAAGCTCTCATGGCTGCCTGCCTCAGGCAAGATGCTTTAGGCAAAGCCCTTTCCTTCTTTATTATTTTTGTGATGGTACAGGGAGGTTTTATGGCATCTCTGTTTATGTGCTGACAAGGGCACATGTGGCAGAGAATACCACGCTCCCATTGCCATCAGCCCTATTATTCATTCAAATTCCACTTGTACTTAGGTTTAAACTGGAGCTTGGAAATTTATGGAAACATCATCCTCTTGAAAGCTACAACATTCTAGTTGCACTGGTTGTGGAGTTTGGTGTTTTTTTTTTTTTTTTTTTTTTTTTCTCCCAGGGATGATTGAGTGAGGGGACTAAGCTGACACGGAGAGTGGCTCAAACTCCACTGTGGGCTGGAAAGCAGTACAGGTTTCATCTCCAGGGAGGTTGACTTAGTGCAGAGCTGGTGAGGGGAACATAGAGAGAGAGGTTTTCTACTGAATCCCATAAAACCATTCACCCAAAAGGCTCACTGGTGGAGTGTACTGTGAAAGATTCAAATGTTATTTCCCACTACATTTTCACGTAAGTCAAGATGTAACCCAGACCAACCAATCCAGGATATCATTGTCCTGTAGAAAGGGTCCCAAATCTACATTCAGCAGCTTCAGTATGTGGGCAGACTTTTAAAAGCTGAACCCCTCTGCAGACCCACTAAGCTTGAGGGACACATGAAGCAGTATCTGACTTCAAATGATAGTATGTGAAATATAAGACTGTATCAGTGAACAGGTGGTTTGCTAGATGCAGCAGGTTTCATCAGTGAAAAGGTATTTGTGAATTTGGGTTGAATACATTGGATAGCTAGAAAAATAAGGATATTCCAACAGCTCCAGACCTTGCTTGAGCTTTCGTGTAAATAGATGAACTTCTGTTGACTCCAATCCAATGTTGCTTGCTTGCATGAGATCGGTCTTTTTTTTTTATACAGAAAAAAAATCATGTCACAGATGTCTGATGTTTTAATGTGTCCTGGCATATCAATGGATACATCCAGTGGAGAAGAACAATCTGGGACACTTGGTCTGAGTTTGTGCTTTGGAGATTTGCTATGTAACCTCGAGCAAATCTATTAATCTCCCAGTACCTCAATTCCCCAAATGCAAAATGGAGATAATAAAACATAACTCCCTTAGCAGGGTAAACACATTAAAAAATGCACTTAAAAGCAGTTGGGTACTAGATTAATGGAGACCTATATCTTGTGGGGAAGATTTGTTGTATTATAAATAATACATCTTCACAATTATTCCATTTAGTCTGCCTTGAAGCCTTCAAAGACATACCACGCAAATGTTTACTGGCAGCGTGTTTCCCCCCTTTTATTGGCCAACAACATGTTTAGACCAGACTTTGCTGTGGCAAAGTATTTCAGCGCATTGCACATGGCAAATGGCTCTTTTACTGTAAAAGTAGATTTTTTTTTTTCAGAGAATACCCCAAATAATGCTGTACTCAGCAAAAGCCTGTGCACCTGGAATAGCTGTCTCTGAGCAGATTTTCCTTGCAAAATGTTCAGTGTGCTTCCACTTAAAGCTTTTGGCTGAAATGGAGAATGAAGGAGATCTGGTGGGTACCAAGGACAAACTTTGTAAGGACGAGTTAACTTTGTAGGCCATCTGAAAGAACTTGGGTATATCTCTAGTCAGCTAAGTAGTGCTGGTGCCAGGATGTCCCTGACAAAAAGGCCAGTGTTGCAGAGTGCGGTTGAATTACCTAGGGTACAACGTGGAGGTCTGGGGGACTCCCACTACAACGTTGGTGCACAAGAGCTATTCAAGCCATTAGACCACCCACTGTTTTAGCAGTGTTACTTAGCTTCCCTGGACCTGTAATTACTCTTGTCACGTTACTGAGGATAACATAGAAATATTGTAAGCATTTGCCTTGAACTTTGAATGTTGAGGCTTGTGTAAGGCGGGGGGAGGAAAGAGCTACACAGAGACTAAAATGAAGGGTGTGATTCTTATCCCGCTTGTGCTTGTTTTACACTGGTTTTGCCTCTGCTGGAAAAAATTCTCTTTAACGTTGATATAATGGGTTCAGAAGCAGGCCTGTCTATGTTTGTGAAACATCTTTGCCTGCTTAAGAGGTGTGTATGAGGGTATTTTAAGAAAAACAGCAGTCTGGAATTGGCATTTGCTTCAGTTCAGATAAGATTTTATTATTTTTTTTTTTTCCCCTCATACAGTGAAAAGCTATCATGATGCGAAGAAGAGTTAAAGCTTTGTTGCTGTGATGAGGTCATCAAATAAGGGAACTGCATTTGCTCAGGTGCCTCTCCCAAGGGGAAGTTCCTCAAGAACTGATGATGGCAGAGGTATGCTGTCACACCCTCTGCTGCAGGCTGCTGGAGATGGGGAGCTAGACTTGATAGTGTGTGAGACCTTTCATGCTCCTGTTTCCAGGAATGGGGGGAAAAAACATTGTAATAAAACTGTGATAACTCTGGTGACAGAGATAACCCCAGATCTGTTTTTTCTGCACAACTCAGGAAGTCTCATACAGCCAGTTAAGAAGGATTGGATACAAGGAGCGTTTGCTTTTTTTAACCTCTGCCCTGCAACACAGGAACTATTGAATTGAGGGTTTGGTTGGTGTCTGCTTCTTTGGCTGCAATGTAATGCTTTGGGGTGAAAGACGCTGTGGAAGAACAGCAGTGGCACAAAAATACGAAAAACCCCAGGAAGAATACCCTGAGATGAAGAATAGCTGGAAGGAGAAGTAGCCTTGCAGATGGGGCTTCCATGTCAAGCATTAACACCTGACAGTCCTCCTGATTTGATGCTAAGAGAAACCACAGCAATGTTTATTTTAAGCTCTGGCAAACATCTATGCATTGGGTAAGAATTAAAAGTTGATCTCATGCTTGGGAGGAGTTTGGGAAGAGTGAGTACGTGCTACTCGGCCGTACTCCAGGCAGTGCTGGGCATGGCGGGAGTGCTCCCGCTCTCTCGGTTGCGTGTGCTGCAGAGAGCACAGCTCTAAGCGTCCCTGCAGCATCATCTGTGGTCTGCATGGGCTGTGTTAGAGGAACTGGTAAGAGGGCTGAGATTTGGTTGTGTCTGACCCCTGAATGGGATGCTATCACCCAGAAGGTAGCGTTAATTTGTGGGTACCCATGTGTGCTGCTGGGATGGCACTTTTGGTTTTAGTTTGTTAATGTTTATTCCACAGCAGAGCCAAAGAAGCCTAACAATTGTTCTCTAATAAAGGAAAGAGTAATATTTGCGTTATTTCCACAGTCCATTGTGGATAGGCCCATGGAGAGTGACTAGATAGGAGTAGAAGCCTCGGCCCTGGGGATTTACTTCCCAGTGGTGGTAAACTGGAGGTCGAATTTTTGTATTGCATGACTGCTACTGTTACTGCTGCAGGCCCTAGTGAAAATCATTTATTTTTCCTCTGTATCTTGGTTATCCTACCACATCTTGGTGCCTACAATCTACAGGTTAACAAAGTCAGTTTTACTGGAGAATATTACAAATTGCTCTAGATATTCCTTTGATGATATTGTGCCTGTACTTTCTACTGTGATTCAGATTACCTTCAATAATAGTGACTCAAGCTTTCTCCAATCAAATTGCTTGCAAATATGTGTTGGTTTTAACTGTTTGGGACATGAAATTATATAATGCAGGGTCATTTATTCTATCTTGTGATCATCTGTTACCTAGACTAGCAGACAACAAAGAAAAAGTGGTAGCGCCAATCTACTCTGTGTCACTGTATGTATGTATAGCACCTAGCACAGTTGGGAGTATGTATTATCGACACTGTTATGGTGTGAAGGGACCTTATTGCTCCAAGCACTACACAGGCAGACAACAAAATATGGTGCCTTCCCAAAGAACTTATGAACAAAATGTAGTTAATGATCAATTGATCTTTGCAGCAGAATCCTGTAGGGGACCAGTGGATCTAAGATGCATACATAAAATGATGACACATATTTATCATACTGACATTATAAGAAGGTCCATGTTACACTTGTGCAGAGGTTCGGGGAAGGCTGTATTTTAGATTATTTGGGAAGAATCTGCAAGTACTACTTACTGAGAATAAGAGGACTTAGAATGATGAAGTTAAGGTCTAGCTAAAGGCCAGTGGATCATACAGAAAGGATGGCCCAAAATGACTTGTAAGGGAGATAGATTTCTCTGAAGCAATCCTTGCTAAAAGGGTATTTCTATCCATACTGAGCTTCCTTACCCATAAAGACAAGCCAGAGGCTAAAACTTTGCTTGGTGCAATTGAGAGGCCGCTGGCGAAGTTACCCTGCTAGGGCTGGGTATGCACATTGAGCCATCGCCCTGCAGTGAGGAGAGGCAGTGAAGGACCAGACAATCCTGCTTCCTAGGAACTGGAACTGGGGAGAAGCAGGGTAGAAAGAAGGGGATAAGAGGATGCAGTGGAAGTGATTAAAGAGGACCAGTGTCATGGGTGCTGCAGGAGGACAAGGCTTCCAGAGGAGAAAATGCAGATCTGCTGTTGTGCAAGTGTTGATGACTGCTCATGGCTGAGGATGCAAAGACTGACGTTCACATTTCACTAGGAAAGGTGCTCTAAGACTCAAACTTCTACCATTCAGGCAGGCAGAATGAGGGCGGTGTTTACAAGATGAGGAAACCACACTGCATCTTTGCCTGTTGCCTGTTTGTTGTTTTTTGTTTGTTTGTTTGTTTTTGTTTTTTTTTTTTTGTTTGTTTGTTTTGTTGTTATTTTTTTGTTTTTTTGGGAGGGTAGGCGGGATGGGTAGGGGTGGTGGAGGGGGGAAGAAAAACGGTGCAGTGGCATGGAAAGAAATGTGTGGAGGCAAGGCAAAGGAGTGAAACTCATGGAAAAGATCTGAAATTTTGGGAAGTAAGGTTGCCTTGAGGAGAAAAACTGGCCCTAAGGGAAATGGCAAAGCAAGAGAGCAAGTATAGAGACAAAAATTAAAATCCCGGACACAATAATGGGGACAGGAGGCCTTTGGAAAATATGTGATGGAGCTGGCCAGCACCTAAGGAAATGAATGCAATGAAGGTGTGACCAGGGCAAATAGATTGAGTTAAAGCAGGAAACACAACTTATGACTAAATTAAAATAAAAATTTGGTGTATTGCTGCTTTTTTTTTTTTCTCTCCCAGATTTTACACATAGCTTTTGTAGGGACTGTAAATTATGGTGAAAGACATTGTTGGGAAACAGTAGCAATTTCAATAGGTAAGGAAACAGTTCAGTGTATTTGGTGATGACTTTACCTATTTGTTTCATGGCAGAATTTGGGGAATAAGGAATAAAGGAAAGAACCTTTATTTCTTGTTTTTGTATGAATATGACAGACCTTAACACTTAAATAGGCACAGAAAGCAGGGAATGGAGACTAAAAATGCAGATTAAATAGATTCAATATGAATCAAATAGATTCAGATGTGAAATCTGCAAATGCAATCTACTGCAGTGTAAATCAGGTTTATTTCAAGTTCCCAAATTTGAACTGCATCTGAAAAAGCTTAGCCTAAATAGAAATATGCATCTGTACAAAACATCTTGCCATAGTTTAAAAATTAATTTTAAGTTAAATTAGTGCAGCTTTTAGTTATAAACAAAAGATATATGTTAGAATGAAAACTGAACTCAGATTTCTGGATTTCCCATAGAGCACATACACTACAAGCCCACTGCTTACTTTATGAAAATCAGTGCAACAGTGGCAGATGCAGAGCACAGTGGCATAGGATGGTGTTAATTTTTTGATCTTTGTCATGCAATATCCTACTGTAAGAACTACAGATGGGGGCAGCCAAGAGAAGACTCTTTCTAGTCCTTGGAGTACAGAAGGTTAGTGGTGAAATATTTATATTGTAACACTTCAGGGAACTGAGCTTTCAATACCTTACAGATTGTTGGTCTATAAATGGACAAGTTTACTTGTCATTCTTTCCTTTCCTCTCTTCATGATGTGGAAAACCATGACTAGAAACTTCACCTGCATCTGTGAATTGCCTTTTTTTTTTTTTATCTCCCCTGCGGGCTGTGGAGGCTCAGATCTTTCCACTGCAAAGTCGAGAGCTGATAATCCTCTGCAGGGTCATCAGAGCTGCTGAGGTGCCAGACTTTGACTGCTCCCCTGGTTCCCATGAGCACAGGTGCCCATTTTTCTTGCTTGAGGGGATGCTCTATTTGCACAGCCTTAATCAGCAGCACGTTATGGCTTTGGCCAGTGCAGTTTATGATGGTGACATAGTATATTTATTTTTAATGTGGAATCGGCCCGTGCCTGATTGAACAATGTACAAATAAATGATATGGAAATCAAAACTGGTTTGGCTTGCTGGTCAGCATAGACAAGAATAAAAAAAGAACAGCTAAACAATTCCAGCAGGTAATTCTCAGTCTTCGGTGGGTGCTTAATTAAACTTCCAGAAGTCGGAGGGAAGAGAGAGCAAGACTTTTCCTAGTAGTATTGGTGCATTTTGGGAATGATGATTAGAACTTGGAAACATTAATTCTCATACAAGATGTTCTTCTTTGACATTCTGGTTTTATGAATATTAAAATCTTTATCATCTGGTCAACAACTCCTGGTATTCGTTTTGGAAAAAGCTGATATTTTCATATTGTTCTGTAGATGGGGATTACAGAGAGACTGCAGCGTTGTGGAACAGGGTAGAACAAGAGCATGAACAAAACAGGAAGCCTGACGTAGTCCTCTGCTATAATCAATCTTGCTCAAAACTTAAGGTGAAATAAAAGGACCATGATAGCCACATTCACAGGTCTGACCCTGTTGAAAAACCTCCAAGAAAGAATAAGAATCTTGCTATTTCTTGCTATGTGGGCAGGCTGCTTTCAGTATCTATCTCGGGAAAAGATTTCACTTGATGACAGAATTATTATTAAATCATGTATTTGGTTGCTGGGAGTTACCCCACACTTGAAATCCAATAGATAATAGGCTTTATGTTGCTGATAAAGTAACTAAATTTGCATATATTATGTCCTAAATAAATGGAACAAACAAAGGGAATGTCTAGTAAATGTCTTAAAGACCTTTTCTACTACGCTTTTGGAAGCAAGAGAAAAATGAAACATTTCCCAGTGCTTGGTTGAGTGCAATGACATCATGCTTGTTAAAGGGTTTAACTGCAACAAAACAAATACTCCAACTGCTCTGTCTTTTCTCTACCCCGGAAGAACTTCTTGGGTCCTAAATGTTGTGGACAATACCCATGGGGTACTCTAGGGATCCTGAACTGAAAAGTGTTTGAGGTACAAATCTGGAATAAATAATAATCTCATTTTCACCTTTTTTCATACCTATTTTTCTGTTTCAAAGGTACCTAATAATGCAATGTGTTTAGAGTCATGAGATCACTCCCTCCTCTCCCTAAGGAAAAAGAAAAATGATGATGCAAGGATATTAATCATATTAGTTATAGCAGAGGGCAGCTATCTTTCCCAGTACTTGTTCTATGACATAAATAATTTTTCTGGGTGTCTTTAGCGAGGATTAAAAAATCTACTGTTAAAGAGCAAGGAAGATATGGATATTTTGATTTTGTCTTTCCCGCTGTTACTCCCACCCAAGATAAAAATGTTAGCAGCAAATTTATCTCTGTTATGTCTTCTGTCCAAGTCAGCTTGGGTCTCTGCTTCAGACTGTTCGGTATTTGATAATTCCCATTTAAGTCAAAGCTCCAGTTAGCTTCTAACTGTAATAGCTGTCAAGGTGTAAAATACATAGCCTCCATGCAAGCACTGCTTAACCGGTAATTCGTGGTATAGGCCTTCAGCTGTGATTGCAAATCAAACTGATAACGTGAGAAATCACTACAGTGAACACTGAGCCATCGTTATCTTTCAAAAATCGACAACCTTGCAAGCAGTTTCTTTTGCTGGGGGGGGGGCGGGATGTGGGGTGTGGTGGAGAAAAGGGCTCTGGCCAAACTAAATCCATTGCAGAATTCAAAGGAGTTCTAAGGGAAAATGATTAAATGTTTTGTTTTTCCAGGCATTGCTATAATGGATTTTTGTCTCTGAATAGAAAATGGAGATCATACTGAGAAAAGGAAAACGTTTCTTTCTTTTATGTGGTCAGAAGTGGAAGCCTTCCAAATTTGGGAAAATACAGTAATAAATCTGCAGCCACCTAGAGTTATGTGGTGTTACAAGTGAAGACAGCTCCAAACTTCGTTCCTGCATCAGGAACAAAATTCAGTTCCCCCACCTTGAATCTACTGCTGCCTGATCTCATCTCCATCAGCTGCTCGTATCAGCACCCTGAGGCAGAGCCAGGCAGCCTGAGCCCCTGACTTCCAGGGCAGCACTGCCCACAGCACATGTTTTTGGTACAGTTACACCATTATTTTTACAAGTGAGTATTGCCCGTACTGTAATTAACGTATGGGACAGTCAAATTTGGAGGTCCCACAGTCTTGGGTGGCTCTTGAATCCCTAGCTATGGCAGGCAGCCACATCAGTTGACTTCAAGAGAGGAATTGATGTTAGAATAGGCTGGGTTTCTCACCTCTGTTGTTCTCCAGAAACTACTCAGGTGTCTCATCTGTCTGACAGTTAAGCAGTGGCTGCTTCCCTTGGTGAGGTTCACTTCTCTGGTGCCATGCTCAGGCCTGGAAGAGCACCTTTGCTCTCAGGCAGCCTCTCCTTTATTTTTCTCTCTTGTGTCCTTAATACTGTCGATTCATTGCATTTTATTTTTTTTTTCTTCTTGCTTGGGGATTTTCTGCCCATTTTCTCTGTGTTGCCAAGTGGTTCTGTGTTGTAGCTCGTTAACTGCCAGTGTGTTGGTGTTGCATATGGTAAAAAAGTGTAGCTGGCAATGTAGTATCACCTCCGCAAAAGAAAAAGATGTGAAAACCCACTGAATTCAGCCCTGAAGCTTCTCCCATGGGGACTGTCCAGGGCAGGGACCCTAAAGGCTATGATTAATTAGGGATGCTGTGCAGCTGGGGATTCTGATGCATGGGGTTGAGGTCGAGCAAACTTCTGTCTGTGTGTTGAATGATACGTTTTGCCTCCAGGGATTTTAAACATCGAGGTTAAACGTTGTCACTGGAAACTCTCTGGGAAATGGGGGACTCCAGTGGGAGCAAAACAGGTAATAAGAGTGGAAAGCAAGTTCCATTCCCAGGCTGGTGTGTCTGTGTGGGATGATTTCTTGCTGCTTAGGAGAAAACAAGCCCCCCAAAATGGAGGTTGTTTTTCCTCTGTGGGGACCAGGCGGGGAGAGGAGCAGAAGCCTGTGGAGAAGAGGGGCTGGAGGAGGAGGAGGGGGAGGTGGGGTGAGCGGGGCCCAGCCTGGCAGGCGGTGGATGTGCCAGTGCCTCGGGTTGTCATTTGCACCTCGGTCACGTGTGTGGAAAACATTGCCGCTGTTGTAGCTGGGTACCGCTCGCTGCGCGTGGGTGCAAATGGCAAGGCGAGATGTGGGACGGAGCAGAGCTGGGCCCAGCTGCTTCTGTTTATGCTCCGCGGGAGGGAAGCAGACGCACAGAGTGACTGTGGCTTGCCGAAAGTCAGCAGGGGGCTGGTGTCCACGAGGAGGCTGGTGGGGACCTGAGGCAGTCCGGTGCCTTCCCACTGAGCCTGCTTGTCCTCCCCTATCCGTGGTCAGACCCCAGTGCTTGGCCATGGGGCTCGTGTCACTTGTGACTTGCTGCTGCTCCTCATCCTCAGCGCTTCAACCTGTATCCCTCCTTGCTGTGCTCTGGAGACCCTGGCAGAGTTCAGATTCGCTTTTTTTCTCTTTTCCGTCTCGAACAATAGTGAAATTCCTGAAAAAGGGGTGAGCGTGTACATGCATGCAGGTGTGTTTGGAGAGAGAGGCAACTGAAACTGAGAAGTGGTGGTGAAGGAAGGCAGCCCAGGGCCAGGCGTGATGGTTTCTCACTTAAACCAGTGGTTCTTGTGAGGCCATCAAGGCTTCGTGGAATTGCATTGCAAACCCCAATTCCACTATATTTCTCTTTTCAAGCCTTCCTCTATATCCCTGAGGACCATAAAACTTTAAAAAAATAAAAGTGAAAAAAATCCATCCCACATAGTCAGTGGTTGCAGGAGCTGTGGTCTGAAGATGGTCTTGGTGATGTCGTGGTGGAAACACGGTGCACCTGGAATGGACATGCAAGGAAAGGGGGAGAGACCCGACCTCTCTTGGTTCTGCCTCTCTCTGTTTCAAATTTGAATAGGACACGTGGCTTCTGACACATGTTGTCTAACCAGCTTGGTTTTATGTGCTACTTCAGTCAGGAAATTAATCGGGGGAAAAAGATAAGGGAACATTATGCTATTCAGAGTAAATCGCTGCATTACACAATGCTGCTCCCATTGCCTAGGTAAAGCTGTTTAAGAAAATGGGCTGGCTTGAGGGCTTCCTTCTGATTGTCTAATTAAACTTCCAACCTTTGCAATTATGAAAATAACTGTGTGGTTAGAACTACTTGTATGTGCTATAGGTAACTCTTAAATTAGCTAGAAAGAGACTAAGACATTTGCCTCGAGATCTTATTCTGAGATTTCTCTTTGTATATGTACTTTTTTTTTTTTTTTCTGAAGATACTATTTCAACGTAGAGTAGCACAAACCTATAAATGCAACCTCTGTGATGGCTGAAACTAGAGGTCCACTTGTTGCAACATCCTGTTTGCAGCAACACCCAGTTAAAAAATACCTCTGACGAAAGTGCAAGAAAGCTGATAACAAACACAAACCAGTTGGGTCTTTGCCCCAGCAATTACTTTCATTTTAAAACCTTTCGTTCAATCATAGCCAAGCAATTGGAAGATAATGCCTTGTGGCGTAGAGTTCCACTGGTTAACTGTGTGCTGCAGTAATGCTTTCTTTTAACTGTTTTCATGTTTTCTGGCCTGCAGATGTACTTCCTGTGCTATTATATCAGAAGATAAAGTTGTAGATTTTTTTTTTTTTTGAGTCTGGGAGCATTATGGCTGTTATTTGTATTAACTACACTTTCTAATACAGGTAATTAATCTATAATTCCCAAATACTGTTTTATTCCACTTTGGTCAAGCAAAGTCTACAAATTCCCTTAGAATGGGTATATGTCCTGGTCTCATGTAATTTTCTATTTTATTCTGGACCTATAAAAATTAGAAGCAGCTGTCTGCCTGATCTCCTGGGGTACAATTCTTCTCAGGTGAAGGTGACTCCATCTTTTACAGTACACCTGTGCACTGTGGGAGCACCATGCTCTGCATGCCATAGCCATGAAGGTTTTCATTATGGTGAGGCTACAGACACAAATATTAAAAATCTGGTCTTCAAAATAATTGTCACTTCTCTCTTAACCCCTTGGTTCATCATTGTGAATGACAGTCAGATGAATGACTGGTAGCAGAGGCTGTGTTGTCCTCCAGTAGCTCGGAAATGGACTTCATGGCACTCAGTGCTTCTTGTCAGGTTCTGTTAGCACCTTATCCTCATCTTTTGTTGATATAAGTGAGCACATCTCTTTGTTAGCTTGCTTGTACCTTATATTATAATATATTTTTTCTCCTGTTTTATCTGATCCTCCTTATAAAAACAGAGCTACATGATGCACAGCTGGATGCACTTTGAGAAATCTGCTGCTGCATGAGTGCTACCTGTTAGTGTGATCAGAGAGGAGTGCTGAGCTGAAGAATAGAATATGTCTTTTGTGATTGATCTGTCAGGCGTGTTTGATAGCGCGGAAAAAGTAGTAGGTGTTGTACGTACAGAAACATTCAGGCTTGGACTCTGTTTTCAGTCTGAAATATGAAGTGTGGTTGAAATTTGAAGGGAGAGAGGGACTTTGCATAAGCAAGCAGTAAGCACAGCTGAGTGGCTTGTCTGGTGCGTTCGAGTGATTTTTCGGTTTCTAATGGCGCTGGTTGCAGTGGGGACTGCAGTGTGGTAGCCCGTGGAGGTACTGACAGAAGCAGGGATCTGGTGGTGAAGGTGCGATACATGTGGTATTCAGCCATCACTCAATGCTTCACATTCTTGTGAGAAATCTGCTTTAATCTGGGTCTGGTTCCAACTGGCAGTGCATAACAACAAGGCTTTCCAGCCTTCTCCTCCCCCGGGGTTTCAGTCCTTAAAGATGCAGGTTCTGATAGCATGTTTTTCTTTCCAAGCCAAAATTTAGTTAAAAAATTGACAAGCACTTACACCCAGCAAAATATTTAACCTTACTGCCAGGTTGGAATTAGCCTTTGAGTTGTTTTCTGCTATTTCATGGTTAGTAGCACTATAGCGCTCAGAAACCAGCATAGGCACTTCACTCCTGTTCTCTTTGAGTCCAAGATCTCCACAAGGTCACCCTCTTGTCACAGTGGCTTTTCTGAGATCTTCAGAACTTAAAGAGCACCTTTTCATGAGGCCCCAGGAAGAAATAGGTAAGGGATCGCAGCTTCTTGGGACACAGGTGTGGACCTTGCATTCCACTCCCAAGATGCAGAACTTCCACGCAGTGGTGGTGGTTGCCAGGACCTGTTCTGTGACTGAGCGGGGATATGTATGGATCAGAATATGCTTTCCCTGATTTGTTTCATGGTGACCTTTATTTTGACACCATTTTTCATATATCTGGCAGAAGGAAGATAATGTAGACTAGTGATTACGTGTCTGGATGTGTACTCTACTGCAAGCTGTTTATGCCCCTAGCCACTGAAATGGCCTGTTGTCAGACTTTATTACACAAAGTGTACGATATTGGGTAAAAATAGGTTTTATATGCAAAGTCAATGCCTCATACCTTTAAATGTGTAACGCAGGGAAAACCACTTTCTTTCTAGCCATAGCAACCAAACCAGGCTCTCTTTGCTCCTAAAGGCCAGTTTTTCATGTCCTTTTGCATTTGATGTGGTATATGGGTTTTGTCCTACAAAGAAGACTTGGTGTTTCTCTCACTGGGTTTTGTTTTGTTTTGTTTCTTGGGTTTTCTGTGGCCAGTATAAAATAGCTCTTGCCCTTCCCTGAAGACTTCTGAATTGTCACTGACATTTCTAAGTCCCTCTTAAGATGTTTATCTGTAGCACTGTAAGAAATGCTGTCTCAGTGTCTTTAAAAACCCTATCTAGTATCAAGAAGCTCTTGGTAAACTGAATGTAGAAGCAAGGCTGTCCTGTGCTGGTAGCTCCAAGTAGACCTGGTGGCAATAACATAACACTGGCCATCACAGCCCAGTCTGTCCAAGGGTAAACGGGTCATTTTTGGTTTTATAGGACCTCTTTGTTCGGAGTCTTGTATTGCAGAGCCATGGTAAGCATCGTAGTGCCCCACCCACATTGCCTTGTGAGCACGAGTGCGAATATGGCCCCCAATACCAACCATCAACCTTGGTATGGCTGGGCTCTGACAGTACAAGGATTTTGGTATTTTGCAGTTTGCAGATTACACTGATGTTCAATTCTTTGCTGGTCTGGGATCTGAAAATCAGGTGACGTAGTGGACTGAGTTTCTAGACAGAGAGACTCCTGGTGACCTCTGTACGTTCCTCATGAGCCTATTATTTTTACATGCACTGCTCAGCATTCTCCAAAGAGAAACCATAGGCACCGGCTGTCTAACACACACTTGATTTAGGTTATTTTTCCATTTACTGTAATCATGTTCTCAACCCATTTAACAAACAGACAAATGTGTAATGCTTGGGGCAGACCCAGTTCGCCTGTGGGAGAAATAGTTATTTTAAATAAAAACAGTCTGATTTTTCTGGAGGTGATGAAGACCCGCAATTCTGATTGACTAGTTCACCAATAGATAAAAATCAAAATATCATCAAACTTATCTATTTACAAATTGTCCAGGAGCAGATTGTGAAATTGTCAGGTTTGTCATGTAAAGTTATTCACTAATTTCTTCAGGGAATAATTAGATCATTAGACAAATATGCCATAGGCAATCTGTGTGGGAACTTGTGTAATTAACCAATCCAAAATGAGTGATAAATTGTATATCGGTAATTTTCACACTTAGCAATTTAAGATGTGTTAAGTAGTTTTGTCATCAAGTTAAGGAACAGAAACAATACATTGTGACTTATATAACTAATTAGCATTCCCAATTTTACAAACACAAACAATTTGGAATTTACCTTGGGCGACAGTTTGCTCATGTGAGGTAGGAGAATATTCATGAGTGCAGAACTTTGCACTCACTTTTTGCAAATGCTTGAACGTTAAAGAGGTCATAAATCTGGTTAATCAGAAATTTGCCTTTCAATTCTAACAAATGTTCATGGTATGTTACTAAGAAAAAAAAAAACACAACTCTTTCCCTGATATTGGCTCAGCTTCTTGTAAAATCCTCTTGACAGCACTTACTGAATCAGAATTGTGCTGTACTAAGGAGTGGGCCTGTGCACGTTTTGTAAAGTACTGGGTGATTCCTTTGTTCACTGAATTGCTGAATTTATGGGGCAATGTCGAATTATGACTTTCATTGTAAATGGACCAAAGGGGGGGGGCAGAAAAGAAACAGACGAATATAGTCATTTAGAAAGGTTAAATTGAGAATGGATGGAAGTTATCAAGAAAGGTTAAACTGTGGCCACAGGTGGACAAGAGGGACACAGGGCTGGTTACCAAGTGGAAAGGCTGTGATCAGTGTGGTATAGAAGTGTCATAACATGAAGTAGCAGAGGTTTGGGGTGAATATCAAAAAAAGAAAAGTCCAGATGCTGCATTCCACTTAAGACCTTGGTATAGTCACCTAATAAGGTGGGATACGCAATGATAAACAGGGGAAAATAAAGGATTTTGCTGAAGGTTAAATCTATATATGCATGCCATATATATATATATATATACACGCACATACATACCATGCAAAGGAAAATGGAGCAGATGATCTCATGGTCCTCTTCCATACCTGAATTTGAGGTCCACAAACCCCACAACTCTGCAAGTGTTTTAGGCACAAAACCTAAACTCTTCTGTTGTCCTCTCCTTCTCTGCAGCATCTTTTAGATACAGAGTGATCTCATCAGTATAATATTAGGTCAAGCACTATGCAACACTGTGTATACATAACGAGGCTGTGGTGTGTGCAATCCAGGGCTACTGATGATATCAAGGTCTCTGGGAAGAACAAGCAGCTGTCTGCTTTTATACATTATGCTGATAGTACAGGAACTGTGAATGGTCTCTGGTTTGCTCAGAACACATAATTAAACACAGAGACAAATCAGTGACACTGTCCAGTTGCATCAAGCCAGCAAAAAAAATCCACAAACCTACCTGGCTTGAACATTTTAAAGATCACTGGATTGGATTCTCATTTTCAGCTTCAGAAAGATGCATGAGAGTGCCAGGATGCTTTTAGAATAAAGTGTTGTGTATAGTCCATTAAAAATAAAATTAAAAAAAATAAAAAATTCCACTGCACCACTGGAGAGTCAGCAGAGGGAGTGCGAGTTAGGAAGCGCCCCTCTCAATATCTGAATGGCTGCAGTGCAGGAGGAGGGAAGTAAACAAAAAGACATGTGTGAGCTAGAATTGTGGGAAAGAAATAGAGCTAAAATAAAATCTTGATGATAACGTTAAGGTGAGAGCAGCAACACCCCTTGATGAAAGTTGTGATACCCCTGCCCTTGGAGGCATGTGAGCTTGATTGAATACATGCTAGAAAATGTAATAAATTTCTTGAGGTTGCCTAAGCACTTCCAACTTCTGTGATTTTAATTATTATTCTTGCAATATTTTGTGCTCACACCCTCTAGTCCATCAAATCATAGTTACATTAAAATCCTTTGCTCTTCTATATTTTGACTCTTGAGTTTCTACTGAAATTACATGGAGTCTTGATATTACTGAGATGGTTATGGAGTCAAGCTTAAATTGTGATCTGAGTGCATTTAATGTGTGAAAAAGCCATAAGGCAAATAACAAGATTCTCGGGGCTTGAGAAGTCATGATGGTGCTTTAAACGTTTTGAGCTGGCAATGCTAACGCTACTTAAAATGACATTTAATGAGAGTGCATTTCTGGGCAACTCCACAGAATCTATTTTACCTCTGCATCTTGTAGGGTGTTTCTTTTCAATTACAGAGAAAATATGTAATAAAAAAGCCTGAAATGGTATTTTCACATTTCTGTTAGACTTGGCTGTTCCAAGAATACACACTAATTCCCTAGAGCTGCACTTTATTTTTTTGATCAGTTCAGTAATTTTTCTTTAGCCATGGCCATAGCAAATCAGGTCTGAGAACAACCATTATCTTTACTGTGTTTTAGAAGGATGACTAGGAACAGCCTTAAAATTTAAACCAAGCCGTAGTTTTATTTAGGGAAAACCTTTTCTTTCTCAATCCTAGAGGTAAGAAGCAATGCCATATTAGCTGGATGATATTTTAAATAGTTGAATGTGGTTTTGTCTTGTCTGGCACTTCAGAAGTACATAGTATGACCTTTTTTTACTTCCCAACAAATCTGCATCTATGTTGAAGATCAAAATGAAGATAAGCGGTTGTATAGGAGATAGTTGTGGGCTACTTACATTTTTGTTCAGTTTTGAATACTGTTCTTTATCTGTACAGTAATTTACTTTGAAGTACATGCTCAGAAACAAATGTTCCTTGAGATTAAGGGGGAAATGATACTGAAAATCTTGTTTTTTTTTTTTTTTTTTTTTTTTTTTTGTTGATTTTGTGTTAAACACCTAAAAACCCCAACAAAAGTATCTAAGGTCCACTCTGCTTTTGACTGCTGAAGATCACTCTTTGCAGGACACAGAGGTGTGGCTTTTAACTGTATCTATCTCATGTGGGCTATTGTGCTAGTAACTCCTCATGCATTTTCAGTTTGTTTCTCCAGTATTATGTTACCCAGTTTATTTTCAGTGTTTTTCTTTTTTTTTTTTTTTTTTTTTTCCCCTCCCCTTTCCCCTTCCTAAACTTCTGTCAATGTGTTATGGTAATGCAGCTCTGCTTTCTACTCATGAGGTGCCTGCATTCATTGGTGGGTGATACGAATAAGTAAAACCTGTCTCTTAGTGCGCATTCACAAGAGTGTTGAACTGAGATTACACTGACATCTGAAATTCTGGCAGTTTGTAACTCCAAGTGCTTACACTTTGTAAATCTCAATCGCGTCCTTAATGTAGATTTTGTTTCGTTTCTTGCTAAAGAGTAAAAAATGTAAATTTAGAAAAGACTGTCACTCTCCCCCTTGGTCTTTGAGTGATTTAAGTCATTCCTTTGTCAACCGATCTAATGTGTTTTTGCAGTGATGATGTCTGCTTAGTCTCCAACATCTGTGCACTGGACAGAAACTGAGATTCCTAGATGTGTCTTGGGTGCACCGTATCTTCACCAAGTACAAATGAGACTGATTTGAACTGGGCATTGTTTGATAGCTGTGATGAAAGAAACTAGCATCAGGCTCAGGCTTATTTGATTTTATCAAAACTGTCCTCTTACTTGAAGAAACTGGAAGCAGAGTGAGCGTGCAGTGCCATAACTGGCTCTGGTGCTGCCGACTCCTGGGGAAGGTCAGGTGTGGGTGAGCGTGGCATGACTCAGGGATCTTGCTGGCATGGGCTGACTTGTAGTGCCAAGCTCATGTGCCTTTCTGTTGCTTGCAAAAACTGAGATCTGTGACTGGCCCCTCCTAAGAAGAGACTGAAACATGTCCTGTGTGAGTAGAACAGAGATCTGTGAAGAAGAGAATGTTTTCTCCTGATTTATCTGAACAGACATCTCTTGCCGGTGGTTGTCCCTGTTGGGACTGCAGGACACTTTAGGTTTGTTCATGGGCTGAATTTTGATAAACTTTAGCTCTCATAACTGAGCATGATCTGTTCCCTCATCTTCATGCCACTCTCACAGGTATCTGCCACCTTCTTGCCCACCCCTATGTGCATGTACTTAAAGACTTTTTATTATCTGAAGTAGCCTTGATGTTACTGCGTGCTGCAGGCTGCCTGTGAATAGGGCTTTTTTATTTAGAGCATGGGGAACTGGAAAGAGTTAGCTCCGTGCCTCTGACCCTGAAAGAGCCCAGAGGCTAGGAAGGTACCTGAGATACAGTTGTAACTCACAGAAGATAGGAGGGTTCTTTTCTGCCTTGCTGTTTAGTGAGGCTTGAGTTAACATTGCCGCAAGGGTCTTTCTCTGGTCTAGACCTTGGAAACAAAGACTCTTCCCCAGCAAAGAGCTGATGAGCCTCAACATGTCAAACTGACGACTACCATTTGCCCTCACACAGCATCACCTGTTAAGTAAGGAAGGGAAAGTTCTAGCTACAAAATTATATGGTTATACAAAATACTTCTTACAAAATAAGAGTAACATGCCAAAATAAACCACCGTTCTCTGTAGCAGAGAAATGGAGCAGATGCTCTTGGGCAAGAAGAGGGGTGTAACTGTAGATGCCAGAAGTCAACCTCTCTGCTGGAGAGCAGCAGTGGAGTAAGATGGTTTCTGTTGTGCAACGTGTATGGCCTTTAAATAAGTATAGGGCTCTGCTACCTGATCTCATGCCTTCCTGAGGAGAGGCTGGAGGACGTGGCCGCGCTCACTCCGCAGGCTCTCTGAACCAGCCAATTTCATGACACTGGTGTGACCAGGGACCCTTGGAGGGGGAAAAGGAGAGGGACTGGTAGCGGTGGGGTCCAAGCTCTGCTTGCAACAGTGTGGCCCTGGTTGTCTAAGGTGGTACAGGAGCAGAGAGCTAAGACAGGCTTGGGTTGCTGGTGGGGTCCAGGGTTTCTCCGCTCGCTGCAGCAGGGATTGGCCTCAGGCTGTGTCCAACCAGTCTCTGCTGGTGGTTCTAGTGACTGTCTAGCTTTACTCGGTCACCTCATTGTTTTAATTACTTTTTTTTTTTTTAATATATTTTTCCCTTTTTCACATAGAACATGAAGTAAGTAGCAATGCTGGCAATTTAAATGCAGCAGTTACATACCCTCTGAGTTCTCCATTCAGTGTCTCCCTGCAAAAGATTGCTTTGGGTCAATTGAAAGGGACTTATTTCTTCTGAATAAAAAAGCATCACAAGCAAAACTTGCTTCTGGTCAAACCAGTGTCTTTCATTTCTTGTTATCTGAGCCTTTATTAATTTTAATTAAAATAAAAAAAAAAAGGTGCCATTTCAAATTAAACACCATTTCATTGTTTAACTCTTCCCCCCAAAGCCAGAATTTATTTATAAGCCTGAGGGAAGCAGTTTGACTTGTAGAAGTTGTTCTCAATTTTTTCAATATACAGATCCAAGTTTGACATGCCATATCAAACCCTGTTGATCTGAAATAAATTGATAAATAGAATAGTTGTCAAGAATGTTGCCAAGTCTTCCTCATGTAGACTTCTGAGTGCCAGCTGCATTTGGTTCTTATTTTTAGGTTTTCTCCATATTGTAACAGGTTTAAGCCTTAAAAATGAGGGCTGACATCTTGAAGACCATCATCATCAACTCTGGAAGCCTAGGTTGAAAGACAAGAGTTGCAAGACCACTGACTTGTGTATCAATACGTTTTCTTGTGTTTGAATAATAAAAATGATGCAATTACTTTTAATTAACTTAAGCAACCAAATTTTCAGGGATGCTCTACTTTTCTTTCCCAAATGAGAGGTTAACCAGGCCAGCAGAATTTAATTTAATTGGCAGCATTTTACTTTTAAGTTACTGCAGGTCACCTTACTGGCTGAACCTTTATTGTGTTTGGAGCCAATGGTGGGTGGATATGCTGATCCTCAAACCAGGGGCTCTTGTGGTGGTGCCACCGACACACCCCCAGTCCTTACCAAGGAGATCAGGTGGAAGAAGTGCTCTTGTGTGTTTTTGAAATGTGCAGTCAGAGCAAAGTCCCATGAGCTGTTCTCTCAGTTTTGATGTCTTTGTGTCCTACTGCCTATATTTCTTCAAATATCTGAGAGTGGCAGAACTCCTGCATCTCGCTGCTATTTTATCTTCAAGACTTGCACCTTGGCATAAGTGGTTCTATTTCTTGATCAGGCCACACAAGCTATGCCTTATGGTTTCAGGTGCAAAGTTAAACAGTGCAAGAGGAAATACAAGCAAAGTGCTTGTCTAGTTTGGAGAAAAAAGAAAAAAAAGCTGTATTTGCTGTATATGTAGTATGAATTGTTTCTTGAGCTCTGGCCTCAGCTGAGCAAGTGCAGTTGTCTTTGGAAACCCCACTGGTGCCTGTAGTCAACCCCAGAATTATGAATATTTTGCCAGAACAATTTCTTTTGCTGCAGAAAGCTCAAAGGGAAGCTGGTGCTACAATCTAGGTACATCAGCGTGGTCTACTGCTTACTCTGAAGAAAGCTGCTCATGGTTGACTGTAGCAGGCCTGATCTGTGGGGTAACCAGCTGGGGACATCTCTCTCTGTCAATCTTCTTCACTCACCAGCTCATCCGTTTCCAAGAATCTATGAGCTGTTTGTCCGTGGGTTCAGGAGGTATCAGGTTGTGTTTATCTTTCCTTGTGGATAGGTGCAAGCGAAACCCTTGGTATGGTATTTAGCCTGTCTGCAATATCAGCCTCAAAGGCGATGGTGGAGTTTGAAAACAGCTAGAGTATGTAGCTGTTTGTTGATTTAAAGATTCTTAAAAAGAAAAAGGGGGAGAAAAAACCCCACCCTTGTAATTATTTATTTTTTGGCACTTCTTTCAGTCTGAGTTGGACCAGTGCTGCTGCATTGATCCATGTGAAGATTGTTGAGCCATATAAAGACCCTGCTGTCATATTCCTGTCAGATATTCTGTCGTGTTCCTGCCCAACTAGTAAAATGTCATGCACAACACAGCCTTTCCTACACAGAATAGCCTTGGGCAAATGCACTCTGCTAGTGCCTAACAGCCCATGGGATCTAATCTCTGCTCCCTTACCGACTGTTCATAACCTTTCTGTGCACGTCAAGACTTTTCAGACTAATCCTTGTTCGTATAATCGTAGCAAATACGAATTTGGGAAGGGAACACCAGCCAGGGCTGGGTCTGGGGACTCAAGTGTATGCTACGGTAAACCTACATTTCAGTTGTTTTTCCACATTATTTTCAGGAAGAAAAGTGTCTGTGATAACTGAACCACAGGGAAAGGTTTAATGTGATGTTGCCTATTTGCCGGTAAGAGTAACCCTTTAGTTTAACTTGCTGTGGACCATGCTTCCAGATTTTGGAAGACTCTGTATGTGTGACCTCTGAAGGAGACAGCAATGGAGCTCTATTATACCTGGATGTCCTCCTTGGATGACACTGTCCTGTGTTCCAAGATCCAAGGAGAAGCTAGCAGAGGGTTACCTGACGTTCAGTAATAGTGCATTAGTTTCCAAATAACTGTGGATTTCTACAGTCTGCCAGTGTTGGTTGATACGCCTGGAGATCAGCATGCCTTTCCTGAGCTGCAGTAGGAGAGGCTTATTTTGTGGACATGATGATTTGGCATTTCCCATGGGACGGTCCACTTGGGGGCATGTTTGCCAAAAGTTCTGTGAGGTCCTGGAATAATTACTATTATAGAGATCATGTTAGAGTGAAGCAGGTGCTGTGAGGTGACATTTGAGGTTGGGTGGAGTTGAGATGCCTGATTAATTGCTACAGTTAATTAAATCCACCTCTGACAGTGGGGAGAGGTGGAGATGTTGGCTGAGAAGGCATGGGAGTTCAGCAAGTGGAGCATTGCAAACTCTGCTCAGGTGAGCTCCAAAATGTTGGAGCTTTCTTGATGTTGGTGTGAACTTCCACAGGCAAATCTCTGTCCAAAGTCCAGTGGCGGTTGAATCTGTATACCTCATGGGGTGGCATTAAGCTTCATATCTCTTTGTACATGTGAATCCAACCCCATTTAGTAGTAACTGTAGCAAAGAGTTAAGTCAATGGGTGCCTGGTGGCTGCTTTTTGAAGGAGCCTCTGTTGTGGTACTCTCATTTCAAACCAAACTCACTGCTGTGAGCTGTGGGACTCAGCAGAGCTCAAATCTGCAGACATTGAACTTCTGCTCTCATCTCCTGTGAGAAACTCAGCCCTGCAGGTCAGGGCTGGGCTGAGATGGCCTGACAGCAAAGGTGGCCATAGATAAAGAGATCACATTCTTTATCAGCTCTGCCAAAATGCTTCCTTTCACCCTGTGATAATTCTCTAAAGTATTTTTACAGCTACGCTGAGAGATGCAAATTAAGGGATCTGAGTGTCTGCAACTAATGACCTTTGCACTGAAGTCGTACCAGGAGCAGCACAGATGCAGTCAGCTCTGCTGGTGAGATGAATGCAGCTCCTCTGGTGGCAGGAGCCCTGGTCAACCTGCCCTGCTCTCAGGCGAGGAAGAGCCACCTTGGGATTAAAGCGGGGCTGGGACCCAGGAGGTCAGCCTCTAACACCCAGCTCTGCCCCAGATTGCATCTGTGGCCTGGGGGTGACTGCTAGGAGAGTGACCTGATGGTGTGGTTGCTCCTGGACATGTTTCAGTCCAGGCGAGCTGTGCTAGACAAAAGCATTTGCTTGAAAGATGTCGGGGGATGGACCAGAGGTGCTGGTGTGAGCAGCTCAGCTGGATGAGCTGGGGAGAAGGTGGGACACAGCTGGTTTTGGGAGGACTCAGGGTCACATCTGCAAATAGGGGGATGCTTCTTCCTTTCTCTCCCCTCCCCTTGATAAACAAACAAAACCCCCAAACTGTTAGTTATTTCAGTGAATTACACCTGGGATTAACTTGTGCTGTTGGCTTCACTTACCTTTGTGCAAGGCAAGCAGGAGTGCTGAGGCCATCCCTGGGAGCTGGGAATGAAGGATTGCTGCGCTATGTGGTATATTCCAAGGGCAGTGAAAGAGAAAGACTGCATTATTCCTTGCATATGTAGCAACTCGGCAAGTACCAGGAAGCCTGCCCTGGTTTCTAAGTATGCTGTAATCCCGTGGAGGTGTTTGCGATAACAGCTTTGATTGTATGATACCTCTGACCTCTACAGACCGGGATGCTGGAACAGATTCAGCCCAAGATGGCTCTGCTGGTTGAGGGGAGAGGTCAGACAGCCTGGGGACAGAGGGGCGAAAAATGTTCACTGGGACAACTGGCGTCTGGACTGATATGCTTTCTTTAGTCTCGGAAAAAGTTCAGCAGCTTAGCTTCTCTTGAGACAAACACTCCTTAGAAAAATAAGTTCAACCATGAGAAAATACCCAGATATCACATTTTCAAAACAGAATGTTTCCATTTGCTTTCATGCATTCACAACACTTCAGTCAGGCTGTCTGAAACTAACTGTGCTGTTACAGCAGGAGACTTGGGACTCTATTTTACTGTATAATCCCCACGTTTGCTCTAGGTATATCTTAGGAAACAGCCAGAGGCTGGGGTCACTTTCATGTATCGCTTACTGGTCTAAATGACAGATGTGATAAATGAAGATACAACAGACATTAGAAAAGGATAGAGCGGGATATTACAGCTTGTGGATTCGTGGTTTCTGAGTTTAGATGCACCTATGTTTTATTGGGTCCTCTGTTTATACCCACACAGGAGGCCAGATTCTCATGCTGTGTGAACAACGAGCTCAGTGCAGGGCCTGCTCTTTGATGTTTGTAGGCAAAGGGATTTCTCAGGAGCAGTTTGAATGAGGTGAGGGGCTGATGTGTGCTGACTAGAGCTTGGAAAGCTGTTCCAAGCATGAGGGAAGGTGTGGGAGATGGTGCAGAAATGCCTCTGTGATGAGGGAATGAAGGGGAATGCAAGGTCAGTGCTGCAGGACTTGCTGGGGGGTGGGTCGGGTCACATGCGGGACCGTGGGCAAATCCATTAACCGCTCTGTGCTTAAGCTTTACTGCTGTAAAGCGGGGCTGGTAATGCAGTATACTTGGCTCCTGTGGTAACTCACAGTTGATAACAGAGATGTCCAGAGTAAACACAGCTAAGCCTGGATCTGGGTATGCTTTTGGGTTTGTGCTGTTCTTTCTTTTCAATGCTTTTAGAAATCCTGCCAGTTAAGGGGCTTGGAGAAACCAGGCTTTCTTTCAGCATCTGGAGGCTGAAATCCCAGCAGAAGACCAGTTATTGTATTATTCTACTTCATTAAGTACCTCCCTGAGGGGTTAAAGTAGCCTGTGAAAACGTGTTATTGCAAGCAGTGGAGCACCTTACAGCCTTTTGGGAAAAAGAAAGATATGCTTTTTGTACACTTCAAGATCCATTTGTTGTGGCAGTCACGTAGATTGCAACCTCTTCCCTCCAGCTCTCTGCTCATTGTAGTACCTGGGTATTCAGATATTGCAGGTAACTGATCTGCAGAAGGAGAGTTTCCCAAGTAATGTAAGTTTTTAGTATTGGCTGGAAGAGAGTCTCACATACAGCAGCTTGTACATTTTCAGCCCTGGACCAACATAGGTCAAAACTCAAATACTGGTTGAACAGGAATATATGTTCTGTTGCCCATGTAGCCATAGAGGGGAAATGTAATTACAAACTCTTTCTTTCATGTAGAAAGCTGATTTTTGTACTGACTGCTTTATTGCTGCTGGCATGTGTAAAGATTAGTGCACGTTGGCCTGGATGCTGTTCTTTCCTGGTGGATCCTGTCCTGAAACAAGCGCTGTTTCAAGTTCCCATTTTACATAGAGTTATGAGCAATAAATGCAGGGAACTTGTTTTCAGGACAATGGAAAGTTTAAACGTGAGTTCAGGAGTTTGTAGGTTAATAGATTCTGCCCTGTCAGATTCAATACCAGAGGGTATTAAATATGTCAGATAATTCATCAGCTGTTGGGATTAGATAACATAACTTAATTAAGGTACAGTTTTGCTGAAAAACACACATTAAGACAAGAGTAATGACATTACTGAATACCATGTAGCAACACGTAGATTTCTTTTCTGGAACAATAGACGAATAAACAGACATCAAAATGGATAAATCTGTTCACATATTGCTAGAGATGATCAAATAATTTATGGTGAAATCTAGCTTTTTTTTTTTTCCCCCCCTCCACTTTTAAAGCCTTCATAATCTGGTCTTCACTTCTATTTGTAACTTGTTAGCGTTTGCCAAATTGCTTCTGAACAATTTTCAGACGATGAGTTGCTCATGAGGCCTCTGCTCTGTAACTAGCTGGTATTTGTTCATGATGTGCTTGACTGGCTGCTGAAGTCAGTTTGTACTCTTCTTCCTTCTGAGTGAATGGCTTAAACTTTTTGAGCACAGAGGAATAATGGAGCAATACATACTTAAACTGTGTCATTTGATAATTTATATTAAAGTAATGAAATCTTTGAGTTTGGAACTGCTTTCATAGGCAGTGATCCAGGAAATCCAAAAAGGCAATTGGTATGACTGTACTAGTAGCAGCAGACAGATTTCACTGACTTTCCTTTCCCCTTTCCCCAGTTCTTTGTATTACTTAACTGGATGAAAAAAAGTATTTGAGCTTCTGGTTCTTGTTCTCTGTGGGGCGCATGGTGTCTGAGTGTGATGGTTAACCTTTCTGCTGGGTTCCTGCACAGACTTGGGTTGGTCATTGCCTTCCTGCCTGTACTACTAAAGTAGCACATCCTGATCCCCTCTGGCTGTAGGGCTGGTCCCCTCTTTGCAGGCTTGTCTTGGAAGGAATGGAGGTGGCCTGAAACATATTGAATTAACAGCAGAGTACAGTGGACAACTGGGATGCTTATGCTTGACCTTGGTCCTTGGCCTTCTTTAACACTGTAGGTATAACCCATGTGACTTATCCTTGCTATACAGTTAAGGAACTGATTCTTTCCTATCTTGGAGAAGTATTACTGGGGGGTGAGTGGGTGGAAATGTCATTATTTGGGAGATGGTTTAATAACAGACTATCTTTTTATGGGTAAAAACAATTAGGTTAGCCAGAAAACATTATATATGGACTAAGGGTAGCTTTCAGGATATCCAGTGTTTCCCCAAAGTAGAGGTTGGATATGGATAAAAGGGAAAGAAATTGCAACTTCTGGGGTAGTGAAAACCTGGACGTGGCTCAAGGAGAAAGGATATGTAGGATCTCTTAGCCTGTAGGTCACCACTGGGTTGTCATGAGTAGCAGACTAATGCATGTGAAGAATATGCTTAGTTATATCTGTGGTTTTACCAGAGGGGGTTGTCAGATTATACTTGATAAAGCTTGAAAATGTTGCTGCTTTTATGGCACTCCTGATTTGCTGAAAGGAACAACCAAGCAAATAACTGATGACTGATTTTTGCCGCCTTGTGCAAAAATATGTCTAAGTGCGTGATTTCAGCAGACTTCCTTACGACTGCAAGTGAGATCAACATCAGTATTGCAGACTTGGGGTGAGGGAGAAACTTTGCTAGGAAGCAGGAGAAGAGGAAGGAGGAAAATGATCATTTAAGTATAGTTTAATGGTACATAACTGTATCTGCATGTATTTTTATCTTGCTTTTGTATTGACTTACGTCCATTGTTTTGTTTAACTTTGTTCTTAAGAGGAACAAGGCAGTGAATCATCACTAATATGCAGGGATACCGCACTCTGCGTTTCTATGGTATTGTCTGTCCAAGTGGTTCAAAGGCCTTTACAGACTTTAAGGGCTGTGTCTTCAGCTGGTATAGCAGTGTTATGCTGACACCATCTGAAAATCTGATCCTATCTCAATTCCCTTTTTGTCTGTGTGTTTTAACTTGACATACTGTAATACTACAGATGCAAAACCACTCCCCTCAAGCCCAACAACAGCATGACTTGCTCATGGATGACTTCTCTAACATCAGCTTTTAGAGCTGTGGAAGCACCTGATTCTCTATTCTATAGGAGATCCTTGTCCCTATAGTTTTACATATCTGTACTGAGATGCACTGTTTGAATGAGTCCAAGTTAGCAACTGATGTGAATTATTTGGTACAACAGCCCTGCATTTACTGTTATTTACTACCTGTCAATCCTAGGAGGATGTCTCATGCATTTTATCTTGTACGTCATAATTTTATGTCAGTGCAGGTTTCAATGCTGGATGTGCATTCAGATGTAGAGAACTGCTCAGAACCCCCTTCCGTGATTGCTTTATTTACAGTAGGTAATTGTACACTAGTTGGGAAATGTATGCTACTGATAGGGATAATGTTACAACTTTCTAATGCAGAAATGTCACATTGGACCTAGTGCTACAAAAACTGCACTCCTCTAGAAGTAGCTATATTGATCTTGTCACCTCTGCAAAGAATTGATCTACTTTATATGTATGTGGAAAACTTTATATTTGTGTATATTTATATATAATTGTTTTCAATAAAATCATGTTGACAGGTCGTGATTCAAATCATAACCTGATTTTTTTATTCGTTGAACCTCTATCAGATTTATTGGGCTTTTTGTTTGTTTTCACTTGTCCCATGTTATTCTTAATAATCTACAGTTTCACTGGCTACCATACTTAAGTATTTATCTTTTTTGTGTACTTATCCTTATATTCGGTATCCTCTGTAACCAGTCTGATGTTCCAATCTTCAAAAAATAATAACAAAAGAGCATTAGTAAGATGCATATTTTTCAGGTAGCTTTCTTCAGTATTTTTAGTTACAAGTTATCTGAACCTATTCACTAACAAACATTGTTCAATGTTTTTTAATGATAAATATTCTTCACTGCTAATAGAAATAATTGGAAATCATTACTAATGGGAAGTACTTTATCTGTGTAGTTCATGTACATAAGAACAAACTGTAGGATTATTATAGACTGGTTGCTACAGGGAGATGGTAAAATTGTCAGCAACACTGAAGAAATGGCAGAAATGGTTTTGACTTGTTTTTAGGAAGAAGCGTTGCTCTATGGTCTCCTAATCATCTCCTCAAAACCTCAAACTTTCCTTCAGACCTTTTACATCTAGTTTTTTCTTCCCACTCAGCATTATCCTTGTCTTTTTAAGCAAAACTTTATTAATACTGCTGTCTGTGGAGCTGCCTTCACTGGTCCTGAATAAGTTTGGGTCAAAATAGTCCTTTCAGTGACTGCTGATATGCAGTTTGATAATTAGTTCATTCTGAAGCCTCAAAAACATAGTAAACAAAATAGAGACTCCTCAGGTAAATGTTCTCATGCATAAGTGTTGTATTAAAAATTGTCTGTAATTTTCAGAAACATCTCATTACAAACTGTGGGGGCTTCCAGCAAACTGGAGTCATGTGTAATGCAGTTTTTATTTCTGCACATTAAACAAGTGTTCAAGGATTAAATCATCCTACTCCCTGATGTGATTTGGTGGTCTAAACCAAACATGGACTAATATTCCCCCACCTGGGCTTTTACATTTCCCTGAAGTCTTATATAAGCCGTGTAGTACAACGGGATGCTGTGTCACTTATTCCAAAGGTATCATCACCAGTGGAGACTTGCCAGGTGACTTCATCCTCCCACTCAGTTTTGCCTCTGTCTCACGGTTGTGTTTCAGGGAGGGAGCATACCAGCCTGTTGTCCTTGTGCACCTCACTGAATTTTCTTTCCATGTTTCCTACTGTGGAGTCCTTGAGGATTACTTGCTCTTTTAGGAAAGCTGAAAGGCCTCCTTTCATAGCTGTTTAATTCCTATCATAAAGATACCTTTTTTATTTTGACGCCTCAGTCTTTCTTTTCTGTTCCCCCTAAGAAGGATTCCTTGGTATTTGCTTTGCTGAATACTGGATATTTCTAGCTGGGTAGAAATGTCTCCTGATTCTTTTTCCTTGTGGTCACAAATCTGTTTCTTGTATCTCCAGTTCTTGTACCATCTGTCCTTCCCCCTGCAGCATGTGTGGCTATAATTTGGGTAACTTATTGTCCAAGAAGTCTTTGTTTTCTCAGATGCTGTGCACTAATGACGTTTGAGTTTTAGACTGTGTGTATCCTTCCTTTTAATGGACCAGGAACATATTTGGACCACTATCAGACCAGAAAACCTGAGCACAGCCAAGGCGCTACTAGAAATTCTTCCCTGCTCATCTGCTGTTTTCTTACAGGAAACAGTGAGCCTCTCCTACCCAGGCTGTCCCCCAAATTGGTGGTTAACTGCAGCCGCTTCCCCAGAAACTCAAATAAGCTTCATTTCAAAGACTCAGTGACATAATTTTGCAGAAGTGCTGGGTGAAGCATAAGTTCATGTCCCTCGACACCACTTCTTAATGCATTTTTGTTCATCAATTCGTACAACTAATGTGAAGAGGCAATTCAGTTTCAGTAGGCATTCTACTGAGGGTGAAATACTGATAGGTACTTCACTTAATAAAATAATAATGCTGTGCAGCTGTACACTGTCTCTCCCACAAGGATCTCTAGGTACCTGAAAGAGTATTAAATAATTAAGCCTGACAATAGCCCTGTATTTCATTAGTTCCATTTCACAGGTGGATTAGCGGAGGTTAAGTGACTTGACCAAGGTCAGGATCAGACCTTATTCCTGTGAAGAAAGTCTGTTCAGGGGATAGTTTGTACATGGGTGGATCAGCTGTTAACCACATTGGGACTCTGTGACAAGCTGAGGTCTGCACGGAGGCAGAGGCAAAGCCTGTGGCAGAGTGGGGAGGGAACCAGGGAATCCTGGCTCTATTTTCTTAATTTGTTTCCAAATGTCCAGGCCTAGGATAATCCGTACTAAATGCGGTGACCGGACTGAAAGGTTTGGTTTGCTGAAGCCACAGAAATATATAATCTGATGCCCAAGAGACCTGTAAGCATTTTTTTCATATCCACTGACATCTCCTGTCCAGTTGGCTCAACAAGTCATATTTTTCTAAAGTTATTTTGTACCATCTGTATTGAAAATGGCAACCTGGCCAATTACAATGGTTTTTAAGTTTATTCTATGAGAGTTTTAAAGTGGAAAGAATCCCGCAGTGAGCCAGGGGGAAGAAATACCATATATTTTCCAAGGAAAGTCAGGGTTTGATCCTGCAGGCAGCTGAAACATGCCAAATTAGTTGGGTGCTGAGTGTTCAGCACCTTTTCAGAGATGCTCAGGACTTTGCAGAGTCAAAGCTCTGAGCTATAAGGTTAAGCATGAACATTAATGAAATGTTATCTCTCTACCAGATGGAACTAAGTGACAAGTACTCTGGCTGTCAAGCGCAGAAAATTGTGAATCTGTCGCACATCCCCTGACAACAGTGAGGCAATCTTCTTAAAACTGACTTATGCAATAGGAATTGCACTGCAGTGGGGTATCTCATTCATGTGGTCATAAAGCTGACCTTCGGTGGGAACTAGTCTCCCCCTGGTTTTTGTTGTTTGTTTTGTTTTTGTAGGATGCATCTAGCTTTCTGATCAGCTGCCACCTTGCAAACAACCCGCTTAAGAGGATGTATTTTCAATGCTAAAATAGCTACAAGCTAAGGCTCAACTTGCATAAAAATTACATGTATACTTGAAATCTTTACAACTGATGATTCCAGATAAGAGTAGATACTCCATTCTGATCAGCCTTCGGCTGAAAGGTGTAACCACTATGAGCCTTTTGCTGTCAATGAAACATCTTTCCTGTCTACCGGGATACAGCAAAAGCATTATGTTGCCATATCGGAGCACAGCAGAACTTTCCTGGAGCCTTAAGGGATTGCCTCATATTTTACAGACTTAACTAACTGATGATAAATGAACATCATCTTGTTTTTTCATATGTGCCTACTCTACATGAATGATCATGTAGTATTATCATTTCATCCACAACTGAAATACCTTTGTTATAGAAGTGGAATGCAGAGCATAAGGGGAATGTATAGAAGAACACTTGCATATTTGAGGTGGGAACTGAGATGAAAAATGAAGTTAGGAAAATAAAACAAGCTTTCAAAGCGATCTTAAAATCTGACTGCATCTCTTTGGTCTAACCTTGTAGCTGCAAGCTGATAACAAATAAAATGAGGTAATTCAGAGGAAACTAAAGTTCCTCTGGAAGTTTGGCTTCTTGTGGTTTTCAGAATAGATTTACCTTTGCCATATCATTGACCTGCTGCTTTAATTTTCACCTGCTCTTGAAAAATGCCCCTGTCTGTTCCTTCAAAGAAGGGCTCATTTTATCATAAAGTTTAGATGAATGGCTGGAGTGGATTTTTTTTTTTTGTATAAAATATTCATTATGAACAAACTGTGAACTTGTGAATATGCATGATTACCCTTTAATGTGTTTTTTGAGAAACATTTCTTAAAAAAAAAAAAAAAAGGCAAAAATAGGTCTGCTCAAACTGACCAACAAAACTTAAGTACCAGTTGCCAAACAATCTGCACACAAGCTGCTTACAGGCATGATTAATATTCACGTAAAGAATTTGCTGAGTGACTTTGAAGAAAACCACAAACGTGACTGTGGACAACTTGCAGTGAACTGAAACTTGCTCAGTAACTTATGTGTTTCATTCTAACAAGAAAATGGTATCCAATTAATGGATGTTACATGGTTAAGATAAGAGAAAGAAGTCTGGAAAAAGAGGATTGAAAAATTTGAGTATATACCAGAAAACTCCTACCATACCTGGGAGGGAGTGTTCATTACCTTAATTTCCTTACAGAATAAGGGGAAGTGGTCATCACATTAATGCTTGGACAAACATTTATATGGTGACAGAGGTCAGCTTTGTACTTGAGATGTGAACATTTCTTCATCAGGTGGTCGCTGGAACGTTTTCAGAGATTACTACTGCTTAAAATAATGGCAGCTTCTGGGATTGTCCTGCTGCCACCCAGGGTTTCCACAAAGTTGTATGGAAGTGTTATGCTGTGGCCCCTCTTGTTGTCTCCTCATCTGGGCAATGCTGCTTGCTATATGTCGCTTTTGGGTGGCTAATCATCTGTCCAAGTGGTAGCTCTCCTTAGAATATTTGTGTGGGAAGTGACTGTGGCTAATGGGGAAAAAAACCCAGATTTTTTTTATCTCATTAAACAACCCTAAGACCCATGGAGGAGGCAAGAGTCACTATATTTGCACAAGCAAGATTAAGCTGATATACATATATCTCTTTCATGCTACTCAGGAATAGAGTTGAGGCAGAAATATTGGGAAACTTGTCCCAGGTTCAGTTCACAACAATATAACAAGGATGGTTTTCCAGTGACTTGGTTAAGACAAAACAAGTGTGTTTGCCTTTTAAAAGGTTAAACTTCTGTCTGAGGTGGTCAAGCCTTGGAGATAATCTTCAAGTTACTACAGTGTTTAGAGATCCATGGCTTTGTAGATACATGGAAACAGTATTTGAGAGAATAGTGGAGAGAGAATTATAATCCTTTTTCCATAAATGATCTCCTCATGTTACTTAATTCTTCTTCCCTAACACATATTTTATTGTCTGATGAGGGTATGGTTCTTCTATAGGTGCTGACCTGCTGGAAAAGGTTCCTCACTTCTTTGGGTAGTTTCAGTTGAGGCAGTGAATAAGAGTGAAATATTTTGCTTATGCAATTGCTCTTGGTAATAAAACCTACGATTCAGATGTATACATTTACATTAATGAAAGAAGGTTGCATTGCAAGTAGTTGCAGCTTCCACATTGGTCATAACTCATCACAGTCCCAGTTCAGCAAGTTTTAATTGGTGAGACTTTAGCTTTCTCACAGGGAATTTACAAACCATCTCATTAATTTCAGTACATGTTTAAGCTGTCAGGAGATACTGAGCTTTCAAGGAGGTACAACCCTGAACAAAAGAGTCTTCTAAATGTATAGCTTGCAGCTTAGATAAGCATATTGTAAGAGATAAGTGCTCTGATGTGATAGGACTAGAGATGTGTGTGAACAAAATGGTTTTTTCCTTTTCCGTGGCTAATACATAATTAAAAAAAGAGAACCAAATCAGCTGACAAGGTCTGTGACTGTGGGCAGCATGGGTCAAGTCAATTATGTGGGAAATCAAATTGTTCCTTTGACTTCTGAGTGTCCTGGGCAGCCCTATCCCATTTCTGAAAGGCTCTGAAAGCTTTCTTGGATGAAGCCCTTCACAGTTAGGGAAAAAGGATCATGGAAAAGGTCTCCATCCTGCTTGCCAGATTCAGGGTGACTCTTGTCCCCACCGCATCCATGTACTCTTGCCTTAAACTTGTGTTGTGCTTGTAATGATGTGGGTGTCAGAGCTGGAGGAGGCAGGGATGTGCTGAAAAGTCACGCGTGTTTGTGAAGTAGATACTCAAGGGATAGAAATCTCAATTTAAATAGGGAGGAAGAAGAGAAGACACCCTGAACATGGTGTAACAAGGAGAGGAAGTTAGGGGAAAAGAAAGAGTTTTACTTCCAGACTTCATCCTTTCTCTTTTCTAGAGCATGACCAGGAGCCTTGCATTCAAAAGCTGTCCAAAAGCAGAAGCTGTCAAGGACTGCTGAAGCTTCATGTTACTAGGTTTTTGAGATGGCTCCTGTTGCTTAGTTTTGAAATGCAGCCAGTGCTGGGGTAGGTCGTGCAGTTGCAACATGCACATCATTTTTGAGCAGAATATCGACTATGTGCTAGAGAAATCCAGGCAGAGTGGAAGCTGGCTTGGGCATCCGTGCTTGCATCTCTGGGCTCATGAAAGTGAAAAATGAAATATTTGACTATCGCAAACAGCTCCAACACAGTGATCTTCAAAAACATGTTGCAGGAGCCCTGCTTTTCTGCTGGCTGCAGGGAAAGGAGACTGCACTTCTGGAAACATCCCATCCTTTTCTTCTTCTCCCAATTGCATATTGACCCAGCTTAACTCTCTCTGGCAGGGTCAGGAAGCACATAAGTTCAGAAAGGCTACCTGCCAACTTTCATTTTTCATAATTTAGTCATTCATGGTTTTCTATGGAAGAAACGCCCTGTTTGGTTAGGAGGTAAACTTATTTTGGCAGCGAGGTAAATTCACAATTCTCACTGTCAAATTATGGCTAAAAAGAAAGAGAAACCATTTTTGCATTCCAAGAATTAAACTCGTTAATGTATGTAGCATTACATTTTAGCAAAGTAATCACAGCTGAGCATCCAAAATGTTGTCTTGAATGCTTGAAAAATTTACTGAAAGTAGAAACGGAAAGGGCTCTGCAGTGTCCTTTATAAGAGAAGCTGCTAGTAAATCTCATATTGGGTCAGCAATTCAAGATGTTAAAATTTTTTATTTATATATAATAGATACATGCATATGTATTTGTGTGTGAGTATAGGGGGAAAAAAATCTCATGATGAAAATTTTCAGTAGTTTTCCATATTTCAAGCCATACTGATGCCTCAAATTGAGCATTTATAATATCCATTATCTGAGGTTTAAGCTTCTGGAGGGTGCATATATATGCATAATGTGGTGATTCTGTGATATAAAAATACACAGAAATAAAGTGTAGCTTTTTATAAAAAAAGAAAAGAAAAAGAGGTGGGGAGGAATGGGGCAGAAAGCCTAGCTCCTGGTTCCTATGCTGGTTTTGGAATCCCTATGTGACTCTGCACGCTCTTACATTGAAAAGAGGTCTCAGCTTTTGAGCCCCTTAGTCTTTGGAAACAAGGCACTGAATATTGTATGGGTGCTTTTTTGGCTTTAAATAGAAATGTGTAATAAGCAGTACACACAAATTGGCAAACGTGAAGTTTTGTGAGGGCTGATTTCCAAGGGGGTTTTTGGATATCAAATTGTTGGGGAAATGTTCTCATTGATACTTGGTATTTTTGGACCTGAGAGGATCTGCCTAAAAACTGCTTTTGAGCAGTTGTTTGAGTAGGGATATGTGAGAACTTCTTGAGTTTCTGTATGTGTGTGTATATGTGTGTGAATTATTTATCAGGGAAGTTGAGAATGGATGCTTCACTTTTGTTTAGTGTAATTAAGCCCCTAATATTAATATATAATCAAACATATTGCTTAGGGGTTGACTCTTCTGATTCTCAGCCTCAGCCTGCAGATATTGTCTCTCTCTTTCCTCCTTTTTTCTCATTAGCAGCTTAGATAGGCATGAAAAATCTTTTGAGCTTAAATAAGAGATCTTTGTTGTTGTTGTTCTTGTATAGTTCAAAAGCAGTTAATTTTTAAGACCTCAAACTTGGCACATGGCCACTCTCAGCTGGCAAATACACCCTTGCTATTTTTGCTGTGTGTGATTTTTAGTTCATCTGGAAGCTGCTGCCAAACAACTTTAGTCTAATTCTCCTGCCCCTTGCCTCTTCCTATTGCTCTAAGTGCTCTCATGTGCTTCCACCCAGTTAATGAACCATCTGTAAAATGAAGGAGTAGCTCAGTCCTTGATGTCTCTGCTGAATCCCCAGACCGTAATGGCAGCTGTGGCGGCTGGTGGCTTGCACATAGATGACCAAGTCAGCTGGGCTGGCAGCACTAGCACTGCACTTGCCTCCAACCCACCCCAAGCAATCATGCCACAGTCAGTGAAATTACAGGCTCTGCAAGGCTGGTCCATTCTGGAGCCATGCTCCCCAGGTGTAAGGTGATCTACCTCTTCACTGTTCCCCTCTGACATCCATTGGTATGGGCAATTGCATCATCATTTGGTCTGGCATTCAATCTGCAGTTTGGGAGAAAATTCTTGTAGCTTCAGGTGTGTGAAAGTAGGAGCTGGAGTGATTTGTGAGTGGCAGGTGGGAGGTGTTCTGCGGGAAGGTTAGATGAGAAGGTAATTGGGAGAGAGTCTTCAGACTAGTTAACAGGCAGGGAAATTTCTGTGGATTTTCTTTTCTGTTTTAGAACACTTTAGGAAATGAAGGCAAATATCATCAAATTTGAAAGCAAAAGGTGGGAATGAGCTATCCAAAGGTAGTAGAGAGTAAATACAGCAATCTGGGATTGCACAGTATTATTAAGCAGTTATTCCAGTTATTCTTCAGGAAAAAAAAACCTCTTTTAAAGCAAGGATTTTTATTTTTTAAAATTAAATCTAGTATAATGCTATAAACTCTCTTTGGAAATTTTCTAAATTAAACTTCTGCAGAAAATGTAAGAGAAGCTTTTAAATCTTTCGTATTTTCCCCTTGTCTGTTCCCTTGTTTACCAGTAACAGAGAAAATACGTCTGGGAAAAGAGGCAGAGAAACACTAAACAATTTTTGTTCCATCTGTAAAAGGGAACAGTATCTCTCTGAAACACTTCAAATAGCATATCCCTCTCCTCTATCATCACACTTATTATATGCAATGTTGCAAGAGTATTTTGAAAATATCATCAAATAATGTAGTGTATCACAAATATATTATTTGGTTTTACCAGAATGAGTTTGGTGAGCAATTGATTCATCACTGTGTGTGAATTATTAATGTGTCCTTTTCCAGAACCAAGTATTATCTGTGTATGGTCCACCCACGCTTCCTGGCATGCTTGGCAATGCTTGCAGTCAAAGGTAACTGGAGAGCTGAAGTCCCTTTGACATGGAAATACTATGTAGGTGAGAGAGACAATATCCAGGAGGGGTAGAAAAACAGCCATTGAGTGACAATATACATAAAAAAAAAATACCTTGGAGTGTGAGATTAAGATGTTAATATTATTTTTGATCCTTCGGAGCTAAAAAAGCCCTAGGCAGGCCAGAGGAGTATGGAAATACAGTCACTTTCATGTTACATACGTTACATATTTCTCACACACAGAAGGGTGAGTTTGTACTGAACTGGTAGTAGATTGAATTAAGCAGACAGCACTGGCAGCATAGCCATAACTTGCTGAGAGTGACAAAGCTGAAATTGGCAACTGCAAATTAAACACACCAAGGTTTTTGATATGGTTTTGTTTAAGATAACAAGTGAGACATCTGCAGAAACTGATGTGAATTGTCTAGATTCCCAGACACTTCTTTGCATCAGTCGAAGTTTGGGAGTGTGTCTGTCTGCACATGTGATCTTTGCTACGAGTGTCTGGCACAACGTGATCCTCAGAAGCCGTCTTCACTCCATCTGCACTAGGGTCTTTGCTGATGTCATTAATTATGATGATTTTTTTTTTTTTTTTTTTTAGCTTTAACAGGAGGATATGGAAAAGATGGAGTTTAGTCTTGTCGTGTAAATCTTGAAGACTGATTGCAAGTTCCTCAGTCCATTCCCTGCATCCAAGATGGAAGGTTATGAAAATGATGTGGGTTGCAGTATCGCTGAAGCTTGGTTGATACTTGTATCTCTAATCATCTTCTCATTGGACCTGTGTTCAGTGGTTCCTCTGCTTCCCTAGTTCTTGGCAGAGGTGGTAATGAGATGGTTGCAGCTCAGTGCCGAGCAGTTGATAACAATGAGGATTGTTCAGGAAGAATGGGTGGGACCTTCTGCCTGCCTCAGCTTGTATGATATATGTCCTATACTATTATATGACCTAAAGGCTTTCTCTGTCTGCAGGAGAGGAATTGAGCCATTTGAAATCAGCTACATAGTTAGCTACTTGCTTTTAGACAAACGTGTATTTGTGGATCTTTAGCTTTCTTGAACAGAAAATACAGACACAAACTGAAAATGAAGGGAGGCAAAGAAATTCACAGAGGATCCACACATGTATTTTTTAAAGATAATTTGTGTCCACTTCTTTTCATCTACGGTGGCAAAAGAAAATCTTGATGAAAAGCTACTGGAGGAAAAGTTATTGGAAAGAGCAAAGAGCTTGGAGATCAGAAAATGGGCAGGATGGGGGAGCAACAAGCAAACAAGGAGATGCAGAGTATTTTTATCTTGGGACTTTTCTGATCTGCACTAAATATCATATGGTCTGAGTAAGTTTGAATTAATTTTCAGTTAGGGTTGTTAAACTTGGCAGTGTGGGCTGCACGTTGAACAGGACAGATTTATGAACTTAACTCATGCAGGCGGTTAGACCTGTGTGTTGTTAGCTATCAAGGAGCCAGTAACCTTGGTATGAAACCCTTCACACCTGCTCAGTTGAAGGTCATGATGTGGTAAAACCCACAATACTCCTGATCACTGAAGAACCTGTAGCTCTCTAGGAAAAATGCATAACAACTACTACTATTTAGTACATGCATTATCTTTGCACTCGGCTTAATTGACCAGCTAGCTCCCACCTCTAACTGTAGATTGAACGTAGTGCATATGGTTTGAGTCAGTCTTAACCACCTTTACAGTGCTAATAAGATCTAGGTTTCTGTTTTGTTGTTCTTCATTTAGTCTACCTTAAGACTGGGTTGAAGCTTCCAGTATGAAGATTCAGGCAGATGCATTTAGAATATATTAGACTGTGATGGCCTGAGCTCTAGGATTAGTGATGCTTTTTTTTTTTTTTTTGGTGTAATTGTACAAGGTGCTTTATTAATTTGCTGGTATTTATAGGGCTTCTATTTTTCCTATATGTATTGTGCTGGTTGTAATTCTTTAAAACAAACAAACAATTATAGTTTTTCTGGTCTTATCTTCTCTAGTGAATCTCTTCCTTGTGGATCAGAGAGATCTTTTCATTTCACTGTTAAAAGAACATGTATCTTCCACTTTAATGCACCATAGCTAAACTGGTGATACTCATAGGAGGCTTTAGTATTTGGAAGCATGTTACATACATTAAATCCTGCAAAATTCCGATCAAGTTAGTAAGTATTTTTTTCCCACATTGTACAGATGAAGAAACACAGTCAAAGTAGTTAAAATACTTGCCAAACCACACAGAGTTAAAGACAGAGATACGATTGGACTCTGTGGTTCCCAATCCATGTTCAGACTAGTAAAGTATATTGAACCTCTGGGTTCTTTTTGCAATATAATGTAATATCCAAAAACTCTCTTTCATTTCTTCCTGTAGACTGAAAATGTCATTGACAGAAAGACCATTTGATTTTTCTCAGCCTTGAGGAGAATGTGAATTTTTTTAGAACTGAATTTTTCATCAGAAAATTGTATGCTGACTTTTATACGTCACAAATGCCATATGGACTCCTAAATATGGAGAGAGAATAATTATGAGCCCCTTTGTACTGACTCACTTCTCTGATTTTTTTTAACTGCATTTTAAGGATTCGAAAGCTGATTGCTAATGTGGTATATTGCTTCTGTTGTTAGATAATCTTAGCTTTTTAACTGAATACAGCCATGCAGTGCCTTATGATTAATTACATGTACAACAGGTGTTGATCTTGTTGGACTGAGATTATGAAGTTCTCTGCTATCCAGGTGGTCTGTTTTAATATAAAAAGACCAGTAGCATAATGAGCAAGAAATTGAACTAACGAGCAGAGGGAAAAATACTTGAATGCATTAATCACCTTTAATAAGCTTAGCCAGCTCAGCACAGCTAATCAGCTGGGAAGTCCTTGCTTTGAAGAAGCATCAATTGTTGTATACCCAGTAGGGTAAATAAAAGATAAGCCAAGAGTGGTGGGAAGGGTGTTTGTACATCTAAAAGCTTTCAAGATTTTCCAAATATAAGGCACCTGGTATGATGGTTTTAAAAATTGTATTAGTCAAAATGAAGGTGCAGTTACCTTTTGGTAATGAAGAGATATGTCATTCAGATATCTCCAGATGCACTAGCATGGCAGTAATTATTGAAAAGTGCTGGTTATTTGCAGTATAGCTTGCTTTAATTTTCAGACTTTGAAGGGAGCAATGGGCCTAACTTAAAGCCCTCTAATGACCTCTGTTCATCAATCCTGAGCTCAGAAGTTTGAGGATAAGATCCTATTTGTACTTAAAAAGATGTGCTGATAAGTTCCTTCCCCACACAATATTTTCTATGTCATATACATCAATTATTTGTATTACAAATCCTTTGACGGTGAATGAAGTGTCTGTCTAATGCATAGCTAAGAGCCCTTTTAGCATAGCATGGGCAATTTTTTTCTTTCCCTAATACCATAAATATATTTTATTCCAACTTCTGGTTTTGTAACTTATCCATACGGTAGCAATGACTGTACTTGTGCTGTTGTTATGTTGCAAGCTATTGGACAATTGCAGTGCAGAGGCATAACAAATGCACAGAACCTCCAGTGATGGAATCCACCTTTCCTTGAGAACTTCAGCAATACTTCTGTGTTGCTGATATTAGGAAAAACTGCTTCTGATTCTGGAATTTGCAGATTAGGACTATGTGTATTTTAATGATTTTGCAATCTCTTTCATGTATATTGTCTCAGCAGCTTCTCCAGAGCTGGAAAGGAAGGACAAGCAGCACTCTCAATACCTGTGTCAGTCAGGATATGATTTCCTCAGGTTATTCATGTGACTTTTCCTCCACAACTGCTTACATACTTTCTTTTCTTTCTTTTTTCCTTCTTCCCTCACCCTGTGATTTTTGATTTTTTTTTTTTTTTTTCTTTGGCAGTTGAGACACATGGTGAGCTTGGAGGGTTTTTCCCTCTATTTTGCTCTTTTATTATTATTGGTGAGTAAATCAGCTTTAAACTCTCCCCCCCCCCCCCCTTTTTTTTTTTTTTAAGGGAAAGAAAAAAAAACCAAACCCAACAACTGAAAAACATTTTCCTTGCTTTCTCGTAACTCTCAAAACAGCTGAACAGTTTTTCCGCAGACTTTCCAGACCAATTTACCTTGGGGATGAAACCAAGCAAGCAAAGTTTCAACATCTTGGTATTAACTGAGAAAGTAGGATGGGAAGGGAAGTCTGACCATATTACACAGCCATCACCTGAGCTAGAAATCCTGGTGTGCTGATATAAAGACATTGCTGACCATTCTGAAGGATTTTTTTGGAAGTAAATAGCACATTATTTTTAGATATCATACAATCTGTCCAGTCTGATACTTTGAGTCAGAGTAAGGTGTTGTCTGAAGCGTGACTGGAGCTGCATAGAGGCACTTGGTAGCAGCGAGCCACTTGTACACTTACCTGGTATCTTGGTTTAACTTTTTCAATATGGCAGGAATCTGTGTCTCTGATCACATCAAAGCAAAAGTGATTACTGTTATGTTTTCTTCTCACAACTTCCGTTCTATGGTGGTTATATCAAACTCGGGGTGTGTCTATACAAGCAATTCAACATAGATGAAGCAGGACATTGGCGTTGTAGCTGGGTGCCTGGGCATAGCCCTCCTGTAACTAGCATCATCTGATGCTGTTGTAATTATGGTGTAGGTAATACCTAAAATACTGGCAACATGTAGGCATGTTCAGTAGACATTTTTTACATAAAGCTCCTGGGGTTTTTGCAGCTGCCTGGCACACAGTTTGGCAGGACCCATGCTGAACTGACTGAGGAGAAGGTGATCTCACTCTCATAGTATTTTCATGTTGATGTACCTCATTCTTCAGTAATGTTGTGATCTGATTGAGGTTGTCACATATTCCTTAACATGTTCAGACGAACATGCTCAGATTTGGCATGCCAGGCCAAGATGCACAGCCAGGATGCTGCAGGGTGAAGAAAGCCTCCAGAAGTTGGATGTTCACTGAAATGACCATGGTGTCATTCGTTTAAAAACAGAGTCCTCACAAGGCTCACCTTATTTACGATTTAGTAGTTTCCACAATGCTGTGGCACTGTCCCAAGTCTGCAGGAAGCCTGGCTGTCTGTCAGGGCCCTCAATCTGAGGACTTCACCTAGGGTGAGAGGGAATCTGGGAGTAAAAGATATGAGGGGCAGTCCTGTACTTGTGTTAATGCATCTGTGCCAATGACCCTACAAGGAATAACCTGGATGTGTTGACCGCAGACGTTGCCTTCTTCAATTAGAAGAATTGGACTGTGTCCAAGTGGCTGATAAATGTTGAGTCTGAAAACGGCTGGTTCTTATTTTGGGATATCCCCGTCAAAGTCCTTGATTCATAATTGTGATCCTTGAGGCTGGAGTACAGCAACGTGCTTTTCCACTTTGGGAGTGGGAAGTTAGGGGGAACAGCTGCTTTCCTCTTCCCTGCTCCTGTCCCAAAGGCTACACACTCTCAACAATTCTGGGCACTTTCAGAAAGACGCACAGCCCATGTGCTCACTGTTGTTAGCAACACTGGGATAAAACATTCCTATTTCCCTAAAACAGGAGAACTTACTTCTTATGTCATCTTACAATGGATATGTCAGTCATATCAATTGTACCTTGTATTGAACCTCCTACCAGACAGTAGCACTGTTTTATAGTCCTACATTTGCTAATACCCTGTTCAGGTAGCATGGAACAAAGGTGCTAATAAACAGCACACAGATAAAGCTTCTTTCAGAAATCTCAGGCCAAGTCCAAGGTCCAACCCTTATGAAGTGTCTTTGCTCTTGACTCTGGTTAAGCTAAAACAGGACAAGTTACCTCTTCAGCAGTTTCCCAGAAGGCAGCAGATGCTGCAGAATATTAAGAAATTGATAGTACGTTGTAAAATAAGACAAGAAATTGGTACAATTAGTTGTAATAGTCAACTAGTATTACTGCAAATTCTCCAAAATAATTTCCCCTATTATTCAGGGAATTTGTTCAGTGACATGATAAAACTGAGGTTTGGTTGTTTCAAATGACAATCATGAAGGTGGGGGAAGAGATGGATGGAATGGGGTAACCCCTATCACTCTTACCTTCAGAAATCTCAGAAGCAAAAATGACCTGCAGTCATGGACATAAATTTACCTTGTATTTCCCTGAGCAATGTTATAATAATGTGTCGTACATTAAGGGAGCCGACCTTAAGATACCTCCCTCACAGATTACTTTGCTTCCTGAAAGCTCACAGTGCTTGTGAGCATATGTGCATGCTGTCAAAGCATGAATTCAAGAGGAAAAATAAGGTTCTAACAATAATTTGGGTCTTGGCTGCACTCAGATTATTTCAGTAGTGAATCCTTTTTATACCAAATTTTCATTAGATTTTTTTAATGCCCTTTTAGATATCTAAATTCTCATCTTTATTCTACAGAGTAGATGCTAAATTTTAGAGACCTGGCAGTATTTTTCTTATTTTGCAGTGTGTTATAAATCCCATTTTCTTCCACATGTTCTGCCAAACCTGAAAGTCCTGCAGCTCAGTCAACATATAGATGAATAAAACAAATTGCTGAAAACTTTCTTGAGCCTCTGTACTGCTTTCAGAATTGACAGAGGTCAAGCTGACCGTGTCCTTGCAAGGGAAGTTGAGTAGTAAAACTTTCTTTAGCCATACAAATAAAAGAGAACAAGGAACGAGGAAGCGAGGTTGCTCAGCAGTGATATAATCAAAATGGTTTTAGTCTACCAATAAGTAAGCTGAAACTTTGCCTCTAGTTTTTAAATAAATATGATAATTTGAAGTGTGAAGGTGAAATCAAGACTTCTAATGAGAATGACTACATAGAGTGAAAATTAACACATCTGAAGTAGAAGTATGACTGAAGAACTTAATGCACGCAAGATGCAGGTAGCAGATAGTCTGCATTCCAAAAAAAATTGAAAAATCTGGCAGTGTGCAGTGGAATTCCACCAGTGAGGATTTTTAATTCATTTGTCAAGCTGATGTTGTGACTGTGGAACAGCAAATGTGTTATCCATAGACATAAGGAAATGTGGAAAAATTATCTGGGCAACTACAAACTTGTTAGTCTGGCCTGAGAAGTATGCAATCCTTTGGAACAAATTATGAGGAAAAGTATTATTAGACAAGATAGTAAGTAGAGAATGTGATAAAAATGTAGTATAGTTCTAACAAAATATAATTACTCCTGTAGTGTTCTTTGTTATAACTGATCTTATAGGCAGGTTAACTGTGCTAGATCTAACATGTTTGTTTTTCAGTGAAGCAGTTAATGCAGTGCTACAGAGGAAAGTATTATTTGAAGAGAAGGTAGGGTTGATATTGTAATACTAGTGAAGGGAAGGAAACGTAATTGTTGGTTCCAGGGAGATGAGGAGTAGACAATTTCAAGGGTTGTAAAAAAAATATAAAGTTAGTGTTCCAATGAGGTATGTTGCTGTCAACAAAGCTGGAGGCATAGATGCATGAAACATTGTAATACCTGGAACAGCCCAGGTTTTGAATGACCAGAAATTTAATATTGTGTGATACAAAAGGTGAGGTCTTGACTTTGGGAACACCAGCATCAGCTCTTATTGTAAACTGTGAGCTTATCAACCAGAAACTGAGTAAGAGAAGTAGTCGTAGCTGTACTGTCAGGGTGTACAACAACTACTGTAGGGCATAGCAGTTGAACAAGGGATCACTGTGGACCTTGTGATCCAACCACGAAAAAGGCAAATAGAGTGCAGACAACTATTTATAGTAGATGCATGAGCTCTTAATGCTTGTAAGTAAGACTTTGTATACACAAAATAAGATGTAACTTTTAGTCACCCATATTCAAGAGAGTGGTTTACTGGACCAGCTTCAAAGAAAGGTTAGCGTAGAGAACAATGAAAATGGAGAGTCTATTTTGTGAGTGGAACTGAGAAAAAGTTTGGCTCTTTGAGTAAAATGAAGGCAGAGAAGGAACATAATTGCTGTCTATAAACAAATCGTGTGGATAAATAATAAAGGTGGGGAAAAAAGTTAATCCAAAGAACAGTGTTGGTAGCAAAGTAAAACATTAAGTTGGTCACGGATATGGCTGAGATGTAAATCAAAGATCTCTGTCAAAAAAACCTGTGAAGTTCTGGAAATTTTTTCTAAAAGGACAACAAAGCCAACTTTTAAGATGTAGTAAGACAGGCCTATGAGTGAGATTATACATCACAGTTGTCCAGTTGTGAAGGGTTGTACTGGATATTCCTGGTATTCCTATGCCCAAAGCCTCTGTAATGGTTCTACCATGAAACTGGTCTGCAGCCTGCTCTTATGTGTAGCCCCAGCACACTCTAAAGGAATTGCTGGTTGCAGTTATGACTGTAGAAACATAACATTTACCAATGTTTTATTACTATAAAGTACACATGAATGTCCATTGAATAGAATAATAGTCTAAGTGGCATAAAACTAGTTGTCTGCAACACAAAATCAAAAACTGTCTGTGTTTGGAAGTGCGTAAAATGAGGCACTGATCTGTGAAGACAGGTTAGGATTTAGGTAAATTTAAGTTAAGACTAAGAAAACCTTTTTTAAAAACACAAGACCAGGTTATAGGCTGGTATATATTAGCAGACTGAAATCCATACTGGAGTTGCATCAGTTCCCTTGTTTTAAGCTTGTTGGTATGGCAACCTATGGCTGAAATTGTCCAAAAGGAGTTTTCTTAGCACGTAGCTCTTTGTCTCCATATCTATCAATGCTTGCTGCTATATTTTCACTGTGTCAACAAATTTGGGGGGTTTGTGGTTGAGTTTTATGTTTGTTTCAAAATCTTTTCGTCCCTACAGTGTAACACTTTTACAAGGGGATCTTATTTTCGAAGAATTTAAAACATCTGCTTTGTGCTTAATCATAGCTTCTGTGTTGGTTTAATAATTTGAATTTCACCTTTTATATTGCACCAAGTGTGGTCTATGGGCTGTTTAGGAGCAGCTCCACAGAAAATGCACTGTCCTCCAACACTAGTATTGTTTAGAAGACTCGCCTTAAAATTTGGAGCCCATAACTCCAGATGTGGTCTCTGAAATAGGCTTTATGACACTAATCCAGCCACATTGGCTTCTTGTTACTCCAACTGGACACGGTTTGGAGGCTTGAGGCAAGACCTGTGGATCCACATTATGCAAATACAATTCCCCAATTCCAGCAGTAGCAGCCGCATTAATTCCCAACGTGGCCGTTGGGATTCGGCTGGACTGAGCCCTGCCTCCCTGGCGTCATTGCTTTTTTCCATCCCCAAATAGGTGATGAGTAATTACTCGGCCTTGATTTATTATTCAGACCATAGTAGTTCTGTTACAAAGTAAACATTTTTGTTGGCTGTGTCCTAATGCAAAGACCGTTTCACAACCACCTCTTATTTTAGGTTTTAATTGCTTCTTTTGCTGTCAACTGATGGCCCCCTCCCCCACACTCTGAGCCCTCCTCCCCTCTCCCCCGCTTCCTGGTATGGGTTCTTTTCCTGTTCCCACATTGCTAATGTGATGAGCAACAGTTGCAATATCACAGGGCCCTCTCTGAAGGAGAAGAAAAAAAGAAAAAAATCCCAAACACTACCTTGTTTGCTTTTAGAGCTCTCCCGCCTTTTCACTAGGGGCTGTGTTAATCCTTGCACTATGAAGGGAGACTCCTATGTAAATCAAACCACTGCTCCATGCTCTCCTCCTTCCCCCTTTAGCTCCTGTATATTAAGTGATTGTTCTCCTCCCTGAGAAATGACAAATGATTGGTTGCTTTACTCTTTGCTTTCAGTGTAATTTCTTTTATGGCCCTGGATTCTGAGATTGAATTTTGTTTCTTTCTGTTGACACATCTGGTTGACAGCCCCCCAGATCTATTAAAAATAATTTAAAAAAATGTGTTAGTGTTAAATTGAGCACATGACTTTGTTTCTATTCCTTCACATTATGCCATACATTCTTGTGAATTTATTTTCCAACAAGATGCTCAGAATAAACCAAGGCATTTCTAGATTTGAAGATGCAAAAACTAATGCAACTCAACCCAGAGCAGATTGCAACTCTGTTTTTCCCCCCCACCCACCCCCTTCCCCTAATGCTGTTTCTTTTTTTGTGCTGCATAGCCTTTTCTGGTTTAGCCTGCACTCCAAGGCTAGATTTTGATGTCAATGATTAGTATTTCTAATCGGTTGAACAAGGACAATGTCCCTTCTGCTGCGCAGAGGACACAAAGGCCCAGGCACTGATTCTGATCCCCCTCGCAGCATTTTGGCTCTGCTGGGCCCTTTTTCCTGCGGCTGTAAATCAGGGGAATTCCACCCATCTTCTGGGTGAACGTGGTTAGAGATTAGAGCTGCAACCCTAGGGGTGCTCAGGGTCCCCAAGATGGGTGAAGCAGAGTGTGGTGCAGGACGAAGCCCACACATGCCTCTGTCATGGACTCATTACCGTGGGTGGGGGCTCTGGTGGTCTCCCTTCAGTGCTGGCTCAGCAGCTGCAGATTTGCTGCTTTGGGGGAAATGACTCTGGATTTCCACCTGTAAAGCAGATTCCAGGGCTTTGTTCTGCCTTGATAAGGCGAACTTTGCTGCTGGCAGCTCATGCCAGGTTGGCTGCTGGCAGCATCCAAGGGGTAGAGGCTGAGGGCCTAGTTCAATATTCTTTGGTCCAATATTGGTGGGAGTATGCAGTTCTCTGCCCCTGGGATGGATCCGTGAAGTGGTTGTACAGGTTCAGGCCTCACTTCTTTTATTTTTCCTGAAACAGTTAGTAAGTTAATTTACATGAGATGTGCACCCTGGCAAATGCCATCTCCTAGCTATTGTTTCAGCTAAGCAGCTGTCATTTGCGTAACATTATGCATCCTTCATTGTACCATGCTAATTTTTTGAGGGGCAATTTTTCTACAATGAGCACTGCGGCTTCTAACAGAAACCTCTTTATGGCATTGGCCCCGGGGAGCTGCAAGCTCTGCCAAAGCAAACAAAGGCTTATTGCTCCAACTGGGCATGTCTGTGCCTTTAATACAGCGTGAAGTTCACAGAACACTGCATCCAATCTGCACATAGTTAACACCTGGTCCAATGCCTTCTGGCAATTAATCAAGATATCAATCAGTGATGACAAAAATTAATAAATAACCCATGCTTGCATATTGCACATTCTCAGAATTGGAGAATTTGCATTGACACTTACAGTCCATTTACATTTTTTGACTGTGTTTTCAGTGTGTGATACTGTACAATACAATAATTATTTATGCATATAAATAACTGGTACCTTAAGCACTTATGAAAGAGTACAAAAGGCCACATTAGTCTATCTCGGTTAAAAAAGCTTTGACCTCATTGAATTACAGCCCCAAACTTTGATGTAGGGCTGCAAAACTCCTCTACTGCTAGCAAATACATCAACGGGGTTAGTCTAACTTTGTCTTCTTTCAAAAGGAGTGGAGTGGTTTTGGGTTGAACATGGCTTATGCTTATCTCACTAATTAATGGGAATGTTTTCCTATACCTTAAGCCAAATTCCACTGTTACACCTTTGTTAACTCTGAGCGAGTACCCAAACTTCTTCCCTTTTGAAGTAACTTGGAGGTTAGCCACAACTTCAAAGGAAGGAAGATCTATTCCTCTCTTCATTTAGCATCCATAAAAGTACTCTGGACTGTGTTTAATTTATCAAAACAGTGGCAGCACTTTGCAAATATAGGTGCACAGTCATTTGTATTGGCCACACGAAGGTGTTATCGAAGGTGTAGCTTGTCTTCCCTGAAAATAGAAATCTCTCGGTCAGATATGAACAAAGGTGTCCTCTCTTTTGTAAACCCTGGTACCTGTTCTCTAGTGATGCAAAAAAATATTCCTGGCAAAGAATGAAGCAAGTATTTTTTGTTAGCCTACAGAGTCTTTACTACAATGGTCAGAAATTGTAATTTAAAATCACCATCACAAATAGTTGCTCTTTTTTGCAGCCCAAGAGAGGCCATGGCTCTATAGCCCTGAAGTTCAACCTTTGTTGCTGCTTTTAGGTCAGGGTTGAAGATCGTGAGTGGCTCAGGGGTGGGAAGTTTCTTGTGCTTTCACAGCATGTTTCTGTCCTACCTGCTCTGTGAATGGGCAGCACTCTCCTAGGGTGTCAACTAGGGTAATTAAGCCTGCTGATGAATGTCAGGGCTTTGAAAGAGAGGGTCATGCATGGCCAGGTAGAGCCAGGAGCAGGCAAGAAGTTGTAGTACTCTGTACTGACCTACTGTGCTGCCCTGCTCTCTCTTGAGCAATATTCTGGCAATGGTACCCGACTGGGCAGTGGCTTTCCAATGTGGGTAAATATAGCCTTGGAAATAGTAGTTTTGGTGGTCTCAGCTAAAGTGTGGAAATCATGCCAGGACCTGTTATAACTGGGTAAAGGTAGCAGTTTCGCAATGGTCTGGCACATGAAACAAGAATGTAATTCTGCCACCTGAACCCAGGCTCTGGTATCTCCAAAAGGTAACTTTGAAATACTTCTGGTTTGGCTCCTGAATTATTTGGAGTGTAACAGTTCTTATGAACTTAATGATTTAAATACTTTCCAGAACAAGGAGACAAGAACATTTAAACTAGCTTAGTAGAAAGGCATTTAACATAAAGAGAGTAATAAAAATACATCACCTGTCACATGTGATCTTTATATGACCTTAACCACGGAACAATAAATATTACATAACCACACTAAAAGCAGTTTTAAACATCATATATTTATATTTAATAAGTTGTGATTTTGTTTCCTTCAAGATGCAATTTTGATGAGACACTTTAAGTATGATCTAAAGGCAAAAACTTTGTGACTGGTTATGTAATGCTTCTAGCGGGGCATCATTTAAAGATTGCTTGAATGAAAACACATTCACTTTGTTTTACTGTGTTCCCTACCAATCTAATAGAGCAGTACCTATACAGTCCTTTTAGATACTTATATATACACAATTTCTTGCGTTTTACCTTTTTTTGGTGTTTGACTGTTGGGTACCTCTTCACCAAGATGCATAAAATTAAACTTGATGAATACTGCTTAGGACAATTGATCAGTTGCTATCCCCAATTATCAGTTTAATTTTTAGATTTACACTTGCAGTGTATAAAAAAAATAAATTTCAAGCTAGTTAGACTCCAGTTGTCCCTTCTGAATTAACTATGTGGGATTCAGGTTGCAATGTAAAAAGGCAACAAAAGAAATCAAAGTATCCAGCTTTAAACTGGCTTTTAACTACATTAGAAAGACAAATATTATAACTGTAACTATTTTTTATTGGAGGAAGGATCTGATTTTTTTTTCATGTGCTATCCTGTCTTACCATGGTTTTGGGGGGCAATACCTATTAGGAACAGATTTGTATAAAGGAAAAGCTGATTATACTTTCTGTACAAATATATGTAATATAAATATTTAAAATCTGAAAAAATACTCAAATTGCTCTTTTTTGACTCATGTATGTTTCCTTCAAATTTTCTAGACTTTTATACTAGCCAGTTTTTCGATTCATGTTGTCTGTCCTTAGATTATGCCATAAATATGTAATATATAATGAGTTCATGAATCAAATTTGAGAGAAGACTAGGTTTGCCCCTTTTTCCCCTGACAAGTTGTAACTATTCTGCACAGCCTTTAGGCACTAGTCAGCTAAAACGGAAAAAATATTTAATAACAAGAGCTCAATAGCCTGCAGATCTCTGATGTCTGAGATGACTTCAACTCTTGTGATGAGCTACACTTAACCTAAGAAATATGATTTAATTCCACTTCAAAAGTATACTGAAATCTTTGATATATGGTCTGTGGTCTATTAAGCTTGATCTTAGCCTGACCTTTTAAAGGAAGAAAAGCTTTGTTTCTTTTTAAAAAAACACAACCAAACAAAACATAGGTATCTCTGCGGAATCCAGTAGTTGCAGCTTTAAAAAATAAAAGCATTTAAATACGTGCTTTACTTAAGTGCTTCAATTGTCTTATTGACTTCACAGTCTAGATATTTCTTGCCTGTTGGAAAACATTGACCTCAAACTTACTCCTTGCATTGGAATTCCCTAATCGACTTTGGAGGATCAGTTACTTGAATGAAGACATCTGAACTATGATTGCTAGAGGGGGTCAAATATAATAAACATGGATGTGGCTGAATTAAACTATTGGCCATTTAATGCACTTAAGTGTAAAGAAAGGAGCAGTGGCTATGCCAGAGAGTGTAAGCATTCTAGAAAGATTAATGGAGAGAAGCGTATTTAGTATGTAGGCTAGATGATCAATAAGGTGTTGGGTGTGCCTTCAGTAAGAGACGTTTTGTAATATACTGAAGGTCCCTTTATTTGTCTTTAAAAGAATATGGCTCTGAAGGACTGGAGGAGATATCTATTGCATCTCTGAATTCAGTTTCCTATTTTAGGTATAACCACATCTCTATTTATCACACTTTAGTTTGGGTTTTTTTTCTGTCCTTTGCTTTTCTCATATCTTGTACTGATGGTCTATCACACCTGCTGGATAGAGACCTTTCTTCAACTCCCACCTTATATTAATACATGACAAGCTCACACCCAGTTATCATGTGCCAGCTTTTTCATTTGACTAGATCACACTTCTTCCTCTGTGATGCTTATCCATGTGATTTGCCTATAAAAAAACAATTGTAACCATTTTAGCCATTGTTTTGGTAGGCTTGCCACAACATACTGTTTCAGTGTCCTGCACGGCCATCCCTGCAGCTGTTCTTTAAAGCTTTTCCAGTACTCTGGGACTGAGACACAGTAAAAGGAAACATGGTTGTATAGGGCTGCTTCGCTGCTTATCTCCTTGATCCTAGGTGGCTGTAAGGTGGAGTGAAGAGACTCGTCTGGTTAGAAGAACTATTATGTGATATAAAGGTCATCACAGAGATTGTAATTACAAAGGAATGGGAGATTTGATCATCAACTGTGTAGTTACAGTTGGGTATGGGATGACCTCAAAACTGCTTGGTGATTCTTAGTTGGGCAAAAAGTAATTGATAAGAGCTGAGGAGAAACCTTTGGTCATGATGTATGTTGGCACTAATGTAGGAGAGAGTTGGAGTGAGTTAACTTCTGAATGCTTCAACAGAATGCCACTCTGATAGTTTTCTCTGGATATTCTCCAGTGTTAATGTGGTGCAGGGAGGTTGAGGTAATTTCAGGTTCTCCAAAGTGTAGATAAATAAGTGTGTTTAGAGCAGAGAGGATTAAGTTTGGTTAGGCATCTGTAAAAGTCTTGAGGAAGGGAAGATAGCACAGGAAAGATAGGCGATGCATCAATCAAAATGGAACCATACTTCAGGGCATACAGAAAAAAGTATTTCAGAGTAATAATTAATGTAAAGAAACCGATGGGAAATGAGGAACTCACAAATTGGAGACATCTGCTAAAGATGCTGGTAAAGCAAAGAATTACAATAGAGGGTGGGATACAAATTGTAATTGAATTAAGGGGGAAAAGGGATGTGGCAATACATTATGTAAAGTCAGTGGCATGTGAGGTTAAGTTAAAGTGAAAATCAGGCACGGTCAGAATGGTTGAGAAGCAAAGCTGCTCTTGACAGTGTCCTATTAACTTTAATAAAATGCAGGGTTTTGAAGGGCCATGAAACTCTGTGGGTTGTATATGGACAAAATCGTAACCCAGAACTTTACATATAAACTTGCTTTCTTATTTACTGGGCACCTACTAGGTAAAGGAAAGCTACAAATCCACCACAGTTAAATGAATAGGATATTTTATCTGCTGCCATATGGAGTACTTAAAGTTGCAAGAGGATCTAGTTTATGGAAGCAGTTTCTTGACATTATATATGTGGGTTTTTTTTAAACAGCACATTTTAATGAACCTAAGGGATTGTTCACTCAGTCTTATGGGAGATGCAGAAGTTCAGTCATAAAGTGACGATAGCTGAACAAGAAGTAATGGAACTCTTTTGAATTACCTTCAGTGCATAAATGCAAAATAGGGAGAGTAACATAGTGATGCAAAAATGGAGAAAAACGTTATCAGTTAAAGGGAGTAGTTAAGCCAAAACATTACCTTAAAAGTAAAGGGAGTAAAATCCTTTCAGATACTGTGAAAAATGCCTTAAAACATGTTTCAGAAGACACATATATTTTTTTCTTGGCTCCAAGGTCAATTAGGAGAGAGAAAGCCAAGAATTGGATTTGAGGTCTCATTTCATCATGGCTAAGCAGTAGAATAAAGGTGTCTCAAGTTTGATTTAGCTCCTGTATTACTTAACATGCTAGTGGTCTGCAACGTGTGTTGGGAAAGAGGGAGGTAGCAGCAATTTTCTAGCTGACGCAAATGTGGTGAGTACTTTCTTTAAATCAGTTGGGGAAGGTGGGTAGCAATGTTTACACATGTATTGCTCTGCAATTTTTCTGCTTTGCACCTAAATCTTACATGGGAATTTCTGCAGAACAAAACTAAGTTTTCTCCTACCATGGTGAAGCACAATGTTTACTTGGGGAAGGTTTATATCATTTTGATTTGATGCTGGATCAGTTATATTTATTGCTTAGAATCCTGTTAATTTTATTAAGCTAGAAAGTATTGCTTAAAACTTTTTTGTATTTTCCTGGAGCAGGAGGTCCCAAGTAAGTTAAAAATTTATATGAAATCCAAATTGTACAGGGACTTATTCTTCCACCAGTAAAGTTGAGACAAAATTTCCTTCAATCATAAACAGCAACAGGTTCAAGACCTTTTATTAGTCACCTTTTAACTCAATTGATGTGGTTAGAAATTGCATGAATGCTTTTTCTTCTTCTTTCAAACAAGTAACAAAAGCTGAATTAGGCTGCAGTGATGAAATCTGAATCATTTCCTCCTCAGAAACTAAACTTGCTAAACTGGTACAATCTGGAGAATGATGTAATAAGGAAAAAACCTGTTGTTTGTCTCTTGATACTGTTCTTGAAAAATCATTGCTACATAATACAAATATAGTCATCACCTTTTATATCCTTTCACCATTGCTGATATTGGAACCCATCCAAATAAGTAGCATTCCAAAATTGGCTATAGCCCTCTTCATAGATTTACCTACTTAATTATAGGTTAACACTGGCTTCCATCCCCCTGTGCTGTCCCCAGCCCTCTCCCCACCCTGGTTTTAGATAAAGCACTAGAGTTTAAAGGATTGTTCCAACAAGTATATTACAATATTTTCATTAATTGCTGTCGTAGAAATAGCTATCTTTAATCTCATCTTCAGATTGACTTAGAGCTCCATAGGATCTTGGCTAGACTTCCCTTAGTCAATATCACTACACTTTTGATGCTAAAATAAGAAACTGAGGAACTTGAATTATTCATGGGAGACTCCATTTAGGACTCACAGCTAAAACACACAAGAGTGCAAAAGTTCAGAGGTGGCACATTTTTTTTTTTTTTTTTTTTAAATACAAACCAAATTGAACCAGCTGGGTAACCTGTGGTAAGCTATAAATTGTAGATGTCTTTGACAAAGATGATAGAGATGAGCCAATGTTGTATAAACTGAACACTCAAGTTCTTTAATTGCCTGGCACACATACTTTCCCAGAAATGTAATCAGCTTAAGGAATGCATTCTTTATTTTTCTTCGGCAATTCTACCTTGGTTGCCAAACTTATTTATTAGAAAATGGAGAGAGCTTGGAGCAAGATAATTTATATTATTTTTAAACATGAACCCAAAATGAAAATCTTCTGTAAGTCTTACACAATGACAGTTTAACTTTATTATGTGAGTTTGTTATGTAACACCAGCCTTACACAGGCATTGCATTAGAGAAGTGATGAATTGCTGCAAAAGAGGAAAGGTAGTCTCCTGCATTTAGAGCCCAGCAGCAGGGGTCAGGAGATGCTAGTTCTGTTTCTTATCCTGACTCTGATTTGATATATCACCATGGGAAAGTTTTTGAAAAAGACACTGGCCTTGATCCTGGAATAGGTGCTTTGTGGGTAATCCTCTGAACAAACACTGCTTCTGTGCCTTTCTGACTCTAACAGAGGCTCCTATTCAAATGGAGCTCATTGGATGAGCAGGGCGATGGTGAAGATACCCTCTTTGCACAGATGGAGGAAAACCCATAATACTTCCTTATGTAGCAGGGGAATTCATTTTAGAGTGTTCTGAGCTTTCGAATGGGAGAGGCTTGTAAAGTGACAATAATAGATTTTAACTGAAGAGCAATCTCTGGTGTCGGAAATGTGAATAGACCTTATCAAGGTGCATAAAATACCGTGTAGGGATTTCTTATCCAAAACCTTCACAGGGAAAGATTTCTCAAGTATAATGAATTGTAGGTAGCTGTAATATTGTATAGAGTCAAGATGATACAAACCAGAAATGGGTGAGCAATTACGGAAGGCAAGATAATGGGAATAGAGAGGCTCTTGTGGAAATGGTAGTGTCAACCTTGACTACAATGGAGAAACAGCAGCTTGTTACTTAATGACAAAACAGACTGGATTTTTTTTTTTTTTTTTTTACAAATCTGGGGCTCAATTTGGCATCACAGTGTGGCTTTTTTTTTTTTTTTTTTCCTTTCTTATTAAATGCTCCATGTCTTGCAAAGATAAAGGGAGTTTTAATTGAAGAAGAATTAAATATTGTCCCCACGAAAATGTTAGAGCCTTGTGCTCGAGTCATTTGAATAGATGCAGAACTGAAACATAAGAGCTTATTCTAAGATAGTGTGCTGTGCTATGAGAGTATTATATGAAGGTGCTTTACCTCCTGAAAGCCTGATTCATTCCAGCAGCAGGTTCATGCAGTAGATGTTTTCTGTATACCAGGATCGTATGTTTGAACATTCAGCTAAATCCATGTAATTGCTTCATACAAGAGGAAATCATTCTGCTCATTCAGTCATGAATATCACATCTGCAAAGTCCTTTTCAGGAAAGGGTGATCAGTTAATCTGAATTTCTGCATCACACAAGATGTTGGGTGTCACCATAATGAATATACTCAGTGTTAATCTAGTATGCTACTGCTAACAGTTGAGGAATTGTGGTTACATTGGAGCACATATTTCAGAGAAATATTGACCATTGCAATTGTAAGTTGTTCCAGTGGTTTAAAACTGGTACTGTTTTCCTAGACTGCAGTTGTCTTGACACTTACAGGGTTGAGTGGCAAACATCCATGAGATGTGGAGGTTTTTCAAATGGCTTTTCATGCCAATTAAAAGCTGAAAATTTAATTTTCAGGAATTTATGGAGGAAAGGGCCAGGGCAGGAATAAAACAAGGATAGAGATCACACCTTTCCTTCTGATCCCCAGTGTCTATGAAGACTAAACAGCCTAGTGACTAGGGCATAGACCTAGGATTTAAGATACTCTGGTGCAATTCCCTGCTGGGTAAGAGTTACAATAGGAGTTTGAAATTTGATCTTTTCACTGATACCCTAAGCTTCAGGCTACTGGCTACTCAGTGAAGTCTGGTACAGAACTGAACGGTTCACTGTGTATTTCAGAAAAACATATAAAATCAGTTGTTGAGTGACTTAATGGTATATTAGCAATGACAAATTTGTTTTATACTGTGCTCTAGAATATCTTACTAATGGGTTCAGAGGCTTTTACATAATCTTCTCTGGTTCATTTTCTAGAGGGGGGCAAAAAAAAAAAAAAGTAAAAAGCATTGTTATCATTACTGCTGCATTTCCCATGGCCCCAAAACCCAGCTAATGACCAGCCTTGACAAGTTCATTTCTGTGGAAGACATTCTCTTACTTCCAATTCACTACCACCCACAGATGACACTTTACAAAATGTCACTGTTACATAATTGATAATCACTCAACAACTGAGAAAATGGAACTTGGAAAGAGGCAACATTTCTGTGTCCAGAGAGGAAATTCTCTTTCAGCTACTCCATCTCAGTGCGGATAAGGTGACTGTTCTTCTACAAGTTAGGAAAAAGATCACTTTTGGATGCAGATGTCTTTCTAAAGTGATGAACCTTTAAAAAAAAAAAAAAAAAAGGATGATAAATACTTACCTAATACTTATTTAATATTCAATAAAATGATCATCTTAAATGTATCTTCCCTTCTGGAGAACAAAGACCTTTAGAAAATCTGAAGCGAGCACTCCCTCACAGGGGATGCAATATGCTGAAGGGGAATCTTGACAAATTTTAATGGTATATTAAAGTTGGGACACTGGAGACAGGAAGTGTGAAAGATATGTTTTTCACTCAGATATTATATATGGATAGTCCCATTGTAACTGGACAGTCATTGTGATTGTACAATCAATCCTATTGGATTCCTAAGTGAAGGGTGCAGTTTTTAATATCCCTGTCTCTTAAGACTCAATCTTTTATCTGTTGCACAGAATAACACATCTGGCTTTTTTTTTTTTTTTTTTTTTTTTAACCCTATCTCTGGGTAAGACTGTTAAAAGCACACTAGAATGGAAAATGTCATTTGTTTTGTCTGTGATATATACACCTGATACCAATTAAATTAGTGGCTCACTTGCTGCCATTCACAGAATGCTTGATAGTAGCCTGAGAAGGCACCAATAGTTACATGAAAAATCAGGTGTGTATAAAATATATCTAGTTTCCCTAAGAGTAAGTAATTCATGTCTGTGTGATAAGCTGCAGTATAAGTAGAGGAGAAGGGCCCCAGTTAGCACCCCAGAATCACAAGTGATAAGTACTGCTGTAATAAAGCGAGGTGGTTACCTAGCATTTTTAGACTGATATTTCAAAACTGGCATTCACAGGCACTTCCAATTCCTCTCATTTATTATTGAGGCTCCTCACAGCAGTGTACGGATTCCTTCCACTTCCCCCTGTGCTTGCATTCGTCATATACGTGACACCTTGGAACTGGTGTATGCATCCATGATTTGTGCTGTGATTAACACATTATCAGCTTCCCCCTTTCTCGTTAGCTAAAAATAGTCCTGGCTATCCCTGCTAGTCTGTCGCTCAGGTGATGGAGATAGAGGCTGCAGGAACCTTCTGTAGCATTTGGCAATCAGGCCCATCTCACTCTCGCATTTCCCAAACCTTTCCTTGATCTCTGGCATGGGTAACAGTTCAGTGTTATTTTTTGATGTCTCTTGCTCAAAGAATTGGAAAAATTTCCAAGCTACAGCCTACATTTTCTTTCCTTTCTGCTGCTTTCATGGACACCAGCAGTCTCTCTGTGTCCCTTTTGATGCTAGCAATGATGCCCACGCAAGACATGGAAGGCTCAATCCTTTCTTCCTGCAGTGATGGCTGTTGTGGTTGCATTACACAAATCTTACAAACAAAGCAGAATTAAAAAAATACCTAAAAGAGTAAAAGCATTAAAAAGAGTGCTTTGTCATCTTGCATGACTCAAAAATGCTCAACAATATTTTTCTGAAACTTTCCTGGGATATTCAGCTGTAGCGTGTAAGCAAGCAGAGGGAGCATTTTGGGGAAGTGATGTATTTTGTTTTCAGGTTAAACTTGTATTTTAATACACATTCTGCAAACAGAACTTTAGGTTGGTGCAAATATGAGGAGATTAAAATATTAGAGATCAAATTAGCCTCAGAATTAAAATCTACATATGTGTATCTCCCTACCCCCAGGCACTCGGCTCTCGAAGCAATAAAATCTTGAACTATTTGCAAAACGGAGCACTACAGAGAAATGAATGCCTATGGAACAGAAATAAAAATTCCTGATACTTCTTTCTTCCATGCTGTTTGCTGTCTCCAGAGTAAAAGCTTCTATTTCAGAGCTGTGTTAAGAACCATGAAGCGTTACAGCCTGACCAAGCATCGACCTAGCACTAAGCAAACTCCTAAACCCTGGAGACAAGTCAGTGGAGAGATTAAACAAACTTCTTTTAAAAATGCTATCTCTAAACAGCTGCAACAGTGGCACAACTATATCATTCCTTCTTCTATTTCTGATATATTTTAACCTTGCAGATTTTTAAATCAATTTATGTGGCCTAGTTTAATCATTTTGTGCCCTCATAAAGGATTATATGCAGTCCTCAACTTGTTAGTACTTCTAAACCTTCCAGAAATCTGGATCTTTCATATTTTGACTTTGTTGTATCCCACTGTCTTACCTACTCCATCTCAGAATACCTCACACTTCTTTTAGCAAGAAAAAAATCCATTCAGACCCATTTCTGAAGCATGTCAGAAAAGCAACTGAGCATCAATAAATTAGTCAACTGATTATTTGATCACATGCATGAATATGATACTAGCTGTTTACTTTTAAATGTATGTAGAAAACATGAATGTGTGTAAACACAGTAACTGCAGTTACTTCTACTTACTCTAGAAGTTGCTGAATTAGAAATGTACAAGTCAGGATGCTTCCAACGGAACTAGTTACTGTAAGTGTCCCAGCAGAGATATCTGAACCTCTTCTTCAAGTGATATACCCATAAAGACTAAATGGATTTGTGTTTTTTCTTGAAGAGAAGTGAACTACTTTCCATAGCTTCCTACTATCCTCCTACTCAAGTCTTTTTCCCACTGTTTGTGGCTCGAGGGTGATCATGAATCTGTAGCAGGTGCCAGCCCAAATTTTTAAAGTTCAGCGATTTTAAGACTGTAAAAGGTCACTGTCACAGTGTGTTCTGGCTTCTTGCATATAAAGGATTGCATCTAGTTCAATAACTAGATGAACTAGAACATCTATTTTGAAAAAATGCTTAAACTTGGTCTTGGTATTGAGAGCGAGAAGCAGTGCTAATTAGCTGGTGTTTTACACTGATGTTTTGAGATGATCTCTGCGCTGTTTGAAGTCTTGCACAAGGAGGGGCCAAGCGTGGCATCTGTGAACTGAATGAGCTGACCCTGGGGAAGGTCCTTTGCCCCTGGCAGAGCTGGTGTGGGGAAACAATACGATGACAAGAGAATGTGAGTTTTTGTGTATGCTCAAAGACTTCCCAACCTCTTGGCATTTGTTACAAATGTATGTTTGAAAGTTGTTTCAGATGTTTCAGTCCCTTTGCTCCTCTTGTCTTTAGGTTCAATCCTCATTTCCCTTTGTCAGCACAGCACCCAGAATACTTCCAGACACTCACTGGGCAGTGTGGCTGTTACATTTTGTGCAATTTTCTTTCTTTTCTTTCTCTAGAAGGAAAACAGTACAGCTTCCTAAAACATACATTTAATCTGTTTATGGATATTGTGCTTTATTTGGTATTTAAAGGAAGATGAAATGAGAATGGTTTGTGTTTGATATAAGAAGTGGTGTGATTTGAAACAGTTTTCCTCAGTTTGGGAAGCGCCAGGTGCAGGTATGTGTGTCAGAGAAGGTATATCCCAGGTTTTGGGATGGATTTGAAAGAAGTGTTAGATATGGAGAGAGCCTTGGAATAGTGCTTTTCTTCTGTTTGCAATTCCTTTGGGGTCTGGCTTGAACAAATACATAAGGCCCTGAAAACTCCCAAATAAGGCTAAATGGGTGTGATCTTATGCCCCAAGGATGAGTGGAATTAGTTACATAAATAGGTTTTTTTTTTTCCTTCTCTTTTACTTTTTCCTTTTCTTCTTTTCCCTCAGACCTCTTTGACTTGCAGCCACGTGTGTACGTATGTCACTGGACTACAGGGATGTTTAAAGTCAAAGAGTATAGCAGGTCTGTGTGCCATACCTCCAAGTAGGGTCAATCCCACATGGCAGGTGCTGGCTCCCACCAAGCAATCTGGCTGACTCAGATTAAATAATCCAGGTATTCTTCACATGTTATATGTCCCCACCAGCTAGACAGGTTTATCATGTAGAATTTTACTGATGCCCCCAGGAAATCACTTGTTACTAATAAAACATATTTTGCATACAACTTTAGTCTGCTGAGTGTTCAGTTTTGTTATGGAAATGAAAGCTTTAATAGCTAATGAATGGGTGCCTACACTCTCTGCCACAGAAAGCAACCTCAATAACTTCCCATAGCAAAACTTCACTGTTGGGGATGGGAGAGAACTGCTCTTGGCATCCCGGAGCAACAAAAGGCACCGTGGAACATGGGGCAGCACGTAGCACATGGGGAGAACAGGGAAACAGCTAATCCCAGTCAGATCCCATTGCAGAACATCTTACTATCTGGCTAATCAGGATAAGTGCTGAAAAGCTTTGAGTGTGATGTCAGATTTATTTCACGATGAAAAGGGAAGATCTCTTGATCCTCAAACACTTCAAGTAAAAGTTAAAAGGGGGGGTGTGAGGTGCGGGGGAGGAGGCGGAAAAAAGATATTGCGCTTTTTTTCTTTTTTTTTCCAAGTGTGATGAACTGTTTTCTCCTCTAAGTGTTTTAAATAGCGTCAGTGTGAAAATTACATTTGCTTTGAATAATTGCTAGCGTTTTTCCCATTGCAGTCCTTCTATCTGGAAGCTTTGTATCTAATATTGCTCTTGCATGAAACTCGGAGGAGCAGTGTGAATGGAACGGCAGGTCCATTTTTAAAAAAAAAATAATTTTATAATATTTTATTTGCTCAACAGTTCTATGCTGTGGCAACACAGGCTTACGCAGCACTTTATAAGTGTAGGCCCTGATCCAACAAAGGCTTATAGTACGTATGTTTAACTTTATGCTGACTCCAAAGGGAATATCGTGTGTGATACGGGCTATAGGTAAGGCCCATTTCCTGTCCTGAGCAGATTGCAAGTGAAATAAGACAAGACCCAGGGCAACCATACACGAGTAGGAGTCTTGAACAGGGAAAAGTTCCGGGGGGAAAAACCCCTTCTTGAAGGTAATATTGAAGAGAGAGTCAAAAAAAAAAAAAAAATGGATTTTTCCTGTTGTGGAAAAGGGGCAGCAAGAGGGAGAACCCAAGGGTGGCAGGGAGACCTTGTGACAGGAGAACAAGGCAGTGGCTGAAGGACTGGAGGCTCTCTTAGGAGCTGGGATGCAGTATAGTAAAGACCCTAGTGCGGTCTCTTGATTTTATCTGTTGACTAAATAAAACTGGTTGACACTTTAGGGCATTCATTTTTATTCAGTCTAATGAATACTGTCAAATCCTGAGAACAGCTTGTGGAATTCATACATAATTGTTTCACTGATGAAGAAACCGAGGTAGGGAGACTAATGATTTTCCCAAGGCCACAGAAGGAACATAATAATTAAAAAAAAAAAAAAAAGTCTCTTTCCCAGGCCTGGGCTGAACCACTAATTCATCTCTGAACAGAGGGCAGTATTTTCAGAGGTTCTATAATCTCATTTTTGAGTCATTTAAGGCACCCCCAAGAGTTTAAGTGTCACTGGAAGGCAATGTTCCTAAAAGTCTAGATCAAGTTTAAGGAAGGAGCTTTAGACTCCTAAGATGCTTGAAAATATTATCTGTTATCTGAAGAGAATGTGTGATAAGAAAGTATAGACATTTTTCATATATATTTCATCATAAATATAGCTGAGCTGAACTGTGCTCTGCTGAAGTTAAGCAGATCTGGTCTGGTACAACAGGCTGCAAAAAATCCCAGTCAGTTCCCAGCTTGACAATCAGTTCTAGCAAGTGTCTTGCTTTACTGCTTTGTCTTAAGAGCCATGTACCCAGGCTTGCCTTTGCAGACAGTACCACTTCCTTTTTTCTCCCCTACCCATCAGTTTGGAAACCAGGTTCTAGTTGGCAACATCTTCCTCTTGTTTGGGTAACACCAGGAAAGAATGATTGTTAACTGTAGATGCTCTGTTTAGGGAAACAGAATCCTTTCCCAAGGATATATATCACTTTGCAACTTAGTCATGTGTACACCCAAGCCTGTGCATGAACTGCATTTCTGTTGCATGATGCACACTCCCATTTCATTCAGGTGGAGTCCTGGTAATATCAAATAAATATCTGCTTCTAGCTATTTTGAAGAATAATGCTCTGAATCACCTGCTGTTCAGCGATACATCCGATATGTAAACAAATTCACTTAAATCTTCTGTATGGATAAGTACTTATGGAAGCTACAAACAGTATTTAGGATAAGTTTGCAGAAAACTTCTACCTGTTTGTGTAGAAAGATTGTCTAAATGATTCAAGTTCTGGGTAGCTACACAGTGCTTCAAGTTACTGCAGGCAGCTGCAGGGTGGAGGAGCTGTGGCAGAAGGGGGTCAGCAGAGGGAACACCTCTCAGCACGTGTTTGCATGAACACTGCTGTTAGTTTTGGCCAAAGGTTAGGGAAAAGTCTTGTCCCCGTCTCTGCATTCATGCCTGCCTTTACTTTGCCAAATAAGAAATATCGGCTGGTTGTAATTTCACTCATAGATCTGCTGATTTGAAGCCTGGGCTGGGTATATTCAAATTGGAAAAGATGTGGCATGCCTCGCTGCCTGCGTCCAGAGCAGGAGCCATGTGCTCTGCAGGTGTGATTTGGGGCCCGTGTGCATCTCTTGCATTCGGACGTGTGGGAGCTCTACCTGGGCAAGCCCTCTGAAATTGGGCCCTAAGTGTTTTGAGTGAAACCTTATGTTATGAAAGGTCCCTGTGTAGCGTCCTTTGGGAAAGGGCTTAGTGTGCTCATTTGCATCTCTATACCCAGAATGCTTTTCCAGCTCATTGCTGTTTCATAGCTGTGCTGGTGTCAGTGCTACAGAGCAGCTGAAAATGGCTTGATGTGCTTCTGCATGCTGCTACTTTTCCTCTGAAGCAAAAGAAAGGATGTCTGTCTGGAAGGGGAGAACGAGACAAAATGTCCCTATCTTCCCGGCAGCATGGGTAGTCTCCTGGCCACCCAAACAACCGTCAAGAGCTGCTAAGAGGACAGATGCTGGTACTTAAGCTGCCTGCGAAGTATCACTGTGCTCCCAGGCAAAGACACAGCTGTGTGAAATTGCGAACCTTTAACGTGATCCCACCTCCCTGCCACAGACAGTTTGTGGCAGCTTGGAGAAGTGCTAAGGGTCTGGAGATGTAAAATCCAGACTCTTGTGTGCATTATAGGAAAGAAAAGAAGCTGGTAGATTCTGCACTGAAACACCAAACGTGGCAATTGCGAGTGAATCTGTTAATGTTAAAAGCACTGGGGGTCAGGTGTGAGTTCTACAAAACATCCCACCGAGCCGCAGAATTAGAGCCCAAATGGAAAAGAGCCCGACTGAGTGGTCATCAATTCCCTTCCTTGACAGGCAAGGGCTGTGCCCTGTAATGAATATACTAGTTAACGGCATATCCTTAAAAATTCAGCATGTAATGATTTGCAAGTTGTAGCCTGAGATAACTCAGAGGAAGTACTATATAAATGTCAAAGTTACTCTTAATACACTGGTGGCGGTACTTTTTCAAGGAATTGTCACTGAAGTAAAATTAACATGCAAAAGATGGCAAATCTACTAGCAAATTATGTAAATATTTTGCAAGGGGCAAACTTTCAGTGCCAGGCGTGAAAATTGGGTCACAATTCCCATTAACAATTACACAGCCTGCGTGCCTAATTTTCCAGGCACCATGCTGAAAATTCACCCCACGTTATGGAAGCAATTAATGGCTTAAAATTCTTTTTAGGACAGTAAATGTGTAGAAGTGTTGATAGCCTTTTCTGTGTGGCATTTAATGAGCTATAATCTGATAACTAGATTAGATTGTTCTCTCATGATATCGACAAAGATTGCGTTATATCGTTATTATTGCTATTTAAATACTACAGCAATGCCAGATGCACGGATCAGAGCCCTGTTGCGCTAGGTGCTGTACAAATATCTGTGAACATGTGGTCTCTTCACTGAAGACAGATATAATAACTACTTTGCTATTCTGGTCTGCTTAGGCACCAGGGAAATGCTGAAGGTTCCCACACAGTATGAATCTATTAAAAAGATAATCTGAAGCTATTTTGGTTTCTCATATAGAGGATTTTTTTTCCTTTTCAATGCTTACACATGACTTTCATTAGCATTAAATGTGTGTGGAGAGAGAGTCTCTCTTAATGTTTGTAGCTCTCTACCTATCCCTTTCATATCAGTTAAATCCCAGCGAATATAACTGTTTAGTAATTGTCTGGTATTTAATTAAAATACAATAACCCCTTTCCAGAGACGCCAGTTGTGAATCTGGTGGCCCAGTCATAAAGATGCTAATTTAATGAATATTCATAAATCATGAATATTCATAGAGTGTCAGGGATGTTCTTTTGTACCCTGCTGCTATGCCAGGTCTCGCTGGCACAGCAGACGGCACATGTTGAAGGAGCTTTGCTCCTAGGGGAGAAGAGAAATATTCGCGCTGGAGCGGGACGAGTGTCTGGGTGTAACTCCGAGTGGAGGCGCTGGGAGGAGAGGCGGTGGCTGGTGAGGAGCGCGCAGGCATCCGACCCGCCGAGTGGGATGTGCAGTCTTGTTGTGGCTACCAGGTGGCAGGATGCGTTTCTTCTCGGGGATATTAATACTTTTATAGCTGATGTACAGCTCTGGCAAAGATGTTCTGGTCAACCTTTGTAGTCACAGTGGCCGCAGTCACCACTATTAGCACCTGAGCAGAGCCTGTCTGCTGGGATTCCCAGTTACTCTTGTCCTGTCCAGGCTGTGCATAGGGAAAGGCACCATAGGAGTCTATCTTAAAGCCCTGCAACCTGCTGATGGTGGTAGGTTTGACCTGTCCGAGGCTGTGGGTCTGAGCAGGGTTTGTGCTGGAAAGCCTTCTCTTATCTAGGATGCTCCAGACTGTTCCTTGTAATGGGGCCTTTCTCCAGTGTTTCCAGGGATTTGCAGCCCCGTTGTTCAGTGGTGGTGACCCTGCTGTGGTACTCGATACTGCTGTTGTAGTCAAATATCTTAGAATAATTTTGGGGTATGTAGGGGAATTCAGTGATGTATCTATTACTCACAAGCAAAAAGAAAACACAGTCACATAAAATCATGTTTTATTCTGTCACTTGAGATGCAGCTGAACAAAGTCAGTGTCCCTCCAAAAAGTTCACAAACTCCATGCTTGTGTCATGTTTTTAAAGAAACTAGCTGTTTAACTTATCCCTAGGAATCTCTGATATGACTTCTAAGCAGCAGGCAAGGGAGTCAGCCTTGAATTCAGTTGCCCCCATCCTTCCAGGTTGATGGCTGAAATATGTTTGAATGCAAATGCTGCATGTCCTGAAGGTGCTGGGGTGATGCCAGTGAGTCACTTTGCCGTGACTTCATGTCACAAGGCATGTACCTATGGGTGTGGAGCAAGCCCGCTTTTTGCCCCGCTGCATGCTGCTGTGATGCAAATTTGTCCTTGTGAAAAAATGTCAGCTCATAGAGTTGATCTGCTTGTTTTGGCAAAGCGTAGACTAGGAGTGATCACCGTCCCTCTGTCCAGACTAAGATGTCAGAAAGTTTCTGAACGCCGAGTGATGCTGGTGTTCAGAGATGCTGCTCCCGCCCTCCCCCAGGACCACTGCAGCGCTTGGGCTCTGGCTTTGTGCAAGAGATCCTTGCAATCCCCCTATCAACACTTCAAACGTGTTTGCAAAAGCTGGCAGGGAAAGGAGAAGGGGAGAAGGGCTGCCTGCACTATCCAAGAGAGCTCTGTTTTCTCTGGTAATTTATTTCAGCTAATACACTTCTCTAATAGTTGCCGGCTCCAATCTTTGCTTACATAAACGCTTATTTAAAGCTCTTACGATCAAATCATTCATCTGGACTCAAACTCGCTTCTAAATTTGTGCATGCAAATTTTATTCATGGGCCCAGCTGTGTTCGTGCCGAATTTGCATTTGTGCATATGAATGTGTTGTTTTTTCCCTCTGTCAGCATACAACCACAGGCTGCAGCTGAAAATATGGACCTAGATTTCAAAAATTTTAATGACCATACACTGAAAGTTTTAGTTCCTTTCCCCGAAGCTGGCAAACTTGTCTGCATAAGCCTTATCTTTATCCTTTGCTTTAGTGAGCTCACTAGTGTACGTTTCTGAAGACTTATTTGCACGTGGCATTCAAATAAAAAATGAGACTTTGTTTTGCCAATATGGGTATTGACATGAAAGGGCAATTAACTTTTTGTCTTGCTTTTCATGTAATTAATCCTTCCTTCCTATGTTTGTGCCACCTCGGTTTACTTTGACTACTGAAAGCTTGTTTTGAGAAGAGATGAAATTTATTTTGTTCTGGGGGGGTGGCATGGAAAGAAATCAGTGCACTGGAGGCTGGGAAGGAAAATACCTTTCTGCCTCTGTAAGCGGGGCCAAACTTGAGTGTAAATAAATACCGTTCAGAGAAGGAAACAGTAAATCACTCTTGCAGAACAATTTGGATATCTGATGTATACAGCATGAGTAACTTCACTTAGGGCAGTATCAGGCGCATGAAATGGCAGTGGTGCTGTAGGTTCCCCACTACTCTTAATCAGAAGGGTCTTATAGGAACCTCTTCCTGATGCTATATGTAGAGGATTATGGTGAGCGCTTGCTTTCTGCATCCCCCATTTGCTACAATGCCTCTTTCCTTAATGTCTGAGAAGGGATTACATGAGAACCCAGTTAAGTCAGACTCTTAAAAAATTTGTTGAATAAACTTGCAGTTATTTCTAAACTTTAGGTAGTTATAAACATGTTGAAAATCAAGAACCATTGTAATCTGCTGAGTACAAATGTATTGTGCAGCACATTAATTTGTTGATACTAAAACTTACACAAGGGCTTCTTAAATGTGCTCTTTAAAGGAGTAATCTGAAAGGTAGCATAATCATGGGAAGAGCATAGAGTATGTCAGGAGGATCCCAAGCACTTTGCATGTAAGGGTTCTTCTGAGAGATACTATTTTACGTAAACTGCTGCTCTAACATTTCACGTAGTATAGGCTATTTGTTTGCGGATAGGGTCTAGGTAAATGTATAGATTTTTGTCCTGGGAAACGCAGGCGTAAATTACAAATTATTCTAGATAAATGGAGGTGTTTGTGCTGCTTTTCACCTTCAATGCTGAAGTACTGCACAGGAGCTGTAGGCACCGGGAGTGAAAGGCCCAGAGAAGTGAAGACCCCAGAATCATCCTTCATCGTGGTTATGTTTCTCACCTCCGATGAGAAATATTGGGCGCTCATCATTTTGCTAGAGACTGGGGACTCTGAAAGGAAGTGAAAGGAGGTGCTTGCTGATACTGTGAGAGTCTGAGGGTATTTAACTTCCTTTGGCATCTGACAAGACTGTGGGAGTTTTGGATGATGACGATCAGTAATGTCACACAGGCTTGTGTTGGAAGCATGCCTTCCCCTTCAGTAGCAGAGTCACTTTTGGAAAGATTTAGCTAAAGTGGTTAGATTAAGGTTGAACAGTGACTAAATGACAAATCTGGAAACAATATAAAATCTGAACATTGAGCTGCTTAGACTGATTGTGCAACATATGTAATTATATCAGAAATATGGTATAGAAAATTGGATCATTCCAAACTTGAAGAGAAGCTCTGCCTCTGGGATGCAGCTCTATTTGTTTGTTGTTTTGTTTGATTGTTTATTTGTTTTTCTTGGTGGTTTTGGAGTGTTCTTTTTGATGCCATGATCAGCTGTAGCCTGTTTGTGTGTTATTGACTTGCAGGCAAAATGGAGCTATGGTGTCCATGCACCAGAATTGCAAGCAGGAAAGTGTGGAAGGTGGAGTGGGAGTTCCTTTTCTCGGGCAGTCCATACTGTACTGAGGGCTGCAGAGCATCTGGAATGTCTCCTACCTTGTGCTTTTGTGCCTTTAAGATTTTGGGTGAATGAGTTATTCCTTGAAATAAGACTGCTTATCTCTTCAGTGCAGCCTTTCCCAATAGAGGAAGATCCCAGACCTGAAACATTTGCAGAAAACATCTGAGTTGTCCTTAGGCACATAAATATTTTAAAATTTGCCAGTGTACCTAACTAGAATTGTAAGATTTCAGTGTTAAAGCTTTAATGAAAAAAATTTCTTTTGGGATGTTTTTTACACTGACTACTTGTATCCTTTTAATAGTCTGAAAGAAAAGCATTTTTAAGAGGAAACAGTGATGTATTTATTCAATATTCCTAATTTATCTGAGGATTTCAGTGGGATACATTCACCCAGAGTATTCTCCAATTTAAATAAAGGACAAAAGATAATCTTCAGAAATCAACATTTTCTGTTTCAGAATCCAGGGGTGCTTGTTTGAAGAAATAGGAGATACAGAAGGGAAAATGACAGTCTTTTTAACATATACTTAAGTATGGTAAGTGCAACGATGAAAGCAGACATAAGGAGTGAGAAAGATATAAATGGAAAGATTAATGACAGCATTAAATTATTTGCATCTATCATGGAGAAGTATTTGCAACATAAAAAAGTAGCAGTTTGTGAAAGGCAGTGTAGTAACCTAATTCTCATCTGGGTATTAAACTTAATACGTGTAATATTTCTACAGTTTCACCTGACTCCCTTCCTTGTTTTGTTCTCTGCCTTGGAATTTACAATGCCCTTTTGTGTTCTTATTCATGGGGTGGTGAGCAATTCTTTGACCTCTTTTGCACTTTAGACATGAAGCATGTGCCTTACCTTGTCTGATGAGTACAGCTGTCTTTGCACCATTTAAAGAAAAAAAAATCATTTGTGCAATCTGGTAATGCAAATTATTTCTTGTAAAGTATTTCAGAACACAGAGACTATTGGATATTCTGATTTATGTCACAACTCTCTATTCACTCAGTATCCAGGTATGAGTTCACCTGGGTGCTGAAGGGGGCTGTTTCTTCCCTTATTAGCATGTTGGTGTGATGAGTGGAGGTCTGTGTGTCACCTGGAGGGGCCAGAGCCCTGCAGGTGCCCCTGGACCAGGGCTGCAGCCAAGGCTTGCTACTGTCCTTTTTGCTGCAGAATCCTTTTGCAGTTTCAGGTAGCAAACCCCTAGTAAAGATCAGTTTGATGCCAACTGACACAAAGAGGAAAACTGTTTCTTTGAAGCTGCGGGGGCTGGGCAGGAGGAGCAGAGGAGTTATTAGGCTGACACAGAGTAATTGCCGGAAGCGGAATTTGGCCAAGCCTCTTGGTTCATGCTGGGAGCACCTTATGCAGTTTATATTACAGTTATAGATTTTTCTTGTGATATCACTTACCTTAAATGACCATTGCCTCCTTAAATGACCATTGCCTGAAAGACAGCACATAATGAGATAATGTTCATTCTGACACCTTCCTGGATAATGACTCAATGTTCACTCAGGAAGAAAAATTCACCCTGACCGAATTACCTCTATAACAATCTGAAGCATTTTTTTTCTTAGAGGACTTATATCCAAATGCTGTCCAAATTTCAGGGAAGATCTCACATATTCACAGTCTGATTCAATAGTTTACAAAGAGAGCGAGCCCATGAAGCAAATGCACAAGATTATCTTGGCTTGGTATTTACTCATTGTTCAAAAATTTTAAACCAACAGAGGTTCTCTTGCCTTTGGAAAGAGGTGCTCTTTATGATAAATAATAGCTTTTCCTTTAAAAAAAAAGGTGAACTTGAGTATGAATTCCAGAAGACCAAACTGTTATGGCAGCGAGGCCATTAGGCTGCAATTTGTCTTATAACAGATGTTGTAGAGTCCTGTCTCTTCGAATGTTAAAACAGATGGGACATACACTTGAAAATGTACTAGAAGTATTTAATTTCCTTTCCAACACAGGAGATTTCTTCTCTCCAAGTTCTTTGATGCTCTTTGCCTGTTTGTTAAATTCTGTTGCATTGGTTGGTGTGGTTTAATCTCCTCAGAAAGCTTTGTCTAAGTTTGTGTTCTAATGCAATTAATCTTGAATTGTTTTGGTTTTGCTGAATGAGACACAATTCCATTTCAAGATGACTTTTTATTAACCTCATTCAAGATCCCTTGTAAAACTTGCTATTATCACACAGTACAAAATTGTATAAATGACACAATATCTGGTCCTTATTTTCAACAGTTATTGGTAACATTAGCCAAATCCATACTATATATATATACATATTAAAAAAAAATCCTAGGTAATTTGTGATATATGCACATTAGATTACAAGGCTATCGTATATGTTGTAAGGTTACTGTTGTTCACCATCACTATTTCTCATCATCTGCAAGAAGGCTCAGCTGACTTCACTGGACTCCATATCAGGTTTTCTAATCCAATGCAGCTGCTTTTTCAAAGTCTGGGGATTATCAAATCAATCCTCAGATGAACTGGGAAGTTGTTAAGTGAAAATGACAGTCCTGTACCGGTGGAGGAGCAGGGGTCTAAAAACTTTGAATGATTCTCCCTAAGACACGTGGTGGGAGACTGGGAGAGCATGTATTAGCTTTCATGCACTGGACTTGGGCGCTCAGCCTGAGAGTGTTGAATAGTAGATATTGCAGATAGATCCATGCCTGTGTTTACAGTTCATGGCAGTTACAGTTCTCCTTTTTTAACTGTTTCTCCATCTAAAACATGTATTTGTTTTCACAAGTCAATGGAAGAGTCTCAATATTACCGATGTCAATTTAATTCTTGCTCTACTGTACGATGCACATAATGCTCTGATAAAATTTGCTTTATAAACAGCAGTCTTTAGACAGCTATCACAAAGTTCAGCACCTTTAAAACCCTCTGTGCTGGGAACATCTCAGGTCTTTCTCAGTGAAGCAGGGAATACATTGGCTGTGTCAAATGGCATTCTTATTTTCAGCTCATAAGAAATTTTTGTTGCACATGTATTTAGAATCAAATCTAGTAGGAAAGGCCATCAAGAACGTGAGGTACTTTTCATTGTCTTGGGCTTTGCATCTTCACTTTCTGAGCCTTGGAAGTATAGAAAGTAAGATGAATATAGCAGTTTGTAAATGTTTCTTTTTCTTACTCCTTTTGTTTCTGGGCTTGCAATCCCAGTTTTGGAAATCAGTGAATAAAATATTTTTCATTCGTTTTCTTTCTGACTTTTTTTAATGAACTCATTTAATAGTGGGTAGACTATTGAGCACATTTTTAACGATTCTTTCTCATGCCACTGGATGCTATTCTGCCTTTAATCCTGCCTCACCAGTTTGTCTTAAATTTCTGTAATTTGAGGATAAAAGTTAGGTTATTGTAGGCTTTGTTATGACATGAATTTATATCTTAAGTGGATTTTCTTAGTGTAATACTCAAGTTGAAAACAAATAGTCTATTTTCCAAATAGCTGCATCTTTTGGAAATAGAAGACTCCAGAGGCTGTTCCAATGCACTGAGATTTTTGGTGAAAATGCAGAATAAGAGTTCAGAAGATAAATCCTGAGCTACCATAAGGTGGAGGTGGTGAATAAAGTGTCTTTTATCTGTAGTTCCTGTGTTGTCTCCAAGTAGCTATTATGGTATCCAGTTCTCAGGTGATGGTTCATAATCGTGATCTGCAGCTTCGTGATTTTGGAGGGGACTTCGTAGTTGGTGAAGAAAAATGTTAACATTTTAATGAAAATGACAGCTGTTCTCAAATTTTATATCCCATCCAGTTGCATGTATGGGAATGAGGTATGCTGCTTTTTTTTTTTTTTTTGATAGGTAGCTTTTTCTTAGCTATTTCTCAAAAGAGTAACACAATTCAAAGTAATAAAAGACCTCAGAAAGTTTATACTTAACATTCTCCAAAGTGTACACAAGTAGAGAAAAACTTTACAACCTTAGGATATTGAGTGATCCTCAAATAATTTTTCTTACTAAATAAAATATTGACCTCACATTTACTTAAGCTTTTTACTGTCCATACTTCTCCCATGAAGTTTTTTTAATTATCTACTAAGTGAGTTAAGTAGTAATTCAGCTGTTAAAACTTCACATGGATAAAAAGTTACGTTAAGAATTTTTTAACAGCTTAAAGTGACTCTGTTAGAAAGATACCAGGTACTTGAAGCTGGCATGATTTGTGCACTATAAAAAGAAATATAGGAAGAGTAAAATTGTGTAAGGCTACCAAAGACTCAACTGAATATGATGAGATTTATAAGAAAAAAATTTGTAGACCTTTTTGTCTCAGCTGATTAGTTAAAACAATTTACATACCAAATCTAAAATCAGAAAAGGAATTGAAAAACACACGTCCATGCAATCCAGAACCTATAGATAGCTGGGCATCTAAACTTTAAAGACAACTTTATGGCTGCAGAAGCCATTTAGCCAGAAACAAAACATTTAATCTTATCTGAACCTTATATGTGGCTTAGAATTTGAAGCACAATGGGAGTGCAGTTTGCTGGATTTTTTTATATTGCCTGCATAGCAAGAATACAAAAGCAACTACGTGCATAAAACACTTCTCTGCATTCTAAATATAGCAGCGCCCACTTGAATGAATATTTCATAGAAGAATAACCTATATAAAGAGAATAAACGCAGGCAGCAACGATATTGGTAGGATATAATTTTTAAATGGAACAGCTTTTAAATGAGTAAATGAATACCTAATAAAAGTGCTAACTCCTTGCATGAATAAAAATCTGATAGAACTGTTCCGTTGACTACTGGCTAGAAAACTTAAACCAGGGAGAGTATGCATAAGTTTGAGTTGAAAAAAAAAAAATAAAAGAAACTAAAAAACTCTGCATGTTTCTGTAACTTAGACTTTTTTGCAGCTAACCTGTTCACCTGGGATGGGATGTGATAAAACAGACATGTAAATGTTGCCCTGTTGTATACTGAGCCCCAGGCAGAGCAAGCAGCAATGCCGAGGAAGAGCCACGGGGTGGACTGCCTCTCGTCTGGCAGCAGTAACAGAATGTTTTTTGGTGGTTTTGGTCTAAATTTCTTTGAGGAAATATCCAGGGTCATGTTAGGCAACTGCTTTCCTTCCCAGAGGTTCACTCGTGTGGGGTCCTGTGAGGCTTCAGGCTGCTCCACTGACACACATTATGTTGGCAGGGGATTACTGAGGAACACAGTGTGGGATGCACTAGGTGCAAAAATGACACCAACCTTTAAATTTTCTTCATCACCTAGTTCAGATGCTCCAGTTATGTCTCAGAGGATGTCTGGAGCATAAATCTGAAAACGCTGGTAGGAGTTCGACCCAACTAAATGAACTGTGTGTTAGGCTCTGGCCAAGGTGACAACGAATGCTTGTCCTGACAAGAACCGCAGCTTCTCCCCTGTATGCAAGCTGAAGACTTGATGGATTCCTGATTGGGGCAGTTTTGCAAGCAGTAGTATGTAGCATGACCTGCTTTGTAACCCTTGCAGTTGCTGGTGATGGGGAGGGCAGGTGGGGAAGCACTTTCCATGTGAGAATGAATGGAAGTTTAAGGCTTGCAAACTTTTGACTAAATGTCTTGAATTTACTGCTCTAATGAGGGGGTATGAAGGAAAGAGATCAACAAAGATAATTGAATAGAGAATATAAAGGAAAGATAAGGACGTATCCTGAGGCCCAGACTGTGGGAGTGAGAGAGAGATCTAATGAAAATATATAGGGATTAAAGGGCCTATGATCTATTGCAAACCACCAAGCCAGGAAGATCGGGTGGGTTAGGATTTTTCTGAAATTAATGAGAATTTCACATTCACCTGAAGCTTTAACTGCCTGCAGACATCTCTTCAGTGAGGGAAAACCATAGTGGGAAAAGGATGATTCAGCAAGTTCTAGGAAGATATTGGGTTTTAGTCTTGATTATTTGTTTGTTTTACAGAATGGAGAAATGCATGCTGAGGAAAGGCTTTTTTATATTTTAAATTTTAGACAATGAAGGGGAAGTAGCTGAGAGTACAAAGGCAATAGGCAACTTGTGTGAAATTGAGCATGAAATGAGATTTCACAATCTTTGTGAAGAGATGGAGGAGGAACAACAATGTAACAAAAATGGACTTGAGAGAATGATAGCTAAGATCTCTCCAGAGGCAAATTTAATAATTGAAAGTAAAGGTGAATTAGCTGCCAGATCCTCAAAGACATGATACTATGGTAGAAGCACAGACAAACCCAAGATAAAAATTTACTTGTCTAAAGAGCAGGCTCTGCACAGGTAGCAAGGAAATCTGTTAAAGTGGAAACATGTCAGAAGAATGAGTACCCAAAAATGGCACAAACAGGTAGTGATGAAATCAGGAAGGTCCAGGCACTGGATGAGATGCAACTAGTTAGAGATTCCAAAGTGAGGAGGAATCATCCTCAGCAAATATTAATACGAGGACAATCTAGACAGGGATTATTTGCTTTGTTTACAGGAGAAAGCAAGCTACTAATGGAAGACTCTGAAGAGTCCTTTTTTTTTTTTTTTTTTATTTTCTCCCTTTCCATTCTTTCTTTTTAATTGAGCCTTTATTTAGAAAGTTGATAGTTTTCATAGTACTAGTAGAATTAAATCCAACAGAAAAGGGATAAAATCTTAGACCAAAATAGAAAAGACAAAGTTAGGGAGTTACAGATGAATTAGATGTTTTCAAATTGACTGGTTGTGGTGGACTTCATTCTAGGATATTTAAGGGTTTGCCTAAAGCAGTCTCAGAGCTATTAGTGTTATCTCTGAGAGCTCATGTGAGATAGATGAGGTACCAGAGGCTGGAAAAAGAGCAAACATAGTGTCTATCATTTTGAGTCAGGGGTGGGGGGGTGGGGGGGGCAGGAAAGAGGAGCCAATGAATTACAGACCAATGTGTTAACTTCAGTCCACAGAAAAATTCTGGAACAAAAAAAAAAAATCAAACCAAACATTTGAAAGCAGCTGAAGGATAAAAAGAAAATGAATAGCTGCCAGCATGGATTTGTCAAGAACGAATTGTCAAACCGCTTGAATTTCCTTGTGCAGCAGGGTAACAGACTTTATGAAAAAGGAAGAAACAGTTGACATCATGTCTCTTGAGTATAGTGAGGTCTTTAAAGTTGGCTTACATGACATTCTCTGAATCAAGGGAAACCTGGACTAGATGAATTTGTTGTAAAATAGGTACAAAACTAGCTGGAAGAAACAGGTTTGGAGGATAATTTTCAGGAGGATGAAGGAGTATCAAAACAGAAGGATGTATTGAATACTGTTCTGCAGAACTGTGCCCAGCTGTCATCAGACTGTGGCCTGAGTGATGCAATACACATTATACATGTTAAATTTACAGAAGACTGAAAGTGAAAGAGGACGCAAAGATTTCTGAGTTCAGAATGTCCTTGAGAAATGGGGGAAAAGACCTGGAAGAATAGACTGAAACTCTGTAAAATAAGTACAGAGGGATGGTAGTTCATCAGAAACAATAAACTGCAGGAATACAAAATGGGGAACAACTGTTTAGGCAGCAGCTCCTCAGAAAAACCTCTGGAGATTATAGTGGATTACAAACTGAACATGAGTCAATATCATGTTGTTGCATAAATGGAATCATCACGGAATGCGTAAATAGGAATATAATCTGAAAGACATGTGAAGTAACTCCTCTGCTGTGCCTAGCACTGGCAATGTTTTCCCAAAACAGTGTCCGCTTTGGCGTTACCCTTGTCCTCCTAGAAAGATGTCGGCTATTTGGAGATAAACCAGACAAGAAAATGGACATGGTCACCATGTCCAGTGAAGATGTTGTGGCTGTCATGAAGAGATTGTGTGGATGGATGCTGTTTAGTCTAGCTCAGGGAAGGCTGTTGTGAGGTCCTACCAGTAGTATGCAAAAGTATGGTGCAGAGAGGAAGAAATAAGGTGGGATTTTTTGTGTAAGATGAAATGAGATGAAATGGTGGTTAGGAAAAATTGGACATTAGAAGAAAAAAAAAAAACAGTTTTCTGATAATTCATGCAGTGAAGTCCTGGAACAGTTTATTACCTCTGTGGCTGGAGGTCTTTAAGAACAGGAATGACACAATTTATAGCTGATTCTGTCTTGGAGCAAGAAGTCCTGCAGACAGCCTCCCTAGTCCTACTTTCTACAATTCCACAGTTTCTCGCCTAATGATAACAATCCCCCATCTGTAAATACTTGGGAAGGGACGAAATCATTGTGGCATTGCTGTTCTTCTAGGACTTTACACTCAAGAATTTCTGCTGCAACTGTCATGGCTGTCAGTGTCAAAGTGAGATGGGAGGTACTTTCAGCAACCAGTCTGATCCAGCTCAGGCCTGTAGCAGACGGCACAAAGCAATAGGTTTTTCCTGCTGTTCTGAAACTCCTTGCTGTATATTTGCAGATAATTAGTCTGCTTGTCTGTGTCTTTCACGTACTGTGTTGGTGGAACTTCTGAGCTGTACAACTAAATGATTAGAAAATTGTTTAGTTCAATACTGGTGTATTGAGATTTACTGCGGGTTAAATCATATTATTTTCTTGTTATCCCAAACTGCTCGTAGTCCTTTTAAAATCCTTCACTCTGATTTTGATTCTCAATACCCCAGATTAAAGCTCTTTATCCATACCTACGTGCTTTCTCTTTTGCAGTTCCAGTGCAGATTTACATAGCAAAGGAGATATTTGTGTTTCTCCTGACCTCATCAATATTCTGGTGCACAGCGGGCACTTATATGATAGTTTATTCTGGGATGATGAACAGATGCAAAAGTGTCTTCAATTGTCTCTGGAAATTAGCAATGGTCAATACATCCTGCAAACACAATGCTGGATGCTGTGGTGCATGCAAAACATGCATGGCAGGCAGAGCACATAGCCTTTTCCTGCCTCTAGCACACTTCATTTAATTTTAATAGTAGAGGAGATGTGGTATCTTTTGAACATAGATATCCTTGTGGGCTAATGTAAGGCTTGGACAATAAGAGTTTTGCATAGGAGAATTTGGCTTAACCTGTCAGTCTTCCAGAGATTAACAACTTCATCAACTACTGTTGATATTGACAGTCAGTTGCTAGGCTACATGTTTACTGCTAAATGAATAGGCGACTTGGGGCCAGTGTGAATATTCAACAGATTGGCAAATAAGTAAAACGTGCTGTGACTTGATTTGTTAATTATAGTCAAAATAAATGGCTGTATTGATGACTATGATTTTACACAGCATTAGTCCTCTGAAAACAGCAATTAAGTCTGCCATGTAAACATATATCTTGCCTGTGACAAAAAAAAAAAAAAAAAAAAAAGCCTTAAACAACTGAATACACCACTCCAAGCAGTTTCACTAGGAGTCCTGAAGTGCTTACATTAGTTAAATTATGTCCTTGGGTGTTTTTACACCTCTGACTGAAGCACAACATTCAGGCGGGGTTTGGATTTTGAAAGGCTTTCTTGTTTGCTGCGTGCAGTGCTACTTATGGTCAGAGTTTATCAAAAGAAGCATGATCACACTTCAGGGAGAAAACCCAAGTAACTGGATTTCAGGAGGATGCTTTTTTCCTAAACAATTTTTCCTGTTGTGAGAAAGCTGAGCATGAATTTATTACTCTATGTGCCCTTTTCAGCAGACCTTGTGAAAAGAGTTCTCACATGTATACCCTATTACTGCATTCCAGTTTATCAGCTGGGTTAACTAGAATTCACTTCCCTCAATCCATACTATTCTCTCATTACATTTTAAACTCTCAGTATATTTATTTGCTCATTCTGTGTTTCAAGACTTGCATACACTTGCAGGTGCACCAACTATTCAGCATCACTTATTGTTCAGTATTGCACATGTATAGGCAATGATACTGTTCTGGGATATATGGTGCCTTTTGATTGAAGCTTGGAAAGTACATATTCTTTTCTTATTTCTGTTGTCAACATCTGCTGTGGCACTGGTCAAGCCTCTCTTCCAAGCCCTGGCTCAGTTTTGCTACCTGTAACATTTAGTTGTTGCATTTTTTTTCCTCCATAAATAACTGCCAACCTAAAGAGCACTGAAGTTGCCAAATATGCCTCAAGTATCACAACACAGAGAGGTTGTTTTAAGCCTGAGAAAAGCAAATGTGTTTTTGCATAGAAAAACACAACTTTTCCTGAATAGGTCTGTGTTACCAATGCATGTTTAGCTTGGAGTTGAGTTTGGGCCAGTAATTATTTTTTCCCAAAGAGTAGTAGAAAGGAGCTCCCTTGTTTCAGGCCTTATTTTTTCCTGATGAACATCTGTCCTTTGTAAACTCTTGAGTAGTTGTCTCCTGTGGTGTCACGGTGAGACTCTCAAGATCAAAGTCACAAAAATAAAGTCATGCCAGCCCACGCTGATCACAGCTAGTCTGAGACAGGTTGGTACCAAATGAGTGGAGAGGGAGTTTTGGCTTTTCCTTCAATGTGCTGCTGAAAGAGAAACCACCCAATGCAGTTGCTTGGCAGACAGAAGCTTGGAGAAAATCAGAGTGAAAGGGTATGAGGAAACTAGAAATGGAGTAGGACTTGGGGAAAAATGGGGACAGGGAATTGAACAGGGCAGCTGGAAGGCAGCAAATAAGAAACAATTGATATAGGGAGAACTCCAAAATTGAAAAATAGGTGAGCATATTGAGGTTGATTTTTTTTTTTTTTTTTTTTTTTTTTTTTTTTTTTTTGGTGGGGGTGAAGAGAGGAAGGATTGAAGAAGAAACCAAGGAGGCTCATAATCAGCTACAAATATTGGTTAGCATACATCTGCATGTTATTCATCACCTTTGACACCAGTGCATGTTATGTAAAAATCTTGCAAGAAATCCCCACAAACCCACAACATAACAGCACACCCTACCCAATATAATTACAGGATCCAGGATCTAAGCTGAATGTCACAATGAAGGAGCAAACAAGGTGCTGGGAATGTGACAGCTCTGTGAAATCTTCCGTGCTCCACAGTTATTGAAAAAATGTTAATAGTTACCAGGGAAAACATTAAGGACAACACAAAGAATACCAGGGTTCACCTTGAACGTGCTCATGTTTTGGATCTTTCACTTCTGAATGCTTTTGTAGGACAGGAAAAAAACTTCAAAGGAGGACAAGGGTGTTCCAAAGCATTGAATTGGCTTCATGAAGTGGGTGGTAGACCAGTGGAGCTCACTGCCAAATGACATTGTGGATGTGACGCACTTACACATTTAAGTACATGAAAGACAAAATCATTGAGAATTACTAACTGCATGTAAACTATATATGGGTCAGGAAGTCTCAGTGCTGAAAATAGTTGGAAGCTGAGTGGGTATGAGTGGGAAATAGCATAAATAGGATTGCTCTGTTCTTCCTCATTCTAGCATCTAATTATGGTCACTACAACAGACAAAAGCACTCGATATGTGGATTTTGTCCTAGCCATTCTCTCCTACTTGCTTTCCCATTGCTTGTGCTGTAGTTCATCTTCTGACTCAGAGGGGTATTTCAAGGGATTTCTCTCCCAAGGGCTACATTTACCAAATTAGTTTTATGTGTTACACCATAAGTGCTGAGATCCTCTTCTTGGGAAGCTGACAAATCCTCTTTCAATGGATGAATCAGGGGCATTTATGCTTCTGCAAATCATGGGAAAACAGGAGGTGACAGTTTTTCCTCCATGATTATTAACCTTAATGATGCACTAGACTAGGCACCAGAAGGACAGTTTTGTAACCAGTGTGGTTATGAAACCATACATTGTTGGTTTTCCACTCATTTTAAGATTCCCACACCATGAGCCATTTTGTGGAAGCTTCTTCAATGGTGACCATAAACTTTCTCGCAGACCCAGAGAGGGGAAAATGTTTTGTTAGGACATCTTGTGGAGGGGGGAATAAGTGCCCTTGGGATATTTGCACTTTTTTTCAGTAATCCACTTTATTTCCAAGTGTGTGCAGATCTCTGCCCTCAAACGCTAATAATGAATGGACAGTATGAAGAAGCCTCAGGGTGCAGGTAGCTAAGACATGAGCATTGTAAAAGCCTTTTTCAAGTCTGGAAATGTTAACTTTATACTGGCTGACTACTTGGATGGTTTCCCTAATCAACTCTGTGGTTTTACAATGATGAAAAATATGCTGATAGTCCTGAAAAAAAGAAACAGTCCTCCCACAGCTGGTGCATATACCTGCATGGGGGTAGTTGGCAAGTTCTGGACAGCTTCTTATTTTCCAGGGAAATCTTGGTCCCTTCTTTGCTGGTTTCACCCAAGGTAAATTACCTCTTTTTGAAACGAGCTCCTAGCATTTCTTTTGAGAGAGTTTCAGACTAGCAGCCTTAAGCTAATTACAGGCCATTTGTAAATGTATCAGTTCTTGTTCCAACATTTTAGCATGCACCAGGATATCATCTAGGTATAACAAACAGGCTGAGAGAAGCATGCCGTGTAATACCCTCTTCGTTAGACTTTTAAATGTAGCTGATGTATTGCACTAGCCAAAAGCCATCATTTAAATTGCCACAGTCCTTGTCCTACTGTGAAAGTGGTGTTGTTTTTTTTTTTTTTTAGTTTAGTTTAGTTTTGTTTTGTTTTGTTTTTTTATTTTACCCTGTCCCTCTGGATCTACTTTCACTTGCCAGTAGGCACTTTTAAGATTCAGGGTACTAAACCAGACCAAGCTTTCATCAGCATCGAGTGTACTATTTACGGTAATAGAGAAGCACATGCTAAATGACTTTGTTTTCTATAATCTGATGTTCTCACTTCTTTTCCTTAACTGGACTCAGTCTGAGGTCTGGCTGAAGGGTCTGTTCTATCTTCCTGACATATTTCTTCCATTACTTCCATACTGCTTCCCTGCTGAAAAGAAGGATCATGTTTAGGTAGCCAGTTTCCTCAGAATCACTCTTGTGTTGAAGCAGTAAATTACTAGTTATGTGTTGTCAGAGAGAGAATAATTTCTAATCAAACAGTCTCAAAACCATTTTCTTGCTTCTCTTTGAATGCTGGGTAAGGTGCCAGGTTAAAAGCAAATGCATTTTCTGAGTGTTCACATGCTCCCCCTTGCTAGTTTTCCTATAGTATGTATTAATTTACCAGATCCATATTCTGCCACTGCAGTTGCCCTTTCCCCATCTCCTTCTGAATATTGTCAGAAGCATTCAGCAAATGGGTAGAGATCTACTCTTGTTTCAGATCCAGAAGAACTTCAGCAGCTGAAAGTCCTCACAGTTTGGGGGTCTCAAAGCAAGTTTCTAACGCTCCTCATCTTTCATTTACTGGAAAACTGCCATCACCTGTAATTTTTACTGGTGTTTCTGCCCCTAAAGGTAGGACTTGGGCACTGCAAGAGATCTGTATGTTGAATCACCTATTCCCCTGCCTTTCTTCTATTTCTGGTGTTGTACTGACTCAGAGTTCATGATTCTTGTGCATTTCCCATAATTTCTTATTATACACTAAATAGCCTTCTTTCTCTCTTGCTCTTTTTTTTTTTTTTTTTTTTTTAAATTAACTGTTGAGTTTCCTATGGAAACTACTAACTGGTGTGTCAGCCTCCTAGTTTGGTTCAGCTCGGTGTTCCCCTCCTGCTGTGCTGCATCTTGGCATCTGGGGTCTGGTTTAGAACACGCAATGTTCTTTTCTTACTAGCCCTGTATTTACATCCTACTTTAAAAGCATGTTTCCCTTCAGGATCAGTGATGACCTGAACTGTATTCCTTCATTTTTGCCATTGTTGCCAGTTTCTCTTGCTTTATAAACTCAGATTGGTCCCCACTCTTTCCACAAAGCATAATGATAGCATGAACCATATTAGAATTGCTGAGCTGAATTTGAGATAGAGAATTGCACTTTAGAGATCTTGGCAAATTGTTGGCATCTTCTTCTGTTAGCAGCAGCTGTTTCCTTTCGTGGTATGCAGCTGTGAAAAAAGTTCAGGATCTGTAGTAAATTCTACAGTCAGTACAATAACTTCTTGTCTTTTGCTGATCTTTATTTCCGACTCTTACCTGAGTATCTGCAAACTGGTTTGTAGCCAATTTGCCCTTGAGGTCTTCACTGATATTTGAGCATATCAAGGAAAGGATTTGTTCCCACCCAATTCAAAAGGAGGTTGTTTTCGGTTGTGTGTGTGTGTGTTGTTTTTTTTTTTTTTTTTTTGGTGTGTGTGTGTGTTTTTTTTTGTTTGTTTTTGTTTTGGGTATTGTTGTTTTTTTCTCCCCCTTCTTTTCAGAGTGTCACAGTTGTTGATACTGGTTCATTTTCATTCTCTAGGACATTTTTCAATTCCCTGATCCCTTTTTGCAGTTTATCAGATAGCAACTTCCAGGTTGGTCAAAGCTTTCAAACCACAACTATTGCAGCTGCACCTTGTAGTCTCTTTGGGCATTTTGCCATTGGCTTTCTAAGAAGGGTTCATCTTTACCAGTAAGTTTCCAAGTGCTGTTTTAACTCCTCCTGTGCTTTACAGGTTTGAACTGTGTACTGACTTTTGTTCTGTCCTGATACAGGAGAGATACCAGCTCATGTGTTTTGTTCTTGGAAACCAGAATGTGGGGGGTTTCTCTCTTTAACCTTCTTATAGGAAGCCCAGAGTTTGAATGTTAAGAAGAGCAATTGATGACTGAGTCACTTATCTTTGATGCAATCCTACTTATTTACAAAGTCCTGATTTCTGTATCTGAAGGTAGAATTAAACAAGAGATAATTCCCTTGCTTGTGATTTCCAATCTCTTTCAGTCAGCAGTTGCCTCAATAGGTTTCTTACGGTTTATCTTGAAGTCATGCTGTTGATGATTTTGTGGCTCTTTTTGATGCTTCCTTTTGGTTTTTGATTGGAGATTCTCCCACAAATATCCAAAACAAGCATTCTGCTACCAATCAAGGTCCTAACCATCTAGGCTCCAGGGCTTATTTTCATTCCAGACTTCCCATATGTTTATGCTTTGGTTGTTCTCCCATTGTTTTTGTTATTTTGCTCCACAAATGAGCTCAATGTTTATTTGCATTTAGTACAAATGAAAAACAGTTCTTCCACTGAATGATTTCAGCAAGTTTTGGACAATCCTGATGTGATGTTTTCTCACTGCTCTATGGATGAAGGCTACTGAGGTGCATACACACACTGCAGGGAGAGATGGGAGGCCATACAACCTTTAGGATGAATTCTTGGGTCAACATGTCTGAATTCCTCAAGTGGCCCTCTAGTTGCTGGTTGTCCCTCCATCTATGTCCAAAAGGACTGATAGTGATATTTGGTTGGAGAACATTACCTTTCTTAAATGAAAACTTTAAAGATTTTTTTTTTTTTTTTTTTTACCCTGTAAATTATCCATGGACTGCAGGAACAAGAAGACTTTTAGGATTTTTACATCTTTATTAAAAGGCACAGGTTTAGGAAAGCTTCAAGATTCTTTCTTCTCTTTTCTTTGACATTGAATAGGTGTAGAAAAGAGGAATAAAGCAGATTTAATTTAATAAATAATTTATACAAAAGGAATTTTGTAGAAAATACTCAGTTCTAATTGAAGACCTTGCATCAGATCATTGTTCTCATGTCTTAGGACAACTTTAAAGTCAAACTCCAAATTCCTTCTCAGAAAATATGTATGAATATTTTACTCCTAGCAAAATTGCTAAAATCTGAACTCTGAAAGATGCTTGTGGAAAAAGTTGAACGAGACATGAGGCACGGCATGGTTCGGTGCTGTTGTTTCCCTACGGGATATGGTCATTGTATAAGTGCACCAGGTCCTCACACAGGGAAGTGGAGACAGGGTCTCACTGTCTGTATAGATTTAGAGATGCCGCATGGTGGGTAATCACTACAGTTTTGCATAGATGCCAGTTCCTTCTTGTCTAAAGGGAAAAGTTCAATGTTCTCATCATATTTAGCTGAGTAAATCTAGTCATTAACCTGTGCTTTAATATCTGATCAGACTCACATTGTGGACCCAGAGTCCCTGGGGTTAGAAAAGACTGATCCACTGAGTTACTGTGTTGGAATAATAATAATAATAATAATAATAATAATAATAATAATAATAATAATAATAATAATAATAATAATAATAATAACAATAATAATAATAATAATAATAAAAGTGAGATGCATAATTGTTGTGGATGCTAGGTATGTTGGGATGACCAGGCATATGGGATGAGATGAGGGTGCTGTTTTGAACTCTTTCACAAACTCCAGGAATGCAATAGAGGATGGAAATGATTGTGACCAGGTGCCAGAAGCCAGACTCCTGAAAGCGCAAGTTTGATAGTAAAAGTGATGGGTTGTAGATTCTTGTTTTCCCGTGTCTTGTCCGTATCCCCACCACCTTCCCCAGGTCTCATGGTTGCCAAAAGGGAACCTTACTCACCAAGGGCACCCCCGGAAATCATCCTATTTTCCTGTGTTTCTGGGTGGAGAGCAGAGGGGCTTAAACCATTGTAGTTTAGAGCTTTTGGACTCAACAGAGAACCACAGCAAACACTGCTGTGCTTGTGCCAACACAAAATGCCACATTGCGCAGAATACAGCCTTTAATTCTATCAATTCCTTGTTCGACACAGGAAAACAGAGCGTGATTAAAGAAATTGTGTCTTAACTGACTGCTCCATATTGTCATGCCAGAAACAATTAGCTTAACTAGAAAGTTAATTTAATTGCAAATGTGGATGGGCAAACCGTGCCAGCCACTTCATTATCATTATTCTGTGTTATTCCTAATGCTTAGTTCTGTTTAATATGTTCTTATGGTATATGGTGGTGTAATTAAAAGATTGTCTCTGCAGAGGTTAAAGTTGCTGCTGAAAATAACTTCCAGCCTCAGTTTTACATGTCTCTATCTGTGGGGTTTCAGTACATCCTTTAAAAGCATTTTTAATACAATTTCCTAGCTTGTTTTTCACTTCTATGGATGAAAATGAACAAAAGTGTAAGGATTGCCAGAGACATATGTAGCAGTAAGAACTGACCACAGATATTTTATAGTAAAAATATTCTGTATTTTTTTCTAAAGGAAGAGATTTTCCCTGTTCATTTTATTTCATGCATTTTGAGTACTTTATTTAATTTCTGTAATTTTTACAAACAAAAAAATTTGCATTGAAAGACTGAACTCAAGGGTAAACACTGAAACCTGGTGATTAAATGAAAACAAATAATTTCCCTACTTCCTGGCACAGAAACTCATGGGAATGGACTCTTGCATTGGACAGGTTTTAGGAATAAATTAATTTGGGGAGAAGAATCAAATGAGGAAAAAGCTAAAATTTGGTAGGAAAATGTGCAAATTGTAATTGTTTTTTCTTATACAATGACAATGAACGATACTAGTAATGACTCAGCAACCTTTTATCCATGGACATGATTATTACGCTTATCTTACCTTACTCTCTTATTTCTTCATTGTGTCCCATAATATTTTGTTACCTGTATTATTTGCTGGTTTTAGATTTGATTAGATTTAAAAATTGCTGTGCAATAAATACACTGTACTGTCAGAATTGGTTGCTGTCCTCTTTGAATAGCTAGGTGAATCAAAGATCTATCCTTGTCCTTTCTTGAGCTGGTAATAATTTTTACATATGTCTGCTTTTTAAGCAATATTTTGTAAAGAAAAAAAATCATACCTGTTATATCAGGCTTCATCATGATGGTTCTAATGCATAATATTGAAGAATGTGTGTGTGGTTTATATTCTTTATTAAAAAAACAAACCAAACCAAAACAAAAAACTCACAAAAAACAACGCCAAAACCCTATAAAAATTTGGATCGAATTCTAAGATTAAGCCACCCACCCTTTGGCAGTCCTACCCTGCTTGAAAAACTCAGCTTGAGAAAGGGAGTGCTACCAAGGTTGAGTGATGGAAAATATAATAATAAAATTATATTTGCTTTAGCAACACTGCCTGTAATTTTTTTCCTCATGCCCCAGCTACAAAACACATCTCAGACCACCTGCTTCAGAGCATCAACTGATCTTTGCTCTCAAGCTAAGCTGCCCTACCTGTGTTTTCTAGGTTTTTGGTGATAGCTGTTTGTTATGAGGCACTAAGCCTTTGCTTGTCACAGTATATGGTATTAGCTGACAGAATATCTTGGACTAAACAGGCCACTCATCTGATCCAATATGTCATTTCTCATGTTCCCATAGAAACTTAGATTAATCAGAGATTCCTGATGCATTTCTTGTACAATATTGTCATTTTGATGCTCTTTTGCTGCTAGTTTTGAAGGCAGCTTCAAATTCGTTTGAGGAAATTGAGCCAACTTTGTGCTGCTTTTTAACAGCAGGTACTTTGCCTGTAATGAGGAAAATCTCATTTTACAGAATTCTTGAAAGGTAAAGAAAACGTAGCTTCATATCCTTAATGAGAGCATTCTTATTCAAGAGCGCTTGACTGTAAAGAGTGCTATCCACAATAGTTAGTGTGGAGAGGAAACCTTAAGTAGAACATGCTATTGTGGCCTTTGAGCGGTTCCCATCTCCTCTATTCAGAAAGCAGAGTTAACTGAGGATAGCAAGAACAAACTGTACATGCGCTTGAGAAAAAGAACTTGACTTGGCAAGTTGGCATAAGTGTAACACAATATATTACCACTTTCTGCTGGGCTTATTCTCTTACTGTCATTGACCAGATCTGTTCAACGGCTGCCATTTTCGGCTGCAAGTAGACGAAATCCCAATTCCATCCCCCCACATCCCCTCTTTACTTTCTAAGAAAGTCAGTTTATGTAATCGATACCAGGTCTGTCTAGGAAGCTGCTCTGAAATCTGGGGGGGGGAATGCGGGGGTAAGAATGAGAGCTGAAGGATGAAGAAGGAACAAACATTAGACCTGACAAAGCTTGAAATATAAAACAAAAAAGCATCTGCGAGGCATAATAAAACAAAGTGTATATACGTGTTGTTCTCACAGAGTATTTGGCTGAGCCCGGGCAACGGGAAAGCATGCATAGCTAACGCTCCTGACTGTGTGAAACCCTTTGTATACTCCAGAGTCTCTGCAAGAGACCTTGATTACAGAGTTTGGCATGATACCCAATACATTTTTTGGAATGGTTTCTTGTCCATCACTGACACTCGTAATGAGAAATTTATACACCATCCAAAGCGGATAAATTAATTTCAAACACTTTTGACTTGGGTCAACAATGGCTATTGGCAGTGCCTATTATTTGCTTTTTTATTAAAAAAAAAAAAAAAAAAAGAGAAATAAAAAAGAGGAGAAATTGCTCTTCTTCATGGTGATAGCATGGTAAAGACCCCAACTATAGTGGAGATAGAATCTTGGCAAACACATATATAGGTCAGGATAGAGTATTTCACATTTCAATGTAAATGAAAGTAATTTTCTTCAGTATGAACAGTTTAATAAATTCCCAGGATGGTTTTCATTAAGAAATTTGCATATTGGCTAATGTAAAATTTGCTGAAAGCAATCAGTTGGCAAAAATAATTTGGTTTTACTTCTACTTTCCCAATCCAGTTATAACAGTCAGGGAATGAAGTATAAATTAGATATCCCTTTGAGAACTCCATTTAAAACTCAGATGCTTAAGTTAGCCTTTTAAAGATGATAATTGTGCATATTCTCATGCAGATATGCACACCAGAAATGGGGAAAAATCATTAAAACACACCTACACAGAAAAACCTGTGGATTGGAAGCAAACATGAAAATTGCTGCATCTTCTTGGGAGATATTAAATCATGGGGACATGTAAATAAATTACTGGTAAGTTCCCATTATGTGCAGCCTGAATTAGATAATTTACTACATTCTCAAATTCAATGTAAATTCTGGGGTTTTGGCTGATCTTTGACTTTTTCTGGGTGTTTTATTTTGTACATGCAAGGCACAAGGATATATTGAAGAGAAAACCCTATTTATATACCCGAGTTATCCAAATGCAAGAATTTCTGCCAGCTTTTAAAATACAACTAGAGAGCTTAATGTAAATAAATTATTTAGGTTTTCAGAGTTATATGATAAGGGAAAAACATAACACTAATAAGTATTAAAAGATGCAAAATTAAAACAGGATATGGATTTTAGGGAAATATAAAATATGGGAAATAATCAGAGGGGATTTTGGAGTGTGAACACAGGCGATGGTGCATGTGTACTTTTATTTTGTTGAATTTCAATTAGCTGCTTTGTGCAGGAACTGTTTGTGGTTTTTATGTTTGCACCTTAAATTTAGTCTGCATTGCAACAGGAATGACAAAATGGTGTGTAGGGTTTTTCTGATAACTGCTTTGGAGTTATTTTCCTAAAAAGGCCAATTTCTCTTTCATCTCCTTTCTTACCTATCTGCTTCCTTTGTGCAAGTAGGATTGCTGGATGAAGGTAATAGTTGCTGTGTGCCTCGGCGGTTTGGAGGTTGGAAGGATGCTTCATGCAGCTGATACGCTGGCTGCACTGTGCATAGTGACAATTGAAATACGGATCCTGGGATGCTGTGCTGGTAGGTCCTGATGGCATCGCAGGGACACCCATTATTAGGGAAGAACCAGAGCAGGTTTTCAGATGAGCTCAGACTAGATGATCTAATGGTCCCATCTGGCCTTAAAATCTGTGAGTCTATGAAAGACAGTCCTGCAGTTATAAGCATTTTAGAACTGTCAATTCCAGATTTACTTCAGAGTAAGAGGCAATTGCTTCCATGCTGAAATTCTCGGTTATGTATTATGTACACAGTGTCCTAAATGCTCTATAAAATAGAGAGATACTGCTTGAGCAAAGCACAACAAAGCAGAGCAGCTCAGTGTAATAAGAATGAGGAGAGGTGATGCTAATATCTGTAGAGGATGGGTGTTTGGAAGAGATTTGAGAAAGGAGTAGAGTGAATTCAGGGAAGAAGAAGGAATACACTCTCCCAAATATGAAGGAGACTAAAGCTGCTAAGCCAAATGAAGGGAGAAAGAAGCAAGAAGAGAAAAAGGGGGACTGAGTGAGATAGCAAGAAATTAGAAAGGACCAAGAACAGTAGACAACAAAGTCACAGGATGTGAGGGATGAATACAACACATTTATTCACCCCCTGTATTGTTCTAGGACTGTGCTTGTATGGCTGTCATTTCAGTGTCTTAGCTGCTATGCCTCCTGTAACTTCTGTGCTAAAATATAGCAAGGAAGAGAACTGGGAGGGGGAGAAGGGGTGGGAGATGAGGGAAATGTATTTTTTGGTCCAGCTCCTTGTTAATGGAGCTGGGTGTGCATACCTGGATGCTGGAGGTCTTGGGGTTGAGGGGGGCCCTGGTAAGCACCTGGCAGCTCATTGGAAGGAGGCAAGTGGCTGGAAGGGAAGAGAGGGGCTGCAGAAGCTTTTCACCCTGATCCCCCTCACCCTCAGAGAGGGGTGCTGAAGGCACATATATATTGCAACCATATGAGGTGGTATTAGAGTCACACTTAGGTCATTGTTTTGTTTTGTTCTGTGTGATTCTTTGAGATTTTTTGTTTGTGTTTTTTTTTTGTTGTTGTTGTTTGTTTTGTTTTTTGATTATTTTGTTGGTTTGGGTTTTTTGTTTTTGTTTTTTTTTTTTTTTTGTTGGTTGGTTGGTTGGTTTGGGGTTATTTTTGCATTTGAGGTGAATATTCGACTTTTCTTCTGGCACCTGGGTATGTCAGATTTATTTTTTTTCTGATAGTGTGGATTACTGTTAAACATGCTGAAGGGCAGCATGAGGGGGCAGATGTCTGCAGTCAAACCATTTCCTTGAAGTATTTGCCCAAACAGTTCATCAGCCTTTGTCCTCCCACAAGTACAACGAAGTATGTGCTGGAAGTACTTACACTTGTAGGGAGTGTGTACAAAAAATATTCTCATGGTAGAAAAATATGGCTTGTTGAGATAGGAATTTCTTACTATAACCTCAACAATTTTGATAAATTTTTCCTGTGGGTTTCTGTGGTTCAGAATGACTTTTTCTGAGAGAACGGGTGTATTTCTTCTTGAGCTGCTAACAGCTTTCACCTGAGATGCCGCAGATGCTGGTTTAAGTCAGTATTCCTCTAAACTCACAAAATCTTAAACCTTAATCCTTGAGCTATTCAAAGGAGTGTGATAATCATGTGGCTGTTATCTGTGACACAGTATCTTGGGACTTTTTCCTACAAAAATAGTGAATTGACCAGGTTTTCCATAGTCAAATATTTGTGCTTTTTGTTTTGTTTGTTTATTTTGCAAAACAGTTGTTTTGTTGCCTGATTCACATCTTTCTGCTTAGTTCAAGTAATAAGGAAAGGTGCTCCGTAAGGTGTGGTATGGTAAGGATTGGATTGCAATTTTATTAAAGTTTTCCCCAGAGTCAAGGAAGGAGGAAGTTGATTATCTTGTAATTGGTATCTCTCTGGGGTGATGCACTTGTTAAATCCTTACATGTGATGGGACTATCTAGTTACACTGAACAGATTACCTGCTGATTGCTACTTCTGGGATTTACTGAAAATGTTCAATGCCAAAATCTTTCTGAACTGTGAGTGGAAGAATTAATTCCCACTGCTTTCGTTTACTTTCTAATGACAGCTAATAGTCTATCTAGGTTTCATTGTTTCCAAGCATAGATACTATGCAATCTCTTTTGAATGGAGGAGACATGATTTGGTGGCATTTCTACCTGTTGCTTTGATGGGATGGGGAATTATTCAGCTTCCTAGCTGAATATCCTTCATTTACTGTTCACTCTTGATAAAGCAGCCAGGTTTTACCCTCTGGGGCACTTTCCCTTCTGTGTTTGGAGATGGGTGTTACCTCTGAGGTCAAAACTGGACACAAATTTCCTTGGTGTTTCAGGAGATGTTCATCCAGGGATTTTATCTCAGATTTTTTTTGCTACCTAGCTGGTAAAGCATTTTTTGTTTCTTTTGGGATGATAAACTCTCTCTGTGATATTTCTCACATTTTTTATTTTAAATATAAAATAACAAAATGTAATAGAGAGAAGGGCTAGGCACATTCAGACCTGATGTAAACAATAGGGAGCAATTATTTCCAGAAGAGAGGTAGCAGAACTGAAACGGGTGCAAAAACAAATCTCTTTTACAAGTTGGCTTCCCGGCATGCCTCCTACCCTGGCCAAAATCCTGTAATTCGTACGTCTGGTTTGCTGCATACTGGGGTGCTCCTGACTGTACAGGGCTTTGGTAGTAAACAGGGAGTGGCGGGGATGAATGGGGCTGGGGGATGGTAGGGGAGGAGGAGGGAAGGGAAGGGGGGATGATATATTCCTGCCGCTGGGAAGCGAAGCGGAACCGGGCGCCGGGTATCATTGCATAACAGATGATGTATTGTACAGCCTGTACCCTCTCCTAAAGAGCAGAGGTGGGCACGCCAAGGAAGGCTTGAGCCTGGCTCCTGGTGAGTGCCTGGCCCTGGCCTGCCTCCATGGCTGTGAATAAAGACGAGTTAAGGAAGAAGCAAAGGGAATATGCTGGCATCGCCGTACTTGCCGTTACTCACAGTAACGAGATTGTTGTAAGGGTGAAACAAAGCCTCGCTGCGGGCAAGGGACAGGCATTTCTTGCCACAGAGTGGAAAGCCCAGGAGACCTGCTCTCCCCAGCATCTGCCTGCTCAACCTGGAGCCTCCTCTTCCCCAGGTGGAAGGGTGGGAGGTCTCATAACACCATCCCTGCAAGGAGACGGGAATCCGCTGCATTTTTCCCCTTAGGAACTCTAAATACCGTATTTCTTTGCAGCATCTTGTCCAGGCTCTAGCAACTACTGAGGTCTCACTCCAGGGCAGTAGGGCCAGCATGCTGCTCCTGCCTGGGTAGCTCAGGCCACAGCTGTTTCCAGCTCAGGGTTTGCAAAAATGCAGCTCGTCTTCAGCCTTTAAACACTTAGCAATGAACAGAAAATGGATCTGTGAAAAAATCCCAACAAGATACAATACAGAGGGGTGTTATTTCCTTCTCTGTGTCAGATCAAACACATTTATCTAAGGTTTTAATTTCTTTTCCTTTCACATCATAGTGAGGATCTTTAGCAGAGAACGGAACAGCCGGGTGATATATTTTTGGGTTATAACTTGAGAACAAAAGCTCATTAGGACTCAAAGATTTTATATGGATAACACCACCCACGGTTACTTTAGATAGGGTAGAAATGTTTTTATGCTTTAGGGCACAAACTAGCTATTAAATTACTAGGAAACTACAAATATCTACTAGACATATCGATGGGAGTGCAACCAGAACGCAGAGTACTACATAAAATAATTATATACAGCATAGCTAATATTAGATCACATGAAAGTACATGAATGTTCTATAAAAATCATTTGCATCTCTGTATTGGACACTGAGGCGGGGGGCATTGGTTTTGTACAGGAAGATGCTGACCTAGCTGCCAAAGGTTCGAAACCTTGCAGCCTCTGCCAGTGTTTCTTGGTGGGGCTCTGCCACTGGAACCACTGGAGGAGCTGAGTTTCCTCAACTAGCAAAAAGTCCTCCCTTTTCTGTGACTAGCTAGGACGTAGGGAACCCAAATGAGAGGGGATGGGTGATCCACCGCACCACGAGGATCCACCAAGCAAGTGTGTCCTTGACGTGTGAGCCCGAATTGGGGTCGGTGACAAGGACAACTCTGACATCATATGAGTCATGTGAGGAGGGAGGGGTGTCGCTGCCTCCTGACGGGGGGACGCATCTGTTCCACGCTAGCTCGTGAGATGTGAAGAGGTTGCAGTGCTAAGATGCACATAGGGAGAGTGGGAGTGTGCCGCTTAGCAGGGCTTTTTTGAGTTTGGGAATCTCATCGGAGCTGCCTCTCTTCTGCTCTGTGATTCCCACCCCTCAGATGCAGGTGGCTGTTGGACTGGTGCTGGTGTGGCAGAGGGGCGAGAGGGCCAGGTATTGGTGTGGGAGAGTGCCACGGGAAAGTCAGTGGTGGATTTCCCACCTCTGTGAGATGTCAGAGGTCTGCATGTTGTCCCTCAGGGGCACCCAAAGGATAATGGAAGAAAAGCTTGAAGAAGGTCTTGTAGGATGTGTTTTTATTAATTAGAGGGCATATAGATGCTGTTGGATTAGCTGCCTGGTGTTCCCACTAGAAAAGGCACACTTTGTGTTGATAATAACTTTACCAAACTGAGAAGTCAGGGCACTTGTACAAATGAAATTTTCTAAGCTGCCACGTCTTTCTCTTTGTGCATTGGTGCTGTGCACTCCATAAGGAAACATTTATCTGAAGGGAAAAAAAGTATATGAACATGTAATTTAGGCTATCAAAAGGTATGCACACAAGTGGCATCAGTTCTAGCTGCAGAGTTGTAAATATTGTATTTTCCAACTTCTCACTCAAGCTTTGCTCCACAATAGCAAAGAGCTAGGACCTATACAAAGATGGTGAAACAAAATCCCTTTCCTCAAGTACTTTAGATATATGGCTAAAAGCAGAAGTGTGGAGTGAATACACGTACCAGCTTCACTGGTAGTTACAGTCAGGTTTGTATTTGTTATGTTGTTTTGATTTTTGTGAATATTACCTAAAGGTTAAAAATTTTAAAGATGACAAGATGATGGGGGCAGCATGAGGAGGTCATGAGGGTATGTGTTTGTAAATTTAACAGCAGGAAGGTGCTCATGTCAGTTATCAAGGGCCAACTGTAGTGCAATGATTGTGAGAGGGCAGTTCTGGTGTGAAAATTTTAAAAAATAAAAAGAAAGTGATGAGACATTGCACACTTGGTACTCTAAAGAAAACGGAACTAGTGGGGAAATATGAAGAGAAAGCTGACACAGTCCAGCAAGAAACTAAGAAAAGACTATAACAAAGTTCTTGGTGGGTGTTGATGAATCAAAGCAGAAATAGAGATGTTGCCATGGGCTGTAGTGGATATTAAGTAATCTGTGTACAGAGGGTGGTGATTTGTGTTTCTGCCTGAGATTAAGAAATGACAAGGTGTAGAGGAAATGAAAAGGATAATACAGATGCTGCTGGGAATTACTGTCATAATTCTCCTATTGTGGATAACTGGCAAAACCTGAACCCAGAGCTCTCAGTGCTTGCATGCAGAATAAAAACTCTTTGGCTTTGAGCACTTGACTAGTGGCTACTGTAGTCTTGTGGGTACAGAACGGAGCAGGTTGGTTTGTGGAAGGAAACAAAATACTTCTCCCCCAAGTGTTGGGGTGATTGAGGGGTGGTGTGTGCAGATTTATGGAACTGGCATGCATCCCCTCCCTGCCCAGGGGGATTCTGTGCTGGTTAGGGTCTGAGAAGTGAACTTCAAGGAGCAAAACGTCAGAGGGGGGAACCTGACCCAATCCAGCTGCATTCCCTGTAGTGTCTGCTTCTGCTTTGCACAGACTTTGTCATAGAAAACTCATACCTAACTATTATTTGTATATTTTATTATTTTAGCATGTAATTTTTCTGCCAAATTTTCCTTGGGAGTGTAAGCTAGAAAAGTTTTGGGTAGAGCTGGATAGTATAAATCCCACAATTTATATCTTATCTAAACCATGAAGGAATTTCATGGACCAAGTGAAAAGACATATGTGAAAGCCTGGGGCTTTGTTCCAGCTGAATTTCAGAGGTTGTGTATAAGTGCAAGTGTGACAGATTCTCACAAAAAAAAAAAAAAAAAGAAAGACTCAGTGTTGTATACTGGAAGTCTCGCTGAACTCCACTACTGAAGCTGGCATGATAACTACTTGTAATGCCATAACACTCAGTGGCTCAACTCATATTGGGACCCTGTTGTTCTCAGCAATTGTCATGCAGGGTGAGAAATAAAAGCTTCTCCTGATATGTTGCAGACAGCATGGGATGAGCAAGAGTGCTACTGAGGTGTCCTAGTTCAAAAAGCAAGCCAGTGGGAGTGCCAAGGACTTAAAGCACACCTGATAACAGTATTTTCAATTTGTATCTCTTGGGTTTTTGCGTTTAAGCTCCTGTATGGACCTTAATGTGCATATTTCCCCTGCTCTGCCACAGGTGCCCTGTTGTGTACCTCTATGTACAGTAAGAGAGAGGCAAGCCATGACAAGCTCAGCTTTACTGCACTTGGCAAGGACCACTACACGGTCTGTCTCACACAGCTTCCTCCTTCCCCGCAGCCCTTCACAGACTGCTTTGACCCATTCCAGCTGGGTTGAACAAAATCCTTTCTTAGACCTTAAGACTGATACAGTTTATCCCTATTTTCTTCAGGATTTTTTTTTTTATTTTTCTCAAAGGAAAATTCCTAATCAATATTGTGGTGGACTTTGTAGAATTCCTCTTTCTCCTTCCCCACTTCCTCTGATTTTCCTTGCTGGATGTCTTCAGGTCTCAGTCAGGTACTTATACAGAAGCACCATCTGTAAAGTGGTCACAGACCACAGTAAAATATGAGGGGACAATGAAGGGGCTTAGTTGCACTTTCTTCTCCTCTTACACAAAGATCTGTCATACAGATACCCTTGAGAATTTTGGTACATTTCAGTCCTGTATGGAGCCCTAAAATAACCCCCCAAAAAAATATAGCTTCTGCTTTAGTGGCTCTCCCAGCACTGATTTTCTTATTAATCTCCCTAGCAGTACTTATAAAAATGCTTGACTGTGGTTACGCAGATTGTCTGATGTGATCACTAGCAATTATGCTAATCACAGTCTTCTCACAGTTCTTTCCCATCTGTTTTATCCACCTATGGATACTTACAGTGATATAAATGATAAAAGAGGCTCCGATCACATCATGCTCTCATTTGCTGGTGAATGTATGACCAAAGATTTTACAGGTACAGAATAGGAAGTGGGTGAGGGGTGAGAGGGAGGAACTTGCAGAGTATTCCCATTTTCTTATGGAAGAGGAATGGACACACTGGACTGAATAACTTCCTAGGGATGCCTGTGGAAGAGTTGTAGATTGATTGCAGGCCTCTGGAAAATCTTTTCTGTATAAAGCCATATAGGTTGAGCATCACGGGGTGGGGCGGGAAAAAGACCTCTCTGCTGCCGTTTACTGGAACTGAAGGAAGACAAACATGAGGGCAAAGAGCAGAATTTGTTTGCCTGCCCCATTGATGTCATTAGCTGTGGGTGGGAAGACAATAAAACATTGTTTTCTTTGCTGTGTGCCTGAAGAACTGCAGTTTGCCAAGTGCAGCTCAGTTAGTGAAGACATACACTACTCAAAATGCCAGCCTTGAACAGAGAGGCAGTGCAACTGGCACCTACCACTGAAAGCAAAGGGAAAAGAGATCCCTTCTCCTATGGGTGAGATATTCGTGATGGCAGGGGCTCATCTCAGTGGTCCTGTGTTACTGCATCATTTCTGCAGCCCAGTGACAGTGTTGTCTCTCAACATCTGGGTGCTAACAGGTGGAGGGAGCAGGATGGCCAACAGGGTAGGTGACTGTGATGTGTCTAAAATGAGTACTGTTGGGGCAGTACAGCCTTTCTTGGGGAGGAGGCTGGGGACCCCACAATAGTGTTAAGGCTGGTGAGAGCTGCATCTCTGACTGCTGGTGTGGGTAGAGGTCGGGGGATGCAGAGACTGCAGATGGGGTGACATGATTAGATAAGGGGGGTATCACGGTTAACACTGGTGAAGTATCTTCTCTCAGAAGCTTTTGACAGCTGATGAGGTCTCTGTTTTCACACCTTGGTGCTTTGCTAACCCCTGATGCTAAACAGAAGTGATAAATAAAAGTGATGAAAGAGATCTCAAAGAAGCACTTGTTTATAGGTTATTGCACTGCTTCAGGAAACTGAAGCAAAGGTTTATTACATGAATTGTTGTGGTGAAGGGCAGTAACTTGTTTGGAAAGTAATGGTCTGCTCCTTTTCCCCTTCATAAAGTTTTGTTCCCTTTATGTGGAGACTTAGTGCTTGGGAGAAACAAAATATGTCCAGTAAAGACTGTACAAGGAAACGGCTGGAGTTTCCAGGTGGAGGTGGGATCTGCTGCTAAGTGGAATTCCTAGTATGGCAAAAGTGTCCCAAATCCATGAAAAATGCTCTAATATCTATTTCTTCATGACACTTCACTGTATGCAAATGATGAACTCTTTGAAACAGGAAATGTGTTTTCATTATGTATATGGACATACCTATCAGTCTGGGGCCCCAGCTCTGATCTGAGGGTGTACATACTACCTTGATAAATGGCAATTACTTTTCTGAAAAACTTGGATTAATCTTGGACACAAAAAAAAGCAGCAGCATTCACTTGGAGATCATTTATGGCCATTGGAGAGAAGATCATGCTTTTCTGGAATATTACTTGTCAGAAAAGAACCCTTGGACCAAGAATCTTTCGTAGCGTTATATGACATTCAGCAAAATCATATCCGTTAGTAGATGCTTTCCTGCAGCAGATCCAGCTCCGTGTCCCATTTCCGGCTAATACAACACACAATGGGACTACAGATTTCTAAGGAAATAAATTCTTCCCAAGCAGTTGTCGAAACTGTTGAGTCTAGGGAAATATATAGAGATGGATGGGATATGTCATTCTTAGAGGGATGAGTTATTTAAAGCTAGTCTGGGGTATACTACTCTTAAAGGAATGAGATATTTATTAACAGACTTACATATTCCTGTAATGATTCCAGTGAGAACAATGAAAATTGTGACTGAGTCAACATAAATTTAGAGTTAAAAGTTAACTTAAGCTTGGAATTTTCAAAGGCACTTAGTGTTGACCTAACTACAAGCTCTTCAAAGTCAATGGGAGTTTTATGACTTACATCAATAGAAAGAAAATTACTCTGATAGAGAAAACTTTTGAAATCACACCCTAAATTGATAATTACATACTTTCACTAAATTTTTTATATACTCCTGATAGATGCATATTATTCTAATGTGGATGGGTTCCTTCAAATGAGTTGGATGCTTCCCTTAAGAATAGTGGAATTTAAAAAAATAAGAATAAATCTTAAACCTCTTTATGGTAGGGAATATGCGTTTTGCATCGTGCAAAAAGCTTATCGTAGCAAAACTTTAATATATAATAAATAAAAATAGACCATCTTTTCAAATGTATTTGTTAGATGCCTAACTATATGATTAAGTCATTGGATATCATTTATATTCTTAAAATAGTGATCAGGTGCTTACAACAAGCCTTAAGATACTCAGCTGATAGTTAAATCCATAACATATGCCCCACCTGGAAAATATGGCCCTGAAATAGCTGTTTGAAATCAAATTTCCATGTGAAGTTTGCCTATTTTGGGCCTCATCTCCAGCTGGAAGACTAAGATTAATTTCTTTGAGAGTTAACTCTTTTAGCCCAGCTGAGCATTACATTGGAAACTTGTTTTTGTCCCGGTTAGCAGTGATCTTTAGAAATACTTTGATTGTGCTTGGTCAGTGAGCATTGGGAAATACGTAAGATACAGAGTAAAACCAAATTATCACTAAGGGGAAACTTGTGAGTGAAATCATAGTCCTCATAAAGTCAATTGGAGTTTTGCCATCAATTGACTTGGGGTCAGGATTTTATCCCTTAACTTCTCTAACCTGTGTAAGTCTTTATGATACATTAAAGCTAGTTTATATGTTCTGAAGATACAGTGCATGGTAAAACATGAGATGCAAACCTACTATAAACCTGCAGTGTGTTTCTCTTCTGTCTTCTTCAGGCATTTTGGCTACTGCTCTGCTGGAGCTGAAGCTTTCCCAAAACTCACAGCTAAGCAGTTCAGTGTGTGTTGCATGGGACAACTACAGAATTCCAATTACTGCAATGGTGAGTTGTACCAAGACATGTAAGCCTCAAATTTAAGTCATTAAAGAGGCTGTAAATGCACCCAGGAGCATTCAGAAGATAAAACAAACACATTTAAATATAAATATAAATAGAGACCTTCAGGTCACAGTAGTCTTTGTCAGAAGTATTATTGGATATTTGTCTCGTGTATTGGAATGATTTGCAAAATAAGAATCACAGCCTTATTTCATTAGGCATTATAGAGTGCTTGCAGAAAGGCTCTCAGATATCTGAGATATGAATGCTAAGAAAGCAACTGCTAAAAGCATGATAGAGGAGGGGCAGAAGCATTCAGTGCAGTTTATTCATGTATATGTATTTGTGTTATACACTATTAAAGCAAAGATCAGACATCCTGATCTATCCTTTAATTTTTTCATTAACCACCTAACTTCCTACAGACTCTGTAGAATAAATTAGTCTTGAGTAAGGATTTTGGGGAAGATTTAAAGAGTGATTTGAGTTTATCTACTGATTGATCAAGTTTTCCATTACTGACACTTGTCCTGTGACTTCTAACTCTTGTGCTTATGAGAGGTTCTGATCGGATACTATTTCTTGAACACAAAACACAACTATAGCTTTGAATATTATATAGACATGTATTATACAGTGCTACTTGATATTTATGCTGATCAGTAGTAGACTGAATACGAATTTAAATGCAGAGTATATTATATGTTGGATATGTCACTGAATCCCCACAATGTTGCAAGAGCTCTGTGCATACCACATAAAGTGATTAGACATTGTGTAATTGCTTTTGCAGAAATTGTAAAGTAAACAATAAAACATTTGTCTTCATTACTATCATTACAGCATTTTTTCCAAGAAAAGGACAAATTCTTTTCCTGGTTGCATCTTCTCAACTAAAAATCAAAGATACCTTGAAGTCATAAGCTATGCAGTGCTGTTGCCTGTTTCACAGCTTTATCCAGGATTCTTTGCAGTGTTCTTTCTAGGTGAGTTGAATAGAGAGAAAAATGTGTAAGTTTGTTTAGAAAGGGTTGTGAGCATTTCACCTATTGTGGAGTATACTTTTCTTTTGCAGTGTTTCTTCTATTTACTGAATTTGTGTCCTGTGTGGTTTGCTGACAGAAGTTAGATTCCTTGATTGTGCTTTAAGGTTTTCACTTGTGGACAGTGAAGAGCTGAGTTAAACACTTCAGAATCCTAAATGCATCTTTCTTATTATCATGGTTATAGTTGAAGCTATCTTATTTCAAATGCGAAAGGCTTGAGGCCTAGGAAAATGTTGCAGAACTTTCAAAACCTGGTATGTAATGCCAAATATCAGGACCAGCTCAGAACCAATAAATGCAGCAGTTGCTGCCAGAAGTACTCAGTATTGGGTGCAGAGGTATTTACTCTTCTATGGCTAAAGACACAAAATCAGTCATGCATCCAGCAGCCATACTTTCTGTCTTCAAACTGTAACCAGATAAAAGACCTATCACATCATCTGTCTTGTAAGCACGTTTCCCCTCTGTTTCCAAACTCACCTTACTTCAAGGCAAACGTTGCAGAAGAGGAACCTAATCACAAGCTTCATTATATGCTCTGCCATAGCAGGCAAATGAATAAGCAGGGTTCAGATTGTTTCTTTCAGCTGAAAACCGTATGTGCTGATTGCAACTTTGTTAAATACATAAATAACTGGAGACCTTCCAATCAGAGCCAGCCAAACCTTTTAATCATATACAGAAGTGTTCCTCGTGACATAATTATGCTATCCAGACTCCTTCCTTCATTGGGAAATATTCTGTCAAACAGTAAAATAATTAGCATGGATTTTAAAATCGGCATTGACATTCTAATGTCTAATTAGGTAATTGTCATTGGCACAGCAATACCTATTAGGAGCATGCAATTTGTGGAAGGGGTTTTGATGGAACAGACTGCAGGTGCAGATGGTCTAACAGCAGGACTCTTACCCGATGTAAACAAAGGTATTTTAATTAGCCATGTGACCCTGATCATTGTTAAAAGGTAAGGGCTGCGCATTCATCATCCCACCATCTACTTCCTGGTACTTTCAAGGGTAATGTTGAAATATCTTGACCTATGGTAAATTATGTACAGATTTGATTGGAATTATCTTAAATTGTAATTATTGTTTCATTTGTATTTTGGCAACATTAGAATTATATTGCAGTTGGCTTAGAAATCTCACCTAGTTGCTGGGCTATTTTTGGTTTGTAGATCTCAATTGCTAACCTACACAAAGATATCAACTTTTGCTTAGCATATCACAGAAGACTTCTAGGATGTTGAAGTTTAGTTTTCAAAAAGTGCATGCTGAAAGTACTTTTAAAAGCAGACAAGCTGAATTCTGTGAAATCATAAAAATTTGTTGCTGGTGAGTTTGCATGTAACTCAGCACAGATCTTAATTAAATTAATTTTAATTGGGAAAACAGGGATGAACACACAGTCCCAGTAGCTAAGAATAACCTTAAAATTAGAAACACAAGAGACCCAGTCAGCTCCCTGTCCTGTTTGCATCAGCTGTGAGAGAAGCGCTGTGTATGTTAGATGTTCCAGAGCAGACATTGCACCTGGTATCTGAAGCAAAACTTCATGGAAACTTTGTGCATTTTATTTTTCTTATTACTGTACAGTAAACAAATATCCAAAAAAAAAAAAAGTGAAGGAAAAGCACTTCAGTATTTTTTTTTCCCCTGGAGACTCTTTTATTGATGTCTCAATTACATTACAGTTCTTAAATTACAGTAAGAGTATTTTTTATTATTACAGTTTGGCCTTAATCATATTTAGCTTTTTATCACTTAATCACAAGAAAACAAATACACATGCTTCACTGCAAAGGTGTAGTCCTATTTAATGCATTGGACTTGTTCTTATGAGCAAAAAATCAAGTATTTATAGAGTTGGGGCCTTAAACTGTATACTGTTTAGTGCAGGGTCTGTCTGTGTGGCATATCTTCTGCAACGTTTAACTCAATGAGTTACAGATTACTAATGTGCAGGTTGATATTCAAATAGAGTGAAATAAATATATCTATGTATCTTTCCTCTGTCTTTCTTTTTTGGAACCTGTTGGTGGTGTGACAAAGCACATGACTATAATTCTGCAGTCAACCTGCAAGTGGTTATGTCATAAATATTTATGTAGACATATCATGAAGTTGATAATAGTTCTGCTAGTCTGAAAGTAACTCCCGAAACCATTTAATTTCCAATCTGAGTGCAAGTATTGGATCAGTATCTATGTTATAGGCACAGATATAAGATATCCGGATGGCTCCAAAGGTAGAATTTGGTGCTTTGGAACTCTCATAACTGATGGTGCCTGCATTGGATATAATGAACTTGAAAGTTTAGCTTTTGGCTAGTCCATGAGGGAAGCAATTAGGCTTGGGTTCAGCCAATGGTAGGAACTGAAGGCAGGTGCCTGAGCCAGGAGCTACGTTCCCTCTCTCCTTCGCAGAAGGAAGAGCAGGTATCTCCAGGGGTGGAGGAATTCACTCTGGGAAAAGTCTAGCTATCTCCAGTGGCTGGAGAGAAGGAGCTCTGACTACCAAAGCTCCCAGATGGCTGCTTAAAGAATGTTTGATGAGAGTTTGCTAGGATGAGTCCAGGCCACTGTAAGAACTGGTTTAAAATGTGGTTTGTTTTATTGTGTTGTTTTTACGTTTGTGAAATTGCATTGCTGAAATCAGAGAACAAATGTTCATAGTAGCCTTCCAAGTCACTTTTGCAGTCAACATTAAGACAAAAACATAAACTGTAAATCTTTTGATTATAAATAACTATAGTACCAAAGTTCTTAAAATTCTCAAGCAGTTGAGATGTATGAGAACCCAGTAAATACAGTTCTTTGATGACAGTTGCAATGACTGCTCAGGTATATGATTTCCTTTACATATGAGAATCCAGACAGTTTTTTCCAGTAATTTGATTTGCCACCATTTTTAAGGTGGGAGGATCTCTTAGGTGTTGGAGCACGTGGAAGGTCTGGGTTATTTCATGAGGGACTGTTTCATGCTATGGCTTTGAGTGATACTGGACAGATTCTCTAATGAAATACCTGGTGACCTTTTGACTTTATGTTCAGAACTATCCAGAACTGTAAAATGAAGAATCTGTATTCCTAATAGAGGTGATATGGACTATGTGGACTATTTTTATTTTTTGAAGCTCTTTAATCCAAACACAGAAACATTGTTGAATCAATGGTGAAATACAGACTTCTTTTATTACCAGATTAAGTAATTTTGGGAAAACCTTTTATCTTGAGAATTGCATAGTTTATGTCGCTTCTTTCTGATGAATGTGAACGTTTTTCTACTTCTGTCAAGCAAGTGCTATAGAAACCTTATTGTTCAGGTGTGGAATAATGTATATTTGTTAGTTAATGAGTTCAACCATGAGATAATCCTCAAGTGACATGATGCCTGTCTGTGCTTAAAAATAAATAAATAAAACCCAGAAAGAATACAAATGATAAACACACATAATATCTCTCCTACTCATGCTGGATTTTAATTATGGGGAGCAATTACCTACAGTAGGCAAAGGATTCACACATTAATAACATTATATGGGGATAATGTCTTTCTAAGCTGCTATAGCATTTAAAAGCTGGTACTTATGTTGCAATCCATATTCTGTCTACCCATCAGTCCTGTCTGGATTATTGCTACATTATGTAATGTGGTCTCTTGTGTTTTTTTTTACTGTGTAATTAACATGTAGGTCTGACTTATCCAGTCCACTCTAATAAACCAGCTTTAATGAGTGAAATAATTATCATAATAATAAATCCTACATGATTTCTGAACTTCTCTGTTACTCTTACTATGTCATTTGTGTTCAAGTAATATGAAGGCTCAATTAAATCTATGTATCTAATTCTGTTTTTGTGCAGTAATCTTCCCAGAGCTTTTCTCTGGTTTTATACAGGAAAAAACTAACTGTACTGGAAGGATATAGTGGAAGGCCAAACTTTCTAACTGCATTCCCTGCTGCTTCTTAGTCTGCACTTTCACAGAGGAGAGATACACTAAAACCTGTCAAAACTTAATCTCTTGCATATCCTTCTTAAATATTGCGTTTTGTGCTCTTCCCACTGTAAAACCTGGTACTGATCTCTCCTAAGAATGAGTGAAGGATTTGTGACAGTATTACAAAAGCACAGGTAATTAGAAAATCACAGAAATAATGCTGGTTTCCAGTTTTTTGCAAAAAGTACTGCTTTTTTTTTTTTTTTTTTTTAATGTACTCATTGAATGAGTGGAGTTTATTCTAGAAATAATACTTCTTTAGTGGGCATCAATTTTCAGTGCGGGAAGACAAATCAGTGGCTTGATTTAATGCTATCTGCTAACTTTCAAAGGTTTTGGGGGAGAAAAATGAGCCATAACTTATAAAGTAAATTATTTCTAAGAGTCTAATACTTTCTTTTATGTTTAGTATAGGTTACTGTTAGCAAGTATGCTGTGTCTGCGCTGTGAAGAGTGTTACAGCTGTGTCTAATTTACATGATAACTGCTGTGTTTTCTAGTGAAATTAATTAAGGGGTTTTCTAGGTATTTGGTTGCTTCATGCCTGATTTTTCCCATGTTGATACATTAATAACTCAATCAGATAATGATGTGCTTTCATTTTGCTTTGCAGCACATCTTTAGGGGTGCTGGGAAACTCTCTTGTTAACTTATCACAGAGATAAAATTGCAAATATAAATGGAATGTACTGGTTTATAGGTGGAGTAAGTACCGTGGCATAGATCAATGCAATTCAGATTGATTCCAGAGGGGATTATTAATTTATATCAGCTCTAAATTTGGTCTTGGATTTCAGAGGTTCTAGTTTTATTACCCACTGCTGCTGGTTATTTTCAATGCCTTTAAAATCTGTCCATTCTCTGTAAATATCAACGTGCAATTGGAAGCAGAGCTTTTAAGTTGATTTCAGATTAAAGAAGTTTTTTTCATGAAACTTGCATCAACCTGTGTAAAGTAATTCATGTACTAACATAATGACTTCCTGATATAGATACACCTGAATTCAAAGGATGCTATAGCATATAATCTCTTTTTACAGTAAGTATAACTTAGGTAATACTTTCTCTTGGGATATATTTTTTTTGTTTTTTGTTGGTTTGGTTTGTTGTTTTGTTTTGTTTTGTTTTTTAACCAAAGCCATTTTTAGGCTTCATAAATATGCAAGTAAAATATTACATCAATCAGCTTGAAAATGTAGGTGGAACAGTGTACCTTAATCCAAATTGCTTTAGCGAATGTATGTGCATGTGTGTTAGCTTTGTTTAGCAAAGTTTGTAGGAAGCATCTTTTATTAGAGCAAGGGAAATAGCTGGGGAAAAAACGCACATAGTCTGAAAGAGAAACAAAAAACTTCTGCCAAATAACACTTTAGGAACAGTTGTTTTAATTTAATTTAATGTTCCTCTATTAGACAACTTGAGGAAGAGGTGTAGTTAGCACCTGTGGAGCAGAGCAGTGGTATTACCAAGGGAGAGACAATATCCTCAGTGATCTGTGACAGAGGTGGCCAGCAGCTGTGGAGCAACAAGGTATAAAAGCATGATAGACCATAAAATGAATGCTTGTATTGAATTGATTAGTTTTTCTAGCTAGTATATACTCCCAGGGCTTTGGGGTGTTGCTGCAGCAGTGATGGACCCCAGTATCAGACCTCCTAACCTATAGGAATCTACAGTCCAGCCTCTCTGAAGGAGTCAGAAGCAAACACTTTTAGTCAAAATACACAGTGTGGATCTTAACCATCAGGCAAACTACAACATACTCTTTGAAGATGAGGCTGGGAACGAAAACTCCTGTCCTGATTAGACACCAAAAAGCATGGACTCAATGGATACACTTGGTTTATGGCATGCTATAACTTCCTTCATTAACCAAACTCTGTTTCATGGGCTATAAACTACCTGTCTCTCTCTCTCTGCTGAGGGAGAACCACATTACCATCTCTGTCTTCCCTTCCCTTCCTTTCCCTCCCCTCTCTGTGAACATCCTCTCTGTTTCACTGGTGCCAACTACCTTTTATTTCAGAGATGGTCTTATAAATACTCGTCTTAATTACACTCTAAGCAACTGTTCTCAACTTGTTTTTAGCTTTGAAGTCTGTTGCTTCTATTTCAGACAAGAAATAGAAGAGGACTCATATGCCCAAAACCTCGTGTTCTCTCTAACTACACCATTTGGTTTAACAAGGGATGTTGTCTCTAACTACAAACTTGTCTTGCCTAGTTTCCATGTAAGTGTGGGCCTCCCTGGATAATCAGGGTTGAGAAATTGGGGATGGAGCAGTTGCTTTATGACAGGCACTTCCCCACTGGTAACTGGGTATGTCTGATCTTTATCAAGCTTCTTCCAATGTGTGTTGCCTATTTGTCCTCATCTCTGTAGCTGCTGTGATGGTTCTGAGGTGCATGTGTATGTATAGAATGCTGAAACTGGTGCCTCTCTTCCTTAAGAGCATTTATTCTTAAAACTGGGAATCTGTATGGGTGGGTTTTATATTTGTTGCCCTGTTTAGTCTGATGTCATCAAGGATTTGTTGATCTCTAGTTTGCTTCTGATGACTTTGGTGAGAGTGAGACTGTGTTTGAAGGTTGGAGAGGAAACTCAGTTCAAGGAAAACGTCAGAGACTATGATCAGGGGTTGTGACTGTCTAATAACTCCTAGGGTAGGGTAGGATTTGTTGTATGTAAGACATTCACTTTGCACTGTAATGAGTTAATATAATATTAACACTGCTCATTCAGGGAGATAAACTGTTTCCCTGGAGAGTATTACTAGTGAATAAAGATCATATATAGGTTGGTGAGATAGGTCTCATGATTGTTCTTCTCATTACAGATATGATGGTGCCTCAGGGTTTGGCTGTGTATCCTGGCTTTTTAAAATATGTTTTGGATGATTGCTGACTCCATGATGTAGGTCTAGGGGTTTTCACTAACAGTAGTTTGTAGGCTACCAGTTCTTATGCTGATCTGATTGCAAATCTGCAATGATATGGGTCTGATACTCTCTAGAAAGTAGATTTTTATGGAAGTATTCCAGATATATGTTGATACAGGAATGGTTGTTACTGAATTTCTGGTGAGAAAAAAGAAAAGAACAAAATCTTTTAGCCATTTGTGTAAGTTAACTGCAGCCCATAGTTGGAACCTGTTCTTTATGGTGAACTGCAAAATAGTTGAGGTATTACATGACCATTTCAGTGCTAGTTTCCTAGAGAAAGTCAGTTGTGTTTTGTGAACATAAAATGGGTCAGTGTACTAATATGTTTGGGTTTAAAGTGTTATAGTTAGGTCACCTTGTAGATGCTCAGCAGAGTCTGTGATGTCAAGGATGTAGGTAGAGGATGAAATCGATGAAAAAAACCAGCTGTATGTAAGGCTGTAATATGTTTATGTGCATTTTGATACCCCTCAGCAAGGATATTATGGGTGCTTATATGTCTCTAGGCTTTCCTTGCTTATGCATTATGAGGACCACGTGAAAAGTTTCCAGGATGAGAACGAGTACCAGATTTTCTAGGAGCTGTCAAGCAATGGATCTGGTGATATATATCTGAGCTCTTAAATGAAGAAAGGGGTGTAAGGTCTGTCTTAAATTCTTTGTAGTAGGTAGTGTCTGCTAGTCTTATTCACATAGTCTTTGCAGGTTAACATGATGGTATCCTTATCTTTGCCTGCTCTTTGATGACTGAAACCTAAGAATTCTAGAAAGTTTGTTTAAAAGCTTTGTTAGTGGCAGATTCTGTTCATTAGTGTATTTTGGTTTGCTTTTTAAAGCAGTTGGGGCATCGATAAAGGAGGGAAAGAGAAGAGTTGTCCAAAAGTTGTTGCATCTTGGCTATGAAAAAGTTCTTGGAGGTGTGGCTGTTTTTTTTTTTTTTTTAAAAAAATAAATAGAAATCCACTAATGTCCCATATACTTGTGTTTTTGGGGGTAAATTCTCTGTGCAGAAGTGTAGATCTATGGAGACATTTATTTATTAATTTAACAGCTATGACAGCCTAGTGCCAGACATTGAGAAGGTGCTCTATGGTCATGGGTACTGCAGGTTTGTGTGAGGTTGTGGTGGCTTGCCAGGTCTGATAGTTAGTGTGGCTTATTCTGTCTACCCTTGCTATGATGGTATGTGGAACGGTAGCAGAAATTGTTGATGTGTTTCTTATTTTAATATTGTGATTAAATTTAAATGACTGGAGATCAGTTAATTGTGTACATACATAATTATTTTATGTGCTCCAGTAATATCTGAGGATTCGCCAAGACTGAGGCTGACATTCTTGGCCAAGCAGCAAATAAACCATTTCTGAAAGAGACGTTCTTCTGATCGCTCCTATCCTTGTTTCTCAATATTCTCTCTCTAGATTTTACACCCACTTTGTGTATATAGATCTAAATTAAAATGAGAACTTTTTCAGGGAATGGCTTGTTTATTACTTTGTGTTACAATACTTACTGTGGTAGAAATTCTGCTTGCTGAGATTTCTGAGGACACCAGAAATACAAACAATAATAGTACTGAATCATGGAAAATTACACTTTCATCTGTTTGATATTTACATTCTTTATGAGGGAGAGACTCGGCCATGTTCATACTTTTGCATGGTGTGTGAACATGCTTTTGCTGGAGTTCTGACATGTTCGTTTGGTGTCTTGCTGTTTGCATTGCCTCCTGGTCTTACACTTCTCTGATGAGCTCTGCAACAGCTCCTATGCACTGCTGATTGAAGAAAAGGGTACTAAGCTCAGAGAACGCAGAGAAATATGGAATAAGGATGAAGCTGTCATGGACCTAGAGAATAAATCCAGTTGCCTTATTCCGGACTTAGTCCTGTGCAGGGGGGCAAATTTGTCTGGAAGTGATGAAAACCATGATGCAGCCCCTAGTCCCAGCCTGCAGGTACCTGCTGCGAGAGGGATGAGTTGTGCCAGCATTGGCCTGTCTTCCTTCGTGAAGGTGTTTGTGCACACCCACAAGAGTACCTTTCAAAAAACATTCCTCAAACTCCCGCTTAAAGAAGAGCAAAAGTGAGACAGTCCAGACTCACCTTCAGACACCTGTGTGATATATATATATATATGTAAAAGTATATATTTAATTTATGAAACAAAGAGAGTGTTTTCATCCCATCCATGGACTTCACAGTCTCCTCTTCTCCCTTTTCACATCTTTCACTTGCATTATGATTATAAAACACATGCAAGAGGAGTCTCCATGGATTTGGGGTAGGACAGTTGCTTTTTTTTTTTTTTTTTTTTTTCCCCCAAAAGGGACTGTTTTCTTACACAGTTGTGTGTGTATGTAGCCATGAGATAAGGGCATTCAATTTCAGTTTTTCTCAGGTTTACCTCTGGTCTATGTCCTACCTATCTAATGTGTATATTTACATTTTTTTTTTGCTTCTTAATATTCTGCTATGCTGAATGTATGGTTATGTATAAATAGACAATAACAAAATTCGTCCATAAAGCTAGCCATGAGTCTTTGTACAGAATGCAGAGAAAATTCGTGGTAAGTGCAACAGTCAAAATCATGCAAATTACCAACTGTAGCATCATAAAGATGTAATTATTGGACCAAAATGCCAAATTTTCAGTCCTCCTCTGATTAGTTGTTGGAGCAATGAGTTATCACAAGATTGCTACTTGTTAATATTGGCAAATCAACAGCTGCTATTCTTTGGTATAATAATATCACTAAATTCTGTGATTGTCATGTATCTAGTTTTACATCAGATATGATTATGCCCATTAGGATTAAAGTCATTATACGGTAGGATTAGAACTGAGCGTGATTTTGGATAATGACAGTGTTAGTGTCACTATAGATCTCAAATTATATTAATTTCTGTCAATATGGAAAAATACACTAGAAAACCTTTTCACAGTAGAAAACATTTTCACAGGGACTGGGACATGTGTTTGTTTCCTGGTAATAGCATTCAGATGATATCCAGGCTATAAATGAAATAGGAATGTATAATTTACTGTCTACTCATAATAAGAATATGCACTCTGTCATCAAAAATTCAAGTGTAGAAATGATCCCATCTTTGAGCAAATGTTGCAATTAGTTTAAGCTGTCGAAACTCTGCTTCCTTTGAACAGAAGTGTCCAGAGCAAATACTGCAACAATGAATCTTTTTATCATTCTGCAATCCCATTTGTGGTAAGAGGAATTCCTTGGGGATTACTTTAAATTCTGTACATTAGCAGCAGTTCCGTGGGTTAAATCAGATAAAACAGGCTCTTATCAGATTATTAGTCACATTAGGCAATTACATTCTTATCTCTTAGAAATAATTCTTGCAGCCTTGGTGCTTATTTCTCCTCATTAGAAGAGGCTAATTCCTGATTAAGATCTTTTGCCTTCCGTACAATAAACCTTTATATTGGATTTGCCACATAAATTGAAAAATACCTTGCAGCCGAGAAGGACAGCTGCACTTCCCTTTTAAAAATATACCTCACTTATCATTTAAACATCAATCGTGCAGACTTGCTGCCTGCAGTTTGGGATTTAAGAAGACAACACTGTAGTTTTTTTGCCTGCATCAAAGTTAAGGGCCTCCAAACCAGAATGGTTTTACAAGGCAGGGAAAGCAAACATGTTTTAATTTGTTTTTATGGAGTTCGGTTTAAATTGCATTAAAACCAGAGTAAGGGAAGGATGTTTCACACATAATTTGCATAACGGCCATAAATATGTTGCTCGGTGAGCAAGCCCACCTGTGGGATGCCTTCACAGTGAGCATCCCGTGCAATATAGGTGGGAGGGTTGGCATGGAAACGGACCCTAACCTCTGATATGTCTTGCTCTTTTTGAAAGTTTTCTGCAAACACAGTGTCACATGTATGGAGCCATGCTTGCTGGCAGGTATGTCTCAAATACAGGCTTGTGTTTACTGTAGGAACTGGATCAAAGTTGTTTTGCTCTTCATGTAATTAACTCAACCCAAAAGAAATATCCAATTGAGTGATTTACTTAAGATAAGCAAGGCACTTGGGAAATATAAGTGCTTCAGTGGAAACGATACATGGGAGAAAATGAGAGTCAAATTGCTCCATAGGTCTGTCATGTCTATGTTTCTGACATTTATGTCAGAAGCTGTTTGGTGAAACAGATACCTCCCACTTCCCACCCTTTCAGGAGCATTTGCTTTTGCAATCATTCAATGCTATACCATCCCTACTGCTGTTCCTTGTCCACCATCATGTATAAATCTGTGTTTTACACTTGGAGGCCTTAGCCCATGTACGTGCATGCTTGTGTGAGAAATGAGTACAGTCAGTGTTGCTTCATTATTTTTGTAAAGGATTAGCAAAAATTTTTCCCTTATTAGAAGTGAGATGATGGGAAGTTTTCAAAAGCAAAAATGGCAAACACCTAACTCCTATTAAAAATAAATAGGAATTAAGTGTCTGCCAATTAGGCCTGTGAAAACCTTTCTGGTGGTCTTTAGGATTGAACCAAATTACATTGAAAACCAGATGGGAATGTATTAAGGATGAAGTGATTGCTTGAGACAAAGAGTTGCCTGTTAGAGGTGGTCCCAAGCGAAGTTTTCAGTGTCTGTTTGTATGTATGCAATGTATGTCATATTATGCTTACAGAGCACCTTTAGTAAAAAGATCAATGCATTGGCTGTACAAATATTGCTAAGTGCATTGCTCCCATTTAATTTTCTTACTTTATAAGTGATGTTAAAAATTTATGACCAAAGTCATCGTGTTTGGACATCTATTCACTGGATTGGACGGGAAAGGCTAATAGTTACTCAACTTTTTCATAGAGCTCCTAGAAGACAGTCCTGTGGCAAAATTTGAACCTCCAGGGTTGTAGCCTTTCAAAACAGGAAAAGCAGACTGTATTAGATTTAAAAACTGATGACCTGTGAGAGACATTAGAGGAGGTTTTTTCGCAAATTGCAGGACAAAGGTTCAGATATTGTACAGGGCTCAGGTGTCCACCTGGACAGATGTGGGTAAGGACTTGAGCCTGAGTCATCTTTGTCACGCAGTGACCAGAGAGCACTGAGCCCTCCCCTCTCTCTGCCCAAAGTCCTGTTAAAGCCAACCTCAGAAAATGTTCCCAGATTGACAAAGTTTCTTTAAGTAAAATGTTTGACTTAGTTCTAGTTGTGTGGTGCCACACGGGCACAGAAACTCCAAAGAAGATGTTGCACAGCTAGTTTCCCTGACAGCACACGACAATTACATTGTCTAAATAAATCAGAAGTGAGAGAAAGGAAGTATTATCTTTACCTAGGTCTCTGAGGTATAGAGATTAAGCGATTTACCCAAATCTTGGGAAGTTTGGGGTAGAGTTGAAGATCTGAACCCACATCTGCTACTTTCAATGTTGCACTTCAGATCTGCTCCTGTCTGTGATCTTCCAGTGTCCCAACACCATGATTTGGGCCAACACTGTTAAGGGTCTGTGGCAACTGTATACTTCAAGTGATGGGGGATTTGGCCAAAACCATTGCTCTAAGCCTAACTGGCTCTCAGGCTGCCTGCTGCCTTAATTGCCAGCTGTGAAGCAGAAAAGGGCTGGGGTCTCAGTGCTACTCTGTGGAATTCCCAGTTGTCCAGGCAGTGAGTAACTGCTGGAATATCAAGGCACTGATGTAGTGCACATAAAATTATTTCTTAAACTATTGTCTAAGGGAAAAGGTTTATGCTGGTAAGGTCTTGGAGATCCAAAGTTTACACAAAAGTGGAAGATGATTTGCTGCTCTCTAGTATGCACTTGAAGCAGAGCAGCACAAAAATCATCAATGGAGCTGTAGGTCTTGGCTGTTTCTATCCTTCTATTTCTCTCGGTAAACTTGCTTGTTCACTGGCCTTTGTTTTGCTGTGAAACAGATAAACAGATTCTATTTGTGGAATGCTTCTATTATTATTATTATTATTATTATTATTATTATTATTATTATTATTATTATTATTATTATTATTAAGACTTTTACTCTGGCCTCATTCCATTTATGAGGAAAATCTGGTGAAACAAAACCAGCCTGGTGGGGTAAAGGGGTCTTGAGCAAGCTCCTGTGCTGAAGCTAAATTCTTGGCTCTTACTCAAGAGTCAAGTGTGAAATATTAGATTGCCTGAGGTGTGATAGACTAGCCTCCTTTTCCTTTTCTAGTAACTATAGAATTTTTCTCCACTGTGGTATTTCACAAGATCTATTTCCCTTTCCATTTAAGAAATGTGATGTGGGTAACCAAACGAACTGAGTTCATTAATCTTCTGCAGTTTCTTATAGATCGGCATTGGCCAATAAACTACAAACATTATTCTGACTAGGCCTGATGGAAAAAAGAAAGTCTCTTCAAAAGCTTTGATATATATATATTTTTTTTTTTTAACCAAAAATAAAAATTTCAGAGTGCTGCTACTTTCCTGGAAAGCCTGTAAATTTTATTGGAAAAATCCCAAGCCTAAACATTTCAATAGGAAATGCACATATTTCTGTTTGGGTTTTCTCTCCTACCTCCCCCATTCTCAAGTTGTTAGACTCAAATTGTTCTTTTATATATATCTAAAAATGAAGTTTCCTACCAATGGGATGCTGTTAGCTTCTGTGCAGTCATTCTTACAGGTATTAGATGCAGATTTCTAGAGCTCACATTAACAGCTATCTCAGGGTAACGAAGAGCTCAATTAATGTGGCCATAAATTTGGAGCAGTTATGACCTCCATCTCTTATCTGTATCTAGAGTTATAAGACTTTTCTCTTCTAAATACAAGTATTTTTAAAATGTGCTTAATAAAGCTATTTTTGTTCCCTGGCCTTTTCTCAGGGTTTGATGTTGAATGAAAAATGGGCAGCTCTCTAGGAACAGTACATTGTAATGATTGCTTTGCTGCAGAGGGATTTGTGAATTTTATGCTTGTGGTTACTTGGTTTTAACAAAGTCAGTCTCTCTGGGACTGGTGTTTGTAGAGTAAGCATAACGGGCACTTGTGACACAAGGAGAATTTATGACGAGTAAGAATCTGCTTATGATTCTTGTAATAGCCTACGAGATTGTATACCATGACCTGCCTTTGAAATCACATCAGATGTGGACTCAACTCTAAAATACACAGTTTACAGTGACCATACCTTCTACTTCTCCCTTATGACATTACAGGGGAGAAACGTGTATAATGTCTTCTGAGCATTAATTTAATATTACAACCTGTGCATGCAGGAGCAGTCGGCTACTTCCCAAGATCTTTTTGTGGGATGGAAGTAATTGCTTCTGGTTACCTTGAGTCTATCCCATGACCAGAGACAAAATGACACTAAATAGGAAGCCTTGTTAAGGTACTAGCTAAGCTGTTAAGAACCATATTGGTTGTAGTGAATAGACAATCAGCCCAGGGAAATTTGTCTGGTGACTCCAATTTCTATCCTCTGTGATCTTAATATACAGATTTACTTTCTGTTTCTCATTCCTGTCCACAAGATCATTGCCTGTTAATCATAAAACGATGTCTCTGTATTCCTTGCAATTCTTCACTCTTGGAAAAAGTGTTGCCACGTGGAATGTTTCCAAAGCTTTAATTTCCCCAGGGATTGCCAAAATATAACTTAATAATAAAACAGAAATATAACAATATTTTGCTTTCCCTTTCAATCTATTTCTTTGTTGTTATTGCTTTTAAATCTAGGATTTTTTAGTCCCGAGTCTCTCAACACATGTAGAAATAATTGCCAAATGCAAATTTGCCAGATTAGAATGAGAATGACATAAATTCAGTGGCAGACCACAATGATCCACAGCAACCTGTGGACTAGCTTCTAAGGGTCTTGGAAATCCTGGAGAAAAACAAGTTTATAATCAGTAGGCTTACGGTTGCTACGTAGGGATCAGCAAATCAAAAAGTTTAACCCCCTCCCAAAATAACACTAGAGTTTATCATGTGTTTGAGCACAGGGGTGAGGTCATTCTTTAAACAACCTTCTCACCAAATTTTGTATGATTCAGTATTGCATGATGCTTTGTAATGGAAAATTCCTGGCTGCTGAAAAGACTCCAAGTTCTGTTACATTTTAAAGAATATTTTTTGTGTATTCCTGCCATGTTCTTCTTACAAAGTACTTATTAAAGTAGTTTTCCTGAACACTTCAAACTTTCTCCTAGGAGTTTTGAACATTATAAAAGTAGCTTTTAAGAATTTTAGGTTTGGTGGCTGGAAAAAAAAAAAAAAAAGTGCCAAGCTCCAGTTTGTGAAAAGACAAAGGAAAGTGCAATTCACATATATCCTACCTGAGCTGTTTGACGTGATGATTCTGGCATATCTTAGGGTGAACCCATAAGACATGGCAATAGATCACTTTTCTTGCTGGTTTTAAACCGATTTACCAAGTGAAGGAGGAAAAAAAACAAAACAAGAAACCCTCCAAAGCAGAGCAAATACTTAATGTTTTCACTTCCTGCAGCACCATACATTTAAAACATCATTAGTTATATTCAACTGGATCTTTTCCAATATTGCTCACAGACCATGGAAAGTCTCCAGCTGACTTTACTAGGTTTTGGCTTGAGGCCTGATACTGAGAAGTGGACCAAGTGCCTGCCTGAGCACTGCTCAGCAGTGCTTGAGAAGGGGCAGGCTGAGCTTCAGGCAGTGCTATGTCTGACTGACCCATCTACAGTCACACCGTGAGAAGCTGATTTGCCAAGGGGACAAGTCACATCCTCAGCTGAGTTCTACCCCATTTGTTGATTTTTGGCCTCTTTCCTCTTTGCGAGGACTGTGTTTGCTGAATGTGGCATTTTAGGGCCATACAAACCTTCAGATCCTGCATTCTTAAACACACTGGAAACTTTACCGATAATGGAGGCGAGCACCTACTGAGTCCTAGTGTATGGGGCGAGCACCGATTTATAACGATGATAACTGTATGGTGCATATAAAGCTCTGCTCAAGTCAAACTTTGCAGTAGAAGTGATCTAAGGATAATTGCTTTTATAGCCACCCTTACAAAGATTTTAGTGCCTTTAAACTTTTATTTGCTTAAACATAACAAAAGTTCAGATGTAGTCATAGCTGTTTATTTTACAAGGCAGTTATAGGAGGATTTTGCTGCTGGTCAGGTTTGTAAAAAACCACGTGCTTTACTGAAGGGAGGTAAAAATCATTCCAGGATCTCTGACAACCTTGACTATTGTATTGAACAGAGTATTTTTTTCTTGTTAGATTGTCCTTTTATGTGTTTTTCCTGTTAGCACAATGATAGAAAGAAAAGGGGTTTTGCAGCTTTATTATGAATGGGAACTGATTCATAATTTTCTGAAATTGAAAAGAACTTAATAGAAAATACTTAAAAAATTGGGTTTGGCTCATTATGTCATAAAAAAAAAAAAAAAAAAGAAATTAAATTGCAAAATATGCAGATGGTTTTAAGTCTTGGTGAATGACTGTCCAAAACTTTGGAATTCGGATTTCATTTTGTTAAATTTCCAAAATCTGTTGGCTGACTGGAGGCTTCAAGTGCTACGTTGAATCTGCAAATCTGTTCCAGTTGTATTTTCATATGAACAATTTACACGAGATATATGAAGCACCCTAATTTCAAAATCAGTTAAATACCTTAACTAAATCTAAAGAAAGTCAATGCATTTGGCTAATTTGAGCAGTGGAGCATTGCCTGAGTGTATTTCAATGGAGAGTCAGGTAGGAAAGAGTTAACAAGTCAAATTTTAGTCCTCTTTCCACAGTGGCTACTGACTTAGATTATACGTGGTGAAGCAATTAAAAGTCAGTAGTACAGAACAGATTTCTATGTTCTCCAAAAGACAGATAGTTTAATTTCCAATAAATGATGTGAAAGAAGTTGAGCCCTCAGCTTGTTATTCATGTTACCTGTGATCTTGCATGTTTAAACAGTTCTGCTGCTTTGGTTAGCAGCCATACAGATCCTACCACTATTTACAGACCTTCATTTGCAGTTCTGCAATACAGCAAACAACCTTTAATACAAAATGTATTTATTTATTTATTTATCTATCACCACACCCTGTCTTACTCCTGAAACTTTGGAGAAGAGAGGCAAATATTTCACCAAAAGGAAAATTATTTTTACCCCTTTAGCACTTATTTGGAAAGAGATAAAAATGAAGTCTAACTTGGGGAAAGTTCTATTGAAAGGGTGAGGAGAACAGAAAAAGATTCTATTATATTGTTTGGATCAAGATATTAGTATGTGAGATCCGGTTTCACATAGACTTCAAAAACAAACAAAGACAATTTCTTTGGAGCCTCTGGCAATGTGACTGGCTCCATAAGATCAGAGCTCAAATTTACATGGATCTGTATTAGTTCAGGTATGAGGAGTTTCATTTTGCTGATCTTTTGAAGCAAATTCCACATAGCAGCACAAGAAAGGGCTGCCACATCGGATTTGACACCCTCCAACTGTGCCTTATGCCAATGTTTTCGTTGGTTCCCTCCTTACAAAATAGTTCTTTGCCAGTTTTCTGAGGACTCCATCCTTTCTTTCTTCCTTTCTTTTCCTTTCTCTCTATCTGCGCCCCCCCTCCCCGCCAGCCCCCCCAATTAAGAATGGTTTAGTTTGGGATTGTTAAAGTATGTATAGAAATAACCATGAAGTAGAGGGAAAGGAAGGGCTGGCTTGCAAAAGCCCTCTATTTTAGTCAAAAAAAATAACCCTATTGGAAAGTGATCTGATGTTTTCTTTTGGTCTGTAAACAGTTCTTACTCTGTCTGCATTTATTAGCAAAACACGGATATAATTAATAGCTTTCCAGTTTCTAAGATCTGCACATGTAAATTGTAAAATAAACTGAACTTTGCTCAGTTCATGGCTTAGATTGCTTCTTAGGCTTTCCTAGGCTCTGCTGTTGTGTTAACCACCTCCTTTCCCCACTTGCTTCAAGCTTTCTTGTATTGGCTTGAAGCTTCCTATCGTCTGGGCATGAGACAGCTGAGAGACATGTGGCTGCATGCTCAGAACCTGTATGGGAGTCCCTTCTTCACATAAAGAACTGTAGAAACTCTCACTGGATACAAAAATTCCCATAGAGCTCTACATATGAAATAAGCTATGGCAGCACAAGATACAGCAACCAAAGCAAAGGCAAATTGCCCAGTGCAGTCCTCAGTGCCCCTGACTGCATTGTTACCAACCATCTCCCCGACGTCAGTATACAGTCCTTGCAGTGGTGTTGCTTATGTGTTCACTCTGCAGATTGCATGCAAGGAACCAAAATGTGACCCTATGTACCCAGCAAATTCAATTACTGTTAAAATAACACAGCTAAGGCAACACTGAGTGCTTTCTATATTGCTGTTGCAGTTCAAAATCTGCCCTGAGCAAACGCTAGTAACTGACATCTCCTATATTATGCTTTATCTGGGCCATACCAGCCTCATACCAGTTTATCTTTTGCAAGATGGATAATACTCATAATTGCTCCTTGAATTCTGCAACTTTGTCAAAGTAGCAGCATTTAGTTTGCAGGCATGATGCACTGTATTGGGATCAGCAGTTTTCATACTGTTTTTCAGATGCTCCTGCCACACAAGCCTTCCCGCAGTAGGTGGGAAGTGGTTTGTGATCTAAGATTTGCAAAGAGAAACAAGCAGGGTGATTTCATGGCATTTGATACAGGCTGTTCCTACCCCCCAGCAATGGTTGGTAAAATAGCCACACTTGCAATATACTTCTTTATTTATAAGTGAACTCTTAATGATTTAAAATTTGGAAGGGTTGAGGTGGGTTGCACACATTGGTTCTTAGGTCTCCATTTGTGAGGCTTTGAAGTTGGAGTCCATTTAGAAATTCTCTGCAAATTTTAGAAATAACATTTCTGTGAAAACGCAACACAAAATCTGGTGGCATATGGTTGTATTTAGGTGACTAATACTCACTTGGGGCCACCTTCTTAATTTACTGCTGGCTTCACCATTCATGAGTAATGCATCCACTCCTAGCTCATGCCAATAAAGCTTTATGCCACCACACATATAATATTTCACTACATGTATTGCTTTCCCCATTGCTATGGCATTTATGTGGTTTGTGTTAACAAATAATCACCAAAATGAACAACATGGTAAAATTATATAACTTGTGATTAGAATTAACAATTAAAAAGCTTAAAATCAGACTTAGTAAGGCCAAGACTTCAAAGATAGCATTATGTCAAGAAGTTCATTTTCAGATCACGGTAACAGCATGTAAACACACCCTGCAATGAAAAGAGTTGTTCTGCAAGAAATGTTTTAAAAATAAAATGACGATTTATTCTTATTTTTGATTTTTTTAAGACGAGGTATCTGATTAGTGGTACCATAGCAAGATATTTACTTTTCTCTCGGTTAAGTCATGAATCTTGCCTATGTCATATTTGCTATAAATCATCCTAGGTTCTGGATAGCAGCATGAACAATGCCATGAAAAACTCCAGTGCCTCCTTTTCCTCACATCCTGGATTTGGTTGCTTTCAACAAAAACTTCTCCAGGCTGTTTTAAGTGACTTGTACATATGGGAGACTCTCATCTGCCTCTGAGGATTGGTTGTCAAATTTTTTACAGATGATATAAACTGGCATATCATCATGTTCCTGGAGTGGGGATGAAGGCAAAAATAGTTTTTGTTGTTGTGGTGTTTGGTTTGTTTTTTGTGTTGTTTTGTTTTGCTTTTTTCCCAAGTCAACACTGGGGAGATGAGTGTTCTCCAGAAGGTAAACTGAGAATCAGATCATAGACTAAGGTACAGGAACTGGGAACTATTTTCAGTGAGAACAGTTCAGGATTGGAAGAAGGGGAGATTAAATATGACAAAGAGGAGAAACTCACCTGTCCCCCATGTGCAGTTTGCTCTTGCCTTGGGTCCATCAGTTCGCCCTATGTAAGTGTCACTCATGATGGGGTCACAGAGATATTTTTTCAGTTGTCTAGAAGCTGTAGGTCACACAAAGAACATCTCTTAAAGATCTGACAAAACATTTTAGACAGAAGACATAATTTTTTAATTCTTCAAAAGACAAGTTAAATGTATTCATTGCATAAGAAATCTATAATTTAACAGCAGCTGTGCAGCAGCCTTTCTATGCTATAGTGCAGTCTACTATATTGATGATTTCAAATATTTATACCATCATCCCACATTCATGAAAAATATTTAAATTAAACATGCATAGGAACAGATGCCATTCTGTTCTGGCAAGAAAACCTAGTCATAAACTTCTGCTTATGAAATGTTATTTCACTTGACCCCTATCAGTAGGAACTCATGAAAATTAAACTGGGAAAGGAGAAATATTGTATGTAAGCTCTTCTCTCAGTGAAACCTTTGAGTGGGTATGTGAAGACAAGATGCTTCTGTTAATAGCAGAAGACAGTTTGATTTGATAAGGTGGAGCTCACTGCTTTAACTTCCAATGCAAGAGTCATTGCCCAGTTAAAAGTTTCTTTTCACCTACAGAAGATAGGTGTTCTTGTAAAAGGAGCTTTCTAGACCAAATCGCAAGTTATTCATTTTAGTAGTTAGTGCTTCTATTAATTTTTAGAGATGATCTAAAGTAACTACATTTAGTTTTGTACTAAAATGCACAACTTATTTTTGTCCTTGCTATACGGAAAAATCCAGAGAGAGACAGTTTCTTACTAATTCTAACTAATGCAGTGTTATGAAATAAGGAAAAGGGAAAGGAAATGTCATGTAAAGATTGAAGGCTAAGGATGTCATCAGCTTATTCATGTTAAGCATTTACAGCTCTCTGCATGTAGTCCATATAGGACTACACATGCATTTGACTGACATATTTGTAACAGGGTCTGAACAAACAATTGATTCTATCTATTGTATCTAATCTATCTTGGCATTTATACAACCCTTTGAATCCTGTTATCTGATGGAAGTTAGAAAAATAAACGGGTGATTTCATGGTTCTCTCCACTTCTAATAGATCCTGTTTGAGAAGTTAGTCTTGGATTTTCTTCTTCTGGCCTCGCATTTTAGCAGTGTTAACAGATTTTATTGCGTATATCCTCCCTTTCCCCTTCCCAGCTGATGTAAAAAAATTGTGGGACTTAATGACACTGCAGTAGTTATAATGTGTGTTATTTGTCATCTTACTCCTCCTGGTTTAGTTTGCAAAAGTTCTGGGTAAGGGGGAGTTTTGGATTTATACGTTAGATCTGCTTTTCCATACAATATTTACTATTCTGGGAATCAGAGCTGGACTGATAGAAAGGTTTGATCATTCCAGGGGTTAAAATGATCTCATGATACTGAGCAGCAACAATGAACCAGTATTGTAAAAAGCATCACACGCTACATTAGTCTAGAGCATAGGGTTCTGCCGTGGTTTAAATGAGAGTCCCATGAGATAAGGACACTATTGCTTGTGAAGGGAGGTCTGTTAGCCCTGTTGGGAGGAAGCTGTGGGCAGCTCAGTATTGCAGTGTTTTGGCTAAAATCACCACAAGAAAAGTTGTGTTAGGAATAAGTATTGTATAAATGACTGTGCATGCCTGAAAGTATGAGGCACAGCAGATTCCCCACTTGACAGAAACCCAAAGAAGTTACAAGATCTTGCAACTTACGAATTAACGAAGGTTAGCCTGCTAGTTGGGTACAATTTGGCTTATTTTGCTGAATATACAGTACAGTTTGTGGTAGCTTTTTCCTCCCTCATTTTTATTAATATTTTACTAGATAAGAAATTATATTTATATAAGCAAGAATAGCAAGATTTCAGGGTTAGGAAGTCATCAGATCCCCCCTCTAAAGTGTTTTCTGTGAAATGGCAAAAGCACAGACAGGAGGCACAAGAGCTGACTGGCGATGTGACAAGAGGGTACCTTCATTTTTGTACAGTGTACAAACACTGTTCCTTTTATAGCTTCTTTACTTGCCCTTAAACTTGATACTATGTGAGTTGGAAGTAACAGCCATGCACAGCAAACCAAGAGGCATGACCTGGACTATGCAGACAAGTGCTAACCCAACTCCCACCATGTCCTTACTTCTCTGCTCTTTTGTCCCTGTCCTCAAAAGCCTGTACAAAAATAAAATAAAATAACTTCTGTGCTTCATTGCTTGAGAATGGAAGATTTGTCAAGTTACACAGAAACAGGAACAAGAGTTAATAGACCTGGGTTTAAATCTTAGATCACCCACTGAATTTGTAGCATGAGGTTTTTTACAAGTTGCTTAATTCTGATTTTTTTCAGAAATATTTACATGCTCACCTGCTCTCTGGGACCTGAGAAAGGAAGGAAATATTTTCTTGATAACAAAGACTCAGTAACAGGAGATTGAATTCCTCAGATAGACATACTTAGTTTATAGTAATAGCCTAATTAAGAATTTAACTTTTGTTTGAGTATTTGTGATGTCCTTATACCTACAATATGTTTTTAGAATAGGTAACATAAATACTCTGAGGCTCTATTCTTTTCCTTTTCACATCATCTTTTCCTCCACCACTCACCTCTTATCTTCCCCGCCCAAAAAAGGGGGGAGAAACTTCCTAGATTTTGAAAGTTGCAAGGATGTCAAAATGTAAAAATGAATGGTATTTCCAGTAATGTTCTTGCTCATTTCAGGAGCAAAAGAATTAATGATTAAAGAATTTAAAAGAATGATAATAATAATAATTTAAAAATCTATCAAGAAATCTGCCCTAAGGAAATGCTGACCAGAATTTCTGCATATGTAACATAGTTTACAGAAGAGGCAAAGCACTTACCATAATAAACTATGCTTTTATTAGGGTCAAGGAAAGTAGACTGTGTTTTCTATGGACTACACTTTGAACATTTATTTTGTGCGTCTTCACATTTGTTGTTTTAATATAGCAACTCTGGTGTATCATTAGTGTAAATCCTTTACATTTAAATAGTGAATGGATCAGTTGGACTGAGTATTTATAGAATTTCCTGGATTGATAGTCTTAAAAGCATATAAATGTCTGTTTACATATAGTTTACACACAGCACGTTTAGAGCACAAGCAATGCAGCAGTCCTCCCATCAGAAAATACCACAGTTAAGGGAACGAGTTGCTTGGACTCCTGGTTGAGCTGTGGGCTCTCCAAAAAGTGTCAGGAGGGTGACTTGCTAAAGGCCTCTGAATGATGGACAGGACCTGTTCTGGGACCCTCCAAAGTACTTGTAAGCAAAGCAGTCGTGGGAAAATGCTATTAAGATGCAGATAGTATCTTCATAGCTATTTGCATCAATGGAAATTAATAAATTATCATAACTCTTAAGGGTGGGTAGACTGGCTGAAAATGTGCCCTCAGCCATATCGATGCCAATCTGCAATAATTACATTGATTATGACAGAGTTGCTACAGGTTTCAAGAAAAGTAACTGAGGAAAGAATTGGCTTTATCTCTGGTCTTTTGATAAGTGGTATTTTACTAATATAATGTGTACACACCAATATCCTGTGAAATTCCTGCACGTCACCAGCAGTTTTTATTCGTGCCCATTAAAATGCATTACAGTGTGGAGGTTGCTGAAATGTAAATTAAAGGCTACGGCGCTCGTAGTTTAACAGCTGCCATGTAGATTGACAGCCTTTGTGCGCCCAGCTGGCAGTGTCAGGTTAGTGGGTCTCTAGTCACAACATTAATCAGCTTTATTAGTGCCACTAATACCAATTTGTAAGCAGACTGCAAGGATCAGACGGCCCAGCTGTCAGGCACTGCACATAGATTATTACAGGATTTCTTTTTATTGTTTAAGATTGGAATTATAATTTAATTAGGGAATTTAACTATTTTTTACACCCACTGAAAACTAGCAAAGATTTAATAAAAAAAATGTTAACTTCCTTACCCTGCCATTCTACCATCTTTTCTACTCCCCGTTCCCCATCCTCCTCCCCGCCTCCACCCCAGCATGCACGGGAGAGAAAATGAATTCGCTTCTCAAAACCTGTTGTAGCGTATCACTTGCTGAGATGAAGAACTTCTTACACTACAGCAACAGCTCATATTGTGCTAGTCAGGATTTCCAACTGATTTCAACAGATTTTCCTTACTGCGTTGATGTGATATACCCAGTGCACTGGAGGACCAAGGAATACAGAGATTGTGTTTATAATTTGCTCCAAAAAAACCTGCTAGCTGCCTGCCTGGTTCCTAGCTTCTTCAGAGTAATTACTAATTTTCAATCAAAATGTGTGTGTAAGATGCACAAATCTAAGGACTCTGTTAAATTGGGGTCATGTTGGACAGTAAATTCTGATTCAAAAAGAGCAGAGAAAATTTGAATACATCGACATCTCTTAAATCTTCCTCCTCTTTTTGGTGTGGGACCTCTTGTCCTTATTACATTACACATCAGTTTCAACTCAGTTTTAATTAATGATTTTAAATTAGGCTAAGAGGATATTAGCTTGTAAAGCCTAGCAATGAAGAATGGATGTTGTGGCTCAGACACAACCTTCCAAAATCTCTGCAGCTCACATGTTGTAACACTTTCATGTCAGCCATACAGATTACATTTCCTGCAATACTAAAGCAGCTTTTCTAGTGGGTCAGAAACATGATAGGTTTATCCTTCAGCATGGCCTGAAAATAAGACTGAAGGGGGGAAAAAGATGTCCTTAGCATCTACTTAATGCATTGAAATAAGGGAATGCAAAGATGAAATTTCACAGACTTAGGAGACTTATGCAGGAGATATTTTTGAGGAGTGTCACAGAGCTTTTCTGATGACCCAAAATGCAGAGAAAAGGGAATTCCAGCTGAGAGGTCTTTATGTCCCAGAGTCTTTTACCTGGACCTGCTGTGTGGACCACACAGCAGTAGGATCCATGCCTGCAGAGCCTGGCCCTACCAGGATCACTGCAGAAATGGACAGGCTCTGCAGGGCTGTGGCTTTTAGGCTACAGGCTGTCCTCTGTGGAAGGGAGAGCCTTGTGTCCCATGTGGAAAGCTAATAGGACATGTTATTTCTTATTTTGTCAGACTTCTGTATATCCCAAAAACCAGACCGCACTGTAACGCATGAGAAGGGGTCATACACAGATGATATGCATGTCTGAGTGCTGTTTATCTGATATATTGCCCTTGCTGGGAAGGAGCAGAAATACAGTTTCTCTGAAGGAAGATTCTGTTTTAAACATATGAATCCTGACAACCAAAGTAACAGATAAAATCCAACCCCATATTTTTCAGTCCAAGTACTATGATTCTGAAGAAGTCCAGAAGAAAAGTAGGTCAAATTCAATCGATTTCTTTTAGTTAAAGTTTTTGATTTGTAAAGAGGCATACTGGAATTTTTGGCAATTTCTAGGTCTGAGGTATCAGGCCCAGACAGTAAGTGTAGTGCAAATACAGGGAGTAATTTTTAAAAGTGAGAAAATAATAAAACTGTAATATGTTAAGGCTAAAATAATTAAATACTTCTTGTGGTGACCTGATGGACCTCAGATGACCAGGGCAGTAAGAAGATGTCTTGTTACACAACAGAGGCAAGTTATTAGCAGATGAAGTTGTAAAGATTACAGTGCTTACTGTTCTCTGGCAGTAAGCCACTTCTTCACTAAAAGTGCCAACTTGGTCAGTGTCACCATAGGTAATCCTAGTGACACAAGGGCAAGACCTCATCTTACAATAAGTAAAAAGTCTGGACAATACTTAAATAGGGGCTGCTTATGGATACTTCTGAGAATTTACAGATGGTGGGAGAAGTACTAGACTGCTGGAAAAAGGAAACCTAGTATATATATTTAAAGAAGGAAAGGGATAATAGAGACTGTGCAGCTTAACTTAATTTCTTCAGAAAGTACTGGGACAAAAAATTAAGGACATGATGCATATGCATGGGGAAGCAAGCAAACAAAGACCACAGACACCCACAGCAAATCATATCAAATACGTCTAACTTCCTTCTGTAACAGAACAATACCTCTTTTGAACAGGAGGGAAATAATATTCATTGTGTCTATTGACTTAGGTTTTTGATACTGTTTCACGGTACTTTCTCATAAGCAAACTGCAGAGGTGTATTTCTGATGAGACCACTGTGAACTGGGTGCCACTTTAAGTAGAAAACTGTAATTGCGGATTATAAGGAGGGACCAGAGGAGACCAGACAGAATGGTCACAGATCTAGAAACCGTGGTATGGAAGTGAAGAATTAATGGTTTCTGTGGAAGAAAAGATTGAGGGAAGACAAAGTAATCTCTAAATACATGAAAGGGAGAAAATAAGCTCTTTACATTGCATAAGACAAAAAGTAATAGGTTCAAGTTGCAAAGAGGAGTTAGGGAAAAGAGCCACTTCATAATGATAATAATAGCCAAGACACTGGAGAGGCTAGGGAGCCTTCAGTATTGGAAGGCTTTACAAACAAGTTGGGTGAGCATCTGTCAAAATGACGCAAGCATTGCTGATCTTGTGTTTGGACAGAGAGGTGAGTTAGATTTCTCTTGAGGACTCTTCCAGCTGCCTTCTCCTATAAAATTTGATTCTGTAACATCAGCAGCATAATGCATGAGTTGGCTGTGGGCCTTGCCTTGCCGATATCATCAGCAAGTGCTGTTTGGTGGAAAATAGCATGGGTTGTCTCGGGGCCAAGAAGCCAGTGTACTCACTGCCATGCCCTGGGGACCTGATCCACTTGGCATCTAGCTAGTCCCAGCCCCACTCCAGCTTCTTTGCCTGTGTTCCCTTCTCACAGCAGCTCTCAGCTGGAGGACCAGGGCATCTCCACATCTCACCTTGAGTAAGGAGGAGGGATGCACCTGGACAGATTGCTTAGTTCTGTCCATCTAGGCAGCACTTTGGAAGAGCATTCTTATGCACCAAGGTGGGCACCGAATCATGACATCCCACAGTGACTACAGTGGGGGAGATGGCCAATTTGTGTAGAAATAATACTGCTGTTGTCATTGGATTAGTGGCTGATAAATCACCTAGAAATTGTGCAGGATCACAAACAAGTACATGTCTAGGCAGTAGAAGTGCAGGATTCAAAACCATCAAACTATTGAAGAGATTACGCCTGTAAAGTCTGCAGATCTTTTCTATAGACTAGTCAGGCTGAATGAAAGGTCATCAGATTTTTACAAGCCAATTTTTTTTTTTTTTTTAAGTATTTACAGATAAACTTCTTAAACCCAAAAAACTCATTATAAAATAAACGTTTAGATAATTAAGTGTGTGCATGTTCAATATTTGATGGGCTTAAATATTTTATAGAAATCTTGCAGAAATAGAGGAAAGTTACTAAAATGTATACTAATTATAATCCCTCTAAAAATTTGCTGGGTTTATTAACCTTCTGGAAACTCAGATAAGTTGACCATTTTAATTAAATGTAAACAACTTTGTAATAACAGCCCTGACATCTCTTCCCAGAGAGTGATCCTACAGGCCCAGTGCACTCAGAAATACCAAGGAGTTGCATTATAACCTGCTGAGACACTGCTGTACTGTCAAAATGATGTGGCAGTGAGCACATTTTGAACAGTACTAACTCGATGTTCTGAGTCTCAGTCAGCTTTAAAAATGTATTGTTTCCTTCCAGCTTTGTTAGTTGTTCATCTCTGTGTAAAGGGTAAACTTTCCAAGGTCTATAAATTCAATTAAAAGTTTTTTATTTGTTAGTTCTGAATTCAAAAGATATGAATAGAACAGAGGCATTTTGGTTATCTAAATTTGTTGGGTTTATGGCATGGTGGTCCTGACTCTCTCAGGCACACTGAGGAGTTCCAGGCTCTACGCAGTGCAAGTTTGCATTTTCTTTCATTACAATTTGCAGAAGTTATAACTGTGGCCAGTGTGGGTCCCTATGCAGGCAGGGAGATCGGTATATGGAAAATCATCAGTCAACAGTAGGGGTAGAAGTTAGAAACTAACCTATTTCTGCTCATATCATGAAGAGGTCACCCTGCACATCCTACATGACCAGTGCAGATGACGTGTCATGCCGAGGACATGGGAGTGAAGGTTGGCTTTGTATGCATGTCTTGACCTGTGCTTCCATGCATGGTTTTCCATGTGGAGTTATCCTATGGCAAACACTTGGGTTTTTGTGAGCAAAGAGCTGGTCCTTTCTGGGTCCTGAACCTGGCTATTCTGTTCTTTAAATGCCCTATTGCTTTTTCTTTGGCACGCCTCCTTTGGGCCATCCAGAAATTATATTAACAAGCATACTTACCATCATGTAAGGAATATGTTTTATGCATCTCTGCCAGAAACTAAGAGAGGGATCAGTTATGTTAATTATGTACTAACATGCATTGTATGTTTGGTGCTTAGCAAGAGTGGCTGAAACAGTTCAGGGTTTGCTAACCTGTGAGGAAGGGGAGTTGTGGGAGGGGGGGCGGAATTTGCTCATTCAGACAAAGCCAAAAATAAAAGGTTAAAAAAACCCCAACTCACAGTCAACCAAGCAAGCAGCACCAAGGATACCTCCTCTGTAAATGGGGGCAGCCCTTTTGACAACCAGAGACTGGGGTCCTGCTCTTTGAAACTGTCTGGAGAGCCACCACTGGGACCTGTGAAGAGCAGGCAAGAAGGAAATCAATGCAGCAGCTCCTACAAGGGGAGAGCTGGAGGATGAAGCATATCGATCCTCTCTTCTGTGCTGAGGGGAAAGCCCCAGGGAAGAGGAAAGCAGAATGAGATTGGAAAATACTTTTGCTTACTATTTTCAGCTGTTTCTGCATTTGGAAAAAAATCCAGTGCTATTTCTTTAAGGAAGGTGGGTTCAGTCCTTCATGAAAATCACTGCTGGAGAAAGGAAATTTATTAGTTGGGAAAAACTTCTGAGGAAGGATTAATCCTGCTCACTAGAGGGACGAAAGTCATCAGGGAAGTGGAGGAGAGTGAAGCTAATGTTGCTTTCCATGTTTATGTTAAAGATCTTATCTCTGGAGTCTCTTATGTCCAAGTTATGACGTGCCCATTTTTGGACCTAGCTCAAGAAGATGCTCATTTGTTATTTGTATGTATGTAAAAGGCTATCCTGGTGTAGGTCATAACAGTGAGTTGGGAAGGGCTGAGCAACACTTCAGAGATCCTCTCCTGTGGGCATCATACACAGATTTAAGATTATTTTAAAGAAAAAAATCTACCTAGGGAGCTAGAACTCTAGTCAGGTTTCTTTTAAATGTCAGGTACTTAGTGTGTTACTACAGTGGAACTCAGTCTGCAATAACTGGCATTTATCAAGGCAATCTGTTTATTTTTTTTAACATCTCATTTATGGCAGTTTTAAGTTCTTTACATTGGACTGTAGAAAATCCTCTTACAGATTCAGAAGTGATCCCCCATATATTTATATAAACAAAGCTTAAGAATGGGAAATCTAAATTGTTAATCACTTGTGCTGTTTTCTCCATGGAAATATCAAGCAGCTTTCCTTTGAGAGGGTAAAATACCCTCTTTGCACTACATACAAAAAGGTTTTCTTTGTTACACCTGCCAGCATGAAAAAGGATTAATTTTAACAGAGCTTAACCTAGCCATCTAGGGGAAACCATTTAAATGACTCCATGTCTTGGTTGCTTTTAATGGCACTGCTCTGGTGACTTCATTTAGTTTTACAGAATATAAGAGAATTTTTTGACCTATGCCACTCAGGTTTGTTGGATTTCTTCACAATGGGTATGGATAACACAAGCAAGCCTCAGCTGTACTTCACTGTTCGAAATATATATCTATATCCATTTCTTTAGGATTTTTCTATGGAATTCATCAGGGAGAGCAAATAAAAAGTTACAAATGCACCTTATTTACCATTACTTCATTTTATAAAGCAATGAGTCCTAATCTCATGGTGAAATTTTGGCAAACATTTGTAGAAGTCTTTCAGACTGTGCTACATGGTAAGTAAAGAAATGTTGAGTATTGTTTCTGGGTCAGATTATTGGCATTTTCTTCTTTTTTAAAGGTATTTTAAAACTAACCTGTGTTTTGTGGAAAATGCAAGCCTGGAATTTTTGCCCAAAGGGACGGAGGACTGGAAAGAAAAATGTTAATTAAAGCAGGATTTTAACAATAGACATACAGTGTTTTTTTTTATTGTCTTGACACCTTCCATAGCCATTAACATAAGCAAAGAGAAATGCATAGTGCTACAAGGAGCACTAGTGTCATGCATTCAAGTTAAATAAAAGTGTTCATCAGTGCAGAGGGGCTGTGGCAATCCTCTAAGAGAAGGCACTGCAGACTTGCACACTGAGGGCTCTGTGGTGAGGACTGGTGTGGAGCCACTCACCGCCACGAGGCCCCAGGGACACAGACCATGTGCATCTGTGACGCAGGTACGGAGCCACAAATAAGAAAATCATAGGACACTTAGCTTTTTTAGCTTTTGTTATTTTCCTGCCTCTAATGTGGTGGTTATCTTATTAGTTTATATAACGGATTTTCAGTTCTAACTTATATGAGTAGGTCTTTGGGAAAAAAATTATGAATGAGCTGTACTGCAGTGGTCACAAAAATCAGAGAGAAATATGGGCTCTTTAGTTCCCCAGTACTGAGGCAGAGTAGGCATGTCTTAAACCATCCTTCTTGCCTACTTAAGAAAAAAAATGTGTCAAATTCAACAAAATAAGTGTTTCCCACTGGAAATTATTCAAACTTTTAGGACCAGCTGAAATATCTTAAGTACAATAGACCTGTATAATTGCTGACATAGTTTAAATATTTGAACTGTCCTGCTGCAGACAGTGCTTGGCAAGAAAACCGGAACTGTGATGGGGTTTTCTGCTGTTGTTTCTTTGCTTGGTATCTTTCTTGCTCTCTTCTTTTCTTTATTCTTGATGTTAGTGGTAGTGAGTAGCTTATTTAGACTTTGCTTTAAACTATTTATAATGAGCAACCTCACTAAGCTGAAAAGTAAATTTGTACAAAGGTCCAGGTGACATCAGCTTCTGCAAATACACTGGAACAGATCAGTGAGCAGGAAGTAATTAAATCTTTGAAGGGAAATAAATCTAACAGTTCAATGGAATGAACAAAAAATTCCCTATTTTATGTTGAATTTCTTAAGAAATATTTTATGTCATAGAATATCTTCACTAAATCTAAGATTTAATCAAATTTTGATACATTTGGATTTGGATCATGTTTGTGAAATATCTGGAACATAATGAAACATGTAACTTTGAAATGAAGTTTCCTGAGGTACAAAAATTTTAATTAAGCTTAAATATAAAAAAAGAAATGGAATTTCTATAGACTATTAGTAGTTCTTGTACTACTAGCAGACTATTTTTAATTCTGTTCTTATATTTCCTAGATATGTATTTGCACACAAAACACTATAAAATAAAGATTTCCAAGAGGAATAGAAAAGTGGAACTTGCCTTTTTGGAGGAGTAAATCTTCATATATGTGATATGCTGTTCATCTTAATATGATTAATTCTCATGATTCCTCAAATTCCCCCAACAAATTTAATTTTCCCCCCCTTTTATTTTTGTGAAAGTTAAGGCAGAGCAACTGCCTCTAGAAACTAGTCCTCTGTTCACTGACTGTATTGACTTAGGAGCTAATTGAAAGAAACTTTGGACAGCCTCTGCGATCTTGTTCAGCCTTGGTCATTATATGTATTGCAGGAATGGGCTGATGGATGCTTCTGCACTGGAGATTGGACTGACACCAGTCATGTGACTGTAGGATGAGATATTTCAGGTTGTAGTGAAATCTCAAGGCTTTCCTAAATCCTTCTCTTGTAGCCTGTGCAATCTGAAGAACCCCTTTCTCACCTTGTCAGGCTTTGCAAGTCCGTTTAGCACACAGTCATTAGGAGAACAGTTGCCCCAGCCACACTTTTTATAAATTTGGATGACCTCTGCAGTTGAATAATTTTAGCAGTAGGTTTCTGGTGCCAGGAGAGCACACACCAATCTAAAAGAGAAGTTCTAAGCATCTAATGTGGTATTTGATTTAATTTAGAGTAAGCCCCTTGCAAAAGGTTATGTCTACAGATCAATAAGGATTCGATCTGTACCGATCAAATACGTGTCTGTACAGCTCAAATGCATCTACAGATCAATAAGTACAACTATATGGGACTTAATTAAGATCTGCTTTCATTGGATCACTGGGTGTAAATTATTTATTGCTGGGGAGTACCAGTGTTACTGGGAGATGTCACTTTTTCCTGTGTCACTGCTGCTGTGCAATTTCTAGGCAGGAAGAAGCAGAAAGCTCCTTGCCATTGCGTAGGTAGGAGCTGTGCTTTTATTTTTCTTTCACTTGGGATAGAGTGATGTATTCATATAACCAATAGTAAGGCACAAAACACAGACTGCTTCACTGTTGACACCAGGTTTCAAAATCATATGAAGGTAGTGAGATTTTCAAGGGCAGATTTTGCCCTTATAATAAACAACTTCAATGAAGGTGCTGCTAACTTTTAGCTGTATTTTCCCAGTGAATATATGAGTGTCCTCCTGAGTTTCCTTGCACTACTTGACTGAGTTTTGTAATAAAGTGAGAATTCACAGACGTCTATTTGGTTACATAAACTATATGAACAACCTCATTGTTTGTAAAGCACAGTAACCCCCACAATAATCTACTGATTTTATTTATAACTTTCTGAAACTAACTGTTCCTTAATTATGGGTTATATTTAGTGTTTCTGTAAGAGTACTTTACTTTATTCTTGTCAGTCCTGTCCCATATTGGCATATTCCATTTACACAAAAGAAAAAGTTGATTTGAAGGTGGTCTTGAGAAAGACACGGAGGCCAAGATCTATAAAAGACTTCAACTGGCAAAAAGGTGACACAATGAGTGTCAGGAAATTAGTTGCCTTTCTGAACCCAGGGCTGCTTCTTGTTCCTGGGTTTTCATCTGTTCAATACTGGCTATTGTTAGAGCAGAAATAGGAATAAGAGCTCATTTCGGGTGAATTTCTAAAGTTAGTAAAGGAAAGATTGAGAGGTGCTCAGACATGATGGGGCAGGAGAACTTACAATAAATTCCAATATATCATAGGTTTTTTTGCAGTCATTTAGGTAGAGAAATGGGTTTTAGCATATTTCATGCTTGAAGTCTTCCTTTTGCAGGTATTTCTGATACCTGTGGCAACTGTGCCTTGGATCACTATGCCACCATTGTGTATTTTTAGATTCAGTGAAGCATTTTAGCCTCTCTGAAAGAGCCTTGTACAATAATTTCAGTGGTCCATGTATTTTGAAAGCATTACATGCCAAGTAAATTGTACACCGAAAAATCCAAGTGTGGTTTAATAATAAATGTATATGCAGTCTGACAAAAACTTATCAATACATATGAAATGACGAAGACGTTGTTTTACTTTCAGTTCTGGGAGAATCTTATTGTGGTGAAAAGGGCATATTCAGTTTAGGGATTTTTGTTTTGTTGTTTTTTCTTTTTATATTACTTCCCCTCTGTCATTCAGTTTTCTGGAGAATAAGCAAAGTTTCAAACACAAGATTAATCTCCTTTTCTTCTCCACAGTTCTGAAGAATATACCCAATTCAAAGCTGTTTGATAATGGATAGGTATATTTAATTTGCTGTCCTGTTTCACAACTATTTAATCCCTCTTGCAAGGCCAAAAGAACATTACATATGACATGTCTAGTGATGTTTCTGTTTTCTCATAGGCTTCAGTTACATATGAGCAGAGTAAATTGCTTTTCTGTAAATGCATCTTACATGTGGATTCAAGAGTGGCAAAGGTGCCTGGATCTTGGTGCCCAGCACCAGTCTGAGTCAGTCTTTTCTGCCTTCCCAGGGACGTACCAATCTGTGTAAACCTGGTGGTGTTGATGCTTGCTCCCTGCCAAGGTCTCTAATATGCCCCAGCCCTTAGAAGGGGCTCAAGGTTATGTTCAGGTGCCTGATGTGCTCCCTGGGTATTACCTATAACCTTGCTGCAAAACAGCTGGGACTGCCTATGTTTGGTAGGGATTCCCTTCTTCCCTTTATCTTGCTTCTTGAAATGTGCTTTAAATTACTCAGTTGGGACAGAGAGAGTTTGAAATTTGTGCCTCTCCAATTGTGCATGGAATTTGTTTTGTACTGCTGAGCTGGTCACATTCTTGTCTCCCACAGATGAATTCATCTCCTTTCCCTATATCATTTTTAAACCCCTTAGAGCATCACCCATATGATGGTACAGGTAAGATCTTGTAGGATCCTAACTGTCCTAAAACTTTGAAGAATTGTTGTCAGTGCCCTCATGGGACAGATATGTTATTTGCTTGATTGCTGCAGTTTGTGAAAATAACACAAATGGTTTTGTAGCCATCTATTTAAACTGCTTCACAGATTTTCATATAGCATTCAGTGCACTCTCAACCCTTGCCAGTTTTCTTCACTGCTGTCTTTAAGAATAAAAGATACGTATCACCAAATTTTATTAAATAAGTATGCTGACCCTGGGTTTGGGAGTTTATGTAGCCTGGTTACAGTCTGCCTGTAAACAAAACCTTTGAAATATTACCTTACAGTAATTTTATAATGGGACAACTAATAACATATAGCTGACCTATAATTGTTTGCACTTCAGGTGCTTAACAAATGGGATACAGAGCATCTCCCTGACAAATGTTTACCTTCTTCTTTTCCTTGGGACAATGACAAGGGTTTTCCATTCCTGGGTGATAACAGATGAAGAATTTGGAAAGTCCCTACCTCCCACCTGGGAAACACAATTGCAAGCTCACTTGGCTTCTTTTTGTTCCTAAGAACAAGTGAATCAAGGCAGGGATTTTGGGGATTCCTGCTTAGTCCTTTTCTCAGGGATTCTTTTCTCCTTTTCCTTTGGTTTTGACCCAACAGAACTGACCTGTACACCCTGTGTCTTGTCTAAATATTAGAAACACCATCTCTGCTTACCTGACACGCTGCATTTCTGCAGTGACAAACTCTAGGGTGGGACGGAAGGAAGGGGCAGATGAAAAATGCCCATCTAACCCTAAGTGATGTTCTGGTCATTCCCTGAAGATTGATGATCCTTTGCAATCATTATTCTGACCGGTTCTGTTTATCTGCAGGAAGGCTACTTTTATTTCCCCTCACCTTAGGCTGTGGGAAACTTTAAATAAAATTTAAAAAAGAAAAAGAAGAGAAAGGAGAATAAAACACCCCACCAGAAAGCATCTCCAAGATGCCTGCCTGTGCAATGTAGGCTGAAATGCTTATCCATGTTTTTGTGATTAGCAGGCTGGATTATTATGTAACCCTGCATCACTGGGTCTTCCTGCTTCAACTCTCTTTCAACCCTCTTTGCATCAAGTTCCCATTGCAATGGAAAGGCCATGGCAAAATCTCAACATTAATATCCTTATGTTGATTTGAGCAAGGCTTTACGTGGCCTTGGTTCATCTTACAGCTCTGATCTGACTTCATCCTACTCTCTAGGGATGTCCCTGTGTTCTGCTAAAGCTGCCATGGATTAGATCACTAGGCTTGTGAATGAGTGTTTCCTTGTTGGAGATTCACATGGAAATCTCCCTCTAGGAAGCAGGGAGGTTTTTCTACGGCTGAAATCAATGGCAAACTCTCACCAATTCCAAAGGAAGGAGGATTGGACCCAATAAATTGATTTTTCCATATATTAATCAAATTCTACAATTCACATACTGCCTTACTTGTCCAATTTTTTTGGTTAAATTTGAAACACATTGATGTTTAAGTGCAATCTCAGAATGACAGTTATTAATGATCTAGTTAAGAGCTCATTGAAGCCAAAGGGAATTTTTCATTGACTTCACTGGGATTTGAATCAGGCTCTGAAATTACATTTTAACTGTCGTCTTCTCTAACCTTTCACATACTGCTGAGTATTAGAATCAAGTCATTTTTTGCCTTCTTCCCTCTTGTGGTTTTCATTGCTGTACATTCTTCAAATAATCTATCTCACCATAACATACTTTGTGTTTTAATCACCCAGCAAAAACCCACACCCTGCTCAGATACACAAACAGACACTCATCACCTTCCCCATGTTCCATCAATGCAAAAACATCGATATGCCTAAACTATCTTTATGCAACACAAATATACAGCCTGTTCCTACACAGCATACCAGAAAGAGAGCAGACCCAACTAATTGCCTGAGGTGACTGATAAATAAGGACACGTTCCTACTTTTATTATCAGGTGTCACTAGCAACGGGTTGGGAAGGGATCGGGTGAGTGAAGGTGTCCCCTTTGGAAGAATTTTTTTTCAGCTAAATTTGTTCCTTGTCTTGTCAGATCCTAGACAGGGAGAAACCAGCCAACAACCTCAGAGGTGTAACAAGCACCTACCAAAATGCAGGATGGGGAACAGAGCTAGACAGCAGTTTTGCAGAAAAATGTTGTACTTATGGATCAAAGATGGAATGTGAGTCAATAATATGGTATTAAAAGACCCCCTTCCCCACCCCAAGAAAAAGAAAGGCAAATGTTGAATGTCCAGCCAGAAGTGAGTCTGACCTCTGCATTGGGCAGAACCCATGCTAAAAAATAAAGTAGAAATATGAATAAATATGATTCATTGTGAAAAGCCAGGGTGGCATTTAGAGGGATTTTATCTCATGGATTTTTGGAGGGTTTTTTAAAGGAATTAAATACAAACAAATGAAAATCTCTGCAATGTAGACAATAGGGGGTATTCTGAATTTCCAGAAAGTTTTCCAAATAATTTCTACTTGATGGTTTTTAAAGAAACAGTTATCATAAAGCAAGAGATAATCCTTTTAGGGGTTAATAAATAGCTAAAAAATGGGGGAAAAATAAGTGGGAATAAATGGTCAGCTTGCGTGATAAGGGGAACTTAGTAGTATCCAGCTGGTATCTATGCTGTTCAACATATTCATAAATGAACTTACATATTAGATTGAATAATGAGAGCATTTGGTGATGGAAAATTATTCTGGGTAATGAAATCAAAACTTAGGCATAAAGAATTGCAGAAGAATCTCACAGGAGTGAGTGACAGCATGCTAGAGTGGCAGATGAAATTTACTGTCAATAGATGAAAAGGAAAATGTAGATGGGGAAACAACTATAATGCACACAGGGATAAAATTTTAACAGAGACTGCAAATTTCATTTATAGAGAGTAAAGCTGCACTTTGGATTTGGAGTGCCTCTAGTTAAAGGAACTGTCTCCGATTCAGAGACTTTAAAAACTCTGGTGTATGGAGAAGTCTCAAAAGAAATATAGGCCAGTTCTTGTTGCTTTAATAGTGAGCAAATTTTATTTTATCCAGTATACAACATAAACACAAAAAAAGGGTCACTTTTCACTGCATTTTATGTTAATGCAGCCTCAGCTGTACATTGTGTTCAGATTGGGGCACTACCTTTGAAGAAAAAAGTGGTTACATTGGAGTGAGTCCAGGTGAGAAAAACAAGGTTTATTTCAGCTGTAGATACGATTCTGATCAAACAAAATAAAGAACGCATTTTCATGGTATCAGGAATTCTTCTAGAGTGTTTTTATTTCATGAATAGGACAAAGAGGGAATTGGTATCCACCTAAACAACAGATACAGGGCCTGTACTGTACATCTAACAAGCTTCAGCACAGCTTGTTAGATGTCAGCTTGCATGGATCTAGCTATCAAAAACTTTTTTTCTCCAACACTTAAGTAGCTTCTGCAGCTTCAGTGTAACATGTTCTTGGTCCAGAGATTGGTAAAGCATTACCTGGAGTATATGTTGTGCCCTCACTTAACCTATTACAGCCTGGTAAAGTTATCAGATCCAACTTCCACCATTACAGAGATGTGTTGCAGTCTTCAATTTTTTCAGTAATCTTTAAGAGTCCATTTAGAGTTTATGAATTCTTGCTCAGGAGTCATCAGAAGCAGTATGTGTAACCGACTCCTCAGAGATAAGTTGTCTTCTAGTGTAACTGATTTCTTAAGATATTTTCTAAATCTATTCCTTGTATGCTCATCTCCCCTGTTTTCAACATACTTGACAGCAACTTAAGCAAAACTTCAGTTCCCCATATGTTCCCCATACTTTGTCCTCAGTCTTCTGGCTCCAGATGGTGTCTGCAGAAAATTCTACCTGCATGAAATGCATACCCAGAGACGCAAACACTGCCTCTTGTGCACTGTGTTAGACTGCAGAAGTTAAAAACATTAAGAAAATTACTAAAGAATAAGGCAGCTATTACAATTAATTGTTCATATCCAGTTTGATAAGAATCCACTTGCCCCCTTGATAACTAAAAAAGAGACAGATCGGGTTGATTTCTTTGTGCATTGTGTTTTCAACACAAAAGACTGAGCTGTTACATCTCAAAGTTAAACTAGAAAGTGCAGGAAAGAATTACATTAATATACTCATAAACCTATGGTGTAATTCAATTTCTATTTGAGAATGCTTTTGGATTGAGACTAAAAGTGAAACTAACCAAACCTCAAATCTGAATTTTATGGGGAGGTTGAAAATGTAAAGGAGGACAAGTCTGAACTGAGGAGCAATAACATTTGTTTGGTTTTCCCTAGACATGGTGGTTAACATGATGCTGCTTTCTAAACTCAGTGTGGTGTAAATGCAAAAGATGTGTTGTGTCAAATTCTGATTTTAACTCAGTGGAATAATTTTCAGTTTTATGAGTTTCCAAACATGTTGTTATTTAATAACACATCATAGCTTAATTTGACTGTTGGTGTTGATTTGAAAATGCAAATGGAAGTAATATATACTCTAAATTTTCCCTCCCTTTCCTGACCAACATGAAACAAACCTGAGATATCTTAGAATGATACATGTTTCTTGAGTTCACTGTGCTTCGCATACTCTAAACAAATGATTGACTTCTGTTGTTGTTGAAATTTTCTAGAAGATTAGTGGAACTGCTTTTGATTTATTTTGCTTTAAAGGGCATCAGCAGCAATGTCAACTGTCTTAGAACTTTCCCAGAATGAAGCCACATCCAGTCCCAGTATGGCTTTCTATAAGTAAGAAAGACTGCTGTGTGAAAACTCCCTGTGAGATAATATGTAGAGTATCACAGCACAGAGCTGTGCAAGTCCAGAGAGCTGAGCTTGGTCTACTGTGGAGCACGAACAGCCAGTCCATTGCTTAAACCTACAGACTAGATGTTGAATAAAATTATCTTTGTTAAAATGATAATGTTGTTCTCATGTAAGTCAAGTATTTGTAGGGAGTGTTATTATGTAATGGCTTTCTGTAAACAAAATGAGGCAAAGTTAACTTTTTCCTCAAGAAAAAAATCTTCCAAATTCCTCAGGACTCATTAGTTATTGCAAAATGAGCAGCACTGCACAGACAAAATACCCGTTGCCCAGAAATTCAAGCAGTTTTAACTGAGGATGTGATTTGCACATGGCAGCCCAAATTCTGCCATGTGTTCCTGCCACCAAGAAAGGGATGAGAAGCTGATGGCCATACCTCCGAGGGCAGAGTTTGGCCCAGTACCTTTATGAAAGAAATCTGATTTGTATGTTTCTTCTTTCTGCAGAGATCAAAGACCATTTACTCGGCTAAATAGCAAGGGCTAGTGTAGATTTATGGAACCAATTTAGAGAATTAATAAACCACGCCATAAATCTTGTTAAGGTCACACTGTATGTGGTTGTGCCTATATACAGACATGGAAATTTGGTATCCTTCCAAGTGAGAAGACTAACTTTCTTGAGCTTAGTTACAGTAAGTAATTAAATTCATGCCCCTTAAATAATGGATCATTGAAGAGAGTGTTGTGGGTTTGTTTTTTTTGTTTTTTTTTTTTTTTTTTAACAGAGATTTTTAAATTATGTGTCCAGCCCTTCAAAGTACAGAGGGCTTTCAGCTGCTTTGGACTTCAGTAGGAGCTGAGAGCACTTTGCATCTTGAGAAATTGAGGTCTTTAAGTGGGCCTGAATCAAAACACCTATGAACCTCGAAAAGTTTGAGACTGGATGCAAATGCTAAATTCTGTGACTGGGACCGATCTTTAATGCAAAGCAATATTTACAGTTTGCATGGTCTTAAAATGTAGTAGCCTAGAAGTATGGTCTGTATAATAGATTGAAGGAGCATGAATAAAAGAAGAATCATCTCATGAATAGAGAAGTTTAAAATAGATGGTATAAAAATAGCTTGTTACTTAGGAAATTTTCTCATCCTTAAATCTTACAGAGAGCCAGAGACTTGATCTTTAGGGTTTTTTTGTTTTTAACTCCCCTTAGGTCAATCCCTGCCCTGATAACTAAGCCATTCTCTCTGCTGTACAGATATAAATCTGCTTCCACACAGATTTTAGCCTACTAATTCCCTTGTAATTAACCTTTGACATTTGCTATGTGTTTGTAGTTTTGTCACTTAAAAATATGTTTTTCTCCTCAAACTTCAACTTAAGGTACATATCATATTTTTTTTTTTAACTTGGATGCATGAGGAAAGGGCAGGGATCTGACTGCACACCCAGCCTTTCCTTGTCCTTAGTAACTTATGAACCATTTTCAGCCATGTTTGACACAAGGTAAGAGGAATGTCTCACGTCTCAAAGATGTGAGGTGTCTGCTGGCAGACCACCTGTGCACAGCTCTGTATTTGCTGCAGTGTTTCCCCTTGTCCAGCTCCCGCAGGAGGTGACATGGTATTTCAAGTTGGTGGTGGGATGCAGAGGTGTTTTGCAGCAAGCTGGAGGTTCAGGGACATGTAGGAGGGGAGGAAGGGTTGAGCACAAGAATAGGTTCTGGTATCTGTGGATCAAATCTGTCAGAAAATGGGGGTGGACAATTCTGCTGCTCTGGGACAACTTCCTCATTTGCTTGGTCTGTGTGTCAGCCTCAGCAGTGAGGTGGTTATAGCTCTCGAAATCCTGTGAAGTTATTTTTTCCATTAATTAAGAAGCAGCAAAACTAAGAGACTGCAGGTATTGCATTAACAGTAATTCTGCATCTCATCCCTAGCGACAGGGTTGGCTGAGTTTGTATAAAATACATGTGTTAAAAAAAAAAAAACCTCTCCTGTATAACAGGTCTCACTATCTCCATTTTTGTATCCTGCTTGAGAGAACAGTCTCCCTTCAACGAGCCATTTCTAACTCTGGCTCTTGGTTTGAAATGCTGCTTTGAATAGGACATGAAAGAGATACGATAGTGTGTAGGAAGAGGAGGAAATACAGTGGGAGGAGAGAGACAGCAGTGGAGCTGTATTGTCATCTGTCTTGATTATTGTTCCAAAAACCCCCCCCATGCGTAGTCACCTGCACTGATGTCATTTAGTCTGAAGATGTAGAGGTCCTGGCCCTGCTGAGCGAGGTTTCTGGGGTAGTTCATCAGAGGTTTTTTCTCCCCTCCTCTCTCAGCCTGGCTATGTGTGGTGAATTTTGCTTGGCCAGAAGAGACAGCTGTAAGTTCAGACCATTAGCCACAGGAAAAGGTAAATATCTGACAAGTCCCTGAGGCTGTTCAGTTGGCTTTTGGGCTCTCAGATGGATCCTAAGTCTCCATTCCCCTTCCTCCAGAGTAGCGTTGCTTCTGCAGCACAGCAGTTCCAGCTTCCAGAACTAACCAATGTTTACAAAGTTAGTGGACTAAGATGCTAAAGACATCTAAGACCTGTTGAGGGCATTCCATCTGTCTGCCCAGTTGCATATTAATAGGGTGCACTGTAAACCAAAGCTCACAGCTGAAGGGCAGGCGGCTTAACTCAATTCTTTCAAACTGCTGTGAATGTAATTACACCTAACAAATCAGCCTTTGAGAGATGCCCACCAAAAACGAAGCACACACAGATTTATTGCCTGGTCTGTGTGTGAGAAAGGCAGAGAATGTGATCTGAAAAGGAAAGAATAAAAAATTAAAGGATCCCATATAGTGCAGAATTCCTTGTAGATTTCTAAATTGGAAAAGAGCAGCAAGTTTTAATATATCATCAGGTGTTTTGCCTCTCAGAATATGTCATATCAAATCAGTGACCACCGAGGAGGTACACATGTGGGTGCAGAGCCCCACACTGCAGAAAATGGGAAACGCATGGTGACAGCTCTGTTACTGTCAGTCATATAGGCTGGTCCTGTATGGGAGACCAACTCTGACTGCATACCTTAAAGTGCAGCACTAAACATATGCACTTGCCTGCTTCTGACAGGGGAACAACAGTTTCATCACTGACTCCAAGGATCTGGAATGATTTATTTTTCCTAAGCATTCCTGATAGGATATTATTATATGTCGGCTTATTTCCAGCACTTGGGGTGACATCCAGTATTTTAGCATTATATTCAAAATGCACACACATATCAGAAAAAGATCTTAGCTAAAAAAAAAGTAAAAAAAAAAAAAAAAAAAAAGTGACATGAAAACCTTACACTTTCTGAATGCTATGCACATACTCATCAACCAGGGATAATTAGGCCTGTTGAAGCCAGTGAATACTGAAAACGTACAGAGGGTTTATTTGTTGCTCTGAAGGGGTGCAATAACAGGTTTGGTTTCTTTCGCTGTTTGCCTGTCAATCATACTTTTAATTACCTAATTGTTAGATCTGTTAACAGCCAAGACTGGTTGACAACTTTAGGGTAAAGGGCCTAATAATTTTACTGTCAACAGTACTCCAGTTTTTTCAGTACAAGGAAAGAAAACAAATGCAGCCTTCAACACAAACAAATGGAAAAAACAGCTCCAAAAGCAGCATGAAGCGAACGACAGGCGAGCTGTAGCACACTCAAATGATCAAGCTGCTGTAAGTGGATGAGCATTGTGCATGGAGTTGTCCGGTCTGGGGTTGTTGTTTGCATTTTGCCTAAAGTTTGAATCGAACCCTAATTTGTGCTCAGTGCATAGAAAGTTTGAGAAGTTCAGTTTTAGTTAAAAAGTGAGGACTTTTGTGCAGCAGTTTCTACCTGCCTAAAGCTTTTGTTGACTGTTTTTATTCATCCTGACACTTTTGATGGTAGGAAGGACCAAATCTTGACAGTACTGTGCAAAGTAGGCATGACTGTCAGGAACAAAATATACCATACGTGATTTTCCTGGAAACTGAACTTCAAATGACGGTGTCTATGCCTCGTTATCTGCACAGTTGACAAACGTCTGGGCTATGTTAAAGGGACCTGAGAAAATTCTGAGAAGTCCCCCTGCTGCATGCTGAGCTTTCCAGACCAGGGTGTGATTCACAGAACCTCATTCCAGAAAGAGAACATAGCTTTACATTAATTTCTTCTTTCTTAAAATAATTTCTTCTTTCATACTCACACATAAACTTTGTGGCTAATATGTTGACGTACTATTACATGATTTGCTAGCTATTTAGTAACGGGCACGTATTATTGATACCTTAGGATATGGTAGTGCATAGAGGCCAGAATTATGACGGATGATTCTCTGTAATCAGCTACTAAGAAATATTTAGTAAGGCATAGACTGGCCTAAAGATATCACACTCTATTTTAAAAACAACTCATTTTTGTGTTTGCTTTTTATCTCTATCTTCATTTTGTGGGATAAAACCAGAGATAGCAACTTTACTGGGATCCAAATATTTCTGTAACTAAAATGGATCATTTGATGTTACCAAAGGTTTACTCCTACCGCTGGAGTCACTAGTTCAGTTTTCTCCTTTTGGATCAGTGTTTAGGCTATGGGAGTTTTCATCAAGATGAGGTAATGCTTCTATTTTGTCTTTTATTGATTAACTCTTTTCCCACATTCTTCTGGCAGAGTGCAAAGGTCTGTAAAGCATAGTAGGCTTTGTCTGAAGCTGTTTAGTTAGCATTGCTCTTAGTAGACATAGTTACTTTTACTAATTCCCTTGCAGATTATTAAATACTGTTACTACAAAACCAGCAACACGAAATACACTTGTGCAAATGGTATGCCAACCTGTAACCAGTTTCTTTCTCAAATAATGGCCAAGATGAATAATGGCAGTTTATCCTAGATTTTAGCTCAACCATGGTTACAGATTACTGGTTAGATTATTTGCTCATAATGCACAAAAAACCCCAAAACAAATCTGTCCAAGAGGCAGGCTAGTCACAGCCTATTTCCTGACTTGTTTGTGTAGATGAGGATTTAAACCAAAGCATTTACTTTTAAGGGATGTAAAAATTGCTGTTCCAGACATGTTTATCAATAAAGATTCTTATCCAGAGATCATTAAAACCCATTATTAGACATTTACTAATTTAAAGAGGTTTAGATCAGACCCCAACAGTCAATCTCTGAACACTTTTACAGGATCTGGTGGACTGCAAAAAAAGTATTTTATAAAACCTTTATGTGCTACTGCTGTTGACATCCCCACTGACAAGTCCAATGTCATAATTTCACTGTTTCCAGCTGGCATTAGATTTTGGAGCAGAATTATGGCTCTATTCCTCAGTGTGTTCACTCGTCCTGTAGCAGAAGTCAACATAACAGAAGCCAAGAGAGACAAACTTGAAGTATCCTAGTACAGTTTGCTGGGATGTGTACAAGGAGATATGACGATTTTTTTTTTTTTTTTTTTCAGTTTTAAACTTGATGCACAGAGACAAGAAAATTACTGGGAGTTGTGTTAAATGACCCAAAAGTTAACAGTATGCTATTGTTTCCCAACTTCGCTTTTTGCTCTTTTCTCAGTATCTTAAAATGCTTTAAACAAATTTCTTATTGCTCAGATGTCTGTGTGGTAGCAAAGCAGAAAGATGATGTTTTTTAACACCACCATGGGTTGAGTGGCTGGTACCAGGGTGTCCCTTGGGGGACCATGGGTCTGTTGCTGATTTTTCCATTACAATAAAGCAAACTTTGACAAGACTCAGTGTAATGGCGAGATCCAGCTCACAGATATAGATAAGGAAAATCGTTCCTTGGGAAAGAGAAAGTAATGGGGGTGTGCTGGTTGCTCAAAGCCTAGCTGTTGCCAACATCCCTGGTCACTCTTTCATTTTGTGCTGGGTAGGAGTGCTTGTAAAACTCAGCTGCCTATTTCTTGCTAGATCTGATGTAAATAAACCTACCCAAAATGATAGCTAGTGTTCTGTCTATAAATCCAGGGATTTTCCTCGATGCCTCTTGGGACATGCCCTGTGCCCTTCCACCTCTGAATTTGGGAATTGGCTGGGGGGGCTGGGGGGTCCCTGTGTGGCATGCCTGGGGGTGGGAAAGCACGGCTCCTGGTGAGGTCAGTGCCTCCCAGCAGCCAAGACCCTGCTCCTTCTCTCACTGCTGTGTGATCCTTCTCTTCCATTTTTCTCCCACCCTGTTCTCGCCTCTGCCCCTGCTCTGCCAGTGACTCCCATATCTGGGTTCACTCTGGGTAATTTTGAGAGCTGGACTGAGCTACACTCTCTTAGAGGAGCCTCAAGTCCTCGCTGTTTCTGCTGCAGAGGACTGACTGCCTACCCAAGTGTCCTGCAGTGGATTTTCTGTACTTTCTATTGTTACAGTGACAGGCTAAACTCTTTTCATGGACTTTTTTTGAGTACTTCTCTGGGGTCCATGGGGGTGTGCTCCACTCTTACTTTTCAGCTTGCTTGCTATGGCATGGTGCTTATGTTTTTGACACGTTTATGTCTGTCTCACCTGGATTCCTTTTGCTCCAGCCTCTGGTATACTTGTTCTTCACTATGCCTTCTTCTAGATTTATGTATGTTTTTAGCAACTCAGTGCTCGCTGTTCAGAAGCACTTGTAGTTGTGTTTGAGCTGTTTCTCACAGTGGTCAGTCCTTTATGTTGAAATCACCTGAATTATTCATCTTGTGAATGATATCATTTGTGTTTAGTGAATCTTTCATGTCTGTAAATGTAGACATGGATACCAAGGCTCTGAGCAATGCATTACAAACATGGATTTTCTTTGCTGATTCCTGGAGCTGAAATATTATTCTCCATTCTTGGGCAGTATTTATCAAATGCATTTGTTTTCTATTCACCAATTATTTTAGATAATTGGATCTTAATCTTTTTGTGTATGTGTTTCAAGCTAGTAAAACATCAAAATATTATTTTTTAAATAATTTCCTTAATATTAATATTTTTATCTACTCAGTCATGGACTGAATTCTTCCTTTCATGCTTATACAGGGCTTGAAATTTAGCTCTCCTGTTGTACCAAGTCCCTTCTTTGTTCTGTGCTCAGTGATGTTTTTATTGTCTTCCTATCAACTGCAATCGTCTCTTTATTGTTCTTGATGGACTGAAAGACTTTGTGTATTATTTGCCAGCTAATAACATAAGACGATACCAGGCTTGCCAAATGTGTTTGGCTCCTTATAAAATTAACTATATGCAGAGATTCATGATTTGATTACTAGTTGTATACTGTGTATGCAGTTATTTGTCTAACTACCAGTCAAGCCAGGAGCAAGATGACTCCTCCAAGCTTCTTTCTCCTGTAGGCTATGCTCCTTCTCTCTCAACTAAAAACAACTGAAGCTAAAACCTACTTGCCTCTGGAGGTATAACAGTATCTGCTATGTCTCCTCCCTGATACTTCTGTCAATGCCTGTGGTGCAGTCGGGTTGTATGTCTTCAGCAGAGGATTAAATACATGGTGTGGCTGCCCAGATTTGAGAAACCTCTCAGGAATGTAAAATTAATTAAATGTAAACAGGCTGATCTAGAGAGCAGATCACATAGATACAGCCTCAGAATCTCAGGGAACTATAAGGCATGTGACAAGGAAATCATCTGGTACTTACCCCAGAAATATTAGATCTGTCTGAGGACTTCACATGGGATCTTGAGGGCCATGGGTTCTTGGCCTCAAGGCCAACCCCTGAAGGTGGATAATCAAATTCTCTGTATTCTCAAGTAAAGAAAAAATCCTACACAATGCTGAATACAAAAAGAGGATTTTTTTGACACAGTCCCATCTCTGAAATAATGTGTTTTCAAGACTTTACAGGGGAAGTTGTAGAGCAAAGGGCAGATTTTAGTTGAGTCAGGTTTCTCACAAGCTGGATATGTTGAACAGTGCTGAATTTGGTTTCCTGTGTTGTTTTGTACTGTTATTGTTTTGATTTTATTATCTGCATTATCCTAACGCTCTAAAATCCCAATTTATAGGAATCCCACTGTGGTGGGGTTTATACAGACAGAGCAAAAAACCAGCTCTGCCTGCTGAGTCCGCTTTCTAAGGACAAATCAGGAGAAGAACATGGTCTGCCTGAGAAGCCGTTATGTCAGACATGTGGTCTCTGACCAGGGGAATTCACTATGCAGAATTTTCATAGACTTTTTGACAGGCTTCCAGAGATGTACACATCCTTATAATAACTGTGTATAAGTTTAATGAAATCTGGAACTAATAGTATATAAATCTTTCCATTCAAGTCATAAATTAGATGGTCTAGAACTGTAGCATTGTAATAAAGGTTGTATTCATAGGTTGAATATTCTTTTTTTTTTTTTCTTCTTCCTGTCCTCATGGGAGCTGTGTCCAACTCCTCAGCTGATGTACTTCTAATCTCTGACCATATATTCATTACCATAAAACTTACTCCATGCACTTTGAGCATGAAATAAAACAGAAATTTAATACCATGCTCATTTTACATCCCCATTTCAGGTTGTTTATACAAAAAGAAAAAAAGAGGAAGTTGATCTCTTCAGTTTTTCTTTAAGGAAAATTGACAAGCTGCTTTGAAGACTTGCTTTGAGGCTAAGTTATTAGTTTTGCTGTGGTTTTAAGGAAAAGGTGAAGACAGAAGATGAAATTAGATCAGCAACAGGCTAAAAGTTCTTTCCCAGAACACCTGGAGAGGTTAAATAAACTGCATATGGCCCGCATTGAATTTACACATTGTTAAGACTTCTGGGAGTCAGGGGAAAAAGTAGGTAGACTGCTAACTTGCCATCTTAAGCAAAAAGCAGCTGGGGGAATGATTATTGCAGTTTGAGATAAGCATAATATACAATGAGATATACATCAAGCTTATAAAACACAATTCCTTAATTTGGCTAAAATCTCCATGAGTCTAATTATGGTCCTGCATACAAGGTCCTGAAAGCTAACTCATGCAAGGTAAACTTTTTGTTTGGTTTTATTTGCAGTGTGGGTAATTTGGATTTTACTTTGGGGGGGGGGGGGGGGGGAGGGGTGGAGGAGAGGGTGAGGGGGATGTGTGTGTGCATACATTTGTTTGTTTTTTTGCTAAACTACAGACGCCCTGGTTTCCTATGGTCTTGCAACAACATCAGAGTTTGCTGATGCCCTGAAATAAATGGCAATCACGGTATGCTTTCACTCAAGTATTCAGGGTATCAAGGTTGGTTCATTGAAGTACCATTTGATGCTATACACTGACAATGTACTTTTGTTTGTAACAAACTCTGAAGCCACAATCCTCACCCTTCTAGTGTTAATCCAAGATCTTGGCTTGCTTTCAGGCTATAGAATTAACTGGGAAAAGTTGGAACTGCTTGAGATCTCCCAGCTGCCTTGCACAACGGCCTTTCTTCCAGTGCAACTCCTGAAGGCAGTCAGAAGCAATTAAATGTTTGACGGATAAAATACTAAGGAATTTTTAAGAACTTGCAGAGATGAATTTAAAATCCACTGTCCTTCAATTGGCAGAAGACAACAGGTGGTAGCAAGTGATTTATATGTTTCTTCTGGGAAAAATTAACAAAGTTAACAAATTAACATTTTACTTAGGTATTTTTTGTACATTTTGAGTAGGTTAGTTCTCTCCATATTGTGCTCTGGGGGTGATTTTTTTGGACTATTTTCAAGAAAGTATAGAGTCCCTACTGCTAGAAATAGTTGCTGAACCTGCAGAGCTTTTACTGTTCCGTTGTCATGCATTGAGCCTTTCACTGATCCCACCGAACCTGTAATAACAACCCATGGGAAGGGAGTCAAAAGACCATTAAAACAGATTCTCACTCTAAAATCCTGGGTTACTCATCTACATGGGGAGGCCTGAACTGTTCTTGCTGATAGATTACATCTGACACCCCACGAAACCTCGTTTGAGGTTCATTTCTTCATAGGGTAGGTTGGTTGCTAGTGTTTATGGCAAGAACTGGTTTAAGAGAATACCTCTGTTTTGGGTTGTGTCTTTTAAGTCCCAGATATATAAATATAGGTACATCTGAACCATTTATTGATCTCCAGTCTATAAATACATGGCATGTGTGTAGCTCTAGGTTTGTCCTGAGTTTGGCCATCCTGTGCTCTAGTGACAGAAAAGGTATTTCTGTCTTCTGTAGATGCTTGTGAAACCTATTATGAAGAGTAGGAGTGGAGAGTCTTGGCAAGCAAGCTCATGATTTTGTGCTGTGTGGCCAGGTTAGCCTTTAACTATGCATGTCTGACAACAAGTTATGTAAATGAGCATATTTTTGTGTTGAACACAAGGCAATGGAAGGGAGGCAGCAAACAGAAATGTGGTGGCTCATGTGATATTTTTGCATCTGAATACTAAAACACATTGAAGAAGCAGCCCAACATAAAGACAGCTATGTGAATGGTATGTGGAGAAGAGAGGGCCAGTGAGGTTCATTCAAGATCTCCTACCAGGATCAAAGGTCTGCTGTGTTAGACACCACACCAATGCATAACAAGGTAGAGTGACTACCCAAAAAGGTTTCACTCTGAAGAGTTAAGGGACACACAAAACAGTAGTAGAAATAAGCACTCTGAAATAATGCAACCAAATGCAAAAAAATAGTGTATGTAGGTCACCATTAAAAGCTGGAGACCATTTCCATGAATGCAATGACATGAAAAGGGGATTGTGGTAATGACAGAAACCCAGGTAATTCTGGGCTCCCAAACAGATGTTGACTCTTAAAATGGCAATTATTATTATTGGCTGTGTAAGGAGTAGCAAGATAGGAAGACAACTCCTGGGTTACTGAGGCTCAACTTCACAAAGTCTGTGGAAAAACTAGAAACAGCATTTAGGACAGAGGCAGCAGAATGAGTTGAGGACTCAGAAATATCTTCTGATCAGCGAGATGAGTAAAAGTGATGTTTTTTTGCCAGTGCAGCAGAATGGCAGGTGGGATGACCACAGCTACTATTTGTGGCTTTAACCCTACTAATAGACTTGTTAAGGATACAACCCTCTGGATGCCTAATCTGGTGCATTTTATATGCTCAGATGGTGTTTGTACACTAGAGAATCCTTCTTGGACAGTGCTGGAATGGATTATAGAATGTACCCTTGCACAAGATTTTCCTCTTATATCTCATTTTTCGACTTGATAAGAAGATGTCAATATCTGAGCCTTGCAGGGAGGTTAAACCTGGATTTTAGCTTTGAAGTTTCAATCTTTCTCAACTGTATACGGAAAAGAATATTAATCCTGATGGTCTAGTTTCTTACACAAAATCAGTGGTAGCTAGCACTTTGAAAGATTCTCAAAAGAGGTGCTTAAAAAAAAATACTCGAAAGTCAAAGCTTTCTATTGTGTTCCCAGATAGAATAATAGATGAAAGCTAAGAAGATATGCCAAGTAATTCCGAAATCAACTTTAAAGCACACGATCATGTCTTGGCAATCTAAAAGCAGTGTGTGTGGAGAAGAGAAAAGGGTTGGCAGAGGAATGAAGAAAAAAAGTATTCTACAAAAAAAGAAATGGCATGTCTTGGCAGGGAGACAATGTTTGCTAACCTGTTGAAGGGTTCAGTCGTAAAAGAACTGTGTTCATGAGAACTGAAATAGAGCAGAAACCATTTACCACTTGATGTTTTAAAGCAAACTGCCAAATAAAATTCTGAAAGGTTTCACTTTGCAGATCAACTTGACCTTATCATGTGATAACATAGCAGGAAAATCTGTGCTCTCACTAGGTTCCTTAATAATGCATCTGAGAAGAGAAGTCACATTCTGCTCTCAGTTACAGTGGAGTAAGCCATAATATATCTGCTGAATTCATATTTATTTTGGCAGAGCTGAGAAAATGAGGTAGTCCAAAAGGTGCAAAAGGAACAAAATCAATCACTTGGGTGATAAATTAGAATTATAAACCAGGAGTCAGATCTTGAGCAGGGAAAGTATCAATCTGTGGTGGGTGTGGTTGATATTAAAAGTGCAGGAGATATTGTTAAACTGGTCTTGCACATCAATATCCTCAGCACTTGTTTCTTCAGATATAGAGGAGTTTGCCTCCTATTTATGTGAATTTCTAGTTCATCTTTTATACAGATATATTGCATGCAATGAGATAAACTTAAGAGAAAAGTGAACCCTAGATGTATCATCAGTCATGGGGAAAAACACCTGAAACACTTCTAAAATCACCATGGAAATAAATGTGTGGGGAAGGTGAGGCTCCAGTAACCTGGAGAAGACCTGACTTTGTGGGTGACCATGGTTGTGGCTATCTTGTGCAGATGCACCCTGACAACAGTTGGGCAGTGACACTGCTTTTCTGCAGCACTGTCAGGAATGCCAAAACACATGACTGACCACCTCTGATACGTTTTTAAAAATTATTATTTAGACTGAGGTTTTACTAATCAAGCAGAGAGCAGCTGAACTTTACTCACGCAGACAAAAGCCCTCTTACCCCTATCCAATGACAGATAACCCTGCTCTTTGCTCACCCAAGAGGATGCGCAGGGAGGCACTGAAGCTGTGTTTGGATACACAGGGGTTTTGTCCAGCTTGAAAGGTCCCTGTGTTTGTACTTAGCAATTAACTTTGCTGTTATCTATCTGCAGTGTAATGGCTCAGCTACATGTGCTCCTCAGGAGGGCTCCACTTTGAGTACACAGCTGAGGATGTAAGCGGGATGTATACAGCAAGGCTGTCTCATATGGATTGGTTTTGGTATACAAGGTGTTTCTTCAGTGACTTGCGTTTTCTGAGTAGCAGCTCTCGTTATACGAAGATAACAGAAGGGTTAACGCAAGCCCCTTTTCAGCCCCCCTTCTTTCTCCCTCGCCAAACACACACACTCTCAACAAAATCTCTAAATCATGCTCTCTTCCCGGAGCTCCAAGACTGTGAGTTACACATAGGACCTCTGTAGCTGCACAGTGCCACACTATTCTGAACGAGATGCTGAAGGCACTTGAGTTTCTTTTACTCTCTCCCCTCCCCTCCGCCCCAGATTTAACCTAGTTTTATGGCATGAACAGCCCCAAAGAAAGCCGGAGAGAAAAGAGATGAAGGCCAGAGAGCAGAGGAGGACCAATGAAAGAAGCAGTAACCATTCTGTCATTCCTTTGGAGAGCAACACTAGACACCTTTAAATGCAGAGAGTGTCCTCTGCCTTTTTGCCAAAGCCCTTTTATCTGTGTGAATAAAAAGGGAGGCAGGTCAGCCTAGTTTCTGTTGCCAAATAAAAGCATGAATAAATTAGGCTATTCTTAGTAGGCAAGTGAAAGGGAGAGGGGGGGGGAAAAGTCAGTATCTATTTCTAAAGCAATTTCATATTCTGCCCCAACTGTTTGCACATGATAGAAAGGGGCTGGAGCTGCCTACTATTATGATTAGTACTATTGTTATCACTGAAGGGCCTCATTGTTCTAGAAGATGTTAGGTTTGCACGATTCACAATCCGTCTCTATTCATCCAGGAAAGGTTAGGAGAGAGGATCTGATATTCTGCAAAGGGTTTTCTCCCCCTCTCCCTCCCCCTGCCTTCTCCTTTACTGGCTTAAGGCAGAAAGCAGGCAGAAGGTCTCCTATTAACTAGAATTAGGAAACAGGGATCTAGGTGCCTGGGAACAGCCGCTCCATAGCTCTAATCCCAGTGAGGACCTTAATTGTATCTGGTTTAACAGTTATTCATGCAGTTTTACTGCAGGCAGGCACGGTGATTAGGGACATTGGTTGGAAAAATCTGTTCATTAGCCTAATAAAGGCTGCCTAAGCCTGCTTGTTCAGCCACTAATAATCCAACTATTAGTGCCATGCTAGATGCTATGGTATTAATATGTGTAGTTTACTAGTGTCACACCAGCAATATGGGTCAGTTTAGTCGTTCCTTGATTTCACAGTCAGGCATCCTGTGCCGGCACAGGAGAGAGAAAATGAATGAGTGAGATTGACAAAACAGATCACACCATATAGCAAATCCCCAATATGGTTTTGTCTGCAATTCAGAGTCAGCCCAGGAGCCTTAGGAACGGGGTTGTTTGAGGACAAGAAAATCAGCCCATCCAGTGATAGATGTTCTTGAAAAGCAGTTTATTTTTTTTCATAGGTGGTTCACTCATTTTCTTCTCAGAAGAGCTTTGGCTGTCTATCAAATATCAACAGAAGGTAATTGTTGGGGGAGAGGGGCATTCACCTTCCTTGTAACATCGCACAGTGCAGGGGCATACCCACCTCCCAGCATGTGCTGAGGCCAACACCCCAGCTTGGGAATGTCCAGGTTGTCTTTGGAGAAGGAGAAAAGGAGGTATAATTGTCTTTTTCTCTGTTTCCTTGATTTCACTCAAATGGCCTAAACTTTTTCTTTCCTGATAGAAGGAGGTAAAAATTCTGCTCACACTTTAGGGGATTCACCCACCTTAAACATAATCCTTGGGCTGTTAATTAGAGTGCCAGTGGCTCTTTCTGTATTATAATCCTGTCATTCATCTTTCTCTTTTATTTATGGAAATGATTTGTTGCATTTTCTAATGAAAGATGAAAATGACACTAATGTAATATTACAAATTAATTCTTGTCAAATATCTTTCTATCCAAGCTCTTTCTAAAGATTTTAATGAGACATTAGTACATTAAGAGGTGGATTACTGCTTTTTCCTTCTATAGCTGATTTTTACCTGCTTGTTTTCAATACCTCTTCCTGTGAGACATTATATGTAACAAAAATTTGCCTTGACTTTGAACCAGACTAGATACATAACCACAAGCAAGCTACAGAATTAAGCATATACACACACTATATGTGTCTGTTAATAGCAGTAACATCTCTGATAAAACAAAAAAAATTAAAACCTACACATAAGTGACCTGTTATTACCTATAGCTACCCATCCAAATCCAAAGGATATGCATTCTACTACCTCCTGATAAATACCCCTTAAAACACAAATGGCAAAACAGAAGTCATTCAAGTGGAGAAAAAACACATGCCTTCATCTTCACTGGCCCTCACCTGCTCTCCTCTAAACCCAGAAAAAAAACAAAATTTAAACCCTCCCACAAAGTGTAAGAGCTAAAATCTGTCCTTGCTGAGTGCTGGGTTGTCTATGTAGGAGTGATATTGTATAAGTATAAAAGAAATTGGGTATTGCTCAGTACATTTAGAATAGGTAGATATCTTAATGCATCCCTTTTCAGCTAATGACTTTATTTTCTATTCCAGGTGTGTATTTTAATCGCAATCACTATATGCCCATTTATAAAATGATATTATTTTAATCCATTTGATTATTCTCTCAGGGCTTTCATGTCAATGTTATTATTTTTTGATAGTATTGCATTTGAACTGTTTGTTTAGTGAGATTGAGAGAGAACATACCATGTGGGCATGTACTGTTCACTGCTGCGTCCATGTGTAAATGTCTACATCTGGGATGCTGGTGGTATGCTAAGTGGTGCTACACATTTCATAAATTTCAATCATGTGAATAAGTCTATTTTTCATGCTTCTGTGATCATCAGCTTCATTTCTGTGTTGTGAAATACCACTTCCAGAACTACTGCTGCAGATACCACATGGATTCAGGCAGCAGTGAGGGATGTACTTCTCTTTCCCTGTAATATGTTGGCTTGGAAAACAAGTCAAAAATATTCACCTATGAAAAATAAGTGAGAGGTCTTATGACTGATATTCGCTAATGTTTAAGGTTGGAATTTTAAGTATGATAGTTTAAAAGCTGGACTATTTCTAGGACTTCACTAAGAAACATCCCATGTGCTCATAATTCCGAAATGACAGATTTGATCTTTTTAAGTAATTGTAGTAGTTTGGAAAATATTATTATTAAAATCAATTCCTCCTCTCTACAGAATTAGACACTGGCAGTTGTTTAATACACAGAAAGCTTCAGGAGTAGAAATAGCTTGTCTTTGTATGATTCCTGCTGTGTCTTCCTGCCTGATGAGTGATGCTTAATGTTGTTATATATTATAAGACATTTTCTATAACTTTGTTGGAAGTAATCAGATTGATTTGATATGTCTGAAGAGAAAGGCTGCTGAAGAAACTAATTCTGACTATGAGGTAACTTTGAAAAGTTTCATTATTACCTTATTTGTTTTTGTTCTTTGACATTCAGCTCTGTATCTCTGTCAGTCCCATTTTTTCTTTTATTTTAATTTTAAATCAGAAATGATAGACACAGAAATATGTTATAGAGATTAAACAGTGGTAGGAGTCTGTAAATAAGACTGATCCCGTTTTAAAATAAAAGTAACATGGAAATGTTGCTACAGATGCTGCTGTGCAGGGAGTAATTCTCTAATAAGGACAGAAGATGCATCTCCCTTGTACTCTATTTCCAACACTTATGGTGCTTATGAAAAGTTCAGCAAGAAAGATGAACTTTTCATGACTAGCTTCCAGAATCTGTAAAATAATTATAATGACATTTCCAGTCTTCAGAGGATCTCATATGATTGGACTATTTTGGGACTTCTGGATTAAAAGCTCATGAAATACTACTTTTTTACTGGCCACATCTCTGACAAACCAATATCTTTATTTCATGAACAAATTTCTCTGTTTACTACTTTGTTTATTTTGGAGGCTGTACCTTAGATGTAGGGATGCAAGAATTGTATAGGACAGCCCTGACTATTTTTTAGCAAAGTGAAAAACAATGGCTCTACTAATGCATTCATGGAAATTAAAGTGAGGAACTTTTTCTGCTGCGGTGTAGCTAAACGTTTGCAGTAAAAACTGTAGACTCTTCAGTGAATTTAAGTGGTCAGTGATATGATTTTTCCATTGCATGTTGAAATCTGGTAGTGCATTGTCCTTTCTCAGGGGTCATTCAGTGAAGAAAGGGCATCAGCTGTTGAATTATGCAAGCACCTAAGCTGTTGCTGACAGTCAACAACTGCTTGCATTAGTGACTTCATCTGGCAATACTGGAACACATACAGTGATAGAAACCGTTACTCATGATAGCACATGATGGAGAAGACAAATTTGTGAGTTCCTGAAGACAGTACAGTAGATTGAACTATAACTTATTTTATTTGAAGCCTACATCTAGAGGGATGAAGGACTAGGGTAGAGTAACCAGAACGCAATAAAATGCCTAAATTTTGGAGATGTCCCAGTTATGTAGATTCGATATCTATATGGACTGTGACAATGCAGGAGGATGGTTCTTAGATCCCTTTAGCTCTTCAGCAAATAACCTCAAAGTTGGCTAGCAAAACTGAGATGCCTATAGTGTCTGTATTAGAAGAGCTAATATGAATATGAGTATTCAAACACTAAAGAAAGGAAATCAAGTTCAAGACTAGTTGCCAATTGACAATTGTAAAATCTAAAAAAACTAGACAATCATCTTTCACTTATATTGCATGCGTCAGATGTTACTTCAGAAGATGGTATTTATGTCACTTCACCAGCATTAGATGCTTTCAACAGGAGCTTAGTGCAGACTTCTAATTCATGCTACCAACAGTTCACAAAAAGATAATTCAGTCTAGACCTCAGTACAGTTTTAATTGGATTCCATGGATTTTAGATAAGCCTATGGCTGGAAGCCTAATTCTAAAAACCCTTAAGGAACGGGAAATGGTAACATTTATTTCAACAGTTGCTAAAGAATGCTGATGAAGACGTCCAAAAATTAACTTCCACATATGCCTTTCACATGTGTCTGGTTGGAAAAAACAAAGAAATCCTATTGTGTCTTAATGTTGTGTTGTTTTTGAATACTTGGAAATGTATGGCAGTCCACATGAGGGTTTTCTGAGGCATCTCTTGTCCACATCATTGCTTGCTTTGCCACAGTGCTGCTTTTAAATTCAGGCCTTGAGATGAAAAGACAGAGATCAAAGTAATTTGTGGTAACTTATCCTGTGACCTTATTCAGCCTCTAATAAATGAGGGAGGGAAGGACATTTATTTTACCTGCTGGTAGTTTAAGATTGACTGTTATTTCTTAGCCACTTTCATTGTAGATGAAACCTTCTAGGTTTTCCACACACTACCAGTATTTATCTCCTCCAATATATAAGGACACAGTTATCTAGAATGAGGAATGTAATTTGTGGCAGGCTGCTGAAAGAGCAGACGAACAGTGAGTTACTGTGAAGGACTGCGCTATCTGATAGCAAGAACGTTGGATGGGGATTCATGAGACTTGTCGTCTATTCCCAGCTCTGCCTTGTGCCTGTTGAATGACCTTCAGCAAGTCACTTTCTCTCTTTTGTCTCAGCTATCATTTTACCTGTTAAAATGTGATAATGAAACACTTTTTTTTTATAAACTCTTAGGTGCTGATGAACAGCACTGATGAAAAGTACTATACAAAAGCTAAGTGGTATTGAATATTTTATTGCACTTGGCTTCATTGACTTATGACTGATAATACAGATATTGACCAGCAAGTAGCTTTATTGGTGCAGTAGGTATTATTATATAGCTATCAGATTTTCTATTTGTCTACATTTTAGTCTCAAAAATAATGTTTCACAAATGACAATGGTTTTGCTTTCTGCTATAATCTCACAAAGAAGCTAAAATCTTGAAATCTTTTCACTGGCATTTATTCTGTTTGCTGACCTTTGGAGGGAATGGAGCTCAAGATGCCTACACAGATTAGAAAATTTAAGATTGATTAGTAGTAGGCTGAGTCATCGAGCCCAGAAGACTTGTATTTAGGTGCAATTTCTTGTGCTTGTACAAACATGAGACATACAATTTCTTCCAAACATGAAGCAAATTGCTCCATTGCTCTACCTGACCCACCTGCTGTCCTGGGTGGGTGGGAGTCCAGCACTGTCCTCCCAGTCTGAAGTAACCAGAGGTGGCCGAGATGCTGAGTGGGACACCCCTGCTTTAGGAGTGGTAGTCAGTTTTAATGCACCTTTCTGTTTCTGTGTGATCATGCAGGGGCCTGATACAGGCTAGAGACAAGTAACATTAATGCGGCTTACATGCTTTGTCAGAAACCTGTGCTTAAATAAATGTAGCTGAAATTCAGGGTAATACTGCATGCCTCTTAGCAGACCAAGAATCCCAAGAAAACAGATCAAGGATCCATCATGCCACTAAACAAGAAGATTGCTACTAATCTCAAAGGCTTTTTGTGTTTAAAGGACTTCGGCCCGGTGCAGTTTTCCTCTTTCATTTAATTTAATTTAATCCTGAGGTTCTCAGCCATGAGTACATTGAGGCTCTTGTTTTTCCTAACAATATCTGAAGGTTTGGCAAAATTCAGCCCTAAAATACCAGCTACCCGTTAGTGTTTCTTAATAACTTATATATTTTCAGTACTAATGTGCTATGGTTATTTTGTTGGGGTATTTTTTCAGAAACCCAGAAAACAAAAAACTCCGTGTATACTTCTTTGGTGTAAAATTATACTCTGGTATTTTTAGTTTACTTGCTGAATTATAGGGTTAATACCTCCATTCAAGTTTGTTTAAAAAGCAGTCCTTTATATGTCTGTATTTCTCTGGAGCTGGTACCTTGAACTCTTGGATCCCACCTCTTGACTAGGTGGTCAGCAACATAAGTTTAATTGATGGGTTTTGGACATCATACAGTAAGGATATACAGACTCCTTAATCATGGACAAATGATAGTACTATCCTGAGAAAAGAGTCCAATAGCTTTGAAATTACAAAGTCATAAACCTGACATGAAAGAAATATTCAAAAGCTGAAATAGGGAGTAGGTGCCCAGAGTCCATCTGTTCTCAATGGCAGGTAGACATCTGTCACTCATGTCTTTGAATGTCATTTTTCCATCTTAGAAATAAAGATTGTCCTAAGGGATCTGTATTTTAGTATTTCTGTCATTGAAAAGATGAATTTGCTTCCATAGTTATGCAGTGTGCTGCAAGAACTAAAGAACTAGAGGCATTTGATATAATAGAAGTAGTGAACTGATAAAATATGAGGCTCTGTTAATGCTGTCTCAACCATTAGAAACAGAAAATTCCATAAAACATACATATCCATATGCTTGAAAGATGTGATTTTAAAATATATCCTACCTATGGCTAAACGATGAAAATTACCAGGATGAAGGACTGTCCTATTTTCTGTCTTTCAAACATGGAGTATCCTTATAACACAAAAGGAATTTTTATATCAATGCTGTTCTTTCAAGTTTTGCCTCTGTCAAGGGAAAAAAAAAAATATATATATACACACGCACACACACACACACACTATTTGTCCCCAAAACATAAGAGCATGAAGTTTGTTCCCTAAGATTATTGCTCACCAATGTGATAAAAATTTCTCCCTGAAAAACTAGCCTGAGCAGAAGGAATTTAGAAAATGAATGGCAGCTGGGCTGGATACCGAATTCCCTTGGGCTTCTTTCAGCTTTTATTGTTATAGTTTAATTTCCTAGTTCTGGAAATATTAATTCAAAAGCTGAAGTTCCTTACTTCTGTACTTCCCCATAAAAATTCTTATTTGTTTTAATCTCAGCCAGCCAGTAATCTTCATAACAAGTTAAGAGTACAAAACCCAGTAGGTAGAGAGTGATTCATCCTCAGCTGAGTTATAGACTTGAAGCCATTGCTAAAAGGTATTATTTTAAACTACTATTATTATATATTTGCATTATAGTAACAAATGAAAATTGTCCACTGAACTAAGGCTCCTTTAAACACTTCAGAAGAGATGATCCCTGTCTCCAGGAGCTGGCAAACTAATACACTGATTAAATATGATCTTGAAAAATGTTGGCACTAAAGCTACTTTTAAAGAGGAGTGATTTCTGATGTTACTTCTCATTCTGTTACATGGTTTTACTACATGCATTTCTCATATCTTATTTGTTGATGTTATGTATAAATTTTAAGTAATACACATTCTGCTTTCTGTTGTTTAGATTTGTGAATTTGTTTAAAGGCTGTACTAATTTTGTGGAAAAGGATAAAAAGAAGAGGTATTTGGATTATTTTGAAATCCTTAGGCTTGCACGTAATTTCTAGTACGTGTGCTACAGCTTTCAGAGAGACACCCCCACCCCCGACAAGAACATAGTATATGGGTATAAATGTATTTATATCTACATATATCTATACTATGCCACCTGACTTCTGTGTTCTCTCATTTAATTTAGGCATGTGATACATTGAGTTTACAGGCTCTCTGCTACGCATGACTGTTTGAAGTTTCACGGGTATGCATGGGTTGCAGCTCAGCGGGCAGCCGTGGGCGCTGGTGCTCGCTGCCCCCTTCGCACGGGCAGAGCGCGGGGCTGCTCCCCGCCCCGTGCTCCCGCTGCCCTCGCTCTGCAAACCTCTCGCCTCGATGCCACAACACTTGTGTGACCGTGCACACATGGGCTCACACCGGGAAGGTCATAGCTGCCTGGAGGTCACTTTCCTTCACCTCCTTTTGCAAGGCGGGGAACTGAAGCCAAAATGAAGCTGAGCATTAGCCAGCTAACAGACTACACTGCTGTTCTGACTTTTAGATGTGCTATTTCTTTAACCTTCTTGCTTTGAGTTGAGAACATTTTATGAAATAGTCATATTTTTCTCTTAGAGCCTCTTTTGTTTACTTTTCACTCTCAAACTAGTGTTATAAGGAGCTGAACTGATATCCTCCATGATTTCCCTACCTCAACAGAACACATGTGCTTGGAGCAGAATGCAGCAAATAAAAACTTTTAATTTTATTATCTAACAAAACAAAGTTAATCTCTTTAGTAAAGCATCTCTACAATAACACTTAATTAATTTCTCTCATAGTTCTTCCACCAAGGCCTTTCTGCTTCCTCTGTTCTTCTTTCCCCCAGTGCCTTACTTGTAGATATGGCCATGATGCACCTCGCGGTGCGGCTGCAGCACAGACAGCATGACTGCTCGTACAGGCCCATTACCGTGAGGCAGCTGCCAGTTCCAATTAACCTCCAAGAGATAAGGACTGAAATTAGTACAAGTTGACAGATATCTGGTAATGACTGGAGGACGGTGGTTTCAGTTTCTATATTGTTAGGTTATGACCCTGCATATATTACTGGCTGAATGATCTAGCTCACAAAGTCCATGCATGGTAATACACCCTCAGGAGAGTTACCTGCTGCAGGTGGTCACTGTGGCATGGAGTAAGAGCAAGAGAGACAGGGTCCTCCACTGGCCTTCCACCTCCATTTGGGTAGCCAGGAAAGGCTTGAAGACACTGTGTGCAGGAATAGGTTATGCCAAGTGGTTTTGGGAAGAAGGACATTGCCATCAACTCATGGATGGTGGTAAGATGATACTGAGAGTGTCCAACCACTTGGAAACTTCTTGGAATTTGTTATAGTCTTCTGTGTTGTTCTGATGTTCTTAGCAATAACTCTCCTCTCCTAAGAATTGTGTTATTTGAGAAAAATGTGATTTCCCGGCTTAGGGTAGAAACACAAATATTCATAATGGTAGATCTCAGATATTCCCACACGAGAGTGGACATGCTTCTTCCACAAAGGTCGATGAACCAGTCAGAGTTGAAGATGTTAAACTCGGTTTCAGTAAGCAAAGGAAGTACTACTTTTGAAAGAAAGTATCTTAAGAAATTATTACTCAGTTAGGAAATCCTGACTTGCTCCAGTTAAAATCAGCTAAAAGAATAAACAGAAATAGTTCTGTCACTGACATTAGATTGCATTTGAAAACAAAATTTTTCTAAATTTAGGGAGATAATAATGAAGTCCAATGAGCTAAAAAGATCAGAAATTTGAATACAGAGAACATGCAAAAACTATTCTTCAGTGAAGGAAAGTCTGTCTGGAACTTCTGTTTCCATCAGAGGAAAAAAAAAATACAGATAAGGGCTATAGATCCAACCAGAAATATAATAATTTCTGAAATTACATTGATAAACAGAAAGCCTGAGAGTAATTTTATTGAAAGAAATCTGTGTGTTGTAGTTCAGAAGGTGTAGGAATAAACTGAGAGCTTCTAGAAGTCAGCCAAGTTTGACATGCAAACAGAAGTACAACAGTAAGAAGAGCTTTTCAGCCATAGAAAAGACAAGACTAAGGAAAGAAGAGGGTCTTAAGGAAGAAGTACATGAGGCTGGATATCCTTCCCCCAGCCAACCACAGTCCCCTTGTCCTTCACATGCACCACACTGTAATTCTCCTGACAGTGCTGCTACAAAAAGGTCTCAGTGCAGAATGGGGGGAGAAAAGAAGCCTGAATTACAAGATAAGATTACTAAAATGGGTTTTTCAGCATCCCCCCCTTAGCTTTAAATTTCTCCCCATAAATGCATCATGAGTACATACCTGAGACAGAAAGAACAATTGAAGCTAAAGGAAAATACTGTCTTAGAGTGAATGAGTGAAAAAGTGGACATAGACAAATGTGGACTGAAAATAAGAAGGTGACGCTATTACAGCAGTGACAATCTTATGGCTCCTCTCCCCCTGTTTGTATTAAAACCTGACTAATTTTGAGCTGGAAATGCCTTTTTTAAAGCAGATTGTATGGTATGGATGTTAGCCATAGCAAGGCACAGACCTGTGATCCAGACTGTTCCTTCCACAGTTGTGCATCAGAGCCTTATCTGGCAGTAAAAGTGAAAGCCCATAATATTGATTTTTGACTGACAATCAAAATGAAACTGAGAAATGAGCTGACTGATGTCTGACCTCCACCCAAATATCCTAATAAAATAAGTTAAGCTTCTTAAAGTTGACATAGATATTATAGGAGGATGTTTGGTTCTTGCTACAGTTGACTGCAGAGCACAAAGAGAAAATTTAGGGGTTTTGATGTGCTCTGTCACCAGCTCTACCTCTTGTCTCACCTCTCAGCAAGTCTGTGGCTTTCTCTCTTCAAATGATGTATTTCTTACTCAGCTTTCTCCTTGCTTTAAAAAGCCAGGATTTCCATTGTCATATTGAATAACTGACTAGACTTGTCATTTTGTCTTTAGTCTTTTGGTTACTTAGAAAAATTATAGTAAATCTCCATCTGCAAACAAAGGAGCTAAAGAAAGTTCATCACCCTCTTAATGTAAAAGCATATGCTTCACTTGTTAAATAACATTTATTTTCAGTACAAGCTCTGGATCATCAAATTGACATACAGTAGTTGGTTATTATTTTCTTCCATCTTTTGAAATTTATCTTTTCTTCAGTGTCAGTTGTGATCTTCCAAAAAAAAAAAATAAAAAAAAATCAAGCAGCCGCAGCTTGAATTGTATGTGCTCATCACATTAGACAATCAGAAATATGGCATCACATACTTAGCTTTCAAACATAGCATCTGCTTTTGAGACATTACTTCTGTCTACCTTTGTAATACTACCATGCTGATACCTAGATAAACTACAACATCTTTATGGGAATCTATCATCACTAATGTAAAATATTACCTTTCCCAGTTTTCAGTGATAAGCAGTTACTGTGTATCATTCATAAGGCAATTTTTAAATTATGTTTTTGGAGCACAAAGCCATCTACTGAAACAAGACAGTAATGTAACCTTCATGGAGGTCTGCTTAATTTCTCTGATGTTATGTGTTCTGGCACCCCTAGTTCAGGCAGAACCCCCAGTTCATTTCACCAAACAGAGAATTTGCTTTGCATACAGCAGCAAGTAACACTGTTGAGATAGTTAGAAATGTGTAATTGAGTAATAGTCCATAAAGCTTCTCATGTCCAGTCTACAGCAGTCCTACTTGATCTCGATATGTGGGGGGCGGTTTCCTATATGATTGTAGGGTTTTTTCCCACTTTAAATCTGTGCCTTATGCTCCTATAGTTTTATAATTTTATCTGAAGTAAAGAATAACTCCTGTCTGGAGGTAGTTTTTTGATAGGACCTGTGAAAATGAGACATAATTCAGGTCTGCTGAAAACAGTTGTTGGAGGTATCACAATATCAAGATGGGAACTCATTAATTCTGTAGTTTACTTATGTTCAGGTGGTCTCTATAGACACAAAGAAATTATTTGAGTGCATAGCCCCAGATTTAACTTTTATAAAACCAAACCAAACCATGATTCAATGAAGCACAAACCCAGTGTACTGTTTCAGTCTTTAAGGCTTTGCCTCTAGCCCCACTAGGCATTTCTTCCTGTAGTCTCTGATCACTTCTTCTGGGACAAAACTGAAGGTCTGGTTATTTTCTCATTCTTCTTGGTCAAATTTGATATCAAAGTTTACTCCTTCCTTTGCTTTTTTTTTTTTTTTTTTTTTTTTTTTGCTTTTAAGGTTCATTTCTCTTAAGAATCTGTTCACCTTATGTACCTATGTTCAACATTTTACTAGTAAAATTTCTGTCAGAGACTTAATATCAAGTGCACATGCAGCATAAATTCATGAAGACCAGAGGGAAATTATGTTTAATTGACCACAGCCTATCAGATTTGAACAATTACCTGGGATTGTGTTCACCAGAAAATGGTGAAGTTGAACAAAATGTTCCTGAAGTTCCAGAGGGATAAGAAATTTCTATAGAAAGGCAGTTAAAGGACAGAGGAAGCTAATCATTGAAATACACTAAAGGAATTTGATAAATACCTCAGCTTGGAAGTAATTGATTTTATAATTTTCATCTTACTGGCAGTTAGAATGACTTACTGAAAGTTAGAACAACCACAGCCCCTCAGTTAAGCTCAAGGATAACTTCAGTTACAGGACTCTGCTTTTAATCATGATCAACTTGTTAGTCATCATCATATAGTGCAGACCAATTTCCAGTTCTGGAAGATTGTTGTAGTCAGTTCATAAATATCTGCATTTGTCAGAGAAACTGAGTATCAGATAATATCTGAAGTGGTGAAGACTAAAAATTAACATCTTCATTGCTTCTGACAGCATCTGGCATTTAGTAACAGCTACTAATATTTTTTATTGTAGGGACTATCAGCAAATGATGCTGAAAGTGGACATAATTCTAGTGCTCTGTTTTATACTGAAACATAACTTCAGTTCAAAGCGGGACTACCACTAACAATCCTGTATATAACTATAAACTTAAGAAAAGTGTTGAAACAGATAATTTACAGATGACTGATGTTACAAAGGAATTAATTTCAAGATATTTTTAACTGACATTAGAATTATTTCAAATATATGTCATTTGTTATTCTAGAAATTTGCTTTCTGCTATGACTAATTTTGTCCAGTTTTGATGAAATGAAGTCAGCTTCTTTTCCACACTTAATGTTTCTTTTACCTATGCAATTACTAAATGTTTTTGGTGGGGACCCTTTCTAGACCAAATGGATAGGAGTTTTCAAGCAGCTGAGAGCTGCCTTGAACAGACAGAGATTGATTGAGGTAATGATTTTTTAAATGTGCCTTTGTGCATGCTATTTCACAACAAATATTTCTGCTCCCACCAGAACTGTGTGTGTGTGTGTTGTATGTCTTGTTTCCTAAGTCATCCTTATCTGAACCCTTCTGTTCTCCTTGTATGTTTGGCTTCCTCTGACTGTTATCCTGGGACACTGCAAATCAAAGATTTTTTTCCCTTGAGTCTGATATTCCATTTTCCACATCTTCCAGTAAAGACAGACCAAGTTTGATGGCAGTATTGTGTAATCTATTGCATGCCAGGAATATCTTACATACAGTTCTTTAGAAGGACAATCTGGTAATACATGTCACCACAATGTATTTTAAAGATGATTAATGTGTTTTTAAATGATTCCTCAGGTGAGCTGTAGATCTTCTTTATCTTCTCTGAGGACATTGCAATGGATTTATTTGGAGAAAATGAAATTAGGGTCATAAACCTTTCTTGAAAGGCTAATTTATATCTTCTGAAATATTGAAAAGCCTTACACGCTAATGATGTGATACGGTTGTTGGTATTGTAAAGACAACTGTCAATAACATTCAGAAGATAACTGTGGTTTCTTATTTAACAACTTGGGAAGTTGCTGCTGTCTTTAAATCTATTTTTAATAGCTGCCGTTCCTAATTTCATCTGGATGCACTCAAATTTTATCTGACTACCCAATAATTAGCTGCCATCAATCCAATCAGTGAAAGATCAGCTAAGTTCTTTTTTTCTAAAAATGCAAAAGTTGTCACAACACTGCTTGACAATATTATGTCATGATGACGTTAGGTACTTTGCCACCTCACCCACTGCATAATGGCTAATTTGAGTAATATTAATTGAATGATAGGATTTGGGATTTTGATGAGCCAGAATTTGGCTGAAGAAGTCTTGGCATGTAGAATATTTGTATGTAGTTTATTGGGATGAAGAACATAACAAGAAAAAAATTCTGTCATTTCCTATTGATATATTAAACCCTTCCAAGTAAAACACAACATCTAGATCTGAAAATAGTGGCTCTGGCCTATTTTTCAAGCTCCTCATTAGCTGACTGGGAGTTTATGCAGCGAGGAACTAAGTGCTTGGTTTTTTGATGCTCTATCGTTATGTGTGGCCGTATATTTAATTCTGTCAGGGGTGTATGGAAAACTTTGCACAGCAGATGCCTTGTACCTCCATAACGTTTGGGAAGTGGGTGGTTTGCCTGGAAGTACAAGTCTGTCTTTAAACTTTTCTGCTGATCTTTGGTTTCTCCATGGTTTCCTGTGCTGTGACTATCTAAACACTTCCAAAAAACTGTGTTAGCTTTAAGAGGTCTTTAGTGGTCTTAAACATCCTCTGTGGTGCAAGGAGGCTCTGCTATTTGGGTTGAAATCTTTTTAATACCCAATACATATGTTTTAATATATAACTAAGATTAAAGAGGGCTTTAGCTGTGGACTGCTGATTAAGCTGACATGTTCTAGAATTCCTGTACGTCACCACTCAACAGTACAGCTCCAAGCACAAGTCAGCTGCTTGGAAAGAGTGGGTGTTTTGTGAAACTCCGGTGATCCTACTCAAATTGAATGTCCATGTCTCTGGAGAATCACAAGGACCCATGGAAGTCACTGGTGCACCTAGGTTTAACCACGTTGCCCTCTCAGGGCTGGAATTAGTGCCTGTCACATGCATGCAGCACACAGAGCATCTTTCCTTTAAAGACTGGCAGCTCTGGCTGTGTTTCTATAATGGGACTGTCAGCCCCATAATAAGCATCATCGCACCAGTGTTTTGGGCGAGGAGATCCATTGTGTGAGCACAATGTCTGCTTGAGGTAAAATGTTCCCAGTGCAATGACTGTCAGAAGAATAAGTGTTATCTCCCAGATACTGGCAAGTACTTAAAGGTCAGTTTTTAAGTTTTCGGGTCCACAATGGTATCTTGCTAACCACAGACTGCAGACTGTCCGTAGCATGTGTAACTTTCAGCCATCTCTCTCTGAAGGTGGCTTATTGCTCTTCACACACGTAGGATACATCTACACTCTCATTCCCGCACTGCGGCTTTCATGGTTTCTTTGAGGTTTGCTCCAGGTCCCCTTCCTTTCCCAGGGCACACATCTACTGTGGCATCCCCTACAAATAGAGTCTGAGCAGAGGAAGGCAGCATGGGCCATGAGCATGCTGGAGCCAATTAGCATTCTGCTGCCTGTGTGTGTGTATTTCTGTTTGGTTATAAAGTCCTCCAAAATATTAATATTAACTAATCCCTCCATCTTTGACATTTATTTTTAAACAGAATACAATCTGTTACGCCAGATTACATCATTCACTTAGAAAATCAGATAGGGTACTACAGTATATATTTTTCACATGTGGTATTTCCAACACCCCTTAACAAAGGGAGTTAGTGTGCTGAGTCTCAGCATAATGAAAAAGAAAACAAGAAAGACATTTTGTGTACCACTGAAGAACAGTTGTGGTAGAACAAGTGCTGAGCACCTCCCCTGTATGTTGCTGTGGATGTTATTGCCTGTGATTTAAAGCTTTAAAAGAAATGTACAGCTTTTTGCTGAGCAGCTCAGCAACAATGGTTAAAATACCCTTCAACTGCACTATCACTTTCCTTTTTAAAAGTCAAAACAGGTCAGTGAGGGTGACAGAAAGTTCTTTCTCCCGCTTGCCTTCATTAAGCTTTTGCTTAAAAAAGAAGAGAGAAGGGACTGAAGCATGCAGCAATTGGTTCAATAACCTTGCAGCAAACTGCCAGAAAGTTTTCCAAGGCTCTCATGCAATTGAACCTGGTGAAAAGAACCTAGTCCCCTACTCCAGCCCACAGCCCTCCTTAATAAAGTTGCTGGAAGTTGTTTTTTTTCTGAACACTTAATTGCACAAGTCTCCCAACAAACCAGTGCCAGCCTGAGAGAATCAGAGCTGACGTTGCTAGCAGGGAAGGGAAAAAGCCGAGCTGAAGGAGGACACTCAGGGGTGCGCAGGAGACTGGGGTTCTGCAGTCTCCGGTTTCCAGTGCCGGTCGGCGTACAGAAGACACCAGTTATGATTGGGTTACAGCTCATGACTACTTAGACTTGGACATGGACTTGAAGCCACTTCATGTCAGTACAAAGGCAGGAATGTAACACTGTCTCTCCAGTGCCAGGGGGGAGAGATTTGTAGGTTGGTATGTGACCTTCACTGCTGGCCCATGCAGGTGCTGTTCAAAGGCCCTCCCCATTCAGCTCTTGATACTGATACTAGATTAAAAAGAGAGAATGAAAAAAGTCGTTGTTAAAAATGTTCCTCTCTGTTTTTTCCCTTTATCTCTGTGAACAAGTTGCCTTTTGATTTGCTTGGGTTTGTGGGTTTAGGAGGCTGTTTTCCTTTCAAGGACTTACTCTTGTACTACATATTTTTTCCTTTAGTGAATAACATTTAACTCAGTGAAAGATTTGTCTTGAGACAGTTCTTGGGTCATTTAAAAAAAATTTTACTTTGTGTGCATGCTGTTTTGTCACACCTGTTTTATACACTTGAAATTGTAGTTCCTTAATTTATACCTGAATTTCAGTGCATGTGTTAAAGGAGTCAAATTTAAGAAAAGGGAAGTATGAAAAGCCAGCAAATTCACATCAGTAGGGCAATTAAAACAATAGCTAATAATGACTGGGTGCCAATCAGGGAAGAGACCAGTATCCTCTCTGGTCTCTGGCACCATTTTCTCAGCGTCAGTTGTATTCCTGAATAGCCCACTGCTCTGTGAGCTTGGATAATTCACAGTGTTTAATATGTCTTCAGAGATGACGTCCTTGAAAACTGTTCAGCGAATGTGCTGTGCCGTCCTGTAGACGGAAGCAGAACAGATTAGCCTTCCTCACTCTGCAAGGCAGACGACATCTATCAGCAAAGGAAGACTTTGCTTAACACAGATGTTCGAGACTGACTTTTGGACTAGAAAGACCACAGGGTTTCTGAGGAGCTGAAGTGTGCAACAGAGTAAAGTTTATATAAATGTCTTACACTAGTATGCGCTTAGGTCAAGTTTCTTCTCAAGTGCTATTTGGAAGGCTGTAGAACTATGATACCCTCTTTCAAAGGCTGTTCTTTTCCCGTATGTGTGCTAAAAGGACCAAAAGATGTAGAACGGAATTGCTCCCTCTGCTTCCAAACTCTCTCCCTGGAATGCTACCCAACAGAGCAAGCCTGCCCAGCCTTAGCAGTAATTTTTTCCTAGCCCTTATAGGGTTTTCCCATTGAAGTGGTTGGTATAATTAAGAAGCAACTTGTCTGCTGCTGATTTTCTTTGTTTTATATTTACTGGAGAAAACCACTGGGTTGTTGATCTGTGAGTTTTATGTTATTATTTAATTACATTGAGGGACGACCATGCACTTTGGCCAATTTATTTTGAGTGCTACATTTTCCAGGGCCTTGTTTAGTTCTAGTATTAATCCCCTCCCTTCACAGAAGTTTGCATATTGCTTTGGATTATTTATACTTCACTGTGCTTCCAAATCCATTATTAATCACACAGGTATTGAAATACATTTCACAGATAATACTGGACATACTGCTGTATTGTTTGCTCACATAATAGTCATGCTTTCACTCGGCAGGTTTCTCATACATCAAATTATCATTAGATAAGAAAAAATGTTACAGTGAAGATTTGCCAACAATTTAATGCTGAACGCTCAAGCAAAACCCCGATGTTCCCAATTCCAGGTGATGACTCCTGGGGACAATAAATGAGCAGATGCTCTAGTTAGATGAGAGCATATCACCTTCAGGGATGTGAACGGTGCAAGGTTCTGCTCAGTGGACTTAAAGGAAACCTCTTGTTCATTTTTTCTCCGGCAGCAGTCCAGATGACTAAACAAAACAGATTTCTTTTATGGTTACATTTTGGTTAGTATAAAAAGGAACCATATTTTAGTTTTGAGACTGTACTGCAGCTATCAGTCACTGTAAGCCTCAAAACATAAGGCTGGAAAGGATCACCTGGGTCATGGTGTCCAGTTTCTGGGTCATCCAACCTCTAGCAGCCCATGGGCTGCAGTCCATGCTTCTCCAGGCTTGATTGCATCATTACAACCTCACAGCAAAAATTCAGAAACCTCAACTAAAAAGAGAAGAAAATCAAAGGGAAAAAGCAAGAGTGATCAAGAGTTTTAGCAACACTATAAACCCTTGCAAGAGCAGAAAGTACTGGATAAAACTCCTTGATGATCCCAGCAGTCAGACCTAGCCTACTGTATGGAGAAAGGCAAATTCCCATCTCCTGCTTTCTTTGCAGGCTTTTCCACCTCGTGGGTTCACCCTTGTGTAAAAACTAGTTTAACCCTGAGAGTTTGAATAAGTTCATCAACCGATCTCTGGGAGATCTTAACGCTGGTGGGAGCCACGGCACTTTCCACCCTGTGTATAGTCACTGCTTACTCACCAAACCAGTGCGGGGTACTTCAGAGCCAAAAGAGAGCACAGCTTTGCACGTTGACAGCTAACCCCCATGAGCCTGTTTCTTTGCACCGTACAGAACAGGGCTGTTCAGAGGAAAGGGATGCACCTACGCTGTGCAACATGGGGGTCCAGGTTGGGTGCCTGAGACAGTTTTGCCATGCTCAGTCTGGTAGGGATCTCAGCATGGGTCCCTGGCTGTGGTACTAGATGGCACTTACCCAAAAGGCTTTCTCAGCTGGCACTGGCTTAGGGAGTTTAAATCTGGGCATATATACAACGCAGGGGCTGAGGAAGAGCACATGAAAATTGGCGATGTCAGTCCTGTTTCCAAGTCAGCGAAGAATCTTCAAATACCTCTCTTTTTCCATTTCCACATCTGTACTTAAGGGAAAGTAATAGTACTTTGACATAAAAGCATTTTTCTGGTCCTTGAATGGATGGTTGGTGCTGACATTAAGATATAAATCTGTTAAACCTGAGGATTGGTTAAATAAGTAAAATATTATTACAGCAACTCTCTTAGCTGTTCAAAATGACATTTTTTTTCTTAAATTAACAGAGGTGGAAAAGGAAAAATTGTTTTCTGTCTGCCCATGCAGTCAGGCACACAGAAAGTCCTCTGGGTTTAACAGACTTCATAGCAGAGTGGAGGGGATCCACTGTGTCATCTTCATTGGTTTCTGCAGCGACTGGCTCTTTTCAGCACAGTAAAAGTTCGGTTTCTGAGCAAAATAGTATCAGTAATAGTGTCTACATCACCCAGATTGGATCTCTTATCTGAAATTCAGAGGAGTAGCAACACAGGTTTACAGAATTTCCTTCCAGTGATCTCAAAGGACTCTGCAAGTAGAAAGAAAAACCTCAAAAAACTCACACCCCACCCAGTCACTGGGCCCCAGAGAAGTTAGAATATTTTGCAGGTGGCAAAGACATGTCACAAGCAAGAAGTGACTTATCAGATACACACAGGAGAGTGGGGGCACAGTAAAAGAGCAAAAGAACTTGACTCTGTTGCCCATCTGTGCTAAAAGCTAATCTTAAAAAAAAAAAAAAAATGGATAAATGCATAAAATAGAAGTGGGGATTTGTTTCTGCTGCCATTTGAATTTCATTTTAAGTCACGTACAAATGACTGTATTCTTCCCTCTAGTGCAGTATCAACTCTAATTTGGCTTAGCCTTTGGGAAGGATGTTTGATTGACTGAATTAGAGAAGGAAGGCCTGTCCACAGGCAACTCTACCAAAACCATTTCAGAGATTGGCTTAAATTCAGCCCATTCTAGGGACTCATGAAGTCTCTTTATATGGTGATATTTATAATTTATGTGGAGTGATCTTAATCTTTATAATTTATATAATTACAATATATTAATGTGGTTGCTCTAGATTCATTTTTCTGCAGACAAGCACCACTGTGCTTCCCAATGTAAAGAATTACAGCTGGGCCAGGGGAGCATCCTCCAACCGGTCATTCCTGTAGCTCAGAAAGGGCCTTGAGAGCAGCAACTTCAGCTTGCCTTTAGGAGTTTCTCAGTCATAACTTTTCCTTCCAGAACTGTGTATGAGCTCTTCTTGTTTCACTTTCTAGTTCTAAATCCTCTACACTGCCTGCTCTTAGACTGATAGTTCTGGGCTCAGAAGAATGGGATTTCACGGAGGAAACAAAGGGGATTTCTTGGGGTGGAGTAGTGTCTTCGATGCCTCTAGATGGAGAGTGCTCAGGCAGCATCATCTTCCTGATTTGTCTGTTGAGTGCCCAGCTCACTGACAGATCTGCTCTGGGACAAGAGATCTTGCCAAAAGGCAGCTGGATGCAAAGCAAGATATCTTTACTATAAGAGCTCCAGAATTTGTTCTTCCTGTAAGAAGGGAAAGTTTATCAAAAGGAAGTGGAAGTTTTATTTGGGGGGAGAAGGTTGCTGGATTATTATTTTTTAAAACAGCAGTGTCATGACCCCTTCTGTGTTCATATGTCATTATTTCTGTGAAAATTCTAGCTATCTCTTCTGGTTTGGGGTTTGAAACATCAAAAGTACCGTAAAACAGACTTCTTTGGTGTTGAATTTTTCTGCTGATGCTGTCTGTGGTCAGGTAATACCACATGATTAATGTGAAAAGATTTGATCTTTGCTTATTTTCCCATGTTCACTAGCAAGACAAAGATGCAGTGCATCAGTGGGATATGAGATATAGTCAATCAAGAAATTCCTCAGTATTAGAAAACAGATTTTAGCTTCCCAAAATCAAAGCTGATGTACTTTCTTTGTGTTTATTTTTTATTGTGTTTGCATAATTGTTTAATATTAAGGAAAGAGGGAGTGGTTTGGTCATTTAGTTAGTAAAATCAGTCCTTGGGACTACCAGGCCTGGGAAGAACTGGCTCCTCTTGCTCTGCTCAGCTCGGCTATTGGCCAGCCTAAGCAAGTAGCTTTGCCTCTTTATAAAATAAGTATAATGGTTCCTCCATTGTAAAGATGTAAGATCTACTGCTGAAAAGCAGTACACAAGAGTTAGGTAATATTATTTCTGGCTCTCCTACAGATGTGCTTAGTGTTCAGTTTTCCCATCTGTAATGTGGGGATGTTAGAACTAATCTACCTCCCAGGGTTGTTTTGCTTAATTCCATAAAGTACTTGAAAACCTCACATGGAGAGAGTTATAGGAGCACAAGGTTTCTTAATAAAGCTCATTCATGAGTAATGTATTTTTGAAGTAAGTGACTTGAACCTTCACCCATAGTTGGAAACCAATATGAGCCAAGTCTTCTTTGTTGTTCAGCGAAGGTTGGTTGATATTTTTTTCCTTACATATTTAATTCTCACAAGGCTTCACATTTCTGGTTTCTGGCTATGACTGAAAGCAGAAATGCCAAAATACCACAAGAGAAGACTGGGGTTTTTTACTTTTTTTTTCCCTGACCCTCCCAGAAGCTGGAAGTTTTGAAATGCACAAGAGTCTTCCCCACCATCCCCAGTTCTCAGTTTCCCCCTGCAAAGATAGGTGTCTGAAGTTGTTTTCTCTGAAGACTGAGATTTACCCAAACACAGTCTCTATTCTACACCTTTTGAGACCTGCCCAGCCATGTTGAACATGATGTGCAAGTGACTCTTAGGTGTATCGAGGCTTCTCTGTTCAGATAACCACTAGGCACTTTATCAAAGCATTTATCTACCCTGCCTTCGGCTATACAAGACCACATTCAATCTCATCCACTGTATGATTATTGTTGATTATTACACAGAGCTTGGTAAGGATCTTTTGAGGTGCTGCACAAATGACAAGGCTGAGATGGTCTTTACGTCAAAGGGCTGTAAGAGAAAATGAGCCAAAACTCATTTATCTCAGTGTCAAAATTCCTACTAACTAGGGAGGAAGCGAGGTTGGACCAACCCGGGAGGCTTTTAGAAAGCCTGGCCTTCGCACCGCAGGATGCATTACAAACCCGGATTTGCAGGATCTCTGCCTGCAAATAATCCATACTCGGAGTGCTCTGCACATATCATTTGATGTGTGTAAAAGAGAAATCGTGCCAGGAGCACAGAAGCTAACTTGGAGCTTGGGGAAGTTTTCAATCGGTTTTGCCAGGGTTTCCCTACGTGGGAAGGCACGGACGGCTTTCTCCTGCCCCCTCCTGGTGCAGCCCTCTAAGTGTGGCTCTGAAAACACGACAGCCGCTGAAAAAAAAAAGGCACCTTAATTTTTCAGGGGATTTGCACCTGGACTATATGGCAAAGTTGGTCTGTTTTCATGGCACAAAAAGGAGGCATTTTTTTTCCCTTGTTTCTTGACATTGTAAATCCAGTTGAGCTCTGTGAAAGTAAACCAAAGCTGGATCTGGTTAATGCACTTGCAGTCAAATGGATAGCAAAATTTAGTCTCTCAGGTGTATGATATAATGCCCTTCATCGTGGGAATACACTGTCTTAGGAAGTATTTTTTCATTTCTTTTTAGGCTGGCCTGATACTTATCCAACTGAAGAATAATGTAATGCAAATACTTTAAAGAAGGGGAATATGTACTACTTGGACCAAATGTAGGGACTCCGTTCTAGGTGGTAGCTGGAAAACCGAAATTTAACCTCAAGAATAAAAATTGTCAGTCTTTAAAATGTTCCCATCGTGCACTTAAATAAAAAACATCCCTGAGGCACTTCACTATATGGAGAAATTGGGGGCCTGACAGTGAGGAGGCTGCTGGGGTCTGCAGCACCACCCAGAGTATTTCAGCACACTTGGGTGATCATTGCAGCCTTATGTTTTGCAATGCTTGCTCACAGAAACAGTAAATCAAAATGTAGTAAGTCAAATAGCTATGGAACAGGGTTGTTCCACGCTCAAACCCTTTAGCCTTTTGGATTGAGTGCAGATTGAGTGCAGCTGAACATAAACTAAAATGAAGTTCCCTAGAGTTGGGCACCCTAAATCTAGGCTATCAGTCTCTCTTCATCTCTGCATTAAGTTATTCCACTTTTTAAATGTATTATCATTCACCAGAACAGGAAAAGACAGTACAAGGACTTTCAGGCCTTTTGGTTACAATATTTGCTTGAAATAAGGCTTAATCTTCCTGTCTCTGGGCAGAAAACTCTCTTCTGCTCTTGATGCAAATTCCTTTGACACCAATATGTTTCTGCAAAAAAACTTATTTTCACAAACTTAGAGTTTTCTAGACACAGCAAAAACAACTGATGAAGAATTTCTGACCACTTTGTTAAATAGCTGTTCCTTTATCATGCCTAAAATATGCATATTGCAGAGGTTGAGTCTTCTCCACTTTCTGATAATTTTGTAACTTTTTTTTTTTTTAAGTAAGTTTCAGCCAGCCGTGATTGTGCTGCATTTTCAGAGGCTCTTTGTATTTCACAAGGTGTTGAACTTTCCATCAAGTCTCATGTGGTTGTCCAAACTGGTGGGAGCACTCTTTCTGCACAGCCATATCCCAAGCTGAGCTGAAGTGATAAGTGCTCACTACGGTATTACTTTTCTTCAATATACATGTTTGAAAAACATGTCTTGCAGGAATATATGGACAAATCTAATGATATAGATTTCTCTCTGAAAAATAATATCTCTTTCTTTAACATGTTTCGGCTGAGAAATTTCCATACAAGGTCTTACAAGTCAGTTCCTTCTGGGTACCAGGCTTTTTGTCCAGCAGTTGGAGAAAGGTGGGTGACAGGCTTTGTGGTCCTCATGGCTGTGTAGCTGCAGCATTGGAGGGGAGACAAAAAACAAAGTAAATCCTGTTAAATGGACAGGGGGAAAAAGGCAGGACTTTCCTTTTCTTTTAGTTATGTCCAGTAGTTTTAAGGAGGAGGTTTGGCTGCACAAAGCTTTCTTCACCTGAGTGATGCTTCATAGGGAAATTTTCAGAGATTAATTTCTTTCATTGAGTTTCTCTGGGCTTTTCCACCACAGGGTGTATCTGGCCAGCTTTTGAAAGGCCATGACTCTCTGATGCATTTTGACACTATCTGCATCCAGCAATGTAGCTGTTGGAGCTGAAATGCATAGAAAGGTCTGTAGAAAGCCTCAAAAATTTTGGGGAGTAAATCATTTGTTCGCCACTCAAAAATTCTGCTATGGGTTGACTTTTCAATAAATTTTTCTATACGTTTATGTTTATAAGCAACAGATCACAAAGGAAAAACAATTTAAAATCAAACAAAACAGTTTAGTCCGACTGATGTAAATTACTTTTTTTTTTTTTTTTTTCATAGTTCTTTCCATCAAGAAACAGTCACGAACTTCACTTCAGGGCAGTGTGAATGTTTTTTCTCCCTTCAAGTTCACCTGGCAAACTGAAAAATTAGTTATTTGTACAGGCCTGGTTGTGAATCATCTTGACTCAGATGTGTCCCTGCTGGGGAGGACACGTTAGCCCCTGCCACCTTTGCATGGTGCTTTTCATTTTCTGCTTTTCAAGTTCACCGTGATCCAGTTTGGCCTCAGATGGCCTGAAAAACACCATTTCTCAAAAAGCACTTGAACTGCTACAGGGCTTCAGGGCAGGTAAGTACCGAGATAGGTATTAGATAACCAGAACCTCCATTTCTGATCTTTTCCAGACACTAGCATATCCAAATAAGAATAATAAAAAAGCAGACAGACTTACCATCTACTTCTGTAATTCAGTAATTCAGAGGTGGAAGTTTTGTAACATCACATAACATTATGTTCAAATTTTCATTCAATCAGACCTTCTGCATAGCAGAGGACTTATCCTTCCCTGCTAGTTTTAGCATCATGCTTGTGACTATTACTTGAATCATAGCACAGAAATTATAGCAGTAGATGGGACTGTAGGAGGTAATCTAGTCCTATCCCTGCCCTAAGCAGAATCAGTGAGAATAGAATAGAAAGAAGAGAAGAGAAGAGAAGAGAAGAGAAGAGAAGAGAAGAGAAGAGAAGAGAAGAGAAGAGAAGAGAAGAGAAGAGAAGAGAAGAGAAGAGAAGAGAAGAGAAGAGAAGAGAAGAGAAGAGAAGAGAAGAGAAGAGAAGAGAAGAGAAGAGAAGAGAAGAGAAGAGAAGAGAAGAGAAGAGAAGAGAAGAGAAGAGAAGAGAAGAGAAGAGAAGAGAAGAGAAGAGAAGAGAAGAGAAGAGAAGAGAAGAGAAGAGAAGAGAAGAGAAGAGAAGAGAAGAGAAGAGAAGAGAAGAGAAGAGAAGAGAAGAGTCTACGCTACTTCAGTTGGAACGGACCTACAGTGGTCATCTAGTCCAACTGCCTGACCACTTCAGGGTAGACAAAAATTAAACCATGTTGTTAACGGCACTGTTCAAATGCCTCTTAAACACTGACAGGCTTGGGACATTGACCACCTCTACAGGAAGCTTGTTCCAGCATTTGATCACCCTCTTGGTAAAGAAATGCTTCCTAATGTCCAATCTAAGCCTCCCCTGGTGCAGCTTTGAACCATTTCTACTTGACCTATCACTGGATCCCAGGGAGAAGAGCTCAGCACCTCCTCAGGAAGCTGTAGAGAGCAATGAGGTCACCTGTCAGCCTCCTTTTATCCAAGGAACTGAAAGTGTTCCTGAGATTTCTGTAAACAAGTCTTAAAACCTCCAGTGATGGTGACTCTACAACTTCCCCAGATAATCAATCCATGGTGCTCACAGCTAAAAAAGATTATTTATCTGTCTTTCCCTTTTTTTTTTTTTTTTTTTTTTTTAATAAATCAAAGTTGTTGGAGTTGTAGCACCATCAGCATGTCCAGTGATTACTAAGAGTCACTTTAATATTTTTAGTTCATTTTCAAGTTTGATTTTAAAATCTTTTTCCCTACTGGATTGCATTACTATATCAGATTAGAGGTATCTTTCTTGCAGACATCCAGAGCTTCTGCAGGCAGAGAGGACCATGCAGTCATCACATTTTCTCTCCTGCATGCCATAGACTTTTATATTTCATGCTGTTACCCAATACTTTGCATTTGAATTAAGCATAGCTTTTATTTTGGCTAAAATATATTTTCAGGAAAAGTATCTAATTTTGATATGAATACATCAGGAAATGGATAATCAATCATTTCCTTTAGAAGTTTGTCACAGTGGTTAATCGCCGTCAGTGTTTGAAAAATTGTGACCGTTTTGAATTTCTGATTTCAACTTCCAGTCACCGGTTCTCATTATGCTTTTCTCTGCCAGATGTAAGAACCCTTTAGTATTCAGTACGTTCTTGTCTGGAAGTAACTACACAGTGTAATTAAAACATCACTTGTTTTTTTCTTCTCACTAAACTCAGTAGATGGGTCTCTAAATCTCTCACAGTCAAGCGTCTCCTTCATTCATCAGGTCAGTCTAACACTTGTTCTCTGTTGACATTCAAGTTGTTAATAGAACTTGGTAAAAACTGGACTCCAGGACCCTTTGAAATGTACTGTGAGGAGGTAAAATCACATTACTGCTCACTGCTCTCTTGTTTGTAGGTGTATAGATCACGGGAACAACTTGCCTTTCTTTTAGTATTTCTGGAATTACCAATTTCATGCTGCCTTGCTTGCCCACTGTGATTCCCAAATCATTCTCCAGAATCACATCTTTCCAGCATCCAGGTTCCCATCAGGTTTATTGTGTTCTCTGCCTTATAGATCACCTTTGTACTGACTGCATTTTGTTCAATTGGGCTCCCTTTAACAAGTGACCCAAAATGCTCTCCACAGGAGTATTTTCTCCTCATCGTTATTTACCAGGCTGCTAATATTTGTCAGCCATCTGTCTACCAGTGCTGACTTTATATTCCCTTGCAGAGCATCAGTGAAAATGCTGAATAGCACCGAGTATACTTCAAAGCCCTGAAGAAAGCCAGTAAAGCATCCTCATTTGATGATGGTCTGATTGACGCAGCTGGGTTTTGAGTTGTGCTAAATAGCCATGTCTTAGCCATTTAACATAAGTTTCCTTGATATTATATAGTGTTTAGCTAGTAAGAATGTCATGCACTAAGACTAAAGCCTTGAGAAAGCCTGCTACATCTGTACATTTAGCTTTTTTACAGGCAGAACATGAAATGAGTTTTATTCAAGAGGAGCTATTTTCCATAAACCCATGTTGACTGGCAGTAATTAAAATCTTGTTCTTTCATGTTTCAGCAGTTCAATCCTGTCTCAGCTTTTCTACTTTTTACCTGGGATTGATGTGAGGTTAACTGCTCAATAACTGCCCTGTAATTGCACTTGATTTCCTGCTCTCCCTCTCTCGATCCCTCTATCTCTATCTCTTGCTTTCTCTTTTTTTCCAGGCTACTACCCTGCTTCCAGTCACCTGGAATCCCTCTGATATTAAAATTTATTAAAAATTAACATTAGCAAGCCAGAGTTCTCCTCAGTCAAATATTTTAGGACCCCTGGGTGTGATTTATCCAGGCCTGCTGATTTAAAAATGTTTATCTCTACTAGATGATGTTTAACATCCTGCTTATTTCCTAATGGGCTGGAAAGTACTTATTCAACCTTGGTCTCGTATAAACACCATCATGCTATTACTTTCCAGAATACTGAACAGAAACATTTATTGAACAAGTCTGGCTTGGTGTATTGTTGTTCACAATTTTACTCTATGCAATTCGAACATTCTTCAAAAAATCCTACTTAGCATTGCTATAAACCAATTTTTCACCATCTATTTTCTAATATCAGTTTCTTCTACATCATAACTCTGCACTTCAGACAGATGCTGCATTCTTCCCATTTGTTGAATCTTGAAAATACTTTTGGTTTACCACTGAAGTAGCTGGGCCTTAGCCAGTCTGTCCTTGATGATGCTGATGGACTGACTCTATTCTGAAAGAACTTCTGATTTTCATTCATGTTTTCCTCTCTGATTTCTTCCTCCCACTCACTGTTTTCTCATAATTTTCCTCAGCTGGAGGATATTAGCCATTGGGAAGCACCAGCTACAATTGTCTTCATTTTGTCCACTTTTAATTACAAGCTCTTAGGATAATGTCACTTTCCAGCTGTATGACTGATATATTCTTTGTTAATCAGAATGAGCTGTGAAATAAGTAGTTCATGTTGGATGCAGTATCTTTTCCTTATGTAAATGCGTAAATGCATGTTGTCATCAGATCACTTCCTTACTCTTATTTGGATGAACTGCACTGCACCCAGGATCTTGTTAATAATCTTGTTAAGATTATTAAGATTTCTCCAGAAACACAAGTCAGATCTGGGAATCTCCATACCTGATTCAAGCCTGAACCTCAGCTTCTCCAGGGGATAACAGACATCAGACTTTGCTTTCCATTCTGGCCTTATTTTGCATTCGGTTCATTCCTCTGTGCCTAAATTGCTCCATATTCGGATGTCTTCCTCAGGGCTCACTGCTGCAGATGGTGTATTTATATTAACTTAAAGATTGCATTCCATCTTTCAAATGAGATTAATAAATTTTTCAGGCCATTGTGGTTACCCGACCTGACCTCCTATAAAAGCAGCCTATAATTCTTCACCCGGATTCCAGCATCTGGCCCTATAACTCATATTTGAAATGTAGCATATCGTTTTTAGAAAAGCATGTCATGGACATGTAAAGCCTCTGTCACTTGGACATTTTTCCTTATTTAGAATGAAATCTAGTATCTGGGACATGTATAGACATCACAGTACCTATGGCTGTTTAAAAGTGTGCGACAGTGACATACTCCTAACTATATTTCAGTACCTGCTTTCTCCCTACCTACAATATTACCCTGAGTTTCTTTCACGTGGATGTTGTTATAGACATGAACATGGCATCTGAAAGCCACTGAGAGTTACAGATGGTTAATGAAAGATGCATGATAAAAACCAAAATAATCCAATTACCTATAATGCCATCCTTCTTAGACACATGTGCAGGAGTGTGTTGACTGTCTGTATCTCTGATTGCTATGTTTTACTTTTCTATGTCTTTCAAATGAGGATGGAGCTATTGTTGCTGGAATTAGGAGGGCATTGTCATTAGTTCTGTGAAAGGGACATATTCTTTTGTGTCTATGATTAGTGTCAGAAAGCAGGAACTAGGGTAGAGTGTTCAACCTCTTACTAGTACTCATGGGTTTTACACTTATTTTTTATTTCATTTAATTTCTTTTTCTATGGTGAGATTTTACACTGAACCCTATTATACTCCTGCAGAATGGCATTCTCCTGGGCCTATTTGAAATTCTTGATCTTTTCTGCATCTGTTTAAATCCTGCGTTCATGCACGTACAGTACAAGGTCAACCCTTTTGTTTGTTATTTTTATGGAGTTTAAAGAAAGTCCAAATACCTGACCGAGGTACTTGTCTGGTGCAGCCTTGTGACAGTTGCAAAATCTTCAGACTCAGAGAGTCACATGATTAACTGTTTCATGAGGAGTACAAGAAACCATAAAATCAGGGGGTTCACCACATAAAGGGTATGCTTTGCAGCTAACGGGTATTTAGGGCTGGCTCACCACTGATCAGAATACAGAAGGTGGCAAATCGTATGCTCAAAGGAAACCAGCCAAGCAATATGTTGCCGACTCGTGCTCCAAACAGAGCATACAGGGAGGTTAACAGCTCGCAAACAAACCACAAAATTCAGCTCTTCCTTAGTCTTACTCTCTTCAAATTCAGTCTTACCCCACAGCATGCTGACTGGCTTCAGAGATCAGAGTGTACAAGTAGAGATGATCTGTCAAGAACATTTTGGGTTATTTCTGCAGAAGTTTCAGACTTGAGTCTAGTACTGGCACTTTCCAAGTCAATATTGAACCAAGCTACCAATTCGGCATTATTAGAGGTGTCATACTCCTAGGGGGTTGTTGTTCATCTCAAATAGGAAGCTGAACTGCCTGTTGTGGAACTGGCTGCACTGCTGAAATCCCAAGAACTTGCCTATGAAAGGTGTTGCTTTGCAGTGGCTACAGTTAGCCCTGAAATGATAATTACTTTAAATGTTTATCTTTTTTTTTTCTTTCTTTCTTTCTAAAAGATAAACTCCCTTTAGATGTTTGAAGGGATTTTGTTATATTTCTGCTACATTTTATTGGTGTGAATCTTTGGGGAGAGGCTAAAGGAAAATTATTATTAAGAACTAGCTATACTGTTTCCCAGCAGCAAGCTTGTTACTGCCTCATCTTCACCTAAACTCTATAATTGGTAATTATGTTTGTCTGACCTACATTCTTCTGTGTAATTGTAGTGAGATATGGTATTTTTCAATTCCTGGGTAAAAATGTCCACACCAGTTGTGGAGTGTTGCTGGGAAGAAGCTTTCACCCTCAAAAGGCAATAGCATTTTTGTGGTGAAGGATGCATTTTTTTAAAAATGTATATAGCACTAGGATCCTATGGGGGTAAAAGGCAGTGTAGAAATAAGTTAGATATAATGACATAATTTTTCAGAACCTAGGAAACTAATGGTCAATTAAATCCCAGTGGAGGGTGCGTATTAGCTTCCTAATTTATTTTGGACCCATGACTGGAATGTGTACGCACATGCTATTCAGTCCAGAGCATTCATGTGAAAGATCCTTTGGGTAATTTAACAGCTACAAATGGCACTTCAATCTAAAATTATTATTATGTTGTGTTTCTGCACCAGTTGAGTCTTTGGTAACAGATCTGATGATCAGGTTAGAAAATTCTCTCTCTCCTACTGATTTTGTCATCTAAAAAAAGGAAAATTCAGATTCCTTCTGAGGTTCTTCAGAGGATAAAATCCTTCCTTTCCGCTTAAAAAATAATTTTGATTTCCCATAAATAACATGAGAGATATATTCCTTACTGCTTCACCTCAGAAGTTTTCGAAATTTTGTACCCAAGAAGACCAGAGGATCTAGTGGATCATTAGCATTTCTCAGTACATGGACTAGATAATCTGACCACAAACCTTGTTTCTGAGCCTTTTCACTCTCTGGCTTATTTACCCAGAAGTTTTTCATCTGTTCCTTGGGGGCTACTGAGAATTCTGATATTTTCTCCATCTGTTTCTTGAAATTTCCCCTGTGAGCACTCGACATGTTTCCCTGTTCCTTCCAGATGACCCTCTCTTGCTGTTCCCACTGGGTGTCATAAACTCCATGACTACTTCCAAGAAACATTAAGGTGAGTCGCATTTTATTTATTGTGCTGAGTAATGCCATTAACACGTTCCAAATTGATCCATCAAAGAAGTCATCTTGGAGAGCCTGCTCAGTGGCAACTTCAGGTCAAATATTTAGGTGGGGCACTGCTGTTCACCTGAGCACTACATGAAGTTGTTATTGAAGTATATTGCCTAAAATACCCCTCTGGGCTCTGCTAGAGTTGCTGGCCTATTCCACGAAGTTGACCAGCTGCTCCTTTTAAAGTCCCCCTCTGAAATGTGAATGCAGGACAGTGAAATTGCTGTCCCGCCGGATCATTCATCTGGAAGAGACGTTATTAATAAGGAGCGATAGACTTCCCATTGAATTGGGACGAAGGTATGTTTATTTTATTGGTGTTTTGTTTTCTGATTTTTTGAGCCCAGTGCTGAGCCCCTGAGCACAGCCTGGCTGAGACTGAATCTTGCTTTAGGGGAAGCTCACAATATTGACACTTCCAATGACTGCAATGAATGTTGGCAAAAGCAATCCTTTCATCTGAAGGAGAGCAAAGTAGTCAAAAAAAACAGAATCAGATTATTCCCTGTGATGCATCAGAGATATGAGGGCTGCTGTCTGGAGCTTCTCAGAAATTGCTTTTTGGTCCTGAAGCTGTCTATGGGGGACAAGGTACAACTATTTGTTTCCTAAAAAAGCCAAACAGGTTAATTTAAAAAAGCAATAATTAACTTGTACTAAACCTATTTCTATTCATGTATTTTGCCATGTGACTTCCATGTGGGTTCCTCTTGATCCTGTTATCTTCCAGCTGTGATCCTATTTGAGCTGCACATACCATGATGTTTCATGGTCCACCCTTTGGGTGAAGGGGAAGCAACTCCTAACAGGAGTCCCAACCACAGGAGTGGTGGGCAAGCTGGCAGCCTGGCACACAGGGGAGAACAGGAAGAACAAGACCACAGAATGACAGTGTCCCTGGTTACCAGGGAAACACTTCTAAATTGGAGCAGTTTTTTATTTCAATCAGAATATTTATTTTCATTTGAAATATTTTGATAAAGGTTTTGATTAAAAAAAAAAATGTGAAAAATCTGTTTTAAAAGTCTTAGCATTTTTTTAATCAGTCTTTATAATACACAGATTTTATTTAAAAAAAATACGGTGAGTTAAGTCATCATCATCTTTCCATAAACACCTAACCTTGTACATAACTTCATAGAAATACAGACATCATTGATGGGACTGGAGGGACTTAAAGAGGTCCACTGGTACAGAACAGGAACAACTACACCTGAATTTCCCCCAGTAGATATTTATTTGGCATGCTGGTAGAGAAGTTCCCCTTGTGGAGATTCCCCAGTCATCTTAGGTGATTTTACAGTTTCCGTGCCCCTACGGTCAGTAAGTTTTCTCTGATATCAATGTAAATGTTGCCACAATTTTAAAGCAGTTAAATGTGAATTTTGACTTTATTCTGTAAAGCAATCTTTTGCATATTTGCAGACCATTATGTATCCTCAGTCTCTTCCAAATACAGTAATGTCAACATTACTTTCTTGGTCAGAGCTCTATAATCCATGACCTTTCATGCTTATTCTCTTCAGAATCTGTATCTTTCTTGAAGTGTCATGCCCACAGCTCACATGAATGGTTTTATCCCAGCATGCACATTTCTGATTGCAGAAAGGATCCTACTTTTTAAGCAATATCTTCATCTTTTCCTTTGAGCTGAACAGATATCTCACTATATCCAAAACTGTGTGTTTAAACATATTTTACCCTTCATGCCTATATAACAACAATATTTTGACAATGTAATTCGTCAGTAGCATCCTCCTGTTAAGAGCTATCATCTATAATCTGAAGAAGTGATACAAATCTTAAGTACTCATAACCCTCTTGACTTGTTCATCGAAGATGATCTTACGTAGCCTTCACACCTGCCATTTCTCTGGCATTTTCCTCCACAGTATCCATTTGATGCTCATTAGGTTTTCAAGTTATTTTCCCAGCTTTTTAACTATGTGTGCAATCTTGTATTCTAAATAAGGTTGTTTATGCCCCATGTGTTTCAGTGAGTATTTTGGTAACAGTACACATGCAGGCGATATATTTGTCCTACACATCTTTGTCCCAGCATTCTGCAGTTCCTTCCCACTCGTGCCTGAAAATTGGAGTACACTGTTTTTTTCCTTCATCTCATCATTGTTGTTGTATTTTTTTTACCCTCTAGCATTTTTAGAACATAACATATTTTCATGTAAGTAGTGTTAATTATGTAACAGCAATTTATCTCAGATAAGATCTCTTATTTTTGTTGCAATTTGGCAATTAGAATGCAGAAAATTTTAGGCTTTGAACCCTGCCTTTTATGTCAAGTTGTCTGCCCACAACTGATGAGTATAAGTAACTTATTTGCCTCAGAAGAGGAAGTGAAAAAAAGTACCATCTGCAAATTTATTGGGAATTTAAATATCTTGGAGGTATGGCTGAAGGAATAGATCATAGAGTAGTCAAAGAGTTGTTCTGTAATAGTGACCACAGAGTACTTCAATTCAACACGTTAAGAACAATCATCAAAGGGTATCAAGAATAAAAGCAGATCTTGCTTCAGATACATCAGGATAAGGCAAATGGCCAATATCTCATGGGCAGAGAATTGTATGGCAGAGAATCTAAATGAACCTTTTTTCTCCTGCATCACAATTTACTGGGGTTCTTTGAAGGGGCTCAGCAAGCATGTAGATAAAGAAAAGTCAATTCATATAGACTATCCAGATGTCAAAACTATTTATAATGCTTTTGTGGGAACTGAGTAATGGTTGGAGAAGAGGAAAGGCTATTGCATGAATTAAAATAAAATGTGTAAATTAGAAGGGTAAATAGTAAGTCTTACAGTGGACTACTACAGGGATCTGTTTTGATCTCTGATCCAGCACTGATCTTATAACCATTCTTATGTTCTAATTTAGTCAATGCACCATGTGCTTAATCCAGGACTCCTGAGTAGCTGGTAAGTCTGACTTCATGTCTCCTAAATATGTCACTTGCACATCAACTGCCTCTTTAAAGGGGCTTCACCTAGACTTTTTTCATTAGGGACTTGAAACTAGTGGAGATTAGGTGCTCTACTACTTCATTAGGAAGGCTCAATATCAATTATAGCAGACACTTTAGTGCTGGGCACACAAACACATTTGATCCAGCACTCCCTATTTGCCTTCCTACAAATGTGGATGTTGATTTTGTATGACCTTTAAAACATAGATATCAGGACATCTTTAGGAGTGGTACAGGGTAAGCATGCTAGGCTTCCCAGTACTGTTGGTCTTCCCATGGGAAGAGCTGTAGTGCTCTGCTTTATTCTCTTAATCTTATAGAAAACTTCCTTGTAGATGTTCATCTATCTCTTACCATCCCCCGGGATACCTTAGTGACACAGAATAATGACAATTACAGATCCTAATTTAGGTATTTTTTCCATGTTGGTAGAACACCTTATGTCCCATGGTCTCTATGAACTGCCACGGAACTGCTGGGCTATGAAGGATATTCCTCACTCCACTGTATCTATCACTGTCAGATTTGACTGTCCTCATCAAACTAATCAGCTGGCAAATAGACTGTATTGCCTTGAACGTCAGAGTAGATTTTTCTAACTAGGTCTAGCTACTGAGCATATGTAGGAGCCAGAATAGCAGTTGCCTGCCTTGATTTCATTCTCCTCCTCTGAAAAAGCTAAACTAGCTGATGTTCCCTGCCCAACAAGATCTTTCAGGCCTTTTGGCATCCTCTATTCAAACAACTTCTAACTACCTGAAAGGGAAATTGTAACCCCTTCAAGTCTGCTGGGTGGGTATGATGGAGAGGAATTACTCCAGGTAGGTGGACCCTTACATATATGTGACTCAAAGGATATCATGTATTACCAAGATATATATCCTCTAGGCATCTTCAAATATGTACCTTTCTAACATGAGACATCCATAGATCAGCATTGTCATGACACTCTAGACTGGACATCTGAAAAGAAGTATAACTTCATCAATGTCAACTAAAGAAGAGTCCTCTGTGTTTTTAAATGTACTAGCATTGCTGACTCTCTACTGATCTGCAGCAAAGCTCCCTGGTGTACAGAAACTCCCTGGTGTATGGGAAGTCCTAATGGCCCTCACTCTTACACCCTCACAGTGGCAGATCCTGCTTAGCATGGCAAGAAGGCAAGTTTTTGTCTTGGGACCTGTGTGACTCGGAGAGACAGACACTTCCCAGGTATACACGGTGCCAAAGGACGTGAGTGTGCATTCAGTGGGTACTGTAGTGATGTGAAGAATGTACCTATTTGGTATGTTTTCCTCACACAGCCAGGTTCAAATCAGTCACCAGATTTGGACTGAGGAAAGAGAATTTCTACAACAGGTACCAACATCTCTCTCTCTGCTTCCTGTAATTTTGTCCTCTTCTGCAGCATGGTACATGGTCCATTTCCCAAGGACTGTAGGTCCCAAAGCTTGTCTACTGTCTCCTCCTATATTAACTGGTCAAATAACAGTTATCAACATTACTAATCTAAGATCACTTACATGGTTTCACCCACGAATGCTCATGAGTCACAGTGTCCAATACCCCCCCTGCAACTGGCTGTGTTATTAATTTATCCCATTCTTGTCCTCTTGCATGGTCCAGTCTCTGAAGATTTTGATCCTTGATGCTGAAAGTTTAAAATGGGTGTAGAGAGCTATTTTTTGATTAGAGATGTTTAGGGCTGGGGGGAAAGTAAAAGGAGAATATGTATTTCCTTACTAACCATTCATATACAGTGGCAGGGACTGTAGAGATCTCGTCGTGATGACCCAGCTAGACTGTTCCAATTCTGTTTTTCCTCTCTCTTGAAGGACTGTGGCTCTTCAGCAAAAAGGTAAATAACCCTGTTTCCTCTGACCCAGAAATACTTATATGAGTCATAATGTTCTAAATGTGCCTGTCGGTGTAAAACTACATGCCGATGTGAAATTCTTCTTTGGGTTTCAAGGTTGTTTCAGAACAAAGTGGATTTTAATTTTTCACAAATGTTTTACTTTATTGTTCTTAGAACTGGGTATGAAGGAACCTATCTGTGGTTTTATTAACACAGAGCAAATATATGACTGTTTACTTCTGATCTCGTAACTGCACCCTAGCGAGGGAAGAAAGGGGAGATGATGAAAACCGAGTGCAGAGATTTAAGCAATTCTGACAAGGACAGAAAATAAATCAGTGTTTCTAGAGAGTGTCTGTCTCCTAAATTTCTCTGTAGTGTCTACTGGACCATCCGTAATCCCCACAGAGTGGGATTTTCAGAACTATTGGAGAGGCCACTGAGACTTGAAGTCTTTTATACTTTGTCTTCCTGAGCCAAAGAAATTCCCCTCAAATACCTTAATGTTATTCAGCATAAGGTTGTTCTGACTCAGTGAAGCAAAGGTAGCTCACCTTCTAATGAACTCAGGTGGACACAACATCACTAAAACTTGCTCTTAAAAACTTAAAAGCTTAAAACTTAAAAAATTAAAGTTCCTTGAAACAAACTCCTTTGTGAGTGGAAGGAGAGTGGGAGAGAAGGGAGCAGACCAAACTGAAAAATTGCTGGGAATATGAGAATTATGTAGGGCCAATAATGAGTTTATCAAAAAGAAGATCTGGCTAAAAGCTGTAGGAGGACAGTGACAGCTTTGCCAGGTTTTCTTAGTTTTTTTTATCTCTATTTTAAAGTTTCACAGAAATGATCTGTTCTATAGAAATAATGCTTTGAGATACTTTAAAATACATGGTAGCTAGAAAAGCCTCTTACAATTCTAGAGTTGTTGCTCTTTCTGTCTCTGGAGAAACCGTGACTCTGCAGGTCTCAGGTGAAACCCCCTTGTAAGTTTATTTGTTAAACAGTACAAACAGTCCGTCTAACATGGGTATTATGGACTTGGAAGATGCTTAGCTAGGTTTGGCATCCTGGGTCTGGACCCTGGGTGACTATAGAAGGCAGGTGAAAAGCAGTGAATGGCAGTGGCATAGTCATTCAGGAGGTATATAAGATAGTGCTATGGAATGTGACTCTATATCCTTATGCTCCCCTTTGTAAACAAATCCATGAAGAAAAGACTTCCTCATCCTGCTGCAGATCTAAAATCGAGTTATGAGTACAGGTAAGCAAAGTGCAAGGCAATATCAAGTACACCAAGAAATTAGCACTGAATGAGCAACTGGATTATGACAGACCTCAAGAATCTCAGGCAATCACACATCAAGGCTTTAAGGGTCCATATAGGCCTCTTTCTCCTGCATAGAAATCCACATCATAAAATGTCCATAAAATATTGTAAGAAAAGAACAGTAGTAAAAGTTGTGAAACAGAAACTATAATATATTGCGGGATAAGAGCAAGAAAGACAGTTATGCTGATGTCCAAGGTCCCTGTGATAGCTGGAAATCTCTGTCAAAGAAAACTCACTGATGGCTCCTGGGAAGCAGACTGTGGTCCAGGGTACAGAGAAGGGAGGGGAACGCAACAGCACCCTTCCCAAATAAGATCCCTCCACATCCAGGTAGGGTTGTCAGCTTGAAATTGGCTGTGTGCATGGATACCCTGACTATGCACCAGATTTAGCTGTTGGGAAGACAGGGGTACAGGATGTTAGTGATCTGCTCCAGACATGAAGCAGAGAGATGAGGATATCCCAGTTCCTTTCTCTTGTGCTGATTTTTTACAATTGTAAATTCAAGAAGAAAAGAGAGGAATCACAGAGAGCTGTGACTGTGGTTACACCTAAGGGTTCAGGGATCTGGATTTTACTGTGTGGAAATGATCATTAGCAAAGACATTTTGGAGCTCAGATAAGGTCAAACAGAAGGACTGGAAGCAGCGGCAGCAGTGTGAAGTAATTTTTTTTGCCTTGCAGCTGCTTTTGTGCACACTGTAACTGCTGTACGTTGGTGCCATCTACTGCCTGGCCTGCGGCTGTCCCTGCCTGGGCCTTCATGAGCATCACCAGAGCTACAGGTAACAAAGGTGCAACACAGGTAAGAAAAACTTTACAATTCTCTGTTGATGCCCTTACGTAAGAATAAAAATTGTAACTATCTGTCATGATGATAGCAGCACTGATTTAAAGAGAACAGACCTGTTAACCAGCAGTACAGCTCACTGGCTTTGGAGATAGGACAGAAACCATGGGTGAGCATCTCTGGCCTGAAGGAAACAAGAAGGAATCAACTGGATTTCTTAACTATGTCCTCATGCTGAGGCACGATAGGTCTCATGCCATAGCAAATACCAACAACAGTGAGACAGTGCCTCTGAGAGGCAGAGGAGGTGCTGCAGCTTTTGCAATACTGATGGTATGTGGCTACTTCACTGGTGTAAAAGCAGACATTCATGTGGCATCCATGCCAGGAGCCTGACACTAGCGGATAGTCCCCAGCTCACACCCTGCAGCCGCTGTAATTGTCATCATGAGCAGGCATCTGTGCACCTCTGAAACCCCTCTTTGCATACCAGGGCTTCTCTGTAGTTCATGTCTCTTTTAATGTCATTACAATAACCCACTCATAAAGCTTTTGTGGTGATCCCTTAAGCTGCTCTTCATAGCTGCTGTAAAATTAGTAGGTGTAAGGATGCCTTGATCAGCTGGTCTGAGCTGCACAGCACAATTCACATCATCACAGTTAACTTGTCTGAGGCTGCTCTAGAAAACTTTGTGTGCAGGGAAGGCAGGAGAATAATGTTTAAATGTGAAAGAGTTTCTGGTTCTACAAAGGGTTATGTTATCAGGGGACTGAATAATAAGGCAGCAGCTCCTCACATATGCCAGATGTTGGCTCCTTAAGTAGCCATAGAAAATGTGAAATGTCATTTAATCTAGCACAGTTATTAAGATTAAACTTTAGTATTATTTGCATGTATGTTGACTTGACCAGGAGGATCCTTATTAAGAGCCTGTATGCTGCTTCTCATTCAGCAGCAGCAGTGTTTTCAGTAAGCAGTGGCACCTGATAAAAAAAAATAAAAAATATGACAAGGACAGAAAGAAGCAGAAAGAAAAGTTAGAACGTCCCAGGAGAAGAAGGATCTGGTAAGCAAATGGAAATTCTTAAGGGTATGCATTGTGCCTTATTTTGCCATAAAATCCTGAGGAGGAACATTTCATAAAATTAAAGGACAGTAAATTTATAATCTGAAAAGAAATGTCTTTACATCACATATTGTTGATATGATTCACTGTCCAAATAAGCAGATGAGAGGGAGAGAGGGTATGACTGGCAGCCAAATGACTTTGACAGTCAGGAGCACACTGTAGCACCGAGCTCCTGAGGAATTGCTTGGGCTGGTAATGGTGCTCCCTTCAGGTGGGACAGCCGCAGGCATCAGGAGAGGGACCTGGCATCCTTCCTTTACAGGCAGGAGTAGGGTTAATGCTCCTCTCAATCCATGGCATTTGTTGTTCTTAAATGCTGTCAAACTGGGTATTTATAAGGTCCTTACCACCGCTGTGGTCAAGGATTTCATCATATTCAATATACTGTGCCTTCTTTGTGAGTGTGCTATCCTCCTTTTACAGGCAATAGCAGACAAAATCCTGAATCCTGGGTTTGTGACCAGCCACCAAGCCAGCACCCAAACAACGAGAGCAGTGCCAGCAGCAGTAACAAATTCAATCTTCCAATAGACCTGACCAAAGGAAAAGAGGGAAGAGTATTTCAAGACAGACATGGTGTTTGCCTGACTCAGAGTTCAAGGTGAAGCCTCATTTAATGACACAGGTCTCCATGTTTACTTTGTGACAAAGATTATCTTAAATCTTTTCAATCTGTGCGTAAATATTGACTTTTGTAACATGTTATTCTGAAGCTTCGCTAAATCATTATGATTACAAGGTAATTTCATAACCAAAGACATTTTTAAGTGCTTATGGAGTTCCTGGGTTCAAAAGGATCAGTCTCAATCTTGCTGCTCAGTTTCCTCTGCTTTAAATGAAGATCAATATTCATCATAAATATCCCAAAGCAAATTTCTTTCCCTGGATAAAAACTTTTATATATAAGAATATATTTTTTCATTATAATGGAAATTACCATTTAAAAAAAAACACTAATAAAAGGGGTTTCATTCTCCTCTTAAGAGGGAAATTTTTTATAAATTATGGAAAATAGCCTTTCTTGATAATTCAGTTTTATACAAATTGAACATAAACTCTTTCTGAGAATATGAGAATAAAGAAAGAACATTTTCCCAGAGCTACAAATCAGTGGAGACTGCCTTTCAGGAGAAGATACTTGAGTTTCCCACTGAGAGTGGATCCCATGCATTACTTTCAGGAAGACCAGCCATGTCCACCAACAGATACACCGTCAGAGCCAAACATCAGCCTTTGGGAGAACGTGATCTGACAAGCAGCTGCCACTGCTGAAAACTTTTTTTGTAGACCCTGACATCTTGATTCTTTAGCTGCCAAGATTGGCCTCCTCCAGGGTGCCACAGGAAACAAGTCGCTGCAGCAGGTAGGAAACCGGGAGGACAAAAATCACAATTTGACATGACCAGGAGGTAGGAGGCAAGGTTGGCTGGATGTAAGGCACTAATCTGCAAGCCCTTTGTGACTCCTATTTTCTACTGGTTTGCTCATTACTTTGCAGTTCTAGATGCATAAATCATGATAGTAGAAAAAGGGAAAGGTGAAAGAAAGGAATATGAAGAGTTGCACTAGAACTTTTGACCTATTTTGTGTAATCAAAAGTTGGGATGGTTTGATGTGGCTTCAAACCAAAGTTCCAAATCCAAGTGCACCTCTACATCTGAAAAGGGTGTGCACAGAAATATTGAAGGTGTCATCAGAAAGAAGTGAGATGGGGCAAGTAGTTGTTCATTAGTGATATCTGAGCATTAGATAGTGAGGATGAAAATGGATGTTGACAAGGAAGTGGTGTCTTTAACCACTCTGGATGTTGTGGACCTGGTGACTGGAGACTTGCCTGAGCTCAATATGGCATGACAACATTCAGGTCTGTGTCTGGTGTACAGGGGGTTTTTTTGATGTACAGAGCACCAGCACTTCAATCCTTTTTCAGGTGCAGGTGAGACCAGGCTGAAGCTTTTTCGGTTACTGAATAAGCCAAGATTTCATTTCAAGAGGTGGTCACTTGAGATCTGAATGGTGAGACAGGGTGAAGAGAAGTTCATGTCTCTACGCTAGGTGCAACTGCATCGTCACAGTGAAAATAAGGTGTTTGTTTTCCATGGCTTGCCAACTGCTTGCTGTACAGGGAGGGAGGAAAAGACCAAGATGAGTCACTCTTTGAAAACAGGGGTTTTTACTCCTTTCTCCGAAGTATCTGGTTCCAGTGTTGGAAACTAGGTCACTGGTTTCAGTGAGGATAGCACTTTGTGTTGCCTCTTGGCCCTGTGCAAATATCTGTTTTCCAAAAAGTCTTAATGGTTCTTCACTTTAAAATAATTTTTGCATATAATTGACTGAACTGCTTTGTTCAAAACTTGGCTCCTACCTAGACCTCAGTGAGGAGGAAAAGAAATTGACTGAGTTTAAATGCTCCCCTGTTTATAATCCAAACACTGCAGCATGGGCCTATTGCGTGAGAACTGGTAAGTGAACCTGACTACAAGCCAGCTCCTCACAAATGTGAAACAAATGTCCACCTTTCATTATCCAAGACAAAATGTAAAGCAAACAGCTACAGAGGTAATTCACTTTTTAACCTATCACATTGAAGGATGGAGGTATTCCTAGCAATTCAGAAGAGTGTCTTTACCATAAATATTTTAGCTTGTAGGTCTTTAGCAAAAATCTTTTATATCCAGTATACATAGTTATCGCCAAGATTTATCAAAGGTTAAACAGTAACTTTTAAAATCTACCACAAGATGGCAGAGTTGGACTTAGAACAATTACATTTTTTATTTAAACTAATGACAAACTTCATACTATAAAAATGTCTTTGTGTCCTGTAGAGAGCATACAAACAAGAGCCAGTCATTAAAGAAACATCTTCCCATCACATGGAATTGCACATCTGTATAAAACCAATAGTAGCAAACAAACTAACCAGCTCTGTCTAGACCTGAAGTCAGACACTGAAATGTGTGCTCCCTTCTGAATACTGCTGGCCACAGTGGAGGGAATTATGGATCATGATGTGTAGGAGCAATGAGGAGTGATTTGGTGGTACCTCTATTTTTTCCAGGGTCAGGCAAAGCAAAAAGCCAGCCATCAAGAACTGCAAGCTGATTTCTGAAGATGCCATAAGTTTACGTGATGGCCCACTGCTTACAGCCAGTGTTATTAAACTTCCATGAACACATCTACCATAAAAAGGAAGTTTCACACTTCTTGGAAAGTGCTGACCATTACAGATTGTCCTTGCTAAGCATCTCCCTCCAAAAATAATCTTCCCATAGCTACAGTGGTGTCTCCCAGCCAGTAAAGTTGCTGTCTTGAGGGGTATCCTGAGAATCCACTTTCCTGTGCTTCATAATGGTCGTATGATCCCCAGGATGCTAATCACCACCATGTTGTACACAAGGTCCCTGCCATTTCTGCATGCCAAAATAAGGTAACGAGAGGGTGTGTGGAAGTAATAGAGATATTTCACCATTAGGAAGGAACGTAGTAATACGTGCACAGGCCTCTGGAAGCATAGGTCAGCACTGCTTGGCTGCTGACAGCAGAATGATGCAGAGTTGTATGGGGAGATCTGGCCTTGGCTGTACACCTTGGGACTGCCCCGAAACCATATGCAGTCTTCATTATCTGTATGAAATTTTGTTGTTGGGTAGCTAGAAGTTAGCTTAGGCCGTGTTCTGTTGTCACATTAATGGGATGGGATATAATGACTTTTAATAAACTTCAAGCTAGTTATTTTGTTAACATACAAGCGCACACACACACAAGTGATGTTATGAGCATCATATAGGGTACAAATACATGTTATACATATGTATTATAAATTTATGACCAGACACACTGACCCTTGGAGATTAAAAGGCCAGCCTAGGGTTATTTACCCATGAAGAGTCTTGCCTGCACATGTCCCACCTTTCTAAAATAGCTCATTCCACCCCTTCCAGTTTTCAGGAAGTTTTTTTAGCACTTTTAAAGCCTGGTTGAGGTGAGATTTTCACTTTTCCACTAGATGGCAGATTGTTATAGTTGAAATCCTCCTCCTGGTCCCTTAATGAGCGTCGTCTACTTGCCAGCTTTGTAGTTAAACTGTTTCATATACAAAGAAAATATTAAAACCAGAATAGATATGGTGATTCACTCTCCACCAATTTGTTTAAAATTCCAGAAGTTCGTTTGCTTATTTATAGAGCTTAGTATATATCACACTGACATTTCAGTACATATACAGCAGGACGCATAGGTCCCAAGAGCATCAGATGTATGTGTTTTGCAGCTCCACAGTACCTGCACAGCTACTTTGGGGCTCTTCAGAAAGCATTGTGTTGGCCAAACCACTCCTGTACAGATCTAGGACGTGTTCTGTTGCTCTCTGGGATTTCTGGACACAGGGCATCTCAAAAAGTCCAGCACTATGACACAAAACAATTTTTTTTCCCCTCTGAACTCTAAAGAAATTGAATCTATAGGAGATGATAGCTCTCCTGGTTTTGTATTGCAGAGTTTTTCAGAGCCCTTTTCCCTTGCAAGTGGTGAGCTCCCTCCACTAGAGCAGGTCCAGGTCTTCAAAAAGTTCCAGCAATAAAAGCTGCAGTCCTGATGCTCCTGTGCTTGCATGAAGTTCTCCAGGTTCCAGTTCTGGCTTCAAAATTTAAAGCAAACTCTGTTATAACTACCAGATTGTTCCTGTTCCGCTCAAACCCATAAATTGTTATAGACCTCTGGAAAGATGACCTTGAGTCACAGGACCATTCAGCTGGGTCCAGGTTTTCTCCTCTGAAATTTGTTATTTATAACCTTGAGAAATTCTTCAGGGGATGGGCTTGTCCTAGTGTCATTCACTGAGTTTAATGGATATTTTACTGCTTTACTTTGGTGTAGAGATCAGAGTCAATCTTGTGGATTTCTTCCCCACTAATAACTAAGTTTGCTATAGGGCTCTCCTGACTCCTCAGTTTGTGATAAGGAAGCAGATTAGCTGTTTAAGTGTCAAGGTCTCTCCATCTAAAACCACAGCACAGAAGATTTCACCAAATCAAATAGCGATGGGGATTTGAGCGCCATTAGTCACGAAGTGACCACTGGCACCTGAAGTTTCACTTTTGAAGGAAAGTGTGTGAGCTTTACATACAAAGGCAAATAACAAATTACACTTTTGGAAGTGTCAGCTTTGTCATGTGCTGACACACGCAATGGGTGCCTTTTAACAGCCGCAGAGAGGTGTGATGTTCTCACACCTATCTGTATCTGTTTTCCTAAGTGTAGTGAAAGTCTTTCAAACTTTCATTTGGGAGGATCAATGCTTCCTAACAGGTTTTCAAAGGCATGGAGCAATCTCCCACTTTTCTGTCATCTAGGTAAAGACCTTGGCATTTTGCAGTGCTAATTGGAGCCTGTAACAGCTGGACTGACTCATTGGACTGTGGCAACATCAGGCACCCAGAGGTCACCCAATCTCTTTTCTTTATAAATGATACCCGGATCTGGCCATGTCCTGTGATCTCGTTTCTTCACACATCTAATTTGAATGACTCTGTCGTGGTGGATTAGCCCTGCTTGGACATAATAATCAGGACTATCCTGCTGCCGCATGCTGCTGAGAGCTTCCTTACCCCTGTTACAGGGTAATCTTTTCCGTGCACTTTTGTAGATGTCAAGCTGCCAGAGCAATTCTCTGGGTTTGTTCGTTTGTTCTTTCCCTGCCCCGCAATCCTACTAGTTTGTTAATGTAAAAGGTGGATTTGAAGATCCATCTCTCGGGGAGGATTTGGTTCTTCAGAGATCTGTACAAGTCCAGCAAATATAGCCTTGTGGACATACTTCATTTTCCCCAGACATAGGCATTCCTTCAGGCTCCCAGCCTGCTTTAAGCCCATTCCTGTTTGTGTCCATCTGTAATTTTCTGCAAGAGTCTTTTGTTGCCAAATATTGTTTTGACTACATGCAAACAGAAGATCCCTAGAAACTATCTGAATTGATCTAATGGAAATCTGAAGACCTGTGGCAAGGAAAAGACCAGTTATATGGCAGTGACAGGTTTTCTGTACATAAAAAGCTTGTGACTAAAAGTCCAATACTTCATAGACTGCAGAAGAGGGAGCTTTATATCATTTCCAGCTCACTAATAGTGTTGCCAATTCTCATGATTTTATCATGAGTCTCATGATATTCTTCTTAAAAGCTTAGTTTCTGGAGTCAGGCAATTACATGAGAATCTTCCTCTCTTTTTTTAACATTCTTTTCTTAGCAGCAAGTTTCTAGCCCTGCTGCTTCCAATGGAGAAAAAAAAAAAAAAAAAAAAAAAGGAGAGAGAAAAAAAAAAAAGGAGGAAAAAAAAGACAAAAAAAAAAGCTTTAAAACATGACCAGAGTTTGTAGTGAAGACTCCAAGTATACAAGAATGCAAACCAAAAGAGGTACATAGATATTACTGTTTGCTTGTTTCTTTTTAATCCTGTGGGTTTTTCTAAAGGCAGCCTCATGCTCAGCTCATAATTTTTGAATGCTTGGGATTGGCAACACTATTTTGACAGACCTAATATGTATTTGTAGCATTGGAAGTCCTGTTGTGGCATTTATTTTTAGAAAAGCTATTTTAGCTCATTTGGTGCATTCTTTATAGCTCCATCTACCTTGTGTAGTTAGACTCATGGGGCCAGATCCTTTGCTGGAGCAAATTAGAGAAAGACCAGTGATTTAAACCATATGGAGATCTAACCCATGGTGCAGTCATCTGGCTTTACTGGCAAAGGGATACAAAATATAGTCCCAATAACATTTTTTAAAACTCCATAAAATGTGCCTAAAATAGTCTTTCGTCGTTCTGGAGCAGATGTGGTATATACAGAGAACACAGCATGGAAAGCCTCAGAGGATTTTCTTGCTGCTTGTCTGAGAGCATCCCCATAGCTTACTCCACCAGATCTGCCTCTTGTGGGTTTTGTACTCTTCCCATGCACTTCACCACAACTGAGCTGCTGTTTAAACGTGTCTGTGCTGGGTGCTGTAAAATCACCTTCATATGTGTGATTTCCGTACCAGGGAGTTACCTACAGTGCTTCCTTTTCTTCATAACATTTTGCCCATTGCAGTGAAACCATGCAGCTTAGCATGCATGAAGGAGCCCCTCAGATAATAGCCCACACTGAAATCTCTTTGTGCTGGGCTCTCAGAAGTCCTCTGAGGTCAGATAAGGTCAACACTGCTCTGGGCTTGGATACCTCAAGGACCACAGAGCAGCTGTAGGAAGTGGTCTTGGTGACTCAGCTGATGGCAGTCCTCCCACTGCTTCAGCACTGAGACAATGCCCCAGCATGACGTGAGAAGGCAATGTTTGCTTGGACATCCTTCAGACAAAGTGCAAGGTGGGGACTCTGACCACTTTATTTCCAAAAAATCTTACAAACCTTTTTTGTAGGGACAAAAATTGGAGTATCCTTTCTGGAGACTGAAGTGGTCAAAGAAATGTGATTGCTAATTCAAATCTAGGGAAATGTATTTTTAAAAAATGTGTAGTTCATTCCCAGCTCTTCCTCCAGATGTTCTGCAGTAAGAGTCCCCACAACATCATGCAAAGCTCTTGAATGTCACTAAACCATTCCACTTTGCTGGCTGCACTTCATGAGGCTGAGTTCCCCTTGCTGCACTGTTACCAGTGTTGATTAGAGTTGTTCAAAGCTACTCTTTGACTTTCATTTCTGTGACTGTATTGTTGACGCTGCACTAGAAGTACGTGAGCCCTTCTCCCACTATTCAGTAATTCCAGTGACAATCACCAGAGCAAATTAAGCATCAGTGCTCTGAGCCTCTGTAGCACCTTCTGCTCAGCTATCTCAAGTTGCTTCATGGAAGTTGAGCATTTTGCATCTCACAGCAACTATCTCCCAAGGTGGTGCTGGGAAGGAGACTGCAGCACAGCTGCAAATTGTGCAATGCCCTGAACCACAGTTGTGGCTGGAGCTCTTTGCTCCCGGGAAAGCATTGTAGCTAGGATGGCCCATTTCCTCAGGGACTGTACCCTTGCAAGACCCAGGGCTGGTGGTGGTCTTCTGAACTGCAGGTTTTGTTTGTTGTGGGCTTTCTCGTGGTTCTGCTTGCGTCATTCTGTGATCAAGTTATTCTCCTACGACACAGTTTGTGCTTTTGAATACAGGGTACATGCTATCACATGTTACATCAGCTCTATCCTTTTTCTTTTTCTGTGTTTGCTTTGTGTTTTTCTCCGGACTTATCCAGGACATGATTAAATACCTTTGCCCTGAGCAGTTAACTCTTTAGAAAAGCTGGAGAAACTGGGCATTGGCCAGAGAGCATTTAGAAAGAAACACAGAGGTGGGCTGTGCGTAACAGCCCCAGGAGGGTCAGGGACCCAACGTGGGCTGATGCAAGTGCTGTAATACTCTGTAGACTCACTCTCTTCTTGTCATGGTCTTCAAAGGTGGCACACACTTCAGATGGTAACTGGGATGTTCTCTGACAGCTAAGGAAAAGTCTGGGCAAACACAATCCTTCAGGGTATACCTGGTTACTTTTACCATGATTTATTCTTGTGTGGTGAGAAGGGGAAAACATAATGTAGCAGCAAAAGAAAATGTTTGCTGGGCTGAATATATTCATAGCAAAATATTGCATGTTTTTCAGACAAGTTGTGGGAGGTGTCTTAAGAGAAGTCTAAGGATGGGGCAAACTGTTGGGCTGCACCAGGATCACATCAGTTACTAGCCCTGTTCTGGCAGGACCCTACTGCTGCTTAGGGGTGCTGTGACCAAACAACAGAAGGACTTTAAACAATATTCTTTCTGATATTTGGAATTTATTAATGTCAGGACTACTGGGTTGTATTCAGTGTTTGTCAGCATCTTGAGATGATCTTTGCCTAAAGGAATGTTGTTCTTTGCATTGATTACAATCTGCATGGTCAGTACGGAGGTGTTCACACTGTAAGCACCTGGCTTGGGGAAGCTCAGCTCCCCTTGGGGCTGCCTGTGTGGCTGGGGGAAAGCTCAGCTTCTCCGAAGAAGGATTCACAGCAACAGCCTGATTTACGTGCTCTGACATGACCTGGGCACAAATCTTTCCCTCTGCATTGATACACAGGAAACCTAGAGCAATACCCTCTTAGATTAGGTACTCAGCGTGGTACCCACATTTTCTGTCATTCTCACCATGTGACAGTTAGTATTTAGGTTATGTCATATCAGCTCTGCCAGCTGGAATTGAGAATTTTGCAGTGATACTGGAAGATTAATTGGCCTATTAATAGGTCATACTGCCACAGAACCAGATGTATCCCACATTTTTATATCAACATAATATCCTGGGATTTTTTATGTTTTATGGAAAACAATTTAGTGATTGTTGATACCAGGGAAATCAAGTATTAATAAACTATGTATTAGTAACATAATCTCTCTTCTCCTTATACTACAGTACATTTTCTAGGATTTGTCCACTCCAAATTTTGTAATTCTCTAGGGATGGAATTTATTTGGTCTTGGTTTGTTTATTAGTATAAATGTTGTAATTTTCATTCAGTTTTGGAAAATTTGATTTGAATCCATGCACTGGAAATGATGGATTGAAATAAGGGAATGGTTAGAAGGTGGTAGAAATGCATCTCAGACTTTCGGTGAAAGTTTCTGTGGTCCTTGCTAGTCACCTCCTGCTGATGCCATTGTTCTATAAATATATTAATAGATCTAAACTGTCTTGGATTATTAAATAGCTACTGCATTTAAGCCAAAGACACTTACATTGCAGTGGTGTTCAATGTCATTCTAATGTAGAGAAGTTGAACATTTATCTTATGTATGGCTACATGATCTAGTATATTATCTACCACTGAGGACTATATCCCATCTGCTTAGCCCATGAGACATACACAGATCATCTCTTGTGTGTAAAACCAGCAGAATTTGGGGTCTGTTTTGAAAATGTTTGGGATCTTTATGGAAGAAAGGAATTATATCAGTATTATACAGCTACCTATCTGTACATATTATCCTAAAAAACAATAACAAAAAAAAAAAGAGAGAAGTGATTTAGTTCTGTGGAAAGGTTTGATGCTGTGCATTTCAATAGAAATAACTTTCGTCTCTGTGGATGTGTAACTTTATAGCATCGGTTCCCTAAGTATACGTAAAATGTATTCTGCCAGTAAACCACTTCTTGTGTAGTCAACATGCATATTTATTGGTAAAACATATGCACACTGTCATCTGTCAAATGTTTTACATGTTACCCAATTTCAAATTAGTAGAATAAAATAACTGCATTAGACTGCAGTATATTGGTAAAACATATTGATTTTCTTACCGTGAGGGGAAGTTCTGAACCTCACTAGTGATTGTGGTTCATAACACCAAACCCTATGAAACAGGGTATAAAATCTTGTCGTGGTGGCAGTTTGGGTTGTGTTCCCTTCATGAGAAGCATTGAGCAACACATTAAGTTCAGCAGTGAATCTAGAGAAAAGGGGTATCCAAGCATTAATCATTCATCACAATGCTTCATAAAAGAAATCTCGGGGAAAACAAAAGCAGGAAACTCAACTATTCTGAGAAGCACTTTAAAGTAGCACTAGTTTCAGCTACCAGATATTTGCACTATCAATCAAAATATATTTATTTATCTGTTGAATCATATATTAAAACTCCAGGCTATGCAGAATAAGAGGCAGAAGAGAAATATTGAATGTATACATACAAAAATACTGAAGCCCACAGTTTCTGGAAATAATACATAAATGTCATTTGCTGACAGAAAAACAGATTGTTGTAAAAGGAACTCCAGAAATGACCTGACATCAGAATCACAATTTCCTGTGTCACAGGTTAGTGAGAAATTGCTTCTTTACAGCCTAACAATTCAAGGAATAATGACCTAACATTGTTCCACTGTGAATTGGGGCCAAGAGATATATTTTTGCAGGTAGCAACAAATAAGAACAAACCTTGCAAAGAAGTAGAATGCATAAATCCTAAAGCACACTGGAGAATTCACCAGTTTTGACATAAGCAATCTATAAACAATATAACCAATTTGAAATATATTAGGTATGATTGCAAACATTACTTGCTCTTCAGCAAAACCAGGCTGGACCTCTGTGGGCAGTACATAAGAGGGTTATTATTTAGGGATTTGGGGTCCTTCTGATTCCAGGTGTTAATGTCACTCATTTATTCAACAAATGTAATGGAAATCCACGTTGGCTTGATAGAGTTTTCACACACCTCATGCTGTTCAGCCAGCAGTTTCATACAGCCATGTCTACATCTTTTGCTCATCATCATAAAATGTTAGTCAAGATTTACAGTAAAGGATGGGTATTTTGGATGCCTGACTTGAGATACCTCACAGACACCTGATTTTCAAAGACCTCTGAAAATGTGAGGACTGAAAATGAGGAGCCCTTTCCAAACTCTTAGCATTTATACAACTTTGGCGGTTGTTCTTCAACCCTTGGAGATGTTATCTTGAGAAAAGGGCCCTCAGTACACAAGAACTCTGAGATGTGGATGATATGGTCATATTCTTGTCTCTGACCTTTGTATTCCTTTACAGCCTCCTACAATTAGGACTAGTGCAACAGTCCATGCTTTTGCTGAAATGTCATCCAGAAGATTCATAATTACTCTGAAAGACTTAGAAAATGTGATTTACAAAAGCAAATAAGGTGAGATTTTTCAAACACTTTGTACAACCTGAGTCAGGGCAGCAGAAGGAAGACTTAGCTCTGATAAAGGATTTTTTCTTGAGATAGCACTCTCTACTAGCCTGAATTTGGGTTGAGGAATTGGGATTTCCTTTCCAGCTTTACCAGGGACTATTTATCTGGCCATGGATGAGATATATTTTTTTTTGTCTGGGGGAAAGCACAAACTTTTATTAGAACCACTGGCCACTGTAGATCATATTTCAGCAGTCTAACATCAGGGAAAATCAGTGGAAGTTATTCATCAGTATATACACTGACACAGAGTGTGTACACGCAATAGAGTATAATCTGTAAAGTACCAGATTATACATTTTGCACTGACAATGATTTCTGTTTTTCTGTAAAACTCAACAAGTTTTCTCTTCCTGAAGTGAATGAAAAGTCTTCTCCTTAGTTTTCTGTCATAAATATATTTTCCAACAAATCTCATTAGCTTCATATCAGTGGTCAAGTTTTGCTTTCTGCACATTGCCATATCCAGTTGTTTGCAGTTCTTCACACTATGCCATGTACAGGTAACCCAGTTGTTAAATTGTGCATCCCACCTCCTGCTCTCCTTTCCTCCCTCTAAGAAGGCAGTATACTTTGAGTAACTCAGTCAACCCTGGTCAAAAAAAATGTTATCTGGCTCCTCATCAAATCAAGCATTTTGCTGGGGAAAGACCAAGTCCAGAAGGAGCCCTGGGAGGTTGGTGTGCTGCCCTTCTCCTTTTTCAAAGCCCCAGACAGGCAGAGATCCCTGTAGCCCATCCCCAAGCTGGCAAAGGCGGCTGCAGTTAGAGGGACAGGGAGAAGAGGAATAAAGAATGAGAAACTGCAAAGAATCATGAGGAAAGACTGTCCCTCAAAAGCTGTGAATTTTGTTTCCACATCCATGGCAAAGAGCAGTGCTTCTGTGGTATCACATATTCTCCTTTCCCCATGTAAGCACAATGTACTGCTTCTTTTTCTACAGCTGGAAACACTGTGAGAGGCATAGACCCAGACCTGAGCTTTTAATGTTAAACTTTCTGTAGTTTGGGCGCTGGAGCTTGGAGTTCCCACTCTTAGAGCAAAATGTGCTTTCTGTTTCAGATCTGAATGGGAAAAGGGACCTCTCACTGTTCAACAATGGGCCAGGTCTAGCAAGAGCAGCCACGAGTGTGACACTTCTTGAAAACTGTGCAGACATGACGGGCTTTGTGCAGTTCGAAGAAGCTTCTGTCCTTCTGTCAAAACAGGTAACAGATGGCAAGTATATACCTAGTTTCTGGTGAATGTCCATTCAAATGGTTTGCTTATCATTTTACGAGCAGTAATTTCAGTGTATGTAGTCATGTGAATAAGATCTTGTTTTAGAAGGACATTTCAATTTGTGTTTAAATTTGAATAAGATCTTGCATGCTCTCTGAAATGGAAGGCAGGCTTCCAGGCCAGTTTAGCAATAAAGAAAAATACCACCTCCTTTGCTGATGTAGCATGGATGCATCCTTTCATAATCACAGAAAAACCTTAGAAAAGTTTATGGCATTAGCTCAATATTCATGATCCAATATAGATTAAACCTGGCAAGAATTAGCATTGAAGTTACACTTTGGATATACTTTGGAGAGAGGAAAAATAAAATAAGCCTTAATCAAAATGTAGAATGCAGGAAGATGGCACCTGCCTTAAAGAACTTACCACTGAAGGTTTAAACAAGAGACAACACATACATGGAGTCAGATAAGAATCAGCTCTGCATATCATCCTGATGAGTATTTTTTCATTGTCTACCCACAGTTACGATTTTTCCCAGGTAACAGGGCTACTTTAAAAAAACAAGGGAATGTATTGCGCCAAAAAATCATCCCCATTCTAACAAATTATGAGCCAGCATTGTACATGACATAGTTAAGGTATTAAATATCATTGTGATTAGTTATATTCTACAGATATGAGGTGCATTCAGACTAGGTGCAACTTCATTGATCCCAGAGTTGGTACAGCTGTCTAAATCAGGGCAGAACTGATCCTGTACTGCTTCCCACTTGAATTTAAACCAGGCATCATCAAGATATAAATTTTATGAAACATGATTTTAGGTCTTTCTCTCCTAGTAATCATCCCGCATGTAATTATTTTCTTAATTCTAAAAGAGAAGTACATTTAAATGTGATTTTTTTCTGGTAGATTCTACCCATGAGTATCCTTTGGAATACTCAAATGGGCCTTTTAATTTATCATGAGGATCTATGAAGATTTATAGAAATAATCCTATAGACATGAACAGAACAGACTGGAACATCCCCCATTGGTTTTCAACAATTTTCTTTAAATATCTTCTTCAACAAAAAAATTACAGTCCTCTTTCAGAAGAATATCAAACATTTTAAAAGCCACATTTGTGCCCTTTGAGGCTAGTCTAACTTCCTCTGTGGTTAATCAGATTCATTCCATTGACCTAACAGAAGTGGGACAGATCCCAGATTAGCAATCCTGGACCTGGCGGTATGTCAAAGTTTTATCATTGTAAGAGCTTTTTTTTTAAATTATGATTAAAAAACCCTCTTCCCTTAGTCCAGAACATTTTTGAATGTCTCCTCTATATCTACACGCTCATGCTACAGCAAAGTATAGTAAGTGTATGTTGTCATATATCTTTATATCCCTACTTGGTTTCATCCCCATCAAGTTGTACAAGAGCAGGAGGGAAGACCAGAGGGAAGAGCTGCACTTTGACCCCTTGTTCATATTTTGGTTCTTTTATGTATACCAAATGTCAGTCATTCTGTCATCTATTTAATCTCAGACACCTATGGAAGATTAAGAGAGGGCAGTTCAATGAGCAGAGCAGGAGAGGGAAGGATGGATGAGCTACAGCAGTCAGATAATGTAAAAGCCAACTCACAGGTCTCAAAAAACTCCAGCCGTCTCCAGATATCATCCTCTTGACAGAAAGGAGGAGTTTCCGTTCAGGTTTAAAAGTCACCATCTTCTAAAGGATTGACATGTATGAATTCTAGAAAGGAAAACTGTCCTTAACTACATAACTGCTCTGAATTAATCCACTACTTCTTCCTTATTTTGATTTTAAAAGTGTTCTTGACCAACTGTCTGGATGCACATGTATTTGAAACTATGCAGCAAGAATTTAGAACATATCTAATGTAATTTTTTGCCAGCTTCTCTTTTTGGTCCATCCAAAAACCTCTTATTCAAACCCACCTCTCCCAAGCTGCCAGGTCATCTTTCCCTGGTAAAGTAACCTGGGAATACAAGTGAGCTTTGTTTTCTGGAGATCAAAGGCTTGGTTTGTTCCTACTTTTGGTAACCAAAGCCCTCCTCTCCATTGTGTATGGAGCTCTTCACTAGTAGGTGCAATGAAACTCCTCTCAGCACAAAATTATCCACCTGCATGGGGTAAGGTTGTGCTGCTGTGCCAGCACAGGCTGCATGTGAACTGTGGGAAGAGGAGGGAATTTCTGTGGATGAGATAGTGGGTGCATGCTAGTGCTGGTCTTTGACCAATAAAAAGGTTGCATTGTTGGTGGTTGGCAAAATAACCCACTGCCTCACAGTCGTCCCCAAGCTTTTTGAGTGGAATAAATGGGATTTAGGGGTGCATGGGGAGGCAGTTGTCACTCTTACATATATGCCATTCAGAAAAAAAAAAAAAAAAAAAAAAAAAAGAGACAGGTGTACAAACTTTCAGACAGAAGACACTCAAACTGGGAGCAGGTTTTTAGGATTAAAATTGCAGTGTCAAGCCTGGGGTCCAACCCGGTTGCTTTGCACAGACTAGAAGAGGAAGGTTTCTGATCAGCATAAAGCTCATTTTCCACTTGCCTGGACCTGGGCTGCATGTTGGGCAAATCCGCTGGCAAATGTTAACACTGCCCAAGGGACTGAAAGTGAAGCTGGGGGCTGATGTGGCATGCGGTTGCCATGGTACTGGCCATAATCCTGCCGGAGTCAGATACCCTGATGATACGGCGCGAGTTTCAGCTTGCTCTCGGGCACAGCGTGGTGACCCTCCCCAGCAGCATCTGGTTGTGTTTTAAACTTTTGATAAATTCCACAGCGAGAGAAATCAAAACAAAGCAAGTAACAAGCCCAGTCTGGCCAAAGTCCAAGTTAAAACCGCTGCGTTTCTCACTGGTATTACTGTTAATGCGCCAGATCAGCACACAGGGAAGATACTTGGGGTGGGAGAGGGGCGGGTTTTGGAGCTTCTTTTTCCTCTCCTCGTAGCATCCGTCCCCAACACAAGAGGAGAGGAATAACCATGCTCCGGTGAGGTTGGTTATACCTCGCTGAGGGAACGATCTGTGCCGAGCGCTTCTCCCCCCGGGGGTGTTCCTGCAGGCCGGGGCCGCCCGCCGCGTTACGGCCGCAGCCCGGCCCGGGCTGGCCGCGGCCGCGGAGATGCTCCGCGGGGTTTTGCTGCCTCCAACTCCGATGGGGCAGGGGCTTGAAAAGTAGCGCAAACTCCCGGGGGGAAAAAAAAAAAACAACAACAAAAAAACAAACAAAAAAAAAAAAACAAAAAAAAAAAACAAAAACAACAAAACAAAACAACAACAACAAAAAAAAAGAAAAAAAACAAACAAAAAAAACCCAAACAAACAAAAAACACCAAACAAACAAAAAAAAAAACCAAAGTTGGAGGACAACCACCCCCCCACCCCCCGCCTCTGTGCGAGTGAATCTGCACAAGGCCAAACTTTTGTTGTTTAGGGGAGGAGGGAGGCTACTTTCCCCGAAGAAGGGGGATTTTTGTGGTTTTGTTGCGGATGCCCTCCGGTGGGGCGGGGGGGTTTGCCGGCCCCGCCGCCGGCCCGCTCCGGAGCGGCACGGCGGGACCGGAGTCGGGGAGCGGATCCCTCCCCCCCCCAGCTGCGAGAAAGCCCCGCACCCAAAATGGTGCGGTTCGTCGAGGCCAGGAGGTGATCCGGGATGAATGGGGATGGGATCCGGAGCGGTCCGCTGCTCCCGCGCCGAAAGGGTGGGGAGGTTTTGATTTCCATTTTTTTTTTTTTTTTTTTTTTTTTAAAGAGGGAGGGAGGAGGGGGGAAGAGAGAAAACAGACCCTACGGCCAGTTTTCCTCTTGTGTCAGGGCTTGAAAGCGCTCTAGCGTCTTCCCTTCAGGCTGCTTAACTTCAACCTATGTGCATACACACACACACACATATATATATATAAAGTGTGTATATGTGTGCGCGCCGTGTCCCGCCACCGCCCGAACTGATGGGCGGCAGGACCCGTCCCGCAGCCGCGGCGCTCCACACCTCTCCAAACTGTCCCTGGCCCTCCCTCCCTCCCTCCCTCCCTCCCTCCCTCCCTCCTTCCTTCCTTCCTTCCTTCCTTCCATCCATCCCTCCCTCCATCCATCCATCCCTCCCTCCCTCCATCCATCCCTCCCTCCATCCCTCCCTCCCTCCCTCCCTCCCCGCCCGCCTCCGCGGAGCTGCTCCGCGGCAGCAGCCGGGGGGACACCGCGCCGCCGCCGGGATTCGCGGCAGCTTTTGGCGAGGAGCGGAGCGGAGTTGGGGGGGGGGGGGGGGGGGGGGGAGAGGCACAAAAGGGAAGGACGGAGGGAAAGTCCCTCCCACGCCCCCCTCCCCCAAGTTTATGATGGGGGTCCGGAGGAGCCGCTCTGCTCCGCAGCAACCTCTCGCCTGCTGAAAACTTGCTGCTCCGCCTTTTGGGTAAAGTTGATGCTTATTGTGTTTTTTTCATTTGTGTTTTTGATTTTTTAAATTTTTTTTTTTTTTCCTCTTCTCCTGCTTTTCTCGGAGGTGCCTTGCGCCGGGGTGGGGTGAAGGAGGGTGGAAATTTTGAAGGGGGTCTCCTCGCAGCGGATGACCGGGGAGGGGGCTCACCCGTCCCGTGGCCCCCCCGCAGGTGAGCGGGACGGAAGGGGCCGCGCGTGTGTGTGGGGGTGTCTGGTGTTCGCCCCCCCGGGACCGAGCTTTGGGCCGTGCCTCCACGGCCATTGTTTGTCCCGGGGGCTGCGGTGACAGTCCCAGCCCCGAGTCGCTGCCGAGCTCGCCTCGCCCCGTGTCCCGGAGGGCAGCCGGGGTCCCCAAAGCCAGCAGCGAGCTTGCCTTTTTAAACAAAACAAAAAAAAAGAAGTTGCCCCCCAGTCTTCCTTATCACCCCCCCACACCCCCGGGAGGGGCAATCTTTCGACAAGTATATTTGCTGAGGAATTTAAAAAATTCCCTGCTGCAACTTGATCCCTGTGTGATGAGGAGCGGCTTGGAGAGACCCGGACTTCAATCCTATTAAGGACTTAGAAAGTTGAGAGTTTTTCCCCCGGACTCGGTGACTTTAAAACAATCAGGGAGGAGGGGAGGGAAATGGGCTCATCTAGATGCCTTTTCTGCCTCAAGTGATTGCCATCATTTCCTGGGAAACCTGACTTTTCCAGCGCGGGGACTTAGGATGTTTTACCAGTGCTGCCGCTGGCCCTGCTGACGGCTTTTCGGACGCTTACGGGATTTTATATATATATATATATACATACATATACACATATATATATATACACATAAAATTTATCTTGCTAACCTGCAGCCTGGGCTTCAAAACTTCCCGGGACGGGGCTGCGCCTCTGACGCGGGCGCGGTGGGGGTGCGCGGTGCACGCAAAGCCGTGCCCCCTCCGCGGGGCCGGGGCTGGCCTCCCGGTACGTGAGTGCGGGTGAACAAATACCCACGCGTGGGGGTCACCGCGGGCTGAGCCAGCGAAACTTCTCCCTTTCTATAGACGCCCCCGTATTTCACACCGCTCCGGGTACTGGAAACCTGTACGCCCACCTTCGTGCCTATAGAAATTAGCCTTTTATTGGCGTATCATGTTTATATTTTTACAGCCGCAGATAAAGGGACTAGTTGTAAAACTTTGTCCACCCCCTGCCAATCCCATTTGCTTTTAAACTTTTTTTTTTATTATTATTATTTTTTTTTTTTTTTTTTTTTTTTTTTTTTTTTTTGCAACTGAGGCTCTTGGGATGCACAAGAATTTGAAAGTAAACTTTTGACTAGCATGCTGCATAAAACAGCATTTAAACAAATATTGTATTGGCATGCACTGTGGAGTTGGTGCCAAAAAAGTAAAGTAAATAAGCCATGAAATTCAAAATATACAGAAGTGGAATAGACTGATTTGTTACAAGACTTGCTGATTTGGTCTGCTTGTTCTAGCTACCTTGCTTTAAAACAAAAGGTTTGGGTTTTTTTAGTTCTAAATCTAATTCACTTAACTGCACTAGAAAAAAAACTACATTCATCTAGAAAAAAGGATCCTGCTAAATAATTGTTTATGCTCCTGGGATGTTTGAAATGCATAGTAATTGCTGCATATAGCAACTACAGCTGGTGAATTGGTTTGGTTCAACTTTTCTGATGGGTGGATATGGTAATTTGTATTTTGGCTAGAACTTCAGGAAATGTTGGCACCTGTCAAACTTTGAATTGTAATAAAAATGTCATATTGAACGTTATTGCAAAACTGACAACTTTTAAGAAGTGAATGAAATTCATTATGGCTTTTCCACTGTAAACAACTCTTGGAAATTTGTCATTTGATTCAAAACATGACCTATCTGTATCACTGAAAAGTGCCTGATCCACTGAAGATGAACTGTTAATCTACGGGTATGTATATATCCAAGCCTCTGGTGTATGTTTGTGAAAGAGCTAATCTTTAAAGCAAGGTGATGTAAGATTCACTTGATCTTGAATGTTGTTTTTGCTCAAAGTATGTGACTTTGAAGTGCCCAGAAATGCAACTGCTGTTCTTCAAAGAAAAACAGATCTCGAGGACTGTTTCCAACTTCCTTTCAATGTCTTTTTTTCAGCGTGTCAAAGGGGATGTATACAGATGTACAAATACTGTTTGTGTTAGGTCATTCATTTAGAGAAAAATTAGAGCCATAGAAGAATTTGAACTAGATGCATATGCCAGTATAAATCCAGTGTAATTTCATTGAAGCTACTCCAGTTTATACTTGTATAAAAGAAAACAGAACTTGACCTCAGTCACAGCAGCCTGCATTCCCTAATGTCACACTGAACACTGGAGTCACATTTAGAAAAGACAGCCTTTTTGTGACATATATATATAATGACCAGGATTTCTGGCTTTGTTTTGAAAATCGGTTTAAACTTTTATGTCAAAGAACCATTTTTGACTATGGTTTCTGTGATTCCAATCATCTTAAAGGTTTATATCACAACTTCCCTTTCAGTGGCACATTTGTATAGAAGCTGTATAGGCTCTGGTGCTATGTTGTCAGCTGTACGGGGGGGAGGGTTATGCGATCACTACAGCGTTGTATAACTTGAAAATATGTTTTTCATGATCCTGATACTTTATTTCCATTTAGAGAGTTTGACTTTCTCTAATGAGTTTTGCAGTCCCCTGGTCCCATCTTTTTTGTTCAAGGGTATGGTAGAGCAGCTGGTCTAATATTTCAATAGCATTGTCCTCATTCTCTGCATGTAAGTACAGAGGACACTTGGTTAACCGCCTCCCCCTGGTTTTGGTGGTGGCCTACTGTAAGCCAGTTGTTTGCCCTGTAGTCTGAAAGGTACACAGATACTTCATGCTTTTGTACTCTGAGAAGTGCTCTGTTCATAGTGAAGTTTCCAGTGCAGATTAGCGGAGGCAGTGGATTCAGTAAACAGTCACCAAAATCTGTACGTATTTGTGCAGCAAACACCTATCTATTGCTCCATCACAAAGCCTCCACTTAATAATCTGGCCAAGGATTTCAAGGCAGCGAGTTTTTTCAAAGAAGCTACTTAGGAACATTAGATGTGACTATAGCATCAAACTAATTAGTTGCCACTCCATTTCTATGAAGCTTCCAGGGCTTTATAGAAATGCGATATTTGCACTTCTCACTTGCTGCTGAGGCATTGAGGTTAAGCAGTCTCTGCTTTTTGTCTGCTTTTTTTACTGATGGGAAAGATTCCAGGGCATTGTTCGAGAGCTGCACAACTGCCTTATATACCTGGATAAATATTTTAAACAGTTGCGCATTTGGACAACTTGCCACAAAGCATGAAGTGGCTTTGCTTCAGCTCTGTTCCCAGGGCCTTTTTAAAGAAAACCAAAACAACAGGAGGTATTTGGGAATTAATTAAAACAACACCAAATAAAATATTAGCAAAGAGTGAATCCTAGTACGAATGATGGCAAGAAGGCATTGTGTTAGAAGGTAAATAATACATGCGTGCCTGTGCATCTCTATGTATAAATACACACATATGTGCGTATGCATGTAATACATATAGTTCTTGACTCATGTATACAGCAGATCCCATATACGTACATATTCTAGAAATTAAGTGGTATTTTGTGGACCTATAATGAGAATTGGGTCTCACAGAGTGATCTTGATAGTTGAAGAGGCAAAACTGCAGGTGTCACTTGTGAACAAGTGACTGGAATGGAAAGACTGGGTAATCAGGTCTCATTTTCTGCAGGCCAGTTCCAGTTGGGAGTGAATACATGCTAGATGTGTATAGTCCAGGAGAGGCCACAGAACTTTTCTTCATTCATGCTCATCTGCTGTAAAACTGTAGCTCATACCCTTTAACTTCTTGTAAACAAAACAAAACAAAACAAAATACAGAAAAGCTGAAATCTACTGCATGAAGGGAACAGGAAAATTATCCCCCTGAAATTCAAAAGTTCAGAGCCATAAAAATTGTTTAGGATTTGTGAATATTTAGTACCCTTGAAAAAGCAGCCTTGGTGCCTGGAAGTGGACACCCAAATCAGAAGACATTTGAAAATAGGCTCCTTTAGGCCCCCATTGTAATGAGTGGAAGCATTACTGGTACTGTTATGGGCATGGCTGCCCAAATACATTAGTCACTGGTGAATCTTTTCTCATCGTTTCACAATTATTTGAGATTGGCTGTCATCTTTCTGCAATTATAAATATTCCAAGAGGAAACAATACAAATTAGAACTGTAGGTACCAGGATCTTTGTACTGAATGTATTTCTTTTTACTTTCTAAGTGTTCTTTTTCATATGAAAAGAGTTTAGCAGCTTTATCCTTATTCAAGCCTTTTCTTTTTGTATCTGCTGGGGAGAAAACCATTAATTTTGAGGAATGGTGAGAGTAAGCTTTAAGCTGTCTTTGACATTTTAGTTTAACTTGAATAGGTTAATTTTTTTTTTTTTTTTTTTAAAGAAAACAAGTTGGTGGGAAGTGTGTTTTAACTGTGAGCGCCTGATTTCGACCATTAGCATAAGAAAAAAAGTTTTAGTGCATTTACTATTGTATTGAATGAGGAGTTCCAACAGTCAGGGAAAAGAAAGTAAAAGGCTGTAAAGAAATGATGGTCTATTCAGATTATTCAGCAGCCCAAAGCTCTGGTCATCTGCCTCTGAAATCTGTGATCGGGATATCACTTTTATCTTCCTGTGCCTTTCTCTCGCCTTTTTCACATGTTCACTTTTGTCAAGGTTTATTGATCACGTTTTCTTCTCTGCAAATCTGTGGAAAATTTAATGAACCAAAAACAACAGAGAAATAAAAGGAACTTTTTATTCATTAGCACTAGATTGAATTTTGTTCTATAGTCACTACCCTCTTGCCTCCCATGTGCGTCATTGTGTCACTCCTGCATCACTTACAGTACATACAGTGAGGATGGCTGCATTATTAATTCTCTTCCAGGGAAAAGTTTGTTTAATGTTGTGATCTCATGGCAGATCCAGCCCTGCTGCTCGTCTCTTCTTCTCTGCCCTCCTGACATTCAGATTCTTGACTGTGGTGCTTCTGTTGCTAAATACCTTAAAGTGTGTATTCCACAGAGCATTTACCTCTTCAAGAATGAAATGTATTTGCTGCCTAGCAATTAAACCCAAATTTAAATGATTGCAGATTAGTAGTAGTTATTTACAATCCTGATTGTTTTGGTGCTATGATCCTTGTTCATTACACATCTGCTTTGCCGTGGTGCTGCCCCAGAGCTCTTTGTGATGCAAATGCTTTTGTTAACTTACAAATAGTTTCAGTATCTAGATCATCTCAGGTGACATATTTAAGTCTCTTCTTTTTTTCCCAGATGGACTTAAAAAGCTGTAATTAAATGTGGCTTCCAGTATGATTAAGCTTTGCTAACATTTTCCATGGAACGATTTACTTGAACTCTGGCACTTTCTGATCCTGTCACTGGAAGATTTTTCAATAAAGCCCTTTTTTTAACATTCATTTAATTTCATTTAGTGTGGCTTGTAAGTGTGGAGAAAGGAGTGAAAATGAAGTGTATACTTGCCTGAAAGATTTCTTGGGTGTTTCTTGATTCCAAAGAACTTCACTGCTACTCAATGTTAAATGCTAAGGTGTAAATCCCAGGGGAAAGAAAACTAAAGAGTTCTGTGTAATAGTCCCAAATACTCCCGTAATAAGTAGTACTGTCAATGCTGATACTTTTAAAGGATGAGCTAAAAGCCACAAAAAGGCATCCGTACTTGAGCCTGTAATTTCAGCTACAGTGATGGCACATCTGTGACTGCATCTGTTTTTCTCTGCATTGAGTGACTCTCCTTACTGTAGGAATACACACCTGCAATCTTAAACTGCCTCTAAATCTAGAGAAAGGACTTTGTGCCCAACAGAATGAACTTTGCTTGGCAAATCAAGGCTCCTGTTTTGCTTTTTTTTTTTTTAAAAAAAAAAAAAGTAATAAAAAAGTCTCCTCTCCCCTGTGAAATGTGGGATTTTACTGTAGATGATTCACTGAACTGAAACTAATGAAATCTCTCCGGAGGAGCATGCCTCCTCTGGGATGATCTGCTACATGGCGGAAGCCAGTGAGGGTCCAGCCCCTCTGTTCTGAGCCCCCTGCGGTCCCAGTTCCTCACCCCTGCCAGGAGGTGCCCAGTGCCCCCGGGAGGGGGACGGGCTGGTCCTCCCCAGGGTCTGCAAGGGATGGGCAGCTGCACAGCTTAATTCCCGCAGTAGCAGTGGAAAAACTTCCAGTGTTACAAATGCAATTTATATGAGTAGGAGATGTAATATCACAGCACTGTGGCTTATATTCATCACTTTAAATATCCAATCTCTGAAAGTGAAAACCTTTTTTTCTTTAAACGTCCTTTATATTTAGTGATTATATTCTCTTTGTGCAAGAGGATCACCTGGAAATTTTCTAGCACTGTGTTAAGCAGTTTGATTCTGTTACTAAAATTCACTGAAAACTCCTTGAAAACATCCCACTTTTTTTTTTTTTTTTTTTTTTAGCTTGGAAAGCGGCATCCCTAGCTAAAATCACTATGTTTCTCCCCTCCATAATGACCTGTGGAGTCCTATTAGAGCTCCTTTTATCATACTTTCTTTAAAAGCAAAGTCTGTTGATTATGATGGTGTTAAAAGAGCATCAGTTCCCAAGACCAAGATAGCTCCTTTTCAGAGCAATCCTCAGCAATGCCTCTTTGTGCAGTGGACAATGCAATAAGTCAGACAGGACTTTCTGAGCCACCTCTATAAGGAACTGTAAGGGCTGCTGAAGTACACTTGTGTTAAGTTGAATTGATTGAAATTTAATGGCTGTTAGTAGCTATGAATGGTAATGATTTTCTAGAGTATCTTCAGCACGCTTGACATTAATAACTGGAGAGTGTGTATGTGTGACGCTAGTGTGTTACTCATTTTTAAAGATTCTTTCTCCCAGCACTGTTTCCCATAATTTAGTTGTTTTGATGCTTCAGAAAAAAAATCTTGGGCTTCGAAGAGCACGTACATCTTGTCAACATAATTTTGTGCTCATGATTTTTATTTTTTCCAATTCCAACATAAATCAGACTACAATATAGTGAGAGTGATGAATTTGTTTTACATGCCATCATGAATTAATGTTATGCAAATAGAAGCTTTACAGGTGCCATGATTTACTTAATAATTTCAAGTTCTAATATTTAAGCTCATTCATTATGTTTGAGTAAAAAAACCCCACAGCATGTTCATATTTTTAAACGTGAAATGTGAGATTTGTGTGCATTTGCTGTGTGTAGTTGCTGTGTAAGCACATTTGATGGCTAAGAAAGAATCAATCAGTGTTTGCATTATTCCTGTAGATGTTACAGAGACATTTCAAAGAGAATAATCAAATATTTGCCTGTAAGGAGAGGAAGATGCTGATAAAACATCCTTCAAGGATATAAAGAAACAGAAAACTGCCAAAGTAAAGTTTTTTGGCCTTTGAAAATTGAGCAGAGTGGCGTGGTTTTGCTATGCAAAGTGGCCTTTATCTCATCCTGAACAGCTCGCTGTGAGCTGCTCCTGGACCTGCCGTCTTTGCCATACGGTGAGGACGAGCTGAGGAGCTGGTGAGAGCTAGAGGCGTCCTGGGTCAAAGGTGAATGCGAATGTGATCGCAGGGTTTTCAGGCTTTGATATCATTTTTAGTGTGCTTCCCAAAGGCTAAGGACAAGGGGGAGAAAGTTTGACACATAAATACATCTTGAATCTTTGAAGATAAGAATAGATTTTGACTTTATTTCTCAAAAAATTGAGGTCACTGTGGTGTGATGACAGGCTGAAAGCCCATCACTCAATTTTTTTCTTTTTCTTACTTTTTTTTTTTTTTTTTCCCCTGAAAGAACAGACAGAAGCTTATTTTTGATACATTGTACACACTGAGTTAGTGACAGCATATTCAGGTTTCAAAGTTTGTGGCCCCAGGGTCAATGTTTTAGCATCAATTTCCGGGCCTTCCTGGCCAGGTAGTAAGAATTTTAGTGACTATGCCAGAAAAGAACCAAACCTCTTAGATTTGGTAATGTAGATGAATTAAAAGTGAATCTTCACATAATGTGTTTGCTCCATGCAACAGGACCATGTGTTTCTGTGATTGCTGCAGCCATTAGTCATGGGAGTAGGCTCAAGAATTGGTCCTTGACCTCTTCAAGCCCAGGGGATCGTTTTCCAGGGAGCAGAATGGTACTTAGCTTTTAGTAATTTTGACAACTTCTTCTTTTGCTGTGTGTGTTCTTTAAGAAATCAGAAGAGAAATTCATCCTGATGCGCTATTCAAGCCAAGGATTTAGCTGGGTGTTAAAAGGCCATTTGGGAAGTGGTGCACAGTGTATCTACCGTGATCAAGTTAATTATGTTGCTTTGGCAACCACAGCTTTGGTATTTCCTGACTAGGACTCGTTGATGGAGTCATATTCCAATATCAGGCGTCATCAACACTAAAACCTCTTGCAAAATCAGGTCAGTTTTGAAAAAAAGCAGTAGAAAAAAAAGATACAAGAGGATTTTTCTGACAGTGTTAAAAATTATTTTTTTTTAAAAAAGTTTTGTGTTGAAATAAGTTTCTCTTTAGAACTTAAACATGTAATTCCATTGTAGGAAGTACAGTAGCAATACAGTTGATTTTCCAGTAGGCTCCAAGTGATTGCTTTAAAATTCCTCTTGTTGAGAATTTCAGTATTGTGGGGTTTTGTTCCAAATCACAATAAGGCAGATTTGGAAATCTTAAATTCCTTTGTGAACTGCAGCAACTCTATTCCTAACTTTGCTCTTCTCTTCTCAGACCTGTAAGGGAATACAGGGCTGGGCATAGTACATGTGTTACCAAACCATATCCATGGCTAATTTTTTTGCCTTTGATTTTTTGTGTGTGTTGTTGGGGTCTTTTCCTCAATTTTTTTTTTTTTAAGGAAAAGGGTATGAAGGGGAAAACATTGTGCATATTGGCATTACATTGTCTCAGCAAAGCCTGCACCTACGAATTGACCCTGCTGTAGCGTTCTTAATCTCTATTTTCTATTTGAGAAAATGTTCCTACTTAGGCATTTTACTCCAAGGCCTCTGGCAGGGCTTGCTAAAATTTAAACTATGTGTTGGACTTATGCTGAGAAATTCACTGGTGCTGGAGCTGAGTTCATCCCTCTGGGACAAAGCACATGGGGGGAGGTGGGCGGCAAAAGGCAGGTCTGGATCTGTGTTGAGGGGACGGGGATGAAACAGGGCAGCGCTGGCAGCCGCTGGAGGTTGAACCGTTCTCCCAGGAGCATGCAAGGTGAAAGATCCTCCTCTTTTGCTTTCCAGAGGGCATTTCCAGTGGTGCAGATGGCAGGGGGATCTTTGCCAAGACATCAGTTTCCTTTAATCTCTTCTCAGGGTAGAGATACCCAAGAGCCAGACACCATCCAAGCTGTTGAATGTGGGAGATATGAGCAGGACTTTCAGGGTGGGGGGAACTTGCTGACAGTCAGCCAGTGTCACTCTCTGCTGCCCGTTCTGGGCTGGCCCCTTTCAGGTCATCTTGAGCACCTCCACACCACTTGATGATTTGCTAGGGGGGCATTGCCTCAGATTAGGCTGGAAATTTTTGGTATGTTGGGTCCAGTCAGATGATGACATGCTCCAGCTGTCAGGCTGAAGGAAGGGGACACCAGGGCATCACCTTGGCCCTGGTTGTTTTGGTGTCTTTCTTCATTGCTGTTGAAGATGCAATTTTGCAGCTTAAGGGGACCTCCTGGCTTCCAGCCAGTTCCCCCTCCTGTTACTGCATGTGGAATAACCAGCACATTCATGGGGTTTACCGGGAGCAGACCTTCTCAGTGCAGTGTAGGATCCTCTGGTAGAGGTGAAGAAGGCAGCCACTCAGGATGTCCTCTTCAAAGTGGCTTTTCCCTCCTTTCCTCTGCCATTCTCTTCTGGCGTGGTGCAGCTGAAGGGCTGCCACCCTGGGGCTCGCTGGATGTTAGCCCTCCTGTAATGAAAGGGGAGCAGTTGTGGTTTTTGGTTTTTTTGTTTTTTTTTTTTTTTTTTTTTGTGTGTGTGGGGTTTTTTTTTTTGTTTTGTTTTGTTTTTTGGTTTTTGGTGTTTTTTTTTTCCCCTCTTGCTATGTGTTGTTAGTTGCTAGGATGAGGTCTGTGCTTCTCGCTTGCCAAACGGCGTGCCTTCTGGGTGTACTAAATCACACATCCCCACGAACCTCCTGTGTAGGCTGGACCGGGAGCCGTTGGTGCAGCAGTTCAAACAAAGTGCAGCGCTGCAGGTGCTCTTTTGCTGGCTGATTGCTTCAAATGTCACACCTCTCCTCAACTTAACGTCTACGCTGTTTCAACATCTCATGTGAGCTAATGGAGTTTAGGCATCACCAGTTTCTCCCTCTCTCCCTGAAGGTTACAGATTTCCGGACACCCTTGAGATAGAGTTTTAAGGTCATCAGTGGCATTTTTAGGTCACAGAACTGCAGCACCCTGTCTGCTTGCCAGCTAATCAAATGACTAATTAGTTCTTATATCGCTGCTGTTATCTTTTTCTCTAGCTTTGGTTCAGCTCTGCAGGATGAAGCCTGCTAGGAGCTGACATCTGAGAATTATTTGATTGGAAACTTAGAGGCAGATATGGTCAAGAGGCTCTGTATGAGCAATCATTGGTGCCTATGTTCGTCTGTGTACCTCAGTTCATCCATGTATAATAAAGCATCCGTCAAAGCACAATATTTAAAAACAGCCTTCCTATAAGCTTTCCTATGATCATGGCAGTGAAGATACCAAATACACAGCACTTTTAACTCCATTGTAATTTGGAAAATTTCCACAAGATTTTTTTTTTTTTTTTTTTTTTTTTTTTAACAAAGACAGTTGTGTACCTATATTTTAGTTTATTTTAATGTACATGCATTTTTGCATCAGGGCACTGTATCATACGCCCTCTAAAATGCTCCTAAATAGGGACTTGGGCAGTGCAAACCTTTGTGTGTATTGCAGCCACATTAACCCACTTTATTTCCCACTTTTCTCAGGTGTTGATGGCATCTGGTTGCGACAGATGCTTTCTGATAAAGCCTTCAGATCAACATGCCTTTGGAGACATCAGTGCTCTGTGTTGGTACTTGCAGACTGCTGTATCCAAATACTCTTCTTTAATTGTCTTATTAAGTAGAGAATTAAGCTCTGTGCTTTGACTGTTTTGGTGCCAGTGATTCTTATTGCAGGCTTTGGCACGGCACCGCGTTGCGTTTTAAAGAGACAGCATCACTTTAATGATGTGGGAATTGAGTTGGAGGATAAAAATCCGCTGAGAACAATGGCTGACTGAGAGTACGGTACGTAAAATCTGATTTTATGTTCTTCCCTTCAGACTATTAGGTGGGGGGTTTAGTTCAAATGCCTGCGATGATTTAAGAAATAAAAAGCAGAAATTCTCACTGCTGCCAGACCACAGGCTCCTCAGCGCCAGACTTGCAGACGAATGTCACATGTTGCTGTATGTTTTGAAAGCATACCATGTGTTATTCTTTAGCTGTTTCAGTCCTCCCCCCAGCTATATCATCTTCTTCCCAGACAATCTCACTGAACAACTTTTAATGAAATAAACTTTCCTCTTCCTCCCCTCCCGTGCAGATCCTGGGATGTGTTCCCCTGTACCTGTCACTCCATGTGGAGGTCTCTGTCCGTGAACTTGCAGAAGTGATTTTAACTTGCCTTCACGTAACTCTGCCTCTCATGCTTTAAATCAGGCACTTTTGACACTGATATTGCAGCTTATGTTGTGTGTTAGGATCAAGAGCTCACAAATGACTAAACATATGGTTAAAACTTGTTTTTTCGTGGAATATAATATGTTTCAGTTTAACTCAGCTGTGGGTCTAGATAATGAATGCTTGCCATTAGAATCACTGCGTTTCCAGAAACAATTTTTTACTCCTCCTTTTCTACTGTCTTGGATTAATGTTTCCTCCAGCTAATGACAGGACCGGACATGCAAACTAGATTAGAGCATAGTGTGAATAGTATGAGCTGAAAATGCTGGCATCTCACTTTATTGCCTACAAGGTTAAGTGGTTTGCTGTGAAGTCACAAGAAGTAAACTGAAAGCAAACAGGCAAATTAATCCAGATCTCTTGGGTCCCTCTCATGGCAAGAGCGGCTCCCAGAGGATTTGCCTCTTAAATGTTCTTTGAACCCCTCCTTTGCCTGTCCCCCCCCTCTCCCCCCCAACCCACAGCGATTCAGAGCCTTCCCACTGATGGCCAAATTGTGTACACACGGGAGGTCAGAGTCTGACCACCCTTCGGATGTCACTCCCCTGGGTGTCACTCCAGCAGCATGGCCGCAGGATGCTGCTCCTCCTCCTCCTGATCCACAGTGCCGGGATGAATGTGGCAGAAGAAGAGGTGGCAATGGCAGCCAGGCGCTGCGACTGCCATGGATGGTGAAGGCTGCTTTGCATTAGAGCCGCTCCCCGGGGCTGCCTTCCACGGGAGGTCTGCTCCTGATTTCAGCGGGGGCAGGAGGTAGCCAGCGCTTTCACTCGACATCTCTATTAAGTTTGCCACACCAAAAAAACCTGCAGCTTGGGAAAGCCTGCTGCTTGGATTTCTGCAGGAAAGAGCGTTTGATTTGGTCTGGCAGTAGGACTTCAGATCCCATCTCTGATAAGGAAGAAACTGTTGGGGAGTCATGTTAAAATAAAAGATAGATGGTGAAGGCTGGGAAGACCAGAGTAGCCAGTACAAGGGGTCATACATGCATACCTATGTGTGCTAGCTGTAGGTACATTCTGGACCTCTGCTGAAAGTTAATTATTTTTTTTTTTCTTTTTTCTGTTTTTTTTTTTTTTTCTTTTATACGCTGCCATGAGTGGGATTTATGCAAGCACCTGCATCCAGCTGTACCTTGTAATTGTAGGTGGTGCTCCTGCCAGCCTGGGACCTTAGCTACCAGCTGTGCTGACTGATATCCTGGTTTGCAACCATGCTGGCTGCTGTATGGGTCTGCATACTTATTCTACTCAAAAGCTTAGATTTGAATGCATGTTGAAAGTCTGGATCCCAATCTGTGTCTTGGGTGTTGGGCATGGAGTTCTCTCTCCAGCAGAAATGAATGATTTTATTGTTTTTCTATGAAAACCAGACAATAATAGAAAGTTTGTGTTTCATGTTTAGGTGTAATTATGAGTGCAATGCTTGAATGATGAGGTGTACAGTGTTCAAAAAAAACTCTGGCACTGTCCCATGCGAGTGCAAGGTTTCCACCAGGCCACATCTCTGATGGATCAATTCAACAAGTCCCAAAGTGACTGGGACCTCCTTCCTCACTTGTTCCTCATGTTTACTGGGAAATTGCAATGCTCAAACTGGGCTCAGCAACCAACTGTATTGTAATGGCAGAAATACTGCTGGGATGTGGCAAGTGCCCATGCTGAGCCCACCAAGCTAAAGGAGAGCAAGTACTGTGTCTTGCTCAGCTGAAAGATATAGATTATGTTTGTGGGGGGGGAAGATCCTCATCTCCCATCGGGGATATCACAGGAGAGACTTCTGGAGAATAGGGGGCAGATTGGGCTACAGTGAGGTGGGGGTACCACGTGGTATCAAGGTAAAAAGATGACAGAAAACTATTAGAAAGCAAGAGGAATGATACCTCTACTCACAAAACAATTTGTTATTTTTTAAGTGGTTTTTTTTTCAGTTCAGGACTGTGTTGTGTTGATTGTAGCAAGGCTTTAAAACTGCTTGGTCTTAGGCTAGTGCTGCTCACTGAGACAAGTAGGGGGGAATTTGGGTCATATTTGGAGCTAGGACAGTTTTCGTCCTAGTGGGTGAAAGACTTAGATGAGGAAATGTTTTAGTCTCTGTCAGGGTACAACTTTCTAAATGTGTGGTCAGGTGGCACTGGTTGCCTTTATCAGTAATTTGAAGGAATCTCAAGAAAAGATTCCTGTCTGCTGCCATCCAAATATAGCCTTCCTCCCTTGGGAGACCTTGTGATGGAAGGTGGAGGGTACAATTCCCAGGCACCCAGAGTCCTCAGAGATACAGTTTTGAGATGAGGATTTGGAGCAGAAAACTCTGCTGCTCATATGGACTGACCACCTACATCTCCAGCAGAGTTGGATGAGGAGTCAGCGAGGCTGCTGTTAACACTGATGCACCTTTAGCATCTCACAGGATGGTTTTGGGTTCTCTGGAGTCATTTAACAGTGCTGGCTCTGTCTCATCCTCTGGAGAAACACCAGAGGTACAGTTTCCCAAACATTTCTGCTTCCTGAAGAGACTCTAAGGTACAGTTCTGCAGTTTGCCCTCTTTTCCCTGCTGCCCTGGGCTGATGTGGGTAAGGGTGCTATGTAGGGCCATTTGGAACACGATTTCAACATCAAAGGCATGAAGTCCTGAATCAAAATCTAATGTATCTTTCTAGAGGCAGGAGAATGGGTGACCAAGTATTTTCACAAGACAGACATACACAAGAGTGTAATTTGTCTTAGTCCCTTGGAAATGCTGGTAAATGTTGCAGCTTCAGCACCCTCATCAAGGGAGCATATCTGCTCTTTTGTAACACAGGTTCATAGCAAAAAGCTAGTGGGTGATGACAGCTTTGTGGGATCATGTGTGACCAAGAGGGCTTTCTTCCAGCTTCATGCGTGTTATTGTTTCTCTCTCATGCGGACCCCTGTTACCTGTTTGTATTAACGGGCTAAAGTGGAGCTATGCCTTGAAACCATCCAGAGCTTGTGCTAGAGCAGAACGGCTGCTTACCCTGCAGCCCTCCATAGACAACAAGTGTTACATGTGATCTGCAGTATGCCTTCTCTATATACAAGTATGCATTCAAGATAACTTCTATAAACTGGAAATGTCCACTAGGTTTGGGTCTTGCAATGCTGTGACAGACCTTTTCTTTGTAATGTTGTCATGGTGGCACATGAGAAGCTACCTGAGCCTGATCATTTTGATTTATGAGAAGACCTGGTTGTAAGTTTGGTCATTTCCTATGGGGCTTCTCAGAAAGCAATGATTTCCCTGCCCTTTCCTCATCCGAGAAAGCCTTTCCTGTGGTCTGCAAAGATCACCTTAACTTTCAGGGTGTTTATGAGACAATTACATGTTACTGCTTTGGTTGGTAGCAATGCCTGTGTGGATTATTTTAGGCAGAAGAACTATTGCTTTATTATATAGAAGTTCATAGACCTTCTACAGTCTACTTTTTAAGGGAGATCTTTGCCTTGAATTCCTTGATCTTCAGTAGAAGACCCATTGCTTTATAGAGGAGAAGGCTGGAATATGAAATTATCAGCTCTCTGCTCTGCTAGACCTGTGGGCTAGCGTAAAACCACATTTTGCTCACAGACAGCCATGGCATGTGCTGCCTCTTAGCTCATGTGTAGTTAAGGGACATGAAGGAGTCCCAAAGAGACAGGCTACCAGACAACCTGCTGGCAGCTGGGCTAAGTGCTGTCAGGGAAAGAAGGGACATAAGACACCAAACATGTAAGAAACCAGTCTTCATTAATTCTGCAACCCATTGGACAACTTGCATTATTTTATTAACTTTTTATTACGGCAAAAATGACTAGAATAAAAATAGTCTAGGTGCCAAGGGTATAAACAGTGAATTAAAAGGATTAAGGTCTGAAAATTTTATTGCTTTTAGAAAGATGTTATTAGATTTACTAGCTTAAGTTAAATTTACATGACTGAATTACTTCTTAACTTACTAATGAGTTTTGTGGGGAAAAAACCCATCTGTTTAGGCGTTTTAGAAGGACTTAATCCAGAATACATCGTAACTCTTTAGGCCATTATGGAAGAGTAGAGCAGCTATCCTTTCTGTCATAAGCTAAATGAGTGCTGACTGGGCATTTGAGTCTTCTGGAAGTCAACATGACATGCGCGTTGTGTAGGAATTGATAGCAACTCCAGTGGGTAAGATAACAAAGGAACTATTCCCAATGTTATGTTAGTTATATTGTGTACCGCCATATTTTAGATTATTTTGGTTTTCATAAACTCTTGAGACACTTCAAGATGGTTTTCCTGAACACATAAAAGCCTTTGTTTTCTGAAGATAGCTCATGACAAACTGATGACTGACAGGGGCAATTCTGTTTGAGGTCACCTGCAATAAACCTCTCTCCCGATACCTGTCGACATGATCAAGTCCAGCTAAGCTCCAAGCTCATGCCCTTTTTAAGGGTTCAGGGCTGCTGGAGGTGTGTGTGTTGACTTCCTCTGAATCCACAGTGCTTGTGTGTGGCTCTTCTCCCCCCCACAGCTCCTCACACAGCACACTTGCATGTTGGACAGAGTCCAAATTTCCTCCCTCCTGGGGATTTCTTTGCTGTTAATTTAAGTGACGGCAAATGCAAACTTCTTGCCAGAGCTTGCTGTGTGTTTTTGGATGCTTTTTTTAGCTGTTCCCTGAGGGGTCAGCTTTTGTCCTTCCCCACCATACTTTCTGCTGTAGGGAGAGAGGCCTTGAGCTGATCGGTCCCACCTGGCTTTGAATGTGTCTCTGACATGGCTCCAGTACCTAAGTGTCTGTCACAGTTTTCTAAGACTTTGGCTTTGTTGTTGGCTGTACAAGGCTGGGTTTATACTAACGTGAGCATATATGTAATCTTTATCTTAATAGCAGAATGAAACATTCATGCCTATAATAGAGTGTATCTAAGTCCCTATTAGATGGTTGTCTTCAGCACTGTGACTTGGTGATTTTAGATGCTGAATGGAAGTTAAAATTAGGAGGAAAAATTACTTTTTGATAGATATGCAAAACAGCTTTTCTCTTCGAAAGTCATGCGGTGAAGACATGGTGTTAATATGAGACAGAACAAATGTGTTGAAGATAAGTGAGTGCCCATTTGCTATAAGTCTAAACCAAAGATTTACAGGATATCTTCTCAAACTGGGGATATGCAGATAGATCAGACCATGGTCTGGAAAAGCATTCAGTGGCCACAGTCTCCTTCCAGGTAGACCAGCAGTAGCCAGGAGCGTGTGCTAGCTGGGAAAGCTGGAAGGCAGCTCTTCTGTTTGAAGTCAGCTGTGCCTTTGTTGACCTCCCTCCAAGGAGTCTGCCCTTGTCACCGGAGGGGGCTTTGGTGCCTGCTGTGGCACCAAGTTCTGCTGCAAAGGGTTATTCTCCAAGGTCTTTGTCCTGCTGCGAGCCATGTGCTTGCACAGCCGAGAGCCAGTTCAGTTGTGGTTTTACCACCCGTCAGCTATTTTCAGCAGTCCTCCTCTTATTTGTCCAATTTTGTTGGAGGAAATGTGCAGCAGGACATGTTCACAGGACGGGGAAGAACAGTGCTGGCTTTATGAAGATGCAGGTGTTGGAGGAATGTCATCTGTTTATGCTTCGTTTTGCACTGGGCTTCTGCGAGGCACAGTATTTTCTGTGACAGTCCAGGCTGTTTTTAAAAGCAAAGTATTACGTTTAGCATGGAGGTATGTAACCCCAGTCAGTGCATAGGTGGGAAGGCCCTGGTGTATTCTCCCCTTTCATAGTGAGTTGAAAGTTTCTGGTGGAAGAGGTGGTGCATAGAAATGCTCTGTGATGGCACCTGGTAAGCAAATGGAAACGATAGCGAGGGAGTGCTCCAGCATGGCCTCCTGGGTGGAAGGATAAACCCTTGAGGCTGGGAGAAATGTGGCAGGTGGACGTGGCATTTGGTGACTTGTGGAGAGCACCCAAGCAGCAGCACAACACTTCAAAATGGTATTCAAGTAAGAAAAACATCTAAACTATCTGGGGGAAAAAACAGAGGAGTAAACATCCAGAAATAAGCGTCCACTGGGATACCAGAGTCCTCAAGAATCAATGGCTGAGTATGAAGAGGCTGAAAAGTTGCTGCTTTTGGTAACCTAAAAAGACCCAAAGAGTGTTTGGATGCTTGTCCTGCAGTGAGGAGGCAGCCGGGACTGAGAACGTAGCACTGGTAACCACAGGAAGCGTAATTCATTCAGGTCTGCTTCACTCCATTACAACAGAGATTGACAAATTGGAGAGAGTTCAGCAGAAAAAAAAAAAAAAGTAACAAGAAAGCTTGAGGGATTGACTTACGAGAGAAGACCGAAAGAGCTGAATATGGATAACTTGGCTAAAGGATGACAAATGGGGTGGTTGAGATATAAATCTACAAATATCTGAAGGGTGTAAACACCAAGGCTATGAAGAATTATTTAGAGTGGTACAATGGGGTGTAACTAGAAGTAATGGGATGAAATTTAAGAGAAGGCAAATTTCAGTTGAATAATGGGAGAAGCTTTTTGACAGTGTGATGTATTAGGCCAGCAGTAGTCCTATTGCTCACTACTTAGGGCACAACCCTGTTTATTAAGAAGCCAGAGTTTTCCAGAGTCTTTATTAAGGACAGTTTCACATCATGCCTTTTAGTTTTTATGTATTCGATGCAGAGGCATGCAAACCATACACCAAAACTGCCATGCCCCTCAACACATGCACTCTGTCTCGGTGTGATGTAGCAGCTCTTGGTATTGTGGCGGAGGAGAAGGCGGCACAGGTATGAGCAGCCCCTCAAGATGCAGCTCATCCCAGACGGTCCCGCTGGCATGGAAAGTTCGGCCAGGTTGGTAGTGTCCACTCTTTAATCAGGACCTCCTTTTACCTCCCGCACTTCTCCCCATCGGGCGTTGTAGTATTACCCTTCAGGGGTTAGTTCAGTTATGGTCTCTGGAATAGACATCAAAGTTACACTGCAGCTCTGTGCAAAAACCAAGAAATCTCCCACTTTGCTTCAAAGAAATCAGGACAAACAAGATCCCATTGATGCACATGGTCTATGGTCTTTTATAAATCTACAATACTGTACCTTAACTTTTTCTTTAGAAACTCCCATTTCTTCTCCTGTTTTTCACTTCACTTGAAATGCAAACTAAGGTCAAAGGATCACTTTCCTACTGGCAGAACACACTGCATTGTCTGTCATTTTAAAATGTCCCCCACAATAACTGAGGAAAGGTTCATTTCTCTGCTCTTTATGCTTAAGAGTGACTCTCTTGAATGCATTTTGCTTTTCCTTATCTTGAAGGGCTAAATTAGAAAATTAGGTAAACTAGCTGTGTAAATCAAGTTAGAGTATCTCAACTAAAATGGTAGTTTATCTTCGGCACGGGGAAGATGGCAGATTCATGTAATTAGAGAAACAAATGCAGCTGTAGCACTTAGCATACACTGGCAACTCAGCTATTCTGTTGAAGAGAGGGAGGACAGAAAACTTTAAAGCATTGGCATGCTCAGAGCATAAATGAGACAAGAGCTGAAAGTGTCTTTTATAATTGTTCTTAAATGTGTTTTGTATTGCTCGTGCTGTCCCTGAAGAGGTCTGTGTCTGTATGCTTCAGGGAAATTTCTGAATTATATCCTCTCTCAGTCTGTGGGAAGAAAGAACTGCTGAAGGGTTTCATTCTCCTCTGGATGGGGATGAATATTTTTCTTTGCTGAAAAATGCAGTTTTGGTCTCCTCAGAACTGAATTAATTTGGTGAATGCTTTTCATAGGGATTTTCTCTATGTGGGGAAATGTCAAAACAATTGTGTCTTCATTATAGCCCTTCCCGTCACTGAGGTCTGTGGTGAGAACACACTTCTGGATAAAGAGAGCTTTGCTTTGAACCACTTTTCATATCCAGATCAAGAGTGGATGTGTGCTCAGGCCCCCTTGTCTCAGGAGAGCAGCATAACCACTAAACTACCTCAAGTTTGCCACCTTAATCTAAGTGGTTTCCATTCAGTAGAAATAAATCATTTATGTCAGTATGACTACAGAATTATTTTTAATAAATTGTTTGGTTTCACTACTGTGGTAGAGTATCAATTATTTTCCCTACCTTATTTCTGAGGCCACTTTAAAAAGGAATTTTAATTATGCAGCTGGGAGTCACTAATAGCATTTGCAGGAGACATCGCTGATTTTTTTCTGGAGTTTGATTCATGATACTTTTGCACCTTTATTAGTAGACTTGGGGTCTACCCATTTACAAGGCAGACTTTCCAGCCATCCGTTTCTCATGAAGAGGACAGGGCAAAAGTTGTCAGGTTTCTTTTAGCTGTTGTAGCAAACTCCACTGAATCCCATTAGTGAAATATATCTTTGCAAAGCCATAGCCTGGAGCACACCCAGCAAAGTGTTTGGGCGTCATGAACAAGGGCTTGTGGGAGAGGGCACCTCAGAATAAGCCGCAGCAAGTTTTAGGGTCACCATAGCAATCCAGAGCACTTTCTTTGATGATGGAGCTCTTGGAGCAACCTTGCAAAACATCAGTGTGTGCCTACAGCTTTCTGTCCTTCTTCTACCCCCTTGCAGGTGTGGCTGTACCACCTGGTTCCCTGGATGGTATTTTAGAGCTAATCCTTCACAGCAGGGCTGGATTATGACCTGGAGCATGTGGAGTATTTTGACCTTGATGGTTTGGGTTGATAATCTGCAGTTGAAGGGCCAGGGAGATGGGTGGGAGTTATGAAGTCTCAGCAGGAGCTACGGAAATTCAGCTCCCAGAGGCCTAGCTTGCAAAATCTGACCCATGCGGTGTGACAGACTATAAGGCGCAGTAAGTATACTTTTATCAGTATAAGAAAGAAAAAAAGTTGCCCTCCATTCTTATCTGTTGAGGTCAATGAAAAATCTTGAGCCAGCTTGTGCAGTGAAAGGATTAATTTGCTGTGGATGTTTGATTAATAAACCAGTCGTTTATCTTCTTACATTTCCCCATAGCAACTGCAAAAGAGTTTCAGATGTGCATGGCCTTTTCTGCTTTTCTTGTACTGTGAAACAGATGTTTCACTGAATGCCCCTCAAAAGGACAGACCAACACCCAAATCTACCTTCTGGCAGGACATGAAGAGAAGCCCAAATTGAGGGAGTCAGCCCCAGTGCAAGGAACACACCTTTTTCTTCTGCCATATGGGAAAACACATAAATGTGTGTGCATGAAAGCCACACTATGGAATCAGGTTATTTTGACTCGAAATATGCTATTTGTTTTCTTTAGCAGCCTTTAAAGGCTGGAGAAGCTTTAGCTAATTGTACTGGAGGGTTGCACGGTTTCTCTGCTGCCCTGTGTCTTTTCCTGGGCTTTTATCCTCCATTACTCCCATATTAGTGCCCTGACGTTATCTCCTGCAAGTCCTGCTCCTTGGCCCAGCACTGAGGGCCTCTGAGAGTAAATGTTTATAATATTCATTTAGCTTTCAGTGAAATCTCTTCCAACTTTCAAAGAAAGCTCTTTAGTTTGGTCTGCACAGATGTAAACTTTCAATAGGCGAAATTCCCTGGATTCAACTAATAGCTTCAGGACTCCAAGCACTGCTGATGTGCTATAGTTCAGTGTCCTTGTAACTCCATGTAAAAATTGTGTGCTACCTCTGATTTTGAGTTTAAGCACTCCACAAGAGTGGATTTAGGCCTTTTACACTCGCAGAGTATACTAACAGCACCTATTTTTGTTTACATATAAATAAGATGCCTCTCCGCAAGATCCATTGGAGGCCAAGCTTGGGGTTTAAAAAGGAATAAATAAGCAATGGAAGAATTATTCTGTCAAAAGGTGCATTGTGTCAACAGAATTTTATTTTATTTACCTGTTAGAGTAGGAAGTGCTCTGACTTGTTACAGTTTGTTATTGCTTTCTGTTTTGTTGGGTGCTAACATGGCTTTCAGTCACTTTTGAGTTCTGTTTTCCTAGGAAAAAAAAATTGTATCAGCTTCTTTTTACAGTTATTTTCCTTGGCAAAAGTTGCTATTTTATTTGTTGTTAGCTGCCATAGGCTATAGATGAACTAGCTCATCCTTGGAGATACGTAATTCACTCATTTACTTTGCACATTTATTAAAAAAAAAAAAATGGAGGAGGTAACACCAGCCATAGGTGATGGAAATTTTTCCCTTGCTGCATTCTTATTTCACGGCATATCCAGATCAGTAGTGACTGAAGTTTGTGATAAGTAAGGGCTGTTTGGTCTGCCCATCAGTATCCACACAAGTACTTTCCACCCAAATCTCTGAGTGCTTTTAAAAAATTGCCTGAGCATTATATGCCAGATGCACATGTTAAGAAGCTGAATCATAGCTGGACAGTCGGGGGTATCAGGGCACCTGATAATAGAGTCGGGGAATAGGGATCTTTGGCTCCCTGTCCTGGGAATGGGACCACTGCTTCACCGCACTGCATTCATTGAGTTTCCTGTGGGGTCAGATTCTTGGTGAGTGATGATCCCCACCTGTGTCCCACCACATCCTGCAGAACTTGGAGGTACATGTCACTTAAGGTCTTGGCCACCTGACAGCATTGCAGGATAGTATATTCTAATGCAGAACAAATTTTCCAGGATTTATTAGAATGTCAAGAAAAATCAGCTGTCTTTGCAGTATGTCCACCCTGGATGAATGATTTCTTGTCATGTTCATTTGACAAGATGGGAGACTGAATGGCCATGACTGAGATATGTCCTCCGTGTCTCCCGGGAGGGCCAGGAGGAAAGGGCAGCACTGGAGCTGGGCTCCATTGCTCTGTGCCGTGTGGCGAAGTGCAGCTCCAGCACCGCTAAGTTAGCATCAGATAAGTGAGCAGTTAAGGTGGGTTTAGTAGTGTCCTGGTAGCTTGCTGACGAGGTCGTGCAGCCTAGTACTGGGCTGCCTTGGACTGGACAGTCCCAGCCTGGAGGTGTCTAACACGTTCTGCTCACAGCACAGACATGCCGGCAAATGCCTGCTAGAGCTGGGGACTTTCACTAGGCTAAAACTCCCTTGGAAATGTAGAAATGAAGGTGAAATAATTAGGAACTGAGCAGTGCTGGTCCCCTGAATCGGTCTTCCTTCATTATGGTTTACACTCATAAATCCTGATAGCTGTTGTAGGGGCATGTGTGTATGTGGGGAGAGGAGGAGAGAACTGGATCTTGAACTCTGTTTTGTGTTGAGTCAGAAGGACTTAATCATATATATTTAACATGCAGTGAAAAACAATGTGGGACTTGGGTAGACCATGTGTGTAAGTGCTGCTTGGGACAACTGAGAGCTGCCGAACGAGGCTTTAGATTTTGGAGATGTGGTTCAGACACAGAATTGTGCTGGGGTCCCTAAACTTTCCTGGTTTTGAATAACATTTTTCTAGCTGAGGTTTTGCAAGTATGAAGCCTGAAGCCAGCTTAAGGAAACTTTATGATGTGAAAATTAAGTTTTCTCTAGTAAGCTGCAGTTTGTCAAAACAACAGCACACATTCCAGTTGGGCTACAATTTGGCAGGATGCAAAGATTTCATGTTTCCCTTTGAATATGTGAAGAAAATGGAAACCTGGCAACTCAGTGCTGCATGGATTTCTACACATCCCTTTCAACAGCTGGGATAAGCTACTTTGCTTTATCACACATTTCCCTTGTGTTATGAATCACCACCTTCTCTCCAGGCAGTTCACATGCAGGATTCTTCAGTCTTTGGAAGTTTGTGTGTTTGGCTAAGGGGAGCAAAAAAAGGTTGTAAAGGGACTTGCCCAAGGATAAGATGTGTCTCAAATTTGGTTGTCTGACAAGAAAGGAATTGTCATATAATTGGAGCTGGTGCTAACTGATATTTTTGCTTTTGGGGGAAATATTTTGGGAAAATTCACTCTGTTTCCCAACAAAGCTCTTAAAAGTGTCTCACAGAAAGGAAATTCCATACGTTTTTTTGCTCTGGAAGCAAAAAAAAGAACTGGTTTTTGCTGATTATTCTAAAATGAAAGGGAGCAGCTGTCTGCCCTGACTCCCAGAGCAGGGGGCTTACAGCCCCCCTAAGCTTCATGTAGAGCTTGGACTCACGGAGCTCACAAGCTTTCTGCTCCTGCCAGCATCCTGGGACAGGCGTCCGGGCTTCCAGCTGCAGAAGGCAGCCCATGAGGTGGGGCTGCCTGGGAACAGCAGACGCTGGAGGTTTTGACTGTCTGGCTGGACAGCTGGTGAGAAATTAGGCAGTTTTCTGACCCACACCACCAGCAGTTAGCTTGAACTGATGCACAACCGCAGACATTTCCAGTGTAGACAACCTGACACTTTCTATTGGAAGTTCTTCTGTGACAAGAGGCTCCTGACCTCCATTATGTGTGTGTTGGTGCATATGCAATGTGTAGCATATTGCTAATGAGGTTGTGTAAAGCCATTAAGATTTGGAGTCTTGCTGGAGCAGAGCTTGGTTGGGGAAGCTGCTTGGAAGGTCACCATTTGGATAAGAGCTAAATGGGGGTACCCAAGAAGTTGTCAGCAGGTATTCAATAAACCAGAAATGTCTGAGTTATTCCCTTTGTGCTTTGTGAGCTCAGTATTTTAGAGCTTTCTCTTTTATGAAACTTGCCCCTGTGTGAATTTACTCACAGCTGTAAGAACAATTTAGTTCCACTCATTAGTGATGAAGCAAAGGTACATAATAAAAAAGAAAGGATAAATACAACACCTGATATATTTTGTTCCAGGGCTTGATACATACAGGGCACTTTAAAGTATTAGTTGTTTCCAGATATAGTAGATGTACTGTCGTGTGTTTTGGAAAACCTAAGTAAGTAATAGGAGACCTTGGCCATATGCTCCGCTATTAAATCTTTGCTGAGAAGTATGAAGAAACTGGTTCGCTCTGTGTGTGTTTGTGTGAATTACGGGCTGTGCAGATCAGCAAAGTGCAAATTAGCAGTCCTCTACTGTCCCATCATATCTGGACTCACAATAAGAGTTCAGAAGTTCATTGCTTGGGGGAGGCAAAGGAAAAAAAAATTAAGAAAGTTTGCTCTGACTTACTTGTGCTTTTATGAAGACTGTCTGGAGCTGAATAACCCCTGGTGAACTTGTATCCTCCACCCCAGCTGCAGCCTTTCAGCTCCAACAAAGACCACTCACTAAATCCAGGAAATAGAGCGGCGCGTGGGTGAGTGAGCGACTCCACATTCACACCCTGCCTGCTGTCCGGGGGAAAGCCGCTCCTCCCCGGCCATTGCACTCCGAGCCTGCAAGCAAAACCTTCTGCATCTGTGTGTGGAAAAAATAATTCTTTACCGTCCATAGAAAACTGCACTTTCCATTGAGTTTTTCCAGCAGTGTAGTTTTTTAGAAACCACAATAAAAATTCTGGGCTGCAGGATTTTTATTCTTTACATACCTCACTGCACAAAAAGGGGCGCCAAATGTTTTTCTGGAAGCAGGCTTTCCAGCCATGAGCAATGATTTAGGAGGGTGAGAATATCAGTTTTCAAGAATGTTTCATTTGGAAAACTTTTGAGATTTACCTGAAACACCACTGATCTATTTCCTCTGCTTTGATTACTCCATTTCCATATACATCTAGCCATAGGCTGTTGTTCTTTTGCCCTCCAAAAATCTGTTTTGATGCCCTAAACATCATCATCTTTGTTATGCTAACACGGGAGACTGAGCAGTGTGCAGAGAGAGGGATAAAAGCAGTGTTGTTTTATGGATCCTACGCAGTGTACTTTGCAGGAACTTTTTAAATACTTTGCACAGTGCTCCTTAGTGGGATAAATGTTCTTTAAGACCATTTACAAAACACGAACAAAAGAATATTAACAAAGATGAATAAGCACAGATTTCCTCATTTCACAGGTGAAGAAACAAAGCTATGTAAAACTTATTTATTGGTACAGAGTCTAGACAGGGGTAAAAATGGTGAGGCTCAACCTGCAGGCCATCGTGTCTATGTGTCAGAGTAGTTGGAGGGAGATGGTAGCTTAAAGCAACTAAGGAAAGGTAGATATTCGCTAGTTTAGATATTAGACTTTTCTGCTTGTGTGACATGACATGTTTAGGAGATGCATTTAGGTGACATGAATTTCTATTACTGGGTTGTAAAAACAACCCAGAACCTCAACTGCCTCTGCCGGAAGCTGTAATCTTTTGGATTAGGGAACTTTAAACAAAAATTTAAATTTTGTGGTGCTTGAAGACCAGAAGTTTCCTAGGGAACTTTCAGCACTACAGTCTGAAATCAAGTGGGTGGGCTGTTGGGCCGAGGGGGAGCAGGTCCCTGAAGGAGCAGTTAATGAGGAGGAGTGCCTTCCTGGCCCCATGAATTCCCTGAGCACAGCTCTGTTTGAAAGTCCCACTGCCCGGTTTGCAGCTTTTGTTAAAACCAGTGGTTGGTGGTTTAAAAATAGTTATAATAAAGCTCACGAGGAGAGGTTAATGCAGAGTAGTTAGAGCTTTGCACATCTCCTGCTGACTGTGCTGTTCTCCAGCTGCTGCCTGGTGGCCTCTCCTGGGAGGCAGAGGATTTTCAGATTCTCTGCACTTGAGGATGTTCTTGGTCAATGGCAGTTTCTCAGGGATACTGTCAGGAGAGGACTCAATGCCCATGTGCCCTGTGTGGAAACCATCACAAGTCTCCCAATGTAACTACCAACCTTTGAGAGGCTGAAAAGTTCTCCCAGGTGCCTTGTAGGGGCACATCCATGGGTTTTCTGGCCCCTCCACTTGCACCAGGATTCCTCATTCTCTGTTGATTACGTGGGAGGACGTATTTAGGATTCTTCCTCTGCAAGGTGTTGGTCAAGGGCAACTTAAACTGATCCAGCTGTTACAGTCCTGTTTCCATTTTGAACCCTCTGGCACTTCTGTGGTCAAACAATATGCACATTCAGATGCTGAAAACTGATCTTTTTTTTTTTTTTTTTTTTTTTTTTTCATTTCTTCCCAGAATAAGGTTTTTGGCTGGATCAGTTCCCTGAACTGATTGACACTGTAATTGCAATAATGTGAGCTTAAGAGAATGGGAGAGAAGGTGGGAACAGGAGGTATGATGGGATCACAGCATCCTAGGATAGGTTTGGAGTAAGCTGCCTTCTTTGTTCCTGGGACAGGCTGCATTTGTGATGGCCAGTGGGGCATAAATTTTAAGATAATGTGTGCAGGAGTGTACAGCAAAAAAATCTATTGATTGAATTCCCAGTCCACTGGAGGTAATCCTGTTTGTCGGCTACTACAGAGCTTAAATAATACTGTCTCTTAGACTTTCTTTTTTGTTTAGTTGTTTTTTTTTGAATCAGTTGGCCTTGCAGTGGTTTCACTCTACATCATCTGGACTTAGTCTTGCTTCTGCAGTGTGATACTGCTGCTTATCAGTGACTGGGATTTTGCTGCAGCTGGAGATGAACCTCTCATCAAGCAGCTCCAGGAGGAGAGCTGGTCCCCAGGGACTGGTCTGAGCAGATGTACAAAAAAAGTTTTGCAGCCTGCAAATGTCAGGCTGATGTTTTTTTCCTCTTCTAACTGGACATTTTTATGTCCTGTAACTATAGGTACAGCTGCCTTTTCTTCAATTGCCTTATAGTATCTGGACACAAACTGCTTTGGTTTCCAGTGCTCACAGCTGGGTGACTTTCTTCCTACCGTTTGCACTAGTGTCCAGGGACACAGACTGACCGTCCTGGTCCAGCCAGCTTGCAAGCTGCTCCCTGCATGCTTTTAGTTGAGGTTCAGTCATGCCTCCCAAAAGGCTTGCCAGTTAACTGGAATCATCTGTCTTGCAAATGGTCTCATCTTTAATTAGAAAATCTTTAATGTCTGCAAAGTCACATGTGGGTGCCAGAGTTTGCAGCTCTGTAATGTAAGTTCTGTTGCCTTTCTGGTTTTAGTTGTAAAGTTTTAAAAAATAATCTCTTGAGCTTTGGGATAACAGTATCCATTGAACCCTGTTAGCAGATGTTCCACGGGTTAATTCTGGCCAAAAAAAAAAAAACCCTTATTCATATTTTGTCCTCAGTGAAACACTAAAAAAATGTTTTCAATTAATTTTCTCATCTTTATCGCCTATGGCCAGCTGTATGTGTAGACTCTATTTTTGTTTTCGCCATCTCTGTGCAAGTGCTATTTTTTTTTTTTCTGTTTTTGCTTTGTCTTGTAGTCAAGTATCCTGAGCCTGTTTGCTCTGTGTCAAGCATTAGCTTGTTTTTCTATTAATCACATGTTCTTCCTGGCTGCAGCTTTTGCTGCCTGGTTGCTGCCATCAAGTTTCATATATATGGTGTGCTGGGTAGCACCGAGAGAGCAGCAAGTGACTCTAAACTGCAACCCCTTTCTGATGAGAGGGCTCTACAAGAGTGCTGCCCATGCAGAAACCATGTAGGCTTCTTGGTGTACCCTCCACATCTCTCTCTTCCATGTCCATCTTGTGTCACAGGAACCTACGTTGCTCCAGACTTAGAAAGAGTAGTGTCTAAGGGCAGGACCTTGAGCAAGTTCTTTACAAATACAGTCCCTGAACATTTTCCCAACTTTGTAGGAACCAGAAAAGCATGACTGTGAGCTCATGGGGTTGTAGAGGAGGCAAAGTCTTTCCACTGAGATTTAGCAGGAGCTGCCCTGGAAGAGACATAGCCCAAGGCTAGATGAACCATAGGTCTCCTGTCTCCTATGCCATTCCCGTAATCTGTTCCTATATGTTGTAGCATCAGGAAAGGATGTTGCTTCTTTCCAGAGACTGAAGTTCCCAACTCTGAAGCACTTTGTGGACAAAACTCATTGAGTTGTGCAGAGAAGACTATTAATGAAATAAAACAGCTTAATGAGAAGCAACATTTAGTGCTTTGTCTGAAAAGGAATCAGCCTTTCATGGAAGACTTTGTGTTCTCCTGATTTATTTATTTATTTTTCAATTGAATGAGCAAGATTGTTTGAAAAGAGTGGTGAGGAAAGTCACTGGGGAAAAGCCCCCTCCTCTACTCACTCATCAATTCTTATAACATTAAAAAAATTAATTTAAATTGCCACTTTCCTCAAAATGAAGTGTAAAGCTTTCATAGTTCTGTTGTTTAATTTCCCAACTGGATATGAAATTAAGGAAATTGTAATTGTTTGACCTCTCGCATCAGGGAGTCTAGGTATTTTTTCTTCTGTTTCACAGGAGTACATCTATATGAGAATAATGGCTTCCCTAGAGGCTCCCTTTCTTGTAAAAGACTATCTAATGAATTAAAATATATCTCCTCTTGTCGGTGCTTTTGCACGCTGTGACCTGCCTTGGGTTTGAGTTCAGGGTGGCTCCCATTGAATTGTCTGAAGGCTCTCAGCAAACTTCCTCTTGGTGAATTGTTCATCCTGAAGTCTGTTCATTGATTACATCCTCTGGATTGGGTCGGTTGTCTTTCTTACACGGTTCACTAATTTTTCCTCACTAAGCATTTCTAATGTGCCTTCCATAAACTTGCAGCTCTTTGAGCTTTGATCCAGGAACCTTTCCAAATTCAGCAAAAACAATTAAAGAAGTGGGGGTTTTCCCCCCTTTTCTTTATGTCCTTTGTTACTGAAGAAAGCTGCAAATATTTAATACCATTTAAAGCCAGACAAAAAAGCCCTCTCTTTTGGTGATTTCTCCAAAACACCAGTTGATTATTGTTGGCAAGGACATCACACTGGAAAGGACTAGCTGTTCTGAATGGTTTTGAGGCCAGAATACTGCTGGGATTGTCCCTGGTGGCTGGGTGGAGCTCACTGGGTACCTGCCAGAGAGCCATAGGGTCCCCACACAACAGATGGACCTCTCTTGTGGGGGAAAATAGGTTGACACCAAAGAAGAAAGGTCATTTCCTCTGATGGGTGAAAAAAAAAGTACCCTGAATGTCACTGAGGAACCAGCAAACATTGGTCTTGAGATCTCTGTGCTCTCTATGTCTGATCAGATGCATAAAATGTTTATCAGGGAATCTAATATACTGTCTTCTAGAGAATAGCTAGACATGTCAGACTGTGGGGTAAGGATGCATGTATTTTGAGGGCTCTTCCAGAGAAATATTTGTCCTGAAGTCAGCATTTCAAGAGGTTTCCCATGTGGTAGGAATGGAGGCTGAGCTGACGTCCCACCAGAGTAAGGATATTTTGCTCTTAAAGAGAAAAGGTGAGCAAACATCAACCCCTCTGATAGATTAGCTCTCAGTGGTTGTAAGGATGAGTTCAACGGGACCTGTGAACTCTCACTTAGCCCTTATTTTCCAAACAGGCCACACAAGTGGCGATATGCACACCCATAACAGCTGGTAAAACAGCTCTGCTTGCGCAATGGGAAGAAGTTGGCAGGAGGGGACTGTTGGGATGGTTTTGCCAGGAGTTTATGGCAGAGATGTGACTTTGTCAAGGCCATGGAAGAGTTATGTCCAGATCCAATCAGAAGTCAGGACCTGCTCTGGTTCATGTAGCATCTGCACCTGGGCTTCTAATATGTATAAAACCTCGTATATTAGTTTCCCTTTCTCTAATCTCCATTGCTTTAAAAGGAGAGGAACTTTCCAGTGTGTCTCAAATAAGAAAGTGGCAGAAATCAGAGGGTTGACCATGCTTTGGGGCAACCCCCTCCATCCCAGGCCAGCAGAGGAGACTCTGCGGATGTTAGCAGGAGCAGGGGGAAGGCAGGGGCTGCTCAGCCTGCGTCGGTGTGCGAGCGAGCGAGCGGCAGAGTGAAAGCTCTGCCTGGGGCCGGCAGGCAGCTGCGAGGCAGGCAGCGGCGGCCAGCTCGCTGACAGCACGGCTCTGGCACCGCGAAGAATCGAGTCCTTTGTATTTAACCATCCAGACCTAATATACTGACATGGTCGTCATCAGATACAGTTGACACATGTTTAAATGATGTATCTCGCTGCTTTGAACAAGTGGGAATGTGTTCTTGGACTGCTTTGCTCTCCACATTTCTACGGAGTTTCCCACTGTCCATTTTCCATAGTTACTTACAGCAATTAACTGGAATCCAGGGCTGCGGCGGCTGCATGCATAGTCTCTCAAACCACACCTGTGGCTTTTTTGTGTCACATATAATTCATTACTGAGTGATGCTTCCTGCCTTGTCATCTTTAGTCCTAGATGAATGAATGGTGTAGCTAAATCAGCTTAGCGCTGAACTAAAGCGGTGGTTCATGTTTAGCTGTGGCTCTTGCACAAGTCGTGCAGAAACTTATTTGTGTTGGTATGGCTGGGTGTTCACTGAAGGCTCCAGCTCTTTTGATATCGGATCCACTCACAGCTTGCATGTCCTGCCTCAGCTTTATTTTCCCTTCCAGAGGCATAGATACTGCATGATTCACTGTGTCTTTGCAGAGGCTCCAATGGGTGAAGGTATTTGTGCTGAAACCTCACCAGGCTGTAATTAATCTGTAGACGAAAAGAAATGGTTTTGTGACAGCTAAATGAAGACGAAATAATGCAGTGTGTTGAAAGGTATGCTCAGCAGTCTGATTCAGGATCTGAAGTTTATATGCACTTAGCTTTATGGTGAGCTGAAAAACATTTGAAACAAGAATCGCCTCAAGTCTCAGTATCAGAAAAAAGTAGACAGAGGAAAACCTGCATGTAATTATATATTAATATGCAGAAAACTGAACAGAGATTTTAAAAATTACACCCTGTTATTCAGTGTATTTGAAAACATTCAGGAAGCTTACATATAAATTGTATATGAGTGCTGTACACAAAGAGGCACGTGCTTTATGCGTTAGATCTGTGAGATCAGGGTACGTTCCAGTGAACAGGCTGTCTCTTCTTCAGGCTTTAGTGTGCTGAGATAGAAAACATCTGATAACCCTTAAAAAAAATATTGCAGACTTGTAAATTAGGCTGGGATTTTTCTTCCAGATTTGGATTGTTTTGCAGAAGGAAAGAAGTTGCTGATCATCTTGTTTGAAAGCTAAATATTTCTCTAGTGAAATATTTTGGGTTTTATTTTGTTTTGTTTTTGAAAAAGGAAGCAATATTTTGAATTCATGTTTCAGCTTGTTCATCATCAGTTGCACCTTTGTTGCAAGTTCTCTCACATTAATTCATGTGTAGTTGAGATTGTTTTTAGCAAAAAGACACTGTGGTAAATCTGGCAGCTTCCCTGTAGTTGGTTGACAGTGGCTTTTGGAATAGGCACTCTGAAATTCGTTGACACTGAACATTTCAGGCGGCAGCAGCAGTGGTCCTTAGCTAACTGGATGATCTTCTAACGCATTGAGATTTCTCAACTCCACTTATGCAGAATCACAGAATCCTAGAAATTTGGGGGGATAGAGACCTGCGAGAGGCTCTAGTCCAGTCTCCAGCCCCAGTGGGGTCTGTCATCAACACCAGTGCAAGTTGGCTGTGGCTTCTCTAGTGGAGTCTTGAAAATCTTCAAGGACATAGTTGCCACAGCCTCTTGGGGTGGCCTGTTCCAGCACTGCACAGCCCTGCTAGAGAAAAGGCTTGTCTGAAAGTCCAGTCTGCACTTCCCAAGCTGTGTTCACACCATCTGCCACTACCAGGAAGGGTTTGGCTCCATCAGTTATAACTGCAGACTCTCATTCCAGATCATGTGTGTATGCTTATTTTCACCTTTAATCTAAGCCTTTGATAATGAGACAGCAGTTACATTGTCTGTACTTAAGCTAAAATCTGATCAGGGTTATAAAATTTTTATGAAATCTTAATATCACTGTGGCTCTATCATACCTATACCTTAGTAGCATTACAAGACTGTGACAGTACTGTTATTATGACTACTATTGTTATCATCATCACTATCTCTATACTTAATACGAACATACCATTTCAGGTTGCGATCCTTATTTTTGACAGCAAAAAGCAACATTTTTTATGACTGGGCAGAGTTGCATACTGGCAGGAGAATGAGTTGGATTCTGTTATGACTTTACCATGATCAACAAAATGATCAAGTACTGTAAATTTACATTATAATTATGATGTCAGTCAGAAACAATATAACTTGATTTTCAGGTTGACAGAGAATGTGCCCTGGGAATTTGGAGGGAATACATTTATCTTATTTGGAAGCTGAATAAGTCCTAACAAAAGTATTTCAAGAATATATATGTAGTTCAGTGATGGTATGTTCAGCAAGTATTTTCTAAATAGTTCAAGTTTTAAGGCCAGAACATTTAATTTTTGGTTTCTGTTTTATTTACTTGTGATAAATTAACTCAGGGTTCTGTACCTTTTTTTTTTTTTTTTTTTTCCGCAGTGTAATTTGCACCCTACACACCTATAGAAACTCTCAAAATTGTTTTGCTTTGTTTTTTTTTGTTTTGTTGTTTTGTTTTGTTTTGTTTGTTTTGTTTTGTTTTTTCCTTTTTGTCTCAGATATGAATTACTCATTCAGGTAAGCAGGTTGTAGATAACTTGAATGTTGAGAAATGAATGATGGAGGAAAATCGCTGTTTTCAATACATTGATTAAGACACAGGTCAGAGTTTTCAAAAGTGTAGTGAACTGGCTTCTGGACTTCTTAGGGACACTCTGGAACACCTTGTATGTGCAGAGATGAGCTGGGTACCTAACTCCTCCTGGCAGTATAATTTCTTTAAAATATCTTGTCATGGACATCCAAAATCCTCCACGTGTGAATTGATGTCAATACCTGACTCATACTTTGCCTCTGTTAGAGAAGATTTCGAAAGCCATATAGAACCGCAGCTGCTTCTCAAAGTCACCTGGAGAGGGGATTATTCCTCTTCAAAACAAATCTTTGTACATCTAGTGACTCAGGACTTCAGAAGGACTTTGTTTTAAAGATCTTTCTGGTTCTTTTTTAGGGTAGGCCTCTCTAGGTCCTGCACAGGGTTTTAGGAGTTCTCCAGGATGGCTTCAAGGAGACGGTGAAAGCAAAAGGCAGGGTAACGCAGAGAACGATGCTGTCTTTCATACCATAGTGGGTGTGTGAGCACTTCTATTGTGATAAGAAGCAATAGCTCTTTCAACAGCAGCTGGGTTTACTTCTGTTTATGCTGGTGCCTGATACCAGTCAGCTGCTTTGTGAACAAACAGCACCCACTGGAGCTGAGCACCCTGACTGCACAGCAGCATGGTTCTGTGAATTTGCTTTCTTACCTTTCTGCCTCTCTCCTCCCCTTCCCCTCCAGTTTCTACTATACTTTCTCTTGTAGATGCAAATATAGGATTAGGCTGCTTTTCATTTCCATCACTTTTCCCTGCTGTGACTGAATCCGTTGCAATTAAATTTTAATTGAGATGCACACTGCTTAAATAGACACAAGACAGCTACAACTATTGATAATTAATTTTCTTCCAAAATGACAACATTTAATAATTATATTCCATGTCACTTACATTATTTATACAAATTTAACTCTGGGAATTTTTTTAAAGACACATCAGTTGTGAAAGTGCTTTATGGTGTTAATCTCCTGTAAGGCAATTGTGATTAACCTGAGATGTGAAAGTATGTTTATGGTACATTTAGTAAAATAGCATAGAACTCTGCAAGTTGCAAGAAAGATTGAGATGTTTCTATGAAAAAGTAATAGCATTTCTGGTTACAGCATTAAAATCTAGGGCAGCCCTGATGATAATAATTTGTGCTTCTGTATCATCTTTGATCTGAGGATCTCTAAATACTTTCTGCCTACGACCGAACAAGCTCACGCCTTATGACAGAGATTTCTCTCCAGTTTCTCACTTCACCTTGCATAGCACAAAGAGTTCATCTGTTGCCCCAGCTTGCAAAATTTCTTGTCCTCTGCTACCTCGCTCTAATACCAGGCAAAGAAAATGACCTTTTTGTATTTTAGTCTAAGGAATCCATCACTGGTTGCTGTCAGACAGGGTGTTGGATGAGCGGGACCATTTGTCTGTTGCTGCATGACAGTTCCTTAGGCAGCGCTGTGACAATTTGGGGAGTCTGTCTGTGTGAGAATACACAATTGCTGCATCATGGCATGATTTGGTGTGTGCAGAGAGGTGCATCATCAACCTTCAAACTTCAAATGTTCACCAAACAGATAGAAACTTCTTGGGACAGCTGCGAGGAGAATTTTTCCAGCCTCTTCTGTGGAGGTGCACATTGGTGACACTCCCTCTGCAGAACAAAGGAGCCGGCTATGGAAGGTGAGATGCTTCAGCCCCAGGGTTTTACTGGCAGAACAGGAAGCTTTGGGAAGGACTGGACAATCAGGGGGCATTTTTTTTTCTCAGTGAGGGTCCTGTCTAAGGTGAAAGTTAAAGTTGGAAACTACAGCCAGGGGATTTTGTGGGTCAGAGAAATAAATGTGGGAAGGAGGGACAAGTAAGACTTTTTGATTCCTCAGAGGACCCAAGACCAATAAAAGTCAAAACTGGATGAGAAAAGTAACTGCAAGTAGCTGATTGTGCATGTTTCCTCTGCTAGCATAGAGTAACTCTCCAGAAACCTCTGCACCTTTCTGGCTGTTGCTATCATGTATCAATGCAAAGTTAAATTTCTCTGGGAACAGACCTCTGGAAAAGTGTGTGTATTTATTAAGGATGTTGGGTATTAGTACTGATATTGTAAAGCAGAATTGGTTGGATGGTGCAACCCCCTTTCAGGAAGGCACAACAGAGAAATTTTCCAATGATGACATGAAAGGTGATTGTGCTGCTGTGGCCAGAGGAGGTTATGAAGATGTGGATCTAGAGGGCTGATCAACAGGGCAATCAGAGTGTCTCAGCCAAAGGAAATTTGCTTAATGTCTTAAATGGGAGTGTAATGAAACTCTCTTGATGGGTATGTGGGACTGTCATATATGATTCCCCTCACATAAATTTTGATGTCTTCTTGAAGCTAATTATTTTAGTTCCTTTTACAGTGAATATATATATATATATTAAAAAAAAAAAAAAAAAAAAAACAAACTACCTCCAGAACCATTTAATTCTCTGTTAAGATGCATTTGAATGAAAGGCTGTCTGACTAGTCATCTGTCTGTCCTCATGTACTGTCATAGAAGCAAAACTGCATTAAAAACACCCTTTTTATTGTTACTTCACTTTATTTCGTCCTCAACTTTGACAACAGAAAAACAGACTGGGCAATAATTGGTTCTGTTTTGGTGCCTATTTGGTTTCTTGTACACTGTTGCACAGTGGCAGGATTAGGTACTTCAGGAAACTGCATCTTGGGTTTGTTAGAAGTAATGGAAACTTTTTGTGCTTTTATTTTATCACTTCTCTCATTAGGTTGTAGCTCATTCTACTCTCCCTCTAAGCAGATACTTCATTTAATTATATACAGATTTTTGTGGTTATCAGTAATACAGTCATGATCTTGGCAAAGCCACTGTGTCTTGTTAGCACAGCAGGGTGGGATAACAGTGCATACAGCTCCCTTTCTGCTCAGTGGGTCCATCCTGGGAGTCAAGGGCTGCTCCATTGCACCTGATGAGACAGGAATCATTTACTCCTCTAACAAACAGACCTCTTCCTCTCTGTGTTTTCCCTGAAGTTATTTACACATGATGTTGTTTGCTTTGAGGTCTCATAGGCACTGTAATTTGCATATGGTGCTGGAGTTACTGACGGTTTGTTCCTTTGATTGCTGATTCTCACGGTCCTGAAATGTGCGTTTAGCTGCCAGTGCAGTTGTGTAGCTGTAGGGCCTGTAACCTGAAAGCCTGCAGGTCTGGTAAAGGCTGGAAGAGTTTTCTCCAAGACACCCAGTATAGAGTGGTGGTGCCCAGGTCCCAACCAAAAGACAGGGAAGGAGCCGTGTGGCTTTGGGTCTGTTTTGTATCATTGCACTGGCCAGCAGAAGGGAAGGTTTAAACGTTAATGAATGTTCACAGCTACATTGCTCTAAAAATCTCAGTGGGGTGCAGTGATGAAAAGCCAACCATGTGCATGCTTCAGGTCTGTTTCTCTGAAGGCATTTGCCAGGATATATTCACACAAAGACTGGTCTTCAGTTACAAGAGTGCTAAGGGAAGACATCTAATGTATTCTCAGTATGCTGCTAATGATTAGAGGATGGCCAACAACTTTTGTTTTCAAAAGATATATTTCCTCTAACTATTTTTCTAATAAGCATTTTATAAGTTAGCAATAAATCTGTGGAAATCTGAGTTTGCAGTGGAAATACTGGCTCCAAAATGGAAAGTGTTGAGCTGCCTCACTTGTAATGCATGAAAGGCTGGGAAAAGCCCAAGGAGACAAAGAGGTACCGAATGTTGGGTACCTGTGGGCATGGTTTAAAGACAAGAAATTGTGTGGGTATTTATAGCTGGTGATGTATTCCTCATCCCTGTGCGTTCAGTTCTATAAAAGTTTAGGCTCAAATGGATGACTGTAGAGATGGGAGGTAACACATGTTTAATTTCTTCAGTAGAGAAAAACATAACTTGCTTTTCAGTCAAGTGCTAGGTTGTGACAGAAATTAGGATGAATACTTGAAAAGATGTTTCAGTATTTCTAGTGTATAATTTTGAATGTTGAGGTGCCCTGACACTGTGTTACGCAGAGAGCAAGGGGGTATAAGAAATATGCTCTTTCTTTTAGTAAGGGACAAGTGAGTTATGATAAATGAGTTATGCAAATTATTATTCTCTTACTTGAGGAAAAATACAGTGCAAAGACGGTTAACTGAAGAACCCTAGTATTTCTCCTAAAATCAGAACAATGAATCAAAACAGATATGTTCATTCGTTCCTGATTTTCCAAGGGATGTGATCTCATATTGGGGACCTGTAATAGAACAGAAGGCTTGTCAAGTTGGTAGTTTCATTGGTGAAAACTAGTTATGAATGAAGCTGGGAGTGAACGGATATCTGTGGTCTATATGACCAAACTGACTCAAAGAACATATATTTAGGCCCCGACTGAAGAAAGTGCATATGCATTTGCTGAAGTCTCCCTGAAGCCAATGAGATTGAAAGCACAGTGTGATAGGCTTTGAAGGGTTTTGAAAGAGGAGACAATGGTTGAGGCAAAACAAAAGAGCATGCCATCAAAGGATGTAAAGCAAAGTGACAGGAACAAAGTGACAAGCTAGGAAAATGCTCTTTGCTCCCACATTCTGAATGGCTGTGAAATCAGCTTTGTACTCATTAGAGCCAATGTAAAGGAACTTGCTGTAAATGAAAATGAATGGCTTAGAGGCTGGTGTTTTGAGTTTGGATGTGTAGGTGAGTGGCAGGAAGCTCAAGGAAGCACCAAACTCTGAGACATTGTGCAGAAGGAAGAATCAGGAATCAGAGGTGGCCTAGAGGCAAAATCTTAAAGAGAGGTTGGAGGAACCTGAGGACCACCCCAGGTTTCAGAGTTGAGTAACAAACAAGATGCTATCCACCTCTACAGTGTTTGGTGTCCTTTCTCACCTTCTAACCACAGCCAGACTGCTGTGAGAAAATATTTGAGAGGCAGATTGAGATTTCTATGTGATTGGAGGGAATCTGGTCTGAACTAGGTGAATTTGTGAGTAAAATGTAGGAAAAATTTAGAGGAGAGAAATCCCAGAGGCAACTGGATACAAAAGATTGGATACAACTTACCTATCAACAAGAAGGAAGATGGAATGAGAGTCACAGCACAAGTGGGATTTTGTTTTTAGAGAGAGGCAGACCTAAGTGGACTGTGTTTGTGAGAAAAAAGAGCAGGAAAAAAGAGGAAAAGGGCAAGGAGAGCAAGAAAAGTGTCTGGGACATGGTCTAGAAGATGGTTGTGGAGGAGTGAGGTGATTAGAGGAGAAGAGCAGATGAAACTTTAGGAGCCGGGTGGGAGTTGTAGATGGGAGGTAAAAGACTTATCTTGTTTTGACTGTTTTCTTTAGGAAGAACTCCACAAGCTTGCGTGCAGAAACAAAGATACAGAGATAGATTATAATTATCATATGCATTAATATACAGCAGAAATAATATACAATAAGTACAAGGTAAATAATAACTATTACTAACAGTACTAAAAAGGTATATATAAACCTGTGTGTGTGTGTATACACACATGCTCCCAAAGAATTTGTATGAATCCTTTGCATTTTGTCTTAAATTAGATAGTATCAAGGAACAAAAGCAAACAAGGAAGAAATATTTACAGGGTCTTCTCAGGCTAGCCTTAATAATTTGAGTCTTATGTAATGAAATAGTAAAACACATCTTTTTGTGTGTATGTGTGTGTTGTCTAGTGGCCACAGCAGTAACTGTGTCCCAAAGTCTAGTATAGCCTCTAAATAGCTGTGGGGACCCAGCAAGAATGCATGCAGTTTCCAGTGCTCAGCCCCTGGCCTGGTTACCATCAAACACAGATCTTTTGCTTCACTTGCTTCAGCTGCCCAGTTACCTACACACAACATGGTTCCTGAACTGTTCCTCTGAGCCATAGCAACACGCTCACATTTGCTAAAAGTTTACTGCTAGCCTGGATTTTGTTTCAGTAAGTTTTGTGTACATGAAATGTGCTGTCATGTCAGCCCAGCTTGTTTTGTATGTGAAATAAATACTGCAAGGCAATGGAGGATCAGACCTCCTCATATTTCCAGTCTTCTGTAGGTTGTGGAGACACCACTGCTGTGGTTGAGAAAGGAGCTTTTTCCCTTAGACTTTTATAAAAAGAGAATTAAATAAATTACAATGTAATTTCTTTTTTGATGCTGGCAGGTCCTTCCAGACTGAGAAACCAAGTCAGTTCTTGTAGGCTACCAAGTAAAAATTGCGTGATATTCTGTTGGTGAAGGGTTTTATATCTATCTCAGTCATCAAAATACTTGTAGCACGGTAGACATAACTGCATAGTAAAGGAATGTATACTCGGCAACATTGCCATTGGCAGGACATAAACACCTTGGAGTTTATCAGTGTTCTGGGAGATGTTTATTACTTGAGTCTTACTAAGTCCTTATCACAAAAGAAAAAAAAAAGATAAGTTGAAAGGTGGAAGTTAGTTTCATTTATAAGCAGAGAGAGGCATGGTAATATCAATCATTATAAATGCAGATGTTTTGATCTGTGAAGGTATGGCAAATCAACCATTTATAACACACAGATATATAGGTGCATAAGATTACAGAGGATCAAGGTGTTGATCTAGTCTAACTTTCTCTATAATACCATTAGAGGAATTTCCTGTACTTAAGCCCATCTGTGTCCAGTGATGAGTCTTAGGCTACAGCAGATCTTCTGGAAAAATATCTGAATGAAACATCAGCTCTGAAGTGCTAGAGTCTGTCACCAGCCTGAATTCAGTGTTCTTCTCTGTTGAAACTGGGAACCTTTTTTCTAATCTGAATTAAAGCTAGTTAAAACTTCTAGCTCTTAGTATTTGTAATTGGTATTAACTGTAATTGGTTTGGCCATAGATTCTTGTAATGTCCCTTACCTCTGGGTGAAAAGGCATTTGTTATAAAATTTTTAAGTGCCTCTATTTTGAGGTCTCTTTCATTATTCTCATGGATAACACTGGAGCCTTTAAAATTTTCATCTTTCTGATTGAATTGTGGACACCAGAACTGGACGTAGTGTTCCATTGGCAGTCAATTCAGGGTTAGACAGAGAGGTATTATAACCTCCCAAATTCTGCCTAGACAAAGAGATTTCACTTTGGTTGTTTGGACACCAGCAACCTCCGCAGAGCTTGTCAACCACTGTTTGCCCATCATAAACTTAAAGTTGTCTCCAGTCAGTGTTTCTCAAAACACAGTCTTCATTTTATTCAATTGTTTTCCAGATGTGTGGCCTTGGAAGTGGTTGCTTTAAAACATATAATCTTTGTAGCTAGCCCATCTAGGGATAGAGAGCAGGTCACTGTTACAAAGCAGTCATCTTTATTTACCAAGTCTGCAGTCATTTATCACTGACAAACTGCGTGACTTTGTATTTGTTTCCAGTCACTGATACGCAAAATGATTGTCGCTCTCCGATCATATGAATGTTTCCACCAGATTCAGTAATATTGGTCAGGACTAATTTGTATATTAAATGAGCTATTCCACTTCTTGTTTATTATTCGGGTTCGCAGCATTAGAGTCTACACAATTAAGGAATCTCTTCTCTTTGAGTCCCTTGGTACCTTGATTAATTTTAATCTTGACATCTTGATTTCTGGCTAAATGAGTGCTCATTTTCACCCTTGTCTTTTGTCATTAGCTTAATACCCTCCTGAATACTTTAGCCTGTCTCCTGAAAGACTTATTCCCTTCCACTGAAATGACAGCCAGCAACATTGTACAGTCTCCTTTCTCTGTAGAAGATGGACCTGAACTGCTGAAAACTGAGGGGCTGTCTTTCACCACTTAACTATTAATTTTTGGAATCATATATAGCCCTATAACTTGACTTGTAGCTCACAGAAATGAGCACTGTTCAGAATATTAATGACATTCTCCCTTATATACAGTTCCTTGCAAGGACTCTTGGTCATTCTTGAATCTTTCTTCACCAGTGTGCTTGTGTTCTTGCAGACTAGGCTGCATTGTGGTTCATGATTACATCTCCATACAGCTCTGTCCTCTCCTACTACATTGACGGATAGATATTTCAACAGTTTGGGGGTTTTCAAATGCTTTGTTACTTGTAAGCATGAGGCTGGACTCAGTGGCCTCCATAGGTCCATTCCAACCCCAAATACTCTGTGATCCTGTCAGAAGCTCTTCTCCCATTCCCATATGGATGAATTTTTCTCCATTCTCCCGTTTATGAACTGCCAACCATTTTATGTGGTCTGTATCCTGCCTTCAGCTGGCAACTGTAGTCTTATAAAGACAATATGTGTTTCTACCCAATGTGGAATAGCAGCTTGTGTGGTGTATGTGCTCAGCAAAGGAAAACGAGCCAATTGAAGTGTTGCTTTTTTGTTTTTAATTACATTCTTGTTTCCTTCCCAGGCTTCTTTCTTCTACATACTTACACGTGTGCCTCTGGAGGGAGGATTCAATAGGCTGATGAAGTGAACTGGAATGTTTAAAAATAAACCAAAATTTTTTAATGAAACCTTTTATGAAAAAAACCCACTTTCTATAGGGAGTTTTTCAAGGATGCAGTCCTTCATCTTTCATTGCTCAAAGTAAAGGTTTTCCTTCCTTGAGCCAAATGAGAGTTTTCTTATACAAGCTTTGGATCCTGTTCAATGTCATCTGGATGGACTAGTCACTACAAGACAATATTGCTCATCTCACCCTTACATAAAGCAAACCCATTAAACTTCACTGCATGTGGTTTGTATTTGGGGTTTCATTCATGAGAGTTGAAAGTGCCCAAACTACTGCAGCAGGGAATTGAAGCCCTGAGAGGAATCTCCTTCAGTCACCACCAGCCAACAAAACATTCATTTCCACCTTCTCAAAAGCTCCCTCAAATCTGATTTCAAGACAGCTCTTTTTCTCTTAGCCAAATCTACTGCGTTGACCTTCACCCACTCTGTGGAAACCGCATTAACATATCTGTTCAGAATCTGAGCTGCTTCTCCACTTGCAGTATGTGCAATTTACTTTCTTAGTATCTTTTACTCATAAACGTGCTGAAAAGTCAGTAGGTTAATTATTACTGATTTAGAATTAGAGTCTAATTTTGTTATAAACAGTTTAATTGCTGGTCTTCCACCCTGGTCTTAATACAGTCTGTGTTTAGCTGTTACCCACCCTGGTATATCTGCCAAGCACCACAGATGTTTTATCTGACATGTTAGTTATTAACAGTTTCTGCTCTTGTTGGAGCAAGAAGACTTGATGAAGGATATTTTTTGTTTGTTTCTTCATTTTTATTTTTATTTTTAAATTTATTTTTTATTTTCCTATTCCGGTGTGCAAAGATTTCCTAAAATTAAAACAGTACTTTTTCATTAGATACATGCATGCACTTATAGGTAATATTTGTCTTTTTTTTTTTGTCTTTTTGGAAAATACCCAGAAAATTCTAAAACAAGAAATTAAAAACTTATTTGGATTTACAACAAAATAACAAACTTAGACAACTCTTTTTCCAAAGTTCTCTCACCCTTACAACAACAACAAACAAATAAACAAAAAACAAGTGAAGATCCATGGACCAGTTATAATGGTGACGCATCACTTTTGAGCAATTTTTGTTTATCTGGAAACATCCTCCCATATTTTTGCAGCACGTTAACATAGAGTCTGAATTCAGAAGTGTCTTGATTATCTTCGACAGTTTTTCACATGTTGGAATTCGCATAGTAAAAATTTTCTCATGATAAGACACGTAGGATTTGCTTTGTAAAAGTACGAGCATGACTTTGTTTTCTTGTTCCAGCACAAGAGACTCTTCCCTCCAGCCTCCACTCCTCTATCTTCTCAGTTCTTCCAAAGTAAGAAACAAATGTAACTTCTGAGACAGAGGAGGGAAAGTCATGTACCCCGACCTGCATGTCTCAGCATGGACCAATGCCGAATTTGTGTCTGGCTTTGAGCTTTTATGTCTGCTCATATGTTTTGATGATGTATTGTAATTGCTTATAACCTACCATCTGAAAGATAATTTTTGTTCAAGGCTCTAAGGTTGGCAACTTGAAAATATACTTGAAGTAGAGAAACAATTCAAATTTATCTGATGTTTTATAAATTGGTCTTATTTGTAAGGAAGCAGCAATATTAAAGTGACATTAGTGTTTGTGAAAAATATGAACAGCAGGCTAAACCCAAAGAATGGGTGAAATGTGAGTTCCTTTATTCAATATCATCTCCTTTCCAATAACCGCAGCCCAAAAAGTAAATGACTTTAGAAAGAGAAAAACCATTTATGTTTCATTTCAGTGGCCTCAGTGTTGTCATCTGGTGTCAGGGAATGCCCTGGGATAGCCTGGACTCTGGTTGACATTCCTGAAGGATGCGTGTCTCCTGTAAGTCCTGTGCCACATCCGTCAGCCCTGCCCCAGACCAGCAGTGCCAGAGTGCTGGGTGCCTCTGCAGACACCAGCATTGAACCCTTGTTGTCCAGGGCCTGTTAGTGTCTGGTCCCTGCTGGAAGATCTCCAAGGAGCACCCAGTTGGTGAATTCTACTTCTGGAGCTGGTAGCTAAATACTTAAAGACCTTCAATATGGTGGTAATTTCTGATCACCATCACCAACTCCACTGGCCTTGTTTGATATAAGTGGAAGGCCACTGTGGTCGGTGTCAGAGTAAGGAGGGACAGCACTTGTCACTCTTTCTGAGGTATATCTGACATTGTTGTCTTTCATATGCCTGGCACCACGTGAAGCAGTGGATTGTACCCTTGTGTCTAGGTACTCCAGCTACAAAGAGTGATAGAGCACACTGGAGGGCTGCATTCCTCAGAGTTGTTTGCAGGGCATATTTCTTCCATCAGAAACGCTTGCATCTCTTCATTCTGCTTCCCTGCAAGTTCCCTGAGCGTTTTCTGCTCTCTTCTGTCTGTGACTTGCCTTCCTGCCCTGTCCCTGCCATGCTGGATGTCATGATGTGTCTTCCCCCGCCCCAGCAGGACTATGTATCTCCATCTACCATGATACCAGGTCTGTCTGAAGCCTCTTTTTTCCTCTTTCCGATGCTACTCTTTTCTCTCTCCACAGGCTTTGTCATTGCCTGACTTTTGCCCATATTTTCATTCATTCATATTCTTCAGTAAGGTCTTACATACTCTAGCTGTAAGGTCATCCCTCTTTCTCCTTATTTTTGCTCTGTCTTCCAGGCTCTTCTCTACCTTCAGAACGCCTGTGCTCTTTCTACATCCAACTAATCATCATTGCAAGCACCCCTCCTTCCCTTGTGACTCCTTCCCATCATGCATTTTTCCATACTTTGCCTCCTTTCTTTATCTCCCTGAGCAGAGTGGTGCCCATTGGTGTCTGGAGTATCCCTGGATCTTCTGGAGTTGGTTGGAGGTGATGTTCTGAAGTTACCACATTACAGAGAAATGCTGCCAAGCACCAGGCAGTCCTGAGTGCACTTTGACCCCTCACAGTAAGGCAAGAGTGGCTTCTTCCTTGTACTTTTTGTTTGCCATTCACATATGGAAATGGCAGATGGTGTTGATCAGGAAGTTAATCTAGAAGCGTATCCGTTTCATGCCGTACGCGAAAGATTTGTTCATTAAACTTAGAACTCTAATTTAAAGCCAATTAACAGAGCGATTTGAAGAGACTTGTTGTTTTTGAAGTTCAAAAGAGAAGCTAAGTCTCTGATTTCAGCCTTTGTACATTCCAGAACCTGTATAACTATTGCAGTGTTGCCAACTCTCTTGGGGTTTTCTGCCTCTTTTTTTTTTTCCCCCCCCCTTTTTTTTTTTTTCTTTTTTTTTTTTCCCCCTCTTCATTTTTTTGAGTGATGCAACTTTTGCCACAGGCTGAAACTTTTTGATGAAGCCTTATGAATGCCCAACTTTCTTAGCAATTATAGCCCTATATTTGGGGATGGGTGGGTGGGCAGAATTTATGTGTCTTTCTATCCTCTTTGCTGAAAGCCAGTATGAGTCCCTGCTCTATTCCTTTGGCAGCCCAGTATTGCTCTTCTCTAAGCATGATTTGGGGAAAGAGGTAGAAGAATGGAAAAAGCCCTGAGCAGCTTTGTGCCTTCCTAACACTACTGCTGTCACCATGGGGTTGTTTCTGCTTCCCTGCCTCCCTCCCCATAATGTCTACCAGAAGCTGGTAGGGACCCACTACAGATGCCTTTTCATGCTTGGAAGGGGCAGCAGTCCTCCAGACAGGCAGCTACTGCTCTACACATGTACACCCCAGTGTACAGCTCTAATTTCCATGTGTAATCAACCCTGTAGGATTGGCCCAAGCAGACCATTCCTAAGAAATTTGAAGATGGGAAACCTTGTGTTAGGAAGACCCCAAAAGTGATTAGTTCTGGATTGATATTTATGCAGCTTTTACCTGAGATTGATATTCTGTAAACACTTGTAGATCATTCATCAACAGACAGCATGTTTGGATAGTCCCAACATTTAGTAGCAGCATGTGTACAGAAAAAACTTTCTTTAGTAATTTGAAGCTGTTGCTGATATAAAAGAAAATAGAGGGGTCAAGTTTTGCAGTGGTATAGAGCCTGTGACTTCACCGGGTTAACTGCTGCTACTTCCATGTAATTGAGAACATAATTTGGCTCAAACCCTGGGAGACTGAAAAGGATCACAGCAGCCACTGTATTAAGCCAGTGTTCAAAACAGTTGGCTCACACTGAATTTCATAAGCAGATCATGTATTCTGAAGGCTTTAGCTGTATGACACAGTCCACTGCAGAAGATTAGATGGTGGGAGTATCTCTTTGTTTAACTAAGACAACACTCCAGGAAAAGCTTATCAAATGTGGTATTGTACCTTCATGGGGGGTGATGTGACAGAACAGATAAAATATCTCCCTGTGGATGCATGAGGACAAACCTGGTGAGAGCTGTGTGAAGGCTGCCCTCAGTTGTGCCAGCTCCTGTTGGTCACACCAGGAGCCAGCAGCAGCAGGGCTTCATCCCGGCTGTGCTGTGGTGGAGGTGGTGTGAGTGTCAACAGCCAACACCCCCCCCTTCTGTCCCCTTGGCAGCGATGGCCCCTCTCTGGCACCACTGGGGCTGTGCGTCAGGACATCAGGTAGGGATGGGCTTAAAACGAAGGAGAAGATAAACTTTGGTCTGAGAAAGCCCAAAATATTCACAAAATCACCATGGCTGCTGGAAGCCTCCTTTGGAAAACCCTTTCTGCTGCCTCATGGGGCTGCCGGGCACGAAGGTGGCATTCAGCAGCTGTGGTGGCTTCCAGAGGGTTGGACCTGTGTCACAACATCACCGGCGGCGCTTGCCCTCTGCCAGAGAGGCTCACTCCTGCACTGCTACTCAGTCTTTGAGGAGAGGTGGCCAAAATTGGTGATTTATGTTACACAGAAAAGCTTGGGGGGGCAGAAATCTATGTTTTCTGCTCTGTCTAGGGGAAGAGAAGGGGGTTTCCTGGTGAAAGAAAAATCCCGAAGAAGGAAATAGTGCCTTTTCAAAAAAAGGGTGTGCGGGGGGTATGGCTGATGAGTATCTGTTTATTCCCAAGTTTGCTGGCAGTCCTGCTCAGGCTGATGCCCTCCAAAAGAGACGGGCATTTTGGGAGAGCACTTTCAAGCATTCCTTGAGCACTTAGCGGGAGGGATTGTTTTATTAGGAAAGTTTACAGCTTCTTGTTTTTCCTCAAAGGCAAATGTGACTTTGTTGTTTTTAATTCTGCTGGGATTTCTTCCTTTTAATATACAACGCAGCTGTTAAAATAGCTGGGGTTGTCTAGGGCAAATCATATAGCACTTTCCTTGTTCAGATCTCAGATGGCTGCCTTTTTAGTGTCTGTAGAATTATATTACAGGGCATATGAATAGTGCTGGTATTAGTGTCAAAATCAATTACCCAACCCTCCTCCTGCAGAGAAAGCTACAAACCTTAGGAACAATCTGAGTAATCCATTCTGGGTTTCTAATTCTGAGTAATGACGGAGGGCAGAGACTTGTGCTTGAATAAGTGCACGGGGTCTTTCTCCGTATAGTCACTCCTAAATGCATGCTCTTTACAGGAAAAAGCAGGCTCCCTGTGAAACCCTTTTTCATGCCAAATGGCTCGCTGCTAAGATTAATCTGTCATTGAATTTATAAATTCTGTGTGGCACAGAGCAGAGGAAAAAGTTTAGCATTGAACAGAAAGCAAACTATGTATTGCTTAAAAAATGAATGTTGTGCTCCTGGATGGTGTGGATTGACTGCCTCCATCAATATATCTTCTTATACTGGTAATAAAAATACTTCCATAGCCTTGTGCCTCTGAGGATCTCAAAGCACTTTGTAAATAGGGCAAAGTACTATTTCCTATTTTATGGCTGTGGAAACTGGCTGAGAGAGAGGTTAAGCTTTTTGCCCAGGGACACAGAGGAGACTTAGCAGAGCCAAGATGGGAACCTAAATCTCCAGAACACAGTGCTGTGTCCTGGTCAGGCACTGCACCAAAGCACAACAGAGGAGTCTGCTGGTCACCGACTCTCAGCCATTGTTCATGAAACCTCAGGCATTGAGGTATGATATCAGTGTTGGTGCTCCGTTGGTCCCTGGTTTCTATTCTGGTCTGTGGGCAGAGGTGCTGAGCAGGGCAGGATCCGGCCAGAGAGGATACTTATGTCCACCTGGGCTGGGATGGTCAGCTCTGGCTGTGGGTGGCTGTGGAAGGAGAATGACTTTTGGTCACTGCTGACTTGGGGAAAAAACTTGGAGCCTCGCATCCAGCCTGCTCTTCCCCAAGCACCTTTATGAAGTGAAAATAATTATAAATTTATTACCCTAAATCCTGTAAGATTAGAGTAGTTGTTTTCTTTTTTTTTTTTTTTTTCTTCCTTTAATCCAGTATTTGAGAAGGATTTACCTGTTTAATACAACCATTTATTAGAAACACTTGATTTATTTTTTTTTTTTTAATTCGTAATTCATCTGAAAAGAGAGCATACAGCTACGAAGGCCAGATTTTCAAATATGGGCCTGATCCCTTGTCTAATTCCAGTCGGATAAATGACACATCTGAAAAACTGGGTCCCTACTGAGGTGTCTGTGGCAGGGATTTAGAGATCTCCCTTCAGGTGTAGTTCTCTGGAAAAAAACATGGCTCTAACCTGCATGTTTCACAGGAGAACCATTTCTATTACTATTTTCTTCCTTGTCCTCCCTGTCTGCAGTGCTCTGCTCCCTGCAGACCCCCAAGAAGCTCCCTCAAGCATGAGGCTGCCCCAAGGGTCAGGGTAACCAAGGAGGGAGGAGGCTGGGAGGGGTGTGAGGGCGAGCGTCTGGTTTCAAACAAAAGTGCAAAGCCTTGAAAGGAGGGACTAAGAAGAAACAGGTGGGGGGCTAGTAATATAGCCTCTGAAGTTTATTTGCTTAACGAACAGAAGCCCAGGCTGTCAGACCTAGGTCAAATACTCCTCCAGTTTGAGTGTATTTATTTCATACATGGTCTGTAACCCAAGCTGATTTCTGGATTAAACTGCTGTGAAGTTCTGGCCCCCAGGAACCCATCCCATGTTTGCCATCAAGCCCAGCACATGCCGGGGCAGGACCCCGAGGGGCCACCTCGGTATTCACTGGAGCCTTGTGTCATCAGTAAAGCCTGTAATTGTGGGTCCTGTCATTTCCAATGCAAGCTTCGCCGTTTTACAGCTGCAAATCGTGACCACAGATCCATCATTTAGTTGTCCCATTAATGCGAGCCGTGTCTGAAGGCTCCCAGAATAAGCTGCCCAGGCTGCAGCACACAGCCGCTCGGTGGGCTGCCATCCTGCTGGAGCCCGGGCAGTGGTGACAATGCTGGAGGATGAGATCCACCACATGCTGGGTCCTCTGGGGTGCCAGCAAGGGTGGCTCTATAGTGGTAGGAAAGTTTTAAAGTAGCACAGAAGAGAAAGTGGTTTAGGACAGCCTGTCTTGAACAGTGGTGCAATGCAGACGGTCTCCAATGGCTGGTGCGAGGGAGTCTGTGAGCACGGAGCCACATGCAGGCTGCCCTGAGCCATGGGGCTCATCATGTAGCTGGGAAAGAGGGTCTTCACTTTCCTGCTTGTCTGTCCTGAAGTTACAGCATAAAAACTGCTTGAAATCCAGCAAAATAACAAGAAGGTTAAAAAAAAAAAAAAAAAAAGTCACAAAATGAAGTGCTTATGCCAGGGTCATGAATAACTAAAGGGTAAAAGCTACAGATCACACATGGGAGTTCCTGAAATCTTTATGTGCTTTACAGTTTTAGGAGAGTTAACTTTTTAATCCAAGATGTTCAGCAGTCAGTTAATCCATCAGAGTGAAGGGAGGGAAGTTTGAGCTGGCACAATGACAGTAGAACTACCTGCACGCATACAAAAAAAAATTTTCTGGTTTCCCAGACATTTTTTGGCTGATCCCATTAATTCCAGTAAGCTAAACAGCCAGTGTGCTCCAGAGTATCTCAGGAGTTGAAAAATTTGCATCTGAAAATTTGCATGTGAAAAATTGCAGATCTGCATTAAAATTAGAAAGGAAAGGAAGAATTAGCAGTGGGTTTTCCCAAGACCAGCCTGAGGCCTGTACTACCAGGTAACTGTGTGGGTTCTGTGAAAACAGAAGTCACGTGGAGACATTTGAAATAAAACAAGTTAAAACGAGGCGAACAAAAGTATTTGCAGTCAGAAATTAAGCATGCCTTGTTGTTTAAGAGAAGCCCCATTTTACAGTAAATTTGGGGTACCTGTGTTTGCTTTTGGGAGACCAGTTAAGTTTGAGTCATGCAGAACAAATGATCAAGCTAACAAAAAGTTCAGGAGCTGTTATTTTTCATGGAACTTTCACTAGCACTTAATTCACCATTTGTAATGGTGGTAAAGCTGTAGCTGATTTTCAGATGTGACTGGTCAGGATAGAAGAACTTGCTTGGGAGAGAGAGGAATCAGTGGATGTTAGTCCTCATCAGTGAGGGTTGGATGGGATCTGGCAGACCTTCTGTGGCTTATCTGTAAGCACTGTTGAAGTGTTCTGGTCAGAGCACTGACTGGTTCAGAACCAGCACACAGAATAAGCACCAAGTGGGGAAAAGGAAAAAAAAAAAAAAACACTTTAAATGTATTTTTATCTCTATTTTTATTGGAAGATCTTAGTTGACTCAGTTTTCTGTTGTGGTGGGCTAGGTCATGTATAGGATGGACAAATTGGTTTTACACATGCTAAATTTTTGTGTCTCACTTGTCCTTTAATCCCGGAAATCCATTTGGACCTGTAAGCTTTAATATGTGGCCCAAGTTTAAGAGGGGAAAAAATGTATTATGATCCTGATCCTCTTATGTCTTCAACTGCCTGAATCCAGCGGGATGTGAGAATACCCATCCCTTTGCAGGGTTGTGCCCTTTTTGCCTGTGACTGCTGAACTGGCTGTACCACTAGGGTTAGAAACCCAGGAAATATTTGTTGCTCGCCATTTACTTTTGAGCCCTGCTGAACCATCGGCTGCTTCCTCATGGAGCTGATTTTTCCTGTTTTGTGAGTGGTGACCAGAATCTGGTTTTGTTTTATGTCCTGTAGGGTTGCTGAGCTGGAAGATGCACGTCTAAGATGGAAACTTCTGCTTCAACTGCTGCTGGGAAAAAAGAAGGGAAAGGTGCAGTTCTGGAGGGGAATGGCTATACAGAGACGGGGAAGAAACCCATTCCTTTAGCAGCTGCAGGAGCAGCAGTGGCGCAAGGAGGTACTTTATGTTTTCCACAATTTGAAAGCAGCAGGGGTGTTTTTCATTAGACTGTAAGAATTTAATAAGTACGGTGGCATCTGTCCTCCTGTGAACATGCTGAGTTTATTGGGGTTCTTGGCCGTCGGAGGTCACAGGAGCGGGAAGCTGTGTCACCGCGTGGTGTCCAAACGTCACTGCACCGCGATGAGTCACCGCCGCTGGCAGCAAACTGGGCTGGGGTGAAGGAGAAGGATGGGTGGTGAGAGGTGGCTATCAGAGAGTTGAGGCATCCCATCACTGCTTGCTACCAGCTGACCGGTGCTCCTAGTGTAAGCAGCACAGTGCCTGCCGCTCCGCTGCCGGAGGAGTTAAAGGGTGGCTGGCAAGGCTGGCTGGAGCTGGGAAGCACCCTGTTACCATGGTCAGGGAAGGGTGTCGTGTGCTGGCTGTAACCCTGCTAATGAGATAAACAGACTGCACCACCTTCAGTCATTGCTGCTGGGATCACATGGTTAGGGAGGAATTTGGGATTGTCCGGCCTCAATGCAAGAAGGTTCACAAAGAAACCTCTCTACTTGCGCCGTTCCTGTTAATGTCAGAAATAGCTCAGGTCCTGATTTATTTTTCTGTCAGTAATTTTGGCGAGATTTTGGTCCTGCTGTTGTTGAAGTCAACTGGGAAGCTCTTGTGGACACCTGCAGGCACGTGGTCACGTCTGGTGGGTGTAGCACTGGTGTGCAGGGGGATGTGCAGGCCCCTTGCTCCCACCTCCTCTCACCTGCTATGGCAAGGAAAATAGGGCCCCAGAACACACATCCCTCACTAGCACACATGTGCTCATGGATCTCCAGATTGGTGCCAGGGCCCTTCATGGTGCTCCAGCTGTGGGCAAGGCTGTGCCCGCTGGGGAGGCACCACACTGCCCTTGCTGGGGACTGGGACTGGGTGTCCTTTCTGGACAGGGCATAAGGAGACAAATTTAGAAGGAGCTGCACTGGCTCAGATGTGACAAGACATCCCAGCTGTGTAAACTTTGCAGGCATCTTTTTTTTTTCCTTTTTAAAATATACCTCAGTGCTATCCAGAGTCTACCTCAAAATGAACCCTTCCCCTCCCCTTTCTTCACTGCAGGGTGGTTTCTCGTTACCCCAAGAGAGCAGCACTGCTCCTCTGTTTCTTACACAGTTTGGCTGGAGAGTTTGTGTTTTGTGTTGGCTGAGTTTTGAAGATAGTACCCAGCCCATAGTACTTAAATCTGCTTTATCTATCCTTCCTTTACAACACCCCTGTTACTCAGTTTTCATTTCCACATTGACCTGGGAAAATTCAGATGTGCAGAATAAGGTAGCAGCTGCTAGATTACAATCTATTAGATTAGTTCATGTGTTTGATAAATTTTGTTGACATTTGTTAGCCAAAGGAAAGTTTTTCTTAAAAAGAACTAGAAAATCTTTTACACAGGGCTGTTTGGAGGAAAACACTGTTTTATGCTGCTGAATGGGTGAATGCTCCTCGTAAGCATTGCACAAAGTGTCGGAAAGGAAGGTTTGTCAGGCAGCAGAAATAGGGGGAAGGAAGAGATAGAAACATGCAGAAGTTTGCCCTCCCCCAACAGATTTTGTTCCCTATTGAAGAAGCATAGGTTATAGGAACCACCAAAACAGCCCGCTTGAGGCACCATCTCAGTGACTGGCAGATCCAAAGGACTGATTGGCGGCAACAAATTCATGTGCTAAAATTCAAAATCCACAGATGTGCTGTTATGAATAAACACCTTCTCCCTACTTGGCACTTGCCATGGGAGTGCCTCCACAAAGGAAGCAGTCACCACATTTCCAGAGATGTGATGGAAATGAGGGTGCTCCCAAGGTGGTGTCCATCGGCCCGTTTGGCACCCCTGGAGACCTGATTGGTTTTTAACCATCCAGTATTATAGGTCCCTTTAGCAGTGTGCTCTTGCTCTTGGAATGATTTACGGGCTCAATATTTCTCCTTTTATTAAGAGGAAGTGGAGAAGTAAGTGGAGGATTGTTTGAAGATGTCAGGAGAATTGTGATGAAAGCATTGTGTAATGAGATGTAAAGAGCGAAATCTATGTCATGCTGTGAAGAAAAGTGTTCATAAATGACCTAAAATGGCTAGCAATGAAGCAGCGTGTGATCGGACACTGGCCCCAGGACTCTGCAGGTGATGCACGTGCTCTTGTGGTTCAGAGGGCTTTCCTTTGAATTCTGACTAGCAATAGTACATGCTCCTGAAAGGGAGCAGCATGATGTGTGTGCTTGTAAGTAGAAGAATTAATACAAAGTCATCTTCTAACATCAGTTAACTGCAAGGTGTGATTTAGCAGATGATAACAAAAAGGCTGGGTCGTGATGAGACTGTACTTATGTGGTATTCATGGTAATACAACATATTTGATTCGCTAAACCAATGTAATTACTCATAACAGGCCAGAAATATACATATTTATGCTCATATTCTTACAGAAGAAAGCAAATGAAGCATGGTGATTAATTATGATATTCAGTCTGAGGAAGAGAGCAGCTTTAAAGGGAGGGCCTCTGAGCTCCCCACCCTGCTTTGGGGCCATACGAACAAGTTTTTATTCTCATCCAAGACAAACTCTTGATTTTATTTATTGTAAAGGTTTTACTCTTTGTACTAGCATGTGAGAAAGTGGCAGCAAGGCTCAGCTAGTGCTGCAGATCACCAAGCTGCTCTCCAGAGCCAAACAAATGTAATTTGCAACACATTTCTTCTCCTTTATTCTACTGAGTCACACAGATGGAATGCCAACATAGCATGTTTCTCAGATCATAAGGTTTTCTTTTTCCCTTGTAGAAATGAATAGATTCATAAGGTTTTATTTATAATTAAGGTAATTGAAGCAATAAACTGGATATTAGTTAAATAACTGAAGAAAAGCTATTTTATTATATTATTAGTTAGGCTATATTATTATAAGGTAGTAGTGTGTCCGTTCTCTATTTCTAGTTCCCTTGCTTTGTGTATTTGTCCCAAATGTTTCCAGCCTTGAACAAATTAAGTTATGGTTGTAGGAAAAGAGATCAGTTATTGTTAATGCTGTCAGTGGAGAGGAGTCCTTTTGTACTAACAATTTGTGTCTCGTATTTTTAGTCTATTGAAGCTGCCAGTTTAGAGATCTTCTGTGACAGTTTTTTATAGTAACTCATTGATCAGATGTTCAGAAATTGGCCTCACAAAAAATGACATCAGGGAAGTCTCTCCTAATTTTCTGTTTTTCCATAAATCATGCTGACCAAGGAATCAAAGCTCCTCTCTTCTGTTTCAGTAAGTGCACATGTATATGTCTGACAGAGGTGGAAACCGGTTTTAATGACAGTGTGTAGGAGCTATAGACAAGCCAAATCTGCAGAAAAGCCTCTCACTTTTGGTGCCCCACTTCTGGAAGGGTAACACATAACACTTCATATTTAGAAAACGCTTACGCTGAATGCAAAAATGCATGTTGTTGCATAGGGTAGGAGACCACAGAGAAGAGCACCATGTGCATGAGCCTGGGTTGTGTCCTCCAGTCTAGCACTGCAACATCCTCTGTATCTGCACGCACGAGGGAGCCCAGGCGCGTGGCTGGAGGAGAAATTTAAATGAGCCACTCTTTCAAAGGCAGAGATATTTAGGAAGATGGGTTTCTCATCTTGTAATAAAAATTAAATACAAATTCTCCTAAATGCTAACTGCCTGACTTTAACAAGGCCCAGAATGCACCTTTCCCTCTCCACCCTACCCTCCGTATGACACAAACACCAAGTTCCCAAATTGATGGTGTTTATGTTTGAAACATTTTTCTGATGTCTGGCTCTGTCAAGACTAATTTTAGCATTTCTAAAGCTGGGTAAAAATATAGCCTCATTACTTTGATGTCAGAGCATAGTTTACTATTAGTATATTCTGGGGTTTATCATTTTAGTCATGTTTAACACGGCTGCAGCAGGCATGCACTATTAAATCTGGCTTATTTTACATTCCTGTCCGAGATTATTTATTTGGAACAATTTCCTCTCTATCAAAAGACACGGCTAATGCTGAGTTTTAATGTGTTATTTACACACAAAATAACCTATTTACAACTCAGTATCTGCCGGAGGGAGAATGAATGGGGCAGTGCTCCCTTCATCCTGTTGTATCTGAGTTTAACAATCTGGATTGCTAATAGAACCATTTATCACGGGGTGGTAATTTATTTTATGTTAGCTTCACAGGTCTCCCTGCCTCTGATCTATGGAAATACTTTGTATATAATGAAGTTCAACAAGTCATTTGGTGTAAACATGGGGAAACCAAGCTGCAGAACCAGTAAGACTCTGGCTATACTTTTTTTCATGGAGGCAAAGACTCTCCTATGATATTAAGTCTTCAGTTGATGAAATACAGCTCTTTGCCCTGTGTGTGCTGTAAGGGCAGAGTGTGGGGCTTTTCTGCAGTGGATCAGACATTGGGATGGAGTTTGGTCACTTGATTTATGGGCTGGCAGGAATGCTCAGTGCTGCAGAAGTAGCACACTCAGCCCTTTCATAGGCAGAGGAGAAGGGCAGAGAGCACCTCCCATCGCTCTCCAGAGGTCTTCTGTAAGCAAGCCTGGAGTGGCGTTGGCAGGGAGTCCTTGTGCAGTTCAGCTTGTCTCAGTGCTGGATTATGGGAAGACCATGTAAATGAGGAGGAGGAAATGCCAGCATCCCAGCAGACCTCAGCACACTGAAAAAATATATAGGTTTTGTGGCCTGAGACTCAGACAAATTAGGAGAACAGCCCCAATGAAGTCATCTCCTCTGTCCACCCTGGAGGGGCAGGGATGTTCTCCAAATAATGTTTCTCATTTAGTTGTTCACGTTTTCCAGGAAAAGGAATATAACCAGTACAAGCACATTCTTAACTTCCCTGCCCTGTATTGCTTTGCTGTATACAACTTAAAACGTTGAGATATGCAGTTAACAGAAAAGCCTGCTTTGGCTCTAGGATGGAAGGGGATAAGTGGTTAAAACTTTATGATGGGGAAATGCGGTAATTTAGACTATGAAATTCTCCTGACAGCCACTGTCTGTATCATGTGTCTATCATGTGTAGCTCAGTGGCCCCCACCTTGGGTCTTAAAGAGGATTTCTCTGCTACCATACCCCTTCTGGCTGACCAGATTGCTTACAGGTCTCTCTTGTGTACCCACTCTTGTTCCTTTGGGCAGCTGGAGGTCTCAGATGCTCAGACTGGTGCAATGCTGAGGCTGTTCCTCAGTTGCAGGATATCAAGGCCTGTGACTAGCTGCCAGCTTTCAATCATGCTGGTTGCCTGACAACTGTTTTTTGGGATAGTTTAGAAGGATCCGTGTAGCAGTAGATGAAGTTAAAGCTGTGCTGCACCATTTTTATGTTCAATAGCAGTATCTGGTGTGCAGACATGATGGAGAGCACTTTAGGAGCAGCAGGTTTTTTTCTTCAGCTACATATGACAGAATTTTAGTAGTTAAGATTTCTACAAACGGTGCCACAAAAGCACATCTCTTCTGCCTGTCTTTTCTCCTCTATCCATGGTTTGCAGTGCTTGAGTGTCTCTAGTCTCCTCTTTAAAATAATCAGCAATACATCTTTGTCAGGTAACACTGCTTTGCTTAATCAAGTGATCGGAGTCTGACTTCTAGGCCGCTTGTGGGTTTTTTTCCTCATGGGGGAAACCTCCTTCCCAAGCCCCTATACTCGGTTTCTCTGTGAGGTAGCCAGCCCTGTGGGCGAAGGTGCAGCCTCAGAGTGGGTAACCATTAATGTCTCCAGACGTTTTGTTTCACATTATGTAGCCCTTACAGATGGTGTTAGAGTCTGTATTACCAAAGCATTTGATGATGCAACAACTTCACAGTTGGACTCAGTGATCTTAAGGGTCTCTTCCAACGTGAATGATTCTATGATTCACTGATTGTGCACAGCTCCCCCAAACTGTGATATCAAAAGTTCCTACAATTTTAGCCCATTAAGGATGCCAACATACTTTAAAGACAAAGTAATTTTATCTCATCCCTAACCATGTTGCAGGGTTGCATGCCAACTTGAAAAGCTTTTATGGGTTTAAAATGAAAAAAAGTATTCTTCACAAGCTGGTTCTGGCACTGGTGATCCCAACCATTAAGTGCCACCTGAAAGACCTTTGTATTTTGTGAGTGTGTTATTATTATCATTAATAACAGTTGTAATTATAATAGCTTCTACTTTTCTATTATTTCGTAAGCTCCAAAAGCTTATTTTGGCAAGTACTGATGTATCTTCTTTTCTGTGGATCCAGTTTAGGCTTCACTAAAGTGCCTCTCAGAGCCTACCTAAATATAACCTTTTTAACTGATGCTAAACTTACCTAATTGTGGGTTGGCCATTTATAGTCAAGTAAGAAAATCCAGTGGTGATAATGGATTATATTTATCATGATGCTTTCCTGGACTGTCTCCTCCGTGCTGCAAATATGTCTCCATAGTTTGACTTTTTAGTATCTTTGGCAGCTTTTTGCCTGAGCATCTGAGAATTTAAAGAGGTTTTGCAAATTAATTCTCCCAACATCGTTCATTAACTGTGGCATTTGAGCCTGCCATAATCATGGGGGACCAGGAATGGGACTTGTTTTGTCTGAGGTTGGCTGCCTAAATGTTAGGTGTCTAGTTTGGGATCCCTTTGCGTTAGGGTGGAGTAAATCACGTTGTGGAGATGCCAGCTTTGTTTCCTTGAGGGCTTCATGCCTGCTTTGGGGTGGGTAATGTTAGGTGGATAAATACCAGTCTTCCTCACTTGGTGGCCAAAATTGCAGAGTGGGGTTAGAGCAAAAAACCAAGGTGGGACTAGATTAATGCTTTAAAGCCCTTCATTCACGTTCATCAGTCCATAGACTGATAAGCAGTCTGAGAGCCCTGATTGCCAGCTCTGAACTGAAATCTCACCCTGCAGCTTCTCAAGTCAGAGGCAAACTCGACACCCAAGTGTCAACACAGCTGGGGGAGCTGCTTCCCAGAGTTGCTCCATCTTTACACCAGCATTGGCAAAACTAGTGTTTTAACAGCCCATTCAGAGAGATGGGCAATTTAAAATTCCCACTAAAAAGACAAGGAGAAAAATAGTAAATTCTAAAGGCTACAAAAGGCTCCTAAAAATAACCCAAGTGGAGGAGGGCTATTAATGCAAAAGTAAATAGTTATGTTAAGGGAGGCAACTAGAGAGGGCAGTTGTGTAAATCACTTTAAGGGGAACAAGTCTTAGATAAAATCCATTCTTTTATCACACAGATTAAGTCTTCCTTTTGACGCTAAATAATTGATAGGGTTTGGCAGAGCCATTCCACGGCTGTCTATGCGGAACAGTGGGACTGCTCCCAGGGTCAAACGAGTGGCAGAGAAAAATGATCTTAGAAATGCTGTGTATCCAATACCAACACCAAGAAATGGGTCTTGTATTCCCAGCACTTCTGACAGAATTTCTGCATGGCCTTGAGAAGACATCCATACACCTCAGAGTGAAAGGAGAACTAGGCATTGCTCATCTCCTCCTGAAGCTGCCCCTCATGAAACCAGGTGGTCTGTTTTCATGATTTCATGTGGTGATGAGCAAGATGCAGAAGCCTGAGAGAAGACAGCCCATTCTGCTGTACTTTTTTTTTTTTTTTTTTTTTTTTTTATTAGAGAACATGAGTTGTGCTGTCTCATTTCTGGGAGCACAGGTCCTGTGAGGGGTTCTCTTACCTTGGCTAGCCTCAATAGTGCCTGAATATTTCAGCCTCTTGACCTTCTCTCCACACATGGACATCCAAGTAAAACAGGGAGATATCATTGCTCCCATTCTACAGACAGGGGGCACAGGATTTTCCAAGTCTAAAGTGGGTGTAATGGGTTCAGCTGTTTCAGAGAGACATCAAGAACTAGTTCTCTGTGACTTTGAAGTTCATAAGTGGTGTATATGGGACATCCATGGTGGTACAGAGGACTTAGCCCAGGTCCCTTGCATTGCCATATCCACTAGCAAGTTCTTCCTCTCTCAATGATATGCCATGTCATGGTCAAATGACTCAAATTCTCATGCTGTCTGCCAACAGATTAGTTGTTTCTTTCCCTTCAGAAGAGTTGAACACAAATTGTCTATGCATCACACAGTGCCTTTGAGAACATCCCATTGCAGCAGTCAGTATCATTCCTATTGGTTGAATAAGGGTATGAAAATGTTCAGTATCACTAATAGGATTTTACTGAATTTAAACTAATTTTTGGCAGTGCCTTTGTCCAGTATCTAGCACAGTGTGCTCATAATTAGGGGGCTACAATTTTTTCCAGAACCAAGTGGGACATAACTTGCAGAAACCTTAAATTCTGAAATAAATCAATATCCCATGAATTTTATGTGGGTTCTGTGTTTGGCAGGGCGAGTTCTCTGGTCTTAATGTTAATGACAGAGAATAAACCTCAGCCAAGATTGTCCATTTAGCTCTTGGAAGAATGGAATAGATACAATCTCTTCATGCTAACTGGTTTAGGATTATGTTAAACTTGTGAATTTAGTTGTGTTTGGAAGTGACCTATACTGGGTATTCTGTGATTCCCATGGTGACATGGGGTTGAAATCAGTCAAACCTTGGTGGAAAGGACTGAGCAAAAGTTTGGGGACATAGGCTGACTGAGTCCAAAATTAAATTAAATTAAAAAAACACTGAGTGTGATCCCACACAAACACAAATGAAAAAGATTTCACACAAATTTGTCTGAAATTAATTCTGCCTTTTCGACAGTTTGTTAGAGAGCTCTGTGGGGCTTTTCTCCTTTTCTTTTTATACCTCTTTGCTTCTCCTGAAATCCCAGACATTTTAAAAACTGTATTCTATTGAAAATGCTTCCAACTGTTAGTAAATTGTAAATAAGAACAAGAGCATTGCATGCAAAATATTTATATTTACTGCTATTAATATCTGATTTTTAAAATACAGCAACATTCGCAGGGATTGAATGGTGCCATTTTGGCCAGAAAGTTGTTCTCTTCTCTTACGTGGATTGGCTTCTGACTCTGACAGATTTTAAAAAAACAAAACAAAACAACAAAATAAAACACAACAAAAAAAAACAGATTGCAGCAGATGCGTCCTTAAGTAAACAGTTAAAGTAGATGTTTTGATTACTTCAGTTGTATTGATATAAAACATCAGTGTCTGAGCATTCCTGACAACTATCCAATAGAGGAGGTATCTTCCTGTAAGCCCCTGGCCCTGTGTACACTGCTTCAACAGTTTAATCATTTAAAGAAAACAGAGATAATTCTGCACCTAACTAGTTGCTCTGAGCCTAGAGAAAGTGGTAAGGGCTCAGCATTCCTGACCCTGGGTCCAAAGTGTTGGGAAATGTTTAGATTTTCCCCAAGTGAAATTTTTTGGTCTGATTGTGAGGGCGAAATATTATCTTTATTTGCTCTGTTTTACTATCTGGGGGTCACCTTGGTTTATGGCTGTTCTTTGTGGAGTGAACCAGCAGTGATAGGGGGAACTGAGCAGCATCCTCTTCTGCATGCTGGTTGATGTGAATATCTGTCCTGTGTGAATGCATGCAAGTGTCTTCTTGAGGCTTGAGGTTAAGCTAAATCTTGTTCATATCAGCTTGCAGGTAGAGCTGGTGATGCTCTTTCTGAGGCATTTACAACCACACTTTAAAGTAAAACCAAGAAACACAAAGGTGAGGACTCAAGGCATTGGTTTGCACTTCTCATTTTAATGAGAGGAATTATTATGTGTTGTGGGAAGCTGACCCGACTCCCAGAGGCTGCTTGTGTGAAGATACTCAATTTTTTGGTGGCTCCCTGTGGTGAGGGCACAAAATTGAACCTGGAGAAAATTAGTTTCAGTTCCTGATCCAGCCCCAAACTTCCTTCATGATTTTGGGAAAGCTGCTTGACTTCCCTTCCCTCCCCCATTTATATAATGAACTTGCATTGTACTTTGGGCCTCCAGGCCCATTCATCAGCATCTGGTTAGCATGTTTATGGCATTGGTCATACTGAAACACTTAATAGGTCAGACCTCATAGAGGTTGCTGTTCCCCCTCCCCACTGCCTGCAAGAAGGTGCTGCTGCCCCTGGGCACTGTGTTACAAGGGTGACCTTGTTCATATGTCTGAGGTGTCAACCTGCTGCTGTCAAAGGGGGCCAATAAAACAGATTTGCAGAGTTAGGGATGATAAGGTTAAGTTCTTATAGTGAAGATATTTTCAATATCTATAGTGGAGAGACCATTTGGGGATACATAGAGATTGAGTGTATTCCAAGGGGTCACTCTGTGCTCTGGAGTAAGAAAGTTTTTCATGCAATCTTACCTGGAAAACTCAGTTGGAGAACATCATGCTGTTAATAAATGTCTACTTCTTTTGTACTGAAACAAAAGTAAATGAATTTTTCTGGTTTAAGAGGGTTTCCTACATACATAATCTATGGGTGAGGTTCATCAAATGGTTTGCTGAGGTTTAAGTACCCAGACAGAGTTTTGGACAGACCTGGATGAATTTTCAGAAACCATGCATATCTTCAGGGCTTCGCCTTGACCCAGGCAATAGTCAGTGGTTTTAACAAGGTCCCTTGTAATTAGACTCTTAGGAAAGGTGTTGTTCTGGGGGCCAGGTGATGGATGGAGAAGATCACTGACGTGAGATGACAGCTTCAGAGAAAAAACTTAGTTTCAGCTTTCCTTCCCATTATCCTGCTGTGCACGTGCACGCTCTAATACTATAATCAGCTGCAGAGGAGCTGGCAATACTGTTGTTTGGTGCAATTTTTTCCCTTTGGAAAACTCCAGAGGAACCTTCATGTGCTGTTACAAAGACGTCCTTAAAACATCTTTACTGCAGGGTCCTGTATTTCAAATGCTGGGGCAGTGACTCTTAAAATAGATATGAGATGGCTGAATGTGTGAAAAACATTTGCATCTCTTTTTCTGAGCTCTGTGCACGCTGCATCACTTCTGTAAGCAAGCTAAAAGAGTTGGGAGGAAAAAAAGAGTTTTTCAAATTTTCGTGCTTCTTTTAATTCCACTTGAAACGATGTCTTAGCTGCTGAAATAAGATCCAAGGCTATCTTTTGGCCACATAGAGTCACTGACACTTGAATCAGGCTGGATTTATACATAGTTACTAAAAAATATATAGCAAAATGAAAGTCTCAGACACCGAGTTCATGTGCATTGCCCATTGTAAAGATAAGTAACGGCTCTTATAAGATCACTTAAATGGTTACCTTTGGGACATAAAAGAGATCTTTGAAGACAATAAGTCTTAATACAGAAATGTTTACTCATAAAAAATACATTTGGAATGGGGGAGGGGAACACATTTCCTATTAATGTGGTTTTTGCCTTTTATGGCAGGTTGTAGCAGGTCTTTAACCTCTGTAGCACTTGAGCGAGGATAGAAATGAGCTTCTCTAAGTATCAGCCCAAAGGGCCTTTCCTCACTGCCCATCTCTGTAATGCCTCTGGTGAAGATGGTTAGTTTATTCTTCCCTTCTGTGACCCAAATGAAAAACTATTCTTTTCCAACTTGAAAACCTTCCAGTAGTTAAGTCCTGAGGGCAGAATAGAAATGTCCTCCTGAATTTGGTTCACTTAACCTTGTGTTTTGTGAGGTACAGGGCTGGTGGCCCAAGCCATGCTTAGGCACGGTGAGAATTTGAAAGCTGTGTCAGCCGACTAAGGCCTGAGAACAGAAGAGGGGATTGGCCCTTGAATTCCATGGTTGTAGGTACCTCAAAGGAGGGATGATATTTCTCCAAATGATGATAGAGGGTGCAGATGTGCAACCCCAGCATTTCTGATCTGCCTCTGAGTGCACGTGAAGTGGGTGGTGGGTGGTGACTCATGTTGCTTGTGAGTTTTCTTGTAACAGTTCTGCATGTAATTTTGAAATACTTTTTTCAAGGCAATTGTTATGCTCTTAAATTAGGCTCCTAAGTGAGCAGTATTTGATCAGTGTTGTGTGAGCCCATAACTAGGAAGGACATGATTTCTGCTTCAAAATTTTGCAAAATTATTACTAGATGGGGTAAGACACAAGGTGCCAGTAGTCTTAGAGTGGTAGACAGAAGTTTAGAGTCCTTTATGGAAACCACGGTAGATTATGGTCAAAAGTCTTTACTTGAATAAGGTGATTTACAGAACAACGGAGGTAGCCTGGACCAGAGGTGCAGGAGGAAGGCTGTGTTGTATAGAAAAGGCCTTTGACCAATTGTTGTCCAGAAGCAGGATTTGATCCAAAGGACACCATTTTGTTGGATGTTCAAGAGGACAACTTGGTGGCAAAGGGAAAAGTCATAAAATATTTGAGCAGAAGAATTACATGCTCATAGAAGCATAAGAAGGAACTATGCAGAAAAAGACAAAAGATACAGAAGCTAGAAAAAGTCCATGTTTATTGTGAAGATGAGGTTACTAAGCTGAGACAACTGGATTTCTGATGAGCCTTTTCTCTAAGCCCATTGACCAGTGCAAATTTAGCTCTCCAAATGCCAGTGACAGGGCAGGACTATTGGTGGACTTTGTTATTGTTATTCCAAAACATGATGCTCATCCAGGCAGTAATCCTCTAGGTAAGTAACAGAAATTAGGTTCTGAGTCACATACTGACCTGTCTTTGTAGTTAGTATAACATGTTCTGGTCACGTAATGAGACAGAAGACAGATTAAATGAAAGACAGACAGGATTTTCATTCAGGAAATTGGTATGATAATGACAGATACAGGGTCTTGGCATGTTTCAGATAGGCTTCATCTAGCCTCTTCAGGTAGCAGATACAAGCACGGCTCTCACTTATATTCACCCAGTCAAGCATGAGGAGGTAACAAGTTCTCCGGGGAGGCTGGTATTTAATATCTGCCAGATGCCTGCCAGAGAATACTAATACAGATCCCAGGTTCATTGTGGCCTGGGAATGCAGATGGTTGGTAGGAACATGCTGGCCCAACAGACACATCTCCCTTAGTTCCATGGCAGACCTGCCTGGATTTTCATTTCCTGCTGTTTGGATTGTAGAAGTGATGGCTTGGTCAAACAAGCCTTTTGCTGACTTTCCTGGGAGATTTTCTGAAGGGTTAGTGGGTAAGAGAGGAAGATACACAGAGGTTTCCATTGGGGTATCTCACCAGTGGGTAAGAGGAGCGGCAACATCCATTGCCCCAGATGTCACTTGGACCATATCCTCTCAGGCAGGAGAAGCCAAGTGCTGTGACGCAGTGAGGGCTACAGGGAGGGTTTGTGCTTGAGGAGAAGGTTCAGCCAGCTCCTGCGGTGTGTGCATCCCCTCTGAGACCACAGCAAGGGGAGAGGGAGAGTGGCATCCAGGCCTGCCGCAGCCCTTGTGGGAAGCACCAGAAATCCCACAGCTTGTCCTCGGGCTGGAGCAGGAAAAGGACTTCTATGAATCTCGCTTTCTTACCAAAAAAAAAATGGAAAGAAAGAAAGAAAAAAAATAACCCCTGAAAGTCTCCATATAAATCAGGGCAATAAAACTGTCTGTGGTCATGATCAAATTATACGGTCTAAATCTATATAAAAGAACTGGAGCAGGTTCAGTCCAGCACTAATGTCCTCCTTGCAGTAAGCAGTGAATGGGGGGTGAAGAGGAGGAGGGAGGGCAGGCAGTGGGCTTCCTGCACCAACGCACCGGGGAAATAATTTGCTGAGGTGGTTGAAGTACATGTTTTCAAAATCTGTTTGTGTCCATAAGGGTTTGAGAAGAGGATGTCGTCTGCTTACTCGGTAACTTGTGTGTGGCCTGTGAGTGGTTTCAGATGCTTGGCCAAAACCAAATAATCTCTTCTTTTAGGAAATCTGAAAAATATGCGTGCATCCCAAAAAAGAACAGAGATTTGCACTGATGTCCCATGCTCCTGCTGCAGTGCCTTGGGTAATCGTGGCACTGTGTGTAGGTGAGATGGGGAGAGGGATTGCTGAGCCCTTTGCTAGGAACAGAGACCAGATATTATGATTTGGGCTTTCATGAGACTTTGAGTTAATAGATTGTTTTTAACGGGAAAAAAGACTACAGGGGTATGTTGTATATCTTCAGAATTCAGCTGAATGCTGCAAAAATGTCCATATTAGGACATGGTACTTAGTAGAAGTGAAATAACATAACTAGTGAACTTTCACAGTGAGAAGAGCTTGCAGATAAAGTTGAAATTTATGATGGTGTAGAAGATTTTTAAACTGAAGGTTTTGGCTCCTTTTCTGAGTACCCTGGCCATGCTGACAAGTTTATAAATCTCTGCGACGTTTGGCTTATATCCTGAGGATCTGCACTGTCCTACTCAAAAGTGGTAGCTGCCTTCAGTGTTAATTAAGGTCTGTATTAGGAAAGAGTGGTGGGAGCAAGAGGGACCTTTCGAGTCCGGCAGCCGCTGCTTTCAGAGGAAATGAGCGGAGAGGCTGCACACGCGCGGCCTGAGAGCCGGAGGGACTCCCCGCGTCTGCGCAGCAGCTGCGCGGGGCCAGCCAGGAGGTGTGAAAAACTCATCGGCTGGGGGGGAGTGGGGTGGCAGAGCATCAAATCTCCTGGGGAAAGGGGAAAAAGAAAAACTGGGAAGCTAAAAGTGGTAGCAGGTTTAGGCACAATCCGTCAAAGACCACTGCAGATTTAGATGAAGGAAAGGGCACCAATAAATTTAATAACCTGTTATATTTATGTAGCACGTTTCATCCTCAAAGCATTTTACGAATTTAATGATGTGCAAACCATGCACGCATGTATCCTTTCATCTGCCAACAACTGTAAGGGCCTTTGGTGTGAAGCCTGGTGACGGCTGCTTTGCAGCATCACAACAGTGTATGACAGCAAGTGAAAAGTGCCTTAACTGATTGAATTGGGAGCAAGCAACTTTACGGAGGCAAAACTTAACCTTCAGGCGAGACAGAGGGATTCAGAACGGTTGTTCTGGCAAAGGGCACGTATGGCAATATCTTCTGTGTGTACAGTCAATTAGTGATTAATCTTTTAGAGGTCCCACCAGATAGAGCTTTCTTTAGGGAAAGCTGGAAAATTAACCTTAGCTGGCTAGAAACCTGGTATGAGTTTTTTTCAGTGCCACTTGGCAGTCTCCCACCTCAGAAAGTACTTGCTGACTCCGACTCGCATGAGCTGCTTTTCCACCTGAGATCCAATGGGATCAAATAACAAGGTTCTACAGATGGCGGTGTGATGTTGTCCATTTCTTAAATTTTCCCACTTAATGGCATTCTTGTCTCAAATGAAGGATGTTTATTTTTAAAAAGGGTGAATAAATGAGCATTAGAAATCCTGGGAGACATACGAGTTGATAACATTTCAAAGTTGTCAGGAAAGAAAAAGAAATGCCACACCAGCAGCTTTGCCCCTGCTATCTTCCCAAGGAAGTTCTGTATTTTCAGGCATGATAGTTTTCAATGTCACCTGCCCTGTAAGAGTTTTGGTGTGCTGTCTAATCCCCCAACTTAATGAGTTCTGCAGGGATGCACCATGATAGCTAAAGATCATTTACCTGAATTGCTTTTTAATTTCTGGAATGGGAAGCTGCTTGTGCAGCAGGATAATTACATTATAATTTACAGCAATCCAAAATCAATAAATTTAGTCATATTGGGATAGAGAAGGAGGGTGAAAAATCCCCCCACCATTAAATTATTTCACACTCTGTACTTGATGTTCCAAGAATTCAACAAAAAACTCTGGGGGATGGGAGAGAGGAGTGAAGGAAGAACCACTGGCTTCCTGAAACTGGCCAGTAAATCAGCTTTGCCTGGTGATTTCTATAGTGAAATAACACATGGTTGTGTTTGCAGAAGAAGGTAAATATAGCAAATAATGTAATTTTTCTGATTTATTTTAATTCCAAAGTATTAAAGGAGAGAAAATACTTTGTAGTATCTGGCTCCTTATTCCAGTGAGGAAAAGCTGATGAACCATTGTAAGCTGCAAGCTAAACCTGGGTGTCCACCTGAACTTTGCTCCCTGCCTGAATGTAACAGTACAATTGAATAATTATTGGGGTAGACCACTATGGGAACTGGTGAGGTTTCAAGCTCTTGATGCCTTCATCAAGATCAGATTGGAAGCTTTTCTCCAAGTTAGTATTTTTGCCACGTACAAGCTACTGGGTTTATTGCAGGGAGAAATTAATGAAAGCCCATGAAGTGTGTTGTGAGAACAGGCTACACGGCCTCAGTGTTTCCTGAGCTTCAGAGCCTCTGCCCCTCCCTAACCCATACCCAGGAGGGACCACACGAGGGATGGACTTTTTTGGGGAGAGTCTTCAAGACCCAGCAGTGCTCTGGCTGCTGTAAGTGCTAAGGGAGGAGGGGTGACCGTGCAATGAGAAGGTTGGTCTCAGGACCTGTGTATCTGCCGCCAGCAAATTTTTGGTGCAAGCCAGGCCCTGACAACACCAGCGCTGACCTGGCCAGCCACTGGGCCACCGGGCCGGCAGCATCCGCAGTGATCCATGTTTCCCAGGGTCCGCCCCGGCGTCAAGTTTGGTTCCTGCAGGTGGGAGGAATGGCAAAGAGACACAGGGAGCCCAAACACACCCCTGCATGATTTAAGAAAAATATTATTTGAGCAGACAGTTCAAAGGGGTTCAGTTGGGCACATGGAGATTGGAGCTGTGGTTTTGGTTTGGTTTTTTTTTTTTTTTCCCTTCTATTTTCTTTAAAAGAAAGCTTCCTGGTTGTATTAAATCTCACCCATGTCTTCACTGAGGTATGGCCCGCTGAATTGATCTCACAGGGAGATGTATTAGGTGTTTCTGGACTTCTCCTGTTCAGACTGACTCAATTTTATTTTTCCTTTTGAAACCACAGAAAAGCTGTCGATGTTGCACCCAAAAAAGGATGTTGTATGAAAGGAAATCACTTTGTCTCTTGTATTTGAGGAGGATTATGATCTGGCATGACCTCATTATGGGTTAGGCGAGGATATTTCTGGAAATACTAATTAAATACTTTTTCCATCCCTTGTGCCCTCATAGCATGTGTAGACTTTATAAGAAGAAAAAGAGAAAAAAAAAATCTGTCTGCAAGGAATTTTTTCAAGCTCTTTCTCCAGTCACATGAAGAAAGTACAGTTACAGTCATGGTAGCAATATTAGAAGCTATTAAACAAAGTTTTCTTAGTTATGATGAACTAGAGAAAAATAATTATCTGAAAGAAGAGAGTAAAGCTGGGACTCCCCAGGCACTTTTGTCTATGCTTGAGTTCAGGAGTCTGAATAATTCTTGTAATTTTAGCAACATCACTCTGGACTGCTGAAAATATTCTTCCTTCTCTGCGGTGTTTTTTTTTGCCTTTATTTTTTTTATTTTTTTATTAAAAAAAAAAGCACCAAAAACTAGTGGTTAACTGTGACACGGGCTGGAAATCTTTTCTACCCTGGCTGCACCAGTGTAAATTACATGGCACTATGTCCTAATATATTTATTAATGGATATCCTCCTGCTATTTCTTATGGTAGTGGTCTCTTCCTGGGCTTACCCATTTTGCTCCAAGAGCCATGTCCTCAACTTGTTGCATTTCAGTGAGTTTTAGCAGCTCCGAATCCAGCCCTGACCGTCTGAGCTGTTTCCTATTGAGGTCAGTGGGAGTCTTCCAGTTAACTTCAATAGGAGCTGGACTTGGCCACTGACAAAATGTCTTTAAAAATTGCCTTCAGCAAATAAGCTTGTAAATGTTAGCACTAAAATAGCAACGTGCAGGCCCAAATATGTCTGTATTGAAAACACATGCTGTCAGATAGATAAAAATGTGTTCTTACAAAACCTTCAAACAGCATCACGTGGAAGTTGTAAAGTTTTGGGTTTTTTTATTGTGAAATTATTTTGATTGTATATTTAGCACTTTGGTTTGCTACCCTGTTGTGTGACACTTCACATAACATTGGATCTAACAAGGCGAACTCCCTGAATTGTCTGAACGAGCAGTCAGTGGTATTTGGTTTTGGTTATTGTTCTAAATCCAGGGACGTGGTAGTTCTTTTTTTCCTGTGAATGTGAGATTTTCTCCAAATTGCAATATTCCACTGGTATGTAACAATATCCAGTCCTGCATTTTGTTTAAAAGTCTCATTGTCCCCATGGATATGAAATGGGACTCCTATATCAGAGCCAAACAAGGGAAACGGACACTTTCTCATGTTAAATTAAGGAATTTCTTCTTGACCCGCAAGTGGCGAACCTTACATTGTAACATCACAAATGGAGATAAGATGTTGTAGAACTGCCCAAATTTTTACATTTTTTCTGTCCTTCCCAATGGTTAAGGTAAATAAAAGCTGTGGTTAGGGTGGCTTGGGACAGTCAATGAGCGGACCGTGGCTGGCTGGTTGCTTGCTTTGCACTGCTGTGCAGCTGCCAGAGCAGTTTGTCTGTCATCAGCATCCTGAAGTGCTGCACTTGAGAGAGTGATGGTTAAGGCAAATGGCACTGGGTGATGGCTTAAATGCCTGTTGTAAATTGTCAAGCCCCAGGAGTGGATTGATAACGGATAACTTGATTCAAGGCAAAACAGGGGCAGCTGTGGAAGTGGTAACTCCATCAGCCATCCCAATCCCTGCTGCCTTTGCCTGACAGTAAGCCAGTGGCACCTGGCCCTTGGCAGAGGGAAATGAAAAGATTTTATCTGGGCTCATATGAGATGACTTGTGTAACCATCTCCATCCTCAAGATTCAAGTCAATAATGTTTGAATACTCCTCCCAACTAAATGGGTGATGCAAACACTGTTGTTGCCTTTGTTTCTGTTTCTCCCGTCAGAAGTACTTCTTTGCAGGGGTCAAAATCAAAGCTCTTCGTATGAAGTCTGTTAAAATGAGTTGAACCTGACTGCCCAGAACAGGGAACAGGAAAATCTTCGGCAGGGTAAACCCTCTTGGGGAGGTAATGGAAGCTGGAGCTCAACAGATAAAACATTAAGATGGACTGGAGTTTGCCAAGACAAACCCTTGGACTTTTCCAGAACATGTCCTTGCCTCCCATGGGACACACTCATACCAAGGGGTCCTGATGGTCCCTGGGGGTGGTGACAGAAGCACAATTCTGGTGCTGTTGGTTTGGTGCGACTCCCTTTCCTCTTGCAGGTGGACTGCTGAAAGAAAATCTCCTGTTACTCGGAGCTTGGCATTTGTGTCATTTCAGAGAGGCCTTTCCAGTCTCATCTGCATCAACAAACTACTCCAGTAGAGAGTTTATACCAGCAAAAGGGCTCCTCCTGAAGCTAAAACCCATTCCCCAACCCAGCACAGACTACCCAGGAAAATGATATTTTCCTGCTCACTCTTTTTCTTTTTTTAGTTTGTTTTGGTTTTTTTTTTTTTTTTTTTTTTTTGGGAGGTGGGGGGGGTCGGTGGGGTAGTGCATCTCTCTGTGCTCAGGACTTCAGTAGGATAGAGCGGGGTACAGGGGAAATGTACCAGGGCCCATCCCCCTGAAAGGGAGCTGAAGACACCCACAGCAATTTGCAAATTGGATGCCAGGTGACTGGTCCAATCTGAGTCCATCATCTGGAGGGGAAAAACATGCAGTGATTTCTGCACAGAGATTTATGCATGCCATGACATTTTTGGCTTTGCAAGAGAAGGGGCCCCATTCTTCCCTTTAGCCAAGAAGGCTTTTGAGAAGCTCAGACCTTCTTCCTCTCTGACTCTTGAGCTGAAATACATCTGTACCTTTCAGTAAATGCACATGTAGGATAAAGGTGCAGATACTCCAGGTCCTGGTCACTGCCTTTGCAAGATGCAGTGAGACTAAAGCACAGCTCAGCACAGACACTGAGCCCAAGCCGATTATGTGAAAAAGTAACGTATGAGCAAATTCAGGGTGAGGCAGAAGAACAGTATGGGATTTAAAAATCTCAGTCCTGTTATTAATTTCTCTGGAAAAGGTGAACTAATGATTCTGCTTTTAATTCATTAGTATTTAGGCTAAAAATACGTTGGCTCAGGAAGAAAATGATAATGTAATAAAATCTCCTTCCTCCTCTTAAAAAAAAAAATGTTTTGCACAAAGCAAAGACAATTCACTGATTAGAAATGAAAGTTGTAGTCCTGTGGGGCCAGGCTGGAATTACTGCATACCACTTGCCTTTGAAATCAAGGCCTCCAACCTTCTTAATGTCCAGGTGGGGAATTCCGGTGGCTTTACTCTAATCCAGCCAAATCTGAAATCCAACCCTGTTGGGAGGAAACAATGTGGGAAACAGATTCATCTTGATCTCGGCTTTGTGCCTTGGAAAACGATTAAGACCAACTGTTAAGCAGCTCCCGATAGAGTTCACAAACCTGCCGGCCTCTGTGTGACACAGCTTTCTCAGTTCAGGCTTCACCCCTTAAAATAACAGATGGAACTGATCCGGCTAAGCTATAAAGTAGGTTTCCCTTATTCCCCAGTTGTTAAAATATTATTTCTGTAGTTGCAAATGATTTTTAATCTGATTGCTTTGCTGCGATCAATTTTTTTCACTTTCTATTGTTATTTAAAAAAAAAAAATCAAACCCAAACAATTTAGTGCTGCTGACAAGCAGCCACGCTGACTTCTTTGAGAGTGATGCCCTGAGACACTAAATCCCATGCAGTACTGTGGAGGTCACACACATGGTCCTATCAAACTCACACGGTAGGGTTCCTTCTATACCCTTTTTCCTGTCCCGATCTCAGTCAAGATAACTGGTTTTATAGTAGCTTTTGAGGATTTCAAAGTGATTTAGAAAATCAAGTCCTTTGAGGTAGAGAAGTATTCATGTTCTGCACATAAATAAAAGGGGGAAGCAGAAAAGCTGCTCTTTGTTAAAGCTTATTTTGGCAAATCCATGAAGAAAACCAGGGACTTGCAAGTCCATCTACGGATAGTCATTAGAAAATTTTCCTCAAGGGAACCTGCTTCCATCAGATTTCAGACCTGGTGAATACTGGAAGGACATCTTGACCTTGCAGAAGCTTCCTGAAAATAAACATCAGAAAGTTTTGAGGTCTTTATGCTCTTACAACACTGGTTAAGGGAGGGTGGTAAGAAAAGAATAACTAATCATTCCTGTAATCTTTGTTATTCTTCTTCTTCTTACTTATGTTAATTGCATATAGTTACAATCAACACCCATGGGTAGCAAAACTTGTTGCTGATTTGATTCTTGGGTAATTTTGCAAGTGGTTACTAGCAGATTTGTGAAGTTTGGCACTGGACCATGCTATTTAAGGGTGGGATTTCAAAAGCTTCCAGTGGAATTTGGAGCACAGATTCCTCCATTTATCCCCTGCAAATAGACATTTTTTTCTTTACAGTGGATTTATCATAATTGAAGTTCTGGCAAGGATGTATCAGCACATTTTGTTTAACACCATTCCTCAGCATTCCATTACTTAACAGGCATGGGCAGCTTTGTTCTTCCTTTCTTTTTAGACTGCACATCCAATAGGTGATTTTTAAAAACGCAATTAAATATGCAGTATTGTGCATGTCTTTCGCACTGCATCAAGGATAGTGGGATGGATTCTGCTTCTTTTTGCCTCTGGAAATATTTTGCTAGAGCTCTGTGTGTGCATATACTGTATGTGCATACACTGGCCATCAGTCCCGCTCCATGCTGCAGATGTAGTTGATGTCTCCTGCTAGGACCAGGAGGAGCTAACAAGCCAGAAGTAGAACCAGTCTGAAAGTCTGTTTCACCCTTAAAATGGGGGAAGAAAGTTTTATCAGTTTGCAATGGGGGAATGTTTCTGCCATTAGTGGGGTTCCTTGAGGTCAGGTTTGTTTCCTTCTTTACCCCCCCATTTTCTCCAAAGATTACCCTGTTTCACCTCTTGGAGGCTGCCCAGACACCACACATTTGAGCTGAAACCAGAGCTTTCTGGTTCACGGGCTGGCTCGAAAAGACGATCGCGGCCGTGTTCCCAGAGCCCAGCAGGGACGAGGGGCTGCGTGGCGGCGCTGGCACCTCCCATGGGCTCGATGCCAGCGCAGCCCGGGCAGGGCAGGGATGGGGGTAAAGCCTCCCGCTGCTTTGCTGCCTGCAGGTGGTCCTGCTTCCCCTTGCTCCTCGTCTACACGGCTCCAAACGTCTTCTCCACAAAATTGCATCCCTACCCTGTAAGCCCCAGTGAGCTGCTTCCAGTACACTTTGCTGTTGTCCCTGCTGAGTTCAGTGATGCTTAAGCATGTTCTTAAAGCTGAATTTGAGCTTAAGAGTTGAGTTGAATGGGCATGTTGATGTAAAAAATAAATGCTATAAGGTTTTTGCTCTTCACCTTTGCAATTTTGTACAGTTGCTTGTAGTTAAGAGTGGATGTTTCCTTCTTCATACATGTTGGGAATGCAGTAAATAAATGGAGAACGTAAAAGGGGAATCTGTTAGCATCAAGCCAGAAGGCCTGTCAGATAGTCAAGGAGAAGTTGGAAAGAGCTTGAGAGAAATTCACATCTGTAAATGACTAGTTTTTTATGTAGCAATATACATATTTAATTTATGCTTGCAGCGACAGCACTTGCATATGCAAAAGCAGGCGTGCAATTACATGTGCACTTCTGCTCAGGATTCCAGGCCTTAAGAAAGAAGTGATTATCATCGTAGATGAGTTATGCTGTAACGGCTCTTCATGTTGTTTAAGAAGCATCTGTACGCCATATTATGCACATGTGAAACTATTTTTATTATATTCATCTGATTTCCATGGGAGATCACATAGTAACCATTTGCATTTAATGGCTGCATAGAAACTTGACTTGCAAAGAGTTTACCATTCATGTACAGGGGTCTTGATACACAGAACGTACCTAGATGGTTGATATTCATACATGTACAGTTAGTATTTTTACAATGAAAAATCCAGCTGGTTTGCCCCAGAGGAGTTGCCTTGTGAGATTTTCATTGTAATTACAAGCATGTAACTTGCCAATTATTCTATTCAGGTACGTTTTTTAATGAATAACAAATTTGTTTTGATAAGAGTTAGTCCTCTGTTCACTGATTATGAGAGAATGATTGGAGGCAGATGGATGTGAAGGAGCTTTTGCAGTTGCCAGTGTGAGATCTGTGCTTTTATTTATTTATTTACCTATCTATTTAGAATGGTTATTTTTCTCCTAGGCTTCTCCACATGATAAAACTGCTCACTTTTAACAGGTTGTAATTTCCTCATTTTCCTGGTTCTTCTAAGGCTTAGAAAAGTATGGTTCAACAGTTCAATCTACTATATTGAGCCACATCCTTTATAAAAGAGATGCACAAGACTTTGCCTCAGAAGCAGTGGAGTATTTAAACTTCTCCCTTTCCCAAGCTCATCCTTTAACGTGGTTATTGGTTATTTATTGTTTGCCAATGTTGTTATCCACACAGATGCTCAGGTCTTTTATGACTTTCCCTGTATTCTTCTCCACACTAATTTCTTATGGTAAAAGGTTCCCCTGAGGAGCCACGTGTCAAAATATCTTACGTTTGCAAGCGGTAGTGAGTGATGCATTACAGATGACCATCTTGATTTCCAGTCGAGACTTCAGACAGTGTTGCATTTGAACAGCCACATTTGCTTCTGACTGTGCTTTTTCCGAGGCTCACAGTTTCCAGTTTTCAGATTGTCTCTGTCACAACTAGACATTTTTTAACTTCAGAAAAACAACTCAGGAGGGAGGGTGCACGGATGATCAGCTCTTCAGGGTTTTCATTCTTTGCAACACAACAGCAGGATAAAGAAATTACACAAGGAGAGATGGATTCTAAACAATTATGTTGATTCAGTACACAGAGATACGCCAAACCTTGCCGCAGAGGTACTGCTGCTCTGTTTTATGTGGCTTTTACATAGCATAGAGGGAGCCCTATAAGCACCACAACAGGCTTTCAAAGTCTTTCAAGGGCTGTTCCAGTATACTCCCAGTCCCCTTCCACAGGAACTGCTCAAGGGGAAGAGGGGAGGACAGGAGGATGCTGAGGAGTGCAAAGAAAATTCATGTACATCAACAGAGTGTAAAAATTTTTAGTAGAGAATTTAAGGTTATTTTTGGCACTGGTAAAGTAAATGTCTGAGTTTTGTTAACAGAATATTTAAACTGTAGGGGTAGTCTAGTGTTGATGTATATATCCTTGATGGGGCTTTTCCCATTCTTTTTCAGGTTCTAGGTTTAATAATAGTAATGTTCTTGTCTTATACTTTAGATAATGGTCATCATATTTGCCTGTCTCTGTAGGGACATCATGAAAAGTAATTAGCTAGAGTTTATAAAGGAGGACACTCAGATCCCCTTACTCTGACTAATTGCTCTCTAAATACCTGTATTGATTTAGCAGGAATGTTCCCAGTATGGGATCATGTTTTGCAGGGAGAAGGGCATCCAATTCTGGCCAGAAGTGCCTTGGGGATGACACATTGTGATGGTTTCCCAGCCAGCTCTGAGGAGTATATTGACAAATACCTGATACTTGAGTATGTCACCTTCCCTTCTCCAGGCTCTTCAGGATGCATTTATTGCAACTGATTATCTCCATGGTTTGTTAGACCAAATAAAACATGACTTGAAGGGGAAATCCTCAGGTGTCAGGGTCCGAACACTGGGGAAGGCAGTATCTATTGTAGGCTAATATATGTATGAGTGCGTGTGTTTGGGTGCATAGATAATGTTCGTACATGTCAGATCAGGAGAAATGCATTTCAATATGTATATTTTTTTCCTGATCTAACAAGTACAAACTTCAATTGTTGGTAAAACACCAGTTTGTAATTGTATTTAATAAAGGGATGGCCTGGAGCCGAGCACCCAGAGATTCCAGCACTGATGGGTTTGGGAATGAAGCAGGTCTTGGTCAGGGCTCTGAGATGCAGACACATCCTTTCCTCATGCTCTGTCCTGGCCGGGCTCTGGCACCCACTGTGGGTGACAGATATGACAGCTCCAGCTAGATTTTATGCTCAGAGAAGCTGGGGCTTCAGGCAAAAACTGGGCCAGAAGAACATAAACTGAAAGGAAAAATCTAACAACTAAGCAAACACCAGGTAATGCAGTTCCATGAGTTTAGCATTTAAACCTGTTGTTCAGATAGCAGCAGCAATTGAACCTCAGCAGCCCAAACTGCAAAATCCACACCAGCCCTGTGCAGAATTAACCTGTCCTGAGGCCAAACAGCCACTCTTTAGCTTGCTACCCAAACCAAAGGCAGCTTGTCCTGGCCACCTCATGCCTATCGGTACATACGAGCAGCTCCCCCCAGGCAAAGGATGAAAGCAGTGTATTTGTACCAAGGAATTGGAGAGCAGTCAGCGATCAGTGGTGTAAAGAGTGGGTCATTAGCCCTGGACATCCCCAGTTTCATGGCTTGCAGTTCTCCAGGTCCACGCTGCAGACCAGAGAGCATACAGAGCAAGCAGACCAGCTCCTCTACTCAGCTCCAGAAGTCTTGTATCTCATCCTTTGCCTATCACCAGCCTCCAAACTGAAGGAGAGTTTATTCCAGGCCAGGTATGGAGCAAAGGATATGCATTTCTCCCTGCTATGACTCAGAGGCAAAGTAGCAGCTTTGGTCTGGCGGAGGTGGAGCTGGGTATATGTTTCAGCCCAAGCATAATAAAGATCTGGAGGCTATAAGTGGGGAAAACCATTCACAGTCCTCACTTGGCAAAGCTCTTAAAAAAAAAAAGCAAACAAACAAACAAAAAAAAAACGCTTTTTGCCCCAAGCCACAGAGCCTCCCAAATCTCGATTGGTTCCCAGAATTCAGACACCAGTGTTCCTACGAGAAATGAACACACAGAGTTCGTAATAAGGATCGAATTGGCAGTTGTGTGGAACATTAGTTACAAGAACATAATAGACACGGTAGAGGGAATCTTTAAGCCACTAAAAGATACTGCAGGGTTGTCCTGTCACTCCTGGAGTCCTTTTCCTTTGGCTTCTTCCAAACAGTTTTGCAAGAGAAACATATCATTCCGAAGAGGTGAACATGTGAATGTCCTCTCAGGGAGACAATGCTGCTCTTGAGGCTTTCACTGCTTCCTAGATTGTATTAAGGGTGGTGCTTTGCTGCAGCTTTTAGAGACACCTTTGTTTTTGTAGGCCTTTCCCATAACTGCTCTGCAAGTTTGAATGTATCCTGGGTGTTGTGACCTGACAGCACAACATGTATTTTTTGTGTGACTTGCAACATTGACTCATTTAACAGTAATGTGGCATCATCTCAGCTTTGCAGGCTCAAGGGTCAGATGTGATGACTCAGTTGTGGCAGGACAGTACTGCTCACTGTTATGAAAGTTTCTCCCTGCAGAAACTCTGAGTGTGTGTGTGCATACATACATTTTCATGGTTTATTCTTCCTTAAGCAGCCTGAAATCTCTGTGGATCCCTGACTAGATGCAGGGAAAGCATAGATGTGACTCGATTCTAATTTTCTTTGGGACTTAATGGCTTTGCCTGTTGGAGAAAGATGTATGTTGTAGCGGAAAGGCCTTAGATGAGATACTGATTCTGTGCAGCTGTGCACAGAAGCTTTACTGAAACCACATAAAACCTGTTTGGGGCATACTGGTGATGGTGTACAAATGAGAAAACAGAAGGTTGGAGAGGTTAAGGTCACGGCATCAGAGGAAAAACCTGGAAACTCTGAGTTTCAGCCCCTTTGACAGCATGGAAGAGAAGAAACCGAAGTTGCTGGTTCTCCCTATTTGGCCACTAAGCATAACTACTCATATTGTACTGCTGCAGCAGTGTCTTCATCAGAGGTGGTCCCCTACATTGCCCAGATAAACCACTGAGGATTAAACCACAACAAAATATCATCGTCACTAAGTCTGCAGATCTGGAGGGAAAAGAAATGAGGGATAGAAACAATGGATGTTTTTTTGCTGGTTGCCAAGATTTATAATGATGATTATGATGATGATGAGTAGTTGAAGGAATGTTGCTCACATTGTAAACCACTGATCTCCTGACGCTCATCAGCAGAATTTCGGCTCTCGGATATTTTAGTGCTGGGGTGTTTTCTATCCTTATCCAAGTGGTTTATTTAATACAGCTTCAGCCGAAATCCCAGCATGGTGGCTTCCAGCTGCAGAGCCTGAGATCCCCCTCCCTAGACCCCCCCTCGAGCAGCTGCCTTGCTGAGAGCCCAGCACGGGGAGGAGGAGGAGAAGCGGCAGATGTCACCGTGTGACATATCTTGTTTATCTTTTTTTTTTATTGCAAGTATTTATACAGGGCAGGTCTCCCTGATCACAACTTTGCACCAGCAGCAGCTACCGCTTGCCAGGCAGAGGCAGGGGGAAGGCAAGGGAAGGGGCATGAATAATGCAGTGCAACATATTTATCAACATTGTCAAGTTGAGCCTCAGATCAAGTTTAGTGGATAAAGAAGAGGCTTTGAATTCCCACTGTACAACATGTTAAGATTCAGATATCTTGATTTTGTAAAATAAGTGAGTCCAAGAGGCTGAAACTCAGGAATTCTGTGTACAAAATGCAACTCTGTTTTATTTTTTTCTTTCGCTTTTTTTCCCTCCTTGGGTCACCAGTGTGGGATTTGAGGTGGGGGGGAAATTGTCTGAAAAGGATTAGCTGGCCAGGACCACATTTCTCTCCTTCCTCCACTGCACCTCCTTCCCCACACTGCAGGACTGCTGCCCCATGTCTGGAAGGGTTGTTTCCGTGCCTCCCCAGTCCTCATGCAACTTTTGGCACTTCTTTGATGTGCACCATCATTTGTAATTTTCAAGGCAGAAGTAATACACAGTCCTAAGGCAATCAGCCTGGGCAGCCGGATGGACGGTTTTTTAGCTAGTTAAAGCCTCTGCTAGCTTTCATGAGCATCAGCCCCGATGGGGCCAGGCAGCGAGTTGGGCTCCATTTTGGCCCTTCCCAGAAACCTCAAAGCTGCATCTGATGATGGCGTTAGACTGCCGAGCCCCATGGCATCCCCTGGACATCGCTCCTACCCCTTCCAGCCCCAGGGAGCAGAGCTCAGTAGAGACGAGTGATATGAGAGTAAGTCCTCCCTGGCTGATCTGCCATTTCTCCTTTCTCCCCAGCTTTGTGTGGTCCTTTCCCCGTCACAGGCTGCGGTGCAGCCATTGCTCCTGGTGTCATCTGCATGTCAGTGGCTCTCCAACCTCATCTCTGGTATGTGCGGGGTATGGCACAGCTCCTGGGGATGGCCTTTGTGCTCCAGCAGTGGTGGAGCAGCCCTGCCTGCATCCCTGTGCTCACAGCCGCGTGGGCTTCCCTCACTGCCCCGCTCAGCTGCAGGAACAGTTCGGGCTTAAATAAACTGCTCAGGCTTAAAGAAGAGTGATCGATTGATTGATCAATCTATCTATCTAAGCACTGGAATAAGACTCAAGAGATAGGGTCTATCACAAACTATTCCAGTCGTTTTGAACAAGTCATTAGGGCTGGGATTTTCTTAAAGCACATAGCAATGGTTCAACTATTCTGCTGTTTGAAAAGAATAACAGTAAGTCCTGAATAAATCAAGGGGCAGGGAGAAAAGAGGTGAAGTGTAAGTCAAATTAGCATGGAGGACTTCAGAACCCCCCCACCCTTTGTGTTCCTGTTTTTGTTTCAGTGCAATGGGAGTGATGTTTCCCTACAGCACAGGGTGCCCCAAAACTTAAACCACTTATAGCTGCAGTGGCTTTGCAATGCTGTGGACATGAATAACTTATTTCATCAAAAAGTCAGTATATTTTAATATACTGAAGAGCATATGTAATCTCATTTTAATGTGAGTTGCTTGTAACCTAGGCAGCCTGCGTATTTTGAGTCCTGGACGCCAACATCCCTATGCCCCATCTTTTTGGTGTTAAACCAGAGTTCATTCCCTGGGTTTTGGGAGGCAGATGCTGGTCCCAGGCTCTGAGGTTAGGAACTCATCCACAGCCACTTGCTCACAGGTAGTAATTCATTAAGGCATAATTCAGGGGACATTTGTTTACTGATATCACCTTTGGCTACAGTAGTAATTGCAGATAAAAAAAACCTAGTAAAGCTAGGTAGAAGCTAGGCTGGCCTTTGTGTGGTGTGTGATACTGGTTTATAGCCCCTGGTTTTTAAATGTCTGTGCAAGGACACCCTGCTGTGTGTGTGAAATTAAAATGGGATTGTTATTTGGCCTGCATTTTAAGTGCCTAACCTCTCCATTTTGAAGACATCTTTCTGCTTTGTGGGAAAGCTCATACTACTTAAATTGGGTTTTTTTGTTGTCTTTTTTTTTTTTTTTTTATTGTGGGGGGGGAGGGGAAGTCCACAGGGAGTTTTGTGGGCAGTTCACACTGTCAACTCAGCATTTTTCCACACTTAAAAAACATAATTCTTCACAACCAAAAAAAAAAAAGCCCCTGAAGAGATGATCTTAATTCTTAGCAATTTTTAAAATTTAAATGTGAAGGGTCTGGGCTTTTTTATTTATTTTTATTCAAACAAATAAATATTTTCCAGAAAGCAAACATAATTTCACTCTGTCTACAGCACACAAGGGAAAGAGAGAAAAGACTACTTGACCCCAGGACAACATGATGCTCTTTTTTTTCCGTTGTCTGGTTGTGGTGCAGGAATGTGCAATCTGCAATCGGAACTGGCAGATGCGCAACTTTTGTTTGGAAAACTGACTTCATTATTCCCGCTGTAGGGGTGGGCTGGCCAAAGATGTTTGGGATGCTGACAGTTTCTGGCCTGGCCTTCCTGTTGAATCACCCGTATATTTGGCCTGGACCAAAGGAGCAGTAGCGTCTCTAAGCTCAGATCCAGGGTCTTGGGAGCGAGGGAGCAGCTGGAATGTTTTAACCATAGCCTTTTAGCACTAGTTCTCATCATCTCAGCATTATCATGATTTTATTCCACCCCATCCCTCGGTTTTCTCTTGTCATCTCCCAAGACTACAGACTTTTTGGTCCAGGGTCATCTCCTCACAGAGCATGAAAAGAGTGGGGCAGAGATGGTTTTTACTGGAGCTTTAGATAGCACTATCACATTACAAATAACTATGATCTAATGTTATATATCACCCTAGAGCTAAAAATCCCAGCTGCCCACCAGTACTTAGCTATATTTTACTTCTGATGGCTTGTGCAGTGCTGCACCTCCTACTTGTATCACTCTAATGACTGCCTTCCCTTATTTACCTTCTCAGATGTCTGCCCTAGTCTGAAATGATTCCCTTAAGGTTAAGACAAAGGCACTGGGGACAAAAATGATGTGTGATTATGTAATTAAAACCTGTATTAATATATGTGAAATAGTCTGAACAGCCCAAACTTTTGCATTTCTTTTGGAGTTCTTGAATCCATCTTCTCATTTGTCTAATAAGACAACGTTTTTTTCCCTCATTTTCCAAAGTGAAATTTCTTTGTTTTCTTAATAGAAAACCCCAGTTATGCTATGTCCCAAAATTATATTTCTGTTCCCTTTGCAACCACCCGTGGGGTTTGAACCACAGACCTACAGCACTGTAACAGAGGTCTCCATCATGTGCGAATTAAAGGGATTAAAACCAAAGTTAGAGAGAAGGGGAAAGCAGCAGCTTGGGGCCAGGCATTAGAAATGGGGGATTGATGCAAGGACACATCACATCCCCTCCATGGCAATCCCTGCCTGATCACGATGTCTCCATGGGTCACCTTTTGTGTCCCCCCATTTGTTGCCTGTCCCCTTCCCCACCTCAGCTGGAAACCTTCCCATCCCAGTGCTGTGGGACTGGCTCTCTCCCACTCTGCTGTTATTTATCCTTCTAACTGCCTAAAACATTTTGGGCTGCAATTTCCACGAAGGATGCTATGCAGAATAAGGTTGGTGCTGGGTATACGAAATTGTGATCTGTAATTTGTATTTCCACTACTGTATAACTCAAGATTATTAAATAAGGATGTGACTGGATGCAGTTATTAATATTGAGTAGACAATGCAATTTGTTTTTACCATTTCCTTTTGTTGATCCATCTTCATTACTTCTCACTTGGAAACACAGAATGTTTGATTCGTGGCTTTGTGAACATCATAGCAGTGGGCTGAAGATGGAGAGGAGGTTAGGAGGCATGATTTGAGCGTCTGTGACTCAAAGTGACCAGTAAACTCCCCAGGGTGAGTTTGATGTCTGCCTCTCATTAGATTGTTTATTTTACCCTACCTTCCTATATTTGATTTTTCTAACACTTAGAAATCTTGCACTTCTGAATCGCATTGACTTGGGATCCAAAACACTGAACAGCTCATTATTATGGCAAAGCTCAACTCTTTTGTGTCTCGTGACACTCCCACAACTCAGTGACCTGGGTGGTGGCCCTACCAAGGCCTCTGATCCTACCTTTTTTGTTAGTATAGACAGGAAAAAAAAAAAAAAAAAGAAAAAAAAAAAGGCATTAAAATTAAAGTCTCATGACTGTAACGAAAAGGTTACTTCCCCTTTTCTCGCAAGTTAAGTTCTGTGCAATTGTAGCTCACTTTGTCCTGTCCATCTCGTAGTCTCATTAGCTGCTGGGCCACAGAGGAATTGAGGAGAGAGAGTTGGGGGTTTTATCTGCATGCTGTTCCAGCGTGGAAGATTCAATGAGATGATGGCTTGTCATTTTTTATTAATGAGTTGGAGCCTGATTCATTATAGATGTGTGGAATGAGTTCGGTGTGGCTGCAGGGGGAGGGGAGGGACTCTGCCAGTGAAGAGGTACCTCTACTGTGGGTCTTCTCCAGCTTAGCTGGTTTACCAATGTTGCTTGCCAGTGTGCTACAGGGCAGCTGAGCTAATGTGCGGCTTCAGTTTCCCAGTGCCCAAGCCTGTGTGTTGCAGCATATGCCAAGTAGCCCCAGAGGAGAAATGAGTGTTTAGTGATGCTCAACTATTAGATATTACAAAGAGGCTTCTAAGGGACTGTCTCTGAGGATCTGACTGGCAGTTGGTGGATGAGATAAAGGTTTCCAAAATTTCTGTTTGAAGGGGTAGATGGACATGTTGGAGAAAATCATGTTCTTGCCAACAGAAGCACACAGCTGTGTCTTTCAGTCCTTCCTTACATACTGGTGGCATGAATCATACATATATATGATATGTATATATATAGATACACACATATATATGTAAAAAAACATATTTATATATATATATATATATTAAAAAAAAAGCCATGTGGTATGTGGTCAGAAAAAAAACGTTTGTGTCTAGAGGAGGTGTTTTAAGCCCTGGGGACATTGAAGGCAGGTGACCCTCTTGCCCTTGGTGAATCCAAACGCCTGTGAGCAGAAGTGGACGCTGATGCTCGGAGGACCCCCCGGCCGCACCACCCCAGGAACCCCCCTTGGCAGGTGCAGGCAGAGGCAGCGTTGGCCCCGGCGGCCGCTGCCCCTTTGCCGGCAGCTCCCAGCTCAGGTGGCCCCGGCCGGCTGTGCCCATGGCGTGCTGACCACACGTGCCTCCCCTGAGATGCTTCCTCCAGGGAGGAGGAATTTGGGTAGGAAGAGCTGTTGAATGGTAGAGAGCCAGATGAAATACTTAAAGAGGCTTTAAACACAGTTTAAAGAGTATTTAAGCCAGTTTAAAAAGCCCAGACCAGGCTCTTCTCCTTGCACAAACTTAATGAATTCTAATTTTGTTGCTTCTGTATTTCTGCTTATTACTAGAAGAAGCCCTGAAAAACCGTGAGAGGGGCTCTTCTCTCACACTTTTTGTTCTATTTTTATGGGCTAAATAAGTGCAAGTAAATATCCCAGTTTTTTGAAATGTCTGTGACAATAATCTGGCCTTTTAGAGAGTCACCAAGTTGCATCTAAAGGCAGAATGGGCATTATTTAGCTTGCCTGTTGTGTTGTATTTATTATGTTTTTAAATTTGTAAGATCTTTGCTCTTTACAGAGATAGGTAACCATTCAGCATTAATCTCAGTGCAGACTGTCAGAAAGAGACATGCAGTTGGAATTGTCTTTTGTGTTCTTCTTAATCTAACGTGAAGGTCATTCAGATTGAAGTTATCTGGCTGCTCTTTGTATGTAGAAAAGCATAAATTCTGTGTATCTGGTGGTGATCTCCCTCTGGGAAGGTGTGGTATGTACCCCTGTGCTGTGCTGGTGCACCAACCGGTGCACAAGTTTCTTCTCTACATCAAACCACCAACTGGGAGTGATTAAGGAAATATTCTTGAGCATCTTAGAGAATCGTTAATTTAATAGCTCTTGTTGAATAAGGGAAATTTTTCCTGCTTTGCATTTACACTTGCCCTTAGATAAATTCTGGCTGAGGTTATGTTCTGGTGATCTGTAGAGGACAGAACATGCTGTTTTCCAGTATTGTTATTTATAATCGTGCAGCGTGGTTCAGATTTTTTAAAGATACACACAACTGGGTACATGCAGAAATAAAGATATGCTGCTCCTGTCTTCAGTGAGAGCTTTCTTTTCTAACATTTTTTCAGGACCCCAAGTCTTTTCAAATGGTTGGGTGTAGTATGTAGAAACTTAAACAAAAACTCAGGGTGCTGTTTGTTATTCTCTGCTTGCAAGGAAAATAAAAGATCAAACTGTCCCTGCAGTAAAAGTGCAGGCTTGAAAGGGTTAATGCAACAAATAGACCTAAAGGAATCTTTTCCCCTTGTAAAATATGCAGCCAGTGTGACAGCAGTATTCCCAGAGTCAAGTTATCTTTTACATTAGTGAATGTTGTTCCTAAAGCTTTAGCTGGGGTAATAAATGATTCATAGTAACCACACCTTTGTGCTCAGCCGTCCACTTGATGTTCAGTCCATACACGACTTCAAGAAGCCTTGTGCATGAGCTCTACGGCTCCAGTTCAGCAGCTTTCTCCCAGTAACTGTGACAGGGTGAAAGGCATTTGAGTAACAAATGGTAAGTCGAAGGGAAAGGTTTCTCTTCTGCCTCTTAAAGTGTAAATTAGCAGTGTTTGTTTGTGCTTTCTGTGCAATCCAAGTTTGATGCATGCTCCTGAGAGTCTGGATGTGGAGAAGAGGCTAAGGAGGAGGCAGCTGAGTTTATTCTCTTCGGAAAAGAAGAAAATAGAAAGGGAACTTTAAAAGTTGTGTGTGCGTGTCAGTTCTCCAAGTGCTTCCCCAACATGCAACTAATGAGACTTCCTAGTACATCTGTGGAGCAAGGGAGACCCCCCCTTGCAGAGGAGGTCCAAGTCAGATGACATTTGTAGTTGAGCTGGAGAGCAGGTCTCCCGCTCCCTGACCTGCTCACGCTGTTAAATGTCCACCGAGAGACTGAGCTCCTCCCAGACCCTTCCATGCCCAAATGCAGCTGTGGACGCAGGCTCCTTCTTCTGGGAGAAGGCAGCTGGCCCGGGTGGGAGCTCATCTCTGGATTTTGGAAGGCCAAGGCTCAGTCCCTGCCACCTCTGCAGTTTGTCCTGCTGGGTTAGTCATCTGACATTTAGTTATGTTACTTAATATGACATGTTAGATATGTTAACATGACCTGACCTAAAGCACCATACATGGTTTATGCTAAACCACTTAAGCCACTGGCATAATCAGAGATGAACATCCAGAGGGTTCTTCATCTGATCTGGAGGATGGATTTTAAAATGGTTGGGAAAATTCCTTTTGGAAGATTCTTTCCACAGATGGAGGGGAACTAACAAAAAGTTACACATACGAGAGATGAACCTTATCTTTACTCTCTCTTCTTGCACTTACGCAGGTAAACAAATCAGGGCAAGGCATATTCTCTGGCCCTGTGGGCCAGTTTAACAGCACCACTCATGCACACACAGCTATATTGCCTTCCTCCCCAAAGCAAAACGATCTTGTCCACATCACATATGGGGAACAGCCCTGGGCCAGTGCTCTCCTCCCAGCTGTGCCCACTGCTTCCTGGGCACAGAGCAGGAGGAAGGTTGCTGTCTGTCAGTTGAATAGAGAAACCTGATAGTTCTGTGGTGGGACTCACAATCCCATTGATAGTTCTCTAATGGAGATGACTGAGAGGGTAACTGCTAGGTTTTGAGACCCTGCAGTTACTAAAGATAGATTTGTCCGAGCAGTATGACTCATGCAAAATTAAAAAAAAAATATAGAAAAGAGTCTTCCAATTGGGACAAAAAAGGTAGACACAAGGTTTGATCCAATTAGAGTGGACATTGCTAACAGACCATTATGTCATGACACTGGGAGGTGATTTATAACAGTCAGTATGTTCTGAGATCCAGGGAGTGGAAAAGGAGATATCTAAAAGTAGGCTTGGAGTAGTCTGAGAAGTTTCTCTGCAGTTTAGAGAGTAGACTAGAACTAAGCAGAACAGCAGACATCCAGGGATGACAAATACTAATGAAGGGAATTTGGGTCAGTTCATTCAGTTTTCTCCACAAAATCATGTGTGGGAGGTTTTTGGTTTTGATCTTGAGTTGACTTCCAAGCAGATAGTCCTTATGTCATTCCCCTAATGACTAACCCCTGTGTGAGCATGAAGCATCACGCCAAGTTCAGCTGACTTTCCCAGAGTCTGGTTTCAGAATGCCACAGCTCTCTGGAGCAGTGAGCATAATGTATTGGAGACCTACGTTTTATGTATCTCTCTCTCCAGCAGTTCATGAATAGTAAGCACGGTAGGTTTTACAAGGACAGATATGGAATAGTCTCCACTGCATTTGAGTAGAAAGTGCAGCATACATTTGACATAGCTCAGTCTTGGGTGTTTGCTGGTTTAAAAGAAAAAAATTATTTCCAACAATTGAGGGGTTTTTCTTACCAGACCAATCACAAACTTTTGAAGCATGAAATGAATTTCACTGGTCCTTGCCAATAAGCTTCTTTCCCTGATATTGGTTTTTATGAAACGGCTATAATCTTTGCAGGTAATGAATGAAAGCTACACTATGTAGTCCCACCTAACATTCTTCTTCTTGATTTATGGTGTATTGGTTAAAATAGTAAACTGATAATGATCACAAAATAGCAATAAATCACGAAGGGCTGATGTATCAGAAACAATAGAAAATGTTCTGGAGAAAGAAACTTGGAGCCAGTCGGGGAACAGCTGGGTGTTCTGCAGATATGAAAGATACCAGGGAGTCCACAAAAATACAAATTAAAAGACTCTCTCCCTTTGTTTCTGTCAAGATTAGGCTGTTCCTTGCTTCTGTATGAAATAAAATCAAGACATTTATGATGAATTAAGGTTCTCACACCCCTCAGTGTATCAAATCTAATTAGAAAGTGCTAGTAGAAATCTGTTCAGGCCAAAATCTTGGCTGGATCTGAAGTTTGGATCTGGACATGATCATTCCATTTTGTACAGTTCTGCAGAAGGCTGGTATTTAGATCTCATCCCTGCCAAAAAATTACCCTTGTGGATAAATTTATGCATATAAGCAGTTTTCTAAAGGTAAAATAAAGTAATGTTATCTTGTATTGCCTCATCTTCTAGATAATACACCCTTTCACTTCTCTTATCTGTCCATCAGATGTGTTTTCAGGCCATCCATACTTTTTTGTTGGGATCTTATAATTACAATACATTCTGACTCAGATGTGCTTTGAGTAATGATACACCAATAGATAAAAGAAAAGATGAAGAAAAATCAGCCCTGCTTAAATATAGTTTGAAGAGACCATGATGTCTCCTAAAGTCTCTTGAGAACTGAAAGTTACCTGATCTTTTGGGGACTTGACCTACCCCAAACTAGTCTTCCTAGAAAGATTTTGAGTTAAATTCTCCTGCTTGTCTTGTCTCATAATGGAAACTTTCTTTGGACTTTGTGCTAATCATACCAATGAGCCAGCTCTGATTGGTACTAGCTTGCAAAAGGCCTCTTTTGTTCTTGTTAGAGTATCTAACCTCTAAATCTATTTAATACCCTTTCCCTGGTTGTCCATCATTATGACACATGATTTTCCAAAGGATTTACTATTAGTTAGCAGCACAGGGCTTTCTCCCTGGGGTAGCAGCTACTTGCAGTGAAGAAAATGCATGTTCGATGTAGCAATTTGTCTTTTTTTATATATTTATTATAAGAGTAAATGAGTTATTGTGGGGGACTTCAATATTATTGCAAATTAGGTGCTACAAGCCAAGTCGTGCACATTTGTTATGTTTCCAGGCATACACAGCATGCATAGCAGTTCAAAAATCAGCAGTCATATTATATCTAGGCCTTTTCCTGGGCAGCTGCTACTTTGCAGGTATTTTTGTAGTGTGACTGTTCCATAACTCTGCTTACTTCAAATGAAGGGAGGGGGGAATCTGTCACAAAAGTGATTGCTATAAAAAAGGTTTTGATGAGCATGAAGGCATGAATTATAAAATCTCTCAAGATTTAGTTTCCAAAGTAAGCATGGGCTAATGAATATACAGAGAGCATTGCTTGTCGTATATTCCTTCTATAATAGTAATTTATGAACTGGGGTTTTTTTCACTTGCACCTTTCTGGATGTACTTGCAGGCTGGAAACTTATCGAAATTATAAATTGCTCCTTTATTCAGAAAAGTGTACAGAATCAAGCAAAGCATACAGAACTGAATCCTACCCGACCTCTGCTTCAACAAGGGACTTAAATTAACTGCTGAACTTTAAGTCAGCAAAACTAGTCAAATGTTTTGGTTTCAGCAGCTCGCTAAAGATGGGATGTCTGTCTTGGGGAGGGAGAAGAGGCAGTTTCGCCTCGGGTCAAGCTTCTGAGTTTCTGGTGTGGGGGAAACCAGACTCACCAGAAAAATCTCTTTGTGTAATTTCATCTCACAAGGATGGAGAAATGGACAACTAGGCAAGAAACCCATGCTCAGATCCACTGCTTCCCAAATCAAGCCCTTTTCTCTAGTTTAGCCATTAGCCTAATCCTGGATTTAGAGACTAATCTGGATTCAAACTCTGTTTCTTTTGAAGTTCCTGCAGGACAGGTGGTGTCTGGTGGGAGGGGAAAGCATCCTGTGTACAAAACAGTAAGGAAAAAATTTCTGAAAAGTCTCCTTGGCTCCATCAGCTTTCATAAGAGAGGAATAGATAAAAAGGTGAAGCCCTCCTGAATCTCTTCTCTTCTACTTTTCGATATTTTTTTTTCCAAGAAGAGAGAGCCAATGTGTCATGTTTCACGTAACTCTGGTTATATTCATCATAGGTGACCTGGATCATTTGTACTTGTGGTTTATAGTCTCTCGACATGCATTGTTTTCTCTAGCTTGAAATATAGCACATTAATGAGGTATGTATCTGTTCAGATGTACGCAGTCAGCTCATGAAAGATGCTTTGGTAACACTTCGACTAGTTTGTCAACAGCTAGCATTTTGGCAGCTGCAGAGAAAAAAAGATCCCAAATTCGTACAAGGGGCTAAGAAAATCTGACATTGAACTTTTGGGAGCCATGTTTACACATACTGATGCACGCTGTGTAATTACACACATTGTAACCTCCCTAATCCAAGCTCTAGTGAAGTAGCTATCACTTTATAATTAAAGCACATCCACTTCTGATGGGGTTAGATCGATACTCCCATTCCCTACTTGCTGGGAGTGGACTGCAGCTGGTGTAGCCAACAGTCTGAGAAGGTACGGAAGCACTGGAAAATAACACCAGGGTTGCATGTTCACAGCAGTTCACATTGAAGAGTCAGGACAGGTATGTTTGGTGAGAGGAACCAGGGGTGCTGAAGGAAGGCACGGTGGGACAGCTTGGGGAGCTGCTGCCTGGGCTGCTGCTGCAGCTGGACCAGGTTGTGACCTCCAGCATGGGAGATTCACACTAGTCTTGGGTCTTCATGGGAAGGCCCATGCAAGCAGTCCGCTCCTCTTGCTCTGTGGAAACCCCAATTTCACCTGTGCTTTCCTGTTGAGCATGAGCAGCCGGTGCTCGGCAGTGTCCACCTGGGCCCTTTGCTGCAGCGGCTCCCTGCACACCAGTTGCTTGCTGTTCCTGATATTACTGATCTGCTGCAGTGGCATCTTTGCCCTTCCTTATTACAAAAAGGGGTGACTTTTTTCTGTTTTCCTGTATGAGATCTGGAGTTGCTTGATGGTGAGAACAGAATGACTGGGAAATGCTGGAAGTCCTAAATTTAGCTCCTCATTTGGCCACAGGTTACAGCTTTGTGCTTTACATGCTTTACCAGTGCCTTGGAAAGCTGTTAGTATATTGGTTTATAGCTGTTGATTTTGGTTAGCATTGGACTAGGACCTATTTGCAACATGATATTAGATATACAGGAGCATTGGGAACAATTTGGATTGTGTTCCCAGTTACCAAAGCAAGCTGGAAAGACCTTTCAGGCAAATTTGGGGAGGAAAAAACATTATTGCTATTTCTCCATCAGACAAAGAGAAGAAAAAGAATTTTCTTACTGAGAATTTGTGAAGTTTAAGCAATTGTGGAGTACAGTCCTATTGCTGCACATGAATGCAACTTTTTATTATTAATATACAATCATCCAGAAAGCTGTCTCAGTTTGGCAGAAATAATTTTATTTGCATGTTAGTGCTTTCAGTATCAATGGATTACAGGTACTAATCTGGAGTGGCATACTAAGGACAAAGAACATGAAAAACTACATCTTGAAATCCATCTAAACTTGAATAGTTTAAGTCTCAAGGGGAAAAACTGTTATAAGTATTGCTGTTGAGTAATAACAAGTAGTCCCATTAAGCAGTAGCTAGAAATCAGCATGCCTCCGAGACAACCCAGCAACATTTATTCAGAGACCGATTTGTGGGTGAGATGAGCAGCAGTGTCTTTGTACTTCGCTCTGAAATACTTATCCCCTGAACATCTTTCTGAGCTCCCGGGTTTCCAGAGGCCATGGCTGCCTCTTAATCTTTGTTTGCAGTCACCTCTCAGATCAGTATTTTCTCATTACAAGTTGCTGTGCTTTTTAGATTACAATAAAGGTAACTTTTAGCCCAGAGATTGAGCCAGTTATTTGATTTAACTGAACTAGTCGTGATATTTAGGGGTTTTTTGATTCACAAGAGTTTGTGTGTATACGTTCTTAGGAGAATCTTTGCTGTTGGGGACTTTTTTTTCCTTGTATAGAGATTCTTTATCAGAGCTCATGTGGTATGCTTTGTAGGAGCTGAGACCATAAGAAGTTTCTCCCAGCTGTACAGAAATCTTTATTGCCTTTAATCATTTAGTATTCCACAGAAATAGTATTGTCGTCATCTTTTTTTTTCTATGCGCCACTGATATAAATGCATCTTTTATGTTCACAGATTTGGCCAAACCAGTATGTTATTTCAGCTAGTTTTCATTAACAACTTGGGGTATTTTAGCTGTGCAGTAGCTTTTTCATTGTGTTTCTATGCTACTTCACTGTTGAATGAAATTTAATACATTGCTTATAATTAGCAGTGAGGAATGTTACCCTATCATCAGTTCACTGCTATGAGGCTTGCTTAAAGATTTTAACAAAGAAAATATTCTTTACCCTTTAAATACTTTGCAGTTCCGCCCAGGCTGCTCAAAATAAACATTGTTTTTGAACCAAACTCTCCCCCTCTACCCCCCTTCCAAAGCAAACAAAATATTTTCAGTGGCCATCAGATAGAAATTTGACCCTAATTACATACTTTGACCATTCATGCCATGTAGTAGGGGTCCAGAGAGTGATAGTTTGAAACTGAATGCACTTTAACATAGCATCAGGTTCTGGCAGAAATACACAGTGTATATGTTGAAAGTTATAATGCGACTTATGTGCTCTTGTAAGCTACAATTTGCATATATAAAGTGAGGTGGGATTTTTTTCTATAGTAATTAGCAGTTCTGGGACAAGCCCAAAAATCCTTACTCAGCTGTAACTCCTGGTGCTCAGTCATTGTTCATATATTCGTAATATAAATGGGACTTCTGCATTAGTTGAGTTTCCAAAGACCATCCCGTTTCTTGCACCACTACAGGTTTCAGTAATCTCTGGGACAAATCTCTAGTGCTCAACACCACAGTTTTACTCATCACCTCTTGCTCCAGAATCAGGATGCAGAGCTTCAGGCGTGTGGGGAGGGAGCCTTGGAGCAGCTGCCCATCTCTCTTTGCTTGTTAAGTCACCATGCCATTGCTTGCACTACTGGGCATTTCTCTGGGGAGCCCAGGAAGCCAGATGACTTCTGCCACTCATAGCAAAACCTCTGTCAGTGGCTGGGCACCTTCAGCCCCCAAAGCCCCAGCAAAGCAGCCAGAAAGAGGTCGCCCCAGCAGAGGCTCTGCTCAGTGGGACCCGCTGAAGAAATGGCAAAACATTGGGTGTAGTGGTGGTTCCCTTGGGGTCAAGTAAAGGAACGTCTTAGTAAATATGATCATAACTGGTAGCAGTGAGGATATTAATTTGGCTATGGTTTTGCTTATGTGTGTGCGCACCCAAGGGGGGTCAGTCAGTGGCTCGGATCCTGAAGGTGCTGCATTTTGGTGCTGGTGTGGAAGTGCCCACCATGGAGAGGTGAATCACTCAGCAGAAGGACTTTTTACCCTTCCCTGGGTTGTTGTGGCCTTGTTGCACTGTCTTAGCTCTCATGCCTCAGTTTATTTTACGAAGCTGTATATGCCACACTAAGGTCCCGTCCTTCCCAAGCTCAGTGCCTCTTCTGAAACCCAAATTAAAAATAATAACATTAATGTTGCTTCATTTCCCTTTGGTGATTCTTTTTTGCTTGTTTATTTCCTCGTTTTGAATTAAGTTTATGACTTTGGCTTCTCTGATATATAGGAAAATTTTGTGGCAGTTCAACACAGACATTACTTCTAGGCGGCGACCTAAAACAAAACAAGAGGGAGAGTGAAAAAGGAGGAGATTGTCTCTTAGTTACAGAGCAGCTAGTTTGTTTGTGCTGAAAAAGAGACTAACTCTTAAAGAATGCACTGTAATTTGTATTGTAGATCTAATTTGTGTGAGTCTTAAGTGCAGCCATGTGTTAGAGTGCTTGCAAAAATTAGAACTTTGAGATGTGGGAAGAGATTGAATTTAATTTGTAATTTGTGCAAACATTTTAATCTCACTCACAGAAAACTTGTGAAGTCTCTTCAAGCCCAGAATGTTTAAGTATTCAGACAGAGCTTTTCCAAGGGGCCCAAGGTAAGCAGGGACAAACTCTCAAATTCAAATCACATCCTTGGCCTCTGTCCCTGTTTTGATCAAACTTACACTTTCCACCTTTGCAACATGAGCTACCAAAGAAAAGTACTGTGGTGGGTCCTGCACAGTCCATGAGCAATGTCAGCTGTGGCTTCTGAAGGAGGCATGAGCATGCATCAGATACAGGTATCCCTGCCTATCTCAGCTCTAAATGGCTTTTAATAAAGTGAAGAAATCATAAAGTGAAGTACAGTCAGTGAGCCAACATTACCATTGGATCCTGGAATGAGAAGGAAGAATTAATTTGTTCAGCAGCCATGTTACAGACTCAGTTTTGAGCTGCTTTGATGGTTCTGTGACTACTTCAGTCAAAAGGAGAAATGAAAATTAAATACCACTTTATTGGATACCTCCTGGTCTGAAATAACTCTGTTAGAATGGGGCACTGATGGATGCCCACAGCAATTCTGCAGTAGTGAGGAACATCAACAAAATGAACAGAACTGTTCATTTTAATACATTCTTATTATTACCCTTGAGTAGTGTACCTCAGGGGTCCCTCCTGGGACCAATATTATTTAATATGTTCATCAATGACAGGGACAGTGGGATTGAGTGCACCCTTCACAAGTTTGCTGATGATACCAAGTTGTGTGATGTGGCCGACATGCTGGAGGGAAGGGATGCCATCCAGAGGGACCTTGACAGGCTTGAGAGGTGGGCCTGTGAAAACCTCATGAAGTTCAGCAAGGCCAAGTGCAAGGTCCTGCACATGGGTCAGAGCAACCCGCAGTATCAATACAGGCTGGGGGATGAAGGGATTGAGAGCAGCCCAGTGGAAAGGGACTTGGGGGTACTGGTGGTGGAAAAGCTGGACATGAGCCGACAATATGTGCTTGTATCCCAGAAAGCCAGCTGTGTCCTTGGCTGCAAAACAAGAAGCATGGTCAGTAGGTCAAGGGACGTGACTCTCCCCTTCCACTCCGCTCTCATGAGACCCCACCTGGAGTACTGCATCCTGCTCTGGGGTCCCCAGCACAAGAGGGCACAGGGGAGGCCACAAAAGTGACCAGAGAGCTGGACCATCTCTCCTATGAAGAAAGGCTGAGAGAGTTGGGGTTGTTTAGCCTGCAGAAGAGAAGGCTCTGGCAAGATCTTATGGAGGCTGTTCAATACTTAAAGGGGGCTTGCAAGAAAGATGGAGAAAGACTTTTTACCAAGAACAAGGTGCAGCGGTTTTAAACTGGAAGAAGATAGGTTTAGATTGGACACTAGGATGAAATTTTTTATGATGAGGGTGGTGAGACACTGGAACAGGTTGCCCAGAGAAGCTGTGGATGCCCCATCATTGGAAGTGTTGAAATTCGGGTTGGACTGGGCTTTGAGCAACCTGATCTAGTGAAAAATGTCCCTGCCCATGGAAGGGGTGTTGGATTAGATGATCTTTGAAGGCCCCTTCCAACACAAACCATTCTATGATTCTGTGATTAAAGGTTGTCTGGCTTGACGCAGGTATGTTAAGTATTTCAACAGCATGAGACACAAGCTGTCTGAAAACAGCACAGAGTCTCAGACTGAACTTTCAAAATCTCTTAAAATGCTCTTGAAATATTTCCATGAGTGTGGTGCGGCTGTTAGACCTTCTTCAACCTGCTCTGAAGAAGGTACAGATTTTGAGTGTGGTTTGCCTCATAGGCGCTCTCCCAGACAATTTGGATGCTGTGCTCCTAGTAATACTGAATGGTGTGCCATAAACAGGCTATTTTATATTTTGCACACACCCAGTGATCAATGGCTTCCTGCTTTGGAACTGTGGTATTCAGACACATTAGCAGCAGAAGCAGCAAAGACATGTAAACAAATTTACACCCATTAAGTCAAGGCCAGAAAATTGTTGGCCCATTCCCACTCAGAATATAATAATTTGTTCACTAGTGCAGGTCCAGCTCATATGCTGGAGTGGTTTCTGGAGCAGCCCAGACTGGTGGCCGCTTCCCAAGGAAGCTCCATGACGTTGGGATTGACTGAAGTGTGGGCCAATTGCAAGGCCATTTCTGTTCTCTCCTTTCCTCTGCTCTGTTGTGTGATTGAGGAATGATGGCCATTTTGGACATAGCTTATTTCTGGCATAAGGTTTGATTCTCAAAGTCACCAATGGGTTGCCAGTTTCGCGATTCATGATGGAAAGATGAGCAGAAATTACGTTGAAACCCACCATCAGGATCTGCTTAGGCAAAGCCCTGTTATTTCATAATTAGCTCTGATGCTTTTGGCCCAGCTGCTTGGGAATCAGCTCTAATCCTCTTGTGAAGCCAAATTTCTGTTTTTTTCTTGGCTTTGACAGTGCTCCTGCAGTAATGTTATAATGTCTGGCTCCAGTGATGCTTACAGTGAGTTTGTATGACGGAGTGATCAGGATGGAGCAATCATACCTAGACTGTCCTTAAACACAAGCCTTAGTGGAACATATCACCAAGTTTTTGTCTGACACCACAGGGTGACAGTTCTGTGGCTGCAAGTGTATCAGTCCTGCTCTGTATCAGAGTTGGTATTTTTGTGATTTCATGTGTGTAGGTGCCAGCAGGCAGCACTTTACAGGCAATTGAATGTACTGTAGTATCAGTGCTCACCACTGAAGATTTCCAAAGTGCTCCAGAATAAACTCCAAATGGCTGAGAATATGTGCAGTGAAACCAGATTTTTAATGCATTTTGGGGCTATGTGTGGTTTTTTTTTATAAGAGGCAACTTGCTACTACAGCTCCAGTCTCAGTAGCCTTAGAGGATTTCTACATACACTTTGCAATGGGTCTTTGAAGGCAATGACTCATAGGTGGGTTTGGCCTGACTCCATGGAAAAGTGATTTTGATCCCTACCAACAAGGGGCACTACTGCCAGTCTATGTCAGCCAGCACACACTCTGTTCTCCTTCTGTGTATTCACATTTCCCGTGAACCCATGACAAATCTGAACATGTGTGTGGCAGTGTTTTATTTTTCTAAGCTAAAAAATGCAGTAGTGATGGTCCAAGTCAAGCCAAACCTAAGCACTTACTTTGGGAACGTTCCCATTATAACAGATAGGGAAACTTCCATTGCACAGAAGAGATTTTGCAAATCCAAGTGAAAAGCAATGAATGGAAAGCCCATTAGAATATAGTAATTAATTCTTGAGCTAAATTAAAAAGGTTAAATACAATTTAGTGAGTTTCTCAATGTAGGTCTGCCTGATCCATTAACAGGAGTTTAAAACAAACACTCTGTGATAACCGCATTTCTAAAGAGCTGCATCAAAAGTGCTTTCGCAGAAGGTCAGCCCTGGATCTGTGATATTTTGGGCTGCTCCATGCTCTTGGGGCCACTTTCAGTGTTTAACATGCGATGAATAAATAAGCACTCCAGAGCGCTTTGTCTTTTTTTCCTTTTTTTTTCTTCCCTCTAGTGTGAAAGGCTCTGAGAAACAATATTGGCAGCAGGAACACCTTGTGCAGATCAGAATAAAAACCTCTCTTCTGACTTGAGCTGACTCCCACTAATTACATGGCTGGAGATGGACCTTTAGGGAAGCTGCCCCATGGCATTGTCCTGGACAATCCCCACCAAATTAGGGCTGGTCAGGCCAAATGCAAAGAGAGTGGTGATTACCAAGATTATTTTCTTTTTAAACATGCTACTTAGCTCTACTTTGCTGGGTACTGGTTTTCAAAAGGGACTTATAATAAACGTGGGCCATCTATATATAGCTCAACTTTTGTTCGTTTGCACAGTTCAGAAAGCCTACTGTTTGAGGTTAGCCTTGAGTAAACTTGTACCATTTACTTTGGAGCATTTCAAAGGGAACAAAAACACAAATCATGATGAGGCTAATAAGAAGTTTGGGTGTTTAGTTTAAATGTGTACACAGCAATCATTGTAGAGGAAGTCCTTCTCTTTGGGAGTACATTATTATTAAGCAGCATTGCTGTTTGCCTGGTTTTGTCTGGTCCGCAATTTGCATTCACTTGATGGATTGCCAGGGTCGGAGGTGCACTACTTGGGAAACACTGAAGTGCCGTCTCAGCAAACTCTTAAGAGGAAAGGAACACTAATACAAGCATTTGCCCAAACTCCTTGAGTCTTCTTAGGCTTCCTTAGGCTGTGCTAGATCAATATGACAGTTTGCTAAGAAGCTTTGGACATGCATTCACAAACTCTCTCTATTGGCTTTCTTGGCATGTTATTCAGGAGGTAGCTGCTAGTGAAACATGTCTGCTACCAGCACAGAAGATTTATACATGCATTTTCTTCTCCTGCTAAGTGATTTATTTACTAGCAATAATGCCTTGCAAAGCTGCTTGGTCCAGTTTGCAGAACTCATTATGTCGACCCTCAACAATCCATAGATGAATGGGATCTCTCTTGCTTTTTTTTTTTTTTATTTTCCCCTCTCCCTCTCCCTCTCCTTTTTTTTTTTTTTTTTTTCAACCCTGGTCACATGGCTCCAATCTTCCTGTTCATTGGACTGAGATGAGCCCAAGCTGATGAACATTTCTTTCCATAATATGCACAGAGGTAAGTTCTATTGTGCCATCTGTCTCAGAGCAATGAAGTGGTTTGCTTGCTTGTCTGCTTTAATTGTAATAATTTGGTTTCAGACTGCTTACTGTCAGTTGTTTGCTAATGGACATGTTTATATGGGAGACAATTTATACAGCTTATTTCCCATGATCTACAAGCTCTGCAAAATAGAGTGAAAATGTAATATTGCGAAAGTTTTTAATGGCAAAAACTTTGCACTGGCCTTTACTCACAGAGCACTCAAATCTCTTCTGTTCTTGGGCCACCAGAGTCTCACGCTGGTGCCTCTCAGCCTTCCGGCTCGCTGGCTGGCTTTAATTCCTGCCTCTCCTGAGCACTTGGTGAGATTCAGCCCTTTCACTTCCCGCTGGCGGAGGATGGGAAATTGGCTGCTCCTACAGCTCTCGCTCAGCCGGGGAGGTTATGCAAAGGTGAAAGGTGACCAGATTATTCATGTTTTTATCTGTGAAACAGTAGTGCTGCTCCTCGTGTCACTTACAGAAGGGATAGAGGCAGTCTGGGCTCAGATGTTCCAGGATTTTCGTGTTCCCCTCGAGCTGCAAGGCCCCGCGTGTCGGGAGGTGCTGGCCCGGCTGTGGCAGTGAAGAACTCCCAGCTCCCTCCATGTCTGCGGGTAGCGGGACCTCGCCCTACGTGATGCACTGAGTTTTCACTCAGCAGTGGACAGTGCAATTCAAGATTTGGGTCTCACTGTTCTTTTGGGGAGTGGGAGCCTCCTCCCGGTCTTCCCACTTCACCCAAGCCTTTGTTCAGGGAGCTACCCAGCACATTTGGCATTGTCCCCTTCCCCAGATGCCTGAACAGATATGTGATTCCATGGACATGTGATTTAAAAATGTTCCAGGGCATCTTAAACTGTTTTGCATTTTATTAGCCCTGCCAAGTTCTAAGCACACCTTGAATAAATTCATAGTTGGTGGTTGTGGCGTATGTACCTTGGCTATTGTGGGTGGATAAAAAATGTTTTATACCCCTAAGGAGCAGCAAAAGAGCGAGCGAGCTCCATGCAGTGAGAAGAGTGAAAAAGTTGGATTAAATCATGTCTGTCTGCCTGTGGTTGAACTAGCAATGAGGCATTTTCAATCAGAGGTCAGGGCTGTGGTCAAATTTCTGCTTCAGTTTTTGCTTGCCATAATTTTCCCTCATACCAGATTCTCTGTGAAACTCCAAAAGGACCAAGACACTCTCTGTGTCTGACCTTTTGGGGCAGGATTTTTCAGACAGTCCTGTTTCAATTGAACTCACTGCCAGAGCATGCAGGAAGGAAGCAACATGTGTTAGTCATACACCCCGGTGTGTGTTTAGCATCCAATTTGTGTACAGTCCAGGAATAACCCAGCATAATTCTGCAAAGCTGGACTCACGCTTAGATGTTTTGATGTTTGGGCTAGGAGGGGATTTCTTCATACATGAAACAGGCTTTCAGTGCTCGGGAAGGATCAATACCTCACCCCGGGGATCTCAGGCAATGAAAATATTTTTGCAATAGATGCCGGAGCTCAACCTGTGCACGGGCGTCTCAGGCTGAGCGAGTGCATTTCAAAGCTGGAGCTGACCTGTGTTTACCCACCTGAGCCAGACCCACTACGGGTGCACGTGGGCATCGCTGCCCTGGCCTGACGGGCAGCATCGCGCCCCGGGGAGAGCTGATGTACACCGGCCTGGGGGGGAGCGTGTGCCACAAAAGGCAGATTGTGAGAGGTGTGGGAAGAGCCTGAGCGTGCTCGCCTTACTCACCAGCCTTTGGAAACAGCGCTGGGGGCAGCCGCGCCAGGCTTGACATCTTGAAACAACATTAATTAAAAGTAACTTTTTAATCCTTGAGGGAAGAGAAACCAGAAGTGACAGTCTCCTGGCTGCAGCCGTTCGGTTTTAATCCCAGTTTTGACTTTTTGCCTGGGATCGACAGGCCACAGAGAACAAAAACATATTTTAAAAAGTTTCTTTCAAGGCAGATGAATGTTAATCATGAGGGCGGGATTTTTTTTTTTTCTTTTTTCTTTTTTTTTTTTCCTGACTGCTGCTGGTCTGGAGGAACTGGAACAGCAAACAGTCTCATTTTAAAGCGGTATCATTCTGCTCCTATGCCTAGGACAATATTTCTGCTCTTCAGCACAGTCATACATTCTGTCTGGCTATTTTTGAGACATCAGGCTGCCGTGAGGATGGCTGGTCCTTTGCATCAAGTGAGTGTGGTGCTGGTACGGTCTCTGTGAAGGGTCCCTGACTGTGGTGCTTTGCAGTGAGAGGGACTGGGATGAGCCACTATTTGGATGCATGCAGTTGGATATCCTTGAAAATGGGCTCTTTGAAACCAAACTGGAAGTAAAATAAGGCGGAGGAGGCAGGAGATGCCACTTCCCTTGCTGCAAAATCCTGCCCTGTTTTCCCTCTGCTACAACGTACTAGTTGGCACATCTTACTCCCTCACAAGGACCTTGGCCCATTAGCGACTGGGAACACTTCAGTAGACCTTCTCTTCTCAGCTACCTGTTAGAGCATCAAGTCCAGGATTTCCAAATAACCCATTGATCCAAAAATGTGTGTGTGCAGTACTGTAATTAACATTCCTTCTGAGTGCCTTGCATTAAGCATCTCTATATGTGTCTTGAAGGAAACCTCTGAGAGATTGTCTTTTATGGAGGAGTTATAAGAGATTTCTTATGGCTGAGTTCACCTATAGAAAATACAGAATTGTAAGTCTATGTAGTTCAAGAAAGAAACTGAATTAGCCAGACCCAGACAAGAATAAGTTAACAGTACTCACTAAGGAGCCTTGAGTGGAATTAGAAAAGAGAAAAATGGCCTGCTGATAAAAACAAAAGCCTAAAAACTCGAAGAAACCCTTCCTTCCCCCATCCCCATCTAATCAGTGCAGGACAGAGTGGGAGCGGGGGTAGGAGGGAACACGGGATCTACTTGATGCCGGTGGTGTATCTCCTCCTTCCCTTCTTTATTTGACCCTCTTTTAGAGGAATGTTTAGCAAAGCTGTTTATTTTGCATAAACCCAAGTAATAACGTGGCCCCGGGTGACAGGACCTGAATGAAGATGACAGCAGTTTGATTTAACGATTAGCCACCTGACCCGATAGCACCTCTGGAATCTCAACTGCAGAATAAATTCCCATTCTTCCCGCATGGGCTGCATGTTAATCACGGGAAGAAAAGCAAAGGGTGGTTGCAATAGGGCCATTGTTCCTGGGGGCGAAGGCTTGAAAAGAAACTGCCCGTCCCTGCCTGCTTTGTGCTGGCTTCACGCTGAGTCTTGGACACTCAAGTTTCTTTTACTGCTTCTGTATCCCCCCTCTGAAGAAATACTGGTTTCCAATGGGGCAGATTCAGTCGGGTTCATTCACCGAGGGACTTGCCTTCTCCCTGAATTATCACTATATAGTTTCTAATATTTGTTTCAGTTGAAAGTCAGTGCTCGCAGGGCGGGAGTCTCTCTATTTGCAGAGTTAGCAGAACAAGTCGCTGAGGGATCCCTGCTTTTTTCCAAACATTCCCTAAAGCAGCTTAGCAAAGTGGTAGGGCTTTGTTTTGAGGGAAACCAATTTGGGGAAAATCTTGCTGTGCTTTTTGTTTCCTCCCTCCCCTCCCCCTGCCCTCCCAACTCTTTCAAAGCGCTTGCATTAAGCACAGTTGTAATGGTACAACCCTCGCCTTAGCGGGCTAATATTCACTTACAGTTCAGCCTTCCAGCTTGGTAGCACAGGGAGAGATGTGGCAAAGGGGAATTAAAAAATGATTGCAAAGTCAATGGTTTAAAGAGTAATTACAGAGTCATTAAAGGTTATTATGGGGAAATGTTCAGCTGAGCAGCGATTAGCATTCCTGATACCTCAAATTCGCCACGGTTTGAGGGCACAAGTGAGACGAGTTGCAGAGGTCTCTGCCATGAGGGGATGGAAGTGGCTTCTAGCCCTGCAGCTCCCCTGGGGCTCGCAGCCTGCCGCCGCAGCCGGGCACTCGCTGCTGTCTCCTGCCTCCCCCGGAGCTGCCGGCTTGGCTGTCAGCTGCACCTCGGGATCACAACCAGCTCCAGACTACACACTGCCATGCTCTGCCCAGAGCAACACTCGCTCGGATTAGTTTGTGGCTGGTGATCCCAGCCAACCATTGAGAGCTGCCTCAGTCCTGCCCTGCTTCCTACCCATGCAAAAACATTCAGGTGCCGTCAGGATTCAGCTCCTTCACAACATGGGTGGTAGAGGGGCTGCGTGCTTCCATTTACACCTGCAAATAATTTCAGAGGTTAAAACTCCCAGCAGGCAAATTCTTAAAACCAGCACCTCAGCATTGCCCTTGCACAGTCACTGCAATACACTTGCATGGCCGTCTCACCCCAGTGTCCAGAGCTGCTGGGGTCTGGGATGCTGCTGTCCTTGACATGGGTGGGCCTTGCTCAGCCCTAGTGAGAAGCTGGAAAAGCCTGGTGTCCCTCCATACCGTAATTGTGAAAGTCTCAAAAAGCAGCAGGAGCAAACAGCGTTGTCTCTTGTGTGTTTGTGTTTGTCGATATGCAGTGAAAAAAATCAAAGTCAGGTTTGTAGTGTCAGTGCAAGAAGAAAGAAACACTGGCCTGAGTCCCTGATGTTTTATAGTGGGGAAGGCTAAGTAAGTATTTAAACAGATCGAACACATAGGTAAAATAAAACTAAGTATTAATGACATTATTAGCAAGTTATAAATATTTAGGTACAAAGCAGGTACCATTCTCATTGGGGAGCTGGCTTCTGGTCTGTGCTGCTGTTTGGATTTTCTTTTGAGCATTGAAAAGGGCATTAATATGTTGCCAGGAAATATTATTTCCAAGGTAAATTAAAAAAAAAAAAAAAAAAAAAAAAAGAAACAGGCACAGCAAGACAGCAGGAGCCCTGGGATATGCAGAGGCAGACCCTGCTGGAGCCTGGCACTGGGGCAGGAATGCGCTCGTGCTTGAAGGGGAGTAGTGGACAGGCACATCTGAGGCGGGTCTCTGGGCCCATGAGGAAGATTCAGCCTTCCTTCTTGTGTAAAATAAAATGGGATTTGTTTTCAGGTTAAAAAGAGGTGTTTTTTAAAAATATCAAGGATGATAAAAAGCTACTGTTTTTCCCCTCTGGGAGTGAAAAGCACTTAGTTTGCTTACCAGCTGACACCTCGGGAGTAAAACACTGCTGCCTTTTCACCGTGCCACTCCCTGCGTGTCCCCCCCAGACCGACAGACAAGGCACATCCCGCCAGCCCAGCCGGCTTCCCCGGGGATCACAGCCCGTCCAAGGAGGGAGGCTGCGCTCTGAGTCTGTCCGGGCAGCTGGTATTCATTTATGTTTTACAAGAAAGCCTCTCACTGCAAATAGCTTTTGCAGATCTCTAAGATGTCGGAGCAGTTCAGGGAGGGAGGCCGCGTTTTTGGCTGCGCGGGGCTCACTTCCGCAGCGCTGCTCAACACCAGCCTCCGTGTTTCCCCTCTGTCAGATCCACACTAGTCTGCTGCCGTGGAGGGATTTTCACACTGATGTGACCAAAGCTCATCCACACGCATTCAGTTAATTCAGTTGATTTAGTTATTCTTGCAGGCTGCTTCCACCCTCTTTGTAAATCCTGTGACATCTGAGATGGGCAGCCGTGGAGGCAAAACTTCGTATCCCTGGCTTTCCAGGCCCAGCAGTGGCAGAGAGACAACCAGGCATTGTAGCTGAAATATGCTGCACAAAAACTACTTTACACCTGATTCTAGCCACACTTCTGAGGCTGTAAACTTTTCCAAAGTATCAAGGATTGAAACAGCCTCTGGCTGCTGGTGCAAAAGAGCCAGCTCCCAGACAAGAGTTGGTTTGGGAGAAGGAGTCGGGGATTTGCACCATGATGAGTAATCAAGAGGTTACGCTTCAATAAGCAAATTAGCAAAAGAGAAGGACCCCCAGCCACTTCAGGCGTCTTACCTGCTTTTTTCCCCCACTGATGGAAGGGTGGGCAGCCATGCCATAGCTGTTATGTTTAGCTGAACAAAAGTCATTGGATGTAAGAAAGACCTGACTCAAGCAGGCATCGCCATGAGGCCAGCTGACTGTTTCCCAGTCTCCACACTGCTTCCACCCGCCACTGTGCCATGTTGGGGAGGGGGGGATCCACCAAACATCAACACAGAAGCAGCAGCACCAGCTTATCTTGAGGTCTGCCTACCTCTATCTCTGGCTTCGGACAGACACAAGTACCCAATTGCAGGGCAGGTGTGCAAGCAGCTTCCCGGCGGTGTTCTTGCAGCCTTGCAAATCTTCCAGTTCAAGGACTGTCTGAATTGCAGGTGGCATCACGGGATTTTTCTTCCATGAATTTGTAGAGTCATTTTCTGAAGTGGTATAGCCTTTTAGTGTGAACACTACCCTGTAGCGAGGAGTGCCACAGCTTAGCTTTGCACTACGCAAGGGAACGCCTTTGATCATTTTAGCCTGTGTCCTCTCCATGTTATTTGGTGGCTTACAGGTCTTGCATAGTAAGAAGCTGTGAACTAGCAACCTGTAGCACCATCTTCATCCCAGACACAACTTGCTGAACCTCCTTTGGATTTTTGTTCTGTTCTGTTGTGTTTTTTTTCAAACTGATGAGTGTAAGTGCTCACTCTTTGCATTGAGCTTCACCACAGGAGCAGAGCTCAGTCCGCTGGACCTGAGGCTCCTCGCTTTTAAGTTCCTGAAGTAGGAAACACGTCTCTCCAGGCCTTCTGAATAGTCAAAGGAGAGAAAAAGCCTCTCTCTGACAGGAGAGCCAGGCCACCCATTCTGATCCCCTAGTCTTTCTTCTTTCTTTCTGCATTGTCTTTATAGGGAGACTCTTTATGTAGAGACCTACAGGGTTCAGGTGGTATGATTGTCACCCTGTAAGATAAGTAGTTCCTATCTGTGGTTTTCAAAAGGACTGAGTAGCTGGGTGCTGCTTGGTTTTTGGTGTGTTCCTACCAGCTAAGATAGAGTGCTGTTGGGTTTTGGGGGTTCTTTATTTGTTTGGGGGGTTTCTGCTTTTGTTTTTGGATTTTTTTTCTTAAGGAAGGTGCAGGACACATCTTAGAAAATGGACCTCTCAGGTTATGTACTAGTGATTGCTGGTCTCCTCTGAGATTCAGGTTATACTGTCTTTGCTGTTGGCTGCTAATGGTATGTAGTCCTGTATTCATAGTGAGTCAAATATATGGCTTCATGGTGGGAGTCCTTTCTGCATGGATTGCCCTTTCTGTTTGTATTTTGGTTGCAGGGGACTTACAGTCTCTCCCTCAGGCGTATCCTCCAAGGAGCAGTATGTTTCACCTTAGAAACAAGATGCAAACACAGAGACGTGTTCCATGTGTAGTTAGTAACACCGATGACGCTCAGCACACTGTGCAAAATGCCTGGGGCTGTACAGAGGTGCTTTGTGCAGCCCTGCGACCTGCTGGTTATCCACTTTTTCCCTGCAAATATTTTGCATGTGTGACAGTGCATGGGGAAAATGGAGGATTCAGAGGAGGGGCAGGAGCCTGGGATATTTGGGCAGGCACTCAGCACATCTCTACCAGCTCAGCCTCAACCTCTGCCTTTGCTCGCCTTTGCCCATCCCGTCTACCTGGCGGCAGCGGGGCTGGGAATGCAGGCGGGCGCCAGTGGGAATTTGTAGCCCCTCTTTGAGTTCGACCCACCCGGGCTCTGAACGCAGGTCTCCATGGGTGAATGATCAGTGCCTTAAACAATTGCGCCGCGCTCTCCCAGCATCTAATTACCAGGACAAAGCAGTCCGTAATAATGGATATTGCAGAATAGCTTATTCTCCTGGAGGATTTGATCCAAACCCCAATGAAGTCGGTGGAAAGACTCCCATTGATTTCAATAGACTTTACGTCAGGCTGCTAACGTGCTGTTGGTTGCTTTGCCATTAACTGCAATATGCTTTTCCAAAACTTTTTAATTTAAGAGAACATCTCAATGTCATAAATGATTTACTCAGGGCACAAAAGTGCCGTCCTTTTCAGAATGACTGTCTCTTTACCTTTTATTGTGATGTTGATTGCTAGGAAAATAGCTTCACTTATTAATATCTCCTAGTTTAGTTTTATTAATGATAATTGGTAATTGCTTGCATTTTTTTTTTTTTTCCAGTAAGTAAAGCTGTGCAGGAGTTTGTCCTAACATCATACCAGTTCAAGATCCTGGCAAAATATTTTATTTGCTTCCTCCGTTGAAAGCATACACAAGGGCTGACATATACACTACAGCACTGTTCTCCTCTGCTTTCGCTCCTTGTGGCTACAGTCTCATTAACATTGCTGCATGTAAAAGACTCCTAAGACTTTTTTTTTTTGGTAAACAAAGTTTCTTCATCTGATATTTTCATGAGTCTCAGAAAAAATGTTTTAATGTAAACTGATAGAGGAATAGTGAAAAATTTTATAATTTGTATTACATATATATTTGAAAAAAAAAAAGAAGTAATACTTTAAAAGTTTTATGGTCCCATGAGATTCCCTGTCACCACAGATTACTCTGGGAAAAAATGCTTGTGTCCAGCTAACACAACCATATCCTTTAAATGGATCATTTTCTTTAGGAAACTAATATTTTAAAAGTTGATGACTTTCCTTTGCCACTTCCTGATTTGACCCTGGTTAGCAGGAGGATGTGAGATGACCATGTCTTGGTGAGGACTTGGGCTGAAGGCTCGAGACCCAGGGGGTGAGTCTCAGAAGAGCTGGGGGAGGCGCAACCTTGACCCACAAGGGGAAGACGTTGGTTGAGATGGTGTACATCCAGGTGGGGGGATACTTTGGGGTGTCTGAGGGTGGTGGAAATGTGCTCAAGATCCATGGTGATGTGCCTAAGAGATGGTGAAGGGGTTCAGTGGGGGTACTGGGAAGTGTTGACACTCTCAGAGCTGATAATCTTCTAAGAAAGGAGCTGGAGAGGGATCCGGAGGTAGAAAAATGGGACACTCGTTGTCAGCGTGTTTAGGGAGATGGTAGACAGGCCAGAAATTAAGAGAATATTGAGAGCAGGGCATTCAGAGCTGCCCTGGAGAAGAGTGCCTGGAATAGGACAGCAGATGGGTGGCTTCCTCACAGCCAGGTGCCACCAGTACGAGTCATACAGCAGCTGAGCACAATCCTGTCCCAGTCCCACAATATCATGAGCTACCAAAAACAGAGGAAGAAAGTCAGTACCAGGAGGAAAGGTTTCACTGCTTCTTTGTTACCTGCTGGGCCAAGGATGGGGGATATCAGCCCAGGAAGAAATCATCTATGATCCCTGCACAGGAGCTCATCCCTACTCAACAGGCAATATTGGGCTGTGTGTAAACTTTAAACTACAACCATCCTTGCACATGAGCGTATAGGTGCCCGGGCGGTGCTTTCTGTCTGCCGGGCAGACAAGCCTGCGGGGCGAGCCACAGCAAGCTCCACACTCAACATGCCAACTCCAAGAAAAACAACGCGCTTCGCCGCCAAGAAAGCGACAGCTAAATTTGTCTTCAAACTACAGTGATTTGGAGCAGGATCCCTGCAAGGGGAAGCTGTTTCGTCATGGTTCAGAAGATTATTCAAAATGCATGAAATTTGCGTGGAATTTCCTTAATCTGCCTTTACAGGAAAATTCCTTTCCCATTTCCTGAGGGCAGGCCCATATTGTTGAAGGCAGCATTCTTTAACGGGGGGATATAATTTATTATAAAGGATCACGGGTCAAAGTATCTTAACCCAGATCAAGGGCAAGGTCTGTAGGGACTGTCTGGAGCCTTTCGTGGTAACTCACAATAAAGAGCCAATTATAGAGTGAGCGGCTGACACCAAACCAATGCCGTGGCTGCAGATGGCAAATGTACCTACTTGGGTCATGCATATTGTGAAGGGAGAAATTACTGTAGGTTCAAATTCTTGAGCTGGGTGACCATAGCTAGCAGGCTAATTATGCCTTTCCAAAGTGAAATCCATGTTGTTTAACACTTGCTGTATTTTTCTTAGTAGTTTAACCTTGATATCTTTCCTGGGATTAGAGAGTGATGAAAGGTTGAATTATTTGTCTCTGAACTCCCACCGCGAGCGGTCTGACTGCATCTGTTCAAGTTCCTGGTTTCTCAATATTGGTGTTGCATGCGATGCTCCGAGGGTGTTAGGCACTAAGATTGTATCACCATAAAGTAGTTATTCACTTGGGATGCAGCTTACTAGTTTGAAAGAGACAGCAGTTCCAGGAAAAAAAAAAAAAAAAAAAAAAAAGGCAGGTAGGGAATCCCATGTAATAAAAACAAAATCTTAAAATTAGGGGATTTACATGCATATGCATGGTTTTCTATTCAAGCTGTTTTGAAGCCATTTGCAAGCATTAGTATAGTTGCTAGAAGATTTTTGTAAAACTTGGGGCAACTTTTTTTTCCATTTTGCTGCTGGGGAAACTGAGGCAACAACTTGGAAGGGAAGCCTGTCAAAGGTTATTAAATACAAAGACATGTCTCTGGCTCAGAACCCAAGGTGGGAAATTGCCTGGGAGGAGTACTCTGGAGTATTGTGGCATGTGTCTTCTGGCCTTGGGGTCTTCTCTGGGAGATAGTCACTGCTGGAGATGGGATACCATGAGCCTTGTCTGACTTAATGGGGCTGCTTGAAGATCTCTGGGTATTGCAACTGCTGGTCAAGATGTTGGGAGAAGGAGGAGGACACCAAATGTACCACCCACTTCTAAGTAGTAAAATCTGCTTATTGAAGTGTTTTGGAAAACCAAACAAAACTGTAGACCTGTGTTTCATTCCTGTTTTGCATGTATGCTTTCAACATGTCCAGCTAACTGACCAAGATAGGTGTTTGCAAACACAGCCCTGGTGCAGGGAGAGCTCTGCAGGGGAGTGGAGGATGAGAGAGGTTAGCAATGCGTGGGATATCTGTAGCTGCTCTAAGTGCCAGGCTGTGCTAGGAGGTACTGTAACCTCTCCCTATGTCATTAAGGCTTATCATTGCCACAGACGGTGACTGGAAAAGGCTTTTTGCAAGGCTGAGCTGTAAGCAATAAAACTTGCATTCTGATACAGGCATAGTGCACTTAGCTAATAAAAATAGCCTTGGTGTCAAAAGGTTTCCGTAAATGTGACTAAAGATATTAGCAGTCGCTGTGTTCGCCTTTCACTTCTCTATAGACCCAGAATGAGGTGAGGTGATAAAAACGGGCTTTTTGTTTCCACTGGGAGTCAAAGTCACAGAACCTTACTTAGGATGCTGAGGGAGCAGTTCTGATGTTTCCCAGTGCAGATCATCTCCCTACTCTTTTCCCCCAGTTGGCAGCCCAAATATACTCCCAGTCACAATAGGTTCAGTCTTGGGTGCCCTGGTGTGGGCAGCACAATTGCCCTTTCCTCCTGACCCTGGGTGGTGGGCTGGAGCACAGGTGACGTGCTTGACCTGGGTGGATGGAGACTTGGCCCTGCCTTTCTCACTGCCTGTGCGTGACCGGGCTGAGATGTTCGCATTGAGTCTCTTGAAAGTTCAGGCTATGAAAAGAGAGGGATAACTGCACTGTGATGAACACGAGAACATGCACTATCACTTTCCTAAATTGAGAGCAGTTTTCCAAAGCCCAAATCTGTCATTCAGCCCCAGCTGGAGCTCTGTTAATTCAGTGGAACTGCTTGCAAACCACAGTATTACCGGACATAAGTGTAGAAAAACTGGACTTACAACTAACAAATTAAGGGTTTCTTGGGACCAGATGTAGTTGAAGGTGAATGTTGATTTGACAACGGAGCAATTAATGTCTCTTATTTGCCCAACTATTAACAGATTTCTTTCTTATGATCCCATAGTCATTTGAGTCAGAGGAAAGTGTATTAACCAGTCTGCCTGCATTTCCCAGTCATATGTCAACCCCACGGTGTTTGTCAGGAGAGGTGACAGGGGTGCCTGTGAATTGGATTATACTCCAGAGGTCCTTTCTCGGCTGGGAGCTGTGGTAGCAACAGTTTAGTAATAATAATTAGCACTTATATGTACTGGCAAAGCTGTGTTTGGCAATTCTGTTGGGCTACAGATATGGCTTGCACTGTTACTAGTTAAGACAAAGTGAAGAGAATAGAAGAGAAGAATGTACCCAGAGAAATGGAGAAAACTCAGTAATCTGGAAAATCATTGTGCCCACAAACTCAGTTGCTGGCCAACCAAATAACCAAAAATCTCATAGGGAAGTGTGTGAATAATTAAACATAGCCGTAGCCATTTGTGGCCATTGTAGTTCAATTAATAATTTAGAAAGGTATCCGCAAGAGCCTGTCTTCCCCTTCCTTCACATCATAGCTTCCCCTGCTCTTTTTCATCCTCTTCTTCTCCCCCATCTTTTAGTAAGTGAACATGGCTGGATCTGTGGTACCAGCTTGATAGGGTCCTGTGAACCCACCAGCGTGGTTATATGTGCCATCACCTCAACCAGTCATGTCTTTGACAACCAGCATGATGCCATCCCATGTTCTTCTGGGTGCTTTCTTCCCTTCCTCTTCCTCAGCAGCCCCAGTGATGTTTCAAGGTGCTGATGCCTACCTGGCACTCCTAGTCCCTGAGGAACAAAGTCACTCTTGCAAGGTGGTTTCTTTGTCTCCTCAGTCCCTGACCCAGATCCATTCTCCTTTTAAGTGCACAAAGGCGTGTTTGCCTGTGAGTGAAGAGTTGTGAAATCAGGGTTGGTAATGGGAAAATGCTCATTCAGGTGTTCAAAGGCATCTGCTGCTGGAGTTTTGCTGCTCAGCTGAGGACGCTGGTGGTGTTCCCCAGCAGCGGGTGCCCCATCCAAGGGACATGTCTGTTTTATACTGATACCTGCCCTCACGGCGCTGAGTGAAGGAAATCGTCCTTGGACTGGGGGCTGGGAAACTGAGCCTCCGTGAGAGTGCCAACCACTGCCAGCGTGGCAGCACAGATGATGTGCCATGTGATGACGTGAGTGTGGAGATTAAGGCACCGTGGCTTCCTCAGCTGTCAATACAGCCTCATTCGCACACATAAGAGATTCACTTTCAATTTTCAGGAGGATATGTGGAAAAGTTCCACTAAAACTACTCTCAGCGAGAGTGTCACCAGCTCAGAGGATGAGTGCTCATGTAGGCCATATTTGAGTAATCAAACCCAAGAGCTAGAGGCAAATGTCAGCTTATCATAACTGCTCTGCAAACAGAAATCATCACATAATCTTTTGTCTCACCCATCACATCCAGGTGACAGCCCAGGAAGTCTATTAGCAAATGCCAACACGCCTACCGCACCGGGGCGAGTTATATGCCTGGGTTAAACACCGCAAGGGGAGTACGGGAGTCTCAGCAGGGTAACAGCAATGAGTCACCTGAAGTCAGAGAAGTGCTAAGTGATTTTCTCGTGGGAAAAACTGAGATCTAACAACACCGAGATTGAAAAGCCTTTTTTTTTTTTTTTTCTTCTTTAAAGTTTGTTATTGAAAATACCAGTCATGATAAAAGGAGAGCACAGAAGGAGGGTGCATATACCCGTACCACTGTGGATGGGCATACTACATCCTGAATTTTGCAGTGGGAAGATAAATTATAGAAGTAACCAGAGCCAAACGAATACCAGAGCCAGGAGTAAAATTGCAAGAATTACAGTACATACTTCAAAGTAAAGTGCTTGTACTAGTAGCCTGATAGCAGTACCTGTTTCAAAGTTAGAAGTGTGTTGTCAGTAAAACACAGTGTTCACAGATGTTTTGATCTGCCAGTACTGCATTTATGAGGAGCTTAATATGCCCGTTTCTGCCATTGCCCTAGTTCAGGGGCCCAGTACACAAGCGGTTATATAGACCCCATCCTGAAATGGCACAAAGAGCTCCAAGCAGTGGGCCAAAGCAAATCCAAGGGTCTTTCCCAAGCAGCTCCCACCAGGATGTCTGGCTGCATTTCCTGCCCGTTGCTGATCTGCAGGTGTTGCTACATTGCAGCTGATTTTATGCCAGAACAAAACTGAAAATGAGACAAAAGTCCAATATGATGCTATATCTGTTGTGCAGCGCCTCTTTAAGCAGACAATGAATGAATAAATAAAATCCTAAATGATATCTGAAGCTCTCTGGCATAGGAGGCTCCCTATCTTGCAGATCCCTCAAGTTAGCATGAAGCTATCAGCACACATCAGCCAGGGTCTGAATTGAGAGTGGGGAAACAGCTCCTTTCTCTGCTCACTGAGGACAGATGTTAATAGAGGGACATGGTGTAGAATCACCCAACTTGGAAGTTTAACGTGGTCTTTTACAAATGGGGAATTTGTTCTCAGTGGTAGATAGAATTTAAAAAAAGAAAAAAAAAAAAAAGTGCATTATCAACAAACCATCCCAATTTATGCAAATCTGAGGTTGCAGAGACCTGTTTCAGAGTCCCTTGTGTCGTTAAAAATACTCCTGCTGTCACAAAACTCTTTTGATTGGTGTCACATTTTGAAGTCCTTTCTTTTTGTGCATCCTTTAAGATTAGATGTTTTTCAATTAGACCATCTCCAAAATTGATCAGGGGGGCTAGGGGTGGAGTGTTGTGGTGATCATTAGATTGTTTCAGTGCAGATATAATTTGATTTATTCTAGTTTAGTTTAAGCCTATGCTTAACTTTAGTTCCCCCAAATTGTCACTCCTAACCCAGGAGAAAGGGATTTGCACATGTTGTCTTAAACAATAAAATGCAAATAAATGAAACAGCACCGTTTTTCTGGTTTGATCTGGCCGAAGTAATCTGCTTCACTTCCCAAAGTTATGGGATAGATTGACTGTCTGAATTAATACGGGGAGTGATACAGGATATTTGAACTCTTGTCAGTTATTTCATTCTGCTTTTTCCCAGCAGGAAAATGGATTTGTTCTGAAACCTGGAAAAGAAGGAAATAAGCTTGGCAGATGTAGCCAGTTTATGATTTATTCTGAGTTTGTAGCCTGATCCAAACGCCACTGAAGTCTACAGAAATCTTTTGGGGGATTTCAAAAGGAATCTCATCAGGCTCTTGATTAATATGCTGGGGAGTTGGGGGGATGCATGTCTGGGGCCAAGGGAGTCTTGCAGATCTAATCCTTTTTTTCTAGGGTTTGCATTCTCTTGGTATACATCCTTTCATGCAAGTCTCTCAGTGTTCCCTGAACCATATGTATTTGGATTAAAAGGTAATATGAGAAGCACCAGGAAAAGCTGGAGCCAAGTCTCATTTTATTGCAGGAAGGCCTCAAAGTGATGTGAGGAGGGACAGCATGTCTGACATCTGGGGCTGTGGGAATGTTACTTAGCAGTTGCAATAGAGACAGGGGTTTCTTGTCAGTCCTGTTTCCCTCATGTCCAAACTCTCATACTCACGCGCCAACTCTGAGAAAATTTGGGGGTGGAAAGGAAATGGGGGATGAAGAAGGAGAGTTTTGCATTGTGTGATCTCCTAGCATGAGCCCCACTGTGAGGGATGCTCAGCAGGCAGGCGTCACGTCTCGTCTCGGGTGTGGGTGGACCGAGGAGAGTCACAAAGCCTTGTGCCCTGGTGCAGTTTGGATCTCAGTTTCATGAGGCAGCATAAGTGTGTGACCTTAATCAAGCCAATCAACCTTGCTGAAGCATCTGGAAATGGAGATGGGTAATAATTGTAGCAGAATTTAGCAAACAGCATCTTTTAAATTTACAGTTAGCTGCAGTGTTTTCTAGACTGAAAAATTTCCAGATTTTTCTAGGATAGAGAAGGCCACTACACAATGTATGGAAATGAAACAGGCTTTGCATCTTGATTTATTCGTAATCTTATTGTGTGACAGGATCAGTTATCTCTCAAGGGGTGGTATTAATTAATGTCTATAATATATTTACAGTTCTTGGAGAAAAATTCATCACAGAACTGTGTTATTACTTAAGCTATTTATTAGATGGCATCCAAGATGTGAAACCTCCTGTTTATAACTGTCTGCAACCATGTTTCAGTGTATGTTGTAAGCTTTCAAACTCCTTTTGGAAAAGCTTCTCCTCTAAAACATTATTATTTTTCTTTTTTCTAACCCCCCCCCCCCCCCCCCCCCTTAAAGTGGGAGGGAATCACAGATGATCTTTCACATGATTCTTCCAGTCATTCATCAGCAGAGACTTAAAGATAATAAACTTTTTGTTTCAGGCAATTACTTAATCTCGACAAACTCCTGTGTTAAGCAGGGCTATTAACTGAGCAGGCCATAAATCAGCATGTTGCCAGGTGGGTGAGTCTCCTGAACTGCAATCACTCTTCAGGACCTTCCAGAGACCCCTTACAGTCTTAAGCACCCTCATTACACAAGCAGCATGCTAACAACCAGCACTTTGCATGAGCTGCCGGGAGAATCCATTGCAAACTGCACTGGGACCATTTTTAACACCAGTCGGAAAATTTTCATACCCAGGCAGGATGATACATGGGAGTTATTAGCCTGCACCAAAACCACAGCTGGGTAAAACAGATAACTTCCTCACCCCTCTCCTCATCAGACCTTCTGCTTAGTTAAGAGCAGCAGGCTGCCTTATGCTTGGTTAAAAGCCAGCTCGTGCAGTATCCTCTTAGTCTTTATGGACTAGGAGCGCTTTGGGGACTGATGTCCTAAAGCATGAAAGCTCCCAAAACTCTTCTTTGAAGACTACTGAGATACTAATCACCTGGGTATAAGTGCAAGGAAAAAATACCCAGCCCTGAGATTTTATCATGACTAGTAGAAAGCAGACATTTTTGCTTCAATTTCCAGAAAGATGTTTGGTCAAAATGCACAGCAGACTCTGCATGGGGTTTTTCCAGACTCAATTTGTTCAATTTTACAAATAATATAAACAGACCTTTCATATGAAGGGGAAATTTTTCAAGCCATTGCCTATAGGAACGGTTTGATTTCAGTTTGTTTTAGTGCCTGGAGGAGTATATGCATAAAGAAAGCAAACTCACTCCTGTGGTTTGGATTGGAGAGGCTAGAAATGCCAGCACTGCATTTGAAGCACAGCCTTGTCCGGAAAGATTGAGAAAATCTTTGTAGTGCAAGGGGGTACGGATGTCCCTGCGATGGAAGCAGGCAGCCCTGCAATGGGGGAGACCGTTCAGGTAGGTCTGTGCTCAGGGCGGGCTGGCATGCCCTTTCTTGTTGGCACTGGCACCTGAGCTTCCATGGGATTTAGACATCTGCTTGGGAGTTTTTCTTCTGCAAGGCAGATTTCCAGCTCCTGTACGTTGTGCGGGCTCCTTGAGCAGGCAGCTCATGGTGCACTACCTGATGGATTTGAGGAAACGTGTTTAGTTTGCAGTGGTCAGTCAGCCCAACTACTCCATACATGCAGTTTGGCCAACACTAGGTGCAGCCGTGGCTCCCCAGGACCAGCACCTGGGCAGCTGGGCTGTGATCATGAAGCTCACCCAGGTGAGCACCAGCCCTTGGGAAGGGGTAAATTCTCTTTCAGCAGGATGAACTCGTCAGCCCTGCAGCCACACAAAAGCAGCCTGGCCACCATAACAGAGTGTCATGACGTGAGGACATGTGGCCAAGGGAGGTCAGGACTTGTGCTTTCAGTGGCAGCTTGGGCTGGAAGTAGTTGCTGAACAGCAGCCTAAGGGCCTGTGCTCATTTGTGCACCAGCTATCTCATGGTAAACAGGTTCAGGGAGTTGATCCAGCCAAAAGCCCATGCAATAAAATTTTAGATGATTAGTTTTCAACTGGATGAACTCCCTGAGCTGGCTCAGTGTGTGATTGCGTGAGTGCCAATGCCACCTCCAGAAAGGGGTGTGAATGCGTGGCTGGGGGTGTGAGGCAGGGTCGATTTGAATGCTAAAAGACATCCCCATCTCTAGACTTGCTCCTAGTGATGCAGCTTGGGATGATGCTCCTCAATAAACTTTTATTTGCATGAGCAGAAAGTGCACAGTCAGGTCTCTGCTAGATTTGCTGTCAGATGTGAAGTGTCATGCAGAGAGCACTGCAAGATAGCTGATGCGCTCTCCCTCCTTTTTCATTCACTATTTTTGCCCTTTGGTGCTTAAGCAGTTCTGTTGTCTCCAATCTGAGGCTGATGAACTTCCCCATCCCGCCACATCTCACCAACGAAGATTCCGGACTTGGTTGGTGTCGGATGCAGCTGAGGGTATCAGTGTCCTCTGGTGCTGCAGCTGCCTCCTGGTCATAAATGCCAATTGGTGCTTTCTCCCATAATGCCTCCACCTAACAGTAAATTACAATTTAGCCTTGTATTATAGGTGATCTGAATCAGTCGCACATTTGAGAGCCAAGAAAAAGTTTGCTCAGATGTAAAATCAAGCTCTGGGAGCAGCTGAGCCATATGGAGCAGCACGTTCAGCTGCCTATGGACTCGTGCTCCAGTTCTCGGCTCCCCAGAGTCCCTGCCACAGGAGCCAGGACCTCTGGCAGGACCTCATTTGCACATGCATCAAATGCATTTCTCTGTCCTTGGGGCACCCAGAAAAAAAAAAACTTCTTGAGGTCTTGGGGGGTATCTCACACCCAGGTATTGAGGACCACATGAGAAAGGCAGGGGATACTTGGGAATACTCCAGGCACTCAGCAGTCAGCTGAGGTTCAGGCGTATCCCTTTTCACCAGTTGTTTCAAGTGATGTGGCTCCCACTGTGAAATGAGCCTTAATGTGAAATACACAGGGGAATGAAAGAGTTTGCCATTCATTGGCCTGGTCTCAGAACAGTCAGTGGCAAATCCCCTTGGCACTTTTTTCTGGAAATTGCTATATCAGCTGGAGGTGCAGGCAGTTGCTGAATCCAGGATGCTACTGGTTTCCCATGAAGTAGAATGATAACAACTTGGAGAAAACTTCTCCCCTTAAACCTGTCGGGATTTTTTCTTCTGTGAATTGTCTTTCTTGAGGGATCTGTAAGTTTGCATAGATATTTCTTACATACTGATTTTTCTCCTACTGCCCGTCCAGGCAGGCACAAGCTGAACCACCATCTGGTCTGCCCCCACCTCCCTGCCTGCCCTTCGCACGCTGGGATTTCTTCCTCACTGGTTGGGATTTCTTTTTTTTTTTTTTTTTTTTTTTCTTCTTTCCATTCTCTGGCAGCAGCTGTTGGGAGAACAAGCCCCAAAACCCATCTGGCCCTTCGAGCTTATCGGGCTGTGTCTTTTCTCGACAAAGCGACAGTGGCCGCGCTTTCATACAAGAGTTACATTATATAACAGCAACTTGCTCGAAAAGCAAACTGCCTTTTATTCGCTTGTGCTGCCTTTCTCCCTTTAGAATTGCAGCCACAGCCGAACCACAATGTAGCCTCAGATCTGAGTCAGTCTAGAGGGCTGCTTTTCTCTTTTTCTTTTTCTTTTTTTCTTTTTTTCTTTTTTTTCCCCCCCTTTTTTTTTTTTTTCTTTCCCTCCTCTGCTTTCTGGAAGAGTTGGCACAATCCTGTGTTATTAGGACATAAGCCAGCTTGTTCTAGTGGAATTTCCTGTCTGATTTTAATTTCCCCCTCATTTTTTTTCCCCCCTCAAAGTGAGACAGAAAAGCTTTTTAATTGCACTGCCGTAGGTTGGCCTTTCGGGATATTATTATTCTTATTAAGTACTTCCTGTTGGGAGGCGGCACATGAGTAGAAGTAACAAGGATCTCGGTGCAGTTGGGACTTGTGGCCTCTTTGTTTGTTAATAACTGTCAGATTGGCAGTGTCCTCAAAATACATCTTGGCCTGACAGCCTGGCAATTAAGTGATTTTGAAGACTCTCAACATTTGCAGCTCAAGACCTGTGGAATTAATAAACTGCATTAGGCTTTTTAGGTTTGTTTTCTGCCATTCAATAGTCACAGATTTTGTCCATCTGATAAAAATTTGTCAGTGGTGGGAAAGTTTTGCTCTGGAAATCCTCAGTGTGGAGGTAGAAACTCCTGATCAGGTGTGCTGGGGCAGACTGGCACGTCCCAGATGGGATTTGGATCTTGTTGTCCACCTCCATCCCAGCTTCAGTGGCTCCTGTTTCATCAGGGCTGCTGTGCCTACATAGCATCTAGCGATGAGCCTGAGATGCTCCTGGCAGAGGGGCCTTGACAGCAACCCTGTGTAGTGCAGCTCAGAAACCAAAACCCGAGTGACTCCTCCAGTAGCAGCATGTGAGTGGAGCCAGGTTGTCATGTGCAGTCGTGCTGCTGATGTTTCAGATTTCATGGCATCCCAAAGAAGAATTCAAAGCTTATTTAGCAGAAAAAGACAATTTTATTTTCTTTTTAGTTTTCCAGGAAGCAAAAGTTCTCAGCAACCTCTTTCAGAAACTTCCCATGTTGGCAGATATTGTTGTAATAAAGTCAAGGCATTTCAAGTTCATCACTTCCACGTTCTTCTTGTAGTCTAAAATATAATAGATCATAAACCATCTTGATATCTTCTGTGCTGCTTTTGACAGCAGCTGCAGGTTCCTGCAAAACGTATTCTGACAGAAAACTTTTCTGCCTTAAACCTTCCCCCAACGCAGGCTATTTAGGACTGAAATTGATGGCTGGTGGCAGCAAGGCTGATCAAGACACTTTTCTAATTATTGCTCTTCACAAAGCCATGAGAGCTTCAGTGTTTGGGCACCCCACTGCAGAACTTCCTCATGCTTGTGGGGTTCCCCCTGGCTGCAGGAGAGCTCTGCTTTCATGTTATTTACCCTTCCCAGAGGTATAAAAAAATAATGATTTTTTTCCCCTTTAGGCTACCACATATCAGTAACCTAAAGACCCCAGGAATTCTTGTAGAATAATAAAAAATGCATCATCATTATTCACTGAATATCTGAATGTACTTCTATAGACATGAATATATTCATCCTCCCAACACTATTTTGAAGTTTTTGAAAGTTTTGAGTACAACCTGTTTTACAAGAGCAAAGCCAGAACTTCCCACATGGGTTATCCACAGGCTTCAGAAGATTCCTCTTTCCTCACCAAGAAGGAAAATACCCCATTTTTGGTCACACTTGCAGCGTGCTGCAAGGCCAGCTACTGCATGGGAGCACATTGCAGGGTTTCCTGGCATCCTCGTGTCCCTGCCAGCAGCAGCTGGGCTGTCCCCACCAGGAGAGCTGTCCTCACACCTTCGGTGGCTGAGGCAGAAAGTCCCTCATGTAGCATTTCAGAGCAAGTAGATAGCAACTGAGGTATTTCAGGATTTGATTTCTTAATGACAATTCTACATTCTTGTAGGAAATGTCAATGAACTCTTACATTTCTAATCTAAATTTTCCATGTAGAGGGAAAGGCCATTTTTAGCTTCACTATAATTGTTCCATCTCTTTTGTCCAGGAAAAGACTGACAGGTTTAGTGCCCTTAACAAAGGTCAGGCAGTGCACGGGAGCGAGCTGAGAAGAGCTGCCAGGAGCTTCATGATGGGTTAGACATTGAGATGAACAAGAATATCCTACTTCCATTAGGGCCTGAGTTCGTTTAAGCGCTCCACCTCCTTCTTAGGGTGGGGAGGAAATTTATGGGCAAATTCCTTCGGTGTTGCCTTGAGTTGGCTACGGGGCTGTGGGGGGAGCTCACTGATCTAATCTCACCCCCAGCCCAGCTGCAAGAGCCAGCTCGCTCCGCAGATGGCTGCCTGCCTGACCCGTTTTTGGACACAGCCTGCGGCTCAGCAGCGCAGCCTGAATGCAAAAACAGTGACTGGGATGAAACATGTTCCCTGTCTGCATGGCCACCAGGACCACATTCCTGCCTGCCATGTGCCAGCAGGGCCTGTGTCCTAGGTGGGGGATGCGTAATGGCAGACTTAGCATCTTCAGAAGTCTTTTTCTTTGTTTTTCCACCTGAGCTGTATCAGTAGAATGAAGTTTGTAAGATGATAAACTCCTCCGGACCATTCCCAAGAGGATGGATAGTAGTTGTGATGGCTCCCAAGGAGGTTTCCTCTGAGATGCTGGAGAGGGGCAGCCTTGCATTTTCAGTGTCTGAATGAGATATCTGATGTGTCTCATGGCCTTTATAACAGCTTTTATTATGCAGGTAAGCCCAGGAATAGGCTGCATAAAGTATTGCATCCACATGGGCATCCACAGTCTTTGTCCCCGCAGGGAGCTGAGTGGCTATGCTGTGGTCTCACTGCTGTCTGGCAGGGAAACAAATGGTTCCTGAGTCTTTCCAGGGTGGTGGGGTGTAGGGGGGCTCCAGCAGCACTGCTGTGGAAGAGACAAGAGGAGAGGCAAGCCTTCTCGGTGTTGCCCTCTGCTCCTCACTGCATCTCAGTTTCTCCAAGCATGAAGTCATGCTGACTCGGTCCTGCAGATGCATTGAGGTGTCAGTACAATAATGCTTGTTTTGAGGCTTTTTTTGGTGGTTTTATAGCTGAACAGCAATGCATTTTTTATTATTTCTTGTTTACTTTTCACATATCTGCATGTTAGCAAGGCCCGTTCTCCATCCAACACTCCTGTGAGTTATTTACCACTACCTGAGTTGTTTGTCCAACAGAAGTTAGTTGTATGCTTTTTATTGCTTACCTGAATGGGAAGTTTGGCTTGCTGTATCCAACCCACTAGGCACATCGCCTTCTCCAGCATCCTGACACTCAGTGTCTGAAAAAATTAGTTTTATAAATCAGGCTACTACCATCTTTCTTCATTAGGTATGTTAGAAGAAGAGAAAACTGGTTCTGCATCTCTCTGGATGGAAACATCTGGCTGGATGTGGTTCAAAATGGCCTGTAATATTCAGGGTGGGAGAGGGGTCTCCCATAGGTGAGCTGGTGGGATCCTGCTTCCCATTTACCCTTGCTATAATGTTAGTAGCAGGCCAGAATTAATACTTACTGTTATTTTACCTGTCTAGTTCATCTTTTATTTTTGTCAAAGCTACTGAGCAGGTAATAAAACAATGTAATAATTAACCAATAATAATTGAAGTATGTTGTATGAAAACCAAACCAAATGCTAACAAGCCAAACAAAAGAAAAGCACGCGTGGTGCAGCCCTGTTTATAGTGCTGTCTGCTGGAATCATTATACACGTTGATATAATAATACTGAGCACTTAATTACCACATCATTTTTAAAGTGCTGTATAAACATTAACCAAACCTCTGAGGTAGGGAGGTATTATTATCTCCATTTTAAAGAAGGGAAATTCTGACAAAGTGAGGTTAGTCGGTAATTTAGTGTCGTGAAGCCAGGCAGCTGGCGGGGCGGGAGATGAGGTTGCAGTTCCACAGCCAGTCGGCCGCAATTTTGGAGACAAAAAATGGAGCTGCTGAAGCACCCGAAATGGCTTTTCGTGAAATGCACGGCACTGCCATTCAGGGAAGGCAGATACTTCCCCGGACACCTCTCTGCTTAGAAAATATGCAGATTGGTGTAATTAGGAACCACATAATTATCGCTTTTTCAGGTAGGCACACAGTTGGTGTATTTTGCGAAGTATCCAAACAACATTAAAGTGAAACTCTCAAACAGGGGCTTGTGAGGGGCTAAGAGACAGCTACTGTATCCTTGTGTGTCTGCTCCCCCCCCTCCCCGTATCGATCTGAGTGGTGGCTCTGGGAATGGCTTTCCCTGCAAAGCCCTTAATATTCTGTGTGGTGGTACATGACTTCATCCGAGGAGAATCCCACAGGCGCATCAGCGTGATCTGCTCTGTCATGTTTCTGTGACCCAATTTTCCCCGTTCTTTGTCTCAGACCTTCCCTGACCCCAGGCCTATTATCTCTTCCAATAATTCACCCGGGCCATTATTAATGGTGCATTAACTTTGGCTGCGCTTTCAGCGAAGATGTTTTTCTTGTGCTCATTCATTCGCTCAACTCACTTAAACAGCGAGATCATTATTCTGGGGACGTCACACAAACACAAAAACATCTCCCTTGCAGACACCTACAGCCCTGCAGCACTTTGCCGTAGGGGCGGCCATCCAAATACAACACTGAAACGCCCAGGAGGGACTATCAAAGGGAGTCAAGTAGCCACACACACACTCAGTCGCCCAGGGCTGGGATCTGCCTCCCCTGCTCACCCGACAAGGCTGTCTGGGATGCTCTGAAGCCCCCTGAGCCTGCGGGAGCTCTGATGTGAGGAAAATCACTGCAGGAAGGCTAGGGAGCAAATCATGATCCTCTTGTTACTGTTTCAAAATAAACCTGATATTTGCCACCACAGTCATTGGATGTAAAAATGCATCCCTTTAAAATGTATGCTGTGGATGAGTAAAATTGGATCCTTAAAAAGTGTAACAAGAAAACAAATACTGCCTATAGTTTATTTCTCACTTGATCCTTTCTCTGGATGATGACTGAGTGAAGGAAATTTCATATTTGTTGTATCTTTAACCTTGTCCTTGAGAAAAGAGTGAGATTTGGACATCCAGGAGAAAATGTGGGTAGCAAGAAGGAGCTTTGTTCTGGAGATGGGGAAAACTAGCAAATGCCTTCTCTCATGTCTTAGAGGTTTCCATGTAGTGTCTAGTGCAGACAGCAGTTATATTCCTATTATCCTTTTCAAAGAAGCTGGACCTGGTGGAAAAAAAAAGCAGAAGATGTTGCAAGCTGCCATATCACACCAAGCAGCGTCCCACCACCCCAATAACAGAGATGTGCCCCATGACAGCATAGCATTACTGCTGTGAAAGCAGTCATGGACACTCACCACCACCTTCTGGGACATCCCCTTCCCATTTTTTTTCCGTGTCAGCTCCTTGTGCACAACTTCTAATGACATCACGGTGACAGGAGTGTGTGAGCTGTTGTCTGGAGAAGTTTTTTCCCACTAATCCAAATCAATCCAATACCCCAGGGCTCCAAAGCCTTTTAGATATAAAGTTGCAGTTTCTGCCTGCTGTGTTTGAGGTTCACTGGGGAACCTGCTCTTGTTTGACTGCATAGACTTGAGCAAGTTATTTTACATTACCCTGTTTCAGCCCCTCTTGAGTAAAAAATGTCTGTGTTTCAAATGCACCTTTGCTTCTCTTCCTAAGGATAGGTGAAGTTTTTTTTAGTCTTTGCAAAGTAGATTGTGATTCCTTTATGAAAGCTGTATCCCATACATCACAAAAAAACATAGGAAATCAATCCAAAAAGGATCTCTAGAAGTCAGCATTTGTTTTTCCTCTTTTATAAAATGTTAATTTATTTATGGGTGTTTTTGCAAATTTGTTGAGAAAAGCACTATAGGTACTGAATTATCCAGACACCAATCTTACTTTTTTCCCCTCAACAAATGACTTTCCCTGTTGATTGCAAAATGTTTATGCTCTATTTCTGGTGGCAAAGAAGCCCGCTCACAGCCTGGACTGCTTGTCTCCACAGAAGACTTGGGGCATCTGCAGGAAAAACTAATTTCTTTAGCTCACCTGATGACCTGCGCAGCTCACATGTACTTTAGATAAAGCAGTGGGAGCCCGGTACATATTGGATGGTACAGAAGATGTGTGTGGGGCTTCTTGGAGTGTCTCCCCCAGTCAGTCTTGCTACAGCACCCCAGTTGCAAGTGTGAACAGAAGACATCCTTTAAGTGCTTTCCCAAGGTCTTTCCGAATTGTTTTTTTCAGAGCAAACTGCAAATGAAACCTGATTTAGTGGTGTAGGGTCTGATTTCTTTTCTTCTGCTGCCTTTTTTTTTTTTTTCTTTTTTTTTAAGCTATCACATGTGTAGGCTGAATAATTTGGAATAGAAAAAGCGTATTTGGCCCTTCCCAATTCTTCTTTTTGGTCTCAAAAAGAGATGCTGCTGTGAGGGATGTCAAAACACTCCTTTGCCTGTTATACAAACCCATACATGCAGGCTGTGTTTCTCTTGAAGCACAAGTTTATCTGTGGAGATAATCAAAAGTCTGCATCATCCTCAAAAAATGTCTGTTTCTGATGCCTCCCTCCCTGATTCCTGGGATTTTCGGCAAAGGGACATCCCCTTTAAACCTGCGTTTCTGCTTCATATCTTTTCTCTTTGAAGCCAGAGAGTTGGCTGGCCTTTGAATAGACAAGGATGAGAATACAGCAGTGGGAGGTCCGTGTCTTGCTCATAAACCTTGGCCAGAAAATCAGCTCCGACAAGTGGGGACAGGTAGCAGCATCTTTCCCCTTATCAAACGGCGTGGTGGAGCAGACGCATTCCTGCACGATCAGCGGCTGGGTGGAAGGTGGGGCCTCCCGACTGCGCCTTGCTGCTCTGCCGTGGTGCTTCACCCCGGGAGCTGCGTGCCATGGACTTGGTGAAGAGCCATGTTATTTCTGTGTGAAACACCCTGTTTTCCTATCGTCGCTGCCCCTCGAGAGTTGCTTTGGTTTGTTCTTTCCTTTTTCTCTTCCTTCTGCAGGAGCCAGAGAAAATGTTTATCTGTTGTTCCAGTGCTAGGGGACTTTTGGAGGTGCCATTTCATGCCTTTGCACTCCAGCGTATTGTACCGCATGGCTTGGTGTGGTCCAATGTTTTCCTGGAAGAAAGCTTTCCCAAGTCCTCCCGCTAAAACCTTCCTCCCTCTGTGTAAAACAAGCATCATTAGCACTAATTGGGCAAGTTTGGGGTTAAATCTGCAAAGATTGCTTGAGTTTGGTAAATCCTCTGCCACCACAAAGCAGATAATACTAAACAAAAGATTGCCTTGATTAGATTAAAGTTGGCAAATTCATTGCCCTAATCATCATATTGCCCTTCCCGTGGCTATTCAGGAATACATCACCGTGACTTACTTGAAGTAATTGAATATAATTGTCTTTTTAACTCGTATGTGTAAAACATCCATCTTTGTTAACAGTGTGTGTTGCTGTCCTGCTGCCAGCTTGCCGTCCTTTTCGGGAGGGTTGGGAACAAGAAGCAGAGCTGGGCTGACATTTATGAATTGGTAGTTGATTGCCTATAAAACCATTCATTATTTCTGACCAAGCACCTGGAAGAGAATAAAAAGGAACAGCACCAGCCACTGGTGCCTGTAGGCTTGGCTAGTGCGTCCAGGGAGGGGAGCAGAGGGGAAGCCCTGAAGTGGGACGTTGCAAAGGGACATCACCAAAAACAGCCCTTCCCCTTGCCCTCGGCGGCAGCAAAGCACAGAGCACGTGGTGGGGTTGGAAATGAGAGCGGCAGAGTGAAACAGGCGCCCAAGGCAGAGGCATTGCTCACCCACCCATAGTCCAAACAGGTTGAAATGCTAAAAACAAACCAACGGTGCCAGTGGGAGGGAGGAAGTTCATGGAAATTTTTCTCCCATTAATAATCAGAGGTGTGAGGAGGGAGAAATTCTCTTCAGATGTCATTTTTATACCAACAGATAGCTAGGAAAAGAGGCCAGGCAGCAAACACCCTGTGTTTTCTTTTTCCCAGCTCTCCTGAGTGACAGGGAAAGACTCTTTTAGCACAAAAATTTCCAGTATTAACTCAGCAATCAATCATTTAGAAATGCACAGTTATAAAATAAAACATAACTGGCCTGGGCTGTAAGAGATTCAGATCGACCTGTTATTCTTAATGGTTTCATCATTATTAGTGAATTAAACTGGTCCAAGCAATAGGTCCAATGATTAGGATATGACTCCACATTATTAAAATGTTACCATGATGGCCAACATAGTTTCAGCCCACTTTGTCAGCTTACAGTTTCCTGCAGTTTGGGGGTTAACCTAGCGCTGGATCTGCCCTTTACAGGCAGAGTGGTCACCCTGTTTTGGGAGACTGCAAAGCTTCACCTATAGGGATGCCACTAGCTGGGCTGTGTAGGTTAGCCCCAGGACTGCAGGAGAGTCCCTGCTCTTTTGGGTTTATTTGTATAGCAAAAATATGAGGTAAGCACTGCAGGAAACCTGGCCTAGGGGCTCAGTCTGGAAGAGGTATTTGTGCTGTCTGGTATCAGATATCTGTGCAGGGACAGTTGATTTTGTGACTGTGCTCAGTATGTGATGGTGTAAAACCTTCTTGTCCCGCTCCCTCTGGTCCTCACAGCAGCCATGGGTTGTGGCCTTAGCTGTGGCCAGGAAAGAGCAATGTCCCCAGGGAGGAGAACAGCAGTTTTAGGTATCTGTCAGCCCTGGCAGCGTTTTGAGCTAAACATGGTTTGGGGAGACCAGAGGCTGTATGGTGCTGCATGAGCAGGGGATGGGATGTGACGGCTGAACTCTGCTGCATTTCTGACCTGGAAAAACACTGGCTGCTTCTTAAAATGAAGACTCCTTACAAGTGTCCTTGTGTAACAGATTGTCCCTACCCAGGACGGTTAAAGGGTGAATCTTCCTCCTGCCAAAGCAAATCCTAAAGGATGCAAGTTTATTCTCTCCCTGAGCTGCTTCTGGGAAAGGAGGGGAGGGGAGCAGAGACAGGGGGGAAGGCGGTTAACAGTTACCCTACTGTGTCCTGACACTAGACAAGCTGCAAAAATGCTCCCAGTGTATCAGGTAGTGTGCGGTGCCAGCCCCTCGCTGGAGCACGGAGAGCAAGTCTGCTGCGGAGGCTTAAATACTTTCCATCCCGACTACCTTAGCTTAACGCCTTTCAGCAGAGTTGGCAGGAGGGTTGTTTTTGTGTAGTCTCTCACCTCTCCCGGCAGCCCGGCTGACGCGCCTGTGCCGCACTGTGCTTGGGGATTGTACGTTGCAATGGGAGTAGGAGCCTCAGATCCTCTTGCTGATATGCCGGGAAAGACGTATACAGGGATTTCACACAGGCTTTGCACGACGGACCCGAAAGGAGCACAGCCTCACCGGATGGAGTCGGCGTAGCTCTGTTGCAGCTGGAGTCACAGATGCGCAAGGCTGAATTTTAAGTCTTTCATAGCAAAATAGTTTGGCGTTTACTGGAGTTTGCTGAGCATCAACGAGAGACTTGGCCCAAGCCTTGACACTTTGGTTTTGGATGGTGCTTCCCTACTCTACAGAGAGATGCTACCTGTCGCGGAGGCAAGTCACAGTGAAATACTGAGCGCAGACTGGGTTTTGATATGCTCACTTAGGATGTTGGTTTTGTTTTGCTTTTAGTCCCCAGTTAGACAGAAAGGCCAAGAAGGCAGAGAGGGAATGGGAAGACCTGAGACAATATTAAGTAATCTTTAATGAAATATTTCTGATTGTAAAGGCAGAGCAAGACCAGCCTTTTATCTTTAAGCCGATAGCTGGTACAAATCTGGAAAGCGGCATCATTACAGATGTGATGAACCCTATCAGAGGACGATTGTACGGTATCGTTATTAAGGCTCTGCTAATTCTATTTCTTTAGTTTCTGTAATTTTAGCAGCAAAGGCCCAGGCGGCCAGGCAGCATTGTCGGGGTGGCATGGAGAAATAACCTGATGAATTTTCCATCAGCTCAACTCAGTCAAATATTCTCGCCGTTAACTTTTGGGGTCAATAATAGATAGATTTAATAAGTCAATGTAGGTGTTCTCTGCCTTTTGAGACCACTTTATCTTTCCATCAAAGATGAAACAAGCTTCTCAAATGAATAAAAAATAGGGCCTCAAGTGATTACAAGTGAGAGCAATTTGGGCTTCTCTCTCAGAACCTGGCAGTTGGCACTTTTGAACCTCTTCTGACTGCCTACACAGTCTGCATTAGCACTGCTCTCGCTGTTACATTTTTAGGTAAATATTTCCAACCTGTGTGTACAGACCTTCAGGAAAGGTGTTTGCTGCCACTCCAAGCATGAGGGACGATGCAGGTCTGGATCCCGCCAGGCTCTGCTGAGTCTGATTTGCGTTGCAAGTCTAGTTTTCCTTGGTGCTTCCTATAATCTCCTCAAGTTCAAAGAGCGCTTAGCTGCTTGTCTTTGTCAAAAACCCTGTTGGAGATCTTTTATGTCGAAGATGTAGGATTTCTCCGCATGACTTTGATTATTTATTCATTCCACTTCTCTGGTGTATGATAGCGCTGATATCATGAAGACCCCTTGTCTTGCACTGCTCTTGCTCTGAAATTCATGGAGATTTAGTGCCTTTGAAATTGTTTTAAAAGGAAAGGAAAAGTTTTTGAAGTCCCTTTTTTTTTTTCTTCTTCTGTTCCCCTCAACAGTGCCGCAGCACATTTTTCCGGCCTTCCACGCTCCTTTGCCAATTGACATGCGCCACCAGGAAGGACGATACCATTACGAACCTCACTCTATCCACACTATCCACGGGTAAGTCTTGCACCTCCGCTCCCATGCCTTGCTAAAATGTCGGCCACCCGCGGTATACCAAATCCCACTGGTAGGGTCCCGGGGACTTGCTACCCTCCTGTCAGGCTGGTCCCCCTGGCCACCCTTCACCCCACTGTCCCCATCCAGTGACAATACTGACCTGCCTGTCAGGAATTCTCTACAGCTCTGTTAGACCTATAGAAGTACCATATAGCAGCGGGATGGGAGTACAGGGCTTCTGTGTTGTTTTCCGGCTGAGGTCCCAGGAATAGGCTTGACTTGCATTTTTATGTCCACGGTGTTTCTCATATCATGTTGTACTTGGGTTGTTTCTGGCACCACCCTGGCAAAGGCCCAGCACTGCTCCCTCCATTTAGAGACCTTGTGTACCGTTCCTACCTGCCCACCAGTTGCGGGGATGGTGGTGAAAGGCTGCAGGAATGCTGTAATTCAGACTGATTTCACCAGACAATGGCCCAGACAAGCTGGACGGCATTTTTTAAAATGTGGTAAAGAGGCAGGTCCTCACACAGGTGTCCGTGTCCACTCTGGAGAGGCAGGACCCTGAGTTTTGGTGGTGACCTCCTCATGAGAGCCCCCCTCCCCAGGGCAACTGATGGGCAGCAAGCACAGGCACCGGTCAGGGGCTGTACCCCGAGAGGGGGGATCATGGTTATTTGCCTCATCTAGGACATGACAGCTCAATAGTCCTTGACACTTTGGAGGACATGTCTGTAGAGAGATTTGGGTTCACCCCCGTAAGCATTGATCAGGGCAGGGAAAAAGGAGCCAGTGGGGATGTCAGCAGAGGCTGTAGTGTTTGTGTGGCTGGGAGGGTTTCTCTTTGTCCCTGAAATACATCATCCCCGTGGGATGTGAGGAGCAGCCTGATGAGGTTGGTGGTCCCACAGCTGTCACAAAGTCCCTCAACCTGTGACTATAACACAGGTCTCAGCCATCATTTGAGGGACAGGTCCCAGTGAACTTGGTGTAGGGAAACCTATAAGGGCTGGAACCATTTTGCAAGAAGAGCAAGGGAAGAACAAATAGGGCTCATCACTTAAAAAACTCTCATTTAATCCCCCAGAGTCCCATTGTGGCCCCGCCATGTTGCCAGGGTCAATGCTCACCTGGGTTTTCAGGGGCTGTTTGTAGAGCTGTACTTTTTCTGGATAAGTATGAGTGGGGGAACAGTCCCCGGGAGGCAAGTAACACAGACGGCAGCAGCCAGGAGATCTGTGGAGTCCCACAGTTACCAGGGCTTTATTCAGCTTCCAAAATGCTGCAGGAAAAAAATGATAGGGCATTCCCCTGGATCCTACCAGAAGACAAGTCGTTGTCTTTTTGGCTGGCAGTCAATTTGACTGGATGTTTAAAGGGGCAGAGCCGCTCATTCCACGCTGTGTGCAAAGGGGAAAAGCCAGAGCAGGTTGCTAACATGGGAAATGGAGGGGATGAGTGTTGCTGAATTAAATAGTTCTGGTATTGCATGGAAGTACGTGCAAAAACTGTAGAAAAAAGAAAGACAGAATAGAAAAATATACTGGGAGATAGTTAATAAACCAAAGCTCTTGCTAATAAAGCACATACGGACTGCTGAAATGGGCAATATTCAAAACAGTGGTTAGAAGAGAGGATGGCAGAATCTCAGATGTTTGGCACAGGTTATTTATATGCCCCTCTCAGTGCTCCCCTTCGCTCCTTGTGAGAAGGACGGGATGCACTGCATCTGCCCTGAGCCTCCAGAGCAGTTTCTTCGGTGGGGCCATGAAGCAGGGTCTTCTCTAAAACGCAACTGAGAGCTCGCCAGCTGGTGCTACGTACCTGTGAATCATATCACATTTGTCTGACAGCAGACCAAGAGTGTCTGACTTGTTATTTGGGTAGAGTTGTTGGCAAATACCTATTGCCCTTCTTCTTTGGGATCCTTCACCAGCAGCACCTCTCTCAAAAAGGACTTGTGAGGTACTAGAGAGAAAACTTGTTTGCCGGTCTTAGAAGAGAAAACATAGCCTTCTTTGAAACTATCTGGGCATTGCACTGAAGGGTGCCTCTGTGGCTGGTGAAGCACCAAAGCTAAGCAGCCAACTGCTTCTTGGCTGTGGTTTTTTTTAGGGTTGAGGGAATGCCACTTCTGTTTGGCTCTTTTCCAAGTGCCCTGGACTATGACACAACCGCACTGGGAAAATTCTCACCAGCTGTGGAGTTAGTCTCTCAACCATTTTTTCTCTTTCCATTTTATCTGCAAACATCTAAACCTTATCTCCTGCCCTTTTCTCCTCTGGTTTTCGTTCTACTTCACTTTTGTCTTTCTCTTCTCTCCTTCCATCTCTGCTCTGGAGGTCACAACATAGTGTTCATGCTTCTCGCTGGAGGATGTCCAACTTGAAATCATCCAAAACATGGTGGTGGAGCTGGAATAGAGTGTATTTAGTAGTTGCATGGCTTTTGTTCAATAGGCTGGGTGGACTCTGCGGGCACATCTGAGCCTCTAGAAATTTGCGCTTCATCTTGATGGTGCAGAAATCCACCCTTCTGGTTAAAGTAAACAACTCATAAAAAAGGCATGTGCATATTTTCACTCTAGAAAATTATGGCAAATGTTTGGAAGAAAAACTGTGTCACTGAGTTTTGGTTTTATGATTAATGTGATCGGTGCCTGACAGAGAGCCCCCAATTCATCAAGCCCATATTCTAGCTGTCTGCTGTCTTGCTGGTACCAAATTTATCTAATTACATGAACATTGCACAGCAAATTAAGTGTAGTCTCATTTGTTGCTAACTATGGGGTTTTATTATCTGCTTTCTGCATTATGTCAAAGGTTTGTTTCCTGATTGCTCGATGTGACAAGGCAGTGCATTCCCCTTCATCACTGTTTGCATTTGGCCTAGTGAGAACATACGTTATTTTAGCCTAAATGGAGGGAACTTGTCTGCAATGCTCTCTTGAGCAGGACCACCTGTGGGATGCTTTTCTTGACAATATGGATGAGAATATGGAAAACTCAAGTAATAAAAGACCCACATGCCAAGATGGGTGCCTGAAAGATTTGCTGCATTTCTGCTCACTGTTGTCAGTCTTTATGTCTCAGTGATTTCCTTGTTAAGCAGCATGAAAAGTTTCAGGATTTGAATCTTCTTCCAAATCAATGCGTATTCATTACATACATCCAGAAGCAGATCATGTTGATATTTCCCTGAAGTATACTTCTAGATGTTTTTTTCAGGGTGTTTCAGTGTTTCCCCAATCATTAGGATAATCCACTTTTCCATACAACCTCTGGGGTTTTTTTACTTATTTGGTGTTACGTTTTTTGGACATCTTTCATTTTTAGACATCTTTTTTTTTGATATTAAGAACAAATTGGCAGAATCATGGTGCTTTCTTGTTTTGCCTAGAAAAATAAAGTATCTCATTCAGATGATCCTTGATCTCTCTGCAGTGCAAACCAGCAAGAATATAGTGGATTCAAGGCATTGTCCTGGATTCTAATGCTTGTGAGCTTGTGGTCATGTGAAGGATGGGGGGGAGGCAGGACTGGAGTCCAGTGGACCCTGAAAGGATGTAGTGCAGAATGGGGTAAAATTAAATATTGGGTTAAATCTATTCCAGGAGTGTAGAATTAGAGCAGAATGAATAAATGAAATTGCATTGGTACACAGAAATTATGTGAGGCACCATTTCCATATAGCAATATTTGTTTAATATTAGGGTTGCAAACTACAGCACTCAAAACCTAAGAAATGGCAGAAAAATAAATTTGGAGATTCTGACTCATTTTGTATACCACTGCGATAATGCATTAAATTACAGAGCCATATACTGTGTTTCCCAGGGATCCTTACCTCTTCCACAGCACAGGATGGCCCAGTCTCTGTGGAAGAGCAGTGGTAGGTGTTATATGCATTTTCTGCATGCAGCTTTTATTGATTTGTCAGAGTTTCACTCTGCACCATTGGTTGTAGCCAGAACACAGATCAGCATTACTGCAGTGAAATTCATCAGCTAGGGTGTTTCAGCAGGTTCAGAGATGAATCATACAAATTCATAAGTTAGAATAGGTCCTTTTCTAACAAAGGGGATATTTCATATTTTAGTGAGCTTCTTCACAAAAATCTACTCCACTGGGGCCTGGTCTGTGCAATAACTCCATATGCTTTAAACCAAGGGAACTCTTAGCATCAGCTTTGCAAGATCAAGCCCAGAGGAAATCTGCTGGCAGGTATGGCAGGTGATTACTGATAGCTCCCTTCCACTCCCCACTTTTAGGTGTGCTTAGCTACTCTCAACATTTTTTTTAAAGCACAACAAAAATAACTAAAAACTCCTTAGCTCAGCTTAAAAGTCCCTGCCAATGCAAGAGCCTTCAGGGCTAACCCTTGTAAACAGCATGCCTGGGCTTGACTCAGCAAGAAGCTTTTTAACAGTAGCTCCTAAACTGTGGTTAAAACCCATCAGGCATTATGCAGTGTAACAAACAAAAGCAGCCTTGTTTTTCTACCGACATCCTGGTGGTGTTTCAGGATGCAGTTCTGACATTATTTATTAACAAAATATTGTTGTTACTCTTCTGTCCACACATTAAAATAGTAAAAAATACCCTGAGCTGATAGTCACAAATTCAACAGCTTTCATGAGGACTAAATTGTCCCAAAGACCTAAACATAGAGAAGACTCCCTCTCCATGTTAATGTGCAGTTGCCCTTAATTTCCCTCTGGTAGGGATTTTATCTGGTTTAGTCATGGATCTTCTTCCATTTCCCTGAGATCTTAATATATTACAGATTTTCACTGATATTCTGCCTACACTTTTTTTCTTTATCTGATCCTATTACCCCTCCTTGTTGAAGATTGTTTTCTTTTTACTGTATTAAAAATTACAGAATACCTTTTCAGGACTAGATCCAGTGTTCCCAAGCTGTTTTGGCAGGGTAATTCACAGGTGGGCAAGGTGACTGTTAAACTTCTCATCATAAAAAAACTATGTCTCAAATGTTTGTAAATTTGCCAAATTTAATGTCAAACTCAAGATTTTCTGTGTTGGATATCTGTTTCAGGCTGGTTTTCTCTTCCCTTTGTTGTTTTTGTGAGATTCAGCCAAGGGAGGCCAAGTGGGGTTAAGGGAAAATATGTTGTTTAGGCATACAAAAAATAATCATCATCATCTTATAACTGTGCTTTGAGAAACACCAGCATCTCTTGATTTAGAGCTGGAATTTGCTATTGTCACAGATGTGCCTTTTGCTGTTCCTATGTAAAAAAAAAAAAAAAAAAAAAAAAAACAACCAAAAACACAACACATTAAAAACCCCCTCAATTTTGCCGGATAGAAATCCTTTGAAAAAATCTCACTTCCAACACATTCAGTGAAGGGATTGTCGGCATTTTGCAGTGAAATTTTCCAAGCTCCACTATGGCCCTGACCGTGCTCTAGCTGAGCCCTGCCAGTGCTCTCCATTTTCTGCCAGGGCCTCTCGGTCATCCCCTCCACCCGGGGGGATTCATGACCACAGCTGATGGCAGAGGGGAGCCGGTTGCATCGCACGATTGTGGAGCCACCTTTGTGCATTATCGGGAGTGCGTAAAGTGCCTTCGTTTAACCTGTGTGGGACGCGGCTTCCACGAGGCCTGCAGCTTTGATCCCATCAGGAGGTTTAGGATGGGACCCCAGGTAGTGGTCGTTCCTGCAGCAAGGACTCCACTCAGCTGAGCCACAGAATGTACATGCCAATAAAACCTGTGTGCTTTCATATTTACTTTGCTACCGGAGTAGAAAATCTTTGGCAGGTTGTGATTGATGGTACTGTGCTGCTTTGGAGATAGAGCGAGTTCCCTCCGGAGTCAAAGCAAACAGCTGCTCAGAGAGGCCTTCTTATGTGTTTTGCAAAGTTTTACGGCTTTCACCAAATAGATACATTGCTCATTTGGGAAACAGGTTTGGGGGCTCCCACATCCAATTTATTCTGTCCCCTTCTTTCCCACATGCTTCTTTTATTTATTTAGGAAAATAAGAATGTGTGAGCATGCGATGGTTTGCAGAGGCTAGTCCCCTCCACAAGGCTGGTTCAAAACTCTGCCTGGTCTGTAATTAGCAGGAGTGTGTTGCTTTTAGGTGGCTTTTTGGTAACCTACAGGAGGTGATTTGGAGGACTATCAATACTGATCTGACTGTAAATCTACCAGAATTAATATTTGATGGTCAATTGATCCATCTCCAGAAGACCACAGATTAAATACTGGGTTGCTGCTGTCCTGTTTTGGGAACTGAAAAAATTACTTTAATTCCATCTGTGCTTTAGTTTTCCCATCTCTGAAATGCCATTACAGTAATACTCACCCGTCTGATGTTTTGAGAGCTGAGAAAAGTCAGGTGATCTGTGACTTGTCTGGCTTCCCAGAAGGGGTTTGTGGCATGTTTTCCGGCATCAGGAAAGAAGTACACAGCGCTACCTACCTGTGCAGAAACTGAGAAGGTACACACTTAACATCTCTGACCTCAGTGGGAGGACAGGCTGATCAGGTCTTCTGAAAATGGGGCAGACATAATCCAAAACACTCATCAGGGTTAGAATGTTTCTGTAGGGTTTTCCAATCTGATAAACTGTTCTACGGGGAAAAAAAAAAAAAAAAAAAAACAAAAAAAAAAACAACCAACCAAACGTAAAACCCCACAGCTTTCTCGTTTGAATCTTGATAACAATTTTCAAGCATTTTCCATTATAAGAGAGATTTGCACATCTGTGCTGTTCCTTAAATTGTGGATAGTTTCATCATGTGTGTTTAGTTAAATAGCCTTGGGAATACTCTGAAAAACTCAAACCTGAAGTCCAGAGGGACCTGAGAGTCCCTGGTTTCAGAGTCACAAATCTATGCAGTAAGACACAGATTGGATTTAGAAACATTTGGGTTGGATCTTCAGTTGCTGAATGCTGACAATTTAGCACTGGAGTGAGGGGCCTCGGTGAGCTCAGATGGAGTCGTGCCCATTAGCACTTATTGAAGATCTGGGCCACCAAGTTGCTAGTGCTGTGACACCAGAACTTATTGAATGAAAAACTGCAGCTCTAATTTAGCCTAATCACTGCTAGAAGTGTAAAAATGGCTAGGAGGTTTTAGTATTGAGAACAAGAGCCTGATCTCTGAGGTCTTTTATGTAAACCTCTGGCATGTGTTCGTTTAATATGATGTCACTCTGTAATCCACCATTGCTTTTAAATGTCATTCTCAGAGCTTCATGTCAGCAAGTCTTAAGTGATAATCCCTTTGCTTACCTCACTTTATAGTAGATTAAAAGTGACTTCATGCTTCCACCTTATCCGCTGTTAAGCTTGTGCTTTAGGAAAAATTTATTTGAACTTTATTCTCCCGCTGCTTTCTAAAGAGTTTCTAAACAGAGAGTGTGGGTCTTTCAGAAGCTATCTCAATAGCATTTCCCATTCTCCATTGCTTTCAGCATCCTGTGAAAATGGATAAATGCTCAGTGCCAGTCTCCTGCCCTTTTAAACTCCAGTGCTACAAATTTGTTTCTCAAGTTTTCTCTCAGCTAAATGTGGAGCACTGCCCCTCCTGGCCTCTCCTTTTTCTTAATCCTAAATAAATCCCCTCTCTAGATGGTATTTCACCTCTCATCAGCTTCTTACAGTCATGAGGACAAGAGATGATGTGACCTGTTGCAGTGCTTTGCTCCTGTGTAACACTTTCCCCTGTAGAGCACAGGGGTTTGCAGGTTCCCCTTTTCTGGTCCTGTAGCTCCTGGTTGAATTTTTTCTCTACCCTGTAGCAAATCCTCTCTCAGTATAAAAATCTTTCCATGCAGTTCACCTTCCTAGTCCTCCCTCCTTTTTTTTCTCCCCCTGAATTTCACCCTTCTGCTCCTAGCACACCTCCTTGTGTAACACGTCCCTCCAGATACTTGCTGCATGTTGTCATATCCTTCCTCCCCACACTAATGAACTGGCCAGGCTGCAGCCTGAAGCATATACTCAAATATCAATCTGCTCAGCCTCCTCATTTTCACTGTGTTTCTCTGAAATCCTTCCAGTGCGTGTGGAGATAAATGGACAAAAATCCCATCCATCCCATTGGCTTGTGAAACGAAGCCTGCGGCGCATCACTTTTCAGGTGCTGGTTAATCTGGGTTCCCAGCTACCAGTGGCCATGGGAAGCAAATAACACAAGATGCTGAGAGACAAAAACTAATGGCAGGAATGCTGGCTTGTGATATTGGAAGAAAAATGTAGGAATTTTAATGTCCATACAGAACGGAAATTTTTAAATCTCATCCAAAAGTTCCCCCACGCAACAAAGAGCAGAGAAGTCAATTTACCCTGGAAGGATGAAGGACTGAGTCAACTCTGCTGGGATTAGAACATGTGGTTCGAGGGATCCTAGGTATTTCGGGTCTGATTCTCGGACCACCCAGATGGCTGGGGGGAAAGGAAAAAAAAATAATACTAATAAAATAACGACCCTATTTGACAGGACTGTGGATCTGGATACCCTGTCTGCAGCTAACACCATGCACACACATCTGCACAAACCAAAGGGCAGAACTGGGTGCTGTTACCCTGGCAAATCTCAGATCTGCAGAGTGCTCCTGCGGGAATATGTACGTTTAAGTGGGCTTTCTAGATCCCCAGCTTTGACACTAAACCACGTATGTATGTTTTTCTTCTGTGTGCCAGACCATTTTGAGAATTTGTGATTTTACACAGTTTTTTGCCTTGAAGGCTTTCCATGCCTGTTCTTTTATGTTTCACCATTGATATTAAATAGACAACTAACAGAACTAAAATTTAGAGCATTACTCAAGGGGCAAATTTTAAAAAGTGCCTGTATGATTTCAGATCGTAAATCCCACTGTATTGGGTCTGGCTAACAACATTATTTTAAAAGTGAGTGTTGTGGGTTTCAAAATAATGTTGACCCTTAGGGCTGGCTTGTCAAGTGCTGGTAATGCAAAGGCACAGTAGGTTTTGGGTGGATCCCATTTAATGTCTAACTCCCCCAACCTTCACTGAAACTCAGGATCCTAAAACCAGCCCTAGTAAAGGGCTAAGTACCCCAAAATTAAAAAAATGGTTGGAAAGGAGTTAGGAAATGCAAATATGTTAATGGAGTGGCTTGTGTATTCTTGGAGTCCAGCATACACACTCAGGTCATACAGCTCCTGTAGGACCAATGGGGATGTTTTCTGCCCTGTCTCCTCTCTGTTGTAGGAGCATGCACATGGAAAACCTCAGGGGAGGATGTGCTATGGAAAAACCATATCCAAGTTTTAGTTTATATCAGTTGGCCAGACTCCACTTCAAGTTTACTGTGTTCCCTGCTCTCACTTTATTGGCACGTATGGGCTTGGGTTTTGATATAATTGAAAGTGGTAGCTGATAGTGAAATCAGGAGACTGTGAGCCTTTTGATGGGTTTCTTTGACCTAATACTGGGGGGGGGGACACCATACAGCATGGCGGGAGCCTGGGAGATAGGAGCTGTCCTTTTCCACTCCCTGGACAGCAGAAGGACCTGTACCACGCTCTCCCTGCTCTGGGCACCTGCCATTAGGTTAATTGTGAGAGTTAGGTTCCACCACCACCTCCTGCCCTTTCTACGACTGCAGTGGTGTGTCAGTGTTTCTTCCGTGCAAGTGGAGCCTCCTCACAGCAGAGGTTTTTCTTCCTGCCGCAGCTCATTTTATATCTCTCTTACACGTCTCCCTGCCTCTCACAGATGTACTTAAGTCACTTATAACAGCAGTCAAGCATATATATGAAAAATTATGTTAGGCCTGTATGAAATACAGTCACATTGAGCTGTTTGAGTTTAAATCTCTCTGAGAAATGTGTGTTCCTAAATCCTGTACGGGCCTTTGAAATGTTTTTCTTAAAGCATCCTGGAGAAGAATTTAACTTATTCCTCCTCTCGCCCCTTTATGAGAGGCTTTCCTAACTTAGTTCTGGAGCTACTTACATGGCTTTTGATTTGCAAATCAGCTGCTGGACATGATACCTGCTGACTGAATGCTTCAACTGGAAGGTTCTTAAGATCCCACAGAGTAACCACACATCCCAAATTACCACTGGTAGAGGAAAGACTACCAGAGTGTGGTTAATACATTAAAAATAGAAAAGTTTCAAGCTTAGAGCTGCAGTAGGGTGATGTTCTTATATGCATATTCTTGTTTGAGACTATTTGTCTTCATTGTGAGGTAAAATACTTCGTTTTATATGCTGTCTTTCATCCCAGATTCAGTGTAGTATGATATTTTACATGAGAAAACTGCATTGTAGATGACAAAACCAGGGTATAAAAAGACAAGGTGGTGAAGGAATTAACACATTCAGTCATGAAATCAGTAAATGAAAGGAAGATCAATCTAAATGAGAATTAGCAAAGAAGAACAGATATTTGTAGAAGATATTTGAAAAGAAATGATGAGCTGATGAGTCAGAGTGACATACAAAAAGTGATTTAGGCTGCAGAACTGTTTTTAAGTCTCTCCCTATGCTGGAAAACACCTAAATATATGCTTAATTAGAAATACCTCCATAGGTCCATTGACTTCAGAGGAACTTAAATGCATGTTCACATATTGTCCAGGGGAGAGGCGTTCTGACTATCCCATAAAATATAAATGTTTCCTAAATCCCACTTGTGTATTCCTGCTGTAAAGTAGTTTATATTAGAGATTTTTCTTGTGCCAATATGGACTTGGCAGTTGCCTTTGGACCTGTTACAGTAATGGATTATTTGTTGGTATTCTCATGAAGGGCTTCAGTTATGTTTCTTTAAATAATTTTGACAAAGTAGGAGTCAAGACCTAATGAAGAGGGACTAGAGCTCTGTGGTTTCTTCCACATAATATTGTTGTGAGTCCAGTATCATCACAGAGATCTCAGAACTCGTGTCAAACAAGCCAACCTGGAGGAGCCTAGTTGCAATCATAGCATGGGGACAAAATGTCTCAGTGTTTGCTTCCTAGGAAGAGCAATTTTTCAAGGAATTAACAGTGTTTGAGGTGCTGCTTTGAGTGACTGATCACCATTCAGGTCAGACAGTGTGGTGGTCCTGCTTGTTTGAAAAGACCCTCAAGGAGCCAACAGTGTTTACAGTTCTTTAGAAGGAACCGAAAGGAGATCTTTGCTGCTGTTTTACCCTGGTCATGAAGCACCCGTTTTGTGATGACATCTTGTAGGGATCAGGGTACAGCATAAGAGTTAGTATATGGTAGGGACCAGGTCAGGGTGAATAACTCTATTATCTGTAGACCAGTGGGAAGGATTTTGCAGTCAGTTCCCAGGGGAAAAATCATATTAAAGTTATTTCTAGTTTTTTCCATTTTTTCCTAATTCTCCAGACCAACTGTTTCTCTGTAAGAAGTAATGCCAGGAACTGATGAAAAGTGAGGTATCTGCAAAGTTTTATCCAGTATATTTGAATACTTAAATAGTTATTACCTGTTTGTATATTATTTCCAAGAGAAGTCTCTAAACAGAGAAATGATCATAGTGAAATCAGTGTCAGCAGACCCCAAACCACTTTATTCACTTGAAAAAATAGCAGACTTCCAAACTCCAAATAAATTTCTGGCCATCTTTGGAAAATAAATTGTACACGCACACATAACCAAACCAATTTTCAGATTAGGTCAGAAAAATTCAAGCCCTCCCTCAAAGCAGACAGCAATGAGATGACCAGAATGTAGGAGACTAAAATGGAATTGAGCCAGGTTAGATATTGTACAGACCATGTCTTTTTAAGAGTCCCACAGGACCTTTACTGAGGACAAATGTACTGGACTTTTCGGCTTTAGTGGATTTTAATGACAGCTGCTCCATATTCCTCACCAGAGCATCATCACATGGTGTGGCCGAACGAGTCAGAGGGAAAGGCACTCTCCCACCAACACCGCTTCCTCCATGTCCTGGGATTTTCTTTGCAAGTCATCTATTCAAGGCTTGGCTAGGTCTTGACCTCTCTTGGCATGTGAGATCTAAACCTGGTATGACTCCAGACTTCCCTCGACCGCGTCTGGTTTAAATCCTGTCAGAGCCGAGATGAGTGTTACCGCAAGAATAAGTAACTCTTCAAAGAGTTGTTTGTTTGTTTGTTTTTTTAAGAGCTGGCTTCTGCCAAATGTGAAGAAGGTATGAGCACTGTGAGCTGTAGCTTCCTTCCCTTCAGGTCCTGATGTGCTGAGGGACCTCAGGATCCCATCAGCCTAGTTTCTCCACGCTTGATCTCTGCAGATCAGGGTTTGCATTTCTGGTGAATTATGTGATAGTTTCTGATAAGGACGGATGGTGAGCAGAGACTCGGGCTTAGTTTGTGTGTAGATGTCACATTGCTTCAGGTATGTCACACTGGTACAGTGTATTGGGTGAGTGACCTTTCTCAGGGTGGCTTGGTGAGTAAATGGCACAAACCAAGGGATATTCTTTGAGGTGCCTTGAGCTGAAGAGCCGATCATGCTTCCTCCCAAAATCTTGCACTAGGTGCAGTGGTTTTCTATCCCTTCATTTGGTTTTTGCCTACATTGCCAAATTGGCCTTTGTCCAGACCTTGGCTGCTGTGATTGATTTCATTGCTTTGCCTTTTGTAAACCCAACCCCAAACCTACCAGCTCTGTGTTCATTGGTGGCTTTTCTCCCAGTCAGGGCAATTTTGTGGTTCACACATTCACCAGCAAAAATGCTGTGATCTATGATTTTCCAATGCAGTAAGGATTTGTGTTTGTGTGTGTGTGTGTAGTCTTTCTTACCAGTGCACGGTGTCAATCTTATCTCCACCTCCTGTTATCATCCTCAGTGGGTGAAAGCTAGGCTGAAGGATAATCTCCTTGCCTACAGTTCATCATGGTCTGCAATCCCCCTGATTGCATTTGAGTTCCAAATGAAAGAGTCTCTGGAGTCCAGGAGCAAATCTCTGATTAAAATGAAACTGGAGACTTTTAGCAGCTGTTCTTGAAGGCTGAAGGTAGAAGACAGGCATGGCACAGTGAGGGAATCTGGCATTATTGGGAGTGTCACAAGAACTTGACAAATATGCCAGTAAAAATCCATGGATACAATCACATGAGCTGCATTTGTTGTTAAATTTTGGCTCATCAAACTTTTGTCCTGCTTCTTTGAACATCGGAATGAGAGCTTTCAAGTGGGATTTGTGTAATTAAAAGTTTATCTCCTACCCATAGGTCCTGACAACTCTTCTTGCACTTGCTCTGTCCCTCAGATACTCTGTGACTGAGCTTAGAATATGCCCTGTGCATTCTTGCACCTTTTTTTTTATTGGTTAGAAGCTCTTTTATAGCAGGCATGAATGGTTGTATTAATCCTTACAGCAATCATGAGTACCAAAAGCATACTGCAGTGCTGGGTAAGAGTAATTATTTTGCCATTACCTTATGAACAGCTTTAAAACTTGCACTGTAATGTGACACTCATAAAGGGAATTGTTAATATTAGAAGTTCAGTTCTGGATAGTTGAATTTCCTTGGTTACTAATAACACTATAGATTATTTAAACCATAAAATATTTTTTAAATCCACTTTATTTTTACCTGTTATGTCCTTTGCTTATTTTAACAAATCAAGCAGCAGATACAACTTAAAAAAAAAAAAAAAAAAAAAAAAAATGCAAAGTGCAAGACCTTAATTCCTGTTTTCAGAGTAAACTCTGAGCCAGAAGGATTTAGACATCAAAATCCCATCAGCAACCTGCTCCCATAATGAATGCATGTAGTTTACACCCCACTGAAGTCAACTGGGGCTGCAAAAGATACTTAAAGGTGCAAAAAGATGACTGATGGGACTTTCAAAAGATGCTACCACATGGAAAACCTCACTGATGGAATTTCAGCATAGCTTTGATTTCCAGAGTTGGTTTGTTTGTCCCTGTGTTGTCTAAACAGGTAAAGTAATCCACTGCACCTAAGCAGTTCTGTTTTCTCATTCCCAGACCACAGTACAATGGCCCTGTGTTTGCTTTTTCCAAAACTGGAGAGAAATGTTTAAATAAAATGTTGTGCTGAATTATTAAAGCCACTGCTAATGTTTTCATTAAAATTTGAGTATGTTTAATATCCCTTCTCTTGAATTTTAAATAGAACCAATACTCGGTGACTTAATTACCCAGCAATATCTCTTTTTTAGATTTTTACCTTGCATTAATAAAAGGAGTGTATTTACATAGTTCCAACCTAAGCACATCTTGTTTTACTGAGTAAGTGCATCATTTAAAGGGCACACAATGTTAACACCTTTTGGCTCACCTGAGACTTTACATCATGCTACACACTGAATCTCATGGAGAACTTTATCCTATGCAAAAAAAAAATCATTTTCTCTATCCTTCCTAATAAAATGTTTAAAAAAAAAAAGACAATTCTCTGGCCATTTTAAACTGTCTTCAAAACATACCTGCTTTCGTTGAGGTTATATTCAGACTACCTAGAGTATCATCTCGGACAGACTTTGGTTGCTGTTGTAGAAAGTGATGTCTGTAACATGTGAGCTGAGCACCTGCAATTGGCCATGCAAAGACAGCAGCCGCCTCTTCCTTGGCTCTGCATAGTTTGAGGGCTTGGCAGAGTGTGTAGAAAAGTGTCTGGCGGTCTCATCCCTCTCTTCACTTAGATGCCATAACAGGAGCATAAGCTAGTGTTTGGTGAGATGCAAGAAGGGTGGTTTTTGAGGTTTGTGGAATGATGAGGAACCCCCTGCTTCTGCTCCCAGTCCAGCAGTATGGACTGTCACCAGAACTGTTAGCATGAGAAGGGTGTCTGGTGGCCTTTGGCAGCACTACTGCTGTTTTCCAGGCAGCACCCTAAACCCAGATGCAATTCCCTAAAAAGGGGATGTTAAAGAGTGGCTGCATCTCTGCTGTTGCTGAGTTCAGGAGAGGAACATCTTCAGCAACCTGGAATTAGATACAACACCTAAGGTTGGGTTGGGGTCATTTAACTCTCAACTGAGGACTGGAGATACTGAATTTTCTACCTTTACACAGCCGAGCTAAGTTCCTAGTTTTTACCTGAGATGAAGGAAGGTTTGGGGCATCTCAGATTAGTGTGGGGCAGCCATGCAGGCAGAAAGGCAGGTGAGAGCAGTGACCAGGGGAAGTGAGGTCACCTCATAGACATGAGGATGGAGGTCACTGGAGAGTGGTGGCATGGTGATGCACTGTGCTGTGCTCAGACCTCTTCTTCTGCCAGGCTGGCAAGCACCAGACCCACTGGACCCCAACACAACACCGGTGGATACACATGCGTGGGCTCTAAAGCCTTGAAAGGACATGTGTGTGTGTGTGCATCACCCTCTAACTAAGACAACAACGACTCCTTGAAATGTTTTTCTGCATTTGCATTTACAAAAGCTGGATAAGCCTTTTTTTTTAAAAAAAAAAAAAAAAAAAAGAATCTGATAAGTAGCAGGCAATTGAATTAACCACTGTTGACTGTATTGCTGTCTCTTAACAAACTCCATCTGTATGGTCTCCCTTTGTAGACACAATTTTATAACTTAATTTCCCTACCAAAACATCAGTGTTTACTTAGTAAGAAATCTGTTCTTTGTCAGCTTAAAACAGTGATTTCTTTATTACCACTCTGTGCAAGGAATGACAGCACAGAGTTGGCACTGGAGCAAGTCTGGTTGAGTCTACAGCGTTGTAATGGAAACAGGGTGAACCGAGGGTCAAGTATAATGGGATTTGTATACAGAAATGTGTCTGCATAAGGAATAGCTGCATGAGATAAGAGAATGAAAGATGAGGCCCGCAGGTCCCTTTGCATGGCAGTGGGAGGGAGGTGTCACTGTAGGTATACGGTGCTGCTGACATGGAAGCCGGGGTTGCTTCTACGCTGGCGTAGCAAAGATGCCTAAATCACCCGTCCGTGCTCCAGCGCTAGCTGCCGTCCGTGGGTGCTGGATGGATTGGGGCAGTGGTTGGTGATTACTCTGAGAATGTTTAGTATGTAATTTTTATTGATTTCGGGAAGCATAGGGTGAATGAGGGGTTTTCAAGATAATACAGTCTGTGGCTTCCCTAAAAATTTTCCAGCAGGGTTGTTAAACATGGTATAGTGAATTTGGCCCAAATAACAGGAGGCTTACAGAGGTTTTTTGATGTCTTTCACAGCACCTGATAGGGGAATTTTTTTGTGATTCCCAAGGGCTATTCAAACCACAGGTTGAAAAAACACTAGTGTAAACTTTCAGCAGTAAGCAGATGGGGACCATCAGATCGCTATTCCTTCCTTGATAAATATGTTATATTTTCCTGTGTCATTGGAAAACTAGAAGAATAGGAGAGCAGCTGTAGAGAATGACACGGATGGATCTGGGAGCAAAAGGGTTTTGGAAGGAAGGCTTTTCGAGTAGTACATGGACAATGAGGTGTAAAACACCTCGTCCTTTCTTACCATGAGCTGATGATTTGCGGGGTTGGGGGCAGCAGCCTGACTCCTATGAAGGCTGTTGGAGTTGTACAGTGCAGCAAGCAATGATGGGGTTTTACCATAGGACTGGGCTTATGTTCACTGCATTCAGTTTGTCCTGCTATAGAGCTTTTCACAATCCTACGCTGCAGGCTAGAGCTGGTAGAGAAATGCCAGTTGTTTATTGCAGTCAATTGAAGAGAGATTCTGCTTTCTCTGAGTTATTTGTGTTTGTCTTTTCCCTATGGAAAATTACCTCCCAGCTGAATATTGTCCAGATTTTTAAAACATTCATATTTCATTCTAGTTCACTTTCTCGCTAATGATTATTAAAAAAAAAAAAAAAAGTGATAAGTTAAAAAGAAGAAATTAAAATTGAAGAGCTAACTTATTGTTAATATTCTTATTTAGTACAGAAAGCTCCAGACACTTCCAAAAGAAAAGCTTGTTTGGATAAAAAGATTTTTTTCCCTGCCTTAGTATCAGTGAAAAACTTTTACCTAGTTCTGCTCTTCACCATATAATTGCTTGCTTTTCAGCATGCTCGTAGCAAAGGAAAGGATGGTTAGATCAGCTAGTCTGCTGGATCAGATCTTACATTACATCTTGAGCTCTTTGAGTGCCATTAGCATTTCCTTTTAGAAGTGAAGAAATATTGACAGTTTGGTAGGTTATCTCGCATTTTACTGCACGTTAGGGCACTTCAAAGTCTTTATGTAGTGATGGGAACTGTCATGAAGTAGATGTGAAAAGGGCCTTTGGTCCAACTAAACCTGTCAGCAAGAAGATTTAGGGCAGATGGTTATTATTAGAAATCAATGTATTTATTATATATTGTTCAGGAATATTTCCCTTTGGAGGTTACTGTGAATGCTGTTGCTGTTTAAAATGTGTCAAATGCCAGTAAAATTAATTCCTGCAGAAAACCCAGGGAGCCCTGACCAAAAGCTTTGCTATTATAGGAATGCATGTCTCTTACTTTGTGCTGTGATGCACCACAGGCAGGTACACACACAGCATGCAGCAGCGTACCTGGCATGTGTGCACATGTGTGTGTAAGATGTGTTTCTGTGCAGGCATCACAATCACCTCTACATACAGAGCTCCTCTGACTGCTGTGTCTAGAAAGGCTTTGTAGAGATCTGTGCTGTACCTATTCCCATTTCCTTTTATTCCCCTTTGTAAACCATGGTTTTTTAGTTACTTCCAAGTGATTGCAACAGCTTACTGATGCTTAGAGCAAGCACATCTTTCTAAAGCCTCAACACCAATGGTTTTCCCCTGTACTTCAGAAAAGAGAAGTAGGATATTTCAGGCTTTTTATAATTAGCTTGGTATATGTTTTCTTTCATTGGTGTCTTCCTTAGTTATATGATTTAAGTTATAGGACCTTGGATTATGGGAAGAGGACATTCCCAATAGAAAAGGAGCATATTAGCAGTACCATTAATGCTGGAAGTTGCTGTCCTGGAACAAAGATTCATTTTCCATTCACCCCGTGATTTACAGCACATTCCAACCAAGTGATTTGGCTATGGTCTTCTGGCATAACATTGTTTGCCCTTTCCCTGACATTTTGCATATAAAGAAAAATTATGAGCTTCTTGGGCATTCAAGGTACCAGGAAATGCAGGAGTCTACCTAATTTGTTAACATGAAATTATAGATGTCAGACATAGACTCTGTTAGTTAACGTTGGTTAGAGTAATGCTGCAGCCAGTTGATTGTATTACAGTCATGATGAAGAGGAATGGTCCTTTTTTGCTTTTCTGGGATATGACGGGTATGGAGCCAAGGCAGATTTAAAGTGTAATGAATGAATAAGCATTTTCTATGGTTTGCCTGACTCTTCCTTGAGCTCCACTGCTGTGGTGTTGCTGCCACTGACTTGCTGTCTCCACAACAGGTTAGTGCTGGCATGACATGGAAAGGGACTTTTCAGAAGTACCATAGCAGTAGTCTTTTAAATGTTAAATCCTTCTGTAGCACTTGAACATTATTTCCTTTTAAGTGAGAAAAGCCCCCACCCAAAAGTAGCATGGCAAGAAGACACTAGGCAGGGATGAAAAAGTCAGATTTGCTCCCCTCACACACGCGCTTCCCATTTGTTTTCCCAAGCCCACTGTCTTCACAGCTACAAGCAAAGTATTTGCTCAAAAGTGCTTATATCCTCAACATGTGTCCCAAGGGAAATCAATCAGATGCAGAGAAATGGCTGTGTCACATCCGACACATCTTTCCAACACCCATTTCCCACACGCCCTTGCTAGCATTGAATTCTCTCAGATCTCCCTCAGCTTCCTGCTCAGCTCTGCCATCAGGATCTGCTTTATGTCTCCACCTCTCCTCAACTGATTCCCCATTTCTTCCCACCTTGATTTCTCCCCCCACACTTACCATGTCGCTGCCCAGCCCTCATCCCCTCCCTACCCTGAGCCTGCAGTGTTTTGACACCCCAGCTCTCAAATTTTGTGTCTACTGGAATCAAGTTCTCACGCCTGGTGGTTTCAACCTGAAGTTCACATGACTCCAGGTTTGCATTGCTCCTTCGGTCTGTCACTGAACTACTTTCCTTGGCTCTTGCAGTTTTATCCATGTTTTCTTTCATGCCTTTCCTTTCACTCTCCTTCCCTCTCTCCCCCTCAGCTACCTTCCTTGAAGTTCCCCTTCTTAAAATATGCTTCTTCTCTGAAGGCTTTCATCATTAATCTCTCAAGAAACTATCTTAGAGACTCATCTGCTGTGCTTTGATTTATTCGTTACGGGGGTTTTTTTGGCGGGTATCTCACAAGAACTGAGCTGGTCATTTTCTACCTCCATCGCTAAAGGAAAGCTTGTGTGAAAAGGTGGGCTTTCAGAACTTAAATTAAAAGATCATGTAAGTAAGATAATTGGATAAAAAAGGATATTAGGATCTGAAACAGAATGTTTACTTGCTTTGATGTGCTTTGGGAACATATGTCTGCACAGTGGTCTGTGTGGCTGATTAAGTATAAAACAACCCAAGAAAAAATCACCAGTATTAAGCTTAAATCAAAGATGTCTCCTCAAGACACTAATTTGATTTGGGTTTGAAGGTCCTGTATCGACTCTAATTTCTACTTTTGATGTCTTGCTTCTTTGTGTGTTGTATAATGGAGGGCAACCTTACTTAATAAAATTTGCATTTTTCTTCCATTTTAAAAGCAAATATTGATATTATTGTTGTTATTGTGTTTCAGTTGTGCCTACAAGTGTCAGACAAAACTAGACCTGCATTGTGGTAAATGCAGCATAAATGCAATAAGAAACCATATGTGGTTAGAAGATTTTCTAATCTGAGGACCAATTCCTGTATTCACGCTCCCAATTTTGCTGCTTTCATACTTTGCCCTTGTCCCCACTAAGGCTGCCAACAACCTGTGAGCTTAAAAACATTAACTTCTGGTGGAACTTTGATGGAAAAAAAAAAGTTTCAAGCTCTAAACCAAAATACTTTTGATTTAATTAATAAAAATAATAATACTCATATCAGATGAAATTAGATTTTTTTTTGTTCCATTTGTTATTGGGTTTAGATATTTTAAACTTGGGATTGAAGTCAGGTATGTTTGAAAATGGAATGGACTTTTGAAAGGAAAAATGAAAGATGTTTACCTTTTTTATCCACGTTTGAAACAAAAAAAATGTTTTTATATTAAATTGACTGCATATGCTAGAAGTTGCATTAAGTCTTGAATATGTTTTTCTAAAAGATGGAAAAAAAAAATGTGCTAAGAAATTGTACTGACCTTAGATTATGATACTGTTTCCATGGTGTAGATGGAAAACAGAGGAATTAACACATTGGAGACCTGTACTTGTTGCTCCTGCCATCAGTGGCAGTTTCCTTTTACTTCAGTGGTACAAGATCGGACTTTAAAGTGTGATTTTTAAAGGTATTTAGACAACTACCATTGCCAATGGATGCAGAGTGGGATTTTTCATAGTGTCTACCTAAATCCTTCTCAAAGCAGTGCCTTAACCACAAATCCATGAGTAAGGGATTTTACATTCAGAGATTTGTGTCAGTTAAGTCCCAAAGGAATTACCACACTTATCTGATCTGACATCTGAGACACTGGCCATAGGATTCCCCCCTTTAATTTCTACAGTGGGAGAAATTATTCTTTCCTACTATTAAAACTCCAAACCTTGCAGTACACTTAGACCCCATCTTTTAGAAAAACATTTAGTTTTGCCATAAAGTCTTGCAGCAGCACTGAATTTACCACTTCCGTCCATAAACCCATCTAATGGGAACTTGCCCTCGCTGTTAAAATATCTTTTTTATTTTTCATGCTTCCCATGCCTCAAAGCCATATTTGAGGGGAAAGGAGAAAATGGGAACTGCTTGAAACATGCCCATTAAATTTCTGAAGAGAAGCTGTAGCAACTTTTGTCCAGCTTCACAGTTTCCGTAACAGCTTTTTTAAAAAAATAAAAATATTACTAACCCCATTTTAGAGCTGAGAAAATACAGGAAAAAGAAATAAAATTACTTGTGCTGGGCATCCCAGCAGAGGAGGGCTGGGAGTTAACAGTGATGTCTCAGATGCCCATCCCGATCTCTTCCCAGTGGGACACGTAAGCTGGCATCTTCAAGTTGATAGTAATTACCAATTTGTTGCAGTGCTGGTAGAGCTGGGAACCATGAGTGATTCCCCATCGCCTCATTAACGGGCTGCCCCACACTCCATGGCCGTGGCTGAGGGGGAGAGGCAGCTGCAAGGCAGCTCCACGCCGCTCCTCCCAGCACATCCTCTGCTCTCTGAGCCGAAAAAATAGGAGGGGGGGAAAATCTTTGTGAATCATCAGATGTCATGTGAATTCAATAGTCATGGCCCAGGTCTCACCTCTGAAAACTAATTTGTTTTGGGGGACCTTGTGGGGTTTGATCCTGAGGGTACGGCACGAGTGTCATGACCTCTCACCCTTCCTGTTTTAAGGGACTTTAAATCAGAAATAAACAGAGGTGAAGTTGAGGGGCTAGGAAGAGCTGTTTAGACTAAATCATTTAGCATGAATCCTGGGGCATTTTAGGTTTCATGCTGGATACAGCTTTGACATCCCATACGTGGAGTATCTGCCACAAACGCGATCCATTTCCTGGGTATCCATATGGCTCTCCTCCATCTCCTACAGACATTGGGTGGTGTTCTGGGTACACAGGACTTGTGAAAACCAGACCAGGAAGTTTTATTCAAAACAAAACAAAAGCAAGGATTTTTATGTGGGTTTCGGACAGGATTGTTGGCTTTAAAAGCTTTTTTCTTATAGCAAAACTCTACCAGGCTATGATACCCCTCCCAATGAGCAGCTCTGTTCCTAGCTTCCATCTCTGTGTAGCAGCTATGCAGTTTTTTTTTATTGTACAGTAAAACAATTGCCTGCAAGTGTCCATATTCCATTAAGCATATGGAAAAGTATTCATCCCTTTGTTTTCTGCTGAATGAATGAATATATTTGGCACGTAAGTATTAATTTAGACTAGTCATGGGACATCAGTGCTGGTTAATTGTCCCCATTTTTCTGGGTTTTATTTAACTGATGGAGATTATTTCAAAAATGTGCAACTTCTTTAACTGTTGCATTCATTGCTGGGTCCCCTTGCAGAGGCTCCAGACCCACATGCAACAGTGGAGAGGTGGTACCACATCTCCGCCATGCAAGATTTTGGGATTGCTCGTACGTGACCACAGGGGGAGATCAGGATGAGAAAAAAGTCACCCCAAGGCCCTGTTCACAGCAGCCAGCACTGGTTTTGCTGGTTCCTGAGGGGTTCCCCTTCTCAGGAGCCCAGCCCAGCTTCTCAGAGTCGATGCTTCTCCGCCATGGGACCACAAGGATCCTTTCTGTGCGCTGTGTCCAGCTGCAATGCACCAAGCACAGCACACACACACCTCCTACGAGCAGCAGCGTCGTTGGTAAGCGCCTGCCAGACTCCGAGGCACACGCAGGGTCACGCTCGTCTGCCTCACTGAAAACCATGTGCTGAATTTTTTTGCCTTACTTTCCAAAGAAAAACTATCAGCTCCTTCCCCAAGCATTTGCAACAAGACTGTGAGCTTTGGACAAGCTGGCGCTCCTTTCAGCAAAACCCAGGTGGGAGGAAAAGTAAGCAGATGTCTTTTCCCTGGCGAAGGACAGTTAAGGAGTGACCAGCTCCTGGGAAACCACTGAAAATCTCCTAGTGTTCCACCATCAGTGTGTGTCACATCTCGAATGCTAGTAGCTCTCCTTATAGTGGTCATGTTCTTCCACTCTGAGTGTACCCGCTGCCCCATGGTCCCACTCTGCAGGCAGCTGGATCCAGGAAAACAGTGCAAGGATTTCTGCTCTTCAGGAGGAGTTGGTCGCTGCACTGGTAAAGGTGTGCTCTGTAAGGCCTTCAGCAGCATGCATGCCCCCAACATCACCATGAAGCCCTGCAGCCCTTAGATGGGATCAGGTAATATCTCCCCCACCTCAGTGTCTCCCTCTGTTAGAGAGCAGGGAAGGGAGAATCTCTCCTGAGTGGGGAAGGAAATGAATCTGGGCTTGTGTGCTTCGTCAGAGATGCAAATTGCTCTACAAGTCCTGAGCATTAATTATAGAGCCTGGGCTTCTTGCCGGAGCCGCAGGGAAAACAGGCCCCTGGCTCCCATTAAATTTAATGGCGTTTGGACACCCAATTCCCTTAGCCTATTTGAAAATCAGAATCCCGGTTTCTTCAGAAATATATGTGGTCAAGTGAAATCCCTCATCCCGCTTCAGACAGTGAGATTTTTACAGCATTGGTTTCAGCAAGGCCGGGAGCTCTCCTTCAGGTGCTGGGGTGTTTTCCTCCCGCCATCCACAGGATCCAGGGAGGGAGCAGGGAGTGATGCATGGATAACGGAGGTCTGGGCAGGGAGCTCTACAGACATACCAAGAAACCTGGCTCTGTCACCACAGCACCGTTGCACAGGCTGGTTCACTGCACCAAGCTGGAGATTGTCCCTCTGCGGGGTTTGGGGCATGGGGATGGGGAGGCCTGGTGAGCTGGGCATGGGGACAGAGCGGCCTTCCCCTAGCACCGCTTCGTCTCTCATCCATTTAAGCCACTGTTTAAAAAGCAGCAGCTAATTGTTCTCCTTTGCCAGGAGCAGACCTGTGAGTCTACAGCTGCCTCTCACTGTGTATTTGCAGAGTGCCGATGCAATGGCACAATGTGGGACTTGGAGATTAGATAAGAAATAGTGCCAGTGGCACAACTGGAAAAGGGAGGGGAAAAAAAATCAAACTTTTGGGGAGTTAGGAGCAGAGGATCCCTCTGGCTGAGTGAGCTGTCACTGGTTAGCCACTACTGGAAGACACATTATTTTGGGACTTTCTGCACTGTGAGATGGGGCTTTGCTTGAATTATAGGTGTACGACGATGAGAGGTGATCCCTGCCTAGGAGGGCTTACAGGAGCCAGACCTGGCTGAGAGTACGGCTGTCCTAGTCCACAGAGAGACAGATGCAGCAAGGAGAAGCTTTAAGCAGAGCTGTAAGGAGAAGCCCACACCCTAACCCAGTTTTCATACACAGGGCCAGCCTCTTATTGAAACACCACTGGGGTCTCCAGCTGCATGCATTTTGGGTGAATTCTTGATCTTTTTCCCAGCGTTACCTTTTTGGCCAGGGTGGAGTTTTCCTGTTCTGAGGGACTCCAGCATTTCTTCCCAATTTAGCACAGAGAAAATGAACAGCCAGCCCTTCATATTGTTATATACATTTTAGATGTCGGCCTCACAGTTTGATCAGCAGAGGCTCCAAAGGCTCATAAACCTGGTAATACATAGTTTCAAGCCTGCATCAAAGAAGTTCACAACCCTTTTGGGAGAAGCTGTGAGTACTGATGAAAGAGGGAACTTATTGTATATGTAAGAAAACTTCTTTCATGGCTTATGTATTAAGGCAGACTCTGTGGCCCAGGGAAGATTGGGGCTGCTTTTAATTTACATCCCCCCTCACTTATATTAAGTTTTCGTCAGAAGAAAAATTAGTCAGATGTTTTCTTAATGACATCATTTTTTTTAATCCTGTTTCATTTTTTCCAGATGAGGCGGTGGAGATTATTAGAAATGAATTGAAACTAAATCTGGAACAGAGACTTTGATTCACTTCTCCCTCCTCCCCGGTAGAAATAAATTGGTGAGCTCCATGCTCAGCCGCCTTTATTAGCAGCCTCGACAGAAACCAGCCCCGGCGGCCTTGGCTGCAGCTTTCCTGAGCTTGCCGCTGCCGCAGCTGACGTCATGGCAAGAGGCACCGGAGAGTGACTCGGAGAGAGACTCCGGTCACCCCATAATTTTGGTAACAAAAGGCCATGGTGGTGCAGGTGTGGAGGTTATGAGGTCTGACATAGCTATGCCATCATAAGTTTGTCTTTCAGTGGCATAAAAGAAAACAGGCTCGATGGCGGTGGGTGTTCCTCTAGCAAAATGCCGGTCTGGGTTCAATGCGCACGTGTGTGTTGGTGCCAGTGCATCTCGGCGAGTCCTTTATATCTGATAGGTTTTCACTGCCTTGTATTTCACACCAGTGAGCCACAGAGACTATTGCTACAGGAAAGTACTTTGAACTATAAATATTTTAAAAGGCATTTAATTTACTACCCATCAGCAGAAAGTGTTCAAAAAGCCACAAGGTTTACTAATTTATCAGAAAGACAGAGAAACATGCGGAGGATCAAACAAAGGCAAACATGCTTGTAAACTGCTGAATAAGTCTGAAAAGCTTATATTACATTTCTGTGTGGTTTTGTTGATATGCAAGTATTACAAATAAATTAAAATGCACCTGAACTGTTGATAAGGCAGGGTGGAACTGAGATCCTGAGGTGCAGGTGGCATGTCTAAACTGCTCAGACCCTCATGTTTGTGGTTGTCTGTGCATGGAGAGACAGATCTTACATGCACTCACTAATGGCATGTTTGGTTATTCTTACCTTTGTAATACCATCCCTTAGCTCAGCCCACGTCCCAGATCCCTGACCTCCGAAACCCTGAATCCCCATGGTTTCCAGTGCCTGGGGTGCAGCCCCATGGGGTGCACATCCATCTCCCTCAGCTTTGCCAGAGTACCCAGCCAGGGACGAACACTGTCCCTGCCATGACCTGCGTCTCTGCACCAGCTCAACTTCTAGCCGTCTGTGAGTACAGAGAGAGCTAATGCAGAGCAGATTTTGCTCTTTCATTTTGCCTAGTGACAGTTCTGCCTCTTTCAGTGTCTAGCTCAGATTTTCTGCTTCTCAGGTCAGGGCGTGTAACTTTTTCTCCCCTCCTTGCGCCCTCTGCGGTTTGTCTAAGAGGCTGGAGGGTACAGTAGGAGACGTGTCTGGGAGATGTCTGCACACTTTCTCTTCCATCCTTGCTTGCCCTGCAAAAACTGGTCAATTGCTGAAACATGTCTGTGACTTTTTTTTGTTACCTGATGAATCGCTCAGCATTTACTGACTTCTTTCTCAGGTAACACTTGGCCTGTGGAAGATCTAAGGGATTTAACAGAGGTGGCCCCCAGAAAGCATGTAATAAAACCTCTCATGAACTTTTGCCCTCTGAACTGTACTGCCGACCTGTCAAGGAGGTTTGTGCAAGCCGTGATGGACGCAGGCAGGGAGAGCTGCTCCATCAGCGCTGGCTGAGCCATGCATGCTGGGCCAAGCAAAGCGCAGCTCGCCTCAAGATCATATAAGTACTCCTTGTACTGTTTACATCCTTTCACAGGCAGCCCTGTGCAGGGCTTTGTCTGCACGTGGCAGCAGTAAACATCTGGATACCCAGGGGCAACGAGGAGCTTGCAAACCCCAGGTTTGCCTCAAATGTCTTTGTGTAGCCAGCCCCGCTGTGAAGGAGGTGGGGTGAGATCTCTAGCGCGGGGTGCACTCCATGCAGACTGCATGACCAGGCGCTGCCTGAAGCAGCTTGAGCCCCTTTTCACAGCAGCCCAGCTGGGGCGAGCCCCCTTGCACAAGTATACGTTTAGTGCAACGTGGGTGTGGGTCCGCAGGAAGCTTGCACTGGCTTCAGGCTCCGCATATGCCAAGAGGGGATTTTTTTCCCACCATGTGCTCGAACTCCTCCCTCGAGGACGAAGGTGGTGGAGTGGGAGGGAGAAGGGTGGCAGGCAGCTGTGCCCGCCCCGGGTGGCTGTGAGTGATGGCATGTCTCTGTTTCCTTCCCAGGCCTCCTCCTCTGAGCGGCAGCCCTGTCATCTCCGACATCTCCCTCATCCGCCTGTCTCCGCACCCCACCGGGCCCGGCGAGTCGCCCTTCAGCCCACCACACCCCTACGTGGCACCCCACATGGAGCACTACCTCCGCTCTGTCCACGGCAGCCCCACGCTCTCCGTCATCTCTGCTGCCAGAGGCCTCAGCCCTGCCGACGGTAAGATGCTCTGCTACTGGTGCTGCAGCAATTTTGTAGTTCACCAGCACCGAAATTCCCTAAAACCCAGAGATTTACAACTGCAAAGGCTCCACAGCTGCTCTCTGAAGTGGGAGAGCTGTCTCTTTTTGTTTTTGTTTTTTCCCCCCCCCCTTTAACTACACATTTGTTTTGCATCACTGCACTGAGAAAGCAGAGCGTGAGAATAGCTATTACCGCTGGATCATATTATAAATATTTTGCTTAAAGTACGTTCCTTTCTGCAGTGCTCTCAGCTCTCTTATGAGCTTCCCCTCTCTTATGTCTCGACTGCAAGTTCTGCTTCCCCCAAAGAGAGTCACAGTCTCTCCGGCTGCCTGGTCTGGCCAGGACTGACATCGAAGAGTTGAGGCAATGCTGGCTGGGTTATCCCCTGTTGGCTTTGTGTCTTAGGGCAAGATGGCTCCCAGCTGAAGAAGAGGGGCCATACTTCCTTACTCCTGACTTCTGAGCAGCCCTGCAGCAGCTTTCAGGGTAGGCAAGAGCATGCAGAGAGCTGGCGCTGGGGGCATGTGGAGGTGATGATGCTCTCCAAGCCCTGACAGACCCTGTGCTGGGGAGCTGGGGACAAAACCAGGCAAACAGGGAAAGAGGAAAATGCACAACTCTGCTTGCACTTGGGGAGGTGCAAGTCATGCCTTACTTCATCAGAAGTGCTTCACTACATGGTTTCAGGTGGCTGGTTCAGTGCCCAGGGAGCAGCCAGTTTTTGGGGACCCAGTCTCCACACACCCGGCAAACCCCAGAATCTCAGCTCCCGAGCTGCTGCAGGGGCAAGCGGCCCTTCAGCGCTGCAAAGCAAAGGCACACCAGAGAGAGACAAGGCCCCAGCTTAGTGTCTGGCAGCATAAAACAATCTTCTGTGGCTAAAAAAAACACATCGCTAGGGTCATGGGGAGACGCAGGCGTCTTCTTCCCTCCCCCAAAACGTCATCTGAACTCCCAGCTGCCCGCCACAGAGAGGTCTGATGGCTGGTGTGCATGTGCTCTGCCCCATCCTCTCCTTCCAAAGCCAGTTTTGTTGTTTGCCGTGAAAAAAACAGAATTGTGTTTTGGGTTGCTTTCTATTCTTTTTTTTTATTATTCTTTTTTTTTAAGGCAGTGGTAAATAAGTTAATGGGGCAAGCGGGTGGGGAGGCAGGTTTGAAAAATTACAGCTGGGAGAAAGTGAGCGTAATTGGCTTTGGCAGCCAAAATGGTTTTATGCTGCCAGACACTAAACCTAGCTCTATGCATTAGACCTTGGCTTTAATTTCCTCGCACTGCTATCGGGAACTGGGCTGCATTTGTCTTTCCTTCCTAATAGGCAGGGATGTTAATGCTGACAGGGTTACTGCTGCCGGCAGGCTGGGCCCTCTCCCCCCTCCCCGGGGTGCCGGCTGCGTCCGAACAGGAGGATTATTAGAAGGGGGAACGAGAGATTGTTTATAAATTTGCGGAAATGGAGGAATGCAGAGGCCCCAGCTTAGTTTCTTTTGTCCGCAGAAGCACGCCCAAGCACACGTCACGAGAGCCCTAAGCAGAGCCTTGTGGCTGGGGCTGGCGGGGGGCGTGGGGGGGAGACGGGGCCGCCAACGTCAGCGCCGAGGTCTAACACTGCAGTGGGAACCTTCTCCCCATGTTTTTCTCCTCGTCTGCGGCTCCGGCAGTGGCTCACGAGCACCTGAAGGAGCGAGGTCTCTTCGGGCTCCCCCCACCGCCACCGGGAGCCAACCCCGCTGACTACTACCACCAAATGACGCTGATGGCCGGCCACCCAAACCCCTATGGGGACCTCCTGATGCAGAGCGGGGGAGCAGCCAGCACAGCCCACATCCACGATTACCTCAGCCCCGTTGATGGTGAGTAGCAGTCCAGGTCCTCCCTGGCATGGCTGAAATTTTAGAGCAGATGGATGGGGCTGTCCTCCAGGTGGAAGTTGCTATATGTGGTCACCCTGCCCTGCCAAAACCCATGGGTGCTGCACTATAATTTTTGGCTTAAAATGTTGCCTTGTTCCCAGATAGATGTATAAAATATACATCATTTAAAATATATGCATTGTGGCCTCTTTGGGAGGATGATATGCCTGCTGCATGGGTAGGAGACAGGCTGGTCCAGTGGTCAGGGCATTGCTGCCATCCTGCTGCTTTGGCCATGGGTGACCACAGTGTGCCCGGGGGCAAGCTCCATCTCTGGCTCCTCATCCCACCTCATGTTTAGTCTGGTCAGTGTCTGGGACAAAGGCTGGCCATTTCCATGCATAGCCGTGCTCGGCTCGATGGACCTCTCATCTTGGTTGGGACCTCTCATGTCCCCAAGGAGAAAAAATATGTTAACAGGGAGCGATGGTGGAGAGGATGTGTTAGTACTTTGTGGGACAAAAAAAATGCAGGAATGTGGTATTTATGCTAGTACGGGGCATTATAAACCCAAAAAGTTCTCATTCCTGGCTAAATGAAGAAGAAATAAAATCATGCTAGGCACTGCAGTGCTGAGTCACCCCTGCAGCCTGACCGCTGCCCTGGTGAGATGGGTAAAATCTATCTGGAAGTATATCTGAGGTCCAAATAACTTTTAGAGCTGTTAGAAATTTATTTCCATTCACTTTATGCCACATCTTGTAAGAACTGGGGTTGTGTAGATATTACAGAGGGCAGTTTGGGGATTATTTCTACTGCAAGAAAGAGGAGTCTTGGCTCAGCATTCAGACCCTGGCTTCTGTTTCCTGGGCTGCCTTTGGATTTGCCTGTGGACCATTATAATTTTTGGAGTGGAGATCTGCATCATTTCATTACCGCTTCAAAGTTTCTGTTGTTGGGCTTTCAAGATGAAAGACTTTGCGGTCTTGCTGCTTCGTAAAGTGACTGGTTTAGAATGATAAAAGCTGTTCTGGCTGTTCAGTGATGGGGGCTTATGGATATTTCTAGCAAAAAAACAATTTCGCATCTGCAGCTGCTGTGGAAGTTTTACCTGAATAGTAATTTTGTGCTGCCAGTTCCTAGATTAATCAGGAACCTGGATCCCAGTCTGAAAGGGAGAGCATAATCTCCTTAGTACCATCCTGCTTCTAACATCCAAAATATATTTCAGGCTTCTCTGCTACAAAGCAGCTGGTCAGTAAGACCACTCTGACTGCCCTCCAAAGAGTTAATGTCCGTAGTTATAACAGATGGGTGCAAACCAGCCGTGCCAAGTTCTGCTCAGGCTCATGAACAAGACTCCTTCCTCCTTGCCTCCTTATTAGTCCATCTCTGACCAGCAGTGCCTCACTGAAGTACCAGATAAACAGCCAGTAAGGGAAGCAAATACAACTGTTTTCATGCTAGCACAGGCTGACTCTCAGCACACCAAGATGCTTGTCCTCTGCTTTGCTGAAGATCAGTCTTTATCTGAAGCCGTCTGAGATATTCTCCTTGGCAGAAGACACTCTTACTGTTTGCCTTCTCCTGAAAACATCTCTAGAGTGATTCATGTATCAAAGGTCCTGGTTTCATGCAGCCAAGCTCATAACCATTATTCACTGCAAAGCCAGGGCTCACCAAGAATGTATTTTGATCTTTTGGTAAAGCTTTGTTGATGAGTAACTGTAAAGCCTTTTCTGGGCCTTCACATACTCTGCATGAGACAAAAACTTTCAAATGTCATGAGGATATGACCTGAGACACCGGAAGGCTACTTTTTAAAAATGTGAAAAGGAGCAGCAGCCCAGAGCCAGTCTCTGGCCTATGTGTTTGTGTTTATCCATCAGCTGGAGAGAAGAGAGAATTATGCATTATCAAAGCAGAGACTAAAATGGATGGTTCTGAAACAGTGGCTGAGGAACCAGAGTGTCCCTCTCTTTTTAGAAAGTTATTTCAAAAATTTAAATCAGCAGGGCCTAAATAAATAGTTGAACAGATAATTTAATAAAGCATCCTCTTATGGTGTTTTTCTGAGACAAGAATATCAGTAGCATGCATAAAACCCCAGTGAGTCATCACCTCACAGCATCTGTCATTCAGAGAGCTCTTTCCTTCCCGGAGAGCCCCAGAACATAAGAACTTTGCAAGAATTAGTTTGCTGAAAATGCAGGTAGCTCCTGCTAAACTACACGCAGCACCATCACACATCTGTGATAACACTGGCACCTGCAAACTAAAATGCAGCAGATAAGCATATATTAAAACTCGCCTATTCAGTGTCACATCACCTCCAAACATCTGCAAGTCCATGGGAGCCCTAGACCCTGGGTATGGTAGTTCTTCCACAGACACATGCCTGGGCCCTTCTAGTTGCTGTAATTGCATTTCTTGGAGAATTTCTCAATGCCTCCATGTTTGTTGGTGAGTTTTCATCCCATCAGGTGTCTAGAGTCAGGAAAAGTAATAAGACATAAGTGTCAGCTGGAGTTTGTTAGTACTGACCATGTGTCAGGTCTGCTGAGTGTTTAAATGGTGACTGAGCTAGGCACACAGAACTGCATCTCTTCAGCAGGCATTTCACTGTGCAGTTAGTAGTTAAAACACTGTAGCAGACTGAATTTAAGTTCTTACACACCAGACTGCTGCAGTCTTCAGGCCAGTTCCAGTGGAGACTAAATAACCGCTCAGTTAGCTGTTCTTTTTCATTCTGTCATCCAAACAGGGACTCTAAATCCATAACTGGAATTTGAATCCAGGCTTAAATGCATTTTCTGGAAAGCGTACAGTTTCAAATCAAGAGTTAACCAATTTCCAATGTCACAACATTGCTGGTGGGGCACTTCTGAGACTAATTTACAGGATCTATTCACCAGATCAAAACAATCTTTTGCACTTCTATTCTAGAAGTGGGTGCCACATGATGGATTATTCCAGGTGACAGAGTGGTTGCACAAGAACATCCCTGAGGCAGTAAAGACTGGTGGAGAGCACAGATGAATCTGGAGATGACTATAACTTTCTGAGCATGTTTAGTACATTCAAATTTTTTTCTTCCTAAGGACAGGGGGTCCTGTGGTTACCCTCTGCCATCCAGGAGGTGGCATTTGCCATAATCCAGACTGACTCAACACTTTTACAATTATAGCCCTGTATGGCAGAAGACCTCAAAGTACTGTACAAAGTAAAGCTACTTCATCACTGGAGACCCCAAAGAGAAAGGAGATCAAATGATCAGTGAGCAGAGCAGTGGCAGCTCTAGGAACAAGATCCAGATCTTCAGAATAAGACTCTCATGTCCAGGATAGGAAGCAGAGATCATCTTTAATTACATCACTTTTGTTTGCAGAGTGTCGAAAGTGCGATTGGATTATTCATGCTTAGTCAGGAAACAGGGGGAAAATATCATGAGTTCAACTTACATCCAAGAGGCGCTGCACAGAGGTAGTCACTCAGGTCAGGAGGGCTGCACAGATGTGTTTGCGCAACCTTACAGTTACCAACAGCAGGGATGACCCTACAGTGCTCTCATGGCACTTCATCCAGGTCTGGAGATAGAGGGGGGGATCCCTGCCCTCTTTCTTGCTGCCTGGTGCATGGCAGTCATGAATATCTTGACTCATGACCAGCAGTTTAACTGGAAAAAGGCTTTGTCCAGCCCAGCATAGCCAATAAGCCAGCAGCTGGCACAGTTGCCTGGAACGTGGGCAAATCATCAAGCAGGACTTTATTTCCCCAAATCAAACAGTGATTCAGCTTCCCTGGCCTCTTTTAGTCAGTGTTGTTGGAGCCTCTCTACTTCAAGTAGATGATTTAATAGCCATCAGGATAAGGAGCAGGCCTGGCAGTGCAGCCCCGTGTTTGCTGCAGTCAGCAAGCATGTCTGAGGGGTGAGCTCAGGACTCTCCTCCAGCAGGTTTATGTGAAGCGACTGCTCCATCGGGATGGACGGACAGAGCCCAGCCTCATGGCGACCTAGGAAAGAAGTCCCTCGCCTGGGGCTTCAGGAACCAGCAGCCCTGTGTTTGCAAGCTGGATATGCTGGATCGCAGATGACTTCTCAAAGAAGCCAGCTGTTGGCTACTCTGGGCAGACGGCGCGCCCTGTAGTCGCTTCCTTAAAAACTCTGGAAGATCTTTTTTTTTATGTTGTTTTCTTTGTCCCAGCACAGAATGGAAACTTGCTGAAATCTCAGAAAAGGTTCAGAGAATGGGAAATTATTTCCCACCCATTTCTAGCCAGAAATGCTGTTTTCCTCCCCAGAAAAATATGTGCAGAAGAGAGAAAAAGTCCCAGAGCATCCCATAAGCACTCTGTCTGGAATCCTGCTGCACTCTGGTTTCTAAAGAATTCAATTTACATATGCAAGTTGGGTCGTCTAAACAGTTACCTTGTGGATTGGGAGTAGAAGAATGCAGCCTTGTCTTTCAGCGAGGATTTGAGGGAAGCATTAGTATTCCTTGAACTGCAAAGTTGATCGGCCCAGGGAGGGAAGAAAGAAGGGTCCCAGGACAGCGTCTGGTGCCAGAACAAATGTCCAGCATCTGCTGCAGTCTAAGTAAGACGTGTGTTGCTGCTGCAGAAGGGGAGAGGTGAATAAGGAACTGGTTATATAAAGAGTGTTTGTAGTTTATTGCTGTTGCTTATTGATTAAGGGATCGTCCTGTGTTTTTATGCTGCCCTTAGATTTAATTTGATGGTGGGAGGAGCGAGATATTTCTGTGCACTTTAGGTGGAGTTTTGTTGGTGAGTGGCCAGAGAGAGGGACCATTTTGATAACTCTGTATTTAACCCAGGGCTTGGCCAGAGGATGCAGGGGAAACGATGACTCTCGCCGTGTTTCAGTGAGGAGGGGGGATGAGCCATCTGCAGCCCACATGCCATATGGGCTCAGCCGTTCGGAAGCAGATTCCCTGATGTCCCTCTGCAGTTGAGATCATGGCAACACGCTTGTCTGTAAAGAGATGCCTGAGATTTCCTTGCCCCAAAGGAGCCTCAGAGGATCTCCCACTGAGTGCCTGGCGTTGCCTTTCAGGAGGCCTTTGCTGCCACTATTTCTAGTGTGATATGAGGTCTGAAACCTCCCTCCAGAAAAACTATCTCTTGTAATGTCCCTCTGATGCCCCGCAGCCACAGCGCGTGGTTGGAGCAGGAACCTCTGGTCCTGCCTCCCACATGAGCCGGGGTCTGATCCTGCCCTGCCACGTGACAACGCTGGGAACAGCCACAGGAGTTAGACCACAGGCTGCCACATGAGTAAAAGCTGAGCACTTGGCTCATCATTGGCCTGTTGTGGATAAATCTAAATTTGGGAAAAAAATTCCCAGTTTCTGAGCAACCCATGGATGTGATAATTCATAGACGCTGAAGGAAACTGCCAGGGAAACTTATACCTTTTTACCAAGAAATCTGAACTTTCCTTCCAGCTCTAGGCTGTCTGGAGGAAGGGGCTGGGATATTTGGCAGGCGTGGCCAGTGTCACTTGAAAATTTAGCCTTGAATTCTTGCTAGTTTAGAAATGGGATATTTAAACCCACCCAGGAGAGAAATGGCTTTCAGTTGTGAGCTGTGGTGCTCATATTTATCCTGCAAAGATAATGCAGCTGTAAAGTCAGGGGTTTTCTACTGAAAAGTTATTCCAGGCCGTTATAAAAGGTTTCTTAAAATATCTGGGTTATATTTATTCTCTAGAATGTAGAGCTGAGACTGTGACAGCCGGTGTATCTGGGTCTGTGTATGAAACGGACAAGCCAGTGCACACTAGTTAAAACACTGTAAAATGTATCTGGAATTGACTTTTTGTAAGAAGAGGCAGCAGGGGGCAATGCCTATGGTAAATTATTTCCTGGCCTTTGTGGGCTACCATCCACAACGCTATCTCCAATGCTCAGAGCTTCGGGCTCAACCTTTAATATGCTCTTCTGTTCACCAGTTCTCATGTCTATGTTAATCTCCTAATTCTGAGAAAGAAAGAGACAGTCTTTTAGCTTAAAATTTCCTGTGTCTTACTTCAGGCCAAAGGATACTTTTGGTGTTGCTTGAAATCTGAAACAGTTTTGAATTCTAAGAAGGTATCTTTAGTTTTTGAAAAAAAAAAAAAAAACTTTAGTTTTTACAAAAACAACAAAAAAATCGGGTTACTTCCATTCAGACTTAATTTGTTTAATATACACCAAATAAATAAAACCCAAGTTGTTAGGATGTCCAAAAAATGAGTGCATAAACATAGCATGTTTTCCAAGTGGGAAAGAATTCGTTTGAAAGATGAGATATCTCAAGCAGGGGCATCTCTGGGTCAGCTTTTAAATTCATATTTATTCCATGTTCCAAAGTCCTTGGAAGTCAATGGAAAGCATCTGCTGGCTTTAATAGGTGTTCATTGAAGATGAGAGGTAGAAGTAGCAGAGGAAACTGATACAGGAACAGCCACCACCCATCCTGGGCATGCTGTAAATGTATTTGGCTGGAAATACTATCAAGCACTAGAGCAGGCAATAATACAGAGTGTCTCATGGTCTTGTCTTGTTACTTCTTTTGCTGTGCTGGCTTTGGCCCATCACTTCTTTCTGGACCTGGGTGAGAAGGAGTTTTCCCATCTCTCAATAGTATTCAAAGGAAAGAAACTAAAGGTAAAAAAGGTCTCCGTTAGGGCTAGAGAGGCATAGAGAAATTAATTTTAAAAACTGAAATGATGGTAGATAAGTGGAATTAATTTTAATATATTTTCCTACTTTTATTTCAATGTGTGACTTCTTTAAATTCATTTTGACCCATGATGATTTTAGGTTCCTGAATAAAACACCTTTTAGAACAACAACAGAAAAATACTAGATTTTTTTTCTTTTGAGGGTGTTAAAGGGGATACTCTGACAGTTTGGAAACTTCCCCCAATATATTTTCCAAACATCAAAAAAGTCTTGAAACTAACCCTGTTCATTTTGATAAGTCAGCGTTTTTGAAGGGCTGATGAGAGAGGGAGTGCTAGTGATAAATCCTCCTGAGGTTCCCCGTCTCTGTGTCTGAAAAATGGATCACACCTTCATTTACTTCGCTGGGCACAATCACTGCTGAAGAAGTTGTATGAGGTTTTTCCTTTGAAACATCACTGGACCTCAGGCAACAGAGGATTTTGCTTACGTATTCAAGTGGCTGTCAGTCAGCCTGTATTGAACACCTTGCCTATGTGTACAGCTACACTAATACTTATCTTTGTTGCTGCCTGGTATCATTTACCATTTGTGCTCAGTGTCCTCAGATCAGGGGATTAGGTCAAGCCAATTTTATTATTAAGAAAGATCCCAGTGCTGTTAATCTGTTTTTAAATCATAATCTGGAAAAGATTTCTTCTTCCTAAATGCACTAGTGAGCACTTCTTCGTGTGGTTAAACTCCTTTTCAGTTTCCCAGACGCTTCCTTTCCCAGGCACCCTGGGCAGGCTGTCATTGAGAAGAGAGGAATCGATCATCCACAGCAGAGTTTTAGGTCACAACTTTCCCTGGAAGCCCACAAGACCTAAGAGGCTTTTGTGTAAAGCATGAGCCCAACCTATTGGATCTGCTATCAAACATTTCAGATAGCCCACAGTACTCACAAGATCTGAATTAGTGCGCATGCTAACGCAATGCTTATTACTGATTTTGGGCTGGAGAATTCCCAGGCCAGCTTACAAATCTGACAGCTTCCAGCAGAGTTTTACATGGGGAAAAAATGATGTACTTGTGTGCAGCAGGGAGGGGTGCCCACGTTGGTTGCACTGCTAAAACCCAGGTTTCTGTTGGACATCAAGACTTCTTCCCTCTGTAAATTAATGGCGACCAATGGCTGAACCAGCACTGTGGACATAAATCATGGGAAGGAACAGCGAGAAATGAGTACAAGGCTTTTCTTTCTATTTAGTAATTTATCAAGGGAAGTGGCACATTAATAAACAGATCTCCCTTGAGGTGTGGGAGTAACAGAGATAAATATGACTGTCAAATCTGGCCTGCTTCCTTCTGTTAGAGAAGGAGGAGACTGTGGGAATGCAAATGCAGAAAACAATATCCATATCTGGAAAGACGCATATTATTTGTAGGACAGAAACACTGACAACTCAGCTGAGATGGAGCCCCATCGCATTTGGTGCAATCCATACAGAATAAAACACAAACGTTATCTATAGGAGCTCATCTAAATAGATGACACTGGGAAATAGGGACACAGAAAGAGGTAGCAGCTTGCTCAAGGAGGTGTGGCTGGGGATGACTGGGAACAGCACCCAGGTCTTTCCAGGATGTGGCCCATGTATTGAATCAAGATGCCTTTTTAGCTAGAGTGGGGAAAAAAAAAATAAAAAGGAAAAAATACAATTCAGATAGTTCAATTGATTGCATTATACATTAATATTTGCAGGAAGATCACAATTTTGACCATTATGGTCTAGATCCAAACAACCCTCATGTTGTTTGGTCCAGGACTCTGCCAGGACCCAGATTTCATGAACCAGATGTGAAGTTTGGGAATGCTCCACTACAGCCTTTAGGCAGGGCCAGCCTTTTCTGAGGGGAGTTCATTTGCTCATTTTGGTTTTCCATCCACAGTGCCTCTACAAACTGGTTGCTCCTTTTCTGGCTTCCAGGGGAAGTGTCAGTCACCATGGCAGAACCGGGCTGGAGTCTGCCGGTCACGAGCACTAGAAAAGTTTGAATCTAGTCCCTCCAAATCATGAGACCGCTTTAACATTTAGGGGGTGGTGTTTACAGAGCACTGCGTGTTCTTTCTGTTTGCTACCTGATCCTTGAGTTGTATTTGCCAGTATCTCCCTGCCCCATGAGTCTGCAAAATGTAGTTATACAAGAACATGTTCAGCATATATGCAACAATCTGACTTTTAGGAGTAATTTCCAATATTGTCATTATTGCAGTAAAGGCATTACAGCTAGCAACTCTTGAAGCTTCTTAGGTGTAGGACAAAAGTCACAAAAGTGCTTGTTTCAAGTACCAACTTGGTCTTGGACTTTCAGTGGGACCTTGGGCAATGCCTTTATCTTGTGCAATGAGGGACATTATGGGCAGTAAGGGGACAGTGGTACTAAACCCCATTGATTACACAGCACCCAGGCACGATAATGACAGAGCCACTTAGGTACACAGATGAGTCATATGGAGACCGGGAGATTGCAACCCAGCCACTGGTCTCAGGGAAATGTTGACATAAACTTCTGCAAGCCAACACAAATCAAGGAACTATTTGGTCATGCTGGCAGGATATATTTTACCTCCTTGTACATCTCATTCACCCTCTCACACACCAGCACTGTCATCAGGATGGAAAGTTTATGCTCTTGCAAAGTGCCGGACTTGTATTTGGTGATATGCAACCAAAATCAGAACCCTCCAACCAACTAGAGGAAAATAGTTCATATTGCCTATCTGGGCAAGTTACTGTTTTGTTCACAGTGTTTAATAGGGTATACTCACAGCAGGCTTTCTGGGAAGACTGCCACTGGAAAAGCCAGGTAGTAATACATTGCTGCACTCATTGAGGGAAGGAGCTGGAGCAGCTGAGCCCTCCTGCACACCTTGGTCAATGATGGGGATTATCAGCTGGATCCCATGGCCAAGTGGCACATTTTACCCTTATAAATCCTTTCATTAAAAATAGGTGACCTGAACGCTACTCTCATTGCTTTGGAGGGATGAGTTGTTCCAGGCTAGGGCTTGGGCAGGCTTTGGATCTGGTACCCTGGTATCGAGTAATGTGATATGGCCCATCCCCAGCTCCCATCCATGCCACCCTGGAGATCTGCAGGTGGGTCAGGCCTGGGCAGAGATTCCTCAGGATGAAGTCAGTTGTTCCAGTTAGCGGTGCTGAAATGCTGGGGGAGGCCAAATTCGTACAGTAGTAACTTGTCATGTATTGCAGATCCACAAACAGGACTGGCAGGATTGGAAATTACTTCATGCCCAAATGATTGACAATTGCTAATAGGGTCCAGGCACTGGCAGGTCCCCTCGGAGGGGGAGAGCTTGAACTTTGTGCCTGAGCTGCCAAATTGGTTTTCTTAAAACTCTTAATTTACTTTCGGGGCTTCTGGAGCCTTGCCTCCTCCATTAATTGGACGGTCAGCATTGTGCTCATGCTCATTTGGTTTCTGCTCCCTCTTCACACAAGCACACACACTATTTCCAAGGGCTGCCCAGGCTCCGATGTGCAGCTCTTCTGGCCCGCTGCTGCTGCCACCGAGTCAACAGGGACAGCTGCGTTCATGGAAACCTTGTGGGGTCTTTTCCCTTTCAATTTTAAGTTAATTTAGTGCCGAAAAAAGGGGGTGATGGACAGGCTTCCATTTTTCCCCCAAGGAGGGCGAAGCAAGCGGGCGTTCACGGTGCTGCCTGACCCCTGTCATTCAGTGCCCAGCAGAGAAGAAACCTCCCGTCAAAGGGCAGATGGTCCCTGCACTGCTCCCGGCTCCTGAACATCCCACGGCAGTCACGAGTGCAGCAGGTCTCAGCACCTCCCACCCCCCTGCAGGAAGGGCACAGCCCACTGTTTTTGTCCGACAAAGTCTCTCTTTCCTACAGTGTCCCGGTTTTCGAGCCCGCGGGTGACTCCAAGATTAAGCCGAAAACGAGCCCTGTCTATCTCCCCGCTGTCTGATGCCAGCATTGATCTCCAGACGATGATCAGGACCTCCCCAAACTCTCTCGTGGCGTATATCAACAACTCCAGAAGCAGTTCAGCAGCAAGTGGCTCCTATGGCCATTTATCTGCCGGGACAATCAGGTAAAGCTCTTGGGAGCGGCTCCGTTCAGCTACGTAACCATCCCCACAAAAGAACGGGTGATCCTCCAGTAAGGGAGACCTTCCCTTCCTTGCAACCCCTGCTTTTGTGCATTGGGGCTGTGTAGGTATTAAATCAAAGTCCCCATCTGGTTTTGCATGCGGAAGGGTACTTTGTGGTATATGGGGGGTGGTTTTTGCTGGATTGGGATTATTGGTTACCAGGTTTCCAGTAATTACAGTATGATCATGCCTCCCTACAAGCAGAAACAGAGAATAAATTCATCTAACAAAATACTCATTGTGAGCAGTTGGACTGGTTAAGAAACTCTCTGATTTAAAAGATTGCCCCAAAGTATTCTCTAAATTATTGGCCCACATTCTTAAAAAAATGTTGTCTGGGCAGATTGAAGAGCCTAATTCTAAAAACATACTTAAAACAAATCTAAGCCCTTGAGTAAAGTTTTGTTCAAATCTTAATTAAAAAGCACTTACACTAGACAGCTCACTGTTGTCAATTCCTGCCGTGATTGCTTCACCCAAGTTTCACAATGTTATTATTCTTTTTATTACTTAACTGTTAAAAATGTTAGATCTTAATTAACACTGATGTTGCAAAGCAAGGGTTTGTAAGGATCATGCAATTCTAAAATTTGTAGAGGGAAATGGAGATACATTAGTAACTGTAACATTAATTTTGTAAGGTACTTTATCCAGCAGCATCATTTACAAACTGACTGTAAAATCAAACATAATGCTAACTTAAACAAATTGCAACTCTTTGTCTGGTAATCATATTTTTCTAGTATTTTTGCCTGTTGTCATTAACTGGGCACACCTGTAGCATCTCATCTTATACTCAGATTTTAAGCTTTTCAGGGTAGCATCTGCTATTTTCAACAAGTCAGTAGAGTGCAGAATCTCACCCCAATGGTCACTTATTGGCTTCCAAGAGAATAGTCAAGTAAAAATAAAGAAATTTGAATTCTTCTTTGTGTTCTAAAGGTGTATCTTAAGTGTCAGGTATTGTAAAATGGGTTATGTAAATAACAGGGTAACTGTCAGCAATTTGGAGAGAAAAGACTTTTTGTTATTATTTGAACAATGACTTAGTAGCAGGAATTAAATCCTTTCTCACCCGCTGAGACCCAAATCCTAGTAGCACTTCAGAAAGTCATTTTTGGACTTTGCTGTAACATAGCAAAGCTGTGCAGCAGCCTGCCATCACACCTCATTTGCTGCAGTGCATATTTAACTTCCAGATCTCTTTCACACTGTAGTTATTTTTGCCCATTTATTCTTTTGGTCAAGTTGTCTTTAACTGGTTTGGAACAGAAATACTAACTGTATGGTCACCAGCAGTAAGTATTTTCTCTTAAAGCAAAATTGGAAATGAAGCATGTTGTTAATTATGGCCCTGTTGTCTGAGTATTCATACCATGGGCAGTTTTAGTGATGTGAGAGAAAATACCCATGAGGGTAAAGGTTGAGGGCAGCCACCTCTTAGAAGTGGTAAATAACTGATTTTTGGGCTGAGAGTCTATGGTTCGTGTGTCACCCACCTAGAGTACAGGAGGCAGAACATCTCCAGTGCTTCTCCATCTCTTCCAAGGGGACTCAACCCTGGAAGTCAACCCCTTCTTTCCAGAAGCAGAGCTTCGTTTTCAATGCTGTCGACTGCTGCATCCTGGCTCAGACCTGTTGCCCCCCCAGTTAGCGCCCAAGCAGGCTGGAGCCGGTGGTGTTTCTGGTCATCGCTGACCTAGATTGGAGCTGAACCAGTGACCTACATATGAAGGATGACATACTTCAGCTGTCTCCTGAGCCAGCACTCCCCTCACCTGAATGCAAAGTAAATTGCATGGGTTTGGACTATGTTAAATGGATAGTACTTCATTCCCGCTGTGATCTGTGCCAGGTGAGCCAGGTGATGCTGGTTTTTTATATCCAGGGTAGCATAACCCCAAGGTTGCGAGTCTGCAGAATAGGTGTGCCTGGAAAAACCCAGGAGTCTTAGGGGCTCCAAAGCCAGATGTATCCAAGTCCCATTCTCTTCTGTACTCCCTGCCAAGGGCTTTGGTTGTTTTTAAACACAGGAAGCAAAGAAATTGCAATCAGTCTGATACGTGGGTCGAAATGATTCACAAGTTTGCTGAGGCACACATGAGATGAATCCTGTCTTTGCAGTAAAGCAGGCTGTCAGGCTTATCATGGCATTGAAGTATCTAGCTGGGGCATTGCAGCCTGTCTCCTGGAGTCTCCAGGAAGCCAAACTTGAATCAATCACTAGCTAATGTGATAAATATTGTTTTAAATAACTCCTCATAATTTTTCCTACTCCTATTGCTGCAGTCCGGCGTTCAGCTTCCCCCACCCCATTAACCCCGTGACGTACCAGCAGATACTGACCCAGCAGAGAGGCCTGAGCTCAGCCTTCGGACACACTCCTCCCCTGATCCAGCCGTCCCCGACCTTTCCCCCGCGGCAGCACATGGCAGTCATCTCTGTCAACCCGCCGCCAGCACAGATCAGCAGCAACAGCAACTGCATCTCTGACTCCAGCCAGGTAGGGATGGCCATCCCGGGTCTCTCCGTGCATGGCACATGGGGAAATTGAGGCACATTCTCCATGCAATGAGCAGTGCCCTTCATGATGGCTGTGGGAGTTTCACCTACTCTCTTTTTATTCACACTCTCCTTGTACATTGCTTTTTCTTCCTCCTGGCAAAGCACTTCTGGACTATTCACAACCAAATTTTGCACCCACCTCCCTTCCTAGCACACACATGTACCTACCCATGCAGGAACCAAAGGCCTTGATCCATCAAAGCACTGAATGTGATCTGTAGGGTCACCTCAGGCAACAAATCTCCTTGAACATGTTATCTGGTATCAAAACTGAGGGAATTCAATTCAGCACATGCTGGAGTGTTATGCCAGATAAGCATCTGAGCACTGTGAACCAGACTTCATCAATTTCTTCACCAGTCCCTCCTTCCTTTTTTCTACTGACGTGAACCATGCCATTGGTCTTAAAACACCTTACTTCTTTCCTCTTTAACAAATAATTGCATCCTACTTAGGACCTCTAGCCATTTTACTTATTGTTCCTTCTTTTTTAGTAGCACCTGTTATGGGCATATCTCTGCTATTGATTTTTACTGTTAAGGCTTGCAAAACCAGAGGCCCGATTTTGAAAACTAGTAATGCCACAATGTGTATGAAATCCCACACCTCAGATGTGTCTTTGCAAATACCCCTGAGTTCACACAAACACATGCATGTGTGCACAAGACCTCCACATGCGCAGGGTTAGTGAATATATCTAGCACGTTTTTAATCATATTTCCTTCCCATTTTCGTTCCTTGGAAGTTTAAATTGCAGTTGCTTTTCTCCCCAAAGACTTATTTCACCTCATTTCACACCCATTTCAAATTGTTGTTTTAGTTGTATCATACTGAACTTTTCAGACTGGTTTATTGTTCTAGGGTTTCTCATGGCTGCTGCGCTGCAAACTCTGTTTGTTATTGAAGGTTATTTGATTGATTGGTTTTGTTTTCTTCTTACAAACTGGCTACCAAAATAATGTAGCTGGCAGGACTTACGCCTCCGTTTAATAACTTGCAGGACCTATCTTGAGCAATTAGCAAGAGTGTATTTAAAATGTTAATGTTCCAATTTTATGCACATACAATGGGATGTTTTTTCTCCTGATGTTGTTCTCATTTTTTAAGAGCTTAGCAAAATATACACATAACCTTTCATGTACCCAGCATGCCAGAGCCCTCACATGTAACCAGAGTCCCTCACTGCCCCCCAGGAATTCATTTTCTCAACAAATCATTTCATCGCATTGAGAAATAAAATCGTGGTTTGGGTGGGGGTTGCATAAGATTTTGATGGCTTTGACAGGGACCAGATCGCTCTGAAACGGAGCAGCAGGAACAAGGCCAAGCTTGCTGGTGAGCCTGCAAAAGCTGATGCTGCCCTTGACTCTTCCCTCTCTTCCATCTCTCTGCCTTGCACAAACCCACACAGGCTAGTTTTCATGGGAAGCCAGGGCCAGCAGGATAATACCCTGTTGTCCCCAACCACTCCTGAAGTTCAACCTTGACTGATTTTTAAGTTAATTTTTAATGAGGTGATGGACTGCAGCTTGTCTGTCATCCCAAACCCCAGTGCCATATCTTGCCTGGTTTTCTTTCCTAGAGCAAGCAGAGCAGCGAGTCAGCCGTGAGCAGCACAGTCAATCCAGTAATTAACAAGCGCAGCAAAGTCAAGACTGAAGTCGAGGGCTTGCCCCCAGCGTCCCCAACCACACAGGTAACTTTCCTGGTGCGAGACGTGTTGTGGGGCTGAGGCAGAAAGCTGCTGGGTCTCATTGTCTTTGGGAATTATACTCTTGGCACCTTTTGGTGCAGCTGGGAGCAAGGCATCAAAGTCTGCCAGGTACAGAGCAAAGCTGCAGTGACTGAGTGAAGCATTCAGTGGGTGCTTGGGACTCAGCTTGCTGTTGCTGTGCTTGGATAGGGAAAAAGGAGGGAGGGATATTTTGAGTGTGATAATATAAAAATGATGTCTGACTTTTCTGTGCTGCAAAGCAAGCAGCATTACTGTCTCAGAGCAAGCATAGATTATGAGGGAATCTTGCATGTAGGTAGAAAGCTTGCAAAAAAAGGATGACTTTTTGATTCAACAAGGGATTGCTCCTAGAAACATCCTTTACACTGGTGACACAACATTTGACACCAAGAAGGGCCCAAAGGCCTTTGCTTTCTTTCTGGAGCTCTGTGATTGCAAACTGTTTAATGGCTGACAGTATCCATCTGACCGTCCTTTATCACAACTGTAAACTATCAGGAGTGCTCTGGGCACTTCATTTTCATGAAATATTAGGCTGTGTTATTGTCAAGTGAATGGAAGAGTTGATGACAAATTTCTCCTTCTGCCCTGGTTCAGGAGCAGGTCTCAGCATGATGCATGGGGACAACAACGTGTGCAGTCATCAGGGGGCTGGTAAAATTGATGAAGATAGCATATCAGGGAAAGATAAACATGCTGTAGTCAGCACGATTAGGGCAAAGAGGCATCTCTCTGGAGCTTTGAGTTTAGGAGTGCATCTACATGCTGCTGCAAAAGCACATGCCCTGAAAAACATTCTGGCCACCACCCAGGCTAATAGGGCCACATGTTTATTTCTTGCAGCAAATGAAAAAAATATTTGAAAGCCATCACCTGCTTTCTCAAAACATCTGTAGCAGAGGAGCTGTGGGACAGACAGCTGATCTCTGAATGGCTGTTATCCTCCACTCTCTGCTCCAATGCGAAGAGATGTGCACCCGACTGCAGCAGGTGCTTGGATAGCATCAGACTGGCTCACCCCTGCAGCCCTGCCCCAGAGTTTCATCCACTGGGTGTTATGGTGAAATAAGCACTGAAAGAAGGTGGGGAGTAGTTTAAAGTGGTACAAGGAGGTTTGATTAAAAGAGCAAGGTGAAATTAAGAGAAGGAAAATGCAGGCTGGTCATCTAATAGTTCCTAATGAGGAGGTCTGTGAAGTAATACCCCAAGGGAAATGTAGGCTTCATGTCTTGAAGCATTTCAGTATTGACTGGGAAATTACTGGAAAGTACCTAGTGAGAGACAGCCCATTCTTGGCAAGTAGATCAAGTTAAAAGTCTGGATGTGTTGGGTGTCTCCTCTTCAGTTGGTCTAAGCAACAGCAACTTGTTAAATTTGGGGATTCCTGTTCTGCAGGGAACTGTGCTGAAAAGTTGAGTTACAGTCAGTTAATTATTGACTGATACATTTCTTGAAGAGTATGAAGCTCATCCATCCCAAAAAAAGCATGCATGTGTGTGTTTTGTTTTGGAAATGTTGTACTAGAAACGCCTCATGTGAGTTGTGGTTTGGGTGTTTAAAATCCTTGGCTAGACAGTATCTCCCATGATGTCTTGTGCTATAAAAAATGCAATCCAGACAAGATTTGTGGGACACAGTGGAGCACCCGGCATGAGGGACCTGAGTTACTGTGCTGTTATGTTACTGCAATAGCTCCAGTACAGATTCAGATTAAGATTGAACTAGCCAAAAATGAAACAAGTCAATCCTCTTCAACAAATTAAAATGGTCTCAATTCCATTTTTCCAAAAGAATGTATAAAACTGTTGGCAAAATAAGATTTTTAGTAAAAAATTTCATTTTTCCACAGACCATACTTTGCATGGAGAGAAATGTTTCAACAAAAATAATGTTCACAGCTCAACCAAATAGGAATTGAAATAAAAAGAAGCTGCTGTTTGAACTTTCTCAGACTATTGCTTTGGGCTCTGATATAGTTTGAATCTCCAGAAGTCTTTCTGTAAATTGCTACAGTTTTCTGTTGAAAGAGGCACCTTACAATATTTTTACTTTTTTAAAAAAATTAAGAGTTAATAAAAACAGATCCCCTCCTCTCCATATCTAAACTTTTGAATTGAAAAGTCACATCTGGCATGTATGTCATGAGCTCATTAATGAAAATTGTTGAACTATCGTACCGTACATCTCACTTTCCAAGCCATATTATGTCATTAACTCATTAATCATTGCAGCCCCTCAGTAGGCATTGAGGTGTTGGTGGGCAAGGCGATGGCAGCCAGATAGATCCATTTGGGCAGGTCAGAGGCTGTTTGAGACAGGTCTGGCTGTGTCTGCACACTTACAGGGCCAACTGGAGCATCAGATCATGAGGAACGGCATCTGATGTGGTCAGTCACCCCAGACACTCCTGTCTAAATCTGCCCTGGAGGCAGGATGCTCTGTGCTGGGCAATAGTAGTAATTGAAAGGAAAAGGAATTAAGAGGGTTAAAACCTGCAGAGTATTGTATTGCTAAATTCCCAACCCACTATTGGCTGCCGATTGCCTTGTCTGTAGTGCAAGTGTCTGACGCACACAGAGCCAACAGTTGTCCTTACCTCTGGATTACACTAATTATGTTGTATGCTACACTACTGTGTAGGTGCCAATGCTTTAATCCTCACAGCAACCATAAAAAAATCTTCTGTGCTTCATTTAGCACTGAGGAGCTGGCTAGACAGAGAAGTTAAGGAGAGAGCTCACAGCATGCCCAGCATTAAACTAACTCATTTATGAGTCCAGAGCCCCTGGAGCTCTGCTCTGCAACCCACTCATCATGGGGTCTTGCTCAAGCTTCCCAAATTTGTTGATCTCAGAGGAGTGCTTTGGGGGCTTACCACTTTGTCCCTGTGGAGCTGCCTGCAGGCGTAAATCTTTGGGTAAGGTTTAGGTATAATTTTCTCATCTATTGAAAGATGTAGAAAAAAGGAACCCTCCTCCCCCAACCCACGTCAGGTGAGTGCAGTAACCACTAGGATCTGACTGCTCTGTGGTTTCTTCATGGTCCATATTTCCCCACTTCCCCTAGATCAGAAGTTTTGCTCTATCAAAGGATGAAGCCAAAGGTCAAAATCCAGCCTTTTCCTTTCTCCAGCTTTTCCTGGGACTGCCCATGACCTGGATGAAGCCAGCCACTGCTGCAACTGTGGCTTTAGGGTGTTTCGTGTCTTGTCATGAACTCTGATCCATTTCTACCAAAATTCCGTAACTCATTATTTTACAGTAATCTATGATGTTATGTCGCCACAATGAGCATGGTTTTGTGATCAGTTGATACATGCCGTGTAATCTATGAGTGACGGAGGAATTCAGATGAAAGAAGTTCACCTTATACAATGCACTGTTGTGTGTTGCAGGAGCATCTGACAGACCTGAAAGAAGACCTAGATAAGGATGAATGTAAACAGGAGCCTGAGGTTATTTATGAGACGAACTGTCACTGGGAAGGGTGCACAAAGGAATATGACACTCAAGAGCAGCTCGTCCATGTGAGTAATGGTTGGGAGGAAATCCCAGCAATAAATTTGGGTTTCTGTGTATTTGTCCTCATTTTTTATCACTAGCTGCTGTACAGCCAGAGCTCACTCTGGGAGCTACTAAAGGTGCAAATCAGAGATACAGTGTGTAAACACTGCCAAAGCAGGTCACTGCTCCCCAAGGAGTTTAGCTGAAAGAAGCCTCTCATAGATTATTTGATGTCACTCTCTTCTCAGCTGCTGAGGCTGCAGTTTCAGTCTCCCTTGTGCACGACCCAATGATAGAAGGCTCTGTGCAGAGGACCTGATCAGAAAATGGGAAGGGGTCTGAGCCCTTCCCTCTTTGCTGGCTGTATTCACTGAGCCTCCCCACACACCTACACCAGCTATGGGTCAGGGATCATCCATACTGTACTCAGTCCTTGTCCAGGTATGACCTTTTATCCTGCTCTAACATGAGCTGTGGGGCCACATCACTTGGAGGCTGTTTAACTGCTCAGCTCATCCCTCCTACAAAAACAGAGCACTTCCAGAGTTTGAAGGCATGCTCCAGTGTCTCCATCAGGGCCCAACATATAGTAAAGGGGTTGATCTTTTTAAAATTGGGAAATAGGGCTTCCATAATCACAGTGATGTCCCCAGGCCAGCATCAAAACTGCTCTCTGAAGGATCCCCAAACCAAGTCATTGATCAGATTTTCAGTTCTAAATAATTCCAAGAACCTTTTCTTTGCTTTGCTTCACTTGGGAATGCACCATTTGGTTTCCCTTGTCTGCTGGGGTCATCAAATCCCTCAGACATGGAGCAAGTGTGTGAAATCAGACGTGATCTCTGTCTGAGCCCCGTCCTGACCCCCAGCCCAACATCCTCCCAGTCCTCATTTTGGGTCTGTGGTATGAGCCCCGTTTATTTGAAGCCAGTCCAGAGCTGCTGGGAATTGAGCATTTTTTTGCAATAGGACCCACTATTTTCTCCTTTCCCTTCAGCCTTTTGCTGCCTGCCTCAGCAGGCTCCAAGCCCACCAGGGGCCAGACATGTGCAACTCACATGTAGCCCTTTTCCTGAGAGCATGTCTGCTCTCACCCTTTTTTATATCTCTTCATTTTAGTCATGTTTAGATGCCACCAAGTAGGCATCAGTCTCCATTTCGCCAAGCTCTGCATGCAAACATTATCACAACCCAGAGGGACCACACTCTAAATGACAATTTTGGACATATGCTCTTCTTCCATCTAAGGCTAGCACCCTGCCAGAAGTCACTTTTTCAGTGCAACAAGTCCTTGAGTACAGATAGATTTGGAAATGGTTTGCAAGGCCAAATGAGTGATAAGGTGCTTAATGGGTTGCACATTGCAGGTCACAGGTGTTGCCTTTCTGGAGTTAAACCACCGTAGCCCTGTCAGATGGGCTGGGCTCATATTTGTCCAGCAGTACGTGTGTGTTTCCCTCTCAGACATAAGAAAAACTCTTTAGCGGTGCCCAGAGCAAAGTGCAGGGCAGGTCCAGGCAGCTCAGCACAATTTATTTCCAGAGAAAACCCAAAGAAAAATATTTGACAAAATGTCCAAGATTTTCCTAAATTTGGAAGGTTATAAAAATGAAGGCTTCTGTACTATGATTACTAGCAACATGGGGTTGTGGATTTGGAATGCCCAAAATACACATGCAAATGAAATACAGATGTCGTGGGCCAACTTCTGAGAAGGTGACATCCCACCATGCATGAAAAAACTCTGGTTTGTGTGCAGAGCAAAGTACCTGGGTGTGAAGGATCCGTTCTCCACACACAGTGAGCAATGTGCTTGTGGGATAAATGAGTGTCAATGGGGAGCAGAAGGAGTGAAGACATATTTTTGCAAGAGCCACTGCTGCTCCCAGCCTCAAAGGTCACACTCAATTTGAGAGAAGCCCAAGCAAAGCCTCTGGCCAGATGGGGGTTTCATAGGGCTATGGAGCTGTAGCTGAAGTGTGGTGAGTTGTGCAACTGCTCCTCCACCGTGTAATGGGAAGCAGATGTTGCCCAGACAGTGAGTTAATAAGCCTGAAGCGGGGCTACAATCCCTCTCGCATAAATGTGTCTTCCTCTGTCCCACTCACGACCAAACAGGCAAGCCTGTGCACTCCCCCACTCCTAGCACTGCCATGCATAGTCTTGGTTGCAAGTCAGACTCACACACAAATAGATCCAGGAGACGTATCTTCTCAGTCTGGTCTGGGTGAGGTTTAGCATGTCCTTGGGTCTCCTGGGGGGTTCACAAGATTTCCACCATCTGAGGCTAAAATCTCATGTTGATGCCTTGTTATAAAACCAGAACTGTAGGCAGTTGAGCTCCAAACTCAGCCTCCCCCTACCCTCCAAGCAAGCAGCTTTGGCTCTTGGTGTTTACCCATGGTGCCCGAGACACCAGCTGAGTGCTACGCACCTCTGCTTGCCCCTGAGTAGACCTGGTGCCCGAAGCAGCAGATCTCTGTCCCCAGGATTGACCCATGGTACACAAAACCCTGGGGGTGGATTTGGCTGGGACCATGAAGGTTGGTGATTCTGTTTTAATGCATTTTTGTGTCCTCATGATGCCTCACCACCCCGAGAAAGTCTGATCCCAGGCTTCAACATGTTCCTGGCCTTGGCCAGGGGGATGAAGGCGGGGGATGGAAAAAAATCTCAGCACAAAAAAAAAAAAAAAAAAAAAAAAAAAAAAGAAAACCCAAACCCAAAGTGGTTTATTTTAGGATTTCCTGTCAGTGAATGTCTGCTGAAAACATAGGAGCGCGGACAGGCATTATTTTTGGCAGCAAGACCCTATTCAGAGAGACAAGGCTGCCGCAGGAACAGCATTGCTGACAGGCTGGCCTCCATCTCTGTTTATTTTCAACAGAGCTTCATCTGCCCTGGGCTGGGAAAAAGCAACCCTCATCTTCCTCCCAGGATGGATGAAGGCACCATTCTGGGTCTGGCTTTTCAATACCCCAGCACAGGATCTCACCGACCTGAGTTATTAGCAGTAATTGAGGCAGCCGAGCTTTCCTTGGTGCATTGCTCACAGATGCTGTCGTTTCCTGCCAGCCAGCAGTGCTGGAGAGCAGGTGGATGTCTTAGCCCCAACGTATGGGCTGGTGTGCAAGCAAGTTTAGAATCAGAGAACAGTAGAATCATTTAGATTAGAAAAGACCTTTAAGATCATCCAGTCCAACTGAGGCTTGTCTCCTCCTCTCCCCCATCCTCCAGCAGTGCCCTAGAAAAATGGTTCCAGCTGTGTAAATGTGGCACAGGAGGGATCAGCAGAGACAAAAATGACTCTATCATCCTCCCCAACAGTGGCATCAGGCAGCCCAGGTGACACTGAGAGGTGTGCTCTCTCCCTGGCACCATGGGACCCCATTGCCTTTGCAAACCTCCCTTTTACAGCCGCTTTGGACCCAGCGCCCAGTGTGCTGGGTGCTGTGCACCTTCTGCAGGCCACACTAGACTGTGGAGCTGGCTCCTGTGTTCCTGCTGTCATTTGTGCACCTGGGGCCCAGGTGCAATGCCTGGCCACAGGCACTGCGCAGGGAACGGCTGGCTTTCGGAGCACTGTGCGTGCTTCGCTGGCATCAGCTCTTCCAGGAGTGACCTGCTTCTCTCTTCTCTCCTACCAGCACATCAACAACGATCACATCCACGGGGAGAAGAAGGAGTTTGTTTGCCGCTGGCAGGACTGCACACGGGAGCAGAAGCCCTTCAAGGCTCAGTACATGTTGGTGGTGCACATGCGAAGGCACACTGGAGAGAAGCCACACAAGTGCACGGTGAGCTGGCAGGGACACATGGTGCATCTCAGCTTGGCAAGTAGGGCAATGGATTTTGGTGGTCACACAAATGTGTGTGCAGACATAGGCATGGCCTCAAGCAGGGCTCTTCCAGGATACCCAGCTCAGGGCTAGTCCAGCTCTCTGTGTCTGGTTTATAAGTGCTTTCAGGTTATACCTTGGGGACAGGGCAAATGGTCAAAGAGGTTGGTTGAGGTGTTAGCAGTCAAAACTTCTTTTCCTTGGGGAAAATGGGTTCAGCTCTACCACAGAGATCCAGAGTGACTCAGGACAAGTCCACTTGAGGTGGAAAACCAGCCAATTTACTTGCTTATATCCAAGAAGGAAATCTAGCAACCCCACACTGTGGGGAATCACCTAACCCTGGTCATGTCTAACTCAGCATCACCCAGTACTGCTGCTGGGGCTGCAAGTTTCCCTCACCCACATACACAAACCTCCTTCCAACCTGGGGATCTGGGCCAACACCTCTCACTTCTGCCTTCTTAATCCAGAGGTGAGGTCAACCCTGGGTGCTTAAAACTTCAAGAGGAGCTCAGTCCCCAGACCTGCATGCAAGCAGCACTATGCCTAGTGTTAAACACTGCCTGAGGAAGAGCATGGGGTACTATTTTATATCTCATCCCTGTGGGTACAGGCTTATCTAGCACATGGGGGAGCAGGATTCACCTTCTCCTCAACCTTGATATATTAAAGCCCCTATCTGCCCTCATACATGGAGTCTTCCACCGCACTGCTGTCTGACATGGGGCAGCTTAGGGATGCCTGATTTGGGGCATGAGAGAAGCAAGCTGTGGAGTTCAGTGGCTGTGGCCAACTTTTAGGAAAGGAATGATGTTCACCATCTCTTCCCACATATGCTTCAGCCCTTTTTCCTTCCAAAGGTCCATCCCTGTCTTTTGATACCCTCTGCTCCCTGTCTTCTCCTCTTGTCTGTTTTATACCTCTTCCTCTGTCAACATTACACCGTTCCTCTCCCCAGAGCCTCAGGGATGAGTGTCTCTTTCTGCTCAGCAGATGTCTGATCCCTTCTCCCATATCTTCCTCCTCTTCTGCTCCATTAGTCACTTATAGCCTGGCTCCCTCCCTGGCTCTGCCCCAGATCCTGCTTACAAATATTAGGATATGTATGATTTGCTTGCTGCATTACTCCTTTATCAATCTTCCAGCTCTATGTTCATTTAATTTAGAGCATAAGCTCCCCAGGGCACAGGGCCATGTCCTTTGCTTTAATCTTCTAAAGCACTTTTCCCAGTCCTAGTGCTTTACCAATCTTCCTTAAAATTATCAAGGAATATTGATTGTTGGTGTGCTACAAAGTGAGCACTGAGGGAAAGTCTAGCCCTGCCCTTGCAGGTAGAGGGACTCAGAAGACAAAAATCAGGAGGGACTGTCTCCTCTTCAGTGCTGTAATGGAGCAGGAAAAAGCACCGCCACACAATCCTGCCTCTTTCAAGACTCAGTTGTGTCGCACTGGAGCAATGCCAAGGCTGTGTGTGTTTGAGTCTCAGGGCATCCTCTGCCTGCTGGAGAACTGCAGTCCCTCCATGTGCAATATGTTGCGGCAACTCTCACCAAACTGGAGTACCACAGGTTTCCAATTGCCTGGGATACATGGTAGCTCTGCAGACGGTGCCCTTCTGCGGCAGAGCATTCCTTGTCCAAGTCTGGCAGTGATTTTTTTAAAGTGCCATTTGTTTCAGACAAGAAGTTTGTGGTGTACATAAAGCTACAGATGAGCCTAATTGCAGACTGAGATTCAGATAAGGATTATTTCAACAGATGACAGCCAGAACTCCCACTGACATAATCAAATCCACGCGTAAGAGTGGGAACAACTGCTTTGAACATGCACAGGCTGCTTTGCTGAGAAGCTCTCATTTGAAAATGTGGCCTCAGTACTTTTGCTCTTAATAACTGCATTTTTGTGTCAGTATCCAGCAAAACCAGAATGGACATATTAGTTGCCGCATGCTGGGTTCTCTTTGTTTTCCAGTAAGTGGAATGATGTATTTCAGTAAGGGTAAGTGACTTGAGTTGTAAAGGACTGTTTGCACAGGGCAAGAGAAGGAAGGGATATACCATGCTACCTCAAAGTTGCAGCATGTTCTATGGGCCAAATAGCCTAATAAAAGTTGTCTGAGGAAGGGGAACTGGATCCATCCCACCCCAACAAAGCTGTGGAAGGAGTCAGCTTTTACAGGATGCTCCTACTGCCCTTGAAGAGAACCCTGCTTATTTTCCAACACAACAAAGTTATATGGGATCGGCCTGTGGCTATGTGCTTCATGGGTTTCATGAGCTGCATGTTTGCCTCACTTCTTAGCAGTGCAGGCAAGTCATATGCTGGCTGAGCACAAGGGGACAGGTACCGTTGCTATTGTATGCAGCTGCCTTTGGCCTCTGCCCAAAAGGTCCAGATCTCTGGACATGTAGGACCATGCAGCTGCCCACGGGGAAATCAGACACTAAGCTATGGCATGACCTGTCCTGCTGTGACACCAGTTTCTTCACTGGCCAAGACTCAAACATAACAATGTGAAGTCCTGTCACATCTGGACTGAACTTGTAGACGCGTTTAAGTGATCTGACTAAAATACAACACCTTGCAGCTTGTATACAAAACTTGTTGAAATTTAAAGTGTGTTTTAAGGTGCTTGCATAGGAAGTGCAGCATGAGCTTTTCAATGCTCCCAGCTGAACAGCGAGTGAAGATTTTAGGTAGAATTTGGAAGGAAGCCTTGCATTTGTTAAAACGTCTTCCACTGGTTTTAAGTTCCCACTTGTTTCATGAAAGAGCATTTAAGGTGGTCTCTGTGATTTGAGGTGAAATCCTCCCATGCTGCAGACAGGGCAGGTGCAGGGAGAAGCCTCCAGCCCAGCCAGAGTGGAGGGTGGCAGGACTTAATATCACCCGAAGCCTCACCATGTCTCCCAAGTTGCTCCTTCTCGTTGTGTGGGCAGCTGGTTTCCTTCCAAGAGGAAGGTTCCTGACCTGTTTTGTCATCCAAAAATCCATCTGTCTTCAAGACTGAGAGTCTTGTTTTTTAAACTGGTAATGTCAGACAGCCCGACCACAGCATCCTCCAAGAGAAGACCCAAGCTGTAATTTGGGAAACTTCAAAGCTTGCTAGATTTTTGCTTGTGTGTTAGAGAATGGTCTGTTATTTCCAGCGCTGGTGCTAGTGAAGTTACAAGGCTGGTCAAACCATCAAGAAGCCAACAGTTCTCTGGGTGAGAAGGAGAGGGCCTCCATTTCTGAGTGTGTTAACTGCAGAGGGATGGCAGGACGGGCTAAGAGAGCCCTGGGAGGAGTGGAGAGGTGTTCAACCTTGCTGGAAAAAAGAGTCTCTTGTTGAAATGTCAGGTGGGTACCCAACAAGGAGCAGCACCGTAAATATGACTCACTGCTGAAACTCTCAGCCTGCCTATGGAAGCGAATTCTCCCAACAAAGTGGATGTTGTTCCCTAAAACACAAGCCCTTTAAAGGGAAGGAAAAAAAGGAAGAATGAGAAACAGATGAGAAGGGTTTAGGCAGGGGGAAAATCAAATTTTTCTGGTTAATTAATCACTCCTCTTGTGTTTTTTTATTTTAGTTTGAGGGTTGCTCCAAAGCCTATTCCCGCCTGGAGAACTTAAAGACACACCTGAGGTCCCACACTGGAGAAAAACCCTATGTCTGTGAACATGAAGGATGCAATAAAGCCTTTTCCAATGCCTCGGACAGAGCCAAGCACCAGAACAGAACGCATTCCAATGAGGTAAGCCTGGGCTCACCACAGCTCAACGGAAGGCTTTTTTTTAATTTTGCTGACAATAAACATACACTTTACACGCTGGACTCATGTAAAAAGAAACCTACTGTAATGAGAGGTTTTTCTTATTTTTTAATGGGATTTATTTTGCTGGAGAGCCAGACCACATTAGCTTTATATTTATGAAAGCCATGTTTGAAATCATAAACAGATGTTAAAGTATGCAAACTTTTTAATCGGCTTTGGAAATTAAAGCAGGCATTTTCCAAATTTATAATTTTTAATAGCTCAAATAGGACTGTACAGTTGTGCATGTGGTGTTTAATATTACTGTGTAGTAGACTTGCAGTAGTATAACAGCTACCCTGGATCCTGACGCTCTGGAAATAATACTCCCTCCATCGTTTGATGTACAATGATAGAGCACAATGCAATGCTTTGTTAACCTTGGCTAATTAAGACCCACTATTAGTAGTTGGGGAGCAGAGGAAATTGCCTTTATGTAACGCATGTGATGGTCTGTTGCAATCAACCACGGCCGACGATTTAAATTTATATTACCACTAATTAGCTGACAGGGGAAGAAAAAACAACACTGCAAAGTTCTAATAGTGTTTGCAGCCATGAAGAATTCAGTCTGTAGCCTAATTTGCAACAGTTAAATATAGACTATTGGAGAATGGAACACAATTGCCATGGATGACAGCTTATTAAAGCTATGCTGTGTCTACAAAGGGCTTGTTGGGAACATTTCTATCTCTGGCATAATATCAGTCAGTGATAACCAAAGCTCTGGAGGTTTCGGAGATTCTGTTGTAGTCAGAATAAGGACTCAAAGTCCAGGATGCCCTTCTGTGCTGTGTTATGCTGAGATGGACCCAATGAATGACCTTGTTCCCAGTGTTATTTGAATTGGTTTGGGTACAAAATCAAATGTCAGGATTGATTGTCCTTCACCAGTGAGCCATATTCCCAGCAGGACACAGGTTAAAAATAACCCATATCCGCACTGACACTGGGTAGTTTGGGGTTGGTTTAACGCTACACTGACCTTGAGATCAGGAGGGTCCAACAAGACATGCAACTTCTCATCTGCTCAGCAACCTGCATTCCCAGTAACCGGTGTTTGACTAAAACATCATTTGCTCTCTGTTGAAGTTTCTTACCCTGAAAGGTAGGCAGTCATGATATTCTCTCACATTTCAGGTATTACATATTGCTTGTTTTCCAGCCCTGGGTGCTTTCTCTGCTTTCCTCCAGTGCTGGACCAAATGTCCCTTTCATTTCCACCTCATAACACTATAGTATTAAGTCACTCTCCATTTTATTTCTCATAAGCTAAATAAGTTAATCATGCCACCAAAGATTCCCATTACTGCAGCTTTTTGTCCTGTCCTTAAATCGATTTTGCATCTCTCTTTCATCCTTAAGGATTCAAGACTGCTGGTACAATTTTCAGTGCTGGATACAGACTCGCTCTGCCCAGTTTGTGCACGCTGAAGCAGTATGTGAGCTTTTTTCTTGCCTGTAGATCACTAGAGCTTGGATCCCTAGAGCTTTTCCAGAATCATTCTTAGGCAGGACAGAGTTTCCCTTCTGTTGGGCCAGCTGGTGTCCCATACTCCTACATGTGGAATTTTGGCTTTGGCTGTATTATTAAATGTCATTTCTTTGATGGGTTCAGTTGTCCAAGTGATCCAAATCAGGAGCTGCTCTGGATCTGGGATGACTCCTCACTTTGTCTGAGCAGAGCTTGGACACACTTGAAGGTCTGCTCCTTTGGGTTCCCATTGTGCAAGAAAGTGAGGCTGTAGGGCAGGAGCATCCAACTCATTGTCTATGGTGGACCCTGATCTAATATGCTGACACTTGGCACAGGCTGCATTCAACAACAAAAATTAAAGACTCACTTAACAGATAGGGATCTTTATCCTCTGCTGTTGCTTCTCCTGGAGGATGTCAAAGCCTTTTCAGGTGCAGAAACAGCATAGCCACTAATGGAGGATTTGTACCAGACCAGCTGAGCCTTAACACTGGAACTACATAGCACTACATGATCTTGCATTTTGCCATTATGCTTACCCCTGAAATGCTGTTCAACTCTCCTTGATACAACACAGGCATGCCCCAAGACTTGTGGGAGATCTATAGGCTGCATATAACGGCTCTCTGGGCCATATATTTGACACCCTCTTTTTGAGGAACACCTAACATGATCCTTTGCAACAGGTGACATCCCTCATGGCAAATCTCATTGCACTGGGCAGCAGGCCCAGGTGAGGGTCCTGCAACCAGCTGTGGCCATGACCAGTGGGTTATCAAACTGCACTGAGACCTTGGCTCACCAAACCACATGGATGCAAAGCAGGAGTTTGTGACTCTGAATATTTCCCATTACCCATTAGTAACTATTGTGGTTCCTAGCTACCTACTAAATATATTCCTCTGCTTGCAGTGTTTACTGGGGATACACCACAGTTTCAGAGTTAGTCATCCATGTCTCCTCTAAGGGGGAAGTTCCAGGTTCCCTGTATTTGTCTCTGTCATTGTATGATAGAACGTAGGTGTATGGTCCAAACATGCTGAAGTTCAAGGCTGAGGTTATATTACCACACTGGCTTTTGTGTGACTGTTGAAATGTCATATACACTATCTCGTTTTAAACTTTCAGTGACCATTTGAAGGGTCAGGAGATTCCTTCAAAGTTATTCCTAGGAAAAGGGCTTTCATCCCATGACCACTCTTCAGTGCATACACAAAAGAGTGCCACGAGTTCACAGCCAGCCAAAGGCTTGGAGTGACACTTTATCCAATTCAAGCTAAACAAGGGTAAAATGCATAAATTCAGTTCTCCTGAGTCCCTGGGGAGTTCTTCAGATCTCCCACCCAAAGGAGTATCATGCTGTATGTGTATGGGAGTAGGAGGGAGGCATTTGAAATATCTAAATCATTGACTTCACTAGGGCATACACTACATTAGATGTCAGAATCTGGATAATCCACAGGATCTATGAAGGCACGACAACAAAACAGCAGTTGTGCTCAGTTCAGTTGCAGGGGGTATGGCCTGATGAAGTGGATGGGTGTACCCCGTTAGGTGGAGTGTCTGCTGTCCAAGCAACAGTGATCATGTTACCCTAATTACTGGTGTCTGAAAAATCAGAACTATCAGGCCTAAAGGATCTTTTAAAAAATCCTTGAACTGTTTTATGTAGGGGTTTTTAGCATGTGTGGTGGGGATTCCGTTCTGTAGAATAGGTTTTAATAGCACCAATAATACTTCTATAATGCCTCCTCCAAAAGGTTGCATAAGATTTATAAACAAACTATTCTACTTTTTGTGCTTTGGTTTACCCAGCTTTAAAATATATTAAATATTTACCTCAGTGGGGTGTTATGAGAATTTAGTTTGTTCAAGTGATGTGCCAAGATCAGTCAGGAAGTATGCTTTTGAATAAAAAACAGCCTTTCAGTGTTTTTCATGTGATGATGTTGGCTTTCTGAAAAGAATATATACTCATTTGTATTTTTTCACTTAAGCTTCTGGACAAAATTACAAAACAGATTAAAAAAAAAAAAAAAAAAAAAAAGAATAGGAATGGTCATTTTGGGTAGCCTTCAGACAACAACTATCTGGGTTTTTCATGGATCTACCCTAGTGCATTGGCAGAAAAATACTTAGAGTAGCTGTGAGGCTGAAAGCGGAACTTGTGATGAATTCAGAGCTTCCAGCACAGCAGCACCAGCTCAAACAACTGCAGCGCTAATACACTTTGGAATTGAAAACCCAAAAAAAAAAAAAAGTTAAAAGAAGAGAAGTATCTGTTTGCTGACTTCTGTTTTCAGAAGCATGGCTTCAGCCTTGTTTTCCTGTGGCAATCAATGATTCATGAATTCAGGACTAGAGTGCTATCATCTGAAAAAAACATTGCATGCCTGTGGTTTGTTTTGCACAGTAACAGATTTCAAGGTGACAGGTGCTGGAGTGGTATGATAGATTGAGTAGGGTGAATCCAGTCTGGCTTGGTTTTGTTGGAATTCCATCAGCCAGAAGGTCTCAGACATTTTCTCGGTATAGACCCCACCTTAGCAGAGAGAATGTGTTATGGCCAGTCCCCTACATCACCTCCCTCCCATCCATAATCAGGAAACATTCCTGTGGCCACCCGAGCAAAACCATACATGGAAAAGTAATATTAGGAAAGTATTTCATGAATTCTTAGCTGTCTTTTAATCCAGAAAACGAAAACAAGGAGTTTAGCCAACATCAAATGACTGGCCAGGTCTATGTGGATCAGCAGCAGCCCATATATCACATGTTAGAGATCTCAGTCTTACAGAATCATGTGGAGCAGATGCTCCACATTTTGTTGCTGCCAGCCACTATGCTCATTGTATTTTCTTGGCCCATACACTGCACCTGTAATATTTGGGCTTGTTCTAAATATAATCCAATATTTGCTTGTATTGACAGAAACCCTACGTCTGTAAAATCCCTGGCTGCACAAAGCGATACACAGACCCTAGTTCCCTCAGGAAACACGTTAAGACCGTGCATGGGCCTGATGCTCACGTCACAAAGAAACAGCGCAACGATGTTCACCCGAGGCCACCTCCACTCAAGGAAAACGGGGACAATGAGGCAAGCGCCAAGCAGAGCAGCAAGGTTACAGAGGAGAGCCCCGAGGCCAACAGCACCACGAGGAGCATGGAGGATTGCTTACAAGTCAAAACGATAAAAACGGAGAATTCTGTGGTAAGAGCAGTAGCTCTTGGCAGAAATTACAAGGCCCCTAATTTCTCCAACACAATAGAGGCGTGAAGCATTTGCATGCCATTTACCTCTCAGGGCAGTTGCCCTTTACCTGCCAGCACCCTAGAGTTCAAGTCCAGAGATGAAACTGCAGGTCAGGGCACAGTCCAGCACATTTTGCACCTTCCTACCCAGCATCAGAAATTCCCGCCCTCATAGTCATGGGGGCCACATGATGCCCAGTGTTGAGCTTAGCCTCCCCGTGCTGTGAAAGTGGGCAAAAGTCAAGAGTGTTGTGGTCACGTGAGCTTTACCTACTTCACCAATTTAAACTGAGCAATGACCATAGGGCACAGATCGATGAACACTTCTTGAAGCAGAAATCCTGGCTTAAGCAATCCCTTTTCTCCTCCTCCCTGCACCCTTCACTGTTTTTCTTTCCAGGCTGCTGCTGCACAGCAGTTTTGTTGGCACAAGAGTTGTGGGCTGTCTGATGAAGCCAGTGGGCATAAAAGTAGCTGGTTTATTTTTGTTTGGTATCTTAGATCAAGTTCAATTCCACAGTCTTATCCACTATACACAGAAGCACAGAATCTCTGGGGTTGGCGGGGACCTCCTGAGATCATCTAGTCCAACCTCCCAGCTCGAGCAAGGTCAGCTAGAACAGATTGCTCAGGAGTGCATGAGTTCAAATATGATTCCTAGCTGCCACAGAAAATTGTAGTGGGACAATGAAGCAGAGAAGCGAAACCAAGAATAAACATGGGAGCAATGCTGTGGCCCACAGAGTACAGGCTTGCCGTCAATGATCATGCTTTACAGCACCATGAATAGCCACCAGTTGAAGCAGAGACCATTTCTCAGTCTTCTGACCATTACAGCAGTTCCACAGTAGGCAGTAGTGTGGTTGATGGTGCTAACGAGGTGTGTACAGTGATGGGCCCAAACACAATCAAGCCTCTTCCACCCCATGCAGCGGGCTCATCTGCTCCTCAGTACACCACTACAGTGGTGGAGATGGAGCACTGCAACACACAGGTCACTTGCCTTTCGATGTTTCTCTTCACCTTCATACCCAAAGTTCTGGTCTGCTGCACCAGTTCAGAGAGGGGCAGGGTGTGGCTTCCATACAGCAACAAAGACCTTCACCTGCAGAGGTGAAGTGTTCACGTAGTCCCCAGACTTCTCACTAGAGCTGAAAGGACTTTGAGCTCCAAAATATATATTTTCTTGATTTGAATCCAGGCAAAAAGATTGTTATTCCTATGAAATAACATGTCCTGGATCTACAAAGATTTTCGAAAAATGTTAAGGGATGTGTTGTTGGAAAAATTACTAATGATCAGCATGTTTCAGTTAGGAAAGAATTTAGTATTTTCACATCCAAAGTGTCTCTAATTGACTAAGGGAACAGTTTTACTGTGATGAGGCTCTATATTGAGTTACAAAAAATGGGTGTGAGAACCACTGGACAGAATGACCTCTCTCCGATACTCTTCCTCTGTGGTTTTTTTGTTATGGTTTTGTTTTTTTTTTCTATGAAAACATGGACACAATCACAGCTCCCCTCCCCCTTTCTCCCAAAGGTGTGGGGTTGTTTTCCTAGGGCTCTGCACTCCCAAAGTTGCAGCCAAGCTGTCTCGCTGGCATCAGGGCCATGGGTCGGATGTTCCTCTCCACTCTCCCCATCCAGCACTGCGTACTTCACTCGTGCACATCTAACGGGCGGCATCTGACCTGGCGGGCCCACGTCCAACTCCTGTTTCTTGGTTACGGTCAGGGTGGTGGGAGGGGTGAGATTCTTCACTGGTTCCCATTAGTCCAAAGGCCTCTTGTTTTGACCCATCTTTGGGTCTCGAACCAAACCCATGGAGATGGGTGGGAAGTCTCTCCTAGGGATTTTTATCTGGGCCCCCAAACAGGGAAGACAGGGAAGATGGGGTATGGGAGAGGGGGAGATGTTGGCAATTTGTGCTGTATTCTGCACTCCCTTCTTCCTCCTTTTACTAACATGGTCCTTTCTGTTAATGCTGCCTTTGTCCTAACAACCTGTTCTTTATTCCCATTTCCCTTTCCTTATTCTACCTTCCTAAGGACAGTCGGTACTAAGGTGAGCAAAGAAATCATTTGTATTAAAATACCTGTATAAAGCACGGTCTCCTGGAGACCTCCTGTCTCCAGCTAACCCCAGTGGGGTGGAGGTGGAGGTGTGTGGAGCGATGGGGAGGGACAGGGGATATTTACTGGAGTTCAGAAAGGGGGAGGACACAGTGCCCAAGGATTCCCTTTGCTGCCTTTCTCCCAGCACCATAACTTGCTATTAAATCCCAGGATTACAATCTCTGTCATCCCAATTGAAGGGCTATGAGGCCATCAGAGCCAGTCAGCCCTGTCCATGAGGGCTGCTACAGCGCAAAGTAAAACACTGCATCACTGCACTCCCACCTTGGCTTGGGGCAAAGTACGTTGCCTTTTCAGCACTCTCATTTTTTCTGGATCATGGGCCTCAAGCAAAGAAGGCAGGCATTCTGTCTGGTAGCAGCAACAGCTACCTCAGAGCAAGTTCAGACCATTTAGTGTCTGCTGCAAATAAACTACTCAATGTGAAATGCGATTCCTAATGTAAATAAAATAAATATTTATGGTGCTTATCTACCTTATCTGCAAGTGGGAGTTTGCAAACAGTGAACCAGGTTTTTATCTGACTGGGAAGTTTGTCAGCTAACCTAATTATATGTTAGGGCATTTAAAAGACAGAAATACGTTGTGTCTGAAATACTTGGGTCTTGATCCTATGTTAGATAAGCCAGTGCTTGCTGCAATATACCTTGCACAACCAGGTAATGTGCAGCTTTTCTTTGAGAAGCATCTGTCCTTAATCTTTTGGAGGAACAGTATTTGGTTTCTCTCCATCCTCCAGTTGAACCCACCATAGTTTTTCCAGCTATGGGCTTCTGCCCTGCCCTCCTACCCCAGGGAAGGTGCCCCTGCCCCCTGGTAGAGCTGAGATCAGGCAGCAGGGAAGGGTAACAAGAGAGGAGAGAGACTGGGATAGGTCCAAACATGTGGAGCCTGCTGGGGATGTAGAGCTCCTGGTATATTTCCATCCATGTTTCCACCTGCCCAACTCGTCCTCTTTTCCTTCTCCAAGATGTGTCAGTCCAGTCCTGGTGGCCAGTCATCATGCAGCAGTGAGCCGTCACCCCTTGGCAGCACCAACAACAATGACAGTGGAGTAGAAATGAACATGCACAGCGGGGGAAGTCTGGGAGATCTGACAGCGTTGGATGACAACGCTCCTGTTGTGGACTCAACAGTCTCATCTGGTAATTCGACAGTCAGCCTGCAGCTAAGGAAACACATGACGACAATGCAACGACTTGAACAGCTCAAGAAAGAGAAACTCAAGACAGTTAAGGATTCCTGCTCATGGGTGAGCCCATCTCCACAAGCCAGAAACACCAAGCTGCCTCCCATCTCAGGAAACGGTAAGTCCTGGGCATGGGCTATGTCCTGTATGAACCTTCCAGAGTTTGATTCTGGTTTCGTAACCAAGAGTCTACCCTGGAAGAGAATCGTTTCTTTTTGCCTCTGAGCCAGACCTTGCTGGATAGAGATGTCAGGTAAAATGGAGAGCTTGGGTGTAAACACAGCCATCTAGTGATGTGCAACAGAAACCCAGATGCTCAGTGCTACAGAGCTATGAAGGGAGACAGAGGTGTTGGTGTCCCTGTTTCTGGGCCTGACCAGGACCCAGCCACAGTTGTCCTCACTGTCCCAGTGGCAGTCGCAAGACAGCTTGGGTTTGTTCCAGCAGTAACAGTTCCCAAAGGGCTAATGTGCACCCCAGGAGACTGCTGGAGTACAGCAGCAATTCGGACAAGCCCTCCATCCTTGATCTTACTCTGACAAGCCTTTTGTCACTTTGAGAGCTCCTGGATGTTGCCTACACCTTCATATGCTAGCTTCCCACTGGCTGGGGATCCCTGATAAATGTACCTTTATGATCCCTTCAGTGCTTCTCTAACTTTGCCAAGAAGTCCCAAGGCATGGGGCCTGAGTTATACATAACATCAGGGCTTAGTATGTTGGAGCTTCTTGGTTTACTCTGGGAAGAAACTGTGAGTCTTAGCTTTTGGGCTCCCAGCCTCCTATCCCTGACTGCTGTGCATCTGTCCCAGTGAGCAGCTGTGGCAGTAGCTACATGCTGTCCCCGTGGCACTGTTCATACCAGTCATACTTTTTTCCTACTAAGAGAAACCCATGTGGAGGCACTTCCTCAGCAGCTGGGTATCAGCAGGGTACACATTGCAAAGACTGCAGACGACACTTCTTGTCTTCTCTCCCCAGCCTTCTTGCTCTTTGTGCATGGACACAGAGCTGGAGATGAAGCTTTGAATTCACTGGCAGCAAATGCAATTCGCTATCGTTCCAGTAAAATATTTGGGGGTGGCTTTCTGTGTCTGTATTCTGGCACCAAGAACACTACCAGTTAGAATTTCTCACCTAACTAAACCTTTTCTTTTCCTGAAACACTTCAGGCTCTATTCTAGAAAATAGTGGTGGTTCTTCTGCTACGCTGCCTAACCCCAGAATAATGGAGCTGTCTGTCAATGAGGTTACGATGCTGAACCAACTCAACGAGCGCCGTGATAGTACAACAAGCACCATCAGCTCTGCCTACACTGTCAGCCGCAGATCGTCAGGGATCTCCCCATACTTCTCCAGCCGCCGTTCCAGTGAGGCTTCACAGCTTGGGCACCGTCCCAATAACACGAGCTCTGCTGACTCCTACGACCCGATTTCCACAGATGCCTCCCGTCGGTCGAGCGAGGCAAGTCAATGCAGTGGGATGCCGGGTTTGCTGAACCTCACACCAGCTCAGCACTACAGGCTGAAAGCCAAGTACGCTGCTGCCACGGGGGGCCCTCCTCCGACTCCCCTGCCAAACATGGAGAGGATGACCCTGAAGAACAGGATCTCGCTTATGGATGGACCAGACCCCACCTTGCCCTCCATCCGCCTCCCACCAGGCCCCAGGCGTTGCAGCGATGGTAACACCTATGGCTACCCATCAGCTGCAGTGTTTCCCCATGAGGTGCCAGGCAGCTGCACAAGACGGGCGAGTGACCCGGTGAGAAGACCTGCTGGAGACCCCCAGTCCCTCCCGCGAGTTCACCGCTTCAACAGCACCAACAGCATGAACCCCTTCCATCCTCCGCACCCTGCGGACAGGAGGAATTTCGGCCTCCAGACCTATGGGCGCTCAGACGGGAGCCTACCCCGGCACACCTACTCACCCCGTCCGCTAAGCATCAGTGAAAACATCACCATGGAAGCCATGTCTGGGGAGGTGGAGGCACCCGTTGGAGACGACGACATTATGCTGCCAGATGACGTGGTGCAGTACATCAAATCCCAGAGCAACGGGACGGCAGCCGAGAGCACTTCCATGGGGTACAGCAATGAGATGCAGAGCTTCCAGGGAAGTGGGAAGCTGCAGCCTCCAGCCTTGCCCAGCCAGCGCAGGATGGCGGTGGCCGAGGCAAACATGAGCCACTTGGGACCCATGATGGCAGAGTGTCCCATGAGCTTTGACGCTTCCTCAGACATGAATAAAAATAACATGCCTGTCCAGTGGAACGAAGTCAGCTCGGGTACCGTTGATATCATGTCCAATCAGTCGAAGCAGCAGTTTTCACAAGGGAACTTAGCAGTGGTCCAGCAGAAGCAGAACTTTGGCCAGTACCAGAACTACAACCAGCAGCAGATGCAGCTGCCAGAGAACAGTATGAACGTAACACAGCAGAGCTTTATGCAAAGGAATGTGGGCATGGATGGGCAGAGGCTAAACTGTATGCAGCTGCGGCAGCAGCCAATGAGCCTAGGCCCCAGTATGAACCCCGATCTGGGCTTACACACAGGGTATAACCAACCTCATCAGATGCTGGGCCCCAGTGCAATCAGTGGCAACCCAAATCAGATCTCTCCTTCTTGTAGCAGCATGGCAGCAAAGTCCGGACCCCACCTTCATCCTCAGCAAATGGACATGGCGAATGACCCTTCTTTAATGGTTGGCAGCAACAGTGAGCGCACAATATTGGGCCAGGTCATGCATGAACCGAGCCAGCAGAACTACTCATCTCAGCCAACCCACCTGAACTTCCCCGTGGCTCAAGAGGCCTTCCATCAGCCCATCATGACCTCCAACCAGCCCAGCTTTGAGCCACAGCAGAGCATGATGGGCTCAGCCACGCAGGCGTACCCAGCCGGCATGGTCCAGCCCCGTCCTCCGCCCGAGCCGAGCCCGGCCAGCAGACCTCGAGGCCTCCGCACTGTCCAGCAGCTGGGCTACATGAGAACTCCCCACCCTACAAACACCACCAGCCCAGGTCAAGAGGCAGCAGAGGCCATGCATAAAAGAACCAGCGAACTGTTGTCAACACCAGCCCAGCAGTGCGCAGACGGCACAAGGGAAAACAATTTGATGTACTATTACGGTCAAATCCACATGTATGAACAGAACAGCAGCTTTGATAATCATGCAGACTGTCGGGTCAGACAGCAGCAGTGCGCGCTGAACAGCAAGCCAGCCGCTCTGCCTTCCCCGGGCACAAACCAGGTGTCCAGCACGGTGGACTCACAAGGTCTTGAGCCGCCCCAGATAGATTTTGATGCCATCATGGATGATGGGGACCATTCGAGCCTGATGTCAGGAACCCTGAGCCCCAGCATCCTTCAGAACCTCTCCCAGAACTCCTCTCGCCTGACGACTCCACGAAACTCTCTGACACTGCCCACCATACCCGCGGGAATAAGCAATATGGCAATAGGCGATATGAGCTCCATGCTAACCACGCTGGCGGAAGAGAGTAAATTTCTAAACATGATGTCATAACAGTAAAGCACAAGGCCTTAGTGCTATCCAAGGGGCTCTGCGTGAAGCAGTCTTATGAATGTGCTTTTCAAAAATAATCTGTTTCAATAGAGTAGATTTTTTATAAGTATTAAATACATTAAAGGGATTCGAAATGAAAATTTTAAAAAGTATCTGTACAGAATTATGTAAACTATATTCAGGCAGTTCAGCACCACAAGGGTGCACCTCTAGTATTATTTTTTGGCTTAGTTTCCCAGAGCACTGAACAGTATCACCACCAAGCTAGGAGACAGCACGAGCGTGGTTAGAGATGAAACCCTCCCTCCCTGGCAACCCTGTAAATAGCACTCCCCATCATTTCCCATTAGTTACATTTGCAAAAAATTCCATTTTCAACCCAACCCAGAAAGAAATGGGAGGATGCAGTTTTGATCAGAATAAAAGCCATATTATGTATTCTGCTCTGATGAGAGTAGGGTTTAGTTACGTCTCCAAACAAGCCCTCTGCCAGCAGTATTGTTTTATACCGTAAATACCTTTATACCTTGCAAAGAGCATTGATTCCAAATGGCTTCTCAGCGAAGTGCCTTACCATGCTTTCGTGTTAAGTAGCCAAGGCCTCTCTTCCTTTAAAAATCAAATATAGTGTATTGCCAGAAGCGTATATAAAATGTACATTTATAAAAACATAGTGGTGTTTCGGAGAAAACATTGGAAAGACACATTGATGAGACACATAAAAGGTGAATGCACACTTTGATCAGATGTGTTTACAACGTGGTTTATATCATGTGCAGAGTGGAGCAGAGGCCTGTGAACAGCAATCACTGGGAAATAATCCCCCGTGGCAGGAAGGCTCTGGTGTGCAGACTGACACACACGCATAACTTTGCGCCCTCTGAGCGCAGTAACTTTCTGCGGGGGCCCCGCATGCATCTTTAATGTCAGATCTCTGAAGCACACATTACCATATCCCTGTGCAGCTTTGCAACGGCTTCGCTTTCTGTTGGGTTTTCCATGCTGAGGTGCTCATACACAAAATTGATGGTGATGAAGAGAGTTTTATGGTCATTTCAGCCTGGTCTGCATTGTGGCAGCGTTGTGGGAGGTGGTTTATCTGGCCAGGGTTCGTCTGTGTAATATACTCCATGCAGGGCTCTGCCTGGGCTCCGTGCACACAACAGGCGTGTGGCTGCACTGATGGCAGGCCAAGCATGAGCTAATACACCCTGCCCTGCAAGAAGGCTTGTTGGCATGCACCCAATGCTACATTATCGTGTCCCACAGCTTTGGTCAGCATGAAAAGAGCTGCTGTATCCAAAAAATATACCACTGAGAACCCGGTGTGTTAGTTTGGCTAGTGCTTTGTGCTACAGTATATAGCTACTCTTTGTACGCAGCCTGGTTCAGTTCAGCACTGCACCTGCAGTCTACAGCATAGGCAAACATCTGGATAGTCTCAAAACAGGTATTTGAGTCAAAATAGTAGCTTGGTCAGTAGGAATCTCTTGGAAACGTCCTTGGGGAAGAGATGGGAGGAGCACGGCCTCCCAAAACCAAATCCTCTGCCAAAATATAACTACTTGTGATAATGATCAGCTGTTTCCAGGCCGGTCCCACCTGGCACTGAAGTCAATCTTAGTTGCATTATTTATTTTTGCTGTCGTTAGACAAAAGGGTAGAAGTGGTGGGGTGCATGTCCCTGAGCAGGAGGCCTTGCTAAACTTCTGACTGCATTGGACAAGGACAGCTCTCCCCTTCCTGCTCTCATAGCATCAGCTACTTTCTACCTTGTATGTTGAAGGGCAGGGGAGAAGTGTAACATTCCCCCCCCAGGTTCTCACAGTTTGATGGGACAAGCATCTGCAGAGCTTCGCTCTCTCCTTACCATCTCCTCTCACCCCCTCATATTGCTGTGATGTTCTCACTTGCATCTGACTCCATCCCCTGCACGGGACAGGGACAGCTCTATAAAGGTGCTTTCTGGTGTCCCTGTTTTCCTTTTGCACAAACTGATGTCAGGCTCACTGTTCCCGGCATGACCTGGGGCTGGCATGAAAATGCCTCATGTCACCTCCAGGCAAACTTTGCAATATCAGATACCCCAGCAGCTGTGCTCAGCAACAGTGGGTCGGGACAGCGCTGCTGCCAGGTATCCCTGGGTATGGCTGGTGCAGGGAGATGCTGCTCAGCATCCTGCAGTCTCACCCATCCTCACCCCAAATGCAGAGGGTGTGCACAGGATGCTCTCACCCCCGCCCTTCACCCCTTGAGGCCGCTGTGACTCCTGATTTGCCCAGGGTGCATGAGGACAGGAAAGCAAAGCAAGGTGCCTGGCTTATATGTGTCTCCCGTGAAAGTTGTGTTTAAAGGGATTGTTTTATAGTCCGCTGTATATATTCTCCTGCAGTTACCGACCTTGCCCTTGCCTTTGCATTTATGAAAAGAGGGCAGTACATATTTTAGGACATTGTACGTTGTCCTAGACACTTGGAGTACAACTGGGCATCCCTTGTGCTGAGATGGATCAGGCTTTCGTGCGTCCTTCAACTGCTAATCTGATTTTTTTTGACAGCTGTGTAGGGCAACGATGGCTACTGAGTCCCTCTTCAAAGATATCTCATTAGCAAAAGATCAAATGCAAAAGCAAAACCAAATCTCCAATGACTTGAGATTTCTCAGACTTTCCAGTGGTGGTCTTCCTTCATTTACTGAAAAAGTATTATAATAACCATTCCAGCACTGTATATATTATGTATAGAAGACATCATTACTAAAAGTACTGTAGGTGAATTGTTCTGTCAAATTTATACCTTAAGAACATTTTTAGCTGTTTTCTACATCATAAGAACGGCGGTAACATGCTGAACGTGTATATAAACCTTTTGTACATTAAAAAGTAATTTTTTTCATAATTTCTTGTGCCTGTTGTTATTCCTTTTTATCAGTAATGGTGATTGGTCTTGATCTGTCATTGCTACACCAACAAGGTTGGTTGGACCCTGGTGGTGCTTAGGAACAGCTGGTGAGGAGCTGGATGGGCCTGGTGTGTGGGTCACTGCATGGATGTGCAATGGTCTTGCCTTGAAAAGTTTCCGGTCAACAATGGAATGGAGGTGGCAGAAAGAGAGGCAGAGAGGCTGGGAGGCTGCTGCAAGCACAACCACTCTGCCCAGGTGTCTTTCCTTGGCCTCCTGGCAGAGGTGATTTGAAGGAGGGTGACAGTGCAGTGCAGCAGGGACAGTGCAGGAGAAGGGCTTCAATAAAACAAAGGCTAGAGAAATTTAGCAACCAGAAGATTCATGGCAAAATGACTTGTTGACTGTCTTGGTCAATGTACACAAGGAGACAGAAATAGGACAGATCAGCAGAGCTGTGATGCGCCATGATAGCAACAAGTTGAATACTGGGTTTGGAGAAAGGAGAAATGATTCTATCCACTATGTATGTGATGGGAAGCAATGATATGATGAGCAACAGATACATTGGTTGTGATCCAGTTAGAGCCTGGTCCAGTCCATTGATGAGAAAGATTTCATTTGACTGCAGGTGGAGTTAGCACAGCCACTCAAGAGACTGATTATCAACTTGATTTCATAGAGGTGGGTTGGTGCAGAGAGGGCTAGAGCTTTAAGGGAGGATGGGGAATCTGTTCACAGGTGATCCTCATGGGCACAGCAATGAGTTTGGAATAAAGTCAGCTGTTGAGCAAAGCAGCTGGCTAGTGAATTAGAAATGATATTTGGCGTGAATGAGCCAGCAGTTTCATGCAGAAACAACTGAAGGGGATGTCCTTGTTTTCCTCTATGCAGGATCCCTGCTGAGCTGATTGGTAGAATCAGGTAAGTTTGGGACAAATACTTACCCTATCATCAGGGTTCCATCATAGTCTGTGGCAAGAAATTAGTATATCCCAAGACACAATTAATCTTTCCTGTTTCAGACACATAGGGTGGGATGGATTTTCCTCTGGAAGATGTCTGTTACTCTCCTCATTGATTACAGTGAGATCCCACGTAGCCAGCTTAGATACCTTCTCCACTAGGAAGAGATGAATCCCATGCTCCTGTGAATCTCTTGCAGCAATCTAGTCACCCTCAGCATAGTCTGAGGTTGAGCCAGTGAACAAGATGTTGATTAATGTGTTAATGATCCTGTTAGTCTGCAAATCCATTGGATAAATATGACACCACTCTGTACTGTCCAAGAACTACAGAAATCACATTTTTAAAAAATGCAGTAATATTATTAAAAGGAAATTGTCCAGAGCTTTTCTATTGACAAAAGTCTTTGCAGACTCAGAGCAGCTCCTACTGCTTTTCTACTTCAAACACTTAAAGTAGGTTTCTAATCTAGATCAAATGCTGCTTTTAGCTGGTATTTTACTCCAGAGTTCGATCAGGGCACACCTCTGCTTGTGTAAGAACATATTTATTACTTAAACTGGGCTAAGATTTCCTAGGAGCCCACCTGAGGTCATGTACCAACATGCGCATTTTTACTGCTCTGCCATCCTGGAATAAACAGGGATCAAAAGGCTCATTGCTCCAATTGTAAGCAGGTAATAACCCTTTTGCAACAAATGTTATTTATAAGCCAGAGCTTTGAATTTATACTACTGTGGCAGCTGCATAATATTCAATTAACCTTCTTTTTAATCAATTATATCCCTTATGAAAACAAACCATCCTAACAGGGCTGTTTCTGACTCTCTTCGGTGAGTCTTAACCTCACTCCACTCCCAAAACCAGTGGGAGCATAGGAGGAGTAAGATCCCACTCTGGGTAAAACCATCACAGCTCTTTAATATCGCCCTAATATCTCAGGTTTTCCTGGAGGGGAGAAAAAGCCCATAAAAGCTACTGTTGCTGGATCTCATTGCACTTACTGAGTACGGAGTCATTCCAACAGCTCTTTATTGCAGTGGTCTCAGTAGGGATGACATAGGAGCTCTTGTTCTTTATGAGCTGTTGGATCTACTTGGAAGAGCATACATGTTGTAAATAAATGGTGTGTTTTATATTATTGGAAGGACAATTTATGACCAACCAAGGCCTCTTGCAGACAGCTATTTAACTTGTAAGTAAAATGACCTAACACTTAAGAAATTTAGAAGCTACAAAACAACCTATGTTGTGGCCAATATACTTATTTATCTTTGATTTATGCTTCATGTAAAATCTGAAATGGCTATATTAAATATGTTTGCTGTGAAAATAAAATTAAAAAAAGAACAAAGATGTTTTCACACATGCTGAAGGTTTGTGACTACCGTAGCTTCCTCCAATTGCACCAGCACCTCTGATTCATTACACAGGTCCCTTCCATTTTCCCTGCACAGGCCTGTCAGGCAGATATGTAGGGGTCATGGTGGCCTGCCTGCTGTCAACTTCGAAAGAGCTGCTGCACTCAACTACAGTGCACTTGCTGGAAGTGGCTCTCTAAGTATCGATGGCTTACCAAAAAGCAAATTCTGTGGCTGCTACATCTGTCCATCAGAGGCTATTTTGCCATCACACCTTTATGATCATTTGTAGGATAGTATCAGCAAGGAGCAGCAGGCATGGCAACACCCCTTAAGGCAGCTCCTGCACTAGGAAACAGGGCGTGGGGCTACATAAATCTTTTGTCTAGGTTGCTCTGGCTAGTCTTAACTCTTACTAAGTACAGACCAGGTTAGTCTCCATAGAGAAAGGATTTTTAAGGAAGGACTTCAGAGCAGAAGCTTGGTCTGATGTTCTGAATGTCTTCTAATGGAGTCGCTCTTTCCCTTTCTTTCTCCATTCACTATACAGAAAGCCTACAGATAAAAACAACCTTCACAAACACCCCTTCTCTCCCCTGATGCTATGCCTTTTCTGTTCCTCTTCGGGAAGGACCCCAGAGTGTTCTGCCCATAAAAACATCCTCTCTGCCACTGTTTGACAGACAGACGGTTGCATTTTTTGACTCAGGAGCATGAGGAACAGCTTTTCTGACACCTGCAGAAGGAGTCATGCAGAAGAAGAGCACACATTTCACAGCTGGATGTTGGTCAAAGCGCCAAGGCTTGTGCTACAGTGCAGTGGTAGTGGTTAAAATATATCAAATGAAATGAGGAGAGCAGCAGGGAAGGAAGAAAAACTCTGGACAAAGCAGGGCTAATTTTCTTCATGGCTTTGTGTCTCCCAGTGTGTCTCCCACCTGCAAAATTTCAGGGCGCCGTGAGGAGTTACTGGCCATGACAAAAGCAAAACAAAATGATGCTTATGCGGGTATAAGAGATATTTATTTTTGAAGAGTTTAGATCTGTAGAACTTCACATAAATTGCTTTGGGGAACAAAAGCACCATTTTTAGCTCTGTTACCTCTTTTGCCCACCACTTGGTTGATGAGTCGTGCAAGCAGCCATCACCTGAAAAGGCGATGTGACTGGTGGCACAGCAGTTGTACGGTGCTCGGAGGGCTTCAGCCACCTGCTTGGATAGAAACAACCGCGGCAGCAAGGCCGACCGAGGAACGCAGCTGGGACTGATTCACTGCAAGCTTGGAAAGTGGAAGCAGCCCCAGGCCTGGAGTCTGTAGGTGGGCTGCCCCACCCTTTGGCAACGCCGGCATCCTGCCCTTGGCTGCAGACCTCAGAGCAAAGGCGCTCCCAGCCTCTGCGGCTCAGCCAAGCTGCGGGAAACAAACATGCTTCTCCCTTTCTGCCCACTGTTATTGTACAGCAAGAACCTGGTAATCTCCAGGTGGCTTTATTGGCCCCATTTCCCAGCTGGCAAAGCAGCCCTCTGAGAAGGTACCTGCCTGCTGCACTTACCCATTTGACTGACATCTGTGCAAAGTGTTTCAACTGACTGAAAAGTGATGTATTAAATTTTTTTTTTTTTTTTTTGGAGCAAAATGTCTTGATGCAAATCGTTTAACCTCTGTGTCACTCATCAATAATGACGATAAGTGAAAATCGATAGCACTACATGAAATGCACAGAGGATTAAACATCACTCCAGGCACACCGAAAGTGGGCGGTGTTGCCATATCTGGGAGATCTTAAGGAGGGGTGAGAAAATGGGTTTTGCTCTGCAGTCCAAAAGGCTGCACCCCTGTAACATCAGCACTGACTGAGGAGCGTGCTCCAAATGGTGATCTTAATCACTTCCTGCAGGCCAGTGAATTTCCCATGTTAGCAGCCATCCAGGAACTGAACAGGTCTCACCTTGCTTGAGGAGCTCTCAGGAAATGATCTCTTGTCTTAGCAATGTCAGGAGATTTGTCAGTGAATATGAAAAATGTTTTCAGGGAATAGCAACTGGGGCTGAGCCAGGTGAAGGTTTCTACTTAATTGGAACAAAAAAAAAAGTAGATCCCAGCATTTCCATCACTAACTGGAAGTAAGTGGGAGCATTTTGAACAGATCAGCAGTGGTCTAGGTGTTGAAAGCACCAATGACACTGAAGTAGTTGAGAAGGCTTTTCTTAGAGACGAGAGCCATCTCTGTGACCATTGAACTCTTCCAAAAAACAGCCTGTAATTGCCCAAATTAGAAGGGAAATTTTAAATTTGATCCTATTCAAAAAGCCTTCCCAAAATTTAACACATACTAATAGTGTATCAACAAGTTTAGCCTAAAAATCTTCCAAATCTAAACCTTGGATTTAGAAGAGCATGGGGCTGAGACATGACTTTTCAAGTAGTCTTGTGAAAGTGACATCAAAATGATATTCAGCTAAAATATTATCAGTACATTTCTTCCGTAATATTTTAACTGTCATTTATGTTTAAGAAAAAAAAAAAAAAAAAAAAAATTAATATGCAGAGTGCTGGGCTGGCTTCATCATGGGTGAATCAGTACCAGAAAAAGTCAAGTCTCCAAGGAGCCCATGAGAGTCTGTTTTCCACCCCTGCTCTTCCTACAAAGTTGTTCCACTTGTACGAAGTTGGGATCAAGCAGATCTCACAAAAGATGAAGGTGTAAAATAAAAAGTCATGGGCTGAGGGCCTTTTAGATTAGCATCATATCTCCTTATAACAAGAAAACCCACATTGTTAGTGTTGTTTAAAATTATTCCGGCTAACACACAAAGTATTGTATTGCGTCGCAATTATTAGATTAGCTAAAGGTAAAACATCTTTCCCAGCCCTTATTTCAGTGCTGACACAAGGGATTTCAAGCAAAGCACTGGTCCACAGATGTTTCAGCAGATTCAGCACAGCCCAGAAATTATTCATTTGGGAGCATAACTAGTGAACAGAAAGTGGTCTTTTCTCCCATCAGAATAAACCCTGTAGTTGGCGGGGAGGAGGTTTATTTATTTTAAGATCTTTCAAACACCTTTATTACTACTACAAAAAAAAAAAAAAAAAAAAATACACATTGCCTTTTTTTGAATAAAAGTAACAGCAGAACCACCAGGGGGTTTCAACTGTAAACTTGGTCTTGTGTGCACACATCAGTGGTCTCTATTAGATGAAAACTACTCATATTAGAAAAAAAAAAAAAAAAAAAACTTCAAATGAACCAAACTGGGTATCATGCTGAAAACCAAAGATGCACTTCTAGCATAAATACTGCAAGTGAGGCAACATGATTTGGCTCATTAACTATACTACTGCAGAGCCATCTTGTCACATGTGAGGACCCAAGGAGAGCACTTTGCCTGTGTGAAGAATAGAAAAATAAGTGAAATGTGAAAAGACCGTATTTTAACAGTGTTATGAAGGAGGAAGATGAATACAAGGATGGGGGTGTAGAAGTCCAACCACCGAGACACTGTCAACAGGACTGTTACTCTGAGATCCCCACTCCCTTGGCAAACAGTCATCCCTGCCCAGCTTCTCCAGGATGGCCTGTGGCAGATTGAGCTCCTTCTGCACTTTGTAGCTACCTTTCCTCTGCAGAGGTTTGCTGCTCACGCCCTCTGTGCTTTTCACCCTCTGCTACTTGCACTGCTGCATCTCCTTCATCTGATAAAACTTCTCCCTGTCAGCAAAACCAGACTGCCTCCAGGGGTTTTGTCACCACACTGTGTCAGCTAGGAGCATGTCTCACACCTAGCCTGTACAACTAAGCCAGAAAAGGTGTCGAGGCCAGGCCTGAGCTGTATCTTTCTTTTGATGGTGGTGGTCTTTTTTTTCTCAAGGCAACAAATTCTGACCTATCATTTTTAACAGCTGAAGAAAGCATAGAGAGATGACACTCATAGGCAAAATTGCCCCAAAATTCTGAACCCTCGGCCAAGAAATATCTGGCTGACCTCAAGAAAGGCTTTAGCTAATTCTTTCGTCAGAGGAATTTTTGCTGGAGGCAGATGACTGTAGCTGCTTAGTAGAGCTGCAACATGTAGCTGGGTTGCTCTTTGCCTAGGTGTGGCCAGCACTATAGGAACATAAATGTTCCTGTAGAAAAGCAGCAGGGGTGAGGAAGACATGGAGATGTTGATATGGCATCACAAGAGGAGCCCAAAACACGGAGGCCCCACTGGTCGCAATTGCCCCTCATTCCCAGGGCTTTGAGATGTTTCTCTGGGCAGTACAGGCCACTTAAAGGAAACTTGCCTGGGCCCAGTGCCACTGTCAGTGCCGTGGGCTGTTTTCACTGACTCAGTGGAGTGGTCACTGCTGATATTTGCAACATCCAGTTGCAAGGCAGGAGTGAGGCTACTTGTTATGGGCCAGTGATGAAAGATGTAGGTCTGATCTGGTCAAAGTGACATGAATACTCTGGTCTCTTTTGAAAATAATTTCTCAGACGCTTAGGCTGAGAATTTGCTGTTTCAAATGACCTAGTTGCTCTTACAAGCTGCCTTAGTTTAACTTCTGCTTCATGGAGCAACCTGCTGCTTCCTTGAAGAGTGGGTTGGGGTTTTTTGAGTTTTCCTACTATATCTTGGAGCTGTTGTTTTGGAGCTGTTTTTTTTTATATAAACTTGCATATCATGTTTCTTTCCTTCCAGCTACAAGGGAAATAATAGCCTTTGTCCAGGCCGGTCAACCAGCAATGAGAAAAGCACAAACCAACTTTAGGTTCAGCGCCCAAACAGCTCTGGTTGGAGGTGCCTTCAATGGAGAAGTCAGAGCTTTCCTTCCATCCATGCAGACTGCAGAAATCCAACTCTACAGCTCAGAACATGAAATCTCTGTGACACCTGTTGAGGAAAGTCTTTTATTTTTTACTGGAAGATGTGGTGGGAGAGACAATCATGAACATTGCATGAAGTGTAGCAGAAAGCAGACAGAGAAGCAGGAGTAGGTCTGAGCTTAGCGACTCAGAAATGACAAGCTGCATCACCCAGGTAGGACAGATAACTGAAAGACCACTAAGATGTACAGCACAACATGTGACAGCAGGCTCCAACCACCTGCAGCTTTCACAGTGTGCTCAAGGTCACATACAATGAAGGACAGATCAATGTGTGCTCCATGTGTCAGGAAACACAAGATGGAGCAAGTCAGCATATAGCCCAGTTATGTGGGACATCTAAAAGACTATATGTATATATTGGAGGCACAATGACTCTTTGTATAGGGTTTTCTGGCAGCCATTCAAGCTGCTTTTTCTGTTTTGTGATGTACAGGATGAGACAATGCTGGTACCATAAAGGCTTCAACCAAGAGGCAAATATCTCATTTAAAAGTTTATTTTAATGAAGTTACAATAAGGCGTCCAGCTGGAAAGGTTATTTATTAACCTCTTATTTACAAATTGAGCCCTGATTTGAAAATTAAGGCATTGTAATTTAATATTAACCCACATGTCAGAAAATAATGAGACAAACTACAGGGAAAATTGCATTCCATATTGCAAAAGACCTATTTTATTTATAATGACCAGGATTAAAAGTCATGCCAACATTGATGGATCATACTTTAAAAATCTTGATAGCTCATTCATTTCTATAATTATATTTATTACAAATTAAATAAGTTGTGGACACCCTTGATATACAAAGAGACAAAATTAATTTGTGAATCAGTATTAATCTGTCATCAAACTAAATGAACTCCTTTCCTGGCAGCCTACTGAATGTAATGTACTGTACCAGACTTTCTGTGATCCTTGGGACATGAAAGCAGTGCAAGTCCAAGTCCAAGTCCAAGCTGTTGAAGGAAGATCTCTTCACTTGGATGCGTGTAATGTCTCAGTATGGCTTTTAAAATCAAGAAATGAGACCTCAATAGAAAACTTCCTTGGCCAATTTCTGGCAATTGAAATAAATTTTAACATTGCTGAGGGCCTGCAAGGGCTCTGTAGCCAGGGACCTCAATGCAGTCAGTTGGTAGAGCTCCACGGATGTTAGTACAACCCAGCCCTGCAGCCTGGCCATCCCTCAGCCAGAAAACTAACCCAGAAGTCATGACTGCCCTGTGCCACTGCTCAGGTCAGTAGAAAAATGTGATGTGCAGGTTTTTAGCACTTTTCCTGTGAACCCTATACCTAGATCACACTGTGGAAGCTGAAAAGGCTTGTACATTATTGCTGGTGTCCTTTCTTGACAATGCAGGTTGTGAGGCCTTGGGGCAAAATCCTGCTGTGCACTGTGGCAGCAGCGTGATGTCACTTACAATCGACGTCAGACTGAGCAGTGTGGGTGATGCTCGTTCCCTTCAGCCGAGGGAGAAGCGAAGGCGACTGTTCAGATGTTTGTGGATGAGATTACAGACCCTAATGCTCAACAACTGCCACTGCGGTTAGCCAAAATGTGTGCCCATCTGCTCTGGGGTTTTGTGCCTGTAGACAAGCAGTTCTGCCAGTTTCAGGAGGACTCGGGCTTTACTCCAAAGTAGTAAATTTTAAGGGGAAAAAAAAAAGAAGCGAAAAAGACTCAGTGCTGCAGTTTAGAGCACATCGTCCCAGTGGACAGATGCGAAGTGCAGTAAGATGGGTGGTGGCTTCATGTCCCCTTGCCTGCAACATTCCCATCCCAGCACCATCCCCAGAGTCAGTGTTGACAAGCTAATGGTCAGGCTGTTCTGCTCCTAAATAGACCATGTCTCGGCTAAGGCAGCAGAAGTGCTTGCTTATCGCTTTGTGGATCAGGGAATCATACTTGTGCTTGCAGCCGCCTTATTTTTAATTTTTTCACAACATTTTCTTGCTTTCTTTTTTTCTTTGTTCTTTCTTTCCCACCCCCACCCCCACTCCCTGCAAGCTCTCCTAGAACAAGGTGCACAAGCTCCTCAGCTCAGAGGCAAATTTTCGACTCCAGAAGGTTGGACCCCATCCAAAATTGGCCAAAACACACTGCACTCCCCTGACATAGTCTGCTGATCTCTCCATGTCATTTAGCAGCTAGGATCAACTAATAAAGTGCAAGATGTAGAAATGTCATTTAGAGTTACCTACCCGTAACTAAATAACTTTGTAATGAATGCAAGGCCATTTTGAGCTGATGCCTTAAAGACTAACTTCATCTCCATAAAGAAAGAAATATGACTCAGAAACAGCCTGCATGTGGCATTAACAAACCCTTTTTGTATTTCTGTAGGAAAGACTGACACCAAGTGAGTTGCGCGCTTGCATCATCTTCACCTTATTTTGCTTTAATACTCATGACGCCACCTCAAAATATTCCTACGGCTTTAAGTCCGCTTGCAGGGATCTGGTGGGCCCCTTCTCTAGGAAACAGAGCTGGAAAGGTGTTTCTGAGCTAAAAATTTTGTCTTAAGTTAACTTTAGCTATAGAACAAGAACAGTACCTGGTTTAGTAATATAACAGTAATTAATTCTGGCTGTTCATAAAGGAAAATTCAGTATTGCCAGAAGAAATGATTTACACGTCTTTATATGATAGTGTTTTTCCATTCACCTTTTTTGGAGCATTTCCTTCAAAAGGCATTAAGCCCATACATTACTATTTAAAGAGCCTAATTCAACCCAGGCAATAATGATCCATAAATATTCATGATTTTGTTTTAACATTAAAATAACATCTGTTTCAAAACATCTGCAATCTGTTTTCAATGCCTCGGTAACATTTAAATTAACTGTAACTAATACAATAAACCACTATTAGGGATAATGATAATGAAAGATGCCCTATTAAGAGACATGAACAACATGGAATTGAATGAAAAACAAAACAAGGGGTGGAGGGGACGAACCCAACAGTCAGATACCAGAGATCCTTGGAACTTAAATCCACCTTTATGGGAGAGTTTCCTGTGTGTAGCACTATTGTTTAACTGTCTCAGCTGCTGCGTCTCAGCTCCGCTTGGGTCTTGTTCAAATTTCCATTGCAAGAGCAGTAATTTATGGTGCAGGCAGTGTGACTACTTTTAATGTGGCAGGGGGGAGGCTTGTCCTCTCCAGCTGAAGGGGCCCACAAAGTATTTCTGAGCTGGAAAAGCCAGCCACAGCACGCCCAGGGCTCTCCTAGCCAGATGTGGTTAACGAGTCCATTAACCTCCTTGCCTGCCAGCAAGACGTCGGGGCGATGCCCGGTGGCCGTGCTCACAGGCACTGCCATGCTCCAGGGCATAGAGTTAACCAAAATGGTTAACTTCCCCCCTCCCCCCAAAAAAGGGCTATTGTTTACTGCTATGATTTCTCCCCGTGGCTGGGAGAGATGACATCATGCACATCTGCATATCATTGCAAGGGTGAAGGTGAAGGTCAGGTGCGTGATGGTGCCAGGGAGGAAGGTTCTCATCCTCCGCCGGCAGCTGCCGGTGGGCTGACACTTGGCACCCGCCTCCACAAGACCCACATGAACCTTGCGCCCGTGATCTCCAGCTGGAAAGTTTTACTTTCATGGAAAGTCTTGGTGGGTCATCAATCATAAATCAATTTGTTCAAAAATTATATTTTGGGGTTTTGTGGTTTGTTCGGGTTTTTTTAAGCCCGCCCTCCCTCTTTGCTTCTCCCACTCCCTGACAAAAATCCAAGAGGTGTTTCTAATCTACTGGACCAAACGTAAAAGGCCAGAGCAGCAAAAAGAAAGGATTACAGCAGCTGGGTTTGCTCTGATGATTTATTTTAAAAAAATATTCTATGTTAAAATACTTTTTTTTCTGTCAAAACAAAACCAGGACTTGCCACACACTTGTGCAACCTTGACGCAATAGCAGCAGCTGTTTGCACTGCCAGAGTGACACCTTTTTATCCCCAAATCCTTCAGGCATTCTAAAGATGCCATTGTATAGGCACAAACAGCTCCAGGAATTACCCCATGGCTGTTATTCATTGTTGGCCCAAACCCTGCAACCTGGCTGTGCTCCCAGCCCCTGGCACTGGGCTGGACCGGGTCCTGGTGGGCCACCATGGAGCCGTGCCTCTGCACCTCTCCAGCAGTGGCAGGAGCCCATGGAAAGCAGAGCATAAATCCAAACCATTTAAAGTGTGATTAAGACTTACCCTGATTACTGCTCTGCATGATATTGAATGCTTCGGCTGTCGGTGATTTATTGAAGTAATATATAATATGCTGCATTCAGTTAACGGTCCCCATCAAGCACAATCTATCTGAATAAAAAAAAAAAAAAAAAAAAAGAGAGGCAGAGAGAGTAAGAGAGAGTGTGCTCTAAGAGAAAATCTCCCTGGATTTAAGGGAAATTGAAATATGCACGTGGTCATCTGTGTCCAGAGCTTTTAGCACTTCAAAAAGTGCCAGGTGTTAATACCACTGACTAAAATCAGCATTACTTTAATTGTTAATGGTCCCGGTGCCATCCTCACCCACTCCTTCCCTCCACTGCTGACAAGTGGCTACATCACCCAAGCTACTTTGAGGCAGACACTTGGCTTTTTGTTTTTTTTCAACTTTTGGGGTTTTTTTCAGTTTTATTGCAGAGTGAAGTTTCAGCTTTGGGTTCTTTGGCAATGTGGAGGCTGCGCCACAGGTTTTGTGCATGACCAAACCAGAGCAGAGGAGGTGAAACTAGGGGTAAACATAACCTGAAAGGAAATAAACTAGGGCTGACATTAAAAAAAAAAAAATGGAGAAAATAGCAGTATAAACACTCAATATAGTTCCGGTGTCTTTAGTGCTTTAGTTTTAATAGCAGAAGTAGCTGTTAGTTATGCAGGGAAGTGGTTTATTTATTTTCAGATATGATATTTGATGTATTGTTGCTCCTTTAGGATCTGATTCAATGAGATACCTCCACTGTGGGCTAATTTTAAGGCGTCATCTTCAATTAACATTGATCTCCATCACAAGCCTTCCAGAATAAGGTGGCTGTCTTAGAAATTATAAGATTATAAATCAAATGTTTTAGTTGACATTTGCTTTTGAGGATCCATGTCTCCAAGTTGTTGGTTGTTTTGGGTTGGTTTTTTTTCCATCTGAAGTTGTAAGCATCAGAAATAATTTTTTAAAACCAGCAACAATGAAAGCAGATACTCTCACACAATCAGCCCTTCTCCACAACCTGGGGCTTTCACAAAAGCTAGATGCAATGTCCAGAAATCACAAGCCTTTACAGTGCAATACTCACCAAAAATGGCACCTGGAAACACACATGGGATTTGGTTTCATTTCCTTGGTTTCTAAAGCTGATGGAACTAGACCCAATACCAAACCTGATACTGATGAGAAGGACTTTCTTCAGCCCTGACATTCTTACATGAAAGTTGCAGAGTTGTTCATCTGCACCACAGCAGGTAGCTGACTTGCAGTCGGTGTGTGATAGACATCAGTGCCCATGGGCATTTCTCTCCCAGTGAATGCACAGTCCAGCAAACAAGGAAATGTTCTTGGCATTTCCCTGGCTCAACTGGCAAAGAGCAAGACTTCCTCTCATGTCTTTAGTTATGCTTCATCTTTCTTGATTTTGGACAGATGTCCTCCATGGTGACACACAGGAACAGAGGCCCTGCTGTCATCTGAGAGCCCAAACACACCGTCACCAGCAGAATTGCAAGAAAAGTACTATTTACCCTCCCCATCCCTCCCACCCCAGACCAGGGATGCAGTGCTTTGTCTGGCTGGGGAGGTGGTGCTTATGTATTTGGGTGGGGGTTGGATCACTCACTGAATTCACGGAGATGCAAAGTTTGGCTGCTGAGCTCTAACGTCTCTGAAATATACACTGAAAAACAGATTTTATTTTTTTTTCCCTGAAATTAATGTGGGTGCATTTTGATGGGAGCTACAAAAACACAGCCCTGACCTGAAGATAGGCACGTGCCAGCTGTTGAGGTCTTGCTCTGAGATCCAGGAGTCCAGGAGCTTCTCTGGAAAATATCGGTAAGAATATTTTAGCCTGGGCATCATATTTTCCCTTAAGCTCACCCTCAGAAATGATGTCATCATTTTAGCTGAAACTTTCCAAGTCAAATTCAGCCCAGGGCATAGACTGTTTAAAAAGTCTGGCAAGTTATAGACTGCTGGGTCTTCAAATGGGAAGACTCAGTCAGTCTCGCAGAAGGATGAAAGTCCCAGCTCTGCCAACGAGGTGTGACACCACACCTCCTTAAACCCAGAGAAGCATCACCAGCCCAGAGCCCAGCCATTACAAACCTTAGTATTGCAGCAGCAAAACTATTGCTATTTCTCAGCCCAATAAAGCAAAAAATGCATATGCAATAAATTGCCTTTTTTTGTTGTTTTTTTTCACAGTTTGATTATCCATCATGATAAGACATTACTTAAAGCAGTGGTGACACTGTCTAATCATTCTTGTGAAATATAGACTTCTCTCTCCACTTCAGACAGAGCCGACATTAATACACATTTATGCAAAGCAGAGCTGGAGCTGTCAGGGGCTAATCTTTACAAGTATGATAAATGATGTTTATTTTCAGTGATGGAACGAAACACCCGGGCTGACAATAATTGTAATAAAAAGGACAGATCAACTTCTATAAAGTGATTGAATTACCAGTCTATTGCATTAATGCCTGATCTTGGCTCTGTCATAAACCTGCTTTAGGTTACCAATGACTGTGCATTAGGAAACATCCACCTTCAAATAGACACCCTGACCTTGACCTGTGGGAATGCAGGGGAGTCACTGCTGGAGGCAGGTTTTGGCCACTCTTACTTTTGTTTGTTTACAGTAAAGTACCATTTCCTCTTCTCAGGCCAACAAAGGAGCACCCCATGTCTCCTGAGCCTTGCAGAAAAGTTGAAAAAGCTCAGCAGCTGCACGTGCCTCCTCCACACACACACACGATGACCTAGCTCCCATACTTGGGGAGATCAGTACTGAATTTGCTGCTCTTGCCCGCATCAGAGGTCAGATTCACCAACATCCACAAGGACCAACACAAGGACTATGGATCACCAAAGCCACCCTGAAGCAAAAAAATGGAAAGAGGTTAACCTTCCCCACATAGCTGGCAAACAGCAGTGTGCTGCGCTGGACGGGACATGATGCAGCTCACGGTCGTGGAGGAAAAGAGGAGACATGTATCAGACCACTGGATCAAAGGCCCACATCCCCTGTGCATCCAGACCAGCCTCTGGCCCAGACATGGGCAGGAGACACCCTCCACATTGCCAGCACAGGCAAATGTCTAAGAGGTAGCCTTGGAGGACAGAGCTCTCTTTGCCTTGCTCTTTAGTTTGGTAAAGAAGGACATTTTGATAAAATGTGGGCTCCAGAGAGTCCATAATATAGCTTAGCTTTATCTGTGCATTTTGCCAAGTGGGTGCTACCACTAGATTTTCTGTGGTTGTCCTTGTTGTAACGTGAAAGGATAAAAAGGGCACTTGAAGCCGTTGCTGGACATCCCAGTGTGTGGGGGTGCTCACAGGTGACGTGGAGACACACATGTCAAACAAACTCAGCTAAGACTGGGGCTTCTTCAGCTTTTCCAGGCTGCAGAGTGATTTACTCCAAATTCAGAACTCAGCTACAGCCCACCAAAAAAATGGGTTAGACTAGGAGACGCTGTGCTGCCTGCCTGCCCTGCTCTACAGCTCACCTTAGCATCCCTGATATGACCAAAAGCTCTTATAACTGGGTCAACTGATTGCTTTGTAAGTAACTCTTGTTATAGAAAGTAAAAACATTTTCTGTTTTCAGAATGGGACGGATTTTGTGGGAAGAGGAAGCACAGACAGACAAACAGAACAAAAGAGTGTGCAGTTATATCTGTGTATGTTTATACAAATGTTCATGCACCTATTGCCATGTGTTTCCGTCCAACTAGGACTTCTGACATAAGACTAAAAACTGAATAGGAAAGATGAAAATGGGGATCATCAACAATCCCTTGCAAAACAATATTCTGGAAACACTTCGTTTCAGGTCAATTGAAACATTTGTTTGCATTTTTGGATTATTTCTTTTATAGGTTCTCCATTCCATTATGTTTATAGTTAGTGTATATTTCATATTTTGAGTATTCCATGTTTCTATTCCAGTCCAGCTTTGTATAGCATTATTCTGTTTCATAATTCATTTTGCACTATTTCACGTAAGAATTTGTACTATGTTATACTTTAAAGCACAGTGGTGCCAAAGGGAAGTCATTTCAGACTGAAAACTTGAAATGTCCCATTCTGACAGCTGACTGCTATGAGCTTATTGAAATGAATTATTCTGATTTTTTGCCCTAAACTTAAGTTTGTCCGAATTGACACATTCCCATGGGATAGTTCAATTTTAGCAGAGTAGTGTTTTCTGACAGCAGACATTCAGCAGGAAATTTTCAACCTTTCTCAGTCGTGTGTATTTGTCTGCATATGAGTACATGTGCGGTGCCACAGGGCAGGACCCCACAGGCACTGGGACCTGATGACCACAGCAGGGTAGCAGGAGTTCTGATCACAGCCTAGATGATGGTTCCCAACAGCCGCAGCTCCTGTCCAGCTGATGCTGGAAGAGTGATGGTACTTCTGAAGGTCCTAGCAGAGAGAATTATTATTTTGAAGCGATATAAAGCAAGTAAATATGGTTGATCTAAAGAGCTGGCTTGCTTTACCAAAGAGCATCCCCTGCTTCAATTTGTTCATAAATAAACCTTATTTCTGCTGGATCTGCCTGTTCCCAACATTGCTGTTCAAGGTTTCAGCCTCTGCAGACCAGCCTGCAGTCAGAAATACAACAGCCCACCCTGCAGTGTGGCTTCTGTGTACAGAACTGGGACCGGCTGGTGTGAAGCATCGGACGTGGCAGGTTCCTGGAACTTCAGCCATGGGGAAAGAGGAGGAATAGGGGCAGCTGGACCAACTCATTCAGGTGGGTCTGTGCAGGGGCTCAAGGTTGGAGGCACTTCTGACCAACAGATCAGGGAAGACAGATACACGAGTGCAAATATCCCCTGTCCTACTACTGCAAAGGACAATGAAAGCTGCTACCCCCCCAAGCCCCTTTCTCTCCCTCCCATTTCCTACTCTGAGCACTGACATTTTCTAAATATTCCACTGTTTATTAAAAGGGGGATATTTATATAGGATGTACATCTCATAAAAAGGGCAGAAACCTCTAAATTACATCATACCCCAATTTTACACATCACATAATGCCATAAATTCTCCAGGGTGAACTGCTGTCAGTGAAAATCAACCTCACTGGCAGCTAAAGATTTTTTTCCCCAGACAGCAGTGAGAAAAGATCCAGCACAAACTCCTGATCATCCAGCCTTGTCTACACTTTGATGGCAGAAGTGCTTGAGGGCTGAGTCAGAACAGCTATAGCTGCTTCTGTCATGTCCCACACATCAAAAAGACAAGCAGGGTCCCATCGTCCCATCATCCGTTAATGTCAGAAAGACACCAACATTCTCTAAGTATTGCTGACCCCAAACATGCTGGAACTGGTGAGCCAGCCATGAAGGTGTATTTGTTCAGCTAAAAGGAAGAGAAAGCAAAGAAAAAAACAGATGTATTTTTAAAGTAACGTATTTGAAATGTTCCTCCATCTGGCTTTAGCTCATCTCAGCATTTCTGAGTGCACCAAAGAGTGCAGAGAAAGCCCTTGATGGACAAGGGGGCAGCAGCAGCCAGGCATTGGTAGAGCTTTGCAAAAAAAAAAAAAAAAATACAGCAACCCAGATGGAGGCCGGGGCTAGAGAATGGCCCTTCTCCTCACAATCCCCAGGGTCTGGAACTGCCTCAGGGCAATGACAGTTTGGGGGCCCTCTCTTGCCCCTGGCTTTTCCATCTCTCCCATTCCTCTGGGGCAGGTGCAGCCCTGGGTAGGCTGTCACCAGCATGGCCACATTTCCCTGCCCTGCTTAAAGGCTGCCAGGATGCAAAACAAATGTGAAGTGGCAAGAAAACTTGTGGTATTTCCAGAGAAAAAGCCTGGCTTGTTTTCTTTGGGTACCAAAGCAGCCAGCCTGCATCCCTGTGCTGCTCCAAGCAAGGTGAGGGATGGGGCCAGTGTTACAAACCTCCCTGGCACTTCCCAGGAGGAGAGCAGAGAAGCCTGAATACTTTTAATGTCTAAAACAACTTGTTTACTGTCATACCAGTAACCTTTTTACTTTTGCTTATTTTGTTTATACCAACCAACCCATCATAGGGAAAAATAAAAACTCCTTGTTTGGTGAAAGCAAAGACATCCCTCTTATCCAGATGTGTGCGGAGAGAAGAACAGAGCAAAAAATCCAAGTAAAGCCCATGGATAGTGGGGGGTGATGCCTGGGATGGCAGCAGGAAGAAGCTGGAGGCTGTGGCATGCAGCACCCAAGAATGCCCAGCCTTGGTGTGCAGCAGCAATTGCCACCACCATCCTGGGGGCACCAACCTCCAAAGTACATGTCTCTGAAGAGGTGGCAAACCCAAACAAACCCTAGGCAGGATATTGAGCTTCCAGTGTGAGCACTATCTGGAGCTGCTGAAAAGATGATGGGGAGCAGAAGGACATGTGGGAAGAGGTTGGTCTGATCCCCTTAACCTACAGGTCTAGATCTCCAAACACAGAGGGAACACCAGGTGTTGTTGAAATGGGTTGTGGTCCCCAACTCCCACTTGGCCCCTCCAGTAGAACCTGCTGTTCTCGAAGCTCTGCACAAAACAGCCTGACCGACTCACACCCCATATGTTACTGGTCTGAACAGACTTGGGTGGGTTTTGCCTGGGGGGAAGGAGGGGACACTCACATAAGCTGCTCACCCAGCAGCGATGTAACAACCCTGGAAAAGGGAAAAGCAAGAGGAGGCGGAACACAGAGACCTCATTCACTGGCACAGACCATGACCAGGGCATCTCACTGCAGCAAAGAGGAGCAGTGTGAGGTTGGGGGAGAACAGGGCCAAAGAGTCAGGGTATGGGTACACTTGCTCACAGGCACTGCACAGTGGAGGGGTCACGCGTGGGGCTTTTGTTGGGACTGTCAGAGCGGGGAAACAGGTTTCTGACACTTGAGAGTGTCAGAAGGCAGCACCATGATAAAAATTGTGCAAACAGCAGGAACATTTCTTTAATAAGTCTCCAGACAGATAAATCACAGCTTAAGGAGAGATTGCGGTGCTATTTATTAGTCATTTGTGCATGATTTGCTCACACCATTGGTAGTGGAATTTCTTTTTCGGGTATTTAATTTTCATCAGAAATGATTTGTGTGCTGCACAGCGGTTCATACAGACACCACCGCCCTGCAGTGCACAGGCACCTGTAGCCAACCACCTACAGACAGCTCCAGCCTCAAAGAAAAATGCTGATGGTGACCTCCTAAAGGAGATGCCCCAGTGGTTAAATGCACCAACATTCACATGTATCTTTCTTATTTTTCAGAGTTGTTAGGTTTCCTTGCATGGCTGAGCAATACCTACCAGGTAGCACATGGTCCTTTAAGCTAGATTCCCTATTTCCAGCCATTTCCACATCCCAGCTTCTCACTGGGAAACAATAAGTTTGATGGTAATGGGTGACAAGGCACATAAGGAGGGAGCTAAAAGGCTGGTGTAAAGGAAAACAAATGTAAATCATTAAACACACAAATGACTTTTTTAGAAGACTGAGTTAAATGCCACCCCAATTTGTACCTGCTGTTAATCCAAGGGGTTAAGTCAAAAATTAATTTTCCCCCTGTATGTAACATCCAGCAATACAACAATGGTAGGACTAAAGTGACATTGCAGAAGCTCTATAGCAATTATTGCTGTACAGGAGAGATGTATTTATTTCATGCTTCTGCAGAGCATAGAGCAAATATTCCCAGATTTCAGAGAAGAAAAATAGCTGTCTTTCACAGATCTTCATTGCAGAACTTAATGGCTGGTTTGACTGTATATTCACTGCTGGGCAACTTTTACATTTCTATTACCAAGAGGTAACAAAGCAAGATCTTGCATGGTAGTCAGAAGCCTTCAAGCTCTCCGGGACTAGCAACAGCAAATATTACCTACTTGGAATAGTTTAATTTACTTACAAATTAAAAATGATCCTCATCTCTTGTTCTGATAGTTCAAGATACATTCACTTCTCACTTAAAGCCCCACTTATCAGAAGCTGTAGACCAGCAGGTATGGACTTTGGAAGCCATTACCTGAGAAGCACAAGAAACCCCAGAATAAGGCTCTGCCATTTTGTGAAATCCATTTTCTACCTTATTCAGACACAGAGAGAAATTCAGTCCCTAGTCTACTCTCTGCCCAAGTCCTTGAACCTGCAAGAAACACTAACAGATGTTCATTAGTGCATTGGTAACTAGAGAATTGGAGGCACTTGTTGACTCTGTATGTGATGAATAAATGTTGGAAAGTTTCTGCTGGGGAATAGTACTTTTGCTTTGGGGCCAACTAAACGCACTCAAAAAAAGCGTGTGAAGGGTGGGGGAGTTATAGCCAGCAGTTCCGCTTTGTTGTTCCTATTATTGTTTTTAATTGTAAGTGTGAGCTGCCAAAAACCTGAGGGTATCTACCCCTTATCTAAACATAGCAAATAGGAAATATTTGGTATTTGGGTGAGATTAATGATTTGTTGTTGTTGTTGTTGAGGTTTAATAAAGATTTGGATGCTTGTGGGTATGCATATAATGCCCTCCTTCTCCCTGGCAACAAAAGAGCCTGGACATCACAGTCATCTCACAGACCAACGGCCAAAAAGAGCAGAGCTCACACAGGAGCACTGCAAGCACCAACATCACTTGAGGTCACAACATGCCTCCCAAACTCATCTTCAGGCTTAAAATTATCTGGCAAGTTCAGGATGTTTTCCTTCCCTGCAAAAATCCATCCAGAGTCTAAGTCCACCATCAACCCCTCCAAAATCCAGCAAACCTGTCCGAGCCCCTGGGTAGCTGTCACTCGTACCAACAAGTCTCTTTTAAAAGGAAAGAGGTACTTTCCTCAGTGCTAAACTCCTCTGTATGTTTCCCAAACTGGCCTGAGACTGCAAGCAATGTAACACTGCAAACAAAACTCTTGAACTGTGCAAGAGAACAAAGGCTTTGTCTTGGAGAAATTGCTTCACTTTGAAAAACGCAAATATTTAAGCATTTCTTGTTAAAGTAATTCAAAAATGCAACACTAGCCCAACAGGAGAAAAGTCAATGCTTCTCTCAAGGCAGCTGTCTGAGCCAGAGCTCTCTCTGTATGTGGGATGAGCAGCTCTGTTCAGTCTGTTAGAAGAAAAATAACAGAAAGTGATCTGTTGGAAACCATCTCCATACACACAGGCATGCAGACACACAGACACACACACAGAGCTTTAATATGTGGGTCTGACTTAATTATAGCTGGCAAACATAAAGGTTAGATATGCTTGAAAATGATGCTTGACAAAACTATACTCCACGAAGAAGAACTTGATTTCCCAGAGAAAAATAAAGCAGATAGTGGCCACATCTGGATTTTTTCTCTCTCTCACATCACGCTGCATTTCCTGGTTAGAGCTGGGATCTCCCCAAGAGAGGCTTTTCTTGTGGTATTTCTAGCTGGGACTGGACGCACCACAAATCTCATGAGATGGTCTTTCCTTCCAAGATTCATGAGCTGGAGGCTCATGAAGTACAGATAGTTCAGGGAAGTAACCGATTGCAGAGCTTTCCAAACTCTCAGCCTTTTGGGGTGTCCAGTAACACTCGCAATGATATAGAGTCCCTTCTCACCCCATTCCCATGAACACGGCCACTTGATGTCTAAAATGCTCCTTACTTCAAAAAATTTAAAAGGGAAAAGAGAAATCTCGCTGTGTCAGAGCAGGTAGGGCTTGGAGGTCTGCCTGACTGTTTCAGGGTCATAAAGCAGCCATCTCAAAACTCCTGCTCTAGTTGGTAATATGCCAAGAGGAAAGGGACAGCCCAAAATCACCCAGTAGCTGATTTCCATTTCCAGGAGACATTGGCTTTCCTCTATGCTGGGAGGTGAGCAATATCCAGCAGGTCCTCAGACCTTCTCTTGCAGGAAAAAAACCCTCAGGCCAGCCCAAGCCTTTCACTCTGGTCAGTTCTGAGTGTAATCCTTCTCCATAGCACACAGCATGAAACAACCTGAGAAAAAGGAAGCTGCAGAGCCCTCTCCACCCTGGCTCACACCCCTCTGTGTTTGATCTCTGGGTTCTCTGAAAAGGTACAAAACAAGCACTTGGAAGGCATTTAGCTGGTTGTGGGACACCTGGGATCTCAGTCCAGCCTTGCCATGAGTTCTGCTGCCTGACCCTGGGTAATCCACTTAACTGATCCATGCCTCAGTTCCCTATCCATAAAAACAAAAGGGAGAGAGAAGTAACAGCATTTCCTGGCATCCCTGGGATGTTGCAAAGATTAATGCATTAAAGAACAATATGCATCAAGATTCTCCAAAGGAAAAGCAAGTTATAAGGTCAATATAGCACTGAGAAGTGTGTTTTGACACAAGGTTTGTTTATTCCATATTGTTCCTGTCCAAGGGATATTTGAAAGTTAAAAAAATTAAAGCAGAATAAATGAATCTTTCTGTGTTCCAGAGGAGACTACTCAGTGTGTGGGCACATCGGAATGCTTTCAGGAAGAGGAGGTTTGGAAACTATTGTGAAAACTGTGGTTAAGAAGAAGTGAAACCTACTGAATCCCCCAAGGAGCCTTTACTGCTAACCACTCCGTGATCTCCTCGTGGGCAGAGGCTGGTGGATGCAGACTTCCCTGCTCTTTGACCCAAATGCAAAGCCTGGAGCCACATAGTCTGAAGGGACTCAGCCTCCAGGCTCCAAAGCTGTCCCTCCTCTGCCTGGCTCTATTGTGGCTTCACGCTTGTAGCTCACGTTGAGTGCCCAAAACCTGCCAGGCACCTCTGAAAAACCTTGGCACAAACCTCCTGCAGGGCTAGGGTTAGAGACCCCTTTGCAATATAATCCTGCTCCTGAAGCACACAACCCTCCTTCCTTCTACTTCATCATTGCTCAAACCTGAAGGCTTGTAGCTCTGCCTCTCCTGGAGGAAATCTCACTCTAACAGTGTGTTTTGGCACAGTATGCGTTGGCCGGGGTCATGTCACATGGGGACTGTGGTATCGTATTTTAGCACAGGACAATGGGACATCCAGGACCTTTCCTTTTCACACGAGGCAGCCGCTGTTTAAGAAGCATGGAGCCAGCTGGGAGCTGAACGCCCTCCAGTTCAGTCCACAGCATCACACTGCATGTTTATTTTCCTTCCGGACCCATGAGACACATACTGCTGAGAGGAGACCTTTCTCTCTGGGGAAGTTAATACTATGTATTCAGGCTTTCTTCAACTGACAAAAAAACCCTAAAATTCAGATCCACCACCTCTTGGGCTCTATTTGGAAATGCCTATTGTTATCACGAACCTATCTGAAGAAAACTGAGCTATTTCTATTTAAGTGTTCATCCCGGACGGATAAGTGCAGAATACATTGCCTCTGAATCCTCATGCAATGAAAACAACCACCTCAGGGCTGCAGGGACCTTCCAAAGTAATTGCAGGTACCTTCAGATTCAAACATATCACTGGAGCTTCCTCTCAGCTGGGTTAGACCGTGGTCATACCTCATTCCAACCAAGGCTGTCCTGCTTAGGAAATTCACTGCATGGGAAACGTAGGCATCCAAGCCAGCACGATGCAACCCAGTGCAGTGCTGGGATCATGAGCACTCCAGGACAAGACCAGCCCTGGCTGCTCAGCTGCACAGCTCCCATTCATCCAGTTTGCCCAGAGGAGCTTGAACGAGTCCCTGCTTTCATGTTATCCCATGTAGCTCCTCCATTTAGACTTCAGATGATTCAAAGAAACAGAGGCAGTGCTTCTACCCTCCTCTGAATTACAGAGGTCTGCAAATATAAATCCAAGCATGATGTTTGAGTGATGGGCTTCTGACATACCCCCAGTCTGCATCACCTGTCACCCTTCTTCCTTTGAACTATTATTTTAGATAGTGCAAAAAATTCCTAAGGCGAAATGTGATACACCAGAGTCAAGGGAGGGCATGAGATGCTGAGGCTGGTGCCTCACTCCCTGACTGAGCCTCTCACTGGGGGTCCAGATCTGAATCCCCACAAAGGAGCCTGTCAAGCACAGACTAAAACGATCAAGGGCTGAAAATTCAAGCCAGTCTTTGCTCTATCAGGAGTCAAAGGTCCTAGGTGCTGACGCATGATTCCATCTTCCATTTTGCCCAGTCTTGTTGAGCATGAACCTCAAGGAAGATTTGCATGAGAAGGAAAAGCACATGAAGGATGAGTGTGAGGGACACAGGATAGATCAGGAAATACTGATTTCTGAGTGCAGGTGTGGTAGTGGGCTTCAGATATGCAATAAACTGCAGTGAAAAGGAAAACCACAGTTTTCCTGCCCAGGGTGTATTGCACAAGAAGTCAGGGTCATCAAGTGTAGCAAAAAAAGATTCAGGTTAGACAGCAAGAAAAAAATCTCTCTAAAAATAAGGGTAATGCAGACTGTGGAAGAGCTGCAGAATTTCCCCCATTAGAGACCTTTAAGAAACAGTCTGCTGAATAAATACGTGTCAGGCAGGAGCCGGGTGTATTTGATTCTGCCTTCAAGTGTGACCTGTTCAGGGCTATGCTACTCCTCTGATCTTCCAGAGCATGTTGAAGTAGCCCAGGCACACCAGTCACCTGGAGCTGCTGTGAATCCCAGCCCTGGGCTGGCACTGGGAGCATGAGAGATCTCAATGGGAAGTGTCACCTTGAGGTGACAGGGCTCCTCCTGACAACCTGCTCGTCTCTCCATCCAGGCTGGGTATGAAACCTATTTTGGAATAACTCACATGCACCTGGTTAAAACTGCTATACATGCAGATGTGTTTGGCTTGTGGGAGGGGAAAAAAAGGGGAGATACAGGAACTTAACTTCAGTGGAAAATACTAAAAGTGCTGATGCATGGTAGGCAGGCAGCGCAGGCATTAGGCAAAGCTCACCAACTCCTTGATGGGCTGCAGTGATGTTAGGCCCCCCTGCATTCTTTCCCCCCCACCTCTCTTTCTTTTGAATAGATACAGCCCGTTTCAAACCATGTTTCCTAAGTTCAATCAGCAAATCATCATAAAACACCCTCAGATGTCAAAACAAATGTGCCACCTGTGTCTGGTGCAGCAGGGACGGTGACTGACGATGACTGGGACCCCGTACTTGTTGGGCTGCTGACACCAGTGCTCCGCTCAGCACCCTGCCTGCTCCCTGCTTCCACGTCTTGCCTCTCCCCCAGCCCTCTGCAGCAGCACCCCTGGTTTATTTGGGACTGCTGGAATCTCGGCTAAAACAGAGGACTTTAGTTTTATATGACCCCCTTACCTTGTTCTCAGCTGTGAGAAGCAAGAGGATTTTCAGCCAAGCTCTTCTCTACCACCTAGTGGGAAACCAGATTTTTCCCACCATGGCGAGCGCGGTGCTGAGTGGGATCGCTTCCATGATGCCTGGACAAGCCCTTTGCAGTCCATCTGTCCGTGCCCACTGAGGACATGTCAACGGCCCCCAAAGGCCAGAGAAGCACTGGGGCGATGGGTCCCTTCCTGCCACTTAGCAGCACCCTTGCTTAGGAGCCAGCTAGACATGATTGGGAGAATTTGTCCCCTCCAGTACTCACTATTTCTAGTGCAAATGGGGACTATCCAAGCCTATTTTCTGGTCAAACACCAAGCAAAAGGGCACCAAAATTTGCAGCACCTCAATGCCTCTCAATGCAGCAGTGTGTGTCCCCCCTTCAAAAAAAAAAAAATGGTGAATTTCCCACTTGTGCCTAAATTCTCTACCTTATCCTGCCTCCAACCACCCCAGCCAAGATTTGGAGCTGCCCATAGCCTCAGGACCTGCGATGGCCCCTCAGCACCTGAGCACTGGCCATCAGCGTCCAGCTCCATGGCAGCTCTGGGAGGAGCAGGGTTCTGGCCAAACTCCTGCGCAGGTAATTGCAGTCTGAGTACTTAAATTCCCCCCGCAGATACAGCCGCCTTAATTTCCTGTCCTAAACTGTAGGGTAGTGTTGCAGTGTGTTGTTAAACAGCTGCCATGCGCTACCCAGAGGGGCTTGTATTTCAGCAGTGGGTGGGTTCGGCACACTTCATGTACAGTGAGAAAGCAGGCAAGGCACTGGGTTAGGCTGCCACTTGCCTCCCCGCTTCCCCAGCAGAGTTTAGGCATTGCCAACTCTCCACGCTCTTTCTCACACACTCAAAATCTGGACACACACACACTCTCCCCTTGCCTTGTAAGCAAGAGCCAATGGGGAAAGCTGATCTTTCCTCCAACTGCTGCCAAAGCGGAGGATGCAAAGGGTTAACAGTGCAACTGCTGAGGGAGGGTTCTCCTTGCAAACTGGAGACCCCTTCGAGTTTTATGGGGAGGGCTGGTGGGGGCGGAGGGATGGGGCGGGGGAAGAGAATTTTCTTTATGGCTTTGACAGGAACTCCCATCATGGTATAATTATGGAAGTGAGAAGTCTGCGTATAATGAAGACCATATGCCGTGTTAAAACACACATGCACAAATATTAGGCCCCCGTGAGGCCTGCGGGGGAGCTGAGGGGGGATCAGGAAGGGGTGGTGGACCCAGCCCTCCCCCCAAAGCTCCTCACAGACTTTTCCAGCTTGGCCACGGCCAGGGCAGTAGGGATGCAGCGTGGCTGGGGAGCCCAGTGCAGTTGAACAGGGCCAGTTTGGGGTGAAAAACATCCAGTTTAAATAACATATTAAGTGGAAGGAAGGACCCTGATGCCAAAAAAAAAAAAGGCTTTCACCCTTCATTGCTGCAGACAGCCCCCAAGAGAAGGGTCTCCTTCAGCAGCAGTTTTTCTCCAGGTTCCACTACAATTTTTCCCTTTCCTTTCAAAGTACGCCCTCGCTGCTCTTCCCTCACTGGAAAACATCTGCACCCAGCTGCCTGTGGAGGCAACCAGCCCTCCTCCTCGCCCTATCCAGCTGTGCTGGGAGGAGCCACAGGAGCCACGCGACATCCCCAAGCAGCTCCTGGGCTGGGGAAGATGACTTCAGCGTGCGCCAGGGCCACCCAGCTGGTGTTTGATGTCCTCATGCCATCCTCTCCATCACCCCGCCTGCTCTTTAAAATGTGAAGCTTTCTTGGCTACAGCATATTCATCTCTCCTCTCTGGATCTCACGTCTTCTGCTTCACATCTCCCACTCACTCTCTTTATGGGTCCTTTTGGCTTCTTTGAGGCTGTTTCTTCCTTTGTAGGTCACACACTCGCAGGACTACCTTCTTCCCAGCTCACTTTGTGGGTCTGTCACCCTGCAAATCCCTGTGACACCCACAGTCCCTTGCCTCCATGCCCATTCTGACAGCCCACCAGCACACACTCACCATAGCACACTCAGCCATCCACCGTGTCTCTTAGGGAGCTGTTCTCCATATTAACCTTCATAGGGATGGACGTGAGCTGTCCTTCATCCGTCTTAAACCCACTTACAAAGTCTACCCCCAAACTTTGTCCATCCTTTTTCCTGCTGAGAGGACAGACTCTGACCTGGAGCAGATGACCCTGCTTTTCGCCACTCTGGACCATTTTCTCCCTGCTTGTGGTGTCTTAGCTAGGAGCCGCAGCTCGAGCTGCCTGGCACAGGCCTATTTTGCTCTTCCAATTATTTTGCCAGCAAAAAGGGAGCTGTTGCTGTTGTGTACAAGGGCTGGAGGTGAGAGCTGTGCAGGAGTCACTGTGGGCAGTGATGCTGCTCTCCTTGCCAAGCAGCACCAAGGACGTCCAGCTGCAGATCTGGCTGGGGTGAGCAGGGGAGTGCAAGAGTATGGGAAAGCAAAACTGATTAGCTCAACATAAATTCTCTTTGCATCTAAGGAGGGAAAAATGCATCCCCATGTCTCTCTGGTAATAAAAATAGGTGACAAAAAATCCCATTCCCTAGGGAAGAAATACCAAATGCAACATGGATTATTCCAACTGGTTTCACTGGAACTGGCAATGTGCAGGAGAGGAAAGCCCATAAATTATATTTGCCTTATCTTTCATACAGCCTCCATATAAACTACTCTTTTAATTCATTTATACATATGGCATTGTGTGTCCTCCTAAAAAAAGTAGCTGCTTTCCATCACCCAAAGCTGCTGCTATAGATTCATTACAGACACGAGGTTTGGAAGCACAACTCCCACAGCATTGCAGGGCAGTATTAGAAGAGGCTCACCCACTCCAGAGGGGGAAAGCCCACATTTGCCAGGCATTCCCACTAGGAGTACAGCATAGAAAATGCCTGGATGAACACTGCTGCCAAATGCATGCTCGTTTTAGGATCCACTTCATCAGTGCAAGTTCCTCCCGCACATTTCCCATCTGCATCTGCTCTCATGCAAAATAACAATGAGCATTTGGTGTTGGGAGCAAAATTCTTAATTGTTGTTCCATTTTAAAGTATCCCTCACCACAGTGGCTAGAAGAAGTTAACACTCAGGGCTCATCCTCTCCAACCCTCCCTACCACTGCCTCTGATGAGAAGCAGAGGCATCCCTAGAAGGGCCCATCCAGCCTAGCTGTGACACAATGAATTTTCAAGGGCTCTTGAAAACTTTTACGGCCATTTTTACAGGAGAGAGCTGTTATATGGAGGTAAATTACAGGTGCAGTGCAAGTGGCCTTCCTCCACTGGGGACAGCAGGGTGAGGAACGATCTCTTCCTTTCCTGGTGTCTGCTGTGATCCGTGATTCCCGTCATGCACAGTGTGTCATTTCCCATGAGTACCTGCCTGTTTCTGCCATCTGCCATGATTTATAGAAAATGGGCAGTGATTAATAGCCCAGTCAATGCCGAGTGAAGCCATTTTCTTTCATTTACCTGCTCCCTGACCTCCCTGCGCAGTCCCAGACAGGGGCTGGGAAAGTGTATTAATCATGCACTTAAAAAATATTTAAAAGGGGAGATTGCCTGGGAGCTTGGTGGTATTTATGGAGTAATTTTCTACAGAGGGTGCAAGCTAATTGTCAGATAAAACAAACAGGCTCTTTGAAATGAAAATGAGTCACCTGGAGGTACTCAATGTTTGGTCCTTGAGTGACGCCCCAAACCCACAGTCCTCCTGGGGCTCCCTGTCACCTACCTGGGAACAAGTCCAATGGTGGCTGAGGCTTTCAGACACAAAGGATGGGGTACGACACCCCAGCTCCAAGTGTAGTCACGGTGCTAAGAGGTCTCTGACACCAGAGAGGTCTGTGCTCCCACCAAACCATGGTGGTGTCACCAGAGCAGGGTGCTGTAGGGGTACAGAGGGCTTGTGCTGGGCTAAAGTCCACCTGAAGAGATCCTGCAACAGGGGAAGGATATTTGGGGAAAAGACCTTGATGACACGAGCTGTATTCCCAGAGCATGTGAAAACATTTCATCTCTGTCTGCACTCACAATATGAACAGTCAGTAGAAGTGCCCCAGCCCACCTCCCTAGACACAAGGTGAGCTCGTCACACCATTTTTACCAGCTACAAGTAGCAGAACTGACCTTGGGGCTCCTCATCCCCCAGCAGGACCAGATAACTTTACAGGGATAAGCACCAGCGTGTCTGGCTTCCCCTACCCCAAGACAGGAGACCCTGTTCACCTCTGTCCTCTGTGGCACAGAGTCATGATGCCATCATCTGGATTGACACCCCACTTCAGCTCAAATCCGATGTTTCCATTTTCTTGTACTACAGCCCTGGGGCAGCACCACATGCATGGTGTCCTATACAGCTCTGTGTGGCCTCCCAGAAAACGCTGCTCTGCCATGGGCCCCTATGGACAGCTGGGGTTGATAGCAATAAAACAAAAATCCCCTGTCAAGCCAAACAAAATTATTGAGTTATTCTCACCCGCCAGAGACCAAAGCTTTGTTGACAACTTAATTAACTATGTTTGTAATGAATTTTTGGCCACATGCAACAGACTAATTATCAAAGCAAACCTTAATCTCTTTCTAGGCACATCAAAGTATTGAGAGCACAAAATATTTACATGAGTCTCAGATAAAATTCTTTGCACTAATTCTAACATAATTAAAATTATGTTGGGGCTAAGGTAATTATGCAAGGTGCTTATATGGCGTAACAATGTAATACAAGCCGGTGATTTTTTTTCACCTGTAATCAATCAACAAAGTCCTCAAATGTGTGTAACTTCTATTAAGTGCACTTTCAAACGAGAGAAAACAGCACCACTTTTAAGCTCACTTAAGGCATTTAAAACTGCCTGCTGAGGCCAGATTTTACATAAGCACGTTTATTATTTGTATTATCAGTGCTTTTCCCAGCAATAACTAGACATGAGTAAAATCGTTGAGTTTTAAATGGCCAATGCGGCATTTCCAACTGCCTCTGTGCAACCAGTGATGGTTTTGTTTTTCTTCAAAGTGTTGATGTGAATTTGATGACTGAGAGGTGTAGACAACTGTGTCAACCCATCCTTTCCTAAGAGATGCCCCTCCCAAGAAGGCACATGATAGCGAGAGAGAGAAGAGCAGGCAAGGGGAAGAGGACCCACTTTATTCCTGGGGTTTGCTGTGGCAGGACACCTCTTTGCTCTGGAAGGGGGACACTGTGACACAAGGCTGGAACTTTCACCATGGGAGGTGGCAATGCCTGAACACATCCCAAAAGCCCCAGAGAGTAAAGAAGGCCACAGACCATCCCTGCTAGTTCCTTTTCCTCTGCCCAGCCCTGCACAAGTGGCTGTCCCAGCTGTCCCAGGCTGTAGGGATCGCCTGGCCACAGCGAGCTCAGACCTGCCTGCACACACCACTGAAAAACTGCCTGAGGTGCAGTGCACTAGCTAAACCTGGGCCTGACAAATCGACCAAAAGGCAAGGTCACTCCCAGGTCCCACCTGCCATCTGTGCCGGGAGTCACTTCTGCTGTCATAGGAGGTGACCTAGTTTCAGTGAGCAGGTCCCAGAGATGTCACCCTGCACCTCCCACCACATCCTCCTGTCCCTGTGACCAGCGCACCTGCACTGCCATGACCCAGAGCCTGGTGGAGCAGGCCATGTGGAGGGTCCGTGATGACCCAGAAAATGCTTCAACTGATGAGCTGAGAAGGCAAGTTGTTTGACTGCGAAAAAAAATAAAATAAAATGCTGCCTTAGATCTGAGTCACTGAGCTGCAGAGACATGGCTCCAGGGGTCCCTGGCTTGCTCCATCCCTCATGTAGGACCAAATGTGCTTGTGCATGTCTGCCTGATGGTCTGACCTGTCATGATGAGCCGCCAGAACTGGAGATGGACACCTTGTCCCTCCATACTGGCACTCCCAGTAGAAAGTTTTTAACTTCCTTGTTGGTGTTTGAGCTTCATTTTCTGCCCACCAGTGATGGGCAGAGCTAGAAACTTCCACGGGTATAGCAGCCTCCTTCCTCTCAGGATGCCCATCCAGTGCCTGATCCCCATTCCAATCCACAACAAGGCAGGTCCCCTCCATACGTGTTGTACTAAGCTGGAGACTTCTGCAGCCATTAAAACAGCCCCTTCTCACCGAAACATGGAGCTCAGCTCCCTCCTTGCCCACCATGCCAGATAAACCAGCAGCAAGGCCACAGGGGCTCTTGCTACACCACTGTATGGTGGCTGCGGCTACGAGGAGTGCCTGATCCCAGCACGATCCTTGCCACAGATGTCAGGGCATATGTTCCTGTTTTCCCAGCTCCTTTCTGTGGCCTTTGGAGATATTTGCCAGCAAAAAGACTGCCTTTGAACAGATTTGTGCCTAGGTCTGACTTCATTAATCAAATCATTTTTTGACACAAAACACTGAGGACTTGCTGGAGGTGGGAGGCCAGAGCAAGGCCATGCCAAGCAACTCTGAGGGGCTGCCCAGAGGCATTCCCACAGCCATTCAGCTTTGAGGAAACTGTTGAGCTTTCAGCTTGATCTGCAGAGCTTAAAAAAAAAAAATAACAGGTGAGTTTGAAGCAACGACAACAATAACTCCTCCCAGCCCCATTTTCCCCACTATCGCTGTCATGCCAGTGGGGCTGCAGGATGAACACAGCCCTGACTGGTGGGCTTGCTCCCATCTCTGCAGACAAGGTCACCCCAGAAAAGCACAGGTCTGGGCAGGACTTGCTGGAAGCCTAGGAATGTGCCAACACACCCACCTCAGGCACCCCCAGCTCCTCCCAAGTCCCAGCTGGGATGAGACCACCTAAACTCACTCCAGATGACTTGATTCCTGTGGCTCACAAAGACTGGGGCACAACCAGGATCTCCCTTACATTTCAGGCTTTTGCACCAACCACAAACCGCTCTGGAGTCAGACCGGAGTTTCATTTTCTGACTGGAGGTACATGAATAAACAAAGAAGAGGCTTTCAGGGGCTAAGAGCTTTGCTGCTCCTCAGTCTCAGCAGGTGGGTTGCTGAGTAGACATTTTGCTCAGCTTCCCATCAAGAGAGATGAGGAACATCTCATGGGTAGAAAGAGCTCTAGAAACAGCTCGCTCACTGGTACCAGTATCAGCTGGTGTTACTATCCACAAGACAATTATTTTTATACCAAGAAACAAGAGCAATATCACATCTCAAGGTCCTTAGAAGGTGAACGAACTATAGAGAGACTATATGGAGAGACTAGCCCACACTCCATAGCAGTGGGGGCTAACTTGGAGTTACTCAGGAGACAAGCCCTACTGTTTGGTCACATGAGTAACCAACCAGCTAATTATCCTGTTGCATCTGAGGGATGGGATGGAGGAAGGCCTGGTCATTAAATTTGTGTGCAGGGGAGGGCTGTAAGAACCTTTCCTATCCCCACCTCTCTGGCCAAACAGTTTTGGCATTAGTTCAGCATTTGGGTAGATGAAGTCCAAGTCCAAACACTCGGCAGGTTCCTGTGCAGTGCTGCTCCCTAATGCCTGATTGCCTAAAAGACAACTCCCACATTCCTCAAAAAAAAAAAAAAAAAAAAACAAAACAAAACAAACAAAAAAAAAACCTTCAAAGCCTCTGCATGATTAGGACTTGGTTTAACCTCTGGCAGAAATGACAGATGCTGCAGGAGCTCGAAGGATTTTAGGTCTCTCTTTCCTTGGCCTCTCAACCAAGGCTGGGACCTTTATATTGCTGCCACCTTCCAGCCAGAGGAGAGTTGCTAGGAGTGCTCTCTGGTGGCAGCCTGCAGACAGAGGAGAGGAGCAGCGTGCAGATGTCACCCACATCTGGAGCAGCTGAGACAGAACACAGCTGGAGAGGCAGGCAAGCTTTTGAGGTACAGGGAAAATCAGCAGACATTATCTGGGGGATTGGCAGGCTGCAGACTGGTATGAATATCCTCTGCCTACGTTGCTCTCAACTAAAAGGTATAGTATTCTCCATTAGTTGTCCAAAAGAATTTTTGATACCTGTTTAACACATTTTTTTTTACTGTTTGCAAAGGAAATTCTCTGGGTGCCCTTACTGTGGTACCCACGCAGCTCCACATCTTTTTTTTTTTTTATCCTGACAAAACTCTTTTAACATTAGGGGCTATTAGCCCCATTTTAGTGATAGGAAACAGAGACAGAGAGGGCTAGCTTTAAAGGTGTTTTAGCACTGACAGAGAGGAAGTTATTCAGCATCAGTGGAAAAGGTGCATGGAGCACACGTCTGCATTTTAAGAAGTTAAAATAACTTCACAATCTGGATAAGAGCATGGAGAAGGTTAATTTTTAAAGGTATATTTGCAACCTTTTCATTATTATCTTTCCAAGTTCTGAATAATAAAGATTGGGAATTGAACAGATTATTGAAATTCTCCCACTATCTAATAGGAGAGTAATCTGAAAAGTTGAGGGGAAAAGGACTTGTGAGAAAATGAAATTTAAAAAAAAAAAAAAATCCATTAACATTTTCCACTTCATAGCAACAAATACTTTTGGCCTTTTCTCAGAGGAAAATAATAACCCCAAATTATGACTCCCAGCACCCTGAAAATCATGGGATTTTTTTATTTGACTAAAAACTGCAAGACTGCACTTTGGGGAAAGAAGGAGGTCTGATTCTAGCCTCTACTCAAGCCCTGCCAGCAGCTGCCCACTTTTGAGACCACACATGTCAAAAAGACGTTCGGGTGGGCTTCGTTCCCAGGGCGAACCAGTCACTGCACCCCTGGGTCCCAGGCAAATTCCCAGGGCAGCGTCCAGACATCTGAGGGACTCTGAGGGTGCCCTGGCCCTCCCTAACATCCAGCTTTCCTCAGAGCCACCCAACCGCTGCCAGGGCCGCAAGGAAATTTCGTCAGGTAGGAGCAAGAGTTGGGCTTTTCCTTCCAGCTGAATCAAAGCTGAAACATATTTTCCTGGTGCAGAACATAAATATGAATCTTCCTTCACAATTCCTTAAACCCCTTATGGTAAGCAAACAAATCTAAGCTTAATCTTTATTCCAGGAAGGAAAACACCCTGTTCAGTGCCCTGCAGCCCTGCTTTTGGGGTGTGCACAGCAACAGCAGATGGAGCTGCAAGATCAGGAGTGAGGCCCGGCAGTGTTGGGAGTGGGGAGAAACATTTGGTTTCAAAGGGGAGCTGGAAAGTCTCAGCTCCATGTGGCCTTTTAAAGCTCCCCCTCCGTGCCACAAATTAAGAAAAGGAAATGTTTGTTTCAAATCCAGGAGGAAAGGCTGGGAGGGGGCAGAGCCTGCCAGTTTTTTGCAGAGAAGACGGATGCTCTGAGGTTGGGACGTGGTGTTCAGCTCCTAGCCCACTGCCACCACAGGTTTCATGTGCAGTCTTCACATCACTCAGGGAGACACCTGAAATGGCCTTTCACCATTTTCCAGAGAACTTAGGCAACTGCCAAGCAAATGGACTCTGGAGCATCCCTCAGTCCCTGTCACCCCCTTCCCCTGGCAGCCCCCCCAAGATACCCTCCATCCTAACACCTCCTGCAAAAACTTTCAAAGGTAGCTAGCATTGTCCTTCTGCTCATAGCCAAAAGGTAGAGCCACAGCATACTCAGTGTATTTGGGGATTCTTGGGGCTACCCCCCAGCGCACAGCTGGGGTTTACCAACTCTGAGGCCCCTGAATGCAGGGCTCTGTTCCTGGCCCCAGAGGATGCTCCAGCAATCCCAGAGGTGGTTCTTTGCACATATTGCTTTGGTGGGTTTTAAAACTCCCCTACAAAGTAAGTGATTACAATTAAGTTTTATGGATGTGGAGTGCTCTTTGATGGTGTTTGGATTGCAAGAAGGAGTGAGGAGAGAAACTGATGCAAGTCAGTACCTGGGCCAGCAAGGCCAGGCTGACCTTGCAAGAGATGGGGGACTCATCCATCCCCCTGCCACATACTCAACACACCAGTGCCCCAGGCTGTGAGAGATTTTATAGAAGAAATAAAGCAATAATTTCAATGTAATAAGCTCACGCACAGCCCTCCTTCACTTAATTTTTAACTGTGAGGGTGACAATCAACCAGCAGAACAACTTCTGTGGGGAGTGAGTGGATTTGTCATTGTCAACAGATCAGATCCATGTTCTCCTGTTGGGTTTTTTCAGGGGTGACAAACTCACTTTCTGGGGCAGGCCTGGCTGACACACCAGAATCTGACTTGGACATACTCAGAAGAGTTTTAAAATAAACACATTTAAAGATAAGCTGTATGTATGCCGTTGTATTTAACTTATTGCTTCTGCAATAACTGCAATGCAGTTACATGTACACTATGCTGAGCTATTACACCATCCTGAGACTGCACCAGTGCTCAGCACAGTTCAGGGTGGGATCCAGGCCTATCAGCATCCCTACAGACCCTGAAAAGTTTGGATGAAATTGTTCTGCAGATCAGGTCCAGACTATCCCAATTATGGGCCCAGGACCGGAGGAGTTTTTGGCTCAGGGCACATGGGAGCCAACATATGACTGCAACAGCTCCTCCTCGCTTTCACATCTCTGGAGCACTTTTGCCACATGGTAACAGTAGGGAATGAGCTATTTGCTCCACAAGCATAACCACAGCCTAACATTGCACGAAACATGTAGAAACAAAAATAAAAGCATGTTCTAACCATGTTGCAGCTATTGTTCTTCAGCAGGGTTTTCATCTCACAGCAATTTCTGAGGGAGTTGAAGTCTTTGTGGTTTCTTGCATTTGGGGAGAGGAAAATAAAAGATCAAAGCACAATACCCTCTGAGATCTGGCCTGGATGACACTGTCCCCAGATCACTCGGTGACATGTGACATTGCAGCCTGCAAAACAGGCTTTAACAAGGCAAGATGCATGAGCGGCTCAGTGCTGGCTGCCCCACCATGGGGTTGAGCAGCAGGATGAGGTAGGTAGTGGCACTCCAGCCCTCCATGTGGCATGGTGGATGAAACAGCTCCATCCTGGGTAAGGCCAGCATGATGTCCTACAAAATCCATCCTTCGAGACTTCTCCCCCTGTTGCATGCCAGTACCACCTAGCCTGGGAGATACAGTCCCTTCACACCCCAGGTTGGCTCCCACTTGCCAAGAAAGAGAGATTTCAAAATTTCCTTGAAGGAAAAACAACCTAGGAGCTTGTGGGCTGGCAGAGTGGATGTCCCACAGTGCCCTGCCCGCCTACACAGCCTACGCTAGTTGTAGGCATCCAACACCCATACTTCCAGCACATGGTATCAGTGCACAGTGAACAAGGAGCCTCTCAGCCTTGCGAGGCAGGGAGCATGTTGCGCAGGATCAGCAGAGGAGCTGCATGCTTCAAGCTACCCCCGGCAAACCCACCTGCCTGCCCAGCTGCTCTGTGCCCACCTACAAGCTTTAAAAACCCCCGTGAGGCCCTGAGCAATCTGACGTAAGAAGAAAGTGAGCCCTGATTAGAGCAGGGATTCAGTCCAGAGACGCCCTGAGGTCCTTCCAGCCTGATTTATTCCATGATGATATTTCTGTGCACCATGGGAGGTCATCCTGAGCCAGCACTATCTCTTCCTATGCACCTCTCATAGAGGCTAAACCACCCAGTGCTCCAAGCCCCTGACACAGAGGCTCTGCAGCTAGATTCTCCCTTGTATTTAGCTTATCCCTTCTGCCAACCCAGCTGGTACAGATCATCACTGGCACAGGACCTAGAAGAGCCCATGCATCACAGCCGACTCAAGCCCAGCCTTCCCAGGATTTCTTGTCCCATTTGTGCCATGCCAGCAGCACAAACCCACATTTCCCACCAGTGTTTTGCTACAATTGACCAAGCTGATGCAGAAAGCCCAGGGCTTATCTCCTGAACCTCTGTTAAGTTTGCAAGGCTGGAGCCTGAGAGAATAGACCTCAAAACTCTTCACATGGCAGCCTTGAGAGTCAAAGCAGAACTTTGAGCCTGGGAACATAGATTGCTTCAGTAAATAACCAGGTAGGGATTGGGAGACTGGAGAAAGACTCCTCTAACATCCTGGTTTACCCATAAGGTGAAAGAATAGGCCGTACATTTAATAACTTTGCATGTTTTATGACATTATTGTCTGTAAACCTTCATAGTTTCCTTAGTAATCAGAAAACAGACTCGTTTAATAGAAAACGTAGTGTACTCGCCACAAGAGCAGAGAATGAAAATTGGTCTCCTATGCAAATAGTTCAATTATAATCAAACACAAACACTGAAAAAGGTCAGGTTCCCAAAAGGATGTATGTTTACATTATAAATAAGGAACTGGGAAACAGGAAGAATATGACAGTTTTACTACTCGGGAGCCGTGACTTGCTAAGGTAAATGGCAATTTCACAAGGTGGATAAAGGTGTGACAAACTCCCAGTGGTGGCACTGTGCTTTTTTTTTTTTTTGTGGAAAACTGTAAAAAGGCTCTTTTTTTTTTTTTCTTTTCCTCACAAAACTATGAGGCTGACCCTCAGATAAGTCAGTAGGGTTTCCTATTTGGTGTTTGGCCTGGGTGTTAGCTTAGTTGACCTGAAATCAGCACAAACAACTCTGAAGAAAGCAGAATTTGTCACTCAAGCTCTTCACTGAATATAAAATAAATAGTATCTAAGATGGGTCCAAATGTTCAGTGACTAGGTGAAATCAGTTTCTTGTAATTATGTTTTAACTCCTTTTGGTTCCCAGTCATGGATTGTTAGTACAGTCTGGCTTTAAGACATTGGATCTTTTTGGAGTAACAAAATCAAAACCACTAAATATTTTACTATTTATAAGTAATCTGTTATAGGCAAGTAATGGATTCCTACTATAGCTTTGAATTAATGTATAACTTAAATAATGGCTAGCCTAGTGCTGTTGTGTTGGTTTACAAACCGGGAATGCTTTAGGCAGAAGCAGGGCCTGATATGGACGGTTGAATAATACAATATATAGAGAGAGAGCCTAACACAAGAAGGAAAGTAAGACCAGTATAGGGAATTATAAGACAGGAAATATATATGGAAATATAAAGATAAGAAAGCTTGCTATAAGTAAAGACAAAAATTTCTCTATATCACCTCCCAGGAGGTGCCTCAAGATTTTAGGGCTGAAAACTGAGCCTACAACACACGTCCCAACTCCTTCCTGCGGGAAGAGGTAAAGGCTGGAGATGATCTGCCACAGATACCATCCAGGTATGAAACTTTCATCTTAAGAAACATTAGAATGAGGCCAAGAGTGCCCAGCAATGAGCCATGACTGCAGTATCACTCTGCATGCCAGAATAACACTCTCCTGTAGCCATCCATGTTTACTTTAATGCATCCACTTGGAGAGGATGCTCCCAGACAGAAAGAAGTACCCATATTCCCCCTGGCCCATCAGCTGTGCACAGCTCCTCAAAAAACACTGTTAGAGAGATCTTTCAGGCATGTCTTGCCTTCTCCATTTTCAGATGGAAAATTGGAAGCTCAAAACCTGAGAAGTTAGCTCTTCTCAATCCCTGTATTATCGTACCCTGAGACTTACAATCAACAATCTCCAACAAAAAGGCATTAAGCAACACATTACACAGGGTAAAAAGTCACATCCATACAGTTGTGGTAGAGTTAATTTTGAGATTGGGCATATACCTACATTCCAGCCACACAATACTGAGTGCTGAAGGCGAGGTAGCAATTTTCCCTCATTTTCAGAGGCGCAGAACAGTTTCAGCTCCCACTGAGGTGTTGAGGGTAAAAAAAAAAAAATCATCTACCTTTTGGGGGAAAAAAAAAATCTATCTTTACAAACCAAACTCAAAGACAGCAAATCAGATCCCTCAAGTCTCTGTTGTTTGAGAGCTCCCAACTGTTCCCTAGAGCTGCACTGATCTTCAGCAGAGTTTAGACTGGGTTTTCCCTAGTTATAAAATAAAACTTTGTATTGATCTCAAAATAACAGATATTTTTTCTATGAGAATACAGCCAAAGCTATTGAATGCAGGATTTCACTGCTTTATTTGCTTTCTACATCAGCCAAAATTTGGATCACTGTTATGTCTGCAGCTGGGGACCTCAGCTACTTCCCTAGCAAAGATAATTGTAAAACCCAAATAAATTGTTGGACCTGTCAAAATTGATGAGTTGTGATTGAAAAGAAAGGCAAAAACCTTGGGTATTGTTAACCCCAAACCATTCTTGATTGTTAGTTAGTGACCTTTTCCACAGAAAGAGCATCATGTCAGGAAATTCAGAACAAAAAAGAGATGCACCTTTGCTTTTTGAGACACGTTAACAAAAGTTCATTATACACAAATCAATGAAACAGCCCTTTTGATCTGAATAGAACATTCAACAAGCGAAGGTGGAATGAACTGCAGCTACAAATGTTAACAGTATAATGTCAATCATTTATTGGGCAGGGAAGAGGACAGAAATTATTCTGAAAATCACTACAAAACCTCTAAAAGGGATCTAGAAGCCTCTGAATTTACAGTGCAAGAAGAGAATTGACCAACACTACCAGAGAGAAGCTGTACCTGTGATGCCTTGTCCTCAGGAAGGCAGAGGGAGCTGCTGCTGCCTTTCTGCTGTCCCCTACCTCCATGGACACCAGGAGCTGTGCAGTGAAACACCTCCCAGGGGACACTGAGATGACCTGCCCAGCCTGCCCCTGTCCATCAGGTGGTAGGTTGACAGCTCTTTATGGGTCAATATGCATTGTAAAGCATAACACATAGGCATTACATATGATTTATGTTATCAGAGTATTTTCAAAGTGTATTATCAAAGTATTTTTCAAGTACCTGTGCAACCACTCTACAGATGGAAAAACTCAGAGATGGAGAAATCAAGAATTGTCACTTCACTTCTGCTATACCAAGTTGGATATATTCACCAATTCCAGTATTTCTCAGGGAAAAATCCATGCGGGAAAAAAAACTGTCATACAAATGTATATAATCAGTATCAAGTGACAGAATGAACCCAAATGAGTAGGTGCCTCTAACTCCTGAATCGGTTCCTCTGCCCCCATCCTTAACCCAGATGATAATCATCAGATTTCCAGTTCACTAAAATCACATTAACTATTGCAAACTTTCCTGAGCACCCCCAAAGCTGACCATAATTTCCACTTCCAAACAAGCGCAACAAGATATACAGTACCTCTTGCCTAAGACCAAGCTACTGATAGTGTTGTTCTTTCACCTGCCCTAAATAGTCAGGGCATTTTATGCTGGAGAAGTTTGGCCCAGAGCTGTGTCTGCTCCCAAATGCATGTTCAGCTTGTAGCTTGGTGTGACTGTAAAGGTAAAAGACACAGAGCCATATGCCAACAAGGCTCAGCGCCTGCTCCCTCTCCGGTGCTATTGCACGCGCCACTGAGATTTTGGGTCTCCCATCAGCTGCATCTGGCACATCGAATTGAATTGGTTCTTTGCCCACATGCAGATGTCAGGAAGGGAGGGAGCCCACACAAGCTAAAACCAATCTACTGGAAATGTGAGGTGATGGGATGGAGCTGTGAATGCAGGAAAACCCAAGCCCTGAAAATACCCAGAGGAAGAAAAGGGGTGGCCTGAGGGGCTGAGTAATAAAGTGCCTTTTCTTCCAAGAGTCTAAAGGAGAACAAACAGTCAGACAAACAACCCTGCTCCAGCTGAAAGAGGGATTAGGGACTGCTTCCAAGAGGAAGTACCCACCAATAAATTCAAAGTGAGATTCAGCAAGAATGGTAGAGCAGGATCTAGGTGACAACAGTTATTTACTACATGCTCATACAGATATCAGCAGAACTCTGTTTACTTCTCCTCTTCTACACGTTACCTAACATTGCTGTGCAGCATTTAATAGCTGCAATCCCAGACCCCTAGAGGTGACTGCACACCCGTAGGATAAATGTCTGCATACAGCACACTAAATGCATACATCTCCCAAAACAATCTCTGTCTATACATTAACCACTGATCCAGCCTGGCTGCAGAATGGCATCTGTGTAACACTCAGTGTCAGTGCTGCACAACCATTTAAAAAGCTTGAGTGAAGAAAAGAACAGATGTTTTCCAAAATCCTGCAGGACATTTTCACTGTTACCAACAGCTGGGCAGGCTTTTACATGGTAACATCACAGCAGACAGTAACACAGAAGAAAAGGAAGAGCTGGGCCTGAGCTGAGCTGCCAGCATTCCAGCAAGAAATGTTATTTCAATAAGGAACACAAATGCAGATGCTATTTCTGAACAGACCAGAATCCCTCCACACCAATTTTTCATATGCTGCTTGAATTTCTACCACCTCTCCCATAACAAATGAAGTTATTTGTCCATGAGATTTTTGCCGGTGACACAATATTCTCAGACTTGGGGTTTCAGAAAAAAAAAGAATTGCAGGTTTTGGTGTCTCTCACACCCAGGCTCCCTGTCTGACTGCAGTCACTTGGTCTCCACATGTAGTGGGAGGTCCATAGCCCACAGCAGGCCTTCTACCACCCAGAGCACTGGAGATGCTGGAGTCAGGATCCAACTGGGAAGCCCAGGAAGGGGAACATGTTGCATGTGCTTTATAGCCACAGGTGCTCACAAACAGCAAAGCTATTATTCTGCAAATGCTAACATAGTTTTCACACACTCTGCCTCTCTCCATCACAAAGACAAAGGCTTGCCAAGATCAACGTGTTTGCTAAAATGAACCAAGACCTGAAAAAACTTCCCTCCAGCCACGCAATATCAGTAGACCCAAAGTTACCCCTCTCAACCACATCTTCAACATTCAGAGTAATGTACAGTGTTTTGCCACATAATTTGAACAAGTTTGTTTCAAGAGGTGTGCAGAGGAGGGAGGGAAGCTACTAATGGGCTTAGCTCATTCCATGAAGAGGTGTAGACTGAAAACCAAAGTTTATCTCATAGTACCCATGGAAAAAATATTACAAGAGGAAGAAATGTACTTTTAGTGGTGTAAACCTATATTGTCACATTACCACAGATTCTTTCCACCTGAGGGGAAAAAAAAAAAAAAAAGAAAAAAAGAAAAACCATAACAAGTCAGTGTGGAAAAAAACTTTTCATTGGTTTCTCTTTCATAATTAAATCTCTTGCAAACAGACAAGAAAAACTGGAGATTGGCCAGATTTGTGGAAGAGTAACATAGGGAATCCAGAGCTACACAGTGCACCTGAAAGTCACACTCTCTCTCTCTGTGTTTTTCTTTCCTTCTCTTCCTCAGCTGCTCTGTCAGTCCCTCTACACAGCATCTTAATGCAAACATTCCTGTTTTCAGTCCATATATTGTGCTAGAACCTATGAGTCCTCCATCACAGGCAGTGTCCTCACTAGGATTGGTACTAAGGAAGCACAAACTAGTTCCTGGCGACTTTTGAGGTGAAAGCTATTCAACATGAAAAATTCAGGAGGCCCACCCCAGTTCCTATGGACCACAGTCAGAAATAGCCTATATTCCTTATCTCTGATCCATGAGATCCATTACCAGAGCACATAGGTCCAGCCAGCAGAGCTGCTTTCCTGGCTATGCCATGTCTCTCTGGTATTTGGTCCACTGTCCAAAGTGCTTCTACTCTCTGTTTTAATTGAGGAAAATGTGGAGAGAGCCTCAGGCTCCGTTTGTACCAACCTGCAAAACAATTTAGTTACAGTTTAACTCCTGCTTGAAAACGAGGTCAAGAGGTGAAGCCTACAAGCCAAGGAAAAGTCCTTCAGCAGGCATGTGGTTATTGGGTGCACCACATAAAATCAGCTACGCCATCTCTAAGCATAACCTTATGATTCATCATGTGCAGAAGCCTTTGGAAACTGTTGAGGACAACTATTGTCCCTGAAAATGCCAGCTAAATTGGTTAAGAATGTGAAGACTGCTATTATATTCATTAGGTGCTTTCTGCCACCAAGATGTGGCACTGGGTAGCCCAAATTTGCCCCAAAAGAATCTGAACTGGCAAGTCAAAGCTTGCAAGAATCTGTATGCCTTCAGCCCAATGACACCGCATGTTTTCACTCTACCAGGTCTTCTAGGACTCTAAAAAACTTAGGCATCCGAGATACAACATTACAGACCGTGACATCCCTCTCCTTGCTCTCTACAAGAAGGGAAAGCCCTGTTGCTTCACAAGGGTCCCAGAATGCGTTATTCATTCTAAAGCACACAGAAGACATGAGACAAGTGAGAGCCTAAGCAGTGAGGCATCTGCTGTTGTGAATCTTGTCTCATTAAGGGGAAAGGCACCATGGTGACATTTCCCAAAGCAGACGACTGTCCAGAGACAAGCAATGTACCCAACTACTATGCAAGTGACCTGGGTAAAAGTGCGGCAAGCAGACATGGTGGTACTTCTGCAGGATGCATTCTAAAAAGGGACATGGGCTGTCTTCCTTCAGCTATAGCTAATGATGGGACATCGAAATTCCTGAAGTTGTGAGCATTGAGGCTTCATCTTTTATCTGATCTCACTCTTCAGTCAACTTCGTATCTTAGCACAATCTCAAGCTTTTCTAAGTAAACATTTCTACAGAGCAGCAATGGTATGTGCTAACTCTTTCCATTTGCCCTTTGTATTTCCCAGGGTTGCAGGCAATTACCCATTCATCAAGGCTGAAGAGGCTTTGCTGCAGAACTGATGGGAGGTTCCTTGGAGGATATGACCAAGCACAGCATGTTTTTCTCTCTCTCTCCTTTTCCCTGTGGTGATGGTTCTGCCCTGCCCTTTCCTTCCCTCAGCCCAGTTAGACAAGTCAGACAGTCTTGTTTGACCTTGCTCTGCCTCCTTTCCCCTCTGCATACTACCTTCCAGCATTTACCACGGGACAAAAAAAAGCATGTCACTAGAAAACCTCTGTGCCTGACCCACAGCTGCCCATGAATCCTCCTGAGACCTTGTTTTTGGAGTTGTAGGTATCTCACTAGGCTTACAGCCTTCCCATGGCCTTCACCCAAGTCATTGCTGAATGAGCCAACAATCCTTTCTACTTCCTGGGATCCATGGAAAAAAACAGGTATTTGACATTTATATCTGGATGGCTTACAAGATACTTCTGCATCTCTGAAGAACTATTGAGCTTGGGAAGTAACTGTCAATCTAAATTACATGTAGCCAGAAGATTTCTCCATCCACCCTTCTCTAAACATCTGGGCAGATCTTCAGCTGGTGTAAATCAGTGTAGCTGTGTTCAGTTACTCCAGCTGAGAATCTGGCACATATGTCTTATAGCTCTTCCAATATTAAAAACACACATTCTCTTTTTATGTGAGCTCAAATATTTATATTACGTTCTTTGGACCATATTACTTTTTTTGGTACTGAATAGTCTCCCCTAAAGAGATGGGTATAAGTAAAACGGTTGCAGCATTTAGGCTTTACTTGGTCTCTCCTTTCTGCATTTCTCCTATTTGTTGTTTGCATCATTGTTTTAATGATGTGAAGTGTACATGAAAAAAATCCATGTATGGGAAAGGAATTGATGGAGGGAGAACCAAAAACTGTTTACAGATGAACTGCAGAGTACTTACTGGGTTTAATGCCAGCAGAGCCAAATAAGGCCAGTTGAGTTATATGGATGCCACTTTAGGGTTGAAAAACAGACTTTGTACACTTCTAAATGTCATGTGCCAGTTCACTGCATTGGAATATATCCATTGCCATCAAGATAATGGATCTATGCTCTTTCACAGAGGACAAACTGGCCACTTATCTATATATGGAAATGTATTCATCTCTCCTAGACTACCCCACAGATTTTTCTTTAGTCTTAGGCCACATGAAATTGAATTTAAAAGCTCTGTGTCACCATCACTGTAATACCCTAGTTCCTCAAAAGATAAGGTCCAATCTCTAATGGTCTTCTGCAGCACTGCTGTCCCATACCCGTGCAGGAGTCTGAGGAATCTTTTTTCCCCTGCTGTGAACTTCTGCATCAGAAGATTTTTCTCCTGACTTTCACTGCTTTTTACATTATTTGATGGCCATCCCTTGAGTACTAGGGCAGACTTGCTTGATGGTTTCTGAATATTGACTGCACTTCATCACTGTTTTTCACAATGGTTGCTGAAACAGCTCCATGTTAACTACTACATAAATCTTCTATTTCCCCGAATGCAGACAGTTTGGAATCCTCTTCTGTATGACTATAGAGTTTTTCCTTCCCATCAGTCACACTAGAAAAGTTATTTAAAACAGTGTTTTTAATAAAGCCCAGAAAGCTATGTGTTTCCTGTACATGCCTGGCTAGCAAAAGAGGCTCCTTTTCAAAAGTGCCACATGCAAAGTTTATATCATCTGCCAAGGAAACTATACCTGTACTCCAAGCAGCAGAATTGAGTGAAGTTAAAGAAGGACCTGTGCATATTTCCTTTACCAACCAACCTCCAGCTGGTTCAGTAAAATTACTAGGAATGAGATTTCTACACATTTTTAAAGCCCACAGGATTCCTCTGTCATCACTAGAAAAATCCTATTGCAAAAACCCTCTCCCATCTTGTCTTGTCTGCCTAAAGAATGAGCTGGCTAAGAAACGCAGTTTACTTGGTCTGTCGCAACATCTGGAAGTCATATTGACACATCCAAGCAAATGAGAGCCCAAGACCAGCGAGTTATGTAAAGAATGAACATGTCTGGCCGACCCTCTTCCAGACACCACATTATCATAAGGGGAGATAAAGGGAGCCCAATGGGAAATGTAGGTGCAAGAAAAGGATTACGTTGGCACACTCACCTTCATCACATCAAAGATCCTGACTTCAATTTGTGTTCAGAGGGACAGGCTGAAAGTTCATATTAATCAATACATACATACCCCTGCAAGACTTTAAGGAAGATACATAGAAACACGGTTATAAACAATTAGTGGGGTAATAACTCCTAAGCTTTATTTTTAGCTCATCAGCTGAGATAAAGAATGGTCCACCCTACAGGGACACTTTACTACCCTAATAGTCGTGGCTGCACTGAAGTTGCTGGTGGCGGTGTCAAGCCTTGCAGATAAAGCTCTGTTTGTAAATGCCATTTCTTCCATAGTGTCTACTGACTGGCAGAATTTCCCTATTTTCATGCTGCCTTTTTTACCAGTTCAGCATCACTGCAAGCTGAGACACTCCAACTTGAATGGTCCAACACCAGCATGAACTGCTTGTTATCAGTTCTCACTTTGTGTTGTCAATTTTACAACTATTATGTCACCAAAGAAGTGTTGCTGGGCTTGTCCTATTGTCTGCCTTTGGAGGCCACCAGAGCAGTGCTAATCACAGCTGCCAGGCTTGGGATGCTGGCATGCTCTAAAGCTTCCTATAAATTCTGCCCTATCATCTGATGTGCAGTTGGATGCACAGATGGCATTGGTGAAGTATCTCTTGCATGCACCAAATATTTGTCAATAGCAAGTCCATGTCTCAAAGTCATCCAACAAACTGTAATACACTATTGCTTTGTTGACCTTTAATTGGTGTGAAGTTTAATGCCACATTGTTCCCAAACTCTGTGTGATAACAGCTGAAAGACAAGCTGGGCCTGCTACTGTGGTTTTGCAGCTTTTCACTCAATGTGCCACTGCCCTGTCACGTAGTAGTGTCTGAGTGACATCTCCAGGGGTGGGTGGTTGCTCCAGGCAAGGACAGTTGGCACGGTGAAGGCAGGATCTGGTTACATATCACATCCCTACTGATATGAGGGAAATGGTGAAGACCCCAAGAGCTTATAAGCAGGTAGCAGGTACTGTTTATAGCAAATACATTGCCAGGAAAGAGATCACCTGTGGTAGATGAGTGCACAGAGTTATCACCTGACAGGTCAAAACTTGCAACTGGAAGTGTCTGCCTGACACCCTGTCTCCCAACCAGCCCCTCCAACAGCTCTTACTGGAGGTAGTGCAGAGCCAAGACCTAAGCTAACAGTCAGGTTTAATATCAATTGCATCCAGTGTGGTTCACCATGCTTAAGCCCTGCTCCCTGCCCTCCCTTGTTCCCAATGAGTCTTCCAGGAACATAAACTGGTCTGGTGGCAGCAGATTGCTCCCAGCTACTTCTTTCCCGGGGCAAGATGGGAAGGGACCAGAACCTACATGGGAAGCCATAAATTTGCCCCCAGAGAAGATCAAGTCACTAGAGTGAGCTCCAGGTTAATTGTAGGACATTTGTCTTCTGCCTAAATGTAGTTTGGGGTTCAAGTTATTTATCAATGACTTTTAGGGTCTTGGAAACATAAATATGACTGAAATAACAACATGCAAATTTGGGATTAGAAACAGGATCCTGCCCCTGAAATGCCATCTCTGAATCAGAACTGAGAGCAGCATTTGGATGGGGAGCAGTCTTCCCCTGTGCAGACTTTCATTTGAAAGTGCCCAACATTAAAATGATTGACCTACAGTGCAAAGCTATTTCTCCATACAGCTGCAGTCACAGAATGGGAAAGTACCTTGTCCCTGTAGGTCTTACAGAAAGATTATTGTTGTTTATGAGGAGCCTATAGACATCAGCTGCTAAGACAGGCAGCAGGCAGGGCAGCCTGACTTCAGTGCAGATAAGTGGCACTGCCCCTTTGTACATCGTGTGATCCCACGTTCAGCCAAGATCACTGTGTTCTAGTAGGGTATAATTTGAGTTTTTCATACCTGGAGGAAGCAAGGAGTTACTTTAAAAGCAGACTGGGGCCACCATCACATGGCCCAAAATGCAAACTGCAGGAATTTTAAAGACATCACTCCGTGGCAGCTACCCATATCTAGTTATTTCACAGGATTCAGTTCAGGTCCCATTTCAGGAGCCCACCTAAAGGTAAATGAGATCCAAAAATTCAACCTATACCCTGAAGGATCAGAGATCAAAGAGTAAGTGCTGCATAAAATACAATAAATTCCTTCGGTCAGATGAGGAATGGACTGGTCTTGATTTGACACAAACAGTTGTAGGGCTTTGTTGCAAACTACAACCATGCAGGTATTTCATTTGTTTTTACCCTTGGCTGTTATCATCCCTCCAGAGCTGGCTCAGGCAGAACTAAGTCAGTTGGTTCCAGTCTAACCTTTCGGGGAGGGGAAGAAGGAGGGACCACTTATTTGCACTGCTAAGCAAAACCAATCTTTCTATCACTATCTGCCCTGCTCTTTTGCTAGATGGATTTTAAAAAAAAGCATAGCTAGGAAGAAAAGAAAAAAAAAAAAACACAAAACACATAACCCACCCAGCCTGCCTCCACGACATAGCTGCCCTAATCAAAGGTTAAAAATATACTTGGGCCAATGAGATGGAAATAGAGAATAAACATGCAGAAGCATCTGAGATTTACTGCTCAGATAGGACTATTTTCCATAGGATTTGACTAAGAATTCCTGGCAGAGGAATGGAAGGCAAATCTCTGTCCTTCGAATGGAATGGGGATTTTCAGGTCTTTCTCTGGCTGAGTAAGTGCAGGCATTTGCAGCTTTCTGTGGATGTGAGCAGATGTAAATACCACGTTCAGCAGTCAAAGGTTCAGCATAAGCTTTCTGCTTTCATAGGATCTGAGTTTTAAACAAAGCCCGCAAAGACAGCAGGAGCCTTCCTTGACTCAAAGGCCTCATCCAAAAGCAGTGAAGCATCAAGTCATCTGAGTATGGACGATTTGCTCATTCTGCATATAAGAGATTTCATTTCAAACTTCATAATAAATTTCAAAGGTTGAAATAATTAGGGCCAAAAGGTGCAAATTTCCCTTCTTCCCCTTCATTTCAGCTACACAACTCCAGGCCTTAGCAAATTCCAGCTCTACAGCCCAAACACAGAGGAGATCTCTCTCAGCAGTCATAAACGCATATAGCTTTCAGTATATGCCAAATCTATTTTTATGCAGGAACTGTTGTCATTAGAGCAATAAGCCTGGTCTGGGACACCACACATCCCTAACTGATATGTCACACAGATAGGACATCCTTAATTAAACTCTACATAATTAACTGCACTTCTCATGCACCTGAGCTGGTATGTCTGCAAGAAGCTGTTCTAAGATATATGGATGTACCCATCTGCTCCAGGTTAGCTTGGGTACCTCCAAAAACCCTGCACAGCACAGACTGATCTCATTCCCACACACCTTAGAAGAAGAGAGACATTCCATTGACTCAAACAGCCACATGCAGTACAAAAGTCCTTAGGTTTTCTAAGTTCACATGGATACATCAGCCAATATATTTAAAAGCCAAGCAGAGGGACAAGAAGAGTATGGCTTCAGACTCAACATAAATTTTGTGTTTGTGTAGGGTAGAAAAGTGCCTTTTTTTCCCTCTGTGATCCCCATAAGGAACAACCCATAACATTATCTGTGAGGACCAGTTGGTACTACCCTGACCTGTTTATTGAAGTCAATCTTGCAAGTTTACTTTCTGTTTTATGCCTGTGTTTGTGGACTCCCACTCAGGAGTCCTGATCCCTAATTCCTGTCCACTGAAGGGTATCTCCAAAATAACCACCTCATATTAAGCTCCACAGCAGGAATGTCACAAATGAAGAGCAGGAGACAACCTCTGTCAACCTAAGCAATCCCCACAACCTAAATAAACAAACAGAAGAGGAGAGCCCCCTGTCCATTGCCAGGTACCACTCTCTTCCCAACTTGCAAATTATTCACTGCTGACTTTCACTTAACTATGTGTTCCAGCACAGACATGGCTTGAAGTGTACTGGTGACAGAACTGTTTTTGGTGTCCCTTCTTCCCCTAAAATACTGCTTCTAACACATCCCTTCTGCTTTCTCCCATGTCCTTCCACACCCATTTGATGGCAGAATGTGTATCCTGTGAAGGATGGGGATGCAGGTATTAGGATGGTTCTGCTGAGGGGGCAAAGTCCCTAGTTCACAGACCAGGGATGGATGCTGAGAAACTCCCTCCCCAATTCCCTCTCCCCTCATGGTTTTGCACCTCTGCAAACAATACAGGTTACTTTGCTATGCCAGAGGGACTGAGGGGAATCACTTCCTCGGGTGAAGATTGGGGACAGGAAAACTATGTTTCAGTGTAGAGCTGTTTACCCCAGAGGGTATTACAAAAAGTATCCAGTGTTGGAGGGAAACCTCTAAAAAACCAGGAAAACACTAAACTGCCAAGGGAAGGCTCTTAATTCTGAGTTGACTGCATTCTCTTTAAAGTACCAAGACCCAAGTCCTCAACTGGTATTAACTGGCAAGATCCAGTTACATCATCCATTTATCTAACCAAATTCAGTATATCCCTTGGGACTACATCGTGCTTGGCAATAGTCTCTTTGTTCTATATGTGCTCTCAACTAGCAAAACCCACGTTCAAAGGATGAGATTTCCAGCCAGAGCATTTTTTGAAGTTTGGGATTTGGAGGTGGCTCAGCAAATGAAACATCCCATATGACTTCAGATCACAGCAGTGGTCAGAAGCAAAGCTGTGCATGCTGGCTGTGCCTGAGGAAATCCATAGCAAACAGAGCAAGCCAGACCTTGCTGAGGTCAGCAAAAGGAGGCTGTGGCTTAGTCTTTTACACTGCACTTACTACGTGGCCATCTGGGTAAGTAAAGAGAGGGTGGGAAGGAGAGAGAGCTTGTCTGGATGCTTTTGCTTGAGCCATGACATATCTTCTACTGTGTTATCTCCTTCCCTCAGTGTATTTGAATTCTTAATACAGTTGGTCCTATCAAATTGCCTGATGAGGTGAAGAAGCCTCCTATTTTCAAGGCACAGTTGCATCACAGATTCAGTATGATCTAAGAATCATAGAATATCTCAAGTGGGAAGTGACCTATAAGGATCATTGAGTCCAACTCCCTGCTCCTTGAAGGGCTACCTAAAACTAAATCATATGACTAAGAGCATTGTCCAGAATATTTTTTAAAAACTGCAGAGGTGCCTCTTTGTAACTTGAGACTGTTCAAAGTCCTCATTCTTATCAATGCACCCAAATTCCTATTTAGGAACCTAAATACCATTGTGAAATTTAATCCAAATTAACTACTTATTTTCAGACCTGCTGAGCCAAATGTGGAACTAAATATTCCTTTGAGCCTAAATATAGATGGCTCATCCCTCAACTGTGCTAGATCCATCTAGCATCAGTGAAGCATGCAGGGAAATCCAGGCAGCAGGTCTCATATTCCCACATCTAGGATTTCTGCACAAAGTCTTCACTTGCAGAAAGCTCAGTTTGGATTTTCCCTGAAAGCATAATGCTATGCAGGTGCCATGCAAACTGAGCTGAGCAACAAGCCTGCTGCACATCATGTGCCCATCTGCCAGCTTAAGCATACAACAAATCCATCATTTGTACCTGGCATTTTGCATTAAGCAAAGGTGGGGATGATGGCAGTAGTTTGCTTTTGCCTTACTTTTGTGCATGTACTGCAAACACAGCAAGTGCCTTGCACACACAGATGCCTCCTCCCATTGCCATGAGGTACTCAAGTTCATGGACTGAATCCAGGCAGGGTTTGATCTGAGAGCAACTGAGATTCAACTTGGTGAACTTTTCAGGACAACATTCACTTTTCATGACCCTTAGCAGGAACCATTCCTTAACTCTCATGTGAGAGACAACTCTGACACCAGGGAGATGACAGAATAATTCTGCTCCCTCTTCTTGAGCACTAGCAGATCCAGCAGCAGTTCACACCCTGGCTCTAAACAAGTCCCATTCTGGACCATGGTCATCTCTTCCAGTTTAACTCATATTGATGTTGTGTGACCTACAACTCTCCTTGGTGATGCAGCTTCCTCACCTTTATCTTCAGATTACTGGAAATGTCCTTTTTCCCCCACCTTATTTGTAAATGACAAGAACCATGACAATTTTCTTGTAAATAAAAAGCTAACCCAGGTTCTGCCCTTCCTTCCCCAGAATTAGAAGCGTCAGCCAATGAAAAGCTGAACTAAGGAAACCAGTACAAAATTCAACAACTAGTTCATTACAAAAAGCTGCTAGAATGTTTTGACAGAATTTTGGAAATTGTTTTAAACTCAACACACCTAGATTAATTCAATATTAATAAGCACAACCAAGGATTATTTAATACCAGCATGGACATGAGACAGCTAAAACACAAGCACCAGCCTTTCATTGATCCTGTTGGCATCCAGCTTCTATTCAGGTCTCTGTCTTCAGGGACACCTCTGTGTTGCTCTGTAACCTGTTTACTCTGAAGTTAGGGGCTTTTGTCCTTATCAGTCTGCTGTGCCTGATAATAATCTTCTTGCAGCACTGCTTTTTTTAATGTTTGTAACAGAAATTCAGTATTAGTAGGCATTATGAAAACTAATGTGAATGAAAACAAAGATGCAAGAAGAGCTAAGCCTAAAGCTACTGTAAGGAAGCAATGACATGAAGAACCTCTTTGTCAATTTTAATTGTAAATCTTTACATTTGCATGAATAGGTAAGTCTTCATATACATCACTGAGCAATGTTTTTGGGTGACACTAGATGACACACACTTTTGAGGTGTACCACCTTGTCTCCAACACCTACCCCATGTTCACCCCAAAACTATCTGGTCATAATATCTATCTCCTAGCAACATTGAAAGTGTTTGGATGGACAGAGATCATCCTTTTGCTCCCTGACAGTATTTTCTTTGCTGACAACCCAACAAAAGAACCAAAGAGATCTTTCTGCATGGCTAGGATTCCTGACAGAAGAAAAAATGCCCCTCGGTATACGTCAAAAATATCGAATAAGGAAAGTCAGTATCACAGTTCCTGATTGACAGATGGGAAAATCTGAGAAAGCGAGGTCATACCTATTCTGGTTTGAAAGAGCAGGTTTGAATAGCTCAGGCTCTCTCTTGCCTGTGTTATCTGTAGAAACCCCAGCTGGCTTTGCCCTCGGGGCACAATAAACTGCTGTGTGGGCCTGGGTGGATGAGAACATGCCGTGCCCTGGATGATGCCCCAGGCATGGGTCATTGTCTGGTTGCACAGCAGTTGAGGATGGCCTTGAGGCACCCATTGCTGAGCAGATAGCTCAAAGACATCCAACAGGCCAGTTCCCTAGAGCTGATAAATGGACTTCAGACTCATGGTCCTGTTCTGTCTCTATCCTTCTGTCTTTCAGCCCACAGGCAATTAAAATATCCCCCCAGCTTATCTAGAGAGATTTTGCTTTCACGATGCTAATATTCAGTCTAAGGATAATAGTTCTTTATCAACAAAGAGGTGAATCAGAGTATCCAGTGCCTATGATAGTGACATTTTCATCAATACGAGTGACATATAGAGAGCAAAGAAGGGGATGGCTGCTAAGGATAAATATACCCTGCAGAGGGTCTCTCATTCTCTGTAAAACCAACCCTCAAGATGTGTGTATTGTAGAACAATAGGATTTAGAGGAACAACTAGGATTTATCAGAAAGCTTTTTTTTTATTGTTTTCTCCTTGTTTTCTAAGGATTTCATACCTAACACTGTGGTACTTGATGCAGTACACGGTGGCAAAAACTGGGCCATAGTATAAGACAACACGCTCCAAGTGCTAAAAGAAGCAAAGACATCTGCAAAAGGTAAAGTCTGATGTCTAAACATCAGAAGTTATCATTTAGATATTCTGATAGGAATTCTACTCGTGGTGAAGACAGTCAAATAAAGTACTTGCTTCAGCTCCAAGCAATGCTTTTCACACAAGTCTCTGCTGGATATGCTACAAGGAATTGCTCTAATCATAGTGACTGTGGGTTTCCTGTGGTGGCTTTGAAGGCACATGAGAAATCAGACTTTACCAGACTTAAGCCTACCTGTGCTAGTGCATGAGACAAAGACACCAATGTTACTAAGAAACTAATGGTATTGTAAAACAGACATTTCATGCAAATTGCCAGCCCTATTTCCTCAATATAAAGTGCTAGAAATGCGTGTATAACACAGATGTCAAATGTGCTACAGGGCTTGAAAGTTCATCTGGTGTGAACAACTCTCATTCCTTGGATGGGTTCTTTCTTTGGATGAATCACTCTGGACAAAAAGTCCTAATTATCCACCCCAAATCAGATAATGTTCTTCACCTGGCTGCAGCCACATGCTAGCTCTTTCCCACACTGAATTCATCAAATTACCAGTGATTCACCCACTACTGTAGCTGGTACAAGTCCAAATGTAGAGGTTATTCAGAATCGATTCAATATCCAAGAAAATTAAAGAAGAAAATTATTCCTGAGTTGAAAGAACAGTTATCAGGAAAGTATTGACTCAATTAGGACAAAACCAGCTAATTTTTAGTGCAAAAAATGAGTCCTCTTGCTTCTTCATCAGTATGCCCTTCACTATTTCATCCACAAAGATGCCAGCTTTTTATACAACTTTGAGTGAATCTCAAAGGGTTGGGTTAAACAGACTAAAACTTGGAAAGCTTATCCAAGCTATCTGACCTTCTTAAGTCTGCAAGATCTGATACCAAATACTTAGTCATTTACATTTCCAGCCAAAAGTAGAAGCACAAAGGCCTACACAGATGAAAAACAAGGTGGAGAAGGGCATGCATTGGTCACTGGAATTGATTACCACACTGACCACAGAAATCAACAGTCACCATTATTTCTCTTGTGACAATCAAAGTGAGATTTGCACGCTAGAAGACATGGGTGTGACTGCTACCAAAGTCAAAGGGCTTTTCTAATTGCTGTCTGCCCCAGCTTTGTTTTCCAAGCCAGCTCCATCTTTTTCAGAAATTGCTCAAAATTTTCTTTAAGGATTCCTTTGGGAGATGAAGTTTTCTAGGCTAAGATTCAACCCAAAAGGTTTTAATTTTAGCCAAATTGATTTGACCATTTTTGAGTGGTGAAGGAACGGAAGAAAATACTTTTCCCATATGTTCCAGTCAGAGAAGTATGTTTGCCGAGAAGAAAGAATCCTTGAGGAGACAGAGGGGGAGAGGGAGTAAATATCTCTGAAGGATAAAAATATTCCCAGACACAACACCACCATGAGCTAAGCCCTAACCTTGCGTCAAAGAACACAGCAGCAGTGGCATTTGCGTTTACACCAGCTGAGTATCTGGCCCATAGGAATAGAGAAGAAAGCTTTCTATTAAAATTTTGGATAGGACACATCAGAATCTAAACAACATGGAAAAAGCCTCATATGTTAACCCTCTTGTTCTTCCTCAAGACTAGAAGACAGCATATTCCAATACATAAAGAAGACAATCTGTTGCAAGCCCTGCCTGGACACGATGAGTCCCTGCGGTAGGACACCTCTGCCCAGACCTCCCTCAAGACTTGGGACCCCCCAAGGATCTGAGCTTATTAACCAAGAGATCACTAAGAGCTGTGTGCCCCCAGCAGCTCAGCTGTTCAACCCTCTGGGTCAGACCAAGCCTCTCATATCTCCGCCTCTTAAATAAAGTGCGAAAATATGGAGTCCAGGAAGAAAATTAACAAAGTCAGTGGTAAACAGTATTCACAATTAGAGTTGCTCAAATCTTAGCAGTTCCAATAAGAGAGAAAGACAAACCTTAAAGCTGACAACCTCCAGTCCTGACTGTGAGAGTCCATGGACCTACACTGAAAGACAACCCACACTACAGCGTTACTTTAAGCAGAATTCATAAGGCTTAAGGCATCTTATATGAAATAAGAGCCAGGTCTCACAAGAACCCAGCTACACAGCCTGAAGACTAGAAATTTAAAAATTTAGTTTATTTCTTAACTTACTCTCAATAGAGCCTCCAAGGTTTTCCAGATTCTTCGTGTCACATGCCAAGTCTAAGATGCTCCAGTCTCTTCAGCTTTCAAGGAGGATTTCATCATGAGATTGCCATGGAGCTACGGATGAGAGAGGCCCTGTAGTCATAAGTAGCACAGTCATTTTTATTTAATAATAACATTATTATTAAATACCTGTATCATAGGTACTTCAAGATTTCTACATGTTATATAAAAGTGTGAATTCTCTGCCTCAGAGTTTACAATCTATAAGGATGAATAACAAATAAAGGAGGAACGAAGCAAGGATATAAGCAAAGATATATAGTTCAACATCAGTTTTCACTGTGAAAATCTACAGATATATTAACTAATACCTGTGAATGAACTCCTTCAGTATCTCCCCTTGGCTATTGCTAGCCTACTGGTTCTTTATATCAGTATTTACTACAAATGTAGATCTTGAAGAAAGACAACTAGTTTTGGACTCTGTTTCTTATAGTCTCCTTTAAAGGCCTGGCACTGATCTCTGCTAGACACAGGCTCCTTATAAGGGCATGAGCACAGCTGGAGGACATTGAGAATGCTTGTAAGTGTTTGATAGGACACAGGTGAGTAGGAGTTAGAGGACTAGGTAATGAAAGGGAAGAAAAACAAAAAAAAAAAGGACCAACAAGGTTTGAAAGGCAAGCCTGAGACCCTCACACTTGGTATAGGCAGACAAAGAGAAGCAGTAATGGAAAAGAAGTGCAAGTGGTTGTAACACCAACATCATAAATCAGCAGATCTTCCTAGGGATGATCCAGCTTCCATACCTTTAACAGTACTAGTCTGTGAGAGGTTAGATGAGAAAAGGAAAGATTGTAGGAGGCTGAGAAAGATGAGAAAAGGAGGAGGGATAGCACTTTGAACATAATAAATGTAATGAAATAGTGATATAGGTTATATGTATGTGGCAAAAGAGTCACATAAGCTTAGCGGTAGCCATTTAGTAGACAGGAAGAAAATTGAAAACCAGTAGGTTGGTATTTTAATTCACAGCAAAGTTTAACTGTATATGGTCAATAATGATGAATAATCCATTTATTTTCCATGCCATGGATGTCCGGAGCCAGTGTCTGTAGGAAGATAAGACTAGTCTATTCTAAAAATTTCTCTGATTCAACTATATGAGCATGAAGAAACAAGTGCAGACAGCTTACAAAAATGTTGTCTTGATGTGACAGTTTAGCCTGAGTGCTATAACTCATTCAAACAAAAGGCTTTTTACCATCTTCCTTTTTACACAGAGACATTTGACAGCACAACTCCACTGGATGTGAACATATCTATTGGTGATCCCTAACATAAGCAGGTTCTTACAAAATACATCTATCCAAGGTCCCAACACCGCAACAGGATCAGTGAAGTGACATTCTAGAGAAGGTTTCCTGGATTGCAACCTGCTGTTGTCAAATCTCAATGATTAAAGACCTGAGTCACATCCCCTAAAATCTGTATGTTTAGGTTAAACACAATGACGTTTTAAAACAGTGTTAGGTAATAAACATTGGGCTTCTTTTTAACTGCCTTTTGTTTAGGGTTGTCAGTTGTTCAGGTTAGAACTTTGATTACAAATAAAGCTGTTTTTTTCACCCGGGGAACTGCAGCTGGAACCAGGTGTGCAGGATTAGCTCAGTGTAACCCCAGAGCAGAGCAGCACTGCAGTGTCCGCCCATGGCAGCACCTACAGCTTGCTTGGCCAGTCATCCCTCCAGGTCCAGCCACTAGTGGGGACATTGGCACACAAGGGAGAGACCCTGAATCTGAATATGGTACAGCCCTCTTTCTCAAACAATTAGAGGATTCCTGTGCCTGGGTCAGAGGGTCTTAACTCTAGAGATGACCTGGAGCTCCCTGTGTGGCCTTGGCTCCTCATAGGACCCTGTATGAACTTAGTGTTGTGTCTGTGTCTAAGTTCCCTGTCCATCAAAGGGGACAATAAACCTACACAGATCCCCACTGGTCTCTTTCAAATATTCAGAGCAGCTGTATACTATGTAAAATGGGTTAAGGTAAGAGCTTCACCTACAAACACAATTCAGTCATGGTTATAAATACTCTTTCATTTAATTCAACAGTTTATTTAATTTTGGTCCAGAATAAGCACACTGAATTGCAGACAAGCACCCAGGTACTGAGGTGCAATGGGCAGTAATTTGTTGCTTCAAAAGTTCCTGGCTCTTGTGAAACATGAGCTGTCTCTATACCAAATTCAGCTACACTGTTGAAATATAAGACAGTTCTGTGCCCTTACTGCAAGGTCTGGTCTGTTGGGTTAGTGGGGAAGTCCATGAGTTTAAACATTAGGAATAGGGTAACTAGGCAAAGGAAGTGGCATGACAAGCAAGCCCCAAGCAGGGGAGAAGAAATCAGTAAGTTGTTGCAGCACTTCAATAACTCTGACTCTTCAGCACATATCCTCTGAGGACCTCAAAAGTCTAGAAGATACTGGCTACCATGAAGCTTTATATGTTCCCCCCTGAAAAGGAAAGAGAAATGGAACTCATGAATGGTTCCACTTACTTGCTGATGGGGCACACTCACCCTCATCCTTCATTTTTTACACCACCATGCATCAAGGACTGTGTTGACCATATTGATTGCTTGTGAGAGCAATCCTGATATCAAACTGACATGTGGAGAAAATCTTCTCTGGTTTGGATTTCAAGACTTCACCAGAAGGGAGCAGGAGAGACCTGCAGAAGAGCTCCAAGAAATGAATGCACAGCAGACAGTGTTGTCCTGCACAGAGCCTGGCTTTGCTGTAGGTGTGTGGCAGCCAGGCTCCCAACTGATATAACTACTACAAGATTAAGAAATCTCACCAACATCATCTTGTAGCCTGGAAAATTATAGCTTTGCAGTTTTCTCTACATGCACAAGTTGCATGCCTATAACCATGCCAGTCCATGAAGACAGTAAAAGTTGTCCCTTTCCCTTCCCACTGCTAATATACTTCCAGATTATGTACACATGTACACCAGAAGAGTTCAATCCTATGTAAAAGGAATATAAACTAAGACCAGTTTCACATACTTTTCTAAAAATGTAACTGTATCTGGGTTTACTGGTAGGACAGGTTAAAACCAAAATAGAAATCTCCCCTTCACTACTGAGTTGGATATATTGGTACCCATATCAAATCTTCAGTCAAGAACTGAGAAATCAAGTCTTAACTTAGCACCATGAAAAGAATAGCAAGAAGGAATCTAGTTTAAGTCTTGTCTAGTTAGGAACAATATTTAGAACAGGTTTCACAATAAAACAGAACAATAAGTAGAAAAAAAGCAAGCTTTTGCCTGGTGCAGAAGAGTTTCCTAGACAGCAGTTCACAAACCCCTGTCCTGGACACAAAGCTTCAGTTGCTGTCTGGCACTAAGTTGCAGAAGCAGCCCTTCAGCAAGTTTTACAACTGGTTTCTTGGAAGACCAACATTAGCAAAACATTCAGTGCAAATATGTCAATCCAACGGCTTGGACACCTGCTCTTACCTACTTTCATCTGACAGCAGCTCCCCTCAGAGCACGGGTCAGGGCCCTCTACACCACCACTGTAGAGTCAGTGCCTTACATGTGACCTTGACAAACTTGTATACAAGGAAAGAAAGGTCTGGTATTTCACCTTTGGGTCAAATTCAGGGTCATGGTCTTTGGGAAGGCTTAAGACTATGGACTTTTCTCAAAATTTTCATATTATCTATGCTAGTTACTAGTGGATGTAGTAGCTGAGAAACTTTGGACACCCAACACAAGTAGTTTAGTTGCACAGAGTCTGCCTGCTCCTGCAGGAAGCCTGACACAACAGACATGCAGAGTGCATTAAGGCCCTCTTCTCCACGAGTAAGGGTTCAGATTTAGGAGCTACAGTGAATTATTAGATTCAAGACCTGGGTTTGAATGACACTTGCTCATTAACTGCAAGCTTATTAAGGAGTTAAGCAGAAGTAGCTAACTTGTATGCAGGTCTCCTCTCAAGTCCAAGAGCAACTGTCCCTGCTGGGTCTCTAAGGACTGGCCATGGACAGTTACTGTCCATCTGCCTGTCTTCACTCCCTAGCTCAATGTTAGTGCTGCCAGAGCTTACCCGAAACACCTGAGGACTCCATAAATTCCAGTGCAAGGTCAGCCATCTCAGGGCACACCATTTCCACCACATTAAACAGACAGATAATGCCTTCAGAGAGGAGCAGTTGACATTTCCAGGTTCACATTACTGTCAAAGAGCACTGTCACCACTCACTTGGGATTAAACAGTTTCAGTGATGGCTCCAAATTAATCTGGCTGATTTGGCCAAATGTGAAGGAGGGCAGAATCATATCCACCACTGCCAGCATGGAAGAAAACAGTAACTCAGCAGATGGTGGTAGGCTGGTGATGACCAGAGAAGGCAGATATCTTTCCCTGAGAGAGCCAACTTTGCACCGATGTGGCCAAGACGAGCCCACAAGGTCCAGGATCTGATGGGGCAATGAAGTCCACCCCCAGCATAGCTGTGGGTCAGCCAGGCACAGGTGATGCACAGAACCTTCCTGGACATCTTCAAGAGCATGGACAGAAACCATGTGGGCTAAGCAATGGATCCTGTTTATCCCTTAAACTCAAAGAGGAGTTAAAGCTCATCAAGCTTTCCTAGCAGCTGGGTTATATACACAGAAAACTGTGTGTTGATATTTACAAGACCCAGAGCTCCTTTCTGTTCGTTTCTATGCATAAAGAACAAAACATTTAGGTACTTTCCGTCTAAAATAAATTTGCTCTTGTCCTTTTGCCTCAACTGTCCAAGAATGAGGGCTGTGTGTGACCAGGAGAAGGGAAATGCTTAGAAATCCTTCTCGTTCAATTGCTGCTGTTCCTTGCTGACATTTAGCCCAGACAATATGAGCACCACCCTCAGTTACACCCAGCTGGGCTCAGTGACTTCACTGGGAACCCGTGGTGTGGCATGGCTGTAACCAACAGCAGAAACAGCCTAAATATTTCTGTGTGGAGCATGAGATTGTTCACTAGACTGATTTTTTCTTTGCTCAGTATATTTTGGGTGCAACAGAAGTTGCTTTAACCTTGCTGCATCATTCCTGGTCCCAGGGGTAACACAGATTCCCCCTCCTGGCTCTGCCCCCGGGACAGTTCTCACTTCTGCTCCTACATTCTCATTAGGGGGAAGGAGTAATTCACACACTGCTTTGCAGGACCCTGCAAGCTAGAGATGAAAGTGCAGGCTGAAAAGCTGTCTGTTGTAGTTGCTATCATTTACACCTTCCAAAACAGCCACTGCAAAGGGTGATGGTGAGTCACAGAGGGGCGCTTAGGGGGCACATGTTAGACCCCATGCAAAGGGAGCAAGGACTCAGACTGCCACTCTGCTGATCAAGCCAGATTGTTTCAGTGCTGCAAATCTGAAAGTCTACAAAATTAATCTGTGTGGCTGAAATACCAACCCAAACCAAGACATGCCCTGGCTGGATAACAAGATGCAGCCCTAGGTGGGGGATGAAGGCAGAAGCAGGGGTCGTGTCCCCACCAGCTACCTCCAGTCAGGAGTGAGCTAGGACGAGATCAACAAATGCCTAAAAGAGAGCTCTGAGCCACAGTGCAAGAGCCACAGACCTGTGTGATGAAGGGAGAAAACCCCACCCGCATCTCTAGCCTGTGACTGTATGCCTCCCCACACTGCCCCAGCCCTGGTGTTTCTCCAGGGATCCTCATGCTGTGATGGGGGTTTGGTTCTTGCTGTGACAACCCCACTCTCCACATGCAGGTGCCCACGTCCTGGTTCTGGCTGTGGGTCACCCCCATTGTCTTTGGTTTGCCCATTGCAAGGTTTTTCGTGCCAACCCAGCACACTGCCAAGGGCAATACCAAGCATGGAGCAGCTCCCAGCCAGGACCTTCAGACAACAAAGCCGGAGCCCCTCATGTGTAACAGCTGGTTTAGCTTCCTTGGTCACTGAAACCCCTTCTTTCAACTCTAGTTAGCTCTGCACCACTCAGCTTCATGTACATGGGGCAGCTTGCATTGTGAGCAGAAGGCAAGGATTAGCCTGCAGTGCACACATGAGTGCCAGATCTCTGCATGCACTTCAGCCCGCCCTGTAAAACAAGTGTCTCCCCTCACAAAATACAGAAAAAAAATAAAAAATTTAACAGCCAGAATGTCCCAGTTAATCATTAAGCAGGGATAGTTGCACAACTTCCCCTGGAATGTCTATGTTGATGGCTGCGGTACACTGACGAGAAGGAATGGCAAAAACAGTCCGACAGGGAGGAGAGGATGGGGCCCGGGTGTTGCAGCAACCGTAGCAGGACTTGGCAGGAGATGGGCTGTCCATCTGTGGCAGGAGGCTGGTCCCCTCGTTAGCGTGTCCAGACCCAAGTTTCAGAGGTTTGGGGCGCAGAGCTGGTGACAGCCAGCCTCAGCAGGGTGGGGGAATCCTACCATCATGGTGAGCAGGAAAATATAGCATCCCTGTGTGCTTTATACAACTGGTTCACTTGCAGGCATGAGTCAGTCCGAAGCAAATGCAAACCTCATGCCTCTATGTCCTTATATATGTATTTAAAAGCACACAGTATGCTCATAAAAGGGCTGACTCTCCAGGGCTAACTTATAAGTGCCAGACAAAAATTCATCAAGATTGATGAGTCTATTTTTTATGGCATTCGGCACGTCTGACATTATACTGGACTTTGAGAAGCCCTGCAGGAACAAGGGCCGTTAAATATCTAGAATGAATACAGTCAAATAGAAGTTCAGACACCCAACTGTTCGTTTGCATAGGCATGTCCTGTACTTGGAAATGCGGTAAGCTTTCAAGTCACATTCCTGGAAAGATTAGCCTAATGCACAACTCCCAGATCCCACAGCTCATTAGGAAGAAACTCCAATGCAACACCTTCCAAGCAGTCCATGCACACAGTTGTTGGAGACAAAAATCTGTTTGGCTGATCATTGGGTCATCTTCAGAGACATCACCCAGCCACAGATAGCATCCACATGGAGCTTCAGGGTCACAAGGAACAAAGAAACATAATGCTCCCACTCAAAAACGGGTTAGTGAATTGATTCATCTGTGGAAATAACATGCTTCATGACACACCTTTTACTGAGTCCAACAGAGAGCACAATGGCACACATGTAATGGCCACCACAGCACATGGACTATTTAACGATATGTCCTACAAAGAAAACCCTCCATTGCCAACTTAATTATTTGAAAAAAAAAACCCAAACATTAAGTTCCCTGACCAGAGCCTGCATGCAGGCATCTAGAGGTGAACCAGGTCATTTCCAGTATTAACAATTTATTTCTTTAATAAATTTCAGGAGGGAGATCTCTCTAGAGGCTGCTGAAAAGCAATCTCACAGCTGAGGCAGAGCGGGGGGAGGGAGGTGGTCCCACTGAGAAGGGTCAAGAAGGACTATTTTTGGGCAGGCTCCAACCTGTGAGCTCAGAAATCACCCCATTTCTCTCATGATGAAGAGAAAGGTCTACGTACTGACATTCATTGCACCACATAATCCATCTTCACCACACAGATGCCTGACTCACCTTTAAATGAGCAAACATCTCAGTCTTGAGACCAGTTCTGCCCCTCAGCCATGCCTTGGCCACCCACTGGCCCCTGCCTGGTTGAGACTGCAGAAATGCTTCATAACTAACAGCAATTATCATTCTGGTTTCATCATTGCTTTTCCAAGTGGCTTCTGCCTCTGCTGTTTGGAAACAATGCTCAAGGCTACCAGTACCAGATCAATAACTCATCTAGGAACAAACAATTGAGATGAAGGAAAATGGTAAAGGGAGGACCTTTTTGCCAAGGGAAGGATTTCCCACCCCATGATAAGAACCAGAAATGTTTGGGAACCTGGGCACAGAGAGCAGCGCATCAAGAGAGGAGGCCAGACATGGTGCAAAGGGACAATGCTGGAGAGCATTGACACATTTTTTTCACATTAGTGCTCCTCAACAATTTGTGCTGCTGTCAGCTGAGAACACAAGATCCTTGTAGCCATGGAGGCATCATATGTAAATCCCAAAGTGCCATAAAGCAAGATGATGTCATTTTTAAAAAGGAAGCCCTGCTCTAAAAGTTCATGGGCTGGGATGCCCAGAGTTTTGTGAGACAATGTTAGGGGCTTTTAAGAGATGCATTTATTGGAGACCACAGAAGAGCTGGGGTTCCCTACAGCTTGTCACAGAGATAGTTCTGTACATACACGGCAGTTGCCAGGAGGGAGGGAGGGGGCCAGGCACGACATTTTTCAGGCACAGATGATATTAGGAGTGTGCACGTTCCACCCTGTATTTCCCAGCCCTGTGCTCTCACTGCCTTTCTAGCAGCATAGCTGTATTCATCTATGCCTGGGGCCTGTATGTGTAGCACTGGCAGCTGTTTGAGCACGCCCAATGCACTGGGCATGCCTGTCCTCTTTCCATGGGTTATACCTACCAATATAAATTAATTATTTGTACCTTTCCTGAAAATGCTGCTCAAGATACTGTTGATAAAGTACTTAGTGTTCCGATTTTCTGAGCCTCATCCATTGACAGACTTTCAAGCCTTCACATCAATTCCTTCTTACAACGAAACTCTTTCTCCTACCCATGTGTCCAGTAAAGGGTTTCAGAAATCAGAGCGGAGAAGCAGGATCTTGGAAAAAGCCATCTTTGTAGATGCATCAGTTTTACATTTGCTGCCTGCCTTTAAAACCTGGGAGAGCACCACTTTTAATAGCTGCACGGCTGTCCATGCTGGGAGCCCCAGCTATTTGCTACTCACAGAGGTCAGAGACAGCCTGCATTACTACACACCTCATTCATTTCCATGTGTATCCACTGGGATGAAGTCTGTGCTAATGTCCACCAAGAGCACCAGCAGCACATGTTCCCTATATTCCACCACAGGACTGAGCTTTTTTTTTACTTTCTTCACCACAAGTTCAGTTTCAGACAATCTTGTTTGGCACATCTGGGAAGGTGAGCAGCATACACCATTTGTACATATAAGAAAGTTACCTCTTCATCTCAGGAATATCTGAGAATGATCAAAACTTGGATTGTTTTTTTCCATTCTTGTGAGTTCAGGGTTTGGAGTACTTTGTAATAATGTACACTTGTACACTATCACAAATTAATTAATGTACACCCATACACCACTCATCCAAAGTGTTTTTCACATATTTTTGTTTCTTTCCCATGTTCTGAGTATTAAGCAAAAGGTTTTCTCTTGTCATTTTTTCCTACCAGCACATATGTGGATTTTTTACCAAATGGAGGACTAATGAGTGTGTTTGCCAAGAGGTGGAGTACAAAATTCTGTACATCTGTAACACTATTACCCAAAGACTCAGCTTTTGACAAATATTCAACCCAGTTATTTGCACTGGGCTGATGTCTCTGAAATCTCAGGGTAGGTTTCTCCATCATGTACCCCCATCCTCACTGCAGGGCACATCCCTCTCCAAAAGAGGGGAAAACAAAGCAAAACACACATACTTACCTTCCTCCCCAGAAAGGATTAAAGGGACCATCATGAGGAGAAATGTTCAGATATTATGAGGAATATAATGGCATAAAATCTGCAGAAAAACATAAACATCAAGCATCAGACTTCAAGCATCTGGCCCCATATGTGCTTGGGGCTTTTCCCAGGGCTGAACGCTAAAGAAGGTACACTGAACCTCATAGATGACATGTCTGAGAACAAACGCTAATATCCTGATAATTCAGCGAAATTAAAGTCAAAAGGAACTATCTTGCTTGTCAGTTCTTCTATTTATTGAAATTAAAATAGTACCTTGGTATGACTAAAACATACCTTTCAGCAAGGACCCCGTTCAGTAGTTACCAAGAGGCAGACAAACAACCACATCACATAGTAATCTGGTTAATCACTTTCCCATTAAAAATTATGCTTTACTTTTAAGTTGCAGCATCTCCCTTCAGCTGGCTGAAAATGTTTTATGTTATTGCTCTTTCCAGAAGAAATAGCATGCTGCTCTTCTGCTAGTATTTAGAGTGAGAGAGTCAGCCTGCTCTGCTATAAATTAAAAAGGCAGAGGGAGTATCTTACATCTCTCACTATACAAAGAGGCTTCTACAGTCCCGGTGCCCTTTCTGGGGCACTTTTCTGTGCACTATGCATTTTTTTTATTTCTTTACAAAGCTCTGAAGGTGAAGGTACTATGCCAGTATCAATCTCACCAATACCCAATGAAAGCAACATAATCCATCTGAACAGACAAATGAATGAGAGATTTAAAAGCTACAAATCTACTGAAATTTTAGTCACATACTTGACACTTCACCACCACTGAATTGCAGCCAACTTTCAAAAACAGTATTGGCACTTTAAAACTACTCTTCAAATACACACCAGTTGCTTTGGCCACAAAGAAAAGAGCACTACAAAGAGCATAGTAAATTATAATATAATATAACATAGCATAATACAAGATAATTACTAGAATTGCAGAGCTTAATATCCCCACATTTAGAAGTGCCTTTTTCAATCTTTGTTAAATCCTTTAACAACCACTTAACTTTATGGTAGTGACTCTATGTCTGTGCTGCTGCACGTGATTCAGTCTCCCATACAGCCATGTACAAGACATTATGTTTTGGTTATATTTTAACTGAAGTAAAACTACAAGTTGTGCAGCTGTTTCATACATGGTAGTATCTTATATGTGTAATGTAATCGAAATGCGCTCTGAGAGCTGCTATGCCTGTTAAAGATGTCTTTGTTGAGTATAATTGGACTACTGGTAATGAATCAGTTATTGAAATCATTGTGGATGTCTATAACACAAGCCACATTAGATAACAAACCCCAAGAACAATCTTTTCTAGGTCACAGATAAATATAGTTTAAATGACTGTTGGTTTTACTCTCAAAAATCTTTGCAAATTCCTTAAGTATCTCATAAAATCTGTATTTCTCAGACTGCTCTGGCAGGGATTTCAAGTTTGCACTTCATATCATGACTGAGGAGTTCATAAAAAGCATACTTCCAGACTGGTCATGCCTTTTCACTCTCACAGTATATGATCCTAAATGCATTGCAGTTTTTCCATGAGTCCTCCATAAGAACCAAATTAAATAACTCCCATTTTGTAGCTAGATTAGAAATTAAAGATGAGCAGGAGCAACAACCAGACTGACAACACACTAATCCAAACAAGATGATCTGATTATATTACAGGGAAGGTTTTTCTGAAAGATCCAGCAGGAATGAGGGAGTTCATCATTATTTCAGAAACTCTGCAGAAACACCAGCCTTTGGCTAGATTTGTAATTGTCCCTAAGTGTAAAAATTGCTGTCAGCACGCATAAGTGATGGGGAAAAGTTGCAAACTCAAACTACAGACCGCTTTTTCTAAGGGAACTGATGTCTATTACAGCCTGGGTAAGGAGGAGCCTGTATGAGTGTGGGCAAATGTGTGCAAATCGTGGAGCTGTCTGAAAACAACTGACTGGTCAGCTCTATAGCCAATTATTATCCATGTTTTTTCAGAAGAACAACTTAGAGTCTCTTTAAATACAGCACACACAATATTCTGTTCATGGGTGCTTAAAAACTTAAAAGTAGGACAAAGAAAATCTGTGTGTCATAGAGGAAGTAAATTCTCTGATAAGGATTTTATATTGCTAAATATATTGTTTTTCAAATACTTACACTCTGAAATTTTTCAAAAATGAGTGGCAGTCCATTGTACAACAGCCACTGCAATAAAGGAAAAAAGACAGTATTTTCCAGTCAGTGTCAGCTTCTGCACACAGCATATCCTGACTCTAAAAATAAAACAAAAGAGTTACAGCAATAAACTTCCAGTTACCATATCTCTGTGTGAATAATTTCCATCTTGTCACTGAAAGAGCAAAAATTGATATAAAACTGAACAAATTATCAAAACAGCATTAAAATATAATATTTCTGTAGGTATTTGTTTGACTCTTGAAAAGCAAGTCAAGATTATTTACAGAGTTATGTAAATGAAAGTACTATCTATATGTATGCACACACACATACGCATGTATTATGTTCATTATGCAAAAACATCCAGAATTTCTTCAGCAGCGTTGGTTTAAATGTATGCCATTCCCTCCTCACCATCCTTTCTAAAGAGCATTCCTTGGTTTCAAAACAGTAATGTGTTTTATGGCAAACTGGCTACAACCAGTTCAAACAGGTTGAAATTTATGTCCTTTCTATCAGCAATCAGTCTCTTGCAAGGAAAGCTAAAGGGAAATGATCCTTGAAACACCACTCTGGGTGGCTATGGAAATCCTTCTAATTGTACACTACTCCTAACAGTGACAATGAGTAGACACACTATTTGTCAATAACATTGACTGCCATCAGTCTGGGGTTGCTATCCTTTCACACAAATAAACTGCATCTCAGATAACGCATATATAAAAGTATGAGTGCTTGTAAATATGTCCTCAGTTCATCTCTGCGTCAAGTACCTCCCACAAAGCTGGAGGTGGAGGCAAGTGCCAGTCGAGGTGGGACAGGTAGGTGGGGTTCAGGCAGTGCGACAATGGAGCTTCCCCTCCTGTCATGCTTATGTGCATGTGGTCCCTCCTACTGCTAAATCACAAGGCCTTTTCTACAGGTGACATGGATTTATATGTTGCTACTTTAAAATACCAGCAGGAGAAGAATGAGGGTGACCAGTGGCATATCTCAAGCTGGGCACACAAAATCCTCAGTCGTTTGTCAATTTAGACAGTTTCAGACAAGTAGCCACACACCAGGGAAGATAAGGGAGACACAGGAGAGACAACACGCTGGTTTAGATGGCCACAGCAGCGCACTCTCATAGCCACCTGGCAGGGACGGTTGCACCATGCAGCAGGCAGGGAGTACAGCAAGCTGCAGCGACGTGCTGAAATGTCACACCAGACATTTCCAGCAAACTTTAATCTCCACAGACTAGTCCAGAGCCTGGCAGAAATCATACTAGTGCTACCAGGACTTTTTTTCGGAAAGAGAATCTTATAAGCATACATGTTTACAAGAGCACCACTAACTGAAGTTAGAAACTAGGCACCCACTAGGTCATTCAGTTCAGCCCCTGACTATTTCTGGCAAATGCAGGAAAGTCTCTCTCAGAAGTTAAACTAAGGGGACAGACACTCATGTCCACTCCCATCCTTTGACAATTTACTTTGTTTAATACATCAACAATGTAGAAACAAGCCCTATTCCTTCACCTTCCTTGTGCAATACAGCCCTTTTGTTATTCTGATTATCCTGGGTGTGCTTCCCTGTCTCTCTTCATTTTCTAAGATTGGAAGTCACCAGAGATGTAAACCAGCACTACAGAAGAATTGCTCCATGCTAGCTGAGCATAACAACAGCCAGGAGGTGTGGATATTCAGCATTCATGTCCCAGAAAAAGGAAGAGAAACCTAACTCTACCCTAGTTATAAAGCACAGGAATACACTTTCCTCAGAGATGGTGTGTTCCCCGGGTCCTGCCCCACTATCATGAAGATCTGCCTTCTGCAAATAGCTGCTGCATTCATCCAGAGGCTGGTGCTCACACCCCTACACAGCCGCTGATGATGATGCCACCAGCCATTTTCAGCAGCAAAAGGTCCTACAGCGCTGTAACAAAATGTGAAGGACTGGTCATAAGACAGATGTAGCTCACAGCCAGCTGTCTCTTGTACTAAACTGGTATTAGATTTTAGATTCTGTAGGGTAGTCTTCACAGATAGTATATTTGGATATAATGCCTCATTAATATGGTTTTTAATTTCCCAGCAGCACAGAAGCCACGTGTTAGCCCACAACCTGGACAAGTACCTGTGTCTTGAGACTAGTCTCTGAGCACAGCCAGCTGGGCAGCGTTCAGAGGAGGATGGGGTTGTTTCTGATCGGGATAGAGAGGACAACCAGCAGGTCCTGTGCCAGGGTGTATCCTCGTCTGCTAGTGGGGATGTACACAGACACCAGTCTGCACAGGGCTGGAGGACCAGAGGGCAGTTTGTAGTGGCTGAGGTGCTGCCCACAGCCCCGCCAGCCCCTGCCCTTGCAGGCAGACCGCTCTTGGTGCTCGAACACCCCGGGAACTGAAGCTGCCCACACTCTGGGCTGCAGCACATACCACAGAGGCTCCCGTGGTTCTCACTGGTGACACAGCTGTCACCCAGGGATGGCTCTTGCTGCACAAGAGGGGGCACACGCTGTACCTGCATGTTAATACTTGCCAGAAACCATCATGTCTAGCCAGAGGTTTCTGTATATGAGGCAATAACCGTCTTCTGGCCCAAGTAGATTTGATAACTGCAGGCAGAAGAGACGAAGGGAAAATGTTATTCCTGAGCAAACAGAAAGCACCCTGGGTCATTGTGCCTACAGTTGGCTACTAAAAATATTTTTTATTTTGGTTTCAAACCATCCATATGCACATGAGCTGGGGGAGAAAAAGAGCCCCAAAAAACAAAAGAGCCACTGACACTTCCAGGTATCAGGAATCTGTAAGTTTTCTCTTCCCCAGTGCCGGAGCATGGGGGAGGCACGCACTACAAAGACACCTTCTGTTAAGTGAGGGCACTGCTCCAGGATCTGCCCTGACAACTGTGCAGCCACCTCACATGTTTCTGAACATCTGCTTCCCAGATGAGGACAAGTATGGACATGGCTCGCTGAGATGTGCCCCCACCTGCTACAGGCAGTTGCTTGGCTCATGCTCAGCATTTGATGTGCTTCACCAGAAGCCACTAAATAACATTTATAGGGAGTTTCTTTTGATTGTAACTTGATTTAAAGAAAATTCAGAGTTTGGAGGATATGGGAAGATTTGCAAATAATACCCATGGCCAAAGCAAAGCTTGCAGAAATAAATTAGAACAGCACAGTGATTTCAAGGCAAACCCCAGGGAGAGGGAAATTAGTGTGGAATGGGGCACAGTTTGATTGCAGTCAGAATAATCTGCATAATATCATCTGTATAACATGCCCACTGCAAAAGGTAAAAAGGAATATGAGGAGTCCTGAAGGTGACAAGTGAGGCAGGGAAATGGTGTGCTCAGAAAGGAAACTGAAATCTCTTTTTGCAAAAATGTCCAGCAGCCTGAGTAGGCAAATCTTGAGAAAGATTTGGAGACAGTTCACAAAGCACCAGCCCTGAAGTAATACACAGGAACATAAAACTAAGATGTTTCCAGACACAGAAAAATGAGACACTGGTTTAGTCCCCTCAGAGCAGCAGCAAAAGCGAAGACAAGTGTCTTGTGTATTCACACTAATAACAGCAGTGTCAACGTGCTGAAACAGGGAAAGCAGCTTTGGCTTAGGGGTAAAAACTATTGCATCCTCATGTACCATACAATCCCCTATTGATGTATATTGCTAAATATTGCCCCCAGTTCAGAACTATAGAGATTATGTGCTCTGAAAATTGAAGACAAATGTGGGATAGAGTGAGGGACTGAAGAAAGAGTTTAACAAAAGCAAAGAGGTGCAGAGACCATAGAGACTATGCATATGACAGTTCTATCAAGAAAAATCCTGTCTGATCTCAGAACAAATGGTGCCCATGATTACCAGAGTTAATGCTGAGAATTAGACAGTAGTTAAAGTGCAGTCAGGTCAGGATAGCATTTTCCATTATTTCAAGGTAAAGGTTACAGTAACAGCAGGGTTTTTTTGAAAAGGACCAACAAGGTGCTCAATAACTCATTACAGAAGAATATTGGTGAAAGAATCCAAAAAGTTTATTTGAGAATTAGAAAATAAAGAGAAAGTCCCAAACCATTTTTTGTTGGCCTTAAATGAGCAGTGACATGGAGGACGTTGGTCAAGTTTGCAGCCTGGCCAAAGGCCTTGTACTGGTAGAATAAAAAAAGGTGTCCTTCCTAGGGCGATGCATGTGCAGTTCTTTAAATTGAATGAGAAACTAATCTATATTTTTATTTCACTTAATTGAGCTGAAGATAACACAGCCAAAGTGATGATTTTGCATGTTAGATGCACTTTTGCTGGACCTGGTCCATGTGACACAGGCAAGGCAGTCACATAGTTTATAGTTCTGTTGGGTTTTAAAGGCCTTAAGGTGTTGTTTAGGCAAATAACTGCTTGGCCTCACTGCTAGCAATCCAACAAGCCACTTGAAAACATTCTTAATAAAGTAACTCCTAAAAGGATTTTGAAGTCTGACTGATGCAGCCCTGTTGAGGTACACATCAGTTTCATTAAAACCTTCAGACATTTTGTGTAACAGAAAAATGAAAATAAAAATGCCTGGAATGGCAGAAATCGAGATCAGAAGAAGTCAGGATTTCTAAACATATTAAGAAACAGGTAACATCAAGCTAAACAAGGTGCCTTTCTGAAACGAGGCCACTGGAGTGCTCCTGCTTCACTAACATCACACCAACCCATCCGTGCAAAGAACACAACCGGGTAGAGACACTCACAGCTTTTGCATAGGGGGGACCTTGAGAGAAGACGACCAGGGGCAATTCTTCACCTTCCAGAAGAGAGGGATACACTTAGGGAGGATTGCCCTCAAGTCATTCAATCTCCAGCATTTAAAAGTTAGTCACAAGTGTAAGATGGTCACCTAGGCTCTTTTGCATATCAATGGGCGAAGAGGACTCACCTCAAATTGATGTGGAGACCTGAAGCAGGCTGGAGGAGTTGCTCCATGCTAGCTGACCATGGTGGAATATGATAGACAAGATACTTGACTTCTGAATGGCTAAAGATGACTCGTAAGCATGGTTTGCCATTTTACCTGGAAAGGTCTCAGTAGCAGGCAGCATAGAGCTGCTGTAGGACCTAGCACTGCCTGATCTACTGAGTTTATTTCCTCCAAATGTTGGCAGAATTGAAGGAGACATTCAAATCCAAGCTGCCACAGAGAAAGCAGAGCATTGCAATCAAACACTTCTGATTCCAAGCATGCCAAATTTCCTTGATCCTGTGAGCAAAACCTTCATAGAAACAAGAGCCATGAGACTAGTTTGGGGCCCTCGCCCCAAGGCTGTCAAATAAAACAGGCCACATGGCTCTGCTGACCTTGTGCCCTTGCAGCTAAGCTCTCTCTCCTGCCATGGTGGGACCGGGATCAAGCTGTCTCCTGGGAGCAGTCCTCAGTGGAGGAGAGCATGCAAACTGCCCCTGGCCCTTGCCTGGCACTGTGACACCAGGCGTGACCTGAGGCCATGCCCAGAAGTGTGCTCAAGATTAAACTTCATGGACAGCAGTGAGCCAGAACCCGAGACAACACTTTGGTGCTGTTTAATCTACCAGGTCTAATTTTCCTTTACTGAATAATGCCATAGCTCCCTACAGGCCAATGCATCCAGGTCATCTTCATGGGGAAACCCAGCGCATGCATGTCAAGACCCAGCCTCTTCCAGGCATTGGGACACAACAGGATCAGGCACTGGGTCTGGCAGTCACAGTAAAACTACTTCTGTTCCCATGCTGTTCCAGAGTCACTGCCTATTTTAAGCATTTCAATTTGTCAGGCAATGGAGACAGCATTTTGCAGGAACCCAGAAAGGCATGCAGAGCTGTGTTATTGGCTACAGAGGGTTTCTTTCAATCACATCTGCCCAGAGCGGCTCTTGAGCCCCATTCAACTTAGCTAGTTATCATCTGACTAGATCCTTAAGATCACCCTCAAGGAAAGATTTGATCTGACCACTGACAGTCTCTGTGTGATAAATGTCTTCTAGAAAAGGCAGAATATGGTAAGTAATTTCATAACAAATAGGAGTTAAGAACATGTAACATGCCTGGATCTTGAGAAAAATACAGTTACATCAGCATGCTTTGTAACAACATTACACTGTCACATCCCAGCAGATACTGTTATCCACCAAAAGCCATATCTGTATTCTTGAGTCAAATGATTGACATGTACTGCCTTCTGACGGCACGTGTCTAGTGTCTCATTCTTTCCATTAACCACTAATGTCTTCCTTAACATTAGAATGCATTTTATTCCCTTTGTGCACATCAAACCATTCCCCAATATTTTCCCCTCGGGAAGGCTTCACTCCTTCTGTCTGTTGAGCTATTTTGCCTCCTTGATATTCATTGATGACAAAAATCACATCACTCACACTAACAAGCCAGATCATTGTTTTACCTGGTTGTACATTGCTACAATATTTACCTTCAGTGCTTAAATCCTATGATCAGCTTCAGTGCTGGTAGACTTTCCTTCCCCCATTCCTTATGTCTTTATGACCTCCTCTAATTTCATTGCTCTCTGGAAGTAGGGGGTTTGGGTCAATAATTTTCCATCTTTGGAACCTCTCCAACTAATATTTTGCTATTTCTTGTGACTATGTTGAGTTGCTATTCGAAAAACAGTTTTAGACTATTTTATTCTTCTCTTCTTGGGATGAGAACATACACTCCCAGTTCACATTGTCTTCAATTCAGTCTTCACAGCACTACACACATTTTCAACAGTTTCCTTCACTGTATCCCATTTGTATTGTCCAAGGATATATCCCACAACACTGAACATTTTCCTTGCCTTTGTCAGTGGTTGCAGTTAATCCACTAGCCCAGAAGTGGCACGGTAACTCTTGTTTACCATGCACAGAGACAATTTATTACCCTAATGGATTTAACATTCTGAGGCAGAAGATTTACATCTTCTGCCATGCCTGGTGCACTGGGTTTGCAGCTCAGATGACATACCAGATCTGAATGCCACGGCACATTCCCAGATCTAAACAAAGACCTTCTCTAAGACCCTCAAAAGGGAGCTGTCAGAGGACATAAATTGTCATGGCTCATGGAAGACAGTAGTATAGTTTCACCAGCTGGCGTTCAAGCTAACTTCATCAATTGATGAGGCAACTAATCCATGCAGTCATCTCTCTTTTTGAAGTAGTTCTGTCACTTTTTTTTTTTTAATTTCTGTCTACACTTCTGGTCCTAATGTCAATCTTCAAGCTGTCAGCTGAACCGCTCTCACTTGTTTCAATATCACTGAAAAACCATTTTTGGTAACACTAATGGTTTTTGTCTGCTGGTCTAGGTACTTGGCTTACACGCTTTCACTATTACCAAATTTAGCTTTGCTGTTATGTTGCAATTGGTAGCTAATACCATATGTTAACATTCCTTTCTAATTAGCTTCTCCTTTAAACAAATGTGACAAAGTGAAACCTTTCCTTTCCTAAGGACGTACTGGCAGGCAAAATTAACATACAGCATGGTCTTTGTGTCTTAAGTAAGAGTGGTGTTTATGGCCAAAATACCAACAAAGTTATGACAACACAATCCAGGATATTACAACGTGAAAGCTGCCTGCCGATGCCACATTCACCCCTCTCCCCAAACCCAGACAAAACAAGACAAAAAAAAACAGAAAAAAACAAAAGTAAAAGCAAAGGCAAGAGACAAAGGAAAGAAAGCTGTTCTGATACAACCTAACACAGGTAAAGCTGCTGGTCCTGCCCATTCTTCTTATTTGTCTAGAAATATAATGAGATTGAAGGTCAACGATCTCCTTTCCAACAGTCAGACTTGATGAGCCTGCATCAGATGTGCAGCAAGAACCATGCTGAAGATAGCTCATACATGTTGCTAAAGCCCAGGTAGCACCCAGCTCCCTGTACTCATCTGACCCAAACATAGGGGAATATGAGAAAAGACACAGCAACATAAAGAAAAGTTCCTTCTCCTTTTCCAAGCTCTGGAGTTCTGTAAAGTTACATTGGCTATTTATAGTAGAAAAGCCTAAAAAAAAAAAAAAAAAAAAAAAAAAAAAAAAGCTTCCCTCAGGAACATTAGAGCTTTTTTAATTTAACTACAAAATGTTTACTTTTCTGTGATTAATTTGTGCATCTCTGAATTGGAGCCTGTTGTGGTTTAACCCCAGCCCAGAAGAAGGCATAGCTGACCATAACTCTCTTCATGGGTATAATAAGATCATGTAAATGAGGAAATTATTCAGAGACCTTCAAGATAACAAGTTATAATACACCTAAGTACTTTGCACATGCTTGCTTCCCAAAACAGAACTCCATACATAAGAGTTGAGCACCACCATGACTGCTTTTAATCAAATTCAGTGTTCAAAAGAATTAGACATGGTTTGAGTGTATACAGCAACCAGTGAACCTTCGGGATGCATACCCCTTTTCTCCACCCCAATCAGCACGAGGAGATAGAAAGGCATTTGAGCAAGTGACTCAGCCAGGTCAGGGAGATCCTTCAAAGTCTGAGAAATTTATGTAAAAGACTTTCCTCAGAGTTTGGGAGCCTAGAGCATCTCAAACAATCACAGAAATAAGGTTAGACATTATGATTCATTATCATGATAAACCTGACCAGCTAAATCCCCCCCAAACTACATTTAAGACCCCTGTATGCTTTGTTGATTGCCTTCCTAAGTCTCCTGTCCCCTAACACAATGACACTTTACAGAGATAAGAGTTGAGCTTTCAGACTGCAGAATTAGATTTAAGCAGCAGCAGCCATACACATAACCCATGGAGCAGCAGGTCACTACCTCTCAAGCAAATTTTTTAGTTTGCTCTGTAGAACCTCATGTGTAAGTAGCTGTTCGTGACAATAAAAATTTAAAATTCAAATTGCCATAAAATTACAGGAACGGATTTGCAGAATGAATAGAAGTTCTCCCCTTTGAAACTGAAGTGGATGAGGTATGTTGATTCTTTGTGTACAGTTACCAAATGTCAGAAGGCACTTGATACAAACCTTGTTGTTTTGCTACATGATACTGTAATTGTCAGTGAGAAAGAGCTAGCTGACCTTTTCTCTGAACTTCAACGTTCAGCTTAGTAACTTGAGTAACCTTACAGTCATCATTATCTGGTGTGCTTAGTCAAATCTGTAAGCCCTGTTAGCTAAGACTCCCAGGAACTAGGCAGGATTCGGTTTGGGTGGAGATGGACTGGAGGCACAAAACCTGGATGCTATCCCATGCAGTAAATGTCTCTCATGGATATATATGTCTTTTAAGTGTCACATAAGGTGGCTAGATGAGACAATCTGATTCCCACCTTTTTAATGTCCTGCAATACCTTCCTTTGAGGACTTGTCACTGTTGCCTCTTGCACAACCCCCACTTTACTTGTTCTTTTCCATGCATAGGACCAGGCAGTCCTTAAATATTGCTCTTCGCATGGCTCTGGACTGCAGACCTACAGGAGGAGACTATGGAAGCAGTGGGTTCCGGGCTCTGCCTGCCACATTAGCCCCAGCAGCATGGCAGGGCCAGGGCAATGGAGCAGCCCCATCCACTCCCAGGCCACCTCATAGCTCCAAGCCTGGGCAAAGCAGCAGAGGCTCTGTAGCATGACAGCCACGAGAAGAAATCTCCCCCACAAAGGGAGCAGGCAGCACCCGGTGTCACTCCAAGTCATCTCTGAGATGCTGCAGTGATGAGAACATGATGACCAGGTTAGACAGAAGGAAGAGAAAAAACACCAGTCAGATGCACGTGGCAAAAGTCTGCAACACCAGGGCTGGTGCATAAACCAGAGCCAGTTGGAAACATGAGCAAATGCTTGTAGGGAAACAGACAAGCACTTTAACACCACTGCTAATAAAGGGTGAAGGAGAGGCAGGGAGGTTAAGGAGTTTACTTAAGCTATGGAGCAGAGCCTATTTAGGCATCCTAGAGCTGGGCTCAAGCCACAGTTAGACCAGCAGATTTCAAATAATCATTCCCACAAACTTCTTCTGTGGTGATATTTCTGAACAATACCAGGGAACATTCCATCATAAATTGTACTGTGTTCCAGTTTCCACATTATAACTATGATGTAACTCAGTAACACTTTGTCCCATCAAGCCCAACAACAATAGATTTAATCAGAACATTTGTCTCTGAGAGACAATGGGGAATTCTGATTAATCTGGCACCAAACTCTGGCAGTTGCCTACGAGGGATTTTTTTTTTTTATTATTTTTTTCTAAATGCTTGCCCTTGGCGGCTCTTCAGCATGCAATATGCCAAGCCTGCGGGCTGCCAGAAGAGCTGTGAAAATGTCCCATGCCATTTGACATGCAAAGAACATACTTCATTTCAGAAATGTATCATTTCTGCAGAAGAGCAAGGAGGAAGATGCTGTTCCCCAGACATCCCATCAGCCAACCACACGAGCATCAAGGACGTCAGACCACCATCAGATGCAAAGGGTCAGTCTTGCAAGACCTCACTGGTGGAAACTGAACTGCAGCCACTGAGCACCAAAAAGAGGGAAGTGGACAAGGGTATCAGTGCTCCACTTCCCTGCAATGGGTGGGTTTATTGATTGGTTCCTTTTGCACCTCTTACTTTTCAAGCAGCTCAGACCACAAATACCCTATAGGTTTCTGCAGAGTGGAGAAGCCCCTTCACATAAAGTAGTTGCACTCAAATATGGTGATTGACAGGCATCACAGTCAGTCATCAAAGGTACAGGAGCAAAAGCTATAGCTCAGCATGATCAAAGAAAGGCAGGGCTCAATTCTGCTTCCTTGCATATTTCTGCAAGGATTGGGTTGTGGTAGAACAGCATAACCAAGATGACAAGCGGTCCTAACAACTTGCATGGCTCTTGATAACACTGGCAATAAGCCACGCTGCTGCATCTAAGCAGCAAGAGTCACCAAGCAGCCCTCTCAGGCCTTCAAGGGTGGGATAAATTATTTTTCAATTCAGGTTTAGGGAATATCCTGTATTGTCGCATCCTAGAACCCTCCCTGGTCACATCCCAACCCAGACAGCTTCTTCCCTAGCTCGCATGTGGACAGCCTGCCCACACCTCCCACCCATCCACCTGTCTCACACACAGTCCCAGCCACCAGTCCTGCTCACATCCCACTGCTAGGCTGGTTCCCTGCATGCAGCTGCCTGCCTCCCCAGCACTGCAGTACAGAAAATCCTTTCCATAAAGGGCCAGGATAGATCAAGGTCAAGGTTCAGACTTGTTCTTCAAGTGGATTGCTGCTGGGCAGTAATTCTTAGAAGTTGAAAATTTAATGGGAGCATCTGTCTCAAACTAGCCCTTGACATTTGCAGTCTAAGAAAGTTTGATGAGGGGGGGTGGGGGCAGGGAGGGGAGAATGTTAAAAAAAAAAAAAAAAAAAAAAGAAAACTGAATAAGAAAGAAGAAATGTAGTAACCAAAGCCTGCAACAAGGTCCTGGAGCAACTATCAGCCTCCAGCTCTTGCTCCATCCTTTTCCTCCTGCTCAGCTTTGCTGTCACTGTTTTCACTGGAGTAGCACAAAGGAAAGGGGACAGTTCTGCTAGAGGAGATTTAAGTTCAGAGACAAAAAGGGGTCTTTCCCAGTGCTCTCCATCAGAGGAACTGTAAATAACACATTAGCATGGCATCTTCTGCAAATCCTTTTTCCAAAAACAAACAAACAAACAAAAAAAAAACACCAAGCAAACAGACAAAAACCCACAACCCAAAAAACCATAAAGTCAGCTTCTCCACTATTTGAGACCAGATAAAATTCCAGGTTGCCTTGTTTTCACCAATACCGTCTTCTACTCTCATCCTTTTGCCTTTTTCACGCTTGGCACGAGAGGTACTTCTGCAGTTACAAAAGCTTTTTTGTGGGTTGATGATGGAGATGAAGCTTTCTCTGGATGGATCTAGTCAGCCAGAGAAGAAGCTGGAGGGTTGTTACAAGCATATTACTCATCTTGGCCAGCCCACGCCTCCCATTCATTTCAATAAAATATGTTTGTTTTGTTATAAATCTTGATTTGATTTTGGGGAAGTGAAAAGCCCACCCCTGCCAAGAAGAAATGGTACATTCTACATGTCACCACTATGTTCTCCTCTTCTTAGGAGCTTGATGTTGTGAAATAAAAAGATCAATTTATATTAACTTTTATCAGGTGAAGACTTGTAACAGATAGAATCTGTATATGGAAAATATATTAAAATAGACTGAGAATCACTAAAAAAAAACAGTCACTGCTCAGAGCATGTAAGCCACTACCTTGTTTACTATGTAAATTTATCCCCAAATCCCTAACATTCTCATGACAGCGATATTATCATTTCATCCACCACTGAAATACAATCCTCACTCTGAGAATCCATTTCAATAGCTCTCAAATCTTACAGGCATATCACTAAGTGTACATCCAGGAATGAAAAAAAGAGTGAAGAACACCTTCTCTTGAGCTTTCTTAGAAGGCCTTAAGATACCAAGTAAACACCTCACCAGTTTCTTAAAAGCCTGGTTCATTGCAGGAATAGAATAATAGAATTCCTGCCTGGGAGATATACAAATGTTTCCAGTCCAGAGTTTCTGGAGCAATGTGATAACTAGAGTTTTTCACCCAACCTCTGGAGGTGCTGGAAAATCCTGGAGATGCTCAGGTTAAAAAAAAAAAAAAAAAAAGTCTTGTCCACATAGTTGCAGAGAGCTTTGACAAACAGATAGAGAAGACCCAGCTATACAGACAATTATCTTCTAATATGATTTGGAAGCCGTTCAAGAGCTAGTAATAGTGTGTATATATATAGGGTTTTTTCCCCACCATCAGTAGACTAATTCATATGCTATTACATTCTCAACCAGCATTACCCACATTCTCAACTCATGGCATTTCAAGGACATGCTTATCCTCTACATTACTAACCATATGGTTATTTTAAAAACATCTCTTTTGTTTCTCAATATCTTAATTATAGATGGCTTCAAATTAGATTTCTAATGAACCACCTTTGGGGTCATTCACTATGTAAACCTTGGGTCTATCTCTTCTAATAAGACCTACAGAGATTATGTTCAAATTAGAGCGGCCTTTTGTGCAGGCCCTCCTTATACCTACAGGTTTCTTTCAAGCCTGAGCATAATTTTTCCATGCTGTTGAGCAAGGGGCATTTACCACAAGTAAACCATGTGGTGAAAACAATGCCTGCAGCTGTAAGGAAACCAGCCCTCCTCAGTGGATAGGGCAGAGACCTGGAAAGAGGAACAAATTGGCATGGTCTCAAACAAAGATCCATTGACCAGTCAAGAAGGGTTTAGATGGTGCTCCTCTAAACAGATATTGCTCCCAGGAACTATTCACATCAGTAGCCATATCCAGAGTCACCCAGTGCTCATCAGAGGCCTGAAAATAACCATCAACTACAGAAAACCAGGGCCCAAAGCCAATGATCCCCAGGTTAGTTCATCTCGATATGTTATTTATTCACCCCTCATTCTCTTTAATAACAGATACTTGAAGTTCTACCTCCAGATTTTTCCTTTCCATATGAATTTATCTTGGAGTCTAGTAGTTTTAATTATTTCCAGACCTTGCAGCAAAAAGCGGAATGCTGAAAGAAACCTAAAACATACGATTAGAACATTTTTGTCTTAAAACATGATGAATAATCCATTACAATTATTTATGTCTTTGGATTGAGTCAAAGAAAGAAAACAAATATGTCATAAATGACATCTTGATGTATTTTGGTATACCACTGAACTGCGTCAACGAAATGGCTTTTAACTTGTTCAGTTTAGGTTCCTGAGAAATCTTATCAGGATTTTTGCTGAACACAAGCCAAAGTTGATATTGCTTATATTTTGAGTTGCAATTAAGGGAAACAAGAGGTGTTTTGGGTAAACCTGGAAAATAATTAAAAAAATGAGTGTTTTGATAAAACAATAATTGTTGTGTTGGTGTAAGGGCACAGGCAAGGCAGTTTCTATAAAGGAGAAAATATTTCTCGAAGTGTCCTTTCACATCTGAAAGCCTACCTACTTCTTCCAACTATAACAAGTTTATCAAAAGGTGTGGTTTCTACATACAAACTTTGCCCAGACTATCCTATCCTCTGCCTACAAACCTTACCCTGATTACCTCTACCTACAGACTTTCCCATCCCTTCAGGGAATCCAGTTGCTTTAGGTTAAGTGGGATAGGAGTGAAATAAGTGATGATCTATTGTGAATTAAGATGCCTGGTCTAACAATAGTCACAGCACATATAAACACCTCTAGATATGTGATGGTGAAGAACATTACAAATTATAGCATGTGTCTGCATCCCTTTCATAGCCAGAAATCATTGAATTGACTTGTCTCATTTACAAGTTCAAGTTTGCAGTCATAACATAACTCAATCCACTCTTTCTTTACCAGAAAGCTGGATGATACAGCATACTCTACTAGCAAAAAGTGGTTCCTAATCAATTCTCATTCATTTCTCCTCCAGGAAAGCATTCATTATATTCGGCAAGCAGTATTCATGCTAAAAACAAGATCAGGGTAAATTTTTCAACTCTGAAAGACAATTTCCCAAATCTGGTGTGATTAGCAGGTTTTTTTCCTTCGCTTCTGAAAGTCTTCAGGGTCTCAATTGCTGTCCTTACTTTGTTTAGAATTTCCAATTATGAGCTTCCTGACCCTGCAGTCAGTGTTTGGGTTTAAAAAGACCTATGAGCTGGCTAAAGCAAGCTAGTTCATTCATTCAGAAATGGTCAGCACACTAAGGAAAACTGGCACCGCACTGTGATCAAAACAACGAAGTGAGTCTATCTTCCCACATATATCAGCCACTTCTCCCAAAGGAAGTAGCAGGCTGGTGGCTTCCCATTTTGCTGCTCAAAACAGCAAGTGGGAATGCAGAAGAGAGGATTAAATAAAAATATGATCCATGCTGCCTTGCAGAATGACAGGCGCTCTGGGTTTGGGTTTTTTCCATTTAATACCTACAAAAAATACTGCAGTGCAAAGATTTAGTCTACGCACCAATTTTTTCACTTTTGCCAAGTCACCACATCTCCCAGACTGTATTTGTGTGCTGCCAAATCCCATGTGAAAGTAGTTTTGCCACAGCAGGGCTACCTGTAATGATTAACAAGCACATGCACTGAGTCTCCTCTGCGGTCATGCTGTCTTGCTAGAACTTCTTGCAGTCATAACTCATCTTGACAGAGCAGTTCTGATTCAAACCTTATGGAAGAAATCACACATAAGAATTTAACCAAAATTAATGGTGCTGGCATTTATGTGTCATTGCAGGTAGAAGATCTTAAGACTTCTACGCACTCTATGAACTTCACTAAAATAATACATCTTGAATTCTTTAACAGATTGGTTTTGGTTAAAAGAAAAACCCACATCAAGCTGTTTTGCAACTTTATTCTTAAAATCAATGACACAATGTCTGTTGTTGCAGATAAAAATGACAACTCTCTGTGTGAGGTTTCCTGGTTTAAGCAATCCTAAAACTTTACATAGTATGACGTTTTGAGGGCTCTCAAAGAGAGAGAGACACTGAGGGTTTTGACTGTTTTCCAGCTTTCTCTCAAGGGAAAACAAAAGAAAAAGTGAACGTGGATTTGTTTGTCTTTTAAGGAGCTGTACTTATTGGAAGCATGAAAACAGGGAGAGCTCCACTGGACAATTAAATAATAGTTTATAACAAGTAACAAATCTGCTCACATAGCTTTCAAAGTAAGTACAAGAGGTAAGGAGCTGGAGCTGCACCTCCTCACACTGCATGTTGCACTGTACTTGCAGCAGGAAGACACAGGCAACTCTTGACCTATGCTGTTGCCTGCTCCCTCAATAAAATTTTGTTCTGTTTCTCTATGGGCTTGTGTTTTTTTAAGCTACCCTTACTATTTAATTACTTCATCCCTAGCTGAGGACCTCAGTCAGATCCACAAGCACCTTCCAGAGCCCATGCTCAAATCCCCTATAGAAAAACAAAGAGTCAGGGTTAAGAAGGGAGCAGACAACAGCAAGGGCAGTCATAGCCTCCTGCCCCTCAGCCATGAGTGCCTGCAACAACACAGAAGAGTACCAAAAGGGCTACCTTCACCCTTGTAGCTCTGTTTGGGAGATCAAGCACCCCCAGACCCATGACCCCTTTGACGCAGCCACCCTTGACAAAGACTATCTCCATTCCCAGCACCACCCTGCCCTGCTGATGGCAGCTTCTGCCATGAGCAGCCTTGGCCTTTCCAGAGCCACAGCCAAGCTGTACGTCCCAGCCCTTCCTGGGGTTTCAGCAGCTTAGGATGGAGGTATTAAGAATCAGATCAGACAACTGACCCTGCTTAAAACAGACACTTTTCTTTAAGAGTTCGGTTCACCCATCCCTTATCACAATGTAGCTTCGCCACCACCATTGGGGTAGGGGCAGACTAAGAGGGCAGTCACAGCCTTGTTGTTGCAACGTGGTAGGAAGGGGGTGAAGTTAAACCATCACAGGCATTACTGCTGGAGGCTGAGGGAGATGCCAATATATGGAGATCTGGCCCCTCTTTCAAACTCCACTGGAAAAAGGAAGCGGCTCCCCAGGGTGTAGCACAACTTTGTTGCTGACCTTTCCAAAACTGTCTGCAGGAAGACAAGATGCACACTTTTCATTCAACATTTCTACCATTATACTTAATATACATTTCTTTCCCCAGCTACCTCAAACGCTCTCTTGGGACAATATAACCATTGTTGTAGCTATAGGATGAATCAGACCAGGAAATTCTCCCAAGTCAACACCAGTCATTTATTTCTAACCTAGAGCAGTCACTGTGTGCACTGGCACATGGAGCACACCACAACCCAGGTAGAAGTGAGATGCAGGACAGGAATATACTTTGGATCTGTACAACAGCCAAACACCTCCTGTTGCGAGAGTCCATCACCAGGCAACCCACAGCCATCTCCTCCTGAGACAAGCAGTACAGAATCGACAGTAGGAATAGGACAAAGCACATGTAGGAAAGCTGAAAGGAGACGAAAATGAGGGGAAAAGATACCATGGAAGAGAAAGCCATGTGACAAGCTTTCTCTGGTCTTACCTACAAGTGTGTAGTGAGGTGTGACATCAGTGGCAGATGTTGGATACAAAAGCTTGGTCATTAATATGCACATCAGACCCTGACACTGTCTGGCCAGAGCACACCCTGAGGCAGTGTACAAGACCAGGGAGGAAGAAGGGTCTACATGATGTGTTAAGCAGTGAAAAGCAGTGTCATTGTAAGGTCTACATGAGGATTTTACCTCTTGGTAGTTCACAGGCTCACAAAGTCTCTGAAGACATGGGAGGCACAGGCTGGAAATGTCACCAGAAGGTTCTATGACTCCTACCTTACCCATGCAGCAAGATGAAATATTGTTCCTGCCTGCACAGGGCAGGGAGTCCCACCTCCAAGCCCTAAATCTCCAGTGACAGTGGGAACTGGTGCAGCCATGGCTCCCTGCCCTTTGTCCCAGGGACGTCCCTGGCTACATTCTCCCATGTGGAGGGCCCAGGCAGCATGGTATGATATAACTGCTTGGTGCTAATCCAGAACTTGCATGGCTTCTTAGAGGGCACTAGTCTCCATGCATGACCATCATCCAAATACACTCTTTCTCCTACACTTTATCTCCCCAGTTGGTAATTGCACCAAAGGAGGCTCTCTGATAAATATCAGTAGTAACACTTTCTCCCTTGCTTGTCATTGTTCTTCCATGATTCAAACAGCTTCAAATGACAGGTTTGAAAAACAGCCAGGGCTTGGAAAGTGTGGGAATGGAAAGTCTCTGAATGCTGGCAAGTGCTTATCAACCCCTGCATTGTAATATCAGCAATCAAGTGGCAACAGAACTGTGCCAAATTAGGTGGAAAAGGAGCGCACACAAAGATTAATAGATTTAAAGGCAGAATTTCTATGAGTGTGAATACTCCTGAATAATTACACTCACTATTTGCTGCAGCAAGTTTCTCTTCAGTAGCATCTCTAAGTGTTGTTCCAGTGACCCTCAAGGAAGTTGATAGAAACATTCAAGTCTTCTGACTGCAGGACAACATATACCTCACCCAATTTTGCAGCTTTTAAGTAAAACCAATCCAATACCTGAGTCATAGTTACTTAAGGAAAATATTTTATTAACCCATGAACTCTTTAATCTGCTTAAGATCATCAGAGCTCTCAGGCAGCCCTTCAAAGAGAAATGTTACTGGGTATCAAGTGCTACATGATGTACAGAAAAGTCGTTGCTCAAGAATAGAATATATAGTGAGTATGTTGTTCTCTGTGGTGGGATGCACTCTCTGACAAGTTCTGTAATAGATAGTGTTATTTCATTGGCCACTATTGACATGATGCTCTTGGTTACAGTATGCGAGAACCTCAAACTCCAAACACGGTACATCTCCCTGTGATAAAGAGAGCTGATCTATGCTTCACTAGTGCAGATACTGTCACAGGATTCTGGCAGAGCTAAGCTATTTCAACAGCACAGAATTTCCTTTTTCAGAAAGCTTCAGGGGGGAGGAGAGGGGGAAATGGGGACAACAGCACAGGGGACAATCAAAACCAAAAACCTTCACTCCCTTAAAAGTCCATCCAAATATTACAAAAAAGTGTAAAAATAATTTCTGCCCTTTCTCCAGCAACCTTTGCAAGAACTAGTGCATCTTCACCAAGTATGGCTGCCTCACACACTGAGAAAACTTACCCTTGACAACGTTAAATTCACACACACACACACCAGACACCATGTCCTCCTGAACTCTCTCAAAGGCATTTCATTAAAAAATATAAAGAAATAAAGAACATCACAGACTAGTTAGTAAAGGATGGGCTTAAATCTAATGCTAAGTAAGTTCCTACAGATCTCAAGTGAGCTGTTTCCCGGGATGCAGCAACCATAACCAGGAGGCATTCAGATTTATCCAGCATAATGCCTTCTTCCATGGGTCTTGTGGGCACCCCTGACCAATGCCAGGCACAGCTACAGCAAAGTCCGGTTTAAACAAGGGCAGGTCTGTACACTTGTCTTATTCTTCCTGAAAGGTAAATGCTTAAAAGTTTGATCCAAGACTGGGTTTTTAAAATTCCTCTCTACTTACACCATATCTATAATACCCTTATCTTATGCCACTCACTGGCTTCTGTTGTGTATTTAAATCAGGAGTTATCAAGGCTTGTGATTATTGGCATGGAAATCAGGAATTGCTGACCCTGGTAGACAGACCTTCCTGAAGTGTGGACAGTTGCTGGGACTCAAGGGACTATGGACCAAACCACTCCTGTGGCCAGAGTCTTCAGCCCACGGGTAAGCCCTTTCTCCCCCAGTCCACAATAACATCCAGGCACCAAATGGTGTGGAGGTGTCAGGTGCCCAGGTAATTTAGAGGCTAAGTCCAAGCCTCTTTGGTTTAGTTTCCCCTCACTGAACAAATGGAAGAACACATTCTGGCCTCTTGAGGTTCTTAAGAAGAAACTTCTCTTCTTGACAAGAACCTAGAAGATAGGGAGAGATCACACAGCAGTCTGTCAGTAAGGTAGCTAATAAGCTATTTAGCTGTGAGGCACATGTGGGGATTCAAGGGACAAGAAGAGCTAGACAAGCCAGTTTGCCCAAAGTTCAAGTAGTAAAATGAGTGATGCTTTTTGGGTTTTTTGTACTCTTCCTTAGCTGAAGTCACAAGGAATGTCATATTCATGCTGTCCAAAAAACACATCATTCCTGGGCCAGGACTTTCAGCATGCACAACTGCAACATCCCAGGAGGTGCTTTGGCCAAGCCACTAGGTCAGGTACATTTTCAGAAGACAGTTTGCATACTCAAAGCAGTGAGTACAAAGTGTACAGGCTAAATAACTTAATAAACAAAAATGTACCTTAGGCAATTGGTGTTCTACCCTGCTCTGCTGCCCTTCATTTACTGGGGTGAACAATGAATTAAATTATGCTCTGCTAAGAAGAAAAAAGTCTGCTGAATTGTGTCAGAATATCCCATATTGGAAATGAGGCAGGAGTTTTTGAATGGCTAAATTTACCATTTGTTGAAACACAGTTTTGAAGTGGTATTTTTACCCTAACCATAGATTACTCAAAAATATTTCCAGTTACAAGACAGAAAGAAGTCTTCTCTTTCTCAAAATCCATATCAGACATGAGTGGACTCTTTGAGGGAAATTTAATTTTAAACTCCACAAAAGCATTTACTATTAACAGACCATGGTATCCACAGATCCTCAGCAATGTTGGTGGGGACTACTTGCAACACCAATGTATCAGGTAAGATTTGAAATGGGAAAAACCCTGAAATATATAACTGGTTTTATTATTGTCATCAGATTATGCTGTTCCCCACATTTTAGGTCTTTCAAAGGTCAAAGCCTTCCTAGGGTGTGTCCCATGCCCATCATAAGTGTTGTACTCAGGACTGAGATCTTCAGTGTGGAGCCCATGGTCACAACTCGGATGATTAAGGAAATTGCCAAAGCACTTACTAGAATTTCCCCCTTTTTGAAGGGAAGCAAGACAATCATGCTTTCCTTCAAAGGAAAGGCATGAAGGCACCATATCATGCTTCTCATGCTTATAGCCTATACAGCAGACTCAGCCTATAAGACTTGGTTTCATGGTAAAAAGTCCTGCCAATTGTAGCGCTTCCATTCAAATTAAAATGCACTGAAAGGAAGATGACTTGCATCTCCATCTACTTCAAGCCTGTAACTTAAGGATAAACATCTCTTATGCGCCAACTCCACAGTCATTTCTCCTCTTGATTGTGTATTCTTTCACCATATGCAAAAAAAAACCAAAAAGCTGAGTTAATGCACCCTCTCACATCTAGGCTACATAGGACATCAGAGCAAGTAAGCAGAGCTAGGAACTTGCAGCACACACAACCAATTGCACAAAATCTTAGTTTGAACATTTAATGCATTAGCAGCACAGGTACCCTAAGCTGTTCAAAGGGCAGCATACAATGTCTTGCACCACAGCACATGTAGAGCGAAAGGGCATCCACACAGTATGGACCGGCTCATCCAATACAGTTTCACCCCAATTTAAAGCCCACTAGACCCCTCGCACTTCCAATCCCACCGGTCATGGTGAAGAAATACTGTTAGCAAGTAAAACCTTAAATTTTTAGTTGCAATTAATATGTGTTCAGCTCCACTGTGAAAAGTTATAAGGTTAGCTGGCAACCATATCTCCACAAGTACTGCCAGTCGTAGTAGAAAGTGGTTGCCAAGTTATATTCTTTCTATTGGCTGAGAAAAATTATTAAGTAAACAAATACATCCCAATTTAATTTTTAAATAGTCATTCTTAAAGGATGAACTGAAAGATAATTATGGTTTGGCACGCCTGTGCTATTTTACTTTTCTCCCACCCAACACTGGGAAGACAAAAGCTTTCCTTAGTGAATGTATTCATAGATTATCTGAGGCAAGAATGTGGAATTACAATCTCTGGTCAGATTTCCTGGCTAGCATTGGCTATGGGCTTCGACTTGTTGACCCCACACAACACCAAGCATCCTTTGGACTGGTCCTGCTTTGAGTAAGGTCTGAGCCAGATGACTTTTGAAAACTCCTTCCACCCTGAATTATTTTATGAGCCCATGAGTTTATAGCCTTTGACACAATCACAGTTTGACGTCAATCATACATTGTGGCAAGACAGCGAAACCTGTTATTAAGGATGAGAGCAAGCTTCATCCATACTGCCAGTTTTCAAGAATAATTATCTTATTGAGTGCAAAATCACCAGCCTGTAATTAATTTAATTGCATCCTTCTGCAGCCCTCACCAACGCCAAGCACTACACAACCAGCACTGGGATGGCAATAGAATAAACACCCACAGGTGAGCCACATCAGGAGGGATCAGCACACAGTTTACAGCAGCACGCAATACTGTTGGCTACCCCAAGGCTTTGGCTTTATGGTTTGGGATCTGAAAACTACATACCTGTTATTATTTCCTGGACAGTTTAGATGAGGTGAATTTTTCTCTTAATTGCTCAAGAGTTGTCTCATTTACACAACTGGATAGGCAAAACTTCAAGTCACACAGATCCTAAAGGAACAAGGCAGAAAGAAGAGATAGTCTTTTTTCTAGTGAGTGATACTCTATCAGGATCACTAGTGATTCCCATCACAGAACTTCCCCAAACTATGTTATTAGAAGTAGTACCCATTGCTATAATGACAAAGCCTTTTAGCACACCTGACATGGACCAGGCACTGCCAGTCCCCAAGGAAATAAGAGAGGAGGACAGAGGGGTGAGGAGAATACTGTTCAGAGTGGGGAAAGAGGAAAGCAATAGGAATTTTCACACTGTGAGACATGGTATACACCTTTAAAGAGCATATTAAAGCCCAGCAAGAAGTGCAATTACACTCTAGCAAGCTAACAACACACACATTCAGCCACTCACCTGGGGTGGGTTCCCTCCTCCTACCCCAGCACTGCTTCTCCTGCAGCCACATAAGAAGGGAAGTGACTGGGTTTATAAAGCCAGGTCTCCTGACCAGGCGCAGGGAGGGCTCCTTGTCTCTGTAGTAATAAGGCTGACCCCATCATGGACTGGCCTGGGAAATTAAAACTCCCAGGATCAGCTGCAGGCTTGTTGGCATCTCCCAGGAATATTTTCCCAGCTTTGGTGGAAAGGGGATTTCCAGCCCTGGTCCTTTCAAGACCTCCCCAAAAAATTAAATGTGTAGGTAAAAAAGTGTCATTCTTAATTAAAAGCCACTACTTTATTCCCCAGCACTTACTAACAAGTAAATTCCTTGTCCTCAACCCACCTGGCACCCTGCTGAAGGTGACAGGCAAAACAGTTGAGAAAGGACCCCAGGGGTGCAACTCGGAGCCTCAAGGGTTCAATGCTCTGCCAGGATGGGGTTTAATATCATGTACTCTAGGCGTGTTAATTTTTTACTTAGTGGCTTATCCTGGCTTCAGCTATAAATCTCTACAGAAAGAATCAAGTTAAAAATTGTCTTATGATTAGTGATATACCATAAACAGACACTACTGACAACACACATACTGTCACAACAGATCTCTATATTTAGGTCAATTATTAACTGAGTGATGTACATGATGTTTAAGTTCTTACTGTTCTTCCAGTGCTTAGTGGATGCTGGGTAAAATTTCATTTCTTTTTTTAATGTATGAATTTTATATTTATTACCTTATCCTACCTGAAATCACCTCCACACATATTCCCATATTTATTCAATCAGGATTGGAGGTAACTGGTCAGGACTTTAACAAGAGTCCAATGGTTTGGGGTGTTTTGAGTTCTGCAGTGTCATAATGTCATGAGGATTTAATTTTTAAATCAAGTTTAAAGAGGTCCCTGTTGGCCTTTCCCTCCAGCTGATGGACCCTTCCCCTCCTACATGACCTCATGAACCTAGGTGATTGGGCTAGTTCTTATACACAACCACCAAGCCCTGATGAACCTGTACATGTATTTCACACAGCTTCTCAGTTTGGGCTCCTGGTCCTGCTCTTTACACCAATGGGGCTCAGAGGTTTTGGACTTAACTATAGTTTTTAAGGACTTCCTCATTGAGAGAGACCAAGAGGGACATCACTGTGGGTGTAAGAGCCTGAAAGCTGATAGATTAACACCACTCAGTGACATTCAGGAGAGAGGAAAAAATGTTTCATTGTTTAAAAGTGGGAGTCTCCAAGAATCAAAAGGCTTATTTTCTCAATTGCTTTGCTTGTGTTGCTAGCCAGCAGGTGACCGTAATCATCACCATAATTAGATGGAAAATTCAGCTGTTCAACAGAGCATTGAAAAGTAAAAAATAAAACCAACCCAAAACTGAGTACAAAATTGCATCACTCACAGAAAACAGCAGGACCCTCTTCGCCATGTAGACACACTCAGGTGTGCCTATAAGGCAGGATCATGGTGGTCCCTCCTCCCCCCCATAGTGAGCCGCTGATGCTCGGCTGAGGCCACTGGGCATCACGTCCAGCTCTTGGCACTCGTGCCAAACAGCTCTCCGTGGTTCCTGAGCTGCACAAAGGGCATGGCACTACCTCAGAAATAACATGGGAGGGTGAACGCTCTTTTTCTCACAGGTTGCTTAGTGAGCCATTTGCCACCAGCCAACTGAGTTTCAAAGAGACTCAACAGTGTGTTGTCACTTTGTCTTCATAGTGTTAAAAGTGATAAATGCTGGATTTGAAGTGAAAGCTAAGTTGCTTCCTTGCCTTAGTCACCACCAACTAGTGGTGGTGGGTTTGCTTGGATTCACCTTGGCGGGTGGGCTGGAGACCATTTCTTTAGCTGGGATTCAGCTCCATTCCAAGCAGGGATAAACAAAAGGGGAATAAAACACCTTAGCCCTGCTTGTACTGCTGCAGTAGCATGGGTGGGCTTCACCCTGCTTGTCCCCACTCCCCATCATAGACAGTCTTTAAGGTCAAGTCACACAGTTATCCACCAAGAATGACATGGGCGGTGTTGATAGACAACCCCCTGATTGCTTTGGGATACAATGGCTACCATAATGAAGCAGAATAGCTACTCTGTCATGACTTCACATGAGCAAGGACTTCCTTACACGAGCAGTTGGCTTAATCCCCTCACCAAACAATCCTGGAATAGTGTGTGCGGTTATTAGTTACTTGGGGGAAAAATGGAGTGAAAAAGCAGCATCCAAACAATTAACATAATTTCTGATTATAATCTTAACTACACAGAAGTGAACTAAATTTTCTGATGACAAACCAGAAACTCAATCATAAATAACTTTTAAATACAAAGTGCCACTGTTCCTTAGAAAGGTGCCCAAAGATGACACTCCAGGGGACAATCCCACCACCCAGTTTCAGCCATCATTTAAGGCTGGTATCACAAAACAGTCAGTATCATCCATGGAGAGACACAGTGTCCTCGAGAGACCAGTAACAGCCTAACTGGGAGCTTGTGCTCCCTTTATCCAGGCACCCAAGCCGAGTGGTGAAAGCTGGTAGTGCAAAACCCTCCTCCCCACCTACATTACAAAATTTGTGAACTCACTTTGTTTAAACAACTATGAAGAGAGGCTTCCTCCTGAGCAGGCTGTCAGTAGGTTGTGTTTCTGAGCAATTTGTTTAGGAGGTGGACATGTGTTCGAACCAGCAACTTGGCTGCATGCCTATTCGTTTGGGAATAGGCACTCCTCTTCTGCAGACATGGTTGGGGATGTCGCAGCCATTGGCCAGATTGGATCCAAAGCTTTTGAAAATGCAAAGCAGAATGTCTTCCTTTTTTTTTTTCCACCCATTACTTCAACAATCACCAAATTTATCCCCATATTCTCACTTGAACTTTATTTCTTTCAGGCCATGCATGTGACAGTAAATAACTATGGCAGATCAGGAAACAAAATTTGTGGCCTCATAGGCACCTCCGTAAAATGAGGTAAATCTATTGGAAAAGGGAAACTGTGGGCAGTTCTGGAATAATTTTGCCTAGTACGATGTTCTTTGTCCTCAGGACAGCTGTGCTGAAGCACGTACTTGGCTTAATGTATGTGGCCTCCATGTTTTTGCACTGAGCTTTCCTTTCCTGGGCTGCTCCAGCCACACAACCTCAGTCACATTTTTCTTCCTGCATAAAATCATGTGCCCATTTTTTCACTTGACTTTTCCCTGATTTTGCTACCACAGGTTAAACTGTTAGGTGATGTCATGGAGATCTTAATTCCCAAAGTGGTGTCAATCATCCAGAAACTCTTTCTTCTGGGAGATGCTAAGCTTCGAAAATTTTTTCATGAAGAAATTCCTCCTAGCATTGCATTTGCTTGAGTCTATCCAACATAATATTTCTAGCATGTCTCCTCTCTAAAGCATCATCTTAACTTCAGCATTTAAATTTTCACCCTTGGAAAATTATTTCTCAGTGCACTAATATGCTCAGCTGATTTTGGATTCCTGCTAATCAGTCTTTTTTCCAGCTATATCATTCTTGCTTATGACTTAATATCAGAGAAATCAGAACTGAGGATTTTCTAGGATGCAAGATGGGTAATAGCACTGTTTTCAACAGTCAAATCCCAAAGATTTTAGGATTAAAAAAATACATAGCAGAAGAAAAAAGTGTCTAAATTTTCATAATGACCAGCACTTTTAACATATCTATCAGGCACCCTGAGATGAAAAAGGACAAATCAGCATCACGTGCCTCCACATCCACAGCAGGGAACAGGAAAACGCTGGTTAGTAAGTTCCAGCATAAGGACATAGGTGATCTGGTACTTAAAGATCACTCATCACCTTAGGGGGGGACTTTATCCAGAGCCATGATGTACCATCTTTTACTGTTTAATTTTGTTTAAAACATTATTTTCTTTCAGCTTTCTGTTTGTTGTCCTCACTCAACAGGCTCCAAAGGGGATTTTATTTATTGCTCTACCTTAGCAGTATAGCATAATAAGCATAATATTGAGTGTAGAGCCTGATTTGCATCACCGTTCTCCAAGAAATGGGAAGAAAGATGTTTTGTCTGTGATGAGCCAAGACAGACCCTACAGTCTGTTGTGCTCTCGTAGGCAGAGTTATAGTACTTGGCACCTTAGTTCCCTCCTGAAATGCAAGAGGCTGCTGTTACAACCCGGACTGGCATCCCAGGGAGTCATAAAGGTTTTGTGATCCCCTTGGGTTAAATTAAAGTGAAACAACACCAAATGATCAGTTAAAATATTTTACTTGTGGTCGAAACAACTTAAACTTGTAAAAGGATAGTAAGTAATGTGGTCTCTTATTGAGGAAAGGAAAGGGAAAGGAAGAGGGAGAGTGAGAGGGAAGAAAAAGAGAGAAAGAGAGAGAAGAGAGTCCGGTTGACCACACAGGTTCCAGCGTTGTCTCAGGTCCGGTTATCTTGGGTGGTGGGTGCACACATAGCAAAGTTTCTGCTGCTTTTTTTGTTCATCTTTATCTGCTGATTAGCATAGTAGACAGAGAGAGACAGGTATTCCACAAACTCATTTCCATGAGAGACGAGGCAAGGGTGGAGCATGGGTTCTGCACATGCATTGAAGGGGAATGAGGTGCACCAACCCCATTTCCCAGCTGAGACAGTGGTCATGCTCCCCCCTACCACCTTTAATTCTTCTTGGTTTTGCTTCTTGGGTAACTGTCTAGCCTTTAGCTTATCAGTCATTTTAGTCCTTCTTCAAGGGTATAGTCATAAATTAAAGTATAGGCATTAACCAAACATCTGCTTTCACTCAGTCTATGTCTCCCCCCCTTTTGGGGCTTATCTAAGAAATTTGTCAATATAACCACAAGGAACTTAAGACATGCACCCTTCAATACCTTCCATGCTTCCTTGGGCAGCATTCCTTAGACTAATCACAAAGGCTACAAGCTCGTCCTTGAGGCTTTCTGTGTTGATGAATGTTTGAGTCATCAGTTCCTTCAGTTCCTTACAGCTGGTGCACCCCAAATCCCAGCACCTGCCCTGCTTCCCCAGGCTACGCATCTCTGGGTAGCAGAGAAGTCTGCATTTGTCTGAAACTCCAGTTTGATCAGGACAACCAGCCTCTACTGTAATATACTAAAAAAAAAATTTAAATTATTGCAGTGTCAAATCTTTCCTACCCAGGTAAGCCTGGAAGCATTTAGCTTCTTTACAGAAAGAATATGAGGGATGTTACTTCCCTGTCTACTCCATAGTTGTGACTAATCCTTTTAACTGAAAGACTGTATTGTTTTGTAAATTGGAAAATGAGTTTTTAAATGTTTGCTTGCTCTTGAGGCTTTAGATGAGATTAGGCCAATGCTTTGGCTAAGCAGTTCCAGGCTTAGGTCTTGGCTCTCCTCACTCATGAAAAGCTCTTTTCAGCTTCTGTCCAGTCTTAATTACAGCTGCCACTGACTTCTTGGTATGTTCCCTCAGAGGTCTTTTCCTTATAAGCTTCTCTATTGGTGTGTTTCCCATAGAAATTAAATTGTGCAGCATTACACCTTTCCCTGTCTTTGAGCCCTTTGTATTAGGCGATTTTAGGTAAAAGACTTCCTGGTATTTCTTTTAGCATTTACCAACCCCTGACAGCACATGGGTCAGGCTTACTGGAAAAGAGGGATAATTTTGCATGGATCTTGGTGGGAACCACCTGTGCATGCAACGTTCACATGTCACTCCACACCTTGGGGAGGCTCAGGGAGGGGTTCACCTCTGTCCTCCTGAAAGCCCAAGGATGGTCCCTGCAGCTGGCAGGGCTCATACAGCCACCAAGCACTTGCTACTGGTGGCCTCATGCACTCCGTACCCTCTAGCCAGCCCTGGAGGGCCCAAAATGACAGCATTGAAACCTTGACTGCCTACCAGCATCCAGCCATCACAGTACAATCCACCCAGCTTCCCTGCTGCTGCCTGCAAGTGGATTTGAACCTATGCTGAAGCTGAAGAAGCTGTATTGAATCCCATCAGCCCTGTGAGACATGATGCTGCCTATCCATGCACAGAGCAATTCAACACTTCAACAGTATCAGGCTTCAGATAGCTGGACTGCTACGTCCTGAGAAATTTTAAGCTAACAGAAATTAGTTTATTTAGTCCCTTCTCTCTTCTTGGGTATGCTTGGTCACCAGTAGCAAAAACTAATCAATTCTCATCTACCTTCCTCTAGGAATATTGTTTGTGCCCTTATACTTTGCATATGAACAGATATGTACAGAGGCACAAGCTGCATTTTCTAGGTTTTTGATTGAAATACTTCAACAAAAGAAAGGAGTTGGAATCGTTCTATGAGGTCAATTCAGATTCAGCAGCACCCTTACATGATAGTACATCCATTCCCTCTCCTTAACATGAAGTTTGGTTGCTGAAAGATACCATTTGCAAACTGGTCTCCATCTTCTCCAAATAGAAACAGACACCGAACATCTGTCAATCTCCTAATCGTGTATGTTACTAGATCTATGGCTTAGCCCTTAGAGGATAATGAACTTCTTCCAGCGAAATCACTGTGAATGCTTCATGTCCAAACCTCACTGCCCCTTATCCAGCGTGTGTCTAATAGCTGTTAAATGGGACAGAGCACTGCTACCAGGAAGGACTTTTTGCTCATCTCTGATGTAGCTGAGGGCCAGGCTATGAAATGCCTGTGTCCTCTGAGCACTGCAAGACCAAAGCCAGCTGTCATCTAACACAGCTTGTGCTCTCACTAAAGCATATGCCCACTGTCACAGCTTCTGCAAGAATTAGGCATTTCTTCTTGTGCCTTGACCTGGATTAAATATGAAATGGTCACTGCACTGTGGCAAAAAGAAGTCACTCTCAACACAAAGAAAGCACTGCAGGCTATTTGGCTACAGCTGAAATTCTCTCACCGGCACTTTGCAAACTCCATTCCCACTGATTTTGAGAGGGTGTCCAGCACCTTACAGCTGCATGCTGAGAAGGAGCTGATGTTGAGGCTCTCCTGTGCCCATCCATGTCAAGCAAAGCAGAGACGAAAGCCATGCTTCTTACAAACAGGTTTATTTGCATTTTGACTGGAGCACAGATTCTAGATACAGATTTCTTCTGCACAACAGTACAAGAGCCAGTGCAAAATATGCTTTTTTTTTTTATTATTATTCATGTACAAAAAAAACCCCAAAACCAACAAACAAAAAGACAAAGAGTGTGGCAGTATTTACTCACAACTGGTATGCCTCAGCCTTCAATTGACCCACCTCCACTTGCCCTCACCCCTCACGCCAACTTTGTGGTCAGCATTGCCTGTCTCAAGTGGCTGCATTGTCAGCAAATAGAGGTAACTCCCCTAGCCCTTTGAAAGATAAACACTCATCCCAAGCAAACTGGGACAACAGCAGGCTACTTAAAGTTGGACACACTAGTTGCTCACCAATGTGTCCCCCCCACAGGGAGCAGAAAAATGTTGAGGGAATGACAAAAAAAAAAAAGGTACGAATCAGAAATGCACAAAAAATTAGGCACCAGCTTAACCCACTTGTTAAAGAGAGGTAAGGATGTTAAGATACACCTCCAGTCTGCCTTCTCATATTCACCCACAGTAGTGATGACCAAGGACAAACACTCCCCACTTTGAGTACCCTGTGCTGTCAAACAGATTATAATCTTAAGAAAATATTTCTATTAGTAACATAAAGTTAAACCATTTCATAACTGGAGGAGAAAGAGAAGCTACAGTCTGAATACAAGCATTTCTTTGATAATAGTCAAAAACAAAAACAGAAACAGACAAAAAAACCTGTCCCAGTCAACCACCAGATGATTGTTAGAATTACAGCCAATGCTTAAGCAATACAACATCGAGCTAGGAAAGTCATTGTATGGTTGTTCTGCTTAGGGAGTAGCTCTTACTACTTTACAAAGCGTGGGGCAATCTATTTCTCTTTTACTCTAAGTAATTTTCAGAAGCTGCAATATAGAACTGCAGTGTTAGTGCAAGAATATGCTCATCTTCACCAAGGCCTGGGACTTATATTGCAGAAATTCATCAAATTTACATCGCTCCAAGTGTATCATATCCAAATCACCTAGAATCGCTTATGGACTTTTACATTTCTACCCAAGGAATGGCTGGGTTTCGAAGCTTAATCAGCCAGAGTCTTTTATATTGAACTGCAATTAAACAAAGCAGAGTACCAGTTAAAGCCAAAGAACACAAGTACTCAGCACATATATGTGTTGATACAGTACAGTATGTATGTGTATATATACGCATAAATATGTATATGTTACATTATAAGGAGAGTGCTATTCAGGACTTCTCAACTGCAAGAATCCTTTTTCCACCTGCAAGTCTTGAAACTTCAGCCCGCTAAATTTCACACCAAGGCAATGAGAACTCCAATATTTTCCAGAATGAATTATTCATTTTAGCCAATTAACCAAGCAGGGCCAGATAAAAGAACAGGATCTTTAATTTTAATAACACCAATCCTGCCACCTCAGGCAGATGGCCCAAATTTCTATCACCAGATTATTTGCCCCTTCCTTGCCCTGCAGTTGTGTATCACGAGCATTTCATGAGTTCTCAGAACATCAACAAAGTCGTACTAACTGGTCTGTCTCAATTTACTCAGCTGTCAAGAGAAAATGCCAATTTATGAAATAATTTCAAACAGCCAGTTCAGATCTGAGGAGAACCCAGGTTTATACTTTGCAGTACTGGCTGGAGTCATACTGGTTTTAATCATGTAATGGTTCTGCCTTTTCATCCCCAGCAACTCCACTTCTTATCATAGTGGCTGTCGCCATACATGCAACCTAAGAGCTAGACAGTTTGGGATACTCTACAATTAATTGTAATCCTAAAACGCAGACCTTATAAAGATCTGCTGTACAAATTTCATGTATAGAGCTGAAAAAAAGTCTCATCTAAATCACTTTGAGCAGGTGTTCCATTTGTTACTTTTTAAAAAAAGAAATAGGATCAAACAAAAAAAAAAAAAAAAAAAAGAAAAAGCAAGAATAAATGTAACAGGCACTTAAGAGCAAAGCAAATGCAAAACCCTTCTGGATATTTAGATGAGGGGGAGCTACTCCTCTTCCTGACCTTTACCCTACCTAGAATTTAGACATCTAGCCCAGACTAATCATTTGTGCTTCCTCCAGTCTTGAGGAAACAAAAGCTTCCTTTTGGAAGCTGTCACATCCTCAAACAGGGAAAATAAGTCTCTCTGGTGATGGCAGACCCTCTATAACCACAGGGAGAGTCCAAGATTACCTGCCTCTTACACAGGTGAGACAAGTCTCTTTCTCTCACTCCTGAAATAAGCCACTACCATAAATCCTGAAGGCTTTTCTTGGATCCTGCATGGACAATCTCACCAACTTCAACAGGGCAAGGGTTTGCTCTTATGTTTTTGGGAGGCAGAGGGGAAGGTTTGTCAGCAGTCCAATCTCACACCAGCGTTGCTTTGACCACTAGCACTAGCTGCTCAGCCATGATGGCTCATGGCCAGTTTGCTCATACAGAACCACTGGTTGCTTATGCAGCATCATGCAACAAGGGAAAAGCACGCAACACGTTTTCCTGACACCCAGCACTGCACCACAGTCTACACCTTCCTCGAGGCAGGCAGCGGAGGGGGAGATGATGATTCCTCCCACTGGTGACCATCAATAGGACACGAGGGAATGGAAGAAAGCTGCATTGGGGAAAGTTCAGGCTGGACATTAGGAATAAGTTCCTCACCAAGAGGGTGGTTGGTCACTGGAACAGGCACCCCAAGGAAGTGGTCACAGCACCAAGCCTGTCAGAGTTCAAGGAGCACCTGGACAACTCTCAGTCATATGGTTTAGTTTTAGGTAGTGCTGTGAGGAACAGGGAGTTGGACTCAATGATCCTTGTGGGTCCCTCCCACCTCAAGATATTTTATGATTCTAAGCTGAAGTAACTTGACATTCTTCTGGACACCAACCTAGCTGTGCTATGTCTTCATGGGTGTGTATGTTACGTAACCACAACCCTCCAAATTTCTGATAGGACTACAGAGCTTCAACAAGGACTAGAACTACTCTGTCAAGTGAGTGTAGACCTTACACACACACTGAAGTTACACAGCTTTACAAACAGTCTAACACAGATAAATCAGTGGAGCCCACCCAGTAGGACAGTATTTATAATTTATGAGATTATTTACTCTGGTATACCTTCTTACAGCATGGAAAGGAGAACAAGATATATTGTCAAATTCATCCTCATATCTGTATAAAGTTATTTTATTTTTAAAAATCTAAATTTAACAAGGCCCTAATGAAGAATTACTTTTGTTCAAAATTAATTGAGCAAGTGTAACTGAAACACTATGAGGACTTTTGCATATAATTCCTTATGGGCAAGATTTGTATTTTAAATAATCAAGAACAAGTTATATTTTTTTCAGTAAGCGAACAGTTCTCAATCCCTAACTCTGGAAGCAAAGCTACCTCTATCCTTTCTTCACATGGCTGTGTTTCAGTATTGCTGTGTCACCTGAATTACAGAGCTATCACATGTAAGTGGATACAGTACAGGCTACACTCCTGGCCACTCCATGGTCTTTTTAAAGTCATTTTCATCAGGTCATATTCATCTCTCCAAGTTGCATGCCAGCAACAGCTATGGTATATATTGTGCCAGTATTACAAAACAGGATGAAAAAGCACAGCCAACATCCATCTTCCAAAGCACTTTCCACAAAATAAACCAAAGAGCTCCTGGTACGCAGGAGCACATTGGTCCCACTTACTCACAAAACACAGTTGGAATTTATTCCCTGTTTTGCAAAGCAGCTGTAACTGGCCGCAACCTGCACGGCAGTGCGGAGCAGGCTGCAAAGCCAGGCAGGTGACACAGGCACCACAGCAGCATGAAGCTTGACAAGGTGTCTCCTTCCTCTCAAAAAGATGGAATTTCCCATTCTCCACAAAGGCATTTCTTCCCCCAAAGCTCCCTTTGGCCTCTGTCTGACCTCCCCTCTCTGCCAGGAGACCACTGACAGCCTCCTCACCTACACAACTCAACCAAGAAGCCTCAAGCTCCTTCACTTCAGGGGGAGGAATCATCATGTCCCAAAGCCTAGGCATTCTTTTTGGAGAAACACTACAATTCATGGAGCATCCAGGACACCCAGTTGAGCAAGATCATGCCTAAGTAGGCACTGTTACTCAATTAGCTGAAGGTTTTCCCCATTGTAACACAATTTTTCTATTCTAGTATTATTTTTGGTGTAAAAAAAAAAAAAAATCAGTGGGATGGGTGGGTTTTTTTTGCGCAAAACTCGATGCTTTTAATGAAAAAAAGGTTGCTTTTCTCAATATTTTGCTGTTTATTTCTGTTGGGAAAGCTTGAAACACATCATTTTTGTCAGAAAACTATCAGTCCGTGTCTGCCTGAATTCCTCCAGTGTCAGCTGGGAGCTGTAATTCATGGGATCCATGTCCCCCTCTTTCCCAGAAGGCTGGGTTCCTGGGCACCCCTCCAGCCTTCATGACGCATTCCCCCTTTGACTAACCCATGGTAAGAGTATCATGGGATCTGTAAGCCAGCCAAAGAGCTTAGCCCCAAGGGAGAAACGGCACACAAGGCACTTGAATGGTAATTTCTGAGGTCTGCAACAGTAGCTCAAACTGATGCTGCCTTAAGGGCCAAATGGATTTAATTAAATGTTTCCATTTCAAAGGGCTAGAACATTTTATTCAGCATTTTCCAGCTGACAATTTCTCATTTTTTGAAAAATTTCCATTCCAGGAAAAATTTTGGTATTTCAGCTTTCCATCTCAATTTGGGAAGAAATTTAATGTTCAAGTACCAGAATTCAATGCTATATGGACATTCAGTTTGGGAAACAGTCTTATTAATTAGCTGCCAAAAGTGAAATTACTCTATCCATGCAAGAAGGGTGTGATCCAGTTTGCCTTTGACATCACTGGAAGCCACTTTTTCAGCTTAGTGGAGCCTGGGTGGCATCCCAAAAGACCAAGGGAGGGTAGAGTTGACCATAGTTGCAGATATTGGAAACAGAAGTTAAGAGTGAAATAGCAAGAATATAAGTGGCAACTAAGATGATCTGTTACTTGGACTCAATCAAAAGTCTTACTTTAGTGAGTAACAGAAGGAAAACCCATTAAGATTATAAAACCTAATTTCCAGTTACAGCAAAGATAGAAGTTAATCAACACTATATAGAGTATAAAAAATCCAAAATATGAATTTGTCATGAGCTCTATAACTTTCAACGTTCAAAACATTTCTTCAGAAACCCTTCATATACTCCATTCAAGGAGACTACTCTAAAGCTAAAGATACAGTATGGTCCTGAACTGTTTGCCTCAGGTTGTCTGTCCTCCCTTGAACCCTGCAAAATTGTTCTGTTGGATGGGTATTACAGAAGCTCTGTCAGGAGGGACCAAGGTCTATGGACTTTGAGCACGTCTACATGTGAAGAACCGTTAAGAGCAGGCTTCCAGGGTTGACACTCTGGGTGAGGACTGAGCACCAAATCCATCCTCTGCATTGCCCAGTCTGGTTTTGGATGTAGCCCCAGGCCTTCCACCTCAAAGAGTAAAAGAGGACCCCCAGGGAACCTATGTCCATCAACAACAGGGTGTGTGTTGAAAGCAAGAGAGCACTCAGAACAGTAAATAAATCAATTCACCCAACCATGAGGCATCTAGAGAATTGGATTTTGTTTATCTTTCATTTCCCTTTAGTACAAGGCAGATGTTTCTAAGTAATAAGCAGAAACCTCGACAATTTTTAAGACTGAAGAGGAAGGGAGGGAGGAAGAAACAAGTACAAGCTTTGAGGATGTTCTCAGCTCCAGCTTCAAAAAAAACCAAAACAAAACAAAACAAAAACCCACAAACAAACAAACAAAAAAAAAAAAAAAAACAAACAAAACCAAAACCACACAACACCAAAAATGTATATCTGTAAAAGCAAGTTTTTTCTTAAGCTGCTTGGTAATTCTTAGTTCATAGGAGCATTTTATCCAGAAGGTTCTTCATGTTTCCAGTCTAGGTTGTAGCAATCTCAGTGAGGCACTAAATTTTAGGCTGTTAAAGTCTTTCTATGCAGCACAGTCATTTTAAAATGATGTGGTAGCCATCATTGCTTTCAGCTGTAATAAAGAAACGCAAAGCATTTTTTCATTGCTTTTAGAAAACAGCAGATACAGAACTCTAGATTTTCTTCTTAGGTAGTTTGCAATAGTTTGTACTCTTGTTCCAGAGCCCACTCATGAAAACCAATGTTGAACATCTAGGTCAAAGCATTTACATAAATATAACATACTAATTGCCATCTTCTATCATTTTACTAGAAGGTTTTCTGCTCATTTATGTCAGTGGTATAAAACATTCATAAATCCATTGATAACAGTGTAACTGAGAGGAAAGCATAAATCAATCAGTCTATCATAGTATAAGTTGATGCAACACCTTGACTTATGCTAAATTACATTACTTATCTTTTCGGGATAACAGCACCAAGTTTGTGATAATGTTTAGTGCAATTGAGAGGAGAAATTATCTTTAAAGCCACATGTAACAGCAGCAGCAATACATACCTTTTAATGTGCTGATAACAAAACAAGATTCATCTTGGAAGTTCTGCACCATCTAAAGGGCAGAAGGAAAAAAGCCAACAAAATATTTTTAGCAATTAAATTCAAGTTTCTTTCAGTGCCATTATAGACTTTAGAGGAGAGATATCAAACAACATTTGGTGTCTAGTCCTACAAAGTCCTGAGTAACCCTGCCTGTAAGATTATTAAAGTACATGACTGATTAATTAAGGTCCTCGCAGCTGCTAATATGCTACGAGAAACTCATACTAAAGTGCCTGCCTGTAACTTATCTTGTTAAGCATTTTGCCATCCTCTTTGCAGCTCTTAATCCTGCAAATTCTTATACTGCTCCAGTTAGTCTATTAAAGACCATGCTCTTAATTGTCTTCAGTCAAGCTATACTAGTTTAGACTGGATAAAGACAGTCCCTCTCCTAAAATCTAACAATGGTAATACACATTCATCTGAACAACAAAGCTCAGCTGATCTTACATTAGCATCCAAAATAATATCTAGAGGTGGTCTGCTCTGAGAAACAGACTCCTTGCTGAATAAAGGAATATTTCTACTGAAAAGCCATCTCAGCACAGTCCACCTGATTATTTTGACCAGACATTAGTACAGATACTGTGCTTGCAGTAATCATTTACCTTTTCGTATTCTGTTGAGGCACAGGAATCTTAATGGAACTGCTATGACAGGCAAGGCAGACCTTGCAAGATTAGTACCTAAAGCTACTGGAGTTATTCATGAGAAACAACTAGATTTTCAAAACACGTGCAGGTTCTAGTGAGGCCCTTAAAGAGGTGAGTTAAGATATTCAGCTGACTTCAGATCCAACCTGAAATGCTCATTTAAGCTTTATCCTTAGTCAATACTTCCTCCCATCTTAGAGTAGCTGTGTGGGACACAGGAGGTGAATTACCTTCAGGAGTTGTCTAATACAGTTGAAGCAGATGCTGGACTCCTAAATTCAGAGAGGAAGAGACCAGAACCTCTCTGGTCAGCTCAGAAAATCCAGCTTTAAGCAAAAGCCTTTTCCTAGTCATTGAATATCATTCAAGTAGAGCACTTTCCAGCTGTAAGTTCTCACACCAAATATACTTTTTAACTTAGATAAATCTCCCTATTCTCTTTTGGGTTTAGCATCCACTCCCTGCTCCCGCAAATCAAAGTTCACTGGCCAGTCTGTATGTCTGTGCCTAATGATGCATGAAGTACATTCATAGAGTGCCTCATTCTTGCCACTATAGTACTAGAACAAGAAAAAAATTATTAAAAAAGTAATAGACATTGTTAATAATTGACTTAAATAAATACTTAAAGCCTTATACCCAAGCTGGTTCAGGCAATTCCCCTATCAAGAGTTGCCTCCAAGCACTTTACATCCATAAAGCATCAAGATTTCAGATTTAATCAGGCTGAAATAGCAAGGAGACTTTATGAATAAGCATTACAGACTCCAATTTAGGCTCCAGTTGAGACCTATGCTCTGCTTCATTTGTTTTAACAATGTTTCTTATAAATGAAGCTCCTTAAGTGATTCTGGTGCATGAATGAGTAAGTAATTTAGTGGGGGGAAAAGAGAAAGGAGGGCAACTCACTGTTAACCTGCAAGTTAATGGAATGGACTAAATTAAGCCATCATATAATTGGACACAAACAGCTAGCAGAGGTCCATTAAATTATAGTGTGCACTTACGCAGCACTGACTCTGACCCAGTAGCTGTAATCACTGGCCAAGATGTAAAACTAATTGCTCTACAGAGTTTCAAACTTGCTTTCTTTGGGAAATTTTCCTGTTAAATTTTAAAGGTTCTCACTTTAGATCATCACTTCAAAACTTGTTTAAGTAGCCAACATGAAAAAGAAATCACTGATTTTGTTGTGTTTTGTTTTGAAAAAAACTCCACTCTTTTACAAAGCAAAAATCTTAAAACCACACCAAAATCAATGGTATGCATGAATGATTTGCATTAAGTATTTGCTTTAACTTGTTTGGATTAGTAACCTTGCAAAGCTTCCTTGAAGATTCATTCCATAATTTAAAAGGTCATTGTAACTTCAAAAGTCAGACAACTGTTACAGCTCTGAGTTTGCATTAACTCCTTACCTCATTGCTCACTAATACATGGATCCCTGTGGGTCCCTGCCGATAGATTCGATTTATCTGCTGTGGAGAAATGCTGTACAAGTTTGCAATCTTTTCAATTAATTCCAGTGTGGTCAATTCTTCCAAGAAGATTGCATGATATACTGCAACAAGTTGAAAGTAATTATGAAATGATAGCGTAATTATAGAACAGCAACTACAGAAAACACCAAGATGCTCAATATCAACAACCAAATGGGCTTAAGATCAAGGTTCAAATCTTGACAGTAGATAAACAAGCTTAGTACCTTTAAAGCAGTCCCTGACTATCCAGCTTGATGATTTGTAGAAAAATAGTCAGTATTTGGATGCAGTGGGCAAATAAAGCACATGTCACTTTTGACCAGAGGAAAACACAGGGACTAATGACAACATGTATCACGGGGCACTTAAAAAACCCTCTCAAAGATTATTTTTGGAAAATCTACTTCTGATTTTGACATTTTAAAGTAGATTCAATTAAATAGTAAAACACACGATATTATGTTAGACGAAAGTAGTATTTTATTAGATGTTATCCCACTGATCCCATCAGTACAAACTAAAGACTACAATGTATCAAATAACTGTAGATTACTATTATTTTTTAAATCCAATCCAAATGGTAGGGAAAAAAAAGAAAAACAGGTAGAAAATCTGTGCCTGTTTAATATTACGTGCAAGAACTAAGGGCAGTATCTAGTCTCATTTGATTGTATATCATGTCATGAGAGATAGCTTAGAGCAGTGAGTCCCCAAAAGCTTTGAACTTCCAAGAATTAGAACCTCACTTTAAGACATTCCGACCTTATATTCCCCAGAATATTTCAGAATATTTTCAAATACGTCATAATCTAAAGCAAGTTGTGTATGGGAAGGTAGTTTTTAATGCTATGGTCCCTATGAAGAACTGACTAGAGATTTTGCTGTGACATTCTGCACAGACTGTAACTGGTACTGTCTCCCCAGGCAGACAGTACCAGTTGGAATCTGTAGCCCTAAAATGAACCACAGTGGTAGAACTGGGATAAACAGGACCTCTTTAAACCATCAGGACAGCAAGCTGTCCCTCACAGGAGCTCAGGCAGAAAGCAGCATTCTCACCAGTTAAGCATTTAACAAAATCCATACATAAAAACTTACCACAAAGACTGCCATCTCCATTTTCTCGTTTTTGGTGGAGATGGGACCTGTTTTGTTCTGGTTCTTGACAGACATAAATTGTCATCTTTGGCCTTACATTTCTATGGATTATTAAAAAATAGTGAGTTATTTAGTAAATCTAAAATTGTTCCAGTCAGCTATCAAATAATGAGAGATGGAATCATTCAAAACTGTATGTAAATAACCAACTAAGGAACAGTCCTGATTCTGGTGACTAGATGTTTTAGGTGGTCTAGTAAGATCCTCCTGGGAGGTGGTGGTACAGTGCAGAGCACCTTGATCTCAACCAGTTTACAGCACTTGCCAAGCAGCTTATCACACCTGCCTTTACTGATGTAAATCCTGCTCAGCTGTAGAGTTTATGATGTTATTGCAATAAAAGTAAGTTTAAGAGTCATCTGAGGCTCCAGGGTTAGTTGGATTGTTTGTTGTTTGCTACCTGTGATGGAGATGCAACACAGTGTATTGTAGGCTGTGTCTCATATGAAGTGGATGGAAGCTATCAGCTAGTAGCAAATAAACCAGTGGAGATCCACATTATGCCGCTTCACTTCAGCAATATTTTTGAGCTGTGCTTGGATTTGAATACCATTGTGATTTCCAGCCTCTGAGATGACCTGTCTGCAGCATTAAAAGGAAGTCTAAATGCTACAGCTCTAGGATTAACTTATAGTTAACACTGACTTTACCAAGGGATGCTGCCACAAGAATAAAAATAGGAAGGAAGAAGTACAAACCTTCCTTTGATTGCATTAAAGAGCCGAATTCCATCAGCAGGCCCACAGATTTGAACAAAATCTTCTTTGGACATCTTCAGTAAGTCAGCACCTATATATTTCAAATTGATTTTTTTTCAGAAGTTAAGCAAATTTTACCTTCCAAATTGTGTGTATAGGCAGCAGGAAAGGGCATGGGGAGAGAATCCACTAAGCTAAATCAGACAGATTTGCCTAGAGAAGTTGCAAATTCAGAGAGGTGTATATTGCAAATCAATCATTGTGAAACAGAGAGCTAGAGGCTGCCAAAAGAGCAGTGCTGCACTGGAAGACAATCTAGCCAACTCACAGACAAGCTATATATTTAACATCAGCCATTAAATGGCCCATTTTTTTCTAACTGTCATGTTTATCAGATTATTTAATCGGCTCCTCAAGATTTCAACATCTTTAACAATTCCCACCTTCCACCATCTTACTGCTATGTACAACTACCTAATGGGAGAGTACAGTGAAGATGGAGCTGCAGATGGAGTCAGACCCTTCTCAGAGGTGCACAGGGACAGGATGAGAGGCAACAGACAGAAGATGGGAAACACTGATTAGGTATAAGGAAAAACATTTTCACTGTGAGAGTAGTCAAGTATTTGAAGAGGTTACTTAGAGATATTGTGGAAATTCCAGCCTTGGAGATAGTCAAACGCAACTGCACAACTTGCTTCAAGCAGGGGGCTGCACCTAATAAACTCAGGATATCCCTTTCATCTTAACTTACTCTTTCACCTTTACTTATTTTATATTTCTACAAACTGTTTTGGCAAATTTTAACTAATCCAAGAACAAAAAAAAACACTATATTGGATGAGACCAGTGATTCCAACAGTTGCCAGCAGCAGATGCTATTGATACGAAGCATGAGTTGCACTTACAAAAGAGAATAAAAATAAAATAATTGGACTTTTCAAACTCACCCGAAAAACTTGAGAAGAGTCTACAGAATGGAGAGAACCTATTACGATGAAGCCACTGCTGGGCATCTTGAATAGAAGCAGAAGGAAGGAGATGCTACATTGCAAAAAGAATAAGAAGGTCTTGAAATGAACTGTTCACCAGTGTCCTAAAAAAGAAAAGCACCACATTAACATGATCTCAAGTACTTACATCATTGCTGGGAGGCAGGAGCTCCACTTGGTGGGTTGGAGAACTGTTGCTAAAAAAAATTATATAAAGTTGGAAGAGAAAAAACAAAATTATTTTAAATTTTACATTGCAGTGTCCATCCTCTTCCCCCTCCTCTATTTGACTCAACGGTCACAAGTTACATGCCAACTTGGCTTTCTTATTCTATCAGAATTTTAAAAAGGTGTCCAAAAGTTGGACCAAGGAAAAAAAAAAAAAACCATCTCTATTTGAGCCTTTTGTTGGTCATTTGAGGTCCTACTCAACACTGAAAGAAATACTCCGTTTACTGAACTGATTCAAGCTTTTCCATGTGGGTGACTCACTAATGTGACAACATTTAAGCAAGGAAGTTGAGACCTACGGGGTGGCTGAACCCAAAATTTTTACAATCCAAAAATCCCCTAACTAAATCCACTGCCCAATAAGGATTCTTCACAAAAAATATAATTCAACCCTGGTGTTATCTTAAACATAGTAAATTGCAATTTAACTATATTAAATAAAAGCTCATTTCTACTAAACCCTTCTAAAACATAGACAGGGCTTCAACACATCAAGGATTTTCCCCAAATGTTAATCTACCACTGGAAGAAAATGCTCAACAGATCTCTCTACTAAGACCAATTTTTTGTCATTTCAGTGTTTGTCCTTATTCCTAGGTTGAGGTTGCTCATTGTAAATTTGTGACAAAACACTGATTAATGAGCTGTATGGGAAGGCAACAAAGCTGCAGAGTCCTAGAGAAGGAAAGGAAAGGCCTATGCCAAATTCCTAGGGGAAAGTATGTTGCAGGGAAGACTCAGAAGTATCGAGGGACCCTGCTGTATGTTTCTGTCATCAGCTATTATCTTGGGTGTTTCAAGACAACTAAAACAGTTTCTTTATGATGGGTATATTAATGAACTAAACGTGCCTCCTGTTAGTCCTTTGTTCTGGAACAGCGCCTCAAAAGCCAGGATGTTTGGCACCAGACAGGGTTTCTCTACATCCCATTCAACTGGGAATTCAGCACCCCAAACTATCTCAAGACAGAAAGGAAGACACCAATTCTGAAGAGATGCTGAAGTCTGAAAGCCTCTAACACTCTTGACAGAAGATACTGGGAATTGCTGGTACAGGGCATGGTGTGTTCTCTGACCCCCACAGAAGAGTGAGAGAGGAAGGGCAGAAATTTCCCTGGTGGTCCTCTGATGCTCACCTCCCAGTCACCGCATAAGCTGTGGACATACAAACAGCACTCTTTGCTACAGGGAATTCCTGGATGGAAGATCTTAAAAGCCTTTGTGGGAAATATTTTTCTCTTTCTAGGAAGAGTGGTCCTTAGCCTCCTCTTCCAGGGTATGAAATGCATGGGCACACAAAACACACGCACGCAAAGGCTACCATATCAACAGGAAAGAGAAAGCATTTATTTGTTACATACCCATCTCCAAGGTTGAAGCTGTTGGGAGAACTGTTGTAGCTTGGAGATGGAGCATTGTTCATTTGATAAGGCACATCTGGCCAGGGAGAGCACTGTTGGAAGAAAGGCAGCAGGGATACTTTCATAAGGATGGAAATAAAGGATTTGATTCTCCTCTCATACCACATTCATGCTGTTGCCACGCCACTAACTTCAGCTCATCACTCCTGCTGGGAGGAGGAGACGGGCCATGGATTTTCTATGCTGCTCTCCAAGCGGGCTGTCAGGGGGCCAGATTGATTCCAGTTGTGCATTCCACATTTCTCCCATTTCACAAAGCCTGTCCCCAAATAACACTGGGCCAAAGTGTGCACAGCTGTAAGTCAGAGCAACGCCAGTAAGTCAACTCAGACTGAAGGCAGCAATGATACAGAAATACCCCTGGTCACAATTATAAATCCTTAATTAAATCCAGGCAAGAGTGACAAATATGCTCCAGTGGCATTGCTTCAGGTTTATACCAGTGAAGGAGCAGAATTTGAACCAGGCTTCTAAAACCTATTAGTTGAAGAGCTTGAGTTATAAATGGATTTTACATGGAGAAAATTTAAGATAGACAGACACAAAGATACTAAAAGCCTTCACAAATATAGGTCAAACTCCATATTCCATTACAGTAGTGTAAAACCAGAGTAACCCAGCTAGAATCAGTGACTTTATTCTGAATTTAAGCCACTGTAATCAGTAGGAGAAATCTAGCCCTGTGGAACCCCCTGCCATCAAGAGCTCCAGAAAACGCTCTGTAATATCCTTGTTTGCAATGATAAAAAAGAAGACACATGTAGATTTGGAGTTTTATCATCTCCACAAATACTAGCAAATATTTTATCATCTCCACAAGCACTAGCAAATATTTAACTCTTTGGCAACCCATATTTCCACATGCAATATGTCAAAGTGCATCAGAGCTCATAGGAAGAGTTTAGGATCTGCCAACTCAGTAGAATTAGGTCTGTGTACACAAGAGTCTCATTAACAACCACCACAATGAATTAGAAAACATGCTGGTCGCTCCTGGCAACATGAGGAAAATTGAGTGGGAGGGACTGGATCTCACAAACAGGAAGTTTATTAAAATTAAGAAAACCCCCTCATTTTTTAGAAGTCCAGCAAGCCACTTCAAAAACACAAGAACTAAATCAAATGACAAGACATTCCCATAGGAAGACAGAATAGCACTTTTAACCCACTGCCTTGAGTCCTGTTGCTTAGTAATTCTGTAGCCTGGGGTAAGCTTATATATACATCTTAGTAATGGCAGGGAGGATAGAAACACATACATCTCTACACCAGAAGCATCAGAATAGAAGACATTTAAGATGTTCCTAGACTACAAGCCAGAATCTTCTGAGATCTTGTATGTAACAGTAGCTTCATAGGCGCATTCACAGAAAAACAGGTAAGTTAATCAGGCTATTGATCTGTTCAGGTGCCCCATCTCCAACATGAGCTCTTGCCAGACAGTTCTGAAGAAAATATCCCATACAACTGGCATCTAGGTGCCATGACAAGTGCCCGGGAGCACAGCAGAAGATAGAGAAAATGTTTCTTTAAAGCTAGGCTGTTAAGGATTGGTTTATACCCTGAAACATAAGACATTTTGGCATCTTTTAACTTCAACAGTGAGACACATTTTATAATTTCACTCCACTATCAATTTCAATCAGATCTGGACATACATGTCTCCACAAGGCAATCTCCAGGGCTCAGTTAAACCGCATTTTCTCTCAAATCTATCTTCCAACATGCTGAAGTAGTATGACATGTCTAAAACACTTTACCTCTGTGAGAATTGTTGTCTCATAGGAAGGCTGATACTTCTCCTTCTCTTGGGTGGTCTTCTTCTCCATTTTTTCCCTGTCAGTCTTCTGTTTTCTGTCTGCTCCTTTAGGCTATAATCACAAGCACAAGCTTTCCCTTCTGCCAAATATTACAAGTTTGGAGACAGAGGCCAACAGATTTTTTTTTTTTTTTTCCCTAATATGTTCACAAAAGTCTCCTTAAGATTTATGGGAACTCTACATATGGAACAAGATCAGATCTGCATTTTCTAGAGAAAAAAAATAGTTAAGCATATCTACTGTTCCTATAACATCCCCCAATAATGCCTACTGTAATTCCAAAATAGGCTGACCACAGTCCTGAGATTTGATATCAACTATTTTAGACCATGAGCCCCATGACTTATACACCTCAGCTGGTATTTGTACCATCTCTCCAGGAACAGGGAAGACACTGCTCACAGGAACAAAACTGGAGCAGCAGATCCTTTGAGAAAACAGGCCTATAAAAAGTTTGTTGTTAAGTGGCTACAGGTCTGCCATGCCCAGATTAGAAGCTTCAGAGATGCATCCTTTTCTTCTCCAGGTAGCACGGAGAGGAAATCTGCTGCAACAAACAAAGGGTATTTAAGATCTCCAAGATACACTCTCATTGTTCACAGAGGATTGAATTAAAGAAACTGGAGATGCCATAGTATCTTGGATTGCATAGAAGCACCAGAACACAGTGGATACCTTAAATATCCCAGTATTTGTATAGTGTTCAAGGCACAATGGACTGGCATAAGTCTTGGTGCAGCATTTGGGTCATCTGAATTTAACTAGAATTGCTGTGTAGTTCAGTGTTTATGTCACCTTCTGTGCAAGAGTCCTGTTTAAGATCTTAAGCATATCCAGTTAAAAGTGTGGGTTTTTACTCCACTATTTGCATCACTACTACACAATTTAAAAACTATGCATGTTTCTGTGTCTTAATCTAGTTGATGACAAAGACAAAACTACCTCATACCTTGAACACTTTGATCTGGCAGCTTGCAGAATGCAAGTGTTCTGTATATTCACCATTTTCATTCTGCTTAAAGGTGTCGATTTGTACACGGAAGGGTACCCCTTTCTCTCCTCCATGTTTTCGTGGAGTAAATTCTGTGCTGATGCAATGTACCTGGCAAAACAAAAGCTGTGCTCATCTCTGGAGACAGATGGAAGCTGTGCAAATCTGAGTTTCAGATTTTGCCTGAACATGAGGCTTTGGCTCATCCCGAGAAACTAAGAGAGGCAGAATAGTTCATATGTTTTCATTTCTGTTCCTCAGGACAAAACAATTAGAAGAATAAGCATCCCAGAAAGAAACAGGACATCAGAAGAAGCATCCTTTGACTTAAATAAATCCCACATACAGATTAAAAACAGATAGTTGGCGTTTTGGATGAGAAACGCCCATGAAAGAAAGCAAGCAAAACTAACAGGTTGTGAACAGTTTCCCCCAGACAAGACCCATGCTTAAGCAACATCAATTTAAAAAAACAAACAAACAAACAAAAAACCTAGCTGTAGAAGGCAATACTCTAAAAGCTAGCAAGTAACTAGCAAGTTGGTTTAGCTAGTATCCTACAAATGAATTATACATGATTGTCACTCAATTGTATACTATCATTAGCACCTTTCTCACTTCTTCATGTCCTGGCTACCTTAACTCTCCAGGTCTTTGTAAGATATCTTACCATGTATCACAGGAATATCACTTCTTTCTTACCTGAATGAATGCTGAGGCTCTCTTTGATGGATCCCACAGAAATTCAACAGTGTTCAACTGGGTTGGGCTGGCTCTGGGATCCAAGATACCAACTGACAGTGGAATATCTGTAGAAGAAAACCCCTAAAATTTTAAAAATATTAAATTGAAGAAGATAAAGCATTTCCATACAATTACAAGACGCATGTGAAAAGCCAAGCCACCAATAATATATCTACCTGGGACCTATAGCACTAGATCTCCTTCCCACCCAAAGACATACAGGATTCCTAAGAGAGTAGAACATAAAAAAAGACCTGAAAACACATGGAAACACTCCATACATCATTCAGCATCTCACTTCCAAACACTGCACAGGAACCATAATGAAATAGTCTCACCTATATCAAGGATGCGGTCCCCAGGCCGACTCCACCTCCAGCCCTCAAGCTGTTGATGCTCTGTGTACTGCAGGCGTCGATCATGGAAAACTACACGAATGATGCTCTGTTAAGAAAAGATAGCAAGATGAACAATGTGATCCAGATGCCCTTCTCTTGAGATGACTTTGGTTTTCCAGCATAGAAGCAAAAGCTGATCTGTTATGTTTCTCACCCCCATTCATGAGGAGAGTAGAGGGTCCACCTAAGAGACCCATCACCATGCTTATCAAATTCCTAAGGGGCCCCTGAATGACAGCACAATACACTTTCCCCTTCATAGGGCATGTCTACACTGCATACCGCAGCCCTGTGCAGCTTTCTGGGATTTGGTCTGGAAGGACTATAGCAATGTCCACCTAATCTTAGGTGTCATACCATGTAAACATCACTATACTGCCTCCACACCCAAAATGCCTCACATAGGGGTAATATTTAACATGTCTGTACCATGCCCCAACCCCAGTATATCTCACTGACTATCAAACATGAAAGCCAGCTCATCATTCCCTGCACCAGTGGAGCTGACGTGCCTAGACACCTTGTCAGTAGGAATTAAACTTGATTCCAGCCACTAAGAGCCAGTCATTGGATTTGCCCCTATGTAGTTAAACAAGTGTAGAATAGGAAAGAAGAATTTTCATCTCTGGCCTGCAATGGTGCAGCCGTGTAAATAACTGGAGAAAAAAGGCTGGAATAAGGGCAATCTCCTGGGCAGACATGTCCAAAATACTCCTAACTAATATATCCTTTTGTATATTCAGAGTGCTACACTTGCATGAGTTGATGACCCCTTAGATCCCAGTTTCTCAAGTCCATGCTCCTGCTAGGAACTTCCATATCAAATGAGTGAGCAATTTTTGCCAGTGAACCTGAGAAACACCCAAATCAAACCCTAGCTCCAAGAAGCAAGCAAGCCACACTGGGAACGCCTGCAAAATTGGAATCCCAATCCACATGCTTCCTGAAATGGGCCAAAAGACAAATAGAGAACTGCCTAAACTTGGACAACATTTGAAATCCAGATTGGAATCTAAATTTTGCAACTAGTCCCCACGTCACAAAAGAAATCATGAGGCAGAACAGCCAAGAATTGGGGAGAGGAAGTCTTGAAGGCTGGATCCAGAACCAAGGTCTGGACCAAAGTTTTAGGATTTGAACTGTTTTGGGAGGGTAGAAACAACAACAAAAAAATCCCCCAAACCAAACAATCAAGTTCTGTATGTTCATAATTATGCCCATTACCAAAGTAAACTGGAACTATGCAGAATCTGCATGGCAGAACGATGTAAACACCAGGGTCCTCCATTTGACATGTAACAACCCAGGCGTGTTGCTGGGGTTAAGAAGGGAGACAAGTCTGCCTCTCAGCAGGTTTGATCATGTTCACCTCTGAACTTTGGGATTCCCCTGAACCCAATATTCACAGTGAAAGTCTGGGGTCATGATCAAACAGAATAAAGGTTCCCCTGAAGCCCTGTAAAGCCAAGCTGCATAGTCCCATGAAACTAGCACTCAACACCATCAGCCCTTCTCCCATTAAAAACAATGGCAAAGTATTTTCCATTGTCTCCATGTGAGAAAGGTCAGGCCCTTCATTAGAGGCTGTATGTAGTAGCAGGAAGAAAAGAAATCTATATTTCTCCTTACCTTTACATATTTTGTGTTTAAATCTTGAAACTCTCCCAATTTCCTATTCTCAAGTAGACGGATTTCATAAGACTGACCTAGAGTTTAAGGAAACATTTCCAAGGTGTTTAATATGTTGTAGCAATGAGAGAGTCATGCTGGCATTTATGTGGCTAATAAAGCATACGTTTGATCAGGGAAAGCTCATTTTTGGTAACATAATGCATTTGCCCCAGTAATCGAGTAGGCACTAAAGCACAGCAGAAATCCGAGGGGAAGGCTTGTCTTTTGGCAGCTAAGAGCTCTCAGTTAAGACATCAATAGTTTGTCTCATGGGGCTGCTACAGTTTTCTGGTCACCCTTCAGAAAGTCACCAAGGTGTTCGAGGCAGTTGTCCTGCCGTGTCACATGGCTGTAACAGTACCACCTTTGCCTGTCCCTTCTGCTGAAGCAACAGTTGCGTGAAGAGCTGCTGGCACAACAGGTCTAGGCACTATTCTGCAGAGGATAGTAACTTGGGCAAAATCTCGCCTTCTTCAGAGAGCAGTCAGGCCTGTAAGGTGTTTTGGTGAACCAGAAATACAAGATTTGTTCCACAAGGCCTTGAATGTGGCTGCCCAGGGCATAAATGCTCCTTCAGACATGCATGTGGAAACAGCAACAGGTATTACAGCATGTGCAAGGACCAATTCCAGGAAGGGAATTCATACTCCAGCACCTCCCCACCACCACCCTCAGCATAAGGAGTTTAGCCAGTTCGGTAGAATTTAGCGAACTGGTTTATGAAATAACATCTCCCTCCAAGGCTGACAGCAGACAAAGGAGACTGGTGTCTCAATACCTTATGCATAAATGGCTAAGACAGCACAAAAGCTCATTGTATAGGACCAACTCTTTAAAATAAACCTACAGCCAGTACAGAGGCAGGACAGGATCATTAGGATTAATGGAACATACGTATACTTTATAGCTAGTTTTTCTTGTTCATCTTGCTATTCCTCCCTTTTACTGAAAAATGTACAGGATAAGACAAGGTAGGCACCAAGGAGATCAGTTTGGGTTTTCTGGCTCAACCAGTACCTCCACAAAACTGGCCCTGCAGAGAACTGCAAAATAGATATATCTCCCTCTAAGCTGTTGCTATCAGCAGAGACAAAAAATGCTACATATCTGAATCTAGAAATAGAATACTTAGGACAGCAGATGTGTCAGAAGGGCACTGTATTTCAGGTACATTCCCTTTTGGGAATCCCAGCTCTTCCAATTGGCCACATGAGTACAGGCCATATCACTAGATCATTGTGCTTATTCAGCTGGTTGGCAGAAAAAAAAAGAGAAGGAAAAAAAAAAAAAGACATGAGAGGACATACTGAAGCCCCAAATGTTTGCACAACACACCTATTGATGTCAATAAGAGTTCTGCAAACAGGAAATGACCCTTGAATCCCGCAAGTGGCTTAGGGCATAGGGAGAGCGGGGAATAAACCATATAAAGTACCAAATTAAGCACTGGAAACACGCGTAGAACTTAACCTATCTCTTTGCACTTAAGTAAACCAAAATGACAACAGTGACCTTCCTTTGAAGACTGCTGGACAACAAAAGTGGATTATGTAAACCACAGCTCTGAAATTGAGGTCTTCCACACTTTAACTCAAGAGATTTTCTCATGTTCCCACTGATACACATTAATATTGTTCACTTGGAAATTTTTAGAAAGAGGTACATATGTCTCCACATAATCGATACTGTTTCATTAGCATAAAAAGATCTGGATTAGGTTCCCAAAACTGGTTTTCTTTCATAGTCATAAAATTATTTAGGTTGGAAGAGACCCTTAAGAGCATCAAGTCTAAGCATTAACCTAGCACTACCAAGTCCACCGCTAAACCATGTCCCTAAGCACCACATACATAGGTACATAGTACAACACATGTTATACATGTGTATATGTTGTATGAAGCACTTGGCTGCTTAATGGCTCTGTTCAGAGGCAGATTTCACCAGCTACAACGTGATACAGCTCATTGCCTGAGACAAATTTACACAGCCAAGCATCTCTTGTACTTACAGTTCATTCCCATAAAATACGTAAATATGAGGCTAATTAAACATGACAGAAAATTAATTTAGTATTTGAGACCATGAGCACCCAAGAGACAGTAAAATACTCCTATAACTGTACTCAGATGGGGTAACAGGGACAGAGAAATTACATGGCACAAGCTGTGCTGTAGAGGAAGGCAATGGTAGAACCAGAAGCACTGACAGCTTTCAGTGAGCATCTCAGGAATGAGCAGGTTTTTGGGACACCTTTGTGCACTGATACACTCCTATTCTTTGGTCAGCCTGATTTGCTTATTTGTAGTTCCAATGAGACAAAAGCAAATAATAGGCATGAAAACGTCAGCCATGTTCCTTTCAAACTAGCATCAAGCTTTCAAAAACTCTGCAGTATGCATCTTCAACCACTTGCATGTGATAAGAACAATACTGCAGCCTGGCAGACAGCAGACACTGCACATCTCCTGACAGGAGTGATTCTGTCAGGAATCTGTCAGAAACAGATTCTGCCCACTGGTAAAAAAAGAAACTTTAGTGGAGATAGAGTTAATATTAAATAGAAAGCCAAAGAGGAAATAAAATGCTTTGATGAAAGATATATGGGTCATCTGATGTAAGCCCTGGAACTTGGTTTACGCCATGAAAAACCTCAATCAAGATGGTATTTTATGCTAACTGCTTTCCCCTTGACCTCTGAATGTTTCACTGCAGTTACTACACAGAATTGTTATCAAAACAAGACTGTTCCCAGCCAAGCTTCAGAAAACAGGCGGTTTATTTCCCTCTCCGTGGAATTCTGTCACTGAGAATTTGGTCCTAATTCCTCACAATTCCTTTATATATAAATATTTTGGTATTGATTTTGAAAAATTAATTCTCCCTACAACTTATCCCAGCAAATTCATTGCTTTGTGGCTAATAATACTCATAATTCATTGGTGTGGCATGGATAGCATTCAGATACTTGTATTTTTATAGCACCAAACTGCTTGGATTATGTTTTTTTTTTTCTTGAAAAATGTGTGTTTTCCACCATCACAACCAGCAAAAAGCCTGAAATGGTGAATTACAATCTCAGTCCTGCAATTGTAACAACTGTGAGGAAAAGAAGCCCTTAAGAATCAGTACTTGGATGTTGGAAAACAAGATCCCTTAGTAAAATAAATAAAATAAGTGTCCTAACCTGAAGAAAGCTGAACTCCACCTGGTGTCAAAGAGGGCAAAGAAGTCACTCAGGACTGTGGTACACAGATCATCTATGAATCCTGCATCACTGACACCAGCACTAGCAGGCACAGACTGACAATTTTCTGCTAAAACTAAATCAGCAATAGATCATTCTTATTCAGGCATCTAAAACTGTAAAGAAATGTGGCTGCAAGTGCGACTAAAACAAACTGTACTCCTACTTCCCAGGACAGTCTGCAACTAGCTAAGCCCAAAACATACAGCTGAAATATAGAGAGTTCCCCTGTACTGAATTTTTCCATCTGTCTCAGGAATACAGATTATACAGGTTAGACTACAATCTTTCCAAGCGAATGCTTGGTGGTAAAGCTGGAGACAGGGTGTCCTGCTTTCAGCTGTGATAGAGCTATTTTTTTTTTTTTTTTTTTTTGGTTTAAACCATGGCACAGGAGCAGAGAGTACCGATGCTGTGCCTCTGCAATGATTTGATTGAATGGTCTGACTTTGACCAGGACAGTATCTGGTCCTCAGCTGACAAGGGTTTAACATCCATGTGGCTCAGATGGAAGGAAAAGCCTGAAGAAACCATCTGTGGCAGTGGAGAGCAGCAGTGGCAGTTTAAGAGCAGTCCCCTTCTACCAGGATGATATTCAACATTGCTGAATGTAAATCTTAAACCCAGTGCTAAAGGCCAGCAACATGCTGAAACCCTTTTCCTTCCATGCTCTCAACACTGCCCATCGCTGCACCAACACAGGTTCAAGATAGCTTCAAAGTTGGTAACCAGCCTGGTCTCTGGCCACATTGTACTATCAGACACGTGTGTACAACAGCACCTAAAGCATCTCTGTCACTACCTGAAATGAAGAGGACATTTTGCAAGCAAATCCCTGGCATAGCTACAGCAAAAGCAGCCTCTTGCCTGTGCAACCCGGTGCTCTATTCACACAGGGCTTGACACAACCTTCTTCCCAACCTCAGGCAGAGAACAGAACGGTAATAAAAATTTAGAAAACCACAGTAAATTCCTGAGATGCAATTTGTCTCGCAGCTTCACTGAAAGCTTCAGGGGCACCAATAAAAACCTGGGTGGGTGATGATATGCTGTAATTTGTATTTTGAACAGACATTCCCTGAGCAACAGCAAATTTATGCAATCTCCTCCTAGGCTAGAATTTGAGCAACTCTACTTTACAAACAAGAGTAGTATCCAGCAAAGTAGTAACCATCCAGGTCCAGAGGGTTCCTGCTTGGTGATTCATAAAGCAATTGTATCTATCTTAAAGAGGATTTATAGACTGTTTACTTTTTTAACTTTTATTGTCTCTGGTAATTAATGCACATTAAATGCATACATGACCACTTAGTCTGGGGACAGAAGAACTGAAAGGCAACAATTTGCTACAGATGAAAAAATAATTTAGTTCAACATGGGAACGCTTTCACCTGCTTAAAAGGTACAAGCTTAACTGATTTCCGTTGCTGGAATTTAATCAGCTATCATGAATTCTATGCATTTTCTGATTATAAAAGATTATTTCAAGCTTGAAGTTACATTTTGTTCAAAGATTATTTGCTACACAACCACAAAATCCTGCTTGCTTTTTTTTGTTGCTTTGGTGTTAGGTTTCAAGGGCCACTTGCACTATGCATTTTGTGGTTTTCTGCACGATACACCAATACGATACACTAATTTCCAACTGGGATGCTGATATTCCAGACCAATATGACTCAGGCCTTACTTAGTGTAGCTAAATAGTCTGCTTGCCTTCCCAGCAATTAATTAAACCCTAACCTTAGACTAAGCAATATTCCCAACAAAAGTCTGTGAAAAGAAAAAACACAACTGAGACCTATTTCTCAGAATGGATCCACACAGCACTAGATAGAACCAGCCTGGAAACTGTTTGATTATTAAGCCAGGCTGGTCAATAAAAATTCCATCTAGCAACTTTATATGGACATCCTAAATAGCGCACAGATAAAGGCAAAGGAATGTTGACAGTCAAATGCAGCATGCAGGAGGGGGAGGAAGAAGGAAAAAAAAAAAAAAAAAAAAGCAAGCATTTTCCCTCCCAAATTGAAGCACATCTAGCAGGCAGAAGGATCACCTTTGAAACAGCCAAATGCAACTATTCAGGACATCAGGCACACACGAAGATTTCTCTGACAAGAAAGATTAATGAACCCCCAAGGGTAAACAGGCAAGAGTGACAGAGCATCTGAACTTGCATGCTTGATTGCCCACACCTTTTTAGCTAGACAAAAGCAAAAATAAAACTTAGCATAAGACTTGCTGAAGTGTCTCATGTTCAGACACTCTGCAGGACAGGGAGCAAGGGCAGAATCCTCCTCCCCAGGCCACAAATGGCAGTGGATATTCTGCAGTTGCTTACTGCAGCCTCATTTGACAAGATGCTGTAGGAGATGTTTATCCAGTGGATATTATGAATTCACCAGCTACACAATAGGCCACCCTGAAAGTTCCCACTATGCTAGGAACATGGCAATCCTGCAACGAAGGACCAACTGGGGGCCAGGAAATGCAAGAGGAACACAAGAGTCATCCTGACACTGCAGGCTCGTCTTGCCCCACATCTCATCTTCAACACAGCACCCATTTATAAGCACCCAGAGATGGAGCAGGGTGAATACAGCCAGCCCTTTCCTGGCCATATCTTCCAAGTTTCTGGTATTCAGTGTCCAGATTGTATCCATATCAAGCTGCCCAGTCACGACCAATTCTCAAACTCCTCTTTTGTGTGGTCTCCCTCCAAACTTGCTTGTACTGTGGCAATAAGAACCACAATTTGCACACGCCTTGCTTTAGTATTCACAGTCTTACCCTTTACTTGCCTCCCGACTGTTTCCCTTTGCAGCAAAGCTACCTCAGCTCCACTGTGTTTCCGTACCCATCTGAGTCCAGCACTGAGGATACCTGCCCTACTTGCCACTACCACCAGAGTAGCAAGACTACAGGAACAAAGCAGACCAATTCAACTACTAACTCTACCACCACACCATAGATCTTCACTGTCATCATGTCTCTTCCCATGTTTTTCCTTCTTTTACAATCTGCCCTCAACTCAAGGGGGTTTCTTTGTCCCCTTCTTTCTCTTTCCCTACCTCTTTCTTGTGGGAAAACCAAGCACATGCCTCAAAGCCAAGTTTGCTGGAAGAAAATTTCAGTGCTCATTTACTATATGAACATCTGGCTCTTCCGTACACTTCCCAGACTTCTGAAGATGGTCTATTTTACAGTGGTGACACTTCATAGCTAACAGGCACTAACAGAAACACTCCTCATTTACAGTGGTTTCCATGCAAAAGAGAGGGATGTACATTTAATTCCTCCAAGACTACAATCTAACTTTGAATCAAGGACACAAAACCAGTCAGTAGACAGAGAAACATTCCCATTGCTAACTTCACTGTGTGCACTTGGGCTTCTCTTGCATAGACCTCATCCGCTTTGTTGAACCTTACCTAATCTAAGTCATGAGTTAAATTTTGATTTTTAATACAAATTAGTCAATGAAGAAATGATAGACTTCTGATGGAGAGATGAATAAGTATCTGCCCTGTGAAAATAATTTCTTCCTGTATTTCCACTTCTCTAGCATGTACTTGAAACACCCAGGACTATCTTAGTCACATCTGTCTGGCTCAGAAAACCTCAGCCCCCTCTGTGCAAGTGAAATATACAGGCTTTTTCTGGTTTCAACCTGTTCTAAGTCAATTTGGACAGCAGGTTTTATGGGTCTTTAAGAGTAGCTTTGTGTGTAATATTTACTCGAGTTTCAGATAAGAAGAATGGTCCGGGTGAGGGTGCTGAAGTGGGATGCAGAAGAGCTCAGTGTGATTCCTGACCCTACCCGCCAGCTCCCTCAGATGCCCTCAGGTAAGTCACTTCCTTCACCACGTTTCTGCAGTAAAACTGGGAGAAAGCGAGTCCCATCCCCACACGTGGCTAGTCAATGCCTACCACAGAGCAGGGGAGAAATTGTGATTGGCAACCACCCTATCAAAGCAGAATGTACCTTTGACACTGGTCACAAATGTGGCACTGATCTAGGACAAGAGGAATCTCATCGCTCAAGTACTTGCTGTCTAGTTTCAGGAACATATAATAAAAGCTTGGTAGGAAGCAAAGAGAGGAAAAAAAAGGTGTTTTTTTCCAGCCTCTTTAGAAAAAATATCATGTATTGCTCCAATAAAAAAAGTTGATTATGTCAAAACTACAGTATACCTCAAGCTTCTTATTGCTACCTAAAATGTGATCTTTTAGGACACTGCAAATTAGAGAAAGTTAACCGGAAAATTTCCACATCTTCTCAGATTGATAGGTACATTTATACAAACATCAAATGCTGTAAAATCACAGGCAAAAAATTCACTGTCATTATTACAGGAATCTTGAAGTAGATATGGATGATGGGCGAAAGTAAAAAAGTGACATGGAATGTGAGGAAAAAAAATCTTAGATATTCTCTTCTCACTACACTCAGAGGAACATATGAGCTCTTCCTTCCTTCACAGATATTGAAGATTTATGGAAGTGGGAGAACAAAATGTAATCTAGGGGCTTCCAGTAGGAGTTGTGCTCAGGCTAGAATCCAGAAAATTCACAATCCCATTTGAATTTCATCCAGATGTTAGCAACAGAAGAAAGCATTACAAAAAGAATAGAAAACAGCCTAGTTAAAAGACAACTGAGATTCTAGCTTCCTAGGGACAACAGAAGTCAGATGCTCTACTTATGCAGAGGTGCCCTGTCATCTGAAGCAAGATTCATAGTGAGCTTAGGGATGGTGTGGTTTGGAGACAGGGTTGTTTATCCTGGGCTGCCAAGTGAAGACAGAGCTGCCAGACATATGGGGAAATTGCTGCTAGCACAATTAATGGCTTCAGCTAAGACACCAGAACCTACTCAGAGCTGCCTTCAAAGTCAAGCAGGAGACAAATTCCTTCTCCAAAGACGAAGAGGTGCACCACAAGAACCAAAAACACCAAGTAGTCAGTCTCAGAAATGGGAAAGACAAACCAGCTTTGTCGGCCATTTTTTAAGCCATCCAGACTCAGAAACAGAGCGGAAAGGAGCAGTATGGAACCCCACAACGATCAGGGATGAAGGACGCATAGGTGGGCAGGCACTAGGGAGCACCTGATATTCACAGTCTCACTGACACAAATTCATTGTTGTGCCTGTGATCTCAGGCAAGAGTGGAGGACATGTTCATACAGGAGAGGCTACCAGCAGCAAAGCTCCTTGAAGTACCCAGGGCCTCGTCACTAACAGCAGTGATTGTTAGGAGAAGAGGCAGTTCTTATCATGGGACAAAGCAAAAATATCCCCACAAACAGAGCTATAATTAAACCAGAAGCCCATCCAAGCAGAGACGGTCACAGCCTTCTCTACACTTCATTTAGGCAAATAAAGAATTGTTCCAGGAAAACTACAAACATTCAGACAGTTGTGACCCCATAAAAACTCAATTACGTAGGAGTTAACGTCAATACAAAACAGCTTTTTTCATTTACTGTACATCTCAGTGTCTAAAACTGGGTTCTCCGGCTGTAGAAGATTAGACAACTGAATTTGAACTTTAGACTTTTTAAGGGAGGCAAAGGTCCTTTTTTGCCTTCTCTTGTATTTGATTTCATCTCCCACCCAAGCAATTAACAGTTGGCTTCAAGGTGTCCTCTTCAGCTGCTCATTGCCCAGTGCTTTCTGCACCTTTCTTTGGAAGAGAATGCAGAATGTCTGCAGTGAGTTGAGGCAGGACAACAGCCAGCAGATTTTAAACACAGCACAGCTTAAAGTGTACCAGTTTATTCACACGTGTCCTGAACCTGGATACGTGCCTTTGCACCCGAGGGCTGAAATTTGGGGCTTTCATTTAGGTGTGGCCCAGACTCAAACTAAGTCCATCTTTAGTTTCATGAGGCATCTGTTGCTTATGCACCTCTACAGCAACACTCCCAATATCATCATAGGTCTTCTCAGATGTTAGTGGTTTTCTCTCATGGTTTGGGTTTTTGGTTTGTTTTTTTTTTTCTGAACTGTCTAGGACTGGCAATAAAGATGACTCCTGGAAGACACTGTAAAGCAGAGATGGCCAGCCTTCCTAACCCTAAGCAGCTGTATACTAGAAGTATACAAGTGGCCAAGAACCACAAGTCACATACTGCAGCTCTGGAGAGCTGAACTGAGCCCAGGAAAACTTTACAGGCAGGTGACAGCCAGTTACTGCAAAGCACCACTGGGGGACAGGGCTGGATTTGTCACACAGCCTGCTCTCAGTGACCCTCTGCCATCAACCTTAACCACCCTCTTTAGAGTAATTTAGATCTGAGGCTCTGAGCCAACCCAAGGCTGGTCATGAAACAAAATCATGACTTGAATAACTCACAGTCTACATGTGGTTCTGGCACTACAAGCTGATTCCCTAGGGCAATGACTTTCAGGTTTTTGTGTTTTTCAGCTTTTTGTTTTTTAAAGGAATGATTTTATTTCCTCACATTTGTTAACATTCAGATCTACTGTACAGTGCTTGTTTCCTCCACATTCCTCCTGGTGCGATTTCTGGAACCACCTTCATTGCTCCCATTTCTGTCCATGTTCAAAACTAGTTTCAACCAGCCATGGTCAAACCACACCCCATATGACTGCAGACCATGGAATATGCAACTGCATCAAGCCCTCTTGCTAAAGCAGTGGTTTGTAATATGGTTGCTGGTTGATTGTTTGTTTGAAAATCCCTATCCACAAGAGACACTGAAATAGTGCTAAAAGGCGGGTTGTTCCAAAAACGTTAGGCGATGTTTGTGCTGTAGACTTCTGGACACTAAATCTGTTGACAGACATGATCCCTGAGCAAAGGAGTGATGCCAGAAGCAGCTCCTAATGTGAGGACATCACCTTTACCAGTTTCATGGACTGAAGGTGGAGTGGTGTTAAGACACCATACTAATAAGCCTATATTTTGTCCCATTGGATGAGTAATCCTCCTGAGGTCCAGTAAAGGTCTCAATGTAGGAACTGCCTTAAGGATTAGCAAACTAAGATCATGTTCAATTTGGGCTAGCAGGGCTCTGGATCCAGTTTACAAAGGAATGTGGGAAGGCAGGGAGGGAAGAGATCAGGAAAGACAAGTGTAATGAGTCAGTCTTTGGAAACCAAGCTAAGGATTTGACTCTAGTTACTTCATTTACAGGATGGTTCTAGAGCTGCAGCCAGAGAGCACTCATGGTTTCAAACTGGGGCAGATAAGCCTGGGAGCCTGCCACTGCTGAATGTCCCCAAGTCAACTTAACACAACAGTAAAGCTCACTCCCTTATGTTCCCTCACAAATTCTTCCCCTGCCCTTGCTGAAAACACTGGTCCTTTCAGCTTCCTCCGTCACCCTTGTGAAGAGCCCAGGCCAAAGATCTCTTCCTCAATGTCACTGACCAGCTCTCTGGGTCTATCCAGCAAGAAGCAAGGCTTATGAAAACTTATTATGCTCCACAATCCTTAAGCCCTCTCCCATCCCTCTCCTGTCTGTACACAAACACAGCCACTGGACAACCATTATTCCTAGACCATCTGAAACCCTTTCAGATCTCACCTGAATCTCTCCACTAGTTCCTCAACCTCTGCTATGAAACTTGGCCTTCAGTTTACTACCCAGTTCCTCCAGCTTTCCCCACTCCATAGCTCTATCAGACCTGACATATCTTTTATCCAATTCTGCACACAGACCATCACTGGACCAGTCACGTGTGGAATAAGTGTCTCGGAGTAGAAGCAGAGCTGCCTCACTGTGAAAAAAGGTCAGTTACTGAATGGTGAAGAGCTCAAGTCAGGAAGGAACATTTTGACAGCAAGTGGCAAGAGTCACCCAGCAAGCAGAAAACTCCAAACCCAGTCCTCGCAATTTGGGTAAGCAATCACGCTGGATGTGAATTGCTTTACTGGAGCTGGGACAGCCACTGTGTCTTTGTGTATGCCCTACTAGGAGCCAGCTATGACTGATGCTCTCACCAGTGCAGACAGGTTAGAGGGACATCCATTAATGGAGTTACCCATTTGCTAAAGTAATCCATCACAAATCTCAAGCATACAAGGAAGAAGGGAAGTTTTATGTAACAGTGTTTGGCCAGACCATGATAAGCACAAAAAGAGGGTAAGGTACAAGAGGTGTCCCTTTGCTTACAGTCAGCATAAGGCAATAAGGTGTAGAGAATGATCTAATTTGCTTCAAGAGATGGCTATGGCACTGCAGCTGGGTTACAGTGCTCTGAAGTCAGTCAGCTTTTTGACATGCCATGAGTACTGGCTCCAGAAACCTGGGATGCCTCAAGGTCCCCTTGACATGCCTTCTCAGGCTCATACAACATAATTCTATTAATAGGATCAATTTTCTGTCAGAACCTTCAACTTGCACTTAGCTCCAGCTCAAGCAGGACAGTCGAGATCAGTGTGGCAGCACCTGGGTGAGATTTGCTGGCTTGTGTTGATCAGGTCAAAGCAAAGAGTTGCAGCACTCTCCTCTGGTTTTGGAGAAGAGATGGGAAAACACCTACACAGCAGGTACCTGCTAGGAAAATATATAGCTCAAGAATCAAAAGTGTTTTCCACAAAGAAGCAATGCTGAAAGGAGAATAAAATTTGACTTAATTTTTTGTTTCCAAATAGACACACCTCCTATTTTTTATTCCAGAAGGTCAATGCGGATCGAACATGCTTTTGACACAGATATCATGAAAAAGACCAAATACCCTTCTATGTAGAAGTTCCTAAACAGAAACATCTAAGTGAAATGGGAGGTTACCTGCCAATTCTAATTGATTCTTTGTCCTGGAATTGCAAGACAAATCGTCATCTCTCTTTAACCCCAAGTAGTGTCCTCACTGATAGCCCACCAATAGAAATTAGACTTCCCAGCTCTGACCATAGCTGGTTGAAACATGTGTCCAGCATCCTCTTTTCCCCATAGCTGTAGTTATCGTCAATGAACCCACAAGCTTCTCACAGCAGCTCATGTTCACATGGGAGCAGACTCCAGTCCTTCCTTCCTAACTAGCACAGGCAAGGGATTTTGGTCTAAGGGACTTAGTATCAAAATAGACTACATTTCAGACCAATTTACTCTCAAGGCCTGCCCTTGGTACCAGAAAGGGTCAGTGCTGGGAGCAAGGATGCAGCAAATGATGTGGACTCTAAAGCAACCTGCTGGAGTGGAGCAGAATGGCTTTTAAAGTAGGTACATTGCAAGATCTCAAGAAAAAAAAATTCCGCCTACAGAGATCCTTGAATTTCAAGAGGTTTTTCATGAAACCCAGAGCATCTCAGTGCAAAGCAGAAGACAAATTGCTTTCAAGCTTAAATAAATGAGGCAAGGATGCTCTGGAGCAGGTGGCAGGCAGATGCGGAGCTCCTGCCAAGAGGAACAGAAAGCAGTGAACCATTCAACTTTCAGGAGACACACCACTTTTTACCACTAATCACCCTGAAGAACCTCTAGGAAAAGGTGCTGTTTCCATCCACTGTGACAAGCCAGAAGCACTAAGGAGTGCCTGCTTATTCCCCCAGCCTCTTCCCAACTCCGCCTCACTGCACAGCTTCTGCCAGACTCATCCCTGCTTTGTTCCTCCAGGCCTGTCCAGTCTCATGCTCTCCAGGGTATATTCTGCAAGGACACATCCTACCTTCCCCCTTGAGGGATAAAAGACAGATGCAGAAGATATCCAAGAACTGGTGGTCTGTCAGTGGTCAGTAATGTGTCAAGATGGAGCAGAAGACAACTCCTTGCAATAGTACGGAAGAGAAAGGCTAACAAAACACGATCTATCTGCACAAGCAGTGAGTCTTAATTTGCATAGGAAAACACAGACCGCTCTAGTCACACAGTTTTTTAAAACTCATGGTATTATGTAAAGAGCTAAGTTTTGTCCTACAAGTGTAAAAAAGCAGGCACTGCCTCATGTGTGCTAAAATATTTAGCCATCAACTGCTTTTCACAACAGAAAATATTTTACTCTGAAACATGAAAATGTTTCACAGGAAGATTCATCTCCATCTCACTCTTGATACGCCCTGTAGCACCTCCTGGAGTCTGCTGGGAAAATGCAGTCACAAATATCAAGCATCTTTTGATGTTGGGAGACAACACAGTGCCAGAAACATCTGTGATGTTAGCCTGCAGCACTTAGCTGATCTTTCTATGGGGGCTCCATGGATCTCTACCAGCTAGCATCGCAGATCCAGCAGCCAGTTGCACCCAAGGTCAGAGTCCAAGGGAGGTCAGGGCTCTGCTTTGTACAAGCACTGAGAGAAATCTAGCCAGAGAGGCATCTGAGCGAGCTTTCGTGCTCAGTGCCCAAAGCTTAAAGAGCTGGGACAGTGTCCTGAAGCAGGAAAGGATCTCAGTAACAGAGCAGACAGCCCTCAGCTTGTTGCTAGGCTAATGCCCTTATTTACAACCTGGCAGAAAACAAGCGTTTGAAATTTTCAGCATAATTTGTGCCTGGAGGGGCCTGATCCCCTCCCCGGGACCCATGAGCAGGGGGTGCCGTAAAGTGACAGCCAAACTCCAGCCACAGATGTGTCTGCACGAATTCTGCTAAAGAGGGGGGTAGATTAGGGGTTTGGGGGTGGTATGGAAAACCTAAAGAAAAAGACAGTGCTTGTTTATCCAGGAGTAAAAATTAGTCTATGAGGTCGGTTATAGAGGACCTTGCTGCATTGAAACCCAGCAACTTGTCAGGTTAGGGGCTGAGCTGAGCCACATCACCCAGCCAGTGGGAGCAATGTCACACACTGCCCGGAGCCCGAAGCCCTTGAACACCTGCTAGCTCATCCTCTGGCACTGCCCTCCAGCAGCCTGTGGGGACTTGCAATGTTAAGAGCCCTCCCCAACCCCAAGTTCGCCAATCTATTTAATTAATCTGGTCTTTTAAGATGAAGGTAGGAGGCTGCAGTTTAAGTTGTCTGAGATCAAGCCAATACCTGGCCACAGGGATCTGTGCATGCTACAACACTGCTTTAAGTCAACAGTTAAATCAGTGGTACCTCATTATTTTATAACAGTTGACAATCTGGTATAAAAATGTGAAAAATTAAGTATTCCTCCTGTCCTCCATCCCCCTCCCCATCTCTATCCCTCTTTTTCCCATCCCGCTGCCCTCCCAGTAAGGAACAAGTATGACGTTAAATCTCTCTCTCTCTCATGAATTATTCCCAGGATATACGCACTCCTCCAGTACAGTACAAACCCTACCTTGGTTGAGGTAGGTCAGGGTTTCTTCATGCAGTTTCACAGCAGGCGACGTGGCTGTGCAGAGGACGTACTGAAAGGGTGGCAGTTTGGCATCGTTCTCAGGAGACAGCTGCGGCTCTTCCTGCTTGAAGATCGGCAGTGCAAGGACATCTCTGCAACATACAATTCACACATATTTAATTACAAAGACTTTACGGAATATCCTAGCCTCACTCTGCACTCGATTCTCATGCTCTGAGATAGAGATGGTCTCTAGTAAAACACCGAGTTATGATGGCTAAAAAAGAAATATTTGGTCCGTATAATGTAACAAGGCAACTTCTGCATCTAAGATGTCACTACTGGACATAAAAGAAAGAACACATCATTAGCAAAACAGAATATTTCTGATAATTAATTTATGTTTTTAAACATAAATCAGATTTACTTTTCAGTTAAGCAGTCTTCCTGATGAAGAAAAGAAATATCAAAAATAGGTTCTTCATTCTTGTGGAAGCACATTTGTTTAAGAGTCCCTAGGTTCTCAGATGAAAGCCTTTCAGAAAAAAAAGCAAGAAAGGGCACTTTATCTTGACAGCTGAATGTCAGATTAGTAAAATGTCTTCAAGCAGCAGCCAAGGGTGAGGAGCAGACACAGCTCTGGTATTAAAAAAAAGAGATATTCAGGTAAATGATGGCATGAACTTCTGGATTCATTGACCCGTAACATCTCCTTGCACTCTAATAAACCTCGTCCCAGGGAATTGTATAGTTCTTAAATCAGCACTGTGCTGCCTTCATAAGCACACACACAGGTGCTCAGGAGCAGCTTCATTAGGACCTGCACACAGTCCCAGTCCTCGCTCCTTTACAAAATGTTCATGCTAACCTGTCTGCTGATTTAGTGTCAGACTGATCCCAAGCCACACTAATCCCCAAGCAGAACGGGTATTAGCAGTGGTGAGAGCACAACAGAATGATTAGTACAAAATAAGATGTCAGGAATAAGCATCCTTATCTCAGCATGTCTGATACTGAAGAACCATATTAGCCTTCCCCATGTCGCTAATATTTCTGATCATTGTGTCTACCTACTTAAGGCATTAATATCCTTCCAGATTTGGAGGATTATGTTGAACACAGACAGTTCATAATAAGAAGTGATCTTTTTTCTTCTCTGTTTCCTCCAGATGTGTGAGGACTCAAGATTCCCGTTACAGAGGCTGCAGCTCTGCTTCTTTCAGCAATCTCATATACAAAATGCTTTAAGAAAAACTCTTCAGGAACATGCCAGCATGTACAGGCATGCTCCCTATGGAAAGAGCATTAAGAATTTTTTCCTTGCCTGTTCAGTTAATGATCCACCCTGCGTTCACACATAGCACCTGCAGCCTTGAAGGCTAACCAGATTGAGTGAAATGGTGCAGCAGTTTATAGCAAACTAATGAAGTGCCTGGTTCAAACACAGGTACTCCTACTTATGGCAAAATAAAGCCAGAGAGCAAACTGCACCATTTCAGATACAGACAGCAGAAAAATAAATACCCATCTCTGTTTCCATCCTCTCTTCTAACCCCACCCCGTCCATATTACCAGCTCTAAGGCATCCAGCCCCATTTGCTTACTGGCATTACTGACATAATCACAGTTCTTGCTTAACTGCAGACAGAGATGGTTGGGGTTTTTTTTCCCCCTTAGTGATGATGATTTACTACAGTAATGAAGTGACAGAAATGCCTGCAGTAGATTTCTGAAATAGATAATATTGCTCCACAAACACACAGAGGATCTGATACTGCTCCACTCACCCTGGATGCCAACATTTGCTCTTAGCACACCCGTCTGCACAATGCTATTGGAATGAGCGTTGATTTACAGATGAGAACAGGTTGAAAAACTCCGAAGCCTGAAAGCTTCTGTGGTTGTGCAGAAAACAGCGCACAAAATCTGGCCCAGGTTTAACAGTTAAGAGTGTGGAATTTTTACACCTATTCAGCTGAAACCGTTGAGAAATATAGACAAGGGGAAGTCAAAAATCAAATATTGTATTTCACCTCAAGTTCTTAACAGCGCTACTACTTGCTAGAACAGCTATCTGTTGAAGACTGTAAGCATGGAGGAATCCGTGATTTGGTTTCTGGAAAGCTTTGCCATATTAAAGCAGTGATGAAGCCACACAAGTGAATCTCATATTTATTCCTATAGCATTTGAACTAACAGTCGGTGATATCCTTTTCTTTGGATCAAGCCCTTCTCAAACATTTTACCTTATTAAAAGTGTTTGGAACTTAGAAAGATGTGAGCAACAGATCAAGGCGTAAAATAATTTCTAAGCTATAGGTATATACCCTATATAAGACATCACAATATTTTTTTCAGCTCTCTTCACTCAAGATTTGCAAATCAAGTTTTGTAAAAAGCAGGCTTTTACAACAGTTCCCATCCTTATGGGGAAAGAAAAGGGGCGGGGGGGGCCAACACCCTTAAAACTCTGCCAAGTTTCAGCTTTACACTAAAGTTTTACAGTTCTGATCTTAACCAACAGTTAGTCTGCCTAACTTTCTCCCTTCACAAGTATCTGAGAGTTCAGTCAGCTGACAGAACAGTAAAATACCTACTGGGTTTCCATAAAAATTAATGAAGATTTATGAGGAGCTTTCTGTAGTATTGTCTTGCTATAACTACAAATACCACTGAAGTACAGCAGAATTTACACAGATGTCTCAGATACCCATAAAGCCTTTTTCCTCTTCAAAATACAGTTGATACAAACTTTTCCTTACGGCTATTTCAAGGACTGTGCTATTTCAGTTTCCTCTGTAGAGTCGCTACAAAGAGGTATGGGGAACTTTCAAGAAGGCACAGCTCAACAGAAAAATGACCCTCTTGAAATGCATGTCAACACATTCCCATGGAGAGTGAATTGGCCTGAATTAGAGGTCCCTAAAAAAAACCAGGATTTTATTCAACTCAACTTCTCTGAAACACCCGAGGCCATTGCTACCATAAAACTGGTTTTAAGGCTTTTAGTCCCAGATCAAAAACACCACAGTCACTGTGACAGATACTCATTAAAGCCAGAGTTTGTTCCTAAAACACTAACAGATTACCTTCATACTATCAGCCTTCCTGTCAGACCAGGTGTCCTTTATCCTCCCAGCTAGCATCAAGCCAGCAAAAATAATCTAATGTGTTTTCTGGCCAAGTAGATGAATTTGAATAGTAGGCTCAAGCCTGACCCAGGCTTGGTGAACTACAAATCCACGGAAGTAACAAAACAGCCTGAGCGCCATAAATGCTCCCTAATGCAGAGGCAGTATGCACAAGTGCCAACGCTGATGCTCCTCTGCTACTACGTTCTCACTGCCCTAAACTAACCAGGTTTGCAAGCACAAAGCAAGAGAAAACAAAACTTTTGTTGTCAAAACAGACTTACTAGGATGAAGGGAGGAGGTGAATAACCTTGGATGAAGAAGCAGAGAAGCTGCCAGGAAGCATGAATCTCACAATATTGTATCATTTGATAACAGGAGGTTATTAATTAGTAAAAAAAAAAAAAAAATCCTTTACAAAAACACTGATAGGGAGCAGGAATAGTTAAGATTGCATGTCTCTGTGAAAGGGAAGTATTGTCTGTGTTCAAAGCACTTCGCGGGACAAACTCAATGTTTTCTCAACAGTGGTTATTTGGGGGTACATTTTGAAAGCCAGGCTCTTGGGCCACAGCCAGCTTCTCCACCACTGCAATTCAGCAAAATCGCACTTCAGTGGAGCAGCAGCAATCGACACCAGCTGAGAGATCAGCTTTACATATTCAGAAAAAAAAAAAAAAATCATAAGCACCCAGCAGAAAGGAAACTCCCAAAGTTGTCCACTTTGTTGTCTTTTGGAGGGAGGAAATACGGGTTTGTGCTACACATGCTACAGACTATTGTTTAGCAGCCCTTGTGCTTAAATTAGGCACATTTAATTAAACGCAACTGTGTGGAGGCAGGAAAAAGCTGGTTTAGACAAGTTCAGAAAGTGAAATTCTGAGCTTTTTTACCCATCGTCCTAAAAAGGAGAGAAAGAAACCCCATCCTGAGAAAACTAAAACTGGATGCCCACTTCATTTGCCAACACAGGTTTCCCACAGCCTTTTGACAGCACTTTGCAACTGCCGCACCTTCTCCCTTTGAACTGCGCTACCCAAGCCCTTGAGAGAAGGGAAGCCGGCAAAAGCAATAAAGCAAAACTGCAGATTGTTGTCTAACTCGGCGCTTAAAAAAAAAAAAAAAAAAAAAAAAAAAAAATTAAAAGAGCCCCCATCTCTGCGCCGAAGGGGCCAGCAGCAGCCAACCCCGGCGGGCGGCTGCGGGGACGGGGGACGAGCGCTCCCCCCGCCCCCCCCGTGCCGGGGCCGCCGGGCCCCCCCGGGCGGGCGGGAACTCACCGCAGGTAGCTGCCGGTCGAGTGCTGGTTGTAGTGCTCCGGCTGCGTGTGCCAAAACAGCATCTTGGGGGGCGGCGAGGGAGGGAGGGAGGGAGGGAAAGAGGGAGGGAGGGTCCCCGGGGAGGCCGGGCGGCAGGAGGGGGCCAGCCGGGCTGCCCACCCCGAGGCGCGGCGGGCACGGCTGCCGCCAGCTGAAGCCGCGGCCCCGCCGGCTCCCGGCGCTTTTATGGCTCAGCCCCGGCGGGCGCGGGTTGGCCGGGCCGGGGCGCCGGAGCCGGGCGAGCCCTCCCCCGGCCCGCCCCGGCCCGGCCCGGCCCGCCCCCGGGGCAGCCCCGGAGCGGGGGGCCGGGCCCCCCGAGGGCAGGACGGGGGGCGGGAGGGGGGCCCGAGGGGGCCGTGGGGAGGGCGGGGAAATGCGCCCCCCCCCCCCCGGGTGCCCGTGGTTTTTAACAGCGAGCCCAGAGCGGGGATCCCGGCAGCGCCGGCTGACATCACGGAGGCCGAGCGTGAGATCACAGCTCAGGTTCCTCTGAAGTCCCCGGTTTTTTTTTTTTAACTGAAGGACACTTGGTTGTTTTAACTCTGTGCCGTCTCTCTCTTACACCAGCCTGTGCTTCATTTTAATGGGAACTTTAGGTTGGGGGGGGGGGGTGTGTTACATTTTCCAGGTGGGACAGTGAGGTACAAAGTAATTTGACAGAGGACGTGCAGGACAAGAGTCAGGGACTAAACCCCTAACCCATCCAAAACCCCTCCGCCTTTCCTATGCCAACTCCCCTACTTGGTAAGGAGAAATATGCTTCTCTACCATTTTAAATTGCAGATCCTGATCCTCACCTCCAAGGCTGTCGATACCCATCATTTTCCTAACTCGCCACTCTCAAGACATCTTCCTGCCCCTTCTCATGTTTGACAACTTGGGGAGGGGGAACAAAAGGGTAGAGGGGCTTCCCCATTTCATCATGTCCTACACCAGCAGAAATGGAAACAGACCCTTAATTACCTTGAATCGTTAAAAATCTTCCAATCATTTTGCAGAAGAAGTCTTCCTACCCACAAGCTTCCTGGTCAAATTTCATCTGAGAAAAAGGCAGTTTACTCAGGGTAGCTGTCAGCATATATTATTATATACCGCCATATTTTACAGCCCAGATAGTGGCATTTCACTGTCAGATGAAATTTTTCTTATCCTGCTATGATTATAGAATATCAATACTGTCATAGCACCTATAGATCATCATTAGGTCAAGCCTGAGAGAGAATGACTGTATATATAGTATAACTATAGACATTAGCAGTTCATATCCTGATGTGTCCTGAGGTGAAGAACAAGGTATAACTTGAAGGGTAACGAAGTAGCTTCACAGAGGTGCTATAAGTCTTAAAGTTTTTAAGGCAAATCATTTATATCTGCTTGTCTTAGTTTCAGACTAAGAAATAGCACAAATAAATGTGTCTTTAAGGTAGTTTCTCTTTCCTCTGTTACTATGCAGCTAGACAAACACCTGGTTCGTCCCAACCAAAATGGCTGGAGTTATCTTGTCACTTTTTTATATTCTTAAAAATGTTTAGCTCTGCTCACACAACATTTGAGCAGCAGCAGCTGACCAGACCTTGATTGAGCAAAGTCTGTTGGCTCTTGAACAGAGAAACAAGGCAAAGTTTGCTGAGGACTTCTCTAAACAGTAAACATCCTTCCACAGTTTGAGTAGTTTGCTGCACTGACTGGAGAAATATGAAGTCCAATGTAAGGGTAAATGACCACACTGTAGGAAACAAAGGATCCCATCAAGCCTGGCATGCCAATGTTTTCTTTACTATCTTTCTAGAAAGCAAATATGTTGGTGGGAAAATTACTTTAAAATAAACCCATTCGTTTCCTCTCTGGCTTGTTGTTGAACATAGAAAATAAGGTGAGATCTGCTAATTAATTTTACAGAGAGTCTGCCAGCAGTTCTGTCTTCTAAATCTTCCTGTCCCCCCCATCCCTTTCTTAGCCAAAGCTGATGAAAAAAAAAAGACGTCTTTGTTCTTTGTCTACCTCTCCTGAAAGAAATCTCAGCTCTCTTCTGGTCTAACTCCTGCTCTTCCCCCCAGCACGGAAGTTTGCAGCACCGTATCAAATATCCTCTCCTGATCTTCAAAATCCACCACATCATACAGACCAAGTCCTCCCCTGCTCCCCTCCGGGTCTCCCTTGATCGCACAGCATCTGCTCTTCCTCTTTCCCTACCACAGCCCCTCAGTGAATAAATCTTCTCCACCGCAGCTTTCTCACCCAAACCTCCCTTTGCTCTCCTACTCCCTCCCAGATGAAAGTAATTTCTTTCCCTCTACTGTGCTGATTTCTCTTCATCTCTCTTTTTATATGCTTGTTCAATTGGCCACGGTAAAATGCTTTGCTCATATGATTAAAAGGGATTGAGTGAATGTTTTGTTTGATGGATTTTTCTACTTGAGGTAATGATATGAAGGGACCTCAGGATACTTTTTGTGTGAAGAAGTATTTTAAAAATAAGTATCTTTTCCTGTGCATATTTGTCCCTGGGCACAAAAGTACTGAACCAGTGAGATCAAGCTGGCATAAAGAGGAACAAAATGTTTAAGCATCTAAGTCCTTTTAATTTAAACAAAAAAAAATTAAAAAATTAAAAAACAGACCACACACACACACACACACACACAAACCCCAACAACAACAACAACAAAACAAAAAATAAACAAACAAAAAAAACCCCACAACAAATCTAACCAGCAAACAAAAAACCTTCAAGCATTAATATCTAAACTTTCAGTTTAAGATGGCCCCAAAAGTTTGTTTTGCTGCTTCACCAGTCATTACAATCCCTGTAGCTAACCACTGCATGGAAAACATGTCTGCCCTTCATCTGCTTTGCTGGAGAGTCAAGAGGTTTAGATCAGCCTCTCGGCACTTAAAGCCAACCGAGTAGACTTTGCACTAAAGTGACTGAGATACAGTCACATATTCTGTTCTCTCTCTCCTCTGGGAAAAAAAAAGGTGTTTCCATTAGCCAAGGGGCTAAAGGGATATGAGCATGGGAGCACTATAACACTGCAAAGATGGCTAAGCAAAAGCTCAGGTCGGTAAAAGTAATTAAGCACTTAACTCCCACCAAATTCAAATGAAACAAAGCATCTCTATCCCTTTACGAATTCCACCACAAACATCTGAATTGCTTCTGAAAAGTCTAACAGGAGCTTCTACGCCAGATAAGCAATTTTGCATTCATGACACCCAAAATAAATTTAGTTAAAGGACCAAGGTTGAACGTTATACTGTATGAAAGAGCCTCCAAAAGTTGCCATTAGTGCATTATGGCATTAGTCAAGGTTGTTCAGGGATTACTCCAACTCTCTCTTGATTCATGGGCCTTCTAGTTACAGCCTGTCTGGATGAACTGCAGGGACTTGGGAAGACTTACGGGGATGGTCACCCAAGCACTGAATATGCTTTAAGAAAAAAAATCAGCATGGTGCCTTTTGCATTGCCTCTGTGTGTGTTTTAGCTCACAGGTTTCCAGCCTCTGACTTGGGGATCCTTGGGGTAATTATATCTAAGTAGGCTCTGCAAGATAACCAAGAAAAGTGGCTGTACTATTTAATTTGCTCTACCTTCCCTGGAAAACACTGAAGGCACCAGAAACTAGAAAAGACTGAAAACTCGAGGTTTTAATCAACTGCAATGCTCTGAATGAAGAACAGCTTTTATACAGCCCCTATTGTTCTAAAAGCTGGGCAATCATGGCTTTGCCTTTGACAGGGTTTGGGACAGCTTCCAGAGGCAAGTACAGGCTCACTGACACACACACACACACACAGTGGCTACCACCAGGAGTATGAATGTAGTCTTGGTGTTAGAACAGAGAAGGAGGACACTGAACTGGAAAAGCTGAGAATGAACAAGGTCTTCAAAATGTGCCTTATAGTCAGAGAAACAAGTAGCTTAGTTTGGTTTTACCCAGAGAAAGATTAACAGGTAACTCAAACATAGTCTATAAATACTCACATGGGAAATCAACGTTTCATAACAAATGCTCCTAAACCTTACAGCAAGGATACAAGATCCAGGGAATAAACACTGCAAGTTAATAAACTGAGGCTAAGAACAAACTTCACAATTTAGCAAGGAAAGTAATCAACCATGAGCACAACTTTTCCAAAGTCTGTGGTTAAAGCCCCCTTTCCCCATCCCCATTTTCTAGATGTAAAACAAGACTAAATTTTTCTCCTCCAAAAAAGAAAGAAGTTGAACAGAAAGGAATTCATGTAGGTCTTGTGGCCAGTTTGGCAGAGGAGAACAAAGATGCTCACTGGGACCCTTTCTATCTTTATTGCTCACCAGGACCCTTTCTATCTTTATGAGCTCTGATGTTGCCTTGCCAAAGCCTTCCAAATGCTTTTTTTTTCCCAAATGCTGTTCTACCTTCTGTGTCGAAGGCCATGTATCCCCTTCCCTGCCAGCCAAACTGCCAGCAATGCTCGTATGTCGTGATGTGCTGTCAACACCATCATCATGACACAATGAGAACTGCATTAACTGAACTTAATAGCAAAACAAATATCAGAAAGAATACCGCACAGAGTGGATTACTGATTTTCTTATTCAAGTCATTCATTAAAACCATCACCATTTTCTCATTTATCAGAGGTCACCATCAAATTTCCAGCTGCCACTGAATTTCCAGGCACAACCAAGCACTGATGAATCCACGAGGTCTTTTTGTCACAGAAATTAAGCCTGATTTGCAAGCTTTCCCCAATGTCATATGAATCATTTTGACTGTCCTGATTTTATCAGCAGAATCAAATTTTTCTTTCTTCCTGGTGAACATTTATTTTAAAGTAATTTTGTTGTGGAAACAAAAAAATATTTACACAATGAGGATGATCGATGATTGGATGACAAAATAAGCACTTTTTAAATGCTCATTATACATCTATTGGCACTGGCTGCCTCATTGTGAACTACAGGCTGCAATTACGGGGACCGACACTCTCTCTGATGGAGCACACACAGTAGCTGTGTTTACATTGCTGCAAGAGAGGCCTCCGGAGCCAACAGCGCTAGTAGGAAAGCAGCACATGACTTTGGGGAAAAAAAAAAAAAAAAAAAAAAAAAAATGAACAGAACAACAACAACAACAAAAAAAGTCATGTCCTTTTTGGCCAGCAGCAGACACTGACTCTGCAAACGGCTGTGCCCCGTACGCGTCTCGGGGGTCAGTTATGGTCCCTCTTGGGGGTTAGTTACGGTCCCTCTGCCTGAGGTCACCGTGCTGCCTGCTCGCTGGCCTGGCTGCAGCGGTGTTAATACACCGCGTCCTCGCACACGCCAGCCCGGCAGAACAAGGGGGACCAACACTGCCCGGTGCTTTGTGGGCAGCAGAGGCTGGAGGCGAAGCATCGTCACCCAGGGCCGGAAACAGACCAGCTCTGCTCATGGCTCCTCTGCCTGAGGAAGCTCTGCTTCACAGCAAAAAAATTGCAGCCAGGACAAAAATATCTGCGATGGCTGCATGTATCCCACAGCCGCCTACCAGTCTGGTTTGCCACCCTGTCCCAACCACTGGTGTCAGCGCAACCAAGGGAGTGGAAAAGGAGGGATGGAGCAGCCCCGGGGCCAGTCTGCAGCAGGGACTGCTTAAACCAGCTTTGCCAGAGGGGCGGGTGTGTGAAAGATCAGGAAGAGGTGCCAGAAGATGTCTAGTCCATAGATCCTGCAGACCAAGGTTGCATCCTCTCTCCTCATGGAAAGGAAGTCTGAAAAGTCTGAACAAGAGGCAAAAGGCACCTTCTGAAGATTTGCAGACAACACCAAATTAGGTGGGCCAGTTGGCATGCCGAGCACTTGTGCCTCAATCCAGCAGGACCTTGGTCAACTTGAGGCCAACAACCTCATGAAGTTTAGCGGAGACTTGTGAAGTACTGCACTGAGCTGGAATAACCCTAAGCACCAGTTCAGTCTGGGAACCAACTGGTTGAACAGCAGCCCTACTGAGAAGGACCCATGGGTTATCTTGAAAGTCAGCTTAAATAGGAGGCAACAGTTGCCTCCCACCACAAATGCGGCAAACCACTCCTCATAATGCAGGAGATCAAGGGAAGTTATTGTCCCTTCTGCCTGGTGCTGGTGAGACTGCACCTACTTGAGCCTCCTGTTCAAGAGGGAGGTGGAGAAGGTGGACAGGATCCTGCAGGTGAACTGCTGTCAGGGCCTAGAACACTTCTCCCGTGAGGAGAGCTTGAGGGCATCTGGCTTGCTGCTGCTGCTGCTGAAGTTAAGACTGGCCATAACAGCAGCCCACCCGTTATGCAAAGGCAGTTAGAAAGATGATGGAGTCAAACCCTTCTCAGTAGCAGCAGTGATCAAGGCAATGGCCATGAGCTGTGACGTGGGGGTTAGATTGAACACTAGGAGAAACTGCTTCACCAGAGGACTGGAACACTGGAACAAGTTACCAGACAGGCTGTGGCATCTCTATCCTTGGAGATATTCAAGAATCAAGCAGACAGAGCCATGGTTGACTCAATCCAGTGTAGGCTCCAGCCCTGTCTTGGGGTGGAGATTAGATCAGAGACATCCAAAGGTCACTTTCCACCAACATTTCAGCAGGTATATGAAATCCAGTTGCAAGAGACACTATGGTCCTGACACAGGTTCTACTGTGTCTCACAGTCCCATTCCTGTGCAAGGCAATGTCCAGGTCTCACTGCACAGGTAAAGCCCAAGCACATGTGGAATGTCAATAGCTTCCCAGCTTCTGAAGAGATTCATGGTGAAAGGTCTACATGCTGCTCTACTGCATGTGCTCTCCTGCCCTGTTGAGACTTCTAAGCAAAAAACGTCTGAAAAGTGGTTATTTTTAACTCTGGAGGAAAAGCATTATTATAATCTGGACCTGGCAAAGCAACAGTGACAAGTAGACGCATCCTCTCCACTGTAAACTCCTCAAACGTGAAATGATTCCAGGATAATAATTAGATACAGTGAGCATTTAGAAATATTTGAAATGCTCCACCCCAGGGCATTTATCTGTTGTAGGACAGCATAAAGCATGAAGAAGTTTGTTACAGAGCCTTTCATCTCCCCTTAAACACTTTAGAGACAGTTTAAATTCCTTGAAAGGAAAACATTTTAAGACCTTCCATGTAATCAAAATTCCTTTCAATAGTCCCCCAGAGAACACTCTGTACCTTAACAAAATCACAATTTATAGCTCACAAGACCACTAGTCATTCACAAATACTATGGCTTGTAAAAACTCAAAATATGAGAAAATAACGAGCGTTATGATGATATTTGGGCTTTGCTTCAAAATAGTCTTCCATCAAATGAGTTTTTTCTTATAGAAGTGCTCTAATTAGATGATTCATACAGCAAATTCATAACCAAGAAGACAATAAACTGGAAAAGGGAGTGTGGTTTTCTTGTATTTGCTACATATAGTCTGACTGTAATTATTCCTGACTGGAATATCCATACATAAGAGCAATTTTGCAATGACAGTAATTTGAATTTGTACAATTATTATAATAACATGTTATTCTCTTAATTTATATAAACCAAACTTAAGACTTCTTTTTATTGTATTTGCACAGCAATTCTAATAGTGAAGTCTCCCAATTCCCCTGCAAGGTAAGGTGGAGTGAGTAGAGACTCATTTCCACTGACTGGTTACAAATGCATTTATTTCCTCACTATTCCTTTCTCCCCACCCCAATATCCCAGATTTCCTGCTTGTACAATGAGTCACATCTCATCTCTGTAAGTCCTGTGGGGCAAGTTAATACATTTGTCTTAACTTTGTATGATGGCACACAGCGTGGATGCAACCTACACATGCCAATATCCTATCACTGTTAGGTAACAAGCAAGTAGTCTTACCTTATAGGTGAGGAAATTAAAGGACAAACTGACTTCCCATCACCGAGGCAGTGACAGATTTGTGAATAAATCCCAGGGTCATGAGACCCAGTCGATATAGTCTGGTTCTCCTTAGTGGCCAAATGGTTAGACCAGGGAGAGGCCATCTCTTTCAAGCTTGGATATGTGATATTGAAGTCTGCAACTTTGTTTTCATTTTATGCTTACAGGGATAAACTGAAAAATTGTTTGACAAAAATTAGGGGAGTTACACAAATGTAAAATCCATGTAGGCGAAAGAAGGATCAGACCCTTTATCTTTCCGCATCAGCAGTGGGGTACACAGGCTTGTCTTTGCAATAACACTTTCAGCTTATTCCCACCCAGAGCAGTTGTACTTGCAGGGGTTTAAGACACTGTTGATTCCAAAATTTTTAAGACAAATCAGCACCATTTTCAACTCTCTTTAATGCACAAACCACCAGACCACTAAGGTACCACTGTGGTGTTCATAAAGACTTCCCGGAGCGGGCTGGGGTGGCAGTCTGAGAGCATGAACCATAATGAATATCCTCAGATAAGGCAATCCAAGTGACCAAAATGCAGAGCTGCTGCGTCTTCACTCCCAAACCAAAGCTTGTCAGTTTGTTTTTGTAGTGAAATAACTAACCTCACTGCAAAACCCTCCTGGGGACCATAGCTTTAACTTTTCCCATGATGTAGTTAGGCAAGGTCAGCGGCAGTTCAGAAATACAGTATTCAGTACCACTAGTTATATCATGGCAAAACCTACCTATTTCTTGTCCCTTTAGGTTTGATTGCAGAACATCTATTGGACTAGAGAGACAACAGACACTGAGGATACAGTCAAAGCTCACGGTACTTATTGAGCAGGAACCATTGTCTTCAGTAGGATTTTATTTCAGGCTAAAAGCGCTGCCATATTTCACAGTAAAGACAAGCCTCAGACTTTCAGAGGACATTTTCCTTTGTTCTACTTCAATCAATCAGTGCCAATTAACCAACATTTAGTTTCAGCTCAAGGAAAGAAAGACAGAAATAATTATGTCCTGAGACAGACATCCCATCAGCTTCTCCAAACCTATTAACCACCTCAGATAAATTGGCAATCAATTAACTGAGATTAAAAAGTCTAACTCACAAATCATCTTCTTTACAACCCTCTTTACTCCCATCTCTAGAGTCAGGATGACACAAAATTACTACCTAACCTCTGCATATGTTCATATAAGTGGAACATTGTCCATAAAACAATTTTGCTGGTTCATTCCAGGACAAGGATTCCTCTGATGCTAAAATACAACATGGACTTGTTCCAGGCTGCCCCTGACCAGGGAACAGAATAAGCTGATCCTGACTTGTCTGTTTATAAGACATCAGCTAAATAACTGTATTATCACAGAATAGTTAAATCAAGTTATGTGCTATAGGTTCAAGATGCCCATTGTAAAAGAAATTTGCAGACTTGAAGACAAGTTATTCTAGACGAATTAAAGATGTGAAAAATATACATACTAGTGTGAAATAGGAGGATAAGGTTGTTGTAGTTTTAGGTACTTACAAAGTATAGGTTTGTCTTTCTTATTGACCTAATATAAACATTTGTTTAGGATGGGATGCACAGTGTCCTAGACTCCCTGGACCGTGCCAGTGAGATCCCACTTTCTATAAACACTGGAGATGAATCAGATGAATCCTGCCAAACATCTGCTTTCATTTATCAAAACAAGGTTAAGAAACTTGATCGTAGTTTATAAACATCTCTTGGGAAGGGACTTTTCGTAACACAAATAGAAGGGAGGCAGTAACACTGAGCGGGAAGCTGACCCCGTCCAGCAGTGTCCAGCTCATAACAGCTGGTGCAAGCAGTAGCAATCATCAAGATTATTACATGAGATAACACCATTATTTTTATTATGAATAAATAGAATAAACCAAAGTGACATAATCTTCTTGGTAGTGTCAAGCAGTCAGATTCATATCTAGTCTTCATACCTGCTTTTCAATAGTCTCCATTTATTTGGAGTGCCTAGCATTTTGATTTTGTCATTATACACACCACCTGTGCTCTTTTTTCTTCAGATACATAAAAGAAGTTATTCTCGATTTCTTCTGCCTGTAGGCTTCTTGTTTGGACTTTTCTAACCTTAGCAGTGAGTAAAATTACATGGTTTTATTCCAGCAAATCCAAGCATAAACTGCATTGAAGAATGGCCTGTACCACTGGTGCCAGTGTTCAGCATGACCGGGATTCCATGGGTAATTCCAGAAGAAAACCCATATTGTGATAATATTTACAGAAGGGGAGGGATGGACTCCTTAAGTAGCTTGCTAGCTGTCCAAATATAAGAAATCAAACAGTAAATAACATGACGATATGGAGAGATGGCTCTCAGTGAAGGCCATCGAATGGTGTTATCCCAGCTCAGCAGTGGGGAGTTGGGAACAACCACAGACCATCACCTTTCAGTCAAATGAAATGTGCTTTTAGTAAATATAACTTCTTATCCAGACCTCTCAATCTTAAATATTAATAATTTCACCACCACAGCTCTCTCTAATATCATTTGGAAAAATCTAAAATCTGATTAACTATACAGAAGCTACAAAGAATGCTCAAGTGACACAAACTGAGGAAGACACATGAGAGATGACAAATCTGCTAGCTCAGAGCCCCCCCCAAAAAAAAGAAAAAATTGTGTTTTAGTACAACCAAGTAGGAGCACAGGACATGAGTAGGGACAACGAGCATCAGCTTTACTTAGAGGGGGCAATATGCCAAGGAGATCACAGGAAATACTCACCTGTTGGTTAATGATGACAGAGCAAGTCTCAAGATGAGACTTTGGAGGAGGGGAAGGGGATTTTATTTTAAAAACAAATCTACTTTCACTCACACCCTTGTACCTGCATACTTAACAACCAGAAAAAAAAAAGTCTGTCCATCATCCAGGCACTGAGACACGTGTCCAGCGTCTGCTGGGGATCCCTCACAGTGACACAGAGAGCAAGGGACACGGCTCTGCAGCCCTCATCCTGGCTCCATCCATGGCTGGTGACCACTCTCTGCCTCACAATGTGCTTGTGAACCCTGGAGCTGGCAGCAACTGCCTTCTTTTGTCTCTCCATCTCACCCTACCTCTGTGTGTCGTCAGGGCTGACTCACTGTCCTTTCCTTTCTCTCATCCCTGAGTGACTCAAGGCTCCATTCCCAACCTTTATACTCCTGCTATCACCCCTTTGATGGTCTGAGGCTTTGTTTCAGCCTGGGTGTAGGTTGTCCTTTGCTATAGTCCATCCTTTTTTCCGACTGGTCCAGCCTGAAGGTGTATTGTTGCCAGCTCCAGCTCAACCTAGCTTTGAATGGATAAATGTGACCAGAGGTGTTCTTCTGCATCATCACCTACAGTGATTTAGATGCCAGTAATTACAAATGCAGTCCTATGGCTTCTCCTAGGTGGGAGGCTAAACTACAGCAGACTTCAGTCAGTGACCCAGAGACCCTGAAAGGATTTAGGTTACTCCTAAGGGGTCTGTGGAAAGTGATTGTACCAAGGTGGCCAGCTGGTTATAGGTCGAATTTTCTGGGGATTTCTATCTCTACCGGAAATCCGCACACACACACCCCCTCCCATAAAAAAAAAAAAAAAAAAAAAAAAAAAGATAAAACCATTGAACTAGATAATGCAAGAGCCTTCCAGTGGCCTTGACTATGCTATTCATTGAGGTCGGAAGCTGTTATGGAATTTTTCAATACATGATTTAATCTGGGCAGCCTGAGCTCCAGAAGCAGAGAGAGGAAACTCAGTGACTCTGGAGCCAGGGCCCCTCAGGCAAGGAAAGGGAACATTTTCAATAGCTTTTAGAGGACGCATTGGCCAATCACACATATTGCAGCAGTTCACTGGCAGCATTGTAAAGCTAGAAAAGCATTGTCAGGTGAGCTGCCTAGAAGGGAAAAAAATGCTCCTTACTCTGCAGCATGTTATTATTTGGGCACTTGTGGGTTTTAACTGCCTCACAATTGTAAAGCAAACTCTTAAGCATGGAGTTTTAATGGCCATCCTAGGCACAGAGTTAGCAGCAGCTCCTCAGCAGGAAGAAACCTGCTGTGGCACTGACTTCTCAGCAACTGAGTTGTCCCACAGCGGGTTCTGGGGTGATACAGTCCTGCCCAGGTAGTAGCACTAACTCCTCCTGCACCTCCATCCACCCACCGCAGGACACGCCACACCTCTCCCCTTGCCTGCACCAGCAGCGCTGGGAGGCGAGCGGCTCTCTCTGGGAAGTGTTCTTTCTCCATGAGAAAAAAAATGGCTTTTTTTGGGGTCTTCAGTTTGCTTCTCAGGCACATCAGTCCTTGGATCTGAGTCCCAGTGTGGCCATGCAACTGGTGGTGCCAGCGCAGTGTGGGGAGCAGGAACAGAAGAAGCAAAGGGAGGGCTGGGGACAGATCCTGCCCTCAGCCCAGTAAGGTGCGACTCCCACTGAGGGTATAACATAGTCTCAACTCCAAAGAGACCAATGGCAAAGCAGCTTACCATGAACAACTTCAACATCTATCTGCTTTGATGGGGTTCCTTTCCCGCCTGTGCCTGGAAAAGTTTGCTGAAGTTTTCTGCAGACAGCATTTTCTTTTCTATTCCAGAAAATCTGAAGCTTTATTACTAAGGCAAACAAACCCATGTGTCCTAACCTTCACTGCTTCATTTCATTCACTCCCAATGTCCCAGGGGAAAATAAAACAAAATGTTCACTGACCAGTTCCTGCAGGGTGTGGGAACAGCTCACAGTGGGGAGAGGTGGCCCAGAGCCAGGGAGAACCCAGGGGACACCGTGACTGTCGCTCCTCACCTTGCATCACGCAGCTCTTCCCAGGCCTTCTGATAAATATATGCAGTGACAAATCTTCAAGGGTAATGTTCTCCAGTCAAGGAAGAGACACTGCCTCGCCACACCAAAGAGGATCCCATTAAACTATCTGTCCCTGAAATGCCAGTAGCCTTTTGGTGGTTGTCTTTGATTTTAAAGACCGATAGAGCCCAAGTATTTATACTTCACATTGAAATACATCCAATTATTCTTAAAGAAGAGGGCATTGCCAGCCCAAGAAATATAATCTTAACTGACGGCCTTGAAAAATTTGGTGAGATTTGTGTAAGTGTCCTCCTCCGTCAAAAGCAGCTCTTGGTCAAGGGCACTCGACACTGTTGTTGATAGGGGGACCGTGTCCCCCACTGCTGCAAATAGTCCTACTGCTCAAAGTGGATCGGGGCCTGTAAATAAAAATAAATAAATAAATAAACATCAGGGCCTGGTGAAAGGCACTGTGCAGGCAGTGTTTGAGGCAGGACTCCCTGCCCAGCTCCAGGTGGTACCCACAGCGCCAAGGGACAGCGGAGACCTCGGTTCGGGCTGTAAGGTCTGCATGCTGGCTTTAGTCCCGAGGGCAGTGGCATCACTCCATGCAGGCAGGGACCACCAGTTGCACTACCCATCTCGGGGCCAGTTAACGTCAGAGAGCCAAGGGAGGACGGCAAAGCTCCCCCCCCAGCAAAGGCACCTTCTGCAGCATCTGTGAGACGGGGTGAATCTGGGGCATACATGAGGTTAGGAAACAAACCCTAATACAAACACAGCTAAAGGGATGGTTGGATATCAGTTAAACATGTTTTAACAATAGAGGAAGCCCATGTCTGAACACGTGCTTTATCTCTCTGTAGATATGTAATAGCTGTGGAGGGATCCTGGAAGTGCAGGGAAACAGCCGTGACTTGCCATCCCTTTGCTAACAGGCCTTGAAGGAAGACATTCTCTGTGTCCCCAGAAGACCTCCCAGTGGTCATAAATGCTTTGATAATTTGGGTTTTTGGATGCAAGGTTTGCATGGCATTCTCCAGAAAGGGACCCTGCTAGCGCACTATCCCATACCTCAGTTTTCCCATGTGCAGAGCCAGGGTACCTGGGCTGTCCCCACAGGAGCACTAGGAAGATGGATTGGTTAATATTTGCTTAGTGCTCTGGAGATAGCACTATATAAGTCTAATTACATTTTATGCCCTCATGTGATAAGGATGTCATCTTGGATTAGAGGGGATTAGTTGTTAATGCCATTCCTGTACATACCGGTTTCCTCCAGGGCTTTGACTTCTGCTGAGAAGGTTTTTTGCTCTGCTTTCAAATCATCAAGGTCTTTCTAGCTATGTTAATCAAGAAAATCAAAGGTTTTTGATGGATGAAAACAACACTTGGTGGGTACCTGGATATGCCTTCAGCTAAACACAATGAACACTGGTGTGCACTCAGTGAAACTCTCTTGCTTTGGCATCCTTAAACCTTTAACAGGACCAGGGGAAGGGGTTTGCACGTGTTGCCTTCCTGTGCACTGTGGTCCAAACACAACACTGAGTTATTAAGTACAAATCTAAGTTAATGTTTAGCTCTTGCCAAAAACACAGAGGTTGCCAAATGCCAAAAGAAATGGAGTGAGAAGCCACATGCTAGTAATGATTGCAGGGCAAAATGCTACTGAGGGGACAACCCCGCATCCAGCAGCGCCCCTCTCAAGGGAGCGCTCCGATCTGCAGCAACGTCCCACAGCAAGCGGGAGGGGAGTCTGGCTCGCAGGCTGCGTGGTGAGAGCCAAGCAACTCACGGGGATTTTGTTTTTCTAAACCTATCGCTATGAAGTTTCCATCTCTTCACCACAGTGACCCTGACCGCCCTCGGAGGACTGCCTAGAGAGCCAAAACACTCTCCCCTGGTTGCAGAGCTATCAGGGATTGAGCTGAGATCCCTTCCAGAGATCCCTTTCCAGCACTTCCACTTGCTCTAAACATCAGCTCAGCCCTGGCATGGGCCTGGATATCAGCTGCTGACTCGTAAGGAAAAGGGCTGTCCTGTCCTCATCTCCCACGAGTGTGGGTTTGTCCCAGAGGAAACCCTGGACCCGTTGTCACCTATTGCTGAACACCCAGGATTGGCCAGAAGGACCTAGGACCCAGGCTCCTTGAGCAGCAGGAAGAGAAGGATACCACCTCCTGGTTCTCAGCCCCCAACTGATAGGAGCATCTCTGGCTCACCAGCACAGTGAAGAAGCTTGGTGGAGAGAAAAACCTCCAGGGACTCCTCAAGCTGCATTAAACTTCCAGAGACAGATCCCACCATGGTCCTTTGGTGAGGACTATCTGCAGCCAGGTAAAAAAATGGGAGCTGCAACAAGATCTGTTGGGAACTGGTGAACAACCAATACTCACCCAGGCTGCATGTTGATGGCCAAGGACCCATGTCAGCACAGGTTGGAAGGAACATCTACCAAAATCCTGGCAGGAGACAGTCTTCTCTGCAACTAAAGCTGGGAGCAGAGGCTGGCAGATTCAACTTGTTGCAGCAGCAGCATCGATAGTCACCTGAGTGGAGAGGTGCTCCCAGAATGAAGGGAATCCCAATGCAGCAGATGCTGAAGATGTTGGAAGGGGTTTTGGAAAATACTGAAATCTCAGCAGTGGCGGAGACGGGCATTGCCCTGGGTCCAGCCATAGTCAAACTGCCTGCTCTGTGGCACAGCGTCCCAAGCAAAGGCAGCCTGAAACTTCAGACAACCCTTCACTGCAGCTCATGTGGTCCCAGCCGTGGAGTGATGCTTCCCTCCAAGCCTGCAGGAGCAGATGGACGCTCACTGGCCGCAGGAAATCAGCTGGACATGCAAAGGAAGCACAGACATGACTTTTGCAGTTTATATTTCAATGGAAGTAGGCAACTGCAAGGCTAAACGATGCATGAAGAAGTGAAACAGGTATCCTTGCAGTTATACAATGGGAAGTCCATGTCCTCCAAGCCTGTCACTCACATGCAGCATTCTGGGGAGAGGTTGCTCCGTATTGTTCATATTCATTAATAAATGAGAATATTTTTTCACTTGTTAACACACATAAAATGACTCCAGAGAAAGGACGAATTGTTGCTTTCAGAAGGGGTTTGGGGTGCCAAGGGCGAGTGCTTGAGGGACTGGGGCTCTCAGGGGCCAAATTGCTGTTGCCTTGTGGAGGAGCTGCTCAGTGCCAGGGAGCTGAGGGTACAACAGCTCAGGCCAGTGTAGATGCAGAAACAGAGTTTGTGGGTTCTCTGTGCTGTGACAAGATGCCTGGCCCAGCTGGTTAGAGAGCACCAGGCACTGAGCCTGGTTTGAGGTTTTCACAGAGATGTTGGAGGCAACACTGGGGAATTAGATGCCTAATTAAGTTTTTTCCACTGTGACTGAGCAAAGGTTCACCAGGGACATATGGAGAAGAACCAGGAGCCCTTTAAGGTCCCAGGAGCACCCATGGCAGTGCTGAGAGGGCACAGCTGAGTGAGGAAGAGAGTGGTGAAACCTTCAGCCCCAGCTCTGGGGTACCTGTCAGGGCTCAGATGAGCACAGCACAGGCTGAGCCTGCTGAGAGCCAAGCTGCGCTGGGCTGGTTCTGTTTCTCCAGGATCAATGGGATTCAAAACCAGCCGGGGCTTTCTGCTTACTTGGGTTAGCTCTACAAGGCAAATATCTACCTCCATTTATTTCTTTTTGGCTTGTTTCAAGACAGGGACTAAATTGCTGCTGCTGTCATTCTGGGTAGGTGCTCCCTGTCCTCCCAGGGCAAGAGGACCTGGAGTGCAGACAGAAGCATCCTATTTAACTGTCTCCAGCACACCATTCTTAGCTCAGGCCAGTCCTGCAAGGCAGAGCTGAATCTAGCCAGGAGGCTGAATTTTCACTCCTAAAAAAAAAAAAAAAAAAAAGTCAAGATTTAGAGGAAAAACGGTTAGTTCAGTGTCTGAAGCAAAACATGTTCCCTGGAAGACACCTCATAACATAATAAGCACTGGGGCAGCTGCAAGGCAGGGTGCTGGGGGTCATGGGGGTGTGGATGTCACCAGGGTGTCCTGGCTTGGCACAGCCCATCCAAGAGGCTCAGCAGAGCCATCGCCCTGGGAGCATCACGCTTCTTCAGCTGCGAAGACCAACCTCCCTCCCAGCAGCTACTCCAAATGCAGGGCGAGGAGCCAAGCTGTCAGGAAAGCCAGCAGGATCCCATTAGCAATTTTATCAAACGCAACGTTGTTTGGCAGAACATTTCCATTTTGGTGAGTCAGCAGCCTTGAAAGTCATCTGTCGAAAGCAGTGAAGCTGGAGGCAGACACACAGGGAAAGGCCCCTGGGACACACACCTGACCCGGCTGCATGGACACGGTGCTCAGAAGGAGCGACGCAATGAACCGCCCCACTTTTGGGGCAGTTGCCCTCCAGTCTATTCCTTGTCCATCAACAGAACTGCTCGTCCAAGCTGAGTTTTCAGGTTAAGCTGACTGACATGCATCGGGTCGAGAAAACAGAAGGATTCACCCACTGGTTCATTCACTCTTTAAGAGTTACTTTCCCCTTCACTTGCTTGATCAAATAATCAGTTTGTCAAAATTAGGCCTGGAAACAAGCCAACTTTATTACTTTGGCTATTAACAAGTTTTCCTCATCTAAATTTTTCTTGCTAAGCCCAAAATTTCCTCCCTCATCTGCAGAGAAGAGATTATTTCCCCTCTCTGCGTTTGCCTCTCACATATTTGAGGGCTGCTCCCACGTCTCCCTGGGCCCCTTCTGTCGCCCATTACCCAACCCAGGTCAAGCTTGCTGGGACTCATCATGTCCTCACTGATCTCTGGACACCCTCCAACCTGCCCACGTCTTCTCTGTCCCAGCATGAAGCTGGCCTTTCTCCGCAGCCCTTCTCTGCAAACTCCCAGCGCCTTCTTCCAGCAGGTCCTCACGCCCTTCACAAGGATTTATGGCCTGACTGTCGCCCGGCAGGGCTGGAGCTGTTAGTGCTGTTGGAGAGATGGAGGAGATAGGGCAGGGGATGCAGGCGTGGGGGAGCCAGCAGATGGGAGACATGCTGGGAGCCCCAAAATGCTGCCAGCCCCCACTCCCTGCTCCCTCTCCAGCCGCCGGGTGGGGAGTTTGTACACAGGGAGCAGAGCCTGGTCTTCAACATCAGCTCACAGCTCTTGGACCGGGGTTTCGCCTGTCCCAAAGCTGAGGATGGCTCTGACGTGGCTCTGGAGGGGTAAGGCAGGGAGTAAAACTGAGCTTGGGACTCACAGCACAGACCAGGGTTGGGGAGCCCCTGCCAGGGAGGGCTTTGTTTCTCGCCCCTCTTTTTTTTTTTTTTCTTTTTTTTTTTTTTTCTTTTTTTTTTTGTGTGTGTGCTTTTAATCAGGGTGGGTTACAGGAGAACGGACAGACGGTGAGTCTTCCCGGGCAGGACTCTGCCGCTCACCTCCCTCTCCCAGCAGCGTCTGCGGGGCTGCAGACTATCGCGGCTGCAGGTACCTCCTTGCAAGAAAAAGCAGGAAAAAACTGGCAGGGAGTGGAAACAAGTGGCAAGCAGATTAGAAACTCAGCTCCTATTTATAGACCGGCAGTCGAGAAACTGCCCCTGTGACAGGGCCATCCATTTAACCCTTTCGGCCCCGAGCGCCAACCCGCCCAGAGATGCTGAGCCAGCCCCAACCTGTGCGTGAGGGAGCATTTTGGCACAGGGGAAGTAAGAGAGACCCCATGCTGGGGCACCCATGGAGGGGGCGGGAGGCAGGTCCAGGCACGATGGACCTCACAGAGGCTATTCTTTAGCAAGGATGATGGAGGGAGGTTAGGGTTACAGGTGTAAAGAAGTTGGGTTGCCAGGACAAAGAATAGAATTTCCCAGTGTCCTGCTGCATGGCAGCCAGAGAGCCAAAAATATTTCTTCTAACAGGGAGGTGATGAACAGGTTTTAGGGGCAACTCCAATGTTTCCAGCCTCTTTTATGACCCCTGAGCTTTGGCAGGCTTGAAGGTAATGGGGGCTGTTGCTCTGAGGGCCACTGCATACCCACTGCCCATGGGTTGTTGCTGATGCTCACAGAGGACTGCTCCATCCCATGGGAGTAGACTGTGGCCCTGCATGGTCACCCCATAGCTCATCATCAAGAGGACAGCCAGATGTCATCACCAGCTCCCTGCTGAATTCGCAGTGATTCATTAAATCTACTAGTGTTTCTAAGGAGAGGTCATGCAAAACCCAAACCCCATAGAGTTCACATTACAAGTGCCCCGTACGTCTAACAGCAGGGACCAGGAGCCATGCAGAGTGTGGGGTGAGTCCTGGCAAGAGGAGGTCAGCACAGTCCCAGGTCCATGAGCACACTGGTGCCATCTCCCTGGAGCTCCCCTTCGACTACTAGTCTACCTGCTGTCACTTACGGGTGCCTTTATGACATGCACAGTTGTTGGACACAGAAATTGGGTATTGTCACTTTGCTCAGCCTCCTGCTTTCCCAGGTCTGGATTTCACCAAAAGTGTTGGCGAGCGGAGACACATCTGGGGAGGATGAGCTTCATTATGAAAAAAACCCCAACCCCAAAGTTAACCCTTGGGGCACCCTAAACAGATTAAAAGAAGTGCTTAACTCTGCCACACTGTGTTAGACTTCAGTGTAACCCATTTTATCTGCAGGAGAAGAGAAGGGGATGCAACACTGAAAGAGGTTAGATTTACACCGGACATAAGAAAGAAATTTTTTATGATGAGAGTGGGGAGGCACTGGAACAGCTTACCCAGAAGAGTTGTGGATATCCCATCATTGGAAGAGTTCAAGGTCAAGTTGGATGGGGCTTTGAGCAACCTGACCTGATGAAAGATGTCCCTGCCCACAGCAGGGGGGATGGATTAGATGATCTGTAACTGCCCCTTCCGACCCAATCGTTCTGTGATTCTGTAAAAAAAAAAAAGGTGTCATAGCTGCTTAGCTGAGAGTTGGGGCTGGGTACCTGGCCAGCAACCACTGCCCGTACTGGAGATCGCAGAACAAGAAGCTGCTGTGTGCTGGACACACACAGGCTGTCCCACGGCACCGGCACCAGTACGCAGACAGCGGGGGAGTATTTTTCACCTCGTTTTGCCTCCTGCAGCTCCGGAGGCCAAGCGGCTCCCCGAGGCCGGCTGCTCCGGGATCGCCCCCGCTCCCTGCATGGGGACAGCTGCACAAACGTGAGGCTGGGTCCAGGCAGGTTTCATTGCAATTCTCCATCATTTAAGAACCAAACCTTCCCCCACCCAAACCTCCTCAGCTGTAGGCCTCAGCCGTTTGCTGCCTCTGCCACAGAGAGACTTTCCAGCTGTTCTCCCACTTGCTTGTGTCAATAGCTATTTTTACAAGATTGCTTTTCTTTACTTCTTAATTGATCTAAATCCTTTCCCTTAGCTTTCTTGTTAAAGGTGGATTTAAAGAGAAGGAGTTCATTATCTCGGCCATTTTTGAGTCATTATGAATGTCATCTCTCTGCTCATTAATTACTCATTACCCCTCAGCTCTGGAGGGCTGCTTTGTCCCTGATGTGTTTGTGAGCAGCTTCCCCAGCACCCTGTAATCCCCCCAGCCCTGCGTTAGCTCGGGCTGGTTTACACTGCCTTCGCTTTCCCCTCCGCTGCCCGCTCGGCTGCTCCCCGTCTCTGTTCCCAGGCGAGCTCTTGCCTTTTCATCGTGCCCCAGCAGCCGTTCCCTGCTGAGCCCTCCAGCCTCAGCCCCAGGTCCCTTGGTGGGTCAGAGCTCCACGAGCATCCTCCCTGTGCACTGTTCCTGCCCCAAGGGACAAGCACCCATTCCTGCCAGCCCCTGTGCCGGGCAGCAAGGAGAGTTGCTGGCTCCTGGTTAATGAGCTGGCACTAAAATTTGGCTATAAATAGCCCTTTTTTGGAAAGCAACGGCTTTGCTCGGCCTGTTTAGGTACCTGCCAAGTTATGACAAAGCAGCAGAGTAATGTTGCGTAAGGGTCTTGGGTTTGACAGGCCGATATTTCCTGAGCCTTTGGCTGCAGTCAGATCCCCAGGGAGAACCTGAAACACGTAAGCATCTCCTGGGCTGCAGCGGTCCAGGGCAGCACAGAGGCTGCAGTGGTGTAACCATCCTCCCACCCACCGTGAGTGCTGCCCCGCCGGTGCGGGCACTCAGGTACTGACCCTGCTGCAACCTTCTCCAGCCCGTTTTACACGCACATATTAGCTATAACCCCATGTTACCCACAAATGGATCTGCGACTGGGGATCACAATGAGTGATGGTCTTTCTCTGGGCCTAAGAAAACACACCCAATGCCTGCTGGCAAGAGACCCCCTCCATCCCAGCCTGATGCTCAGGTTGACTTCCATGCCCATGTTGCCCCAGCAGCTTCCCAAAGGCCTTGCAGGACTTTTTTTCCCACTGCAGCAGGGGATGGAGATTTCTGGTGTGTCCTGTCCTCCCCGAGGTCAATATTACATACATTTCTGTACTGAGCCTCGTCCCAGCAGGGTCCCCTCAGGGCTGGGGTGCACTCGCTAGGGAGGGCCTTTTCTGTACTTCATGGGGGTATGAAAAAGCAAAGCAGGAAAAATGTGTTGGGTTGGTAAAGGGAAGAGCAATATTTGCTTGAGGAGGGTAAACGAGGGTTGCACAAGCAAGCAATTGGTTTGCACAATCAGAAGCAGTGGAATTATTTAACTTAACAAGTTACCACTGATCATCTGAGCTGCACTTTCTCAGGGGTTTTAGGCCAAAACATCTTATTCTTAAGCTGAAACAAATTAAGGTAAGGCACCTGGTCCAGGAGTGCAACTCCGCTGACACACAACTGCTCCTTGGCACATCCCTCAGTGGGAAGGAAAGGGTCACAAAATAATTTGAGGGGGATTGCAAAGTGTTGGACTGCGAAGAAATCAGCAGCAGTTCAGACCCTCCAGGACAGAGAAATGAATTCAGAATGGGCTGCAAGTGCTTAGAGCAAGCCTTCACACTTGCCAGGAATCTGCTAACTACCTTTAATTGCTGGCAGCAACTCTGGTCCTCCACTGTAGGGGAGAGCCCAGCAAAACCATCTAAGCCAGCAATTACAGCCATTCCTCATTCTCCATCTGTGAAGCAATCATGTAGCTTAAGACAACAGGGGACTTTGTCACAAAGGAGCTACAAGGGACAGATACTTTGAGGTGGTTCAATAAACAAACCTCCCCTTGTCAACGCGCTGCAGTCTCAGCCCTAAAGGACACGCCAAAATCCAGCACAGAAGGAGCCAGGAGGCTGAGCGAGAGGATTATTTTCTTCTGCTCCTGTATTTCATTTGGAGTAACAGCTCTGGGATGCTCCTGTCCAGCTTTTCACTTGCTGCGGTTGCATCCCACAAAACTGTTGCCTTCCATCGTGCTGGTCCTGCGGCAGAGCGGGGCGGCCTGTGCTGGCACCTCCAAAGGTGCAAGTCTTGGCACCAGGGCCCGTATTTGTGTATTTTCCAAGGAGATCAGCAGAAAGCCAGACCTAGGCAGTGCCTGGAGGCACAAGCCATTGCTGGGAGAAGACAACTTCTCCCAGAGGAGCTCTGTGCATCGGGCAATGGTTGGTCATGAGCCAGCAGCTGCAGCTCCACCTTGGCCTTCTTCCTTATAACCTGAGCACCAGTGCAAGGGTTTGGTAAAACCCAGTCGCAGGGTATGGAGAGGTGCTTTCTGGAGATGGAGTAGCCTCCTCTGCAGCCTGGTGCTCTGGAGGGAAAGGAGACCTCCAGCCATGCAGACAGCCCTCTGCATGAGTCTTGCACAAACTGCCAGAATGACCTATTTCTGCGTCTGTGGGATGTCCCTCTCCTTGGCCCCCTCAGAGGGTTTTGCAAGGACTGACCATTTTAAGCACGTGTTAGTGAAATCCAGCTCCCCAGCTCGGGATGTCTAATACCACATTTGCAATGCCTTGGACTTCAGAGGTTTTCCAAATCCCTCAAGGCTGTAAGGCTAATTTAGACCAGCATCTGGAGTTTTACAAGGCACAGACGAGGTAGCGCTCTATTCGTTCTCTTCCCTTTCTTATACCCAATACGTACCTGGCACTGCTCGAGAAAACAGACGTGGGAAGTGCTCTGGAAAGAAGCCAGGGTCACTGGGCAAGGGTGAACCTTCCCTCGTACTGCTCTGATGCAGAGTCAAAAAAGACCCTGCCGCCGCGGAGGTGAGATGGTCCATCTGCTGCAGGGAGAGCAACCACTGCTCCTCACTCCCTGCGGTGTGTTGGGCCCCTGAATCTCGATGCAGGAGTGTCCTGGGGCTGGCACCAGCACTGCTTGGTGGCAGCCGGGAGTGCCAGGGCAGAGGAGACTTCAGTGAGGGCTGCTGATGCTGTGAAGGGTCTGCAGCCAAACAAAACTATCGCTTGTCTGAAATTTCCCCAAAAAATTGTCCAACTTGGTCTAGCTCAGTAACTAGCTGAAGAGTAAAAAGGGCAGATAAAATAATCGTTTTGCAGGAGGAGAGAGAGGGGATAGATTAACTAGCAGTGCCTTATGCAGTATGGCCAGAACCAGAGTGTTCTGAACGCTCACACACCGTAACACTCTCCATGTGCTCCCCTGTCTGGGAATATTCACCAGAAGCTGAACCTCCCGTGCTCTCCCGACTCCCTTGCACCCACCACAAGGTATTTAAGGACGTTTTAAAAGCTATAAAGGTAAAAATCATACTTAGGGGAACTGTTACCACAGTGTAGAGCACTGCTTCACTACAGGTTTTTAAAATGTGATGAGCTGTTTTTCCCCCAGGGTAACACACAAGCGTTCAGGCTCCCCAGCCACTTCAAATTCAAGCTCTTTGTCTTTTGGTACCAGGCACACAGACCTGTGCAGTTCCCAGCACCCCTTCACCTCCCCAAACACTTCATCACCCAAATTTGTACTGCCACATGCTTTAAAACCTCTGCAATTCTCTTAACGAGCCTCATAACACAGGCATCTTTCGAAGCCCTTACTCCTTGAGTTATCTGACTTAGTACAAGACCATCAGCTTTCAAACAGAGTATGGCTCTCCAGTTTGTAGCATCGCAAGAATCCTCTAAAACCGTGACTTCCCAAAAGCTTTTAAAAGCTGACAGCAAAAGACCAGCACCCCAAAAGATCAGCTGCCCGCTGGCCCCACTGCCACTCGCAGTCTGGTGCCTGTGGGAAACAGCCAGCCCCCGATACACCCTCTAATTAATACATGAAAACACAGCAGCCAGGGCAGGAATAAGAGCAAATCCTTTACAAGCAAAGGCTGCCAGAGCGAGGAGCTGTGTTGGATAATAAATCTACTTTAATATTTCTCCCCCAAAAAGAAACCAAACTTCCACCTATTCTAGGGCAAACTCAAAAGGTTTTATTTTATTTTTTTTTTTTAGCAAATTCTATCACGTAAATGTTAACAAAAAACATCTGTACAATTGCCATGATACACTCAAAAGTGAAACAAATAAGATATAAATACAGATATGGATGTAACATGACAAAAGCGGAAAAAATAGAAAAAAATACATGCGCATGAACACGGTGCCAACAAAGTAATTTCTCATGGCTGGCTTTTTTCAGAGCAGTTTTTACTTCCCATTTAAAACATTGTTAGCAACATCCTGCTGTATACTACAAAGGTCTATTTTTCTGTCCCTTAATATGTAATATTATGCTTGATAAATAAAGGGGTGGGGAGAAAAGGTTTTGATGACAAAGATGCGAGTTACATTACTTATACAGGTTATTGGTAAGCTAGTAATAAGCAATAAAAAAGACAGTCTCATATTGTATTGTAATCCAGGCAAGCACACATAGTGTACCTTAAGAAAGCCACATGCCTCGATATTTCTGCACTACATGAGAACTACAGTACGTAGACCTGTGGGGCGGATGGATCCGGTATTTGCCCATGCCCACGGAGCACTGGTGCAGCCAATGGCAGAAAAAACATCCACATCTGAGATTTCGGCAACCTTGCAGCCAGGAGCCGCTGTCTGCTGAGAGTTTTCTCTCATTCAGACTTTTAAAGCATGGTGGGCAAAGAAAATACATTTTTTTTTTTTTTTACTTTTTTTTTTTTTTTTTTAAAGGTATGAAAAATTGAAGCCCTGCATAATGGGCAGCAAGGGGAAAAAAAAAAAAAAAAAAAAAGAAAGGCAGCTGCAGTAGGTGGCTACTGCTGGGAGAACGTGAACACAAGCTTCACCGGTGCGGTGAGGCACTGCCAGCATGCAGATCTTTCTCTGCAAGCGTGCGTGGACACTGTGATTTGTAGCCAGAGAGACCTTTATGCTTGCTGAAGAGAAAACAAAATGATTGTACAGCTTGCTGAAGTCAGAACGCTGGAGATCAGAGAGGTGACATTCAGAGCTAGCCCTTTGAGTACTTCAAAGGAAACACAAAAAAAAAAAAAAAATTAATCGGGTCATGTTCAACATACTAAACAACCTTACTATGTACATTATACGCAATGATTTATAAATACCTAAGCAGAACGTTCTCTACTGTATACAGGTATAACATACTTCTAGAGTACTCAAGGGATGGACAGTCCTCGACTGACTCACATAACAAAATTAATTAGCACATTAATGAGCCTCTGTTGACAAACAGAACCGAATCTGATTCAGAAAGTAAGGCCTGGTTCCACCATCTGCAGCCCCACGCGTGCCGACAGTATCGGCGGACGCCGGCTCGTCGCTGGAGGCGCGGCAGGTCGCGCGCGTCTTCCCGAGGACGAGCCGTCAACTCCTACTGCAGCGTCAGCGCGCACCAGGGGCAGTTCAGGGACGTTACAGTGCGTTCACTCTCAGTGCATACTAACAGGATTTTATAAAATATATAAAATCACTTGAGAAGGAATTCAATTCCTGGAGATTTGCTACAGTGTGCCATTCAAAAGGAAAACCAAAACCAAGCAAACAGCAAAGGGTGATGGACCAAGCTCCATCACAGTTGGGAGGGACTAATCACCATCTGGTCAGCTATGCTGACCTTCTGCACCCCAGAACTGGAACAGAAGATGCTGAACTGAGATGGGGAGAGAGAGAGAGAGAGAGAGAGAGAGGCATAAATACCAAGCAGTTCAGAGTTCAAATTTAAAAAAAAAACAAAATAAAACCAAAAAAATTCCGAACAAAACCCCAAACCCACTACTAAAAATTCAAACAAGACAGCTAACTGCTGCCAACAAGTTGGCTGTTTCCTCAAAAGGGAAAATAAAAATTTGTGTTAAACTAAAATAATTTGAATCATTCAAAAAATTAAAAAAGAATATTCTACCAAGCATACTCAAAGATGTTGAAAAGAAATGGTCCACGGAAAGGGAGACACCAACCATGGAGCAGCCAAACCTCCCTCTAGTGAAGATGGCTTTTCTGAGCCTGCAGAAAGACCCTGGGTGAATCCCACCCACCAGGATCTCATGGTTTCTCCTGCCACAGCGTTATTCATTGGGAAAGATGAGGGAAGTAGCCCTGCAGCCAGCAAAAGCCTGGACACATCCTGACAAGCTCAGGAGCAGGTCACCTCCCCTGCTCTCACATCAGCAGGGAAAGGGACCGACAAGCTTCGCAGCCCAATCCCACACAGTCCCCACCAGCCCCAATCCCTCCTGAGCTGGGGACTGGGAGGGGAGCTGGCACCAAGCGTCACCTCCCGGCACAGCTCCTCAGGGCCGGGGCTGACACACACAGGGGTAAGCTGATGGAAAGGGAGGACAACGGGGCTTCACCCTCCCCACTGCGCTGCCCTGCTGCCATACTGGGAACTCTCACACTCTCAGCACGCTACCGAGGTGTCCCTTCAGCTCCCCAACAGGGAGATGGAGAGGGCTGGAGAGACACCGAGGCACTGAGAGCAGCCAGGGAGCACACCTTCATCACCACAGCTGCACCCAGAGCTGCAGACCCACCATCCTCCTGTGACCCTGGCACTGGGGGGCAAAACCCCAGTTCTGATCCATCGCAGGTTTGGGGTGGGCATGCCTGTCATCCAGGATCCAGCTCAGGGCCAAACACAGCATTAGCGTCCTCCTGCTTCCCCCGGTTACAGGCAGAGGCAGGAGGAGCTCACCCTTTGCAAACAGAAGCGTCTCCCTTTGGGAAGGGCTGGTGCTGTGGGGTGTTTGCTGTTGGTTTGGCTCTGACTTGGTCCGTGTCATCAAGGCTGCAAAAGGATTTGCCCCGCTGCACCCTCACCCAGAGCAGCCTGCTGACAGCACTGCTCCTCCACACCCCTCCAAAACGCCGAGCACCCAGCAGGGCCGTGCGTGGGGCTGGCCGGGAAGCAGGAGGTTTCTAAAGGCAGCTAACAGCACTGCAGGCTCTTCAGGCACAGGCAGGGAGCTGTGGCAGGCAACCAGCACTGTCCCAGCTGGCTCAGAAGGTGCTTCCACGGCGTCTTTCCGTTCCGTTTCAGACACCCTTTCTGTCCTCTGGGATGAACATTTTGCTCGAAACACAAAGGAGTTGTGGGGACAAGGCCAATCACTACCCAACACCAGTGGGTCAGCTCCGAGCAGCAGATCAGCCCTTCAGACTTGAAGAAAAATGCAGCTATAGCCTCACAAGGCAGCACTGAGATACAGCCCTGCCAGCTCCCACTGCCCACCCAGGGACACACTTGAGAGCCTAATCCAACACCCACCCACCTAGCTCCAGTGTCCCATTTGCAGGCATCGGTCCCAGAATTGGGTCTCGGGTTCCCTCTGGGGCCTAACAAGTAATCCAGAGAGTCTTATGAGCATATGAAAGAGCCGAACGGGTTTGGAGGGGAGAAATATTTACACAGTCAATGAAAGGAGCAAGAGCCCAGCTGGTTTGCACAGCACAGCTGGCTGGAGAACGGTTACAGAGAAACCAGCCCATCAGAGGTCTGTCGGAAGAACTATGTACAAAAACTCAGATGTTTAAAAAGAACCTACTTTTTCATTACTTGCTGGAGATCTCTCAGTATTAAAGCATCTGAGGCTGAAATCACAGCCACATCTGCAAAGATCTCCCCATGGAGAGCCCTAGCCCTGCACGTTAGGCAAGCTGCAACAGGGGGTACAAAACAGGACCACGAGACTTGTAAGAAGAGGAGAACCTAAGCCAGAACGGCTGCAGGGAGAGAGCAGGTAACTAGCACACAGAAACCAAAACTGGGTATGAATTAAACCAACAAGATTCGTTTGACCTTTATGTGTGTCCAGGTTCTTGGACTCAGTTTTGGAACGCTAACCTAAACATATTTCTGAGATTTCAGCAGGCTATACAAATATGTTTAAGTATGGCTTTCTGTTGTTCACTTTTAATGAAGACTGCAACACAGACCTTGCTTTCTTTACATTCAATACCAGTAAGATTCTACATAAAAGCTTTTAAGGGACTAAAATACTGATTGCAATAAATATCTGCACGGCCTCCTTGAGCTGATGGAGCACGCCAGTGAAGAGTAGCAGAAAGGTCTCTGAGAGGCACCGTTGATTGCTTCTAAGTCTACACATATGTCCACATATCTCCATTAACTGTGCGTTGAAACATCTGAAGAGGAACTGCTGTTGCTGTTGGTGGTCTGGGCCCTCTTTATGTACAAGTTTAGTAGCTTCATCTGAAAGAAACAAACAAACGTCAGGAGAAGATGCCAGGAAAAACAGGCAGACTAGGGTCAACTGCAAATCTTAAAACTTGCTTTCTGCAGTGAACTCAGTTCTGAGCTGACACTGGGCGCTCTGGCGGAAAAGCAGAAGCAAAGCTGAACATATTTCAGAACAGACAGCCGCAGGAGGGTACACCTAGTCCCACTGAGGTTACAGACAGTTTTCATGGGATTTAGAAAGACCTCTTGCATTTCTCTTCAGCAGCCATCAGTTCACAGATCTCAATCCTGCAGCCTGCTCTGAGCAAACAGGATTCCTACAGCGGTCAGTGGGGCTGCAGGCACACCAGGGATCAGAGAGCCACAGTCCCTCCTAGGAAACACCCGGAACTCTCCATGCTTTATAAAATGTTAATTTTCAATGGCATTTAAATATCTTCACTAACTTGGTACATCTAGTGAAACTGCAGCTGTTATGACTATATACTTCCTTTGCATGGGTTTGTTTTCTCTGCCTTTTCACCTTAGCTCCAGATCCTCCAATGACTCACGCACACGCTTAACTTTAAACATGCAGGCAGTCTGCATAAACCCACAAGAATTACTCACATGTTTATAGTTATGTGGTGGTTCTAAGTCCGTGGCACCTAGGATACTGGGATAATGAAGTCTCTACAGTATTTTATAGGGGGATTTCCTAACTGCCCAAATGTAATGAGGTAAAACCTCAGCACCCACAACTGTCTCTTTCCAGAGCAACTTGGAGGCATAAGTAATTTGTTTAAGGACAAGACAACTCAATTCACAAGTAAAATCCAAATGTCTTCAGTCTCAGGTTGTTGTGGTCTACACCACACTTCCTACCCATGAAAGAAATTATTGCTTAAAAAAACAGAACAAAGCCCTCTCTGAACTAAGCAGCTATTCACATACAGAGATCTTGTTCAGAAAAAAAACTGCAGAATTTATCTTAAAATTGCAGAGAAATCTTGGGTATGACAACTTCAAACAGGAGAAGAAACCTTGTGACAGCTTCCTGAGCAGCTCTGAAAAGCAATCAACCACCACCCGCCTCAACACAAAATGTCAGCTCTTGTCTGAAGGACAGAGCTGAATTAGGACTTGGTTTCACTTGCAGCATATCAGGTCAGAATTTGAATTTTGCTGCTAACCTGACTCCAGGTCACACAGTCCTTTTTTAAGAGTCAACTTGAGCTTGCTGATGTCCCAGGAGGAAAGGGACACATCTGCCATGCTATTAGGAGTGAAGCTTTACCTGCATTTCTACCAGCCCTAATCACAACCTGCTGCTGAGGACGTGCTCTCCCACCCATCCCAGCTATGTGTTCCCACTACTCTTTCCACTACATTACCTGTGCAGCTGCAGAGCAGACTGAAAGCTAATTAATTTGTATTGCAGATCTGGTTTTCAGCCAGAGCAGCTAGCTGACCCAACTCGCTGCACAGTCACCCCTGGATGCAACGCCGAAGGGGCGAGGTAAACATAGCTGTAGTGGGAAGGACCCACTTGGTGGCAGCCCGCAGTTACACAGGATCAAATGTGTCATGAAACCGATCCCTGAGCACCATCGAAACTTGCTTAGTGGGATTTCAAATGCTCACACTGCTGAGCAAGGGCTGTGCTGTTCTAGTGGTGTTGGCATGGCAAGATAGGATTTAACAGAGTACAGGGAACTTGTCCCAGGGCTGCCATGAAGCTACTGGTCTTGCTGATAGTAGTGCAAGCCATTCAGCTGGCTAGCATCAAACCACCAGATGCATTACTCTCATACCTTGCTTCCCGTGAGTTGTGCGAGATGAGGTTTCAGTTCTTCTCCAATTACTGAATAAATTGCCACTAGGCAAAATACGCTAGCTTTACGGACACTGCTCTCCGTATTATCATAACCCTAGGAAACAAGGAAGAAAGGTCAGAAGTCAAACAACATTAACATCCTTCCAGAGCAATATACTACAGAGCTGATGAACATTTTGCAAGTGTGGCTGACCTAACAGACCAATAGAAGGGTCTTGCTTAACATAACAGTTTGCAACCTGAATATTCAAAGAGTGTGAAAATACAATCACCCAGTACATCCTATTTGTTCCTTATATTATTAGTTATTACTATCGTGTTAATAAGTTATTAATATCTTACTATTTATGGCATTAAGCAACAATACACTGTTTTCCAACATGAGCTTAGGACTTTATCAAATATACACACTTCTCTATCCAGTTCAGATGACCATACGCTATCCTGGATGGTCAGGACTTCTTGGAGGAGAGCACTCGTGCTCCCAGGTTGCCTTCAGAAAAGTCTTAAACACTGTGCTACACACTGAACTACGTCTGTAACCTGGAGCTTTTTGATTACTTATCCAGTAGGAAATACCACAGAACAGAACATGTAGGTGTGAACACACCCTGTAGGTGTGCCGGATCTCTGGCAGCTTCAGGAGAGCTCAAGCTAGCCACCAGGTCACGCAGCAGCGGGTGACCTCAGTCCTGTACTCAGGCAGGGATCCATCACTAAGCAGCCATCCCAGGAGAAACGCAGACATCACTTCAGCCTGCGGGACGCTGGCTCCTCCGGATGCAGGGTGACCTCTGCCGGGAAAGCCAGGAGGAGGGATGAGGCATGGCTGGGGCTGCCCGCTAGCAGGGCTGATGTTCTAGCTGCAGGGTCAAAATACAGTCTGAAACGACAGTCTGCAGTCCCAAAGAGCACCGGACTAGAAAAGCAGAAGACCTAAGTGAGCTCAGAGAAACACCAAGCTATTGAGGACCGAGGTGGAAAAAAGTCTGAGCCCTGGCCCACAGCAGAGGAATGCCCACGGAGACACAGCCCGCTGCTAGGCGGGCAGCTGGGACGCAGGGCTTTCTCTGTGGGTCCCAATCCAAAGGCTCCTGAACTTTTCAGATGCCTCTGCTTGACCACAAGTCTCCCTATGGGCCTGGCATTTTGCTTATGTGTGCATCCCAAATTGCTCCCACGGGGGCAGGCAGATCCGTGTGGTATTGAGGCCCGAGAGGGCTGCGTCCCAGTGGGCACTGGGCTGGTAGAGCCTGCCCCATACGCGCCAGTGGGACTGTCACCCCACCCCTCCATCTGCCAACTTGCTTGCAAGGCAGCAGCTGCTACTTCTCCCAGCATTTAATAACACAGCCCAACAGCTGGAGCACTCGCTCAGGAGATGACACGGGCTCAAAGCTCTCTTCAGCCTGAGGGTATCAAAATGCAGCGCACGGGAAAGTGCCTCGCAGCCCAGCTCTATCCTCACAGCTCCGAGGGAGCCAGGGCTCTGCACCAGGACTGAGGCAAGCACCACAACTTTCCCCAGCCAAGCCCTGTTCTTGCACGGACACTCGGCTGCTGAACTACACCCTTGTGCTCACACTGCTGGTGTCCAACGCTCCTCAGCTCTTCACCACCCTGCCGACACCCTCGGCACGGTACACAAGCACACAGGTGGTTCCCTCTGTGCACAGTCCTTCAGCCAGAAGGACCCCAAAGTACTTCCCAAACGTGAGGAGTAGATTCCTTTGATCACTATGAGTTTCTGACGTGAAGAAATACCAGTGGCAGCTCCAAGATGCAAAATGGCAAACTAGGATCCAAAACAAGATCCGTTTTAAGACATGGAAGCAATTTAATAAAACAAATGTAACTGCATTTTTAAAGGCATGCTGTTGCCAAACTTTTCCAGAGCACTGAAGCTCCACTGTTCAGATTTTTGTCTCCAACAATTATGGCTAATAGCTTTTTACAGCAAAAGTTTAGATCAATAAAGAATTGCCTGATTCTCAGAAGTTGAGATTTAAGAAAAGAATTGCAAGAGCTGACACTACAAAGTTGGCACAAATGCTATGATGCACAAGCAGAATTTCTGACTTTGCTGTGATCCTTCCAACTTTTTATGCTCACAATGAGGAGGCTTCTTTATCCCATTTCTCTACTGAAGTCTTACCAACCCAAACATGTCTCCCCTTTCACACTGACTGTTCCTGTTGCAATCCCTCCCCAATAAACACACATACATTCTCTCCTCCCTTGCTGCTACTTCCCCTCACTTCATTCTTGCTTGCAGCCTCATCCCAGTCGCTGACACTGCCAGCTGCACGTGCAGGGAACAGAAGACAACACTGATACAGCCAGCGCCAGAAGCTAAATTCACAATGTAAGACTGAACCTTAGTGCTGGCAAAGACACAGCTCCCCACCCAGCCTGAGAGGGTTATAAAAGAGGCTGAATGAAGTCAGTGAATAGTTTGGTCCTGATTTCAGACAGAAAAGAGGAAAGGACCAGCTTGCCTGCCGGGATTCAAATTCAAGTGCAAAGTACAATCAAAGCGCAGAATAGCTCAGCAGAATTGAAAGAAACTACAAGATGTATTGCTTGGGATTTACTGAGACAGCATAAGAAGTTGCTAACTCCTACTCTCAAATTTATTACCTGGCTGCTACCGGCTTGTTTAGGAGCCAGACCAAGGCATCTAATCGTGGAACATACACATAACAATCTTCATTTTCTTTTCCTTACCATTAAAAATATCAAAAGCTCAAATATAAAAAACCTAAAGGGATTAAAACTAATTTACCAAAATCTGGCCCCAGAGGGTCCATCATTCTCTCTTAGGTCACAGGCCTCACAAATTACTCACTAGTGGTTTGTACTCAGGAGCATTTGTGACATGGGATTCTGTACCTGTAACAACCCAGGAATGATATCAGGAAGGAGCTGATGCAACGATTCCTTGGAAATCCTCTCGATGACTTTTGTCTGCATTTTGATGGCAGCTAAATTAATTGGATAATCTGCAGTCTGAATGATGGGGCAAAGCACCTTGATGCATTGCTCGGGGTGGATGGAACTTGCCAGGGTGGAAGCAGCTTCTTCAGCAGCTCTGACGACCTGGAATGAAAGCAGAGCAAAACCTTATGTTAACAAGGTCACACTTTGCAGCCAACACCACCGGTGTGTACGAGGAATGACTGCCAGGAAATGCTTGGGGATGCTTGTTAGCAGATCTGCAGGAGGCTCTGTCAAGAGGTTATTGACTCAGATAATTCACATCCTTTGCCTCCAGTGACATCTTTGCTCCAGCCAGTGGTAAGGAGTCCATCCTGCCTAATGTAACTGTGCCAAAGTTGTGGTTAGTTTGAAAGTCATCTGTCACCCAAGATGGATAGGCACTCCTATCCTAGGAGAAGCGGAGAGGATGACATCTCTCTAGCTACTATCAAAGCACCTAAACCCATCAGCTTAGACTTCATACAAAATTTATCTCCTTAAACATTATAACAACACTGTTGCACCTTTTAGTATGCATCTCACCTGCTGAGTGCCCAAGCTGAGACACCCACACCTACACAGATGTGTCCTGCCATTTCCCAGCTAAATTTTTATGCTATAATCCAACCCAGGCCACAGGCACAAACAGGCTTTAGGGTGTCCCTGACCAGGCAGCTGTGCTCTCAGTACATCTAACCCATAAAGGCAGCACTGGGGTCACTATAAAATGTGAGAGGAAGAACAAGTGGAAACAGTGGTAGCATGCACCTTTTGCAACTAGCCCACGCTGTAAATCAGTCACACAAGGGACATCCTGCCCAGTATCCTGCCTCCAGTAAACAAGGGAGATCCTAAATTCAATTCCACCTTACCCTGACGGAAGGCAAATTCACAACTTCCACACTCTTTCCCAGCAGGTAGGACAGATAGCTGAAAGAAGAAAGACCCAATTCTGGTCTCTCCTCCCATGAGAGTTTATTCATTTTACATTCGGCAGTAATTGGATAAAAAAACAGGATGGGAAGGCAGGTTTTCTTTTTTCAAGTGTCTGTGCTAATTGCCAGGCAACAGAATGAAGCTTCCTCTTGGTTTCACTCTTCCTGGCCACAAATCACACACTCTTTGCTCCTTATATTCTTGTTTCGGTACAAAAGATGGAGGAAGCTTTTGCTCATCTTATCTCGCTCTCCTCTTCTCAGGACTTAATTTTAAGGGAGGGTAAATGGACAGAGATGCCCCAGTGGGCAGACTTAAATCCAACACCTCAAATTTAAGAAGAAAGAAGCTTTGACAAATCCTCATGCATAGGACCTTCCTGCCAGCCCCAGGCAGTCCCTAACTGAGCCCAGGAAGCATTATTAGAGCCTTTCAAAGCACTCCCTCTTTCCTGATTGTGCGGGAAGCTCAGACGCCTAGCCCTGGTTCTCCAGCTCATTTGAAGCTGAACTACCTGGGCTTGTCTGAAGTCAATACTTTGAAACCAGCACTAGGAAATCTGTCCCAGGCGATCTGCAAAAAAGCAAATAAACCAAACCACACGTCTCCCATCATTTACACTGAAGGCATAGCTGCTGGATTCTCCTCATGCCCCTCTTCCACATGCTGTCATGGTATGAAACTCAGGGATTTCTATTTGACTAAGGCAACCCATGGACAGATGTAGCTCTAACAAAGCCTCAAACAGAAGGTGAGCTTTTGTTATTTTTAAGTAACTACTGTGGATAATGCATGAACCAGGAGTATCTGGAAGTTTATCTCCATCCTTACTAAGGCAAGAATGTCTCCCTGCCTGGATTACAAAACACTTTCCAGAAAGGTTTAACTGATTTTTTAAAATAGCAGCAATGAATAGTGACCAGAAGAGATAATCTCCATCTACAAAGCCCGCATCACTCTCAATCTTAGAATCAGGGCCACACTGCTATCATTTATCTTCCACTCATGCTGACAGCTATCACCCTGAAACAGGAATGGTCCCACTTGTACACCCAGGAAATAACAAAACTCATCCGCCTGACTCTTGGCATACTCTAAGGCAAACACAACAGCGAACGTGATCTCAGATACTTCACATACCACAAATATTGCATGCAGGCAGGATGGTGAAGCAGACCTGAGACTGTGACTGCTTCTCTATCAGTGCTCTATTTACAGAAGAAAAGCTGTCAAATTGCTCCATCTACTTCAGACCTTTCTCAGCATTTAATTATAATATTAAAACATACTCCAAAAATAATGGCAATCCACAGAGTGGTCAATATTCAAAAAATTTAATGCTGAAAGATCTGTGAATGAGCAACCAAGAGAAACAGAACGCTTGTTTTCCCACTTCCAGCATGTTTTCCTTCTTCCAGCTATTCCTTTGCTAATTCGTCTTAAATTTCACACATGAAAAGCATGAAAGTTAATATTTTTCCATGTAAGCTAGTACTAGCTTAGAAGCAAGCACTATGCGATTTTGTTGGGAAGGGAGAGAAACACCCAAGCACTTAAGGGAAACCTAATGCCATGCTTTGGTACCATGGTGTTGAATTCCTGGAATGGATGAAGTCAGGAGCTCCCAGGAGGTCTCTTTTAAAGGAATTCACTTCTTGGCACCACAGCTTTTGACGTCTGCTTTCCCAGTGCTGAAACACTGCTACCATCAAGGTTTCCACAAACAATGCAGTGGACTTACAGAGAGCCCAGATACCTTGTAATTAATTTAACAACATTCACAAGCAAGTCACTAGCCAAAAAACTCCAACTATAATTATTTGGACACAGGTCACTTAGGATTTTGCTTTGCAACAACTGCAAACATTGTTAGTAAATGTTTTCAGACACTCTCAAAAAGAAAAGCTTGCACATATATCACAACGCACTAAAAAAAAAAAAAAGTAAAAAAAACTTTTTTTTTTTTTTTTTTTTAAAGAAACCTTAATTCCTCTTGGTATCCTACTTGATAAGAAAGAATCAATACTTCAGTATGCACCTATGGACAGACTCTGATCTCAAATACACTACTGCAGACTCCAAACAGTACAGGAGTTGGTAAAAAATTCAATGAGTCATTCTACCTGCGCTTCAGCTTCACATCCTGTTTGCATACAGTTTACCATGCACATTAAGTTGCAGGTATGAGGCAAGTGCATGAGACACAGCCTTTTTTTAAAAGCCTATTAACCAATTCCAAGAACAAAGGGTTAAAATACAGCTGTAATTTTTCACAAAAGAAGCGAGTATTCAAATAGCAACAAAGGTCATACACATTTTGAACACTGTAAGGTCAGCAAAAAAAAAGTTGTGAAGGTGCAGGATTTATTTATGCCCCTGCAAATACTCCTTTCAGCAAAGCTGCCCATTTCTAGCAAGGATCTGGCCGCATTTACACAGCAGTGGGGTATTTCACATCACTTCTCCCTGAAGTGCCTGCCCTCTGAATACAGAAGGATGCATGACACGTGTCCAGTAACATTCCTGCTGATATTAGCTTGTAAATGTGACAACACCATGGAGACTTCCAAGTCTTCCGAGAGCACATCTGGCAGACAGTGTCTGCATCTAAGCCACACTTCAGCAAACCCCTTAAGCGCATGTTTAATAACATGCTGAAGTCTCATTGACATCAATGGGATTCAAGCATGTGCTCACATGCTTACTTGAATCAGAGCCTCTGCAGGTAACTAGCTCCCATCTCCCTTGGAAAGGACCAGCCCGGGACAGGGTGTAGGAAGGGGAAGGGCAATACTAGCTGAGAGTGAGCCAAAAAGACAAGCTGATCCATGCCGGCACAGAAATCCAAATGTCACCATTCTGCAATGCCAGTATCTGCCCTGTCCAAAAGGTTTTTCCTTCTGGTTTTGGCAGAACAAAACATTCAGCCACCCAGACCGACTCCGCATCCCATGAGGGAAAGCATATGTCTCTGAATACTTACACAGTGCGCTCAGAGTCCCGCTCACCTGGTAATGCCAGAGGAATCAGCAGCGTTCCCACACGAAGGGAAGTGCATTATAAAAAGATACAAACTGCCAGGTCATTTGGCAGCAAGAACACGCAATTATAGCAGAGTTTAGCAAAGATACTTTGCCGTGAGGCACAACACTTGTGTCTTGCAAATTATACATACCATACAGTATCGAAAAATCAAATATCTTTTTTAATCAGGGCTTTAACCTGACCAGCAGAGTGAAACAACCTTAAAAGGAGTGGGAGAAATGAGCAAACAGAATCAAGCAACAGGACTTCCTCCCACCTTTGGAGGCAAGATCAACAGATACACACCGGGAAGTGACGGGAATGGCTCATACTAATAGCAGACAGCACAAGAAGTAGTGGCTATGAAACGCATTCTTTAAATTAGAGAAAAAGAAAGGCGCTATTTGCTACATGTTCAGACTGGGGAACTCACTGTCACAAGAGGATTAAAAATTAGACAAGTTTACTGAAGAAAAAACAAAAGGCCAAAGCACACAGAGAGGCACGCAGAACCATTAGCATGTGCAGGCTGTAAGCTTCAGAGAGCTGGAAGGAGGGGGACTATCCACAGGGAAACATCACTGTATGCTTTCTTCCTGCTAGTCAGTCAAGTAGTGTATTAAGTGAAGGAAACTTTTTGCCTGACCTAATATAATTATTCTCAGCGATCTCAATAATATGAAAAAATCCTAGCAAAGCCATCAAATGATGATGGGAGTTGGAAGCAGCGTGTTCAAAGAGGCGGCTATGAAGTAAGATGTGAAAGACTAGAGAAAGCCTGCAGTGCTTTCAAAACACAGACACTAAGCTGTATGTAAGAGATGTCACAAACATGATTTTACTTCCCGTAAAAGCTTAGAGCAAACCATGGCTTGAACTGGATAGTTCGATATCATTCAACACAGGGCAGGTAGCCCAGGAATGCAGATCTAAAAGATAGCGCTTTGCCTTGAAGAAGCAGGTTTTTCTCCTTTCCAATGCTTAGCTTACACTCTACACACCAGAGACCAGATTCAGCCTGACCTTTCCTGGCATAACATAAACTGTGTTTGCTGGTGTGTTCCTGTGGTGCATTAAGACCTCCTCAGTGAGTCTCCCAAAAGAGATAAATCGTTATACTTCCACCCAGTTTGCTTTAGGGAAGGAATCATATTCACATGCACAAAGCCAAAGAGGTGTAGCACACAGATAGGCTGATCACCCCTAGCAATGTCTTCCTTAATGTTATAAAGGAGTAATCTTCAAAGTAACAGGTTAGGTGGTCCCAGGAATATGCATGTGAAATGCTTTCTGATTTCAGTGGGAGGGGATACACTGATGTACAGTATTAGAAACAGTGTGATCAAGACAGGCACCTGTCACAGATCCCTTTCTTTTAATAGAAAAGCACACTGTTATCATCAACGTTCTACAACATTTGCTGGTCAAACTTTGGATGACAATTCCCACTGGTTTACCTGGTTCACAATGCACTGCAGCAATGGGATCCTGTTCACTTAGGACAGCCAGACCCAAGACACCATCTCTTCTACATAATTTCTTCTGCTCAGCTTTTACTGTCAGTGCATTAGAGACGTTGCTTGCTGCCTGATGTCTGCAACCAGCAGCTTGTCTGTGGCAATCTGCTCTTGGTCAATACGCTGCAGCTTTCTAAAAGGTTTTTATGGTTTCATTTCTGCTTTGAAGCGACACAAACTACTGGCAAATAACATAAGAAAAATGTACGTCCTGACTTACCCAAGACAGAACATGTCAGGTTCATAGGCTACACAGAGCACCAATGTAACATGCTGGGATCTCAGCAGGGCAGCACCTGTACCTAGGTGAGAGCTGTATGTAGGATCATAAACTAAAGTACTTTGTGACGCTTGCTAGTTGCAGCGTCTCTGCAGAAAGTCATACAGGATGAGGCAGTGTAGGTAAAACCCCACTGAAAACTTAAGAGGCTTTGTATGCTACTGTGAAACATGCAGCGTGCCAGAGAAGTTTATTAAGCAGAAGAACAGGGTTTTGCTTTCAGGCTTACAAGGCATGCGGCTATGTTTTTGAGCCAATTTTTGCCATCTAGAGGTGGTTACTTAAAACCTGCATAATCTAAGCTGGAGGGGATGAAGGTTTACCAATATTTAGCAAGGTAAACTCCCATCCCTGAAGGCTTTACAGTCTGATCCAGACAGGAACAATCAAGAATTCTGTTTCAAAGCAGGAAGTGGACTCAGCAACGGGGAGTGCTAAAGCAGATGAAAAAACAATGCGATTTTTATAAGGGATTCAGAGGAGATGAAGTAAATTAGACTGCTTCTCCTGTGCACCAAATATTTAAAATGTGTTGGGAATTTGAAAAAGCACATAAATACATACTATGAAACATCAACAACAGCCAAGCTTCAGTGCTTGGCAGCTTCCAGCATGGACTATATATCAATTAACCTTAAAGACTGTCATCATTTAGTGCTTCTTTATTAAGCTACATTTTGCAGAAACCTACACAGATCCTACCATCATCAGAGGACAGTTGCAAATCATCTTATAAATGTCAGAGGTCAGCCTAAAAGCACCTCAAGAAGATAGTAACAATTATCTGCAGTTAGTGGATAGTTACGATTTCTTTCTTTTTTCAGTGCTACCTCCCAATTATGCTTATTGATCTTCAGGATAATAAAAGACCAAAATTACATATCTAAGACATGGTGCAATTTCCTTTCCTTACCCACAGTACGCATCAGCTCAGTCTACAGACTTAGTTGCAGAGAAAAAGAGAGTGTCAGAGACAGAAGCAGGGAATTTGAATTGGCTGTCCTATGATTTTCACTTTGTGACCGTTTCCCAAGCTAATGAACTATTTCTGTTTTAATATACTCAATAAGAACTTATACTCATTTTGCTGGTATGAATCTGAAGCAATGTCATATCAATGGTATCGGGTCAGCAGGCACCATCTCTCCTTAGTTATGGGTGAGTAACTACACTGGAACAAATGAGTTAATATTAACTAATTGGCAACAGAAAGATGGTTCTCTTCCAAATAACTCCAAACAAAGAGTGATAAAAATCAACAAGATTTAATACCATCCACAACTTCAATTATGTTCTAATGCTCCAAAAGTAAGTGAAAGGCATTTACATGTCAACCCCCATAAATATTTACAGTTATGACTGAAGCAGGCTTGACTCTCCACATCACCCCATTAAATCAACAGCATTGAATAGACTGTTATACTACAAACAGTGTAAAACCAGGCTGAAGTTTAAAAATGCAAACTAAACATGGATCCCAATCCAGAGTCTTCTAGTCAGTAGCCTAGGGTTACATTAATTTTGAACCCCCATTGAGGTCTGTGCTTTGCCTATCTCCTGCATTTGCACTCACGACAAGGTGTGACTCAGCACACCTTGTTTTCCTCTCCTGTGTCCCTGGGAAGAGAAGTGGTCCTCTTAGCTGTGCTGCTCCGCTGATCCTGTAACTTGCCTTCAGCAACAGAAGGCAGAAGAGTTCTAGCAATGGCAAAGATCCAACCTTCTAAAGACTTCTGCTTAGACTTGGAAAAGCAGCCAACTATCCAGGCATCCCAAAATACCTAACTATGCTAACACTGTTTTGATACTTTTAATTATATAATCTGGAATAAAGCCACAGACCCTTTTTGTTTCAAACAGCCTTTAACTAGATATTGGCACTCCACTGGAGGAGGGGGTGGCATTTGCTGGTTGATGACTGTGTTGGCTACAATTTGTTATGTGATCCCCCCTGGCCATGCTGAACAGCAGCAATATTGATGTTTGGGTAGACAAATTAACCTTCTTGATTTCCAAAGAACGGACTCTTAATACAATGACTTCTTGGAGACAGTACCCAAGATTAAAAGTTCTGTACTGTGCTCCTCTTCAAATTCTCTTTGCTTCATCACTTTAGCTTGATTCTCCAAGGGTCATACATAACGGAAAATGTGAGCAATAACCTGGGGCAATTAGCAGTCTCTGTACTGAAGAGGAAACTGAGGTAAAACAGAGAGAAACAGATAGAGCTTGCTCAAAACAGTAATTTTCTGAAAACATATGCAGCCTGTTGCACACCAAAGGATCTCAAACCATAAACCAGGATCACTACTGTCTTATTCTGCAGAAGGAGCCCAGAAACATAACAAACACTGGAGTGACATCCTACCAGGGCATCACTGGCACAAGGATTAACACTTCCTAATCAAATCATACAGCAGTTTCCTTGAAATAATTTTTACAGTCTAGAGGAAGATTTTATTTTATGTAGTCTAAAGATGGTACACCACTGCCTTTAAGATTGCTCTGATTTAGTGAAAAAGAAAACTGTAGAACAAACTGCTCAGATCTTCCCTTTCCTTCTTCAGTTATTCTTTGAAAGTGCCCTTCAATCACAAACTGGTAAATCTTCACTTAATCTCCCATTCAGTGGGATCAAGTCAAAGGGCAGCTCCTGCACCCCTCCTGGAGAGAGCAGCGCTGCAAAGTCAGCAGTGAGACCGAGCTGGAGGGCCACTGTGGGATGGCAATTTGTGACCTTTTGGCCCAGGGCTATGAGTTTGACCAACTGAGCCATACCCAAATGGACTCTCAGTTAATTTTTCACAGACTGAACTGAATCAGCAAGCCCCAGCTACAGGTAAAAATACCTAAAGCATATCTCCAGGCGTATCTTTAGCCTAGCTCATGTAGATACTCAAATGCAGGTTGGGAAACCTTTCTTACTTGCACAAATGCTGATGTTCTCAAACTACTGACAGACAGTTGATGCCTTCCGTGGGCTGCATCATGGTTCTGAGAGCCCCATTTACACAGGGATCGGAAAACACACATACATAGAGTGAAAAAGCCAGCACCAGTACCACCACTTAATACAGCTGTGCACACACAACTCTTCAGCAAGAGATAGCAGAACAGGAATATACCTGCAGCACAATGCTATAGCAGCTGTCACCCAAAGGTCTCATTGCAGCACTTTCAAATATGATTTTTTTTTTTAAATTACCAAGGTGCTATGCAAAAATATTGTAAACCAAAGGCATGCTATGTACAGCACAGCAGCTACTTGCTAATAGCAATACAGCTCAATTATTCTTCTATAAAGAAATGCCAGAACTCACATCTCTTCACTCCTGGCTTAAGCTTTGCTTTCTCTGTCGCAGACTTAATTCTTCTCTGCTTTTCCTCAGGAGGCACCTCATGCAAATCCTGAAGAATCTTTCCATACCACAAGCATGAAGAACAAAGTGTGGAGAGTACAGAGGCATAAAGTGTCATGTTTTCAACATTGTTCCTGATTTCTATAAAACCCACCAGTCCCATGAGGACAGTGAATTCTGAGGGACGTTAAAAACAATGCCAGAGACAAACTGGAAAGGTCTTGCTAGAAATGGCAGTTTTGGAGGACTCTCAGAAAAAAATACAAAGGGCACCGAGTCAAGGTGAGCTGAGAAGTATGCAACCAGGAAAACTTGCCAATAAAAGGCACTCCTTCAGAACATAATGTTTTGTCTGACTGCTTTATCAGGAAATTAATTTACAACTGCTTCTTATTACTCTGAACTGAAAATGACAGGAGTGCAAAGGCTCTAAATCACAGAGAGGAAGGTAAGCAGAGTACAGCAGTCCTCATTCACTAGAGGATTAAACATTTTCTACTTGTGCATTTTAGAGAAATCCAGCTTGTTAGCTTATTTCCCTGAGGGTGTTTCTTGTTTTGTTGTTTTGATTTTTAAGCTGTAGTTTCTACCTCGCTCAGCTGACATAACATTGTGCCAGTTATGCATGCTCTGGACCAGTCTGATCTATACAATGATCTTCTCCGAGGCCAAAGCTCTCTAGGTGGAGATGCCCCAAATTGTTAGTTTAGGACAAGCCTGTTGCAGAGAAGAATAAATACCTTAGATGTTAAAGCAAGGACTTTGGTAACAAAGACATCACAGACATATAGAGAAATTCATGTGGCACATTCCAAGGTTTAGTTCAAACTTGCAATACGCACAAGGTAGATTAAAAGATCCAGCTTGGAAGTCAATCTACAAAGATTGGCTTTAAATGTCATTTGAATTGATCTACTTCAAACATTATCATCACTGTCCCATTATTTTTGCTTTACTCCAGAAAAATACTTTCAGTTTTACATACAAGTTCTTTCACAAAAGGAAAATAAAATTCATCCTTCCCTTTGCTTCTTCCTCTGCCCCAGCTTCTTTTCAGCAACGCAGCCTCTTTGTTAAAGTTCTCCAGCATGACTCAATTTCACTATTCAAATTTCACAGACAATTCTGCTTGAACATGGGCTTTGTGTTCTCCAGTACATTTCCTATCCTTACCCATACAGACCAAGGGAGCACAGTGCCCCGGTGTGCTTTGCAAAATTACTAAACATGCACTTTTAAACTACGTGGTCTCAGCCTCTCCCAGAATGAGCAAGGAAATCCTGGGAAGTTGATATACAGTGGCCTACAATTCCAGATAACTCCAAGTCCACTTAAACAGCTCTGTCAGTCTCAACTTTTTTCCTCCCTGCTTCGGCATGTAAAAATCCTGTCTCTTCATACTTGGGAGACAATATCAATTTGTTTTACTGTCAAGATGGGTCAATGTCTTTGCCTGTTAAGTCTCACAGACCCTACATTTCTCCAGCAGTTCCATATTGCCTTCCCAGTAGCAAAACTGAAAGGCTCACTCACCTCTTTGTGGGAATCTTTATGTGCTTCCAGTGTTTTCATGATAGTCAACTCCGCATAGTTCTTAAACCTTGCCGGCTGGTTCCGTAAGATCTCTCTCAGGACTCGCAGTGCCAAGGCTCTTATTGAATGCTGTGTCAAGAGAAATCCACATTAGAAAAAGTCACTTCTCAAAATTGTAGTTTGAAGTAAATTCTCATGGCTCTCTACACCACCAGAAACCTTATATTACTCTATCAGCTCCAGTGGAGTGAGCAGTGTAATCAGTATTACTAAACTAAATTTAATTCATTACAAACTAAAATTCAGAATTGGTCTCCTTGCTTGCTTTTGCACAAAAATTCACATAAAAAGAACATTGTCACAGATACAAGAAAGAACCAGAATTAGTCTACTTCGTTAAAATCCATACTCTTTTGGCAATGAAGCACAAATTCATACCCAAAGCAGCATGTCTGCATTACATGAACATCAAACCAGGCTCCATCCATGCAATAAAGCTGTTTCTCATGTACTAACGCAATAAAATCCACTCTCTTCCTGTAACTCCTATGGAAATTACTTTCAAGAACAGTTAAGTCATTGTAGTCAAGGCTGACCTGAGTGTTAATCCTTTATATCAAAAGATCATTAGCAGAAGGGATTTATAACACCTGCTTCAATTTCGTAACTGTTATATCAAGTTTTTGGCCTGTAGCCACTCCAAATAGATTCTATCATTTCAGCAGAGGAATACTTACTTTATTCTCTATTTGGCCTTTAAAGCATGTCCTTCACTAGTCATCTGGAAAATTCATGCAGTAGTACAATTCACATGTACTTAGAAAGCCACCATATTCTCCGATAATGCATGATGATGCTATCATTAAACATGTAGGACCGGAGCAGATCATGCTTATTCTACGAACGACTGAGAAAATATCAGCCACCTACACTGCTTCAGAATTAAATTTTTTGAGATCGCAGCATAAACGTTACAAGGAGTATGAGAAACAGAATGGATTTTGAATCAGATAAAACAAAAAAAGAACTGCGAGCGCTTTGAAGCCTAAATATTGTAACGTTCAGAGTGAGCATGGCTCTGATGTGAAGGCGCAGCAGGGTGCTGAGCCTTTACCAATTATCATCGTGCTGCAAGCAGAACAAATAGCCCCAAGTGGAAAAAGTAAAGTCTAGCCTGTAAATTACCACTTTGATCAACTATCAAATATAAAGCTGTGTTAATAATGCAGCTTTATTTAAATACTTCAAAACAAGATCCCATATAAAAGCAGTTTGTTCTTGATGACATTTTTGCGAGAGACATAGACCTATCCCATGAAATCTAATATCCTGGATCTTTAAACCACACAGAGGAAAAAAAAAAAAAAATACAAACCAACAAACTAATCTGTTCTAGTGTGCCTTTATTCTCCATTTTTTGGGAATGGGTATGATATAGTTAAGAGCCTGTAACTTCACCCTAACTCAGAAGGGAACAACTTGTGAAATCTTAATAGTTTTTGTGCTACATTGGAAGATAACTTCTTTCCTAATTCTAGTGCAATTTCCTAGTTATTTATTACTAACACTCCGGAGGGAGGGGCTAAAACTGGGACACTTCAAAGCTTAAAACTCATCACTGAACACACTGAAAATGAAAGTGGAGTTGTCAACTTTGAAAAGAAACAATAAGCAGTGCAGCATCACTGATGAGATGCTGTACAAATGCAGCAGGTTTCATTTCAACTAGTGTGGAGGAACTATGGAACTACCACCGTAGATGAAACAATGTACAGGAGAGATAAGACAAAAATCTGTATCTCACATCTTTGTCTCCAAGGGTTTCCAGCAGCAAGAGCAGAATTGTTTTGAAATGTTCCTCCCAAACTCCAAGATTATCTTCCCTTGTGATCTTTAGCAGTTCCAGGAGAGCTCCTTTCCGCTCCTCTACCCGCTCGTTGTGGTTGGAGAGCTCTTTCAGAAGATCAGCCACCAAATCTGAATGGTCAATGGGTACTTCTAGGACAAATGGCAGTGAAACCATTTGGGGAAATGGGGAAAAAGATCAAAGATGCCAAGATTACTAACCCTCTACAGAAAAAAATGCACATAACAAGATGCCCTCAAAAATGCATCACATTCCAGGTGGCCTCAGGCAAGCAACAAGAGAATCCAACTAGCCCAAAATTTCACCTGAGTTTTTAACACAGCTCATAAATCTGCAGATGGCTTCTAATGAACCAGGAAGAGATGATGACTGAATTTCATCCAGTTCCAATAATTATTTCTACAAGATGAGAACTGCCACAGTTTTTTCCAGACACACACACACCCAAAACCAGTGATCACATGTATGACCTTTAGATCAAAGTACAGTGACTCATCAGTGTACTGCAAAAGAATAAAGTTAAGGTGTAGCATAACTTAAATGAAGTGAAATGCTCAGTAACAATGAGCTATTGAGATGTTTCAGTCATAAAGAGTGGAGGGTCCCCAAAATAGTGTCCCTACAGATGCATTTAGATGCTTAAGGGACTAGTTTGAGGGAACCTCTAGGCAAGTAAAAATTAAAACTGCAGTATAAGATTTTCTCAATAGACACAGATCAGGTTCTGCTGATACATGAGAACACCGAGTATTTCATACCAAGCCTCGACTCAGATGCAAGGTAATACACAGCATATGCATGGGCAGGCCTGTATCCGAGAGCACTACCCATACACAAATATACCAGAAACAGAGCAAGGTGTCTGCAGTTTTATGAGATACACTGATACAAACCATCCCGAAGCTGATCCATGTCATCATCGAACACTGCTTCCTTCAGGGCAGTCTTGTCGTAAGTGTTAATTGTGTCGGCATAAGGATAGGGGTTATATTCTCGAGCACGTGGCCCTGAAAAGGCGCGGGGAGGCTGGGTGTTAAGTAAGGAGGTTTTGTTATCTAGAGCCATCCTTCCACCTTCCACAATGTCACTGCCTCCACGGACATCACTGGTAGGCACAGCAAGGCCACCATCCCGAGACACCTGGGGGATCAGAGAGAAAAAACATGAGACTACTCAAATTCTGTGGAAGCTGTAGCTTTTTTGGAGTTCACCCACCAACATGAAGAGGCATAGAATTGTTTACATGTACATAATACTGGAGTAAAACTTATATAACCACAACTGTTCCAAATCTCTCATGATTGTAGTGCAAAAAGCTATGCTAATATTCCTAAATCTAAGTTAATATTGCTAAAACTGCACAATTTGGCAAAGATCATCAGCTTTGGAACAGGACCAAATTTGCTAAGAAAGAGAAAGGAAGCAAAACCAACATCCTCCTCATGAAACGTCACAACCCACTGATTGAGGAGATTGGATGATGCTTAAGCAAGCTCATGTGAAATGAACAACAGAAGGGTCCCAAAGAAAAATCTTGGACCAAGAATTTTTAGCTTTGAAGGCTCACTTAATCTACTAACGTAAACTTGTTTGTCCAGATAGAAAGCAAAACTGTCACAGAACATCTCTAGTTGGAAGGGACCCATAAGGGTCATAGCTTAAGATTTCCATAAATGGTGAAGTCCATGTATTTAATTAAAACAAACGGCATCTCACATGGTAGATAATTCTGTAACCATTCATGCAGCATAAGGTACCATATCAGTTGTGTGCTCAGAGTGGTTATGGGTCCTTCCTATATATGAAGTAGTAAGTCTGTGTGGGAAACCACCCATACGTTTTAAGAACTAACATTTCCCATTACAGACCTGACTACACATGCTCCATGAAAAGGCATCACTGAGCCATGCTGAACAACTCCCACAGAATCCCAGTGAGCACATTTCACACCAGGCTAGAATTCAAAGGGAGCAAGGGAATACTTTAGATGGACCCCATAATTTAGGTATAAGAAGTTAGCAACCAATAAGCCAAAGACACTTGCAAGAATACAGCAGGAATAACTGAATTTTGTACACTAACAATCCAAAGCCAGGTTTGAACACAATGTTTTAAAATTTTGCCTATCAGCAGACATTAATCAATCAAATACTTACAATGTCACAGTCTTTCTTTCCATCACGTTTGATTGGCTCATTCAAGTCCTCTTGACTACGGAAACTAAATTTTTCAATTGCTTCTGTGACTCCACGAAGAGAGCTGTAGATTTCATCAGAATTTAGGTTCTCCGTGTCATAATCCAGCATACTAAAGACCAAACATATGAAATGTCACTTATGAAATTGCAATCCGCTTTTGACTATTAAAAAAATAATGCCAAGTCAAGATAGATGATTTGTTGTACCCTTTCTAACAGTGACTTGTAACAAAACATGGATGAAATCAAACCAGACCTTTGGTTTGAGCCTCCCCTCAAACAGAATTAAATCTAGGAGAAGCACCACTGAAATCAGTGGTGTTACATTGCTGTGAGGGGAAATTGGATCCACTGTTTGTTACATTCCACAGCAGTGAGTGTGCTAGCTCCTGTAAACCAAACCAATCTATCCCCATCATGGTAATGGTGTTATTTGAAACGGAAAATAAAGAAAATCAATCACTTTGAGAACTTAAAGGGTCGTGACAGCTGGTGGAAATGAAATCAATGAAAATTAAGTTTCATAATATATCAAATATATTCTATCAATGGATTCAAATGTGACAGATTTAAGTGAAAAAGAAAATGTATCTTGGTGTAAACCTTAGTCTACTATGTCCAACTTTCATTTATAGAGTAGTAAAACCAAAACCACTTGCATGATGCCTTGATAAAAGATGCATTTCAGTATTGAGCCTAAATTTGGGAATTCTTTCACTCAAGTTTGATGCTTTCTTGCAGTCTGTCTGTTCCTCAGAAATTCCTCAGCAGCATAAAGCCACACAAGTTTTGGGATTCCTTGAGGACTTATCCAAAATTAAGTTCCACGAAAAAGTGCCTGGCATGCAAGGGCAGATGATATGAAAAGATGTGGCTAAGAAGAGAAGCTCCTACAACCTTTGAGAAAATGAAAAGGCATTATTGGCAGGGCTTTGCTCTATCTAGAAGTTGAGTTTGCATGACAAGCAGTTTTCCAACAGAGATTTAATGAAGAGACCCAGTAACTGAGAACAATTTCTCTGGGAGAGTCTCAGATCTTAGCAGAGCCAGAAGCAAATAAACCAAAAGAATTTGAGACATTTACATCAAGTTGTTTGTCAATAAACAGCAAGAAGTGGCTCCCTACAGAGGTGAATTACTATTTCTTAACAGTTTGGGAAGGATGACAGAATGGGCTTGGAGGAGGATGGCTGAATAAAGAGTTGTATTCCTTTTCCACAAAAGAAAGATTCCCCGTGAGGTGGGTGGCAAAAAAAAAAAAAAAAAAACAAACCCAAACAAAAAACAAAACCAACCAACCAACCAAAAAAACCCCACAAAATCAAACAAACCAGAAAATCCCTTCTGAATCCTGGGTACACAGTATTATTTTCAATAGAACTAGAAGTAGGATGTTAAATATCTAGAACCACTGGGGTTTTTTTCTGAGGAAACTCAGGAACTTCAGACAGAGGTTAGGATTGGTGCTGCCCAATTCCTTCGGGATTAACACACTGAAAATAGACATAATCCCTGGCTCCCAAGCAACACGCTCGCACTATACTCACACAAGCATCAGCACCATGTATTCTGGCAGAGAAATCTAAGAAAAACTCTCCAACTTTAAACAGTAAGACCAGGAAGAAAGAGAAACCACTTAAAGAACAGATCAAGATCAGGAAACAAAAGCTGTTTATAAACCTACAGAAGTCAAAGTATTTAGGGCTTTTCAGACAGATGAATGACACGAATGTGATGGCTTTCCAGGCAGAAGTGAAGGCAGTCTTTAAATTCTTTATAAGGCAGGGATAGGAAAACCTTTGTTTCATATGATCTCAAAAAATATTGATTTTTAGCTCAAGCACGTTTAATTCATTGATCTGATGGGGTTCTTGATACAATATTTAAGTGAGCAATGAAACTGCCATTCAAGAAGGTATATACATGTGACTGTACCTGTGTAACCACACCAAGAAATTACATGACTTACCAAAGGTCACACAATGAAATCAATGGCAAAAAAATGAGAAATATTCACAGATATACTGACACTAAATCTTCTCCTAAAATTGCTTCTTTCCTCAGGGATGAATATTGGTTTACACTGCTACCAAAGAATAGATCAAAGAACACGCTGCAATGATAAAGGACTAAGGCAATTTCTCAATGAAGAGCCACCAATCTGATGAGTTTTTCAAAGCACAAAACCACATTTTAATAACAATCTAAAGAATCCAGTGATTTGATATGTGAAGAGTAAGCCTGTGTAGGAGATCACATTATGGCTATGTTCTACATGAATGAAAGCTCTACATGTGAACACACACATGTCTATTGACAGTATGTGTGCTGGAATACTTCACAGACAGCACAATGTGGGGAATAAAAAATAAAAATGAAATTACACCCACCTTTCAGGAAAAAAAAAAAAAAGGCACAAAAGGAAAAAAAAAGACTTATGACCCATGCAGAAAACTAGAGGAAAGTCACAGGATTAATAAGTGAGTAGAGATGAGCAGTGTTTAGGGATGTCACAACATTATTTTCCATCTTCTGCTGCACTAAAACAATGCAGCTCTCTGCAAGTTGATCAAGATACAATTTGGCAGTTTTCCAATCTGACATGAAATATATTTTAGCTCCATAAACTATTATTCAGTTTCTAATCCAAACTATGTATAAGTAATCAACAGTTTAGCATCCTCAAGCAGTACACAGTAACCCACTTCCTTGCACTTTCAGGCTCTGGGCTGGAATATAACTAGTTTAACTCCAAAAAATCAACATGGATCTCTTCCACAGATAACTCAGTGTCCTAGAAGAATCAGAACATGGATTTCAAGTTTTAGTTATGCAGGTATTCACAGAGGTACGGACTATGGGATTCTATTTTCTCTTTCAGATGTCACAGATTCCCAGATTTTGAGCCCTCAAAGAACAATCTGTTTGCTTTTCTTTCAATAGTTTTTCATTAGGAATTTCCTGCTTCAAAGAAAGACTATATAAAGTCCTTCCTCAGGTAATAGGTATATTTAAGTCAGGAAAAACCACAACTACAGAAAGCCTGTTGTCAGGGTATAAACTTAAAAAATCCAAAGATTTTAAACACAGAGGTTTGACAAATTACATTTGTATTCAGAAGGTTTTTTTAATTAAAACCAGTATACAGCTGTAGTCCAGTATACTGATTAAAGATCTGCATGCAGATTGGAACAAAATGTGATGGCAGAGGAGGAGGAAGAGATGTCAAAATTAGCAACTGATAACCTCTAAATCTTGAGGTAAGGACAATTTTAATTTCAATACGACAAACTTCAAGATGTTCCACAATCAATACTACACAAGCAGCTGGTAAAAATCATATATGCAAGCTTCATCCTCATTGTCCTATGGTTATTCACTACCACAGATGTGAAATCAGTACTGAGCTGTATTTGTCTGTTTGAAAGTATTCATGCACCACTTGCACAGGTCAGAGAAGTTGAAAGACCTTGCCCATGCTATCATAATGCAACCAGTGCCTGCCGAAAGTGCTCAGCAACTGTGTTCTGCATTGGAAACCAACTGTGAAGCATACAACCATTCAGGAACCTGGCAGGGAGGAAGAAACTGGAAAAAATCCTTTTTTTTTTTTTCTTTTTTTTTTCCCCCCTCCACTTGCATGCCACATCTTCCCCAAGCAGTGAGCAAGCAGCTGCCTGTCACCTCCACTCTCTGAAAGCTATCATAATCTCTCTTCATTTTCCAACCAAAGCCTCTGCAAATCATTTCCCACATTTGAACAAACCCCACAGTGTGAAAGGTAAATAATACTGTGACACCTCAGACAAGTTGGTTTAACAGGTAGCTTGTTACCTGGGAGAGTAAGAGCGTCTGAAAGTCTTGTGGGAAGGAGCAGTGGGGATGGAGTTAGGCTGAGAAAGGGGAGGGGGGTGCTTCGACAGCCCATCTGCACTCCAACCCCAGAACCGACTGCCGTGATCAGAGGAGAAACAAAAGAGAGAAGAAAAAAAAAAAAAAAAAAACAACAGAGAAAGGAGAGGGAGAAAAAAAAGAAACTATAATCTGAGTGGCTTAGTGCTGTTATGCTGCCTTGGAGAGAGAGAGAAAAATTAATAGAAACAAAATTAAACAAGAATACTCCCTTGAGCCTCACAGGTCATTGTTTTGGCCTTTATTTTTCATTTCCACTTTTATTCCTGACATAGTGATATGGTTCACAGAAAAATAGTCCTTGCTTATACTAACCAGTAAATTTTACAAATGGATATAGCCTCTATAAACAACTCTTAAAATGCTAGAAGTGAACAACCCCTGACCATGCATCCGTATTCAAACTCTAATCTGGTATTTGCAAGCAACAGGATTTCCCTGGAAGAAAGGAAAGTTGATTTTTTTAATCAGACACCCAAAGGTAGCTTGTGAAGTTCGGCTCCTGGTGCCTCTAAAAGAGCTTGCAATCAGGCGCTACACAATCAGGAAAACTTTTCAGGGATTAAGATCTGATCCTATTTCATCAGATTCAAACTGACTCCAAATATGCAGCAAGTGAAAGTCCATATAGAGTGTAAACATATCCTGTAAATTGGGGGCTTGGCCCAGGTCTCAGCAGACAAACCTGGAAAGACTGGATGAAACCAGCCTCTACATTGATTCAGACCTCTCCTCAAACTTTCACAAGCCCCTTCTGGTTACTGTTTGATCCTGTGCCTTTGGGTCAAGGCATCCATCCCTGCGCCAATTTGTCTAACTGTTGTTTTTGCCCTGTTCCCCATTTATGGTACACAGATTTTCAAAATCATCTTCTAAATGAGAATATAGATGCTTGAGCTGGTGGGGTATTCAGGACATGGCTTTGTTTCTATTAGCATACTGTCTCAGAAAGTCACATTTGTATACACGCAAGTGAAAGATATTGTAGGATCAGAAGTGGCAAACAAGTCAAGAATTGCTCCAGTATAAGTATCAGCAAAGCCAGGTGAAAGCTCCTCTGAAGAGTGGTGTCAAGAAATTCGTTCATTAACCAGCAAGAACCATAGCTATTACATGCAACTATTACAGAAATACACCAGACACCCAGACTGCTGATCAGAAGTCTCACAGCTCATGTCTCACCTACCTGCATACAGGCCACCAAACAACACAGGCCTACCCTTATTGTAAAAGGTGGTGGCTTATTTTATTTTTTTTCCATGTCTTGTCTTTCTCAACTGAATACTAAAACTGTCACATTTTATTTTTAATAGTATTTTCTACTGTCAGTGAAAACACAAGCATGTAAAGTTACATAACTACACACAGGTTTCTGGGCTACTAATAAAGGCAAAAACAATAGGGCAAACCTATTAATTTGATATTCTTTCAAATATTCCTACAGAATTCTAGGTGAAAATTCACAACCTGAATGTAAATTTGAGCTTACAGAAGTTCACTTGCCATTCAGAACAGTATTCTTACACTGGAGTACTTCACAACTTAGTATTTACCTTTTTGTCATGCTACACCGTTTACTAAATCTCAGAAGATTTTCTCTGTCAGCACAAACTCAAGCCATTCATCTAAGCATTGCCCAGGAAACATTCTTTCCTCTCAGTCAGAAATACGTTTTTGTTTTCCTATTATTTTCAGTCTTCCCAAGTGTCCTCCCCTGTTCTTCTTCTTCAGAAAACAACTCTTTCCTCCATAACTCCTATCCCCCAAAACTAAAACTGTCAAGACAAAAAAAGCAGGATACAAATGCAGAAGTAACTCACAGCTGCAATGGATATGTTCTAGTGATCATGAAGCAGAACTGGATGGAGAAAATGAAAGCAGGAGAAGGAAGGACTCTTACCAAGGCTCTGAAAGCTTATTACCCTTCTGAAGACACCAACATCAGGGGATACTTAAGAAGTTATCACCTGGATACGCAAATTAGCTGTTTGATTCAGCAAAGTCCAGTTCAACCAAACCATCTAAAATCTATCCAGAGAGTTTAAATACATGTACACACAAATACACATGTGCCCAAATAAAAAAATTCAGTCACCTGGAATTCAGTTGTGATGGCAATAATATGGGAGAAGTAATGTGGCCAAGAGCAATGGCATACATGCATACTATAGAAAGTCCGTATCAGCGAAGTCTTGCTGATTAATACTAAGGATATTGTCCACAAACTGCAAGTAATATCGGAGAGCAGCTATGCTTAGCAGCATTTTTATACTCCTACAGGACCCAAGCTATTCTTCCTACACATAACCCAGCCCCAAAGATATATATGTCCCTGGATATGACTCTTCCAGTCTGTGCATCAAGAAAAAATTCAAAGGAAAATATCATCTTCAAAACCAAAGCTGACATTAAGAACTGGAGATAATCCTTCAACTCAGTGCACTCAGGCTGCTTGTGCAAGACATAGACGTGGACAAGATAAGCAGGGCCCACATACGGAACAGCCCAGGAAGCAATGGGCATACAGAACCTCGGTACAACCTTTTGGCAATGGGTCCCATAAAAATATAAAGCCAAGCCTACTTTCAGAGAAGGGCTACACAGAGAAACTGTGGGAATATTTATCCTTTTACACTATCAGAATGACTCAGGAGTGTTCATTTTCCAAGTTTGTAGAGAGAAAAGTGACATTTTACACCACTGATGAATCACCAACAACAAGCATTTGTAATGGAAATATGACACAGAAGCATCTATACCAACAACTACAATATTGCAGTGTACCCTACTTCCTGTAATCTGTTAGTACATCTTCTAAAGCCTTTTTTCTGAAAGGACAACCACGTATACTCTTCAGAAACAGAGCTAAATTCTCCCTTTTTCTGTAAGTCAGGACCATGCTCAAACTGTGCTACAGAAGACATTTTCAAGAAAGATGCAGTCCAGCAGAGCATCAGAAGCTACTGCCACCGATTTGCAGTACTTGCCACCAACTTTTCTACAAATGCTAAAAATCTGCAGCTACTGTTAATGCTCAGAGGTCACTCACCAAAAAGAGTAGAACTTCTCCCTTGAATATTTTTAAAGGGCTTTTACAGCAGCTTCCACCTTCACCTCTTACCACTGAAGAGTAACTTTTACACATCACTCGAATAACTAAATCCAGCAAGGAAGCAGGACACACTTCTTGAAAAGACACGTAAATCTTTGGATCAACATCTCCAAGAACGCCACAGAAAATTGAAGGAAAGATTGTTTTCTAAATGAAATTCCTGGCCCACTGTGTCAGTGACAGTTTTGTCTTGACAACTTAATGGCACAATGCTCTGGAATTACAGGCCCTCTCCAACTAGTTCTTGAGAACATATCACATGGGAAAAAAAACACTCCAGTTCCTAAACCCAAAATGCTAGAAAGCAACAGCAGCGACAAAGTATTAAGTGTATGGTGAATGCTTTAATCAATGTTTTGATACGTGCACCCTGACATCAAGAAGTAAGAAGAATGCAAAGACAAACTGAAAAGCAGTGAGTGAAGTGGCAAAACACAGTTGTGTCCTAATGGTAGAACTCAAAAAGCATAGTAAAAGGTCATGGATTTATAAAATAAGTGCTACATGCAAAAGTGGCCAGCAAAGCCACAATGTAACCACAGGAAGACATATCTCAGTTTATAATTTCCCATGACAGAAATCGACAGGGCAACAATGCTCAAACTAGTCAAAAAGGAAGCAACATAGTCGGAACCATCCCCCTGAAACTCTACCACTTACTTTCTTAATGAAATCTTTGTTGAAAGAAAAATTGTAATAGGCAACTCAACCTTGACTTGCAATTTCTTGGACTAGTTTTGAATTACAGCAGATTTAAGAGTCACAAAATGTATTCATATATCCAAAATCTTCTCAGGAAACCCCATGTGTTCCTTATATGCTGCTGGAATTAATATAACTACTCATTAAAGGCTAAAAGCCTATGTTTTTCCTGACACATGGGAACTCACATGTCTAAGCATTCCTCCAGACAGGGTTTAGCAAGTCACAACAGGGCTGACCAAAAGATTTCAGTGTAAATTACTACACTGGACTACAAACTGCAGTCCTCACCCAACATGTTTCCTTCTGTCTCTTCCATGACAAACAAAAGCAACCTCCCATGGGGAGGGCAGGCAGACAAGAGCAGCAGCTCTTAAGCTTTCCCAGCATGAAACAAAGCTTGTCCAGGTAACAATCTAATACTTTCCTCCAATATTTATATGGTTCAAGAGCGTTTAAATTCATATCTCCTCTGCTCTAAATTTTTATGGAGCAAAACATGTACATTCCCAATATCCAAGAGTCCATGTTTGCTCAATAAAAGGTTTTGGAGTGGACCAATATATTCTTGGGTATTCTTCAGCAAAACAGCTGGTTGCAACAGACCTGTTACCCAAAGAATCAGGCCATTATTCTGCTGGTGAACAGCCAGAAGAGTGATTTAAGAGGTATTCAGCATTGAAACACAGTCACCGCCTCTGCTTGCTCTGCACCCTCACAAAGCATAAGAGGGGAACAGGAGATTCAGTACTTCTCAGCAGCATAAGCACTGTACTAGTCAGATGAATTACTGATCACAAGGTCACACCTAAAAAACAGACACAATCTGAAACCCTTCACCCAAAAGTCATCACATACTTTATGACATTTGCAACCTCAACAAGACCTAATTTCTAATGCTGCCATTTAATATTACCTTTATTGAACCCACAAATGTGATTCTGGAGAAGGCTTAGTTATGAAAGAAAATTAATATTACAAAACAAGACACTAAGATTACACAGATAACATGAGGACTAGAACACTGAAGTCAATCACCAACCATGTATTATCATGTTCAAACCCTGTTTCTTTGGAGCAATCTACTGTAAACTTTTGGTCTTGTTTTTGCTTTCAAAGTGAGTCATATTCTGCAAACGCACGCTCAGTGTTGAAATCTCTTAATATTTTGCAAGTGGTTTAATTAGCCTGCTGCATTACCTTGGAGACAGTCCACCATGGGAACAGTTGGTAGGTGAAGTTAAGGGGCTGGTTCTGCTGCTGGAGTGCCGGGAAGGAGTCCGACCAAGGGTATTGCTGGGGGAACCCTGGCACAGAAGCAGGAAGACAGGGATTAGCAACATGTTGCAACGTACAGGCAGGAACACATAATAACAACAGGTCCAAATATTGCCTTTGTTTGCGCTAGACAAGCTTAGTGCAGTTTTGGTTCTGGCTCTTGACCAAAAAAACTGCAGCCACGATTCACATAGTCATTAATACATTCTTAAAAGCTACTTCTCCGAGGATAGAGAAAGCACATGGGCACTTTTCTACAATTCACAGTACCTGCAGTTTTAACAATGCAACACGTACGGCCTGCAAATATTGCCACAGAAATGGCTTATCAATCCACCAGGCTACCCAGCTTCTCAGACAAAATTTGTCAGACTCCAAAGTATGCAGACCATTACCCTGGCTATTTAGCAATTTAATTATGTAGCTATTTTCCACATTGTCTAAAGCATTCTGATTGTGCTTGTTACGAGCATAAGTAAGCAATCTAAGTTATCATTTTTCCACTGGCCTGCACAATCACTTATACCACAGCAAAGTGAGTAGAAATTACTCCCAATTCCAACTCTCTTCACACAGAGGTACTAGAGAATCTAGTCCATTTGCCTGGAAGCCTAATGCTGCAGTTCTAGCTGACACAAAGGTCTACTTGTCCCTATTGATGATAGGAGGGTTCAAATTCCAGCAAGTTTCACAAGATTTCCACATAAAAAAAGGCAAAAAATACCCTAATCCTTGCTGCTCTGGGGGGAAAAGTAGTTTAGAAGAACACTTAAGTCCTCTACTAACATATTCCATCAGAGATTTAACAATATTTAAGAGCTTTATGTAAAACCAAAACTTAAGGCAATAGGTGTAGACTGAGGAGACCTTGTAGGTCACAAAGATCCTGCAAGCTTCTTAGCAGACAATATATCAGTTATTAAACAGATTTAAATAGTAGTAGTAATCCCAGAAAATTTGTGGTATCAGGATCTCTGTTTTAGCCAAAAGGTCGTTACTGGCAGGATTTTCAAAAGCATCAGCCTGAAAGGACAAACCCCACCAACTTTTATGTGCTTCTCAGCAATATTTTTTTTTTTAATCTGTACTGGTTATGACTATATTAAATTTAGAAATAACATCAAACAGAAGCCTCAGTTGCCATATTGCTTCAAGACAACAGTTACAGATAATTCATACTACTGAACATCTGCAACAGCTTATGAGTGAGCTACTCTCTTAGGGGCTCTGCTGTTTGCAAGGACAAGGGCCTCTCACCACACTGGTGTTACTGGAGTTCTTGAGGTGGTTGTGCAGGAGCTTGGTAGCACCATCCTGGAATGTTTTTGGCAAGGCACCAAGTAACATGGTAAACTCAGGAGTGTTCAATTCAAAGAGAGAAATCAGGACTATTTGTGCTGCCTGAAAAGAACAAAGAAAAGACCATCAGTTTTTACTTTGATAAAAGCATGCATTCTGTTGGTAACGATCCTTATGGTAAACGATGTGTGTTTCATTTAAAAAGACAACTCCCATACTAGACAAATTTTTGACATGTTCCTTGTGATGCATCATAAGAAACAGCTAACTGCTATAGCTAAAAGTTTTTAGTTCTTAGTTTACAGTATACTTTTGCATTTGTATCATTAATGTCTTAGATGTGAAGTGTAAAGCTATTCACAGCTAGGGAGAAAATCCTACCATCATCCTGTCCAGCACGTATTTCAGTTGAACAAGTTACTGCAAAAACTTACAGGAAACCAATAAAACCAGAAGCTCAGATGAATATGAAGAATCTAGGATGGCAATTTGTCATTCCCATGCTTTCTATTTTAAGTGCAAATGGGACTAGTTCTCTTCCCACCCAACCTCTCCTCATCCTAAGGATCCGGTAAGTTTGTTTCATCAGACAGACAATCCCTGCTTCTGTTTTCTCACCTCTCCTTGAAAGTGGCCATTTCAGCAACAGAAGACTCCATCTCAAGTGGAAAATCTACTGGGATGGTGAGAACCACCTTTCTCTCAACCATGGACAGGCTAAACCCCACCAGATTGCCTAAATTTAATAAGTGAAACCAGGGTACCACTGAAACAATTAAGAATTTTACCATTAATTTCACTAGACAGGGTTTGCCCTATCTGCCTGGAAGAATAGCTGCTAGAATAGGATCTCCACTAACTGCATTAGCAAACATACAGCTCTGCATGTCTTGAACTAAGACAATGGAATCAAATGGGAATGGAAGCAGAATAAACAGATTGCAGATCTGCAAGAGTAATCAACATCACATGTTCCTATCTAGACTTCCCCCAGCAGCATACAACCTATGTTGATCGCACCAATTCTCGTGTTTCCCCCCTGCCTTTGCCTTGAAAATATACAAAAATATAAAAATTGATTAAAAGAATAAAAATGAAGCAATGATGAAGGACCTCTGATGGTCTGCAGCACCACTTTCTCCAACAGGGGTGCAGTCATTGACAGAGCAGCCTCCAGAATACACATCTGTATACAAAGCAGTGGCTTCATCTCACAAAGAAGCAAAGCTACACATTCTCTTATTTTGGAAAAGTATACATACAGGCTTAGGAAGAGCAGCCACTTGTGTCTGACCCTTTGAGGAACTTTCTAAAACCTCATAAAAATGAAAAATAACTTTACAGATAGTAAAAATATAATTCACTGCTGTGGCGATAACTGTACATTCATTGTTTCCATCAGTTCACGGAAGGAGTTTTTAGTAATGTGTTTGTAAAGTTGCAATAATTAAGTGGATCTGCAGTTCCCTGTGAAGTGGAATCCTTTAGCAGATGATGAACTCGGGTACACAAAACGCCTTTCATAGTGGAGGGGAATCAAAGTACCTCATTGTTTCAGTGTACAGATTGCAATTCAAGCTATACTGTTCCTTCTGCTATCAGCCCCAATTTGCAGTAACACAGCTTTGTATATAAAAACATTTTTTCATCCATGAAAGTTTGGTAAGTAACATCCTTTTCATATGGCCAATAAAAAACGGAGGCACACAACATTCAATGGGCTTCCAAGGACTGCAGCAAACAACAGGTCTTCAGACTCTTCATTCCAGACGGATCGTGCTGCCTCCTGCCAAAACTCACTGACTTTAACGGAAACACAGTATGTCATTATTCACTTCACACCAAAGATCTAAGGATGAAGAAGTGGGGAGATAATTCTCCCCGTGGCATTAACTCCATACTCTATCCTCCTCTGACTGAAGTTTTGGGCAACTTTGCCATGAAGCCTGACTGGAATCCAACAAGGACATGCATTTCTGTCCATTTTTGTCCAAGAACTTTTAAGTTTTCACCAGCATAGTATTTTCTGTAATAAAAATATTACTGTAAACAAGAGATCTCAGAACAGTAGTCAGCATGTTGAACTGAATGCAAAGTGGTAAGTCATACCAAAGTACATTCCCGTTTGTGAATGGCATGCATATCTGGGATGGTTAGGAAGTGGACATGCAGATCTTGTGTGTCAGAACAAGCAGATCCCATATTCACAGACATAAAGAAAACCAGGAAAATTGATCAACAAGGTTTCCAGCTTGAGAGATAGCTCAGAGAATGGAGTATCTGGAGATATCAACTGGTGAGACAGGAGTTGCCCAAGGTACATTGAGGTGGGAAAGAATTTCAGATACTTTTCTCACATATCTCCCACTGACAGGTTAGAAATAAGGTCATTCTTGGAGACCTCCTAAGTAAACAGAGCAAAACGGGTGCAAGAGCACATGTACCCTACTATGTGATGTTCTGGAGGTATCTCTCTTGCGTGCCAGAGAGGTCTAAGATGTATCTCACAGATATGAGCAAAACCTTCACCAAAGCTCCACCAGTGACTTTATGATCCTATGGCTTCACTTTGAAGCACAGGGTTATCTAATTGGTACAGTTTAACCCTAACACAAGCACCAAGCACAGACATTGTGCTACAGGAGTATCCAAGGGAAAGTTTCAGCTCCCAGAAGTCACTTCAATTTTGTTCCACTTTTTTGTTTTCGCCTTAATGAAAACAGGACTGTGCTCACACTCCTTCCTTGCACAAAATACTGCTTCTCTTTATGAGCGTCTGCCAGTATTCTGTGTAACCAGTGCTCTTCAGTAGCTTTGCTGCTGCCTGCAAATAGGTCATTGGTCTTTGAATAAAGTGCTGAACAGTCACCCACAATGCTTACAATCTAATGTGGTCTGAAAGAAAGCAGACCTGTAAGCGTATGCTTTCTGAAATAAAGCCAAGTACTACTACAGCCTGGGAGAGGTGCTCCAGTAAAGCTCTCAAAATCAACACTGAAGTTACATGGGCTAACCTTGGCTGTGTTCTTTTTAAGTAGTCCTCAGCCATCCAACTGCACCTCTGGGTTTATTTCAGGCAAAAGCCATTATTTGAAAGTTCAGCCGTGATTTTCTACTTTAGATTTAACACACAAAAGGTCTTCATCCCTGCTACCGTAAAAATCAAGAACACTGTTACCACTGTCCTCAAACACTGCTAGCTTGAAATCACATTTATAACATGCTCCAAGTTTCACTCTTGCAATACTTCCCAGTTCTAATACAATTAATTGTATTTCAGTAATGAAAATCATTAGGAACAGCATATTTCTACACCTGTCTGAATAGTTAGATCTGGACACTTGATAATCTTCTAAATTTCATTTATCTAGCATATATTTATCTAGTCAAAGGACATCTTTTACAGATAATGTTTCTAAGAGTTTTAAATCTGTGAATTTTCAGCTGGTGACAAACCAGAGGACATTTTCATAATCTCAGAATCACTGGTCGTTTCTGAAAATTTTGGCCCTTGTTTCATTAGATTACTCAAGGAGTAGATAAAACAAGCAATAAAAATCTTATTTCTGTATACAACGTACAAACATACTCCATGCAACACTCGTGCTTGATGATATATAGTTTGAAGAAAGAGTAATATCTGAAATTTTCCCTTGCCTTTGTGTCCCTGTACCATTAGTGTGGAACACTAATCCATCTCCTTTCAGTGACATATAACGTAGACCCTACAGATTATCTAATCTTAACAAAGCAGTTCTCCGCTGGCTTGAACTGGAGGAACTCCAGTGACTTCAGAGCCTAACTATGCTAGTGAGGGGGTCTGGCTCCATGTCAGCTTCTGGAATCACATGCAAAGGGTCACTTATGTAACTTCATTATTTTCCTTATAACAATGCATCGAGGGATCAGGTTCCACAAGCCGGTAGCAGCTCCCAAAGTTTCACACTTATGCCAATTCAATTCATGCTGTCCAACAGTGTCAGCTGCTAAAGGGACACAAATGCTTTAGCAACTTCTGTTTTTTGTTTTCACCTAGACAGTGGGTGTTGGCCAGAGTTATCAAAATCTGTAACCTCTGTGACTTGGTTAAATTATTATAAAGTCTCTTTGAAATGGTTTGGGCTCATTAAGCAAAAAGACCAAGGCTAACTGGAAAAATCCATTGATTTTAGGAAGGAAATGTGGTCAGTGACCTAAGCTTAATACAAGTGCCTTATGATTGCTGCTGTCACTGGTCCAATAGACCAAGCAGAATAAGCAGCTAGTTGCCTGAGCTATATGAAAGCAGTTTTCAAGTTACTCAAACTTTTCTTGGCAATGGGCTCATGACACTGGCAGCCCCATAAAAGGAGAGAACCTCATACCCTGATTGCTTATGAGGGACTACAATAAGACAGTTAACAGAAAAGCACACCAAAGCCAAAAATTACTTCACAGACACACTTTTTTCAGGCTCCCAGTCAAGGTCTCTTTACACAGCTAGACAGTTGAGTTGAGACTGCAAACATGATTAGTGTGATTAGTGCACACGGTTTTTAGTCTACCTGTTTACATTTCTCTTCCAAGTTTCCTTCACCAGGACCTGAGGAAGTTGTAGTTGTCCTAGATGGCAAATCCTCACCCACCCAACTATGCATGGTCTAGGTTTGACAAACAGGAAAGTTGATATTATTTAGAGAAAGCATGGAGATTTCAACTAAATCATCTAAACAGTACACATGCTGTCTTTTTTTGCAGAAGAGTTTTAATCAATTCCCTGCTTGATTTCAAGTAACAAAAAACATTAATATTTGGTTTAACCAGAAGAGCCTCCCATTCAGCAGAGGGCAGCACTGGATCAAAATTAAATTCAGCCACCACTCTCAGGCTTATAGATCATCCTTTAGTTCTCCTCCAAGGCTTTCCTTTAGCAATCTCCTGATGGCCTCCATAACCACATGAAAACCTCTGCTGAGATGCAGAGCCTAGGCAGTGCTGCGTTGAGATGGCACTTACATATGGCCAGCCAGGAGCAGGGGAATAATAAGTGCTTGTATCTGCCCATACCTATCCTTGCAGACGTCTCGAAGTTCAGAGAAAGAAGCAGCTAAGAACTTGCGAACTCCTGACTTCAGTCCAGACATCAGTCTGATAGTCTACAGATGCTTTTTATCATGTGATCGGTGTGGAGGAAGATCCACACTACACTAACTTCTACTCACTTTTGACAAACATAATCATACTCTGTATGCATCATTCATTTCACCATCCAGTCTAAGGCAAATGTGGCTTTAATAACTTAAGACACACTGGAACAGAGAAGTTCTCTCTCATGTCACTTTGAATTATACTAAACTGCAGATGAAATATAGATCCACCGAGACTGAGAGGCAGCAGTGATACATTAGGCAGCTTGTATTAGCACACATTGGCATAGGGCAATGCTTTGATTCTCCAATGAACACAGATGATGTTAAGTGAGTTAATTCACATCTACCGAGAGTATTTGCAGGCTCTAAACAAGTGTTACTTAAGTGTACTTTCCAGCAGACAGTTAAGTGTTAGCTGGCAGTAAGCTAACAAACTATCTACCAAACCTCCTGCTTGTTCCTTTTTCAGGTCTAGAATCAGATGAACGTGAACATCCACATTACTGATATGGTAATATGAAGCACAATGGCTTCATCAGTTCATACATAATCCAATCATGTTAACTTAAGCATAAGTTTTTAAACACACAGTTTTCCCAAAAGACTACTATTAGAATATGCTGTTTACATCCACATCCCGAAAAGGAAGAATTTAACAGATTTAAATACAGAAATCATGTACAGATTAAATCCACATTGCCATTGTGTTTTATACAGTACGAAAGGCTTTTACATGTCATGAAGATGGTTGCATTACATGTGTCAGAAGCATCTCAAAGAAGTGTCAGCAAAAACTATGCAGCACTGAATCATCACATATTCAAATTACTGTTCTAACAAGAGATTATGACTCCCTGTGCATCCTGTTGTTTTGTGACCTGGGCACAGCAAAGACCATGGCAAAGATGTTCATTATTTCTGGAGAGCCAGATGTTACCCCAGAAGTAAAGCTGATGAAGGCTACTCTGAGTAACTTTGCTCCTTACAAAATGGCATTTGTTGCAAAAACAGGTTGCAGGACTAGAAACAAAGTTTACATTTCATTAACAACTGAGAAACTTCTATCATAAACCTGTGATGATGCAAGTCTGAATTCTGAAGGGGAGGTTCCCACATATAAGCTAAGAAAGAAGAAAAGCTACTGAAGTAAAATGGTTTGTAATGGAAACATGTACTTTAATCTGCATAGAGTTTTGAAATGTTGGAATAAGTATGACAGATTTATCCATCACAGTGTAGAGAAAACATTCTATGGTCTATTTATTGGATGGCTGTACAATGCATCAGGTAAATTCCATCTCTAATCTCGATCTTCAAAATAGATACATCACCTATACCTATGTAGAGGTGTGTGTTTATATAAACGGCACATACACACAAACATATTATGCAGATACATAATATAAGCATGAGTATACACATTCTCTGAAGCAATTTCTTATCTCGTATTATGATGCACTAGCTCTTCCTGTTTCAAGCAAACTGAATGTGCTTATATTACAAACTGCCTTCAATTCAAAGGATATTGGAAGGATCTATAAAGTGAAGAGATTAAGTTTAAGGAAATCTACTCGAGCACCATGTTTCCAACCAGCATGCGATGATTTACTGGCCACTAACACTGGGAAAAGCCATTTTCCTTACCCTGCGTACACTAAAAACATTTGGGCTCCCATAGCTCTCTAGCACCAAATTCAAAACAAACAGAAAATGACAGCTACTGTTTTGGAAACACAGCTAGGACATGGAGATCCTTTTTGTTCTAACAAGTAAACACTGAAGTCCACCAGCTGCCCTTTTTGATGTATTAAACTATTCTTCCTAACACTGACTATGTTTAAATGCCTGAAAAGAGTGCCTCTGTGCATTTAGGCTGTTTGACTTCTTTAGGAATAACCTGTGTCTAAAAGGCTGACCTCAACAGTATGGAAACAGTCCTCGTTAAGACTCCATAAGTCTGAAAAGAAATCTTAAAGCCTGGTTCTCTGGTAACTTGGCTCTTCATGGAACCCATGAGACACTTAAAGCTGGTGTAGGAATACTGCAAGAGTGCTAGAGAAACCTCTGACCCAGAAAAGCAAGGGCCTGTGACTGGGGAATATTAAAACAAATTGCCATTCAAAAACATTTCTGCAAACATCCTCTTTGCCACTGATACTGTAACAAGCCACGATCAACAGTGTTTATTGCCTAACACTGGTGAAGATGAACAATGCCATTTCAGCTCACTAAGAGTCTTTGGGACTGCTTTAACAGTGAAGCTTCTGTGCGAGAGTTGCTGAAATCAACTTGATGCTAGATGGAAAATTAAAGCTTCGGGGAAGATTTTATAGAAGTCTCTTGGCATCATGTTGCCAAGGAGCCTGATTTCACTTCTTTAGCAGTGTTTGCTTTTCTGTCTATCACTGGTCTTCCTAAAGACATCCCAGCAATATTTTATCCAAACATGCTCTGAGCTTTATTGATAGATATGATTTCCTTATCAAAGTGATAACATCAATATTTCTCAATAAAGAAGTAAACACATTAGCTGTTTGATAATATGAAGAATTTGTTGACCTGCAGCTTTCTCTCTGAAATCTTCTTCATCTTCCAGTATAACTCAGAAACTCAGTTTCCCAATTACTCAGTTTTAGGAAAAGAAATCTGATCCCAAACTTGTTTTCTTTGGACACCGCTAGATTTCACCTGCAAACCACTGGTGCCAATCCAAAAAGGGCCCTACCCCTAGATAGTCTGAGGGGGACTTCATTCAAATCACAGTAACACAAGTATTCTCCTGGGATTTTTTTATTCATTGAAATGGTTCTGGTATCTTACCAAGTCCCATCCACTGTCTGTATTCCAGGACAGAGCTTGGCCAAACTCACTACTGAGTGGGACAGGTGAAAGAAAAAGCTTTCCCAGTTATGTAAGTTGAAGGCAAAACATGATGTATATGTGATACGAGGCTGCACATAGCATGTCAAAATGCATTCAGGCTTGTAAAATACAACTACTGTAGAAACGTGTCATCAACAGAGAAGCCAGTCAGGATATCTGACACAAAGAAAAAAATTTCTTCCCTGAGACTAGTAGTTCAAATGATGATCAGGCAATACAGGTCTTGTTATTTATCATTACAACCAGAGCTCAGCCGATTAATGACACAGTAGGCAATGTCACTGGCCTTTCACCTCACAAGGCCTTGCTCCCCTTCAGCCTGCACAAGCTAAAATGCTGTGTGCCCTCAGACAACACCATCCCCTCAAATTCTGAGCACTCACATTTAATAAAAGTTTCCATCCACCTGAGCCTTGGACAGAAGACTTCTTTAGGCTTTGGCCAGAGTCAAATCAGAAGCCTCATTCTTATTTCCATTCTCAAACTGATGGCTCTTTTCCAAGATCAAAGTATTTTTCCACACAGAGCCCGAGTCTGTCATCCAAATTCAATATGCACTTTACCTACGTAAGGATTGCACAATAACTTTGCTGGCAATATTAGTGATAACATGGCGAAGTTACTGACTTAATGTCCTCAGACCAGTCATCACAGTATTTGCATTCCCATTGTGTTACTTTTATGTGTGGCAATTGTAAAATGATTTCATCAGAGCTTAAACATTTTCCAGAGAAAAATAAGAATTAACACCCTGTTACAGAGGAATAAACCAAGGCAGAGGAAAGTAAAGTACATCACACAAGGTTATATGCTACTGCAGTCAAAATTAGAGCTCAGTTATCTGAAAACCTGATCTGTGCCCTGTCCATTGATATGTACTGCTTGGGGAAAAAGCAGCTTGATGGCTGTATGTGCAGAAATTACCAACAGGTGCTCTCCTTGCACTGGAACCACATCCCAGCCAGGTCTCCACCCAGTGCTGCGTGACCTGTTCCTACCCAATGGCTTTTGTTCAGCACGGAGGACAAATGTCTTTCACCTTTCTTCTAGCACTGCTTGCAGGAAGTAAATCTTAACTTGAATGCAGGGTAAACACCCCTAAGTATTAACAATCTTTAAAACAAGACAAATATTTACCTGTAACACACTGCAGATCACCTTATTGTAAACAAAGCTTGACAATAATTTTGACCGTACATAGCTCATGGCTACTATCAGTAACTTAAGTGGTTTCTGCCCTGAGAGGGAGTCACGATATTTTGTCAATGGCACCCTGTAATATCAACTATATGTTCCTCAAAGTGCATCATGTTTTTCTTGTGATAACAGAGCTTATGTTTTATGCACAACAGTGTCTCCTTTGACCAAGTTTCCTTCTGACTTCACTAGCTATAAAACATGATCTGCAGTTCAAATCAGGTGTCAGACAGGCTAAGTGTGCTCACGTAGTCATCATAAGGATATGCAAAGTTTATTAATAAAGATGTATCATTGAGTTTGAAAGTTTTTTGGACTAAATGCCACTTTTTGTGCTATTTTCTCCAGTGTCTTAACACTATAAGGCTGGGACCTCCATGACCTTTACACATAGGGACGAGTAGTAACAGACAGATGATCACTAATAAAAGGATTATCTCACTTATGGACTGAAAATATAATCCATTTATTGAACAGACCCCTTGATTGCTACCACAGGATCAGATCTGCATGATTAATTGCCATGTGCACACAGTAGCCACATGCGTTACCCACTGACAGATGTCACTTCTATACTTCACCACCATCATGAGCAAGTTTGTTTTACCTGCACCTGCTCAAAGGTAAAATCCAGACAGAATAACATGGCCACACATACACAGAGATGCTACTTGCATTAAGTTAGCATTCAGTAGAACCACACTGGCTGCAGAACTACATTTCTTGCGGAAGGTCCTTGCCTCCACGAGTAGTTGAGCACTTGCATTGCTGTTCCACCAAAACAGCTTCAGGAGCACACGTGGACTGGACTACTCCAGACAAGATTCCTCACTACCAAAAATGAAGTGTGCTCTTGTCAGCTTGCAGGAGCTGAATTAACTGCACTGGTGTTCTCAAATCCAGATTCTATTGAAAAATTACCTAATTTTACACTTTTTACAGGCCTCATGTAGCACTTTGATCATTTGAAAACTGAACTGGCTCTTCTCCCTCCCCCCCATCATCTCAAGTGCCATCTCCATTTTTAGGTTGTGAAAATGTTTGCAATGCATGGTCTGGTTTTCACTTAGAAAACCTCAGATCCTGAAGACCACTGTAATACCTCCCACACGGGCAGAATCTTCTGCTGCTTAAATGAATCATCTTGATAAAGGTACTTTTTTCCCAAGTTATAGTCTCCAAAAAAGGAAGGCAATTTTTAAACTGTGTTCTTCAGAACATTTCACCTGTCTGAGTTGGCCCTTGATAATCCAGTTCGTCACTGCGTAATGAATTTATAGGTCTGTTAACTACTGCCTTGACAGAGATAATGGCCAATGACTGCTTGTAAATCCTTTGGTGCAGTGTTTTTTCTAAAGCCTGAGGTTTGTACTAGGTTCTCAATAAAATCATAGTACAGCAACTGTACGATGAAAAAGATCACCAGGCATTCATTTTTAGTAGGCTAAATTAGCTTAACTGTGTAATAATTTATTTGAAAGCTACAGGTATCAGAGGAAAACCAAGTCACATGCAGGTTTAAATAAAAAGAATTTAGAGTCAGTAATCTCATCAGCTCCAAGGCACTTGCTCAGGTGGAGTTTGCTGGAAGTTTTGCCAGAGCTTTGCACGTCTTTGAAACAGACAGAAGGATGGACACCACACTGAACACCCGCTCCCCATATCCCAGAGCTTCACAGCCCACAGCCAAATTTTTCAGCTGCTGCAGATACTCCACTCAATTTTGCATGCAGCAATGATGACCCCTAATGGTGGAATATTTCTTCTGCTGAGCAATATGCAAAGATTTTTCTTTTTTATGTATATTTCTGTATCTTGCAGACCACCAGCAGACTAAACTGCCTGAGGTTTACTTGAACTGCAGTAGAGAAGCAGCTTCATTGCTTGTTTAGTTCCTTCTGACTTTGCATATGGACACATCAAAATGGAAACACATATTCCAGATCTAAGTCCAGGATTTAAAGTCACCCTTTCCCTCTGAGGCAGACTATCTTGCAGAAGCAAATTTCAATCACACTGGCAGGATTGAACCCTGCAGAAAATCTTCAGAAAAGAGGATGAGACATTTTTCTCTAGATCAAATCATCTATATGCCAGCAAGCAAACAGCATGAACCCAAAAAGCTTCTTTGAAGCCTTGTGTCAGCTATCAGATAATGCTGCAGTTGCAGCACCTTTGATACCTAGAGATCTTTCCATCAGAATCAAATAACCACTAATAACAAAAATAGTTCTCTTATTTCCAAAGTTATAAAACAATGTTATTCTAGCAGTAATTCAACGTTTTAATAGCATGTAGAATGTAAAAGTCTCATACAATTTTTACATTCTGAAATGCTTGAAGTTCTGTTTTGTTTTTAAATCCAAGGACATTTCAGAGCCTTTAACTGGATTCTATTTTTACATCTGGGCTGGGAAGAGAAGGTAATTTTAAATTGTGTTACAGATGTCAGGTAGGTAAAACTAAGTCTCACTTTTCTCTTGGGAAAGATGAGTATCACTATCTGCCCCATTTTAGCTTGCCTGACACTTGCATCTAGAGCAAAATAAAGAACAAGGTAACTATTACCCAGGCCTGACCTAAATGTGTCATTTTTTTCCAGGTTGAGATAAACACACAGCTCTTAAAATAAAAGAGTTGAGAGCCCCTGGCAGCTTACTGATTTGTTTACTTTCTTTTAACAATATTCTAACACAGAGTTGTGCTAGATTTCATTTAAGTCTACAAAGCACAGAGCCTTCACCTAAACAAAGAAAAACCTAGAGATATTTCCAGACTGCCTAAGAAAAAGCACATTTTCAAACTATGATTTCTTTATGCATGGTAATAGCAGTTAAAGTGACATGGCTAAGTACCTACAAGAAAAAAAACACATGAAGACATGCTTCAGAAATGTGTCTTTACTGACTTGGCAATTTGGATTGGACAGTAAGGTATGCAAAATCAATTTTTAAAATTAGAATCTAATCACTGAATTTTTCCATTACCTTTATGACTTTTTGGTTTGTTTTGGTTTTGTGGGGTTTGGTTTTTTCGTTGTTGTTGGTTTTGTTTAAGAAGAATAATTACTGCAAATACTTCATCATCACGGCTTACCTTTCTCACATCTGAGCTCTTTGGTTCTGTTGTCCAAGTTATAATTCTAGACACAGCAAGTCTTGTCTCACTGGAGTTCACAAAGTCTGTTGGATCCATCTGTCTTGCCAAGGACTCAATATACTTCAGGATAGCAACTTTCACCTGAGAAGTGAAAAAGGATTTGTTAAGCTTATGAACTGGTAAAGATGGATTTATTCCATAATAAACAGATACCACTGCAGATTGACAAGACTTATGTCACATGGGGGGAGAAAAAAAGTATCAGTGACATGTCTCTATGTCAGGTTTCAAAAATCAAGAGCAACTTTCTACCCAGGATAAATTTTGTGCAGTAGGAGTCTGGAATGGTGTATCAGAACTGGCTCTTGAAATACATATGTCTGCTTTTGCATAAGCAAATCAGTACTCCACCACACTGTTTCCACCAGTGGTTATTGTTCTATATGCCAAACCATAGCTTTTGGCCTCAAACCAAATGTCTGATGATGCTGGAGTCTCAAAAGTTCCAAAATTTGAGAGACTGAAGAAAGAACACTTGAGTCATTTGGCATCCTGTGTATTCCCGTCTCTGGAAGACAAATGTGTATGACTTCCAGAGTTTACAGTGTTCCTATAGCCTTGAAACAGCAACCTATTGAAAAAGAGTCTGCACAACAGTATCCCTTTGGGAGGATTCAGTAACAGAAAGCTCTGATGTTTTTTTCTCCAAACCCTACATGTGTTATGTCTGATCTATGCAACAAGTGCTTGTTAAGGTGTGCCTAGGGTCCCAACTTCCCAGCCCCTGAGACAGGGTGTGGTCCCTTCTGTCCTGCACAGCCAAGCTGTCATCCCACTAAGACCAGAGTGAAGAGGAATTTTCCACCTCTAAACTTTAATAGGTTCCAGCGTGCTTAAAGCCCAGCTCATATTGACTTGTGATGAGTTGCAGGGCCCTATTTTAAACATATTTAGATTTTTTAAAATAGAGAACAAGAGAGTTAAAGTTGCCGATATAATTTCTATATCAAGCAGGTACTTACAATTACTTATCTTATCATGAATTCTATGCCTTACAGTACGGCTGACATGGCAAACTGAAACAACCACGATGACGCTTTAGTAAAAAGGCTTCTGATACTGACCTTCAGATTTGGTGTTTGGGTCTGATCTACAATAAACCTCATCAAAATGTTAAACTGTTGATCAAATGGAAAAGAATCCCTGTGCAAAAAAAACAAAGGCAAAAATGTAATGCAACATAAATTTTCAGGACTAAATTAACTTGATACATTAAAGCTTACACAACAGATTTCAACACCTTTCATGCTCTTCCTCTTCTTAACTTCACCATTAATCAGAGAAACTCCTAGCGTAATGATTACCTGATTATTGATTTAATACCAGAGAAGATGGCTACACCGATACATTTATACACTGTTACACTATCTGCTCTCTGTACACTTACACAGCATTTGGCACACCACTCCATTCCTCCTTCATTTGAGGCTGTGCTTTGTTCCCTTATCTCTAGTAGCACCTTGGTTTATCTTGTCCTTAGTGTTCATGCCTGGTTTTGATTTCTCTCCTCTTTTTTTCTACTCTATCCTATTTTCTCCCGGATTACTACTACTGTGGGTTTTTTTAAATTATTCTATTTCCAGGATGAGCTGAACTTTATTGTAACAATATCCTGTGCCGGCCATTATTAGAAAAGGACATGGACTACAGAATTGGTGCACACACTGCAGTAGCATTCAAGATCTTATCCTGACATTACCATTAATTGCTGTTTGAATAACCGGAAAGATTATTTGCATTTTGTGGTAAAGCACCATTCATACTCTGAATACTGCAAATATTTTTTTTTCCATCAATCAAAAAGAAAATTGATATCCAAGCACATGCACACCAAAAAAATCAAATTAACAAAATTAGTCAGTTACACATTTTAAATGCTATGCTTTAAAGTTATATATTTAGAAAATAGACAGGCCTTTTTAATCCAGTGATTGAAATATTGTGACATAACTTTGTTCTCCTTTATTCTGATATTCATCAAGATTGAGCCCTCAAAATATACAGCACTGTTTGGTTAATAAAATGTTCATCAGACGCCTTCCTGGAATCCTGCAAAAGCCTCCATAACATTTGCCATCAGAGTACTCTACCTGGTGACATCTAGAGCTTTTTGAACTTTTGCCTGCACAGACCCCAGCAAATCTGCTCCCATTTTCTTTAGCAACTGGGTCAGAAGAACAAAAAGCCAGTCCTGCAGGTCATCTTTATGAATGATGATGAAATCAACCAGGGTTTCCAGAAACATGCTGAAGACCTATAAACAAAAATAAGTGTCACAAAAAGGAATATGGTGCTTTGAATAAAAATAATCAATGGGAAGGGGGTTACAATCTCAGTTTCAAGATGATTTTGTTATAGACAGTTTCATGAATGAATGATTTTAGTGACTACATTGCTCTGAAAAAAAATAATCACACAAGACACATCTAAAATGTGTCATATTAAAATACCACATGAAACAAATGAAAGAAGGGGGTAGAATACACTTACTCTCTGTTGTGAATTCCACAGCAAAGCAGGCCATGCAACAAAACAAACCACTCGTTAGCACACATAGTGATCAAGACTGGTTGTTCAGATGCAGATTGTCAACAGATAAAAGATGCATTCATTGAAAGTTTACATTTTCTTAATACACCATCTCTTCTCAGTGGAGTTACTTAAAACATTATATATCTTGGATCAGATCCAGTCTCCTCAGTCATGAAAGCAACACATTTATATGTAACGAAGTTTACATATGTTTAACACCACAACTAAGGCGTTCATAGCAGTAATCCTAAAAAGCAGTACAGATGACAGATCACTGCTGCCATAGAGGACGTACTTGAGTCCAGTGTGCAATAAACCCTCACTTTACTCAGAAATTCACCTTCACCCTTTCCGCAACACATACTGAACCTCTGAGAACCAAAACATGAAGACCTTACAGGTAGGAACTGCCACACTCAGTTAGGTCTGTGGGAAAAAGCTGGTCCAACCTATAACTCCAGCCAAAAATGCACACTTTGAGCAAGACCTGGGACAGGGAACTATGCCTGCTCAGGGGATTTCCACCTGACAACCATTTACTAAAACTGGTTTACCAAGTGGTCTGAAGTACAAATATTTATACAACTTATTCTTTCTCAAACTGTATTTAACCCAACAGCAGATGTTTTTACCCAGCCATTACTGGTTGCCCTCAACCAGCAAACCTCCTCAGGAAAGGGCTTAAAACTCCCTTCTACCCCTCTCCCTGCTACCGCTTACCTGTTGACAAAAGACCACTGGGTCTGAACATGCCTGTGGGCTCAACCTTCCCAATCCCTAGCCTGCTTCTTTTTAAGAGATGGCTATAAATTCATGCCACAGCCTTTAAATACAAAGGTCATTGTTATAAAAAAAGGCGAAGTAGCTATATTAAAAACTCTAATTATAGATCCAGAACAGTGAGACCCCATACTGCTCCCAGGTGTATACAATACACAAACCGCAGTGACCATGATGATGAACTATAGCTCGTTTCCCTTCACGGACCTTACTCTACTGTGAATAACCAAGGCACTCCCAGGAGAAGTACAGATAGAACTGAACTTCCTATGCCAGGAGCTGACATCTGAAAGGCATTAGGCTGCTCCTTGGGAAGCACAGAGTAACCAGCTCCTAGCAACGTAAGAGAGACTGAGACACATCCCTTCACTGTAAAATTCATAAAAATAAAGATTTATAAATGCCAGTTTCCCCCAGCAGATGGCAGGGGTAGAAATACAAAACATTCATCTTGGAACAGTGTCAAATGTGCACACATGGTAACATAAGAGAGAGAGCCAAGTCTTTGTGATCTTACCTTGCTGTGAGGGTCAGCAAACATGCGAGTAAATATTTCACATAGCCTTTTTAACTCGACTCGGCTAAAATACATAAATAAAACATGGTATTAGTGCTAAAGCTTTAGTTGCAGCAAAAAAGCTAATTAACAGCTGAAAGATCTAACCTTCTTTATTTAAATGTTACTTAAGTCACACTTCTGAAAACTCTGTGTCTAGGCAAAGCCTTAACTGGCATTCCAGTTTAACTGCTGGGATCACCAGTCTTACATCAAGAAAGCTAATGAACACTTTTTTTTAAAATCGTAAGACAGACACTTGTATTTTCTGCTGCTTCTGTTTTCTTCTGTATTCTGGACTGCAGAAGACAACTTGAAACATGCACATTTGGGAGGCATGTACTTTCTGCCTGCATCAAGATTGCTGACTGACTTAAACATAGGTCTTTTGCAGCCTAGGAATATGTTTCTCAAGTCTTTGTGTGAGGGAATTCAAATTTTCAACTAAACTCAGAACTTTCATGCTGTTTGAATACACACTGATCATGAGTGTTTTGGTCCAATTCTCAGTTGCTTCAGTAAAACCAGCCTAGAATCACACACTATTAAGAGATACCAGAATTGACTCCAAAGTCTGAGAGCAGGCACATTGAGGAGACAAATACATAGAAATGGAAGAAAGATTAACAAGTGGGCAACCTAGTAAGATAGAAGATAATTGAATCAAAGTACAATCTAAGTTCTACTAGGAAGGGATTATTAGGTGCTCAGTAATGACCTTTTTATGCTGGGGGGGGTGGGGGGCCAGGGAAAGAACAATGCATGGGTCCCTTTCATACGATACTGAGTCAAATGCAGAACTGGGTGGTGCCACAGCTCCTATTTGCAATGTACTGAAAATACAAGTCTTAGTTTTCCTGCAAGGCAAACTGCCAAAGAATGCAGAAGTTTTGCTTGTTTACTGTGCAAACAAAAACAGAGCAAGACAGTTAGGTAATATTTCCCACATGCTATGGATGCAATTAGGTATTTTTGACAACTACTATGAAACCAGAGGAACCAGTGAAACACACATGGATTGCTCAGAAAACAGCCATTTAGAAACTGGACTACAGGTACTCTCTTTCCAGAAAGACATTAGTTCTACAGTCTAGCAACACATCCCTCCCTCTCTCTCTCAAAATAAGCTTAAAAGAACAGGACAGAATATGCTAGCAGTCTATACCTTGCTTAAACAAAAAAAATGTCAGCTTGTTTATAAGTAACACAGTGTGCTGGTTTGGGCTGGGATAGAGTTAATTTTCTTCACAGTGGCTAGTATGGGGCTATGTTTCAGATTTGTGCTGAAAACAGTGTTGATAATACAGGGATGTTTTCATTACTGCTGAGCAGTGCTTACACAGAGTCAAGGCCTTTTCTGCCTCTCACACCACCCCAACCAGGAGGAGGCTGGGGATGCACTAGAAGCTGGGAGGGGACACAGCCAGGACTGCTGACCCCAACTGACCTAAGAGATATTCCGTACCATATGATGTCATGCTCAGCATATAAAGCTGGGAAAGAAAAAGGAAGGGGAAGACTTTTGGAGCAATGGCATTTTTCTTCCCAAAGTCACTGTTAGGCATGATGGAGCCCAGCTGTCCTGGGCATGGCTGAGCACCTGCCTGCCCATGGGAAGTGGTGAACGAATTTTATTTTGCCTTGCTTGCGTGTGTGGCTTTTGCATTACCTACTACACTGTCTTTATCTCAACCCATGAGTTCTCTCACTTTTACTCTTCTGATTCTCTTCCCCGTCTCATGGAGGGGGAGTGAGCGAACGGCTGTGTGGGGCTTAGACGGCAGCTGGGGTTAAACCACAACACACAGGACATTTTTTCAAATAAACCTATGCATGAAAGGCCGATCACATTTTAAAAGCACAAAAACAATGGTCTTAAGAGCCTGATGTAGAGGAAAAAGACTTTGCAACGATGCCACAGGAAGCTGTCAGCTTCATTCAGGATGAGACTGTACAGTCTCAAAATGACTACTCTGCAACACTCTCCTGATTTCATGCAGATTGCAGCTCCCTGAATGAACCCTTGTTTATTACTCTAATGAATTTTCTTTCTGGACAAAGGTTACATGAAGACAGCAAGTATAAGCGTGTCTGTCTCCAAAACCTCATGGACCCAAGGTTAACAATGCAAGTACTAAACTGGATCAGGCAGTGGAAGAACATTTCCTTAAGGGATTTGTTGGCCTTGTTTTATTTAGAAGACCTTATGGGGAGCCCTTAGAGAACTAGGCCACATGAAGATGTATGAAACAAAGAGGATAGGTAAGCATCACACCACTTTGCATGCACATCTTTACGGCTATGCAAATCCCAGCTAATATAGGATCAGCCACCTCTTTCATTTCTAAAGAAAACCTAGCCACATCACTGCCTTTTATTAAACTTGTTATACCACAACACAAGATATCAGGTTTAATTAGAAGACAGACAGACTTGTCCCTTAGACTAATGACCTTGATGATGTTCTGCAAGATGCCGTGGGAACAAACAGGATGATAAAATCTAATCATTAGAACAGGCACCAGATCAACTCTAAACCAAGGAGGAAGCAGACTAAAGCAAACCAAAATGAAATATAATCTAGAGAACTAAAACCAGTATCAAATTAAAAAAATTACTCTGCAGGCTTGTAGTTTCTGAGGCAGGTTTATAAATTATTCAAGATCAAAGCTAAGAAAACTTGCTAGCTTGAGGAACTAGTGACAGCAGTACAGTCCAAACACTGCAACCAGCAGGGTTGAAAACAATAGTTTAATTCTACTGGCATTTCTGCTAAGAGCTACTGATCTGGATAAATAGCCCATCAGCCAACCTTCTCAGCATTTCCTCCCCAACAGCACTCAAAACCTTGGTTATAATCCTCACACACCTTTGCAGCAAAATCAAAGTATCACCCAATTTTTTCATACAAGTATATGAGGTGCCACAGTTTTTCCAGATTGTTAAAAAAAAAAAAAAAAAAAAAGACAGCATACATGAGGGAAGTATCTTTTAGAAGATATGTAAATAGACCACATCAAAAAGCTCCTCTGATCTAGAGACTCTAACTATTCATTATCAAAGACCTGTAGCACTTGCCACTTAAGGACTGTACCGCATCATGTGAAGTGCTAGAATATCTTTATGATGGCAAGAGAACAACCTTTCCAGGCCTGCTCTCAGTATATTTTCATTCAGCCTGTTAACATGAACCATCAAATACTCTCAGCCAGCGTTATGGCCTTTTAAAATGGAAACAATTGCGCAAATCCAAGTAGGTAGGCTATAAACCATAGAACAACCACTCATAAACTTGGTCATAATTTAAGTACATAATATTCATAACAGAAAAATAAAAACATTGCAGCTATTTGTAAATGTTATCTTCAAAGGAGCCAAGGGATAAACAGCTTTTTTTCAAACGCTTTTACCATAAACTAAGGGTGAAAAGCCTATGGCCTGAGAGCCACTTGACTTTAATGTGACCTTTGGCCATATGAAGTTTTCACATGACTGTTGTGTAATTTTAAGATCTGTTTTAATGTGTGACATGCCAAAGGTGTTTGAAGGGTTTATGTGGCTTTCAACAAGGGAAAAAGGTCTGCCTCTCCTACCATAAGCAAAGTTTCAGAGTTGGTACACCTACTCTATTGCCCTAAGAAACTTCCCTCTACATTATAAACCACACCATTTAAAGGAGACTTCAGTTTCTGATATAAGATTTTTCAAGAGTTACAAGTAATACCTATAATTACTCCTAACACAGTCTTCATAAAGAGTCAAAGTATACCCAACAAACTGAGAACATCATCTGATCTCATCTTTTAAACACACACACCCTGAGTCATTTTGGAGTAAGCTCAGTGAGTGTTTGCTTCACCCACTACGTTGCTAGGGAAAAAAAAAAAAAAGTAAGGTTAAAACAGACTACTGTAAAAACAGTACCACCCTTTGAATGCATTTACAATACCATCATTGTGGGAAACCTCACTGTGATGCAACAAGCACCTATTATTGGAAATCTTCACATGACAGAGGAAGGCTAAGAGAAGATAGAATGCTTACCTGAGTCCTTTCTACATTACTACTACAAATTTAAAACAAATTACACTGATGACACAGCAGAAATTTTTCCAGAAGTCCCACATTGTGGAGACAGAGCCTTCACAGCTGTGAAATATACTATCTGACTCCATAATGCAGGTACATATTACAGATTTCTGACTATAACTATCTCTCATGAAAGACTGACACTATAAAACTATCAAGGTCACCTCAGTGTCCGCTGGCTTTTCAGTAAGTTCTGAAGACCTATGAGCCCTTCTTTCCTTTCAGACCAGTTGGAGCTGGCACAGTGGTTCAGGACCTCGGCCACATCTTCAGTCTGCCGCAGGTAGTGCGGAATGCCCCCATTCCTGGAACCATAGGAGCGCTCCGAGCAAGCACTTGATGCATCGCTGTTAGCATCGTCATCGGAGTACATCCCATAGGGTTCATACCTTCTTCTCACTGGCTTTTTCTGGAATAGGGGAAACTCAGACTTAGTAAATTATATATAGTTACGTTAATGCCAAAAGAAAAACAATCTATCCATAATCACTAAAAGAAAGACTAACGCTATTGTTATAGTGACATAAGTGTTTTAAAGGCGTCACCAAGCACTGCCTGCTTACCTCTCGCAGTAGAGCAAGACAGATGCCATTGATTTCAATGAGACTATTCGAGTGACCAAAGTGAGCAGGGCCTGCCTTCCCCAGCATGAAAGCAAGATGCTTTTGCCCAGTGGAATTAGCTACTGGTAATGAAAGCATATGTTGTTTTATAGACAAAAATGGTCAGTTCCATTGTTATAGATTCTACGATGATACAATCTCTACTTCAAGGAAAAAAGTAAAGATAAAGAAGAAAGAGGTGAAGGAATCTGTGCTGGCATGCACAGTCACTTTGATATTTATAATGAAGTGACTCTAGAAATGCACTAGGATATAGGAGATGACAATTTATCTGATAGTTTGAGCTAGGATTTTTCCAGAGGCTGCTAAGGCACTCGAGTACTCAAATTCCACTCATCTCCATAGCATGGCATTAGAGGACCTGATCCCCTTACATACATATTTCACAAGCTCAATCCTTACAGAAGGGATATTAAAAAAATTATGGTAGCAAAACAAATTGTATGCTATACTACAAAACAAACTCTTAAATGAACCTTAAGAGAACAGGATTGATTAGACAATGTACGAGAAAAAGATCATCTATATTCTAAAGTGATTGCTACAGAATTCCTTCCAGTGTCCAGTCCTGCAGTTCTTGGACTTGTGAAGCCAGCAGATTTTTGCTTCCACTAGGACTGCAGGATTGAAGCGTAGAAATTAACTCAAGTGCAGTATCATGGGCGTTAGCAACAGGGTAGGGAAAGTTGGAAAATGAAATAAAAAGTCAAGAAAGCACTAGTACCTTGCTCCTGGAGTCTCCTAAGAGCTGTAGGCAGGAAAATATTGAAGGGTGGGAAAAAGCATAGAGAATTATGTCAGAAGCTTATGTAGGGTTTGTTTTTGCAACAAAAATGTATAGCAAATGTGTCTTAGCAAATTAAAAAAAATACAGTTTAAGCAAAATAAAAGTGGGTATAATAACGCCTGACTTTATCTCCTAACTGTTGCACTACTTGTATAGCCTACAATTTCCATTAGGGAGCTTGGAAGTGAGATTATCTGTTAATATGTTTTTTAATGACAGCTCTATATACAGCACCTCTTCGCTTACTTTTCAGAAACACTGCTCTGGAAGATATCCAGATTTTTTGGTAATGATTTATTTTCCCATATATTATTAGTAGCATTTGACTTTAGAGTGTAAGAAAGAAATTCTGATGCCAGGAAACCACTATCTACAGTACAGCACATTTAATCAACTTCACTTAACCGAGTTCTCTTTCAACCCGCAGTTCTTACACCATGCTTTTTTTGAAGTTTAGCTTCTTTTAAGACCCCCTGGCTGACACCTATGGCTTAAAGGTTTTATTTAACACCAAGGTTTCCATCATCCTCTGAGTTCTTCTAACAGATCCGAGCACTGATTCCCTGTATAGACACTGTGGGGTTAGGTCAAGTCCAGCTCTCAAACAGCAGCAGCAGATCCAACGGGAATTGTACAGAGGGAGTATAGGTCACAAAATGACCCACTGTGTTTTATTTAAACTGAGTACTTGGCTGAACCCATCTTTGGAGAAGTTCTTTTCATTTCCTACTACAGGGAAAAGAATACTCCTCTGAAAAACAAGGCTGCTGGGTAAAAGCTGGCATCACATTACTCTCTCAAAAGGAACCTGAACAGAGCTTATAAATTGCCTGTTATGAAAAGACAAACAAGAAAAAGAGCAAATTGTGGTGGTGGGAAAGAAGGGGACGACGAGATCACGTTGCATCCCCTAAAGCCATACAAATTCAGATTGATCAACCAAGTCAGCAGCACCGCTTAGTTTCCAGCTAGACTTAAGGATTTCCCCTTTAAGACTTAAGGATTTCCCTTTTAAGTGCTCAACCCTTTAAGATTTTAACAGTCCAGTATAATATTATTTAGTTTAAAAGACTGGAATATTTAAAAGAGAACTCTGTAAATCTAGCTGAAGATAAAAACTCATACCCAAAGAGATCTTAGTGATCAGCAGTGAACTGAAACACTGTGACCCTTCCCTCCCTCAAGAAACCTGTATTCAGCAAATGCTCACATTCAGGGATACAGCCTGATTTCATCTACACAGGGGAATCATCCCCTATAATTATGCCCTGAACTCCTCTGGTGGCAAATTTGAGGTGCTGAAAGCAGAAATTGGCTCACAATCTACTGTATTTGGTAATGAAAATGCCCACTAATGATTCAGCCTACTACGTGCAACAGTGCCATCTATTATATACTGTCTTAATTTATATTATTCACAAATACTTTTTTTTTAATGGAAAGGTAGATTTTGTAAGTGACATTTCTTTAGGAGTACTTTAACAATCATCTAGAAATGGAGATGACATGAGCTGAGTGATAATCAAATATAAAAAGGAAAATGTTAGCCGTCCTTAGGGAAAGTTAACTAGGAAATGGAAAAAGGACATGTATCACAAACTCTGGGGACATGGTTCATCCTCCATAAAGAGGGATCTGAGATATCTGTCTCAAAATGCATCAGGAAATCCTTGCCTCAGCTCAGGTCTAGAGCTGGAGAAGTCCCAAGGTACACTGGCACTCAGCTAACATAGTATAATAATTGCTCCTGCCTCTCTACGTCCTCTCTCCCCCAAATACTCAAGGTAAATCCAAAGGTTTATCGTAAAATTTGTCTTCTCAAGAGCAGAAAACACTTTCTGGGTTTTAGCCAAGAGATATTATAGTACAGTAAGATTATACAGGACAATAAAATTTTTAAAAATGAGAATAAATTTACTTGGAAATGCACTGAATGTTTGAAAGTACTAGCAGCAGACTAGACAAATACGCTTCAATTTAACTGCATGAGATGATACCGATTACAGGCAAGCCAAGTTATGAGCTGATCCGAGTCTCCAGCCAGGTGCAAATAATACAGGGCAGGAACTTGTGAAATTCTCGGTTCTTGTTGAAACCTGATCAGGAATCGACACTAACAGAGAACACTCTGTTTTTCTGAGAAAGTCCTCATGCAGGTAATGGGATTGATGGAAATGCCTCACCCCATGGGTGCCGAGCACCCCCACAGTGCCATGTACATCCTCTGACAGCCAAGTGAAAAACAAACAGATGATTCAGCCCATCTTGCAGCTCGAGCACCGAGCCACAGCGGTCTGTTTGATAACAATTGTGGAGAACTAACACAGAATAGGGAAACAAATGCTTCTGCCAATATACCCAAAGACAAAACAGCAAAGGTAACTAACTCTACAGCATCAGGCACTGGCACAATCAGAACAAAGCTTTTTAGAAAGAGGAGAATGTACGTACAGGTAACTTCAAGCCACTTTCTGGTGTCGGAAGCATTTTGCATTTTTCCTCTTACCAGTGCATCGGCCACAGCAGCCTCCAGGTCTGTGCTTGTGCTCAGGACTCGCATGGCATTCACAGAAGCAGGCATCCTGCCTGGCTGTCCGAGTCCAAACCGGTCTGCACAAAAGACAACATTGAAAGGGATTGTTAAATGAATTCACATTCACTTGGAATCCTAATCAGGTGCCCGAACAGCTCTCCCCTCAGGCTCTGGGAACTCACAGTGCTTTTCCATTAAACGCTCTTTTATCCACAACCCTAGAGAGTTTGCCATTAGAGTAAGAAATAAACTATTGTTTGTTGGGCCCCAGAGACAATTTTGGATCCTCAGGGCAACAACTACTTTTTTTTTTATTATTATTATTATTTATTTTTTTTTAAGCTGGGCAGCAGGGTATCTATTTTGTGTTTCTTTTTACACAGAAGTAGTTATAAGTTTTATTTTAATGTCAGGGGCAGACATGCTGGTCCCAATCTATCACACTCAGAGATCAAGAGAAAGCTTCTCATTAACTTCAGAGACAGAATCATGCCCAGTGTCAGAACATGTTAATACCTGAGCACTCATCCATCCTGCAGCTTTTTCTCAGACAAGGATGCAAGACTAGCAGCACCAGATTAGCCCATTTTATGTCTCAAGGCTTGATTAACCAGTAGAATATTCCTCTATGCCCCACAGTATAAAAATAAGGTTTATTATTTGCTTGTGAAGTGACTCCAATTATTGTTTTATTACTAGTCCTGAGAAGCAGTTTAAATGTCATTTAAAAGTTCTATGACTGATCAAAATTGATATTTTTGATGAAACAGTATCATCTTTCTCCCTTTGAATTTGACGGCAAAGCCCTCAGTCACATCCAAAGCAATAGGACTGAGTCTAAAATGCCATTTACACTCCTAATACTAATTAGCTTACTTTATCACTTGCCCAGTCTACCGAAAAAGTTACTGAAATTCGTTTCTTTGGGCAAAGGCCAAATTCAGAAAAGCATGTCAGCAGGAATATGACAGAATCGGTGACTTGCTTATCACTGGCTAGGCTCTGGAAGCACAGTCCTATATGGGAGTAGATCAGATACTGTATTACTGGGATCCTGGCTCCAGAATATAAGCAGAAAGAGATTGGGTTTGACATTTTAAGTTTTTGTTCCCATGTGGGCTTGTCTTTGCTCAAGAAGGACTGGAAATATCCCTCCTGGGACCTACCTTATACCTCTGTCCCCTGCATCCACATGTGCCAATAAGAGTTTTGCCAACAAATTCAGTGGTGTGTGAATCAAGCTGCATGAACCCATTTAATAGGCCCATCCACATTGGTGGCAGTCATCAAGCAGCAAGATAGGAATCAAGTCACAAAGGTCTTTTTGTTAGCTCATCTATAATTTAACAGACTAAAAATACTGCTTATCAAAATGTGTAACTATATTGTGGATTTCCACAAATCTGAGGCCAAAGATGATATTCAGCAGCTTACTGTATTTTGAGGGAAAAACACTGCACTTATCCCAAAACTACATTGCTTTCTCCTTTAAAATCCTACTCTACTGAAATATCTTTTAAGGAATTAGCTCACACTGAGATACATAATTTAAATCAGAGACTGAAGTTTGCAGTCTACTGTCCTAATTCCAGAACTTTACCTGAGTGTGACAGAGCTTAATCCACTGAGGGGAAATAGGGAAGATTTTTTTAAATCTGAAGTATTTTGAGAAAAAAAAAAAAAAAAAACAAAAACACCACCTAAGGACTAGTATTTATTTCAAATAGAAGTGTTATCTATCAAAATTTACTATTTCTCAGTTACATACCCAGACAAGACATTTCTGATTTACAACAAAAGCACATTTTCTACAAAACACATTACAAGGGAAAAAAAAAATAAACAAACTTCTTAGAACTACTGCCAAAAAGTAATCAAATCATGACATTTCACAAAGAAATAAAAGTTGTATGTGTTATTACTATCCCCTTTTTTAATGCACTTGGGTTGAAGAATGATTTCAAGTATTTAGGTGAAACAGTACTTCATCCCTAAAATGGAAAGATCTGTACACTCTTAACAGAAGCACAGAGAAGATGATAATGCATTAGGTCTGATTGAAACTAAAGTCACTACTACAGAGATATACACTACAAAGATATAAAGAAGACAAGTGTTTTCCTAAGTGTAAATGATATCTGGTACAGTACAGGGGCTGTAAATGTTGAGACAAGTTCTGGACTCAGTTTTATAATTAAACCCAACTCAATGATATTACTTAAGTATTACTGAGATCAGAATTTGGCTTTAACTTTTGAAATATCATAGCATCAAAAAATACCACTGTCATTTGTTTTCACATAAATTTAGTATTACATTAGAAAAGGGAAGATAGTGGTGTTTTTTTTTTAAATGAAGAACAGAATGACAAAGTAATTCAGTTGTAGATCAGTTTAAATACCCAGCATAAAGAAATAAAATTGAGGTTTTTTTAACAAATTAAATACAGTGTGCCATGCTGGCTTTTATCTGTCTCCACGGCTAGCTATCAGGAGTTTTCTGAAATGCTTCTTTCAGTGATCCTTAAATACATAACACCCAAGTCACTATGGGCTTCTCCCCAAAACACTGTTGCCATACCTGAGTGCAGAAGTTAGGCCTTAGGAGAGACCTTGGCATATCTCTAATATGGGGCTGGGAACACATCTGGCTCTAGGAATAATCAGTACAGGTAAGCCAAATGTTACTGGGCAAGAAATAAGTAGAAGAGGCTCTGGCCACATTCTCTTGTCTCCCTGGCTAGATTCACTATACTTGTTACAAACTTGGTGAAAATTCCCAAGCACCATTTTTGGCCTGACTTTGCCATTTTTAGGAAGATGTTTGACCTGCTTTAGGACACAGGTAACCATACAGAATTTGATTTTGCTTTGTACTAAACCTGAGGAGCCAAGCATGAAGTGAATATCACAGGAAGCTGAATGCAAACAAAGCTTGCATCTGTATTACAACTGAGCTATTTTAAATATTTTCCATTATTTTTGTTAAACAAAAACTCAAATTGTTACTTTGAAAAATGCCAGTCAAATCAGCTTGCATCATTTCTGCTGAAATGTAACCTGATTCTGTAACCTGATAAGGGAAATGTTTTGAGAGTTTTAATTAAGTGACAGCCATTTAACTATGCTTATGAGAAACAGAGTATTTTTCACTCCCTACCTGAAGGGGGTTAATTAAATAACCTTCAGTATAACAAATTCCTTTTACACTTTTAGCCTCCAATAAAACACTGAGGCCCTCATCTTCTAGATCATCTTTGTCCCCACAATTAAGGCTCCATTGTCCCAAAGCTAGCAGACCTCATTCATTTCTTTTTAAGACTCTCAGTGAAATATCCTGATTTCAAAGGGAGTTACAGGTTCTCCACAACTGTGAATCCAGCACAGGGGTGGGGAAGAAGCAACTCAAATCTGCAGCTTTTTCTCATTATATGTAAACATTAGTCTCCTGATGCAAATCCCTGAGAAATTAAGGGAAGCGTTTTATCAACAACTTCCATGTACTTTGGACAAGGCCTTCAGAATTATATGAAGGATGGATCAGTATGTGTTATGCTCCAAATTTCATTTTGAAAGGTCATCAGGTGCTTAATTCTTGCTGCTCTTCTGTATTTTGGAGAGGATCCCACAAAGAACTTTCATTAACAGAGACAGGAGTCCAGAATACTTAGTAATAAATGGGATGAAACCCACTGGGATCCAGTCCTAGGCACTGGGAACTGCTACACTGCTAAAGAGGAAATATAAACAGAAGTTGCTGCATCAGTCAGAATTTAGCCCATGCTGCACAACTGATCCAATTTACAGGAGAATTGAGAAAGCCCTGGATCACCCTTTGTTTAAACACTGTTCACAATGTTCCTAAAATACATAAAATTAAAAACATCCAATAAATGAAATTCAAAACAAAAAGCCATGTTGAACAAAAAACAGAACAGAAAGCCCCACAGCGGTGAGAAGCACATGCCAAGTGCTGGCTGATGCACATGACGGCACATGTTAAGATGGTGTAAAACAAGACTATGTATAAGAAGCGGATTCATGCAGTTAGCGCTTGTTCACCTGACTGCCCAACAGAATCAGCAGTGGAGAGAGCACTAGTGGACCTGGAATGACGTCGAGAAGCTGCAAGTAGAAGGAATGGCAACACCCACAGGATTAACACACATTTAACCCGAGACAGAAAATGCCACAATCCAAGGGGGATGCGTGTGACCGCTACCGGTAAAGGTGTTTCATAGTGACAGGGAAATGACACTGTATATGAATGCGTAACAGATACAGTGCAAGCCCCACAGCGACGCCTCCGTCTGTAGCTCCCGCCCTCTCCCCCATGACCGTAAACACGATGCATGACAAAACTCATTTGTAACAAGTCCCAAACCCAGTGCAGTTCAGCAAAAAACCCCAGAGCACATCAGTCACGTTCCAGACCCACAGATCTGGAAGACGGCCATCATGAGAACGTGGAGCACATAACTACAGAGCGGGATTTAGATGTGTCTGATCTAAACCCCAAAGTGAAGCCATGACGAATGGTTAGGAATTGTGCTTGCAGGTATTTTTCCACAACATTCTAGCCTATGCATAAAAAAACAACATTAACAAAGAGAATGAGTAACATAAGAAGAAAGAGTCATACAGGGAAGTCAGCCAACCACTCACTGTATATAGGTCTTTGGGTTGGGTTTCTTTTCCAAGTAAGCACACGTACACACGTATCGCAGCTGTTGCTACTGCCAAAAGTCTGTTGCTCTTAACAAATTCTGCATACATATTTCTTGAATCTAAGTATTTGTGTGCACAGATAATCTCAATATGCACATCATACACCTATCTGGAATTACACCACATGTATACGAATCGTTAGCAGCAACAGAGCACACACAGTAGCAGAAAAGCTTGAGCCAAATATAGCTACCGCTTCAATTCCCAGTTGTCAGCAGCACATCAATCACAAAATGCCTTTGGAGAGGTTTCAGTTCTTGGATTCAGCATAAAGGCGAGTTCTTTACGAAAGCAAATGGAAAGCTGGTCCAGCCACTTCCAAATTACAGAAATTTAGTTTTTCTATAGAGGCTTTCCCTGTCTCTAGCAATGATAGGCTCACCTAGCTCAAAGCAACTGACCCAAGAAACTGATTGCTTATTTGAGCAATTCCTCACCACAGACTCACTGAAGGCCTTGTTGCTTTAACATCATTACTAGTACTGTCAAGAAACTGAAAAAATAAAGCAAAATCACCTTCCAATACAAATAGGCTTTGTAAATTATGCATATACGTGTGCAGTAGAAAAATTATAAGTCTTCTGTTTAGGCAAAGAATTCATAAACAAAAATACAAATATTACAAAATAGAAATCAGCAAAGTGAGAAAAATAAAATTTAGGTTTTTTCCCCAGCTGCGAAAGCTTGGCTAAAAGCTATACAGAATATGCAATGTGGTCTTTAACCACGGAGAACACATGCATTTATTCAAGAAAACAATCCTACTGACACTGTAACTCACGAAAGATTTGTGTGATCAATGCAGGATTACAGACTGAACCTCACAATTAAGATTCTCAGCTCACAACTGCTTTCCCCCAAGCTGTCCACTGTGCCCCCATGGACGTCACTGCAAGATCAAGGTCCATGAATAAACAGAAATAACCAAATACCCCAAAACAACAACAAAACTGCATCTCTGCAAGGAGGCTGAGTGTAGAGTGACTCTTCACTGGTGTCTCCTAATAGGAAGCAAGACATTTGTTGCACAGACATGTATAACTGGACAGCAGCCCCCCAAACAAAGCAGAGCAATTTGCAAGGTCTAGATGTCAGTGTTGACATGACCATAATACCATTTAAATGCAAGAAACCTGTTGTTTACATATAGCTAGTTTAACTAGAATTCATTAAAATACAAGTTAATCTTTATGAGCAAAAACAGACCATGCACAGTAGGACTATATTATTGTAGCATTAATAGATTATCTGGGTTCTAGAAATACTGTAATAGAATCGTATTGTTTTGGCTTAAATTGACATACATAAATTTCTTTCAGATTAATTACACACTACATAATTAACAAGTTCAGTAACATTTTTGAGCTTAAAGCATTTCAACAAAAACGCAATTAAAAATAGGATAACAATTATATTGGATTACTATTACATTGATACTTCCTCCCCATGTTACCTTAATGACTAATAACAATGCATTTCTAGAAATTCATTAATCTTTGGGTAATTAATTAACATGAGCTAAAATGAAATGACCCTCTCCCCACAATAAAGTTTGTTACAGTGTAATAGACATCTATAACTAAAATCTTATAGGCAGTGTACAAGCCAGATCAGTAGCAGTGGTGGTGTACAAAACTCACATCAACTGTGATTCTGGTACACTGTATTTATTTTTCAAAATGAGGGCTCAAGACAGTATTTCAAATAATGTATTTCCAATAAAATAAACAAAACACAGCACAATGACAAGTTAACCCTGAAATCCAGACTGCTTATACACATTGGCTGGAGAAAAAAAAGTTTCATCCAAAATTGAAGCTAGGCAGGTAACTATAAAAATGAGCTACAGTTGCTTCATTTAATCAATTCATCTATTTATTTTAAAGAGCTATGGCCCAAGTTCTGAATGCTAAGTGGAACTACTCCCATTTTTCACTAAAAACTGAGATATTACAGATAATGCAAATAGACTTTTATAGCTCATTATAGCTCAAAATAATGAAGTTTTGAACCCAAAAGCACGTCTAATATTAACTTGAAGATTCCAGTCTACACCACTGAAATCAATGGGATTTTTGCCAATGATTTCATATTGATGAAGACAACCAGCTTCTACACTGATGGCCAAATCAATAATGACAATATCTATGTATGTTTAAAAGATTATTTAAAGCACAGTGTATTGATCAAGTATGAGAAGCAAACAGAAAAATTTTGCCCATCTATCTATATTTTTCATAACCTTTTCTCACTATTTGATTAAAGTTGCAGAATTAAGCCCAAAATGCTATGCTCCACTTACACACACTGCCAGATACCCGTATTTTGTTACTTTGTGCAAAACAGATCCTTTAATACCATTCTTCAGCCTTGATGCAATTTGTAAGAGCTTTCTCACTTTTACTACTACACACACAGCTATGAAATTACTACATAAATGAAAAGGGCCTAGAGATCAATTATATTTCATGTCTGAGGTGACAAACAAATCTTTCATACAACAAATAATGTATTTGGTTGAATATATGATGTGGCATTTGATCAGAAACATTAACTGTCCTGCTGTTTGCAGCACTGTGCAGAAAAACTTCTGCATGCGTTAAGTATAATGAGATTTTCTATTTGTACTGTACACTTAAGCTGCCCGTTAACGATGCTCCTTTAAAACCTCAGCCTTTCCATGACTTCAGGCTGCTTGAAAAATTTTCCTACAAAAAGGCATGTGCTACTTGTTAATTGATGATTGACAACTTTCTGTAAAACTGCTACAAAAAAGAGCTTCTATCTCTATTGGAGGATTTAGTATAGAAATTATATACTGTTACTGTATCTAGTTGTAAGAAAATCGGATCATGAATAGAGTCACTCAACAACTGGCTATGATGCTACCAACTACTTCACTGTGACCTAGAAAATGGAGGCTGGCTCTCCCATAGATTTCCATCAGTGCTGTAAAGTGAAGCACAGCAGCCCATACAAGCTGATTTTATGGAACTAAAAATTACAAAAGTTCAAACTAAACTATTTTCCTGCTAACAGTGAAATGCTGAGAACCAGGATTGAAGCATGCAGAAGAAAACAGAAGGGAAACAGGGTTGGAAGCAGGGAGTGTGTCAGGAATCCAACACAGGACAGGAAACAGCTCATTCCACCTGGCAGTGTCTTGGAAGGGCAATCAGAACAAGGGAGAAAGGAAAAAAAAAAATAAAAAATTGACCCTTAAAGCTCCAATGCCTACATGTACTCACCAAGTGGAGGAAAGCCCCGAGCAGGGCTTGTATCTCGACTGCTCTCACGGCTGGTATCACGGCTGCACCCCTGACTCATGCTGGGTCGGGGGATACGACTGCTCCGTGCTAGCATGCAGCATGGAGAGTTTCAGAGAAGGTGAACAAGTTTAATGAGGACAGAAAGCTCAAAGTCAAGTCACATTTCTGTTAGTTACGGTAATTATTACATTAGTAATTATAATTTGCAGCAGCCTGCTCAGGCTCTTTACAAACCAACTACCTTACATGCGGAGCTGTGTTTGTGATGTGAAATTTCAGCAGCATTAAAGGTCTGGTTGATAGTCTGCTTTTTTCTTAAGCAATCCAAATTTTGTTATTCAAGTAGAGCAGGAATCTTCAATCATTTAGGGGAGCTCTACTGTTACAAAACATGCAAAACAGATGAGGCTGAAAGGAACCCTTCTGGAATACTTTTTCCTTAATTACAAGTTAAACAACCTTCTGGAACAAAACAGCAGGTCAAAATTTTTAAAAGTAGTCACAATACCAATATACTATTTTTACATAGATTTGCCTTTCACAAGGATAGTTTTCACATGAACAAATATGCTAAGGAAAAAAGGTGTATTGTACAGACTTGCACAGATATTTTTCTCCAATTAAAGATACTGGGAAAAAGTATTTAGAACCTGAATACCTGAAAGACAGGTTAAAAAGTGGTTTGAATTTCAAGACAGCAGTAAGCTTCAGTTCTTTAACAGAAGCCATCTAACTTCTGCTTCTCAAACATTTCTAAAACTTTATGTTTATGGTTTTATGTGCACACAGGTTGAGACTTATGCATACTTAAGGGGAGCTTTAAACTGTATTCCTCAGACAAAATCTTACATCAGCAAGACTCTTATCTCTGGTCTGGCAGCTATCAAGTGTTCAATTTCCCACAGCCTAATAAGGCTCCTGCCTATCAGATGTGTCACGGGAACTCATCATATGCACATTCTTCATTTGGCCAAATGCAAATTAGAAGAGAGAAGATTAAGCTGCTTTCACAGTAAAAAGCAATCCCACTGACTTTAGCTGCAGTTTTATCCAAGTAAGAAAAACAGAGCTAGGCCCTTAGCAGGCTGCTTAACATAAAGGATTTTAATTTCATGATTTTATAAAATGAGCATTTGGATATCTAAAACTGGATTATTCCTTTGCAAATTCTGTGTCATTTTGATATGAAAAATGTTTGCAGATAGTTATTTTATAATTTTATGCCTGGTAAAGAATACAGTGTTTTCTTAGGAAAAAGAATAACAGTTAATTGTCATGAGTTTACCTTGAAGAATTTAATTACTAGAGGGATTTCCTTTGCTGTTTTGAAAGGGCAATAGCATAGTTTAAGTGTTCAGAAAAGCCTTTAAGGAATTTTCTCACACACAGAGTAAAATCTAATCTACCAGCTTTGATGCCAGTGTAGCAGAGGTACATATGCATAACATGAACCTGCTTTATACTAATACTTTATCAGTATATTTGTATTTTAAAAACAGTGCTATTTGCATGCTTCAGAATATATATATTCTTATAAATCTCTATCAGTTTCTATACAGAATTTAAATACCTAGGCTCAAGGTCACGAAGTTCCCCTACAGTGCTTCTGTGGGCTCATATACACTGGATATATTAGCATCCTTTCAAGCAAAACAGTACAGAACAAAATAGAAACCTTCATATTTTGGCTCTAAAATTCAAATACAGACTACTGCCAGATTTTTGGTTTGGCAAATCCTTCCTAGTTTTGCAAAACCCAGCTCATATCTCTCAGATGAATTAATGGTTCTGATGGTTGACCTTTGATGTCAGACAATACAAGATGAGCTACTGACCAAGTTGATTAGATCACCATAATGCCTAAAACTTGAGTGAGTTAGATGGTCTTATAATAAATAAAACAGACTAAATTATATGAACTAGATGAAATTAGGGTCCATGAGTACAAAAATACCACCTCAGATGTACAAGGGAAAAAGCGAACAGGTGAACTATAGGTGAAAGTAACACTCAAGTCTTCCATAGAAATACTTGCTTGAAATTGAGGACTCTCTAGAAGCAAACTTCTCATTCTTGGGTCTCATGCTTATATGTAAATAATGGCAGCCTTCACATCAATCACATCAGTTTGCACAAGCAGTCATTTCTCTAATTTGAGAAGATTTGTCAATCTTTTCTATAATACAACTCTACTGAAACCAGCAAAAGCTCTTTAAAGAGGGAGAGATGTGAATGATTAAAAAAATTAACAGATGCACACAGTACATTCTCCTTCCATAACAGCTAACAGCAAGAGCATGAAGTATGAAGAAAATGCACTTTAACTGCATGAGAACACACTAGTAGGACAACACCAGAGATAAAGCACAATACTGACTGCATAAACAGAGCACCCAAAAATAAACACTGGGTACTTCATGAATAATGGTCAAACAAAAGATTTGCATGTTATTGGATACAAGTACAAAAACAAGGAAAAAAAAAGAATGGATTGAAAAGAACTGAATGATGAGTCTGTGGGACTCCCAGGCACCTGCCTCACATTTTCACTGCTGTGCTGTGTCAGGAAGATTGGTTCTCAGCTGCTCAGAGTATTTCCTTCTGGCACTGCCAGCAGTAAGAGCCAGCAGCACTGTCATTTACACGAGTCTCTCATACTGTCACAGCCTGTCTTTGCAGTGCAGGCAGCAAAGGCAGAGAAGACAGACATTAAGTCTCAATTTCAGAATTCCCAACCCCCAGAAGTTGGACAGAAATTAAATAAATGAGTAGCAAAATTGATTAAAAGGAGTAGGCAGGATGAAAGACAGTGTACCCACAGCCAGCTCTGGACTGAGAGTCTGGGACAGGACAACGCTGGGTTGTTTTTAATAAAATTCCAACTTTCTAGATGTGTCCTGTACATCTAAGTTTTACCAATTTAATCTGGAAAGTCAGAGCAGTTGATACAGCTCACACCATTCCTAAAACACACTATTAGGCTGTCTTACACCAGTGGAATCCAACAAATGCAAATACCAACAGCAGAACTTAATAGTGCCCCTGTTTACCAATCTATACCACTTGGAAGAAACCTGTATTTCATTAGGGTGTGAGTGGAGACTAAAAATCAGCAGACGCTTCCTTTACATCAATACAAGCCTTTTAAAGAGCCTGTAAATGCTGCCAAAACAGCCAAAGTAAAGCTCTGCAGCGGGGTACACCCAGTAGAGGCAAGTCAAGAACTGCCTTCAGCTTTACAATAAATACACACAGCACAACCCCAACAGAAAGAATGCTGCTGTATGAAACTGACAGCCAGCTGCGCCTGCTCCACTTGTTGAACAATGACAATCTCGAATCTCTCCCTCCTTTCAGATCCAACTGTGCCACACGATCTGCTGAGCATCCTACAGAATTAACTTCAAGCAGATAAACTTTCAATCCATGGGAAATGGACATCATCCTTCTTGAGATGTCCTTCAAGGGGCCCAAAAAAAGTTCAAAATTAAGTGAACTATCCTCTTCCTTCCCCAACAGGGTATCACTGCTAGTAAATCTCTACTGAGCACATAGCAAAGACAACCTTAAAACTGAAAAGCACCAGAGCGGGGCCATATAGGTGAGCATGCAGGACCTCAGCATGCCAGATGTGCCTCCTTGTGCCGCCTCTTGGAAAACAACGTACTTCAAGGCTTCCAGCATACAGAAGAAACATACTTCATGGATACCTGCGGTCATCATGGAAATCTAAGCTAGCAGCAAGGTACTGATGCTAACAGACACCCATGTGCAGAGGATCTATTATCTTGCTACTGCCCCAGAAGGGCGTGAGAAAATCCAGGGGATGGTTCCTCTATAAAGCCCAACTGCATGCAGGGCCCATGCTGTGTACTTCGTCTTGTGCACCCAGCTTTGGTCTGGCTGCAACTCCCAGTCACCCCTGCAAAAACTACACAAGTCATTGGGTGAGTTATGAACAGGATCCAGGAATTACCCACTTCTAACAGTCTGATCTGCACGATGGTTCAACACCTGCTGCACAGCAATGCGATCACATACTCAAGAGACATTTCAGCCCGTGGGATAAGCACGTGTGTATCATACATAAATAATCCACAAAGCCTGAAGTATTGCCTGTACATTTGATGTCATATGTGCTCATGCACCTTCTTGAATCAGACTCTGAAAGAGTCAACCAACATATTTAGGACCAAGGTGAGTGGGAGTCTAATGAAATGAACAAATGAAAAACATGTGAAGGAAAGATAGGAACTTAAGCAACACAATAAGACGGCACAAAATACTGTTAGCTACTATGTTATAAAGTAATAAGTACAATGGAATAATGGTATGAAGTTGACAGCTCAAAAGCTATCTCCATCCAAGCCAATATTACCATTTTCAAGATCCAATACAGAGACAGAATTTCTGCAACTGGGTAGTATAGGCAATACAAGTGTCCGACTCTCCTGTTCCCATAACAGCCCAAAAGAACAGGCTGTGGCCGTCGACCTGTGGGGCTGGGTGGAAGCCACCCACCTGACAGATCTGTCAGAACTCTCTCCCACTCCCAAAGAACAAGCACTGACTGTGCTCACAGGGACCACATGAGAGCAATGAGATACAAATTACTTTCAGAAGAATTCAAGGCTCCCGTAATATACCTGAAAGCAGGCAACCCAAGAGTGAGGATTTTACACAAGGCAATTTCCCTTCAGATGCTTGAGACTTTCAAATCAGACCACATAATGTGATGATCAGCTTAAGCATGTGTGATGTTACTATCCATCATTCTTTGTTTCTTCCTAAAAAACAATGTTCTTCTGTAGAGCGATAGCAGAACAACTATCTCCAATATTTGGGAGGCACTTTACATTTTAAAAGCAACAACAGAAAAGCACAATGTATTCATACAGAGGTCATAAAACAGATCAGACATGAGAACATTGAATTAGGAAAAAAAATCACAATGAACATGCAATATTTTTTTATGAATCGTAACAGCATATGTGCTCAGGTGCTTTAAATTCATTTCAATATACTTGAAGAATGAATAAGATACCTCTCTAGTAATAACATACTCCAAAAAGAAAGGTAGCGCAAATGTAAAATACAATTGCTAAGGCAATAGTTAAAAATGTAATTGACAACAGTCAGGCTATAATTTCAATCATTTTCAACTTACTAGCAAATTCTTTGGAGTTATAAAATAATTTTGTAACAGACTTTTTTTTAAAGTGTTCTTCCTCTACATAAGCTTCAAACTTAGGAAAATATTTCCATTTAAAAAATGAAAACAATATTTACTTGTTCAGACAGCACACTGAATATTTTTTCACCTCAATTCAGATATGCAATGAGTCTGCTGACAAATTTGAAAATAAAAACTATTACAGAGTATTTACATAACAGTCACTGAGACAAAAATACTGGAATCAGAACAATTAAAGCGTAAGTCTAAAATGCCACCTAAGAAAGTGGTTCCAAGATATTAAGGGTAAGAGAAGCAAACCATTTAAGCTGAAAAATTTCTAAAATAATCTAAGAAGGTGCTTTTTGCCCTTGATTCCAACTGACTATAAAGACTGCTCAACTCTTTTTAGTATTAGGCCACTGATGGCAAATAAGGTATTTTTGCTGTGATGGTTATTCATGACAACTGCTGCCTGATCTAATAATATCACTCATGTTGAATTTCAAAGAGAAGACATCTCATGACATCTTTAAGCCTACTTTGAAACTATAGCACAACCTGGAAAATTAAAATTGCTCTCCTACAAACCACAACCACATTAACTCACCCGTTGAAAAACTCAGTAACACATGAACAGCTTCCTAGTCAACAGGAAAGTCCCTCCTTCGAGCACACAGGTCAGCATGTCACTGCAGTGACTATTCTTACCTAGTCCTATTCTGCTGGGACTCGTCTCCCGACTGCATCCTTGGCTCCGAGGGATCTTGCTGCGCTTCTCTGAAGATGATGGCACTGGCTGGACTCTGGATGTTCCACCGCTCAGGCCACCATAGGCGCTTCCTAACAGCTTACCCGGAGAACTAGACCTGCTACCAGCTAGAAGAAAATCAGAAATAAGGACAAAAAAATTAATAATCCCCAAGATTTTAAATGCTCTGACAGCAAAACTGGAACACAATCAGCTCTACCTAAACATTTGATCTAAATCACTCAGAAAACTAATGGGAGTGTTCCCCATGGGCTTTTGACAAAGATTGAGAAAAGCCCATGGACAATAAACACCAACATAAGCAACCCTGCTTGTATGAACCACACTGCCCACCTGGGATCAAGACCAAAGCAGACACTGCAGAGTATGAACACCCCAGCTGGTTTTATGTGAGCTTGCGGGGGTACCAGGAGCAGCCTTGCTGCAGCAGCATGGAATTCACAGGCTGCTTCACCTCCTTGCAAAGCAACACAAATGAGCCTGTGTGAAGAGCTGTGCTGCAGCATGCTGGCTTCTGGAACAGGTAACCTGATGCAAAGTAGTTTAGCCATCTTCATGCCACACTGCAGTGGTGGCATTACTTCTCTGCAATAACTCAGTGAAGGAAAATGAAAAAAAAATACCATCTCAATAGCAGCAGATCAGCACAATAAAGGGTAAACCAAATGAGCTTGGCACTTTTTTAGAGATGCTGGTTTACTTAGGTCTGATTGGTTAAACCTAAGCTACTGAGTTATTTTGCAGATATAGAACATTTTTATCAAGTTGAGGAACTGACTGTTTGATTATTCCATGGCAAGTTTACATTTCTGCTAAGCCATGTTGTCTGCAAGACAGTCTACTAACCAGGATTTATTTACATATTTACATTCCATCTGCAGTAGGTATTTCTATCTGAAACAGTCTTGCCATCTAATTCAATAAGCTGAATAATACTTTTTTTTTTTTTCTCTGTAGATCTTCATTTGGTAAATTGTTTGAAAATTAAGTAATGCTAGCTTACAGGTAACCATAAAGAACTGTGAGAGTAATAGATTCAAACCTCTTTTTTGCTTTTTCAGGTATAAAAGTCACTGAAAATTTGTTGCTGGTATTACCATTCCTGACATTCAATTTGTTTACTAAAACAGGCAGGAAAAATTATATTTCAAAATGTTGTAAGAACATACTTGGGTAACCTCACATTCTGAACCAATATTCATGCTGACTTCTTTCTGAAAACCATTTACACATTTCACAAAAATTTCAGACCCAGATACTAATACAACAAGCAAGAGTTAAAGATTGTTCTTCTGTCTTAAGAAGATATGCAATTCTGTTAATCTCATGGATAACACCATAACACACGTATTATTTTAACTTAATTGCCCCCTCCAATTTTTCAGCCAAAGCCATTCTGAATCAATCAAAATTATATACTCTAATACTCTGTGTGGTACTGGCTCCTTGTCCCCCCTCTCCAAAGTGAGAATACTTGTGACAGATGCCAGTCACACACAGCATCCACACCCTAAAAGTCACAACTCCGCTCAGCTATGCTGCTGCCATCTCACTGATTTCACCAGGGTTATACTGAGGTAACTGGAAGAAGAATTTAGCACCTGGGGTTTAAGTTCCAGCAATGAGCCAGCTTCAATATGCAGAATGTACACTTATTCTTAATTACTATGAGAAAGCAACATCACTTGCCATATACATTTAGATTTATGACTAAGAAAATGCTTTTTAAGTCTCAGTTAGGAGAGAGTGAAGGAAGCTAAAAGCTTAACAGTTAAAAAATGTGAAGGAAATAACATCAGAGAGCAAGAAAGGGAAAACGTTTCTTACCACCAGCAGGATTAGCTGATCTGGATCCTTGATTATGAGGGCAGACCAAAGGACAGGCAAAAAGTGGATTAAAAGACAGCAAGACAATACAGCGTTCAGCATGCGGTTTATGCTATACACAGTGCAGACAGAATTATTTACAAACATGTCACTCCTAAAGCCTCTGCAGAATACAGTGAGTTAACAAGCAGATGCAACTAATAAATTCCCAAGGCTGATCAGCTTCTTAGCTAAATGTCAACCAACACACCGAGACCCAAGTTCTGCTCTAAATTACACCCCGCCCCAGTCTGCAAAACTGCAATAGGGTTATCTACTCTATGGGCATTGAGAATTCGGCCCTGGGACCATACTATATCTGAAATCATAAGTTATCCCACTGAAAGTTTGGCTTAAGGATAAAGATCACATCTGGTTGGGTTAGGCTGGAAACAGAATTCCGCAAACTAGACCCAGGCAGCAGGTTCAGATATGACCATCCTAAAGCTTCATAAGACATTATATAAAAAAATTAAGCCCATGATCTTTGAAACATTTGGTTACTCAACTATTCATTAAATAGTTCTGAGACTTGCTCATTTGATCTGATGATTTTTCACCAAACTAAGTTTAGGAAAAAAGGTCATTTCTGTCTTTGGATCAGTTTTAGGTTCAAAACTGAAGAAATCAAATCTAGATCAGCATACCAAAGCCTAAATTCCTTCATGACTTCAATGTAAAGATTTATATTTTGCCCCATTCTCAATATAATACTTCTCTCTTCAGCTCTCCCAGCCTAACACAATGCTATAAACTACTTTTCCATCCCTCCAGTATGACAGAGCAAAGCAATGAGAGAATGAACAAAGAAGGGCTTTTAAACAGGGGTACAAAACAGCACAAGTCCTCAGAACAAAGAGGTCTTTCCACAAACCCCATCTGCTCTTACCCACAAGCTTGAAGGTCCTCAAAACACGAGTGGCTTTCTCCCTCCCCCCAATTCCTTAAAAAGTTTGAGTGACAAACTTCTCCTTAGACACACATGACACATATGCAGCAGCACTGTATGTACGGCTCCTAGGGGAAAACCATGCCTTGCCAGGAAGCCAGAGTGCAGATGGGTCATGTGAATCAGAGAACAGAACCACCTCCCCCTGTATCTACACAAAATAGGTAATGTCCTATTTTAAATTGATGCCAAATCCCATTAACTTTAGACAGCTCATGTGTTACACATACAGAAATACAGTCACATAAGCAGAAGCTCAGCAGGGTAAGAACCCAGGACAGCAGTCAGCTACAGACACAGAGGGTGTCTCACATGGGACTCGGTGCAAGTTAACTTAGTCCTACACATCACAGCGACATGAAATTCTGCTGCACAACTGATAGAAAAAGGCAGCAACTAAGCAGTTGTATATGGGGACCTATTCGTCAGCAAGAGCACACACTGGCTGAGTGGGTGTTCATTTTGTTACCCATCCAAATGTTATTAGAATAAGTGAGCCCAAATCTCAGCTGATGCTACTACAGTTCAAGAGAAACATATTAATAACTATCTGTTCCGCTCCCCCAGAAATAAAACACTCCTTACGCTGGGATTGGGAAACTACTTTAGCCCGGCTGCGGCCTCGGGTATCAGCAGGCGTTGAGGTGACACTTGTGGCACTGCCAGAGCTCTGTCTCCTTGTACGAATCCGACCTGGAGGAATGCAAAGACAATCAGACTGTTAATAAGTTTCTTCCAAAGGCAGCAGCAGTGTCTAACATGCTGTTCTATGCTTGCAGGGTTGCTATACGCACAATTAACCAGGGTACAGAAGAATTTTACAGGGAGAGGCAACATATTTTATTAGACTGGCTGAGACACAGGGGAGGGAGTGAAAACAGTCACAGTCCATGAATCCGAAAACTTGGTTTCTGTAATGCTATCAGCCAGTTTAAATAAAAATATTACCTCTCTATAGCCTTTGCTTCTGTTCTATAGTAGCTTCTTTACAATCAACAACAAAAATTCCAGTCTCCTAAATGCTGCTTCCCATATCAAATTATTACTTTCTGACAAGACGATCACCCTTTTAGAGACAGGCGTGACAGATGCCCCCACAAATTCCATTGCTGGGATTTCCAATTAGCAGTTTGGTGCTTTATATCCTGCTCTACATGCACAGGCTGGCATGCACTCCTGCGAGAGTCTGTCAACGCAGCCTGACTACGCTTTTATTTCAGGCTCATTGAATTTTCCCTGCTGTTTACAGATCCCTCATATTTATCCCCAAGATCAGTGTAACTTTACTTGTAATGGAGAGTCCCATTTAACGCAATCAGCGTTGTGGAAAAATGATTCTGTGTGTCTGCTCTTTATTTAAGCAAAGAATGGATATAAAGTCTCAAAGTGTTCTTGGTCCTTTTTCTGTCCTTTCCTCATGAAAAAGCCACAGAAATTTGAGCTAGAAAAGCTTACAGGGTCATCAGTTCATCCCCTTCCTGGGGCAGGGCTGTTTCCTACAGAATGTTCTTTCCAGTGCTAAGGTTCAATTATCTGTCTCTATTTAATGGGAAAGAAATGATAATTAAGAGCAACACAAAGAAAGACTCCATCAGTACTTTTCAACAACTCAGTTCTCAGCCAAATCTGAAGCTGTTTCTCAGGACTCATGCCAGTGCTATCCTGCATTCAGAGGATGACTTCAGGTTTCAGGCACAATAAAAAAGGAAAGAAAAAAAAAAAAGAAAACAAAACGAATAAAAATAAAAAAAAAAAAACAACAAAACAACAACAACCAAACCAACAAACCACAACAGGTAAGAGTCTAGACAACTGCACCCACTGATTATAGATATTAATCTTCTTCCCTTTGTCTGCACCATAAGCATACGTAGAAATATGAACAGGGAAATACACACTTCCCACTCCAGAAAAAAAATCACTTCACATAAAGTACACATGCAGGACAAGACAATGGCAAGCAGCCCACCCTGGACAGCTTGAGAACTCTCTTCTCTGAGCTCTCAAAATATTCATAACATGGTCTGCAAATTTCTGATAGACACAAGGTGACAAGATGATGTTTAAGAAGAAAGCTTAAGACTTGTTTGCAAGGGGAAAAGCATAGAAGACAGCTGTACTTCAACCCTCTCCACTGACATCTGTTTTTAAAATAGCTCAATGGGCACAATATAGGCATCCACGTACAGACAGTTGTTTGTAGCAGAGACATAGAAGAAATAACTAGCATAAAACTAGCAAATATATATAAACCACTTTTTAACCACTGGCTCACCTAAACAAGCTCTGAACACATCCATGTGGGTCCAACAATCATGAAACTGTCTGCTAAGGTCTTCTTACCACCAGCAAGGCTGTAGATCTCCTCTGCTCTAGTACATCACCTGCCCCTTACAAACGGTCAGCCTGACACACCAGCAGAGGCAGCTCTAGAGCTCTTTGCTGACCCACTCCCATCCCTTGCAAGTTTGGCACATACACAAGCTACATACAGATGAGCGGAGCCACTGTGGGACTTGCCACAAGGTATGTACCCCAAACGCCACCGCAGGCTTCAAAGTAAGCGTGCATGGGGAAGGAGGCAGAAGGATCTCATGCTCTTGTCAGAAGCCGCGAGGCTTCCTTTCATGTCTCACATCGGGAGGGCATCATTGGTGGCAGGAGAAATATAAACTAGTAAGACAAGAAGTTAAACCTGACTGGTCTTAGGAACCAGCAACAGAATTAACTTAGATCCTTCCAGAATGTCAACAGAAGGCCTTGGCATTGCAGAAAGTTCTGGGGGGTGACTCAAGCTGAGATTCAACATTACACAGCAACAGACGGTATTGGAAAATGCATTTAGTGATGTGTAAGGGCCAAAAATGGGTGAGAAGAGACTGATGTCTCCTCCTCTTATGCACAGGCCACTCAAGATCCTCAAAATTTTCTGTTCTTTCTGCAGTGACAAAGTCTTCTCTTTTTTTTTTTTTTTTTTTTTTTTTTTTTTCCCTTTATCAGCAGGTGACTAAGAATGAGGAAGAAACTGGAACAATATGTAATAAGTGACTCTCCCACCTTAGAAAATACAAAGCCTAAGATTACACATAAAGAGAAACCAAGATTATCTTCTGGTACCAATTCTGGGAGCTTTAAGAAAACTGAAATGAATGGTCAAACTTAATTAACGTGTGATTATCAGCAGGATTAGGAAGAGCTGAGTCCTATTTTGAAACCTCTGAGAGTTAGTGGACAGAATCCTACCAGCTTCAGCAGTTTCTGAATGAACAAATGCCCAAGAACAAAATTCTGCTTCCTTTTGGACTGGTAGATTTGCACACTGATTTTGGCCTAATAAGTGTCAGAGAACAATGCGAGATGAAGAGTTGCTCTTGCACAGGAGGAACGGAGACCCAACACTGATACTGGTTTTCTCATCCTTCTCAAAAGGCTGACAAATGTTTGAACTAACATTGAACTGGACTTGCATTGTGCAAATGATAACAGAAATAGTGGAAACTAGGAATTCATGACACAAAAATGACTTGATACAAATACTGCAATAGCACAGTAACAGCTCATCCTAGGAGTACTTGATTCTATCATGTCCATGGGATAAAATAAAATATGAGAGGGAAAAATGCCTCTTAAATTCAAGGTCAAATTCTTCACACAGTTACAAGGAAAAAGTGCCATCTGATATCAGCTATACATACTCCTTGAAGCATGAATTGTTAAATGTACTTTCCAAAGTTTTATTTTCTGAACTTTAAAAACTATGTCCTTTTTTTTATACAGATAATTAATCTTACTTGCAGCATACAAATGGTTCAAAATAAGTGACTCAAAGCTACTCTTAAGAAAAAAACTAAGATTCTAAGTTTCTCCTGTCCAAGTACAGTTTTTAGCTGTAAAACAAATGAACAACTGGAACTCAAAATTGCTTTAGGTGAATCTGTATGAGATACGAGAGAGACAGAGGATATTTCACATCTCAACTTACGTTCACATACATGCACAACTTTTGAATTAGCCTTATGATATCCAAAACCTACTTGCTTTATAGTAGTGTAAGATGAATCAGTATTTGTCTGGCTTGAAAATATCAGTATTTTCAATATATATTATACCAAGTGCAGCATGTATATGTGGAAGTTCATCTATACAAGTGTCTCTACTATATTCCCTTAAGAATTTCATCTGCAAACAAAAGTCTGCATTCTCATACGAGAGTTATTTGTACATAGGACTATTTGTGTGGCTTTATCTCTACCATTCTACCCCACACAGAAAAACTAATTTAAAGCAGGATGGGAAATAACATATCAAGTTATTCAGGCTTTTTTTTTCCTTGCTAAACTCAAGTAGACATCTCCCCCTCCCGAAACTTCTTTGCTTTCAAGTGGGTTTGTTTCCATATCTAGTTCAAACTGCAAATGTAGCAATTCATATTTCATAACCATTATTTTTCTGCTGCTTTTAAAAGAATTATTGCATCCTGACAACAGCAGCACAGCAAAGGAGCAGATAAAGACTGCCCCAACTAGTTTCCAAAAACCATAAAAGTATTTCCATAAAAACCCCTTGATCTAAATTTGACATGTGACACTTTGCTGTTGGTACAGAAAGTATTTCGAAAGATTCTGTATAAATGCTTTGTGTTAAGAAACCATTTGTGGGTTTTTAGGAGGTTTTGGGTTTGTTTTTTAAAGTTACTGTCATTTTTACAACAATCAATGGATCAGAATCAACCCTGAAATGTCTAACATATGTCTAACTTATTAAGGTTGTTTGGTTTTGTTTTTTAAAAAGGAACAAGTGAAAGAAAACTCAGTGATAACATTTGTATTACAGGAGGCTTCATCTGGCAGCACTGTTCTAAGCTTCTCCAGGTAGATACAGCAGCATCTCCATCCTCAGTGCTCAGAACAGACATAGTCTTTGTGAGACTCAGCCTGTATATTACATTAATGAAAATGGTTTTCAAATAGTCTAGAAATGGTATATAGCAGCCCCACAACTCAGATTAATCTGTTCCATGCTGTGAATAATGACACCTACAACCACACAAGTTATACATGGAAGCACTGGGATGGTAATGGTCTCTCCATGGATCAGGTTAATGCACTTAGGTTACTCAGCACTGGGTCTTACCCCTGCATGGAAAAAAACAATCCTGAAAGAGCCTCAAGGACCCTTCTAACCGTGTCACTAAGTGACAGGTGGACATCTGAGACATGCACACATGAATTTAAAACATGCTTTACATATAAATCTGTAAAAAACTTTATACAAAAACCATTGGAATGGTTTCCATGCATATTTAGTACATGTCCAACATTATAGTACTATAAGACTTGACTGCACCATAATTGCCCCCAAGAAGCTCTCAACCTTTAATGAAAACCATCAGCATATGCTGCATCTGCATTTTGCACAAGAACTCCCTCCAAAGCAGAGTGTTGAGGGTACAGTAGTGTCACTGCTTTGTCCTACACCAACAAGCACAGGCAAATCAAGTCAGCACTTGTAAAGGGATGGACCAAGAGAACAAAGAACCTACTACCTAAACATTTCCATTTAAGATACCACATTCAGTCACACCTTTGAATCAAGCCTTGCCCTTGAGGACAAGGGAGAGCTTTAAGGCAGAGAAGAAAACAGGAATGGTGATTTCTTGAAACCTGTATCACTCCCAAAGCCTTTGTCAAGGTGCTAATAATGTCCAACTGAGCAGACCACTCTTTTTGAGCCTACGTTATCTAAGAACTGTAACAAACCAGATTTTAATTTCTTTCTGGTGAATAATAAAAACTATTAAAAATTGTGTCACTAACTCTAGAAATTGCAGATTTTGTTTTAAACTTGCAAGTTTCAGGACAGACCAGCATTTATACTTCCCCCTTTTAGGAAAGGCTTGTCTGAAGGGTTTGTCTTTATTTTCCCATTTTAAAAAGGGAGGCAGACGACAGAAACACTCTGAACCATTATTCTGTACTGAAAGTCAGTATTATGCACCTTTTTAATAATATTCATTGAAAAGCCGTTTCATGATAAAACAAGCAGAAATTTTTATAAGGTTTCCTTTTAATCAGGTATAACATACATGGCACAACTGCTACCTGCATAGCACTACCTGTGAAGTCCTGATCAAGACTATAAATGTTTAGATCTTACAAGCTTTCTGCCTTCAAAGCTTTTAATGAAGTTCAAGAGATAACCATACATGAAGGGCCTTGGCAGTCAAGACGTAACTGTGCACTGCATGAAGACACAGCCTCACAGCACAGATTTAAGTGGTATATAGACTCATGCTACATTTCCATAAGGAAGTGCATTTCAACAGTATTTGTCAATTGGGATGACACTATTTAAAACCAAAAACTGATACTTGGCTCTTAACTTGAATTCTTGCCACTGGCATAACCCACTATCTTGCTCCTGTCTTGAGATGTCTGGCTCAGTAACAAAACACTGAGGAGAACTGAGGGCAAAACAGATGGAAACTGCCAAGTTCACACAATGCTGGCTCCCAGATGAGGGGAAGGTGCAGAACTTTTACACTGTAGCTGCAGAAAGCCATGATGGGAACCAGACTGCAGATTTAATGTCAAGCTGAATCACACAAAAAAAAATACAGGGATTTGCTCTTAAATTGCTTACTGGTGACCTGCAAAAAAAATACAAAAAAGGGGCATGAATGTGGATGGAATTTCTGCTTTATGTCCCAAGAGTCTCTCTCGTAGACATAGGTATTTCCAGAGCAAGGGGATGTTTTTCTCCTCCCCTGCCTCCACCCCTTTAATTTTTTACATTTATGTCACGAATATAAAGTTTTTCCTTCCCTGTAGTTCCTGACAAACTCTGCAAGATCAGAGAGTTGGCAGAAGAATTTTCTCAGCCCTCATCTGTAGGACACGCTGAATCCTGAACAAAGGCTGGTTTTCCCTCAACTGTCTCAAAGGAAAACAAAGATGAAGAGTTTCAAACAGTAATTAAACTCATCCTTCAAGTGCTCTGACTATAGTGTGCCATGTTGTTATAATTCTCCCTGATCCTCACTCACCCAAAAAAAGAGAATCCTCCAGCAAAAAAAAAAAAAGATGAGATCTGGTATTTAACACTAAGGGGATGGCAAGCTCCATTTCTGAAAGTTCATCTCTCAGTCTTTCCCCTCAAAGCAACTTGCTGGTTTCTGTTACAGATTTTCACCAAATCCAGTCTGCTTCCAATGTAGCTGAATTGAAAAAAAAAAAAAACCTAATAAAATAAAAAACCCATCCTTGAGTTATGACAATAAAGTATTTAATAAACTAAAAATAAAGGTATTCCAGAGCACAGCTGTTGTAACAGGCCTCCACAAATATTATCACACCTAGGAAAGGATTGAGAACTGTATAGGGTATTTTATAAATTAACATTAAACATTCCACATTTCAAAGTTAGGCCAAAAATAGAAAGGTTTGAGAACTGGGAAGAAAGAAAGAAGAAAAAAAAGAAGGGCCAACAATGAGAAAAAAATCTCAGTATTACAACCATTTGGAACTTTCACCTGATCCACAGTTGATTTACAAATATAGGTGTTTAGGCCAACTTCATACTCCTTATCACTGACACATCACAAAGCATAAACACTTGCCCATGATACTGAGCCACTTCATCTATCAACACCAAGATTAAATACCAGTTGCAGAAACAGTAGAGACCTTTCCCTCTGTCTAATAAATCAATGCAACAATCATAGTAGGGAAAAAAACCACACGTCACTACACAGTGGCACTTTTCAGTCCACCACATCCAAATACAAGCAGCCATCAAGGATATGGGCACAGTCCCACAAGACAGTAATAGATCCCTTGAAAAGAGACTTGCATCAGGAAAAAATGGGTTTGCTGGGGGTGTGTGGTGTCTTCATTCTGTGTAGAAGACATTCTTGTTTACAACTCCTGTCTACTTCATAAAAAGTGATTTTTCAGTGATCTTTCTTACTGGAAAAATAAGAAATAAAGAACAAGTTTTGACAACGAGCCAGAGAAACAGACTGGGAGCCCTCCCAAACTAGCAGGCTCAGTGTTCTTGAAAAAAAGCCTTTCCTCCAACTGTCTTAGATGTAAGCCATTTCACTCAGACAGTTAACAACAAAAAGAGAGCTCAGGTTTAAAGAGGTTGACTAAATATTCCTTCCCTAGAGATCATTGTTTACTGTCCTCATTTTTCTGCCATGTGATCATCTCATTCAATTCTCTTGCTGCCCAGTCTCTTCCCGAAAGCATTTGGCAGTTGCGACCTGAGCTTTGGATGGAAAAACACAGCAAACCTTTACACATTATGGAGCAAGAAAACACAAGTCCTGTGTTGTTGTTTTTGTTTTGTTTTGGTTTGGTTTGGTTGGGGTTTTTTTCTGTCTGTGAGCAGGTCACCTTCAACCAAAAGCAGTATTTGAAACTTGAAATCCACATACAACTCTGTGATCAGAAGTCAAGTCATAAAAGCAGACTAGTGCCTATTAGCAGGGAGGAGCTTGAAGAGAAAGTGAAGAATATCCCATGGCATCAAAATGAGCAGGACAACCATGCAACACTTCATGCAGGTCACCAGTGAACATGGATGAGAACCAGATAACACTTTGAGAACAGAGACCAGGTAGGGTGGTACGACTGTGGACACACCTCAGTTACACAGAGAGAGACTGCTTACCCTCGGTTTTAGTGGTAGTACCATCTTTAGGCAAATTAAAAAAAATAAGGAAAGGGTTAATAGGGAAAATTAGTAACATCAACAGAAGTGGGCACTATATATTAGCTACGGTAATAAGCAAAAAAAAATTAACACAATTAAAGAAATGAAAAAAGTTTGACCCAGCAGCAAATCAAAGCTTGATGTATCTGAAGAACACGCTTGCAGCTCTTCCCTTCTCCAATAACCAACCTATGCCAAACTCCATTTCTGGTGTTGGTCTCACCATTTCTCTTATGGGAATGCACAGGTGACAAATGTCCCTACTAGCTCAAAAGGAAGCAGGCTCCTTCAGGAGCAGCCATGGGTGCATCACTTTGAGTGCATTTGCTGCTTTTCTCCTACAGTCTGTTTTAAGAGCAAGATTAACACTGTATTCAGTCTCTCGCTTCAAGTACAAAGCCCACTTCAGTAGATACTTCCCCCCTTCCGTTCTTCCTCGTGAAATAAGATTGTTTGAAAGCAGTTTTGCCACAGAAGCCAGTATGCAGCATGACTGAAAAATGGTTGCACCTGTAAGCTCAAAAGCATGCTATTATGTGATCAACTTCATATTCTGTCTTATGCTTTCATAGCAATGTATCTAAATTTTGAACCAAATATGAACAATTCAAATCAGAATAAGAATTCAACTTCTGTACCAAATACAGCCAACACATTTAGCCAATGGAAAACATTTCAGATATGAACGAAACCGGTCTACAAAAGGAATCTGTAGAAACCATCCCTATATTGTTCACCAAGCATATTTTATCAGACTAAAGACCAAATGCTCTACACTAAAGAAGCAACTTCTCAACTGACTCAAGATAACCTATACAGCTTAAATCAAGATCACAGATTTCTGATTTTTCTCCCTCTTGTAAAGGTAAATTGATGAAAAGTCTGGAAATAGATTTGAATGAAACCAGCAGAATGAGAAACTAGTTCAGATGATCAGTATTACTAATAACCGAGTTGAAGCTCTGCAAATACGGTGTCAATCACCACCTTGCATTTCCTCTTCCATGCCTCCTTCAATGGCATCTCCAGGAGAGAAAGATCAAATGCAAACTTTGTTGTAAGAAACCCTGAGGCACCTGAAATTGATATAAGATGCCGTAAGAGAATCATGTGACATGGCTATAATCCAAAAAGAGTCAGCATAAGGAACAGATACTTATATCCTGTGTGGTAAAATGGGAAAGTCAACTCTTTGCTTCTACATCCTTCTATTGTAAAACTAAAAGCGATCAAACTCAACTAAGATGTACTATTCAAAGCATAAAATAATTAATGGAAAAAGTTTCAGGAAAGGAGGAAACGAAGTGAAGGAAAAGATACAGGGGGACACGTCAAAAGGAACTGAGCAGTAAGTATTTTCCTCAACAACATCTCAGAATCATAGTAAGATCTGCTTTTCTCCAGAAAGAAGAGTAAGACGCAGACTTATACAATTCAAAAACTAAGAGGTTGCTTCAAGTCAGTTCTGTTGCAAATCTTTTCCTTAATCCCAAAGGGCAAGAGATCACACACTGATCCTGGAGAGCTGGTAACTCAGAGGTATGTTCTTCTAGTTAAATATTCAAATAAAACTATGAAGCACTTTCTGCTAGTAAAGAAAGCTAGCTGCAAGAGTAGAAGAACATGTAGATTTACCTAGTGATGCGTATGAGCCTGGGGGCAAGGCTGCAGCAGAACTGAAGGGGGTGGATGCTCCAGAAGACGTCACTTTTGACTTGGCACTAGCTGCTGCATTCACATCGACGTCGCTGCGGGATCGCTGCAGAGATCCTGGTGTTGACACAGATTTTGTACTTACTGTAGATGCTGCATATGGGAGTGGGAGATCCAGAATAAAGATGATTAATTTTTTGAGCTGTGTGCTTCAAAGAACCTGACAAGCAGTTTAATGTACTATTTTTAATGCTCCCTGCTGGCACTGAAATACCTCAACTAAGAATGCTTTATCAGGGCAATGTGGGCTTCCCCACACTGCCTGCAAAGATATTTCAATCCTGACCTCACACTACCTTTAAGAACTTTATCAGACACTGACCTAAATGCTGAGATCAAAAAGGTTGTCAGGTCAGTAGTAAAGAAATTTCTAACAGAACCTAGATGGGAAAGTTCAACCACAATACCCATCACCAGCTTGTGAGTTGCTGGCCAAAACAGACCTGCAGGTCCTTCAGTCCAGGTTCTACTAAATTCCTTCCCAACACCTCATCTTCTCCTGAGGTCTGCTGTTCCCATCACTTGTTGATGCTTACCCTCTTAAGTGTGAAGCTTCACTATTCAGCTGCAAGCAAACATGCACTTGTGTGCACAATCAAGTGAGTTACACAACAGTATCTTCTTGAATCAAAGGTCTCAGTAGTGTGTATACATAAACCAGCCAGAACCCGATTTTAGTCAGGTGTATAAGGCAGCTTATCTTCTACCAACAAAATTTTGTCTATTATATTCTGTAATAAAATGTATTATTTGGATTGTTGAATGCATTTACTCAGGACAGGAAAGCTGCACCTAAATATTCCATCTGACAGTAAAAACAGATTAGCAACAAGATGGAATTTAACACTGTAGGACTTGTGTGCAGACAATGCCTCCAGTAACTGCTGAAAGCACAGAGAGCAAGTGACAGAAAGTTGTAAAGCTGAACACACCATTAAACTATGTAGCTGTATGTCTTAGCATTAGCAGTAGTTTATTCCAGCTATTGCACAGGTAAACATACCTTGGCTAAAATTTTCAAAGCTTTTTAGCCTTCTTTTTAGGTGCAAGTAACAACGGATTTACTAACTTTAAAAAGCATCATTTTATCAGCAGCTGATGCACAGAAGTGTGGTGTACAACCCAACACTCATTAGAAGTTTTGCATACTAAGTTGCCAGTAAACAGTGATCAGAATTATTATTTGCATATCATAGTGTCTGAAATTCTCATTCTAATTCATCACACTGCCCCAGCAACACCTGAGCATATTTTTCAGCTCCTGTTCTCACCTCTAGATGTAGTACTTCCAGTGGGACTTCTTTTGGCAGACAATGGACGGCTAGAAGTTAATACAAATATTTATTAAAATAAAAATAGTATTTCATAGTCATCAGTAACAGTGCTACTCTGTTCCCTCAACATACAAATGAGCTAATATGAAGTTATTTATATACAGGAATAGACTAGCAAAGTTTATTGTTTAAGAATAAATACAGCACCACCATGAAATTCTTTACAAAAGCAGTAAGAAAAAAAATAGTATGCACATTATTGGAGTGAGATTAAGAACACTTTTTGCAGATTTAAAGTTACACCAATAAATTATGGGTATTTTTCATATAGGTCTTACATTTATATTACAGACATCTGGAGCCAAAGTTGACTGTATCTCTAAGAGAAACTAAAATACATTCAACAGGAGAGTTACATATTGATTTTGCAGTTACAATTCAAATTTAGTTTAGTCATTTTTTTTCTGTCTTCTATGGAAAGAGGCAGACTTACACCTCTAGGATTAACAGAACTGTTTTAAGCACACGTGGAAGGAAGCTCAGTATCTGCTGAGCACAAAAAACTTCCTAGAAAATTATTCATGTAATCAAGATAATGATTTTTTTTTTTTTAAGTCAGTAATGGGTTTTACTGGCTTTTTATTTTAATACGTTAGCTAAAAAAAAAAGAAATTTGGAGTAGCCAAGTGCTGAGGTCAACTGATGACCAGATGAGACAAAACAATGTGATGGCTCCCTCCAATTCAATGGAGCTATCTGCAGTTGTTTAAATTGAAAGGTAGTGACATCAAAGGTCTTACTTGAGACTCTCCTGGGAACTGGAGGAGGAGCGATCTGACTGTGGCAAGGACACGATGCTGTCAGAGTTCTTCAAATGTGACTGCAGGGCCTTCTGATAGGAAGACTCCAAGGTGTGGTACAAATGCTCTGCCTCTCGGCTGAAGTGACTGTGGAAACCCCAGTAACACCTGGAAACAAGGCACAATACTGAGAACATTTCCTCGTCGTGTATTAGGGGGCAGTGGAGCACAGGTACAGTCAGAACCCTTTTCACTACTGCCATTAGTGGGCTCATTAGCTCAGTCATTTCAACCATTTGCTGCCCCTGACACACTTAAGGCGTATCACTTCCTTCAACCCGTTGCATTGCTCAAACAGCCACACAGAAGACAAACCTAATGAAAATAAGAAAAGGTACGCAGCATTTGGTGCATTGTGAAAACATAAGTAGCCAACAAAGCTTCATTACACAAGAAACCTTCATCCTTCCGCCTGTCTACCATACACAGGAGATAGTAGACCCACTAGACTGATACTAATTTGGGACTGGGTGCTCAATAGCTACTTCAAAAACATGCCAAAAGCAGAACACACATGCATGGGCCTGATTCAGGAAAGCACCAGCTGGTGTTGGTTTCCTCCTTAAGTTTAACAAACAGCTCTCCTGCAATGCTGCAGACAAATCTTCTGTACTGAGTTGAGGCTGTTGACTGTCTTTTCGGGAAGAAATAACAAGGAAGAGGAAAGAGATGCTCCTATAGAATTCCAGTCAGTGCCATGTTGAAAATAAAAGAGCATATGAAGATGAGGGAAGAACTCCTCTCTGGTCCAAATCTCCCAGCTGATGGCTAAACACCATTCACTCTTGTCACAAAGGAGATGAAGACTCTCAGCACTTTTCAGGGGGCAACTAATGGGCAGATTAAGAGTAAGATCATTAGCTCAAATGAATCAAGAATTGTGTCTAACAGCCAGTCCTCAGAGCCTCAGAGAAGTTACATGCATTCTCACATCACCAGAAGGAAACAAATTTCTGTCTTACAATCAGACACACTGTTAATTAAGAAACTCTAATAGAAAGAGAGAATTAAGCATGCTCTCTGAAGTCTCACGCCATTCTCCTTGCTAACTGTTCAGTTTAACTAGCCACCTGCTGTGAAGTCTCAGTGCCTACTGTATTTTTCAGTGACAGGCACATTCCCTTTAAAAAGAATTTAAACAGTCCTACTGTGAAACACCTCTGCCTATAACATAGCATTTAGATTAATAAAATTTATTGTTCATTGATTTAATGTTTTACAGCATCCTTCCTGAAAAAAAATGCTTCTGTAGTGTTCTGTTCAGAAGAGCATGATCCTAATGTATCAGCATACTACCATAAATACACTCACATTAATGGAAATGCAAGAGATCTTCAAAAGAAGAAAATTAATTGCAAATATTAAAGTTTCCTGTAGATACACACAAAGATATTGTTTCAGTGTCATAAACTATTTCCTTCATTTAGGATACCATTTAGCAGCATACTAGCACAAGGACTTCTTATTTCAAGAGTAGCAAATAACGATAGAATAGACTATTTCAGTTGGAAGGGAGCTGCAACCATCATCTAGTCCAACTGCCTGATCACTTCAGGGCTGACCAAGATTTGAAGCATGTTGTTAAGGACGCTGTCCAAATGCCTCAAACACTGACAGGCTTGGGACATCAACCGCCTCTGTAGGAAGCCTGTTCCACTGTCTGACCATTCTCTTGGTAAAGAAATGCTTCCTAATGTCCAGCCTAAACCTCCCCTGTTGCAGCTTTGAACCATTCCCATGCAACCTATCACTGGATCCCAGGCAGAATTGACCAGCACCTCCCTCTCCACTTCCCCTCCTCAGGAAGCTGTAGGGAGCAATGAGGTCACCCCTCAGCCTTCTTTTTTCCAAACTAGACAAGCCCAAAGTCCTTAGCTGCTCCTCAGAGGACATTTCTTCCAGCCCTTTCACCAGCTTTGTTGCCCTCCTCTGGATGCATTCAAGGACCTCCACATCCTTCTTAAACTCTGGGGCCCAGAACTGCACCCAGCACTCAAGATGAGGCCACGCCAATGCTGAATACAGTGGACTAATCGCCTCTCTTGACTGGCTGGTTATGTTGTGTTTGATGCACCCCAGGATGCGGTTTGTCCTCTCGACTGCCAGGGCACACTGCTGACTCATATTGAGTCTGCTGTTGACCAGCACCCCCAAATCCATTTCTGCAGGGCTGCTCTCCAGCCACTCCTCTCTCTATTTATACTTGTGCCTGGCATTACTCCATCCGACGTCTTGCATACAGGCCAAAAAGGAAAGAAAAAATATTAGAAATAGTATTTTTGTACTAAGCAGAAGAAATCTCAGTTAAATGCAAGCAACTCAAACATCAAAAAGAAAGGTGAGGTTACTAGTTCTCAACTCTAGAACAACTCATGTAAGCATTTTACCTGCTCAGACAGATAAAAAGACAATAAAATATTACAAGAACAAAGTGAAACAAGAACCATTAGGAGATGTGATACATATATACCTCAGCCCCGTGCGATCACTTCATATGACATCTGCTGAAGTCCACACTCCCACTGAAGTCAAAGGAAAGTTGGCATTAACTGCCAGGAGAACATAACTTGTCTGGACTCATCTCCCCAACATGCCATACTACTGACTCACACACAACCGGGCCAAAGCAGGGGAGCAAGAAAAGACACCAACAAGATCTTCCACTTACTTTCTTGCCTCTATCCTGGCTTCAGAGTCTGCATCATGAATTCCCTTCTTTATTGTTTCAGCTAACACTGATATGTGTCTGAAATAAGAAGGAAAACATTATCTAGCAGTCCAGAAAGATGTGCCACACTTATAAACAAATGGCTAATTTAATTTTTTCCTTGGTCTCCAAGAACAAATAATTCATCACATCCTCACATTTCTATGTAAGATCCTTTGGAGCCTTTATTTATTTACTCTTACAAGTCAGTTTTATTTTACCCACACTGCTGACTAAGAAAAGACAAGCATCATTCTTCATAGGTCAGTCTTCAGTTAGCTATTGAAACTGCCTGGGTGCAAAACCACTCTCTTAACTGTTAAATACTCTTGTACAATCTAGGTCTGAGGAAATTGTGTCCCAGTCTCTTCTCCTACAGTTACTTTCACCGTTTGTTAGACTGAAGTTGTAGAACTGTAGAAATCTCTGAAGCTCCTAATAGACATGTAGCTGCTTCTACCTCATCTTCGTACTTTAGGGTGGAAAAGGGAAAAAAAAAAAAAAATAAATCCATGGAGTTTAGGGATTCACTCAGACAGGTGTTCCAAGACTGGCATAGGAGACAGACTGACCAAACTGACTGCCAGAACTACGGGAGCAAATGGTGTGTATGCATGTACGTACATGCTTTTTTGGTGGCAAAAATATCTTTACTAGATCCATCTGATATAGTCTCACCTCCTAGATTATCCTTTCTCCAGAATTAGCCTCCCCAGACATAACTGAGAGAGAATTAACCCACTTGTTTTCAGATCTTACCTTTCTAGGGAGTGTGTTTGCCACTCCTGCAACAGCAAGTCTAAAAATTCAAAACAGCGCCTGAGAGAAGAAAGAGAAGAAATGCTGAGTTCTCCAAGTAAACAAAGGCACACCAACTTTGCCATACACGCCTCTGAACAACAGCCATCTTGTATTATGAAGCTTACTGAGACATCAGAATTCATTAACAACCCCTAAACATCAAGTTCCCTACAAATGGCATCAATAAACAATCTGAAGTAGTAACTGGAGGCAGAGAAGTCCAAAGAGAGGGCCTGATACAAAACAATCCAGAAAGCCCCCTTTTTCATTGAAAAGGGCACAGGTCCAGAAGATCCATGTTAATGATACGTTATACCTGTTAGTTCAGACTTCAGAAGGAAACTTCACATTTAGCTTCATGTGGAGACAGATCCTTTCAACTTTAATCTCCTTTCCTCATTTCAAGAAACTAAGGCACAAGTGTGCTGTTATTTGTTAAAGGTTTGTCAACAAATTCAGCAACCGCAAAGCTCCTCTTTTTTGTCTAACTAGCTAGTCTACATGGACGAGGCAAGAGTCTCCCAGTGAGGTGGTGGACTGAAGTACACTTTGATTTTAAGTGCAGAGAGGACCATTAGCACATCCAGTCCAACTTCCACATGATGCTATCACAGAACACTACTTCTGCTGACTGGCCCAAAGAGAATGTGTCACTGTAACAGTTAGTAGTGGAAAATAGGAATGTGTCTATAAAGAAGGCAAAATAATATGATGTTAGAACAACATGTAAGCACAAAGATTAGTTTAAAAAACATTTATCTTTGTGGAAAAGTGTCTTTTCTTCTCTGCAGTGCTGTGGCTTACACAAGATAGCCGACTTGAAATCTGATCCCAATTCATGGGGGAAAATGAGATGCAGTCTTTAGCAAGTGTGTATATCAACCCTTTTCATGATTAAAAACAAATACATGAATGTTATCCGAAAGCACATGTGAACCTCTTTACTGATAAAAAAGAAAGTAAATTCAAACTAAATGCTCACCTTCTAACTGCAACAGACTTGGAGGTACAATTACTTGTTATGATGGGTATTAATCGAGGGATGTGTGTATGCTAGAAGGCAAACAAAAACAGCAAGAAATATTTACACACAGTTCCAGCCACCTGAGCCCACTATGCAGATATTTATTTTTGTTCAATTCCTAAAAATAAAACTACTAAATAAAGCAACACTAACAGATATGGACAGTATTTTATATTTTATCTGTTAAATTAACTTTAACAGATATTTTATTTCCTTCTATAATGACAGGCTCCAGAGAGCCAAAGAGCTGAAGTCACTGCAAGAGGATCTAAACTGTCAGTGATGACAACCTGAGAGATATCAGGCTATCTACAGCTTCCTTAATGAATCACTAGACAGAAGTCACCTCTGTAACCTAATGGTTTTAGGAAACACACACTGTCTGTGAGGAGTTTTAGAACATGATTAAGACAACAAGTCTGCCCTGCAAGACAGGTTTAAAAGCCATTCAAAGAAGAAAAAGTTTGCTCAGCTCTTAGAGGGATGGAGATACCTTACTCTGCAAAGAAATATTTTTCCTACTATTTTGTCAGGGTTTAACTATCATCATCTGCACACGGCTGCATGACATTTGAGACAGTCAAGCCCAGCACCATCAGAAAAGTAGATTAGGCCCTTAATTTTCATTGCAGCAACGTTCATATTTCCTCAGAAACACCACTGTATTTGGAAATTACAACATTGTTCTCTTTTGATGCATACTTACTCGAATGATTAATCTAACGGCTACAACACCAGAAGTGGCCATAACTTTGGCACTATTTGGAATTAGATTAAAAATTGTTGGCATGATGGCTTCTGCCCCATGGTCAAACTTGTTTCCCAGAACAGATGACAAATGTCTGAAAAACAGAATGAAGTCATGCTTGTAAGTGTGCTGAGGATGGATTAAGCAAGTCAGACTTCAGTCTGACATAAGCACATTTGACATCTCAGTCTTCACAACCGTCACCTCCTCTTCAACTCCAAGGGACAGAGAACACCATGTTTCAAAATATAGTTCCTGTACTTTCATTTCAAACTTGTGTTCTATATTCATCTGAACTCTATAGAAACAGTAAGTTCACCATAAAATAAAGTAACTAGCACAGCTAAATACTTATTATCAAATGGGATCATGCTGAAAGAATGTATTTTTCTCAACTTATTAGTTTATATTAGTTTCTCTGAAACTGCCTATTTTGCCTTAATATGCACAAGTTTCAAAAAAGCTGTTAGAAATCCTGCAGCACCCTTTTTGTTGAAGCATTTCACAAAGAATAAACCATCAAAACTAAAAACTAGCTCAATCTGAACCAGAACAAAACATACACATTTTCAGCTTTATTGTTCAATCCTTTGCTACTTGGTGCATGAATGCATGGCTTGCTCATTCATCCAGCATATCTCAAATCAGCGTCGTTTAAAACACTGGAACACAGTTTGGCAGAACTACAATTAGTGGCCTACACGGACGTTGTTTTAAACAGATGTAGCAAAATCATGTTCTACCTATAACTATGTAGTACTAGTAGCATGAGTTACATCCTAAATGTGTTTTAACCAGCGCCTGTTCCTTTTTTGTACATCACATTCCAAGAATATTTAGGAAGTAAACTTACCCCAACGTGATACAAGCCTCTCGTACGACTTGAGACCGCAGGTCTTTAGCAGATAATTTAAACGCTCCATCCAAAAGTCTTAAGTGTTGGAAGAAGTTATCATATTCTGCAGCTCCAGCCAGAAGTAAGGAGCGGATCTTTTTCAACTATTAGCACCATAAAAGAAAGCAGTGACTGTTAATAAGCAATAAATACAAGGACAGTTATGTTCAGGGCTGATACTTCGTTTCCAGGGTCCTTGTACAATTGTTCCTCAACACGCACTGAAGAACTCTGTTCTTAAAGTCCAAGCAATTTCACTATTTCAGTTCTTATATTCAACTCAAATTGACATACTAAGTATGATAATGTACACACAGTTACAGGAATCCAGACATGTTGCACACAGCTACTCAAACTGTATTGTTAATAACCTGACTATTACTTTTTAAGCCAAAAAATATCTTAAAGGTTCTCCTCTATTTCCCTTAGAAACTACGTATTTTCAATAGCTTCTAAAGCTTAGGTCCTCTCACAGCTGACTACTGTATTAAAAGGATAACTGGATGTAAAGGGCATGGCTCATACTCAGATTTGAGTAATACCGACTTATACCTAGAATATGTCAATTGACATAATTAAAATAATTATCTGGCTCTAATAGAAGTGGAACCCTGACCCCATCAAAATGGCAAATATTCTATTAGCATTACAGGGACAACCATTTCATCCTACAGACATTCTTTCGGATACCTTCACAGGCCCTCATGTATAATGATGCATCTGTACAGTGATTATACAGAGCACTGATTTAAACTCACTGTTACTCAGTAGAGCAAATAAAAAAATCTGAAGCAAGCTGAATCAGCACAGTTTGCCACTCAGATCTGTAATATAGGATTTGACAGACATGTCAAAGTTGCTACACCAGTGATGAAATCCACAGTGTAGACAAGATCATGCATTTATTTGTATCATAAAACACAGCTCACCTCAGTAAATAAAACTCAGTCTTGGCATGCATATAAGATAACTAAATTTTCCACTTCCGTATTTTCCACAGTTATATTTATTTATTCAAAACTTAAGTGTGTAAATTCTTCTTGAATTATTTTACACCCCCTTTTGCAAAATTATAAATAAGTTCTCTATAAGCAAAGTGACTTTCTGCCTCGTCATGAAGTTTTACAATATTCTGAATACCACTTTTGACATTTTGATTTCAGCACCTGCTAGCAAATTTCTAGCTTTACATCTGGATTTGCTGCATGACTTCCAGTTCAACCTAATGCTGTCTCAACAGATTCTTGTATATCAAATAGCATTTTCCTTCACAAATGTGCTTTAAATTCAGGCTCATAAGGAGCTTGGGGGAACATAACAGATGCTCACCACTTAAACTACATTCTAGTCTTACTCTGAGGTTCTCCCAGAACCCCCTTCATGGGATTAAGCTCAATGAAGAAAAACCTTATATTAATCAAGTTCATATATAAGTTCACTACTTACTGCGGAAACTCTCTGTTCCCAGTCGTGCTTATCATCTGATAGTATCTCTCTTATTTTGTTTATGGACTCCTCAAGATCCCGGCTGGAATAAATCTGCAAATTTAAATACAGAGTAGCACCACAATGCAAGATTTAGTCCAGAAAGTCAGATCACTTTCTAACTACATTCTCACATCCTTTGCTCCTCATGTGTTAGCCTTGGACACAGCAACAAAGAATTTACACCCATTTCCTGCAATCAAAAATTATTAAATGACAACAAGATGATTACATTATTATCTTTTATTATTACACCATATTTTCACAATTTTAAGCATCATTCCCACAGCTACTAGTGTCTATATTAGTCAAGACCTACATAAGATAATGAGTGGATATGTGTGCTGTTCAGCTGTCCCAAAAATAAAGGTCTGGTGAAAGAGAGGGGATGCGTGACACCTCAGCTACCCAGCTAAATCTATTAGCAAACATACACTGTCCAGTTGTTGCACTCACAACAGCAGCAATCCGAGACACAAGTTACCTTTCAGTTCCAAGATGGTACAGATGAAACAGAGAGGCTTCTGCTGACTGAAGTTTTTGCTTGACCAGACTGCCCTGTGCAGCACACACATCCAGTTCCAGCTCCACACCCACTCCCCCAGTATCTCTATCACAATCTCCCACCCCCATTCCCCCCACTTCTGAGGGTTTCATACAAACTACTGGCAAATACCACCATTTAAAACTTGCCTTCCCCTTACAGATTTATCAACATCACAATGAAGTACAATTTGCCAGTGATTAGGGCTAGATCCTACATCCATCTTCTGCTTTTTAGTACTGTGTGTTTTTAACATGAAATCCTACTTACCTGAACTGTTGGGACATCCTCAAATGCCTTAATGAAGTCTTCTTCATCCACAGCACCTGCTCCCTCTTTGGCTGCTGACATACAAATGAAAAAGACCTTTCAATCTTCTTATCAACAAAAGAATCAATTAAGAAACCACCGGCTATCAAGGCACATAATCAGGGGAAAGTTCACTATCTGTGCAGCCTCAGAGTACTGCAGATGTAATGAAAGCAGAGACAGGGAAATTCAATGCCAGGCACAAACTAGACATTCACAACATCCTTCAACCCCTAGGCACAGAGGGCACATTAGGAAAGTCATTACAGTAGTCACTCAACAGTTAGGGGACACAGTCTGAAAGACGAAAGGGAATATTTAATTATATGGGAGATTTTATTTTAAAATATTTAATTCTATCTATAATAGATGAAGGTGCAGATCTGACAGGTGCACAAACAGACAATTGATAAGGAAGATAAATAGTCTCCAGAATACTAATCAGATTAGAGACTGTCTGATAGAAGGAACTTTTTCCATTTCTCTAGGTCACATGTAGAATTAGAATCGCATGTAGAATTATTGCTCACAATTAGAATTACTGCTCAGTTTTCTTTCTGCACTTTCATTACCAGCAATGCTCAAAAGTCTTAGCCAGTGCATCAGTTTTAGATTACACGGGCTGAAGTTCAGCATGTAGCTGTAAAGCAGTCTGCCTCACTCAGTTCAGCTAAAGTTGCAGCTATAAAGGCAAAAATCTACACAATGCAATATTGACATGATTTACTCATAGCCCGCAGTGCACAACCGCACAGGTCCAACCTTTCACAAGTGCAAAACACGTTATAGGGATGTGGGGACTGTGTGGAGATTCATCCTTCCAGAGTTCAGTGGTGGAATGCAGACAGCGTACACATAGTGATTTCATCGGGAAAAATTTGTTACTGGATCTCGGGGGGCCAGTCTGGAAGTCCTTGCAATAAACTCAAGCATGAACACTATAAATATTTCCCATGAAGGTCAATTCATATATGCTGTCAGCTTACTTGAAGACTTGGAGCCCAGAGCTGCAGACCCAAGTCTGCGGGTAGTCCCCATCCCAACTCTACGCGAGTTTGCAGGGGCCTTTGAAGACGTAGAGGAGCTAGCTGAGGAAGGTCTGTTCCCATCCACGGAGTCTTCATCATCAAAAATTTTATCTGCCAAAAAAAGCACACTCAGATGTAAGTCTGCTGAAGCAAAGGGATGTCCGAAGGAACATGACCACGTGATGGCAAACGCGCAGCATGTTCAGGTCTGTTCTGCCAGCTGTTATCTCAGAAGTGTCTTCACGCTAGAAATCTGGTTATTCACAAATGAACACCAGGCTACTGAACCCAATCCCTTGCTATTGCAGCCACTATGTTATAAACTCTTTCAGTGAATGCATTCATATAAGAAGAATAAATTTCAAATCTACAGAAGAAGGATGCAAGCCACAGATAATACTAGAGATGTCTACAGTCTGTACCTCTTATGTTTATGCCTTCAAGAGCTATTCTGCCATGGGCTGTAATGAAACTAAGACCATGAGCAAATCCAAGATCCAAGAGTGGAGGGTATCAGGCAGCACAGGCTGCTAACTGCCTGCATCAAGCTGAGAATAAACAGGGTAACCCAGGAAAGATCGCATGGCAACACCCATGCTGTTGATAAACCACAGACCACTAATCACAGGGCCATCCAGAACTACAAATCCACTTTTAACTTTTTAAATGATCACCAGAGATCCTTTACAAGGGAATAGAAAGTTACCATAAATGGATAAAAACCATAAATACAATGTGTACTAAAACAAACTGAATCTTCTCTGTACACCCAAAGGGAACTGCAGCCTCTACTTCCAAATGCAAACATAAATTAGCTTAAAATGAATTACAGTCACTTAGATTCTCAGTGAAGGTCACCTTAATTCCAAAGGAGTGCTTATATTGCAGTTTTACACAGATTAGCTAATCCACTTTAAAAAACAACCTTAGGTTGAAAGGTGACAAAGTGTTTGGACATCTAATATAGATGGCGCACATTATTTATTGAGGGCAGAAAGCCACCTCCGTCTCCATCACTTAGCTTCTCCACACTAACACTTCATTCGAGATTTGAGACCTGCTTCTTGTCCTTCCCTCTCCAACAGTCCAAAGTACACACCCATGCTCCACCAGCTCAGGACCATTTCCTTTGCAAAATTTCACTTAGCAAAAACTCAAACAGGTGCTTTAATCCATTCCTACTCAGGAAAGCACCTGGGAAAATGTAGTAACAAATAGGGGCTCCTAGTTAGACACTAATGAGTGAAATTCAATACAGGTTGAGCTTTCTGAAAATAAGAAAATAGTTAACAGCATAGATATATTCTAGGGGAGACAAAGAACGGAAAGAAAAGCCTCTATTGTCTTCAGCCCAACAGCCTTAAGGAGTTTTCCCTGACCAAAGTAGTACTGGCTTATTAGCAGCTGGACACAGGAGAACCATCACAGATCATCTAAAAACCCAAACCCCACATTTCCAATATGCACCCATGCACATAGATTCCATACTCCAATCACAGCACAATACTGAAGTGGCAGGTAGAAAGCAGCATCCAGCATGTTAAGAAAGATGGCCAAGGACATGTCTCCCCTTAATTCTGATGGTCAAGAAGTCTTGGAATATGGGAAAGCGCTAGGAAAAAAAAGTAACATCTAAAGGAAAGGCGTAATATAATAACAGATACTTGGACTGCTGTTCAGACAAAAGTGAACATATGAACTTTAACATCAAGAAACTTAAGGTCACACAGCTAAGAAGATGAACCTAAGTCCCATTTAGGATGTGAGTTCTCTCTTCAACACAGTGCCCTAAGGCAGCCGTGGAGACCATGCTACCTCCATACTGTCACTAGTCAAGTTCTGACATACATAATTCAAAAATAATTTGGAAAAAGCTCAGGGAAGAACCATGAGAATGATGAAAGGATTGGAAATTATGTTTTCAATTCAATTAAATGAAAATTCACTGCACGAGACTCTTCAGACTGGCCAGATTCTTAACAAGTTGCTTGATATATTCTGTGTTAACACAGCAACTCAAGATTTATTAACATAGTTTTCCAGTGTGATTTATTAATACTGTTTCTCACTTAATAGAAAATCAAGTTAAAAACAAATTAAATTCTGAATTGCCTTTTTTCCCCTCCCTTCTCTCCTTCCCTCTCCTCTCCCCCCCTTCCATTTTTTTGCAATAATCACAGGACTGACTCTGTGAGGTTAGGAGGTGTGTCACCCGGCAAATTCTACCACACGCAGTTCTTAAAAAGCAAGATTTAATATTTTTTTCCCCCTGAAAGATACAGTCTAGATCAAACAGGAATTATTTCAAACACATTATTTGGTGAGAGTTGCATGAAAGGTCACGGCAGATCAAAATAGACTTTAAAACGTGTAATCTCCGAAGACTCTAGGAAAGGGTTTAAGTGATTCAGAAAGACTTGCACAGACCTCGAATACAAAAACTTAAGAGCAAAATTTGCCCCAACTGCATTTATTTCAATATAGATATTAAGAAAATTATTATTTGTCATACATATATTACCAGCCAAGAGAAAATCAGTCATATTCAAAACAAAAGATATGTTACTACTTCCAAACCACTTTCATCTGGTAATAAAATTCTCCATCAGCTGTATTTCAGGCTACCTAGATGCAGCCTTAGTTAACTCACTTCCTCTTGTATCTGCATTATTAAAGCCTCACCCCTCTGAAAGGAGAAGAGGGTGTGGTTTCTAGTTCACATAATAAAATTCAGGTATTAAAAGGATCACAGTCCCGCAGCATTTTAGCAATTAAATAAACTATCATTTGCATTTTAAACAGGCTTTTCTGAGCATAGCTGAAAAACAATAAAAAAAAAAAAAAAAACAACAAACAAAAAACAACAGCCCACAGTTTTACAGTCACATCTTCCTGTTCATTAAGTCTACAAACTAAGCATTACATAATTTATCAAATCAGAATATTGCTTCAATAACCCAAAAGCATTTTCTCATCTGAGCAATGCAGAATGACAGCGCCACATTCAGAACTGCACATCAAGTCTTCCAGCAGCACGTGTGCAGGACAGAAAGAGAAACAAAGAACAGAAAGAAACATGAAAATGGGAGTGCAGAAGAGAAAAACAAGCTACTATACATGATATTTAAAAAGCCTTTCTTTCCCTCCCCCATTTGTTAACTCCTGCTCACACTAATCATCTGAACTAGGATCATATTTTTTGCAGCCTATCTGCAAATCACGAGGTGGTAAATTCAGCATGGGTGTAACTCTGATGACTCCAGCAGAGGTGCACTGAAGCGGAATCAGTGCCACCTTCTAACATTAAATAACCATTGATGATCTCCCATCCCAAGACCCCCCCAATGCTCATTTATAAAAGCCATATAGTATTATCCGTCAGAGACATGCCCTTATAAAAGAGGCCTTTGTCTGCTCACCACTCTGCTGTCTCAGAGAAACAGAGAACACAATTTGCTTTACATTTTTCAATTCCTTTACATTATTTAAGAAGAAAAAAAATATTGCTTACAAGTACATATCCTTCTGCAAATAAGCTTCCTCAACATTCCTTCATATTTTCCATAGCATGCCCAGATGTAACAGTGCTTCACAGAGCGCCGCGGCTTTCAGTCCAGAACATAATCAATCATTGCCCCTCGTATTCATTAAGCATGCTGTCCTCACATGTGGATTTAAACAGCTACAGCTTCAGTCCTCTCTCTACAACTGCATTTCCACAGGACTCCATCAACACCCATTATAGCCCAGAAAACTTCAGTTCACTTCTAGGAAGGAAATTCCCTGATAGCGAGGGGAACCCGGGACAAATAATCCGGGATGAAGACGAGCAGAGTCTGCCTGGCTGGGCTGGCTTGCACTAGGAACCAGCCTGACTTTATCCCCTGGGAAGCGCTAACAGGAGCATCTCAACAGCTGTCATCATTTGTCCATGACGAATAAATTTAGTCATTATTCATTTTAAAACGTAACCCCTTCAGGTCTGGGCAAGGTGTAAAAATGGGGAGAAGACTTTGCTAGTTGTTCAGGAACCACCATAAACAAGAGCCAGTATTTCCCCTGCCTGAATTGCCAGCGTGGGACCTTTAAAAGCTAAGTAATTGAGTCTCAAATTTTCTTTCCAATGAAAGGAGATGCCTTCTGGCTTTTAAAAACTTTAAGATGTCAGATTCAAATTTTTTCATTATTTATCTGTAAGCTTTAGAAGAGAGATAGCTACTCTGTAGTGACTACAGATTGGAAAAAAAGCTTACAATCATGACTATTCCTAACAAAGATGCCCTGCTATGGTCTTCAGGTCCGACTGTGCAAGGTAGTAAACCTGCTTTGGTCCTCCTGTGCCCATTTATCACGTGTCCCATCTCCAAGCATCAGTGCAGCTGAAGTATGCAAGATGGATACAACTTGCAAGTATCACCTGCATCTCTCATGAGAATTTCCCTCTCAGGTGCAGATGAAGGTGGATGGCACTAGAGAAAACTGCTTTCCCACCCACAATGTGGTGTCCTGCACCAGGAGCAGACACACCAACTGCTAAAGCTAGCATACATTTCAGAACATCAAAACCCCATACTCAACCCCTACTAGGTAGGCAAGCCCAACTCACTGAAGATCTGAGAGCCCCCTGTAAAAGCTGAGAACATGCACAGGCAAACCCACTGACGCCAAAGAAAACAGGGTATGTTCCTCCTTACTCCTTTTTGCCAGACACGATCCCACATGCATCGATCAATATTTCTGAGACAGACAACCCTTGGACACCTCAGCTCATGTCCTTCCGCAAGGCCAGTGTCTGGCACCCCCATTTCCAGCCGTAACTCCCGTAGGACACGAGGCACAGTTCACTCCTCTCTGGGAGTGTCCCACCAGCCTCCAAGCGAGACAGCGTCAGCCAAGGTTAAATGCTTCTTCCTATTAGCACACACCAAAGCCATGCATGGTTTAGCTGCAAGGCAGTCCAACTCCAACACAGGTATTTGTATAGGTTTCCCCAGGAAAATGAGTTTATGAACCCACTAAAGGTAAAGGGACATGTACATGCTCCTCTGCAGGATTAAATGTTTGGAAACATAGGAGTCACAGCCACAAGCAGAAGTACACAGGCACAACACATCATTAGGATTTCTTGCTTGGCCATCTCCCACAGTTTCCCAGCTGCTCTCTCCTAGCCCCAGCCACAGCCCCTCCTTCCCCACCCTCCACACCAGGCACAGTGTTTTGAGCCTTTAAACCACCTCCCGCTTGGGCTCAGAGACCCAGGTCAGCCTCCCCAGTGCCACCCCCTGTCCCTCTTCCCAGAGGTCCCGTTCTCCCAGGTTGACCCAGTCAACAGTTCCAGTCCCAGCCCGCCTCTGCTACTGCCTTCTGGCACCATTCACTGAACCACCTCATCTTGAAGTGGATTCCCAAAAACCCGATCTCAGCGAGGATCCCTCCAGGGGCTCACCAGGACTTAGCCAGCTACAGCAACGATCCTGTCTGCAAGGATATGCATATCACCATTATCTTGGCTTCTTTCTCTTATCTCACATACATTGCCACATTTAAATTACAGTATGTGTAATTGTGAGTGGGAGTTTGCCTTCTGAATAAGGTTTCAACAATGCAAATCTAGACAATATATTTATGGCCACAATAAATGCAATAAGCAATACGGCTGCCATCAGCCACAGGTAAGGCGGTACTTAGAGACCCAAGCCAACACTGTCATGCCACGTAAGTGAACAAATGCTTTTTATTTTAATAATCCTTCCAGCACCCATGTGCTTTTCTTTGATCCAAAATGTTCAATTTTTCCTTCCTTAGCTAGGAAAGGTGATACTCATCATCTTGGCTGCTGCCTCATTCTGTCTAATTTTGAGCTAATAAAGCTGCTCATAACCTAACAGGTCTTCAACTGCTATCACAAAGGGAAAGAAAATTCCTGAAATAATTAAAACTTGGAATTGTTTTCTGCTCCAAATACTTTATATTTACACGGGCAGTTATTCTGATACACATCCTACTCAGTCCCAAGCACATGGCTATGGCATTTCAGAGTACCTATGTGCCATCCCTCTGTAAGCAGAAAAACAATCGGGGAGTAGTAGCAACAATAAACAAAGCACATTTCTGTTAGTGAGGAATCCTACATTTATTAAACTAATTCCAGTATGATAAAGTTAACTGAAGAAACTGATGTACACCCTGACCTGATCATATCCAACACCAGAGTAGGCTGACACGATCTGCATATGGAAAGTAAATTCCAACTTCTACCTGAGAGAATAAGCAATAGCCCTGGCAACATTTGAAATCTGCTCTCAAGGATTGGCCTGGTAAGTCAGACAAAATCTTCCTGCAGAAGACTAATCTGAACTCACTCAACTCATGACTGATTCAAGTAACTTTTCTGAGGAATATTATAGTTTTCAATCCTGGAATCAGATGGCTCCAATTTAAGTTGTACCCATGATGGCTTTGGGGAAGCTTGAGAACAAGAGCCTTAAAGACTTGAAAACAAGAGACAAATAAAAAGGATTCAATATTTATGAGTCTGTTTGCTTCAAAACATGATTTTTGAAACCGTAAGTTTGACAATATTAACGTCATCACGTTAACAAGCCACAACATGCACTCTCTAATAGCATATGAGCATTAACACAACTAAGAACACGGCAGACAACGAGCTTTTCAGAAGCTTCTGTTCATGAAACTAACAGAACTGGATAATGGGAAATTTTAAGAGTTAGTGAAACTGTCATTCAGACAGTTTTCAGCAATATGAAGTTTTCCATTAATGTACTTAAAGGTGGTACAAAGGTTTTGCATTCCCACAAGCTTTGTAAAATTAAGCTTGTAAAATTAAGTAGCAATAAGAGACAACAAAATAGCTATGATACTGAGAGAAGGAACATCAGCTCAGACAAAAGAATTCACAAAAGCACCAAAAGCTGAGATAAATCCATAAAAATCCAGGATATATTAGTTTTGCTAATTACTTTAATACAGTTCATACAGACACATAAAACAAGACTCATTCTTGCTATGAGTTAAACAGACACAGCCTTTGCCCCATGCTGATGACTAAAAAATAAATAAATAAAAATATTTTAAAATCAAGAGACAGACAGACATGCACACAAGACGGGGGGGGGGGGGGGGGGGGAAAAAGTGAGAAGAGAAAAAGATAAGGATCTGTTTTCCTCAGAGTCATCCTTGGAAATACAATATTCCCACTGTGCTCTTTCCAGCTAGCCACACAGCTTTCCCCAAGACCCCAAGAGCATCAGGAAAGCCACAATCCATACCTTGGAAAAACACACTCACCCCAGAAGCCCACATGTTTACATAAAGTTTCAATTTAAAGAGCAAAACCAGATTTTCCCTGCCCTGCACTCACCCCTCCTGTCACCCTCAGGTTGGTTACTAGGCCTTGCAAGGCCCCCACCCGTCGTTCACAGCCAGGCTGTTCCTATAGAGATACTATTATCTCCAAAAGCAGCCTTCCACAAACACACCACCAATTTCAGAGTCTACTAAACACTCCAAAACAAGGTGTTATTTCTGTGTTTCACTGCTGTAGCTTTCCCTGCTGACTGCACTTGGGGGTGCTGTCTCTTTTTTGCTCTGGACCCTTGAAAATACCCTTTAAATTGCACTGAGTAGAAACAAGCCAGCAGCACCCAGAGCACAGACATTATTCCCTCCTCGTGGCGCTTTCATTAGCATAATTTTTGCAGATAAACCCATGAAGTGGGTCGTATACCCTGAGCCCTAGAGATACCAAACAATGAGAAAGGCTATTTATACAGGATGGGCCAGGGGGATCTTTTAGAGTTAGAAAATACCTTTTTCCAGAACTACAGGAATTAGTGGCCTTATTGTAGGACTGTTACAGCTGCAGGAAAGCATTCCTTCATTCCTGAACAGCAGATAAAGCACATTGTTTTCTATTTTAATATTAACCCTGTGCGCTGCACCGTGTCAACGTTAACATTTCTCCTCAGCCTTAAAGTTTAATTATTTTGGCAGATAATTATATAAAAGAAAGCAAATTCTTCTGCCTTCATTCACAAGACAACAAAATTCAATTCTGTAGAAGCACAAGAGCTCCCTCAGGCATCATCTCCATATGCACACGTGGCAGGGATGTGGCAGGTTGAAGAGCAAGCTGAACCTTTCCCCTCCTCACCTTCACCTCCAGGTTTTAGACAGCTTTCTGCACTTGCCAAAAAACTTAGGGCAACAGCCTGGACTCCCTGTGCTTGCAGTGAGCCTCTGCTCTGTCAAATTCAGGCAGCAGGCAAAATGGGCAGCAGCATCATCCAGCTACTGGTTATTCACACCACAACCCACCACCCCATGCAACACCTTCCTTTGTCTGGGCCTGTAGTCAATCTTGCAGAGTACTTGTTCTCAAAATGACATAAATGTGATTAAACGGCACAGCCATTCAACAGCAGCAAAAAGTATTTACTATTATTTTAACAAGTACGTAAACTGAAACAGTGTTGCTGAGGGACGTTCTCAAGTGAGTAAAGACTTCAGGGCATTGTCATTGCCTGGCGTTGCCAGGATTGAGATCCATTCCTAAACATACTTTTTTTCCTAAATCACTTTTTCTCCCTCCTATTAAAGGTGTGAGTAGTTTTCCAAACATTTTCTTATTTTCCCAGTATTATCTTAAAAACTGGTGTACGCATATTCAAAAAAAGGACATTTGCAGATGGCTCAGAAAAACTAGAAATCACATCACAAGGTATTAGAAAAAAATCTTTTAATTTAGTTGTTCTTGACAGGTTGCATGAAGCTTAGCCACACTTGAAATTGAGTTCTCTGTATTTCACAGGGTTGGTACCCAGCAATGCTACAGGAAAATGGATACCAAAGATGGTGCTAAACCGAGCTCCCAGGGAGTCAGCTGCTGGCAACAGCTTGGCTTTTATTTGCTAAAACCTGTATGAAAAAAACAGGTATCTGGGGAATCAATAGGTGAAGTTTTGTTTTACCTGGACTGCCTACACCCTATATAAAGTGGGTAAGTGGATTCAGAGGCACACCAGGCATCTGAAGCCTTTAAATGGACCGATGCTTTCCCCCTTCGAAGGACAGGGGCACCGCACGCAGCGGGATCAGGTGCCGCCAGCCCCACGGACCAGGTTCAGGTTTCCAGTATCGGCACCATCTGTTCCCGTGACACCACAGAAAGAAGCTCCTTCTCCAGCTGGCGCTCCCCACTGCACAAATCCCGCTGCCCACTCAGGTAATTACCACAAATGTAGCTCACCTAGATGCTGACTGCCCTAATAGCCATCATTGTCAACAAAAGGAAATTGCATTTTACATTGCTATCACTTATTGCTTCCTAAAGGGCTGCTCATTTTCTATACATGCAGCACACTGAGGTGTAAAGCACTGACAACTAGCACACAGAGCTGTATGAGGAAGGAAAGAGCATCCTGACATTTTTAGGACAAAGCACTGTTACAAAAAGGCCAAAAGGATCTTACTCCCTCAAGTTACCCAGAGCGCATTTAGGCAAGCAGAAATTAGGTGGCATTTCCAGCCATCACAGAACATCCCCCCTAACCCCCAGTGCAAAGCGTGCTACTGCACACAAGCAGCTTCCTAGAAATACCTGTAAGTAGATAAAAATACCGAACTGCAGCATTGTTTCCTTTCAGGATAGGTCTCAGAGGACAGCTGGGTTGGGGAAGTTAAGCCAGTAAGATGTGTTGGAGAGACCCGGGGAAGCTGTAGCATCAGCCCTGAGACCTTCCTTTAGGCGTATTTACAATCGGTTTTGCCAGGGGATGACCCTCCTGTGAGATGGTGGGACATGCTAAACTTCCCAAGCAGTCCCCTCTGAGCCAAGAAACATATGTGCAGTTATTCCTGAACAACAAAGGAAAAAACAAGGCTGCCAGCCTATGTCTCCTATACAGCCACAGAAAACAGGAGCCAGGGCTTCTGTCATGAGGTGCTCATTTGCCTGGTTAAACACTAATGAAAGAACACAGGTACTACATCTACCAAAACTGTATGGTGTTATGCTGGCCTGGTGCATAATAAATATCCCTTAATTAGATAACCATTTAAAATATTGTAAAATGCTCAGTGAGGCAATAACCATGAGATAAGAATGTCTAAAACTGCAGGTGGTTCAGACAAAAGAACAATCATGAAATGAAAACTAGGGAGCAACGGGCAGCCACTTCACAGCCTACGTGCATCTTGAGAAAGATTATCAACTGCTACAACAGGTATGACCAGCATGATGACCAGGAATTTCTACCACAAATAAATGCTTCATCTTTATAAATATGCATATTACTACTGACTGTGAAGGCAAACATGCGAGCAAAGTGTACAGCCAAGTTTTGTTTACTTAAAAATAATTCAAAGCAGAATTTTATGACCAAGGCTATGCTCTGTATCTACAAATGGTTACCAGTGGTTTGAGACACTTCTGACAGAAAACATGCCTGGCAACAGCTTCAGGAGCTCCTGGGACAATTGCTACTAGGTTAAAGAGTTGGCTGTATGTTCCCCAGAGCACCCACTGCAACTGTTAGCAAGGGAAAGGGATGGGAAACCTGACTGGATGCTGACTCTTGCTCTGGAGTATTTAGCAATAACTGACTGGCTGCATCGCACTCTCCTAGTGCACCAAAAAAACAAAAGTTCCTTCCTACTCCTAACTAATAAGACTAGCATTCAGAGGAGGAGGATTCTTGCCCCACTGCCATCTCAGTTCAACACAATGTGCTCAAGCAGAGCCTAGCTTTGATGAGCTGGGTACACACAGGATCTTGCAAACCATACTTCAGCACCATCACACCAGTGCCAAAGTTTGCAGCCCATACCAGCTTTTGTAATGTCTACATAAGCATACTGAACTACAACCAGAGCTTAAATCAGCAACCCATTACAGCTGGTGAGAAATATCTATTCCCTACCCACATCACACTCATCTTGGTAGATACTGGCAGAGAAGTAATGGTTTGCTGACAATCAAGCCCACGTAGTTTATTCCCTTTTGAGACACTGGGGATAAAACCCCAGTAACTGAATAACTAGCATTTTACAATTCCCAGGATCATTGTAGAAAAAGCAGTGAAACCACACTCAAGATCAGTGACTTGAATGGTAACTTTTAAAACATTACTTTTTTCAAAGCAAAAGCAGAAACTAGTAGATAACAGATTATGAAAACATTTTTTCTCTAATGACTGGTTGGAAAAAAGCACCCAACCTCAGAGTAGTAAGACACGTTTTACTTTTAGTTAAAAAAAATACTTGTTCAGTAACTTAGAGTGGATTTTCAATCATGATTACTTCTAATAATACTTTGCACAGTTTTCTCTGCATATGATCTAGATAGGATTAGTTCCATTTTTTTGACACAGTCGAAACAGAGGCAAAATACATATGCAGAGTCTGACTCCAGGCCATGCAGTAGTCAGAAACAGAGCAAATGCCAGAAGATGTCTCAAAGTATAGGATTTCCTTTATTTAATCACCATCACACTAGGCTAAAATCGGCTTCCACCTCTGTAAGTTGGGGATGAAGGTGAGTGCAAGAGCATGCAGAACTTGACCTCATTTTTTAGATGCTAAGATCTCAGATTTCCTTCTACGCGGTTTCAAATAAGCATGGAGAGGTTTTAGTACACTTAGTAGTGGTCTATTCTACAGACACTTCAGTACAGTAGATAGTTTCCATATGGCTGGATAACAGAATCGAAAAGAATCAAATTCATATTTAATATAGCTTCAAATACAAGCACAGTCCAAATTCCTGATCTACAAGTGGAAAACTCCAATTCCTGAGACACATCAGTTTCTCAGGCCTTCTTTACCCACCCTTCAAAGCTGCATTTTAAGCAAACCATTGCCTCAGGGAAAGAGTCATGGGAAAAAGGCTCCAAAGCCAAAAATGTGTCACAGCTTATAAAATATTAACAGTCAGCATGGCTTCTGTTTTCCTGAGGCTTGTTTCCCCCCACTCCCTCAACTCCTTTAAAACAAAAGACAGATTTAAGTTCCTTCACCCACATTCTTACCCCAAAAACAAACATCATCATTAGGTACAGCAAATGAAACAATGGGGGGGGGGGGGGGGAACGACACAGCGGCACACAGGTGAGGAAACTTAAAGTTGGAGTCAAAACATTGCCAAAACTTTTATTCCTTTTGTCATTAATGACTTTAGGGTACTAAATATGACATTCATATTTCAGACGCAATGAGAAATCCTGAGCAAGCAGGGGGACTCTAATATGCTACAAAGAAAAAAGCATCTTTCCCAAAGAGCTTACAGTATAAATAATGCAGTCAGGGCATAGTTAAAAATAATTACTGTTATTCAGACTTTACATATAGGAAAAACCTGCACAAGGATCCTTCTCCCTTTCATTTAAAAGAAAAAGGGCAGTTAAAGAAATAAATGTAAGTACTTGTGTCCCAATCAGTCTGTTTAACATAATCCTGCCTAACCCATTCTTATTTGGCCTCCATCAATGCTGCTACTCACTCTCTTCCCATGGCTCAGCATCCCTTCTCAACCATCCTCATGACTCTGCACCTAAGTAAAACTTAAGCCTGTCACCCAGCCACCCAATGTTTTCTGCCATGCCTGAAAGTTGGTCCCAGATGGAACTCAATAATTTACTTTGATGCCACAGCTGGTCATTTGAGTTCTTTAGTAACAATCCTGTTTTCCTCCCATATCTTGTGTCCACAGTAGAAGACTTCCACAGCTGTTACATCCATGAAAGAATGATGAAGGAAATCAAGTTTCCCCATATAAAGCTACTTACTGCATCAAATAAAAAAGATCAGTCAGGATCAATTAGAAAATCAGAATTGGAAAAATGTGGTGACAGACCAGTAAAATCTTGATTCATCTGACATGAATTCTACCACTTCCTCTAATGTATCTCCTATACCACTTGACTCTAACCCCAAGACCACCTTACCCACAAAAAGAGCTAAACAAATGGACAAAGGGCAGGCTAATTTTGTCACTTGCTTTAAATCAAAGTTCAGAACTTCATAAGAGGTGGTGGAAGCTATGAATAAATATATTTACAAGCAGGCAGAAGATCTCCTCTGGTTCAAAGGCTAAGTCTGTCATGTAAAAATGAGGAATGAATTTGCCTCAGGACTCAGACTCATGATCAAATTATTGCTGCTTAACAAGTTACAAGACACCAGCTGAGCCACAGTAACAGCCCTTGTGCTGCTTTTAAGCTACAGCAAATGCAGGGTAATATAATTTAACTTAGCCCTAAAGAAAGGAAGTTAAGCTAAGCAGAATCATTCACATTTACCACAAAAAACACAAATATTAATCACAACCCAGTTAAAAATTTTACTCTGGATTTAGCCATTACGGACTTCACAAAACAAATACTGACCTAAATGAAATTGGAGACACTGAAATTCAAAGATGTTCCCATGCAAAAGTGGGAACACTGATTGCAGAGAAAGCCCCCCTTCGCCATTTTCAAAACTGCTGGGGGGGGGGGGGGGCGGGGGGAGGTGGGAGAAAGAGAAGGGAGGAAAAAAAAAAAAAAAATCACTGAGCTTTCCTTAGCAGTGATACCTCTGTGAGCATTGCTGGTTGAAGTCCTACCATCCTTCCTCATTCAGAAAAGATACTGAAATCATTAATTGAGGCAACATCAACAACAAATGCTGGCATTTACGAAACTAAATAACCCAGATCTGAACAGCCAATAAAGAATCTCTAATCTATGCAGATGCAAATAAAGTCTCACAGGTTAACTAAACACAACTGATTTCCATCTGTATAAATTTCTGGTTTCACACAGAATTACTTGCCTCCATGCAAGACTTGAAAGGAGTCAACAAGTCAAAAACAAAAAGAAAACAACATTTAATTAATATAAGGAATCATTTTCTGAGCAGCTTGAGATCTCTCCTCCCCCCTAAGGCAAGTCTGGCTGACACAGCCATTTTATACATCTGTGACCCTGAAAGATCACTGCATTGATAATTCAAACAGACTAATTAGATAGCAGCTTCTTCCCCCTTGCACTGATTTGTCTACCCTGTAGAGAGCTACTTCCCTTCATACAAGACATTTACACTTTATTCCTAAATCACAAACTGTAAAGTGTAGTCCATACAAAGACTCAGCTCCTAGAAACAAGCTGTCCTCCTTTCCAGCAGGCTACTCGTGCTGTAAGCAGAACGCACCAGAAGAACCACAGACTATTACACCACTGTGTTTCTGCTTTGTTAAATACTGTGTCAAATAGTAAAAAAAAAAAATCATAAATATACATGTCAAGATGAACAGATCCTACTTTTATTTCAGGTCTAGGATGTACAATTCGCCCTAAAGCTTAAACTCGTAAACCTTAAAACTTACATATATTCTTACTACTTGCCTGAAGCACAGAAATTACTCACAGTGAAATCTTTCAAGTGCCAACTTGTTCCAGCATCACCTACACAGACCCCACACGCTGGCAACTTTTCCTGCCAACTGTGACAAGTCTACCAGGAAATTAAGCTTATGAGGTTATTCTCGCCATTTGGCTGCCACCAGGCACCATCCGCCCATATTCTAGATATGCTTGCTAATTTGGAGTAGGGTAGGATATTTTTTTTTTGAGGAAGGGGGAATACAGTCATCAGATAAATGCAGGACTCTCAACTAAGTAATTTTAACTGCCAGCACAGCTGTGGTCAAGCAATGCACATAACTAGGTAACCAGCACAGAGCTTAATATGATAACTGATGTACATTGCCTGAGTTGAAGTTTTGGGAGATGGAAATAGGCTCTGGAAAGTACAAAGGAGAAGCAAAGAGATTAAGTTTCTACAACACATTGGGAAGCTGGGAATGGAAGTAGAAAAGGAAAAACAGAAATCACTGCAAAACACATAATGGGACTTCATGAGCTTTGTGAGCCATCCTGGGAACTGGTGCATATATGTCTCCTTATTTGTCAGATCACCTCATACCATGCTCAAAAAGCAAAAGTCAGGCATCCCTTTCAGTCCAGCAATTCAATTAAATACTTCCTAGTGCCTGAAGTCATGATTCCTTATCCTCCGTTATTATAAAAATCACTTAATATAGTTTGATGTCAAAAGTAAAAAATTACTAAAATAATATCATACCCAAGAGAATTCAAATGTCTAATAATCCTACTAAGAATACCTTCTCAGTTGGTATTTTGTAAGTTGATAGACACAGGTTCAAATCCTAGGGTAACTATCTAGGATGAATCAAGGATGAACAATTTAAACCTTCTTCCTGTCCAGACACGTTATGGCATGTGCTTTAAAGCATGAAGACCTTCTGGACAGCCCTCCAAAACTTTAGGCCCATCTGCTCTCTGTGACTTAAAAGTCTGAGACACTTTTGTATTCAGGGGGCATGGGAGAACAGACAGAGAAATCAAAATAAAGTGGATTCATGATATTGTAATGTCCTACCAGTTAGGAAGGGAGCAAACAAGCAACCAACTGCAAAACCAAGTAGCACAACATTTGAGCCTAAATCCTAATTAGGAATGACAACAGAAAGTAATAGATTACTTTAATCCTAAACAGGCTTCTTTCAAGTTGTTCAGCAAATTAAAATAAATAAGGCTGAAGTCTGAGACACTTCTACCTTGGAAATCCTCTAACAGGTTCCCAGGTTGAGATAATAGTCTTCATCTACTTATTGGGCCTTTGTCAGTGCAGCAGCACTGATGAAGCCCAACTGATGAAACCTTTCTCAGAATCCAGGTTTACCATATGCGATGACTGCGAAGAGAAGACCTGTTTTCCAAGTTTGCTATGAAGATAATTACCCCAAGGCAAGCATCTGCAACCATCAAGCCACAGAGGACAGGCAAGAGCTGAGAGAAGGAAAACTCTTTCAAAGCACCTTTGAAATCAGAGGACACTGCTTCCTCAGGTTTGCATCATTTCCTGTAGCCCCGTATTTATTGAATCTTTATTTTTAGATTATTTTGTTGTAATTTTCCCCCTCACTTCACATTCTTATACAGGAGAAAAAACATGACTCAGAGCAGAGGAGGTGCAGAAGAGCATCATCTCTGTTTCACAAGAGGCAAAATGGATTATCTTTTTCAAAAGGGTGAGCTTACCCAGTGAACCCCCTGCAGGTCCTCACTCAAACACACTCTATACATGCTCTGTAATACACCTGTGTACAGTATGGCAAAAAAGTGCCTAAGTTCTGGGTCATTAAAGGCACTTTGTGTCTCGTGCTGTAAGGCCTCCAGATACACCTAAGATTTACATTCCAGAGGAGGAACAAAAGAGAACGACACATGTCAATGAATTAAAATATTTTATTTTAAGCACATTTCATTTCAGATACAGGAGCATGCATTGAGTCAGAGGTACAAACATTACAAACATGCACCACGACTAAGACTGCTTGGGTCTGTTTTCTAGCATTAATATTTAAAAGCTCACAATGAAAGACCTTTTGAAATATAACCAGCTCTATTCTCCACATATCAAAAAGGAGTACATGAGTTCGGGAGAATTAAAATAAACAAGAGTTGTTCAAAACAAAGTATGTTTTACAGAGTCAAATCTAATGAGGAAAGTAAGGGTCCTTGTATATCACTCATTTCACAATAGCCTCTCAATTGTGCAAAGCTATACATTTGTATTGTATACAAGTATATATATGGATTTGGTGGTTTGTGTTTATTACTTGTACTACTTGGTGTAGCAACATCAAGAATCCATGTGTCACCAAGACCCTCCTTCTACTAGCTGAAGGAAACACTGAAGCCAATCTTCTATATGACAACTAGTTACAGACTTAATCTGAGGGTTTAATTTCTGAACCTTCAACTTCCGGGTTTACTCATCTGAGTTTTCAGTGACCCACAAAGTACATCTATCCCAAAGCACACTCAACTTCAACCAGTTGTAAAAACTCTTTGAGAGCAGAGACTCACTGTTTCCATTTATTCACTGAGTAAAAGGAACTTGACAAGAAAGCAATTTTTTTAAAAATTATAATACTGTTTAGGAGAAACAGTCAGATTCCAGACTGTTATGCACTTGCTTTACATTTTCATAAATCAGAAGCAGAACGAGTGACCATGTCAGTGTTATGCTACATGTAACTAAGTGTTAATACTCATTTTGACAGGCAGGATTACTATCTGTTGGCACATTAAAAAATGCTCACAAATCCATGACTCAAGCACTATCAGGTATGGAAGTGGTAATAGCACAGAGGAGGTGTTAAAGTGGAGGCAGATATGAGTACCGAAATAGCAAGTTTTTATTATTAGCAGATGTTTCCAGGCATTGCTTAGACTATCTGAAGAATCACTATGAAGAACTAACATTAAAAAAATGAGCATGAACAATTGACTATAGTCTATAAAATGTGAACTGAAGGAAAACAGAAAAGTGTACCGGTAGTAGCATAACAGAAAATGTCAGCAGACTAGGTTGCAGAAGAAAAAGCCACATAAATCTTTCTCCACCCAATTCAGTAATTTTTAATGTGCAATACAGGCTGCTGGTACCTTGTTGTTTAACCACAAATAACAGGGAGCACTCATAGGGCACTGACATCTGTCAACAGCTGTTACTGAAAACCGAACTCAGGGGAGCAAGCTAGCAGCACCCTGCCTGAACTCCTAAGAAATAAGAATAGAATTTGTGGGAAAATAGTATCTTATCAAATCCCTAAACCCAAATTCTATGCTCAATGCATAGATAAACTTTCAGGATTTCTGAAGGAGGCAATTACTAGTTATAGTTCTAGGGGTCTGCTAGACTGCTTTGTTCCTTTTGCAAGCACAAGCACTGAAGTCCTGTGTATTTGCAGGTACCCCAGAAGAGATTTGTGCCTAGGGATAATTATTCTTCACAGGTGGCCAACTGCTTTACCAACTATCAGTGTGTTCAAAGCAAAAAGTTTTGGGGCCTCCTAGAACATGAGAGCAGGATCAGCCTGATTCATCTGAAGCTCACAAGTCAACCACCTGAACCACCTAAATCACTCACCTCTATTACAGAGCCCTTATTTCCAAGTAGCAATAATTGTTACTTTGTCCAGACTGGAATTGAATGGCTTGGTTATACAATGGCTATTTCCTATTTGTACTGCTGCAGCAGCCAGAAAATATCAGTGATCAGCAGCGTCCTGGTTCACTGGATATTGTGCACAGCCCACAAGTTCCCTAGAAGTTGCCAAATACCAAATCTGTGTTTAGGAGCCACAAGCCAGCCAGGGAAGCAAGCTTTGAACCATTAGCCTGCATACTAACCAGCACCTGGGGGACTTTCAGTCCAGCTAAGCCAACTTAATGGAGCTAAAAAAAAATTTAAACTATATTCAAGCTGCCCCTCTGGTAAGGGTCTCTTTGCATTATTTAGTTTGAAAGAAAGGGTCTGTGAAGGGATAAGGAGACCTTTGCCTCCTGGCACTATGGAGAGAGGAATCCATAAGTCTCTTATGGAATTAAGGCATGTCCAACATCTGAACTTCTCCATGCATGTCCCATCCTCATTTAAACTCCACACCTATTGAGAATGGCTCCTTTATAAATGATTTAAAGATCAACAAGCACCTTCCTAGAATGTAAAAACACAAAAATGAATTCCACCACAACTAAAAAAGCATAAAACCAAGGATATTCAACTTTCTAAATGAAAATTTTGAACTAAAAGCAATGACAACAAAGCAGCCTCAAGCCTGTCCAAGTCCCACTCCTCCAAACACACCACCGTGCTGACAAATCATCTGGTCCTCTTTAGCAACCATCTGTGATTGCCTTCACTTACAGAACATTTAGAAAACAGAGGAACTGGCACACATGAAGCACAGCACATGACAGACAACTACAGATTCACCTTTCCCTTTGCTCCAGTGTTTGAAAGCAAGTAAGGATCAGGTGTTTTAACTGGGAAATGTGAATTTCAATGCCACCTTTACATACTGGCATTCATAAGAAGTCAGTGCTCCAACTAGGATCATTTTGAACTGTTTGCCTTGCCCATTTTCCCATGCAAAGCTTCGTGGGGCCCTACTATTGCACTCCCTCCACTTTACAACCTGGAGACTGAATTGATGAAGTCTTCACTGAAAAGCAGAAGAGAGGAGATGGGCCAGAGACCCTCCATTCCCTCTTTGTTTTCCAGTAGTTTTGTGTTTAGTTTTTAAATATTAGAACTAGGATCCTACTAATTCCTGCTCGCATCTGGAAACCCCTTCCTACTGACACGAAGAACCACTGATAATTACTGCCTGGAACATGAGTGGGTTTGCTGGAGTGGGGGGAGTGGTTTTTAGTCCCCTAAATTACATTTAAATCAGGCTTACTCAGCTTCCTTCTGCAAATATTATGAAGGAATTGGGTCAAAAACCATACTTTATCACAGACTTAAAAAATGCATTCAAACATCACGAGTTAAAAGAAACATTTGTTTTTTCTACATGGGGAACTGGAACATAGAGCTCAGCCAGCAAAACAAAGCTTACCATTACAAGTAAAGGTTCAGAAGGCTTCTAAAAAGAGTATTTTGAAGAACAGCATGAAGATTAAATGGAACAAAATATAGTCTCACCTACTAATTTGTAGCAAGCTCCTCTTCGGATAAAAAATTAGAATATATCCACATTTGAATATCAAGCTTTAAGTTCTTTAATATTAAAGAGTAATCTGTATCTTAACTCTTCACTAAATACGCCCATGTGCAACTTGACAGTCACACTGATGACAGACCAATAAAACTAGAATAAAGTATTCTCATCAACTCTAGTATAACACCAAATCAGCAGAGGATGTACATTAAATTGTACACGCTGCCATTTATAGAGGTGCCTCTGTTGTGGCTTGCAGATGTTTCATGCTGACATCAGGTTGTGTTGTTAGCTGAGGTCACATTTTCTTCTGCCTGTAGCCCTGTTAGCACTCCTGATAAAATGTTGAGTAACAAACACACCATTTCAGATAATGCTGGCAATCTTTGTCTTTAGCTTACTAACACACACAGCTATAGGAGTACTGAACCCCATTCAATGAATTTGGAGATCTTAGGTAACTACTGCCGCCTACTGAAATAAAATAAAGTAACTGAATAATTTAGGTTGGAAGGAACCTCAGGTGATCCAACCTCCTTCCAAAAGCAGTGCTGACAAAACTGTATCACTCAGGGCCTCATCCAGCCAAGTTTTAAAAGTCTCCATGGATGGAGATCCTCTGGTCAAACTGTTCCAGCGTTTCACTCATCATCTTCAAAGTGAAAAAAACTGTAGGCTTATGGAAAAATTGAGCACAGGGCTCCGCCCTCAGTCCCTGTAATCCCTGAACTACTGGAACTTGCATGAAACCAACTAAAAATCTCTTGCTGGAATAGGTCTTACTTCCAATTCAGAGGTTTTCTGGAATTAGTGGTCTATGCATTATAGGTACAGAAAATTGAACATTCTACCCCAAGAATTAAAATACGAGCTGCTCATCACAGTCTTCTATTGGCATTGGTACTGTGTGCTGTTTTACAGAAATCACTTCCATGACATAAGGGAGCAGAGATCACCTGCTTTCAAAAACAGCTGGTAAGGTCATCACTGGCCAAGGGTACAGAGCACCATCAAACATTGCTCAGGTATATTCTCACCTCAAACTGGCAGCATACAGCATTTTCTAGGACATGTAAAACATGCTAGTTTAGACAGCTCTGTGACCCAGCCTTCTGGGGAGGAAGCTGGTAGAAAGGACCTGACACACACACTGGAGGCCCAGAAAGGAACATCCTGCTGAGGCTGATGGAGCATCCTGCCTGGTTTACACAAAAGACATTGTTCCACACAATTGTCAAGCAATCACCTTTCCCCATCAAGAGTTTCAAACAAAACACTGAGGTTTAAATCCTATTTTTAATGCTGACTAGCTAGATAAAGGCTTTATGTTTATCTCAAACTTCTCTACAGTACCTTGCACAGCCCACCCCTGTCACAAAAATCCCCAGTGCCCCAGTATCCTCCTGCATCTCCCACACTCTCAGGCAAGACTGCACAGAGCTGCTTATACCACAGTGCTATAAACAAGAAATAGTTTGGACAAAAACAGGGACAAGACTGCTTTAGAGCCCATGATAAATAGGCTTCAGGGAGAAACATGAAGGGGAACAGCAAGCAAAGAGCACAGTGCGCACACACAAGACCCAGCCCAGACTCAAATCCTTGGAGAAAGCCCACTGTAGTGAGCCAAGATCCAGCATATAACAGTAAAAAAAAAAAAAAAAAAAAATACATTGGAAGAAAGAACTAGAGACAAGTATGGAGCTTCCTAAGGGGGAGGGGACAGAAAATAAGTTTCAGTGAGCTGGTGCATAAACATTTTGCCTGTGGAAGCTTGGGATCAGATCTTATTTAAGTCTCCAGTGAAAAGGAGCATGATTGTCTCTCCACATCGTAGAAGCTCCGCGTGATTAGAAGTCTCTGCAGATTCATCTCCTGCCCAGCTCAGAGCTCAAACAGCAGGAGTGGAAATCGGAGTTGAAGTGCCCTGGCAAAGCTGCAGCAGGAAAGCAGCACGCTCAGCCCTGCCTCCAGGACTGCCCCTGTTCCCTCCTGCTCACAAGCAAGAGCTGGCGGGATCAGAAGCAGAAATATAAATGATCAAGAACAAAGTTAGACCCATCCTTTATAAAGCAGACCTAATTAGAAATATCAGGTGCCATTATGAGCCATAGCTCCGCTAGATAGGAGGCCCATTACTCAGGAGATATATGTGGAAGACATGCATCCTTTTACACATTTTTCCTCTACTCACACTATACCCAAAGGTAACAATCTCATTACATAGGGGTGGAGGCAGCACCAACGCTGTAAGAGCCAATGCCAGCTGCATAAAGAAAACACTGGGAGAAGCAGTGCCAGCACTGTTTCAATACCTAAAATGTCTATTTCCCCCTTCCCTCTGAAAGACTAGGAGCAATCATGCCTAAAACACCTGTACAAGGCTATTTCAACATAGTCAACCAGCAGTTCACAAAGGGCGCCATTCATTTGCCATTGAAATCATTAGAAAGAGTCCATTAACATCAAAGGCAGCAGGTTTGGACAAAAAAATAGTGTAAATTTATCCTTCCTACCTCTGCATATAAGCATCTAAAACTCTCTATCAAACCACTATCCATCCTGGTCTCCAATTAAATCCAGGTGCGTTTGATATTCGCTGGACATTAGCATCTGCATCTAATACCACTAACTTCCCTGTCAAGCATCTAAAGGAGTTCCATGGTACCTTGATGAGCTCTGAAGGAAGGTGGACTAGGTCTGCCACAGGAAATGGAGCAAGTCTGAAAATGCAGTTGCTGTAGGTTTTGCCATTCTTGAGAAAAGCAGTTCAGGTGACACTGTACAGTGAATGAAGGTGTTTATCTCTTCCTCTGTAGCTCATTGTTTGTGCTAAAATTCACCTGGCCTGAGTCTGAAGACCAAATCCAAAGTAGCAGCCATTAGCACTTTTCCTCTTGAAGACTTGGTTGCAGTGAGCTCCCTGAAGGCTATATGTAGGTTGTAAACCAAGCCAGGATTATTCAAGGGCTGTCTGCTGTTTTGGGCTTTAGGGGAATAAACAAGAAAGAGACTCAAACTGCTTTGCATAATGCAACAAAAGGATTCCTTTGACAGAGCAGCAGGGCAGAATTAATTCCTTCAGTGGACAGAAGAAACCCAGTCATTATACAGTATTTGCTGTCTTAATACTACAAAAATAGAATGCTTTTACTTACTATAGCTTGGTTTTATTCTGTTTCACATCACTATATCTGAGCTACAAACAAAATACTTCAGCCAAACATAATGTAATGCCAGACCAGGGCCAAGTACGGACAATGCATTAACTCTGCTTCCCACTGGAGCAACAAATCAGCACTTGTCCACTTCTGCATTTAGAAAAAAGGTCCTCTTCATGTCCCTGACTCACATGGCTGCAACTGCAGTTATTGTTCTCCCACAGGATGTTAAAGCTGGATACACCATCTGTATTATTATGTCTTTCTCAGAAATGGACTTGGTAGTCTAATCTCATCCAGCCTAAAGTCGGTGATTTGAATATGAAAAGTGACTATATATGGGAAGACTTTCAAGCCAGCAAGCATTTGCTCTTAGGTTCTTTAGAAATCAACCAGGTACTCTTCAGTCTAGACACTTGAATTAAATCTCATGGTTATGGAAGCTGCAGCTACTGTAGTTATGCTATACATACACTGTTCTGCAAGGGCAGACAAGCTCTTTGTCACCACAGGAGAAACACACACTTCTCATGTACTTTTATTGCCCTCAAAAGCCTATCCTGTTCACTGATTACTTTTGGGTGGCTGCTGTCCTCAGAGGCTGCTAATTACAGAAGCTAAACTCAGTTCACTTGTTACATGCTCAACCTGAAAACAAATCTCATCAAATAAATGAGAGCAGCAGCACAGGAATTTGAAGTGCTCCACAAGAGGTACAAGAAATTTCATCTCTCCCCCAAGCAGTCTTTGGCCATTGCTGAGGCTGCTGATTAAGGACAGCAATTTAATTTTAACTGGGACAGAGATGCTATATAAAAACAGCCCAGAGCATTTACTTATCAAAGTATCAGGAGACTATTCTCAAGAACCCAGCACCCAGACAACACACAAAAAGAAGGAAGACCCTCGCCCTTCCACTGCTTTTTGTGGAGACTGAACGATTTGTGAGCCTGAGGCAAAGTTTCCTACACCAAGAACACTTTTGTCATTCTTTCCATAGCAGCAGAAAGCACGTGATACCTTAACTTGTCCTCACTGAAGTACTTTACTGCCCTTCCCCAACAAGTATTGAAGCCAGAACATATGAAATACAAAAACATGACCCAAATAAGTTTCATAAATCTGCAGAATATACAACTATGGGATACTTTTTACTCACACCAGGTTGTCCTTAGCATGCCAGCCTACCTTTAGGATATTTCATTAATTTGTACTCCCAGCTCACAGAGAATTGTTGAGAATTAAAAAGCTGACTTAAAATCACTGCTATGTTCACAATGATTGATATGTGTGTGTGTGCATGCATGTGTATGAGCTATCCAATTGATAAATTTGCCCCTGGAAGATGCTGTGTACAATAAATGACCAAGCTAAAAGATCTAAAACATGAAATATAGAGTTAGCTCTTTCATGTGAAAATGTCACTGAAGTTAATATTGCTCTAGCATTGACCCCTAAACTTTCTGAAAAAAGACCTACAAAGGAGAGTCAGCTGCGCAAAGCAGCACAGAAGATAGGAGGAGACTGGTTCAGAGATTTTAAAGACAATACCCACTACAGATTTGAGGCTTTATTTTACAAATGAAACCAACCTGACACCAAAGTACATGAAACAAATTGCAGGAAAAGACAACAGCAGAAAAAAAAACAGCAACACTACTGAGAATTACTGAAATGTGATCACCTCTGCAGTTTTTCCAGATGTTCCCACAGTTTCCACAGGAAGGGTGTAGGATCTTTTCCAATTCATTCTAATTACTGTTATGGACATTGGACTGTAGATTCATCCTTGCAATGTGTTCCAGGTTGCATGTGCTCTCAAAGACAACCCTTGAGGTCCCTCAGATCCATGTGGTACTTTTACCAAAGGGGAAAAGGAGAACAGGCCCTGCATAAAGAAGCCTATCTCCCAATGTGCAAGATATTCATGTATTTAACCTCCATTGGTGTTAATGAAATTGTGCATGTTAAATCTTTTGCTCATGAGGTTCACACTAAACAGCATCATCTCATCATCTAGCTGCCCAATACTTTAGTCTACATTTTATGCATGTCTGTTGGAAATACCATGAAATGCAGTGGTAGATTGGCTCTGCTTGGTTACACCAAAGCTTTGCCAAAAGAGCATCCTTTCTGTGTTCATCTAAAACCATCAGAGGTTAGGGAAGTGATGATACACACACAACCAGAGTAACTCTCACTGATTCTTTGCAAGGAAATCCTAGGGTCAGGGTACTTTGGATTCAATCCAGAAATCACAATAGCACTAACAACTTATTTTTCTTCTGATATGTGCTACTACCACAGTAGTCAACCAATGATGACCTGGAGGTCAGACATTTCCCAGAAGATAAGACCAGCTGGACTATGGCCTCAGGCTCTTCATTCCACCAGCTGATCTTTCAAAGCTGAGAAGTTCCCAGCAGGATGAAATCATTATGATTCATTAACAACAACAAGTATGTGCTTGCTTTCTTTAATAAGCAGTTAAGTACATTAATTATTCAACACAATTCCAACTTTGGAAAAATAGTAGATTATTCTCAACTCCTCCTTAGAGCTGGACAGGAGGAGCCAGAGTGAGAAGGTGTCTCAGCTGTAGGTGGTGACACTGTCCAGTGACAGGTGATGTAAGTCACAAGAAGAATCAGCCTAGACAGGTTTTGGTATTTTGTTCCTGAAGATGCGAGACATTTACTGACTGTTCACAAGTAACACCACACACATGCATCCCCTGCTTCCTCTGAAAATACATGTAGTAATTGCCTTGGGAGAGCATTGTGCAACCATAATATGCCAAAAGGATCCAAGCTCCTAAAATGAAGAACTGCCCATAAAAATGTCACATTCTGTCATACGCAGTATCAATTCCACAGTGTTCAATTTGCCCAGGTGATTTCCACCTGCTAATCCACTGCAAAAAGAGCTGCCAATTAACTCGCACCTTAAAACAGTAAATATCAATACAAAACCAAGGTGTACACAACCCAGATACTGACAATCTCAGACTTCTTAAATTTAGCCTACTACATGCACAACATAATAAGGATTTCAACAGGACAACAGGGATGCTGAATGGAAAGAAGAGGGGGAAGAATAAAGAAAAATAATGCAGCCTTTGCAAAGATAGCTAACAGAAATCATTTTCTCCAAAAGCTAAGATGAAAGGCACAGGCTTCTGATGTACCGTGAATATAAGAAATACATGCTCCCATCCCATAAAGTAATTCTTCATAGGTGAATAGATACAGAGGTCCTCTGCCTTCCCATTTCACCTAGTCCCCTCCAGCCTCTCTGCCTTCAAAGTATATCCTTGCTGTTACAGAAATGCAGTTAAAACAGAAATGCCGGAAAGCCAGTGATGCTTCCATTTGGCACATTCTTGGAACTGTGATTCAATGTTAATTCAAAAGTACTTATAAACAATTTAAATAATCTTCCCAACTGATGCTGCAAAAGGAAACAGTTAGGAAGTAAAAGCCTCAGTGATCGCTCAAAAACATCACAGACCGGGAAGGGTATCTGAAAACACTTGTCCTTCACCTCTTGCAACCAGTTCTGTTCCCTTATATATAACACATCCTCTTCCTTCACCCCATCAAACAGATCATTTATATTCTACAGAAGCTTAAACTGAGCTTGATGCCACCAGGCTACAGATGCTTACAGGCTATTTTTTAAAGTTCCACTGCAAGATTGCTTCAGTCTCTTCACACCGTTAAAAAGAAATTTAACAGGCAAATATTCAGATGCTAACAAATAAACCCGTCCATCCCTGTGGCACATTCATTAGCACCTACCTTTCCCTGTAGTCATTATCTGCAGTGCCAGTGAGATGCTGGGGAAGAGCGCTGTGCTCCAGGAGCAGCCTGACAGTACATGTCTCTCAGCAACTTAACCACCAGCAAACTCTCCACCCTCCTGAACGACTTCTCCGTGTGACCTAGCAGACGAGAGCCACCTCTCCTCCAAAATAAAAGCCTGCTCAGCATTCAGCTGAGCACCATGTGTCCTCCTGTGCCCACTTGCTCACATCCCTTCTTTCTCTATTTGAGAGTTTAAAATCCAGGAGGCAGTAACATGCTTATTTACAAAGTTGAGTAATAGAAAGGAAGCAGAGCTCATCATCTCCATTTACACCTTCCACAAGGATGTACTATCAATTAATATTACTCATTCAAATATCACTCAGACATTACTGCTCTCAGCCTCCCTGCAGGTGAAGGGGTATTTCCTTGCTTTATTTATGCCACAGGAATGCTGAGTCAATTAAATGAATTTTCTATTTCATTTTCTAATTTCAACTTGAAAACTGTATTCGTACAGAACAAGCCATAATAAAAATTAAATTGCACAACGAGGTATGAATGCATAAAAGCACAGTGTAGCATTTGTTGGTTCAAAACCCCTCTGTGTCATCACAGACAGTCACCCATCCTTCCAGTCTGTAATTCTGCTGCTTGGATGCATGTTGACAAACAGACAATATCCTGCCCACAGATGCATGGCAATGCTTGGCAAATGTGGGTGATTTTTTCCTCCTTATAAATAAATACCAAAATAGCATTCAGTGACTCAGCTTTATTACCAGCAAAACACAGGAATTTAGAATAGTTCTAGTTTCCATCTAATTGCTTCCAAGCTGTCAACTTCATAAACAGAATTCATGCAGCAAATAGTATATTTATCTTAAATAATATCTCAAATATAGAAGTAGTTCTACTCAAGAGTAACATTGATCCTTCTTCGTAGACTTTCAGAAACTGGAATTATCACATCTGCTATTTTAGCACTGTTTTAATTAACCTGCTTATTCTTAGCATGCTAACTCACACTGTGCAAGTGACTAAGGGGGAGAGATGTCAGCTCCAGACTTCTGGCTATAAGATCTCTTGCTTTGATTTCCTTTCAGCCCAAGACCACTGCCACCTCTGGTATCCCTAAATCTTGCCCTCCCAAGCAAAGACAAAATTCAGCATAGACAAAATTCAATCCCTTCCCTACCCACAAGTACCGTACTGCACACCACTGCAGTATCCGTGCATGCACCAATGTAGAAGCATCTCCCCAAAATTGTACAACTTATGTAAAACAACATGAGGCCATACATCAAAGAATGTTATATCACAATGATCAAGTGCATAAAAACCACATTGAAATGTCTTGATTACTAACAGCTTTGGTTTGAGTCATCGTTTCCTATCAGCTTGTATCTCAGCAGATCACTTATTTCTTTCTTAAATTAGTCATGAAACGTGATTATGAAGTCTTCTGGAGTCCAGATCTGATCCAAAATCAGTTCAAATCCATGGAAAAACTGTACGCTTTATGATCAGGTCCTTTCAGACATAATACCAAGGAAACCTGTGCAGCATGAATTTCTTGGCATCTCTGTTTATGTCCAATAGCCTCTCTCTGTATCACATCCAACTAAAGATCATCACACAATACCACATGAAAACAGCAGCTGACTAGCTGGCAATTATTGGTTCTTTCATGCTGAAAATGTATTTGTCCCAGGGGAATAAAGCATCTGCATAATTAGCAAAAGCAGCTACACAAAAAATAATTAGCTCACTGAAAGCTCAAAGGGGAAAAACTATAATTTTTGCTTCAAGAGGCTGACTAATTATATGCCAAATAACAAAATAGAGATGCACTGGAGAATCATCGAGAAATCCAACGTGGACTGTAACTTCATATTCTAGCTACAAGAACTGCTGGTAGCCTAGCAACAAGCAGCATACTTCAGCATGCTAAAACCTCCCTCTGACTTAATGAAACACCTCAGATTACTATGCAAACCTCCCCCACCCCACTACGCATTCGATTCTTGCATTACTAAATGATAAAAACAAACTCTAGCCAAAAAAAAAAAAGAAAAAATAAAAATCAAGAAATTCAAGACAAACTCAAAGAAGCACTAATGAACCACGGTATAGAAAGGTAAGTGAATATAAAACACATGAATTATTTTCATAGACTTAAAATTCATATTCTGGTTGGAGATGATTCATTAAATTTATCCATGGCATCAGAAGATGCCTTATTATTTTAAGCACCTTTTCTAGTAGACTGAGAAATATTTCTGTTCATTTGCATCTTGGGAACCATTAGTTAAGAAATCTTTAACAATTTACAGCATACTCGCTAATCTCCAAATTACTGCTGATATACAAACAATGCTGTTGCAATTACTTTCTTTTACGTGAATCTTCAGTGAGCTGGTAAACTGTTATCCCAAACAGTAGCCTCAGAGCTGAGACACCAGTTTTAGCCATCATTCTTTGACCAGTTCTTTTGCTGTATTTCACCATTTCAGAAGCCACAGTTGCTTTCCCACCTGTCCAGTACTGACAACCACTTTCAAGTCTTGTTGTAATTAGCACAACTCCAGTGCTCTGGGGCCAGGGCTCAGTTATGAGTGACACTTCAGCCAACAGCTTGCTCTTGGGTTACCCACCTGAGCTACCCACCAGAGAAGTATAGGTTCATCATATTCACCCGTAAGACCACATAAAAAAAAGGTTATATTTGATTTTAGCCAGTGAGCTGGGAAGTCATGTAGCTTCAGCTAACCTTTCCATTTCAGAGGCATGAATTAACCCTAAACATCAGAAGGCCTTTCCCCAACAGGTGAAGCACGTTACTTTTCATCTGGGTCCATTCCGCAGCCAGTACACACTACTTCTGCAGTGCCTTTCACACCAACAAGGACTTACAGACTGCAGTCTGCACAAACATTTGCCAGTCTGCCTCCCAAAACATCTGGGACACTCATGCAGTCTGCACAGAGCTAGAAATAGTACAATAGCAACAGAGAGGGACTAACATGAGCTTTTAAGACAAGGTACAACTCTGCGATATTGCCTGAAGTCATCTGATCCAGGCCATATAACATGAAGGTTAAAGCATTAGTGTTGTGTTTGCCTGGTGGAGTTACACTTTAAAAGGAGTGGTATTAACGATAACAGATAGACATCCTTATAATTAATACCATACTCTGCCAGACTGTCATGGTTTAACCCCAGCTGCCGTCTAAGCCCCACACAGCCGTTCGCTCACTCCCCCTCCACGAGATGGGGGAGAGAATCAGAAGAGTAAAAGTGAGAAAACTCATGGGTTGAGATAAAGACAGTGTAATAGGTGAAGCAAAAGCTATGCATGCAAGCAAAGCAAAACAAAGGATTCATTCACTCCTTCCCATGGGCAGGCAGGTGCTCAGCCATGCCCAGGACAGCCGGGCTCCATCATGCCTAACAGTGACTTCAGAAGATGAATGTCATCACTCCAAACGTCTCCTCCTTCTTCCCCAGCTTTATATGCTGAGTATGACATTGTATGGTACGGAATATCCCTTAGGTCAGTTGGGATCAGCTGCCCCAGCTGTGTCCCCTCCCAACTTCTTGTGCACGCCCAGCCTCCTCATTGGTGGGGCAGTGTGAGGAGCAGAAAAGGCCTTGACTCTGTGTAAGCACTGCTCAGCAATAACTAAATCATCCCTGTATTATCAACAGTTTTCAGCAGAAATCCAAAACATGGCCTCATACTAGCCACTGTGAAGAAAATTAACTCTATCCCAGTCAAAACCAGGACACACACTCAAAGGATTAACAAGACCAAGAGACCTATTTCCTGTGAAAGGCAAATCTTTTGGGTGTGTGATATTTATCACCATCTTCCCTGGTGACTCTGACAACTGCTACAAGTGTCACCTTTGTTCAAAAGCTGCAAGAGGCATCACGGACACAAGAAACACGATAAATTTAGCTTGTCTTTAGGCCATAATAAACTCGTGACCATGGGTGAAGATAAGCCCCTTCCACTAGTTTACACAATCTCAAAAAGATAAACTAAGTTGCACAGAGCTGTTGACACTTTAGATATGGTGAGCACGCATGATGTGTTTGTGCTGTGCCCACAGTGTGAGGAAGCAGCAACGAACCAGCCTATAGCCCTATGGGAACCTGAACCCTCTCCTCAAACACACGCAAAAAAGATATTAATAACTAATGTTCTCATTATTAGCTTCACAAATGAGAACTACTTTTAAATTAACTCATGCAACTACAGACTTTTTTTTTATTGTTAGGGAAGATGAAAAGGTTCTGGCAGAGCAATGGGAATTCCTAACCTTTCCACGCCTTGCTCTTTGACCCCTTAACACTCTTCCACTCTCCCCAGTTCCCTTTCCCCCCCGGCTACTTTTTGGTCTCAATGGCCACACAGGAGATTCAGCAGGGGGCAGGGGGAAATGCTCACACACACTCTCCAGGGATTGCATCCAGCTGCAGCATGAGCAAGGACCACTAGCCGTCAGCAGACATGGTTAAACAGGGTGAGGAAGACAGGAGTACTGTGTCTGGAAGCACAAAAACCCTGTCAGTAGAGTCAAGGACATGAGACAGGGTGTGTAAAGATCTCAGGCACTGTATGTTCAAGAAAGTTAAATCTTCAAATTGATCAAACTAGTGAGAGGAAGGGGCATTAAAAGAAAAAATAATTCTCCATGAAGCCTAGAACTAGGAGATCCAATACACATAGATGCTTTACTTGCATTTACGTGGGGGAAAAAAAAAAAAAAGTGTTCCTATGGAATCCTTCCTTGGCAATTTTACAATACATGGTTTGCTTTCTTGGAAGGAAATGCCACTACAAATTGTCTGCCCAGAAGAGGTCATCCCCATTGTCCCATCTTCCTTCTTTTGACGTCTTCCATGGTGCCAGCAGCCTTGAAGCACATGACAGCATGTGCTAGGATGTTCAGTCTAGAAACCAGAACCACCTCTCAAAAGCCAAGGATTAGCGAGTGATGCCTCTGGTACTGTTCTGGGATGTGTAGATGCTAAAATGATTGCACAGCTAAAACTCGCATTGCAAATAAATGAACTCTAGTTTCTTGCTCTTCACTGAAGTTTATTCTTACATTTATCTCACCTATTTCATACTAAATACTCTTCTAACTAGTTGTGATATACCTGATTCTCTACTATGATCGCCTTCATTTGGATTAGAAAAACCCTCTGTAAATTTAGCTTAAGTTTGGCTCAGGGCACATCAAACTCCAAAATCTTTCCCCCTCCCCCTAGAAAATAAACCCAACAGAAATCTCACCCACAGTCATCATCCCACCACAGCATTTGTTTCAAAAGACCATGAAGCAATACATCTCATCACAGAGCACAACTCTGCCTCCTCAAACTCCAGACAACAGCAGTGTACATCACAAAATGATACATGACAAAATGATGCATCACATTAACTTTTTCTTTTTTGAAAGCCCATTCTATTCCATTACTAGCAAAACAAAAATTCTACCTTAGCCTAGCCAAGTGGAAAACAGAAAAGTTGCGTCATCAGTAAACTTGTTTCAGTTTCAGTTGGGATTTCAGAACACACACATGGAGATTATAAACATTCAGGTATTCTCTGAGGGATTAAATATTTACACACAACCTTTTTAAAAAAAAGTACAGGGACATTTGTTTCTCAGCTGCACTTTTTTGCCCCTGTAAGCCTCATTGACCTCTACAACCAATATTTTCCCACATTATGCAAAAGCATAGTTTTAACCCATTCCATAACAGAGGAACCTGTACTAGGTCTTCATCATTCCCAAACATACGAGCGAATATTACGTCACATTTCTGAATAATCCAAAATATAACTTCAGAATTTTCAAATAAGTAAATTTTATTATTTCCTGCAGGGATAGCAATTACCATATTTTAAAATGGGTATGGCAAGAAGAAAGATGCCTAGAAGTAAAAAACATATTTTTTCCAATTTAAAAGAGTAGAGACCTTTCTGCTCTCTTGGCTTCTGAAAAGCATGGTGGGAAAGACTGGGAACATCACCTCTCCTGCTCTTGGCCTTGCTTGAAAAGAAGCTGCAACACTGAACCCATGTTCTTCGTCTCTGATCTATTAGGCCGTTGGCAGAAAGATGAATTCCCTCACCCAGAATTCTCCCAAAATTCTACGCCTAAAAAATGAGTGATACTTAGTAAAAATACTTTCTAGCTCATAGGCTTATCTATAAGAAAATCAGTAATAAACACATGTTTTTAAAGTAAGAAAAATACTAGTTTCAGACAAGACAGACAGAATTAAGGCTCTGATAAGGGTCTTTGACCAACAGTCATAAACATACAAAGTACACAAACTTTGGAACTGCAAAATACAATCCCTAAACAGTATGAGTTTTCAATAGAACACTACCACATGAACATGCACACTTTCTGTGCTATTTTAGGGCAATAAGCTGAAAAGGCTTCTCAACTTACTATTTCATTTACCTTATGAACAATTTAAACAAAGATGCACATGGACTTGAGAATAGAAGATGCATTTCCCTAATGAAACTCAATAGGAAAAGAAGGACAGCTCTAACAACACCTCCTGTTCTTGAAACTTATGCTTCATCCTCCTTCTGATAATCTACTCTGTCTTCCTAGTAGTAACTAAACATCAATTTTATTTGCTCCAAAAGCTATGTGTATATTTCTGATCACTCATACGTGTTTTCCTTAACAGAATGCTTGCTCTGTGTCCATTTGAATGACACAGCAATTGAAAATTGCTAAAAATACCAAAAAGAGAATACAAGTACTTCTACTCACCACTTGAACTCTGGATCATGTTTCCAGATTTTTGGACCTCATCAAATTTTGTAAAAATTACATTCAACCTGTTTGAAAGAAAGAAATACACAAGGAACGGGTGAATTTAATTTTTAGGCATCTTCTAATTTAAGATGTTATAGAACAAATTTTGCATCACTCGGGTCATCGGGAACACTGTCAAAAGTGTCAGTGTAGAGGGAAGTTATTTTAAAATAAGTTAAAAAAAATAATTACAACATGCAGCAGCTGATAAGAAAAACTGAGGAACAACTGATATTACAGAGGTGTAAGAGAGATAAATGGAAATACTACATTACTGAACATGTGACATATCTAATTGTAGAAACATTTCCAGTTCACTGCCACTTTGCCTAACTTAACTATTTGCATAAATGCCACAGAAAACACCCCTAAAAAACAACTTCACACAACATTTTTCTTCGGCCCTGACACTTCCTTCCCACTCATGTCACACGCCTGGTGGAGCAGAAGATCCTTACCACATCTCCTTATTCATTCCGTGAGAGTTTATTACTTTAAACCACACTGTAGTAGCAGATGTTTTCACTGGAGAACAAGAGGCAACAGTACTGCCTCTCCCCACATGCACCCCAGCTCTGAAACCACTCCTTCCCTCCCCGCTCTGGGCACCAACACGCTGCCATCTCCTCCAGCCGCAGGGCCAGCCGCGCTCCACCCTGCGTGCTGCAGGCTGCAGCCAGATGCAGAGCAGCTTTCTTACAGCACCTGAAGTGGCAGAAACAGAGGGACAGGGATTTTGTTTTGGTGTGAGTTGTTGGTTCTTTGTTTGGTTGGGTTTTTTAAACAAAGCCTTGGAAATTATGATATTGACCGTGGTGGGTTTTTTTCTTCATGACAACCTTCTAAGTTGCATAAACCCAGGCTACTCTGAAATGTCCTCTCTACGCATGAAGAACATACAGGGAAAATACCACATTAAATCTTAAATCAGTTAACTACACATCTGTCAATTTTATTGGTTTTCCAAAGTTGCTGTACCTGGGCAAAGGTACAGAATCCATGTTACATGAAACCTGAGCAAGTGTTTGTATGATGAAATAAACCAAACCCTGATCCCAGGAAGAGGTTCAATCATACAGCTCCTAAAGCCTTCTAAAGGAGGGAAGAGAATAAAAAGCAGCCCCGAAATAGTGAATACATAAGGACATCCTCAACTTACCGCGATTGGGGTAATCCTTTTTTACTGAGATCAGCCCTTACACGTTCACCAACATGTCTGTAAATTTCCACAAGGCTGTTTATTGCTGCATCTCGAACCTGAGTGAGATATGAGAGAAATCAATCATCTTTATAATTTAAGTAAATCCCTGCCTTACGTTGGAGAAAGAAATTTTCATATTTCTCGGCAACAACGGTTGCCCCTATACACATTACCACAATGTTCATAAAGGAGCTGCCATCCTTGCATTTCAGGTATTAGCAGTATCAGCAGATCTAGTTTAATTGAAAAGGCAGTCAAGATGTAAGATGAAAGGTTTCATACATAGGGACACACACAGGGAGCTCAGCTGCCTTTGCCGAACTCCACCCATTGCGTGCAACAGGTAAATTGTGAAAATATGGAGGGAAGAATAATCAATCACCTGAATCACCATGAATCTTGCATGGTTTTCAAACTGATTTGCAAGAAACTGCTGAGCACATCCTTCCCTCCACTCAACAGAAGAGCCACAAATCTGACTGAAGTGTCACCTTTCTGTACTGAACCTCCTACCTACCTTCTCTGCCTGCTGTGTCTGAGGGAAACGATCTGCTTTGCCTACAGAAACACCTAGGGAGCCATGAACTTCTGCTTCTCAGAAGATGGCCTGGCAGCTACCCAAGCATCTGCACACATCAGGACTAGGCACAGGATATTTTGCAGGTACAAGCTAGAAACGCCTGTAGGTGGGAGTCAAAGGGCAGGCCCCATTTTCTAGCCAAAAAAACCCTGAACATTTGCCTCTCACTCATCTTGCCCCGTTCTCCTGTTCTGCAGCATTCAGCGGGTCGCTGCCAGTTTCCAAACCCCTGCCTTCACCCACGCCAGACCTTACTCAGCTGTCTCACCTCTCATCTCTCTGCCCATCAGCCCCGTATGCCCCCTGGCAGGACTCCAGGGCACAGCTCAGGAGGGACTCTGCTGTCCCCAGCTTCTGGGTACACCGACCCTAACCCAGCCTCACTCTCTGCCTCCGCCAGCCAGGGAGGAAAGCTGCCTGCATCTCACACGCCTGCAGCAAGCCTGCCCCCCTCCCCGGTGCCCAGGCCCACACACCAGCCACAGGGGCACAGCAGCCAGGGCACACCAACAAGCTCTGCCCTGCCCCCCCACCCTGCCACCCTGCCCCCCGGCCCGCCAGGGAGCAACTCACCCCGTGATCTGGAAGGACTGTCTGCATGGGTCAACTGAATCAAAGGTACGGTTGCAGGACTGGGTAAACCTCATATTAGGTAAGGCAGGGAGCCCCAACTATCACACTTGCTTTAGTCTACCACAGCAATAATAAAGCTTTAATGCTCGATTTTGTTTTTGAGAAATTAGTCATAGTTTAAATACAGTTGTCATACCAGATGCTCACGGCATCACACAAGCTCTTAAACCACATTAGTTTAGAACAACAAAAGCTAAAACCCACCCATTCTCAGAAGGGTAGTAACAAAACAGCTTTCATGCCCACAACAAAAGGGTGAAGCCACTGCACTTGACCTGGATCTCTGTTTCTCCATCATCTCTCGCCATGAGAGGGCAGCATTGACCGAGCATCGGGTCTCCCGGAGCTCAGAAAGCTCTGGCCACGCAGGAGCAGCCCCAGGGGAGCCCAGGACCAGCCCCTGCCCCAGGACAGGCACCGTTCAACCAGGAGCCACTTTCACAGTGATTTGTATCTGATGAGTTCAGGCATGGGCTTTCTGGGGACGAGACACCAGATGCAGCATGAGGGACAAGAGATTAACCTAATTTCCGACCACAGCTGAGGACTGGGATAATAAGCTGTGCCAGGCACAGGGAAGAGGCAGGGCAGGGGGAAAGCATGTCTCAGTCCCCTCACCAACTCTGATTCTTCCAACAGCTCACCAGTGGCAGGACCAAGGTGTCGGTGCAATGAGTCAAAGTCCTAAACCCAGTGTCCCTCCAAGAGAAACAGCTTGCTCAGTACTACAAAGGACGCTGAACATGAAATTTCCCTCAAAATTTCCTGAGGTAACAGGTTTATCCTCCTGCGTTGGCACAACCGGCAACGAAAGGCTGCTTCACACTCAGACCTCCTCTTCAGCAAGGGGAGGCCCTGACAGCCATGGGAATATGCCCAGCTCCAGATTCAGTGTAAACCCATTCCCCCCATTGGCCACCTCATGCCTCCTTCCAGCAAAACACCCACTCCAGACCTGGATCACATACGTGTCACCCATGGTGAGAGGGTAACCAGGACATTCAAAAGCTGACAGTACATGTTACATGACATTAGTTTGAACCCTACTTCCCTACCCCTGCTCTTCTCACTAACCTCACATACATCCATCTAATTTCAGGTTCGATCCTGTCAAGGACAGGATAAAAAACATGTATAGGTGACAGATGATTTTTTTTTTTCCCCCAGCATGTATTTTCATTTGGTTTGCACCGCTGATTTAAGGTTCCTATATAGCTTGCTTTCCCTCCACCCCTTATTCAGAATCTCCCTGTGCAACTTCTGGTAGTGCACATGGCCAGGATGTCCAACTGCTCCCATCTGCCCTCCCTGCCCAGACTCGTTCTTCTCTGAAGGTGGAGGGTGCTACACCAAGCCCCAAGGGATCCCTGCAGCCTCCCTTGCATTCAGGCTGTAAGGCACAGCAATTCCATTCCCACAAAGGATTTCTGCTCTGTTCATCTCACTTGCAGATTCATGTTATTCTGTTGAAGTCTTGGAGTAATTGATATGCTGGTTTAGGCATACTTCAAATCTTCACAAACAGTATGTTCACAATTCACCACCAGCAGCACAATTAACTATCTCAGAGTCCCACACTTACGGCAATCAGCACAACCTTTACAAGTGACTCACAGCGAAAGCTTACCTGGCTGTTTGGATCTCCAAGTAAGTTACATATATGTGGCACTATCTTACTCAGTGTTAAACTCTGAGCTCCAGATCTGGGAATAAAGAACAAAGCGAATAAAGGCACCACTGTGAGTAACAAAGCAGGCTTGTGTACATAGCATAGGTTTGCAGGAGGTTCAGACTTACGCATTGAGTGTTGCAATAAGGCAGAGGCAAATCCCTTCTCTTGTTCGGAAATTCTTGTGTTTGAATCCTCCTAGCATCCTGTCCCACACATACTGTGAAGACAGAAAAGAAGGTGAGACAGGAAAAAAGAAGGCAAGGACAGAGATATTTTTTTTTTTCTTCCAGCAAACATACACCATAACATCTCTGGAGCTTAAATATAAGACACTTTTAGATCTATTTCTTTGTTCTGTGCTGACTTCACAGAACTCCTCACTAGCTAAATCAATACCTTTACAGAAAGCAAGTACCTCCTGAAGACCCAAAACAATTGACATCCACCCATTCCATCTCATCCTTGGAAAATCCACTGACACTCAGAGTCCCATGTGCGTCCTGACATGCAACAGCATTCTCAAGTGAAGCAAATATCTCATAACAAGGCATAGGGAGATGAAGCCATTTCAGACAGAGCTATGGGAAAAAACTCTGACAGAAAAAAAGTTCTCTGGTTTAAACAGCCAGCCAGTCACGCTGCAGAGGGCTGCTGAGCATACCTGAGGGTTAGCAGCTTGTTCCATGATTTTCAGCAGCAAGGTCTGATCCTGCTCCCTCACCGAGTCCTTAGAGTCTCCCAGCCTATCAAGTAAACTTGGCAGCACTGAGCAAAGAAAACAGGAACATCCAAATCCCTCAGAAGAAAACTGTCACAGTGACACAGCCCCTCTGCTCACCCCCCGCCCGATGGAGGGAACAGCCTTTCCCACCCTTCAGCAGAGCCTGAAACCACCACGAGCCTCCCCAGTGCTCTCCTGGGGAGAAAGGCAGCTTTGTGTACAGCAGCCAGTGCAGACCCCAACAGAGCAATGGTGACGTGTGCACGTGTCCCCCCCCCTCACACGCAGACCCCTTCCCTTACCTGTGCCAATCTGGGCCTTGAAGCGATCTTGCAAGCGGGACACCAGCGCAGAAAGGATGTCAATCCCCAGGAGAACCACCTGCAAGCACAGGACAGACGGCGTTCCAGCGTGCAGCCCCCTGCCCCAGCCAGCCCCCAGGTAGGAGAAGGGCCCCGGCCCTCCCACGGGGTCAGCACCCCTCAGCTGACAGGGGCGTGCGAGTACGCACAACTCTTCCTTGCACGGCTTCCGACAGGCAAGCCGAGTGGTTTACAAACAGAAGAGCCCTCAAATAATTGCTCCCTGAGGCATTTATAAGCCAAAATTCACTACCAAGAACTTGACAAAGCCAATGACTGTAACTGCCACTCAGTGCTAAATCCATGCATACGGATGTGTAATGTATACATACCACATGCATAAATTTCAGTATTTGCTGTAACTAACATTTCTAATTAATTGTAATTACTACACTTATTATTAGAAAATGTTGTGCACTAACAGCTGTTTAATTATTCACTTGTAGAAATTAAACCAAGCACTTTTATGACATAACTGAAACCTGGGGAAAGGCGCTTTGCTTGAGAGAAGCTTCAGGATAGGTTGCAGATCAGAAAACCCACTGTGATTAACTCCGTTTAATAACTATAAAATATACATCACATACTGAATATACGGTGCAGCTTGTATGCTACGTACTCGGCAAGACAGTACAGATCGTGATAGTTCTGCTATGAGGCCGCTCTCCCTAAGTTTTTGGTGAAACACTGAGTTTAGTAACCCCTGGAAGCGTTAGGGACAGCCAGGCTGCTGAGGCGCAGCCCCCCGCTCCCCGCACAGTCATACGCCCCCACGCCCCCACACCGGGCCGCGGCTGCCGGCGGGGCGGCCGTGCTGGGCAGCGCCGCGGTCGGCCGGCAGGTGGCGCGCTCCATCGCCGCGGCCGGCCGTCCCCTTATGCAAATACCGGCCCGGCCGGCGCAGAGCACTCTGGGTAGCGCCGCCACAGCCGAGAAAACGGCTTAAACCGGGAGCCGGAGCCGAGACCAACGCCGGTCTCCGTGCCGCTCCCCGGCGGGGCGCGTCCCCCTCGCCGCGGGCCGCGGGCCCGGCGGCTCGGCGCCCCTCGCCGGGACCTGGGGCGCAGTTAGCTCTCCCCCGGCGGAGGCGCGCGGCGCTCGCCTCCAACCGTCCTTATCTGGGGGTTGCGCGGCTGCTCGATGAACGCGTGGTGAGGGCAGCACTGCTAACGCCTCGAGCAACACAGCGGCGCCCGCCTCGCGCGCGGCGCAATTTTTGGAACCTCGCGCACCGAGGCGCCTGCCCCGGTGCGTTCACACCCACGGCCACGCACCGCCGTCCCGCGCGGGGCGGCTGCGGGTTCTGCGGATCGGCCGGGGGCCTGCTGTATTCCCCCTTAACTCTTTCATCTTCAGCACTGCGAGCGAACTAGAAGCGCTCGTCACAGCAGCACACGCGTGACACTGGCAGCATCGTCGCTCCACCGGCGCGCCCACCCCGCCCACGGTAACCCAGGCTTTCCACCCTCAGCTCCTCACAGGGATTCACTCTGAATGCCGCGCCACGGGAGCTGTAAGCACACGGAGGAAACACCCACCCTGTCTCCAAAGTCTCCTAAAAAGAAACTTCCTAAACACAAGCACCTGGATCCTAACTTCTCCCAATACACCACTTCACCTTCTCCAAACAGCTCCTGCAGTTTTCTCCCATCACAGTAACAAATCCTTCAACCCTGTCATCTTTTTTTTTTTAAATTCAGTATCATTTGCAGCACGCCGACAAGATCTAGAATCTCTGTGTGCCAAAGGGTAATTTTCCTCATGCTTTTATAAGTCCTGTTTCATTTTCACATTCATCTTGCACGCTGGACTTAATCTACCACAGACAAACGCCCAGCAGCTCCAGAGCCAGCTGCCCTAAGCCCTACCCGTGTGTCTGCCGGCTCACTCGGGTACAGCAGCAGAGCCCCAGCAAGAGGACGGGCTTTCCATCCTCATCAGCCCAGAGATGCTTTTAAGGAAAGTCAGTGGGACTCCAGCTGCTGGTCATTCACAGCCAGCTGAGCAGAGCCCCATCACAGCAGCATCCTGCACCGAGGAGTAAGCGTGCTGCCTGCAATTACCGAGGTGTGCCCCGGGGGTAAATCTGATCCCGGAAGAGATCCATCTCTTCAAACTGCCTGCAAGCCAGAAAGAGCAAGAGAAACTCATCGCTCGGACATTAAAGGAAACACATGCACAGTGCAAACATCACCGGTTACCCTGAAGTTTGCCCCCCGGATCAATCAGACAGGGAGGATGAGTTAAGCCTCCCAAGACACTTTGCTGTTCTCCTCATAGAAACAGAGCTAATTACCACAATGATTACAGTAGTGGCTTGGACAACTACTGAGGAAACAGCCACTGGAGTGACCAGGTGTTATTCCCTGACATCCTGGCTTCATTTATCAACCCTGATGTGCCACTGGCTGCAAACTGCTGAAGGTCAGAAGTAGAAAACTGAAATCATGTATGGATTGAGAGACCCAACAGATCCATTAGAGACACTGATAACAGAAAACCCGGGCATGACTGGCAAATGAATGAAGAATTAATTGAATTCCAGCCCTTACTGCATTGGGCTGACTGCACTGAGGAGCCCCCACCCCAGTTTTCCACTGAAGCAGTTACTCAGGCTCTGCTGGCACCAACACACCTGGCTGACCGGGAGGAACGGCCGGAGCAGCGCGGGTCCTGCCAGCAGCCACCCCGTTCCTGCGACGTTGCCGCACACCCCTCCCTGGGGAAGCCAGCCGGCAGGCACTGCTCCACACCCAGGCACAGCAAGGGCAGCTCTCCATCAGAAATTCCAGACAACGCTGCAGTGCTGATAACTATGGAGCTATTCCAGGCCCTTACATCAGCACAAGTCTTGATTCATGCTCCAAGCAAGGTAGGACTAAACTCACCAGTATCTAGTAGCACAGAGGTCCCCAGCCCTCGACTGAGAAAATACCAGGTCAGCAACTGCTGCTTTTAGCCCCCTACTTTATATCTCGGGTCTCCCAAACCCACTGCAGAAATACACAGCAGCACAGCCCTGAGTCTGTGGCTCTGCTGCTTTGCTTATTTGACTCCTGAGGTTCCCCAAGACAGTCAGTAAAGCAATTTGTGCCATCCAGTATTCAGCTTAATTGACATCTGCTGCTGCTTTATAATGTAGTACTTTCTGAGGGTGCTATGGCCTGTCAGCAAGCCTTTCTCCTGACTCCCTCCAACTCCCAGGTCTCAAGGCACCATCATTACCAGGAAAGAAGGCTCTTTTCAGTTCCCAGGTTGCAACACAGCCTTTCTCAATACAGAAAATATCTATTTTTTTTTTTTTTTAGGAGGTCATCAAAAACTTCAAAGAACTCAAAGTATTTGTCCTGGGTGGTGTTGAAAGGCCTGCAGGCAGATCCACAAATCAGAAAGCAGACAGCCTACCATCATCTGCTCTAACAGTAAATGCTCACCAAGCATGGCAGACAAACGCATCCCGCACAGCTTAAACCAAGACACACCTAAATCACTCCCATAAAAGGGCAAGAAAGCAAGCTGCAGGCCCCAGCACCAGCTGATCCAGCACAAAGTGACCAGAGTGAATCACAGCCTCAGGCAGCCCCAGCCGCCTGCACTAACATGGCAGCTCCAGGCTGTCGTGAGGAAAAGAAGAGCCCTTCCCTCCACTCTCCACCCCATGCCACACGCAGCAGAGATGTGGTGACTGCTTCATCAACCTTTATCCCATGGCTCTTGCAGGGAACCAGCAATGGGCTGAGCAGCATCTCCCTGCAGGCTGGTTTCACTCTGCGGGCTTCCTCCTGGACCTTCCACGCTGGGCAGCTGGGGACCCAAATGGGAACGCTGGAGGTACAGTTTCTACCCCAGCTATGTCACCAGCTTGCTTCATGCTCAGTTTCTTCATCAACACGGTGGTGACACAGCTTGGCTATTTCACTTTGGAGTCTGTTTGTGAGGTTTTTCTTGGAAGAAGGAAGGGAGGTGGAAGACAAGACTTCTAAATCTCAATGTGCAAAAAAAAAAAAAGGAAAAATGTAAGAGAATTCAACCTGTTTTTTTAAACACTTGCTTAGATAATCTTTTGGATTCACAAACAAAGACACAGACAAGCACGTGCATACTTTAAGTAAAATTACTGTATTTGTGAAAAAGGAGAACATTTCAGATTACACATTGAGAAGCTCGAGACAAGCACGATGCCCTACATCACTGTCTGCCTGATGACTGGTACTAATCAGTCAGACAGGGAGAAGTTCTAATTCCTCAAGACATGAAATATCCACCACAACTGAACTGGGCACACAAGACCAAGCAAGAGCTAAATTTAGCTCACATTTGCAAATTTAGATTTGATGTGAGGTACGTATTTTGGGTCAGCACAGCAATAATAAAACTTCTGGCAGACAGAGAAACACAAAGTTAGCTTGTGAAATGCTGCCTGCTATATTCCACCCGCACACGAGTATAACCACATTCATCGCAGAGGAGCCCATCTCCTCCTGCTGTTCCAGCAGTTAACATCTCATGTTTCAAGGCAGGATCACATCTGCCCTGGCAACATGAGTGCATCACCCCAGCCCAACCATCCTAGTACAGACACAGCTCTTACACAATTTGCAAAACCAACACTGGCAAACAAAAAGGCAGCACAACTGGTTTTACTGTCATGACTATAAGCTGTGGTCAAAGGTCAACAGCGGAAGACTTGAAATAGTTATTCCTGGGTTCTTTCTCTAAATTCATGAGATATCATCCATTCTGTCACAGGTACCACCTTCAAAATCCACAAAATTTTGGATGCTGGGCCATTGATTTGCCATGCAATACAGCAATGCCTCAAGACAACGGCTGCTTGGTTTGGATATACAAGTTTTTCCATTGGAATGTGGACCACAATCTCTTGGAGTAGCTTCTTGTTGGAAAAGTGACCCTTTTATTTATCATCTACAGGCAGATTTCTAAATCTGTGAGATTTGGAAAATTTAACTAAGTAATGTGGGGATTTAAATTTCCAAAAAGAACCATCTTACAATGACTTTTCTTCTGTTTTACGATACTGATGAGAAGCCAGACATCTGATTTGGACTTAGAAGGATGGGAAAGAGAAATACAGAAACCTTGCAGCTTCCTCTGCCCTATTATACAGCTGATCAAAGTTACTCTGCTCAGAACACGGAATTACGCTAAGCAATACCGGATCAAATGCAGACAGTACCTATGGCTGAAGACAATCACAGTGGATCAGGAACGTCCCTGGCACTCTGTCCTTCCCTGTCAGGGAGGCCAAATCCTGTGTGCACTAAAGAATATCAGCACTGGGGGACTCCTTACGGCACAGCATGCAACTGTTCAGTAAATCAGACTAGCAGCACACTTAACAGACCTGACAGGATTTAAGCTACACTTTCATCTCTGTATCCCTTTTTCTAGTCTCTCCTACATCATGCTTGAAGACCTTCATGCCTGAAGAACTCTCCTGGCAGTACATGCAGAGATGTCTTGCTCTTCCGTCCCTACTGTGAATCCACCCCCTGCCATACACTGGCCCATGAAGATGGCCCATGCCAACAGCCCTCTCTAAAGGCAGCAAAGCCCATGCTGCTCCTGCTGTCTCTGCCATGTCACTACCTCAAAATCCAGGAGGTACCGACTGCCCTGCACATCTCCACCCAGACAGGTTCCCACATCTCCGCTACTTGTGGTCTCCCCTTCAGTCCTAGGCTCTGTTCAAAATCATGCTTCAAGTTTATCTTCCCTGCGTCTCCATGCCAACACCACCCTGCGCTCTTGTGACCATCCCTTACCTTCGCAGGTCAATCGAGCCTCCTTTCCCCACTGTGATGACAGCCAGCACTATCACAGAGCCCCTGCACTACAGTCCCAACCATGTGAGCCTCTGGCAAATGCCTCAATCGTACAACACAAGGAGCAACACAAATTCCCACAGGTCTTCTGGGACTGGTGAGCAGGGAGAACTGCAACTGGCCCACCTCCTTAATCCCCCATTGCTCCAACGTAACACAGAGCTCAGAGCACATCTCAACACTTTTAAACTGCTCCTTGTAAAAAACTATCACGAAGCAGCATCTAGGAGTTAAAGATCACTGCTCACCCCAAAATTCAGGGGACCAGATTATTTGATGCCAACTCACCCAAGCTACAACAGTGTAGCACTGCAGGACAGTAATCAAGGACAGTAGAGCTCATGTGGCAAGTGACCACCTGCCAGGGCTCACTGCTGGACTGAGAGAAACAGATGAACCAAAACACCCAATGAAACCACCAGCATTTGTAAAATGAACAAAAACCTGGTTATTGAAAATTCTCCTTCATTTACAGACCTGGGAACAGATGAGAAACTCAGTAAATAATGCACAGCTCTAGAGTGAAATAAATCCCAGAAGGACTAAGGTCATTTAAATGTCAGGAGGTATTATGCTGTCAGAAATAACTGGAGGGATGTATTTTTATAATCGTTGTTAGGATACAAGGGCACCCCTCTTATGCAAAATCAAAACACCCCAAGTACTATTTTCTGGATCCAGTAAAAAAAAAAAAAAAGCCAACAAAAAAACATTTGTCTCCTGATGTAAGAGCTAGAGACTTAATAGAACACATGAGAAATTCAAAGCAATCCGAGGAAATGCACCACAGAGCAATACGTTATAACTCAGAAATTCCACAGAGAATAATGGGGGGGGGTGCTGCTTAAAAAATAAGATTATTCTGAAATGTGGAAATCTGCTTCCAGGAGAGCTGACAAGTATGTCTTAGGTGAAAGAGCTAGACTGAGTCAGCCCCCAGCCACACTGCTTCTGCTCAGTGAAACTAAAGGGGTGATTTCCAAAGGATAACAAATTCACACCCTTTTGCAAAGATTCTGCATCAGTCCTTGAGTGGTTGCACATAACCATGATGAGAAGGAGTAGCATGTAACCACTGGGCTCTGTCTAAAGGACACAGAGGGAATCACAAGTTGCAGAGTCACTGCTGTGGAGCACCGGTGGCTTTTCAGCCTGAGCAAGGTCAAAGCTCCAGACAGCACAGCAGGTAAATCACTACTGACACAAACTACAGTCTGTGCTCAGTCTCCAGGGAAGCAGCTGTCCTGGTAATACATCAGGAGACTTTGTAGTTGAAGGCAGAGTATCAATTTAAATCACATTTTCCTGTCTCAGTTACCCCAAACACTGCTGAAAACTAGCAGCAACATACATTGTTTTAAGAAAGGTAGTCCTGTTTTTGCAGCACCTTACAGGTATGGATATCTCCATGGCAGTACTCAATGCTCAGTGTCTTCACATAAAACAACATCAGAACAAAACACCTGCACTACCAACTGCTATTGCTTTTGGTTCCTCACCACAAAACAGTTAAGTATCTTAGTCACAAACACTGCTGCTATTCTATACTTTTCCATTGTCCCCCAGCTGAGCACTTATACTTCAAACCAGGTCCTCAGCCAGTAAGGAAAAATGGATGTAGCTCTGTGAGCACCTATGAGATCGTGACTGTGCATCAGCAGGGGATCAGGCCCACCACTTCCTTGAATGAGCTTCTAGCTTTGGTGACAAGTTGCATCTCAGAAGCTCAAGACAAAACAAAGCATCATACAATGAGTGCTAGGATCTCTTACAGAAAAGCAACAAAAACATGCCAGGGAACAGACAAAAGCCATTGCAATGCCTTTCTTTCTTTTTCATGGGAAAACTGAAAGTTTTTATTATGGCAACTAGTAAATTGCTAGTGTAGCAATTAAAAGACCAGGTTGCTTTACATAATAGAAGTGTTCTCCCCTCCATTAGAAGCAAAAGCCTGATCCAGTGCCCAGAGAAAGCAAAAACTCACAGTGGTAACCCACCTTTAGGCAGAATCACATTAGCTGGAACACCTCAAAGCTCCTAGCACAGAAGCACTGACCCCAACTCCATCTCTAACACCTACAGGAATAGAAAGCACTCAGCGCATTTAAAAATTGAAACAGAAGTGCTTCTGAGGGTTTAGAGAGCATCTAGAAAACAAGGCAAACACACAACCTAGCAGATAATCACCAACAGTCTTCTCTGCTCCCTCAGGGCTCAAGAGGAGTAATGAGAATTGTGAGGATGTTCAAATATCCAGCTACCCTCCTTGACCACAAGTTCCCATGCTTCTGACCATCTGCACTTCCAGATTGTGCCATTCAATATATGCTTTTATGAGGAACAGTCATCATGGGAAGCAGTGATGACAGGCCACACGGACAGCCTCATGGGGGCGGGGACCAAATAGGTGCAAACACAGCCAAGACCCACCAGCTGCTGGTAATGTGAAAAAAAGCTGAGGATCTCTCAGGGAGGCCAAGCAGCCACTGTGGTGAGGAGTTGTCAGAAGCTGACTTGAGTAGGGTAGAGTGCAGTTACCAGATGCTGACATCTCTTGCTAGATCACAGCTCATAAAGCTTTTTTCTTGCCTTATTTGGGAAGAAAATAACACATGCAGTAAGAGTGCAATACCATTTTCAGTAGCCACAGCCTTTGCAAAACTCTGAAAAGACCTGAGGCTTCCACAGCAGCTTCCAGTCCTGCACAGTTAGACTGTCTGCTCAGCATCTACCACACCCTCCTACACCCCTGAGAAGAGTTTCCAGACATAATCCACAAAAGCCTAATAGTCCAACAATTAAGAACTCCACTGAGAAAGGAAGAAGAAAGGTTCAAGAAGTTTTTGTTAGCTGCAGGAAGACAGACAATAGCCCAAGTAAGAGATGGATGCTAGCTCAAGAAAGGAGCCACAGATGGCAGGAGGGATGGCTCCTCCACGGAGGAAGGCATCATCTCAGCAGGAATCCTATTCCTGCAAAGCTGCTGCTTTAGCCCACTGAAATCTTTTCACCCAGAGGAAACTAAGAGCTGAAGCTTTGACCAACTAGCCACGTGGAAAGCCCTTAACAACCTCTTAACACAAGGGCAATGGCTTCTACATCCTGACTAAATTCCAGCTTTAGTAATTACAAAATCTCTACCTGGAATTCCCCCTCAGTTTCTGCCTGAAGAGTCCTTTCTTCACTTTCCATTGATAAGAACTGCTGAAAAATGCTGCTAATACTGTAGTGCTCTAAGAGCCGAGTAAATAAGCAACTAATTTTATAGCCCCCAAAGAACCCAAAAGGTTTGTCTAATTAGGAAGAACAGCTCCGATGTTCAGTACTATGCTTGAGAGCACAGTCTGGAAGATGAAAGTCAGACTTCACTTAATCACTGAAAGTGAAAGAAAGAGGCTCCTTATGTTTTTCTCACCTGCAACCATTAGACAGGATAAATTTGCAGCCAAAGAAAATCACCTTTCAGTGCAGACAGACAAAACCCATACTGTGAGGCTAGGACAGAGCTGGCCATCCCAACAGCAAACAAGAAGCTCAGAAACAAGAGAATCCAAGCAAACCTTTCCATAAAAAAAACAAACAAACAAACAAAACAAAACAAACAAACAAAAAAAAACCACAACACACACACACACACAAAAAAAAAAAAAACACCCACCAACCAAACCACACCAAACCCAAACCAAAAATACCCCTCATGATCTTGCAGCATGTCCTGCAGATCTTCAGGCAAGTTTTACATATGACATACCCAACAAATGCTGTTCATAATTCAAAGACAGCTCTTCCAGTGTCCAGTATCACAAGAGGAGATGACTTCAAAACCTTGTGTGACAAAACTAAAATTCAGGGTTTCAAAAGATTTCAGAACCAAGCGGGACCCCGATCCATGAAGGGGAGAGCCAAATGTGCTGAGAAGCACAAAGAAACCAGCCTCTGGAACTAAGCAGCATCATTTTCAAGTATAGAGGATCTCTCAAGACATGCTACCCTTCTCTGCTGGGCCTACACCTTCTGCTCCCATCTCCTCAGGGCTGGTGAAGCTGCAGTGACCCATGTGGTACTGGCCAGCACTACCCCCCCAAGGGAAGTCTTCAGCGGTGTGTCACAAGGTCTTCCTTCACAGATAAGCCTTGGAGAGGTAACAGTGCATTTCAAACACATTTCGGGCCCATTCAGGAAAGCCCAGAGGATGACCCTTAGAGGCATGGGTTAAAATACTTCTCAGTCTCTCCTACACCAGTGAGGGGTGCACCTGAGCTAGATCTAACCCAGCATCTACAACAGCCACAAAACCTAGCACAGCCCATACAGCAAATGTGATGCTTCCCACAGCTTACTATTCAGTACTGTCAAGACAGGTCAGCAAAGACTGAGAGCTACTGGTTTAAACTGATCACTGTACCAGTTTCTTCTTTTAACATTCTCTTTCTTAGTCCTACAAGGCCCAGCTAAATGGTGTTTTTCAATGCATGTCAAAAACTGAAAGGGAAATCTTCCAGAGGTTTACTATTGGTGCTATACTTGTGACTCCAGCTGAAACCAGGACCCCAGAAAACCCAGTGTCACAAGAACACAGAAAGGGACAGTGCCAGTCCTGAGCTGCTCACCCGGAGCACGCCCACGCAGGTAGAACCAGAGCCCACGTCAGCAGGTATGCACCAGTGCCCATCTGCAAATGCTGGGCAGCCATCACTGTGCACTCTGCTTGAGCCACCGTGTCATCCTGCAAGGGGCCAGGGACATTTGACTGAAGTGGTGCAACTGGCCCAGGCCTAGCACCCTGCAGACCTCTTTACACAGCTCCTGGCTCAGCGGCTCCAGCTGATTTGCAATCCATGGAAGCCTCTCATGACTATGGCACTCTCATACCCAGCTCTTAGCACAGTTCTTGATCAATTCATGCATTATTTTTAATATCTTAACTTCTGGCAAGTAGATATATTCCAAGAATTTGATCTATCTGGTCTAGGAAAAGCAACCATAATGAAAAAAGATTCTGTCCCTGCCCATTTAAAAGTTAATACTAACTTTGAGGGCAATGCTTCCCACATGCTCCAGAACTAAACCCCAGATGCCACTTAACACACAGGAAAAAAGCATTCTTCTCCTTCCTAAAGATGTTCCTCTCCTCAACTCCTTTTGACCTATGCATCTGTCCCTTCGCCTTTTTGGCTGTCATCATTGAGATCTGGAGCAACAGCTGAAGCATTGCTCTACTGAGCTCTCACAGGAGAATTAAAAAAAAAAAAACAAAACCAAAAACAAAAACAAACAACAAAACAAAACAAAACTGTTTTCCTCCTTCATACTGAAAACAGACACCTTTTTAGTTGTTTCCAACTGATACACAACGATATGACAGAATAGTGAAACACGCTGCATCTAAATTAGGGCACATCCTTGGGCCACACTGGTGCATGGCATGTGGTCAAAAACCCAAAAAGGCTTTGCAACCCCAGGCAAGCTACCTATCCACAAGTATCTAGGGCCTGAGACACCCACACACAGGCAAGGGTAGATTTCTTGCCTTGGCACTTAGGGGCTGCAGATGTCTGCAGACCTGCTCCAGAGCAGATGACGATATGCACCAACTGTGCTGCAGTTCTGCTATGTACTTGTGGCTTTTCCAACAAGGTGTCTGGAAAACCCAATTCCATACATATTAAGACTCCACACCGTCCTACTCGCCTGATAATCCAGGTCTGAAACAGGTGACGGTTGTCAACTGCTTTTCAACAAAATCTGCCTGGAAGGAGTAATACTGGCTATTGTAGTCCTGTTGGAAACCCACTGCTATAAACAACTCATGTAATTGGCACCTGTGGAAGCCCAGCCACAGGAAGACCTAGGCAGCCAGCCTGGCAATAGATGGTTCAAGATTCATCTTGAGACACAAAGGTGGGCTGACACCAGTAATACTCAGCTCAATCAGTACCCATGCCATGTCTATTCCTGTTGCTGAAGCACTCCATTCTCCAAAGCTATTAAACTGGTGAGATACTTTTCTGAAGGGAAAAAAAAAAAAAAAAACAACAAAAAAACAAACCAAACAAACAACAAAACACACCACACCTACAACCACCACCACAAACACCTCAAGGGAAGAGGAAGGAATTCTTCATCCTGCATTGCTTGAAAGGGCCAGCATTTTCTTAAGGGAAAAGAACGAGCCATCTGAGCAGATGATCACACAAGTGGAAAACCAATTAGAAGGTTACAGGGACAAACCACATACATTTTGGCTTCTATATCCAGCTCTAAAAACACATTTAAACAAGTCAGACAACTAGCTCCTATCAATGCTCTAGCACCACAGCTACACAACCAAGCATCCCTCATGTTAGAGGCTACCACAAATTCTTGAGGATTATTACAATTAAATAATTAAATGTCCAACTAAATCATTAGCTCTTGGATTAATTATCTTAAATGGAATTCTAAGAAATTGAAATACCTCAGAAGAACAGAAGCTAGAAATGTAATACAGGAAGCCACCCAGTTCAGCACAGGATACACAAACAGCTGGCATCCTGGGAAAGCACAGTCAGATGAAGCAGGTATCTCCTGGACAGGCTCTGCTGACCTTTTGCAATGTTTTTACATTTGTCTGTCCTTCACAACTCCCATCATTATTTTCAACACAAAGGGTGAGCTGAATTGAGTGTTTAAATAACCGTTTTGATTGTTATTTTAGAGTATTGGATGCCTTATTTTGTAATTCTGTTATTTTCTAAGAGGTTTGTTCTCATTGGAGACTTGTTAACAAGATCAGCCTCATAACTCTCTGCTGAACAGGATATACTATATATTTATGCATATATTATAAAAATGCAAAACTTAATAATCTGAATATAGCTTAGTAAAAAAGGATCCCCTCCATCGTGCTTTGGGCTGAGGGAGGGGTTTTCTTGCCCTAACATTGCAGAAACTTGAAGCAACACTGAAAAGTAATTTTGAAGAAGAATAAATGCAACCTGTCAAATTTGAGTTACATTTCATCTCAGAGGAGGAAGGGAAAAATTTTCCAAATTTTTCCAAATTGTTCCTTCTAGTTAAAATCACCAGGCTTTCTTAAAGGAACAGAGATTTTTATTTTGCCAGGAAAAAGACTCAAGACACTCAGCTGTCCCATCATCATGTGCAGGTTCAAATGTGGACTTACTGATTTATTTTTGTCTCCAAAAGACTGTAAGGGAGGCTTAGTGGAATTTGCTAAAGTACAAATTAGGTGCCAGCTTAACCTGACATATGCAGCATGCAGAGGCATCAAAACCTCTAAAGCTGTGCCCTTTACAGCTTTGAAACCTCTTCATTCTACATTGTCTCAACTATTTTTATTCATACAGGTTGGAAGTTACAAAAGCCTTCCTGCTCCTGTAACTTCAAAAGCAGTTTCTTGACTTTGAGGCACCTACTCCAAACTAAAGTGCCCCATTAGTATTAATGTCTTATATAAAGCATCATCTTTTATGCAGAAGGGAAAGCACGGTCATTCTGAGAACTCCCAGAACCGAAACCTGATGTCCTGTGAATTCTGAAACAAGACAGACACAATGCTGGACAAGACAGTGTGCCACTGTTAACCTGGCCTGACACAAAAAGGATGTCAGATTGTTTCCTCCCATCCCATCCAGCCTTACTGCACATTCCATATGAAGTTAAATGACACAACAGTTCTTATGCTAAAGGTTTAAGAATAGGGCTCACCAATACAGTAAGGTTAGAAGGGTTCTCCAAAGGCCAAGTAGTCCAACACCATCCCCAGCCCACCTCTCAAAATTAGATCAGGTTGGTCACATGTCTACAGAGCATTTTGTTTTACTTGATTATTAACATATAGGCCTTCAGATGTTCATTAAAACTTGAAACAGTTCTATATGTTCTAGTTAGAAGTAGCCCTGTCAATTCATGACTTGATTTAATGAGCTGCTGTGTCATCAGCAGTAAGACCTTGCTGGCAGGCCGTGAAACAGTAAAACTGAATTAATTTTTTTAATCCTTCTCTAGGTACAGTAGTATAAGCCAGACAACAATTTGTAGCCCTCAAAGACTCCAGCTACATGATCTGATCCATTACAGTCTTGGATTTCATGCAGGTATAAAGGATCTGCGACATGGATCAGGCAGTAAGATCAGCACATACACCTCAAGTTCAAATATTGCCAACCATAGCAAGAACTGATACATTCTTTTCAGCAAAGAAACGGTATTGTGGTTTTGGGTTATTTATCTAGGAGGTTTTGTTTAAGTTGACATCGTCTGATAAAAGTAAAAAGCTCAGTCACACACAGTGATAGGCTCCAATTACTATTCCTCTCTCTATCAGTCTATGTCAACGGCAACTTTGTTCAGGAAGGAAGAGGGATTGCTGCTGTCTGAGTCTTTTGCAGTCTATGGCACAAAGACTATTTCAGAAGAATTGGAGATTGAGTTTCACAGATAGTAATTATGTCAGACTGAAAAACACCATTTAGAGGAAGAGGAGTTAAGCTACTGCAATGCCCAAGGATAACACCAAGAAACATAACAGGCTTTCCTGACAACACTGCTTGCCGTACAGGTTAGAGATCAAGTAGCTGCTTTTTCTTTAGCACAGACATTGTAAGAAAAGCCAAGCAAATCAGTTGGTAAATCTTCCACAAAACGAACACCACCAACTAATTAGGAATGTGATCCAGATACAGTTACGTCTCTCCTTGCCCTTCATCTCTATCCTCTTATTGGTTAATAACACCTTCCTGCACCCTAGCAAGACAGGAAATATAAACCAGTGTTTTTCAAGACTTTCCATATCCTCATGGGAACTACAGAGCATTATTACTGTCATAAACTTGTCACACTGAGGTCTAGCAGTACTGCCTATATGTTGGAAAGAAGTATTACTTGGCTACTTCATATACATCTGCCTGCAGTGTTGGGACTGTGCCAGCATGCAGTCCAGTTACAAATGATGTTCAGCCTAAGATCTAAACATTCAGGGAAAAAAAAAAAAAAAAAAAACAACAACTCCATGCAGAGCTACTCATACACTCACATCACCATTTAAAGAGACTTCTCCTCCCTCCTTCAAAGGACTTGAAATTTTTTGAGCACACACATACGTTCTGTTTCTTGCCTTTAAATTCATACATCAAAGGTGATGCCACAAACACAAAGCAACATGGAAACAAAGCACAGATTCTTCATTAACTCTTTCTTTAAAGAACTGCAAGAGATGTGCAGGACCTGCACTGTTTTTTGATGTATGCTGATTTTTTAATCAGCCAAAGGTGAGGAATTCAGATTTGCTGCTATGGGACAGATTCTGACCCATCAGATTAGCACAAATCCAGAATCTGAAGCCAGCTGTCTGCACTCACATTCTCCCAAGAAACAGAACAGGGGAGTCAGCAGTCACTGCACACTTCTTACCTTTTGATAACTTAATTTAGACCCTAAGGATCACCTAAATTGTATTAGAGGGGGAAAAAACAGTTCCAGAAACAGATTTTTAAACTACTAAGGTGCTTCACTTCACTAGGTAGACTGTATGCTCTTTAAAGAGTTGTCCAATTACGTGCTGACCTTTGATGATTTAAGCGACTCCTTAAATAATCCAAGACAGTGGAAACTTTATTTTGCAAAACAGATTAATTCAGTCACATTATTTTTCCACAGAATTCTTCTTGTTCATTAGATAATTAGAACTAGAATTCAGGATATGGCAGCATCAGCAACTCTTTTATCACTTGTCCCCAGCAAGAAACACAAGGCCCCAGGCAAAATACTCATGGAAAACAATCTCGCTCCCTGCTCCTCAAAGCTCAGTCTGAAATCTCTTTTTAGGAGGGCTGGAGTGGGGATATAACACTAATCAACACCAGCACCAATTTTATTGTTCCTTCCACCTGTGTAAAGTGGCATTCAGGCAAACATCATCCTTCCAGCCCACACTGTCTCTGCAAGGACATGAAGAAATTTTGCTTCTGACTTTATAGAGACGAACTGGCGCACTCCCAGCTGACTCTGGGCATCACAAAACAGACTTGCAGCAGAGCCAGAATTAGGCTCCCAGGTCTGCCTCCCAAGCCTTTGGTTAGGTCTTCATCCCCCACACAGGAGATGCGGGTCTGAACCATCTCTACCCATGCAGCTCCAGCAACTTGAGCCAACATCAGTGGGTAAACTGCACTAAGCCTGGGAGGCGTCAAACCGCAACATCAGAAGAGGTCTTAATTCAGCCCTCTGGGCTGAGGAACCTATGACCTAGCCCACATAAAACTGATTGATAGAAATAAACTGTTATAACATAAGCTATTTTTAGCTTCAAATTATGTCCTGCCTAAACAGCCTTGAGTGAATGATTTTACCACTGTGCCCACCCAGTAAAAGCCTGAAGGTCTGTTCAAGGGAATCCAATACGTGCACCTCTCATTGGGGTGCTATCACAACAGCAATTCTCATCTTCAGTTTTTTGGGGTTTGGTTAAATCTAAGGAAAGCCAGGTTTATGTGATAAAGGTCTCACAGAAGAGCTTGGTGGTAACTAACTGACAGACCAAGGCTAGAGGATTTTGAACTTCAAACCTCCGCAGCCCCTGCTCCCTGGACATAGCTGCCCCCACAACGACACTAAGCAAAGAGCAAGCTCAGCACACGCTTGGGAAGGAGCTGACAGACATGCTGCAGCTCTCCTTCCCCAACCAAGATAAAGCAGAAGAGCTTAAGTCAAACCGGTTTTCTGCTCCCACAATCGCAGTTCAGGAACTTCTTCTGAGTCAAGCCTAAGAACAATCACTCACTCCTTTCAAGCTCTCACTGTATTCATTTGGCCCCTCTCAATATAGCAGCATGCTGCCGTTCAGCCTCAGTGCGCGTGCAAGATGTACTCTCTCAGGCTGCAAAGCTAACCAGGAATACCAAAAAGGTAGCTCCACCAAGGAATGGATAGGAAAGACTATGACCACTAAATAGGCAAGTCACAAACCAAAGCACCATTAAAACCACCAGTCACTTCTGCCACATGTCACAGATGACTGTAAGACACTTTTATAAGCACAGTGTCCACCAAGGGAAACTGCAGTCCAACTCACTTGTCCAGGACGCTTCTGCTGAAGGCTTTTTCTTTTGGCTACAAGACCATTTCTCTCCTCTCTGCTGTTACTTTCCAGGCTGTAAATGCAAGAAGTTCACCCAGAGGAGACTGACTTGAGCCCTCTGTCTCCAAGGGCAAAATTCTCTGTGCACACAGGTCAAGCCTACTATCTTCTATGGGTCCCCTCCCCAGAAATGCCTTTAATTCTTATCATCACATTCTTGATCGCAGCAGAAGTTCCTATCCAGGGTGACAAATCAACATTGTGACCCACTTATCTGCCACAGCATGAAAGCTTCACAAACACTGTTTCCTTGGTATGGCTGTAGCTGCACTCACCCCATCTGCCAGTGCTCCTTTCCCTGCCACACGCTGTGCCATTCCAGAGATTACAAAAAGTATCTCTGCCCACGACAATGCCTTTAAAGCTTCATCCTATATCTCCCCCCACCTTCTCTACATTAATGACACTGCTACAGAACTGGAGCTAGAAACCAGAACAGCTAGCATAAAATGTCTAAAAGGTTCCTTTAGATCTTCATTAAATAACGAAGATGTTACACCTCCAAGGGTACATGATCCCTCAAGTCAAAGGGAAGCATAAACAAGGTCTCTACATTTGAACAGATCTACCTACAAGCCAGTGAGGTGATTGTTCTGTACCCGTCAATTACTTATCACCTTTCTGGGATGAAGGGAGCAGTGTGCCCTTATCCTAGAATCATGCAAGATCCAACCAATAGAGGAAGCCTTAGTGCAGACAAAGCTCTGACAATACAGTGCAGAACAAAGCACAAATTACTAGCCTTATTCAGCAGACAAGTGAATAGCTGCAGTGGAAACTACACTGAAGAGATTTTACTGGCACAGACTTGAACAAGGGCAGCGATCAACTTTTCCCATATCCTGCAGGTGAAGGATAAATAGAGATCCTCTTACCTTAGCTAGAAGGGAAATTAAGCATGAAGAGCAAAGGGGCACTGGAACAGACTAATTCAAGAGCCTGTGAAATCTTCAAGAAATGTACCTTAAGCATAGGTTGGATAAACATCTGACAGAAGACACCTGGGTACATTTGGTTGTCTTCTGTGAAAAAGAAGCTGGATTTGACTATTTCCTGAAGTCCCTTATATTACAATACCTACAAAGGCTCAAAATTTCCTCCTTGCCATTAGAAATACAGTATCAGCAAAATAAGTTATGTTACTACTTGGTAAACATCCTTTATGAACAATAGAAGGCAAAGTGACAATAGACTCCTATTAACAATCCATTGTACATATAAATTATACTGGTAAATAGATGTTACTCTCCAGGGTAAGGTTGACACCCTGGTTAACAAAACTTCCCAACACTGGCTTAACTAAAGACTAACGTACAACCACAAACTCTAGAAAGGCCAAGGTGACTCTTACACTTCCTCTCCCACATCTGAAAACCAAACCATATCCACTCCTTCTTTCCTATACACAGCCCTATTCCAGTTCCTAAAAAGGAGTATTAACTCTATTTCAGCCCAAACCAGGACACAGGGGCAACAAGACAAGTTTTTACAGGTACGTCGGTGATAAAAGGAAGACTAGGGCCCTCCCTGGAAGGAAAAGGTAGACCTGGTTACCTGGAACATGGAGAAAGCTGAGGTACTCAACAACTTTTTTGCCTCAGTCTTCACCAGCAAGGGCTCCAGCCACACTGTCCAAGTCACAGAAAGCAAAGGCACATCAAAAGCACTCAGAGTTGCAGTCAACAGCTCGATGTCCAAGTGGAGACCAGTGATGAGTGGTGTTCCTCAGGGGTCAGTATTGGGACTGGCACTGTTTATCATCTTTGTTGGGGACATGGACAGTGGGCTTGAGAGCACCCTCAGCAAGTTTGCCAACAACACCAAGCTGCGTGGTGCAGTCAACACACTGGAGGGAAGGGATGCCATCCAGAAGGACCTTGACAGGCTTGAGAGGTGGGCCCATGCAAACCTCATAAAAGCTCAGTAAGGCCAAGTGCAAGTTCCTGCACATGGGTCAAGGCAATCCCATGCACAAATACAGGCTGGGCAATGAGTGGATTGAGAGAAGCTCTGCGGAGGAGGACTTGGGGGTGTTAGCGGATGGAAAATTGACTGTGAGCCAGCAATGTGCGCTTACAGCCCAGAGAGCCACCCGTGTGCTGGGCTGCATCAAGAGAAGGGTGGCCAGCACATCCAGGGAGAGGATTCTCCCCCTCTACTCCACCCTCACGAGATCTTTCCCGCAGTTGCTGTCTCCAGCTCTGGGGCCCCCAAAATAAGAAGGGCATGGACCCACTTGAGCAGGTCCAGAGGAGGCTACAAAGATAATCAGGGGCTGGAGCACCTCCCTTGGGAGGACAAGCTGAGAGAGTTGGGGTTGATCAGCCTGGAGAAGAGAAGGCTCCAGAACTTAAAGGGGGCCTACAAGAAAGATAGGGAGGCACTCTTGATCAGGGATTATAGTGATAAAACAAAGGGTAATGGTTTTAAACTGAAAGAGGGTAGATTTAGATTAGATATGAGGAAGAAATTCTTCACTGTGAGGGTGGTGAAGCGCTGCCACGGGCTGCCCAGAGAAGCCGGGGCTGCCCCCTCCCTGGCAGTGTTCAAGGCCAGGTTGGACAGGGCTTTGAGCAACTTGGTCTAGTGGAAGGTGCCCCTGCCTATGGCTGGGGGCTTGAAACTACGTGATTTTTAAGGTCCCTTCCAACCCAAACCACTCTGATTCTATGCATGTAATGAGATTTATTGGAAGAACAAACTAGGGAAGCACTTGCTCACAGAGAATGTGAAGGAGCTTCCTTGCTGCAAGCAATATGCAACGAGGCATTTGGATTCTATCACACTGTGCTGCTCCAGCGCCCAATAAAATTGCTCATACTTGTGACATTCATTGTTTAACAGAAAACAATAGGTCTTAATAAACTTTTGGCGATCAAGAACAGCTTTGTTATCACCCATACATCTAACTTCACAGACCACACATGCTGGACACCACATAAAGGGAATCAGTGTTAGCATATTCAGCGTGCTCGGTCCTGGTTTGCATCTCAGTGTGGCTCAGTTGTGCTGCTTTGCCACAGCAAGACTTGCTACTAAAGCCAGAACACACATACCAGCCCTTTCCTGATTAAATTGAATCCATTTATGCAACAGTGAGTTAAACCTTGTAAGAAAAATCCCCCGGCCACTCAAATCAATAAAAAAATTCACTTCAGGCTTGCAGTGCTTTAGCTCATTATGTGCAGATTTAAATTAAATTGTATGAAGATGTTCCCAAACCTTACAGATATGGAAAGGGTCTTCCTTCTATGCAGTTAAGATCCACCATTGAATAAAACTTCAAGGGGAAGTCTATGCTAGGAAGCATTCACACATCATCCTTAGTTACTAGCTCTGGAGGGGGCAACAAACAAATTGGTCTTAAGTTAGATATCCTCCCCCAACTAGAGAGTTCTTGACATCAGCCCCCAGTTTCAAATCCCTACAATGGGCCTACACAACCAGCATCCTCAATTTAATAAACACAGTATTTTCCCAACAGAACAGAGGAGAGACTCAGGAGGAAGGAAAGGCATTATACACTCGGACACTGTACTGTCAGCCAGTGGCAGAGCTGCCTGCTGAACCTGAATCTGTAACAGCTCAGTTCCTGCGTGAAGTGCAAGCCTTGTATCTCTGCTGACTCAAGCTGTGAGGTTCACAGCCCGTGCTCCCAGGCCTTGGAAATAGCCTCACTGTCCCTGATAAAAGTGAGGATATTAAACAGCCCAAATTACCTGGAAAGAGAAACTTTATTTTAAAACCTTATCTCCGGAGATTTTTTTTTTCTTTTATGGATAGCCTGAATACCATAAAGACAGAGACCACCAAAACACATTAGTTACCACAGGCTACTCATACTCATTAATATTACTACTCATACCACATTAATGCAATGCCTATTCATACTAAAACCACAGAGAAAGAAAAAAAAAAAAAAAAAACCAACAAAAAAAAAAACAGTCTAGTTCATGGTTAAGGTTTCCTAAAAAGTTGTATGCAGCTTCTGAATGCTCCAACATATTTTCTCCAGAGCTTTCCCCTGCACACAAATGAACAAAATGGGCAAGAAATTTCTAAGCAGGCCACTCTACACTGGTGATGAAACAGTGTCTCCTTTAACACAGAGCACAACCTCCTACAAGCAAGGGCTGTGTCTCCTTTTTGCCTGCAAAACCATAAGCAGGACAGAAATATTGAAAAAAGTCTGCTAGACTCCTATGCCAACTACCTACGCAGAAAAACCAGGTTGTGGTGCAGACCTGTGGTTTGCAAACCTGGATTTTGTCACTACCATCCCTGTTTTACAGCATCAGTAACCAAAGGAGAAAAAAGGGTTTGCTGCAAGGTAAGACTCAGTGCCAGGTTCTTCAGTATTAACCACCCTTCGCTATCACTCTCCTCTTACATTAAATAAAATCCACATGGCTCCTTCACAGGTCAGACTGGGAGTGGTACTAGCTAGCTAACAGAGATCTGCACCAGATGTTTTCTTCTTCCAAGCCTAGACTGCGCAATATGTTTGCAAAGAGAAAATGGCAAGGCTCTGCCCTCTAGCTATTTCTCAAAAGCCCAAAAAACTGGAGGCATAACTGCAATTAACTGCTGCTAAGGCTGCCAGCTCAGCAGCAACTAAGCCCTTCCCATGGCTCCTGAGTGAACTCACTGTGCTGGCTTCAGGAACTGGGCAAACAGACCAGACCCAGCAACTGAATCCTGCCAATACATTTCACCCTTCTTTAAACATCCTCCTTGAGACCTGGGGGAACAAGGCATCATTAACTTGGAACGAGAAGCATCTGCATGTGGCATTAGCTAGAGCACCTGCATATGCAAGCAAGAGAGAAAACACCTTTTCCCCTGGAGCTAGTCCCTGCAAAGGCACCTGTTTTCCCAGCAAACCTTTACACCAGCAGAAAACCAGTTCCCACTCAGTCACTCACAGTTCAGCAACCCTGACAGATGGTCTCCGACTTGTAATTGTAATCTTCAGACACACACAAAACCTATCTGCAGTAGTTTAATCATGTTCTTGTATCTAAAGGAGGCAAGGCTAGCAAGCAACCCACCCATCCAGCCTCTCCTCCACACAGTGGGGAATCCTTCTCAACAGGAATTTGTGGAGCAGCCTCCATCCTTTCGGGAGTGACTTACAGCTTTCTTTTTGCCTTATGTTTCTATGAGGAGTGTGAAAAATAACCAGGGATTTCCTCTCCACTACAGAGTCACCTTGTCTGCCAGCATACTTCAGTCACACAGACAGAGGAGGGCTCCCTCCCACCATGTCTGGTAGAAGTGTTTTCCTAACCCTGATTCTGTACCTCTCTCTCCAAATTGAGGTGACAATACTGCACACCAGACTCTTGTACTCAGTCACATCACAGCAGGCCAAGGAAGCTCCAAACCAGCCTGGTAAGCAAAAGCTCTGGGCTCCCAAAGCTCTGGCGGGCAGAGACTGCAGGCAGAGCAACAGCAATGTGCCCCAAGAGCCAATCTACCTAATGCAACAGCTGGTGAAGGAAGCGGGGAAGAAGAAAGGAGGAAGAGCTTCTCCACATGAAGGAGACAGTGAGAAGGAACTTCTCTACTACTGTTTTGGCAAATACCCTATATCATCAGGGCAGTTTCTTTACCCTTCAGTGGGCAGAAGGGAGGCAGGGTACACTGCAACTATCCTACACCACTTTTTACTTAACTCCCACAAGGTCCGATTTCTACAGCTCCAGAAATACCAAGGGGGAAAGAAAACTTATAAAGTCAAGTCAGTCAAAGGAAGCAAGAGAGAGCTATAGTATTACCTCCTGTCCAGCCTTCGCAATTTTTCTTTGGTTTTGTTTTGTGTTTTTAAATTAAAGAAGATACCTTCTGCTAACACAGTTTGCAGAATGTTGTATCTGAGAGCAAAGAACTGTTCTGGATACCAGCAAGAATTAGAACAAGCTCCTGCTTGTAAAGGGAGAAAGGACATCAGGCAGGAACCTTGCCCCCATGGGCTTGTGGCACCTACTTGCCACAGGAACACATGGCCATCAGGATCAGCATGACAAACAGGGACACAGCTCACCGGGGCTACCTTCAGCACGGCCACGAGGCAAGAGCTATCAGGAGGAAAGCATTCTCCCACTCCTCTTTTGGAAGCTCTGTTCAACATGCTCTGAGCTGAGCCTCCAGACCTACTCCACACTTCACTGGCAGCCCAGTGATAAGTTCAGAAGCCAAAGAGTACTAAAATTCACTAGCCCACTGCCAGATTTTCACCGTAGAATTGCCTTGCTACTTTATCTGTGAATTAGGGACTAAACACAACCTCTGCCTTACTGCCTGGTAACTAAAGAACATAGCAGCAGTACTTAAAGCAATCCAATTCCCTTGACAGAAAGCAATACATTTATGCCAAGTTTATTATTCAAGCAGGTAAAAGCAACATGTTTCAATGATGGGTTTAGCCATTTTGCTGGTCTGAAAAGCAATTCCATATCCTTTTGGATGAAAAGCACTACAGAACTTATATATTTTTACTAATCTCATCCTTCCAAAATAGTTTGGGTTTTGTTTTTTGTTTTTTTGTTTTGTTTTGTTTTTTTTTTTGATCTAGCAACAAAGACTCTCAGGATACATGTATCATTAACTATGCCAATCAGAAGAGCAGTGAATCTCCAAAGCAATTATATACAGTTTATGTACAGAAAAACATGCAGTAAGTATTTCTAAGTAAGATCTTGCAAGACCAGGAGAGAAGCAGGGGGTTCCTCCTAACAAGCAAGGCTTCCGGGAAGTTTTATACACAGATTAGTTTTAGCTAAGGCTTTAGACATCAGGCCTCAAATAGCATTCTCTGAATTGAAAGAGATCCATTAAATGCTCCAACCCAAATATTCTAGACAAATACGACCCCTACTGAAAGAAGACACGACACATGGCATGGGCCACCACCACAGTCCAAGACCCACCAGGCCTAGAAAACTACATAAAGACTAACATGTGACATTCAAATGTCCACAGTGCAGGCAAATCATTTATTTCTCATTACTAACAAAAGAGCATTAAAAAAAAAAAAATAGATCTACAGCTCCCCTGAAACAGAACATTTATCTCTGACTCTCCCCTCACAGACTCCTGGTGCATGTGCACAAACTTGCTTTCAGCAGAAAGTTGGAACTCTCTGCATTAAAGAGAAAAGTAGCTGTGCAAGTCAAATAAAGAACATATGATTCTTTTCAAGTTTCCTTTTAATCTTTTGATGCCAGATAAAAGGAAAAAGTAGGATCCGTCTCACAGGTATGCAACTGTTCCCAAAATGAGCACTGAACAGCAAAGATTCAAAACAGACAGGCACAAAGATGAAAACAATATCCAATACACAGCTTAAGTGTGTCATCCACAAACATCAAACCTGTCAGTGAGAAGGAAGATGAGCTTGTGGCAAAGGACCCCTCTCAGACTTACCTGGGTTCAATCCCTACCTCCCTCCCTGCCAAGCCTCAATCTTCAATTCAAATGAACAGGGATACACCTCAAATTCTTGCAAGAATTTGAACCCTACTACAGGTCTTGGGATAACTAAGTATCTGCTGATGGGCTCTTCCATTTGCTACAGAACAGTAATCCTTTCAAATACAATGACACAGGCCCCCTGACTGATCACCCAGCATCAACCCAAGCAAGGAACTTTCTGCACAAGGACATCCCTTCGTGACTGAAGCCTTAATTCCAAATCACAATCCATCTTGTAATGTTGGTTAGTCAGTTCTCCGCAGACACGTTTATGCCTATAACAATTCTATTAAAGTGAAATGAGATTCTAAATTTCCTCCAAAATAACCAAGAGCAAAATATAGGATGTCAAAACAAGCACAGTCTGGAAGCACAGGGAACATCCTTCTCACACCACTGATCTGGGAAGGGCAAAGGAAACAGCAAACACAACAGAAGAAAAAAAAATATTGAAATCAGTGTTATCTGTCTATCATCAAGCTACATTATTTTAAAGAACACAACCAGCAAAGACCATGATCTCTTTATCCTACAGTATTTGCACCAATAACAGATTTTTAGAGGCAGAAGGTGCTCATTAGGTCAGTTAATCTGATATCCCTTGTAATACAGTTAATGAAATCCCAACCAGTTCCTCCTGCAACAAAACTGATTATTTTCTATGAATACAGAGTTTCTTCTGGAACAGCAACAGGGCTTAATCTGATTTAAGATCTCCAAATCAAATAAAGGGAGAATATCAGAACTAAGAATTCTGACCAACAACTTATTCTTTGTTACAAACACTGCATCCAGCACAGTAAAATTCAGAACGACATAAGCATTCTTCTCATCTGACAAAAGAAGACCCTCCCACCCGAAAATTCACATGCAATAGTTTTCAAGCTTCTGAGATGCACAGGGATCTACATACTTTCTAGTAAGCATGTGGATCTCTAGAGAGCAAGGGTAAGCCCACCGGCAACAGCCTCACTTCCTTCAAGTTAACTTTTATAGCTCCCTAAGCAATAGCCCCAGTTTCATGCAGCCCAGAGACAACAGTTTGGAAACTGCTGCAAAACACCAGAGAGGGCTTGGGTTGTTCTCGCATCAATTTCTATAGCAGTACAGAAACCAGTAATAAGCCCAATATTTTTTTTTCCATCTTCTATTTTGTAAAATCTTTATACAAAATAGCATCTTTCAAAGATGCTACCTTCACACAATGTCACAATAACTGGCATAAAGCCAAAATCTCTGATATAAATTCACATTTAACCAACTATAAAAGATATCAATGTGATTTTACTTTAAAACCACCAAAACTATCACAACAAACTACAGATTCAAAAGCTTCAAACAGGGCGAGTGGGAAAATAATCAATTTCAATCATATACTCTGACTTCTGTAACAAAAGAGTAAACAAGGTTAGTTACCCCCTGATTACCTGTTATTAAAGGTTAGCCTCAAAGAAATGTTGCCTTATAAAATTTCCGTAAGAAACAAAAGTAAAATATAAATTAAACCTTATTAACATGTACACAAGTAACACAGGCATAGATGCTATTAAAAGCATGTCAAGAGTTATAACTAAAAAAAATAAGATCTTTTCCACATTAGCTGTGGTGTTCATCCCATCTCCAGAGAGCCTGCACATGGACATGCTTTAAGCAGCACATTGCAGCAGCTGGGGTCAATCTGAGTTTGTCTGACTTAAATGGCAGCAAATCTGGCTGTTAATTAGGTCCCAGATTTCCCCTTGTCCCAACCCTACCACACCTTTCCTGATTTAAAAAGGCAGTTTTTAGAGCATTTTTGGTTTAGCTGCTGCTCAGCCAAGTTTGGCTGCAGAGCCATCTTCTTATCATTCACTTATCAGAACTGCTGCTCTCACTTATCACAAGTGCCTTTCTGATCTGCAGAAAGCAATCCCCAATAACACATTTCCTTTCCATCCTCCCAGATTGAAGATGCCAGTCATCTCTAACTGCTGATAGCCATGAAGTAAACAGAAGGGAGATAAACAGGCTTAAGTCTTCTCGTTGACCTCCCAGAAGTTTTTCCTGGCTCACCTTCCACCCTGATGAACATCATCTCATCAAAGCTCTGCCCTCAGCCTCTTTGCCCATGCTTACCTCACCCCAACTCAAAAAGGCACACCAGAACCTCTCCTCCTGCCCTGTTCCTCTCAGATTGACACATGATAGTGGCCACTGGATATCACCCCACAGGGAAAGCAGAGTCTGTCCCACCCTCATCCTTCCCTCTTCTTTCCTCAGATCAGCAGCATCCTTCTCCGAGCTTCTGGCTCATGCACACCCAGAGGGCTCTAGCCAGGCCTTCTGAACTGCCAGCATTACCCCATCTGCACAACTACTAGTTCTTTGAGACAGGACCACTTAGCTCCCCACACTTGCTCAGTAAATGTCCCATGCACCCAAAGCACAGCCTTTGCTCAGCAGTGTCTGAGGGCAGCTGCACCAAATGAGCCCCTTTGGCTGGGAGCATGAAAACACCAGGACCACCCAGCCACCCCTCCATGCCTAGTCCAACAGAATTATATTGATGTTGGACCAATGATCTTGGGATCATCATAAAACCCACTCCTATAAAACAGTTGTGATAGATTTGAATTCTAGTTAAAAACAGAAAACATGTAACACATGGAAGTCTGGAGTACCCACACATAGCACCTAGTACACATTCTAGCAATTCATCATGGCTCCCCTCTCTGAACCAACTTTCCCTTCATCTCATTTCCCTCCTTTATATCACCTGAAAGGACTGGAAACCCATGAGACCCCCATGACCTAGATGACTTCACCACCACGTCATGAGAAACCTGCTTTCCATAGATGAAAAAAAATCAGCAAGCCACCCTCACACTGCCTTTCACATGAGTTAGTTTTATAAGAGCTACTACCCAGAAAAATAACCAACTCTTGCTCTGAAGTTCGTCCAGCTACAGCACACTTCTGCTACAACACCCATGCACTTCCTCCTCCTGAAAATGGCCACCAGAAAACTCTTTGGAAATTGCCTGTAAAATAGCCATCAATTACCATCAACCTAGATACCTCAATAGTAGCACAATGGAGGGTAAACAGCAGAGAAAAGATCTTGTTAGTACCCAACACTCCTGAGACCACTCCCTGCCTAGGAACTTGAAGGATACCTTTCAGGTATCTAACCTTGCAGTATTTCATGCAGACCTAAAATCCAGTTTTTTCCCTTTGCCCTACAACATCTAGAAGTTCTCACATGGTTCTGAGTAGCTCAATTTTCTGCTATTACATTATCCTTTCCCTTCCAGCTCTCCCAAGTATTCCAGCTCTGCCCCATTTATATCACTACTGCTATAGAGCAAATTGTCTTACCCTGATACCTTGGCTAGGATGATCTTTCACACCCCCATCCCACTCTAGCAGTTCTGCACAATGAAGTTTTCATCTCTCTGCCTTCAGAGCACTGTCATTTGGTCTGAGATGCCAACTCCTGCCTTCCCACCCACCTGTAGTGCCAGTTCCCATCAGATCCCCTCTAGTTGCAGGTTTTCAAACAAGAACCACTGTACTTTTCTCCACAAATGCTCTCCTGTTTGGGAAAAGCTTATCTTTAATTGTAAACTAGCTTACTGCAACAAGAAATTCCAGAAGGAAACGGATTAAATTGCATGGGGAGAATGGGACCTGAGCAACACGAAGAAAGAAGCAGGGCTCTTTAAAGGCAACAAGCTCAGATCCTGACAGGGACTGGAGTTGGTGGAGTCTTTCAGAAGCAGACTTATTCACATGACTTACAGTCCAGCAACATTACACAGGTAACAACTTCTCAAAGACCTAAAGGGACAGAAGATAGAAGAGGCGGACAGCAGACTACCAGGAAAGCCACCTATGCAGGCCTGGAAGAAAAGCTTTAGCCAGACAGAAGAAAAAGAAATACCCCAATCTGTAAGAGCAGGTACCTCCTAAAACCTGTGTGCAGTTTCAGCTTTTCCTATAACATCCAATCATTGCAAAGAGAAATTCCTTTTGGAGGTCCAGCAGTTCAGCCATGCACACAGCAGCACGTCAGTGACCCTTCGTTCCTCAGTATACAACACTGCAGTGATCCTCTGAATGTCTCAGTGTTACACAACTATCTTCTCCAGGGTCTTAATTTAAAAAGCTAGGAGTGTACCCCAGCATCTGCCCAAGAATCATTCTGTCCACAGCACTCTAATTAAACAGATAAGAACATGCACAAATACACTGGCTATTGAGGAGCATTGGCTTAAGTAAGTTGGTGCAACAGGACCAACTCCATCAGCTATGAGCAAACGGAGTTACCTCCAACACTCAGGCACACTGTTTATTCCAATGTGAAAGCTAGAGTTGTCTACATTTATAAAGCTATTACAGAAATTGGGTTCTTAACGAGTCTGGCTGCATCAGACAACTTTGGTAAAAGGAGTACATCAGTAAAAGCCTGTGACATTCAGCTTTAAACAACACTGAACAAGTGGCATCCCCTTTATTTAAGCTCCCAATAACGAGACAAAGTCCTTCTAAACTGTTAAAAGCAGACATTTGTTCCACATCACTGCATAAGCAGTGATGCCTCCATTTGCGGTAAGATTTCCAATTAGACCCAACATGACTCTGTCACTTGATAATAGTCAAATGGAGAGTCATGACAATACAAGGCAAAAATACTGTCTTTAAATGGAATGTAGTTCTAACAGACAATTAGCAGGAAGAAATGATTTCTAACACACTACTGAAAGTACATGCAGGCATTACTCCAACAGTATAATTTCAAAGTTGTTTCTACTCAGTATATTTTAGGTTTTCCATTTGCTATTATCAGGTTCTCAACCACCAGCTGACTGGCATGAATATTCTCTTACTCTGGCAAGGTGGTAATACCACAGTTTAACCTCACAATGTTTCCACATCCCGAAAGAGATCCTGCCAGCCTTCACACTTGTGCGCATGTCATGTCTGTCTGAGCAGAGCCAGACAGGAGAACAGTATGGCAGGATGGGGCTCTACTACTTAATTTTTCACTGTTTCCACAAACTTCTCTCCAGAAAGCTACTTTTGGAGATGAAAAAGCATTACTAAGCATGAAAAATTACTTTCTCACATTTAATGCAGGGCCCAATCCTACACATTCTTTCCGCTGGCTAAACTCCCAGCCATGCTATAAAAAATTACCTTGCTTTCCATGCTCTGATAACTGGGACTCTTTGCTCTGATTCTTGAATACTCAAATGTTGCTTTGTTTTAAAGTTTGATATTTGGCACAAAAGCAATACCAAATGAGGAACACAGCAGGTTTCATCTAGTTTAAAAAAAGGAGCTCTGATCTACAAAGAAAGTAATGAACAATTTGTCGGGGGTAACATTCACTTGGAGAAAATCAGAGACTACATCTCCACTGTGTTCCACACCTTCCTTCCCTCATTTAATAATATGGACAGAGAGCAGACACAGCCTGGCCATCAGAAACCTGAAGCACTGAGCAAACCAGGCAGCAGGACAAAGCCAGCTGTGCTGAGACTCAACTATATTGTCACTGGTACCTTCTGTGGCTTATCTTAGAGTCAGCTCACATATCTTTTAAGACAAACCCAAACTGCTGCACTGTGATCACTGGCATCCCAAAATCATCTGTACAGCAGTTGATTCACATAGGCAGTTCTGACTCTGGGACACTTAGCACTTACATGCTAATAAATTTTGTTAAAAAACAAGTAAGAAACAAGTTTTAAGGCCTTGACTATAAACAATGATCTGGTGGATGGAACTAGATGAGCCCAAGGGCCCTTGAAGCCTAAATTACCCTGTGATCCTATGAGCTGACTCTACTACCATACAGGAAATCTCACCTTTCAGTCTCAAAATGCAACTGCTACAAAAAGGAGGGCTGCCAGAGCAAGAATCACATATCTAAAACAAAAATTATCCCTGCACTAGACCGCCTAGTCAAGTGGGCTGGTCCTCCAAAAACTAGCATAGGTGCACTTAATACTAGGAACACACTGAAAAGCTAAAAAAAGCCACTATATTTTCATTACTATGTATCAGGTATTATTCAGTCTTATTCTTAAGGAAAAAATCATTAAACCATTCACCTATCATTCGTATACTCTTCCCTCTTCATATAACTTCCGAATTCTTCAACCAATTTTAGCAAACCTCAACCTAACTTGGTAGAGAGAATGGAGATCCCAAAGATATTATGCTCTTACAAATACAGTAACCAAGTGAAAAAGGTTCCATTAAAAGACAGACTTCAGCATGAAGAAAACCACAGCATTAGACACCATCAAATCTACATAGAAAAAGCCAAAGGAAATGAGGCTTCAATAAACTTCTCTGCTTACAAAATGACTTAATTAAAACTAGACAAAGTCAGAGGCAACTAGAGCCCACTGCCAGTGGGACTGTCAGGAGGTGATTTTTCATGCTGAAGTTCAAAGGGTGAGACAAAACTGGCTTTCAGGATGACTTCAAGGAATATCCCACAAAGACGACATAGAAGAGTACGCATACTTTTAGCTCAGAAGCAAACACATTGGTGTTGGTGGGGAGACCCTGGGGGCTGATTAATATTTCTTTCAGCATCAAGAGGACAACAGAACTTCACCGAACCATTTAGAGACTAGCAAAAAATCAAGATATATGTAAACCCACCACTGCAACTAACCTCCAGTTCAGGCAGCAATCCTCAGGCAGAAGTCACCTTGTCACGGAAAATGAGGATTCTCCCCTAATCACCCTGCTGCCTACTGAACACGAGGGGAGCTGGATCACACATGCATATGAGCAACTGCTAATCCTAATTCAGAGGTAACACGCACATGATCTTCAAGCACAGCATGAACAGTCTCTGTAAATCACTTTGGGATTTTTGAGGACAAAAACCAGTATACTTTTTAAAATATTTGGTTTTAATCAAAGTGTTAGAGCAGTGTCAGACACAGTATCATACCTATTCTACCATACAAAGGGCTGAAATTAACTCTCCCCATCACTTTGCATAATCCTGTTACTCTATATCATACATGAACTGTTCAAAGTCATCACAAGACCTATCCTAAAACCAAATAGATGTCTTGCCTTTATCTACTCCTCTCCAAGAGTCTTCCAATGTTCTGGCTGCAGGCAACTTTCATCTTGCACCCAGACTAAATTTACTCACAGCCAGTTTATACCCGCTCGTTCTTGTACTAACCTTGCCCTTTAGATCTAATAGTTCTTTTCCCTCCCTGATGTTCACCCCTCTGATGTATTTATAGACAGCAGTCGTATTGCCTCTCAGGCTTCATACTGTAAACTAGGCAAGCCAAAAGTCTAGTCTCCTCTGGTTAGGCTGGCTCTCCAATCCCCTAAACACCACACTAGCCCTTCCGTGCACCTGTTCCAGCTTGAATTCCTTCCTTGCAGACGGGCAACTAGAACTGTACAACACATGCCACAGAAGGGCCCAATGAGGTGCTCTACAGCGGCATTACTACACCCGTATCGCCACAGAAATAAATTCCCAACAGTCTGCCTTTTCCACTGATGCATCAGCTGTGACCTTCAGCCTAGAATCAAGTAATAGACTCAAGACTTCCCGAGAGCTAGCAAACTGGTAGACCTCTGAATAAACCCTAGTGACAAACACTCAAGTGCTGCAACTGAAACACTACACCAGCATTAAAGGAATAGCTTTATCCTCTCAATTTAGTAACCATAACGGTTCAGTCTGTTGTGTGTTGACTAGACTCTTGGTCCCAGACAAGAGCCTGTTTTGCCTTGCCAATGCTGAGGCGGCCACGCTACCAAGCACCCAAGAAAGAAAATGGGTCTGAAAAAAAACAACATAAACACCACTCTTGCCCTTGAACTAATCCCATCCTACAATCCTATGGGGATGTAATATAAATTTGGTGAGAAAGTGAAATCAGCAGCTCAATTCTATACAAGTCAGAAGGATATGCAAGAGAGACATTTACTTTGTATCCCATTTTTCTACTCATGTCTCACCATCCACTTAGACCAAGAGATGGGATACCAAGTTAGACAGACCTTGTGTGTGCCACTATGGAAACAAACTTCTGTCCAATTTATCTCAACATTGGGTCTTTACTCTTCACACTCTCTCAGGATCCTGTAGGTTCTCACTATTTATATTTGATTTCCTAATAGAATCACAGAATGGTTTGGGTTGGAAGGGACCTTAAAGATCACTTAGTTCCAAGCCCCCTGCTACGGGCAGGACACCTTCCACTAGAGCAGGTTGCTCAAAGCCCCATCCAACCAGGCTCTGCCAGTGTCTCACAACCCTCACAGTAAAGAATTTCTTCCTTATATCTAATCTAAATCTACCTTATTTCAGCTTAAACCCATTATCCCTTGTCCTATCACTATGTGCCCCTGTAAAAAGCCCCTCTCAAGCCTGTTGATGTCCCTCTGGATGGCATCCCTTCCCTCCAGCATGTCAACTGCACCACACAGCCTGGTGTTGTCAGCAAACTTGCTGAGGGTGCACTCAATCCCACTGTCCATGTCCCCAACATGGATGATAAACAGCACTGGTCCTAATACCGACCCCTGAAGAATGCCACTCATCACTGCTCTTGACTCAGACAGAGCCACTAACCACAACTCCTTGAATGCAACCATCCAGCCAATTCCTTATGCGTCCGTTGATTCTAAATTGGAGAGACACAGATTTAAGGGTGGAGTGCGCAACTGTCATGGTTTGAACCCAGAGGGCAACTGAGCACCAGGCAGCTGTTCACTCACCCCTTCCCCACCCAGTGCTGGGAAAGAGAAGATGAAGCATATAGCCACGGAATTGAGATAAGGACAGGGAAGGGTGACACCCATTAAGGTGACTGGCAAAAGACAAGACTTGTTAGAGGAAGAAAAAAAAAAACAACACCCCTTTAATTCAAACACAAACAAAACCAATACTTAACAGACAAGGTGGGACAGTGAGAAGCACCACTACATCCAAAAATACAGCTCCCCTGGACCTCTCCCTTCGTCCCAGGTTCAGCAATGCTCCAGATCTTTCTACCTCCTCCCTCCCAGTGGAGCAGGGGATGGGGGTTACAGTCAGCTCACAGCTCCTTCCTTCTACAGAGGGGGTGGGGTGAACACCACACATTCTGCCCCTGCTCCACATGGCTCCCTTCTCACTGGAGACAGTCCTCCATGAACCTTCTCCAGCAGGATTCCTTCCCACAGCATGCTGCCATTCCCATGCTGATCCAGTGTGGGACACCCTCACACGTTGCAGTCCTCCCAGCACTGAGCTACAACAGTGAGGGCGTTTTCCCTCAGAGTCCCAGCCTCCTTTAAGTGCAGTCACCTGTCTTGGTGTGGGCTCCTCCACAGGCCACAGATCAGCCTCTGCTCTACTGTGGACCTCCATGGTGGCAGAGGGGGTGGCCCTGCCATCTCACCATGGGACACAGATCAGGGGTCTCTGCTCTGGTGCACCTCCCCTCCCTTCCTCCTCCTTCCTTCCACTGACCTCAGTGTTCACATAGGTGTCCTTCTCATAACACCTCCTCAAGTCCCAAACCCCTCCCAGGTTCTCCTTCTTAAATGCATTATTGCAGAGGCACTGCCACCATTGCTAATTGACTCAGCCTTGGCCAGAGGCTGGTCCAACTTGGAGCTGGGGGAGCTTTCAAGAAGCTTCTCACAGCAGGCAGCCACTGTAGCGCCCTCCCCTGCTACCAAAAACCCCATCACACACACAAACCCAGCACAATAATGTCAAATGCTTTGCACAAGTCCAGATAGATTATGTCAGTTGCTCTTCCCTTATCCACCAGCGCTGTAAGCCAGTTGTAGAAGGCCACCAAATTTGTCAGACATGATGTGCCCTTAGTGAAGCCATGTTGGCTGTCACCAATCACCTCCTTGTTTTCTATGTGCCCTAGCATACTTTCCAGGATGAGCTGTTCTATGATATTGCCAGGCACAGAGGTGAGACTGACTGGCACCCAGTTTACCTTGGTAAACTGGAAGATACTGTTGTCTGGTACACTCAGGCTCAAGCTTCCTGTTTGTTTTATGCAACCAGCAGCACATCCACATTTTATATAAAACAACCAGAAAGTATTACTACTCCACTACAGTTCTTCCCACCCCAAGCAGAAAAGGACAACCTTTCCTGCTACAACCAGTCATTAATACTTTTAAGTATTAAGAAAAAGCCAAAGGAAAACTCTAAAAGCTGACTTGCTACAGCAGATAACTTTTTTCTTGGCCTGAATACAAAGGACCAAAGCTAGTTTTAAATTTGATCTAGCCCAGCTGCTACAAATCTCCTATTCTGCATTGCAATCTCTATGTCACTCCCCATACTGCTGATACCAAACTGGTAAAAGCTGCACCATAATCCGATCAAATTACCACACAGAGCAGTAAGTGTTGGAAAGGCAGACCCAGCTACTACAGCCAGAGAAAAAATGACTGATCAGCTGGACTGGGAATGAACATCACTGCCTACAGGAAACTAGATGTCCTGGAGCCAAAACTCTGCTCTTTCATAAGTTTAAGGCAGGAAAAAACACCTATTAGGAGCATGTGCCACCACAGGAGTCTAAAAATCAACAACTGGGTACACTCTGCAAAGGCAATTCATGCCCAATGAGTCTTTGCACTTCCCAAGATAGCTCTTCATCCCACGAGAGGAGTCGTCAGAAGCAGTTTTTGCCAACACACCTTTTGTAATATGGGCATATGCAAAGAATAGGCTCTACTCACACAAGTCCAGATCTCAGGATCACTCTTCCTTCATCGTCTATTTCTCATATATTTTGGGCATCAAAACTAATTTAATTCATTTTTATTATCAATTACAGCTTCATGGTAAAGAGCTCTTCAGAAATTAAACTGCTAGACAAATGCGTATATTACTGATCCTCATGTACCCCCCAGCATCCCAAAACTCACCAGCTAACAGCAGCTGCTTGGAAACCCTTTACAAGTCACTTTTTTCTTCCCCAGATGGTGAAGTCTTTTCTTCCCCTGTGCATTAAATACTCAAAAAACACACTTACCAAATTATCATATCAACCCATAACCATGCATGATAATTATTTCTTAAACTGGGATTTCTTCAACTGAATTTCAACCAAAATAAACATGGTATAGGGAACAAATGTATGCTTACAGTGAACAACCATTCATCAGCTTAAGTAACTCTAATGGATGCCACTTTAAACTAAGCCTGCACCATCTGTTCTACCCCTCAATTAGTGAAGCCAAAAAAATTTATTCAATACACAGTTTAAGAAAGCTAATTTATGTATGTAAGTTCTATTTCTCTTCAGCTCAGTGAAGCATGCTCTTGTGATGCTTGATATTCAGACACAATGATAATGGAAGGCTGCTTTCGCTAACACTGAGTTTTGTCAAGGGAAATAAAATTTCCCTGCAATATTTCACTATATAAAAAACTTCTCTGTAACATCTCACCACAAATTTTATTTTAAAGAGTGTGATGTCTCTGTAAGTAACAAAATCAACTAAAAGCTAAACAAATAAAATCTGAAGTCCTGCGCACATGAACACAAACGAAGCTTGGGACACAGCCCTGCATAGTGCTCACCCTGCCAGACTGGGTCTACCAGCACAGCCGTCACAAGTGGAAGTGTCTTCAGCCCTGGGGTCTGTTAACTATGTCAGTTCCAGACTCCCCTTTCATAGGCAAAGCCCAGTCCTGTGAGCTGCTGGGCACAGTGCCTCATACAGATCAAGCTGCACGAGGGCAAAGGGATCATCCCATGCAAGAGTGAGATACTCTCCTTGGCAAGCATAGCCTGTGCAGTGAGAGTAGTACAGCGCCAAAAAATCACTACTTGCCACAGTGCGGGGAAAAAAACACAGAAAGTTTCATCCAGTTCCATGCTGCAAAGCCCTAACCAGTTTCACGTCAAACTGGCCTCTCCTACCACTCTGCAATGAGAAGACATTGAGCAGAACCTCTCTTCAATTTGATGGACCCTGACCTGCTTGAAGGCTCTGTCACCACCAAATCTCTAAGCTGAGTTTACTCTTGGGTGTTGCTAGTAAAAAACAAACCAGCAATACCAAGGGCTACTTCCACTGTAAACCTCAACTTCAACAGAACAGACCACACATCTAAGGGAAGAAAAAGGATGCTCATCCCCACTGCTAGATGGGGGCGATGATACCATACTCACCTGTTGTGGAAAAGCAGGCAAGAGGTGACTGTCAAACACTCTCACTTCACCTCTAGGAATATTAGGCTGGTAGAAAACTATTTTAAGATCCTGAACATATTTCCTTAAGTTATACCTCAAGATGAAACATCAATGGCACATCATAGTCTGGGTACTGAGAAAGGCACATCAGCCACAGATGAGTCAGGAGATCCTGCGTACTTAACAGCAGTATTACTAAATATTGTCACAAGCAGCTCAAAGTGAGATTGTTCACCAAGGAATTATTGATTATTTCGGCTCTCTCCCCTTGCTATAAGATTGTGAAGCTGAGAAGACATGCTGAAGTCCAACACTGGCACATTGTTTTGCTTCATGTCTTGAGACAGAGAGCTCAGTTCAGGCCTTAGTTATTGTTCACTGATTCAAAGCTCTGCAAAATAACTTTCTCTTTTTTGCTTAGCAGTGGAAGAAATAGAGTCAAACAGAACCACCATTCTGACGCAGCACAGACCAAGCAAGCAAAGCACATGAAGAAACAGAACATAGGCAGGATTCCTCTCTGGTCTGCAGCATCCTGCAATACCTTCCCCAGCCCAACCTCACTAGTATACCCCACAGCTCCTAGTGCCTATGGAAACACTGGCTGTCTGCTCTAAGTAGCTGAGCTCCAGAAAGGAGTAAGAGCTCTCAAAGAGCATTCATCTTTTCACTCCGCGCCATTTTTCTGTCTTCTACCTACCTGTAATTACTGATGAGAAAATTCAGGCCAGGCAATGACTGTTGGGTGCAGTTCAAGTGCACTCCTGGCAAGCACAGATAGGCAAATGACCTTACACTGGACCTCAGTGCCTTGCTTCATATAACAACCCTCGTGTTTCCTTGACCTGAAAAGCACCCTGAGCTATCCAAGTGCCTTCTGCACCTAAGGCAGCTGCCTGTTACGAAGCAGGGATCACTGACAAGGTCACAAGGCCATTTGTTAGAAGGGTTTCAGCATGCTGAGTGCTAACAGAAGTGTGTTAGGTCTGTTTCACACATGATGTTTTTACAGACTTGGACAGCACCAAGGAAAGAGAAGCATCTCTTCCCCCTCCCTCACTGCTTTTTTGCTGCATCACTTGAAAGAGAAGATTGCATTGTCTCCAGTCCCTGTGCTGAGGTCAAGGACTTCACAGAATAGTGTCAGGTTAAAATAGAAACAATGTACAAAAAAACCCACCAAGGCCTAAAAATGTCAATGATGGTCATGACTTACATAGCTCAGACTTGTATGCCAATGTGGGAGAAAGCTTGAGCACTCCCTGTAAAGGCATAGTAATTTCATCATCAGTTGAGACTCCTTTTAATCCAAACTGACCTGGATTGCCTCAGAGATGTCACTTCTTTTTGGTTCACTGATGTTTCCTCAGTGATAACATATAAACACAAGTGTTTAGTTAGGAGAGTCTTAGATAGACAGGAGCCATAAATCAACTGGATGCTCCCCCAAGATAACAGGTCTGTTATCCAAACCCAGTCTAATTCTGAGAGCACACACTTTATCACTGAAGTGTTAGGAAATTTCAGATCATGCAGATGATCTCAATCTTTGTCTTAAGCTAATACTTTTTCAAATTAAGAGTGAGGTTAGCAGAGAAACAGACTGCAAATATAATGACTTCTTCAACCGTGGCCAAACAACTGCAGTTTAGGTCTCTGGATGGCTATTCTAGGAGAGTGGTGCTCGGCCTTTTGCTCTCAAGGTTGTTACCCTAATCCATGAACTGGATCAGATGACACCAGCTACCCTGTTCTCCCTCACACCACAGAACTGAGCTTCTGAACACCCACCCCACAAGCAATCAAGAAAAAAAGGCAACAATAATGCAGACACTAAAAAAAAAAGAAAGATTGGAATATCATGATGCACTAAGCCTTGGCTGGATACTGAAGCAGATGTCAGTACATCGCTAACCTCTAGACAGTAAGCTTGTCCCACTCAAAAATTTCACATCCTCTATTATTCTCATTCACTAAGAAAACATCCTCCAGACATCCGAGACATGTCTCTGTTATGCTTACTAGAACTTATTGAACACAGCAAACACTATCTATAGAACAGGCACATTAATGAACAGCCAGCTCAGCAGCATGAGTTCTAGAACAGTCACTGCAGTACAGAAGTGACACCAGTTTGTTACTAGAGAATGAATACCACAGAGAACATTTTAAGTTCAACAGACAAAAGACTGGGAAGGAGGGGTGGAGGAGAGAGAGAACAAACATGTGATGCTGGAAGTGCAAAGTACTGTATAGAACTATGATCCACATCACTTTGTAAAAATCCATGCAAATGGCACATTTCGTAACAATTTCAAGTTTACTGTGCTTGGGATACCTTTCCATGGAGAATCACAAAAGTCTGTAGGAGAAAGCCAGTTATCAAGAAAAGGGGGAATAAGAACATGCAATTCTCTCAGAAACTTATATGTATACCACTTTTTCATGACAACAAACTAAGATTTCATGTACTCCACCAGAATGGATCCTCTATTGGCTTTGGTGGGTTTTTTATTTTCTTGTTTGTTTGTTTGCTTTTTCTTTTGTTCCTACATGCCAAACAGCTTCTACCACAGCTGCTTGTTAACAAAAAATGAAGAGCAAAAACATGCAGCTGTGCAGAACACATTGACCAATACACTGCAACCTCACAACCATATCTCAATCAAAATTTCTGTTAAAAACAGTATAAATTAATCTGAGTATGCTGAGCTCCAGAGCACTTGTAACCTGTGTGGCTAGTCTCACCTCCACTTCTACAGGAAAGAAGTCCAGTACCATTCTCAATTATCTTCAGGCCTGGCTCTGTAGGAACTTGAACTTCTCAGATTTTTCTGGACTTACCAAAAAGGACCAAAATCTCCTATTACATTCCATACAACAGCTTAAGTACCCTATTAGACTTGTCAGAATGCCTCGTGGAAGGACCAGGACCAGAGTTTTCCAAGCCACGGCTAAAAACCGCACCCTACTCCCACAGTACATGGGAGTGGTAGGACCTCCTCACTAAGAGCTGTAGGGAGATGAAACAATGTGACAGGGATAACAAGGAAGGGAAGTTTTATGTCCTACCAACTCATTGCAACACCATCAAATTCAACAGAACATACATACATACACACTACCCTTCCTGAGCTAACACAGTAGATCAATTGTACTTAAGTAGCCCACAGAAATAGAAAAAAAAAGTCTAGCAACATTTAATGACAGTGAAAATTACTGCTGTTTAGATATGCTTTCTGCAGTTTTACAAACTTTTTTTAATATGTCAGGAAATCATCAACATTCCTAAATACTGGGATGATCAAAGCATGTCACCAGCTAACAAGTTACACAAAAAAAACAGGCTATCAGAAAGTATGAACACCAAATGTAAATCTATTTATTAAAACCCCATTTACTGAATTCTTACTGACTTGAGTCCTCAATATCGTATTGGCTATCAGCTACCAAGAAATGGGACAAGAATGGTTGATTCAGCATAATTATCAGTTTACAGAACAGCATATTAAAAGTCTACTATACAACTTCCAATTAGATCAAGTAGCACTTGACACAAACTTCTGACTGTAGTTACATTCCATCTGATAGGTCTTACCTTATAATTGCTGGAATTTACCCAAGAAGTGGCCAGTCCATCAACCATTTTATCCAGCATAGTCTGATCATGTTCAAGATCAGCTGACTTCTGTTTATCTGAGAAGTAATCTATCAATTCCTGGCCAACTTGAAGTCTCTTTCCAACATCCTTCTGCAGCACCTGCGCTAAGCAGTACTCCATACTGGGCTCCATAGTGTCTTAGAAATACAGCACCAGCAAAAAAGCTAGAGGGCAGTAGGTCCAAAAAATCCCTCTATAAATGTATGCAGGAGGTCGCCTCTTTGTTCTATGAAGGTTACTGAGGGTCTGAGTTTCAAAGATGTAATTCTGAGAATGGCAACAATGCACCATGTGTGTGTGAACAGCAGCTGGCAGGATATTAAAAGTCCAGTTTAAATAACCAGTAAGAGACGAAGCAACGAGCAGTGCTGTACTGTTGAGTCTGCAATAATTCCCAATTCAGCAGTCCATCCTGAAAGAAATGAAAAAGAACAGTATTATAGGTTAAATTAAGACTGAAGCAAAAAAAGATCGAAAGCATGTCACAAAATAGGTTATTCATATGCATCTGAGAAGCTACGATAAGCTGGATAAGAGCAGCATTGTTCTATTTTAAGGAATCAGACAAGGTAGGTCAGGACAAAACCTTTGGTTATTCTTTACAACAGCAGTTACCCATCAGTTCCTTAGAAGTTTTAGTGACAGACAGTAAATCTGGGGTTTAAGTAACAGCTGAATAGTAATCAGTATTATTGCAACTACCACTGTCACCATCCACCCACAAAGGTGTAGACAAAATCCTTCAGCAGGTCACCAGGAAAATACACCTGCTTTAAGAAGTGAAAGCAGGAAGAGGTCTGGATCCTGTTTTGACTGTTGGCCTTCAGCAGTCAATGCCATCAGCTGGCCAGCAAGATAGAGCACTAACACCGGGCTCCAGGAATGTAAAATGCGCAGTTTTCAAAAACTCAGTGCTCAAGCTGTTTCCAGGCTGAATTCTGTTACATCCCAACTACACATGCCCAGGAAACGGCACTGGCACAGACTAAATGCAGTTCAACCAACAGTGCCCATGGTGTCCTGAGAACCAAGGCCATACACGAGAAAGGCCAGGCCAAACTTTGCTGCCACTCAGAGTCACAGCATCACCTCTGAAGTAAGCTTTTGGCTTATGTGTAATGGCTCTATGTCTGGAGCCTGGTTATGTTCCTCAACCCTACAAACTCTCCTGTCCAAGAACTTCATTCAGGACCCAGCTGCAGCTTTTTTATTTTTTGTTCCTCCATCTGCAGCCAAATTAATCCCTCCAGGCAGCCAGGGAACAGACCCTAGGCCTGTCCTCCATCCTCCCACAGACCAGGGCTCCTGGCATCACCATACTGCTTCCTGAAGCGCTCCCTCATCACATGTTAGCTCTTTTAGGAGGGAGCGACAAAAAAATCCAGAGTGTCTTTTTGTTTCCTGTCTAATAATACCCAAAGTTAGAAATTTGCTCTACTTTTTCCGCCAGCATGAGGAAAGCAGGTCAAGCTCAGAGCAAGGGAAGAGGCTGTGGAGCAGACACCTGGTTCAATAAACAACTGGAAGGAAGCTGGAAGCACAAGTTCACTAATTGGAAGCAGCAGGGCAGCAAATCTAAATACCTTCTGTTTGAGCAAATAAGGCCCTCACAAAAGTCTTAATAAAACAAAGTGGATTTGACAGCAGATGAGATGCACACAAGAACCCTAGACTGGAAACAAAAGCACACCTTGCACAGCAGACTACTTTGGTTCATTATCTCACCTCCATCCTCCCTGGACAGACTTACAATCTGCCACATCTTACCAACACCAACCACAGCATCTAGATGCAGCATAGAGGCTTGTGGTCTTGAACTTCCCTAACCCTACACTAGCTGCACTGCTTATTCATCAGGCAGGAGGAGTCACCAGAAAGCAGGTCTGTCCATTCCAGGCAGACAGTTCAAATCCCTGCTGGTTGACAGTGAACAAAATTAGTTCTGTACATCCAGGGACTCACCTCAGTCAAAAGCCTGGCAAACCCTACCATCAGCCAGAGGGGATTGTTTCGGCCTGTGGACTGAACTCTCTCCTCACCAGCAAAACCTCACCACCCAGAGCAGCAAGGGATGCCATCCAGAGGGACCTTGACAGGCTTAAGAGGTAGGCCCATGCAAACCTCATAAAAGTTCAGTAAGGCCAAGTGCAAAGTCCTGCACATGGGTCAAGGCAATCCCATGCACAAATACAGGCTGGGCAATGAGTGGATTGAAAACAGCCCTGCGGAGGAGAACTTGGGGGTGTTACTGGATGGAAAACTGACTGTGAGCCAGCAATGTGCACTTACAGCCCAGAGAGCCAACTGTGTCCTGGGCTGCATCAAGAGAAGGGTGGCCAGCAAGTCGAGCGAAGGGATTCTCCCCCTCTACTCTGCTCTCATGAGACCCACCCTGCAGTGCTGTGTCCAGCTCTGGGGCCCCCAAAATAAGAAGGGCACGGATCCACTTGAGCAGGTCCAGAGGAGGCTACAAAGATAATCAGGGGCTGGAGGACAGGCTGGGAGAGTTGGGTATGTTCAGCCTGGAGAAGACTATGGGGAAACCTTACAGCAGCCTTCCAGTACTTAAAGGGGGCTTACAGGAAAGATGGGGAGGGACTTTTTACAAGGTCACATAGTGATAGGACAAGGGGTAACAGTTTTAAACTGAAAGAGGGTAGATTTAGATTAGATAAGGAAGAAATTCTTTACCGTGATGGTGGTGAAACACTGGCACAGGTTGCCCGAAAGTTGTAGATGCCCCCTGCCTGGCAGTGTTCAAGGCCAGGTCGGACCACCCCAACTGATACTCTTAGAACAACACCTTTTTTCTTTCTAAAAGAGGGACATTGCTTCCAAGCTAGAGAAAAGCCATGCCTTTTCTTATTGCTGAAGCTACAGTATCTCACTTGTTTCAGTTTAGCACCCACTCTGAAAGAAGTGTTCTGAGCTTTCCCATCCTCAACCACAATGGTACATGGCATGGCTCCAAATACCCATGGCAGCACCAGCAAAAAATCAGGGCCTCTACAAGCCATGATAAAAGTGCAGCATAAATTTTCCTCTGAGTCTCCCTGTCTGAATCTCTGAATATTGGACCCTGCCCTGCCCTCTAGCATGGGCTGGTCTTGCTCCTTGCTGCAAGCACTCCAGTTATGCCAGACAGTATCACACACAGAAGTCTCTAAGCATCTAACAGAGGGGTCTTCACACAGTAAGGCAGCATTTCACTGGATACCTTGCTAGCAGAGCTGCTGGAGAAGGGGCAGCAAATTAATATTGAGCAGCTACCATGTTCTAGCTGAAACCTTTAAATTTAGCTGTGTGGTTTGCTTCTGAACTCCAGAAGCTGCACACATGTTCAAAGGGGACTCTCCTGTTAAACTGGATAGAACATGGTGAAGAAAGTCCCCAAATTGCTTTTAAAATGGAAATGTGGAACTTGCTTAAACTTGAAAATTCAGATTACAGGAGGGTGTGAATGACTGTTAATTAGCACAGAATAGCTATTTTTTATTAACTTCACACATAGACAAGTCCCAACACATGCAAGAAACCATTAGTTGCCCTTACTGCCATGAGAAAGGAACATTCAAAGTTTCTAGTCTTTCTTCTATGTGGTTTTCATTTAAGGGTTTGTAAGTCTCTGCCTACAAGCACAGAAACAATCTTTTAAGCAAACTAACATAAACAAATTTCTCTCCAAGTTCCTCATTTTTTAAACATGTGAAGGAAGGCATAGGATAAAAATTATAGTGCACTATAGAAGAACAAATTAGTCAGTCTTGAGGAACGTAGTCTAAAGAAGACCCACTACACATTATGGCACCACCACCAAACACACATGGGGAGAAGAGCCAGAAATATCTTTGAATCCTGAGGAAAACAGCAGTAGTAAGCCAAGAGGGAAGACTCAAGCTGGCTTGCATCTACTAGCCAACAGGTGTTTCAGTTACACATTTTTTAACTTAAAATAAAAGCTCTTCCACACATGTTAGGAAATCTGTTGACTCCCCTTCTTCCTCACAGGAGGAAGTGGAAAAAATACCACCTGAGAAAACCAAGACCCAATCTGACAAAAAAATGAACCTCACAGACAATGACACATATGGCTGCTATATCCCATCAAGTTTTAAGTCAGCCGGGCAGATGCTCCCCACACAACAAGCTTTGGAAAACAAAGCCACAGTCTCAGCCCCAGTGGTCCACTTCTGTTTCTGTAGAATTTAAATGCATAGTTTTCAGGCAGGCAATGTTACAAGATACAAACAATTTAGGAATAGGATTCTGAATACAACCTCTTCCCACAGAAGCACAATCATGCAGAAGTCAAAACTAACAACTCAGTGGCACTGCTCTTGTGTTTGGAGCTCCTGCAAGTTTTGAGAAGGGTGAATATAGGCTCCAAAGCAAGGGTTTTCTCCAGTTCTCCAACTAGGCTTGCGGTTTGTACTCAGGGAGACAGGCTAGGTTATGTCTGAAATAATGTCAACATGTAGACAAGATAATCCAAGAGAAAAAACTATTCTGCCCACCACTACTCTGTCACTGCAAAAATAAAGTTCCCTCTTTCACCAATAAACCATCAAAACTATGTGCTTAGTCAAAATCTCTGCCCATAAAACCTAAATTTTCCATGAAGTGCTATCCAGCAGAATGCCACAAGAAAAATTTAAGTTTAATGCCAGATTGAAGCTCAAAATGATGAATTTAAAGGAGAAAGCTGACGAAGACGAATAGCCCAAAGTTACTACCACCATTAACACCATAAAAGATGGTACAATTCACAGCAACACAACTGGCTCAGCAGGTAAAATAAGTCAATCCAAATCATAAGGAAATACTTGTTACCTAAGATACTGTGGCAACATTAAACTGGGTACATAAACCACTGAACTTTTTTCAGTGCTTAGGAGAACACCACTGACCCCAGACTAAGTGAAACTGCATTATTTGCAATTCCCAAGTAAGACTATCTTAGAATAACTTTACAGGCAATTATAAATCATCTTCCTCTTGCAATGAGGAAGGAAACATGAAGCCTATAAAAAATGCAATACTACTCTCATGGGGGCTTGTCTGGACTTGGGAGCTCTTCCAATATAGTTTGACTTTAAAAGTTATACCCGTCTCTTCTGCTCTAGTCATCAGGCTGAGTTACCATCTTTGCCAGGTTTCACCATCATCTCCATTTGCCAATAAACCAGTGCAGTTCGCAACCTCCCCTTGTCAACTGTTCTAACACAGCTAATTCGAGACACAAGCCTGCAAAGACAAAATATTGCTGCCACTCATGATCACTGTAGGCAAGAGCCAGTGCCATTCACTAACCAGGCCTCCCTAGTTCCCTTCCTGAAGGTATCTCTGTACCTACTTCCAGCCAGTAAGCTTAACTTGTAAACATGACAACACTTCTTTGGTGTCTTTTTTTTTTTTTTTTGATATGTGGTTAATGTTAGCCCAGCAGTTGTAGAAATAACACAGCAACATACTTGTAACAACAAGCCTCCTCCTTCACAGGTCTCAGGACCTACCTGCATACAAACTTAAGTTTAAAATTAGATCAAGGTACATTAGAGAGACATTTCCTTGAACCTTGACTTTCCACAACAAAGAACTCCTTCAGGAGATCTCCACCGTAGTGAAATGCAGCAATTTTTCAAGTATAAAAGCTACCAGGCATCAAATCTGCAGTAGTTCACTGCTCCTGGAAGGTGGGCAGTGTAAATAACTACTGGGTTTGCCAGCGAAGCGCCCTTGGGCAAGAAGTTCAGTGCAATCAGAACAGCTCCTAGAAATCACATACTGCAAAGACTAAACAGAGATCTCATCAGCAAGGCAGTGTAAAGTGCAGGTCTGCACGAAGGGTGGAAACTCTCAGCCCTCTGTCCACTCATTCTCCTCTATTTTTGCTTCAAGGCATACAGCTATCCCCTGCCCAGAGGGGATTTGGTATCAGGCCTTTACAAAGTATGACACTCACTAAGCACTCAATCAAGCCTACTCTTCCCTGGATGTGCAAGTAGCAGCGGACAAAGCAGCTGTACTGACAGTCTCTAAGCTCAAAGTATTCTTAGTTGTTCAAACCCTCTGAGAGAATAAGGTGGCAAGTAAAATATCAAGTGTCCTACTTGAAGAAGCAAGCAATCTTTTTCTGAAGCCAAAGGCAGTTTGCAGGAGACACCCATCCAGCAACTGACAGATGGGCTCTCCCTTTTACTCACCTGTCTCCATAAGTAGGCAATAATATTTCTTTAGTGCCCAGAAATACTGCACAATCCCTGTAATTGTTTTAAATCAGTAATTATCGTTTCCTTGTTGTTGAGCCTCTCCCTAATCCGAAGATGGTACCTTGGATTTCCAGCCCGACCACTCATGCGTTTCTAATTAGCTGACTGGATGGCTCAGTGCTTATCTCAATGTATTAATGGCTCCTTCCACACCCCTTATACAGTAACTTTAACTGTCCTCACACAGAGCACCTCTAGTACTCTCCCATACAGCCTTTGCTGATAAACAAAGCACTTCCCCTGTGGATACAGCTTCCTTAGGTCTTCAGGGGTGGGTTTCTTCCCCCTCCCACAGCACCGGCCACTTCAAAGAAGCATTTGTAGAACTGGTACTGCTGCAGGCAGTTCACCCTCAGAGGAACTACCTCTGGATGAAGGCTTGCTAGAAATCTGCTAAATATTAGCTGTTCTTCAAACTTACTTGGAGTCTACTAAGGGGTTCATGTTTAAAGTACAGACAGTAACCAATCTACACCAGGACACAACTTTGCTGCCAAGAGGAAAACTGAGGCAAATTTCTACAATGAAGATGACTGAAAGATTTCCAGGGCTTAAGCTAACTAAGGCCCTCTAGCCCCAACACTATCCTTCTAGGACAGATGCTAGTTGTGAAAGCTGCATTACCCTATCCTGGGTAAGATGAGAGATAAGCTTCAGATAACAGGAATTCTTATGCCTCCACTAAAGGTTTGCATTGCTGTCTCTGTAACTGAACACCTCATAAAGAGCTACCGATTTCAGCAAGGCATCAATCTTGCAAAAATCTCCACAGTAATGAAGTTGCAGCAAATCCAGACGACTTGCAGGTCACCTCAATGTGACCCCAATACCCTACACTAATGGAACCACTTTGCAGAGTGAGAGTAACCCTTCAAGAGTAGGGTAGAAAATTAGATGAGTATTAACATCCTTTGTTTTCCTAATACAACTCCTCTCTGAAATTAGTTTGGTTTTAACTTTGTCTGAGACCAAGGACAAGTCTAGAATGAGCTTTCAGGGTCTCCTTCCTTGTTAACAGTTTGAGCACTGAGATGCAGATCAAAATCCTATAATGTTAGGAGCTGCTCTGTGTGACTCCCTCTTGTAAGCATCTCAGTTCATGGTTCCAAGGTATCACACTACAAGCAATTTATTAGGGGCCTACTGGACCACAGGAAGGGAGAAAACCACCCTATCCTCATGACACTTTACTCTGTGAATAGTACCAAAGTTGTGGGTTTGTGTGTACAAAAATAGCTGTTCTCTCCCTCATGCTGGAGATCTAGCCTTACCTTAGGGCATGCAGACTCCAGCTCTCACACCTGTGGGACCCCAGCCAATAATCCATACAGCACTGGCTCTCTCTGACTTCCAGCTTTGCTCTGCAGTGTCAGAGCCAAGGGTGCACAAGGTCCCCTGAGGGGCTGTGGTGATGCATCCCAGAATGGAGGTGGCGTCCAGCCCCCTTCTTACTGCAACTATGAGTGCAGGATAAAACTTTCCAGAGTCCCATCCTAACCCTCTCCTCCACAATCCAGCAGCAATATTGGAGATCATCTGGAAAAACGTGGGAAGAAAAGGAAGAGAATTTGACCTGTAGCTTCATGTGGGTAAAATGCTTAGCGAGGTTTGGAAGTAGAACACTACCGAGTCTCAGAGCTGGGTAGCCCATCACTTGCCAGACTGGTAGCAGGACTAGTGGCCTCACAGAATACATTTGAATCTTGTAATCCCTATCTTTATTGCAGTAGATGAAGCCCCTTATGCTAAGATCGTTAATTTAGCCAGTTCTGAAGATGGAAAACATCTCTTATGTACATCAGTTGAAGAAAAATATAGGGGAATACCAATAACCTCCAGTTTTACAGGGTGGAAATTCAGCGCCTTTCCCAGTGCCACTGCAAAACAAACCTCCAGTGGCAGTGGGAGATGAGGGCAAGATAATACCTTGGAGAAAAAAAAAAAAAAAAAAAAACAAACCACAACCACCACAAACATACCACCTTAAAGAGACTGGTGGGTTTAATATAAATTCTACACTCAACAAATCCTCCAGGACCTTGTTATCCCCTACTGATGTATAACGGGGTAGTGACACGTAAGTTTTTGCATACAAGTCCAATCCAGAGCTATCCTGGAAGGAAGTCCTTAAGAGACAAGTGCTAGTAGTAAAATAATAAATTAGAATGGAAAAATAATACACAAGATCATACCTTGGGTACAAGCCCTCAAGGGACACTGAGTGTTTCGTAAGTGCCTTTCAGTAATATTTCTTCCCTCTGCACCCTACATCATTTTCTCAAAACATACACATGTATTTTAGACAATCTTTACTCACACATCACAGGCATTTTGCTAAGAAAGGAAAAAAAAACAGAAACAAACCACTCCATGCAGTCTAACCTCAAGTAAGTTCACTTGCAGAAGAACCTCAGGCTGGTAAGCAGATACCACAGCCACAGACAAAAGCACCTCCAATTCTAAGACAATGACTTACATGCATACTTGTGACAAGAAGTCATGCCAAGATGCTGCTGATATGGAAACCAAGTCAACAGTTTGGGGGAAAATTTATTTTCTTGGTCTCTCTTCAGGCTTCATAGCTAATGTCCATCTCCATTCAGAATCCCCAAGATTCTGAACACAGATTTGTCTGCACGACAAAATGAGGCTCTTTGACTACCCCTGTTCTTCAGGGCTGCCAGCCCTCATGGAAACTGTTGGCCAAAGACAGAAGAACTCTCAGCAGCAGCTGGATTTCAACTACTGTCAGGAGCTAGCAAAACCAGCACCTAGGACCAGTTCAGCTCCAGGGAGGTGAAAGAGTTCTCCTCTAGGTTCACACACAAACAGGTTCTATTCAGCCTAGCATTTGCAACTGCATGGAAATGGATGGCCAAAGAAATCCCCCAGCATAGGCAGCAAGGGACTGCAGAAAGCCAACACTACCCTTAAGATTTATAAAACAGTGGCTGGAGGGAGCATAGAACAAGGAGCAGAAAGGGTTTTGTTTGACAATACCAAGTGGCAGTTAAGTGACTGCTGGGCTAAGAAATCACCTGCAACGTAACAGGCAGAGACGCATACCTGCAATTCCTCCCTTCCCCTCAACATCCCTTTGAAACACAGGTCAGAATCTGACTGCATTTTGATCAGATCTTTGTCTCAGCAAAACATCGTGGGTTCAATTTGGCTTTCCGAAATATCCTGCAATCTAAAGCACTTGCAAGCAAAGTGTAAAGAAAGGGCCCCAGCTTAAACATAAAGCACGAAAACACTGCACCTGGGACTGGCCTGGTTAGGCTATTATTTTTTTGCTGCCGGGGGAAACAAATTAAAGATTTTTTTAATCTGCCCACTCACTTCCAATAAGCTAACGATGATAACAATTTTCTAACAAATAATTTTGTTGCTCCTATTTGGTGTACTGTTTCTAGATGCAGAATGGATATCTCTCTCCTTGCAGAGCCAAACATGCAGAGATTTTGACTAAGTGACAGAACAGGAAGCCAGACTAACCATGAATTGAGATCAAACTTCTTGAAGAGTATCTGCAGCCTCTCAGACCACAAAACCCATTTGTTGCCTATAACTTCAACAGTTACAACTCCATCCAGTTCATCTGGGTTCTGGTTTTGGTTTGGGGGTTTTTGTGAAAGAGTGCTAGTGGTGTCCAAGAGAGGAGAAAGTGATCTCCCATGTTTATGGCAGAGCCAGACACCAGTGCAGTGCAGAATGCCAAGGAGCTTGAGTGTGTTTAGCTTTTCAGTATCCTGCTGGGCAAAGCTCCTAACTAGCTCACACCAATCTTTCAGACATATTTGAGGACTGATAACAGGATGTTCCAATGGATATCCAAAACACTGAATGAGCTCTAAAGAAACACATAATGCAAAACACTGTATAGGTTGGTGAAAATAAAGAAACTGACCAAAGAGCAGCATGAAGTGCACACCATTAAACAGCGGGGTAAAGCTAAGGCTCAAGACTGCCACAAACATCAGCCCTTCATCAAGGAAATGAGCAAACCCCTTTCCTCACAGTCAGGCTGCTTACAATTTACTGAAGTCACAGTTTGAAGAAGTTAATAGACAAGAACAGTGTGTTTTACTTCTCGGCTGAGAGACCTTTATATATTTGGTGGTATTTTTTTTAATGCACTGGCAAGGACTGCTCAAAGGTGTGCTGGCCATGTCAGAATCCAGGAGGAAGCTTCAATTACAGCTGCCAGGTGAGGAGGCTTTAACAGCAGCAAGAACAATCCAGAGGCATGCCAACAAGATTTTCAGTCCTAGCCTGGGCAAGGCCTGAGCTAACGAGAGATTCAGGGTGACACATGAGCCTGATCCAAAGTCATCTGAGGCCAGAAGTATACCTGTAATGGCAGTCCACAAGCTTCAAAGCCACTTTACTCTCACAAAAAATCTGCATGTATGTTGAAATGGGAAGGTACATGCAAGAGAAGTCATTACTTTACCCACCTGAGCATTTCAAGTCCAGCCTCTTTCACACTACTTATATCACAGCATTATCTGCCCCTAACACAAAGCTTGTTGAGGGCAAAATCTATCTCCTCATGTTTTAAATCATTACAGAAGTGACCAGAATTGCTGTCAGCTCTCATCCCCTAACAACCAACAGCCCTGACCAAATTGACTGATAGACAGGGAAGGATTTACTAAGACATGGGAGAAACAGATAAATCATTTCAGTTTGAGTTTTGCTGTTTAAATACCTGGTTTTCATAATACTTAAATTGCAGCTCAGATTTAAGATTCCTACATAACTTCAAAGATGACTGGAGGACTAGCTCATTTGATCACAGATGCTCTCTGCAATTGTCCCTCTTAGGGAACATCGCATGAACTAGAGAAGCATTTCCATCTCACAAGCATGCTGCTGCCTCACTTTTTTAGGACTGTACGTTATCAGCCAAGTGAAGCAAGGCCAAAGTGTTTAACTTTGTGGCATTTTTCTTCTTGAAACAGAAACTTTTGAAGCCAGCTGACCAATTCCAAGGACTTCACAGGAACGTTGCAGGCATCAGTTTGATTAGAAAAAAAAAAAATCCATGTATGTTGACAGCAATTTTTTAAAAGAATTCAACAAGTGTGACCATGAAATACAGAAAAGATCACCCATGCAGACACAGATAGTCGTTATTCTGTCCCTCTCGTAACTTCCAGGCTTCAGTCCCACTGACAGGGTTCAACAGAGAAAACAAGCAAAAGCTGGACTTTGCCAAGCTCAGGACTGCAGCACAAAGGCTTGTTCCACACAGCAAGCTACGCTGCCATAAGGAAGACCCCGAATATGGAAGTACTGTAGTTCCATCCTGCACTTGGTGTAGCCCTTCACTCTAGCGAAAGCTCACCACTACTGGAAGTTCTCAAACATATCCAGCTGCAGTCCCCTCTCCAGTTGCAAACCTCTTCTAAATCCAGTTCAGAATCCCACACAGAAGCAAACACACGCACTTCTAATGCCTTTGCAAGATCTTGTTTGAGAACAAGATTAGTAAATCTAAATGGCAGATTTGTGTCATCAGGTATCAAGCGACGATACTTTGGTTTGTCTTTAACAGCACCCAGGTGGCATAAAGAGGAGCACGGGACAGAGATGCAACTGCTCAAAAGATGCAGAGAAACAGTCTGTGCTACTCAGTAGCAAAATGGACTCCAACATATCCGCCCTAAAGACACAAGCACCAGCATGGAGACTACATCTCTGCCCTACCAACACCGGCTGGACACATGCTGCTTTGCTTAACTCTTGCCTCCTTTTCTAAACACTAACTTATGAAACAAGTCTGCAGGGGTCAGAGATCTACTGCTCAGAATCCTCACACCTGGGAAGTCTGCTCTACTCCACCACAGGCTTCCCATACAACCTTCAGTTTGTCACCCTGCCTCAGTTTCCCACCTCTTTCTCAGGCAGTGGGCAGCTTTTCCTTTCCTCACAGCTGGAGACACATACACTGAAAATACCTTAAACATAGCCATGTATAAAGACACTGACAAACAACTACATGTTATTTACTCAGATCCAGCATCTCTCAGAAGCATTTAAGCAGGATTTGCCTAATGGTCAATTCACCTCTGCATACAGACACAACCTTCCACTCCTCCCCCAGCCCGCATTACAAATTTTGACAGAAATCAATGAAGTAAAGCTCGACACGTGCACAAAAGGGCCAAGAGCTGAACCCACCCAAACCACGAGATGGTTTTAAAAACACAGCAGCCTCGAGACGTTATCATAAGCCCTCACTGCTGAGTGAGCGCAACACGGCAGCACTTCGCCGCCGCCGCCTCCCCCCGCCCCCCCCCCCCCGCACCGAGTAAGCGTCGGTACTAACGGAAAGCTTCGCAGGAGGCCCCCGTCCTACCCTGACGGCGCTAGGTCCCCGCTCCCGAGCCCCGCGGAGCGGGGAGGCCGAGGGGCGCCTCCGCGCCAGCCGTTAGGCCCCACCAGCCCCCGCACCCCCCGGCTCCCGCGGCGGCCGTTACGCCGCTGGATCGCCCTCCTCCTCCTCCTCCCCACACCCCATCTCCTCCACCAAACCGCACCGCTGGGCGACCCGGGGGACAGCGCTCCCGCCCGGTGCTGCGGGCGGGACAGCCCCGCTGCCCGCCCCGCCCCGCTCCCCTCACGGCCGCGCTCCCCACCGTCACCACACAAAGCCCCCCCGCCCCTCCCCTCCCCGGGCCGCGCTTTCTCCCTGTCCCCGCCGCCCTCCCCGCCCGGCGCGGTGCCGGCGCAGGCGTTACCCGTCCGAGCGCGGCGGGAGGCGGCGGCGGGGGCCGGGCCGGGCGGCGCTCAGTGCCGGCGGCGGCGCCCGCTGCGCTGCATGGCTGCGCCCGCCCCGCGGCCCCGGGAAGAATGGGAGACAGCGCGCATGCGCCGCCCGCAGCCCCTCCGCGCCGGCGCGGCGCCGCCCCGCGCCTCTAGAAAGCTCCCGGGCCAGCAGCGCGCATGCGCGCGAGGGGGTGGGCGGGCGCGTACACACCCACCCGGCCCTCCAGCATGCACCATAGAGCGTGAGGCGCGGGCTAGAGAAAACGCATCTCTCTATGGTAGGTGAGGGGGGGAAGCGCCCCCCGCCCCCAAGCGCGGCGGCGGTGAGGTCAGCGTGAGCACTGCGCATGCGTACAGGCGACCCCGTCCCGCCGCGGCCGTTAGAGGCGGGCTCGGTCGCCATGGCGACCGTTGGGCTGTGAGGCGGCCGGCGGGCGGGTTGCGGCCGCGTCCCGGCTGATTTACCTCCGCAGCAGCGCTGCGGGGCACACCGTGTGAGCAGCTTCAGTGCTCTGAGAGGATTCCCGACGCTGGGCAAGGAGAGCTGAGGGGCCAAGGTGCGGAACGAGGCCTGAACCAGCGTGTCAGCGCACAGCCCCGCCTTTTAGTGATCCCCTAATGAGGGAAACTGTGCTTTGCGCAGTCTTAGTTAAAAAGCTGCACTTAATAACAAATAATTAGTTCACCAAACGGCATGAGTTGCAGCACTGCTACGATACAACCGAGGTGAAAACTCGCTGTGCATAGATTCTTTACCAAGCGTTTGACCAAAGTATTCCCTAGGCTTCTGACTGCTTCTCTCATGTTGGTTGTAGGGAACTTTCATTTCGCCTCAGACACCCCCAGTTGTTCTCATCCTCTGCTCTGCAGAAAGTGGTTGACCTCCATAAGGTGGTGTAACGTTGCGGTTTCCGATAGGTACGTAGTCTGAGCCATTAGAACAGTTCATATCAAAGAACTATGTGGAAGAAATTTTTTTTTTAAGTCATAAGTTCTTGAAATAATAATGGTCTTCATGGCTCACGATTTTGGCACAGGAATGGCTTTTGGCAAGCCCCCTCCAAATAATACTAAATGATTTCTTTTCCACCACCAGGTTTCAGAGCAATACGTAACTGCTGCTTTGCGTGAAGGAATCGGCACAGGTCGAGTGTACAAAGTGGAACAGGCTGCACAGCTGCCAAGAGAAAGTTGGGGGTTTTGGGATGCTTAAAAGGATGCCAGCCCGGTGTAAACTGAAAGCAGGTGATCATAAACCAGTTTTAGAAATTACCATGCTTCTCACCCCCCAGGCAGTAGCTAATCTCCCAAGAGCCCTAACTGGCTAAGCACTACCCAGGGCAGAGACACAACAGCTCTAGTTCATGGCTGTGGCTCTCCAGTCCCCACATTAGTACCCATGTGCACTCAGAGGAGGGACAGCCCCCGTACTCTCCCTCCCCAGATGGGCAGTTCTGCAACCAGGACTCCAGCCGTTTGTCTCTGCAGTCTCCTAACAGCAGCTGATGACAAAGTAAGATTGTCAGTACATTAATAAAGCACTGACCTTCCTGCTTCAGCTGAAACTGTTAGAACTACAGGCAAAGTTTTCTTGGAGACTCTAAATAGTTCTCTCTCTGCTACCTAAAATACCATCACATTCCATTTTGAGTAAGAAAATTAGATAAAAATTGATGAAGTAAGTTTTAAGTTAGCTGATAAGCAATTTTTCATTTAGCTTCAGCAAGAATCAATAATTTTGTATCACATATTTGCTGTGAATTCATTCTCTTCAGTGTTACAATAAAGAGGTATTTACCTTGGAAATTTCTCAATACTGCCTTCTGGTATAATTGGGTGTTTGGCCTTTTTTTCATAGATTCTTTCCTCTTGCAATTTTAGGATCACTGCTGGGCAGCCTAAAGCTTTATAAAGAAATGCTGGGAGATGCAGTTGGCTTAGTTTTTGAGTACTTTTTCTTCCCCTCATAGATAAAACTTGCACAGAAAATATAATTTTTATTTTCCCTTGTTGCAAAGCTTCAGGTGACAACTGTGCAAAACTTAGAAGCTTCCTCACTGTAAAATTAACAGTGTGTGGACAGTCTTGCTCTATGTGTTTTCTTCACATTTTTATTATAAGACAGGTAGAGTCTCTGCACAGAAATAATTTTCTCTGCCATTTAGTCAGCTCTAATGTTTTAATTTTTTTCTGTTATTACATGACCATTTCCATGGCTCCCTGCAGAGACTTTTAGAATAGTTTATGCCTGTATTTTTAAGATAACTAAATTGTTCCATGAGCAGCAGCACTCATGATGCCTGGTTTCCTACAGATCTGTGCTCTTTGCCCCTCTAATCCGCCCTGCTCCCTCGGCAGCCCTGCCTTCCTCTGTGTGTCCTGTGACAGTCCCCTTGGAGACACTGGCAGTCCGAGGTGCGGTTAGTCCAGGGCTGTACACATGCAGATCGACTGACAGGCTGCTGCCTGAGGAACCACACTATGCCCCAGCTCCCTCCCACCTTTCCCTGAGGCTGGCAATTACTATTTCTCTTCTCCAGTTCTCATGAAACTTGAGATTCTTTCCTCCTCCCTAAAATACTGAAAAGGAAAAAGGAGGGGGCTAGCCGGACAGCTAAATAGCAGGAGACAGACAGACTGATCACATAAGCCTCATTTTCATTAGGAAGAGTCGACTGAAATGCATTGTGACCTGCAGGTTTTCTTCAAACTTTTTAAAAGTAGGCAGTGAAGGCACTGTTCTGATTCTTGCCCTTTAGGTTTCTTAAAATTAATCACTACTGCCTACAGTATTGCACTATATCACACACTATATTGCATACTTCATCCTGTTTTCTCTAATAGAACACGGTTCTTTTGTGGTCTTTTTTTTCTTTTTAGACTTCTTTTAGAGTCTCACAGCATCTCAGTATTGTTTAATTCTGCACAGAGGAGGCTCTTGATTCTACTACAGAGTCCACCAGCTTTCACAGGAACAACAATCTGCATTACCTCTAGCACCATCTATGACAGACCTGTGTGGCCACTGCCTGTGACAGTTCTCAATGGAAACCCACCACTAAGGCACATCAGGATACCCTGAGGGCAACCAGATCTAAGTTTCCAGATGGAATCCAATCTGCACGGATACCTCAGCTTCTCTAGTGTTACTGTTAGGTACCAACCGTGCTACTTCTAACCAGTCCTCTGGGATTCATCCAGGGGTCCAGAAAGGACTCTCAAAATGAAGGAAACAGGAGGAGCTGCTACCATCACAAGTGAGTGCTTCACAAGAACTTCACTACCAGTGGTTTAGCAGCAGGCATTTGGCATTACCCTTATAAATAACATACCTAAATAAAGGTACTTCTTACTATGCTCTCATTTCAGAAAGATCTGCGTTTACTTACCTATCTCACACGTGTATCTCTAGCACAGGCAGGACTAGTGCAGCAGAAAGGCAGGAACATCTGTCTCCCGAGAGGATACTGTTCCCAGGGAAGCAGCACGTCTCCCTCTAATCAGTCCACTTGCAAAGTACACCGTTCCCTGCTTGTTGGGAAAGGTCTGGTTCATCACGAGTAGGAGGTGTGCGCCTGTACACGTGCAAAACAAAGCAGAGTGCATCTGCAAGATGCAACAGGAGATCAGCTTATGGTCATCTGCAGTGGGGGCACAGAAAACTGTAAGGAAAGGCAAAATAAAGCCAGAAAGCTTTTTTGAAATAACAGAATGCATGGATAGTCTAGCTTTCATTTACCAGCACTGCTCTTTCAAACAAAGACACATCAATAAAACAGAACTAGTGGGAAGCAGAGGGAGGGACTGGGAGGGAGAGAGGCTCTGTTTCAGTGGAAACACTGACTGCACCCTAGTACCTGCTCTTCCCCTGTCCTTCCCTTTTGCACAATGTCTGCTCAGGACTCTGATGGCCGAGTGCTCCAAGGAGAAATGTATTCACTGATGAATGGCAGCATGATGATTTAGTTGCTCATGACAGCAGAGGTAGCAGCATCAAAGCCTGGCTGTCCCTGGGCTGCTTCCCTAGAGTCAAGCACACTGCCATACAGAATTAGAAAGCCGCATTTCCTCTATGCGGGGCCCCAACTTGACTACTTGCATGGCTAAGGGGGAGAACAACTTCCCTTGTCGCAGTGTAACACTGCACCTCTCCCTTTGCCATCTCCTGGCACTTACATCTCCTGCACACGTCACCTGAGCAGACTTGCACAGTGCTAAGGAGAAGGCTGGATTGCTGCCGGCACAAAGATAAATAACATGGGCCAACACGAGGTGAAGCCCAAGTACCCAGCTTCTGAGTGCTGTCGAGTCACACAGGGAGCCCGTGCCAGAGCGTGAACTCACTACTCACTTCTACCCTCACTTACCTGTGAAACAGGGAACGAACTCCTTGTCCATAGTGCGCAAGAACAAACACTTGAATAGGGGAAAGCACTAACTAACTTCAGATCAACATTAGATTTAATAATTCCTCATTCTTTCCTTTGCACATGGCAGTTGTCACAGCCCCAGATTCGAGCACTTTCAGCTCAGACAATATGCTCCTGCACTGCTATCTTTAATTGGCACTTTCCTGCCAAGCCTCAGCATTTTGCATCGGGCTTTTTCCACGTAAGAGCTGTCACAAACAAAGCAGCCCGCTGACCCACTTAACTCCCACGTGAAGGCACATGAAGCTTCGCTTCGGTCACCAAACAGAAAAGAAAATGCAAAAGCAGAAGGTTTTAATTAAAGGGAAGTGAGCAAATGGCTTCAAGGCTCATCATGTGCACATGGGCAAATCTGCGTGTGTTCACTCCTTGCAGAAATTTGGCCACCCAGGGAGAAACACCACCAAGCAAGTAATCCTCATGCAGTGTGAATTTGGTTTGATTCAAGATTTCCCCTTGGCATGAAGGTCCTGTGAGCCATGCAACATCCCCACAGGCCTCTTCCTCTGACCTGGAGTGCCTGCCTCCGGGGAGGCAGTTCATTCTCCCTGGTCAAAACATCAAGGAAGGTACCAATTAGTGTTAATTGTGGCATTCTTTGTTTTGTGACAAAAGGCTGCACTGAAACCCCGCCCCCCCCCCCCCCCCCCCGGAAACTGAACACGGGCTACTGGCAAGAGCTCTCCAACCTTTCTGACCCAAGCTAGATTTAATGCAGTAGCCCAGAAGATCTCTAACCTTAAAAAGGCACAGGCATTAGGTCTTGTATTTGCATCAGAGACCATATCTTTCCTGGCTGCCCCCAGGTCTCTGGGAAGAGACATTTACAGGTCAAGCTATCAGGAGTTCCATTTCTGTCTTGTGCTTAAATTTACATTAAAAAACATTTCAGTCCCATTTCCTCTTCCCTCATAATTCCCCATTTACACTCTTTCAAATGGATTTACCTCTTCCTGTGCTTGTTTTCTATAGTCATCTGCTGTTATTTTATATAATTATCTGTATTGTTTTATCCTTTTTCCAAACACTTAGAATTATGCTCACTTTTTTTTTTATTATACTTGCATATCATATATGCACATACCTTAGCAGCATGAATTCTTTTAATCTTTGAAAAACGTTTCCTTTTTATCCTCACCCAAATATTAAGCCAAGTGGAAAGTGACACATCAAGGTTAGGAATGCAGTCTGCTCCTGACAAGAAAAAAATGCTGAGCTTTGCAAGACAGGCTAAGTGGATTAAGATCCTTTTTAAAGATTAGGTCACCCTTCACCCCAAATGCAGATTTCTACTGAAATTAATGGAAGCTCTTACAAAATGCAACGGGAGGCCTGACATTGAACAGCAACACAGCAAACATATACTGGCAGCCCACCCAAAACTGTTGTCCAAATCACCGACTCCAAATGATTCTCAAAAACCGACTGACTGAATCTATACTACATATTAACATGGCAGGATTTCATCTTGTAAAATGATGAGCTGATGGGGAAAAAAAGCTGAGCTAGTAGTTCTCAAGATAAAAACTTGGGCTGTGATTCTTCTGATGTGGCTGCCTTGACATTACACCAACGGACAGGTTTGCCTTAGGAGAATCCATACTGCCTCCAAAACAACTCCTTTGCACTTGCAAAGCTCCTGCCAGCCCAGCCTCAAAGCTTCAGCCACTCCAAACCTGGAGTTTGTGTTTCAGGATACAATTCAACAGAATGCACTTTAAGCACTACCCAGCTAATAAGCCACAAACATCATGTCTTTGTGTGGGACAGCTGAGGGAAAAGCCTTACAGATTTGCCTCACATTTCCTCTGCCCATGGCTTCTGGGTAGATGAACCCAGCCCTTCTAACACGCAGACATGCAAACGCAGCCCAGCACCTGAAAGTCATACCGGATCCCTTCCAGCTCCAACATCAACAGAAATAAAAATGCAGCAGGTGACAAAGCAGCTGTACTGCTGCTGCACAACAGGCACAGACAGACCCCTGCTCTGCAGGGTACGGTGGTGAGAAAGTAACTCCGAGTGCACCCAGCAAGCCAGACAGGCAAAGTACTGCCTTCACTCTCCAAACGGCCGCAACACTTTCAGTCTCTGAAAGCCACAGTGGCAAAAGTAACTCTACTTCCCTGCTCGTTTTAAAGAAACCAAAACACATGCAAGCTGGGGGTTTGTGCGAGCACTTGTGGGAAACTGGCAGCAATGCCACACTGCCGAGCAAGCAGCCCGATTTCCAGGTCTGTACCAGCTCACCAATCCCTCCTCACAGTCAGCACTGGAAAAGTGCACTGAAAAAACCCAAGCCTTTCCAGAACCACTATCCTAAGAAACAGTTTTATTTGGTTTTTTCCTCCCTTTTCTTTAAAACATTTTGAGGCCAGACCCATCATGTGATGGGTCAAGTCCCAGGTTGAATGTGCAGCCACAGAGAGGAGGTGACCCCAGTGCCCGCAGCTCACTGCAGACACCCATCTTGCTGTCTCAAAGTCCTGCAGCATTCATCCTCACAATCCTGCTGGCTCTCTTCAACACATTTGAAGAAAATTATAAACCAGCATTTTCTTCCCTGATGGGAGACCAGAGTTGTGTAGGAGCTTCTCTGTAGCTTATCTTTCCCCAGCACAGGAGGTCCATATAGTTACTGGCCACAGACACTCAGGTGCATAACTAGTCCAAGCAACCCAGGACGCCCAGCACCTCCGTCCCTGCCGTATGCTTAATTAATGCTGGGTGGGAGAAGCGATGAGTGGCCTTGCTGCACCCTGCATAGGAGAAAATGTTTCACTTCAGCAGTTCTCACTCATGCAGTTAACCATTTCCTCAACTTGCTCCAACAGCTGCTGGCCTTGGGCAGGGAGGGATGTGCCTGGATTAGCGGTGCTAGGCAGCAGCCTGATGCACAGAACAGCCCTCCCCACCATCTCCCGTGTATCCCTGGCCAAGAAGGTGCTGGTTATTGCTGCCTGGAGTTGGATGTTTCAACGCTTTGTGGGTTATTGTAAATTCCGGAAAACAGAATGTGTTTGAACAGCATCTTGGACAATGAAGGAGTCTGGTCTAAGAACAGGACTCTCGGGTATTGCTGGAAAATGCCTGATGGAGATCACATCCACCATACTCCTGGTACCTGCTGTCCCGACTTTCACCTGCAGCACCCTGCCCAGGGCAGGGATGTGCACAGCACCTCACACAACACAGCCCCACCCGAGCCGGCTGCATCACACAGGCAAAGTGAGAACCAAACACCCCAGCACTCTGAAGGGAAAGCTGGGAGAGGAGGAATTTGCTAGAGCTACCCTCTGCCTCACCGGTGCTTTCCTTGGAGAAGAGAGGATGCCACCCCTCAGAGCCATGCACAAATCCTTCCTTGCACCACGAGCTCTCTGCAGATAGGTTTTAGCCTTGTTCCTTGGGGCTGCAGCCATTTCAAAAGCCAGGTATGCAAGAAAACAGGCTTGTTACTGCCAGGAGCAAGTGTCCCTTGCCCAGCCTGCTCTCCTACTTCACTCGGGCTCATAAGCAAGCACTATCACTTGGACCCGACCCTGGTTTGCAGCACAGCCCCAACACACTGCAGCCTGGGCATCCCACAGCACATCTAACAGACAAAACAAGTAAGAAAAACATCAAACCGCTTCTTTAATTTCAGGCGGTCTAACATTGCCAAATTCACCAACACCTTTTTCTCTAGAGATGAGCATTAGCTTCATCATTCCTCCCCTCTATTTTGTATCCAATTCTGCTTCTCTCCCTGCCCCCCATTCCTCTTCTACTTCCAGTGCTTCACACACTGGGAAATGCTGTGTGCACCCAAGCCCAGCTCTCCTTCCTGCAAAACAAAGAAATCTGAATAAACGAGAGCAAATTAGGAGACTTTGCCAGCACTAAGCATTGTCTGAGCTTGAAAACAGTACTACATACATAGGTGTTCAGTAAATTGCTCCACAAAGTCATTCATTACAGAAAGGCAGAGTGCTTGCAAGTTATGCCTTGAAACCAAAGCCCAAACACTCCTAGCATCCCAGTAAAAAAAAAAAAAACCTCACATCCTGGCCTAAAAATCAGTGGCCAGGGGGTTTGTGTTTGTCCATGATGAATGAACAAATGACTGGAGAGCCGAGAAAGAAAAATCAGTGCAAGGACTGAGGCATAACTGATGACACAGCATGTCTGTCCACTTGCTACGGAAACTATGTTTGGCAAATATCAGGTGTCCGAATTTCTGCTTATGTACATCTCCCAGGACAGCAGTATATTAATAACACAAGCAGACTAAAAACAGAAACTATCACCAAGAAAAGCTACTCTTCTGCTGAGAGTGCCTTGCTGCAGCCTGGATATTGTTGTGCTTTATTCAAACAGCACAGAATTTTGTTTTCTTGCTTTTCAGATTTGCCATCTGAGCTGCTCTCAATTGAAGGAAGACTAATAAACAAAAGGAAGGGAAAGGAAAATTACAGCAGGAAGCAAAGCTTATTGTAAGCACAGCTTTCTTGAATGTCTTCTCATCAGGGCTCACACTGACATGTGAATGTGGAGAGTGAGCAGCAACCAGGGTGCAAGCATAAAGGCACAAACCTCTTCAAGAGATCTGCAGCAGCCTAAATCCCTGGAAGCTCACGTAGCTCGACAGGTTAGCCCAGGCACAGCAAGCAGCATGAAAAGAAGTCAGAGAGTCCAACATGGAAGAAAGCAGCAAGCAGACACGGGCTTCCAGGAAGGGGCAGAACAGCAGGCACAGAGAGCAACACGGTAGCAGAAGCAGAGTAGGAAGAAAGCAACTCCAGAACTTCAAAACACAGGCCAAGGGGTTGGAATGGGAATAACAGGTAGGGAGCTACTTAGGCTTCAGTGAACGTGGAACTGCACTGGATAGGTTACTCTAGACAAACTAAGTTTTCTTAAGAGCAGCTGTAACTCAACAGCCTTGGAAGGAGTATTTGTGGCAGCACCAAAGAACGGGCATATTTGATTAAGATCCATACCAGGTTTCTCCCGTATTCTTAAATCGTGTTAAGAGATGCATTAGTCACACCAACGCAGCCAGTCACGCCAAACTGCCTGGGCTAGAGAGGCTTCTTTATAAATCTGGGAGGTCATTTCCTGGGAAACCTGGTGCTGCAGTCAGAGAGGGCAGCATGTGTCCACACAACTGAAGCGTGCTGCCCCCCTGTGTCAGACTGCACCCGAGACGCAGCTCCAGACAGGAGGAAGCGCAGCCACACTTCCAGTTCATCTTGAGCCAACAGCCATCTTCACTGGCACAACACACAGTTAGGGATATGGATGTTAAAAGAAAACTGTCCATTCTGGGCAGATGCATTTTGCTTCTCTTCTGCTGTATGAAGTTGAGGCAGAAAAGTTTTTTCAGAGCCGCATGTCAGTTCCTAGCAGATAAGCAATTTCTGCCAAATACTCTGATCATGTTTATCTCAAACCTCTTCCACAGGTTTGAGGTGTAAACACTGCTTGTTTCACATCAAACAACACACAAAGAAGGAAGCTCGAAGATGTACACAGCTACACTGCTACCACCAGGTAAGGACTGACCACGGGGCTGGTCAACAGATTTCCCTAGCATGCCGACGATGACCAGTATTTGACATAAAGACACACTCATCCAAGTGCCTTCCCCAACAGTTTAGGGCGACAAGAGAATCATCTCGTTTGAGTCACTGAGAGAATGCCATTATAATCACATGATTATTCAAGTGATCAAGCCAGATAAGACAGAATTAATCGGGCCAATGGTTCAGATTTCTTCTCCTCTGCCAGGAGTCTGAGTCTTAAAATAGCCCAGGAATGAGAGCTAGCCACCTACCTGAGCAGCCAGTTATTATCACCTGGGCTTTCCTCTGAAATCTTCTGCCAAGCCTGACCTACAGCCAACAGCAGTAGAGAGTGTTTCATCTGACAATAAAAGATCAAGGCTAAGTACATGCCACAAAATCCAAACTGGAATTTCTGCAGGTCTCAGATTTGCAATAAAATCCAAATTCTTATTGTACAGTCAAACTGCATCTTCAACCTGGACAGGGTATCTGCAGTCAGCTATGACTGGTTACATTGGAACAAGAATAAATCCTGAGGCACAATAAAAAGCTACACTTGGTTCTCTGAACTCGTACTACTGGTGACAAAACCCTGACGTCCCATTGCTGGTTCGCCCACCCAGAAGCTTATTACAATACTGTGATGTGTTTATCATCCCCTGAAGCAGAAGACATCCTTGTTTCATGCAGGCAGTGAAACTAAAACACAATGACAAGATGCTGCAGGGCCTGAGAGACAACAACTCCTAATACAACCCTGACTGCTCTGATTACTGATGCATCTTCTCAAAGAGCCTTCCCTACTCCGAGAACAGCCGTACATGAGCTAGTTGTCACCATTTGCTCCTCTCCAAAGTTCAGCAGGAAGTCCTCCTAAAGGCAGCCACACTTTGCATGTCCTTGAACATTTTCTGAACCAGGCAGCAGCACAGCTATGGCACCCAAAACCCCAGAGAATCAGCACATTACCTTTGCCTGGCCAGCCCAGAGGTAAATCAGTACATCGGTACGTGCACACCGGGTACTTCTGCAGCATGAAATGCCCTTTGCAGAAGTGCGTGAGGGATGAAGCGTAGCTGTGACTCGGGCTAAGCCACCAGCCAACAGGACAGTCACCCTACAGCCTCCACAGTAGGGTACACTCTCAAACACAGATCCTTTTCCTGCACAGGTAAAGGAATGGGATTCTTGACCTCAAGTGACTTCAGCCATCTTCCTCTCTCTCTTCTCACCACCTTCCTAATCCCAGTCCTTTCCAAGTCCTCTGGATCCGCTCCACATCCTGTCAAAGGCTGGATTTCCCAAGCACTGCTGAAAGCAGAGTTGACAGGCACTGGCTCGGCTCAGGCAGTGTGGTATTCTGCCTCCGCCCAGGACAGTATGGGACTGACTAGAAACAGGAGGTAAAATACAAGGAATGTCTTCCCTGGGGAATAAATCCCTCACCCTCTGTTTGTGTAACTCTGCGAGAACTCATATGAAACACAGACATCCAGTTAAACCCAAGAACCACTACCAAGAGCCAACAGAGTTGAAAAATGGTTATTTTTTTTATATAGCCAGTCATTAATTATAAATGTAAGATACAGCCCGCATCAGTAAGTTTTGAATGGACAGCCTCACATTTTCTTTCAAAACAGTGAGTGCTAGAGACAAGATACAGAATTAACTGAAGCTTCTGGCATGGCTGCAGGCATGTCACAGCACAGGCACTTACAAGCACCAAGTTGAGAATATCCTCAAAAGCCAGGGAAGACCATAGGTCCCCAATGGCTAAACAGAAGGGGGAGGATTTGTGAATAGATTCCTTGCCTAGGAAAGACTGCAACAGTCTAGCCAAGACAAACCGAGCCAGGGCAGCAGAACCACTAGAAGCTCCACCTCACCAGTTTTTGAGTTGAGGAAAAACATGGCTACAGCCATCAAAATTTTAAGTCTATTTCTGTTTCTTCACATTTGGTCTTTTTCTTGGCTGCTTCTTTGGTCTCTGCACAGCATTCTTAACACTGGCAGGGGGAAATCTTAGAGTTACTTCTTTGTCCTCTGCGTCATCATCCACCTGGGCAGCTTTCCGGCGCTCGAGCACTGTGGGAGTACAGACTGGAGTAGGATCCTGAAGAGATCAGAAAAACACAATTCATTGCAAAGCATCTTCCAGAGAAAAGCTGTCACTGCCTCTGTGGTACCACAAGGCACCTCAGTCCAGATCTCCTTCAGAACTTTTACATGTTAGGAAATATTGCATTTTTTTACTATCTAGCTATTTTTGTAGACAGTATTTCTTCAGACAAAAGTGTCATCTTCAAAAAAGTATATGTGAAAAGCAAATGTAAATTAATTCACATTTTCTAACATGTCATTGTGCACATTTGCTTTCTAAACTTATTTCCTGACTCAAAGTGCTAAGAAAGCCAAGAGGAAAAGAATCAAGGGAAAGAAAATACGTATTTGAGACTGGCATACAGAAATGCCATATTCAAGCCCACAGCAGAGCTGAAACATCCCAGCTTCATTATCTCTTAAGTTTTCAGAACTCAGTTGACTGAATGTATGAGTTATCCTGTCTTCCTCACAACCAACCCTGTCCCTGTTACCACAAGTAAACCCAGTAATATTAAAAAAAAAAAAAAAAAAACAAAACAAAAAACACCAGCTCACACCAGTAATGAAACAAAACAGAAATGTTAATACCCAACAGACTTTTCAGTGTGTCGGTGCCCCAAATCTCAGTCCTGACAACCTGAGCCTTACTTTCATCCTACTGCTAGTTTTAGCTAGCATTACTTTCCAAAATATTGGAATATCATGCCTGGAGAGCCCAAGGGAAGAGGGACAGTATAGTATGTAAATGGGGACAGGCAGCTCTAGACTGTATTAATGATTCACCTTCCTTTTTGTCAAAACTGGCTGGTATCACACTGTAGCACAGACCAAGAGAAGGATGCCAGCAAGGAGATCATTTCATATCAGTTTGAAGCACAGACGTAGGTGGTGTGTGGGTGACTGTCCCCAGCACCCTGCATTTCTCCTGCCTCATGTTAGCGAACAGCAGAGGCTGACAGCAGACACATCGCTGCCTGGATGTACCTCGGGACAAGCACTGCTGGCTACAAAGTGCTGAGCAGAAGCCTGTGCTGCTAAATACTCCCACAGGAGAAAGAAAATAGAGGATCCAGCCACCCTCCCCCAGTTCAGAAGTGTCAGGCCATCTCAAAGAAGCTACTTTTGGCACAAAAATCTCTCAAGCGAACAATGTCAAGGTTTTCAGGTGTTGAAATGAATATGAAAAAAAGAGTTGCAGACGTGAAATGTCTGACTCAAGGTGAATTGTGGAGTGTGGTGTTGGGCACTACCAGGACTGTTTGCTCTTACCTGGCTGCTCAAAGAAACATTCAGTTTTGACTTCTTGGATTTTTTAACTTTGTTTCTCTTTATGGAAAGCTCCTGTGCAGCCTGGGAAGCAACACAGATCAGGTGGATCACTACAAACGTCCTTGCATGACGACAGTCACTTAACAGTCTACAGATTTCTTTGCTTCGTAGTTACAAAATCTTTGCTACAGCAATTAGGTTTAAATTAATAAAATGACTTACAGTGCCACAGAGGTGATCTGGATTGAACAAAAATACCCGAAACAACGTAAGAAAAGCTGATACGATGCATTTTAAAAAAAATACCATGTTAAATAGCATTGCTTAAAATTCAAGTACTTCACCCAAACACTGCAAATGAGCAATAGGCTTGGCTAGCACAGGCAGGGCCTGTGGATGGAAGCTCTAGTCTTAGGGCTTGCCTTCAAATACCCACCCTGCCAAAGCTTCCCCACAGGGCTTGGGAAAAGCCCCTGACACTCTTCTGTGATCTGCAAACAAATACTAAAACCACAGAATATCCACCTGTTTATACGAACAGAAGAAAACGTTTTCCCTTTGCTGTTACTTATTTAATTCTCTGAAAATAAGCCTCCATGGACATAAAAACAGCCCAGCAACAGCACCACACTAATTTCCAGGAGCTCCTATACAGTCCTCAATGTAAGACAGTCTCCCTGGTGCTCCAGATCTTTTACCAGTTCCCCACAAAACGCATGATTTTCCTGGATTTAGAAACAGGTTTTGCATAAAACGCTTATCGAAACGGTGCCAGACTTACAAATCCTGGGAAGTCATAATCGAGCCCCTTCTCAGCCAGCCTCTTCCGTAAAAGTCTCTCCTTCCGCAGCAGCCGCTTGGTCATCTTCGCCTTCTGAACGAGTGAACGGATCTTATTGTACCGCCTGACCGCTGGCTGAGAAGGCTTCAGAAACATTCTATTACTGTTTTTGAAGAGGTTTTCGTGGACCCGTTCAGGAGACATGAACTGACCTGTATCAGAAACAACACGTGACATTAAGTTGCAGCAGAGCTACTCTTCACACCGAATGGACTCACGTAACGCTATGCAGCTCTCACTATAACGTTATCCACTGCTTCAGCAGAGCATTAGTACAGCATTTTATGAACAGAGAAAATGGAAAGTAACAAAATACTCCTCAGTAAGAGAACTGATGATGGATGGATGAAGACTTTTTCGGTTTCACCCAGAAAAACTTGTTTTTCAAAAGTTGATGCATGTATAGCTCACAGCCCTGTACAAAGCAAGTGTTGCTATCACCATGTCTGAGAAACTTGTTAGTTTCATTAATCTTTTTATCAAAAAACCCCCTTATGTCTAACTGCACAGACAGCACCTGCAACAGCTATAAATGACAAAGAAACTCCCCAGCAAAACCCACTGCTCCCTGAGATTTCATGTCACATGATTTCACAAGAAGCATTATCAGCCTAAAGGAGAAAAAAAAAAGTAGTAGTGAACAAAAGGGTGCTGGGGATGTTCTTTACATTTCAAAAAAAAGCAGGAAAAGCTCAGCCTCACAGAATAATCCTTGTGAGACAAAACTTAATGAAAAAACCCCCACCAAGATTCTCCAAAGAGTCCCAAAAAAATAATAGAAATAACTGTGAATTTCCTTTGCATGTTAGAAGACTTACATTTCAGCTTCTACTCACATTTCAGCAGTCTTTCAGAAAACAGGTAGTTGTTCATTGTGTCTGCAACAATCTTCGCCACGTCATCAGACTCAAACTCAATAAAAGCATAGCCTTTGCTACCTCCAGTCTGCAGGCAACAGCAGAAAGAAATCTGAAATTACGCTTTAAATAGCTAAAATAAAATTATTTAATTCTTCCACAGTCATATCCCATTCTCAACTAAAGGTAAGGAATTTCCTAAAGTTCTGTGAAATCATGGAAAGCACCAGATTCAGTCTAAATTAGTGAGATGTTATTTGTAACTATATATTTGCACGTGAAACAAACTGCTCACAAAGCACCTGTTTTGTTAAAAAAGCTCCCCTGTATTGCTGCCGTTACCAAGAGAGTGCAGCAGTGTCATAGCGTGATGGTAAATCCAGACACCAGAAATTAAATTTACCGAGCACAAAGCAAGAAAATAGGCGAAGCTAAACCTCTTCCACGACATTTCGCGTTCCACCGGGTAACCTGGCCCGGCAGCGCTTCCCGCAGCAGCCCCGTTACTGGTGCCCACAAGTGCTTCCCCCTCCCTCCCCCCGGGAACCCACCCACGGCTGCACAGCTCCTCCAGCCCGATCCCCTATTCTCTGCGCGAATATTATTTTTCGGACAAGCCGTTACGCACGGTGTCCCCCACCCCTCCCCCACGCACGCACTCTTCCCACTCGTGATACTGCCGGGCGCAGGCGGGCGGCCGGGCTTTACCTTCCTGCTCCTCGACAGCCGCAGCCGCCTCACCGTCCCGAACTGCTGGAAATACGCGCTGATCTGCGGCTCGCACAGCCCCCGCGGGAGGTGCCCCACGTACACCACGCCCGGCCTCAGCTCCTCCTGTGGGGGCACAAGGCAGCCGCGTCACGCCACGCCACGCCACGCCACGCCACGCGCCTCCACGCCACACGCCGCGCCGGGGCCCCGCTCACCTCGGCCGCCCGCTTGCTGCGGACCCGCTGCACCTTCTGCTGGAACTCGCGCTGCAGCCGCGGCTCCAAGGCCAGGAGCGGCAGCGCGGCCGCGCTCACGGTCACCGCCTGCCCTTCCTCCGCCACCGCCGCCATGCTGCTCCCGCCGCCGGAAACGCGTCACACCCCCCCCTCCCCGCTCACGCACGGCACGCGGCGCCGCGCAGGCGCAGGCGCTGCCCAGCGGACCCGCGCGGCGTCGCGTAGCAACGCGGCACCGTCACCAGGCAGCGGGGCCCCGCCGCACCGGGGGGGGGGCCCTGAGACACGGGCACGGGCACCCTCCCGCGCGCGCAGCCCCCTCCCGGCTTCTCCGGCCGTTCAGGCACGGCGCGGGGCAGCCCAGCCCGGCGCGGCGCGGTCAGGCACTGCGCGGGGCAGCCCCCGCGCCGGCGGCGCAGGAGGGCCCGGGGCGGGAGGCGGCGGCGGGCGCCATGTCCGTGAGCGACATGTTCATCGCGCTGCAGGGCGTCCTCACCGCCGACCAGGACATCCGGGAGGTGGGTGCGGGGCTGGGCGGGGGGCCGGGGGCCGCGGGGGACGGCCTGACGGCGGCCTGTGTCCGCAGGAGATCCGGAAGGTGGTGCAGGCGCTGGAGCAGACGGCCCGGGAGATCCTGACGCTGCTGCAGGGCGTGCACCAGGGATCCGGCTTCCAGGACAGTGAGTGCTGCCCGCGCGGCCGCCCTCCGCGGGGAAAAGCCTCTTGCAGGGAGGGGGTGAGCGGGAGGTACACCCTGGGCGCCCCTTTTCTAGGTTTCGGTCCCGCGTGGGCGTCTCCGAGGCCGCCAAGGCTGGGCGGGGGCGCGGCTGGGAGGTTTCGAAGGCAGGTAAGTAGAGAAAGCGGCTCTGCGCTTTCAGGAAACTCCATTCTTTCCATTTCTCACCCCGCTAGCTCGGCGTTTCGCTGTCCCGCTGCACAAGAGCGTGGTTTTCTCTACAGCTCCTCACTTGCTGCTGAATTGCCTCATACATTTCTCACTAGGAGCCACTCACATAGATTTTTATATTTTGCTGATTCTGACATGACCTGTGGGGCCTTTGTGTCCGTACCTCTTCACCCCGGAAGCTGTGATGCTCAGGGCAGCGTTCAGGATGGGGGGGGGGGGGGGCTTTAGTCTGGTTTGTATGAGATTGTGTACGTGTATATAAAATCTGTTTACTGTTCCAAAATACAAAGGGAATTTACAAAGGCTGATAGAACTGGAGCTGCCTTTAACGTATGTTTGAGTGACAACTGGAATTGTTCTGCTATTTTTGAGGTTTGGGTTGTAGCTAGCCTGGTTCCATGCTTTTAATCCAAATTTGTTTAAGATGGTATGTTAAGGCATTGTGTTTCTGGGCTGACTTGTTTCCTCCAGGGTGTGAGAACAACACTACAGACCTGGATGCCAAGTGTGCTCTTTCTGCTCCCCATCCCCATTTTTAGACTTACTGGTGAAACTACTGGAATAAACAGGTTTATTCCTTTAAATATGTGACTTAAAAGCTATTTTTTTCAAGTCAATTAGTGTCTCCTAGGAAGAAGCAACCATTCTGACTTCCCTGGAAACTCCTGAGAGGAGTTTGGGAAGGGAAGAAATCTGTCAGGTCACCCTCTGAAGGTGAATAGAAAAATAATCCTCACCAGGTGCTGTTCTATTCACCTGTGGAGCTGAGGGGTTGTTACTGACCTGAGGTCACCAGCGTGTGGGAGCTGGAGGCCTGGGATTTCTCTGGCCTCTGAGAGGGGATGTGCTCAGCAACCTGCAACACCTGAGGCTTGACCTCTGCTGGCAAGTGCAGTGTCCGCCTACTTGGGAAATCTGGCAGTGCTAAAAATTAGAACTGCTAACTGGTTAGTTTACACAAGCATACGCTCATTTTTCTAAGCTGAGCAAACCTGTGGATATTGTGACAGTTGTTTTGTGTGGGTATCAACTTTAGGGGTTGCTTTCCAGCATTTAATAGTAGAGACTTGTGTCTGGCTTGATGTATTTTCACTTGATTTTTAATTCATGGAGAGAGTTGGTCCTGGTACTTGCAGAACCTGAGAAGAGATTTGGAATAGTTAAAGCTTAAAAAAAAAAAAAAATAATCTCCTAAATTCTTGTAATATCAAAAATAATGAATGCATGCTTAATAGGTTAACACATGATAGTAGGCGTGTTAGTTTGTCATCAATTCCAGGCATAATAAAGTAAGTCAATAAAGGTTTAGATTAATAATGGTTTATATAGTATAATAATCATTATAATAATATTATAATAATTTATATAATATAAAATTAATTATATATAAAATAGTGTCAACAGAAGAATTACTAGGGGGATAAATAGCATCTGTCAGCTCTCACTTACTTAGACTACAGTTTTATTTGGCAATGGTTGTGGTTCTGCAGTGTTGTGCACTAAAATGGCTGTTTGGCTTACTACAGCATCTTGTTTGTTGAGTCAGTACCACATTTTTACTAAGAAACTAGAATGATTCTTCCATAGATTAAAAAGGGATAAACAATGGCTTTTGTAACTGAGAGAGAGGGCATTATTTATTGTAATGAGGTTCTGGTTAGACTTTGTAGCATCAAGATTTTTTAGCCTTGTGTTTGTTTAATCCAAGATGTAACACAAACTATTAACATTGTTAATAAACTATATTGAACTGTAAAAATATTAGGTGATAAATAAACTAATAACTAAGTAATGAAAAGGCAAAAATACTATTAATTACTCCAAATTCTCAGGTGACAGAGTAACTAATGATGCTTGGTGACTGCAGTGGTATTGCCGTGGATGGTTTAAGCTGGTCCTGCTTGTGCCCCGTCCCTTGCGCCAGCGTAAGTGGGAGCTGACTTTCACCCGCAGCCTGCTGGTTATTATTCTTGCATCATCAATTGATGTAGAGTGATGAAAACTCAAGGAGACATCAGAAAGCCCATGAAGACAGGGAAAGGATTTACACTAGGCTGAGCAATCCATCCTACCAAAGAGAAGGGTGAGGGGTGGTGTGAGCTCTGGTGGAAGAACCGTGGGATAGTTGGAAGTTCGATGGAGGGCAGGTTCCTGTACTAGTCAGTGCTGCTTACAGTGTTATCCTGCATAATGCCTTTCCTCTGTTCTCCGGGGACTTAAAATATCTCTTGGCTAAACCTGTTTTCATTGAGTCTTTCACCTAACCTATTTTTCTGCAGGACAGCCACCTGCCCACAGACAACGGCTGTTTAACGCTGCCAGCTTCTCTGCGGTCTCGTCCTGCACCGAGCACGAGGCTGTTTAGCTGTGGGATAAGCGCTTCCAGTCGTAGCCTCTATTCAGCTGTGGGGAAGGGAAGGAAAACCAGCAGAGCCTCAGGCCAGCAGCCTCCGGAACAGGGCGGGAGGATCTCTCCTCCAGCTCCCTCTGCTCCCTGTCCACAATGGCGTTTGAGAATTGCTCAGAGAGCCGTTCAGGGCAGCATGTGCTGCAGCCTGCCGTTAGCTGGCATGAGTCTGAGGGACAGGTAGGGTGGTCGGGGGATGAAAGCCAACTTTGTGCATCTTTGCTCTTGAAACATGCTGTGTCAAGTTTAGTAGAACGTCAGTGGTGATATCCAAGGATGCACAGGGATAGTTTGAAGTTGGGAGGTTGTGTGTATCATAGGGCACTTGTCTGAAATGTTACAGTAAAGGTTGCTTATTTTTGTCACAAGTTCCTTTGGTAGAAGCAAAAATGCAAATTTATTCCTTATTCTGTCCTCAACTGCCACGTGATAGCTTACACGACCGAGGCAGGCATCACAGCTTGAGGACAGCGTTCACAGGGCAGCTGTCAGCAGGCTTCACGTGTTTCTTTCATTCTGGCTGCCACACAGAGCACTCTCACCTTCTGCTTCCTGAAGCTTGTATTTTTAAGTGCCCTCTTTTTTTTAAAAAAAAAAAAAAAACACAGCAGAAATGATGTTGTATTAATTGAGAGAAGTTTTTCAAACACACTTAAGTGACTCTTAGTAGGACTTGTTTGATAAAAATAATTCATCACAGCTTTCAGATTTCGCTTCTATGGATCTTGTTTAAATAATCCTCGCTTCTGTAGCTCAAGATGCAGGAGAGCCTGTGAGGTTGAGGTTGATCTGTCTTCCTTGGGACATGACCAGGATTTCTGAGGCAGCTGCAGCTAATAAGTATGGCCTTGATTTGTTCTGTCAGGCCCTGGTACTGCTGGAGCAGTGTGGCAGTGGGTGGTACATAAACAAGAGACCATTTCTCTGCAGAGGTATAACATGCATCGGACAGGCTGAAACCCAGCTTCTTCAAATACATCCCTTGAAAGCAGGAAATGTAGTTTCCTGAAAGGATGTTGCACCTCATCTAACCTAACTCTGATCAATAAGAAAAGAATATTATAAGATTTTTAAATGGAGAAAGAAAAGTTGCTCTTCCTTTTACTGTACAAGTCATTTGGCAGCACTGCTTGGTGTGTTGTTTTCTGTGGGGCCAGCTGTGTGCAGTGCTGCTCCGTTGCTTGTGATCTCCTTGTTGCTGTTTTTTCTAAACCGCTGCATTAGCACGCTCTCCAGATCATCTTGTTTCTCTCTCTAACACCTGTACACTCCAACTTCCTGCCCCGCTTCGCTTACTCCATCGGCACAGCTAAAACTAAAAATGTCTTGCTGTCAGCTCACGCCTGATCTCTGCTGCATCCTGCCTGCTGTGGAGCCACCGTGGCCCGGCCACTGCAGAGCGCTGCGTGGGCTCGGAGCACGGGGCTTTACCCGCGCCACCGCTCCTGCGGGCGCTCTGCCTCGCCCCTCGCCCCCCGGTATCTGGTACTGTAGTCTCAGCTCTTCCACATTTACAGACCCTTGAACGAGCTGCCCCTCTGCTCCCTCAGATGAGGGCTTTTTGTCCTTAGGCTATGCCTTTTTCAGTCTTTCCCCATCTCCGCTTGCCATCTGTCCTTCAGCACTGTTTGTCACCCAGCTCAGCGCGTCGCCAGGCTCCTTTGCTCCTTGGTTCATTCTCTAGATAAACACCACGCTGACTCTGTGTTCCTCCGTTCCTGCCTCTGCATCCCCCATTGCCTCTTAGTCTGTAGGCTCCCCGACCTTTCCAGTGTTTTCCTCTGTCGGTGCCCATTACAGAATGGGTTCTTCATCCGTGATGTAAGTTTTATAGCAACAGTAATTAGTCCTGATTGGCAGTGATTCTTAAATAACACTGGGGCATCTTGGCTCAAGTTCAAAACTAAGGACTAGAGCAGATCAGCCTGAAACTCAGGAGTGTTTCTCCTCTACCCATGCGACTCACGGTGCAACAATGAGTATTTGTGGACTGGCTTGGACAACAAAGGAGCATAAATAGCTCTGTCTACACTAGAAAACTCTGTTTACAAAAGCCCGTTCTCTGACAAGTACTGAATGTTGTGCTGTTTCTTTTTCAGTACCAAAGAAATGTCAGAAGGCTCGTGAGCACTTTGGTACAGTAAGAACACAGCTGGAATCTCTGAAGACCAAGTTTCCCACCGATCAGTATTACAGGTGTGCAGGATCTCACATAGCCAGACATGGATATGGGAATTGCTTGGGCATATTTGGGATCATTACTTTGGAAAAATCATTTAAAGGTTTATGGGTCAAATGCTTCTTTCTGTGTGAAAAGTAAATCATGATAGAGAAGTGTGAGGTTTTTATCAGCATAGATACAAAACACTTTTGCTCTGACAGTTTCTAACTTTTCAGTAAAAATATCCAGTGCTTAATTCTTTCTCTAGAAACTTTTTTTTTTAAAAAGGAAAGTTTTTAAGAAATTAATGTTCTATTGGAGCTGCCCTTGTTTCTGGGAACAGAGCATTTGCTGCTCCATTACTTTCAGATAAGTTGTTAGGTTTGGGGCATCTGTGAAAACAGCTCTAGGTCTGTCAGGAAATGGCTGTTTGATACTGCAGGTACGAAGTGAGGTTGTCGCCTTTGTGTTTCGTTGCTGCCAGAAGGGGACGGTGTGTAGCTCCGTCTTGTCAGCTCAGCTCTGCGAGGGAGGATGGGAGGGGAAGCCCTCATTGTCTTGTGGGCACAACCTGGACAACTCTGAACCAAGTAGGTGTGAGAGGTGCGAGTGTCCAGCGTAGTATCCTGGGGGTGAAGTTCTGGAGTACCAAGGAGATGACTTTAAACTGGTGTCGTTTTGATTAGCCAAAAATATTGCAAACTGCTATGTGTAAAGGTGGACAACAACGTCTACCTAACGTATGTTTGTAGCCTAACTCCAGTAATAGATGTTACTTCCTTGTACCTTGACGTGGTGTTTTCTTCAACAGATTTCATGAGCACTGGAGGTTTGTGCTTCAGCGGTTGGTGTTTCTGGCAGCGTTTGTAGTCTACTTGGAGTCAGAAATGTTAGTGACCCGAGAAGTTGTTGCAGAAATACTTGGGAGTAAGTCAATGTTGTAACTGCAGAGAAAAAGCTTGTGATGGTTTTAGACGTTGTAGCTTTCAGAGGTGTGGGGAAATGGCAGAGCTTAATTTCTTTCTAAGAAATAGCTTCCAAAATATATCTGGTATTTGATTTCACTATATAAACAACAATTTCTTTTAGAAGGTAGAAGTCAGCAAACCTAATGTGAATGAAAGCATTCATCCATTAATAAGTTCTTCATCAATTAGGATTTTCATTCAAATTGCATAAATCTACCAAAAGAGTAATACAAAGATGAGAGCTTGTTTTTCTCACTTTTTGCTTTTGGTGTTTAAGTGTGGAAAGCATATTAAATTCTTATGCTGCAAGAGAACTGTGTCCTACCAGAGCAAAAGATTTAAAAAAAAAAAAATCGGGAAAGTATTTTTCTGAAAAATGACTACAGACCCCTCTCCTGTATATCGATGTAAATTCAGTTATTCTGTTGGATCAATTACAACCTGTTGCACATCCAGTTGAGGACGTATGAGATGCTAAATCAGACTGTTAAGAAGAGGCAGTAATTACATCACATACAGGAAAAGCCTGACTTTTATTTTGCAATAATATTTCATAAATTGGATATTTCAAATTAGCTCCAGTAAAATGCAATTTCAACTTGCTGGTTTTGCTCATGTTCAGTACCACCACTCTGGTTTTCATCTTAGTTGAAGCTGATCGAGAGCGGGGCTTTCACTTGGACATTGAAGACTATCTTTCTGGTGTATTAACTCTCGCCAGTGAGCTGGTAAGGAAGATATTCGTGCATATGTTTGGATTGAAACTGACCTAAAAAAAAAAGTAATGTGTTTCCTAGCTTTCCTGAGTTGTTCCTGAAAGTTATCAGATCCACACTTTGATCTGAGCTTCTAGCTAACTGCCTCTCTGTATGCCAGAGTTGTTCTCACTGATATTTTAAGATTTAAACTAGTCACCTGACTGAAAATCCAGGATTATGGTCAACAAAAAGGTAGATCTAAGTATAAATAATCTGACTGCCTGGAACAAACCTGCTCCATTTGGTAAAGTAACTGATGGGAATAGTGGTGTGATTTGGGTGGGTTCCTCTGCTGATCTCCCGTGCGTCTTCCTCTCGCAGGCCAGACTGGCGGTGAACAGTGTCACAGCCGGCGACTATTCTCGCCCTCTCCGCATCTCGACTTTTATCAATGAGCTGGATTCTGGCTTCCGTCTCCTCAACCTGAAGAATGACTCCCTGAGGAAACGTTACGATGGCCTGAAATATGATGTCAAGAAAATTGAGGAGGTGGTTTACGACTTGTCGATCAGAGGACTCAATAAGGAGGCAACAGCTGCTGAGGGTGGAGAGAAATGAAGGATGCTCGTTTTAACAGCGTCATTGATTACCTCGGATGGTTGCCAATTTAGGAAGCATGCTAGCGAAGCCTTCCTACAGTAGTTTAGAAGAACTGCAGCTCAAAGCTGCTCTCTATTTTCTTACAAAAGGTGTAGTACGGGTGTTAGATCTCAAAGTGTTTTGTAAAATCATGTCTAGGTGAGGGCAGGAGTCTCCGTTCCCAGTGGAATTCCTCTCAGAACACGCGGTGCCGTTCCGTGCGCCGCAGCAATAGTCAGTAACTCCCATGAGCTGAAATTCTCGTTTGTTCCGTAGTGTTGCTTCACTGCCCTGGCAGGGTTGTGCTTCAGCTGTCTCTGCTCACACACCTTTGAAGACGTGTGCACAGCACGCGGCTCAGCGCAGATGCAGCTGATGTTTTAGAAAACACAGTGTGTCAATATTTCTACATTTAAGACACTGATTTTTTTTGCCTTTTTATTTCTCAAATTCTCACCTATGTCAGTAAATTGAACAGATTTGCATAACTGTTTATTAACCAGATCTTCTTAAATTGCTTCATTTAATGTATCCAGCTTAACTGAGAAATCAGTAAAAATATTCTGGAGAATTTCTCCATTGGAACTGGTGTATTGCACCCGGGCACATCTTTCTCTCTTTCTTTCGTTGTTCCCTTTCCTCCAAGACTTCTGTCACCAGGGAGAGCAAGGTTTTCTCAAACACCTGCTTTCACTGGCTGGTATTTGGTTTACTGACATGAGTTTTAATACGATTATCTGCCTTGAGAACTCAGTGTAACCAATTTTTTTAATTTTTTTTCACTCTGAAGGTTTCCAAATAGAGAAGTGTTAACTGATAAACTGCAGGTAGCATCTGAGTTTTAACAACCTATATAGGCCACAACTGTACCTGTGTCCTGGGATTAAAAAAAAATACACACCAAAACTGTAGTTCACATAGTAAAATGTTTGTACCTTCAGAAAAGGGGAAATTACTAGTTTCAGATACTTTGCACATAAGATGTTTGCAAAGACCAACAGCCTCTTTCATTTGTGTAAATGGACAGACTCATACCTCCCACTGTGTTTGTTCTCTTGTCCTAAATGACTGAGTTTTGCCATTTCTTCTCCTACTTCTGGTGGTGCAGGAGGGTTAAGGAGAAAAAAGTAACTTCTTTAGGATGAGGAATATTGCCAGAAGACAAACAGGAACAAGTCAGGTTATGTGGGGTTTGTTAGTGTTTCATTTTGTTAGCAAAGATTTGCCACTGTTTCAGTTAGGGTTTTGCTTTGTTTACTGGAAGAAAATGGTTTCTTGGTAATTTTGGCCAATAAAAGCTGTTCTTTGATTTTGGCCATTTGGTAACTCTGCCTGTTGTCTGATTATCTGTTGTTACTTGCTTCCCTCCCTCAGAGCCTACTCTGAAATACCATAATTTAAGTTCTGCCTTGAGCTGTACTTGGACAATAACAGAATTCCTTACTTTGGCTGTAGGCTGTTCAGTGGCATGCTCTTACCTGCTGGCGAGTGGAGCCAAAGTCAGGCTGCAAATGGGTTTCATAGGCTTTTTATTTTTAATTTTGACCTATTTCACCAAGTAAAGCAGGAGAGGTATGGAGGAGTTTATCGTTACCAAATACAAGATGTGTTAAGGTTCATCTTCAGAGCATCTTATAATCCTTTATGTTTGTCCTCATCCTTTGTTTCTTACATCATGTAACACAGGGCGATGGTAATATCCCTCTTTCACAGCTGAAGAAAATGAGGGTGTAACTTCCTGAGCCCCATGGCAGAGACCAGCTTTCCAAGTAGTTCTTTGTTCTTGCCCTGTGCCACTGTGTGCTGCTTGCTTGCTTTCAACCCAGTGGAGGTGGGAGGAAGGAAGGAAGGAGCTTAAGCCAGTTGTACTGGCAAAACCAAAGACTGCTGAAACGACACCCTAAGGCTCCGTGGCACAGCTGTGCACACCAGGGTCGCACGGGGAACTGGAGAAAGGTTTCCCGAGTGTCAGTCTGGTGTCTCTCGGGTCGGAGGATTCCTGACACGCAGGACGGGGGACGCGTGGCCACGAGGCGTGGTGGGGTTCCGGTTGCAGGGCAGGTGTTAAGGCTTTGTGCTGACTTGTGTTCCAGGCGCTCCGGTTGCATCTGGTCACGCAGCGGGTCTGCTGCCTGACGTGGGATCCCACGTGCCCAGCGCTGTAGATCCTTCGTCTGCCAGCTCTTGCATCTTGCGTGGTGTCCAAGAGCTGGTGGAGGTACAACAGCACTGTGCCACCGGTGCAGACACTGTGGGAGGAACAACTGGAAGAGCAAGTCTCTTACTTCAGGTTTACAAAGTCTGCAAGGTGTGAGATCCTTCTACCTAAGGCTCTGTGAAGAGCAAGTGCCTGAGAAAGAGATGCTCCAGTGTTGTGTTTTTGGAGGGTGTTTAGCAAACACCTCGTTCTTTCTCGTTCCTAGGTTTTGGTGAGCCTCGCGTCTTCCTCTGGAAAAGCATCATTTGCAAGAGCCAGGCTGCGTAGCGAGTTCCCAAGCTGGGTCCGGGGAAGGGAAAAGAAAACCACAAACTTTCTCCCTGGGCTGCAGTAGGGAAAGCCGGGGTCGTGCTTTTTGTGGCTTCCTCTGTGCAGAGGTAGCCTGCAGGACCTTGTGGCCTTGATTGTGAATCTGCACGTTACTCTGGTCCTAAACAGTAAGCTGTGTTTCTGTCCCAGAGCTCGGAGCAGAGGGAAGAAAGGAAGACCCAGAAGGGCTTGAGTAGGGGGGGTGTCTCTTCTCTGAGCCTTCCCTTTCCCAAGGGTAGCGGGAGCAGGTCAGCCAGCGGGGAATGGCAACGCAAGACGGAGCTCTGAGGACTGCAGAAACTTGGTGGCTCGTGATGAATCAGATGCACTTGAACTCTGAACAAATACCTCCTGTTGGTACTGGATGGATGGCGCAGCGTGCGCTGGCAGCTGGGAGGGGAGTGAGTCAGTGCGGGAGCACTGGAGAGTCTGACTCAACAGTCAGCACGGCCGTTCTCTGAGCCACTTCAGCCTGAAGTGTGTTCCAGGGAGAGCTCTCCCAGCTCATCTTTGTATTCACTCATTGGGGTTTTGTTTTTTTTTTTTTTTTTCTCCATCTTGACGTCATCTCTCTATGTTTTCTTTATTTCAGTAAAAAGGGCACTTAAATAGTTGATTAACTGCTCTTTATTTATAGCACTGCCTGTTCAACCCTCGCAGATCAATGAAAGTGCTGACCTGAAACCATTCCGGGAAAAAGGGGTGAAGGGAGCTCCGTGGCACAGGATGCAGAGTAGACCTTGGGGTTGGCTCTTGAACTGGGCTCTGTCTGCTGGAATTGATTAACTGCAGCCAGAGTCCAGCCACCTCTTTAAACTGGCACTTGTTAAAGGACATGCTATCACCTCTAGACTGCCCTTTTCTGATGCCAGCACACATCTTCCTGCAGTGAACTGGATCCAGGAACTGATCTAGCTGAAACAACTTTTATTTTCAGCAGTGTTCTCTCCCAATCTGGTTCACCGCACAGTCCCGCACATGCTGAGCCAGTGTGTGGAGGGAGGCCTCTTCCTCTCCCTGCAGAGCCGGCTTTAAGTGTTCACTATGCTCTAACCCTACATAGTAAACTGATTTTTCTTGCAGTAACTTAACTGCTTCTGTTTTGTTAGGGTTGCTGAAGATTTTTTCCTTGGGTAAATAATTTGCTTTCATTTTACTGTGAAGTGATGACTGCTGTGCTACAGAGCCTCACTTGTGTTTTTCAGCTGGTCAGGTCGTTATACACCAAAGCAATTAAGGAGAACAGAGAGTCAACATGGATTACTCCTGGGTATGTGCATGGATACTGACCTGTTACTCAGCAGCAGCCCATCTTCCCTCATTAAAGTCCTGTCTGTTGCTGGATGCTGTGGCACAACTGTACTAGAGTGTGTAGGGGCTGTTCAGAAAGCCTCCTGCCTGCTGAATTCATGGAGTGTCATTAAACAGGTGTTTGATTTTGAAAGGAATAGTCCTTTATGGTACATACCTGCTGTACGTGTGCCATGGGTCAGACAGGCATTACTTGAAGCTGGGTACCTCCCTGCAGGTTTCTCTGCCTTGTTCATCGTCACCTCGACCTGCGGCACTTCTGGCCCGCACTGGTTAGCCACCACTGGAGGATGGCTGTGCCCAAGGGGACAATGGCTCTCTGAAAACCAGCCCTTCCTTGAAAGAAGGGGGACTACACGACTTGTTTGAATGCTTGTTCATCTGCGTGTTCACACTATGGGTGTACAAACATCTAACCTGCTTCTGCTGGGGAAAATGTAAGAGCCTGCTCCCCAGGAAGCCTGCTGGCTCCCAGCCGGGTTGGGAGAGCTGCCCGGCTGCCTCCGGGGCCTTGTGCAGCTCACAGGCTTCTGGCAGGTCTGACACCCATCACTGCCTGCTGGACACTTCACCAGGGACTGCAGAAAGCCTAAAGGGAAGAAAAATCCTGAGATTTCAGACTCTCTGAAAAGGTCCAGGGCTATAAATGCCTTGTGCTCTTTGCATGTTTCGGTTACCCCAGGCATCAGTCGTGGCATCTGCTCCGGACATTCTCATGACCTCCAGGCTTCCCCACAACACCCAGAGAGACATTTGATGCAGGTCCTCCCAAGGATGTGACTGTCACTGCAAGGGAGGTGCCTGTACTAGGAGGGAAGGGTCAAAACTGTCTGGGGCTCCACTGCCACTGAAACAAAGGGTTCCTTTTGCCTGCTCCTACACAGGGCACCTGCCCTGGGAGGGCTGTTGGTAGTCTGAGTCTTCTCACCTGCAGCTGAGATTCTCAGGGATGCAAAGCCAGTGCTGATGGAGATGGCACAGAGGCAGGATTTCAGCCAGAGAGTTGCAAATTATCATTACATTTATCCCTGACAATGAATCTAGAGCCTAATGCCAATTCTTCAACTTTCTCCAGCTGTGTAACTGCTCCCAGTCCAGCCTGGGCAAAGACCAGTGCTGGAGGATGCTCTGCCTGCATTGATTCCTCGTTAGGGCTCTCCACTCCCTGTTGAAGAGGATCCTCTGTGTTTCTATTGCTCAACTTTTCCCCCCATGTTGTAGAAAGGTTTCCCTTAGCGAATCACCTTCAGCTTGCCGAGGGAGATGTCTTCTTTTCTAATGAGTGCCCTCAGGGCTTGCCTGAAGTTTTTGGGATCTGCACTGTTATTGTCAAAACTGATTTTTTTTTTTTTTTTTAATTGCTTGTACCTGTCTCCAGTCATATTGATACTCTGCAGCAGCCTCTGTGAGAAATAAGGCAGTTCCTTTGCCTGATCAGTAAGAATTTTTGCTTCACCATACTCCACTACAGTGACGAAAGGTCACCCAGCGATGACAGCGAGATCTTTGAATATTTATCTGATCTCCAGCAGGAGGACAGTTTCCTCCATAGCTTTTGGTTCCAGGTTTTTCCAATTTCAAGTTGGAGAATGTCAGCCTAACTCCAGCTGAATCTCACCTGTTTCCCCAGCACGCATTCAAGAGGAGACACGGCTGACATCACGAGAGTTACTACAGCTGCCTCATCCATGTGCCCTGAAGGGTTATCTCTGACATGGTGCTAGAAGATTTGAATTATCTGCCCTTTGAGCATATTGGGGACAAGCAAGAGAGTGCAAGATTCACCAGAATCTTCTGCTGGAGATCTCCCTTCCCAGGACTTCAGCTTTGTAACAGATTGACACGCACTCAATGACTGCAGTTCCCAGGGCAGGAGATCTGAGATGATCTCAGCTTTTTTCAGGATTTGGGATGTGCTGAGGTCAATCTCTCAGCCCCCAATGACAGCTACACTAGCTTCTTGCTGCCAGACCAAAGCTGGTGCTCCCTTTAAGATGTGTTTTTGATCATATAGCAGAGACCCACACTGACACCCTTTCCCTATTCTCAGTTCTATGAAGGACAACCAGGAATGTACAAGAAAAACATAAAAGAGATCTCTGTTCACTAAAGCAGAAGTGTCTGCCCTCTAAAGTATTTGCTCCTCATCTCTGTTTTTTTTTGAGGCTTTCCCACCCAGCCTGATGATTCTTAAAGTAGCTATTCCTTCTTTCCTTGGGACCTGATCTCGCAGGGAGCTCTTAATCCAGTGCTTTGTTGTCTTCGTCTGCCTTCTGACCTCAAAACTACATGGACTCTATGATAAAGACTGCCTTTTTGTTTTTGTTTCCTGGTAAATGACCAGTAAGACTCATCCTAAATTCTTGTTAAAGATCATTTATGAGTTCTGATAAATCAAGGGAGTAATCAACTTTCTCTTTTTTTCCCCCAACATGGTACTTCCAGAGAAGTCTGCTTGTACTAGCTGGGTAAGCTCAGTGCATAGGAATCTTGAAAAGTAATCTTAGTATTGTCAGTCACGACAGTGTGAGGCATAAAAATACTACGGAGCCCTAGGATGGCCAGTTTGGAACCAATAATTACTTTCTTATCTCACAGACAGCCCTGTTCCCAAGTACTCTGGGTTGTAATAGCATTTTGTCAGGGTTGTTAATCAGAAATTGAAAAATACAGCACAAGTAACCTCCTGGGCTGCCAAGTAAGAAGTGTATATGTGATACTGAAGGACCTCAAACTTCTAGGAGAGGGATCATCCAGGTCAGAAAGGTGCCCGAGAATTATGGAAACCTACTGCCTTGGCAATGCGCTGCCACTCCTCGCTCTTCCTGTGCAGGCTCACCCCACAGCACAAGCTCTCGTGGGGCCACAGAGATCATTCTGTGCTCATGTTCCCTTTCAATACCTGTAATTTAAAGGCAGGTGAGCAGCTGAGTACACACCAGATACACAAAAGATAAATAACGTTGGAAGCACCACCTCTGTCTAGTTTGACAGGTTCCACAATCAAGCTGTCGCTTCCTGTAGCAGGCTGTCCTGGATCAGAGAGCTCATGCTGTTCCCTGGCCGCAGGTTTTTAGGACAGGGCTACACATCAAGTACATTTCTTGCTGGTAACTCAGCACCCGGCAATTATTTATGGACCTTCTTTTGGTGGGAGCTTGCCTGGTTCAGAGGAAATAGGCCATTTTTACCAGGAGCCTGGCAGGCAGGTGTTTCCTGTGATATCTAGCAAAACCCTGAATCTGACAAATTGAACAATCACCCAAATGCAAGATTGATGCTAAATATCAGACCTTTTACATGTACTTATTGTTCTCTAACCTTTTTGAACAGCCAGGGTGACTGAAGGTATCTCGATTTAAAGATATGACTGTACAAACAGTCCACGTCTGGGTTTGAGCATGAATTGGTGTGGGGAAGATCACTGTGCTGGAAAGTAATTGTAGACTTTCCAGAAAGCAGCAGCTTTCCACGACTGTGAAAGCTACTCACTGTTTGGATAAATTAAGCTATTAGGCTTACTGTACTTATGGCTTCCCTTACCAAAACTGACACTGGAGGTAATGCAGAGAAGGTAGCTGTGCCATTTTGATCTTGGGAGAGAAAAAGGTGCTACAAGCTGTCGCTTTTTTCATGTTAGGTGCGTGGGGCTTGAAGGCTCCTGGATGCAGATCTCTCATGACAGCGTAAGAGGAATCTTCCACCAGCAGTTTCTCTGCTTGGGCATTCATCTCTTTGAAAAACAAACAACAAACTAAAAGCAATGCCTCATGTTCTTCACTGGCTGTTTGGTGCATATTTTAGGGGAACAATTAATTTATTGTCTAATGACTAGAAATAGCTGGAGGGAATTCCAACTCACCTGAGGGAGTCAGGCTGCTGCCCCGACAAGCATTTTGCCAGCTATGGCTCACTACAGTGCCCAGCTGCGTGCTGCCATCCTCACGTCCCCAGTATGTGTTTGTAAAATCTCCAGATGGTGTAAAACCTCCCATTTCCTCAAGGACAAAATGAAGCACTAAAACGCTGGATGGTGCAGATGAAGAGAAAATACAGCCAGTACATGCACGTCGCACTGCTGGTGTCAGCCTGAGTGCCCGGAGCAGCGTAACAAGCCCCAGCAGCTGTGGCAAGAGGGCAAAGCACTGGGTACAGTTTGGAGGCCCGCTCAGGCGCTGGGTCAGTGGTGACTTCACAAGACCAGGGCTACCTACATGAAGGTAGCCTCAGTCTACCTTCGGTTGTGCATTCACTGATGCTGGCTGATCTCTGGAGAAATACACAAATACGCTTGTGTGAATCCTCCTGTAAAATAAATGCCTGTAACAGAAATATTTTGTTGGTAGTGAAAAATACTGACTGGCTATGTCTTTACCCGGGGGGGCTGAAAGAACATTTACAGGCTGTCCTCTGAGATCCACTGACCAAAATTCAGGCTCCTTTAATTTAGTCTCTAGGGCTGCAATCTGGCCTTTGCTGTGTAAGTTACAGCATGACATTTTCCTGATCTTGTAATCGCGAGGCAGCGGTCAGTGGTAATGTCAGGCTGAAAAGGTTAAACCCTGTTTGCCTTTTTACCATTGTTCAGCTTCAAGTCATTCCCCTGCTAAGGAACAGAGAGAGGCTGGACTTTATGGGGGAGCACTCTGGGGCCTCAGTTTCAGCTCTCACATCAGGTGTGCTGGCGCCTGACCTGCCCAGGCGGGACTGCAGCCAGAGCACAAGGGTTTGTGCCAGTCTGTTGCTGTCTAGTGAGACTTAGGGTATCTGGCTTGTACTGTTCTCCCCGTCTCATTAGGAGTAGCCCCTGAATTCTGCTCAGGGGATCCAAAGAACAGACGTAGACACATTGTTCACCTGAACGTCACCCACACTAAATGAAATATCTACTCCAGAATACCATTATTTAAAAAAATACCCACCTAAGGTCATTGAAACATAATTATTAAAACCTTTTATGTTACTCTACAGTACAATTGTAAATTGTTCCTTTCAATTAAATTTTGAAATACACTAGATTACATCATTTAAATAATCGCAAACTTTTAAGTTCACTATTAGTGGTAGCAGAGCTATATTTACATACACTTCAGAGACATTTCAGATGCAGCGTTATGTTCCAGTCCCCAAGTCAGTTAAATAACAGACTTTTGGTGGGGCTATACTGTTCTTCCACAGGTTCTACACATATTTGGGGTGTATGTGTCAGAAAGCAAGAACTCCATTCATTCTTGTTTGCATTTTTTTTTTTTTTTTTTTTTTTTTGCTGTGTGCATGCAGCTGAATCTGAGCAAATTGATACCTACTTGATTTGGATTAGAGATGAAAGACCTTTCTTTTTAAACAAGTATTTTGACTGAATATACAGAAGTGAATAATGAAATACAGTCCTTAGGAGTAGCAGTGGAAAACATAATTTTCTCCAGCTTTCATCCTCTGTTGCATAATACTGCACCTACTTTTGACCCTGACTTTACCTAATGCTGATGAAATATAGTCAGTGGTGGAAACCTCTCTCATGTTTTCAAGACTGGCTTTCAACACGATCCATGCAATGGCAAGCACCATACATCATTCTCCTGCAGTGCAATATTAACAAGTTAAACTCAGTATTTTCCTCAGCATCTGCTCCTCATGGGAAGCCCATCTCTGTATGGCCATCAGCCACAAATAGGTTGTGAGTCCTGAGACTGGAGACCAGAACTAGGCTGTGCTGCTTGCTTCCAGTGCTGCTAAGAGTCTTCGGGGGCCAGGCTCCTCCTTGTGTTGTCCATGGAGCAGAGCAAGCTCAAGCCACCGAGGCTCTCGGAGGTCCTTGCACGTGGCACTGGCCAAGCCCAGTCTCCCTGCATGCTGCTGTGCAGGGCTCAGGGCCTGGTGTGAGGGGTGCTGATCATGATGTTGGGCAGCGCGTTCCGCCGCTTCTTCCAGGAGCCCAGCTCCCTCGAGTACCGCCTGATCTGCCTGAACCAGTGGTGAGTCCGTGCCCGGTCGCTGTCCCGGAACACAAACGCCTCCCGCCTGATCTCAATGAGTTCAAAAGTGTCATCGCAGTCAGGATCGGTGGAGACAATGCAATTACTCAGCCTCAAGGGCTCCCTGAGCAAATGGAACTTCCCGTTATTTTTGTCCCTGATGAGTACCAGCACGGCGTCCTTCACGGGCCCTGGCTCAGCTGACTCCAGGCTGGACTCGGACACACGCTTCATGTTCACCAGGAGAAGGACCTGCATGTTCTGGAACTTCAGGGTCTTGCTGCCTTTCTTCACCCACTGGCCGTCGGGGGGCTGGGCCAGCTGCAGAGACCCCTCCATCACAAATCGTGTTTCCTCCCGCAGCCAACCTACGGTTTTGAGGGCAGTTTCTCTCATCTCGATGCTGATGACTTCCCTCTTCTTCTTGCTGTCCTGGCGAAAGGACCGAAGGGTCCACGTGTTCCCCTCCTGCTTGGTTTTCATGTTGATGTGCTCCAGGTGTGACTCGATGCGGCTCTTGGCCTCCCGCAGGCTGCCATGGTCTGGGTGGTACTCGGTGGTGGCCTTGATGATTCTGCTGAGCAGCAGTGGGTACTTGGTGACTCTTTGCAAAGGGGCCATCAGGAAGGACCTCAAGTTCATCCGCCGCAATGCTGTGTTGTCATTCTGGGAGACATTGAGGAATATTCTGCAGGGATTTAAGAAAAGAGAATGAAATGGTGGCTGTTCTGCCAGCAGATGCGGCAATCCTAAATGCAAATGAACAGCGTGGTGCTGACAGCTGCTGGGCACTGCAGCCCCCGCTCCAGTTTTAACAGCCGTGTGAATTCTGTCTTCCCCAAAACTAACAACAATTTCTGCAGCTGTGCTCATCTGCAGAACAGCAATGAGGTGCCTGGGCCACTAGCACGTAACGTCCTAGTAGTTTTCTATTAAGGCGTTGTAAAACAATGAGGGTGTGATCTTTCTCTGGTACACACTGACGTAGGCCTGAGGCAGATACATCAGCTTATATCAGATTACATTAATTTGTATCTCCTTTCATCATTAGATTACAAAGCACTCTAAACAAGAATTTGGTACTGTCATCATTTAAAGCTGTTGCAGTGGAAAGAGAAGCGATTCACCTGACGTGGCCCAACAGGCCAGGACTAGGAATGGGAAACACATTCAAGTCATGCAAGCTTCACACAGTGGCCTTCCCCGGTGGGAATCCAAACCGTGCTCTGCCACAGGGACTGAGAGCTGTTCTCAGCTGAGAGTTATCTGGTGATAGTTCAGTGCAGCAGTCAGTAGGCAAACACTGCTACCACAGAATACAGTATACAGCTGGGGACCAACTGCCTGCCTCAGTGGAGATACCAAGGACTGGATATCTTTTGGAGAATAAACTATTCCCCTTACCCCAAGAGAGAGAGCAGCTCGTCACTGAAGAACGTTAGCATCAAAACTTTGATCTAGTTGAGCTGACAAAGATTTCACCCTCAGCCTGGTACCTTCCTGTCCCCAAAGCCTGGAAGACTACGCACAGCCCTCTTCTCACCTGAGCAACTCTTTCTCCTTCTCCAGTGCGTTGAGCATATTCACGGAGGAGGACTGCTGAAGACAGTATGTCTGAAAGGCTGGCAGCATGTTGACGAACTCTAGAAATATTTCGCCGATGCACACGGTCATCAGGTCATCATCACCCTGCAAGCATGCAATACAGCCCCTGCTGGGTTAGCTCAGGAGAGGCACAAGCATGGAGCCTGTGTTCAGTCCTATCAGCGCGAACCTACTGCGGGATCTGGTGAACCCCAGGCCAAAGGTGGAACTGGGCTCACCCTTCCTGGTGGAAAGGCAGTCCCTGCAGGTCTGGGGGGAAGCAGCGCATGGGGAGGGGAAGGAAAGCTGGTCTAACTGCTTGCATACACATAAAGAGCCACCTTCTCTGCTTCTGTGGGCTCAGCCAGCTCACCAGAGCAGGGGCTCAAAGGCCAGAGGCCAGAGTGAGCCTGCTGGTCAGGAGGGTGTACTAGGGTCCTTCTTGCCAGCAGGTCTGCTGTAAAGCCAATGCAGAAGTGCAAAAATTAACAGAAAGCATTTAGGAGCAAATGGGCAGGGGAGGTATGTAACTCAGGTCTAACAGACATGACACTTAACAACTTCTGCACTTGCTCCCAGTAACTGGCCTGGCTCAGAAGCAGTCTCCTTCAGTTGTGCTCTTACTGGCTACTTTGATGCCTAAATGAAAAATAAATTTCATGGTAATTTTTTCTCTGGTTCCTGGGATACATAATAAAAGAAGAGAATAGCAAGAATCTGGTGCCACATAATGCACTTAACTTTGTCGAGGTGTATGCTGACATGCTCTGCAATCACTACTGATTTCAGCAGCAAGAGAGGGAGCAGTTCTCTGGCTGCTGGTGGCTTTTTGGTGCAGTACTGAGCTCTGACTGCAAAGGCAACATGTAGGAGGAGATAGGGAAACCCACGGCTGTTTGTAGAAGCCATTGTCTCAATAAATTATTCACAGGGGACACCACACCCACAGTACACATCTGTCTTCACTGTGCCAGGTACATGAGAGTGGTTGTCAAAGTTGCCAGGTTTTGAGACATGTATCACTCGGTTTGACATACATGGTTTTGGAGAGGGAGAGGACGGATGTATTTCCTAGAGAACAAAACAACCTGGTAAAAATGATACAACAATAAGTGGGTTTTGGTTTCTTAAAAAAAGAAGGGTGTGGAGCTGTTGATATCTCCTTTGCAGTGATTGTCTGCTGCTCTAGAGTCTTATTTCTATTTTTCTGCCCTCTGCCCACCATGCTGGCGGGGCAGGAAAGTTCCTTGCGCAAGGCAGGGTGCATCAGCAGAAGCAGCTGGTACACAGAGCTGTAGGGCCAACTGTCACCAGCGCAGGGAGCAGCCTGTGCTGCCTGGCCCTGCACGCAGCCTTGAGGCAAGCTGCAATAAGCTGCAACCCAAGGCAAATACACCCAAGCTAGCCTGAAGCAAGCCAGCTCAGGGTTGCAAAAGTGTGGCCTGCAAGCCAGACCAAGCTGAGCTCTGTGCCTCCATGGTCACTCTCTTACCGGTTTCCAAGGTAACTGGCTTAAAGCTAACTCTGGTAATGGGACAGTTAGGTCCTGTTAATGGGATGGAGTTAAGACTGTTGATGGCCTGCTAAGATCAGTGGCATTAGGGCAGCAGAGAGTGAGGCCAGCAGCTGTGACCTGGCACAGGCCTACTGAAATAATTGGTTCACCATAGCTGAGGGAGCAAGGGACTAGGTAGATGACCAGAACCCAGGAGTCCTCTGCTCCACCTGTGCTGCCTCACTAATACAAAATCTGTTCCTGTCTGTCCAGTCTGGCCCCTTTAGAGCACACAACATCATACCTGGTCAAAGGCCTGATCGATCTCTTCCTGGAGTATCTCCAGGAAGTTCTCGTTGAGGTCAATGAGCTCCTGGATGTTGCTGAAGATGCCCAGGAGCTGCTCCTGGCTCAGCAGCCCAGCCGCCTGCATGGGGAGGTAGAACTCCTCTTTGATGATGCGCAGGTCCTCTCCATAGCTGGCCTCTGTGTTGACAAACTCCAGCACAGACTCCTTGCGCTCCGTCCTGCGCTTGCGGCACTTCTCACAGAGGTCAGCCCGCCTCTGGTTGCAGTTCTGCACGTCCGTCTCCACTGGGAGGTCCCTTTCTCCACAGTCAGTGCAGGGACGGTGGGCTTCCCAGGCCTGCAGGGAGCTCAGCGTTTCGGATGCCCTGTTCCTCCACTTCCTGGCTGGCATCTGGCCAATGCCACTATCTGCCCTCTCCACATCTGCTGACTTGGTCCGCGTGGCCTCGCTGGGATCCAGGTCATCCCGGACATCGTTCACACCAACGATCCCGCTGTCCGTGCTCAGGCTGCTGACGTTGCTCCAATGATGTCTGGAGCGGAGGGAGCCACGTGGGGCACGGTGGGTCTCATCGAAGCTGCCACCATGGCCAAGGTTGGCTTTTGCTACCACTGGACCTGAGAACAGACACAAATCTTTACAGGCATTGCCAGCTGCACAGAAGTCATGAGTAGTAGGAAGTCTGTAGGGGGTGGATCTGGTGAAAGCAGGGCTGTTAGTCCTCCTCCCATCCAGTTTTGCTGCTGGGAAGGGCAGGGGTCAGAAGTAAATGGCTCCCAGGTGAAGCCTGGGGCCTGTCATCCCTGCACTGCCCACACCTGTGAACTCATTTGGGTGCTCTCTTCCTCTGCCATCTGTCAGGCAGGGACAGAGACACAGCAAAGTAGATCCTGATTTCTTGCATGTCTGGGTTAAACCCAGAACGCTTCCCTCTCCCAGGTCAGTAGAGCTACTCCATATTTACACCAGCGTAGCAGGGCTCAGCATCTGGCCCATCAACCCCCTCAGAGTGTGCAGAATGTGGGTACCGTAGTCTCGCTCCTGCCGGCGCTTCTGAGCGTGCTGCCGTGCTGCAGCTGCAATCTTCAGCTCCAGCTGCTTCCTCTTCACCGAGTCTGTCGGCATAGGGTCACTGAAGTGCGGCCGCAGCCGGCACTCCCGCTGGGCCCTCGCACCGTCCGCGCTCTCATGGACGATGTCGGAGCTGGATCGGCGGCAGCCGGGACTGGGCGTCTGCAAAAAAAAGCAAGTGGGTTTGGAGCAAGGCAGTGGTCAAAGCAACGCCCGGTTTGCAGCCACTGGACTTCAGTTGCCAAAGCAGGGAAAAGGCAACTCATCAGCGGTGAAATTGTAAATGCAGCTCTGCTACATGATCATTAGAAAATCTGTCCCCCCAGGTCCCTCTGTCTTGCTTAGTCCTAACAGCAGGGACCCCCCCTGCCTCTGCTGTTGTGCATCTCTGCGTACAGTGGCTTCACGGTGGCTGGATCACCACTGTCAAATAACTGTGAAGAAGTCAACAGCACAGTCCTGGCTAAGGGCCTAAAGGGGAGGCTAAGCACGTCCTCCGGGGAGCTGAGCTAGCATGCCCCTGTTCCGTGAACATTTCAGCGCTGCAGGGTCAGGAAGCCCAGCCTCTATGTCTTACCTACATTAGCAGTTTGACCAAGTGGGGACTGGGAGAGAGTCTGTCTGGCCTCCCAGGCAGTCCAGCAACGCGGAGGCTGGTGGCACAGCGAAAGCCACAAATAAGCTATTGCTGAACTCCCTGCAAGAGATGCAGTGGCAGATAGGCAGGGGCACAAAACTGACTCCTGTTTCATGAACTGTAATAATAAAGGCACTAGAAATGCTTCTAACAGAGCTTAATCGCTCATGGGAATCGGTGTGATTTCAGATCCGAGGCTCCCAGTCTGACCAGTTCCTACAACAAAGGGATCCTTTAGAGAAGGAGCAAAAAATCCTTAACACATGCTCAAGATGAGAGGGGAATTCCTCTCCCTTACATTCCCTGCAGGTGGAGTGTCACTGGACGTCTCATTGCTTGGCTTGTCCTCCCAGGCCTCTGTTGCCATGGACATTGCTGTGGGCTGCTGGCTGTCCTCCGGAGGTGGGAGATCAGCTTCCCTCAGATCACACTGTCCCTTGGAGTGGGGTTTGGCAGCAGTCTCAGCATTGCAGCTGCAGGAGAAGAAGCAAACTGATGAACATCACGTATGCAGTTCACCGGCCATTCCTGACACAGATGAGACTGAGCAGCAAGCCCAGGTTTGAACAACCAGCCACAACATTTCAGGAAAAGTGCAGGCAGGGATCTAGACTGGTCAGTATGGATGGCTGTACGTGTGTTTCAGGGGCTCTAAATGCAGCAGGTCACTTACAGTGGTGCAAATTGGGTAATTGCACTCATGCCAGCATCAGTCTGGGATATCAAGTTTCGGGTGTTCACAGGGCATTTTTGTGTCCATAAAACATGAGGTTCTCCCATGGGGACCAGAAAAACCTCTTTCTAAGTAGGCCATATCCATATTTGCTGCTATTTAAAGAGATGTTGTCAACACAGAAACCATATTGCTCATCTGGAAGAAAATCATCTGCTAAAACCCATAATACTTTGATGAGATTAGAAGATTAAATGAGCTTTCCCTCTGTTTTTCATCTCATATGATCCCAAGCCCGCTAAAACCACTGGAAAGATTCCCTCTGCTTTCAGTGAACTCAAGATCAGGCCTTTTGGTGCACTTCAGAGTCCTGAAAAGACTGGCAGAGTCTGTTCTCACTTGGCAATTCTGGGATGCTCTTATTCACTGCTGCCTGGTGCTAACAAGGGCCCGGCCTGGCTGATACATGCAGCCTGTTCCAGCCCCACGCTCCCCTCTCTGTAGACACCACCACCTCTCCAGACAGACACAGTCTGGTGCAAAACCACTGACTTGACAGAGCAGTTGACAGGCTGTAGTTTGTGATACTACTTGTGATACATTTTTTTAACAGACTCTCTAAGATACCTTATTTCCATGAATAATGAAGCCTGCTGGGAAGAATATTAATTTTTTAATTTGGGGTTTACTTAATTTTTATGGGCTTGGATTCCTTTAAAAAGAAAGGTTGTGGCGACTGGATATGGATGCTTGTACACACAGGAAGCCAGTGTCTGGAACATATTTCAAGTTACGCATATATTTTATGCTTAACAAAAGTCTCCTATGACAAAAATCTGCTTCTTCTTAAAGGCTTCACTTGTGAACTTACACTGGTAGGTCATACTGCTAATGTGCAATTCCAACACTGTCAGCTACAAGCAAACACATGAGACAGATGGGCATTTTCCTTACAGTGAATGACAGTTGGCTCCAATAACAAACCATCAGCCAATACTAAAATTGCTGAAGAGGGAACAAATCTCCCAGAACACAAACTGGCTCTGTTGTCAGGCCAGAAAAGTTGGTTTGCAACTTTCCAGTTGATGCTTTTTCTTCTTCCTCCATTTATGCTTCTAGGTCCCAGCTGACACTACCAGAGGATTTACCAACTTAAAAATAATTCAGCCGTGGCTGCGCAGTAACAGCACAGGGCTAACAGCAGGCTCCTGGCTTTTACTTTTTGCTGTGCGAACTCCCTGCCATGTGGATTTGGGAGCACCACTTCACCCCTCCAGGCCTCTTCTCCCCAGCCTCTAGAAAGGGGATACCAACACCAGCACTGTCACGGAGCAGTCTGTAGTACAGACTGCGTTAGCCCCCTTACAGGCTTGCAGTAAGAGCAGCGCAGGCACACAGCAAGGCTGTGGTCCCCCATAGTACTGTCCTGGCCTCGTTGGCTTAAGAGGTTCCCATCTCCTTCCTCCCTCCCATCCCCAGCCACATTTGGGGTGCCACTACTTCAGCTGGTCCAGTATAACTACCTATGTGGCCTTGAACTAAAATCAGTCTTGAAATTATTTGGATTTTAAAAAGTATACTCCCTCATGTATTCCCAGGCAGATCAATTTATCAACGTTTCATTGAGATAAGTATGAACAGTTCAGCTGGGCACACCTGTGGGAGGGAAGGCAGAGGTTAAGAAGCAAGGAAGCTCTTAAAGAGGATCTGCCACTGCCGGAAACCCACCATTTCCAAAAGCTGCTCCTGCTCAAACAGCTTCTGGTTGAAACATGCAGAAAGAAGGGACCATGCTGGGGGCACAGATTGGCTATGGGATGTGTCCAAGGTCAGTAGCAGAGCTCTGAACTGGAATATTATCTTCTCTTCTTGATTACGCCACCTCCGACCATACAGACCATACTCTCAGCGAGAAGCTGAGCTTTCATTTGTCATTTTTACAGCGCTTCAAGATCATCCACTTAAACATGGAGAGTACTCCAGAGTATTACTGCTCCTCTAAGTAAAGCTGACAGCAGCTTTCTGCTGACAAGGTCTGTGGACCAGATGTCACCGTTTATTGTGGCTTCCATAACCTAATAGGGATATTTTTAAAAAATCTCCAGATGTGACCTGCAGTGGGAATAAGAGCTAATACTACCCAGAGACTGAGCTAAGGAAGTGTGACTGGAGACTGAGAAATTCAACCCACTCCATGGTTGGTCAACTAGAGGTAAGAAAGGCAAGGATGCAGAGCCCAGATGGTATGAAAGGAAATTTCTTCATCCCTGGTTTGACTGCTCCACTCCTAGTTGTGATTAGATCCCTCCTGCATGAGGTACTGGCCATGCAGTGCTAGGGCAATTGCTGCTCCACAGAGCAGTTGCTGTGCATCACACCACCAGTGTGATCAGAGTGATCACAGGGTAGGCAAAACAGGGAGGATACAGGCAGATTTGTAGAACCACATCTTAGTGCTGCTCCTTTAACCTCAGCCCCTGGCTTAGAAGGAAGAAGGGACATTGCCAAGAAAATGGGATATTGCCCCTTTCTCCACTCCCCTTCCCCTGGAAGAGATCTGGGCTGCCAACAGGTCCACACTGATGCCTGCTCAAGCAGTCCCCTCTGCTCTCACGCAGAGCTGCAGAAGCAGGTACTCTGGCATGTTTCCTTTTGAGGGATCAAATAACTTACTGAGATAGGAGTTTTATGCCTGGGGTTGGTGTCAGTTTTCCCTGTTCTCTCCAAGACAGATGATGTGCTTGGGCCAGCACAGGGAGGACAGGTTAGTTCTGAATGTCCTTTTAAACCTCTGGGCCATTTCTGAATCTTATGGAAGCAGAGGCACTGGGTGTGTGGTGTACAACTGGAAACGTACCTGCCTTCCTTCACAGTCTCTATGGGCCTCTTCATGGTTGTACCATTGTCCAGGACAGCAGTTCTCAGTTCCTGACTCTTACGTTCCTGACTCTTTCTGACTAATGGAAACACTTCTGTTCACTCCTTCCATGCTGGCACACCTGCCTTCCAGACATGGGAGTCTTCTGCTATGGGAAGATGTTACTGTACCCATCATCCCAGTGTCATCCCAAATGCACTTCATCACTCTTTTCAGGAAGCCTTCGTTCTTAGTCATGTCCTTTGCTTCCTTCTGCGGGCTTTTTTTGTCACCTTGTCCCACATTTCATAGACAGGAACCCCAGGTCCTTACATGTCCTTATCCTAAACAATTCGCAGCTTAAACAAGTTCAGAATGTAGACTATATAATGAAATGTGTACAGGATTTCCACCTAGATCTCACCACCTCTTCCCCACCAGGACTACAACCTATGAGAAAGGTATCCAGTGACCCATGAGGGATCTAAAGCCACCATAATCACGAAGAGGAAAATCAAATCTTCACTGATTAAATATTTAGCCATCTAAATAAGTATTGAGTAATTAACTATGAATTACTAGGGAGGCAATTAACTTGCTAGACAAAACTGCTTTGTAAAACTGTAACACTTACACAGAAACACTAGAAAGAGAAGACAATTTCAGCTATCTTCTCCAGTGATGTCACATCACAACATTTCTATCAAAGGCTTGCTGGGTTCGGTATCTGTGGAATTGGGACCAAATCCTCAGCTTTCAGCACGTTTCATTTGAGACTTAGAAAAAGTGTAGTCTGGATGTCAGCAATCATAATTTAGGACCCAAAACATCCAGCCAAAATGTCTCCCACCTCTGCAGTGAGAATCAGCTTGAGTTATAAATGAATATTCAGGTATTTCACAGTCTTGGGTGAAAATGATGAAAAACTGAGAAATTTCCAGATAAAGAAAATTAATTTCTCACTAACCAGTACTTAGGCACTGCCAACAGATTTGTTTTCCTCCTGCTATCCTGAAGAAATGTACCATTAATTGTAAAATGGTAAAGGCCGTGGAAAATAAACTATGGAAAATAAACAGGCCAGGGTAGTTCCTTCACATGAAACAACCCCTCTCATACTGGAACCACTGTCATTCTCACTTTTAGACCAATTATCATTTTGGTGTTAATAAAATCACCTCATATATTTTAACAAATCCAACTAGGGAGACTGAACGCATTCACAAAAACAAAAAGCACTGCAGATATTATAAGCACAGAAACCACACTGAAACCATAAAGGCCTTGGGCAGAAGGTGTTTGGAGGCTGGGAGAATAGTGGGAAGAAAGATCATATGCACTACCCATTTCCTCTGTACTTTGCTATGTATGCACCTTGGGCTCCCGATACTAGTCAAACCTTTGATCTGCCTGGAGACAGCTGTTCTGAATGCTCTTACTCATGGCTTGTGCCATCCTGTGTATTTCATTTCACATCAATGATAAAAATAGTCTACTCAGTGAGAATGGTTGCATACCATAACGTCCTCATCTGTTTCTTCATTGGGTTTTCATACTCTAGAAAAGCACAAAGGCTGGGCTGAACAGCTGAAGGAAGCATTTAGGACTCTGACACCACCTACTTCCCTTTGGATTATAAAGCTGCAAAAGTATTTCTGCTTGTCTCTCTGGCTCTGTCTGCACAGGGAGCTTCAGCTCCACAGCAGTTCTTTCAGACAACTCTCATTCCTGTGCAGAAGTCGCTATCATACCCTCTAAAACCTGAGTCTAGTTTCAGAGCAATACCAGAAATACCAAGCCAGTGTACAAGGTTGATGCCCTGGCATTTCTCACACCGCATCTGTGGATGTCAGAAGCAGCCAGGAACCGAATCAAATGTCATTCCTGGCAAAGCCAGTGCTGAAAACCAAGCATATGGAAACAAACCGCTCTACCAACACCTACTCCTCCTTTTCCCATCAGCCTTATCTAGTGATAAGACAGTGATACTAGCCCAAATTCCTAGCTTCCAGAGCTTTGCTGATTCCTGCTGGGCCACCCGTCTGCATAGAAAGGGATCTCCACTTCTTTGACCAGAGGAGGGTAACAGGACTGCAGGATAGAAACCTGGATACAAAACCAGGATAGAGAAAGCCATCCTTGTGAACATCTTACTCAGAGAAGGGGAAAACCCTGGCTGGAGAAAAGGGAGGAAGGCTTTACACAAGTACTTTCTCTCACTGTTTACGCTGAGTTGGCAGGACAGCATTTGCAAGTACTTTCACTCACTGCCTGTGTTGGTCTCCAGCGGGTGGTTAAAGACTGGTAGCAGCCATCTTGCTCTTATTTGTTTGCCAGTTCACTATGCACGGCAGCAAGTGAAAGCACTTGTTGCTGCATGTCACACTACCTAAATTTATGACCTGTAGTGGTGGGACAGACAGTTTTCAAATAAAATTATAGTAGTACTTTGTATCTCTCAGCTGTCCTCTACATTTAACAGATGTTTTTTTAAAAAAAGACATTTCAACCATTTATTAGAGAAATAAAATGGGTGGGAAATTGGGTATCAAGACTACTAATGGCTGCTGTCTTGACAGGATTAAGGTGTACAAAAAGGCAAAGTCTTGATGAAAATGCTTTTTGGTATTTAATCCCACGCAAAGATGGAGACAGACATGTCCATGTGGCTATCAGAAACCCTAAAATTAAAGGCTCTGCCAACAGCGTATTTATACTACGGGACTTAAATGTACATATCAGGAGAGAGACCAGATCGTTAACAAGGGAACTGCTTTCAGGTGACCCCACAGAACATGTTACCTTTTCTTAATAAGTTCCAGGGCTGAACCTATGAATTCATCCTTCATTTTTTGTAGCTTAGCTCCATAGCTGGATAAGTCTGTGGCTTCTAACAGCAGCGATGAACAGCAAGAGGACTGGGCTTCAGAAGCCAGTGACTGCCCTGCAAGGTGGAGGACATCATTTAATTGTCTTGTCTCTCCTTTCTGCTGCTCATCACTGAAGATCTCCTGCCCAGCTCTGTGTATTGCTACTGCCTGTAAAGATGATCGTGGGATAGGGCTAGAGCAAATGGGGACCGGCGATCTATCTGGGCTGGAGATCTGGAAGGTTCTGTCCTTCACCTCTGGGCTGCTCATCCTGAAATGATCCCATGTGGCTGGATATTGGGAAAAGCCAGCAGAGGTGTGGTTTTCATGGAACACATCGTCATCATCCTCCGCTGCGACAGCGGTTTCATTCACAGCTTTGGTTCCCAGAGCTTCTGGACAGACATTCTTATTGTTCTCCTCCTCCAAGGTCTGGTCTGCAGGCAGGCCCCTATTCAAGCGCTCTGTTGGCCCACTGCTGCTGGCAGACGAATTTGCCTCCTTACTTCTCATTTGCTTGAATTCCTCAAAGGTGGGTATGTAGATCCTTCCTTTCCAGCGGCCTTTCTTGGTCTGTCCCAGTGTGGCTTTGACATCTGTTTCCCCACTATATTGTTCCAGGGTTTCTGCTGTTCTGGATTTGGCCATCTCATGGCTCTCCCCAGCATGCTGAAGGAGTAAACTGGGGGAGCTATTCTGCCTTCGAAGCTGAAGCCTCCTCTGAGCCTCTTGCTTGATGTCTTCTGGACTGATGAGTCTGTGTGCAAAACAGAGTCTCTGCCGCCCTGTGAGGCTGTGCCTGAGAGCAGTGTCTTCCACCAAAACCTTGCAGCAGTTGACAGAGCAACCATTCTTGTACTGCCGGCACATCTGGCATTCAAAAATCTCCCGGGCCATCAGGTCAGTCAGGGCCACCTGTGGACGCACTGGCTTACAGGGCTCTGCCACCTTACTGCTATGCAGCCTCAGCTTCTCCTTCAGCTCTTTTTTGGCATCCCCATGGAGGGCTCTTTCCTCTGCAGAAGGGAAGAGCCACTGAGGCACTTTGGCAAAGGGAGGGAGGAGCACATTCTGTGCTGATCGAGATGTTTGTTTAGCACGGAGAGAAAGGTTTCTCAGAGAGTCTGATGTGCTCTGTACTGGGGCCACATCCACACAGCCTTCTGTCCACTGACTGGTGCCTCTATAGCGAAAGATGATCTCGTTATCCAGGCTCCGGCAGTGAGAATACAGCCCAGAGTCAGCGACTGTCGCCCAGTGAAGGTTCTCCACGCTCCGATACATCCGGTTTTCCACAGGACTGGCCAAAGGTGCCTTGCCTGTTTGGCAGTAGTCTAGAGTATGGAAGTCCCCAGTAAAAACATGAGTGTCTACGTTCCTTAGTGGATGCATGTTGCTAACCGAAAAATCCTTTAAGCCATGTTGTGCATAGAGCTGATTATTTTGGCAGCTCAAGATCACCCGGCAGTGTTCCTGTCTCTCATCAACACTGATGTATGTCATAGCAAATGCACATGGAGGCTCTAAGACAGTGGCGTCTAGGGGGAGAGGAGGGAGCTGAGATGTTGCTTAGATGCCAGTCAATGTCCACAGACCACAGACAGCAAAGTGTGCTGCTGGGCACTCACATAAGAGAGCTCTCACATGGGTTGAGTCGCCATGCGTAGAAGACCTGTGAATGGAAGGAAAGATGAGTTACTGAAGCAGCCTGGTGATGACTCACAGGATGCAACAGCAGGTCTGCTTCCAGGGAATGCAGAAGCCAAACACCACCAGCTTGGGTAGGAACAGAGCAGCATAACCAGATGAGCCATAGGGCTTGGGGTAGGGAATCTTTTAAATCTCTAGCCAAGCCAGCAGTGGCCTTACACTACCCATCTGAATTTGGAGAAGTTTATCCTACCTATCCTCAGCAATTCTCTCACAATAACACTAGGGACGAATGCTCAGAAGTGCTTGCTGCAGGCTCATCTTACTCACACAGCAGCACTACAGAGATGGGGGGTTTAGAAGAGCTAGTGAGGTTCTTTCCCTCACATGGAGTGCAGACAAGAGTGCGTGGGTTAAGGAGGAGGCTGTGGGTGGGAAAGGATGACATGACAGTGTGGTCTCCTGGTACCTCAAGTAGCAAGGAGGAAGAAGGTGGCTGACTGGTGGTGGTTTTGTCCCTGAGAGGCACACTGCAGCCTCTTAATGCTCTGATTTACCCTTCACAGGGAAGATGTATATGGTTTAGTGACTGGTAGCCAAGCATTTCCAAGGCCCTTCCAGTGCAGAGATAAAGGTACCTCACAGACTCACAAATGCACCCTCCTGACCCCTTAGCAACAGATCCAAATGATCACCCCCCATGACAGCTCAGCAGAAGCCCAGAAAGAGAACGTGTGGTTTCTAAGGCTGTTCCTGTGATCTGTGTTCAACACTGTAAGGCCCAGGGAATCTATGTGACTAAATCACATGTTCAGAGCAATGCAGAGAATTAAATCCCAAAACTTCAGTTTGGGCCAGCAGGATGAAGGCTAAGTGTCTAAGTCATCCTTGGAAGTGGAAGGAGCCTCCTTACATTGAATGGACAGACTCCAAATTTCTCTTAAGGATTTAAGCCTTTTGGACTTGCCAGTAGTCACACAAGACATCAGTGTCTGCTACAGCCTTGTCCACTCCCTCCCTTGGCAACCAGAGGCAAAGGGAACGAGTGAGTGCCATAGGTAAAGGAGAGTAAGATTGGGCAGGTGATATGGGGTTAGCCTGAGATTTGTAAGGGCAACAGAGAGCTGGGGTGGTGGGGCATCAGTCCTTATTAATGAACCAGTCAGGTTGAACACCCAGGAAGAGGTCTTGGTAGAGAGGACTATGTAAGCTACAGCCCAGACTGTTTGCTTTGTAGTGCAGCTGGGTTCTCCACACACTGCCAACCATTCAGGCAGCACAGCCACCTTGACCAGGAGGGAAATGAAGAGGCTTGTTACTCCCTGAAGGCTAAGACACCTCAGGCATTTAACCATGTGAGGCACCAACAGACATCTTCCATCTGAGAAATCTGAGGCAGTGTGTTGCCTGGAAGCCAACTTTGGTAACTCGCTGGTAGGCTGATTCACCCCTTGCTTAGAGTGGTTCAAATTACCATACTTTTCCCGCATTAGTGAAACTATCTCTCATCTAATCCCAGAGAGAGGAGGCAGAGCTGCTCCTGTGGATCACTGCTGAATGGAGAACACTTCCATCCTTCATAATTGCTAAAAATAAAAACTAAAACTAGGTCTCAAAGTGTGGCTGTACCCCAAGATGTCACAGGCACTTCTCACCCAGTCTTCTCATGGTGGGGCTGGAGTTCCCCCTTCTTCATGGCTCTGGAGGAGCCCATAGGTGACAGCAGAGAAACGTGGGGATCAGGACTTTCTGTGATCATAGGTTATAACATGATCTGTCAAGAAAGAAAGAATGAGATGATGTGAGAGCCAGTCACTGAAGAGGGAACAGGGCTCTTGTGAGAAAATGCTGTTAATGAGAGATGCCATGGCTTGTCAGGTTGGTCTGTGATCAGGACACAGCCACAGGACTAAAAGCCACCATGTAACTTCTGCACTCTGTTTTCAGACCAAGCAGAAAAAGAAAACAACCCTTGCTGTAGTGAGAGCTGAGAATAAAGAGGTCCTTGCCCAAGGCTACATACAGTACTACACACAGTAATGCCTGAAGAGAAACCAAGACCCATGTGAGGCAGGTTCCTGAGCTACATGTTTGCTTGGCAAGCTCTGCATGTATGCATGTGAGAGCAAGGGAGCTGGAGAAGAAAGCGCACAGGCAGGGGGAGAAGCAGTCAGGAGCGGAGCAAGGAAGCAGAGGCACAGAAACAACGGGGTGGGATCTGTCAGTGGCTGCCCCCTTCACCAACAGGCAGGGCAGCACTGAAAATACAGTTGACTGCTGTCCTCATGGGCTCTCCTCAGGTGGAAGTTCATTACTGGGGCCCGTAGTACTGCCCACTCTTTGGGCTGCAGGACAGCTACAGTGACACCAGGCGTGGGTGGCCACAGGCCACTCTGGCCCTGCCTGCCCAGGTACGTGGCACAGACCACACGGAGGGGGTTGTGCCCCTCCATTACAGAGGGGAATGCCTCAAACCCACTGGCAGGAGAGGGTACCCCTTTGCCCTACAAGAGAGCAGAGGCTCATTTCCCCAGTGGGTGCAGAAGGTGCCAGTGCCCATCAACACTGGCAGGCAGCAGGGACCTGCTGCTGCTTCGCCAGGGCAGGATTTTCCAGAAAATGCGTGTGGGGTGGCAAAAGTTGCTTTCAGGGAAGGAGCAGCTGGGAGAAACTCCCTGCGGGCAGAGTGGGGCAAGCAGAGAGTGAGGGACAGAGAGAGGAAGCCAGAGGCAGGTTTGCAGAGTGGAAGACCTGGAGAAAACAGAGAACAGCCAGAGCCTGCTGTGAGAGACTGCAGGAGACAGAGACTTTCCAGAGGAGTTTGCTGACATGTAGACAGGCACCAAAAATTAATGGATTAAGTGGAGGGAGAGGGAAATTTTGTTTCCAGATAATTTATTTTAATCTTTGTCACCCATCAGAGCTTAGTTTTCTTTCTCTAAAAAGTGACTTTTTGTTCTAAGAAAACTCTTCAGACATGGGAAGTCCCTCTGATACTTCCAGGAGAGCTCAGGGCAAAGGTGCACATGGATGTAGCTCACAGGTAGGCGAGCAAGGAAGTTCGGTGCTCTGGCAGCAGTGAAATGGAGCCTCAGAAATAGGTGAGCTCTGTTTCACCTCGTGCCTGCAAGTCAGCAGCGGAGATCTCCTAAAGCCAGCTCGGACAGGAGCACCTTTCTTCCCTGTCACTCCAGCCTTTCCTACTGAACTCTTCTAATCTTGCCCAGTCCCCCCACAGTCACTACCCTAAGGGCTGTGCACAGCATGTCAGGGTAGTTAAGCTTAATTAACTGAACACCCAGGCCAACCAACTGCTGTCCAAGTCATGACCCGTGAAGGGGGATCGGCTGTGCTGAGGCACAGCCTGCTTCCTCTGCTGCCTAGGGATGCCTGGAGCAGCAAGAAAGCAGAGGTCTCTCTAAAACACCAGATAATTCTGACCTGGCCTGTAACCAGGAAACACTGAGCCCTTCTCTCTCCTTCCCCTGTTCTTGTGCTTCATTCCTCATGGCACACAGCAACATCATCACAGTTTCAGCTCAGATGCCTGCATTTGTCACTGCTATAATATAAATCATTTGTCTACACACCCACTCTGAAGTAACATGACCACAAGCATGTTCTAGGCACTCTGCTGGAGGAAAGCACAAGATGGAGACAGAAAAAAAAAAAAACAAAACACATCTGAGTTAATATGTTTATGTTTGATATGCTAAAGATGATCTTTCAGCACATCTTTGCAGGATGACTGTACATATAGAATATTTAGCTGCAGTCTTGGATGGTCACCACTGAAGAAACACTGGGAACTACGGCAACATGAAAGAGTTTGTCCTCCCACCACCTCAGAGCTATAACTACAGTCTATAGCTACATCAGGTGATCCCAGTTATGGACACTAGCAAATGCCACAAAAGTACAAGGCAATGGAGAGAAGTAAATGCTGATCTCTCACATGGTGACCCAGCTATGGCTCCTAATTCACTCTCTCCTAAAAGCACACAGCAGTCCTATTGCACCCTGTGTTCTATTCCAGTTAAACCAAGCAGTGACTTGACAGTTCTTTGTTGCTCCCCAGTGTACATGAGTACTGTGTTAATGCTGCACTCCTTCATTGACCCATCTGGGTATTTCCACGCAGTCCTGTCTACACCACCCCAGAGCTAGGGCTTTATTCTAGAGCAGCAATCCCCCAGGCCAATGCTGACTTATTTCAGGCCAAATAGCAAAAAAGGAGCTTAGTGCTGGCTGCCGCTGTGGGAATGGCACATCATTGCTCTTTGATCACGTTGTCTGTGCAACATTTGCCTGTTCCCTGGCTCAGGGACTGAAAAGCTCCCGGTGGATATGAGCCTCATGCCTTAAGTGAGCATAAAACTAAAGGCATCATGTGCTCAGCTTATTTTCTACCATGTGATTTAGTTTAATCAACTTCTCCTCTACTACTCTGATAAGTGCCTGCTTGGAGACTTGCCACTAGCCTTCACTCTCCTGCAAAATCCCCCCAAAGAACTTATTTCTCAAGGATTAAAGCTTGAAGGATAAATTATTCCTTCTCATACACATAAGAACTGTTCTGCCTGACTGACCTTCCCAGCAAAGCACCAGACAAAGTGTCAGGAGGATGTAGCAGGCAGGCACAGGTTATGTTGTTTGTTGCTGGTGAAAAGCACTGTGAAGAAGACCAGTCATGTCCAAGGACTCCAAGGAGATCAGGACAGGTGACCACAGAGCCTCACCAGCCCTCAGGAAAAGAGGCCACCCAACCTGTCAGCGCTGAGTGGATTTGCCAGTGCTGCTGCGCAGAGTTCGCTGCAGCAAGATTTGCTCAATAGACTTGGCAAACAGGGAGACTTGTTCCATGAGATGGTGGAGAGCAGCTTGCTATGCTATTGCCTGGCCTCTCGTGCCTCGATCAGAATGATCAAGTGAAGCTGATACAATTTCTACTCTCCATGTTTACAACAAATAAATTAACTTCTGATTCATGGCCATCACACTAAACTCCTGTTTCCAGGGGAGGGGAGTAACCAGTCACCTTACACCAACTCGAAATAAGAGATTAAACTAACATTCGGGTCTTATTCTAATTTCTCTGCATTGGGTTTCGCAAATTGCACCACTGAACAGAGCTTGGTTTATTTTGGAGTACAGTCTCCCTTTTATTTCAGAGATCTAACCAGCTAGAGGGATGCAAAAGGCACATTTCAAAGAGCTGTACAAAGGATTTTAGCAAGCTACGATACTGCTGTGAGTTTTTTGCTATCTGATACAGAAAGCCTCATGGACACAGCATGATCTGTCTGCTGCTGTGTCATGCACATCACTTCAGATGCTTAGCAGAACACCAGCAATCTCAAGGGAAAGAATGCCAGATACATCTATTTTTTCAAGGTAAAGGGTAACAAGAAAAATAAAGGTGCCTTGGATGTACTTGCTTTCTTAGCTGTTCACTTAACCAGAGCTGTGCTGCAGGAACTAGCTGATGCAGAAGGATGATTAGGTGACTGCAGTTATATTTCTTGAGTTTGTCTGTTCTAGCAGCCGAAATAGGAACAGGGCTTATATAGTGTCTGTTAATTGCAGCAGGAGAGGTACAGCCACAGTAGTTAACTAAACCAGTACAATTTCCTGGACTTCTTTTCCTTCCTAGGGTAAACAGCTGAGCATAACTTTTCTTGACTTTACAGTATTATCACTGTTTTTATTGTCTGCTCCATGGCACAAATCAGGATCACTAACAAAAGGAACAACGGCCGTCTTGGTTTCAAAACTAGGTAATATAGAGAAAACCATAACCTCTATAGTCTGCTCACTGTATTTACAGTCCTTGTGTTCTCAGCTTAATCATAATCATGGACCATGTCATTTCAGAGACAGTTTGGCATGGGGAACAAAGTCTCTCTTGAACCTCTGAAGATCCAGTGCAGCCCAGGGTCTAGGGGGTTGCTGAGAGCACAGGCAATGTCATTAAATTTCTACTGTGCAATGAGTTGCTTGCCTTGTCACAAGATATTGTCCAATAATTTTTGTCCTTTCACATCTCTTCTCATTCTTTTTTTTTTTTTTTTTCCCTACTTCCCCAACTCTTCTTCCACCCCACTGCATTCAATACAAGTTTACACAGCCCATCTGTGGCTGTTGCTTAACAGGTAACACTTCTGAAGCATCACCACCATTACTATTGCCTCCAAATAAAGAACTGGTCTTGATCATGGTCAGGGCTGGCTAATTAGAGCACCCCAAAGGTATACACATGCCAGCCAGATATGCCAGAGATGAATCTGTCCACATTATCTGTTGACCATCATGGGAACATCCTGCTGTGGTACACACAGTTCCAGCAGGGAGAGTGTAGGAATCACCATAACTTTACGTGAACTTCTAATTTGGTCAGATTTGCTCCTAAATAGTCTCAAGGCAGTGGAAAATCTAATCTCAAAATTTTATGTAATCACTTAAGGTCTTAAGCATTCTTGGCTCCCTTTCTGGTGGGTTTTTAAGCTGTTTGGGAACTTTGCTTTACTGACATGAAAGGTTTCACCTGAGAAGTCCTACTGCTCCACACATCTGTGCACTTGGCAGCAGCACCTTTGATGAATTTTTCTGGCTGCTCAGTACGTCTGTGCAGCTTCTCCTTCTTGTGTCACAGCATGGTTTTCTCCTTGTGCTCCTCTTTCAGAAAGGCTGTGACGACAGGATACTTCCAGCCTACCTCTAAGGGCAGGCATTCCAGCACACTGATTTCATGCAGCATACATTCAAGGTGACCTCCATTCCCTCTTCATTCCTTGCTTTGCAAAAGGGTACCTTCTTTTGTTTCACCAATGCACCACTCAATCACTTAGACAATAATGCTCCAACAACCCTGCTGACAATGCAGCAGAGGGAATGGAGCTTGAGGGGATTAGCATTCACCTTGCAGCAAAGGAAGGCTGAGTATGTTGGTTGCTGTTAACAAATGCTCCTGAAGGCATCAGTGTGACAACCCCATCATGTGTCCCAGCTGGAGCTGGTTGGCAGCACTGGCTGTGACATGTGCCAGGAGATGGCATCACCTATCATCTGCCAAGCTTTCAGTGAGGCAACACCCTTGCTGGCCACAAAGCTCCTTTGGATGACTCCTCGGGAGGAAGAGAGTCCTATTTGCAATAAAGTCCTCTCCTGGGACAGATCACCCACCGTACCTATGAACCTGCAGGGTGCATCTGATCCTGCACTTGTAACACCACGAGCCACTCTGCTCCCCTCTTACAGCTGGAGAAAGATCCCATGGAGTTTATAGCCAAGCAGAGCCAATGCCTAGGCTTGAATTAGCTAATGTTCAGGATCCAGGTTGTTTCCCTTGCCCTGTGTACACACCATGAACCAAGCATTCCCATGCCTTTGTGTCACAGAGCAGATCTTGCCCACCACCCACCTTGGTCTTGGCATACACACACAGCAAGCACTATTATCCTCATGAAGAACAGATAGGAGCTGAGCACAGCCTCCAACCCTGCTCCATACCTGGCTCCAAGCTCCCTGGCTCAGACACATGCAGTTCTGGGAGGCAAACCTGAGCCAGGAAAACCTATCCAGCCCCCTGTGAGATCTGGGAAGTACAAAGCCATATGTGAGCCCACTTTACAGCCTGGCACCTTCAATCCTCCTTCAAATTCCTACTCTGCATACAGCATCAGCACTAACTGCAGAAGATGGTTGCAATAGGGCTACAAGTGAATTTATTATTCCGGGGGGTGAAGCAGAAAAGATCAAGACTGTGACTGGAAGATCAGCCTCAGCGAAGGTCCCAACATCAACTATAACTTCCCAGTGCCATCTCCAGACCATTCTCCTCTGGCTTCCAGCTGACAGGGGTGCACCCCCAGCACAACCCCAACAACACTCAGTCAATTGCTAGACATGCCTTTGTGAGCCAGCCCAGCACTGCCAGCCTAGAGACCTGTCTCCAGCAGTGATCAGCAGCATATAGTTTTGGAAAGAGCAGAAATAGATAGAGCATGGCTGCAGCAGGTCACCAATGAGGTGGGGAACTACATCTCAGATCATCTAAAACTACCTTGATCGTCTGCATGTGTTTTACAAAGGCAGAGGGGACAGTATGAAAAATGCAGAGGGCATGTTGGGTTAGGTGAACATCAGAACTGAGAGAGAGAAGCCATTAAAGCCGTAGGAGGAAAGAGCTGGACACTCCCTTTCCCTTGCAGCATGTGAGAAGGATCAACAGAACCTTCACCTAAGCACTCTGCTGAATGTTTTCTTCTTGTGTGCACTGAAGAGTGGCTTTTCAACTTACAATTTTCACTCACTCTCTGGCAAGAAAGAGGTAAAAAAACAAGTCACACTAAATGGGGGGGGAAAAAATCAGTCTTATTTAACTCATGATTTAATCTCATGATAAGCAGTGCCTGAGTCATGATGCTGGATGTTTTCAAGGTGGAAATACTCCCAGCTAGAGTAGCAACACATGACCAACAGGGAACACAAAACCACAGCTTTTCCCATGTCTTGTTACACTGTCTCCACCAGTCCCAGGAAGACAACAGAAAACCAGTCCTATACAGTTGGATCCATCGGGCTTGCTGAAGGGATTCCTAATTCCTTGTACTAAGATTGCTCCAAGAGTCTCAGCCCAATCCTTAAAATGCATAGGGCAGAGGAAAGAAATCACACATTAATTCTAACAATAAGGTGTTCTGTTCCCTTCCTTCTACCAGGAAGATGTATTTTGCAGCCCAGCCATAAACCTCAAACTTCGAGTGCACTAGTAGCTTACTGCATTGGTCTTTCCAACAAGGCAATATGAACCCTGACTCTCATCTCACTAGTGGGGAAAAAATCCCCCAACCTAACTATTAATTTCAGTTCATTAACTTTTCACTGGAACCTAGCCTGGCACCCCCCAAAGCTGATGGAAGGTGGATGAGAAGAGTCCTCCCAAGCCAGCAACACACACCTCATCCATAAGTTCAGAGAGAGGCCTGGGGGAGGAAGGAGGTGTTCAGGAGGGTGAGGGAGATGGACGATCTCATCTTACACCTTGTTTGGTCACATCCTAAAGCTGTCAGGCACTTTGGCATATTGCTGGTGGAGGCAGGTGTGGTGTGGGGAAATGTGGATGGCATAGCGTCAGCAGCGCCAGCCGGGGTGGGGATGGGCACGGGCAGTCACACTTCCCGTTCCTCTGAGTGTGGAGGTACTTAACAATGCTGCTACAGAAAACCTGGGAGGACTGTACCCGTCAGCTGTCTCAGCTGAGGGATTTGGTCTCAGAAGGTCCAGTGCTGCACGCTGCCTGCTGCCAGGCAGTGCGAGTCCTGACAGGGAACTGATGCAGTTGGACAGGCTCTGCCTCTGCGTCAGCCACAGTGAACATCACAAGCTTTTCCCTACCTACCTAGGAGAATTCATTTTTTTTTTTTTTATTTTTTGCAGATTTTCAACAACTCAATTTCCAAGTCCTCCCACAGGCCTCTCTAAACAATCCCCTCCCTTTCAGATGCTGATGTTTTTCAGCTGATGAGACTGTGGGCCAGGCCATGAGCTGAGTGTAAATCAGTATAGCTTGTCAATGCTAATTTACACCCACCGAGAATTTCCCTTCCTTCACTACTTAGCAGAATTATATGACATGTCTTTTATCTCTCCTCACAGTTTAGCCTGCTGTTCCCCTTTCCTGGCCCCGGAGCCTCCTGCTTTGCTCTGAACTCCCTGTAGGTTTGCAGGATAAGTTGCTTATTTGCAATGTAAAGTGTCTCTCCATGCCACAGCCCCGTGCAAACAAACCCAAGAGAGGCACATTTATCATTCCTTGTGCAGCAAATCCAGCCTCATCTTTTTCTGACAGCAGTTCCCTACAACACACATTGCACATGACTTGCTAAGGGAAAAAATATTTCCCTCATTGCCACTACGCAATGCAGGACCTCTCTAGAGAGATGCAGGGGAGTGAGAACGAGAGATCCTGAGCTCTCGCCTTTCTCCTTGAAGGCAGTGGCAATGGCTTGTAGACTCTGACTGTCAATAAGCAGGATACCATTAATGACTTCTTGTTGCTATGGTGATATTGATGGATAGTCCCTGGGGTTGGTGGAAATGCAGGGAGAGCTGGTAAAAAAAAAAATAAAGAAAAAAGTGGGTCAAAAATATCCCCCAGGAAAATGTGAGTTTGCCGACAAATGGGCAGTTGTGTGACATCCTAGACGAATGCAGTGGCACTTCACACTTCCTCACTCATTCTCCCTCTTACAAGAACAACATGGTGTTCTTCAGAGCCACTGCAAACAGTGCTGCTCACATCAGGGCTCTGGCACATAGGCACACAGCTGCTAGTGGATTTCATTACCAGGCGTTATTTTTGCAGCTTCACCCTGGCAATTCATTTCACATACAGAGTTAAAATCTTGGCTCCAGTGAAATCACTTGGACCGGTGCCTGCGGGCACAGAGCCAGGATTGCCCCCGGCTGATGGATGCCTTATCACAAGTGACAGTTTCATTCAGCTGCCACGATAGCCACTGGGAACCCCTTGCCTCTCCTGAGCTGTTTCAAGCATGGAAAAGCTGATGTTGCACAAAGTTTTTTGCTGTTTTCCTGAGGCTCAGTGCTGTGCATGCTCCGAACGTGGTATCGTGGGCTCTCTCACAGCTTCCTACTCTGCAATATGCAGTTTAGAGTAATCTTTTACCCTTCATCCTACCCAAGTAATGACCACTGGCAAGGACAGGCTCTGCTCCAGTCACAACTGGGCCCTCTCACCTTGCACAAGTGTTCTAGGTATTTGGGGCACAGGAACCGCTTTCTTAAAATAGCAGTTATCTCTTTGGCCTTGGTTTCTCTGGGAAAAACTTTCCTAATTCAGGCTGGTGACATATTAATGAAGAAGTGATAAAGTCCCAGTGGAACTCCCTCTTCGTCTGCACATGCTATTTATCTAAGCCCACCAAGGGGTGTACAAACTGCACGATGCATTGTTTGGGGGGGGATTTTAGTATGATTAGTAACTTTCTCAGTACGCTTTTTGTCCTAGCAAATACTCTTCATCATTTCTGCTGTGTTTATGTCTAGGAGTTGCCCTACACGTACAACCTCACTAGAGAACTTTTTACTTCAAACAGTGGTACCGCTCCATCATCTGATGGGCACACATTTAATCCAGAAAGTTGTTATTGGTTTGGATCTGTTATTATGGAAGAGGTATATCCACAGGGGAGTGGTATCTGTAGCGGTATTACACAGACAGTTTTGCCAGTAAATGCCCCAGTGTAGATCAGGTCCAACTGATGCGTCAGCTTTTACACCTACTTGTATGTTCAGATGCTTTGGCTCCACGTAAACTCAGGAACTGGAGACAAAAATACCCTGCCCATCTCTTTTGCATCTTTTGATAAATGTAGTTTTAATGGACTATGGAATCTGAAAGCACTTTACATCAGGAAGAGATCCCAAGAGCAAAATTCAGTTAGTTTCTCCTACATTACATGTAGCTGTTCATCAAATTTATTGGGCAAGGTTCCTAGAACATGAAGGCTGGACCAGCACTGACAGAGGCTCACTCTTGTATAGCAACCCTTTGATCAGACTGTCAGCATCATTATTTGCTTGTGGTTTATATTCTTGAATGCTCCAGTAGGTTATTCTTCCCAGCTGACTATGAGAGGCAAAGGCTGCTCTTTCAAGTTCATTTGCACCTCTTCCCCTCTATTTCAATTAGCTATGGAAATGATTTAAGGTTTGTTTGAGGTTTTTTCCTAGCTTCTTTTGCCTGCCTGTCTGTATTAGAAGCTTTAAGAACACCGATGGCTGCTGAAGACTCCAGTTGGTGTCTTCCTTGTAGGAAATGTTGTGGCTTGCAGTCAGCACGCCTAATTGATTTGCTTGACCTGCTGCTGGCCAGGGTGGAGAGCACAGAACCAGCTGCAGCATCCTGCCTTTCTGCCAGCTAGGAGCGAGGGAATGTGGGGGCAGTGAGTGCTGTGGGTGGAAGAAAGGAGGTATCACCACAAACAGGTGGGGTCAGACAGGGGCAGGAACTGGTTTATTGCACTGGGAGACAGAGAAGGCTATAGGAACATAATAACTTCTTGAAATAGGATGTCTGTCTGTGGGGAGCTGTTGTTCTAGTGCATATGCAGCTATTATTTTTCTGTTAATGACTCTGTGGCTGCAGAGACACTGCAGGTGGTGAACCGCCCAGAGCAGCTCAGGGCTGAGCAGAAGTGGCCAGTTTGGACTGGGCTGGAGCTCCAGGTTCCTCCACTGGGAGGCACCAGGGTAAATGCCTTTAGACATAAATCCCAGCACACTGCAAAGAGCACATATTCCAGAAGGCAACCTTCCAAGGATGTTCCACCCTAAACAGCTGGTCACCAAAGCTTTCTCAGAGCAGATTCCTTATATCAAGATATTTAACTTAAAATATCAGATGCATTCAAGATAGGAGAATCTCTCTGGGCTGCCTTTTACTCCATCTGGGCATTAACTTCCAGATGACCCCCCCAGGAATGGAATTTGGAGAGATCAGGCTGGAGGCAATACAGATCCATGGGATTTCTCACCACACACAAACCTGGCCTGTCTCCACACGCATCACATCATGCATGCTTTACTGGCAATGTTTTTAAAGTCACCATTAAGAAACAAATTCTAAGACTCATTAATAACAACGCATATACTCTTGGGATGCTTCTAACCACATCTATGTATTTTAACTTAGAAATATTGCTAAGGGACTCTTTTCTTTTTCGTGCTCCACCAGCTTCTACTCTAAAGTGAAAGGTGGTGGAGGAGGAGGCAGGATATGCCCCTTTGTTTAGAGCCAGCTGCAAGAAAATGGGTTTGTTTGCTCAAATGCACTGGATACTTTGTGCAAGTAAGTTGCATCTTGCAGTGCAGGTTAGCCATTACATATATAAGATTGTGAAGAAAAGTAAGAATAAATGCAGCAGTTCTGCAGCTCCTTCTAAACCAGTGAGGGAGGACAGTAAACCAGATCATTTTTCCCTGTGCTGTGGATCTCAGGTATTAGTTACATCACATAGTCCCCATGACATTAAGTGTGAAGACCACCTACCCGGGATCCAGAGTCACACCATACCCCATGCCCCTTCCTATGCCACAAGCTGGCTGCTCCCAACCAGCTCTGGGCTCTGTATTTCCCTCCCAGTCAGAGTTAGGTACCATTACTTTCAAGTAACTTTGCAAAACATTCCAAGTCTCTCATGAAGGTTGCTACATTCTTGTTAACCTTTATTTTTTTTGTAACTGGGAAAAAATAAGACACAGATCACAGTAGCTGATGAGAGCCATTGCATGCACATTTATATTACCCAGGCTGAAGAGCTGAACCAAGAGCACCATGGCTGAGCTGCAGGCAACCAACCAGCTTTCTTCTAATGACTTGGCTCCTGTACAGCACTGAAAGTCTGCAGCCTTTGTGGTTGTTTCAAAGTACCCACACCTGCCCAAAGCTGATCGCTCTACAGCAAGGTGAGACAAAACCATTCTATAGATACAACTTGGTAATATCAATCAAAAGAGAGGTAATATTGTCTATGCAGACACCCAGTCACTCATGGGAAACAGATATGAATCCTTCATAAACACCTTTTTTAAGGAGTACTCTAAGAAGATACAGTAGGGATGGTGCAGCCAATGTGATGGTAAGAGTGTCATGCAACACAGCATCTCAGAAAAGGATTTAACCTCAACTTCATAAATACTGCCCATCAACAATTCCTGCATGTAGCGATAACACCTCAGAAAGTTTAATTACCACTTAAGAAATGGAAGACAAAATGAGCTACGTGACCTTTCCCACCCCAGATCCTGTAGGTCGACATTATTTAAGACAACTGGGAGCCTGAAAAGCTAAACATTAGTGTTGGCAGATGAACAGATGGATGGATCGCTGCCAGCATAATCCATCTTCCCACTTGCCTCCATAGGACTGGGTGACATTCAAAACTAACTACTTTCCTATGCAAAGAGAAATGCACGCAAAGCAATGAGCAGGCTTTCAAATGGACTCATCAGCTGGCAGGACCAGCGGCAGAATGCTTTATGGTTGCTATTTAATGTTGCAGGCGAGGCTGTAAACAAGAGGCATCAGGCTGTGACAGAAGTGGGAAATGTAGTGACCACAGTGGATTTGCTGTAAGCCAATCCATGAGCAAGCTGTAAAAATCTGTCAGAATGCTGTCATTTTTCCTTTGTGTATAAACGTTCTAAATCTAACTAACCTTTTAATCAGAGCAGATAAAATTATGGTATTATCATCAAAGGAGATGCTCTATCTACAGTTTCATGAAAAATTTTCATCTCTGCTCAATCTGGGGTTTGTTTTGTTTTTTTCCTTGGGGTTCTACAAGTAAATTCCCCAAACGCTAAAAATTAGAAAAGAGTGAAGTCCATTTCATAGGAGATTTAACACGGCCAGTTACTGTGCAGACATCAGCTTGCCTGATGCCAGATGAGAGTCAGTCCAGATCTTTCAGATCCAGCTCAAATACCTGTTGCATGAGCACAGAGAACGCTCCCGCTCCCTGAGCAGGACAGGCACAACAGGAGCTGTGACGCACTGCACCACTACGAATCATGTTACCTTCCTCAACAGAGAGGGCTCTGAGGCCCACAGACTCCCACCTATCCCAGAACTTTCTGGTGCTCAGCGAGGATTCAAAGTTAAAATAATTTCCTTCATCTACTAGCTATAGCAGACTGTTGTCAGCTACTAGTCTACAACACGACTTTTCTAAATTGATACAAATAACTCCAATATGTACCTTGGTGCCCATAGTACTCCAAAGGATAGAGATTTCTATCTCTGACTGGTCTACAGTATCACCCAGATCAGACTACATGCTGTGGGGTTTTTTTACAACAGCTGAAGTCTTCAAAATTTTCTACATCTGCTGGCAAACATCCGTACTGTTGACAAATCAGCCAGCACAGCCAAGTGCAGAAATAACCCCAGTCAAGACCTGAACCTGGGACTCCAGGTGAATGAAGCTTCCTCACTAACTCACTGCAGCATCTGGCTTCACTGAACTTGCCTGTGTCATCTGAACCAAAAAAGCACTCACTTCCATTTACTATTGCCCATATGCCACCTCTAAATATACTTACATACCAGCATTTATGCAACGTTCAGTACAAAATCCATATGGCTCCTTTCAGCAAGCAGCAACAAGCAAGAAGGGTGAATTGCAAAGAGAGTCTGGAGATGTAGCTTGTAAAGATTTCTTTCTAAGCACTGTATAACACTCATTACAGATGGACAATGATGGGGGAGTTGTTACGACCTGCTCCAGATGGGCCATGTTTTATTTTTTGCATGAAGCTAGAATTGATTTCTTTTATATGAAGTGTCTACTAGTGATCTCTCTAGAAGAGAAGTTGGGTAGCAGAGCAGCTCCAGGCCTAGGCTGAAGAGTGTCAGAGCCCCTAGTACATCAGCCTGTCATTACCTTGGCCAGCCTCATCTGAGACCTCCACCTTTACTCCTGCCACCCACTGGCCTGGGAGCTGCATTTAAGTCCTTGCCCGAACTAGACTGTTTGTATAACGATTCTGGACTAGCCAACTTGACTTCTTGGGTGACATCAGAGCTGTGGTGGCACTATGGCTTTCTCTGGGGTTTGCCGGACTGCTGGCTGAACAAAGATATAGTCATGGGGCCCACTCTGCTCTTCCCATTTGGGTACAGTGGGACAATACCCCTTGTCCAAGGTTGCTGTCTCAACCTGCCCTGCTGCCTGGCTTCCACCTCACCTTCCTTTCCAGAGACATCCACCCGGAGCTTTCTGAGCCCTTGAGTTTGGCAAGTATTACTTCCCAGGTTAAACAGAAGAAAGAAATGTTCACATGGAACAAGAGAGTAGAACGTGTTGTTCACATCTTGTAGAACATCTTGTTCACATGGAACAAGAGTTTTCAAATGTCCCATGCAGCAACACCCTGCCAGGAGACCTTCCACGATGTAGGAGCAAAGCAACTCAAGCCTGCCACAAGTGGCCTTCTGACTTCTGAATGGCCTTCTGACTTTTGAATGGCAAACCATCCAAATGAGAGCCTTTGAATGTTAACAATTTGCTTTAACAGATAAAGGGTAAAAATGTGTTTGCTGTCACCGCCTAAATCACAGAAAAAAAAAAAAAAAGTGGCAGCCAATTAACTACTTCTGGATAATGACTGCTTTCATTAAACTTTCACATCCACTGAAAGAGAAAAAAGCTACATGCCTGTAAGAGACTGCAGTCAGAGTGGTAAATCAGGGACCCCATGCTGCTATTACTCCCAATCTAATAGAAGATGGGTTCTTAACTCCAAAAATTGTTGTATCCCTCGTGGGTACATGCTGTGTTAGACTTAATCTTGACAGATAGACAGATAGCAAGGAATTGATCACAGAATTAAAAACATAACTGGTTGCTTAGTTACCAATGATCACTACACAGTTATATTTGCTGTGTGCAAACAGAGCCCAGTACAAACCAATTATCCATCATTATGACTCTAAAAATGTCAATTTCAGTGAGCTGAAAACAACCATGAGCTAGGTAATAAAGGAAATTTGAGTAGAAAAATACAGATGATAATTGGGAGCCTTTTTTTTTTTTTTTTTTTTTCTAAATGTTCAAACAGCTACAATTTTGTGGCTGAGGAAAGTAAACACATTGGTTTGGAAAAAAAAATGATTCTTGTTTATTGGGGAAGTGAAAGCAAGTATGCTATGTGTATAAACACTGGGAAAAGAGAAAGTAGTAAATAAAAATGACAAGCTAAGAATTGCACAAAACTGGTAAGGGAAAAAGGCACAGGAAGAATTAAAGAGCTTCAGGATTAATGATGGCATGAAGAAACTGAAATACACTGGGTCCTAAAGCCAGCACAGTGTCATTCCAAAAATGAAGTGGAACTACAGTTGATAGCAGTGCCATGAATGTAGAGTAAGTAGAAAGCTACCTCTGTCAGCTGCTCAGCAATAACCGCCTTGGGAGTTCTGCAACATTAATCCGAGATGATTCATATTTTTTTTTTTTTGGTTTGAATACCAAAAGATGAGATATGAGTAGCCTTAGATTTAGGTCAGTTTGGAAAAGACACTTCATAAGAGCATTGGTTGGGAACAGAAACTAAAGGAGACTACAAAAAGGTGCATGATTTCATAGTGAAGATATTTAAGCTCTAGAACAATTTTCTGGAGGCTGTGATGATTAGCAGGAATGGCTCAGGCAGGGGAAACAGCCCTATGTCTGTGTGAGGCAGACTAGAAAAGCCAGCAGGTGCCATGGTTGCAGGGATCTGCCAATGTCCCTCCCAATTCTTGAAACACAGATATAGGAATACTGGTATTTAATACACTGTGAGGAGCCACACTCTAATTCCTTACAATTAGGTGCTAGTCTTTCATGTTCCATCCCCAAAGATCAAATCATTAAATCCCACGTAACTGTGACCTTCTTTTAGCAAGGTCTGTCTTTCATCTATCAATCAAATTGATCCTTGGTGCCAGATCTGTGAATAAGCTGCTGTAGTTGGATGCCTTACCATGCATGTTCATGAGAGCATCCACCACACAGATGCTGGCAGGTTAGATATCCATGGGCTAACCCATGCACTGAATTTATCACCACAGCTGTAAACAATTCATGCTCAGCATTGCTGGTGTCCAGCCTCTCTTTTCCTCAGCAGTTTATCTTCCCTCTCCTAAAATACATGATGAAAAAAAAAAAAAGCTAGACAGATTTCTGCTTTCCTTGCATACACTGTAAAGTGCAGCTATGCTATATCTGATCATGTCCTCATGACAATTTAAACTCTCTGAAGATAGGAATAGTCAGGGCTCGGTGCAGCCACAGCAGAAATGAGTTTGGGCTGAACGCTCTGCTTCTCTCCAGTAAAAACTGCATGTCCTGCATACAGGAAGGATTAAGGGCTGTAAGTGCTAAACCCTCTACAAGACCTGGGCTGGAGAAATCCCCCTCCCTGAGTAACCTGCAGTTTAGAGAGGAGGAGGAAAAGGAGGAAATAGGTCAATCTGACTTCTTTATGCAACGCAGCACAATATGGTAAAAATAAATTCTACAGAGGACATACAGCATCTTTTTGCCTTTGACTCCACTATGAGATTGGTTCTTATTTGGCAAGGAGAGCAGAATCAAAGAACAGACTGAGCAATTTTGAGGCTAATAGGAAACAGAGACAAGTGTGTTCTGGCCTATTCAAGGTATGTACAGAAAGTGCTAGTAGTGCTTCAGTGTCAGAAAGTATTTTCTGTTGTTGAGTTTGAGCAGAAGCTGAGGGGAAGATAGGTTACAACAGTCACCAGATCAACTTTGCATTTGCTGTGGCAGCTATTGCCCTGTGAAGTTTATCAGCAGCCTGAACAGGATATATGCAGTGTACCAAGAGATGCTGCTTGAATACGTATTAACAGTTGTGCATGGCAGTGGGTGCATGTGCGTAAGATTGAACCCTACAGATGCTTACTAAAAGGGATTGGCTCATAAACACCACAGTGTGGCTGCTCTGGAGAAATATTAGAGACCTAGGAACAATGTCTTGGGAGTGGGTCTCTATGAAATATGGGAAGTGCCTCTTTCAGCTGCTATGGCGCCCAGGCCATCTGTCTGAAGGGTTACACTTTGCCCTAGAGATCAGAATGTAGCAGCTGAGTCCATTTCTATACATGCAAAGCTATCCTTCCTGTGTAAAGACAGGGCTTTGTGACCTCCTGAAAGATGGAGGAGTTTTGTTGCCTCTTCTGCCCACTATAGATCTATCCCAAGTTAGCACTGCCTGGTACTAATCTCTTGTTAACTATCAAGGCCCCCAGGTACGTAAACCTGGACCCAGTGAAAAAGGCCCCAGGAAGTAATGGGCTTACCTCATCATATCCCAGCTGGCAGCACTGCCAAGAACATGGTGGAAAACTTGATTTATTAAAATTAATGAAGGACCTGGCTAGTCGTGAATAATTCATTACATATCAGCTGCTGCTGAGGTAATAGGAGCTCAGCAAGATCCTCTTTAGCACTGCACACTGCCTAAAATCTTTAAATAAAATGAAGTCAAAGATTGGCTAGTTAAAGATTGAAGAGCCTTCTCCACGTGAAGTGAGAGGCCTTGATTCCTGTTGCTGAGGTCATTCAGCTGCCATCTGCGAAAATCGCTGAGGTCTCTCAAATGGAAGCCAGACAGCTAACATCACTGATTTTTGCCAGGGCATGAAGCATTCTGCCTCAGCCATCAACTTCTGCAGAATATAATGGCTCTGTTTTCCACAATTCTTACTGAAATCAAGTTTAGATTTTGATATTTACCATAAGCTAGGGATGTCTGAGGGTGTTGGCTTGCTTCTCTGATCATTATGTATGAAAATAAAACAGCCGGACATGCAAAGAAGTAGGCACTACCATCTGAGTATGCAGATCTTAAGGTGCAATCTCTGCTGCTGCTCAGGGCTTTCATCAGCACCAGCAGAATCAAATTACCCACAGCCTGGACAGTGTCAGGGCTGGATTTTGGAAGCACATCAGAAGTCCTGGAACAGAATCCCACTAACTTAATCTGGTGCCACTTGATGAAACAAGGGCTCTTTTTCAATTCCGTTGAAGTCAATGGTAAAACCTTTGATAAACATGTAGAAGTAGCAGCAAAATTAGACACGGTAATTAGATGGCTGATACTCCTCTTCCTGTATGTCCTCCTGCAGAGGTCAGAGGAATTGTAGTTAATATAGAAGGAGGAAAACCAAATAAATGCAATGAACACCCTCCCACCTCCCAGCTGCTGGTACAGGGTCTCCTAATGCAATCACAAAATTCTCCACTAGCCACAGCTAGAGACCTTCCCTGAAGTCCATCATTTTCTCTCTAACTGATGATGATGGGAACTGGCCCACAGCCCAGCAACGTGTCCAGTGATGGTACTGTTCTCAACTCCACTTCTGGTTTGCATTGCCTTCGTCTCCCACTGGGCACCTAGGAATCTGTGATGCACCGATGGGACGGCAGCTCTGGATCATATTAAGACAGTGGGACAAGACAGCCTTTGACTCAAGATCCTGATGAATAGGGAGGAATCCTTATTGACTGCCTCAAGCCAGATCTTATTTTCAGATGCCATCTCTCATTCAGCCAGAGCAGATGATTTTGGCCAGGCCTCAGTGTCTGAAGCATTTTGCTAGAAGTACTCTGATGTAGGTAATTGGCATCATGAGACATCTGACCAAGACTCAGGAGACTGCCAGTTTCCTCTCCTCTCCAGAAACACTGCTTCATCAATCACTCATGAGAGTGTTTTAAAAATTAAAGCCAAATCCCCTTGCCTTGAAATGGAGGCAGCACTTTCCCCTCTTGCTGTCTTTTAATAGCCTCTCTGCAGGAGGTCACAGGACATTGATTTATGCTCCTGAGCTTTTTATGGACGTATGTTAAGATCATTTTGAGAAGCCACAAACTGATGTTGTGACTTCTAACCCTGAAGTGTGTGAACGAAGCAAATACTGTAACTCACAGCTTCAGAGTGGGAGATGCTGTTAACAGGTTGCAACCTGGTAACATGCGAGACTGACACCTGGTCCCTGATCTCCTGGGGTCCTCACAAATAAGACACTCCAATTCCTGTTTCAGCTCTGATATCTATAAAAGGAGGTAATAAAACTACCTTCCAGCATCTGCGAGATGGAGACCATTCCTCTCCTTTTTCAGTCTTTGAGCAACAAGGAAAGTCAGGTGAAGTTTCCTAAAAGTAAAGTGTAATTATTTGGAACTAACTGAACTCTGGGACCTGTGCTCAAGTGTAACAGTTCCAAGCCACTGTCTATGCTCAAGCTGGCATGGCTCTAGCTGTCTCAAAGGACATGGGTGCCTTCCCATCTCAAACTGCAAGGAAATGCAGGTATGTGGGCAAGGACAGGGCTGTAGTATCAAAGGAGCAGTCCATGAAGTGTACATGCCTCTCCTTACACACCACCACTATGTGTATGGTTACATCTTTGTAGCTGCTTTTGGCCTTTCACCATTGTTTTCATTTCCTTTTCCTTCTTTCTGTCTCTTTCTCTTGCTTGTTGTTTTTTTGTTTTTTTTTTTTTTTTTAAACAAAGTCATCTGCTATCTTCTGGAAAGGGCACCTGACTAGTGATGATATACAATCACTCTGGGAGCTGGTTTAGGAGGCACGGTGCTTCTTTGACTTGCCAGACAACAGCAGTTGCTATGTGGCTTCCTTCGCTTTGTTGCTTCAGGAAACCAGTTGGTATTTACAGCATTTTCTTTAAGCAAAGCTTCATCCCTGAGATATGCTCACGTGAGAGTACTTCAGGGAATTCCAACTGGGAAGCGAGAGTAAAGGATTTAATCATTAAAAAACAAAACAAAACATCACATCACAAAATAACCCAAAGAAATCCTGGAGGAGATGCTGTTTCTACTCAAGTGATACTGCGAGGTAGGCACTGTAAGAGAAGTAGGAAAGCAAGAGTTTTACCAGTTCCAGTACAATCCTGTTTTTTCAGGAAGATATTAAAAGTCCATTTCAATAAAAAACATTTTGGGGAAAGGCAGAGGCTTGAGCCTGATCAAACATTCACCTGGTTTGGACTTTCTCAGTCTAAACAGTGAAAAAAAAGTTATAGAGGGGCATAAAGCAGCCTAGCTCTTATTCTAGGCAGGAAGGAAAGCAAACTTGGTGTAAATCAAGAGTAGCACAATTTAGATGCTTCTGTTAAGTTGGTTTGTTGGGTTTTTTTTAACCTAAAAGATATAAAATGGATGTAATTGAGCTGGCTAGGACTTTGGGGACACTGGTGTGGCTGGGCTGGGATCACAAAACAGTCCATAAGTTGCTTGAAGAGACACATTTGTTTCCCTGGGGTACAACAGTGAGGGAACAGAAGGGCACTTCTCCCTGTACTCTCAGTTCTGTCCTCAGTGGTGTTGTGCTGAAGGCACACTCAGTGCCGCTGACGGGTGAGCCCAGCTAAGTGTTAAACTTGGCTCAGTCTAAGCAGGAAAAGAAAAAAAAAATGTTCAATGTTTTTTTTTCTCTAAGGATATAGTAGAACTAAGCCAAAAGCAGGTATTTGTACTGCTTCACCTAAAGCAGCATTAAGCACCTTCTCTGGTGAATCACTAGGTCCCCAAAGCTTCTGCTCCTCCTAAATGAATGCCAGGTATCCTGGGGAAATGCTGTCAGGTACAAGGACACTGTGACACCACTGGGCTAATGTATGATGCATGTCTGTGGCTGAAGGTCTGCAGGATTCTGCCCCAAGATCCCTAGGATGATGATGTCTGGGATCTAATCCCCAGTATGACTTTTCATTGTGCCCCAATTTACCTCAGTTTTTCTGCCTAGTGTGATCTTCTTATGTTCCAAAAAGTATTTTCTGAATCTGTTGCCCAGTATCTCTCAGGAAGCTGATGACAGCAGTTCGTCACTGTTCAGGGGCCAGCATGAGCAGGATGCTGGCAGGTAGGTGCACAGGATAGTTTTGGAGGTGAAAGATGACAAAGATGCACAGAAGATTGCTGCCACCATGATGATACGGACAAGTCACACAGAGAAGGGTTTGGAAACAAAACTTCCACAAGATGGAGTTAAGGAGGCAAAGGGCAAACTTACTCAGATACATCTGAGTTTCCTTGCAGCTACAGCAGCCATGTTAACATGCACTAGATGAGGACCAGGTTCAACTGTTTTGATGTTAATTGCCTGGCTGCTTTAATTGGACATAGGCTTCTAAGTCCTAAGTCAGCTGTGTGTCAAGATAAATTGATATTCACCTCTTATCTCATCTTGCCCAGTGCTGCATTGTCAGTACACATGTTCCCGTGCATGAGAATTGTCCACAGAGCTGATGAATTTTTTTGCAAGAGGAACAAGGAACATTTTACATCTGCAGTGACTGTTGGGACTCTAAGTTGAGGCAAAGCTACTCTGGCCTGAGTTCAGCTTCTGCTCTAGGGAATGCCTCCAAGGCACCCATAACCATCATCAGCAACCGGGTAATAATCAGAGCTGCAGAGCTACTCATCTACTCATCAGCAGCGCAATGAATGCACTTGGATACCTGATGGCCTCTGACGATGTGACATTTGCATCATTCATGCAATGCAGTGAGTGTCCCTCTGGACTTGCTGAGGGACACACTGGTCTCACAGTGTAGCAACACCCAGAGCTAAAGGCTTAGTTACCACAAATCTGTGTTTTGAGCTGGGAAGTTATGAGCATAGCTGAGGACAAGGTAGCTTTCCAAGATGGGTCCTGGCACACTGGACTTCCTGCTGCAGCCTGTGCCAAGGAGCTGACGTGGAGGGATGCAGGGCTGCTGAGTCCAACTTGTGCCTTTCTCCTCCTTTCTCCTCCCTTTCTCCTTTGGTTCTGCTATCCAAGAGGACGTAGGATAGGAACACCAGAGGGGACAGAAAACATCCCCACTGCTTCTGAGCACTGCACTGTCCCATGAGCTAATTTTGTTAGGTGGAGCACCACGTCTGCTGCCAGGCCCAGCAAGCCACCAGCAGCCAGGAGCAGCAGGCAGCGTGGTGCAGAGCCAGCATGTGGTTTCAGGCTAGGGCTGGCCATGAACTTGCACTGATACACTGACACACCCAGCCTGACTCCACTGGGTCTCTCTGAGCCCCTGGAGCAAATGTGGCTGCAGGTTATCTTGCAGTCACTCCTGTTCCAACCAGCAAAACATTGTCTCAGCCTCCTATCTCTGGTAGGGCTTTGTATTGAGAGAACTCAGGCTCTTTCCACCATCCCCCATTACAGCCTTAGTGACATAAAAGCAGAGGAAAAAATACATTAATTACTCTGCATCAAGGGGTGCAGGGTCTTTCACTAAAGAAAGTGAGTGAGTCAGGAGGGTGTAGTCTCATACCACAAGCTTTGCTGTCAGGCTCCCTCACTGGGAGGGAGACCCTGAGTCTGAGAGTCTCCTTGCTGCTGCACAACCCCATGGACAACTGGACAGTGGTGCAGTCTACCATGTGCCCATCAGCCAAGCTTGGCACACGGAGACAGGGGCAAGAGGCTGGCTGCTGCCTTGTGAAGGGGCTTCCTGGACAGGCGTGTGCTTGGAGGAGCGATGCTAGAAGACACCTCTGACTGCAGCTCTCTTCCCTCCTTACAGGTTAATTCCCTCAGTGAGGGCCACCCCTGTTTGCTGGGCCTAGAAGCAGGTTCGTCACCATCAAATGACCCTAAACCTGTCCTCACAGTACATCCAACACAAAGCAAGCTAGGAGACCTGGACTATTGCATATAAAGAAGCAGTACCATAGGCTTAAGTTTGTCCTCAGTTACATAGATGTAAATAACCTGATCAGATGCAAGCAAAGGTACTTGCTTTTGGCTACTGCTGGAGTGAGGAGGACACTGCATGGGATACAGCACTAGCAAGAGAAGCTTCTGTGAAATTGGCCACCACTTCGAGCCATTTACTGCATCACGAGGCAGGATGAATCAATAATATGTATTGAGCTGGGAAAGTTAATCTGCATCCAGAGCATCATAACAAATTAAAAGGAAATAAAATCAGTACAATTCCACTGGCTCTCATTGCTATCACAGTGGAGAGTAATTAAAATCCATGGACCAAATTCAACACTGGAAGAACCCTCCTGAAGCCAGAGGCACTGTACGAGAAGATTGCTTTTCCCAGATGCTATGTTTCAAACAGTAGCAGACATGTCCAAATGGTCAGAGTAGACAGGGCAAGGTAAGAGGGGAACCTATTTAGGAACCAGGCATTCTGCTTCTTGCTCTTCCTCACCTGGATTCATGCTGCCTATCTGCTGCTTTGGTGCTTGATGGGGCTGAATCTCAAAAGTTACAGGTATTTGTATGTGGGGATCCTGCTCATTTATCAAGACCTTCCCAAGCCAACACACACCTGGCATACATCAGCCCTGTCTTAACAGCCCTGTCCTGCCTCTTCCCTGCTCCATGGCATTACCCTGCTCCCTCTGAGCTCTTCTTCCCACTCCTCAGCACAGCCACCCCTGCTACACCTTCTCTTCCTTACTACAGAAATTCCTTTCCCTACCGCAAAGCACCCTCTGCTATCCTGCTGCCTGATGAGGCTCTCAACTCATCTTTCTCTGCTTTCCTATAAACTCCTCCCATGTCCCTGAAGAAGCAGCAGCTGAAGGAGGATGATCACCTGCCCCAAAGCCATAGCCACTTGCTCTCCTACTACAGTTTTGGTCCAGACGTGCATTAATTATGAGCTGAAGCTGTGCTATGAAGCAGAAATTCAACTTGAAGCAGCATCTGCTGCCCACACTTCGGTACCCTGCCCCTCTGTGAGGCCCCACTGCCACACGTGGCTCTGACTCAGCTCAGTCCAGCAGCTGATTCCCACTGAGTAGAATGAGAATGTGTGATGCACAGAAAGCACATCCCTCATCACTGCACACAGCACCGTGTCCAACTAATCAGCCCTGCAGCATGAGGTGAGAGTACAGCTACCAAACAGGCACCCAGAGAGGCAGCTGATAGTGACACCAGTTGCTGACAGTCAGCAGGACTGGGGATGTGAATGCCAAAGTTTGGTCTGCAGGACCCGGGGGTTGGAAACAGTCATTAAAGGAGGGAGGCACTGGACAGAAGAAACCAGTCTGGGGAAGTCCCATACCCGTGTCTAGCAAAAGATTAGATCTCAGCATTCTTGTCCAACCTTCAAGTTTATGAATCCCTTATGTCCTGTTACCACACCCTGTGCATGGCTTCCACCTATGGAAGCTATCCTGACATCAGCAGCATTAGGCAGCTACTAAATATCATGTGTGGCAAACTCCAGTCTGTACAAGTACGCTACTGCTGAGGACTTTTACACATGGACACATTTACTGCACAGTAATTATGATAATCTACAGAGATAATCCAAAATGGATTGTTAATACTACTTTACAGATTGATGTAGTGTGATCCTGCAGCTGGAGTCATGGACTGAGAGTTGTATTTCCAGAAATACCACGCTCTTGTTCACTGTCTGGAAAGGTGGACATCTCACTTGACCTAGCTTTGCTTCAGCATGGCTTTCAAAAATTCAGTCACTCTACTAACATATACTCACCTCTGTAGCCACGTTCAGACCCACCAATGAACATCACAAAAGCCTAATTCTTGAAAGTATTCACTGCCTATATCCACAGCCATCTTCTCACAGAACATGCTACATAATTTCATCAAAAATAAGTGCTCACCTCTTTCAAAACAATTCAGCAGGGACTGCAAAGACCCTCTGGAAAGCTGCCCCTTAAGTGCCTATCTAGGGGCCAAACTCCCTCATTTTTCTAATTTCCATCTGAAAATAGAAAACCGTCTCTCCTGGTCCACAGAACCAGGGCTTCTCTCCCAGGTCACCTTTTTAGCTAGCTCACTGAAAATGAGCACCATGAGCTTCTGCTGTGTCATGCAAGCAGGTGCATTCACCTTGGCTACGGCGGGAGGGAAAGGCTGGCTCTTGTTCTGGGAGGAAAGCAGAAGGCATGACCAGGTGAGGGGAAGTGTTTCTTTCACACATCCTAAGAAGGGGAAGCATGTCTAAATTTTTCTCTTTATGGTGGGCTAGGAACATTATTTTTTAATGATGTACTACTTAGCATGTATACATCATCTGCTTTTCCTATTACAACAACTTTGAGTTGATTTGTGTAATATTTAGACATCCTCAAAGGGATTACTCTTTATGGTAGTGTTAGCTTGAGGCATAACTGGAGTTTTGTCCTGAATATGACTTTACTCTGAAAGGACTGTCTTTATACAAGGTGAGATACAGGTAAAAAGCATGGCTCCGAATGCAATAAGGAAATAAAGTTGCTGACTCTCATCCCTCTGGACAGGCCAGAGGGAGCAGCGAACTTCTTCCTATGGAGGTCAAAAGCTATCCTGTACAAAGAGTTCAAGCTATGCCCTAATGCATACTGCATTGTTACAAGCATGGTGGGAATGGCTGACGTGGCTGTGGGCTATGCTAGTGCCTGCACTTGCTTCTGGGCTGGACTAGCTCTATTTTATGGATTTACTTCATACTACTGCTCTAATGAAGAAAAGCCTGAGGACTGTACTGAGAGCCAGAATAAAAAGCGTTGCAGAGTTATTGCTCTTCTGTTTGCATGTGACCAGAAATAATACAGCACTGTGTAAATGAGCAACGACTGTGTCCCTTGGGGATGTGGCTATATGGCAACCAGGTATGACAGAATCTGGAATAAAGGGCAGAATATCCTCCCTGAAAGACATGACTGGCTTTGGAGGCACTTTTGTATTAGCAGACCTGGTTCTCAGAGCAAGGAATGGGATGTCAGCTCTTCCCATACCTGATGGAAGGTGTCCTGAGACTCAAGGGGCAGATCAAACAAGCAAACTATGCACCTTAATCTTAAAAATCTGATCAGCTCAGGGGCTGCTTATCAGTAAGGAAGGCTTCCATGGCCTACTCCTTGCTCTTCCAAAACCAGATTTTCTTTCTTCTTCCTCCTGTGGCTTTGGCTGATGTTTGTTCTCAATGATACTGAGCTTTCAGAGAAGCTGAACAAATGACTTATGGGGTCTACTCGCTGCAGGTATGGCTTCTGCAAGCATAAAGCACCAATTTCCAAAACCATGTCTAGCCCTTAAACTAGGAAAAGGACTGCCGCATTGGGGCTCACAGACAGGTTATCTTGTGTTGCGGAAACCTGAACCCTGATTGTCCACAGAGAACAGAGCTGTTGCAACAGCTGTGGTAAAAAATGGGGCACATCAGTGCAAAACAGTTAAGTACCGCAAACCAGGATTCCTGAGGGAGTGCTCTCAGATCTTCTTGTAATTGAGGTCTCAGTTCAGTTCAGGCCTGAGGTTTTTCCAGGTTAAACTACCATAGCACGGATTTGCAGTGAAACTGTATTGATCCTTCATGAGAAGCAGTTACCTCCCTGGCTCTTGAAAGGGGTCTTTCAAGAGGGACCTCCTTGTGAAAGAGATTATTTCTGTCTATTCCTAGAAGCAGGCTGGAAGAACCACCATGAGTGACAGGAGTACTTCAGCACAGAGCTGACTGATATCCCCAGGCACCCACATCCTGTTAGTCCAGAGGGCTCAGCTTCAATCCAGCACCAGCCATGGCTGGTGCTAATTCTGCTCCAGCCAAACTCTGAACCGCTGCTTTGCCTCTAGACCTCTCCACAGGGTGGGTTTATTGAGCAAGGTTTAGATTTAGATTATCATCTAAATGCAAAGATCCTTAAAATGAGCAAGGACTTGATTAGAGGAATGGTAGGTCACTTGTCCTTGAGACAAGCCATGAAGTCAGCAGATAAACCTGTCACAGCAGCTCTGACAGGCTGTGACACTAGGAACTACTGTGTATCACTTCTGTGCTAGGTCTGAATGGAGCTCTCTCTCCTCAGTGTCCGAGGGTCTTTAATTCCCTTTTTCCTGGGGGAAGAACCTTGCATGAAAAGTTCAGCTCTGTGTACTCTGAGTCTTGTGAATCACTTGCTTGTGGTCAAACCCACTGTCATCTTTCACTCGCTAACTGGCTTCCTAAACATGCCTGCAGAAACAGTCTGATTCCTGTGATGCAGACAAATGAGTTTTGACAGGACACTGCCAGCACTGTTCCCAGGAGCTGGGGAAGCCACAAGATGGGCTGCAGAGTGTCTGACTGGAGCAGCTCTAGCACTGCATCCACAGCTAGTGCAGTGTCTGGCTGCTTCTGCAAGCACTGACAAAGAACCAAGCCTGTAAACTCCCACTAGCATCTGCTGAAGCTTCGTATCCCAAAGGAAAAATGGATTTTTGCTTACACGTATCTTTAAGCATTTCAGCAGCAGAGAAGGCAAGGGCGTAGACACTCTCTCTAGCTGAAAACACAAAGCCACGTTTTTTCTTTATAAGAAAAAAATTACTGCTCCTCCTCGATCGAACTGTCTAAGACAGGAGAATGGAAGAGGATTTCAAATGCTTTAGTTCCTTCCTGGAAAGAAGCCTTTAGGATGGGTACTGTTTAATTCCCAGTCAGGTTATTTCTAGAAGGCGAGGGGACGGTCTCAAACCCAGGTTCTAAAACGTCTGCAGAGGACCCTGAGTTGTTACATGGCAAAATTAATATCAACAGACAGTGGAGAATTATTTTTCCTTCCTTTTTCCCCTTGTGTTTCACCTTGAAGCAGCTGTTAGCGAAGCCAGAAAACTCCTCTGCCCCTCAGTGTATTTAATACAGCCTTGGCAAAGGGACTGCAGTCTGTCATCTCATGAATATGGGAATTGCCTAATTCTTCAGCTATTCTTATTACCTCAGCCTGAGGGTCCCAGCTTTCCATAACTAATTCCTGAAATCACAGACTTTCCACTGTCCTTGCTGTCCTTGAGCAGTAAATCGCTGCTCCTCATGTAACTGATGCCGTTACCTGCTGTCGTGACACAGGTTTTCTGAGCCCCCTCCCTGAGCAGGGATGACACTGTGGACAAAGCTACTGACCCCAGTACTCCTGTGCAGTTCCTGGAGCTACTCACCTTCTGTCGCTGTAACTTGGAGCAGGGTATTTTGAAAATAACAAATGCTGCATGGCACTCTGCAGTGGCTAGGGGCTGGCTGAACAGCTCTGAAGCCTGGGCAGCAGGCTGGCAGCAGTAATGCAATCCATCTCCGGAAGCAGAGATTCCCTCACCCTCTACCAACAAGACACAGAGCTCCCTGACTCTTTCCATGTCCTACCTCATCTGCAACTCCCACGAAGTTGAGGGATTTGAAATGTTTCCTACCTGTCACTTCATCTTTCCCTCCTTGTCACATATGTTCTCAGTCTACCTTCCCTCCCTGTGCCCATGTACCTGTTTTCTGCTCCTTCATTATTTTTCCTAATATCAGTGATCCTGCCAGCCCTGTCCATCTTCCCAAGACTCAGAGCTAAAGCTGTTCCTGTGCTACAAGGTGGCAACTGCTGCCAGGACCCAGCTGTTAGGGCTGCTGTGAATTGCAAAGCAGCTGGAAGCTGAGGCTGAGCTAATTATGAAGGAGGGACTGCAAACCTTGTGGAGATTCTGGCCAGAGGTGCCTAGTTTATTCCCAGAGACAAATGGGTGCATCCTTTAAATGTCAGCAGGTGACATGTGAGCAGGAAAATCACCGAGCTGTGGACAGCTTTACAATCCTGGCTACAGAGTGTTGCATGTGATGCCTCCTCATCTCACAAACACCCACGACTGCTGCTGCCAAGCAGCTCTGGACAAGGAGAACGTGCTCACACGCTGCAGTGGCAGCTGAGGAAATCTTAATGCTGGTTTCAAGGGCTAGATTCCTACAGAGCACAGACAGGTAAAAGCTTTTCTCAGAGGCCAGGAAGTAGCTACGGTAGCACAGGCTATTGAGTGAGGACTATGGCAAGGTGGAAAAAACCTGTAAGTTCTTCCTGTTTCTTTTGTGATACAGGATTTTTTCCCTAGAGTTTGCCAAATGGGTAGCTGCATCAATGGTTAATAAAAATGGGATTATGTCTTCTAGTAGTTTATTGCTTCTTTGTGGTTCAAAACTGGCCCATACAGATGCCACAGAAGGAATCACCTTGATAGTCCATGGTTTTGTAATCCAGACCTTCCTTTCAATTAGTCATATTATAGGGCTGTAAATACAGTAATTCCATCAATACTATGAAGCAGTCATGCTGCATTTGTATTAACATAAACAAGTGCTAATGTGCCATAGAGCTAATCTGGTATGACAGTAATTGGCCGATGCCCAGCCATGGAGGCCCTGGAGCTACATTTGCTCTCTCTTCTCTGAAAGAACTGTCCTCTGAAACACTGGAAAGGCAACAAATTGTGATACCATATCTTGCCTGCCAGCAATGAACAATGCACTTCTTGCAACTGCAGCATCCAAGCTGTTTGGGGTGGGAAGACATACTTGTTTGGGGGGGAGTGTATTTAAAGTGGAACTTGATCTCCTACAAACTTAAATATCAAGAAATCAGGATTTCCAGAACACCTTGTAAGACTAGATCAGACTTGGCAAGCATCCAATGGATATTAAACCCAGAAAAGCCATAAAAGCATTCAGTCTTCCTTCCCTTCCCTCTGTGACTACTGGGAGCTGTACTTCATCACCTAGTCCGCAGTAGGCTCTTCTCACACCAGTGAAGCTTAAGAAGCTTAAAACTTTGTAAATGCTTCGGGGCTACCATTGTTGTCTTGTGCAGTGCTCTACAGATAGGGCAGTAAGACTTAAATCCGAGACTGCAGCTGGGGTTTTCAGGTTAAAGGCCTTAAAGATCAACATAAGCAGTGCCTAGGGATGGGAACCAGATGTCAAACGCAGCCCATCTCCTGTCTGGGCCATGAAAGCAAGTGCACAGACTTAAAAACAGGCTAGGATCAGGAGTCTTCAGGGTTACAGTCACAATAGGAACGATTTACTTTGCTTTCGGAAATATGCCCTTCAAAGAGAGTCTTAGTGAGGAGAGGCCTTCTCTCACTTGTGAGGAAGGCTGTCAAGACACAGCAGATATCTATCTAGGCTTTCTGTATATGGCTCATCAGTTCTGTGCATGCTTTGCTGTCTGGCTGTACAATGCCTTGCCTAATGCACCCTCATCCATGATAGAGCTCTTGGGTTCTACCCCAGTACAAACCAAAGAACAATCAGAGACTTGTCTTAATCATTCTTCTCAACAGTATGGCACGAGAGGCACATAATTTTTGGCAATATGCAAGAGCAGTATCTCAAAATCCCAAAGCATATATGACCTGTCAGTGCCCACAATAGCTGCTGCAACACACAGTGAAATTAAGAGAGAATTTTGTTAGAGGAGGTGGGAAAGAACACCCTAAACAGAGAATTTAGGATCTGTGAGATGATGGCTTGGGTTCTGGATTTGACTTAAATCTTTCTAGGTCTCTGATCTGCTCCTCCATCTGTAAAATGGGATCAATAAAACCTCTCCGACTTGCAGCAGGGCTCCCAGTTCTTAATTGATGTCTGTGAAGCATTTTGAGAGCCATGAATGAAAGAAACCATTACCAATCCCTCAGGCCGTACTATAATACCAACAAACAATGCAGAGTTGTTTATAATGCTTTGCAGTGCCACAATGACTAGGAAATGAGGGAAGGCAAAAGTGTAGATGCACCCAGGGCTGCTCTGCTGCAGTGTAAATAAAAATGGTAGGAGCAGGTTTTATAGATTTCCCTCCGGGGAATTATGTTGTAGCTACTATTTTCAATAATGCAGTAAAACTTCTGCCTCTGTGAATTCAAATAGATGCCTTTGCTAATAGCTCAGGTATCAAAACCTATTATGAATTCGGGAAAATGCATCCTAGAGTTAAAAACGTTATGAATCACATGGAAACGAATTAAGAAATGACTCACTTGTACTCCGCAGATTTAAAGAGCTAGGTGCTGCTCAGCCCACCCTTACAACAATTGAACTCTGGCTAATACCACGCCAGCACACAATATTCCACCTTGCACAGGACAAAAGCCCCGCGGCATCTAAAAGGCTCTAACCTGCTAATTTGCAGAGCTGCCTCTGCGGCTGCCGGTTTAGGACCCGGCGAGAAGCAGCCGGGGGTCTCACCCGAAGCCCTGCGCAGCGCGGGCCAACGATTTGCCCAGAGCAGAGCGGTTCGGCCCGCTCGCCTGCGCCAGGAGCGGTCGCCGAGGGCTGCGAGTGAGGAGCCAGCAAAGGCAGGAGGTGGGGGGCAAGCGGGTCCCCCAGCAACAAGCAGGTGTCAGCCGGGAAAGGCACGGAAGGGTTCGGGAAGCGCGCGTGTCCCTCCTCCCCGCTCCCGCCGCGCTCCCCGGGCCGGGCGCGGAGAGAGCGGTTGTACCCGAAGGGCCCCGTCGGGGCAGGCACCCAGCGCCTGTGGAACGAGACCCAACGAACAAATAAATGCCTAAAAAGCTGTCCCCGGTTCCCCTCCGTGTGCCGCCCCGGGAGAGGGGCAGAAGCCGGGCAGGGGCGGGGAGGCCACCGCCAGCCCCGCAGCCCTTCCCCGGCGCGCAGCCATTCGCCTTTGTTGCGGCGCCGGGGCTGAGCCCGCGGCCCGGGGCGCGATCCCCTCAGGTGAACGGCCCCGGCAGCGCGGCGGAGGGGAGACGCCCGGCGGCAGCAGCTGCCAGGATGGGTCCGCCCGCACCCACCTACCTGCGGAGCCCGCCCGGGACGAGTCGCCTCCCGCCTTTGTTGTGCGTGCCCCGGCGGCGCCGAGCCGCCCCGGCCACCCCCTCCGCGCCCGCCGAGCGGCGGCCAGGCCCCGGCTTAGCCCGTCGCCACGGCAACGGCGGGCGCGCGGCGGCGGCGCGTGCGAGGTAACGGCCGCAGGGGCTCCGCCCGCCGCGCAGCCCGGGGCGGTGGCCGTGAGGGGGACGGACGCACAGACACACACACACGGAGCCGGGTGCCCCCGCGGGGCGTGGGGCGGGCGCCGGGAGGAGCCGGCCGCTCGGCCCCGGCTGTCGCGGGCGCTTGGCTTTGGTGAGGGCTTGAGCGGCGGGAAGGGGAGGGAAGGGGTGGCGGGACCGGGACCGGGACCGGGAGCAGGCGGCGGCTCGGCTCGGCTCGGCTGGGCTCGGCTCGGCTCGGCTCGGCTCGGCTGGGCTCGGCTCGGCTCGGCTCGGCTCGGCTCGGCTCGGCTGGGCTCGGCTCGGCTCGGCAGCCACCCGCCCGCCCCGCCCGCCGCCCTGCTTGGCGTGTCCTGCAGCTCCCGAGCTGGGCTTGGATTGGCGCCCGGCTTCCCCTTGAGGTGCTTGGGATCCCGCATTTTCCATATCTGGTAGCTTTTCTTTAGACTGACCGCCGCGGAAGTCCCCAATATCTGGTCACAGACTGCACCCTCTTTTGTCCTAAAGCAGGCATGGCTCTGGTGACTTTCGTGACCATCTTCCTATCCCAGCCTTCACAGTCTTTTGCACCCGACGGGCAGCCTCGCTGGAGCCAGCGGAACTGCTCAGAGAATGAAGCCAAGGCAATGGTAATGCCTCTGGTTTTCCCCATTCCCGAGCACAGAAAGGAGTTGTATCCTGCATTTGCAACTATTTTATTCTCACTTGCCATTCATTTTAGGGGTAGCAGTGCCAGCTTGAACGCCTCTTCCCTTTCAGACAGTAAGGACTTGGCAAACTTGATGGTTGCTTTCATTGTTTCTAGGATTAAGTGTCACAGTTCACTGGCTCTATCATGTAATGCTAGATTGAGCTGCATCTTATTATCCATCTTGTATGTGTGTATGTTCATCTCATTCCAAACAGGCAGGTTCTGGATTGGTAAGACTTGTTAAATGAAGTTTCCCTGATCAGAATTGCTCACTTTCATGGGTTTCATTAAGTGATCAAGCAGATGTAAAGACATTGTTTCTGTTTGATGATGTAATTAAGTAGAGAAGAACTAAATTCTGAAGAGAAAAGCTGAACTCAGAGAGAAATCAATGGCATGGCAACCCTGAACCCTTTATGTGTGTTCAACACCTGATTATACATGTTTTTTCATTCTGTGGTCTGTCAAACTCCCATTTCACCTTAGGATTTCAGCGGCACTGGGCTCACACAGCATCCTTCACTGAAGACTCTTAAATTACAATCCAACATATGAAACCTCCTCGGTAAACTTCATCTGAGAGAGAAGACAGACGCAGAGACAAAATGTGTTCAAGGTCACAGAGGAGTTCGCTGGCACAGCTGGGAAAAATTGCCAGAGCAGCCGTGTCCCAACCTTGCTCCTCACCCACCAGCCTTTGCCCCCCTGGCCGAAGGCAGCAGCCCGAGCAAAGCCAGCCTTGCTTTTGGGGGGGCAGGGGAGAGGGGACGTGACACACCCGTCCTTTAGTTGCCCCTGGTAAATCTGGGCCTGTATATTGCTCATTCAGTAAACAATCTCTTTATTACAGAGTTTTTCACCGTATACAAGGATGCCTGGAGGATGACCCAGTGTTACTGTGCTATAGAGGATGATAAGAACTTGGAGACTTATTGCGATGATCTTTGCAGCTCCCCCTTGTTGTGGTTTAGGCCTGATTGGCAGCCAGGACACCCCTGCAAAGAGCTGCCTCCTTTTCTGATGCATGCTAATTTATAAATAGCCCCCATTCCGCTGCTTGGAGAAAGCTTTCATTTCTCCTTGTACTTGATGTACGTGATACTCTGCAATGGAGGGCAGATGTTTGTACCAGATTCTGCTCCCATGGAAATCAGCAGTAGAAGACTCAGAGGCAAGAGGTGAAATAGCATCAGGGTTATCTCCTGTCCTCAGCTCAGAGCTCCTGTTACAGCCAGTCTGAAAGGGCAGGAGATGCCCTTGGACTTCGCAGCATAGTCTCAAGCGCACGCACGCCTGTGTCTGCTGGAGATCAGCATCCTGTTGTTTCAGAGTCCAGTTACAGCTAAAGCTGGAAAAAAGAAGTATCTGTCTGCATAAATAGGAATTTTCCTCAATTGCAGGAGCCAGCAGAGGACACTGCTTTGTCTCTGGCTCTGAAAGGGCTGAGTGATATTTTTTTTTTCTTTTTGTTCCTTTTGCTGCCTTCTTCCTGCTCCATGACTCTGGTGGCACCTTCGGCAGAAGAACAGTCATGATCCCTTCTTTCTTTATCCATATCCATCCGAGGATTTTATTTTCCAGATTGTTTGCTGCTGCTGAAGCTGTAGCAATAACGCTCCCATATAGCTTTACTTAAGGGAGGGAAGAAACAAAACCACATGACAAATCGGTCCAATTTATCACAGCAACAGAAACCTGCAATTCAGCTAAATCGCCCCCACAGGCCAGCTTAGGTGGCATCAATATTTAATGACCCGAGTGCCTCTGCCTTTGCTGCTCTGGCTTCACCTCGGCCCCTCCTCACATCAGAGCACGCCCCCCCAGGTTTGGCACTCCACCGGCAGGGGAGGGCACCCCCACGCTTCCTCTGGGGTGAAGGGGGTCTGTCTCCAGGCTGCAGATAGCCCACTTGCTATCTGCAGTGGCCCAGCCCAGACCTGCTGGGCATGACCAAATTCTGCCCCTTGTCCTACCTGGCTGCACCACCTGTGCGGCACATTTATGCCCGAGTAACAGCTCCCAGCTTTCTGGGCATGTCTGTGGGCTGTGGCAAGCAGACAAGCAGGAGCAGGACTGGACCCATCTCAGTTCACGGCCTCTCCTACAGCCTTTTTTGGGATGATTGTACAACCCAGACAAGGCTGTTCACCTGGTAGCAGGCTGGAGGTGAGTTCTGTTCAGCTGTCTAAATCTGTTCCCACTATTCAGGCAGGAGTATTTTATCCCCAAAGGAGCTGCAGTGAAATAAACGCCCAGCAACAGGACCTGAAAAGAGGATGAGCCAAGCCATACCAAATCCCTCCCACCCATGAGCAAAGGGGGGCAGCTGGGGAGCTCAGGGGTCTCTTTTGCTGGGCCCAGGCTCCAAGCTGGCCACAGCGACTGACATCGAGCATCTCCCAGCTCCGCCCTGGCATGCTGCTGTGGCTCTTTTCTGGCCTGCTCTGCCTGAGACAGCAACAGGAACAAGTGACAGGTTATCCAGTTATATATGGCCGCATGCACGTTCCCTCATGGCTCTTGCCTCAGTTTCCCTGGTCTGTAAAATGGAGATGAGCAAGATCTCCTGGTGAGAAGCACAAAGTAAGAAGAGGCATTTTTATTTATCAGGGCAGTGGTGGCATGGGGGAATTTGCACTGCTGGGCTGACAGTAAATGACCCAGCAACTTGAATTCCTCCAGCAAGACCACACCTTACACCAGACTCTCTGTTCACTTAAAAACCCCCATTACCCAGCAGATTGCAGATTCCAAAGCGGGTGTTCAATATCCACTCCAACGGCATTGAGTGGCAGAGGCCATTACAATAAATGGCTTTTTGGTAAGATGGCTCTAGAACACACTTGGTATTTTAACACTGGCCAGGGGGGCTCATCTCTATACAGAGAACACATTAAGCAAAGCACCTCTGTGAACATTCCCCTGTGTTAAAGAGCTGTGTTAATGCGGGTGATTAAGAATAAACATAACAGCAGAGGCTGCTGTCTCAAAATAGTGTGGGTCAGTGGCTGCGTGGCAGAGGGGACCATGATGCATTCAGAGAGCTCACATATTTGTGAGGGAACAGCTGGTTTGCTGCAGACCATCCAGAGACGCTGGGCTTCTTCCAGCGCCAGAGCTCGGCAGCTGCTGGGGTTTGCTTCCACCCCCTGGGTGCTCAGTGACAGCCCCCCAGCCCCTCCGCTCTGGTGGTTGTAGGGCACCTGTCTTGCTATGGGCACGGCCTCAAACTAACAGCAGAGCTGTGCAGATCGGTATGTAACTCAGCAAACACATGCAAGTGCCCTGGCAAATACTTAATGGATTGTTCCACCAGTTAACTCTCCAGGAAAGGAACTGAGAGCCAATTCAGTGCCTTCCAAATCACAGCTCTGTTAAAAAAATTAACAGAGCACAGCTCTTTCTCTTGGCAGCTGTCCAGTTATTAATTTCAATGTATCAGCTGCATCTGAATGGGTTTGGGCTTCTGCCCACTATTTCTATTTATTTGTTTTCCATTCATCTCCGCTAAAATTAAAACTCAAAACCTCCTAGAGAAAATGTAAAACAAACATGCTGAACCAGTGTTGCTGCCCACATACAATGGGCAGAAATCACTGCACTTGTTCCTCCTCTGCAGTAAGGTAAGATCTAATTCTTTCGACTTGGGGCCTCTCACCTAAAAAATAGCGCAGGCACCTACAGCACTAGCTGCAGCCTTGAGCAATCCTTGTTTCTGAGCGCATCAGTAAGCAGCAGCCTTCAGCCCTTGACTGTAGGTTTTGACTGTGTACTGGGTCACAGTGACTGCAGAGGTCCTGTGCTGGAGACCCTTCTGGATTAAACAGCATCTGCATGGTTTAAGAAGACAGGGCTGACAGTCCAGATGGTCACACTGAGGCTCCAATCCCACAGAACAGTTTGCATTGCACCCATGTTACAGTACAGTGTGCATTGGCTGTGGAAAGAACTGCATGCTTTTAAAGGAAAACACATATAATAACACAGCATTTTTTCCCCCCCCTTGCTTTTTCCCTTGTTGCTATCAAGAGCCTGGTGGAGGTTCCTCAGGCCAAGCTTTGCCTGTGCTAACTGGAGTTAGATGTTCTACCCTGCTGTAAGCACCCAGCCTGCCCAGTGCTTGCCTGACTTCTTACTGGTGTCTGTTTGTTCTGAACCCAGCTTTATCTCAAAGCACATCATCTGATAAAATGTTTTGCTATAAACAGCCAGGCTTTTACTATGGTGTGATTCTTTACACACCAGAGTGTGAATAAGAACTGAAAAGCCAAAGGTCATGAACTTACTTTTAAAGTGATACAAATGACAAAATATCCTCATTTACAAACAACTACAATTTTTAAATCCTATTTCCAACAGCTCAATCAATAGGATTTAACTGTTGATGTACAGGAAGAGATTCTTAATAAGATATGTAAAATGCACTAAAATAAAGCTTTGGTCTTTTTCAGTGCTTTGTCTTACAATTCAAGTGTTTTCCTTCCTTAAAAACACATGCAAGTGAATGCATAGTGCAAGGTATGAGTCTGCTTGAGTAAGAAATTCTTCTGCCCATTACCTAAACAGATTTCCTTCCACCAATAAATAGAGTTCCCAGTTCTGCATTTAGGGCATCATCGGGAATGACATCATCCTCCATGAACTCATCTCCAAGCTTCTTCCACCATGGCCAGCGAGTGTATTTCAGCATAGTGTTGTGGGATTGTCTTGCCTTAGTGGCGACAGGGATTGATCGACTCATAAAGACATCAAGATCTTTTTCCGTGGTCTCTGCTAACCCTGGAGCATCTGTAAGAACATGGAGAAGAGTTTTCTGTGTTTTGTTTGCGGTTTTACAAGTATTTCAAACAAAAAAAGAAAGAGCACTACCCTCCCACTTTCCACTGTCCGAGGTCACTCCTTTCCCCATGCCGGCATTACAATTTTATGGCTGCATGATAAGCCTGATTAGAGATCCAAATTAAGGCTAATCTGAAAAAATAAATACATAATGGGGGAGGGAGAAGAAGCAGTGAAAGCAGGACTACTTCATTCAGGTGCAGTGGTGGCATCCACCAAAATGACTTCTGAAACTATGACCTAAGAGAAAGAGCAGCTCCCGGTCGCTACTGCTGGATCGGCGCACCCGGTGCAGGGTGACATCAGTGGAGCGTTCCCACCGCGCTGGCGCAGCAGCACTGCGTATTCCCGGCCGGGGGGGGGCACTCCGCACGGTGTAAGAGTGTGTTGATGATTTGCCTGCTCAGGGAGCGATGAGCTGAAGTGACACAGCACGTGACAGACTAAATAATGGAATCCAGTAACTTGCTGAATTTTGTCCGGCTTGGGTGCTCTCTGGTGGCTGCAGTTTGCTACTCTCCCTCTTTCACTCCAGGCTACTTGTTTGGAATTCAGATAGCACAATAGGGAATTCCATTTCAAATAAAGCCAGGCCAGAGAAAATGCAAACATGACTCAGAATTCATAGCTCAAAAATTTCCCTTTTTATCTGGAAGAGGTGACAACACTTCAACCAGCAGCTTGCTTACAGCACAAGAAAACAGAACAAAGTAAAACAAATGTAGAGGAATAGGTTTTGTGAGGTCCCCTTCTTAGAAATTTTGATGCCTTTTACAGGGCCATTGCTTTTCTTGTGAACATATCAGAGACTTATAGCAGAAGAATCAGCCGCTCCTTGAAAAGCCAGCGTATATACTTAACCTATAGTTACCTGGATAAACTCTAACAAAGCCTGAATCTCAAGATAAGGCACAGAGCAAAGGAAGAAAGATACTTCAGTTTTGAAAGGAGGCTTTAGCACTGTTCCCTCTAATTTTCTCTCTAAGTGAGTTTAATCGAAATGGTAATCAAAACTATGACCAGAGCAGTCACATACTCATTAGCAGCTCCACATCGGTGTTGACCTGAGCCAGTAACGTCTCTCTCCGCCGCGCTGCTCTCTGATCCAGTCTGCTCCTCAACAGGAACTGTGCCAGCTTTTCCTGGGCCTGCATATGTAATTCTTTACTCATTTCTTCTGACATTTGGGAAGCCTGGAGGAAAATAACAGTTTATTATCATTTGGAACTGGTTATTTTAAATCTTTTGGGAGCAGAATAATGTCTAAACAAGGAATGCAAATACTGTTCTTAATTGTTAACTTAATAATTTTGCTTCCTCTGCAGCTCTCTCCAACACTATTCATCATCAAGTATATAAATTTTCCATTTACAGTTTGCTTTGATCCTTTTTATTAGATTAATGGTTAAAATCCCCAATATCCTACTGCCTTGCTGTCAAACAAGCAGGGTTAGTATACGCATACCTCACATGGATTATCTTGATCAGAATTTATGAAGCTGAATATATTTCATCCCTACAGTATTTTATGTTGCATCATTAATGCAAATTATGAAATGACTAAGAAACAGACCGGATGCAATTTGATGTAGTCATCCACCTTCTGCTGCAAAGCTAGTCTCTGCTCATCAGTCAGTCCCTTGGGATCTTTCCAAGGAGAGAGAGGTCTCCTCCTTCTTCGTTTTTCCAAGAATTTACAAGCCTTTGTAAAGAACATATGAGAATATGACAATCACGGGCAGGAAGTTTGTCTTCTTGCTTTGTTTATAATCAATCAGTGAAAGAAAAATGTTTCAGTACTGCATCTGTTAAAGCATAAATTTAGCTATGATGCTGAAAAGACAACACACGATGGTCAGCATGAATACTAAAGAGTAAGTAAGAACACTCATAATAAATTACTGACTCATTTGTAGTATGGTGAAATTCCAACCCTAGGTTTCAAAGTGGCAGGTTTTATATTTTACTAAAAGACTGTATTAGGCTTTGTAACCTACGCAAGGTCTAACCTGTCTAAGCAACTTCTGGCTCTAGAGTATCATCCTCTGAATAATTTTTAAATAAATTATGGCCACATTGACAGTAAGAGAATAAACAGAGCTTTTTGAGGCATCGCAATAGTCCACTCAGTTCTATCTAATGTTAGAACAAAGTATATACACTTACAGCTCTCTGAAGGATGACAGCTGCTTTATACTCCTTAAGAGATTGTCTCTGTTGATGAAAACTTCTTCTTGCTCTATATCCTCGCCAGAATCTCTGGATAGTTAATGCTGATTTCCCCTCCATATCCTCCATGTACTTATTTACCTGACCTACAAATGTAACAAAAATCCAGTTATAAGACTGTGGGTTGGGATTTCTTAACAATTAACATTCTTATCCTCAAACAAGATAGTACCAAAAAAGCTTGGGTGCTATCAGTTTAAAACCCTTCTTCATCCCAGGTTCACTAGCTGTGGGCCATGTCTCAGAGACCCATAGCTGCAATGGTGCTTTGTAACACAAGAAAACTCCCTTTCTCCTGCACCATTTTGAAGCAGCTCTTGATCAGTAGTTACTGAGCCCCTGTAGAATTAGCATATTCTCTGTCAGATAATTGGGTCAGGAGAACAAACACTAAGACTACAGCGCAAACAGACATGCAACATTAGGAAATATACTTGGGGAAACTGTTCTTAAGGAGACCCAGACAGTTTAATCTTCTGACATAGTTTAATATAAATCATACTGGCATGGATTGTTTCCAGTAAGGCCAGCTGTTGTTCATGGAAGAGTCTCATGGCCCTCTGTCTCTGAAGTTGCATTTGCAGTTTTAGAGCCTCATCTTCCTTCTGTTTTTTTAAATGCTGCAGCTCCTGTTCCCGTTTAGCTCTGCAATACACAAATACATTAACAATTAGTTTAAGTTGTACATTTCTTAAAAGTACCTCTCTTTCTTTTGTGTTAAATGGTCCACCATCAAGGGAGGAAATCCACAAAATAATCTGCCATCCCAGCTGTTGGTTGCAGGACCACATCAAGCAACAAGAAATCACCTGCAAGCTAACAAATTACCACACTATCTATAGCCATGAAAAATTCTGAGACAGTCACTCAATCTGGTATCAAATCGAAGGACATATTTTTACTTAGGATAAAGTTCTAAGGACCCTGAACTAGAACAACACTTCTGGTTCCATCTTCTGGGAAGAGGTAAAGCAACATTATCCCCCTGCTCCAGTATGCACCTTTTCCAGTGCATCCATCAGCATGCATAGCACCTGCATTCCATAATACATACTATTATTTTCGTACTGACTGCAAGAGTAGATCAGAGTGTTAGCTCTTAAGGCTCACTTCTTAAATTTGGAGGGATTTTTTTTTTCTCCAGGTAATACAGACTAACACATTTTCCCCATCCACTTTGTTAATAGAACACTAGGAAGGAATTTTCCTGCAAATTCTTCCTGATCTGTACTAATTGTTGTCATCTGATGTTACGATGATGTCCCACTGTGCTTGTCATTGGAAAAGCCCCAGCAGATATTTTGCAGATGAGAGAAATGAAAACTCTGTAACTGGCCCTGGAGTGTTTAAGCTATTAGTAGCCTGTATATCAATTATATATACATTAACTTACTCATACAGAGACTAATATACTAATACTAAATATACTGATGTATAGATACAAATAAATACCGAGACCACTTGGACATAGCCTCAGCAAAACATGAGGAGCTGTCAGCTAGGGCTCCCTTCCCTTCACTACCCCTTCTCATCCCAATGGACCTGACCTCATCATCAGCTTAATGCTTGAGACTTTACGAGTTCAGCCTATAACAAGGTAATCATGTGACTCGTTCTCCTATTGCAGTAAAATCACTTGCCTGCTCAGGACCGGAGTACCTGCACTGGGCCCACAGCCCCGAGTTCTGCCCTCCTCTAGCACTATTCCAGGGACAGTGAAAGGAGCACCTTAAGCACTAGGAAACAACAAACAGAGCACGGCCATAAGGGGTGCCAGAAAGGAGAAAAAAAGGCTATAGACTAGAACTAACGTCCAGCAATTTTGGTTTTGCTGCATGTCACATACCTTCAGACTCACAGTACTACTCTTTGTGTTTCCTATTGCTAGTATAAATTGAGTTGTAATTTTTCCAACAACCATACTTTCTCCTCAGTTTCCGTAACTGGATAGGGAAAGATGGGATGGAAACTATTCTGTAAAAGAGATGCTATGGATTTAAAGACCTGGCCTTAACTGATAAAACAGCCCCCACCATGATCTGAGAGACCATATCCCTTTCATGACAGTAATGCAGACCTGAAGCGTGCCCACACCTCTACCTACAGAGGCAGATCAAGATATATGTGATTACATCAAAATGGTCTCAAGGAAACTACAGGTTTTCAGCCCACACATTTCTGTGAACTTGAGCTGTAAATCTTTGCATTTTTAACCCAGGCTGGCACATATACTTCCAAGTTGAACAATGTCACCGGATCAAACAGGATTTTTGATTACATTTTCATCATAAAACTATTAACAGTTTTCCCTATAGATTTTTATCAATCCCAGTAGGTGGAAAACTACAAGAATGTTTCATGAACTTCTCAGATGTACGTTTGTGAAACTACCAATAGTGTCTGTCAGGTACATAAATGTTTCTTTGATACTGATTATTTCCCATGTGGTCTGCAAAACACATGCTTTGCTTCATTCTCTGTTCCTCCTAACAATAAGACATATTTTTTTGCACAAGACCACACTGTGACAGGCAAATGCCTCTAAACAGAAGCAAAACAGAGACAGAGTAAGATCCAAGCTTCCTTCAGCAGTCCATGGCACAGATCAGCATGATTAATACAAATCATTGCCATTTTAACAGTTCTACAATTATGTATGTAACTGAACTAACTTCAGGGAGTGATCACTTTAATATTCACTGAGGAGATATTTCTGAAACCACAGAGTTTCAGAAGTTTATAACTTGCAGAGTTTAAGATCTTCTACTGCAGCTGCAGGTGAGCCAAGTTTGGAGTTTCAACCTCAGCAGTATTTAACCACACTTGTTCTAAAATAAAACTGTAAATATAACCAGACTCTGGCTGTTAAAAATTAAAAAGTCCTCTTGAAAGCTTTTCTCAAGTCATGCTTACAGTATTCCAAACACTATTTTTCAGCATAACACTAACTGCAGCTTTGATCTAGACTGAAAAAAACAACACTGGAGCTGTACAGTTACTATATTTAGGTAGTACATTGGGACAGACTGAGCCATGAACACACAACTGAACGGATATGAATACATTTCCATTCCTCTCAATATTAAACAAACACGTTCAAAAGTCCATTTAAATAACTCAAGGACTACTTAAGAAGCACACACTAATGCTTACAATACTGAAAATAAGACAGAAGAAAGTCAAGTATCTTGCTGACTGCTGACACACTCACCACCCTTTCCCTTCTGCTTTACCATGTTATGTCTTAGCCCATGCAAGTTTTCTGGGCTATGATTTTGGCTTGCAGGCTTGCAAGGTGCCCAATGAGGACAGGAATACTGGCTCAAAGTGTATGGTGGAGTAAAAAGGAGTGACAAGGATGTCATTCTTGGTATTTCAGCTCAAAATCTGGAGTGGCTAGTAGCTCTCTATAGACACATTGCTTGCCCTTGCAAATCTTCCAGAATTTAAAGATTATACCCTAGTTAGTCCAATATCTTCTTAATGCCAGTCTAGACAACAAATCATAACTGTCTGTTTTCTAACACCTTGATCATAATGCAATGTGATTTGACTAATTGATTTCTAAGATCTAGTTTTGACATGGTGATGCGCAACATGTGCAAAAAAAGGTTGAAAAAACCTGCTGTGGAGTCTGAACTTGATTTAGATTCCTTAAACTATGTTAAATACACCTCAAATTTCTCATAAGAGTTAGCCTAACATGTGCTAACATTACTGCTCAAATCCTACTTCAAGTAAGACAAGTATTATTTACATAACTTCATTCTTCAGTGGTGCTCCAAGTCAGAGGATACTATTTCTAGGTCACTGAAGTGACTCCACTTCTGAGAGTCAAAGATTTAAAATATTAATGAAGAATGACGTCTTGTAAGCACTATACTGAGCAAGCACTATGGGCCCTGGTTTCTGCAGCACTTCACCACAGCAGACTGGAAACTCCAGGACAGCTCCACATTCAATTTATGGTGGAATTTTGTGTCAAGTTATCTGTGAATCAACTGTTCTACCACCAGCACACCATCTTCTGGTGCTATTTAGTGCAATCCCATGCTACAGTGTGTCACACTTTTAGTTTTCCGTATGCCATAAATTTTTACAAACAAAACATATAAAAGCAACACAGAAGTAAGTTTTTTCATGGAGAAGTTTGGCAGCTGGGAAAGGGACAGTTGGAGCTTTTGGCACCAGAAGCAGCAATTTGGTACTGCTGGAAAAGCACATTGTTTGGATGTTTCTGATAAAAGAATCTGTAGTAATACAGCCCATATTGGCATTACTTTACCTTTAGGTTTCAGAAATAACAGCTGATTGGAAAAAGGCATCTTCAAGATGAAGGAACTCTTGGTCAGCTCAAACTTACACCCTGGGACATGGGAACAAATCCTCAGGGAAGATATTTTCAGGAAGGACAGCAAGGTGAATGGGAATAGTCAGCTTAGATTTATCACAAGCAAATCACGTTTGACCAGCCTGATTGCTTTCTGTGATGAGATGACTGGCTCTGTGGATGAGGTGAGAGCACTGGATGTCATTTTCTTTGGCTTTATCAAAGCCATCAACACAGTCTCCCATGCAGGGCAGGACTGGCATTCAGCAGAACCTCCACAAACACCGAAAATGGGTCAACAGAAACTGCATGAAATTCAAATGGGAAGTTCTACACCTGGTACAAAATAACCTCATGAACCAGTACAGGTTGGGCACTGACTACACCCAGACAGCAGCTCCAGTGAAAAGGACCTGAGGTTCCTGCCGAGTGACAAGTTGAACACATGCCAGTAGGGTGTCCTTGCAGTAACAAGGGCTAGTTGCATAGTGGCCTTCTCTGGCAAAAGCAGAAGCAGCAGTTCAGAGAAGATAATAGTTTCACTTTACTTGGCACTCTTGAGGGCACATCTGGAATACTGGCAACACTCTATTGGGCCTCCCAGTAGAAGACAGATATTGACAATCTCTGGAGAGACAGGGACTGTCCAAACAGAGACAGTTAGGGCTATGGAACGTTTGCAATACAAGGGCAGGCGATGAGATGGATTTGTTTAGCCTAAAGGAAGGGAAATCTAATTTCTGTCTTCCACTACCTAAAGGAAGTGTTATAGAGAAGACAGAGATAAACTCTTAGAGGTTCACAGAAAAATTACAAAAGGGAGTGGTAAAGAGCTGCAACAAGGGAATTCCCACTGGCTGTAATGAAAGAATTCTCCACAAGGCAAGCCATTTGGCATCAGGACAGGGACCAAGTGAGATGGTGGGATCTCCATCCTTGGAGACCTCCAGAACTGGATACAGCCCTGAGCAGCCAGATCCCATTTTGAGGCTGGCCCTACCTCAAACAGGACATTGGATTACATGACTTAAATTTTTCCTGTCACTCTGTGACCCAAGAAAAACCAAACCTACCTTACTAGAGACTTCTCTTTAGTGCTTTTTACAAAGCCATACTGTTTACCTGAAGCTCCTCTGTAAAATAGTCACTGCTTGAGGTAGTTTTTTCAGCCTTTTCCTTGTTTGAAATCCCCTCCACACAGCCTGGATTATACAAGCTGCTTGATGCTGCCTCTGAAATTAATAAAGCAGTTGGTAGAATATTTTCTCTGCATATAAAAACACTTATTACTGCTTGCACATTTGGAACAATCTCAACATTTGGCCAAAACCCATCAGTTTTCAAATGCATCAAAATTCAGTATTTATAAGACCTTAAAGTCCCCAAGCTGTTACAAGACAGTTATTGTCATGAACCCTGTATTTGCTCCAAAGGCAGCTAATCTGATCATCTGGATTGGTGCTCTCTGTGGTAAACAAATTAATCTACAGAACAAACATAAAATATGTATTAGCTGCGTTAATCAATGCTAGAAATTCGTATTTAAAACACCTAAAGCACTTGATATTTCAAATGGTGATTCAATCGAAATACCTACACTACAGAGGACAGAAAGACAAGTTTGAAGAATTAGCAGCATAAGAAATGTCACATTTGCAGTATGATTGGAAGTCACTGAAATGCAACATAAAAAAAAAAATCAATTCTATTTTTAAATGGATTAAAAAAAAAAAAACAAAAACAAACCCCCACACAAAACACCCTGCTCTGTTGAAGGTGAAAGCAGGTCTCTACAAACATAACTCTGATTTCCTTTAAAGTATCGTCTCTGGGAAACACGCATGTAAAATTTTGTTAAGCAGTTTATAAAACACACATCATCTCTTTTATTTGGAACACAGCCTAGAAGTTGCTCTTACTGAACATTTTCTCTATATGACTTAATACTGTGTGAATGCTGCCTAGAATTCAGAGATCTAAATTTGTAACACTGATGTGAGAAAAGCAGATACAGTTGTTTTTGGTTTATAGTTAGCAAAACAATTTTTTTTCCCCTACAGTTGTGTACAAATCCATGGTGAATCTGCAACAGAAAATCAATCTCTCAAGTCACAGTCTCATACCTTAATCACTAGATAATTTCTTGATGTCCTCAAAAATTACAGAGGGGAAAAAATAATAAATAGAAAAATTTTAAATCTATTAATGTAGTGAAAAAATAACACGGACTTCAAAAAGCATCACCACCATGACAGAGTAAATCAATTCTAAACATACATAAATCACATGTAACTAGGATTTCGCATATAAAATCTTTATTAAACTTCAGCACCTGCATTTCTCCGTTTCCATTGGATTGTTCCAAGTACAGAAGGTCCAAGAGTTGACTGAGATCCTTGTCAAATCCTTTGCCAGTCCACTGTTTACTTAAAAGCCCTTTTAACCCTAAGAGAGACAAAAGAAGCATGTGACATCACTAAGGTGAATTTTTCTTTTCAGGATTTCAAACTAACAATTTTAAAGTCAAAAAACCAAATCTGATTCTATGTGCAAAGGAACACTAGAGCAGAACACCATCAGTCATATTTGGGTTTCAGTGCAGAATATTATCAATGAATATCTGGTGCTCCAACCATCACAGAGAAGTATTATTCAGTGACTGTAATTTTGTAAGTCCAAGTCACTATCCATTGTGTCTGCATAACTGGCAGTTAAATTATCAATGTACTTTCAGTGTCTTATCAGGAAGTCATTGTAAGGTACTAAAAGGATGTAAAGCACTATGCAAGTGCTAGGTTTTATTAGCACTGCTTTCATATTTTCCGTAAGAAAGTGTTTTTATTTATAACTGGAATTCTTTGATGTCTTATCTGTATAGCATAATCTAACTGTGAGTACACGTGCATCCAACCTCTGAGACAAAACAGCTTTTTATGTTCACAGTAGCTAAAAAGCGCACTTGTGCTCCCCCCACAACACAGACACTCCCTGTGCTGCGCAGAGGACACAAGTAGACAGTAACACATGCTTTTTAGCTTCGTATCAGACAAATCCCAGAGCTTGAGAGTTCCACAGGGAGTTGGAGGGAAAAGGAAGGAGGACAGGAAGTGTTTGGATAACCTCCTCAAGAACTGCAGATTCAAGTAAGTATTCCATATTCAAATCATGGTCCATACACATATCCATACACTGAGCAACTCCAACACTCATATACTTATGGGATCTGGACATGAAGTACAAAGTTTTTCATGCAAACAGAAGTGGCACCTCTGTTCTATCACACATACACTATTTTGGAAAGACGATGACAGTTGAGCACTCCCAATGGTGTCAGCGGGTGCCCTAAAGCTGCCTGAGCTCTGCAAAAGCACATATACACGAGGCAGTTCCCTCACAGAAGTCCTGTGGGTCTGACACAACCACCTGCCAGTTTCCATACAGACCACACAGCCATAGGCACCTTTCAGCTACTGTCAGGGAGTACTTCAAGTGTGCCTCTTAGATGTGTCAACCCAGGTAGACAAAAAGGCCAGGCCCTCCTGGAAACCTGATGTAAAGACCGTGCTAGTCTTGGAGATGTAAGGTTCAGGTGATGTCCTCACCTCCAGCAGGCTGCCTTTACTGACAGAAAGCTTAGGCTGAAGTACCTCAGACTGGCAGCGGCTCTGAGACACTGTGAAGCCAAGTTACTTCAATGAGACGGCCAGATGGTGGAAATGCTGTAATGCTTTCCTTGTTGCTGCTGTTCCTCAAACTATCTAAAGGATTCCAAAGCCTGAGTGAAAACTAACATAAGGACTCTAACTTACAAAAAAAAAAAAAAAAAAAAGAGGAAAAAATTATATTTTTTTTCTTAGTGGAAACAGGAAACGTGTACAGAAGAGAGATGAAGACTCTCTAAATAACTGTGGCATTTTGCGATTCCAGAGCAAAATAAAGCATAATCTTTTGATAGAGACTTGTACCTCTTCAAACAAGACAGCATTCTACAGCTGAGACAATCAGACCATCACAACAGCTTTGTAAGTATCCACAATGAGGTAGCAGCTTTAGGCACATTATACTTAATTCCACACCAAAAGTAGACAAAAGGGTGGCAAAACTGCCCACCTGGTCCAGAAATCTATCTGGCTGGTGCTGCCTAATAAGTAGTCAGCACAAGTGTAAAAAAGGAGAATCGACCCTTTTGTCTAGCACACCCACTTCTTACTGTCCTTGTCCCCAAAGGACTGGGGCTGCTCACAAGTAGTTTTTACCATCAATAACATCCAGAATATAAAAGACCTGGCAAACATCAAAGCTGCTTTCTTAGTCTCCATGGGCATGACAGAGGACAAAGGGGTTTCTTGGAGCTACCTGCTAGGCTACAGACAGAAACAGTAAATGGGAGACCTTGTTAAATAATGAATAACGTAAAACAAATTATACGCATACTCAGCCTCCTCATCTAAAGGCATCAGGACAGAGCGATAAACTCATTGCATGAATTCTTGGAAAGAGTTAATCCCAATCACTCCGATATCAAAAGACAGTCGGCTCCTCAGTAACAGAACAGCACCTATCAGATAAGCACACCTGTAACGGGGTCAGAAGTTGGCTTTAAGTAAAATTTTCATGCTTCTGGACTAGTGAGCCTTCGCACGCTGGCAGATGTCTGACACACGGCTCTTACCGTGGCAGTACAGGCACCCTGCTACTAGGATCTCTCAATATGCAACCTGCACAGGAGTAAAGATGCAGAACGTAACATAGATGGGATGAAGTACATCCCATCAGGTTGGAAGTGACAAAAAACAGCTTTAAGAGACAAGCTGCCACATGCGGAGTCCTCAATACACAGAAGAAAATAAAATTAGGAAACAGAAAGAGGCACGTCACCTCAAACTACAATGAAAATGAACAGTAGAGAAGGAAAAAAAACCCACAACACAGCACTGCAGTTTCCATCAGTATTGGATAGTTATTGAATCAAGATGGGAAACCTCCATCTTTGTACTTTTACAGTGAATGTAAGAGGAAGCCAAGTGATTGGCCCCATGCATGTTTACAAACCTCTGTAGCGAGCTGTGAGTAACTTCACAAGCTGCCTGCAAACTTTTGCCACCAACAGTAGCAGTTTTGTAGCAGCATTTCCTACGACAGGATTGGTGGTAGATGACAGCTTATAAACAAGTTCATCCAAAATAGCGTGAAGGGTCTCTTCATCAACCTGAAGCAAGACAGAACTTTAAAAAGAAGAGGGGTGGGGGGGAAGGCAGGAGGGGAATACAACACAGAATTGAAGTGTTAATTGCAAACTATGAGCTTTTTAACAGTGACTTATTTTTAGATATGTCATGCATTCAGCACACCAACATACCCAGCTACCTGGACCAGCAATCTGATCCAGGCAGCACTACTGTTTCAATCAACTGGTTCCCATTCCCTCAATTTAACAAGATAAAGAAAATAGCTGATTTTTTTTTATTTCTACAACAAACGGTAGGAAAAAGAAACCCACAACAATTCTTGTATATGAAGAAGTTCTATTTTACCAAGCAATAATGAACCAAGTTTTAAATTTAACATGCAGAAAAATCAATGATATTGCAAAAAAACCCAACTAACCTATTGACCCTCACAGTATTGTGTAAAACAGACATCGTTATAATTGCTGTTTCAACATCATCTGTTATTAGCAACTGCAGAAAGTGATCATTTTGCAGTACTGCAAAAAAACAAAAACAAGCAAAAAAGAAATGCAATCAGAACCAGACTTGAAAATACCGTAAAACAAATAAACTTCATTATGGAACACAAGCCATAGCAAGTAAAACCAGATACTGTTTCTGGAACAAACTCCCTCTCTCATAAATTTTACACTGAAAATTACTGGAATAAGTAAACTACTTCAACATCCAAAAAACATGTTGAGCCCTGATTTTTCTGCCTTTGGATATCCCTCAGGCACTGATGTTGCAATGGAATAAAAGCTTTAAAATCTTTTATGTTACACTAGTACCAGTGTCTGATTATGACAGCTGAATAATCACTGGGTCAACAATATCCGGAAAAGATAAGGACTTCAACCTTGACAGTTTGTTACATCAAGTTTATTTAACACAAGTCTACTGATATCATTAAAGCACCACCTTTTTTATTCCACTGTAACAGTGTCTAAACATTTAATAATTTCTCTGGCTGTGTCTCTTTTTAGTTACACATCTTATGATCCTCAGGTTTTTGTTCTATATTAGAAACAAAAGCAAATCTGGCTTTTTAAAATCTATGTGATTAACACTGGTTTAATTGAAAGCTTATTTGGGTCAGAAGTGTATAGTCAAGTTTTTTAGATATTTGTAGAATTTCCTGGCACGACAAAAACTTCAGAAACCTGTTTTCAAGTCTATCCACTTTTCAGGGCCAGCAATATATTCTGGTCAAATTTCTGCATACGTTAATCACACGCAGGTAAGAAGAACAACTGTATCTTATCAGAAGAAAAAGCTGATTTTTTAAAGGTATAGAATTAGAAAGGGAAATTACAGGAAAACTTCAAATGTTTGTATCTGAAAGACTAGAAGGGGAACTCGAAGATTTCCCATTAGTGGATCTTTTCCATTTTAGGTATTGCTGTTTCTGTTGAGTGGACTACTTTAAGAGATTGATTTAACACTTACTCCAATTTAGAAAACCAGGTGGAGATTAGTTTAAGAGTGGTTCTTGATACCTGTAGTTGCCATAAATACATTTTCAGGTGTTTTATGGGTTTACTTTTCCCTTACCGCACGCTGCCAGTTGAATATGTCCACCGAACAGCCAGCAGATGGCATCAGTTACTGTTTGGAACCAGCGTAAAAAATCTTGTTTTTCTTCATCCTAAACAAGAAAAGTAGGTGTACGTATCTTCACTGAGGACTTCAGCTTGGTACAGTGGGAAGGTTTGTATGCTTCAGGAATTGGGAGACCAAAACTCCATTAAATTCCTGGATGAGGTTGGTGAAACTGTAGGACCCAGTCAAAAAAAATAACTTGCCAGTCCTTCAAGGCCAGAGATCAGTCAAGAAAATCTAAACATACTAAAAAAAAATCATCCATTCCTGAAAAAATCGTAACAGGGAGAGATAAGACTTGTTTACTCCTTAAAAATTTGATAGCATAGGAGGTCTAAGAAGACAAATAATGGCTCAGTACAAATGCATCATAGATTCAATGCACAAAGCAGTAAATACATTATTAAGATTAAAGCACAGGGAAAAAAGGGTACAAAATAGCCAAGGATACAGTTAAAATGAAAAAGGTTCCTAAAAACTGGCATGGTGAGGCTTCAGAAGCACCTCCTACATGGAGGTCTGGGAGCAATCACCAAAGCACGATTAAGCTGAAGTTTGATCAGTTTGCCAAACAGACTGTGTTATGTGCTTGCCTGTGATAACACTGGACTGGAAAAAATGACCAGGAAGAACCTAGGTTTTAACATGTGAATGCACATACAGTTGCACAGTATAGAGTCTGTATTCCATGTCGGAGCCACAGGCCACTGGAAATCTAAAATCTTGGTGTGTGGGACAGCAAATGGGCTTTTGATAGTACTACATTGCTGACAAACGTTGTTATAAAGCACTTGGGCTGCTATCTCCCGCATTAACTGAGCCTCCACAAATGAAACTCTGGAAATCCTGTTCCTAGATCTGTGCTGTAAGTCCTAGCTGTCAGTCGCAGTTTAACTTTGTATTTGTTTTTTACTGACAATGAGAGATCCAAAATCACAGTAATGGTTAAGCTGTAATATTATCTGTTCTGTGCTTTGGCAATACGTCAGTTTCTGAAAGCTATTTCAGTACTTCCCTTGACTTCAAAGACTGGTACAAAAAGCAAATGAGGGGAGAATAAACTACAAATCTCCACTGGTAGAGTGGGATTTCCAAAGTTCCACTGAGCAAGCACCAAGTCTGGGTGCCCAGTCACCCCTGAGACCACGAGGTTTAAAAGCCAAAGTACTAATTATAATGTAGACTGCATTTGCATTCAAAAGAAATCTTTGCCCACAAGCATGACTCAAGTAGCATGTAGGCTGAGACATAATAAGAAAGTGTGGGGGAAATTACATATTGCGGATAAGACTTGAGTCTCCTGGGATGTCATTCAGGAAGCTCCCTTCTTAAGCACTAACTGCACTTCTAAAATACCGAACTAACACAAAGTATGTTACTCTACTGATACTTTCTGAGAATTGATTGTTTGTGGTGTCCATGATAATATTCCATAGGAAAAGTCTAAGTACAAGAAGCCAGTGAGCCAAGAAATTAGATTCTACGGGGAAATGGGGATATTAAAAGAAACTATCAGAATCCATGAGGTTGGTTATTTAAATTATTTGTGGGTTTCGTTTGTCGTTTTTTTCCCTTCTGATTCTGGAACTCAGAATGCTTTAAAAGCATGAAGGAACCTAGCTGGACAAACCCCTTCTCTGTAAAGAGGGAGAGAAACGTGAGACCGTGTTCAAATCTACAAATGCACAAAGTCTGCCTTTGGGGTTCCCAATGCACAAGTTCAGAAGAGTGAGCATTTTTGGAAATTTTTGACAATTTTGTGGCAGAAATTGTATGGCAAAACAAACTTCAACAAATCTGATTTAAAATCTTAAGACTTCTTAGACCTTTTTTGTAAAGCTGAACAAAGCAATGGGAACAAAACTGTTACAAAGACTGAACTAATTATATGCAAAGTTTAAAAGACACTAACCGTGACTGGGATGCTGCCTTTTGTAAGGCACTTTTTTTCTATCATACTGCTCTAATTCTTCTATCCTACTTATTATTGCTTTCCCTTCCCCTACCTTTAAAACTTGCAATAAGTAATAGCCAAACTCGCTAAACAGACCTGTGGTAACAAACTAGCTTTGCACATGTAATGGACTGAATCCTCTACAATGACAGATTTCAGTTTCAAAGCTCCAACTCACAAGAAAAACTATTGTAATTTCTGGAAAATAAATTTTCATAATACAGTATCCCTAGAATAATAACCTACTTATACAATATGTAACCTTGGAAAGTTTATGGAGGTTATCTGCTCTTTTAACTATGAAATATAAATACCTTGATTGCTCGGACAAATCGTGCTTGCAAGCGTCTTCCCAAAAACAGCAAGTTGTCTATAGCTGAAGGAAGAAATTTCTTGTAAAATTCTTCAGGATCTTCTTTCACCTCTAGCCCTACACAACAATGACTGAAATGGGAAAAAAAAAAAAAAAAAAAAAAAAAAAAAAAAAGAACAAAAAAATATCAACCTGAGCAGTCAAGGGCCTGTTTGAACAGCTTTGAATGAATGTCATGTCACTGGAGAAGAAATGCTTCACTGGCATGGGACAATTCAACACTGAACAACAGTTAAGTGCTGTGACTGGCTCCAAGGTAGCTGCCTCAAAAAAAAGAGGAATCACTGGCAGGCCAGAGACTGCGAGTAGATTGGCCACTTATTGTAGCATGTCTCAGTTTAAAACATATTCATGGCACTTTCTCCTTTAGCTTCACAGGATCTGTTAAGGCTAGGGAAGGGCTCTGATGGTTATAAAGGAAAAAAAAAAAAAAAAAAAAGGCAAAATAGAAAGCTAGACATAAACCTGAAAAAGAAAGACTAATGATGAAGGGGGTGCAGATCAAGCAACAAAAACATGTATTAAAAAAATAATACTTACCACATAATCTTCGGCAAGTCTGCCTAAAACTTTCCTCTAACTGAGGAATACATGTGGGCTAGAAATCAGTTCTTCAGATCTCAGTTTTCTCATTTTATTCACCGCAAACATGTTGGTCATTTCTGGAAGGCTTTTTACAAGAAACTGCATGTTTTACAGCTGGGAAGTTTTTCAGTTCTGTATTCCACATTGGTACTAGTGCAACAAAAGAGTCTTCCTAACTTTTATTAATTTTGCTTTCTGACATCATATCTAGGCTTTGTTAGCTTTTTGTGAATGCACACACGTAAAGCTTTGCTTACCAAAGCCCTTGGAAAGCAAATTCTAGGCATGAATCTGAGATTCATCTAGTTACAAAAGGACATTTTTATAGCTAAAATAAATTTCAGTTTTCTCTGTAAACTGAAATAGCTTATAGGGGATGATTTAAGTATCACACAACTCTGGTGATAAATCTTGCATCTCTTAGCGAAATTCCTGGCATTAAAAATTCATACTGCAGATATGGCATAAATAAGAGACGGTTGCCTAATTGCTTCATGCCTTAGAATTTTGCTCCCTAGTTGAGCCAAAATGAAGTACAACTTGAGGAAAATTTAAAACTTATTATTTTTCCTGACATTGAAAACCGAGATTGGATCACTGGGGATTTGAGTTTAAAGTTGTCTTACTTACCAGCTATGAATTTAACTTAATAATGCCATTCTCACAACATCACTACATCAAGCTATCTAGTCTGCATGAACTGTGTCCTCTGCTATGTTTAAAATGTAAATAGATATTTAAAATTGATATATTAAATAGATATTCAAGTAGAGTCAAGCCAGGCTGTGAGTCAACCAGGCTGAAGATTTTTGCAAGATGAAATCTAGGTAAACAAACTTTTTATAATAACTGCAATTCAAAATTAGCAATGACTAGGTAAAAACTGTGACACTGATGAGCACTGTTCACAAAAAAAGGTAAAGCCAACACAAAAACTGTTCCCACCGACCAGTTTACCCAGCTCAATGAAACACAATGTGAATGAATTAAACAGGACCAATTAGGCTATGCCTGACCCCTCCGCTCTTGACTGCTCCCTGCACTTTAACCCTGGCCTTTCCTGAACAACAAGCCTTGTTCTGGATGGGAGCCAATGTATTACAGCTTGAAAAGAAAAAGAGCAAGATGAAAGGCCAGAAAGAAAACTCCTTAGCTTTTTTTTTTTTTTTTACCTTAGTAGCTCTGCTAGCTGGGTAGCTGTAGCCCAGCCTCCACGCAGTCGAGAGTGGTCTTGTCTAAGGACCAGCAGGCAGTACTGAGTAAGTTCATAATCGTATATGTCTTGCTTAATTTTTTTGGATGCTTCACATCCCAAGGAAACACTGTTTAAAATTTCTGTGGGAAGAAAGCAGGAGAGAGATAAAGAGAAGCATAAGATTCTGATGTGCAAGATTTTTTTTTTTTCTTTTCCAAAACATAAGAGGAGTATGTGTACACAGAGGCAGGATTAAGGTAATTCTAAAAGTCCTAACAACAGCATAAAATATTTCATCCGTATTTTTCACTCCTACAGCTACAATCAATTTGTGAGATTATATGACAATTGGGAAGGACAGCTAAACTCAGATTTCCATTTTCTCGTTACACATTTAGTAGTAAAATATACATTACCTGGGATATAGCCCATTTGTATGAATTTCCTAGGCCAGATTAAACCACAACCACTGTGAAACATATAGCTTCCTTATAATTACATCCCAATTTAGAACAGGACCTAACTTGTTTCTACCGTTTCTATGAACAGTGGCCATGTGGCAAAAGGAAAGACGGGGAGGGCGGGGGGGGGGTGTGTGTGTGTGTTACACCAGAGCTCGCTGTGATTGCATTTCTATGTTGACTTAAAAAATTAAATACTGACGACCACTGTGGCTCTCCACCCAAAAGCAATGGGAGAAATCACTTGATCAAGCGCAAGATCCTTGCCCACATCAGCAGAGGTGTTACAAACACGGTGACAGCTGAGAGGGAGCAAAGACTTCCTCTCCATTTCCTCCCCAGCTCCTCCTCCTTAGTGTTGCCAAGCCAAATGCCACTCAATACCACTCTCAGAAAAAGCCGTATTATCAACCTTGCAGTTTCCAGCCCTGCCAGAAATATTCAGAAAAACCTCCTGTGTTTGAGGAGGCAGAAGGAAGAAGGGCTGTCCATACATCGCTACCTCATCCTTTCATTTTAGAAACGGGATTAATTACCCTTTAACTTCAGAAGTAGCAGGGGGATGTCCTGTTCTCTGCTCTCAGTGACCTGAGCAGCTAAGGCCAGTACCCGGGGGTCTGCAGCGGCCAGCCCCGTGCTGGCCATAGGAAACAGCGAGAGGCCTGCAACACCACCGATTCAAGCCTCTTTTCCTTCTTAATTGTTTCGGTGCGGACGTGGGGTCCTTCAGCCACTATTCCCACCAAACCTCCGGCTCCCGCACCATCAGCTGGAAACAGAGCCGCTCCGCCCTGCGCCCGGGGCCGCGGCTCTCCCCCTGAGGAAGGAAACAAACATGGAGAGGAAGCCGCATCCACGCTCCCTCACGCCGCCTCCCGAGGCCGCGGGCGGCAGGACCGGCTCTGCCGGCAGCGCGAGGCTCCGCGGACAGGCCCCACGGCGCGGGCAGCGTGAGGGGCCGCCGTGAGGGCCGCCACCGCGCCCCCTCAGCCGCGGGCGGGGCGGGGCGGCGGGAGGGCGCTGCCCGCCGGCAGGGCGGCGAGGGAGAGGCGCTCCACTCCCACCCGAGTCACCCCGGCGGCGGCGGAGCCCACGGGGCGCCCTGAGGGAAGCCCCTTCCCGCCCCCACGCAGCTCTCACCGCGGGCTCCCCCACTTCAGGGGGAGCGGGGGGGGGAGAGGGAATTACAACACCGAACTCTCTGCCTCTAACCCAACCGCTGCCTCCACACACACACCCCCCCTCCCCCGCCAGCCGTGTGGTCGCGGCCCTCTCTCCACCAACCAGAGCTCTCCCCTGAAGGAGGCGGGTTTCATTTGCATACCCGCGCGCGGGCTGGCGCCCCCGACGGCTTCCACGCGTGGCGATCCGCAGCGGGGGCCGCCTCGCCGCCCACCCCCGGCCCACGCGGCCCGTGACGCGCCGCTCGAAGGGGAGGGGCTCCGCCGGCCCGCGGGGTGGAAGCACGGGTGGGCAGGGCCTACCCCGGGGGTGGGGGGAGGAAAGGGGGGGGGGCGCGTCCACAGCCCGTGGGCGTGCCCGGGCGGTGCGAGGGGGATGTTCGGTGGCGGCGGCGGCGGCCGCTCGGGCTCGCCATGGTCTGGGGCGCCGCGATGAGCGCCGCGGCCCCGTCGGTTTTCGACCCGAAGGCGCGGGTGTTGAAGCTGGGCGAGAGCTTCGAGAAGCAGCCGCGCTGCGCCTTCCACACCGTCCGCTGTGAGCGTGGGGCTGGGGGTTGCCCCCCCCCCCAGGGGCGGGCTGAAGTCTGCGGGTGGGTCGGAGCAGGCCCGAACGGGCACGGGTGTGAGGGGAGGACGCGGCGCGGCCGGGCGCTTGGAGAGGATGAAGCGTGGCAAAACTACCGTGGGGTTTGTTTGCGTTGTCGCCGGGCTCAGGTCCTTCCCCCCCCCCCCCCCCCCCCCCCCAAACCTTCTTCCCCCGGTTTGGGCAGACACCGAAGCGCTGTCTGTGGGGGAGCCTGTCTCTTCGGTAGGCAGGTCGTCCCGGTAGCCTGCTGGGAGCCGAAATTTCAATTAGACGCACAGGTAGGGCCCGGGAAAGGTGAGGAAAGTTGGCCGTCTTCACCCCGGGATTTTGGGGGTACGCCAGGGAGCCCTGCGGCTGGGGTGCTGGCGCGGGGTCTGGGGAGCGACGTGGTGCAGGTCTGCTGGCAGTAGCTCCTGAAAGTGTTTGGCTGGTGAAGTGCATGGCCGTGGTATCCCCGCGCTGCCCCTCGCTACTTTCTGGGCACTAACTTCATTTTTTACACCTTTCGCATCCAGAATAGCGTCTCGATGCAGTTCCTCTGAAAACCAAATTGGGCTGAAGTTCTGGCTTTGCCCTTTTTCCTCGTGCTTAGTTTTTAGAAGTACAATTCAGCAATCAAAGGTTAAAGGCAGTATTAATCACAAAGCTAGTATGCCCTCCCTGAGTACATAATTACTATCTAGAGAGGTGTGTGCTCAGAGATTCTGAGTGTAGCTAGGAAACAAATGCTCTCAGGATTACAGTTCGGGTAATTTAGGACTGCTGCTTCTGGTTTTGATGTCTCATTATTTATAGACTGATCCCCAAGATTCAGTCTCACGTACGTTCTCTGGAGGATGTCCCGTATGCTTTCACGCAGTGCAGCGAGATGGGTAATGTGCTTTCTGTGAGCAAATGGAACAGCACTTAGTAGGATTGTCTGCAACTGTGGGAGGGGAGGGAAAGGGCAAAAGCTATAAATGGATTTAAACAAACGCTGTAACTTGAAATTTACCCTAATTTTAAAGAGGAGTAAAAACCACGTCTGGTACCTCCTACCCTTATGATTTCTCGCTGACTCCTGTAATTTGATGATTTATTCTGAAATCTGTTTTGAAATCTCTCTTCCTTTCCAACAAATGAGACAGAAACTGGCAAGTTCGTCTGTTCTGTCAAACACGCATGCAAAAATATCCTCCTCTGACACCTGAAGTTTTTGTTAACAAATGACTAAAGGGGAAGACATCTGCTGGTTAAAAGTTAAGATCAGAAGTCTATTTATGGACACTGGCATCAGTATCTTAATTTTCTAAAGTATTAACTATCCAGTAGCCATATATTAAAGCAAACGTTCTCTAATTTGACGAGAAGCTTTGGAACTGTTGTACGCTTATCCCTGTAAGGTGACACATGGGGTTTTGCCTTAAACAAGGTTAGCAGGGGCTGTTACCCATGTTTTAGCTCAAAGTCTTCTGCTGCGTGCATAGTCCTGCCCACCAGCTCTTGGAGCTTGGCTTTCTTGCCCGGTTGGTGTGCCAGCCGGAGCCACGGCTCCCAGCTGTGGTCTGTGCCGCCCGGCCCGTGGGTTGCTGGCCGCGTTATTGAACTGGGAAGCTACCGAGCCGTAACAGATCACTGCCGCCCGTGCCCGGCGGCGGGTGATGTGACCGGTTGCGAGGCGAGGGGTGCTCTCAAATGGGTCCCCTTCACATGCCTGGTCCCTCCGTGCCTCTGTCAGCTGCAACAGGGGGTGCGAGGCAGGGCCCCGGGTGTCCCCGGGGTGTGCAGCTGCCCGGTGGTTGCCTTCGCTGGAACCATGGGCTCAAACCCCCCCGCGAATGTTACCACGTGCCTTGCAGAGCCTCTTGGTGCCATCCTATCTCCCTAGATCTGTGCAGGCAGGCCTTCCAGCTGTAGCCCTTCCCAATTCATCTGTGGTGAAAATAGTATTTTATAGGTAATGCAGTGTTACTCAGCTGCGGTGCTGACGCCTGAACACGTGCTCATTTTTAAGGTTTCAGATTTTTTTTAACAGGACCAGAAGTTGGTATCTTCATTTAAAATTTATTTTAATCAATATTATAGGTGTTGAAAAAGACAAAGAGGAAATGAATATTTAATTGGGAAGTAATTTCACTTTTGACAAAAATAAATATATGGAAACTCAAGTTTTGGTCAGCTTCTGACATGCATGCTATAGCAAAATAGGACTACGGAAATACATATTCAGGATTGATGATGTTCTTTGCATTTTCAGTCACTTGTCTACATCTCCTTTGTTTGAGATCAACATTTTCAATAAATATTTATCTGTTTTTCTGAAAGTAATTATGTGAGGATTTATCTTTTGAAATATAACACAGCTTGTTCAGGCTCTTTCTCCATTAAAACCTAAAAGCATTTTTCTAATTTTAACTGAAAGATTTTAACACATGCTGAATCTTGAGAAACCCATCCTGACTTTGAATTATACTGATTTATGGAATGATCTGCTCGGTGGAATGGTAGATGATACACTGGCAAAAAAGGCTTTAACTTAATAGCCTTGAACTGCAATTAAAAGGTGTCTACATTTATAAGATTCCTGAAAAGCCTGTAAATAATCCAGTTTGTTTTTATATTTAGATGACTTTAAGCCTGCATCTATTGATCTGTCCTGTGAAGGAGACCTTGAAGTTGGCAAAGGTGAACAGGTGACAATAACACTACCAAATATCGAGGTGAGTGGGGTGGCTGAAAAGCGGTGGGCCTAAGGGAATTATTTATTTTTTGTCATAAATATATCCAGAATATAGAAGGTTATGAAATCTAAGTGCTGTTTTAGAGGTGCTGGTGAGATTTTTAGAGTAGGAAAACAATCGCTCTAAGAATGTAAAATTACAAAAGATCCAAAGGTTAAACAGCTGTGCTGTAACTTTAAGTGGATTCACCGCATTGGAAATATGCTGTAGGATGACCCAGAAGTGTTGCGTACACAGAAAAGCTTCATGTGGATGTTGGCAGGGCAAGTTTCCCCTTGGTATTTATTGCTCTAGTGCAGTTCTAAAGCAGGAAAGACTGGAAAGGGAAAATTTACTACCTGCCATGCTTTACTGCTCTGCTGATATGGTAACTGAAACCCCTTTTGGTAAAAGGATTCCTAGAGTGAGCATGCTCTCCTTGGGAAATAAGCATTTAATCAGTTTCAGACTAAGCTAAGCTGGGTGAAATCCCGTTCCAGTCAAATGCCAGCTGCTTTTGGTCATGGCTACTGTGAACCTAATTTGAATTAACTGGTAACATTTTTAAAGGCTAGAAATGATCACTTGTAGTGAACTTGTCATCAGAGTTGATGGATTGCTGTTTCTAATAATAATAATAAAAAAAAAAAGACTACAGGAGTAACACTTACTGGTCTTTTGATTTAATAGGGCTCAACTCCACCAGTGACTGTGTTCAAAGGCTCAAAAAAGCCTTACCTAAAAGAATGTATCTTAATTATCAACCATGACACTGGAGAATGTCGCCTAGAGAAACTCAGTAGCAACATCACTGTGAAAAAAACTAGGTGAGTGATGTACAGGAGAAACAACTGTGATTACTCATTGTGAAAATCGATTTGTTAATGAGTCTAAATTGAGATACGTAACTACCCATTACTATTTTTAGCAAAACAGCATTTTTAGAAAGTACCTGGCCTTGTACAATAGAGTGAAAAGCCTGATTTCTCAGCACACTGACTTCACAGCTTTTGAGTCTTGACTGGCAGAAGAAATGGGAATGTTTGGTTTTGGTTTTGTTTATTTTTTTTAACTGAAAACTGTCACATTGTTGAAAGAGATGGTAATTACTTTCTGATGAGGTTGGGGGTGGGGGAAATCTGTTTGGAAAGTAGCTTGCCTGTTGTCTTCTGATTTCTAAATGAGGAAATAAGATAAATTCTGTGACATGTTTCAGTAATGTTAATGACTTATTTTTCTTGTACCAAGTTTTTGAATACTTTTTTTTTTTTTTTTCTGCTGCTGAGTCCATATAAGTAATTTCCAGCAGAAATGATTAAGTGATCCTGTGTAGCCAGGTAAAAAAAACAAATCAACTGTCAAAGGGTTAGACAGTTGTTACTACTGTATTAAAAAACAATTTTTAATCCATCTCTCTATATGTTTATATGCCAGTGTAATAACATAACTAGAAATCTAATGACGCTATTTAGAAAGACATGACAAATAATTCTGTATCCCTTGTATTCTTGCCTTTTTCCTTGCATCTTGTCTTCTGGTAACTAAAAATCTTTTGTTTTTACACACAGAGCTGAAGGAAGCAGTAAAGTCCAGTCTCGCATAGAGCAGCAACAGCAGCAAATGCGAAATGCAACTAAGGTTCCAAACAACATTAAAAATTCTCCATCAAAAGAAAAGATGTTTCCATCTTCTCCTATGGATGATATTGAACGAGGTAAGCTCCACTGGCTCATAAGTTTCAGAAACTTTGCTCTTAACTAAACTAGCAGTTAGTTTTTAAGAGCCAAGGTTTTTTATCTGTGTGGGTTTTTGTTTTGTTTTGTTTTCATTTGAGATTCACACTAGAAACTGATTATGTAAGCACTTTAGTCTGATATGGAAATGACCACTCTGGCTCAAATGGTAACAAAGCAGTATTTGAAACTTGCTAAGCTGTAAAAAAAAGAAAAAAAAAAAATCATATGAACCATTAGGTTTAATAATGCCAAGGGTCCCACTGCTCGCTTTCCTTGATTCTTTTGCTGCTACTTTAATCAAGTACATATTTGGTTGTATTGTGGCACTGGAACCAACTGAGTCACTTCCATTTTGACATTGTTCCTTATTCTTTCTCTGCACTCAGCAAACATACAGGCTACAGTGCTTTTCAACTCACAATACATTTTAGATTACTGGATAAGACCTTGTGAAAGATGAGTTTCCAATGAAAAAGTCAAATAAAAACCTGCATAAATCAACCTGTTAACAGTGCTATGTACTGTATTCTTGAGAGACTCTGGTTTGGTGCGACACTCATATTTCACTTAATGGGAGGCCTTATTTCCTTTTGGAGGACAAGGAAGATGGCAGGTGGTAATTACTTGCTACAGAAATGCTGACAGGTGGCTGTTTCATTGACTGGAATTGACATCTGCTGCCCAAGATACTCTGGATTCCTTTAAACAGATTTTTTTGTTTTGTTTTGTTTTAAATTGTGTCATTATGAAGGTTTTGGTGGGTTTTTTTGTTTTGTTTTGTTTTTTCCATTTTGGTCTTAAACTCTGACCAGAAATCTATACTACGGAACAGTACTAGAATACATCTAAGGTTGCAAAGAAGGTTGAGACAATGGAATAAAACAATGCTGCTTCTTGGTGATTTATTGTTTTGGGGGGAGTGGTGGTGTCAGACATTGCAAGTCACCAAAGTGTCTGCCAACATGTATCAAAGTGGTGTCATGCCAGTCCAACTTTGAGTACTACCGAAGAATGTGGAATAATTGACAAACAGGGATGTTAGGAACCTTTGAAAGTAATCTAGTCCATCCTTCTGTCCCCAAATCAGATTTCTGACATAATTTTTTAATCTGTTCTTAAAGCCTTCCAGTGACACATCCTGTGTTCTCTCTGGCAATCCATTCCAGGGCTTTGCTCTCCTTACTGTTCAGATTCTTCCTAATAAATAATCTGCCAGTAAGCCCATTACTACTTTCATATTTATCATGCAAGTATAGATCAGATTACTCTGCTGCTTTTGAGCAGTCCTTCATGTACTGCTCAAATGCAAAATAATGCCAGCTGGTTCTATCTTTCCTTAGAAGTTAAGTTTTCTAGATCCCTGATACATTGTCACTCTCCTTTATCTAATCTTATGATGAGTCCAAAAACTTCCTGAAATATAGTGCCTAAATACATTTCCTGTTTCAGTTAGGGTTTTAGCAGTGCTGAGTTGCGCAGTAAGATGTATCTTACAGGTACTCTTCATCTGTATACACAAAGACCAAACAGTATCACGTCTCAGTTTAATTGATTGTCATTTCTGCAGCAGCACACTGCGGTAGAACTGGGCGCAGTGATCCCCTGTAACTCTTGGACTCTTCAGAACTGTTGCCTACTTAATTGTTCTTCATGCCACGGTTGTGTAACTGACTATTCCTGCTTAAGTATGCTACCTTGAACTTGTTACTAACTTTGTTTTCTTGGGTGGAAGGAAAGATCACTCTACCTTTGTCCTCTAGTATATGTACAGCCCTTTCGTCACTGCTTGAAAATACTCAGTTTAAATTCTGTCAGATTAAATTATGTCAAAATTCAAGGCAGCGATCTTATTCCTCAGTTTTTGACATGAACTGATAGCCTTTCTCTTAAAATTTTTCTTATTAGACATTGGTGAGAGCATGGAGGAAGTGGAATTAAGTGCACAGGATTTGAGTAGTATCTTTCAAGTAGCTTACAGCTCCGGATGTGTGTAGATCAGTTGTTTCTTTGGCCTTTCTTCTCTAGAATTAAGTTGGAAGTGACTTCTTGATCATTCTGCTAGCTGCATCCTAATTTTTGCCTTAGCTTTTCTCTCTTTTCTGTCCTTAAGCTGTTCTCTTATACAAGTCCTTAGTAACAGGAGGATGCTTCCTTTTTTTTTTTTCTGTTTATCACCCCTTCCCTTCTCTTTCCTTATGTTTGAGTCAGCCAGTATGGTCTTTTATTGTACTTTCTGTTCTTCCTTGGCATTGGGTTAGTTTGTCCTTGTAGCCATAGCCGTGCTATTTCAGGTGCCTTTTTTTCCTGAACAGCATTTTGCTTTAGACTGGCCTTTGATAAGGCTGAGTCACCTAAGTACCTTTCCTTCGGAGTGGCCTTTGATAACTCAGAATTGGAAGGCTTCATGGAAATTTGTGTAGAAGCTTATACTTCTGTTCTCCCTTCTTTTCTTGGTTAAGCTCTGAGCCATCTTGCCTCTTGGTGACTTTCATCTTCAACCTGTTCTTCTGTATTGAGTAAATTTGAAGTGAGATGAGCCACTCTCCTACTTGCTTTTTAAGTCTGTTATATCAAAGCTGTTCCCGAAGTATTCCAAGTGCTTGTAAGATCGTCTTAGCAAATGTCTGGGTAGTTATAATCTTTTACAACGAGGAACTTCTGCACTCTGGGTAACTCCTCAAGTCGCTGTATAAAATCTCCATCCACCATGATTCAGTGGTCTGTTTCAGACTCCTTGCTTCAGCAGCATCCCTATTTTGCACAATTATTATACGCACCCTTTCTGCAAAACTTAACTTCCTCTGTATGTTGGACTTCAGCTAGTATATATCAAAAATGCATGCTGTGTAGCATGATCTATCCAGTCATAATCTCCTAATTATCACTGTAGTCAGATGAGTTATTTCATCAAGAATGCTGATCTGTTAATTCCAGTATTTCTTGTCTACCTCATGTTGTTCTAGCTTCCCCCCTGTCCCCTCCAAAAAAATCTATAAAGAGAACAAGGATTTGGTAAAATCTTCCTAATAGTAAACTGTAGATAGTTCCTTTGGATGTTCTTCATGCTTAATAAAGTGTCACATAGTCCAAACAAGTGTATTGATTGTAATGCTGAACTGCTGGCAGGCATTTTGGGTGCAACTGCAGACATCTTACAGCAGACTTATCTGTCTGATTGTAACTGCAGTTTTTAGTCAGTGAAAGGCATCTTTGGGGGTGCTAAAGAAAATATAGAAGACTTGCTAGTTGCAGAAATTAAAGGCTATGTGGGATGCACTACCCTGTGGAATGTGGGGTTAGCATTTCGGTTCACAATCACCCTTGTTCTAACACTTGGCTTGAAAGGGAGAAAATGCCTAAGCTACAAGAGAAGAAAACCACATGATAGGTTGGATACTTGCTTGTGCCCTTTTCTTTCTTCCAGAGAGTTTCAGTGGTTTTAGTTTTTTTGTTTGTTTGGTTTTTGTTTATTTTTTTTTGTTTAGTTGCTATAATGCAGGTACCTGATTTATGTTGTTGATTTTTTTCTTTTTTTTTATTATTTTTTTTTCCCTCCTTCTTATATTTCAATTATGGTGAATGTTAACCGAGAAACAAAACATATTGTTTTCAGAGCTAAAAGCAGAAGCCAGCATCATGGACCAGCTGAGTAGCTCTGACAGTTCATCTGACTCTAAAAGTTCTTCATCCTCTTCATCAAGTAGTGAAAATAGTTCTAGTGATTCTGAAGACGAGGAAATGAAGCCCTCTCTTCCTATGTCAATGCCGTATTTGCAACCGCAGCCTACTGTGTCTGCCATACCACAACAGGCTGTCCCTGACAAAGATGCCAGTCATAACAGATCCCAAGAGAGCAGTGGTCATATGATGAATACACTACGTAAGTACAGAGGCTGTTCTTTTCTTAGTGCACAGTTCCAGACATCGAGATTCTGAAAGGAAACCATATTGTTTTTAAGTATGTCTCTGTTATAATTAAAACTGTGGGAAGCGATGCTAGGGTTTGATTGTTCAGCAGCCATCTGAATTAGACACTGGGCTAGAAGGTTCTTTGTCCCCAGAGATATTAAATTTAAGCTGATGCAGTTGAAAATATTTCTTAATAAAAAGCTCTTCTGGCTTCCTCCCAGTTATATACATTGGGACTGGAGAACATCAATTCTGTATTGAAAATACTTGCATTTACAGGGCACTCCCAAAACATATGCTTATAATTTCTTGGGTAGAACTATGGGAAAGATACTATACTTGCAGTACTCTGAATTACAGAAGAGATGGTGTATTCTTAGCTACTTTAGTTACTATTATTCATGGCACTGTTCCACTGGACAGCATGGCAAAACTGTCCTTTGCATGAGGAAGGAGGCAGTTTGCTTTCAGGTGAGGCTATCTTATTCCACCCATTCAGACAACTAAAAATGGAACGTGAAGAGTAGCTGTGATGTTCTTCAGGAAGTGATTGCTGTGCAGCTTGGAATTGAATGCTCAGTGTATTCAAAAAAGGAGAGATTGAACAGGAAAAAAACAAATCCCACTAGGTAGAGTTTTAAGTTCACTACTTAAATAGCAGGAGTATTCAGACATAGAAGTGAATATTCAGCTACGGCGACTCTTTGAAAGTGATTACGTTTTTAATTAGGTGCTTAGCTGCAGGATCCTGGTTTGAAGAGATACCCATCAACCCTGGTTTTCAGCCTAAGATCTTTAAGGTTTATCATTTATATGTAAACTTGTTATACTGAGATTTTGGACTGTGGCAGATCTACTTTTATTTCAGTACTTAATGGATAACATGAATGGGGTGTTTTTTGTAGCTAGTATTTAAATACTTGATTAAATATCTGTGCTGGTTATTTGTGTACTACATTAGCAGATAAAATCAGACTGAAAAGTCCTGTGACTTCATGTGCAAAGGACTAAACGCTGCTTTTATTTTACTGTCACCGTAAAGAACATCTTCATGTTTATAATTAGTGTAACTATAGAGTATGCCATTTATTTCAACCCTTATTCACAAATGGGATTTCCCGTTCTTCATGCTTTAAATAAAACTGTTACGAAAATGAGATTAAGCTTTATCCCCAGTGACAGAATCCCAGGTGGCAAAACTTCCATTGAGAAATATGCTTACAAGTACAGGTGGTCAAGTCCACCAGTTCCAATAGTCATAGTGAGAAAGCACTGATTTAAAACATGACAATGTCAAAACTGTTACAGGGGAAGTTGGTGGCTTGATGGTGCCTGAAAACCATGTTGACAGGTAGAACCTCTGTCTGTAGCATCAAGCCCTGGGTTTGACTATCTCAGCTTGCCTGTATCTTAATTCCATTTAATTTTGTTATGGTTGGAGATCTGTTTTACTGCTTAAAACACTTCTGTCTCCAGCTTCCAGTACAGTTAACACTTAAAATACACACTTCAACTAGACAAAGATCAAAACAGTTGCTTTCAAGGAGAACGTGTTTCTCTAGCTCCCTTGCTGAGGGAATTTGTCAGGAGAGTGAAATATGGAGAAACAAAATGGATAGCACATGGTTCTAGCTTGAATGGCAGGAGTTCTCAGTCAGGGTCCTGTACAGTCATTTCTTCCATCTCAAATAATGTTTTACAAAAATAAAATAATGAATCAATAAATGTCAGCGCAAGGTGTTTGCTTGTCTAATCCTGTTCTGATGTTTAATCGCTGATGTGTGTGACCGGTTTTGTGCACCACTGTAGGATCAGGGCCATACTGGGTAATTAGTGAAGTTTTTCCTTTGGCTTGCTGTGTGCAGGCAGAAGGCTGGGGGAAGGCTTAGAGAGCAGAGTTTCATATTGCATTTAGAAATCATACAGCTGAGGTTCTGTGGAACTTGGAAACCACGGGAGGTGGTGTCTAAAGCGTGGTAACAAAACGCTTTTGTCAGATATACATAATCTGCCTCTTCAGGAATCTGGGGCTGAAGGCTGCCCCTCACCCCCAAAATACTGCTGCTTCCCTTTTCTACCTCAGAAGCTAATTATTATAGGCTCACATCTTGCCTTATAACAAAGTTTGTAAATGGTGGCATTAATGAATCTGTTCTTCATAAATATTTGATCATATATTGCTTTATATTTACTTTTTGTTTAAACCAGATTTATGTTAAATAAATGTTAAATAAAGTAATTTTCCGAATTAAAACCAGCATAGATTAGCTGTTCTGGGGCCTTGTGTTATGTATGTAGTATTTGGCACAACTTCACTTCTTATGTTTTTTGGTACTGGTACAAGCAGCTAGTCATGAAATAATTTTCTCTTGTATTAGTTTGGTGTTGGCATGACCACAAAGATCTGTGAAACAGAGGTCATTCATATGAGTTTCCCTGTCCCCTATAACTCACAGGAATTCAATTGAGTGTATTATAGTCACTGATTTAAAAGTTTAGGATATGTCATAATTTGCAGTGCAATCTATTTCCCCAATTAATATTGCTAATAAGCAACTGGCACTGTGAAAACTGAATTCAGCAGTTCTCCCCACTTTATTGATGCCTCATAAGTACAATAGAGTTTAGATGTTTCTTCAGGGTCCTAGTTAAATGAACTTTTCATTTGTGAACCAAACCCACCTGAAAACTACCAGCTCTAAGCTGTGTTATTTTACCATCCTCTGAAGGTGTTTTTTGGAGGTAGGGTTATAAAAATGGGACAGAAAGTTTTCACTGAAGTAAGCCCTAATACCTTATTTCTGACTCTGGAACTTGGAGTTCTTGATTCTCCCAACTGCTGGTTTTCACAAGCATTGGTATTTTTGGCTGATGTTACAGGGTTTGTGCAATTTCTATTAACTATGTTGAAATAACTTTTGAAGGCTGCCAAATCACTATTTGGAAGGTTATTTTCTTTGTTCATACTCCCAGTCCTCTCCTAAAGTAGGTAGTGCATAACAGGGCTGGGATTTCTAAGAATTCACTGTAAGTTTTCCTTTGAGTGATAAATGCATGAGTTTAATTTACTAATGCCATTCTCTTCCTTGAAATATTATTTCTTAGGATAGTATATTGTCCTGAATAATTATTGGCAAATCACTTGATTTTGTTCTTTCAAAATTGCTTTTAAAATTTATATTAAAATAATACAGCTGCAAATGTTGTCTCTATATAGAGGATTGGAAAAGAAATTGTCTACAGTAGTACTTTAAAGATGGCTGGAAACAGCCATCTTCACTATTTGTGTCTTATGTAGTCTGTTTTGTTGCAGAGAATCATGTACCACTTTCTAAGCTCTAGTGATAACATAGTGGAAAACAAAGGAAGGCTAAATGCAGCCATGTTAAAGACTTCAGTGTTCTGGCAGAAATTATATGCCTGATAACAAAAGATCCAATCTGAATGTCTTGTTGGGTTTACCCTTCTGAGGTTACTTTTTTACCCATCTGCAAATGTGATCTGTGAAGGGTGCTGCAGCTGAGGAAAAGACATACGAAAATAGTGTGCTACTCTGATTCAGTGATTTTTTTTTTTTTTTTTTTTTTTTTTTTTTTTCTTTTTAATTTGCTTTTTAGGTCATTTCTGCACAACCTGAGATACATTCCTTTTTTTTTTTAATGGCTGTTTGGCAAGGGAGGTGTGAATAAAAGCATACTAGTTGGAATAAATTCTTAAAAATGCATGGGAAGTTTCTAGATACGATGTAGATTCTATATAGCATGCTGCTGTATTCTGTGTTAGTTATCTATCATCCTGGAAAGATTCCCTCCCTCCCACCCCCTAAGCTTATGGACATCCATTGTAAGCACAGTGTAGTCTTTCTTCTTACTTCCCCATTTTGAAATATATATAGCTACCAAATTAAAGTGCTGTGTAAAATTTCTTTTGATGTTTTGTTTATTCACTTGTTCCAAAACCTGTTTGAAATAGTAGGTCACTGATACATCTTTAAATGGTACATCAAAGAGCTGCTGCTCTTGATTGAGACAACACTTTGTTTTCAAGCACAGCTGAGCAGCATTCAGATGTTTCAAAAAAACCCAACAACTTGTTTTTCACAAAACTGCATTCACCAGCAGTTTTCCCACTTATGAAGCATGAAAATGTGGGTGGCAAAGATAGCTAGGTGTTGTCTTTTGTGATCTGATGACATGAAATAAACGCACTTGTGGCTAGTAAGCTAATGGCTTCCTTGCCAAGATTTAAAAATTGTAGAAAAGTGATCTTGCTAAAGTTCTGTCACTGGGGAGTTTGGTTCTACACCTATTTATTCTCTTATCACAGAATAGTTTGGATTAGAAGGGACCTTTAAAGATCACCTAGTCCAACCCCCCGACCTGTCTGGTATTAGTTTGTGTAAGCCTTTAATTGGGAAAGGGAATAGCTTGAAAGAAGAAAAGTATTTCCTTGAAAATGACTAATATGATGACTCTCTCTCTTCTAGGAAATGACTTGCAGCTGAGTGAATCTGGAAGTGATAGTGATGACTGAACAAATTTTTGGCCTTAAACGTATCACCTTTTTTGCTAAATATGTCTTAGCATCTGTTTTGCACTAAGATTAGATTACCAGAGACTGGAATGAATGTCCTCGATTTTGATAACAAGCATCCTAATTTTCTACTGACACATCATGTCTATAATACAGCAGCATTGACATCCTCTCAGTGCTATGGTTATGTGTTTATCTTTCAAATTACTGTATTTACAGTAAAATTGTGTATGATCTGATTTTGATTATTTTTGCCTCAGCCACCTGTTTTACTTGAAACTGATTTGTAACAGCTAGTTACTTTATATAAATAGCTATGGAATGGAGAAATTTCTGATATTTATGGAGGCAAGTTTCCTTCCTATCATTTAAATGCTGAATGCTGATCTCACAGCTTTTACTTGGAGGGAGTGAAAGGGAGAACAACTAAATGAGATCTGCTGTGTCAGCTACACTGTTTGTTCAGTTCACAGTTCATACCTTTAAGGAAACTGCTGAATAATGTGGTCCACTAGTGCAGTTACAGTTTACAATTGTTCAACACATTGCTGAATTCTTAATTTCATTGTATTATAGGACTTTATATTTCTGAGCCTCAAGATTCCTAAGGGAACTTGTCTATTCTCTGCCTTTTTTTTTTTTTTTAATGTAACTTGAATAGGCTGGTCTTTTTACAACCTTTTTGTATCTAAATTTAGATAACTGCAGAGACAGCAATGAATTCCTTCATTTAATTCTGTAATGGAAATCCAAAAATTTCTTTGTAGGAATATAAAAGTAATTTAATAAAGCAATATTTATCATTTTCTTGTGTCTGTCTTTACTGGTTAGAAATTAGAATTCTTAACTATAGTGGTCATACAAGGAAATAGAAAATAGTAGCTAATACAGACTCCCTGCCCTGTCTGCAAGACTTGAGTATTTGTTGCTTTGTCCTAACAAGTTCGCCAAAAGTTTGTGGTGTTGCTAGTGGACTGATGAATGTTTATTACAGATTATATCCAAATGCCTTTGCTAAATGATACCATTTATCATTTAGACAAGAAAAGGTGTTTGCCTAGTCTTAGTTTTTCCTCATTTGAAAGTATAGTTTAAGATCTAAAGAACTGCAGGTAGGAGTCCAAATTTAATCCTATAGTTTACTACTGAAGAGTTTTAAACTAACAGTAGTAAATGTCTGTAGGATGAATTCTGATGAGATGAATCTGCTCAGTCTTGCACAGAAGTCTCCTTTGCTAGATCGCAGTGATTGAATCACAGCTCTGTGTTTAAACTGTGAGGGTTGAATCCTATACGTAAGCCTGAATGTGCAGACATGAAAAAATGCACACTCGGTAAATGTATACAATAGATGCTACTAGACTAGCTTATTCTCTTGACTGTGCTGCAAGTATCAGCCTGTGCTTCCCTCTAGACAGATTGAGGCCAAAACCATGTCCACCCGTCACAAAGGAACCTTTACTGCTACTACCAGGCAGACAGGAAATACTGGGCTCTGTCCCGAAACTATTGCACTGTTCGTGCTCTGCACCAGGTAACAGCTTGCTAGTCTTCCAGCTCCCTAAAGCTGGTACCATAAGAAGCAAAACGTTTTCTTGTTCATCGTCAAAGGGAAAAGCTCAAGTTAATAACCATGAGCAAACAAGTCTTTGAGAAGAAAAGGGCTAAGCAGCAACCTTTTGGAAGGATGCTATGTAATAAACCCAGTAAGCTACTTGGAACTTTCTCAAGGCAAAGGGTATTGATTACTCTGATGGTTCATAGCTGTTGGTATGGGAACTTTAGCAAAGTACTTGGTTCTTGGCACCTGCTGCTAATAAAGTCTGCTAGGGTGATGTGAGGAGCCAAGATGTTGTAAGTAACCTTAGGACTAAGGAGCAGCCCTGTGCTAAATAGAAAGAGGTGCATGACAATGCAGCATCCTGAGCAGAACTATCTTCTTTTTGCCTTTCCCCTATCTCCAGTGGTTTATTTGCATCGAAGCCTTCCTTTAGGCCAACACTAAATTCTAATTCTAGCCAGAATGCTGCTTTTTATTCTGTATGGGAGTGAGCAGATGTGTGGAAGCACTGACCAGGCCAGGGTCAAAATCATGGAGAGTGTGTGCATGTATGGATTATAATCACTCCTTCAGCAATAAAACTGTTGAGTAGAATTTATCTGTATCTGTATATAATTGCACTCACATGTATACAGGTGCTTAAATATAGCTCTGGGAGTAAACCAGATTTCTAAGTTCCTGAGTCTCGGGCCTGTAACTCTCTGCTATCTTTAGGCTTTGATCTTTGGGTTAAAAGCTCCCTAGGCTGGGAAGAGTCTCAGTTAAGCTTTTGCATAGCATGTAGTACAGAGTGATTAGTGGCCAGTTAGGCACTACCCAGTATAAATAAGTATGGGATCTAGATGGATATATTCTGTCAAAAGCACAGTTGAGCTAATTTGGGAAAGGCTCCCTTTAAATATCAAGACAGGATATAAGATTCTGGAAGAGAGTTCTCATAGAGATAAGGGGAAAAAGATAATTACCCTTCCGTGTGTGATAGAAAACAGCTCTGTATACCATATCCAGTACAAATGTTTGTGATCTGACTCCCCTTCTCCATGTACATGTCAAACATAGGCAAGTGAGCTAAAGAGCTTGCCTGGGCCGGTCCTTGTACTTGGATCTCATTTGTGATTTGCTGGGGGTGTTTCCTCCCCCAAGGCTTGCTTTGTGTGCCCCAAGCAGTGCTGAGCCCCCATATCTCCTACCGCAGGGTGTTCTCAAATGGCAGGAGAGAGAATGTGGTTGCACTGAGGTTTAGAAGCATCTAGCAATAGAAAAACAAGTCAGGTTGTCTTTTCTGATCTTGGAAATTTTTTTTTGGACCCTGATTTGAAAATTCTTTTCTTCTTTAAAAACAGTTTTATTCCTGTGATGTCAACTTAACTAGAATTTAATAAAATGAGCAACTACTAAAAGTTCCTATGACCACTGTTCTGATGACCGCTGAGTGCCTCTTTCAAAATAATCTTCTGAAATGCATCTGGTTCTGTCTTGCTGCTTTCAGCTATTTTGTGTTTACATCCAGAGATTTAAAGCATATGTCTGTGTATGTATCTCTAAGCAGTAGATACATCTGAAGAATCTTTTATTGTGACATTATAAGTAAGCTATTGTGTATGCTTTGGATTTGAGGAACATCTGTATATCACTCACATTGATAAATCAAAAATATATTCCAAATCATAAAATGGGTTGGGTTGGAAGAGACCTTAAAGATCACCCAGTTCCAACCCCCCTGCCACGGGCAGGGGCACCTTCCCCCAGCCCAGGGTGCTCCAAGCCCCGTCCAACCTGCCCTTGAACCCTTCCAGGGAGGGGGCAGCCACAGCTTCTCTGGGCACCCTGTGCCAGTGTCTCACCACCCTCACAGGAAAGAATTTCCTCCTTGTATCTAATGTAAATCTACTCTTAGTTTAAAACCATTACCCTTTCTCCTATCACTGCACTCCCTGACCAAGAGTGCCTCCTCATCTTTCCTGTAGGCCCCCTTTAAGTACTGGAGCCTCCTCTTCTCCAGGCTGAACGACCTCAACTCTCTCAGCCTGTAATGCAGCTGGAAACATCAACATTTTTTCCTTTTCTGACTACTGCAGTGCTAAGGACCACTGCAGCCACAGCTCACATCAGCCCTTCTCTGTGCATGGCATCTGGTATGTGCACAATTTGTCTAGTAACTACCTCTTCAGGGTTGTAATAATCAACCCCCATTAAATCCTGAAATGGTGATGATGTATGTTTGCCAATTGTAACCACCTTTGGAAGCCTGGCAGCTTCCAATGTTTTTAAGATCTCTGTCCTACTCTCGTTTTTCATGAACCCCGCCTTGGGACATGTGGAGAGGCTGAGGTGATCTCTTCAAGGCAGCTCTGCCACCACCGTATTCCACAATTAACACTGGGATTGCCATTTCCTTGGGGGTTTCTGTCTATCTGTAACTCCCCCTCAAGACCCTTGCCCCTAATGCTGTAATGGGCCTTTAGGAAGTTCTAGTTTATAAGCATCAAACTTGATATAATGTCCTTGTATTTTGTAGCTGTTTGGTAAGTAATAATCTTATTTCCCCTTGTAATCTCTGAAAATTATTTTGATGCCTAGTCATGGGTTACTGAAAACAGCTGTTCATCAAAATCATGATATCAGCATCAGCTGGAGCACAGCTCATTGTGGAGTTTATTGTCAAGGCACCTGATATGATCAGCTCTATTGCATGAGCTCTGTTTTTTATTTTGGAGGAAGGTGGGAGATGATAAAAATTTTTCAGTCTAAAGGATTTTAGTAAGTCACTTCTGTGGTAACAGACAGCGAATCATCCTGAGAACAGAGCAACAGTTATTTCTAAGAAGAATTATTTGTTGGGCCTTTCTTGAATAATTTCTGGTGAACCAAATATGAACAGATCATCTCAGATAATAGTTTGCTTTGGTTACCAAGATTTTGGCCCACAAAAATGTATCATTTCTGGACAACGCTTTTTATTTTCTTTAGAATTTCTACAGGAAAGTTTCTGAGAACAGCCAAGCAGACTGTTGAATCCTTCTTAAACAGAAGAGATGAGGATGCCTAGGCTGCACAGAAGCGATGAAGCCCAGTGGAAGAACGAGAAAATGACCGGGCTCATGATGGTTCCTGGGCTGATGCTTGCAGTACATGTGAATTCCTCTTCTTGCCACTTTTTGAGGTCATTCAGCTAACCACATAAGGTGCTGAGGACAGTCTAAGTAGATATGGAGTTCAGACTAGCTTTCTGAGGAGATGTAAAAAGAAGAATGAGAAAAAGAGAAGTTTTGAGTAAGGGTGTTTGCATTTTGTTAAAATATATATTCCTTCTGCTCTGGGGGGAGGCAAGGGAAATGTGAAAAGAAGGTGAAGATGTACTGAAAAGAGGAGAAAAAAGTGTGAAATTATAATTTATTTCACAGGTTAGATCTAAAACTTGATAGGAGAAGTCATCCACATCTGAGGGGAGGTTTGAAAGACCTATGTGTATCAGCTATTACTCTGCCCAGTTCAGTGAAACTGATGAGAGCTCCTCCTGATTGTTACCTGGTTAGCAGTTCTGTCCCAAGTGATCTTGGTCCCCCTGCATAAGGATAATTAATGATGGCTTCAGTATTTGCAGGCAGCCCCTCCTTGCTTACTAGCTATATGTACGGGAATGGGCTGAATCAGTGGAAAGCTCTAAAGAATCTGTTACTGTGGCTTTTACTTCATGGCTTGCAGATTCTCATGTTGAAGAAAAGCTCCTGAAGGGCAGACTCAGAGCTCAGGGTTTGTGTCAGCACGAAGAACTATTCGGCTCCTAAGCAGAGATACTAACTTCCTACAGGGTTTTTGTAAAACCTATGCTGTGCCTGCTGTAGTGAAGGGTCTGTCCTGCTGGGAACAGCGAGGGCTTGGGCTCTAGTTGTTTCTGTGGTTTTCTGAATCCATAGAAGAAACAAGTGTGTTCTCAGATTTTCCTTCTCTGAAAAGCAAATCCCTCTGCTGTGGTGAGGAAGGAATGGAGGTTAGAGGCAAAGATGAAGGAACCTTTCATTCAACAGAGAAGGCTTTGTTGATGTACAACACATACCTGGTGAGTTAGCTGCTAAGACCTCTCGACTTGCTTTGAACAGGGGCCCTTGTCACAGAACCTGTTCTCCATCTCTCATCTCCCATATGCTGTCTTTTCTGTGCAGCTTGGTTTGTCTCCTCAAAATTCATACCTGGCTTGTTCTCTTAATTGTGCTTATGCACAACAGAGGGTTATTTGCTCCCTCTAAGAGATGAGGCCTTCTTCATGCTGTTATTTAAAGTTTAAAGAAAAGTGGAGTATCTTAAAAAGGTAATTAAAGAAGACCCAACAACAACCCAAACTGTTCTTTAATCTCCTTAGTTTCACTTCCACATGCTGTGTATCTTGTTCTACCAGTTTCAATGCTCTTGCAAAACTGTTGCACAATGACTTCCTCTTAGCAACCAGCAGAATTAAACTTGAGCTCACCTAATTGGCTGTACCTTTTCTAAGATCCTCAATGTATTGAGTTTCCAATAAACTCTGCAACCCTCCCTTTTTCCTGCACCTTTTAATTGACAAGACTTTTGGAATAAACACTCATTGACATCCTCATATACAGCTCCTATAGAGACATGTGAGCTGGCTGCAGCCTGAAATACTTAACCAATTCCCTAACTAATTTCCTTTTTACACCTGACTTCTCTGCACATTGACATTTATGAAAAGATCTAGGCTTTTACCAGAGTTTTGATCCAAGTGTTTATGGTAGTATTAAAAAATCTCTCACTATGAAGTGTTCCTAAAAGCTAAGGCTGTTTTAAAGGCCAATGTCTGATTGAGATTCCCCCTTCAAATAAAAACAGATTTTGTGCCAGTTTCTGATTTTGCTGGAATAACAAGGGCACAACAGAGACAGCACAAGATAATGGGACACTCAGAGCATCAGGGGCAGACAAACTGTTTTGGAATCAGCTGTCCTTCAGCAACTCTTCTGGAAAGGTTTGTGTGCTTTACAGTCCTCTCCCACCACAGTGTGAAACAACTTCCACTCCCACGCTTCACGATAATCTGTTGTTTTTTTTTTTTTTTTTTTCCCTGTGCGAAAGTTACCAATAGAAACATTTAGCTAACATATCATAAACGCTTTTTTTTTATAAATGCTGGTCATCAAAAATGTTTGCCAAATGTGACCTGAATGTAGGTGGGGAAAACTCCATGCAGATTAGCAGCTACACTTGTGTTGCTCCCTTATTTGAGCTCCTATCCCCCTTACAAGCCAGACTTGGCCTAGTAACCTTCACCAGGATATGGTATTTGTTAAGGATACTGATAATCAGTAGCTGTGGCTATGTTTAACTGAGGATGCAAAACCGTTAAGCTATTTAAGAAGTTCTTGTCACAATGAGTACATTTTAGAAAGTACCACCTGGAAGGAGTGTACTGAGCTTAGTGGGGACTTTTTATCCCTGTTAATTTGTAAAACAAAATGACTGATAAAAGCTTAGAACCCTTCCCTGCTTTCATACTTTCCATTTGACTCCCTCACAGTGATGAAACAACAGCTACTCACAGGTGAATAATTGAGGTCCCCTAGAGAGAAACTTGTTAAAATTTTAATAATGTTTTGGCTATATTTATAATTCTGTAGAGAGACTGAGCTAAGAGAACCAAAGAATCTGCCATGTTACATCAGAGCCTTTGATCCAAATGACCTCTGTTCTGGAAATGAGAATTGCTTACACTGCACAAATATCTCTAAACCTAACAAAAATATGTGTGAGATCGCCTGTGCTGTACCGGAGAACGATCACTGACGGGTAACTTCAGCCGGTGTTAAATGGGAGCAGCTCTGTGATGAGAGGTTGGCAAACAGCCAGTGTCCGTGGGATGTGTATGACGGTGCTGGTGGATTGATCTCATGCTTCCTGGGACCTTGAGAGCAACCCACAGGCAGGTGCATTGGTTGCTGGAAGCACAGAGACTGCAAACTGCTCCCTACTGCATAGTAGCTGGTGAACCTCCTGGGTCTTATCAGCAGCTCACACCACACAGAGCCCTCCTGCCTGGGGTAGATGCTCAGCTGCAAGAGGCTGCCTCGCAGCTGTGTTTTCTTCACCTTGTACTTCTTTGACAAGGAGGAGGGGCTGTACAAATGGTAAATTTGTTTTCCAAGCTAAATACAAACTGTAATTTCAAGCTTGCTTGCGTTGGCACCTCGCACACCTTTCCAGTTTACAGGGAGAGTGGCAGGGTGCTCAGCAAGGAGGGAAATATTTTGGTCATCCCACAATAACGTAAGGTGACTGTTCAAGGTAGCACAGTGGATCAGCAGCAGGACTCCTCACTGCTGGACTCTGCTCAGGTGACAAAGCCACACAATTTAACATCCTGCCAGCTTGCAGCGCTACTATGGCCTTCCCAGACTGCCACACAACACAGTTCCAGTGAAATCAGGCCACTTGGTCTCACAGGTTTCTTTCCCCTCATGCTAGCATGAGCTTCCCTTCTCTCTTCTCAGAGAGGATATTTAGGATTGTGTTAATGGCACCTTGGTATGGGGAAGCGATAAGATGCCCCTGCTCTTTCCTGGCTTTGCTGAGGCCTCCTTAGCCTAGTGTCATGGGGTAAACAACTGAAGTTCCTTCCCTCCACCTTCCCACTGCATCAGGGGAGGAAATTTAAAGCACCTTTGCAATTCATACAGCTGCTCCACTCCCTCCAACTGGGGGAGGTGAGGACAACTCTTATGCCCCTCAGCCTTGGTGGCAAGGACCACATCAGGTACCTTCTCTGAAGGCTGAAGCGTGACTACGCTGAAGTCAAGCTAGAGCCACAAGGGAACATCTGGGTTACTTTGCATTGTGGTGTGTGATTGGGTGGCCCATGAGGTGAAAAGAGAAATGGGGCACCTGTGTGCCCTTTCCTGGTCTCCCCCATCTCCTCGTCTTGGCCTGGGGCAGCTCTGTAGCAGTGCTGCATTGCTTCCTTGCACACATGCAGCTGTGATGGGTGGCAGGTCCTGTGTCCATAACTAGCAGGCATGACTCTCGCTCTGCTCTATGTAACTACTTTATGTTGGTCCAGCTGAGGCAATAGTATTTTACATCACTGCTGTGTCCTTTCTGACAAAAGGGAATGAGGCCCAGTCTTCCTAAAGGTGCTACTTTCAAAGCATAAAGAAAAAGCATCTCAGAAGGGAGCCAAGCCATGGGAACCACAGCGGGTAGTCCTTTTCCCTCTGGGTCTGAGTTAGTCACGCATCCAAGCTCACAGTCCTGTCAGGGCATAACCCACCCAGCTGCATGGTCTCCCAGCCTCCAGCACTACCATCCATGAGGAAAGAAAAACCAAAAAATGAAAATGTTTGAGTCACAAACAAAGGGTGGGTGAGTAGGATTAGGCGAGGCTGTGCTGACTAACCCACCCCAGCAACAGGTAAGTAATGCTCCCAATTTGTCCTGAAGGAAATGGATCTGGCTGTGCTGAAGCTCAAGGTGGTGTTGGAAGGTGCTGCTTGTGCATAAACTCTGATCCTGGGCCACCCTGCCAAAATGGCATTCCAGGCCTGGGTCTGGATTTACACAGAGACATCACAAAATCAATGATAAAAAGCAAACCAGAGATATATTATTGCTACTGTTGCATCTGACAAAGGAGAGTTGAATCCCTTGAGGCAGAAACAATTTATCCGTGGCCCAAAATGACTCATTAGGAGCTGTTTCAAACAATTGGCGTCTTTGTATTGAAAAGGCACGTTCTGATGAATGTGGCAAGGACACATTTTCAGATTATTTTATAGTCTGCTTTGTAAAACTGTACGCAGGGTTAATGACAGCTAGTATTAATTGTGTACCTCTGGCAATTTGCAGAGAGACATTTGTCTGACTAGAATCTTTTTCATGCTTTTAACATTTCTAGTTCTTGAACAACAAAACAACTGGAAATTAGAGTACTGCTTTTTCAAATGGCTTTATCTGAGGCTTTCAGGGTATCATACAATTAAGCATTTAATTGTGAGGCCCTGTATGGACAGCATAAAATTTAGTCATCCCCTGCCACAGTGCAGCCTTCCCCAAACTAGAGTGTGACGGCTGTTTGTTAGCAGCCTGTGGTGCCAAAGTAACTCTTTGGAGAGGCAGGCTGACAGCTGGCTGATACTGCGCTGGGAGGAAACAAGACGGTCAGGACATATTTAGCAGTAAACCAGCTTACCTGTTCAGTCACGCAGACAAACAGATGCCAAAACACAGAAGTGTGGCTTCTTATCACAAGCAACATGTGTGAGAGGGGTCTGAGACCTGGCCACTTTGAATTTCCAGGAATTAGTTGGTAATGTATTAGCTGTGTTAAGATAAAACCGCATGTCTGCAAGGCCCACTGTTAACTCTCCTTTGTGTGTGTGTCCTGAGATACGGGCAGCTCTGAAGAAAGAGCATTTGGTGCTGCAGATTCTGGTCTCAACTTCAACAGGATGAAGACAACTGTTACACAGCAATTGTTCAGTGAAGGGCATTTGTTCAGTGTGAGGGAGAAATGGTTGATAAATTTCATTTTTCATTTACAGCGGTTTTAAACGCATCAGGGTAGTAACATGGATTTTAAATTCTGACCGTCATTTAAATTAATTGCAAAATTCTAACTGACTTCCATGTGACCAAAATGACAACTTGAATTTACAAATATCCAAGCGGCATTCTTCAGGGCATGGAAAAGTAATCTCCACGGGGATTAGCCACATGGACAATGACATTCGCAGTCACCTCTCTCAGCTTATTTCAAATGACTGGTGTGGTTTGGTTGGTCTTTCTGCACTTCACTCTTCCAATGATTGTGAGCAGTACCGTTCACCCCCATAGACTTGCACAGCTGGGCTGTTGGTGGGAAGGGGTAACAGCCCTGAGAGCATCCTCTCTCCTGGAGGTTTTGGTGCCTGGATGTGGGCTGAGTTAGAGCTAGAGCTGCTCCCCAGCAAAGAGGAAGTTTAAATCCAAGCAAAATTTTTTTATTTTTTAATTTTTTTTAATACAAACTGCAATTAGAAGATACCCCAACTGGTGAAAGTACTTGCATTTTATGTGCTTGCAAGTTTCCAAAAGCCTAAACTCGACATCCCAAATAATTCAACCTATTTGACGAGATTGACGGGAAATCTAGTTTGTACCCTCTCTGGGCAAACCTTTGCTTAAGTTTCAGTTCCTGCAGATACACACCTTTTTCTAGGAGCTTGTATTTCCCCAAAGAACTACATTCACATGCTGGTGAAGCACATACATAACTCCCCTTAAAACTGGTGTTTCAGCACATGGCACTGGGGGATTTGTGTGCAAGACAGGAGACGGTGCTGTGTTCAGGAATAGTTTGATTCCCTGGACTCTTGATTTGCAAGGAAATCTGAAGCAACTTGGCTTGGGGCCTCTTCCCACAATGTTCTTAAATCTGTTATTTTTGCATGCTGTGTGCTTTTTTTCTTGTGCAACCACAGTTTGCCAAGGAAGACAGACCATTTTTCCCCAACCTCAGATTAAGAGTGCAAAGATCTCTGAGACTTGGGACAGGAACCAGCCCCATGAGAGCTGGTGTTGGTATCGACGAGGTCACACAGAGCTCACCAAGGTTATTTCATGGAGCAGTCCAGAGCTCCATGGCGCAGTCCAGAGTCCTTTTACTAATGGATTTCTTAATGATTGCATGCGTGCCACCAGATCCTCTAACCAAAACACTGAGAGTTGGGCACCTAGAAGATGCAGCTGATTACTAGCAGGGATAGAAGAAAAGAGAAGACAAATAGAGTGATGCTTTTTGAAACATCTCCCACAGAAGGTGTTTCCTTCCAGGGAACTCTGACAACAGTTGTACAAACACCCAGACGACAGCTGTGTGTGCCCTATATCCGGTGGGCTCGGTTCTCTGTCAGGTCCCACACGGTTGTGCCTGTGAGCTTTGCTATCCTGCTTTTCCCCATATCCTGTTCAAGTGCCCTCCCCTGCCTTGCTCCTCCAGCAGCAGCACTCAGGGCAGGTGCCAGACCAGGCAACTGCCCAGAGTTTTGTTGTCTTTGAAGAATGCCAGTGTTTGGGATTTCTGACTCCCTTTTTAAAAACACTCTTCATGTTTCAGTTCATCTTGTGATGCTGTTTAACACTGCTGAAAAATCAGGCTTCACTGGTTGATTTGTATGTGTATGTCTACCTATGGGTGAGATGAGAGTAACTCCTAAAGGGAAATATTTCCTTCCTCAGTTCCACCAGAGGCTGCCATGCGGCCCAAGTACTGCCTTCCCAACAGCAGCTGTGAAAGAAAAACACTTCCAAAGAACCAGCCCTGTAAAAAGAAAAAAAAAAAAAAAAAAATCAAAACAAAAAACAAACCAACAAAACCCCCACAACTTTATGCTGCTTTTTTTGTTGCTTGTAGGTGGATATTTTCTCCTGCGTTTCCTGAGGTCTGTTGCAAGCACCTAGTCCCGGCTGTCACCTCAAACCTGCCCTGACAGAATTCTGCCGCAGCCTGAAAGCACCAGGCTGGCACGGGAAGCTGTTTGGCAATCACTCTGTGGCGATTTAAAGGTAGTGACAACTGAGGAGAGTGCCAGGGAGAGCCCATTACTCCTCTGCAGCCCAATCCAAAGGAAAGATAAATATCCTCCTGGCCGCAGGTCCAGGCCTAGGTGTCAACAGCCCGCCTCACCCACTGGTCCCCTGGACTGCTCCATCTGCTGCCAGAAAATTTGTTCCGTGGGCAGCAAATGTCCTTGTCTCCGCAGGTCATGATTTAATCCCGCCTGCTGAAGGCTGCCATTACAAAAGCTGCTGTTTTCCCTCCCGGGGTGACCCTGTACGTTCCCGTTTCCCCTAATCCTGTGTTGCCGGGGCGCTCTGTCCCGGGGAGGGGGCGACGGTGGCTCGAACCGCCCGCCGGGGCTCTGGAGGCGGCGAGGAGAGGCGGGAAGGGGCGGCAGGAGCGGCCCGGGCGCCGGCCAGCACCCGCGGGCTCATCTGCCGCCGGCTTGCGGACGCCTGTCACACCGAGACCTGCAGTAAAAGCGCCGTGGGCCACGGCTCCTGCTCCCCTGCGGGCGTGGCAAGGGGCTCCTTCAGTTTAATCGCTTCCCGGGAAGGGGGGGGGAAGCAAGGAGGTTTCCTCCGTTGTATTTTAACTCAGCGCCCCGCAGGTGCCCGGCCGTCCGCCCAGCCCCGCGGCTTTCCCGGGGCAGAGGGCGGCGGTGGCTGAGGGGCCGGCGCCATCTTCTGGGCTCTTTCGCACGGCGGAGGGGACAGAAGGCCGGGCAGGGGAGCGACGGGGAAATGCCACTGAGGGAGCAGTGAGGGTGGGGAGCAAAGGAGAGCTGTGAGGGGCCCGAAGGGGAGCGGGTCCCAGGGGCTGTGGGTGCAGTGAGCGTTGTGAGGAGATAAGCGAGCTGTTGGGGCTTTTACGCCTCTTCCCCACCCTATGGCCACTGTCTCCATGAGGAGAGCCCTGTCATTCCAGCCATCCTGGAGCTCCCAGGACCGATCTTGGCACTGGGATGCAACTGGGCTGGGAAGGAAAATTCAAAGTACAGCTGGTGGTATGGGTAGTGCCCTGGTGAAAAATGGGGCTCAGGAGCTGCCTGAGCAACCCTGTCCCCTCCGCCCGAGAAGCCCTCCTCACTGCCAGTATGCAGCTGCTGTCAGAAGGGCAGATGGCCAAAAAAGCACTCTCTGTATTGTTTAAGTATGCTGTGGTTTGGATTAGTTCTCCCCTCCCTTTCCTTACTCGGCAATGTGGGCTTTTATCCTTTGTAGACTTGTGTATCTCAAACATCTCAGTTCAGGGGCAGAGAAACCAGTGTGGTACCTCATGCTCACCAGCTCCTGAAAAACGTGCTGGCTGCTGATTGCCAAGTGCCTGTGTGGCAAGGCTCTGCCCTGTGCTGTATGATGCCCCATGGTCCCTGTGTCCGTGGGATTCCTCGGACTGGCTACGCCCAGCAGAATGCTATTTATAAGAAAGCAGGAGAGAAAATGTCTTTATTTGTGACAAAAAGCCACAGGAAACATGTTTTGCCTGGGTGAAGATGGTGGGATGTGTGCTCTGCTCATGTACACTGCCGTCGGGCACAAGTTCTGAGAGGTGAATTGGTACCTCGACCCTGCCCTGAGTGTGAGCATCAGTGGGCAGTGCTGTGCTATCTCTGCCATTTGTTTCCAGGGGGGGATTTGGCTTGCACCAGGCAGGTCGGAGCTTGGGACTGGTGGACCTGTGCCTTTCTATGCAGGTATGCCTGCAGAGTCTGAAGAGGTGTTAAATACAGGTTTTCCTATTTGCACTTAACAGACTCCTCAGTTCTGTGCCCCACAAGGAGCAGGGTGTTATGCTCAGCCATTGCTAAGCATTGACTGAAGCTGGGCTTCTGGGGAACACAATTTAGCAATCGTGCTGAGATTTTACAGAACTGTGGAAGTTAGAAATAGGCAAGGTGCACTGCATCCTTTTCCCCTGGGTTCATGCACGGTCAGCCTCAAGAGCTTTCCATAGTTTCCATCTGATGTATCAAAAAGGAATCTTGTCCACATCCTTGCCCTGATTGCTGCCACTCTGCGTGGAAGGAGGCAGTCTGTACTGGGTGAGGCAACAAAAAACGTCTCAGTAGTAACCAGTGAGAAATGGGAGGTTTGCCCAAATGAACTGTGGTTTCTTTGCTAATATACCTTAAGGAGGAAAGTCTGGCCTAGATAAGCTGCTGGTCTGCTGCTGTGGGAATGCAGAATGAATGCTGTGGAGTCACTACCTCTGCATTTGAAAGGGACTAACACTTCCCATCGCATCCTTCAGCTGTCTTTACGGACTGCAAGCCCTCTGCTCCAAGGCCTGCCTCTCACTAGGTGTAGGGATGACGTCTTGCACAATACAATTGCTGTATCTGGTGCTTTTAGGCACAACTGATATTTCTGCTAATGATTATTCCTTGCAATAATTGCTGTGGTGGTGCTTCTGTTGCAGATCAAGGAACTGTAGAAATCTTTTTTACTCAATGGTGTTTTGTGGTTCAAGCAGAGAGTTGGAACACAAGAGAACTCTTGCCTTGCCATTGGCTAGATGTGACTATAGGCAAGTCATTTCTCTCTGGAGGATCTTCATGTCTCTGAAAGTGAGGAACCTGTACCTAACATGAAAAAGTGGTCAGGTGTGGAATCACTTGTGTAGTAGTAAAAGAGTGTTTTGTTCTCACTTAGTTGTCTTTTATTACTTACCACATCAAAGAAGTAAGTGGTAGAGGTCATCAGCACAGGGAGCAATGCCTTTTGAGGAATACTTAATTCACTGAAAATTACAGTTTTGTGAAATGAAATTATTTGGGAATCTGGGCTTAGTTCAGTGAATTGTTTGAGCCAAAAATGAAGAGGGAGAACTTTTCCAAGGAAGATTTTGTTCTGGCAGCCTCAGAATAAAATGTGACACATTTTGTTGAAAGTGATGTTTATTTAAATCACTACAATTTCTAGGAAGGAAATGAGACATTTAGTGTGACCTGGAGGAGGGAAGGGCTCAGAGTTGACTGAAAAAAGCCTCAAACTCTCTGAAGGTCAGCCTGTTTTATGGGTTATGCTAATTTTTTTGCTCAGCCATGATCCAAAGCTCCAGGTCCTCATCATGATAAACGGGGGCTGATGAGAGGACTCCCTGACACTTTCCTTATCTCAGAGTTACAGTTTGCTGCTGCTCTCACCTGCAGGAGCGATTTGGCTTGCACCTCAATGAGGAACACAGAGGAGTGTTAGCAGTTTCCAGCCAAAGAACTACTTGAAACTGCTGACTGTATCCCATAGCTCCTCAGCTGGATGGGCTGTAAGATACCAGGCGATCCCCAGAAGAGCTGCCTGCCTTGCTTTCCCCCTTGAGTAGCAATTGGTCAGGATCAGCCTCTACATACCTATCATGACACAGAGCTCTGTGTAACTCAAATGACCTTGGGAGGGAGACCCGCTTTCTAAGACAAACAGTGCCAGACTGAAGCTGTTTTCAGTTAAGATAAATTGTGTTGCATTCATGCTATGTTCTAAACTGTTTGAATTGCAGATAGATTATCGTATGAAGAAGCTTCCATCAGGCAAACCCTGTCTATCTTAGTTTGGTAATGAGCCCTCAAGCCCTGGAGGGAGAAACTGCTGCAGCTTTCCTAAGATTTGGTGGTGACTGTGAGGTCTCTGTGTTGGGAAATGCTTTTTTTTTTATCTTGAAACCGAGGGAGAGTGCTTGGTGAGTATAGTTATTTATGTTTGAGTGTGCTGATGGAGAAATTGAGGTATCCTTCTGCATGGACTTGATTAGTAAGGGTCAAGAGTTAGAAAATGTCTGGAAAACATATATAACATCATCTTCAAAGCCTGGTTTATCCATCAGATTGTGGTTGTCCCTGAAGAAGGAGTCTTTCCTGCATGCTGGATTGCACTCCTGTATGTCCCTGATGCAGCAGTGACTCACGATGAGCTCTCCAAGTTGGACAGCACATCTGTGACAGCACATCTGTAACACCACTGCTGTAGTGGGCAGATGCGAGGTTGGTGGAGCACTTGCCAGTCCCCAGGCTGGCCATGCAGTGGCACTGAAAGCAAAGCTAAATCCCAGACATCAGCTCTGGCAAGGTGTATGCTGGCAACAAGGGAGGTGCTGGGCAGGCTCTCTTGTGCTGGAAGGATAGAGGGGGGGATGTCGAAGGAATTAATCAGCTGCAGTTTGCAGAGGACAGGGGGACATGCTCAGTCCTGTGCCATTTGGGAGTTTGCTCTGATAGCCCGATTGCTCACAATATGCTCCTGCACTCCCTGCTGCCTTTCTGGGGCTGGATTTCACCAGGGCTGTTACTAAAGGAAAGTGAGAGGTTTTGTTGTTGCCTCAGTTTGCCCTGCAGATTGAGAGCGACTTCAGCTTTCCCTTCTGCATGAGGTGTATGTTCAGCTTGCTTTTTGTTCTGCCTCATCAGTCCCATGCATAAGGTGCTGGCTTCGCTCACGCGTGTATCTGCAAAGTGCGTGGAAGCAAAGAGAAGTTGGAGGCACAAGTGTTGTAAAAAGCACACATAAAGAAGGGAGTGTCTGCAGCAGCAAAGGTTCTTGCTGTAGCTAGTGACAAAGGCAAAGATTGCCTATTGATCTGCTAAATTGCAGAGTATGCACAATGCAACAAATGGGTTTGAGCTGTTGTACTCAAAATGGCCGAAAATATTTTGATGAAATAGTTTTGCTCAGAAGATACTTCTCAAAAGGGAGGTGGTTTTGATTAAACTCTGCTTGGATCAAGGACATACAGGGAAATGATTGCTTGCTCTATTACAGTGCATAGCATGGGAGTTGCAGTGCTCATCTGGGCAGCAGGAGCTGTGAGAGACTGCTGAGTATGAGCCTGGATGAATGTATCCCAACTTCATGTACCAGGTTCATGGGTATTTTGGGGCAGGTTTCTATCAACTTGTCCTATTGAAACCGTTCCACTTTGTTGAAAAGAAATATTAGCCCTGAGAAAGCTGGGTTCAAGTCACTGGTTGAAGCTGTGATATTTATGGAGTGCAAAGAAGCTCCAGTGGCAGAGGTGGTGACATGCCCGGTAGCTGGCTTGCAGGAGACGTGCTGAGGAGGCAACCTGGACTTCAAGAGTCTTACTCTGTCCCTGTTAATAGCCCCTAGCCACTGGAGTACATATGCATTTCTTCTCAGAAAAGATTTGAGAGGCCTTGGTTTTACTCTAAAATAGGATTTTTCAAAGTTGCAAAAATCTCTGTGGGTTGGGACCCCATTTCCTACCCAGTACTTGTTTTGGTAGAGCAGCCACAGGAGTGAAACACAGGATTTACAGCACAGTGTGTTCACAGGCATGCAGTAGCTAATGGAATACAACAGTTAAACTCCAACCTAATAGGTTTCTCTAGTTTCCACATAAATTCTAAATTCGGAGCATTGCCCAGAAGACTTGCTGGAAATCTTTGAAAATACATGAGCATAAGTTCCCTTTCAAACTGTATTAGGTATTATCTGTATAATAACTAGGCAAGCACAGAGCAAGCTGAACCACTGACCTGCTGAAATGAAAAGTTCTCTCTGGGTGAATCTGAATTAAAATAATCCCACTGGATGGGAAGACTTACTTTCTGCTCTGGGTCTGCAGATCAAACACTGAAAACAAACAATCTCTCCAATGTTGTGCCCCTTTTCAGAGCATCACCTGCCTTATTCTTGTATAATATCTCTTGCGCTGGTATTACAGCTATTCCCCTCCCATGTCCAGAACAGAAGGGATGGTGGACCAGCACAGATGTACTGTGGATTGTCAGTTGACTCTGTTGGCAGATAACCTCCTGCCCCGGACTGTCTGAGTTCATATGCAGTATTGTTCAGGATGTGTTTGCCTGCAACGTGCGATTATCATCTGCTCGCCTATCTTTGGTTGCCTCAAAGAACTGTTCTTTCCTCAAGGTGTCTTTAAAGAATGCAGCTATTGTAACTTGACTCCCTCTGTTTTTCCAACCTCTGAACAAGAAAATTGATCAATTTTGCCTGGTGTGTTTGGCCTTTAAATTGGTGGAGGAGTCATAGGGCTTTCAGTTAGCAATGATCCGCACTCTGCATCTGCCAGCTCTGCAGCAGTGTGGGGTGCAGACAGACCTGGAAGAAGCCTCTGTTTTGGCCTGTGAGGTCCTGTGGCTTTATGTAAGCAGCAGGTTAAGAGTCCCTGAGACAGGAAGGGATGGAACTAAAGGGGCTTAGTCTGTCCTAAAATACAAGCCAAACACACTTGGGATGCAGATTGCAGTTTTTCTTTCATATTTACTACTAGCTACCACACCTCTTGCTGGACAGGAAGGTGCAGACACAAACCTCAGCTCCTGCCAGGCACAGCCCCTGCTGCCTGTGCCTTACATCAGCATTCCCCTCACCTAGCAGCTATATTCCTTTCCTCCTCTGCTGTCTGGCTCTGATTGATGCTGTCATTTGTGTATTGAGACAACCAGAGCCTATAAATCCTGCCAAATACCCTATTATTAAAAAGAGATCTCACCTTCAACTTTGGGGTGGTGAGAAGAAGGTCTCATTATGCTTCTGTTTGTTAGCTGTGCTTATGCAGGCAGTGTCTCTTGGGGCCAGAGATAACGCTCGGCTGTGTGGTGTGATGCGGTCAGTGAGTAGGTTGCATGCGTCAAAAGGTATCTCGAGGGCAGGCAGAGATTTCAAAGGCAGCATTCTGCAGAAATTGAGATTTTTACAGCTGTGCTGTGAGGGCTGGCGATGTGGGGACACGCATTTGTGACTTCCAGGTGACAGCTCTCTCCAGAGCGGTTCAGAGTGGTGACACCAGCCCAAGGACCCTTCGTTGCTCCCTTACCTATGGCTGAGGGTGAAGATGGGTATAGAACCAGAGGCCCTACTTAGCAGGTACTAAGCCTGACTCACAAACTCTATCTCAATGCTGTTTTGAGAGGACAGAAATAACTAGTATGAGCAAGGCAGGCACTGTCTTGAACTGATGAGAGGCTTCTCTGCCTGCTCCCTCCTGCGTTCTGGGGGTCACTCTTCAGTAGGGGAGGGCCATCATGGACTAGCCATGCACCAAGCCTCGCCTCCAGGCCAGTCTACGAAGACATCTATGAGAAGAATCATCCATGTACAGATTTGGCAGTATTGACTGTCTACTCCACATCACGTCTGAAAAAAATAATGCTGAAGTAAATGTCTAGCTTGGTGCCCAATTGGATTGAGTTTTCCTGTGTTCTGGAGACTTCTTCCCCATTTTTTATTATTTTGCCTCAGGCTGAAGGGTCTGTTTTAGGGCCAGCATAATAACTATCATAACTTTGTCAGGCTGACACATCAGTATGGTGCCAATCACAGTTATAGAGACCCTGGGACCACTTCATCACAGTAGCTTCACTCCAAGGCTCCTTTTAATCTTTCCTAATAAAATTTAAATGACAGTAGCTGTTCCAGTCATGAACCAAGAAAAGCCTCTCATATTATTTCCTCCTTTTTTTTTTTTTTTTTTTCCCAGTGTTGGGTTCTCCATATTATAGTGACTGATTTATATGAGAGCTGACATCTTCCAGAGCTGGCTATGTGTGACTGAAACAAGTGGCATTTCTGTTTAGTGACTCTCTTCTCAGCAGATAGGGTGTTTCCAGAGTGATGTGGAAAATTGTATAGTTGGGCCATTGTCACCCTCACCAGAATCCAGGCTGAATTTCCTGATGCTTAGGGGTGGTTTTGATCAGGAGCTGTTACTGAGCTCGGATCGAGATTTGCTGCAGGTTCTTCTAACCAGCCATTAGAGATCTGATCCACTGATGGTGCTGAGGTGCCTGTCTGCCTTTCAGTCCTGCATTAAATGAGGAAAGCCAACAGCTCCTCACAGGCTTCCACTTTTCTCCTCTCCCCAGAAGAAGACAGTAGAAGGAGAACTTTAAAAAAAATTCCACATTTTTTTCATTTTAAGCATGAGTGGCATTGAATGGCCTGCCTTGCTGGGAAATGGGCCTTGCACTTGGAAGAGGGGGTAGGGTGGTTTGTAGTGGCTTTTAGATCCTGCAGGCTGCACAGTCCACAGCCTTGGAGCAGCCTTTGAGAAAAAAGTCTTGGGCAGTAAGAGCCAAGCCACAAAAGCCAGGCTCAGCCCTCCTGAAGTGTGAGGGGTCAGGGAGCTGTTTGGAAATCCTGTGGCCTGAACCTCAGTCTGAACTATTTCTAGCACTGAACAGACTGGGTCTGGAGCAATAATTTGGATTATGCCCATGCCTTTTGCTTATTTTTCATTTAACCTGATGATGGCTGCTCTCTTGTATTGCTTTTCAGATCTACTGAGAGCAACTGCTCATGACTGCATTAGTGGGAATGGATGTTTATGACTGATCCCTTGGTGGTTGCAAAACCCATCATGCTCCATCAAAACGTCACACTCAGCTGGGTTCAAACAGGTATTTTTTTTTCTGGGCTGTTCCTCAGTCTGCTTCTAGCAGAAATCTGGAGAATGTCCAGAATCACAGAGGCTTTCAAAATCTTGGTGGGAAAGAGGAGGGCTGCTGCCATGGGGAGGGTGTCAGGCTGGTGGGGTGGATGCTGCCCCAGTCCAGACACCGTGCGGGTGATAAGGTCATGCTTTGGGGTTGTGTGCTGTGGGTGGGTAAGTGCAGGATTGCTGACTCAGGCTCCAGGCATTGCTAGGTTCCCTTCATGTTATTCACTAGTCGTGAAGCTGGAGGGAAGGCAGGAGACTGCACTGGTAATGTGTGAAATCCAAGCGCTGTGGCAAGAAGGTAGGAGATGGAGACTGATGTCCTTTTCATCTCAGTTAACCTCTTCATCCAGGGAATTTGCACTGGTCTAGTACTAGGAAGACCTGCTCCAGCTACTGCAGCAGTGCAGACATCCCTTTGACCTCAGGACTTTTTCTTAATTTCTTTTAGCAATTGGTCAAGTCACAAATGTAAGAGAAAGGGCAGTGAATTATAATCAAGGCATCTTCCATCTCCTTTCAGAATGCATGTCAGGGAAGGTGATATTTGGGGCTTTATTAATATCACAGCGGTGAAATGTCACCGACTCTGTGGCAAAAGCAGGCCTTGATTTACATGAGTATAATAGAGATCAGACCGAGATCCTCAGACTTCAGTGTCAAAGGCCTGCAGGGTTGTATTACATTTTCTTTCCTGCTGATGAAAATGAAGTCCTGGGGGAAATGAGTGGTTTGGGTTCATCTGAATTCTTTCTGGAGTAGTGTTGCCTTCAGAAACTCTCAACTGGCAGTCAGTGAGTCTCTTCTTGGCAGCCTCAGCTGGAAAAACAAGGAATGAGTGGTCTGGGAACAACATTTTTGGCATCTCTCAGCCATTCGTGTTATCTCATTTAGCTACAAGAGGGGTTATTACCAGGAACATCTGTTTGTCATGTTTAGGTGGAGAATAAGATAACATTTGAAAGACTCACTATGCATCTGAATCTCTGTCACTTTCTAGAGTCAATCCCATACAGACCATCTCTGAAGGAGATTACATCTTTGGTTGCATTTCCTGACTCTACTCAATATCTAGTGTCCTTCCATCAGCCTGCATCTTTCTGCATGACTGTTTGTCCCATGCCCACTGTCATCATTGTGCTCTTGTGCTGATACCTTTCCAGCATGCCATGCTGGAGATCTGGTCCTTTAGCAAGACTGCATGTTGGGAGACTTGGCAGGCTTGACCTTCTCACCTATTTCTTATTCTAGTGATCTTCTTGGGTCCCATTTATCCACACTTCCCTTCTGTAGGACTTTGTTATAAATTACAGCAGAAACTAAGGCGTTATGGGAAAGTTGGGGCTGCTTCTATTTTTCTTCTTTCCAAGTATATGTCCTCCCAGGGTATATGTACTTGCCCCATTCTAAATTGCAAATACCCCCTAAGGATTGTCTCCCCAAGGACAACCATGCTGCCACTGAGGCAGAAACAAAGCTACATGTCATTGATTTCTGGCAGCAGACAGACTGAGTAGTTCGTGGGTTGTTTTCAGGGTGGATGAGGACCTTGTTTCTCGTTTTCAGGAGATCAAATCTTTTTCAGTTCAATCTAACCCATGTAAAGATTTTACAAGATGCCAAGAGCTTGCTATAGACTAATGGCATCCACAGACACTTTTTCAGTCTATTGCTTTTTGGTGGATCTCTGAAGAACATCCTAACCCATCAGTTTTGAAGCCTAACAGACCCCTAGGGGGTCACTGAGGCCCAAAGAATTATAGTAACTCTGGTGACATCTTTTTAAACCCCTTTATTTTCTCTTACAACATTTAAAATCCTGTGCCATTTTTTAGCATGTACCAATTCGGGCAGTTTCTAGCAGGGAGCACCCAAAGTTCTGTTTATGGAGGACTTGCATATGAGTTATTATCTGTGAAGCTTGCAGTCAAGTAGTGGGTTATAGTACTAATTAAGGCAAATGTCATTGCAAGAGCACGCTGACGTTGTTGGAATTAATGGCCCAGAGCATTACTATTTAACACACCTTTTGAAGTTAATGGAATCGTATTAATTGGGATCTTGGAGGGACTGAGGGACACAGAGTACATCACTCCTGAGCAGCACCTCTGTTATTACATTAGGGCTGGAATAGCATCCAAGTTCTTCCTGCCTTTTATACCCTTTTTGCACAGCCATTTCACAAATGGGTGGCTCTGACAAGGCCCGGGGGAAGGTTGTTGGGTCCTAGAGTAAAAGGCGAAGAAGTCTGTTCCAGCTGTGGTTGCAGAGAATCAGACTGCCTGCGGAAACCAGTGCTGACAACTGCCAAACTGCTTCTGGCACAATCCTGAAGGAACAAGGAGGTGTATTCAAAAATAGTGTACCCTTGTCCCTGGGTCTGATTCTGCAAATTCATTTCCCCTCCACGGAGCTTGTCCTGATGAGCACAACCCAGGGTACTGGTGCAAGGCGCAGTGTCAGAGCATTAAAAAAAAAAGTGTCTGTCAGTGATACTGAGTCCATTTGGATATTTGTCAGATGTGGTAGCAGTGAGACCAGTGCAGTGCCTGGTTAGATCTAATGTGAAGAAAATTTTAGTTTTGACATACCAAAAAGCAACTCATGAAGGGCATCTGCTTTCTTCAGAAAAATCTGAGAGAGCTAATACTTTTCCATACAAAACCAAAACTCAGAAGTTTTAATATAGTGCTTTGTGCAGTTGATGAAAAAGAAAAAAATAAACCAAACAGTTTTCTCATGAGAACTCTGATTCCAAATCAGAATGTTCTCATTTTCATCCAAGTTTTCCACAGGGGAGAAGTACTTTTCAAGCATCTCTTATATAAAGTAATTAACCATAGATGAGGAATGGATGATTTTGGAAGAATAGGAACATATACTATCTCTAGATAATGACATTAAATCCATCATGCACTGGGAATGGGAGGGTTTCTGATATTGTAGATTTGCTGTGCCATTTTATCCTTGTTGAGCTCAGGTTTTTAAAAAAATACTTAGCTATGATACACCATTTTCTCGGTATTAAGAGAAGTACGATTATTAATTGTCCTTTGCAACATTACTGGGATGTAGGTTCCAAATTACCATTGATGAAATTTGTAGACTTTCACATTATCTCCTGCGTTAGCACAAAGGAAACATTCATATTTGCTTGAAACAATGATGATTTGATGTCAGCTCAGTCTCCCACCGCATGCAAGTTGAAACAATGGGAAGTTCCCTCTCCCCTCCGTGCTGGCCTCTCCTCCCGCCTCGGACGCGTCGGAGGCCTGGCTGCAATATCCAGAGCTCATCACGAATGGCGCTGCTCAGCTGGGCAGGAGCTGGAGCGTGTGAGCCCTGATTTTGCTACACACTTACTGCATGGTGTTGGAGAGTCTCAACCTTACTGCTGGGTCTGCTGGGCAGCCAGCTGTAACTGGCTGCAAGGAATGGGCAGGGTGTGCCAGCAGAAATTCCTTCTGTTCAGGGCAGTTTCCTCTCGGGGCTGGTTACCCTGACCTTAACCTGCAGAACCACTCTGGTCCCAAGCAAGTGCGAAGCGCTCCTGGCTGTTTAAAACTATCACAGTTCTGTTTGAATTGAAAGATTCCTCTGTTCCTCAGCGGAGTGTGTTGTAAAACAATCAGTGACATTTGTTAAATGGAGAACACGTAGGGCAAGGACTCCATCAGCTCAGAGGAGACAGTGAGTAATGGTCTCTTAATGTCTGAGAGCTCTAAAGCTACTATAATATTCTTCAAAGTCAGGGTAGTGTGGTGGGGCTCTGCATTGCTACCCTGTGTTCAGGGGGAGGCCGTCACTGAGCGCGTAGCCAGCCACCATACTTCAGCAGCATCTATGCAGAGAGGAAGGAATTAGCTGCTGTGCAACATGCATCACAGACAAGACAGATTTATTATTTACTTGTGAGCGTTCCTGTAGCACCCATCACTCAGCTGGTTACGCGTGCCTGCTAGACACTGCTTTGCACTTCTAGTGGTGTCTGCTCTGCCCTCTTCCTGACACAAATCAATACGCTAAGCCTCAGGGCATTTGGGAAGGAGGTAAAAGTTGCACAGCTATGGCCACAAAAGGGGGAGAGGAGGGGAAGTGTGTGTCTGTGATTAGATGGAAACCTGCAGTACAGCTGGACGTGTCTCCTTGTTTTGGATCCCTCTGACCTGGGGTGCCAGTGATCTCTGTCCAAGGGCTTCGTCTTCCCCCATGGGCAAGGTCCTCTCTCTGGAGGGCTCCGAAGAAAAGGCAGGACAACAACTTCATTCTGAGTCCTGTACTGGGTTTGGTTCAAAGTGAGTGTCTCTTCCCCTCGTATGTGGATCTCTGGAGCTGAGGGGAGCAGCTGAGCAGTGGAGGCTGCCCCGAGCTCCTGCAGGTCCTGCAAGTATTACCGCTTCTGCCTGGACGGCATCAGGCTTAAATGATCAACCTTGTCTGTCACCAATACATGAAGATACATATTAACACTATTTGAAACTTGACTGAATAACAGCTGTGTGGTAATGACCCGTGCATTTTTAGCCCCAGCATCTCTGGGACAGACTGATGGAAGCAGAGGGATGATTTATATCCTCAAACCTGTTATTTACAAGCAGTCATGTTCCTCATCTTCCCCTAGACAAATTGAAAGAGTTTTAAATTTGCCATATACGGTCCTTTGAGCTAATGCTTACGGGAGATGTAATTTAAACTGAGCCTGAACAGCATTGCTGTGGAAATAGATACAAAGCCTGAAAAGATGTGGACACATTCCACACAGTCCTTACTCTAAAGAATTTGCTGTCCATATAGACACAACAGAAGAAGCAGAAGGGAAATTAGGTCTCCTGAGTGGCAATTCCCCTTATTGATCACTGCCACCAGTGACTAGTTAAGGACTAATTTAGGGCTAACTGGCTCATGAGAAGTGAACCAGCTACCAAATAGGCATGACTGCACTGGACATTTATTCCCTAACTGATCATACGGACCTGAAAGTGCATTGCCTGCTTTTAGTAAGCATGGGACTACTGACATTTTAGAATTGATCTGGAAAACAATTCTGCCTTGTTTCTAAGGAAAAATCGTGTGTGTGTGTCTGTGGGAAAACAGCCATTATGTGAGATAAGGTACAAAGTGGGAGAGGGGATCAGGCCTTAGAATATTTGCACTTCTTCCTTTCCAGACACTTTTATGAGGGCTATGTTGTTCAGTGGGACTCACCCCACGCAGAAGCATTTGTAAGAGCAGGGGTGGCGAGGGACTGTTCTTTTCCTTTGTAAATACGCTGGTGTTTTAGTATCATCATTCCCCAGTGCCTGTTGCTTACCACCCAGCATCCTGAGTTTAAGGAAGAGGTGTAATGTAGATATTTTCTGTACTTCGTCTGTTTCCCTGCAAATCTGCTTTCAGCCTAGAATATGGATTTTTGAGGGCTAGTGTAGAAGCAATAGATCTAGACAAATGGATTGGATTCCCTTTTAATTCTAGTAATTGTACTGGCTTGACCAGAGTTGGTACTGATCTACAAGAAAGAATTGCCAGTTGTGCTGCAGACTTCTTATGTGAAGAAAGAGGCCAAGCCTCTGTGAATACTTTGTGCCTCAGTTTCTCCTCTCTCACCTTCACCATCTTGTTTCTTGCCATGAGTGCAAAACATGAAGAACAGTGAATCCCCAGTGCCTGCTCTGGCTCATGGACAGAGATAATGGTAGATCCTCAGAGTCTTGACCAGAGGCTGTGGCTTGAGCCTTCTTGCTGTCCTGCTGTAAGACCACCACACATACCTAAAGCACATATTTTTTTCCTACTTGGAAATTATTATGAAATAAGGGGAGATGACTTTATCTTTTTGTCCAGGTCTACCTCAAGGTAATGCTACAAGCAGGCTGCCAAAATCCTCTGTGCTCTCGATCTGCCTTTCCTCCTGTGTCTGCACAGATCAACCGTACTTAGGAGTTTTTCAGTGCCCGATGAAATGAGGCTTCATGGGGTGACAGCACCAGTGTCACAGTCCTGAGGCTGTCAGGGCATCTGCTTGCCTGCCTGTTCCCCCAGTCCTGCTTGGGTATCTCAGCGCTGTGCTAATACAGTAGCAGTATTCCAATACTAATCAAAATACATCTTCCATTGTGTTCCTTTGCTAGCACTACCAGAAGTTTTAAAATAGCTTCCTTAGACCTGATGCTCTCTGGCTATTATTTTAATTTCCCACACAGCTGTTAGGTGTGTTTTCTCTTTTAACCAGGTGTTTCACATATCTGGAAATGGTGAATGCCCTATATTTTCCAGAACTACTTCTGTTGCTATCTGCACATTATCTATCCCTCTCCCTCCCAGAGATATAGTCCCTGTCACAGCATTGTGTCCTCCCTTCCCTGCAAAGAGGCTGAAGGAAAAAAAATTACTTCATAAATTCCCCCATTTCATCACCTGCTGACTCCAGTTCACCCCTAGCATTTTTACTGGAGTAATCATCTTGTTTACTTTCTGTCTGGTACAGTCTTGTCCACAGTGCATTATGCTTCCTGGGAACACCTCTGTAAGTCTGATACTCAATATCTCTTTCTGGTTCCTTAATAATCCTCCTAACTCACTTTGCCTTGTTTTTATAGGTCTTCTAGCCCCCTTGCTAGGTAGTTCATATCTTTAATACAATTCTCTTTATTGCTTGTACTCCTCTTTACCTTCTGGTCTAAACACATTGGCCTCTAATGCCTTGGGGTTTGCTCCGGGTCTAGACTCCTGTAATTAGCACTGAGCTCACAGCAGATGAAACAGTAATTTTACAGAGTCGCCCATGGACCTGTGCATGTGAGAGAGTATCCAGGGGCAAAGCCCAGGTTTCTCTGCTTCCCAAACTGTCTCTGCCCCTGATGTTGCAAAGGCCCCTCTTAGACAGTGCTGTTCCTTTCCTTTTCTGTCACCTGTTATTTCAGGTATTAACTTTGTCTCTTATTAGGCCTGTTTGGCATATACCACAGTGGATCTGGGCATGCAGGTGTCTCCCAATTGCAGATGAGAAAGATGTCAGCATGGTAATACTAGTAGGGCCGTTATCTTTAATCTTGGGGGTTATATCTGTAGAGAGTCCAATGCCAGCTCAGTGGAAGCAGAGGGGTGGATTTGACTGTGTGCTCGTAAGACGTGGAAATTAACACTGGTCTCTCTGCATGGACACTTTTCAAACCTTAAACGTGTGAGTTAGAAAAAAATCTGAGGATATCCCAGTATTGCTGTAAAGCTGGGAAAAAACTCAGGAAATTCATGACATGGAAATGGATTAGTGGAGGATACTAGGGTGTTCTGTAGATTAGGCTCTCTCACAGAAGTGTGAATCTTCATGATAGTCTGTTCTGCTTTTCAGATCTCTTTTGTATTTGATGTCATTGATTATATGTGTAAGATTGATGTTAGATAGCTGTAACTGGTCCCCAGTTGAGTAAGCATGTGAAGCAAGGTAACATGTGCACATCTTCTTTTGCTCCAGTATCAGGAACAGATCCAAACAAGGCTTCATCCCATATTCCAGACTTCAGCCTGTGCCCATGTCAGAACTGATTCAGCCACTCCCAATGAAACACAGCCCTGCTTCACGGGCACACAGGCTGGGGGCCTGCTCCCTGTGGTGTGGCCTGGGGACACTAACAGTGGGTAAACGGCAAAAAGACCCTCATCCAGTTCCAGATCATTTCCACTGCTGTCTTCAGGCTCTTCACAGCAATCTCTGTTAAAAACAGAATAAAGACCACAGATAAACTTTCTCCTAATCTCAGATAGAGAACTTTCCCTCTGATCAATACATTGGTTTATCTTCACATGCAATGCAGAAATTCTTTAGATGGACACAGGACTGCTAACAGGAAGGGAACATCTCTACAGGCAATATGTCAACAGTGAAAATAAAAATCCTTTCTCCTTCACATTGCTGAGATAAAGTGAAGTGCTCTCCATGTCCCTGACCTGCCACCTGAGTTCCTGTCTTGCCTTTTTGTCTGTGGCAATAATGACGATAAGTGATCCAGCAGGATGACTTTTCATTGAAGACCCAAGAAAGGCCAGATAGCTGAAATATTGTGAGGTTATTCATAGAAGCAAAGATCTTGAGGAACAATTATGTCTGAAAAGCTGTGCCAGTATGATTCCATCTTCCTGGTGTGCGGAGGCTACAGATGTGCTTTTAAGGCCCTACAAGTGTTGACAAGTGCATAGCACTTCTTGTGCCTAGTATTGCTCTGCTTTGTTGCTGGAATTTTGAAACACCAAAGCTTGCATTAAAGTGGAGGAGTCTGAGGCCAAGTAAGACGTAAAGGCATCGTAGTGGAGTAGTTATGATTCTGGCATAACATCAAGAGGCAGTGAGAACTTCTGCTTTGGAGAGGAGAATGGTGCTGAGGACTCCTAAATTCTTTTGTTTTCAGAACCAAAGCATGCCAAGCAACACTACTTGCCTTTTTTCCTGGAGACCATTACAAAAATTAATAGAGATAGGTAAGGACACAGTGTGTGGTATTCCACAAGTACTAGAGAGACAGTTTCATGAGATGTTACAAGCAAAATTAATTTCAGTTGACTGGGAGGTAAACGCTACCCCAAGGCTTCAGGGACACATTTTGGATGGCTAGAATATGAAATGCATGCTCCTGTCTCAGGGGTGTGTGTGTGTGATTTTCTATTCTTGATTATTAATGTGTATATTTACTTTGTTTTGCTGGAAGAGACAAAAACAGAGGTGGGGAGTGTTCTGAATAGTTCTCCAAGCCTGTGTTTCAGAAGGACTTTGGGACACAGCCTCCTGAATCTTCTGTGGCAGGGGTCCTCTCCCCTGCCTGCAGGCCATCTAAATGTAGGCTGAGGTGACTTAATCTCCTCCTAAGGAAAGGGTTGAAGACAGGCAGACAAGTTGCCTGCCAGAAGAGTTGGTCTCTCTCCAAACCAGAAGGTGTCACTTCTGGATGGCAGAAGATAGGTGAGAGGTGTCTCACACTTGTGGTCACACTTGCAGAAATATTTAGTGGGCGTTACCTGACTACCTCTGTACTTAAAGACTCTTGGAATTCTTGTATTCTGTAGACAACACATTGAGGATAGCTGGGGATAGATGTGGATGCCATGCTTTGCAAGTAGCTGAAAGTACATACTCCTGAATACTAGAGAAAAAATACCTTCCATCTGTGCATTTGGGGAATAAAATGGTAAGATTAAAAAATCCCATCATTCTGATTTTCCTGTTGGTTTCCATCTTCTGGTATCAAGTATGTTCTGACATCAGTCATGAGAACTGCTGGCTGTGGAGTTAATGGTGCACAGTGCCTTAGAGCAGAGCACACCAGCATTCCTCTGCCACCTCTGTTTTGAGGATTTGTAGGAAGCTGGACCTGAGGTGTGGTTTGGGAGGGAAAGCAAGACAGTTATCACAAGGAGATGATCCTTTTTGAAAGGTTTTTTTTCTTTATTTCATTCTCTTTTTCAAAATCATCTATATTGTCTTCCATTCCCAATTCTTCAGCAGTTTCAGAACACTGAATTAAAAGGTCATATTCGTCTATGCCTGGTGCCCTAGATAGCTTCTGCTTCCGCTTTTAAGAGAAGTTAAAATTCTCTATTGAGGATAAATGGGGAAAGTATTAGACCAAATTGGGTAGATAAAGTTTCTGTGGAAAACAGGAAGAAGGAAAGCATATGTAGAAATCGCATCTCCTGACAAGACTGCTCAGGCAAGACATTAGTCACAGGCTGGGAGTCAAATGGCTTCCTGAGTAATACCAGGAAACAGCAGCTATCATCAAATGACACATCACAATATGATACTTCAGTGCAAATTCCTTAATGCATATGCATTTCAGCTTAACTCGCTGTGAAATAAGGACAACACAGTGTTCACTCATCCCAAAAAATAAATACGTAGGGAAGGCAATAAGTTCGCTAGATATTCATGTCATGGAATGATACATCAGAGTGTACTGTGCACTGAAGCTTATGCACTGCTGCCTGTTCTTGAAAAACATGCAATTTCATATGGAAATATCTGGAAGCATCTACTAAATCATCCTAGATTGGAGAGGTTTCACCTTTATCCTGAATGGGAGATGCTGTCCTATTCAAGAGAAGTGCTCTGATACATGTCAATGAAATTTCTGTGCTCGAGCATTCTGAATGTCATATGCACATTTTTCCATGCATGTCCTCATGTGCATACATGCTGGAAAACTAAATAGGCTACATTCTCTTACGCCTTAAGCAGAAGGTTATTAAAAATGTGAACTCCATAGTTGAAGTTGTAAAGCCAATTTCATAACTTATGTAGTAATGTTCCTTCTGTTTAATAAGGCAATTCGTTGATCTGCAGCAGGAAATTATACTTTTTGAGCATTTAAGTAATACTTCCACTTGGCTTCCAGTTTACGAGGCAATTTAATATTTCCCTGGGCTCACTAGTGCTGTCTGTACAAAACTTCTGGTGTTGGGCATTTATTCAGCATATAAGCTTGAACAAAGTTATTGCTATTTTATGCACAGTATGGGAACGTTTCCTTTTAGAAATCTCCCCTATGCCCAGCTACCACCAGTGCCATTGAAGTACACCCAATTCTGGCAAACAAATCCAAAAGGAATGGATTAATCCAAGTGAGCTGTGTAGGCAGCCAACAACAGGAACACCTGGCCCAAATGGGACATGGTGCCAGATTTCTAAAGCCAGCCTGACTAAAACCATCTCTTTGAAAGCAACAAAGGACCTAGTGTCTCCCCTGAGTGATGGGAAGAATTAAAATATAGGAATCAGGTGCCTTGAGGAAAATGATTTCAGAGGGAGCCATTGAACAAGTACTGGTGGTATTTCTGTGTTAGGCCCTAAATAATTTGAAGAAGATATTTTTATGACCCTAAAGCTGTTTTGGTTTTCCATTTAGGTTTGGTCATATAATGAAAGATACTGCTGTTGTCTACAAGCCTTCCCTCGTATGTAGCCTAAGACCACATCCATTAAGATGGTCACAGCTGGAGTCCTTGCAGTGCTGGCAGCAGAAATCCCCTGGCTCCATCCATTTGCAATCATGGTCATGCTGGAAACCTGCCGGGACCCTGGAGCTGATCCCTGGAGACAGAAATATCCTGCTTGTAATATTCCTTGTTCCGAATGGATCTTTATTCAGCTAAAAGCCTACCCTAGCCTGGAAACATAAACATGTTTATTCCAGCATATTTCAGAACAATATTGAGAAATTTCCTTTAGGTGGCAGCAGTCGTACAAGAATATTCAGCCTCTTCTTTAACACTCTGGGCTGCTGTGGTGGCATGCTGAACATAAAGCCAGTTTTACAGCCCTTTCATAGCCTAACACATGTGAGTTTTTATTTTCATTATTAGAACAACTTGTCAATGGGCTGAAATCATGAATCAAGACCCCCTCACCTGTCTGGCCAACCCTTTAGGTGTCTGTATGTAACTGCTATGACAGTTTGGACACCTAACAATATGGAAATGATGCAGTCCCTGCCTAGGGGATCTCAGCCCAGACACGGTATCACCTATGCATAATATTGCAATGGAGTGTGAAAAGCAAGGAGATGGGGGGGAGAATGCTCAAGATTACTGTGTTGCTTGTTCACCTGTTTTATAAGTTGATGCAAAACTATCAACAGCCTAAATACAATTGCAGTAGAACTGCTAAACTTTGCAGAATTCACCATCTCTGGGATGGTCCTACTGCTTGCTTATCTGCTGGGAAGCCAAAAGATATTTCTGTATTCCTCCCCTCATTTTCTGACTCTTTCTTCCTTCAGTCTTGTTTGCTTTGGAAGGAAATTCCCAGCTGCAGTGTCCATCACATTCCATGGGTTTTGAAGTTTATGGTCTGCTTGTGACACAAATAAGATGGCAGAGCCCTTTCCCTTTGGACACTGGTATGCCTAGGGGTCTCTCAGGAAGAGGAACAGGGATCTGGATGTGTCAGCTCTCTGAACTCCATAGAATGCAGCAGAGGCTGAACTATGGCAGTTATCTTTCCCTCACCATTAAGTGACTGATATGGAATCTAGCTGGTCACCCATGGTTGGAGACCTACAAGTGATTGCTCATATGCTGCTGTATAAGAGCCTGCTGTGATTCAGACCCTTCTGCTTTCTGGATTTGAAGGCCTCAGACTCCTCATTTCTTAGTGCTGCTCCATAGGATAAATCATGGGGTTTCCTGTGTTGGGTTCCTACCCTCTCAAGCGGGCCTTGAAGTGGCATCACCTGTTTGAAGAGCAAACAGATACACTTGATCTATACATTGCAGTGATTTGTGGAAGCTACTGGCCGGGTGGTGTTGGTTCCAGTATCCTGGCATTCTCTGTCATGCTCAAACGTCCTTCCGTTCATTTGTCAATGAACAACTACCGTTGCCTCACACCCTCCTGGAGCCTGGCCATTTATCCAGCTTTTATGGTGAGTAAATAATATGCTCAGTTATATGTCTGGAAATAAGGTTCTGTACAAATTCCTCGGGCAATCAATATACAGAGTTGTTTTATGTTAGAAATAGCTTGTTCCAAATGGCCATATATATCTTTATTATACTCTAAATTCTCACAGTGTCACTGGAAGCCACATATGCCTTATTACCCAGCTTTGGTTGCAAAGCAAACTCCTTTCCTCCTTCCTTTTCCAAACCTCTTTCTCTCTCCTCCCATCCCTTTGGCTCAAGGCTTAGGAATTAACTGACCGCTCCAACACATTGCAAAATTTTCTTCCCTTCCTGATACAGAAGTGTCCTCTTGAGAATTTTTTTTTTTTTTTTATCCCCTTGAAGACCCCAATGCAGCCTTCTTCCAAATAAACAAATCAGACTTTGAATGTCCATGCCTACAGCCTTACTATTTTAGATGTGTTTTCTCTGTCAAAATTATTTCTATGGCAAAAGCCTTGAGAGCTCCCAGCCAGCACTGAGCCCCGTTCTGTCAGGTGCTGTACCCAGTGCACAAGATGGCTTTAGACAACAGTTTTAACAGATGTCATCTGAATCCTCTGGTTAAGGTCTCTCCAGATCCAGTGACTAGTCTGAAAGGTTTGTGAAAGATAAAGTTTTGGGATGTGGGCAGTCAGATAAAGTAAGGACAGTTCTGGCCACATCATGGAGTACAGACTGCATTGGCATCACAAGCAGGGATGGGGGAAATGGGTGGTTACTGCCCCTCAACAGTGGTGGGGGGATGCTTCAGAGGCCTGTGCTTTAGCTAGAAAATCGCTAGCAGTGGTATAGGAGGAGGTTTTGGGTAACTGTGAGTCTTCTCTGTAGGCAAAATGTAAAACAATTGGGTGAGAGGCAGAGCCCAGTGATATTTGCAGATGGGGAATAAGAGCTCTTGAACACAGGCATAGCTGACCCCCTAGAAGCACTCCCATTCTCCTTCCTGAGATGGGGAAATGACAGCTACTTGCAGGCTTAAAGTTATGGGCATTGGAGACAGCAAAATAAACAATAATAGCTTGAAGAACAGACAGAAAGATGAAGCATGGCTGTGCCCTGGGAACAGTGACTGCTTGCTCAGCGTGTCTTGCTGCTGTACACCAGCTCAGAGTGGGTCCCACCTTCAGGCTTTATATTACTTTAGGGGAGGTATCTCTTTTTACTGTTCTTAGTACTGTTGTGCTCAGAGACAGCAAGCAGGGATGTCTTGCTCTGGTGCAACAGTAGCAAAACTCTGGTTAAGTGACAGCCAGGGACTGCTGTGGAAGAGAGGGGTGATGCTCACAGGGGTGAGGAGCATGAGTTGTAGCTTACCGTGGGTCTCAGCTAAGCTCAGAATAAAGAAATTTCTTTGCAAATCCAGCATGTTTGAGCAGAAGTCCTGAGAAGGCAATTAAAATGCCTTGCTGGGAAACCATTTTTGTTTTTCAGGAAGAGGGTGGATAATCGAGTGCATCCACATTGCAGGGCTGGGCCTGGGTGGAGGGGCTAAAACATGGCCCACAGGTCTGGGACCAAGAAGTTTCTCCCCGCCAAGTGAGAGTTCCCCTCGGAATAAGAATTTCTCTAGGCCAGGGGCTAGTGCTCTGCTTAGCACAGAGATGCTCACATCTTCAGCTGTGGAGATACTAGCTGTGGCTGAGCCATGACCTTGAGCCAGGGCTCTCAGGGGAGACTTGCTGCCAGCTCCGCAGTCTGACAGAGAGGGGACAAGTAAAGTTGCTTAGCATGGTTACGTGACATGTTTGGGAAGGCTGTTAGTAAAACACAGCCAGAGGGACTGGCTCCAGCCCCCTGGGACAAGGCCTGCCTCTCTGTGAGCATCACCTCCTTGTGATAAACAAGGAGTGAAACTCCTCCACAGCCCCCTCAAGACCAGTACTGCTTGTGTGGGGAGGCAGAGGTCTGCCAGAAAAGCCAGTGTAATCCTGCAAAATGAAGTCACAGCTGGAGGCAACGGGCACATCCTTTGCTGGTGTAAATCATCGTGACCTGATTGATTTTAGGGCCAGCCTTGGTATTGAAGATGTCGCAAAAAGTTCCTTTGAAGGAATCTTTAAATAAATGTTCCTCCCTTGGTCTCCTGTTAACTTGCCTGTGATAACACATCTGCAGCGTGCTATCAGTGTGGAGCTTGTTCAGGAGAAAAAGAAAGAAGGAGAGAGACTGCTGTTCATCTTATTGACTGCTTATTCACTTCTTTAAAAGTAATTAGGAGTTTAATCAGAGTTTCTATGGATTTTTTTGTGAATCTGTAATTAAAATCTGCACAGTTCCCTTGCATTATATACTAACTTTCTCCTAGAGCTGCTCAAATATCTTTAATATTCTCACTTTCTCTAATGGAAACTGTCAAGTACCCCGACATAAAAATGGACAGCTAACGAAACCACTGCAACAGGCTTCCAAACCGCAGCCCCCAACAGGTTTTTGTTGTTAGGAAGGGTCTGATCTGTGATAGCAGCCCAGGCTGTAGGTTAACAGGCCTGATCGACTCCAGGCTGCTTCTTCTCTAATGAATAGAGATGTTTCTTTTCATCAGTGTAAAGAGTGCAGCGTATGGAGAGGGGGAAGGGAAGAAGAAATAAAAAAGAAGCCATCTCACTGCGTGGGGATGGAGCCAGTCTCTTGATAAGCTTTCAATTAAGAGCAGATTAAAATTAGGTTTATCTTCTCCTGAAAATGGCAATGACGTTAATATAATAATACAATGTAATAACTTAATAACCCAGTTGGAAGTGACTCACCCACATTGGAAAGATCACGGTTTTGCTGCCTAGTTCTGAGGAGGTTAAGTGTGCCCATCCCTCATTCCTGCAGGTTTGCAGGAACCTGTGGGTAGAGGCAAAACTGGGCAGTAATTCATGGCCTGGCTGCTTCTCCTCCCTGGCTGGTCCTCAGGGCAGTTGAAACATCTACCTCCAGAGCTGCTGGGAGGTGAGAGTTGGGTCGAGTGTGGCTGGGGACATGATTAAGGGCTCTAATTTGCCTTGAAATGTAATCCTCCTGATTATTACTGTATTCCTGGAGGAAGATCTTCACCTGCTGGCAGGCACTGCATTTGGAGGGTAGCCAGGGTCAGCCCAGCTTTCTCTCTCAGCAGCAGACCTAACAGTGCTTGCTTCTTCATTAGCCCCTACCTGGTGGGAGGGCTCTGTGTGCTTGGCCCAGGCAACCAGCAAAGGACCAGTGTCATCTGGTGGCCCCAAGGGATGGTGAGACCCTGGTCTGAGCCACAGGCAGGAAGAGCATTTGCCTCCTTGTGAGACCCAGGGTTTGGAGCAGCTGGTGCCCACGTGCAGCCAGGTGTCACCACCACTCCCTGACACACAGACCCAACAGATGGGCACAGCCCTGGGACGTGGCTTTGTTCAGGTTGCCTCAGGTGTTGTCTGGGAAAACCAGTGAGATCTGGTCTCCTTTGCCTTTCCTCTTGCTCTAATGTTGGTTGAACTGCTCTTTGTGCAATATTTTGAGTTCCTTGGTGCCATCCTTCATTGTTTAAGGCCACAGGGAGCTGATTTGGCCCACGTGTCTGAGTTTGCATTCAGACACTCAACTGTATTCAGATCACCCTTGTAAGTGAAGAAAGTCTCTTTTCTTAACCACATCAGTTGAACAATATGTTCCCGAGCCTGTAGGCCAGTCTGGCAGCTACAAGAGAGGATTTTCTTCCCTCAAATTGCCCCCAAACTACCTGTCCCCTCACCCCAATAAGGCCCAAGGCTCCCAACAGCATCAGGAAAGTTGGTGTGTGGCCAGCTGATTTGGAAGTGTATGTTGAAGCTATGCTAACTTGGGCCACTGCTTCAGATCTGGTCCCCACCAATTCCTCCTTGGCTCCTTTCAGTGTGCCACTGACTTTTCACAGTTTTTGAACCCAGCCTGGTCCTGGAGGAGTATTCTGTTGGCATTTCTCTTGCATGTTGCACAGAGGTGTAAGTAGAGCCTGAGGCTCCACTTTTCTTGGTACTCTATTAGCACCTGGCTCCTACCCCAAGCAGTTTGGTAGTGAATGACAAGGGAGATTTGAGGTATAGACGTGTGACAGGTCTGTCTGTAGAAACAACTATTGAAGCTCAGCAGTGCTCCATTGCCTGGGCTTCACGACTTACCTAATCCCTTTGCTCCACCAAGGAAAGGACAAGGTCCCAGATCTTGGAGGTGTAGCAGCCAGTGTCTGGTGGTGCTAGGAAAAGATCCAGGAATCAAACACCCACAGCTGGTTGTTCCCTACTTCTCACTCCAGCCCATCACGTGCAGTAAGGACTATGAAATCTGCTGGCCTTAGGGGGAGCTTATCTCCTCTGTTCAGGTAAAGGAAATAGATTTCCTCTGCCACAGGAGAGTGATAGTGAAAGCTGCCCTGTGCAGTGTTTGCTGTCCTGAGCTCAGGTGTTGACCCCTGCAATTAAGCCAGACTGTAACCCAGCAAGAGTCTGACTGAACTGGTGTACGTGGGAGAGTGCAGCTGCTTGTTCAGCTCATGTCTGGATGAGGCTGGATGATCTCGGACATGCCCTTTGGTTTCAGGCACAAAGCTGGTAAATCCGTTCCGGCAATCCAGACAAGGTAGCATTTTCCTGTTCTTCCCGGACAGAGACTACATTGATTTACTTATGTCTGGGAAAAGCAGTCAGAAATACTTCTCAGGTTTTTTTTTTTTAATAAACCACCCCTTGAGATCATAGCAGTTCACTTTCCCTCTAATGGCTGTGGTGATTTGAATGCAGGATGCATGTCTGGTTTACAGCTGCTGGAACCTGTAATCCTGCTGCAGATTTGGGCCTGCTCCTGCAATGAGCACCAAGTTGTCTGCTTATAAAACTGTGTGGCTTTGTATTAAATCCCTGTGAGGTCCAGGAATCAGCCTCCCAAGGTCCTGATTGCCAGAGGAAAACCTTTGTAGACATTTCTTCTATAAGGGTCCACTAGCTGGAGCTGGCCTTGATGCTTTCCAGCTGTTATCACTTCAGTGTCGGTCATTCTGCCTGAAGAGTTTTACTGTTAACACCGATCCACTGCACCTCCTGCTGATCAGTGCTCTGTTGTCAGATGTGAGTCAATGCCTACTGTCCCCCTGGGGGGCTGCTCACATTCGGTATCCTCTGCACACCCTGCAGAGTGGGTGTGAAATGGCAGATTTCTCACCATCCCTTGGCAGAGGTAACTGGTGCAAGATGCTAACACCATACCTGGCGCTTAGCTCCTCCACGAAGCTGAGATGATCAGCCTCAGAGGGAGAGGCAGGAAGGAGCTTCCAATGCAAGGTAATCTCGGGTGTCTTTAGCTCCCTCTTCATTGGGCTCTGCCAGCTGCCCCCTGGATTGAGGAGATCTGATTTGGCTGGGAGTGATTTGCTCATCTCATTTAATGGGTTGATTAATACTGTAGCCTGTAACTCATGAGTCGGAGAAAGGTATTTGTATCTGTGCCTTACATGGTGTTTTATGGAGGGGGCTATAAAACTCTTCCCTTGTTACAAAGGCTGTTGTCTTTGTCTAGAATCTGGGCATTGAGATTTACCCATGAGAAGTGCTCAGATTAAATGGGTCATCTTCTCAGACAGAGCACTCAACCTCTAAATAATAAAGTGTAACGATATAGTAATTTTTAGCTGACAATGTCTAAGCATTTGAATGAGTTACCATGCTTTTGTGTGCTGGCCACTGTTATATGCTGGAGATTTCCTGCACTTCATTGTGTCAGTGACTTGCTTGTGCCCTTGAGTCTATTTAGCTGAAAACAATGAATTAAAGCAGCTTTCCGGTAAGACAAACACTACCTATGCCCAAATGCAAAACCCTTCAGAGCACTATTTACTCATGTCTGACCTCTAATATGGGCCTAACCCCTCACCTTTTGAGTTGAGTGACTCACTGTGATGGACTGCAGGATGGGTCTGCTCAAGCCAGTGCAGGTGCAGGGTGGACAAGTTCAGTGGTAAAGAAAGTGAAAAACAGTACGCAACTGAAGTAACAGGGAAATGTCAGCCTGGAGAAAAAAAGACTAGATTTCTTTCCCTTGGGCTGTGGTTTTTCTATCAATAAAATGGAGTGTGTAGGACTCTTATGGTCTTAAAACTCTAGCTTTAATTCAGAAATGCCTCTAATGCCCTGGAAGTCGTCCCATGGAAAGTGACAGCACAGCAATGATGTGGCCATGACTAACACAGTTCCTTGTGGTTTTCCTTCTCCCATTCCTAGTTGTGCAGCTGGCAATATTAGACTGGGAAAAGAAATGGCTTGAAAGCAATTAAACTGGGAAGTAGTTAGATCCTCTGTAATAGCTGTAGGGTGGGGAGAGCAAAGGAAAACAAAGGAAAAAGGGGAAAGGAAAGGACAGAAGAAAGGAAAAGGGAAAGGGGAAAGGAAAAGAGAGAGGAAAGGAGAAAGGGGAGAGGGGAGAGGAGAACAAGAGGTTTCTCAGGTGTAAAAAGGACATTGCATGAACTGCATGAGATGTGGCATCAACACCAGGAGCAGGAATTTGTATGTCCATCCTGCACTGCTGCTGGGGCTCAGTTCCTTTACCCTGCTCTGGTTTGCTTTTGAAGGTCACTCAGTCCCCATCTGGGATCAGGAAAAATTGTCCCTCATTCCTGTGTTTTGTTTGGATTTATGCTGCTTTAGAAGGTTAAGCTGTGTCCCGCTTTCAGGTACTTCTCTGTCCCATCACCCACGTCCCATGATAACAAATTTGGTAAGTGCTTGCTTAGCTGCATTTCCCTCCAGATACCAGTAAGACAACTGCATAAATTTGCTAACAGTGTCAGGGGCAAAGGAAAAATAAGGGTTATGTTGCAATGGGAGTCTGATTTTTATTGTAGCAATATGTGTTGTTTTCTTGAGCTTTGGCCTGTATTATTTTGGCCTGATTTTCCAGTGCTTATTTTTTAATAGTTTTACATTGACTGACACAGGAGACTACTTATGAAATTGTAATAGAGAAATTCAAATGTTGCACTCTGTAGAAAAAGAAGACATTCACGTTGTGCATCATAAACAGAGAAATTTAACATTTGACAGCAAGAACAAGCTCAGCTGATTGTGAGTGTTTCTGAGGATGCTTTCTAGCTTTGTCCCCTCTCAACAGCATAGTCAGGACTGGGCCTCCCACACGAGTGTGTGAAAGGTCCTTGTCTTTATTCCTGAGTGGCCAGGGCTAGACAACATTGATAACTGTGTTCAGTGTTCGATAAATTGTGCTTATTGTTGTTGAAAAAAAGTAATTCCCCTTCTGGCAGTGAAGACGGTGTGATTTGTAAATAGAAGTCTGGGAGTGGTGCTGTGGCTGCAGATACCGCGAGGGTTTGACAGAAATGCAGCAGAGCCGGATTACGTATGTGTCGGTGTGCGGGAGCAGAACAGCCCTGTCAAAACTGCAGACTCTGCTTGCCAGAGCCACTGCCCTGGACGAGACACTGCAGAAAGCAGATACTGTGCAAAATGGCTCAGGTACCATAATTCCCAGCCATGCTTACTAAGGGGGAATTCTTCAAATTACATGGAACTGGAAAAACAGGCCTAACAGCTTCATTTGACATGATTTCAAATGTGAAATATCTTTAGGAAAAGTATCTTACATTGGCCATGTTGTAGATACTGAAATGCCTACTAAGGCTTGTTACACAGGTCATGGCTGTTTTCCTTTGAATAGGTATTGGTTGGCTTTTATATATAGAGAGATGTTCTTTCAAAGGATCTCCACTCACCTAGCATGCTTTTGTGGATTTTCAGCTCTCAGGAGACTTTGCTCTGCTCTGATTTCCCACCTGGGGTTCTCTTTGTCATTAATTTTCTCTGGAACAGAAGGACCTGAGCTGCAAACTCAGGTGCTAGAGGAGGAGCATTTGGGAATATGCCACTTGCCCTGTTCCTGCACTTTTCCCTGAGAGTCTTTTGCTGCAGTTGGAGGCAGGCTCCTGACCAAGGTGGACACACATCTATCCTGGCAATGCTGTTCTTTTTTAGTTATTCTTGTTTTTTTCCCCCAGCACTTTGCCACCCCATCTCTGTGCTGAGAAGTTGATTGAGGACATACCTTGGCCTCTTCCCTGCCTTGAGCCTGGCATCATCTACAGGCTGGATGGAGAGAGGGCAATGAGCAATTCAGGTACTGATCCCTGGCTGCCAGTTTATGCAGCAACACCGCAGGACAAGCCGCCCTTTTTAAAATATAGGATTCTCACAGTAACTGCAGATATGCTGGATCATCCCTTGCAGCACTTATCTCCCTGATGCGTGCAGCCAGCTCCCTGCCCTGGGCCTGGCCACTACTTAGTCAGGATATAGATGTTTAGTCTCTTTTAATTTGTTCCTCAGAAATCAACCCCAGTATCCTCCCAGCCATTTCGGCTGCCTTTCTCTCAATGCCATGTAGTTTGTTGATACCCAGACTGCTGCTGGGGATTAAAAAATTTATATGTGTATTTTTAAGCAAACAGCTCTCTGCACTGAGCTCTTTGAGAGCAGCAACCGAAGGCTGCGTGCATGGAGGTGTACGAAGAGGGGAAGCTGGAAAAGGGAGGAAGATCCACCAGGATGTTTGTTGTCTTTCCCTGGCCCCATTGAGGACCTGCTGAGAGCCCATGCCTCATTTGGAGTCTGTCACCTCAGTCATCAGGGAGCTCTGCTGGAACAGGCTGGGAACAGGCTGTGCTGGTGCCAATGGCGCTACACAAAAAAGCATTCACAAATAACGAAGCTCTGAAACACCCTGAGCAAAACTGTCAGCAGCTTGAATTGGGGTCAGTTGTGCTGAAGGAGAGAAGCAGGCTGGTCTGGGGGAGCAGGGAAGAGACCTCCCCCTCTTCTGCCTGGCTGGGGGAAGGGGCCTCCAAGGCAATGGGAAGCGAACCTGTTCCTGCTGACTGTCCCTGTGAAAGCTGGTCTCTGGCAGAGGACCTGTCCTGGGTTCGTCCTGGTTAACTGCAGATCCGGGTTTGGTCACCCTGGTCTTCTTCAGGTTTCATGTAGATAGCCAAAAAAGCATCCTCCCAGCCATAGAGCTTGGCTTTCTAAGGCTGCTGTAGGCAAACAGACTAGCAGTTCATATGTCCTCCTGTATCTGTGACGCCCTGAGCAGCCATGGACAAGTTGCCATCTTGCTCACTTTCCCCTTTTTTTTGTAACATGGTTATAATGCTAACCTACCAGGGGGAGGGAGGAGATAAGGAATGATGTTTGTGTCATTATGGCTGTCCCTGCCTGAGAAGCTGCTGCTCCCAGAGAAAGGAGGTTGGTTTTGAGACTAAGGCAGAAGGATACTTGCCTTTGCCATTAAACTAGTGGCTGGCTCAGGCCACATGATGACACCTCTTCATGCTGTTTCCTTAAAACAGGAAGGCAGATCCCCCCAGGTCCAAGCAGCACCAACAGTTTTTTTAGCTTAGCTCTGTACCAGCCAGTCTGTCATCGCCATTTGAAGGTGTTATGCCTCTGGCTAAAGGCAGCTCTTCAAGTTGAGTCATAAGGACCCACCACAGCAGGATATGTAAAACATTGGCTTTCCACAGGCCATGCTTGCTTCATGAATCAACTTTGAGGGAAGAAGATGAGATTTTTAAGGCTGTACTGAGTGGGAGCAAGGGGCAGATGTGAGTCCCAAACATTCCCCATTAAGCAGTGTCAGGTGCCTTTCATGGGACTGTCACATGCTAGGTGAGAAGGGGCTGTGACCTATGCAACAGGACTCTTTAGGGCTCAGTGGCAGTGGGCATCAGGTGTTCAGTGGGATTTGTTCGCTGTTGGTTGTGACTGAGTTACCACTGGCAGAATGAGCCTGGGGAGCTGGGTTGCAGGAACACTTCAGCTTCTCTGCAAAGTCAGGCAGCCACTTAAAGAGCCTGTTGTGGTTTTTAAGCAGTACAGACATATTATATATATCATGTTACTGTTAAGCCTTGGTGCACTCTGGAAATGTCTGGCATTCTTATTCTTCTGTTAGCAAAATGAGGTTTAGGATATTTAAGTGACCAGAATCCCAATAGGTTTCTGCATGAGGAGAAAATGGAAAGGTAGGGCTGTTGTCATGCCTTACCACAGGCATTAGAAGTAATGATCAGATGTTCTTAGCTGTGCTTATTCTTTATTTCTAACATAGTTTTCATAATAGAAACAAAATTGGAAATTAGAGAAAATGTCACTTCATGTTAATAGATCATAAGAACCAAGTCGCTCAGAGGATATAATCCTTCCCTGTACTTGTACATAGATGCCGGGTGTGTTTAACTGTTTCAGTGCATGAAATACTGTAGGGGAATTCTCAGTGCTTTCTTTTAACCCCTTGCTTATAGTGTTTTATATTTCACATGAGATGATTGAATGAAATTAAAACTCACCAAATCTAGGCTGATGTTTCCCTTACTTGGTGCTCAGGAGCTTACGCTTTGGAAGAAGATCAGCATGTGATATGAATGTTTTTGGGTGCTCCTGGGATATTCCTATGTGGTCAGAAGCTGAGAAAAGTCGCTCTGTTATTAGGAGGTTTTAGTTTGCCAAGGAGTGTCTACCTGTCCCTGAAAACGTTCTTATGGATCCACAGTCAATAAAAGGTTGTAAATTATTGTTATAAAGGGCTGACTGTTTTAAGACAAAAGAATAGTTCATTTTCCAGGTGAAAACTTGTCCCAAAGATTATGACATTTTCTGAAGGTGCCTCAGAAAATATAAAGTAGAGACAGGAGATGAACCCAAGTCACCTGACATCCCATTTGATGATCTCTTAACCAAACCACCTGCCTGCATTATGGGAAACTCAGCAAGAAACATGGGTAATGAAACTGCCCAGAAAAATGACTCTGCTGCTATGCAGCAGGTAATCCTTTAGATTTAAGAAATGGCATAACTTGTAAGGAGGAAGTTTACAAAATATGTCATCTGAAGACACTGCCATGTTTAATGCATTTGGTGCCAATGATTTGCTTTCCCTTGCTATACTGTTTACAGAGCAGCTGGTGCAGAGCTGTTGAGCTTGCTATTGAAGATGAAAGGCTGGTTGTTTTTCAAAGCCCTTTGTGCCTCTTTGCTCCTAACTGGAGCTGTCAGTGCAGATGCTTTTTATTTCCTTTATCATTGGAGGTCTGAAGTTCCTTCTCTAAAGATTTCCTCAATTCAAAGGAAGATTTCCTTTGCTCTTAGTCCCAAAAGACCTTGGAGGGTCTTTGCTCTTTTGTTTGGGCTGAATATTCCACAGGCAGTGCTTTCGAAGGACTGCTGAAAACCTTTAGCCCCCAGACAGCCAATGTCCTATCTGAAGTCCTTTGATGAAGTCATGAGGAAATCAGTCTGTCCTGCTCATTTCTGTGGCCTGGGAATGAGAACACCTCTCTTGAACTATATAGATGGAGTGAAAATTTTCCAGTAATTATTCATTAGTGGTGTTTACAGTGTTACATAAAGGATGAACCTTCCCCCCTCAAAACAGCCACAGAAATCATGTGTTAGATATTGTACAAACACCCACAAAGAGATGTTCACGGAAGTTGTTTAAAAGCCAAGTAATCAAGGGAGCAGAATCTTGCCCATTTCAAAGCTGAGGCACTGAAGCTATAGGAGATCAAATAATTTGCCCAAGATCATGACAGGAAGGTGAGACACAGCTGAGAATTGAAACCAAGATGCTGCTTTGGTACCTTAACAACCTGATTTTCCTCGTGTGCCATCTCTCATGCACTGAAATAGGCTGAACTACAGGATTTTCTCTCTCATAGTCTTGTCAGCTGGTGGTTCTACTACTTTGGTGGGGGAGCTATCTTAGAAATCTCTCTGATCAGTCATTAAATGTGCATGATCTCACTTTTTTTTAAAAAATGTTCTAGCCAATGAGTTTCTCTCATAGCTGATCTCATTGATCCTCAATGGCAGTCTGAAGGGCAGTCCCTGCAATGACTATTCCAAGAGCTCAGCCTTCCCTCCTAGCCTGCACCAGCAAGGTTATCAGTCAGTCCAACTGATGCTCCTAAATGGCTATGTTGCCCAACTGGGAGGCAGTCCATGCAAATCTCATAATGAAGCTGTACTGAAAAGAACTGAATCCTGAGTGTTCTACAAAGCTCTCCCCATCAGTGCATTCAAGTGACTTCTGACTGATGAAATGCTCTTCAGCTAAATGTGCTTTTCATCTGTAAATGTGTTTTCTGTAAATGATTCGTGAAAGTGATTCCAACTGGTATTTTTCAGGTTGCCCGGTAGAGGCAACTGCAGGGCAGAGAGGAGCTGCAGCTGAGCTGCTTGTGAGTTGTGTGGCTGAAAAGCCCACTAGCTCAGCCACTCTCAGCTGAATGGGAGAGAAGCTGTCCCAAAGTCACAGTGTTCACAATGGCCAGAGTGGGTCTTGCTCTCCCTGATGAGCAGTTTGAACACTGAGCAAAGGGTGAATCAATACTGCTGTGTGCTGAAACCGAAGGAGGAATGCCTCTAGATACATTTCCATTTTCAGTGTTCTCCGCTTATCAGAAAGTGATGGCACCTGGACACTGGGAGATCCAAGCAACTATCTGCCTGTACACATAAAATGTTTAATTCCTGTTTCATTCCTTGTGGTGGGGTTTACACAGCAAACCACATGCAGAATGCATGCAAACTTCCTCCTGTGCATCCACACGTGAGCTACTTCTTTGCTCTTACTGATTTCTAGTCTCAGTTCTGTAATGGGTAATGCATGAGTATGAGGAGGGTGACATTGCTGCCAAAGAAAACTTGTGTCCTGCATCTCAAGTAGCAGGTCATAAGAGAAGTGTGTAAAGAGTAATCAAAATGCTACCACTGAAGGTGACTGCCTCTTAGTAGGGAATGTAGTTCTTTCTCTCTCTGTTGTATTTCGCCAAATTGCATAATATCAGTGCAAAAAAACATTCCCCAAACCCAAAAGGCTAGATTAGCTTCAGTCACTCCAGAAGTCTGTACAGAACTGGAAAGTTAATGTGAATCTTTTAAATCCTAGAGCATTGCCCTCACTTTGTTTCCTCAAACAGCCTGGTCTGAGAATGGCACAAATTCTCTACCTGATTCTGTTACCAACTTCGCCGATTTCTATTTTTAAAAGGTTTTGTTGATTTTTATTCTGTAATTTTTAACCTCTTCAAAAACATCCCAAATGCACTGTGTTCTCTCCTGTCATAGAATTCCTTTGTCTTAATGATTAAGAGATTGATCACCACTTGCAACAGACATAAAAGTTTAAACTGTACATAACTGTTCTCTGTACTAATGCAATAAAAGTGAGTTTACTTTTACAGTGGTAATTTTAGCAGCAATCTAAATCAACACACTGTTGATGATCAGACAAATCTTCCTTTAAAGAGAAATGCAGTGCAGGTGAGCTAGTTAGTATTATGGGCACATTATTGTCTTTACTTTCTGCAATCAGATTTTATTCATGCTTTTACAATAGGTGTAAATTTTTATATTTCCTTAGGCAAGCAGAAGAATGAACTGAACTTCTAGAAATGTACTTAAAATAGGCAATGGTGATAAGAAATAGACAATCCCATACAATATATAAAGTCAATGGATTAGAGTGCTGAGTTCTGCAAATGGACAGCCCTGCCATGCTGGGGCTGGCAGTCAGACAGATGAAAAAGAAAAGCTTGACTGGTGGTGGTGTTCAAAGTGTGACGAGGTGTTTTCTGTATGGATGTGCTAGGGAATTTGGGAGGGGGTGAATGGTGGGGAAAAAATTCTGTGGTATGAGGCACAGCTGATGGATGAATAGTGTCTGAAAGAGGAATCACCTTGGGTGAGGTTGGAAGGACTTGCTCCTGTGACTGAGCTGGGCTCCCTCAGCTGTGCCTTGTTATCATCCTTCAATCCCAGGCTGCCCTCAGCCATGACCAAGTGTAAAAGTAAGTGAGACCAGGGAAGTGGCTTTGTACCTTTGTGTGATACAGTGACAAACACTGCAGAGAGAAGAGCAATTCTGGAAAGCTCTGGGTTTGATGCTCTCAAACAGCACCAAAAACGTAGGGCAGCCAGTTTTATTTTCCCATTCTCTTGACAATGTTGCTTTAAAAGTTGGAAGAAATCACTGTTATATTGGTGGGATAAAGTTTCATGAGTGCTCATGTCATGGAAAAGCCTGTTGCTCCACATGACTGCTGCACTGGCTCAGACAAGCAACGTGCTGGCAGCTCACACTTACACCACTTCCATGGGTGGAGCTTTTGTTTTTCCTGTTTTCTTGGTCCAGCCAAAGGAGCCAGAGTCAGTCACTAGGATGCTCATCATGCCTGTCTCTGGAAACTCTAGATGGATTATGCCTGCAGTTGATTTGAGGATCACCACTCTACTTATATCAGGAGTGCAATTCATGTTGGCTCTGAGGAGAATCTGTTCAACTGAACAACTAGACAGACATGTTAATTATTATTCTTTCTGCACCTTTAAGTGTCTGCATAGTCCCTTGCCGTCCCCTTCCAAAACAAGACCACCCTTGAACCAGTTTGAATGCTACATGCAATGCGTTGCTCCCACCTGACCGTTCTTCATGCATGGCTGCGCGACAGAAAATGCTGAGGTCCTGAGGCTGACCTGTCTCAAACAGGAGCCACTGTCCTGTGTTTTCCTTTCTGTAATCTTTTAAACCACCCTCCCATCAGACTGCTGTTTTGTAAAATCTCATGAAAGTTGGTTGAAAAGTGCCATCGTTGCAATTTTCAAACAGAAGGAGAGAAATGGTGGTGGCAGATTCAGTGCAGTATAACTGAAGACAGCGACATGCATTATGTTATAGTTGGCCTTTTTAACTCTGATCCTTTCATTTTTTTTATGAGTGGCAAGGTGACAATAAGTCAGCTTAGGTTGACTGTTCCTTGCCCGAAGCGCCATGCCAGTGTATCAGGAGATGGCTGTGTCGTGGTTTAGGTCCTGATTGGCAGCCAACCACAATGCAGCAGCTCTCTCTCCCTACCCCTCCGGCAATGAGAAGGGACAGAGAGCCAGGCTTGGGGTTCAAGATAGGACTGGGATGGGGAAAAATCCCCCTTTTATGATCACGAGCAAAAGGCAGACTCATTAGGGGAAGAAAAAAAGAACATACATTTATTACAGACACTAACAACACATAACAGAGTAGGACAGTGAGAAGCATTGCCACACCTTGAGAACACCTTCCCCCCACCCCTCCCTTCTTCCTGGGCTCAGCTCTGCTCCCGATATCTCTACCTCCTCCCCCAGTGGCGCAGGGGCAGGGAATGGGGGGTGCAGTCAGCGCTGCCACTTCCTTCATCTTCGGTGAGGGGAGTGTCCGAAACTTGTTCCTCCTGCTCCATCGTGGTCCCCCTCTCACAGGAGACAGTCCTCCACAAACTTTCTCCGACTTGAATTCCTCCCATGGGCCGCAGCGTTCCCCACACTGCTCCGTCATGGGTCACTAACTTCCTCCGACTGGATTCCCTCCCATGGCTGCAGCCCTTCCCGAGCTGCTCCAGGCGTGGGACTCCCCCGCATGCTGCAATCCTCCCAGCACTGAATTACAGCAGCGGGGCTGCCTTTTCCCATGAGACCTCTGGCCTTCTTCGGGCACAGCACCTTGATCAGTCTGAGCAGGAGCAACAGGCCATAAATCAATGTCTGCTCCACCGTAGATCTTCATGAGTGGCAGGGGGGGTCCGCCCTGCCGTCTCAGCACAGGATACAGGGGGGTCTCTGCTCTGGCACACCTCCCCCCTCCTTTCTTCCTCCGTTCCTCCACTGACCTTGGTGTTCATGCAGCTGCAGCAACTCCTCCTCACAAGTCCCACTGCCCGTCACCACGTCCCTTCTTAAATACGTTATCGCAGAGGCGCAGCCTATTGGCTCAATTTCCCAAACAGAACTGAGGGAGCTTCGAGAAGCTTCTCACAGGGGGCCGCCCCGATAGCCCCCTCCCCTGCCACCAAAAAACTCCACCACTCACTCAACCCAGGACAGGCTGTGTGATGGCCTCCTGTACAATTTGAATGTTAAGCCTTGTATGTTTGCCAGTCTGGAAGATTCCTCATTAAAGCAGTTCTTATCAGTGCAAGTTCAGATCCTGTGGTGGAATTGACCTCCTTTGCAACCAACTGGGATGGGCTAAGCCATGGCCTAGTTTCTCAGGCCTGATCAAGCTTTCAGAAGAACCTGTTTCCCTGGGCAGAAGTAGGCTGCACCTTTTTGAGTTGCTTAGTCATTTTGGTTCACATAGCAATGCTATGATGGGTATAGCAGCCTGACTTGCCTTGTCCTGGTGAGCTAGTGTCTCCAGGGACTCTGAAGTCATCTTTTCTGCAGTGACATGTAGGGCTGGTCTTGATATATGCTTGTTTTTTCCTTGGGGACTCAAATGGAATCACCAGCTTATTTTAGGTGGGCTGCTGGAGAGCTGCTGAATAGCAGTGAAGTTGTATTTTGATACCAGTGGGGAAGTCCAGGGCTGATTACCTTACCCATAACGGGTAGAATGAGCATGGAGGACTTCCACAGCTGATGGAAAGGGAAAAGACCAGGGATGGAGAGGCTGTGGATCAATGGCTTTCCACATACTGAAGAAGAGAGAAGCAAATCCATCTGTCAGCTGATAGTGATAGCCCATCACCATGGTTCTGGAGTGACTTGAAGGACAAACACTCTCCAACTGCATGCTGGAAGCAGAAGGTTCAATGAAGTGGGCTTCTGTTGTATGCCCTGAAGCCAAAGAACATTTATTTCAGGAACAACCCAGTGCTAGCAGTGATGTTTCATATAATATCCTTTGGGGCAGGTGCTTGGCTCTGGTGCTCTGTGTAAGCCAATTCTTTGTCTTGCTTTTGGCTTTCCTTTGCCTTCCCATTTCTGGCTCACCTTGGTTCATCACATGTCAAATTACTTTCATCCTTGCTGCCTGCCAGGATGGGGCATGAGCTGAAAATACAGTAGAGCAGAAGGTACGGCATGCATAGCCTCCTTTCACTGGCCAGATACAGCTGTGCAGTCCAAGCCTGTGGTCCCAAAGCTCTTTCCTTAGCCTGTGAACAGTCAGGGAGCCTGTTGCCTTCAATGACTCTTTTGCCTAAGAAAGTACTTTTTGACTTGTCCCTCTTCAGGCCATTCGTCCACCCTCTGATGGAGAAGAGGAGCTGCTCACTGTGCTGTCCAGGCTGTGTTTGGCCATCCTGCCATTTGGGCAGACCTGCTGCCCTTTTCTGGCTTGCACATCAATACCAACTGCCTCAGGCAACCACCCAAGTGCATCTGCCACAGCTTTACAAAGCAGCTGCAGCTTTCATTGGAAGGCCAGAGTCATCTATTCTGCATGAATGGGTCTGACCAGCTTCTGGCAAATCTCTGCACCACTGGGATGTGTGGTAAAGAGTGAGGGACTGACTATTCCAATAGCATGACTAGAGCAAGATTTAGAGCAGGATTTAATCACTGTAAGCAATGGCTCTGCCCTGATGTGGTTGCTTTTGAGCTTTGAGCTAGAATGAGTCTGTCTTCTTCCCCTTTTAAAGCCACCTGGATCCACAGTGTCTAGCAGAGTCACGGTATCTGTCACACAGGCAGTTTTATGGGTGCCCATGGACTCAGTTTCAGTGGTGGGTGCTCTCTCCATGGAGAAGTTTGCTCTGGCAGCCAGCACATAGCTGAGGTGTCTGGGAATCTGTCCCAGCAAGGGAGGGCTGGATGGGGTGGATAGGTGGGGCAGATCTGGCCTGACCCATGCAAGTGTCAAGTAGCCATCCTTTTTGCATTGCCCTTCCCTAAGAGTAAACACAACCCCAGAGCTTGTCCTCCTTGGCTGGCCGGTAAATGAGCCATATTTACTGAAGATACAGCAGAGGCAGTGTAAACCTGTATTGCCACCCATTGTCAGTAACCTGCCTCACTGCATATACTTTGTCCATGCCAATGCACTGTTAGGAAGATGGAGAAGTGGCAAGAGAGTGCACTGGCAATGCAGTTGTGTTTTAAACCCAGAGGTCAATTAAGCACCATGCAACCTCTTGATCACTCCTTCCCCCTCAGGGATGGGGAGGAGAAAATAAAACAAAAAGCTCTGGGATTGAGACAGGGGCAGGGTGGGATGTCTCACCAATTCTGGTAATGGGCAAAAGACAGATTCCACTGGGGAAGAAAAAGAACATCAATTTAATTTGAACACCACCACCACTGATTTACCTATCAAACAGAGTCGTACAGTGAGAAATACAACCACATCTTAAAAACACCTTCACCACATCCCTCCCTTCTTCCCAGGCTCAGCTTTGCTCCTGATTTCTCTAGCTCCTCACCCTGACAGGCTCAGTGGGGCAGGGGCGGGGGGGGAGAGCTTGTGGTAAGTTTATCACCCACTGTTTCTGTCACATCTTCCTCTTCAGGGGGAGGACTCCTCACACTCTTCTGTTCCAGCGTGGACTCCCTCCCACGGGAGACAATCCTCCATGAACTTCTCTGACATGAGTCCTTCTCACAGGCTGCAGCTCTTCAAGAACTGCTGCAGCATGTGCCCATTCCATGGGCTGTAGTCCTCCCAGCAAAAGGACTGCTCCAGCACAGGCTTCCCACAGAGTCCCAGCCGTCTTCGGGCATGGTCACCTGCTCTGGCATGGGGTCCTCCACGGACTGCAGGTGGGCATCAGCTCCACCAGTGACCTCCATGGGTAGCAGAGGGGGCAGCCCTGCTGCCTCACCATGGGCTGCAGGGGAGTCTCTGCTCTGGTGAAACTCCCCTCCTTCTCCTCCTCCTTTCTTCAGCTGGCCTCAGTGTTTGAAGAGGTACTTCCCTCACTACTCCTCCTCTCAGGTTCCCCTTCTTAAATACATTATCACAGAGGCACAGCCACCATTGCTGATGGGCTCAGCCTTGGCCAGAGGCAGGTCAGATGTGGAGCTGGGGGAGCTCTGAGAAGCTTCTCACAGGAGGCACCCCTGTAGCCCCCTCCCCTGCTACCAAAACCCCACCACACACAAACCCACCACAGCAGTTGTCTCCAGCTCTAGGAGATCCAGGAATTTAAATGGTCTTAGAGATGCACATTTCCACCTCACCAGAACGTCTAAGATTTTCTAAATCTTCCTGTCCTGAAGCAGAACAAGCTGCCTGCACTTTGAAATGAATGAAAACAAGAAAAACATAGCTTGAGTCAGTCAAAATGTTTTTGTCATGTTTTATTTCAATTGTGAGCTTTTAGAATGTGTTTGCAGATTTTTTAACTGTAACAACTAAAATCTTTGAAATGACATATTTGAATAATTTTGAAAGTTTAATCTCTCTCTCATTTCTTATATAAAGACAATCTTCTCAATTCCTTTCCCCTGCAAGCCCACATTTCTCACTAGTCTAAGTAAATCCCTACTTCCTGCTTAAAAAATTAAATCAGTTGGTATAATCTAAATCTGCTTGATTCAATTATAAAGAGCTTTTTTAGAGCTGCAAAGTCAGGGAGTTTATCTCTCGAATGCTAAATGGTGTCAAAGAGGTCACCACTGGACATAAAATCAACCCCAGAACTAGTTCTTCCTAGGCTTCTGTCTCAGTTTTAAATGCTGGTAATTCTGTCCTTGATTTGAGTCAGGAAATCACAATGAGAAGCTTCATAAAGCACCTTGAAATTATTTTATAGTGAGACACCAAACAGAGATGCGCATCCACATGTTTTACAATCCTAACTGCAAGCAAAGACATTAACTACTCATTTACTGGCAGTTGATTCCAAATCCCTATAAAGAGCTTTAAGAAAATGTGTGTTCTCGAGTTTTACCCTCAGCTAAGTCTCACCTCATACTAGATCTTGTAGTTACTTGGCTAATAATGTGAGGCACAAAGGTACGAGCCACCTACCAGCTCAGCACCACAGTAAATCTATTCACTCCTTGCAGCATGTATTGGTTTTTAACTAGACTTTGCTCCAGCTCTGCGTCCCTAGCACACAGAACAGTCTTGTTTGTGACAACCCACTGAAGTTAGTGGAGTTACACTCTTACATCTCTGGATCTTGTCCTACAGGCTTCTCTTGGTCTCCTGCAGCTGTGTATGCCATGCCACAACTTCATCCTGGTGTGTGACCTGCCACTGGACAGGATGATGCCTCCCCCAATGCTGGCATATTAAAATGACTGGATGTATACATATTTGTATGTATTTTGATGATATATGATACCTGTAATTGTTTGAACAGTTCAGCCTGAGGGAGGTTGAAGTTGCCTCCAGATTTGCAGATGTTAATTTTGAAAAAGAGAATCAATCATTAGTTTTCAATAAAGAACTTGCTCCTTGGGAGGTGGGGGGAGGGACTGAGAGCATTTCCCCATAGGGTTTAGAGTTCATTAGTGCACCCATCAGGGAAAGTGTGCAAGAAAAGTGCAGTCATATGAATATTCCTTATTTACCCTCTGAACCAGTAATTCAGAAAAAAAGCAATTTCTTCTGAATCTGAGTTCCAGGTGACTGCCTTTTATCTGAGCTCCATTAAATTATTCCCTTGCTAAAGTCTCATGAAATAGGCTGTTTGCTCCAGCAGCCGTTGGCTCCCTGAGATAATTTTGAAACCAAAACATTCTGTTTTTATTAGTAATGACCCATCTTCCACTCTGGTGACATGAGGGGCTTGAGGAAGGTGTTTGTGCCAAGGTGTCAACTTTCTGCCCTTAATCCCTGTTTCTTCACTGGCATGGGGACAGGCTGGGTGAGTTTATTCTTTCTTGTCACTCTGGCTGTGAGTAGCACCGGGGTACAACAGAAAGACATGAGAGCATCTGGCAGCAGTCAACCAAGTCAAGCAGCTCCACCCAAGTCAAGAGGCAGTGTTCTCAGCCCCGCACTGACTGCACAAGCTTGTAGCTAGGTCCCTTTCACTCTCATTCCTGCTGCAGTGTCTCAGCAAGGTCTCCTCTTTTCAGTCTCAGTTATGATAATTTCTTCCTTCCTCGTTGCCCCATGTGATTCATCCCCAGGGTTTATTTCTGTGTGGCAACCACTAGGCATAATTTTTCTACAGTCTCCTGTTTATTCTGGATTTACACATTGCAAGTTTCCTACGCAGTCCTTTTTAAAACAGAGATTTATTTGGTTTTACTGACTCCGGTCAAAGTTCTGAAATCCCACAGGGGTGTAGCATTAGGGACAGACAGATGTGATGAGCTGGGGCTGCTCCACATACCAAGTACAGCTGGCTGAAAATAACCTTGACCTTTTTATAAACTGAAGTATTGTCCAGCCCTGTTTTCACTGACCTGACATATTAATGTGCTAAGGGGACTGGGCAGGAGAACTGCCTCAGCATTTCCCAGGTGTATTTGTTTGGCCCATGTTTGCCTTGACAGATTTCTTATTGTGCATGAACTCTGAGGCAGAATGAATATTTTATAAAGCTTTTTATATCTCTGTCTATGATTTTTACAGCAAATTGAGCTCCCCTCATGTCGTATTGCTTCTCTTCCTTCCTTTCCTTGGTGACTTTGCAGTCATCAGTGCCTGAATCCCTGCCTTTATACATCTCATTTTCTCTGCTCTCTCTGAGGAGGGCTCCATATCCATGACCCAGTGTATTGTGGCTTTGATACTAGTTACTGGGGTCTGAAAGGAAGTTCACATGGCTTGAGCAGACTCAGGCCTATCGAGGTGTGTAGAAGAACCTAGAAGTCTGGGATTCCCTTCCAGGAGCAGCAATGGGAACTGCAAGCTTGTTGTGGGGCTTTCAGGCTCCTGCCTCCATGCTGTGGAGCCTGGAAGCCCCCAGACTCCAAGAGTTTGCAGGGTCCTGACTGTGGAAATGAACTGGGTTCCCTGGGCAGCCAGATGTTACTGTGGTGTGGGGACCCAGATGTCCTCACTCCAGTGCAGTCCTGCCAACATCCAAGGAGGAGATTCTTCCTGTCAAACCATTTACTACAGGTTTGGCTCCACAGACAAGGCAGCTCCTCCTGCTTCTCACCAAAATAGGTGAGAGGAGAATCAGGCTCTTAATCTCAAGGGATCCAATACCATTTCACCATGTTCTCTGAATTATTCCATCACAAGCATCTTGAATGTCTGGTTTATCTCCTCTAAAATGATCAGTATGCTGCTCATCAATCAGACTTACTTAACAACTAACATGCCACAGGTGGTTTAGCAACCTGAGCATTTGGGCTGAAATAAGTGCATTCTCTGGAGCCCTGTGCCTGAAGTGGGAGGGAGCTGCTGGTGCCTTTGAGACGCTTGGGTGCTGTGGAGATGGGGGCATGGGGTGCCTGGGTTCATGGCCTGCCAGCATGCCACCTGTATCAGACTCTCTTCCACAGCATACCAACTCTTGGGAGCATCAAATTTCACTTTTACAGCGGATTACGAAGGCAAAGCTGAAGAAAGTGAAAACTTCTTTTTTCTCTTGGGCAATTAAAGAACACAGGTTATTTTGCCTTAAGAATACAGCTCTACCTGCCTGGCTTGCTCCTACTTCACTGCAAGCTGCACTTGAATGGCAACAGTGATTCTTGCATGTGTAGAAAGTGAGGGCACCTAAGAAGTGTTCAGCACATACAGGAGGACTGGCTTTTTGGAGAAGATGAATAGTCAGTACAGTGAGTTTCCCTCCTGCTTGCTATTCACCAAAGCCTAAATCTAATTTTAGGCATTAAGCTGAATATGAGCTCTTGAAAACATATGGTATCAATTCTGATTGCTGATTACTTTTGGTAAATTGGCTTGATACAGCCAGATCCTTTGAATTGCTTTCCATTCCCCAACACGAAATGTGAAAATGGGAGAAAGCTCTAAGGTGAGAGATACCAAGGTCTAGCCAAGCTAGCTCTAACACAATATCTGGTTTAGCTGTCTATCCTCCCTGTAGGACCAGCTGTTTCTACAAGAGCACTGCTCTGGAGCACATGCGAGTCAAAAAAAGACCCGATCAACAACTCTACACTTACAAAGGCACTGAGCGGTACAGAAAATATGAAAGACTCCCCTGAAATACATGAACAGTGAATTAAAGAGTTAAAAAATCCTCAAGAAGCTTCAAGTTTGCATACAGAAATCAGAGAGGGGAGGTTCAGCAGTACATTTCTGTGGCCAAACCCACAGATGAAGATTAACTGAAAGCCTTCAGGGACAACAAACAGAACAATGTTACTGTGAGACCAAGAGCTTGTTTCACCATTTGTTCTCTGTATGTCACCATGGTATACGAGTGCTGCTGTGGGTACAAGAAGAAATAATCTTATATTCATTCCCTACATTCATTGCAGACACATCCTGAAGTTTAAACAGTTCATCGTGCTCTTTTTTTCGTATTGGACCACTTCACTGCTTCATCCATGGAAATCTCTCCATCTGGGGATACTCCACCAACACGCTTCTTGGAGACTTGCTGCAGATATTTTCGTAAGTAACGTGCTTTGATTGTGTTCCTGTTCTTTCCGCGTTCCCTGGCTGGGAGTGCTTGAGCACACAGATGTCATATGAGGAATGTTTGTGGGAATGGGCTGTTTTGAGGCAATTATCCAAAATATCCATGAAAAGGCTTCAGAATGAGAGTTGTGCAAATCTTCCCTGCAAACCTGTTCCTAAGATGTGTGCTTATCAAGGTGAAAAACTCTGAAGTGTAAGATGTAACCTATGTGTCCTGTTGTGCCTGCTTTTATTGCAGATCACTAATGCTGTTGAAGTACCTGAAATTGTTTGCAGAAACTACTTGACAAATAGTTCTGAAAAACAAATAAACCTAAGAAAAAACACCTCTGTTCATAGGGACAAAAAGTGAAAGTCAGAAAATGAGCAAGCTACTATTATTTTTTGTGAATTAATCACCCATCTCCAGATCTAACAAAATATTTCCGAGGCGTCTGAAGTCTCTTTTTGCTCTGATTTCAGCCAGTGCTGGAAGAAAAAGTGCCAGAAATCTCTCTGCAAAGCCTGTTCTGATGAGATTTCCAGCCAGTTTCATGAATCAAGTTGGTTTGGATTAACTGTGAATAAGCTCTTGGGCAGAACTAGCAAATCATGTGTTCATTGATCACAGATGCTTCTGTGCACGGGGTCTGACCCAACACTCAATAAAGGCAATGAGAAACCTACTGGGGCAACTTATCCGAGAGCAGTGGAGCCTCTTTGTGGTTCTCCCCAGAGCAGCTGGAGTCAGTGATTCCCAGACACTGGAAACTGGACGGGGCTGCATTTTGCTTATGGTCCATTCACCCAATTTATGGGGGTTTGTATCAGGCCCAGGGACAAGTTCTCTCCACCATACACTGCTTATTTAAAAAACTGGTATAGCAGATGAGACCTAGGAAGAATCAAACCCATCTTTTCCTCCTGCTGCTCTGATGCCTTGTTTCCCAGCAGTAATTAACAGGGACAGATGCCTAATTCTTCTGGGATTGTTTAACTGTGGGGACAGTTTCAGGGCTGTTTCCAGAGGCTGTCTCTACAACTAACATGGTTTTTAAGTTATGCCCCTCTATTGATCCTCTGTCTGAACAATTTCCAGAGTTGTCTGCTCTGAGCCCCAAGGTGTCTGCAATCAACCTGTAACAATATTTGAGGAGAACATTATTTTAAAAGGCTGCCTCTTGTGAAGCATGCTGTGTGTTTTAAATGTGACAGGCTACACGAGAGAACCTGAAACAGGGACATTTAAGAAAGCTTGGGAACTTTTAATCCTTGAGTCTGGGCCCAGCCCTACTTTCTGAATTTGGTTTGGGAGCCTCTGATTCAGACACACCCTTTTCACCTGGCATCCAAGCCTGGAGCAGAGCCATGTCCCCTCTTAATCCAGAGGAGGCCAGAAGTCTTAAAAAAATAAAATTCTATCAGAAGCTTTTGCCACAAAATGAGTTCTCCAACATGGTAAGAATGGCTGATCTTGTGAGATTTCATAATAGTGGAAATCTTGTGAGACTGTCCCCTACCTTGCTTTGAAATGATCTTCCCCGTGCCTGTGTTCCTCCTGTGCACCCAAATCTCAGCCTCAGTCTAAGCTAAGTAGAAAGTAGCAGTCACAGCTTCAAGACATGGATAAAACCTTTCATACCCCTCTGTATCTTAAGGACATTTCAAAAATAGAAGGTAAAATGTCTACAGAATCAAGCATTGGAAGGACTCAATTTGAGATGAGGAAGAGTGTGAGTTAATGAGGTTTGGGTCTTCACCAAGTAATTCTGGGATAATTAATTTAATGACATACATCTGTGGACCCAGCTGAGCTGTACTTGGGTGGGGATGGTGAAAGGCAGTTTAAAAGGCAGCATGGCCTACTAGTTTGCTTGGATGTTGTTATTGTAGGGGTTGGGTTTGTTGAAGTGCTCCTTAATGGCAATGTATCAGCCTTATGGTGGAGGGGTTGGTTAGTAGTTGTTTCTCGGGTATGTGTGTAGCACAACAGTGCTGTTGTAGTGTGATTGCAACATGCGTAAGAGCTGCTTGCTCTCTAGCTGGTTCTTATCATCCTGTTGCTTCCCTGGTTGTATTTGCTATGCTGCCCTTGAATGCAAATACTGTGAGTTCTCAGTAGGCAGGGTATCTTGAGGTCTTTAGTGGCTTTTTTTTTTTTTTTGGCTTACGAGCACAACTGGAGCATGTTGGAAGGACTGTTTTGTATCATAAAGAGGGAGAGAATCTAGGTTTCTATGTTCCCCTTGGATCACAGCTTGACAACATCTCCTTGCCTTGTAGTCCTTCTGAGGAGTTAAAGAGTTAATGTATTCTCCAGCATCTTTATTGTTTCTGTAGTATAATCACTGTTTTAAAGATGCCTGCTTTGATATTACAATGTAATACTTTGCCTGACTAAACCCTAAAAATCTGGTGGCTGGTAGATAAAAATCATGGAGAATAATCATTTCATTTGAGGCATCAATAACTTCAGCAGAGCTGTTAGGACAACAGTCAGCTGCTTGGAAAATGGCAAAGAAAATTTTTTTTGTGTTATGTAGCTCACTGTGCTTGCTCTACAAACTCCAGCTGAGTCTTGGGGGGGGTCAGATTTTCTGGAAGTGGAAATCCAGTATTGAATGTCTGATGGGGCATGAGGGCTACCAATCCTGCTTGTGAGATTATGAAAGGGAAATATGTGTGTTGAGAAGTAAAAGCACTGACTGAATGATTGTTCAGGAGTTGTGGGCCCAGTTTGTGTTTCTGTGGCTGGTTTTCTGCACGACTTTGGCATGGTTGCTTTTTTAACTTGTCCTTCTATGGGCTCAATTGCTGGACCAGTTTTGCAGTAGGTGGGAGAGAGTAGGAGAGGTCGGATCTCCCATCTGCTTTTTCAGGTGGTCTGGACAGCCCCACAGCTGGCAGGGTTTCTGCCTGGAGTGACTTGAGTCAAGCAAGAGCCAAGGCAGCAGGGCACTATAACTGTATCTCCACGTGGGCTGTCACTGTGCTCCCGAGCAGCTGTAGCACCAAACTGTGCCTGTGGAGCCAGAGTCAGTGCTGGAGGTGGGACTTGCAGGGAGCATCCTCAAGGCACTAGTTTTCCTTCAGAGCTTTTGTTTTAGAAGGTGGCTAGTCCTCTGTCACTTCTTCCCAGCCTGGTGGCAAAGTTATTTGGGATGACAGCCCTCAATTTGGAGGCTGATGCAGGGACACAGGTTGGAGTGAGCCTGTGTTTGAAGGGGTCTGTGCTGATGAGGGTCAGATGCTATTACCATAGGGGCAGTTAATTGAGGGGATATCAATAGGCAGCAGGCCATATCTCTAATTTTCCTTTCCTGCCTGTCATTTAATAAGACTACTGAGAGGAAGGCTGCATTAACTTTATTTTTATCTTTAATTCTGTGACTGCAGTATTTGAGAAGTCACTGAATACAGGATAGAATTGGTTCTGTAATAATAATAACAACTTGTTTTCCCTCTTTGAAAATAAATATGGTCTTTAGTAGAAAGATTTACCCATTGCTGGCAGTCAATCAGCCAGGACAATTTGAGCTCAGAGTACTTGATTAGAATAACTTTAAGGAAAATTGCCTTCCTGAATCAAGTAAGGATCCATTAACCTGATGAAACAGGGTTTGCTTATCTGAGAGGTTAAGACTCAAAACACAGCCTGGGCTGCATTAGACAAGGCCTCTTTTAGAATGGCATAAAGATGGAAAGTAATAAAAACACCATCTGTCATGTCTAGTCAATCAGATCTAGTGTAAGAGAGGAATTATTCCTCTGACTTTACCGTTATAAGATTGTCTGTTTGTTAACAATAGGAAGTGTCAGGAATGCTGAAAACTGGTTTTATTCCCTCAAATTATTTCTAGCTGTCTTTATCTTGGAGAGAATGAATATTAATCTGAGTTTATACAGCAAAGAAATATTTCTAGATGAGTACAATGCTAAGGTATTCCATGTTGAGTCTCTTTAGTGATTTATTGTTAGAGGTAAAACTGAATGGGAGATGGAGAAAAAGTGCCATGTACACTTTACTTCTGAAAGTGATTATTTTTATAAACAAATCTCTTGCAAGTTGCTGAGCACTCAAGGGTTCTTTGAAGTCAATTGAATATGTACCTCTCGAGTTGCCCTCTGCATCTTAAAGGACTGTCATGCCTAGACCTTCTCATGTAGGCTAGGCATAGATGGAGGTCGTGGAAAAGGTGATTTTGTTTTTTTGACATGGATTTATTAAAGTTAATAAGTGTTGGCACTAACTGATTTTTCTGTCAGTGGGTACAGTGCGTTCTCCTCTGTCTACTAAGGGCTATACAGGAGCACTTGGAGAAATCTAAATGCTGAATGCTAGACAGTGAAGACATGCCAGCTGTGGGTGCAGGAGATGGAAGGGGTGGTGGAAAGCCTATACCAGCATAACCCCAGCACTGCCTCTCATCAGCTGGGGTGGAAATGCCATCTCTCTTTGTCATTCTCCACAGATGAGACTGCAGTGGATGTGTTAACTGACCCGAATGGGCACATCATCATCTAGCAGCTCTTACTGTAGCTGGTACATGCCCATGCTACCTCACCACCCATGTGTACCACTCCCATCTTACAGCTGATGAGCTTTTCCCAGTTTGCCAGCCAGATATCCTCTCCAGTGAAATAGGTTTAAGAAAGCAAGTGCTGGGACTAGCGAAACCTCTACTAGGTCTAGGGAATTTTGCTTTGCTCAGATACAGATTGAATTGGCTGCTGAAGAGTAATAAATGTAAAGAAGGACCAGATCAATAGCTAATAGCTCACCACAGGAAGATACTGGAAATCTGCGGAGGATCTGTATCCTTCTAGAGTATGAAGAACTGCTTAGAAGTAGATTAGAAAAGCAGAAGGGTTGGAGGTGATTGTAGTATCCTGAAGAGTGAACATGGCTTAATTTGATTGCATTAAACCTCCTGCTGTTGTGTAGGACTCATACTCTGAGTCTGTGTCTGCAAAACGCATGGGGCTGGGTCTGCTCCTGGTGAAGCCAGCAAGGCTCTGGTGGCCTGAAGGTGCAGGAAGAGCAATGTACACCATTGCCTGCTGTGTGAGCATGTGTTGTGCTGCTGCCCTGCACATTCAGCACGGCTCTATAGCTTCTGGATGGCCACAGGCTGGAAAATGCCAGAGATGGGTTTTGTGTGCCCATGGGAAAAGCATTTCTATGTTCAGGGTTGCTGTTTGCACAAGTGAAACATGCAGAGTGTTTGCAGGTATGTGATGCAGGACTCGGCTGTTGTGTGATGGGCACAACTCCATGCAAGATCCCAGTAGTAAGGAGACAGACTGGGATTAGAACAGGGGGGTTAAAGTAAATGCCTGGTTCAGTATTCAGTCATAGCCAGAAGATGTGTTCCAGTTAAGCTGCTGAGACAGGAGAGCTTTTTTTCTGGGAGAAAAGCATGTTGAGCAGAGGGAAGTTGTGCTGGGGGTGTGGCATCTGGGAAGGGCTGAGCTGATGTCAGGTGGATCAACCACTACTCAGCTCCTAGGAAGAGTGGACTTCTTTGGGGGAGTTAGCATAAGGAGGAGGCACAGATCAATTCTTCCTCCTATGTGAGTATAACCTTTCTCCCTGACAAACTCACAGAGGATTTGTCATGGGTGCCAGTGGAGAGCAGACTGCCCTAGGCACAAGATGACAAGGACAAAATGAATTGTGCTACAAAGCGTCAGGGTCCCTGGAGACCCAAAAGCTGTGTGTTTAGAGCAATGTTTAAAAAAAAGGCAAAAAAGGTCTCTTAATTTTGTGCCAGTCCCTCTGGGACCTAATGGAGGGAAAACTCACATGACTACACTTCCCGCTGGAGCTGGTGGGAGCTACTCACACTCACTATGTTAGCAAATGGATCCCCATGGTCGGTGCGGTGGGAGGCTGAAAAGAATTGATGGCACTGCAAGCTCGTTATGAAAATGCAGAGAACCAGAGTTAATGAATCTTGGACGAGCCCCCGATCTGCTGGGCCCTTGGTGTGGCAGTGGAGGGAGCTGGTTGGGGAGGATCTGATTAACATCTCAGTGGAAATAACAGTCCCTAGAATGCAAAAGTGCTTGCATCTGGGAGAGGTCATTGTTGGAGAGCTGAGATCTCTCTGGATTAGATCTACAGGGTTTTTTTGTTAGAACAGAGGCGTTTTGGGGATTTACATGTTCTCTGTCCCTGGCAGCTTGCCCTGATGAAATACTGATTACACAACTGCAATCTAACTTAAGCTATAGTCAAAGAATCAGCTGTGGGCTGGGATATCGTGCAAATACTGTGTCTGTGATGGCAAAGATTTGAAATTGTGCAGTGTATTATGTCTTCTGACACAGAGGAACTTGCAAAGAATAAAACATTCAGACTGTTACTGTGGGAGCATGATAAAAAATGGAAAAGCTGAAATTAATGCCTTCCCTGAGATTCTTTTAGTCCTGTAGCTGGATTAATGAATGAAACCATTTGTGCCAGATATACAGGAGATTAGTGCTGCCTGACTCTTGTTTTACAGCCAGTGGAGTTAAGGCTAGGAAACTTGAAATATGTGCTCGAGGTGCCTGACAAGTAGCATAGTCAGAACTGAACCCCAGGGTCCTGCTGCCACATCCTGTAGCCATGCCCCCTCCTTCACTGCCCCATAGACCCGCCTAGTGCCAGGCATCCCTGTGACCTGGCTGCAAGGAATTAGTTACAGGATTCCTGCTTTCTCATTACCAGTTGTCCCTCACTGCAGGAGAGGATAGCAGTGAGTAAAAGCAGCTTTTTACTCTGGAGCCGGGTGGGAGAGGGTGTGGGACTCGCAACCAGAAAGGAGCTACTGGCCAGCTGAGGGGTCAGTGCAAAAAGGTAAGTTTCCAAGGTAGTGTCTGTCCCAGAAGCTGGAAGTGAGCATGGAGAGGAGGGCAATGCACCCAAGGGATGACTGAAACACTGGATACAACTGTCTTTCAGCATTATTCCAGACCCAAGGCTGCCACAAGCTGTGATGTCTCCAGTAGCTGAGCTATCCCTCAGAGCCTGTGGCAGAACAAATCTGTAGTTGGTTTTTCTTTGCTGTGATAATACTACAGGCATGGTATCTTAATGGATAGACTGCTGGGATGGCATGCAAGAGGTTTCAGCGGAGTTTGTCTTCATCAGGATGGTTTCTCCTTTTTCTCATCTCTGAAATGGAGATACTGATACCTGCTCAGTGAAATTCCCTGAGACCTGTTGCTGAAATGCACTCTGTCAGATCCTGCTTCTGATACCATCAGGGAGAAAATGGTCTTGGGACACCAAACAGTCCTCAAGTGCTTTTCCAAAGTCCAGCCACACCACATCCATCTTTATTCCAGCTGCAGGGACCTCCCACCTCCTCACTCCATGAAGGAGATATCTCAGACACAGTGCCAGACAAGTGGATTGCGTAAAACTTCAGTTTTTTCTGTTTCCAGGCCCCCTCTGTTATTCAGAGGTTTTGAACAGAGAGACTGAGTTATACCTGGGCCAGACAGCTGTAGCATTGGGTGTCTGAGGGACTAGCACACCTTTTTTTTAGGGGAATAAAAAAGACATTCAGAATTGATCACTTGCACCCTTGTGAGTCAAACAGCACTGGCTAGTGTGTTAGAAACTGAGCTCGTGTTCCCTTGTGTGCCTATCTTGAGTCCTTTTCTTGATTTGTTTTAGCAACAGAGAGCGCTCTCTGAAGACCTTACGTACCTATATGAACAGTAAAACTAGTTATTGTTTCAACTAGGGACTGTCTCTAAGTAGTAGGCAGCATTCATAAAATGCTTTAAATCGTTATAAAAGGGAAACAAAGGCCAAGCAGGAAGGGCAGAACATAGAAACATCCCAGGGACTGGACATGTTCCCATAGGTCCAGATTGCCTGGGGCACCTGGATGTCCATTTTCTCTGTCTAGAACTTACTGAAATCAGTGCTACCAGTCAGCTCTGAGTCAGTGCCTGGTACCTTGCCCCATAGCATCAAGTACAACTTAGAACTGGAGGGGAAGGTAGCTGGAAAGGAATTAAAGAGGTCACTTATCTCCTTACTGACAGTCTTAATAGTTAAATTATTCCTGATTTTCTATACAATATATGGCCTTCCTTGGTATTTGCTTACTGTTTGTTAATCAGTGATCTGTTTCAAAAGACCACAAGTCTTATTCTGCAGCCAACTTCCAATTTTTTGCAATGGTTTTGTGATACTCTTATCTAGAGAATAGAAAGTAATTTAAATTTGTGGTTGCATTTTGTTTGTGCTGGGTTTTCTTCATTTCCTACCTCAACTGATCAGCTCTATCTTCCCCTGTGTTTTGCTTGAACATTCTCTTCAACGAGAAAAAATCCTAATTTTTCCATGCTATGACAGCTTCTTAAAAAGTTGTTTGGAAATAAAAGCCCTTTGCCCCGAGGTGTGGTTTTTGGTTTTTTTTTGTGTTTTTTTTTTTTTTGTTTGGATTTTTTTCCTCCTAATCGTCTAACAGAAGTCACAAGTATTACCAAGTAAAGCTTTTTATTCTTAACAACAACTACTCTCCCTCCAGCTTTTCTTCTCTATTGCATTGTCTGGCCTATAGTGCTCATACTTCTTTTCTGCTTGTTTTTCACAGTGCTTGCCCAGAGTCTCATACTGCTAGCTTTGCCATGCTGTGCTTTGTACTTATCTATGGTACATCATCTTATAACATGACTAATGCTCCCTGGATCCTGGCCATACATCCTACATTGTGGATTTAAATCCTTCTTACCACCTATCTTTACTTTAATACATCTTGTGTGAATAGCCTATTCTTTTGTAGCCATAATTAAAGTTTTGCTTCAATCCTCCTTCCACAGGCACTTAGAATTAACCGTCATCTTTTTATGAGTTGTTTGTGCTGTTCTTTCTTCAGGCTGTGCATCCCTTGTTGCTCTATCAAATGGCTCAACACTTGTAGGAATTTATTCCTCATTTCATTTTGGAATTTGATCTGTGATCAGTTTAGGCTCTTCACTATTGCACATATAAGTAGCTATTGCTACATGCTTCTTTTCACTGTAAAGTTTGGATGCCTCTCAGTGCTTCCCTAGTGCATCCCCAGTTTCCCTGGATCAACCTTTGTTCATCTAATAGCAGAGTTCCTTAGCAACTGTATACCTGTTTGTAGCCTTGACTATTTTTTTATGTTGAGGTTGTGATGAGAGATATGGGGCCATGAGGCAGGTGGGACTGGGATTTCAGTGTGATGACGATGGGAAGGATGCAGGTGGCTTCAGGGCCTTGATGTGTGCTGATGGAGACCCCATTTTGCTCTACTGCTGAACACACAGAATTTCATTGTGAGCCATTTTTGTACCTGCAGAAAATATCTGGGATTTTGTTCTGCAGAGGAGATGCCTTAGAGCCTCTCTGAAAGGAAGTCACAGCAGTTTAGAGGAGATTATTGGGGAAAGCAGAAAGGAATAAACAGCAGAAGTGTGTTAGTAAAAATGTTGATCCTCCTTCAGGCAGTTCATGGCTTTAAAGTGAAAAAGGGTCTGGGGGAACAGAATGTCTATGTTATGTCTTCATTCCTGTGTGGCACATGAAGAACCAGGAACTGAAGCCAGTCTGTCAGAAGGTGATGAAACCCTGTGTCTTCTCACACCCTCAACTACTAAAAGATATGTACAGTTAAGGCCAGCTCTATAGCTGGTATACAGCATCAAGTTTGGATTATGGCCAGCTGTAGATCTTATCTAGTCACAGATCCAGTCCCTGCTCTCATCCAGAAGTAGTAATGCTATTGAAAGATAGTGTAGCTGTGGTGTGAAGTGATTAATCGTGAACATCCATGAAAGATGCCCTGCAGCCTTACAGGGTGTATTCAAGGAGAAGGGCAGATTCCCTGTGACATTTGGGAGCTGAGCAGAGATGACTTCAGATCAAAAATAAATGATCGTTTAACTATTTTATTGGTGACCAAAGGATTGCTGTTGTGAGGTGAAACATTAACAGGGTGACAGCGAGCCAGGATTGCTCAACAGGGTTCGTCTTCAGGCACAACAGAGCTGCGGTTGTGCAGCGTGCAGGAAGCAGCAGCCATGGCAGAGGAGGATGGCATGCTGCAGGCTGCGAAGGAAGCCCAAGCTGGTGAGAGAATTTTTAAAAGATTTCTTCTTGCTAATCATAAAAGAAACCGAAGGCAAAAAGGCACCAGGAGAGACGAGAAGTTTCTCTAATTGTTACAGGTTGACTAGGGACCAGATGACAGGCTCTTAAATACAGATTAGGTACTTGATATTGTTAGTGGTATTAATCTAAATACCTTTACAATTTTGAGGGATGGTGAATAGAACAGAGATGCAGGTCTGGAGACTTCTGGCATATTTTCCTGGTTGTTCAAGTGATTTGATATAACATTTTCTTAAATTACTTTGAAGTATGAGAGAAGTTTGCAGGCAATAGAAACCAGTCTTGATCTAAATCAGTTAAGCCATGCTGTTTCCTGTACTCAAAGAATTGGAGAAAATAAACCAGAAGAGACCTGGAGAAGTTATCTTGTCCATCCAGGGCCAGGTCATTAAGCCCAAAATGTTGCTGATACACATTCATTTAGCTGCTTATAACCTTATCTTGGAAAGAGGAGAGAAATACAGATACAGTAAAATGGCTATAAAAGTATGGCCAGCATATATGAATTCAGAATAAGACTCATTATTAAGAGACCAGTGTGGCAGAGCTGAAAACCAAGAAGGGATTGTACCACAAGATGAATGCAGATAAAAATGAAGAGATCAGTTGAGTATAAACAGATTAATGTGCACAGTACTGCAGCAGGAAGCAGTAAGAATGTGAGGATTGTAAATGCAAAAGGAAAATGCAGATTGTCTTCCTGTGGATTTGGGAACCAGAAAAAAATAAATTATGAACTAAAAGTCATAGAAAAATCTATTAATGGGAACTTCTGGCTATGCAAGGCATCTGGTAGCTGAATATTACATTTAAGCATGAATCATCCTGCAGATTCCCCAATTACATAAAGACTAACTCAGAGTAGAGGAATTTTACAGAAAGCAGTCCTTGCTTTTGTGCTTGCCAGTTGAAGTTGTTTAGCACATGATTTTCATAGAAATTCGGGAGGGCTCCTCATCCATCTGCCTGCTCTGGGACAAGACCTGATATTTAGCCAGTCCCTAATACATTCTTATATAACAGATATCAGGGATTGCCTGAACCCCACAGCCCCAGCCATGCTGTCTCTGTTCCAGCGCTCACATGTCCTTGCAGAAACGGATTTGGGCCAAAAGCATCCCCGAACCTCTTTTACTGAAAATAAAGTCAGTTATTTTTCTTATCCTTGATGAAAATGGAGACTAGTTGGTCTCTGTGGCTGCTTTTCCAGTCAGTAGGTCGGGGTAGCATTTGGTAGTCTACTTCCCTGAATTTCATCTTTTTAATTCCTGAGCTGCAAAGTGGTTTCTCCCAGTTAGTAACTTAATTTTGAATTCATACTCTATTCTCCCTCAGGCTTCTACATCCTGGTTTCGGACACAGACATGAGCAGCATGCTGGCTGTGCTCATGGAAAAGATGAGGATCTGCGTGTTTCATGCCATCCTAATCTGGTGGAAAATCATTGATATCTACTTGGAGAGGAATTTCCCAGTTGCCCACTGTGTGGGTATTTCATCTGGACCCTCTTTTCCTTGTGAGACATTAGAGACACTAGAGTTAGGATATATCACATCCATAGCTGCTCTAGTTGTTATGCCACTTACCCTGTTGTCAAAGAATAAAACAGTGGTTTGAGAGCACTTTTTTCCAATCCAAAATGGCCAGTTTGTAATCCTTATTCTCCTTTCAGTGTTTAGAAGGGATTAGTTGATGAACTATCTCTCTGACTATGGAGGGACATGCCTGGGTTGTCCTATCCTGCCTTTTTAAAGGCAGTGGTGATGCTTGTCCTGCTTCTGCCCTTCACAAGGGAAGTGGCTCAATATTACATTCAGCAGTTGGAGGTGAACTTCATCAGGCTCTAATGATTTGAGCACATTTGAGGTATCCAAATATTCTTTAAGCAGTTTTTGTCTCATTTCACTTGTATTCCTACTGGTTCATTTTAATGGTGTTATGAATCTTGTTGCAATTTAGTTTTTTAGTGAAGACAAACAAAAAGGACACAATTTTTCTGGCTTCTCTGGATGAGCTTTTGTTTGCTCGTTTTCTAGTTTAAATAACAGACTTTCATTTTCCTTCCTCTTTCTCCAATATTGACAGCATTTCTAACACCTTTTCTTATTGCCTTTTGTGTCCCCCTGCTCGCTGTAATTCATTTTGTGCCTTAGCTTTGCAGCCTCTATCGCTCCATGCTTGATCTGTTTGTTTATACTTGTCTTCAGAAATGCCACCTTATTTCCATTTGTGGTACAATTCCTTCCTGATTTTCAGGCCAGCTGCACAGGTCTCCTTCTATTGAGTCTTATTCTGAATTCATTTGTATCTGAGGCGCTTGCAAATTTATTCTCCTTAACTTGCTCTTACTGTTTGCCATGAGTTACCATTTATTACCAGACATTTGAATTCCTTTTCTCACTTTCTGTCTGAGAAGACCTTCTGGCAGCTAATGGCCTAAACAGCTCTGCAGTATATTTGACAAGTGGTATGTTAATCCCACTGACTGGTATGGTTTTTCATGCTAGTATTAAAAAAAAATAATAATCATTTCGCTTATGTGACGCATGGGGCTGTATACACACAGAGGAAATATAGCTGCAGGATGCTGAAAGTATTAAGGCATTACATTGCAGCAGTGTGGGAGCCCTGCACCATGGTTGGTGAAACCTTTTCTGTCTTCCTTTTGTATTACTCTTGTAATAACTTTGCTACTGTGTTTGCTCTGCTCACCTGCTCATGGCAGAATACAGCAGGTTTCTACCAGGAGTTGTCCAGAGATACTTGGGGCAGTAAGAGGCACCACCAGAAGGCTCAGAAATATTCCGGCTGTCTCTAGCAAAAGGTCAGACTTGCGGAACACAGGAGTATGTGCTAACGTGGAGTGCAGGAGATAGGATCAACATGCACAAGTCCTGTTCCTTGCACTGCCCCCAGTGCTGGATATGTTTCTGAGTCACTCTTGCCCATGAAATGGGCTTAACAAGCTCTAGCTCCCTGGAGGCTGTTTGTGACACCTGAGAAGTGACCCAGGTGAAAAGCAAGTTTGCACAGGTGTGCGAATCACTGGGAGGGTTGAAGTTAAGGAGCTGGTCTGTGGCAGTATGGGGGAGGTACCAAGCTGTTGCTTTGCTATGTCTGTAGAAGAAAAAGAGAATAAGAAATGAATAGACCTCCCTGGCCTCCTCTGAAGTTCAGGGTTCATGTTTATCTGCCCAGTTAGCAGGAATGAAACAGGATCCCTGGGGATCTTCAGAGCAAGCAATTCCAGAGCACGTGAGGGAATGTGGAGAGTAATTAAGCTTCCTCTGTGCACTCTGTTGCATCTGAGTCCTTTATCGAAGTGTTTTCCATGTCTTGTTAGCAATAACTGAAGCCAGATTAAGGATCTGTAATGTGAGCAAAGGCCCCTTTCCTGATTCATCAACTGCAAACCTGGTTCCTGTAACACCCAAGCACTAGCAGCAATTTGGTGCTGGAGTGAGGGATGAGTTTATGGAGACTCCTTGTGCCAGCTGCAGATTCTGGCTGTGCTCTGTACTTTTGCTGATAAGAGAAGGGAGGAGTATTGGGGAAGGTTCTTCGAACATTTGCCTTTTAAAGAAGCCAGATGTAAGGGAAAGAAAAATCTCCTGCACTGTGCCAAGAATACTGCGGATCCACAGCCACTGAGGGTGGCTTACGGGAAGTTTGTGAATTTTGCTCTGTAATTGTGACTGGCACTGGGAGAATAGTGATGAAGAGGTCCTCTGTCCCTGTGGGCATGGAAGGAGGGACAACAGGGTACCTTCAGGGAGCTGGGCCCATGCAGCTGCAGGGGGAATCCAGGGGCTCCCAGCGCAGCGTAGGATGCATTTGTCACATAAGGAGCCCTGAGGTGGCCTTTTGGATAATAGGAAGTAGAGACGGGGTTTAGGGCTGCTTCTGGGTGCTGTGTTCTCCAGATTATACTGTCCCGCAGCAAAAGGCAAGGTAACTCCAGGGAATTGGTGCGGAAATGAACTCTGGGTCACTTCACTCCCGGGATAGCGAAGAAATGATTTAACACAGTGCAGGCAACCGTGACATCTGGTGTCTGAGGGTTTGGCATGATGAGCATTTTAGTAGCTATGACTTGGGATGAATGCGTGGCTTTTCAGTGGAATGAGATCCCTGCAGAATAAACCTGTCATTACTGCATCGGGAGGGAGATGCACGCCCTACTCCTAAATCTGCAGGCTGTATGGTTATCTGGGTCCTGGGATTTTATTCAGCTCACATCTGTTCAGCATACAGTGCTGTGCTGGTGCACGTACAATAGCTGGGGGCATGCCAAGCAAATAGGAGGTCTGTGTCACGAAGTGCTGACAGCCCCAACCTGTGAATGATATAGGCTGCGTTCCCTGACTCTTCTTGAACTCTGGAGTTGTCTTTCCTGGTAGGATCTCTCTCCCCTTTCTGCTCTGGCTGCACAAATGTGCTCAATTAGGGTTAACTCAAACTGAATCAAACTTCATGCCCAAGGTTGGAAGTCTTCCCAGTCAACTCACCACAGCCACATAGCATGGTGGGAGACAAGGCGAGAGGGGCGATGAACGCTTTTCAGAGAAACGAATCCAAGGAAACTTTGTTCACTTTTATTTCTGCAGGAGATGATCCCCCCAAAGGAGATTTCCCTGTTCAGAAAAAATCCCCGGTGAGTGTTACAGCTGGTTTCCTTTTCTTTGCTTTCTGCTTAGCTTGCTCTAAACATTGCAAGATCTCTCTGTTCTTTCCTCTGTTGTGCTCTGGCTAGAGACAAACACCCTTTCTTGCAGAGGGTTGAAATAAGCATTAACAACTCAAGGCAAAAATCCCTCCACTAACCTGATTAAGTTGAAAAAGCACAGCTTAAAGGGAAAAAAATGAACTGTCTGAATGCTTGAGAAAAAGGGTAAGGATTTTGATTGCTGCCTTTTTCCCCGAACACTACTTTCCTTGTGGGAAAGGACTTACTTCTCTGGAGGGGGATGTCGTGTGTGGGAGGGAGGGAGCTGACCTGTGCATTTGCTTAGTTTGATGAAAGCCACCAGAAAAGGGTCCCCAGATGCTGCAAAGCAGAAGGAAGGACAGGAACTGAGGACAGGACACTGATGTGTGTTAAAGACCCCAACTGTAGTGCCAGAGCCTCAGGTTTACATCTTTGGCTCTGATTTGAAGCCAGATTCACGTGAATATTTTGTTGCCTTTCAGCTTTGATGTTTGTTCAGGTTTTCAGGCTAATTGTGGTTGAGTGTTTGACCCCTAAAAACCTGTACGCTGTGTTGACTTCAGGAAGAACAGGGCTTGTACTGCACCTGCTTTGACTTGCAAGACAATATGGTAATACTTGCTCTTGGTGTTCACAGTCTTGTCATTAGCAAGCCAACTATTTGACTCACAGTTTTAAGTACTGTGCAGACATTAACTATTGGATATCCAGGGCTCCTGGGAAATATTAATCTCTGTCCCATTTTGCAGCTAGTCAGCAAGAAGGAGAGGTGAAAAGGAATGTCTCCTGTAGCTGGCACTTTAAATGACCTTTCTTTTTTCCAAAGACGCAGAATATCAACTTCCACCATATCTTTAAGAGCGCCATAATCCCGCAGATCCCAGGCTTACAGTGGTAGCTAAGCACAGCAGACTATCTGTGCACTCATGAATCCAGGCTTAGCCTCTTTGCTTTTGCTGGGGCTCTCTGCTGAGCAAGGTCCTCCTCCGCGAAAGCGAGCAAACTGTATCTGGCTCTCCGCATGGAAGAAAGCTGCCCACTTTTGGATGTCCAGGCAGGCCCCAGGCAGGTCAGTGATACAGCAGAGAGAATACATGAGGGTTTCTGCATGTGCTGATGCCATCTCATGACATACAAGCGAGATGGCAGCACCACTGCTTGTAGGTCATTGCTCTGTGTTTATAAGCACTTACTCAGGGTCCTGGCTCAGGCACTTGGGGAGGTTTAGCTTGCACGTCTCTGCCTCCTGCTCTCCTTTCCCTGCTCTCCCCTGCTCATCTGTACGAGGTGCCCATCCCAGAGCAGGAGTAGCTGAAATGGGTCACTGCCAGGTTTTCTGGCACTGCAGGTTGCGGCGTGGCATGTGATACCTTAAACCTCTGCAGCTAAATCCAGCAGGGCTTGTGCATCGGGGGTGGAGGGGTGAGTGCAGGCAGCAGGGATCCCGACATCTGGCCATCTGGGCTTGAACAGCCACGCTCTGCATCCCCATTAAATGCTGTTAAATCTCACGAGTACTGATAGCGAAGTCTGTGAAAGAGAGGAGGAAAAACATCCCTGTTATACAATTTTACTTCCAAGTTCAGAAAATGCTTTTCAAGCACCCACAGGAAACATAATTTACCTCTTACGGCTTTTCTTCTTTATTACGAAAAACTTATTGGAGAAAGGTATTCTGTGTGTGCATGTGTCTGACTGTTTGTGCATTTACAGCTTATGTGTGCCAGCATTTTTAGGCTAGTCTAAAAGCAGGAGGCCCCAGCACAGTTTCCAAGGGATCCCACTCTGTCTTACAAGCCATATGCTGAGCATGATGGTTTCAGAGTAAATAATAAATAAAATGGATAATTACATATTTACTCTAGTAAAGCAAAGAGACCAAGTGTTTCTTAATAAAAAGGCCACCCATAAATAGCAAGAGAAAAATATATATAAAAAAAAGATAAAAATATTTGTCTTTAGAGATGCTAGGTTAAGTAAGGGAAAGCAGTTTTTTGTGTCTTGTTTTTTTTTTTTTTTCTTGCAGACAGCCAGTCTCTTCTCTTTTGTTGCTCTTGTATAATGTTGAGCAAGACAGCGTCATTAAGCTAGACTCTTCTAAACTTGATGCCATTTCTTTGGGAATCCAAATAAGCTCAGGTCTCTTGGTGGTAAAATAAACCTGAATAAACACATCTATTTTGGTATCTGTATTTGCATTTGGGACTCTGCAACGAAATACAGAAATTCATTATTTCTGACACGAGACACGAGAAATGCATGTGAAGAGTTCATCTCACTTCGCTGTCCCATACCATGTCTATTTAAAACCATAAATATAAATGCAGAAGTTAGTATCACACTCCCTCCCATCCCTCACCAAGTGCGTGGCCAGCTCCTCTCTCCCACTGATTGGCAGAGGCTGGGCAGTGCTGTGAAAACCTGCTTTCCCTGTTGCGAGGCAGTGGAGCTAAGCAGCTTCCAGCTGCTTAGCTCAGATTGCAGTGGGGTGGCAAGAGGAATGGAGGCCCATGCAAGGTCATGCCAAGACCTTATCTGTTTAAATGCCTTGTATTTCACTTGGAAACTGCTGATTTTAGATGGAGTAAAGTCAGATTCGGTGAAAGAGTGGCCACGCTCAGACAGGTTTGATAGTCCCATCACAGTTCTGTTTAGTTTTGATTAATAAATTGAATTTATCTGTAGCTATGCCAGGGTTCTTGGAATAGGAAATGGATGCCATGTCTGAGGGTGTGCAAGACAAAGGGCTGGTGCTCTGCCTCAGTGAATGCAGTGGCACAGTTTAGTGCAAGTGAGGTGCAGAGATTGAGGGCAGTTGTCACATGGGAGGGAGCAGCTCCCTGAGGTCTACCAACTGCTGAGGCAAGGTTTGGTACTATGAAAGGGAGCTGTTTTGGAGCAGGGTAGTAGCTTTATGTGAGAAAATGCATCTGAAGATGTTTTAGTATCTCAGTGGGTTTTCGCATTGCAGTGGAGAGGTGGTAGGACATTTCCAGTGGAGTTCCTGGAGCTGTTAGCATGGGTGACCTGCTGACAGTTCACAAATCCCTATGGCATCCAGGCTGATTCACTGGGGAGCCTTTAACCAAAGCAGGGTAGGTGTGGGGTCCCCTCCCTCCTTTGAATCCAACGCACAGGCCAGTCAAGCAGCAGTGGGTGCTTGGATTTTGGACTGGACTCCTCTCCACTGCTCAGGCACTGGGGTGAAGGCTTTCACAGAGCTGATACGTTCTCATTTGTCTCCTGCAGAAACTCTGTGGCTCCAACTACCCCCTAAGCATTGCCTTCATCGTGGTGAATGAGTTCTGTGAGCGCTTCTCCTACTATGGCATGAGAGGTATGTGGCTTGTGTCTGAGAAGCAACTTTCCCATCCTTGGGTTTCTATACACGCTGGGCTGGTGTTCTGGGGCTGTGCGGTATGTGGTCTCAGTTGTCCTTCAAAATAAATTGGTGTTTTGGGATGCAGGTATGAGCAGTGTGCCCTAACACTGATGCTACACCTTCTCTGAGCAGAAGCTGGGACTAGAGAGCTTCAAATGTATCTTCTAGTCTAAATTTTTATATGATTTTCTGTACCAGACCTGGTTTTCCACTGTGTGACATCTTTCCTAGTTGTGTGCAATCAGTATATTTGGGAATTGAATCGTATAGGCACCTAATTTGCAAATAGAAAATGTGCATAAACAAAACTACAGGTTACGGTAAGATAAGCTAGAAAATATGTTTTCTAGCTAAACGTAAATGTGTATAAGCAAAGAATGCATGATACTCATATATCTCATTTTAGGTTTTCCTGTCTCAGAGATTATGAGGAACAGGTCTGAAAGCACAGATCTTTCTACCACAGTGCTCATTGCTGCTAGACAAATCAGTGGTTTTCTTGCCACTGTGATCCTGCTTACCTGCAGAGACACACATTGATTATGTGATGTGATTTGCTTGTTTCCTTTTAGCTGTCCTGACACTATATTTCTTAAGCTTCTTGCACTGGGATGAGAATCTCTCCACCGCTGTGTACCATGCCTTTTCTGCACTGTGTTATTTCACACCTGTCATTGGAGCCATCATGGCAGACTCCTGGCTGGGGAAATACAAGTAAGTGAAGACATCTTTCTAATTCACACAGCATACATCTACACCATGCAGTCTGTGCTCCCAGTTTTGAGCTAGCTCAGAGTGCTGGAAACGCACACTTGTGAAGGTCAGCTCCTCTCTGTTAACTGATGAATAGCTGAGCTGTTTGCTTATGCTGTTCTCTGTTCCTCTTTCACCCAAAGGCCAATATGCAACAAAGTTGGAACAAACTAAATGTCACAAGCACGCTTTTCCTCCACTTCCTTGCCAACCCACCTTGAGGAAGCTGAGGGTGATTAACTGGTAATTAAATGGGTAAAGCACACCCATTTTTATGCCAGAGAAACCTGGGTTCACTCAAATCCTCTCCCTCAGCCCAGAGCCACGTAAAATCTCCCTGAGTAAGTTAGACAGTCTTCCCTTCCACTAGTAAGATGTGGGGCCATTATCTGTCCCAGAGTGGTGGTGAACAGCTGGATATAGGACTTTCTTTGCTTGGCACTGTTTGTTTGCTGTCTGAGGAGTCTTGGCTGTCAGAGTGATGAAGTGCAGCTGAACCCTTCTCTCTAGGACTAAGCATATCTGGCAGAAGAATTTTAAGAGGGAAAAAAGAGCTGCCATAAGAATTTTACACTGGATTCATAAGGAGGTATCCATGTTCTTTCTTTGTGCTTAATTTTAGTCATTCTCTCGTCCCTTTGAATGAAAAAAAAAATAACAGCAGGTATTCATTAACTTCATTATTTAAGGTCACCTAGCAATGTTCATTGGTATTTGAGGATATCTATCTTGCAGCATGATGTTGTGAGAAGGTAAATCTGTCTGTGGACTTCTGTCCGTTAGGCAGGGGAGACTTTCTCTGGGGTAATCCCTGTGATTTAATGGAAGGTGGCTTTTGCTGTAGTAGCTGGACCTCAGCCAGTACCAAAACAGGATAACAGATTAGGGAGGCTTTTAGGAATGATCTGATGTGGCTCTAAATTAGCTGTTGTAACCAGGGTTAGAATGTATCGAAGACCACTCCCCTACTCCAAGCTCATAGGGATTCTTCTAGTGCTTCTGTCCTAACAAGCCCTTCCGTTCCCCCTCTGTGTATCTAGTCTGCATCTAAATACATAGATATCTCTTAATCCTGAAGGTGGTGAAGAAGTAGAATATACTCAAGAGCCTGATCCTCCTCCTAGTCAGAATTCTTTTTCCTCCCTCACCAAGACATGAGAGGCAGATAGATGAGTTCAGTCCTTCAGAGGTACTTGGATTCTAAACCAGACTTGTAATGGGGAAACCACACTCCTAATTTGGATGTGTTAGTCAGGTGGGTTGAATGTAGGCAACAGTCCCTATAGATGCTTTACAGTCAAGGGATTCACTTAGGCACATGCTATAAAATGCCAGTTATTAGTAATCTGGAAACTGAGTTGGACCTGAACAGTCCTCTCCTATTTGCAGCCTTCCATGCATGACAAGACATTTTTATTTTATTCCACTCAGCATCCTCTGCAAAGAAAGCAGGGGCTATTCCTCTTTATTCTGAACCCATTTGCCTATCTCTTTCTTCTAGTGCACTCAGTGTTGACACAAAAGAGTTACAGCTGCCTGCTATACCAGTGGTATGAACAAACCAGTTCCTTGTGTGTCTGTCAAGTAAACCTGCCGTGTCAGGTAGCACAGGCACACTCTGTTTTCAGATTGTATGTCACCATGCATCCTCAGTCACTGCTGTTTGCTTTCCTCACAGGACAATCATCTACCTCTCCATTGTGTATGTGGTTGGCCACCTGATAAAGTCAGTCGGTGCAATTCCATCCCTAGGCAACCAGGCGGTTCATGTGTAAGTAGCTGTTGAAGCCACAGTGCTGTAGTAGGTTGTGATGGTAGTTGGTTTACCCAGGACTGTCATTTGTTTCACCTCCATCAGGCCAGCAGTTTGGGGGCTGTGCATGGGTTGCTTTTATCAGGGAAGGGTTTGGGATATCTGAGTAAGGACAGAAGGGTGGATCTCGAGTGAATGCACCAGAAGGAGTTGGAAACCACCACCGACACTCTAAGTCCTTTGAGATAGGGACCTCTGACCACCCCTCTTTGCTATACCATGCTACTAGCTTTTCCATCTAGCTGCCTGCACCAGGCTCGTTCCTTCTTAATTTCCTCATCAGCATAGCTGGCCAGCTCAGCAAGGTTCCCCTGTGTGCATGGGAACACAAAACCAAAGATAAATTTTCTGATGTGACAGAGGTAGGGTCTGTCTCTTCCATAGGGTACAACCCTTCTTTCCCTCTAGATTCTGAACTGATAGGCTTGTCAGAGTAGTTCTCCTGCTCACATCTCTGAAACCACCAAGCTGTTTTTGCCTGGGTTGGTCACAGCTTTAAAAATATGCACATGCAGGCAGGAGCACATCTCATTTACAGAACAGTTTCCTTTTGTCCCAGACCTGGCCAGTCCTGACACTCCTGTTCCCTACAGACCTAATCTGTTGGGCCAACAGTGGTATTTTGAGGATCACTGGGAGGTAGAAGGCACCCAAGAATGAGCCTAATTCAAACAGTTTGTCTGCACTTACCCAGGCTGGAAGGCTACAGGAAAATGCTTCTTTTTTTTTCTTCTTTTTTTTTTTTTTTTTTTTCTTTTTTTCTCCCCTTCTTTTTCTCAATTGATCTCTGCAATCTTTTGTTCTCATATGAGTGAAAAATAATCCCACGGATCTTTGATCTCTAGTATGTCCACTGGGCCTCAGAACAGCAAGAAACTGACAAAAGCAGTTTGGTTAATTGACCAGTACTGAAAGCAGAAATGAGGATAATTAATTTGTTTTTCGCACTTCTCTGACTCATCATCACTACACATGTGCAAAAGACAGTGATACCAGAGGAATCATGGTTGGGTGACACTAAAATGCTCTCATAAGCACTGGAAAGGTTCTGCAATGGTGATATTTTTGTTCTTGCATGAAGGGTCCTGTCTATGGTTGGTCTGTTTTTGATCGCCCTTGGAACGGGAGGTATCAAGCCCTGTGTCTCTGCATTTGGTGGGGACCAGTTTGAAGAGGAACATGTAAGATTTCTTTTCTTTCCTAAAATCTGCAGTGTCTGCTTACTTTATTAGGATGTTTATGTGATCAAATCCTGTTGTACTAGAATAAGGGCTAGTTTGCTAGGAAAAGATGTAGTAAGATGTGAGGTAGGATGGTTTGCATAAAATTTGAGAGAATCTGGGTGCTTCAGGAGAGGAAAATGACAGCAAAACAGGACTGGTATCAAGAAGGATAGGTCATAAATGCAGCAAATCATCTCAATGTTAATTGGACATTAGAGTAGTTGAAAAATCCTATATCATGGAACTGTAGCCATTTCTGAATCAGCTTAACAGGGGTGATTATAATGCACTGCAATGGAATACAGCAAATGAAGGAGAAAATTGTATCTCCAGCCTATGCTTCCTTGGGAATTTTCCCTCAAATCAGTCATAGTCTGTGTCTTAGATGCCGTTCAGAAAGAACTGTAGGAAATTCCAGTCTTTTGAAAGTAGTGCTGGTACCAAACGTACCCAGAATGTTTTCTAGATATTCCAGAATGGAAAGTTTTGAAAAGTTGGGAAAATGTTTCTTTTTAGCTCTGTTTGTGCTCTTTATCCTGTGAATTGTAGTCCAGTTGCTTTATGTCCTCATTTTCTATCGTGAGTTCTTAGCCTCTCACCGGCACTAATCTCAAACTCCTGTTATGCAGCACAGTGGCTCAACCAGGAGTAAGGCAGTATTTAAAGAAGTGAAGCAGGTCAGGAAGTACTAATCCTCAGGTAAAATGCATAATTTTCAAATTGACTTGAAAATAAACACTTAGATTTATGTTGACCTAACACACAAGTAAAAATTTCAGTTTTCTCAGTGACAGTATTCAGATCAGCAACTTCTGATATGTAGAAAAGTCACTGCTACAGGAAAGAAAAAAAGGATCGGGGTCTGTGATGAGAAGGCTTCAATTCAGGGAGGATTATTTAGGACTGCCAGTAGGAAAAATTTTCCAGAAATAGATCTGGAGAAGTATTGGAAAATGTTAGGACATTTGAAAGATGGAAACTCCCATCAATGGAGACACTGAAGAAAGATATTAGGCTAATGGTCAATGGTGTGTCAGGAAAGGCACTGGTAGAGTTGGACAAGGCATGGTCACTTAGCCATGGACAAGGGATAGAAGCCCTGTAGGGCAGTTTGCTGTTTGTCAGTTGCAATGCTCCAACATAGAGTCAGCATTTAATGAATGAAGAATATAGGGTAGAATGTTTATTTTAAAATTTTGGGAAGACTTGTGCTTTTTGCACATGAACTATGTGACGCTGAGGTGGTGAAACTTATGGTTAGTAAGGAGTAACAAAACACAGGATGTTTCATGGTTAATTGTTTGAAGAAGATCCTTCTGCAAGCACGTCCATCCTGTGCTGTCAGTTGGACCCGGTGGTTTAGAAGATGCTGCAGAAGAGGGAGGAGCAAACATCTGGTGGTCACCAGCCTCCCCAGCTGGCACAACTCTGACCTAAAGCAGGCTGGCAGTACGGCATACACACACCGGGAATACGCTGTGTGCACACCAGCGTGTGGGCATCCCAGCTTGCAGTGCCAGTAGTTGTCCCAAAAGAATTCTAACAGGTGTTAGAGCAGCTATTTCAGAAGTGCTACTTCTATGAATATTAATGATTAATAATGTTTATCCAGCATCTTTCAATTACCACCTAATTACAGTATGATAATATGTACCACTTATCTTCTGTGTTTTATAGACTTCAGCTAATGAATCTCAGCACCCCAGTCAGGCACATACATATTATTATCCCAAATTTACAACCACAACTGAGTTACAGAGAAAAAAAATGAATTGTCTGTGGTTGTGTGGGTCTTTACCCATTCTCTAGCATTCAGACTGCACCTCCCCAACAAATTTATCAAATACTAAGGCTCAAACATTCACCTGTGTGTTGCCTTCAAGAAAAACTAATTTAGAGAAAGGAAACCATAAAAAGCCTACTGATAAGGACAATACATTCTTTTCTATTCATTCTTTTCAGGAGAGAAGGTTTTGTATTTTACCATTTTGAAATGACTTGGCCTTTCAAAAGAAAAAAATGTTTTATGCTATGTGATAGGAAATTTAAGTCTTCAAAATTGGAATGAGAAGTTTTGATTTTTTGTAAGGAATTAAGGGTTTGAGGCCAACCAGGATATTTCTCTCCTCTGGAGTGGTGTTTGAGAAGACTTATATTTTTCTGTCTTCCACTCCAGGTAGGATGAAATAACTTCTGAAAATTCCTAGTGAAATGAAGCATTTGATTCCTCTTTAGTTTTCAGGACACCAGTAAACTTCAGCTGAGCCCTTAAGTGTCCAGGCTTAGTGGTTCCATCTGGAAACTAGGGATGTGGTAGTTCTGTACATAAAACGAGTAAGTAAATTGCCCCTGCTATTCCCACATAGAGACAAATTTATGTTTTGAGGTGAATGCACACCATCAGTCTGATTTTCTTTTAAGTACTTTGAGTGTAATAGTCTTGGATCTGCCACTTTGAGAACAGTACTACTACAAACAGTGATGGAGACTGATTCAGCAGGTCAGATAGGGAAAGCAGATTTATCTGCAGGAGATTTCCAAGCACCTTTGTCTATGGGATTAGGAGTCCAACCTAAAAAGTCCTGAATAAAATTATATGTATGGTATGTTGTATGAATGCGAAGGCTTCTGTGCATGTTAATTAAGGACAAAATCTGCTTTCAAACAGTGTGATATGGTGTTTAAGCTACTAAATAGCTTTCTCTTTGTTTCTTTATTTTCTGGTTGCCAAGGAGATCAGGATTATTATGTATGGTACCTTTGCTCAAATTAGCTAATCCAAATCATGTTGTTAATGTATGTATGTTCCAAAGATTAAGAAAACAGGGAGAGAATTCTTTTTTCCAATCAGTGTAATTTGCAAGCTGCTGGGTTGTTATTTTTGTAGTCAATTCTGCTTTTCTCTGACCATTTTTTTTTTTCCATCACTGAAAATGTGTGAAATAAGATGCCCCAAATTCTTTATGCATCACTAACCTTTTCTCTTACCAGCACATTCTTTTTTGGTGATTGTTGCTCTACACTTTATCGTGTTGAGAGCTGCATGCTTGAGTTTTTCTCAGCTCTCAGAAATTCTGCGTTGCTCAGATACAAAGGGTTAGAGATACGATATGAGAATTTGACTAGAAGAGGACAGGACTGTGAGGACTCTACTGCACCACCCATGTCAAGCCATGTCAGGGCTACTCTGGAAGTGGGAGAGATTACTGAGGCTGCTCATTTCTCTAGAGTTCCTTATGATGACAGATAACTAGTCACAAAGGTAGAATGAAGAAGAAAAGATACTTTTACTAGCTTCCCAGTAGAAAGTTTCAAAAACACTCGTAAGGAGAGAAATGGATTATAAGAGATAGTAAGACCTAGTGCTGTTTGCTATTAACCATGGAAACATGCCATAGAGATGATTATTATAAGGTTTACAAATCCTTTAATCCAAGATAAATCATTACTTGTAAATGTACGGATTAGACTGCCTGGGACATGCTAGGAGATAAAATCGTGGAAGAGCCAAAAGCTCAGGTTGATGGGGTCTTCATAACTGTGCTGGGGCAAGGCAAAAAGCCCTTAATCCAAGTGAGGGAACCCCTAGGCTCCTTGATGGGTGACAGTAGGAGGTGATGAGACCCTCACCTTCCCAGTACCTTCTTCACAAGGGGACATAAAGAAAAGCTCTCCCATGCCCTCCTATCTGCCCATCTTCCCTGAAGTAATCCTCTGTGATAGAAGGCTTCTTGGCATATGAAGTAGCAATATTTCCCATTCGCTGTGCCATCAGTTATAGGAAGTTTTGCTACATTTTTGGATCCCAGGCTTCATTCCTCAAGAGCTGTCCTCTTTTAGCTGCCTGCAATTCTTCACGTTTTCTCCTGTTTTCTAGCCGTGTGAATATTGTTGTCTCAGGGAGCAGAAGGGAGTAGGACATTTTAGGAGAGGGGACAGAACTAGGCCCCTGAGGAGCTTCCTCACACTCAGCTAAGTTAAAGCTTCACATTTAAATGATGCTCAGTTCATAGAGATGTGGGTCAAGATGCCCTGAGGAGCTCTCTGCCACACGCCAAGCCATATCCCGAGCAATTTTACCACTACCTTTACAGGACCTGATGACAGCTGGGAGCAAAGCCTGGATACATATGGAGTATATTGGCTGTCTGGGCTTGGGCTGTCCTTAAATGCTGGTTTCACCAACTCAGGTGTCCCATAGCTGGTGATACAGATGAGCGTGGGCAAGGTCAGGTAGCCTGCACTTCCTTTTCCACTCTGCTGGCCCACCCAGGCACCGAGGGGAGGTTTAGCACTGTGTCTGTGCATGCGACTGTGCATGTATGTCTCCCCCACAAGCAAGGAGATACTGCTCTCGGTTGAATGCCTTCACACATTACTCCTGCAGAAAGGACCAAACTGCATCGAGTTCTTGATTCTTTCCAAATTATGAATTATGCAGGAAGAAAAGACCAACAGGAATCATTTAACTGTATGAACTATAATATGATACAACGTCAGTTAAATTTTGTACTCTTGGAGTTCATCCCTCCATCGCATTCTTGAATTTGCTCCTGTAGATTTAATTCATCCTATTAGTTTGAGGTTGACTGGCCTCAGCTTGGCAATCTCCTGTTTGATGGATACCTCTCATTTGCTGGCACTCTCTAACTATGCTGTCATTACCAGCCTCTCAAAATACACAGGTTTCTTTTTCTATTTCTACACAGGAGAGGAGGGAAAAAAAAAAAAAAAAAAAGAGCTCAGACATAGGAAGAAATTATGAGCTTGTCAAACCATGCCAAATTGGATTGAATTAGGTGACAGAGGATCTGAATTGTGCTATTTGTTCTGAATAAGTAAATGCTTTCCCCACCTTCCAATCTCACAACACTCTTGAAGCAGTGGCTTTTCCTCTGAAATGCCAAAAAACCCCGAAGCACTTCTCAAGTAACATGAGTTGATTTGTGTGAGCATTTACCATCACCTGAACACAAGCTTGTTTGCTTAACATTTTATACATTGCGTGTCAATATTTACCCAGCCTTCCTAACAAGAGAATTGATAGTGTTCAATTTGCAAGCCCAATGCTGTGCGTTAGCTGTGACATTGATATTGTCTCTTCTTGTTTTAGACCTCGGAGAGAAGCAAGTTTTTTTCCATCTTCTATTTATCCATTAATGCTGGAAGTTTGATCTCCACGTTTGTAACTCCTGTGCTAAGAGGTCAGTGTTGATTTAGAATAAGACAATAAATTAGCTGTCCTTGGACTACTCTGCTGTGCATAGTTAGGCTCTTATGACAACTGAATGGCAGAAATTATATTATCTGTGGAGTGGACAGTGTATTGTATTTACGCCTTGTTAATCCTGCTGTAGCAGTGTAACAGACTTATAGTACTATTAGGGAAGTCACAGAACCTATATTCCTGGTTGTATTTCAAAGATAGCATGTAACGTAGAGTTAAAATATGAAAGGTGGAAGGACCTATATGGTCATCTAATCCTCCCCACTGCCAGTGAAGAATTATTTCCCCATCTTGCCTGAGGTAACCTGTGGATGGGAACTGGTCTCTGCTCTCCTGTGCGGGTGTCAGGGCCAAAAAACTTAGGAGGGCTGATTTTGAAGTCCTACCTTCTCCCTCCCACAGGGTGCTGCTGACTTCTGGAGGTCTCAGTCCTGGCACCCAGGCATGTCTGTGTGGGTCTGCTTGCAAGATTGCAGCCCTGAGCAACTAGCCTTGAAGACAAAGAACAGGCCTATGCCCCATTTAAGACCTACTTTATATTCTAGCCAGTATGCACAACCCCTTTTAGTCCTTGAGTCTTGCTGTACTTCATTGTATTGCAGAGCCAAGGGGATTGGCGTGCTCTAAATACAGACACAGAGGCAGAGCAGCAGGCCATAGGTGATAGGAATGGGGACAGGGACAAGGTAGCCTTCACATTCAATAGCAGGTTTTTTTTCATTACATCCTATGGCCTCCAGGAAGCTTTCTTTGTTCGGAGTGGTTATGTTAGCAGGCCGTTCATTTCACAAGGCTGAAAACAATTCTGCTTGTCTCATATTTACACCATATGTACAGGCAAAGACAAATGCTGTATTTTTGCTCTTTCTCTCACTGATGTCCCCAGGTCAGCATTCTGTTGGGAAAGGGGCTTTTGCTCAACGTAGTCAGTGGGCAGATGAAAACCCAGTCCCCTTCGAACATCAAAACTTATGCCAATATAGCCTACCAATAAACTAGTTGCAACATGGAAATGAGGTGGAGAGGATGGGGAAAGAATAAAATTTTTGCTAATTGTGGAAGCTTTTCTTGGAAGAGCAAGAAATGCAGTTCCTAGACATTTGGCAGAAATGTGGAATATATACTTTTAGATGGAGAAGTGGAACTCATTTTGCATGTCAAAAGTTCAGTGTGCCCATAATGTCTCACTGCCAGTCTTGTTGGATTTCAGCTAATTTGCTGAAAATAAGTAAATAAATGCTATTCGTGCACACAGCTATGCAGCTGACTGTGACTGCCCAGGGACAGCAAACAGGAACAACTGGAGGCTTCATGGGTTAGTTTCCTGCTAGCTACGTTGGCTTATGTTAGCCATTTTGTTATTACTCCATGTAAGAATGCACTCATTTGTAGCCACTGGCATACAAACACAGACCCCATGGCTGGCTTTCTGTTTGCAACTGGACCTCTAAATTCATGTGGTGCAAGAATTGACCTGGTATGAGAGGTGCAGGGTTTCAGTGAACCCTAGCTCAGATCAATCAAAGCCATGGTGTAACAAACCTGGCTTCCTGGTGGGTTATTGCAAGGCCTGACATTTGGAGCAGGCTTCCTCTAGTGAGATTGTGAGGGTGGTGAGAAAGGGAACTGGATTTTTAAGACTAATCCTGTGCTTCCGCTTATATAGTAGGCGTATTGGCTTCCACTTTGTCCACTGCAGGTCTCTATGAAATCAGATTCAGGTTTTTAGCTCAGTAACTCATGCAGCTGACACAAATAATGTGGAAACACAGTACTGGTTATTTAAATCTAGGCAAACACAGAATGTTTTCAGGTTTTATTTTAAATGTTGAGGGGGTTTTCCCTGTTAAAGTTCCTACTACTTCTTTCTACCTATTTGTCTGCCCCCTCCCTTCCACCAGTCTCATCAATATCCCATTATCAGCTGCTTCTGCTGCCAAACACTAACCCTGCTTCCAAATTGTCATCTTCAAGGGAGGACAACTGTTTCAAGGAGATTCAATTCACAGTGTCAAGCACCAGCAAAGAACATTTAAAGCCAGAGGAAGTGACTGATTTAGGGGAAGCAAATCAAAGGCCCCAGTAACATAAGTCTGACTGTAATGAGGTGCTTTTATTTCTGACTTCTTTTTCAGGGGATGTGAAATGTTTTGGAGAGGATTGCTATGCACTGGCTTTTGGTGTCCCAGCAGCACTGATGGTGTTGGCACTTGGTGAGTGGAAGCAATAATGCTTGTAAGAGGAGTTACCATTTTTGAGTCAATGGATAGATGAGAAAATGCACAGATTCACTAGCTCTGGATGGACACTGTGATGTGAAACTCAAGGGTTCAAGGTCATCTAGCAATTCCACAGTTCAGAACAACAAGAAAAATCACTAGTTCACTTAACGGTGGGCAGACCATGGTTTTACTGCAAACCTTTATGATGATACTGATGAGAGGGTGGTCTGGTGGATATTTCACAGTACAATTGCTTTGCTCTATAAAGCAAAGGGAGGCACCAAAATTATTCTCCTGATGGCTTGCAGCTTTGTATGTGAGCAGGCTTGGCCTTTGAACTGCAATCTGAGCAGTCCTCAGAGTTCCCCAGCTTATAGAAGAGAAGCATAGCATGCCACTTCTAACCTTTCCACAGAACCTTTGCAGCTTGGGGCCATCTTTAATGGCTCAGACTTCTGCTTCAGAATCTATGCACCATAGAAATCACAGAACGAGCTGAATGAGGTATTACTTCATTCTAAGCTGTCTCACTTTGCCTGGCTGAAATAATTCCCACAATTACAGTGACAACTTATTATTATGTTGCAATAAAAAGCTCTTATTGTCCAAGTGTCAGGAGACAGCTGCAATCACCCTGCTTCCTAAAGCTTGCATCTTAGCCCCATTAATGTACTTGTCAAGATTTCTTCTTCAGCCCTTATAAAATACTCAACAATTTTCACATTCTTACTGTTACTCCTTGGTAGCCAATACAGAGGATATGTCATTAGCTTTAGTTTTACAGTTGCAAGCTGCTGAGGGGAGCAGTCCCCTTATTACACTGAATTTGAGAGGTTTTGACACAGCATGGGTTGACTTCTCATTCAGCTTGTTAGCTTAATTGAGAGACAAAGCAATTGTGTGATTTCACCACAGCATCTGTGATTTGAAAAGTTAGTTCCCCAGAGAATGTTAGTGTTGCTCTCTACCCTCAAACTTCCGTCAAAGAGAAGAATCAGGACACTGGAGAAATGTCATCAGGCCGCAGCTAACGTTACAGCAGTTATTTTCAAAAAAAGTGCATGGTCACGGGCCCGAGAAGCTTCTCTTTTCCCTTGTGTCCTGTTCCCATCAGTTTAAGGCAGCACAGGCTCCTCTGTGCACCATTGTGTGATGAATGTTTCTAGCAGAGTAGTAGTTGCCCAGGGGAAAATGGACGTGTAAATATTGCAGTTTTGGTGAGGGCATCAATTGAAATGTGTTTTTAGCTAGAGTCCTCCTGCCAGATTCCACGCCTGCCTGGCAAAGCAGCTCTGTGTTCCTTTGTAACATGCTAAAATGCTCTTGGAATTGATATATTTGACTATGTGAGCAGCATGCAGAACTGGAATAAATACCATTTCAGCCCTGACTGGCCCTCTCCCGGTGGTGATGGAGAGCAAGGATAGATTTGGAGGCAGAATGGAAATCTCATAGAGCATGATTTTCTGTGCTGCTTATTTTTCTGAAAGGTGGGGGAAGATTGATACTATTTAATTCCAAATGCCAAACCTAATGCAGGAACCTCAGTTCCCAAAGGAATCAATGATGTTGCCAGGAAACCTAGAGAGTCACCTTTTAGAGGCACCAACAGATCCACAGGGAGATGCTAAAATTTAGGTAGTGCAACTACCCACTCTGGGTGACTTTGTACAAGTGTCTTTCAGTGCGACTCACCTAAAGTGACTTCAGAGGTCTCTCTGACAGTTCTGCAAGTCAAAACTGGATGTGAAGGGTCTTCACAGTCAGAAAAGAGAAATGGTGAGTTCCTTGCCGTATCTGAGGCCTCCTGGGTTAGGACAGAGGTGCCTGCTTTTCACCACTGGCTGTGGACTAACCCAAACAATTGGGTTAGTTGAAAAAGTTGAGGTTAGTTTCTTATATGGTTTTTACGCTCGGCTTTTATTGTACTTCTCCTTGCTAATGTCTTTGGAATTGCAATGTGCTCAGAGGCTCTCAAAGAGCAGGACAAATGATGTGTAATCAGCCCAATCTCTGACAGGATTTTGAAGCCTTGGTCCAATGTTCTTTGTGCTTTGAGGGAGAAAACCAAGACAAAACAATATCTTAAATTGTATATCCCTTCATGGAAACCATAAATTGAGGTAATTTCTGTTAACACCAGTGTGTGATGCAGTGACCTTTGCAGCAGTTTCCATGAAATGTGTATTGAGGTGTAAGTACATAGAGCCTGTGTTGGATCTGGATTAACCCTCACACAGTTGCAATGAGTCAGGGCTGATTTTCAACATCAGGTGCAGCAATTCAATGTGGATTACATTTTAAGTTTAGCCTACAAAAAGCATAGATGGAGGTAGTTTTCAAAGCTTTGATTCCCAGCATGAATCAGGTGTGGAGGTGCCTGTTGTGTTAGAGCAGCTCATGAGAAGATGACCATGACTTCCTAGGGATCACACTGCCTCATGTAGGATGTTGCATTTTTTTCCGTCAGAAGGGATTAAAGGAGTCCTGTATATTTATTTTGTTAAAAGTGCAATCCTGTAAGCCCCAAGGACAGAGAATTTCTGTTGAATACAGGGGTGGGGATCCTACCCAGAAGCCAGTACATGATTGAACCTCAGTGATGTGAATTCCCATTTGGACTATAATATTTTTCAGTTGTATTCATTGCTGGAAGTGGACTGTACAGAAAAACACCACCACAAGGGAATGTCTTACTGGAAGTGTGCAAATGCATCGGTGTAAGTGTGTGTCATTCTCTCTTTTTCATACATGACTCTGAGATTCCAGGTCAGAAAAGTGCAAAGGGAAAGGCGAGGTGACATCTGGAGATCTTTATGCTGCTCCTGGATATCTTGCTGATGAGCTGTAAGGAGTAAGAAACACATATAGGTCCTAGTTCATTCTTTCAACATTTAAATTGTTTTTCCTTAGCTCCATGAACTGTTCAGTTGACGTCAGTAGAACCACTAGTGGCAGATGCTGATGGAGGCTGAACTGAAAGGAAAAAACAGAAACTCAGAGTATCAGATACATGACTCAATTTTTTTCAGCTGAATAATTTTACTAAAGTTTACCAGTTCAGCAGACAGTAATAGTACACATTCGTATTATGCACATTCAGCATGTTCATGTAAATGCAAGAGACACCTGCTGAAGTTGCATTATATATAGCCTTATCAATTATTTTTCATAGTGTGTGAGCTGAATATAGTATGTGAAAAAGTACTCTCTTATTATTAGGTGGATAATGATGTTTCTTTTTCAGGAAGCTGCTGCTAACAGAAGATTTTTTATTTATTTTTTATTTTTTTTTTGCCTAGGTCAATCCTAGTGACAGATTTACCTTGGGGAACCAGGCCAGATCTCAAAGATAAGATTTCGAAGTGAGATCTGCCACTCTTTTGGCCAGGGTGGCTGTGTTCAGTGTTTTCAGTGACTGGAGCACACAGCATAAACAAACAAGTTACAAATTCGGTGTCACTGATTTCTCCTCCAGTGATAAACCAAATTGAAAGCTCGTCTAGAAGTGAATGAGGCAAGGGCTTCACCAGGAATATGTAAAAAAAGGACTACAGAACAAAGAAGGGAGCGAGAGCTTGGGTTTTAACATTGCTTTGGGTAGCAAGGCATTTTCTTCCTAGCATGGTGGTCAATATGACAGGTGCTTTTTGGAAGAGAATTGAAGAAATTATGTTTAAAGCTTTATGATGTAGCACGTTTCAAATCAAGCATGAAACTGTCTTTGGGGGCTAATGTCAGGTTTGTCTCTGAAAGACAAGCCCGTGAGGTAGTTCATTCCCACATAATTTTAATCAACTAATGTCACAGAAACTTCCCTGTGGAGAATTAGTCATAAAGCATCCAATCCAAGATTTTGGAAGTATTCAGCAAAACTGCTGCAATTTTCTGACACAGCTCACATTTGGGGATGGGGAGGGCAGCCTTGAGTTGGGAATGTGACAAGGGCAGGTACACCACTAGGGAGTTACCTGTTTTTCTCCCTAGTTTGCTATTAAAAACCGGCTGAAAAACCGGTCTCGTCAGATTCCAAAGCGAGATCACTGGCTGGACTGGGCATCAGAAAAATACTCGGTAAGTGATGCTCTACCTGGCAGGTTTGGAGGGGGAAGTGGGGAGACGGGGAGACAGTAAGACTGGCCTGGGCACACCACTCCTCACATGCACCCGACTCTCATTTGTCCTGTCCGTTCCCACATCTGTACTCTCCTGACCCTTAATGGACAGTTTAGGTGCTGCACTGAAATGCAGAAATGCAAATATGTCCAATATTGTGAATCAGTGCAATGAATAACTGCCATGCAGAAAGGTAGAAGGTCTCATGCTTTGTAGCTTGAATCACCTGTTGGCTTTTCACTGCCATCTTACCTTTTTGCCCGTTCCCTTTATAGAAACAGCTGATTGGGGAGGTTAAAATGGTGACACGTGTTCTCTTCCTCTTCATACCACTGCCAATGTTCTGGGCCCTGTTTGATCAGCAGGTACAGTACAGTGCATTGCAGGTCTGCCTCCTGGTGTGGATTTGCACCCTTGTCCTTCCAGGGTAACACCAAAGCATCCTGGGGACACAGAGCACCACGCTCCTGTCAGGCATCCAGGGGCTTGCTCAGGCAGTACCCACCATCACTGCCAGCTATCCCTCCGCAGCCCTGCTGGGTATCTGGCACAGGAGGGTGAGAAGGGAGAATTTGCCCTGCCTACTAGTAGGTGTTACGGGGGGGGGGAGGGGGGGGGGGGAAGGAATAGATGGGAAATAAGACCTCCAGCACTGTTGTCTTCTCTGTCCCCATGTTTTCTAGTCCCATAGGACATTCTGAAGGCTTCACAGTTGTCTGTTTTCTCCTTAGGGATCCAGGTGGACTTTGCAAGCCACAAAAATGAATGCTGATTTTGTAAGTACTTAATGTCAACAGGGCTGGTAAGACTAGTAGTAACATCACTGCTCTTGCTTTTTAACCGGAGTCTCGCAGTACTAAGAGCATCTGCTTGATGAGTCTGGGTGAGTTGCACTTTTGGTAATTAGAAGTGAGAGGGTCTGTGCAGCCATATTCAATTCATCACAGCACTTCTTGGCAAGGAGCAAGGGCTGGGGAGTTGTCAGCAGCCTGCAAAGTCAGGAGTGCTGACCTACTGGCAACTGGTCACTCTGTGACCTTGAGCAGGTAGGGCTTCCAGCCTGCTACCCCCACTGAAGACAGAGAAGTTAGGGAAAGCTCACACAGCTCTTGTAAGGTATAACTAGAGCTGTTGTAGTTGTGTATTTCTGCCCTGGCTTATTTGGTGATACATTAATGAAGTCTCTCAAAACCATCAGGAATCTTATGTATAGGGTAGAGATATGATGAGGGTTAACTAGTTAGTAGCCATAAAGATCTTGAAAGATGTGAATGGCAAATGGTGCAGGGTGCAGTGGCAGATAAATGTGGATGAACTGTCTGCTTAAAGATGCCACCATACAAGGCTGATTTCCAAACATACGTGTTTTAACAGGCCATCTAGATCTTACCTGTGGATGCTCATATGACAATTCAGGATTGTAAATGCCCATTTTCCAGTTTAAAATTGACTTAAAGCCCCAAATTTGATCCCTACTATGTCACTCCTGTTTAAAATTGGGCTCTCAGCATGTGATACTCATTAGGCTTAACTAATTCAAATGAGGCATAAAAAAGACTACACCTTGGGTAATATTTATTCACCTCAGAAAGACAGAACAATGAAAGTTCATGCAGTCTTTGTGATGTGTATCTGAAAACTTTGTTTTCTGCTGCTTTGCTCACATGCACTTAGTGATCCATTAGCAGAAGATTTAAGAATCTCCAGGTGTCATTTATTAAACTCTTTTCAGTGAAGAAGGATGTATTCAGGGCTTTTTTGTCACACCAACTTGGATAGGTTTTTGGCTTGTGTTTCAGTCTCATCCATTCTCCATTTGTGAGTTGTCCCAACTCATGACGGTGAGAATTAACTGCAGCACTGAAGGGATCCCACCATTAGGCTTGCTGGAGTTCATGTTTGTAATATTCTATGCTTTTCCCTTTTGCAGACAAAGGGCTCAGCTAGGAAGTCCAAAGTTAAAAAGGGAATGATTTAGTGTGAGATTAAATATTCGCAGGCTTGTTTCCTAATGGCTCATTTGTATATTGTGCATAAAGTAGCAGGAGGGGATATGTGCCTAATATTTTTAATTGTCAGACTCCTTTGCTGTGACCAGTGGTTTCCACTCTTCAAGGAGGCAACTGCTGCAGAGACAGGCAGCCATTCTAGATTCAGCTGAGGACAAGTCTGGCAGACAGGAGAACAAACCCCCCCAGTGCTTTCTTGGGAAGATATTATTTCCTTCCTCAATTTTCCCCCTCATCTCTTCATAGACTGGTTTGGGTTGGAAGGGACCTTAAATCTAGTTCCAACACCCTGCCATGATCAGGGACACCTTCCACTAGACCAGGTTGCTCAAAGCCCTGTCCAACCTGACCTTGAACCCTTCCAGGGAGGGGGCAGCCACAGCTTCTCTGAGTAACCTGTGGCAGCGCTTCACCACCCTCACAGTAAAGAATTTCCTCCTTCTATCTAATCTAAACCTACTCTCTTTCAGTTTAAAATCATTACCCTTTCTCCTATCACTTCACTCCCTGATCAAGAGTGCCTTCCCATCTTTCCTGTAGGCCCCCTGTAATTACTGGAGCCTTCTCTTCTCCAGGCTGATCAACCCCAACTCTCAGCCTGTCCTCCCAAGGGAGGTGCTCCAGCCCCCTGACCAACTTCATGGCCTCCTCTCGACCCGCTCAAGTGGGTCCATGTCATTATGTTGGGGGCCTCCAGAGCTGGACACAGTACTCCAAGTGGAGTCTCATGAGAGCAGAGCAGAGGGGGAGAATCCCCTCCATGGATGTGCTGGCCACCCTTCTCTTGATGCAGCCCAGGACACGGTTGGCTTTCGGGGCTGCGAGTGCACATTGCTGGCTCACAGTCAGTTTTGCACCCACTAACACCCACAAGTCCTTCTCCACAGGGCTGTTCTCAATCCACTCATTGTCCAGCCTGTATTTGTGCTTAGGATTGCCTCAACCCATGTGCAGGACCTTGCACTTGGCCTTGTTGAACTTCACAAGGTTTTCATGGGCCCACCTCTCAAGCCTGTTGAGATCCCTCTGGATGGCATCCCTTCCCTCCAGCATATTGACTGCACCACACAGTTTGGTGTTACTCACAGGCTTGCTGAGGGTACACTCAATCCCACTGTCCATGTCCCCAACAAAGATGTTAAACAGCGCCAATCCCAATACCGACCCCCAAGGAACACCACTCATCACCGCTCTCCAGTCAGACATCAAGCTGTTGACTGCAACTCTTTGAGTGTGACCATCCAGCCAATTCTTTAGCCACCAAGCGGTCCATCTGTCAAATCCATGTCTCCAGTTAAGAGACAAGGATGTCCTGTGGGACAGTGTCAAATGCTTTGCACAAGTCCAGGTAGATAATGTAACTTGCTCGTCTCTTATCCACCAACACTATAACCCTGTTGTACAGGGTCACCAAATTTGTCAGGCACTATTTGCCCTCAGTGAAGCCATGTTGGCTGTCACCAATCACCACCTCATTTTTTATGTGCCCTAACATACTTTCTGAGAAGATAAGCTCCATGATCTTGCCAGGCACAGGAGTGAGACTGACTGGCCTTTAGTTCTCAAGGTCTTTTATTCCCTTTTTAAAAATGGGGGTTATGTTTTCCATTTTCCAAACAGCAGGAACTCACCAGACTGCCACAACTTCTCAAATATGATGGATAGTGTCTTAACCACTTCATCTGCCGGTTCCCTCGGGATCCACAGATGCATCTCATTGGGTTCCATGGGCTTGTGCACCTTCAGATCCCTTAGATGGTCCTGGACCTGATCATCTCCTACAATGGCTGATTATTCATTCTCCCAGTCTGTGACTTTGTCTTCTGTGACTTGGGCAGTGTGGCTGGAGCCCTTACTGGTGAAGACTGAGGCAAAAAAGTTGCTGAGTACCTCAGCTTTCTCCATGTCCTGGGTAATCAGATCTGCCTTTTCCTTCCAAGGAGGGCCTGTATTTTTCCTTTTATCACTGATGTACCCGTAGAAACTTTTTTGTTGCTCTTGATGTCCCTGGCCAGATTTAATTCTATCACAGCTTTGGCCTTCAACTTAATTTCAAATGAAAAGCATTGTGTGGAGTTAAAAAAAAGAACCACCAGCCCCTCCCTGGAGACAGCTCATTGGTCCCTTCTGGGGTCTAGTATCCTTCCATCCATCCCTGTTGACATTGTCTGATTGTGGGGAATGGGTACAGTGATGCAAAGGTCGGGAACCTCTAATAGCCTGAAAGACTCTGGGCTCAAACCAAGAAGTCACAGTTGACCAAAGCCTAATAGGTTCCCTTGGCAGATGGAGAGAGGAAAGAGGTGTTGTGCAGCCCACTGGCTCAGGGATGATCTTTTGTTATGCTTTTGTGGTGCTTGGGAGAAATGCCAACAGAGCTCAGAGGGTCCTGAACCTTGAGAGCACTCACTTGTAGGGTTTGGACTTTTCCCATTACAGAAACAGGAAAGGAGGAGGTTCTAAGCCCAGATCCCAGCTTGGACAATAACATGCCCATTCCTCCCCAGTCACCTAGTTCATGGCTCAGCCAGTCTGAAAGAGTAGTCTCAGTACCTGTTGTAGGCTGTCCCCTAGCTGCCATATATCAAGGACTGAGTGTAGCTTCCTTTTGCAAAACAATTCTCATTAAACACTGTGTCCTTAGATGACAAGTGTCAAGAGCACAATATCAGCTGCTAAAGCCAACATAAAGCATTTGACGAAACCACCTTTGCTGCTAAGGCCTCTACTGGACTGGTTGCTTATTTGCCATATGCACTGTTATGGTGTTTATAAATCACTTGGAATATCTTTCTGTTTCAGGGAATATATGTCCTTCAGCCTGACCAAATGCAGGTAAAAGATACTATAAGGTAGGAAATAACCCTTAGAAATGTATTTTCTTTTTCTCTCTCATTTTTATTTTTCTCATGGGACCCGTGGCCTTTCTCTGCTCCTTTTGAAGGTAATAGCGGTGCTCCTGCTGGCTGCTGTGGTCTGGACTCTACCTTATTGCTCACTAGCTGTTTTGCAAGCTTAATCTTGGGGTTCAGAAGGCCCCAAGGATACTGTAACATGAAGGTTGAATCCTGCTGAATAATACAGAGATGTGGGGAGACATGCCATCATAATAGTTCTTGAACTAGTACTGGCATGTGGAGGATGCAAGTTGTGTCTTCTTCTGACATGTCCCTGTGCTGGGATGAGTGTTGTACCTGAAATATGTTTCCTTCCTCCCTTTCTGCAGGGCAGATGAAAATGTGAAGACTCCATGCTGTCAAAGTTGATTACAATTCTTACACTGAACAGCTCTGGAGAAATTTAAAGCTGTTCTGTTCCCTGAAATCCTCCTTCAAAACTGAAACAGCATTTATCTCTGCTTGTTCTCTGTCACACTGTTTTCTTGCTCTGCCACTGCTGGCTGGCGGACAACCTCTGCCCCTCCCATGAGAAATTTAGTTCCTGGGGGATTACCCAAATGTGTGGAAGTGTGAGAAATTGCCATTCTCACAGAATAGTGCCTGTTCCTCTGGGATTTTGCTGAAGTCCCAAGATGTTTCCATTATTGCTGATTTGTTGTAAGGTCCCACCACATCACTGAAGGTCACCTGCCTCTATTGTCAGTGGGTTTCATACTCTTTAAAAACATACTGCTTCACTTTTCTTTTCAGGGAAACTGGGCCAGTGATGCTTGCTTACCTCTTGGAGGGGAGGATATGGACAAAATGTATTCGTGCCTGTGAAAACTAAATAGCAGAAGCTGTTGAAGTGCAAACTATGATTATATTTTAAAAGGAGGTTTTAAAGTGTTTGTTCATGTCCTTTCTGTAATGGAATTATTTCTGGAGGACAGTGCTTTATGAGTTTAATTACTGAAAGTTGATTTCTAGTCACTAAACTCCCATTCTTTTGTATTGCAGTTCTTAAATCCTCTTCTTATTCTTGTCTTCATCCCAATTTTTGACCTTGGGCTCTACCCCCTCATAAACATGTGCAAATTTAATTTCACGTAAGTACTTGGGGGCAATGCAGATGCATCAGTGCTTTTTCTGTTGCAGCAAGTGTGCAGAATAACTTTTAAGGAGGAAACACAAATTTCCGTTCACCTTTCCCAGTACTTGCTTCTACTTCAGGCCCAAGAGTCAGCATCACCCTTTTCCATAGGCCCTGGAAATTCCAGAGTGATGTTGAATTCTGCTCTGTACAGATTTTCCCTGAAAGCAGATATGAACAGTTCCTCTTTGAATTTGATCAACCCGTTCTTCACCTTATCTCTTATATCCCCCCAAAATATCTCCCTCCCTGAAAGGTCCCTGTGGGGCCAATTTCACTGTCGCATGTGGGCTACATGTGGTATTGTGAAAGCAGATTCCACACATGGATCTGAACCAGTCAGGACATAAGGGAATTTCCATATGGCCCATGCATTAAAATGCGTGGGCCATATGGAAATTAAAATCCCTGGTCTGTGTTAGTAAGAAGTGCAGTGTAATAGGAGCAGACCTCCAGGTTGGTTCTGAGACCCGCTTTACTCATTTTGGGGGAATTTACTTCAGAATAAAGTCTGTCTCTGTGGACTGATTTCCTTCAGCAGCGGGAGTATGTTATGTGCACTCATGGAGTGCCTTTGCCAGTGTGGTTTCAGCTGAAAGGAACCAAGTTTCCATGTTCCAGCACCACTTCTCAACATGAACCACAGTGTGGGAAGGGGCGATGAGTGGGAGATTGGCTTATAGGGCATGTTCCTAATCCAAACTAAAGTGCTGGATAAACAAAACCACATAAAATGGGGATGGAAGGAGCCTCGTAAGCCTACCCCTTCACCCTGCTGATCCTTCCCCATCATGCTGAATTACTCGCACCTGAACACATATCAGAGACATTGCCCAGCCCTGTGATGGTGCCCTTTGGAGGACACACATTAGAAGCTGTGCTTCTCCATGCTGTCTCAGTGTGAGCCTGTGCCCTGGACTGAGCCCCAGCTTGACAGAAAACTACCTGCCTGATGACCAGTTCACAGACTAGTTCACCCAGCAGCGCAAACTCATGCACGGATCAGGACTGAATGCCATGCTGTCTCTGGCCCCTGGGTGCAGGATACTAACAGGCTCCTACCCAGTGTAGCTGTAGAAGTGTCTGTGGAAACACTGTAGGCTGTAGGATGTTAGCCTATGAGGCTGTAAAAGTTTGTGCTACAAAATCCCAATGCAGCATTGAAGATCAAAACCATTTTTTTATTACAAGATGCAAGCATTAAATATTTTCTTATCCCAGGGCATGTAACTGAGAGACAGAATTTGGGTTCCTAATCAGGATTTTCCACAGCCTGGTCAATCTCAAATGTGAATCCAGACCATCACACAGAGTGGAGACCACTGAATTTAGGACCAGATTTGTTTCAGATCTCCACAAGTCAATACTCAGTTTGGACCTGCTGTTCTGGACCTGTTTTATTCTGCTTTATATCAGATTGTCTTATGTAACTCTGGTAGAGTTGCACTAGTTTTGCTCCAAGTTCAGAAGCAAGCTCTTTATTCTCTAGAAATGTAAATGTATTGGCATGAGAAATAACCCAGAATGATGCCACAGATGGTCAGAAACATTGATGACACAAACTACACATTTTTCTGCTCCTCATTCCTGCTGTTAAATAGCATGCTACTTTTCTTTTGCCTTTTCCAAAAGGGACTTGAAGATATATAATTTCTAGTGCTCCTTCCAACATCTCAGGTTAACATAGTGCCATGAGCTATTCCCACTAGTAGAGCTAGGAACAAGATAATATGAAACTTGCAAGCAAAGAGCTTTTTTTCATGGCATATCAGTTTTAATTGGCCTCAGTGCTGGCCTCATACAGAATAATAGAATAGTTTTAAGTTAAATGATTGGCAATTTAAACAGCATGTCATCCCCAGTGCCACCTGTTGGATAGTTTATTATATGATTTTGGCACATCTTGGGCTCTGAGGAATGGTATTCTATATTTTAAATTACTTTTTTGTATTAATGGCTCCTCTTTCATTTGCTCCATAGACCTATTAGGAAAATGGCAACAGGTATGATCCTTGCAGGAATGGCGTTTGGACTTGCAGCTGTTGTGGAAGTCAAAATAAATGTAAGTATAGCACAAGGGATTCCTCAGAAATAGTCTCTTTCCCTGGAGTGTTTTTATTGATGCCTTTAGATAATCCTTTTAACCATTGTGTTCCTTGATCATCATTTTAAATGTGTTCTTTACAGTTAAGCGTACCGATCCAGTTGCTAATGATAATTCTTACTTTGTCTACTTTTCCTTCTCTTTCTCTCTGTCTGTCTCTTTCTCTCTTTCTAGTCTTTGCAGTTTTGCTGTGCCGGCCATCTGTATTGGTCTATATTCTAGATTTCCATCGTCAAAGTGCTTGGCAGACATCTAGTTAATGCTAGTGATTAATTCCCAAAAGGTAGTCTGTTCTCTCTCCTATTTCTTGCTATAGCTCGCCTATATTTTACTTATTTTACTGTTTGGGGCTTTTCTTGTATGTGGAGATAGTGGTTTTGTTTTTTAAATTTGATTACTTTCCTACTTTAGAGTGGGGATGTGTTTTTTTACAAGCCAAATTGTCTCTCCAGTGAGGCAGGTGAATCCAGTCACTACCATAGTCACAGGTGCCAGGGACTGCCAGGCATCCCCAGATGTGATGGCAGAAAATCTCTTGTAAATTCAGTGTTAGCTCCAGCAGCTTTGTACCATTTGTTTCTGGCCCGTGACCAGTCTTGTGCAGACTTTGGCTGACCTTTGTCTCATGAAAGTTACTATAGGATTAATTTTTAAAGCTTCCATGTATACTTAAAATGTTCTGCTAGAGTGGCTGGCACACAGCCCTGGATTAACATCTGCTGATTCCTCAGTTGAATCCACTGACAAATCTGCTGAAAACGACACTTTCTGGGTTCAGGTCTTCTTTCTGATCTCCTTACGTGAGCAAAGAAATGTTCTCATTGCCACCACCAGCAGCTCTGGCAGAGCACTAAAGTCTGCTCTGGCTGTGGGTGACTCCTCTGGGCAGAGGCAAAGTGAGTTAGAGGTTCCTCCCTGCCTGAGCATGGAAATTTTACCCTGAGGGCTGCTAAAAGCTCTAGCAAAAAGGGGGATAGCAAAGAGGTCCGCCTTGGCTTGGCTGTGGGTAGCACAGGTGAAAAGCCACAGTAATGGAATTTGCTGGATAACATTAACATGCCTGTTGGTCCAAAGCAGCACAAGGGAATCAGTATCTCCCTATCTTCTCTGCCAGTGTGCCTCCCAACCAAGTTAGGTTTAAACTGCCTTGTCTGCAATACCCAAATTATAGGATGAGATAGAAAAAAATTAATAGCCCTGAAGTATTCCTGGCAGCTACTTGAAAATAAAGTGAGAAAAAAAGAGATGCTTTGAGAAAATAATAATAAATTATTCAGTTTAGATCTGCAGGTAGTGCAAGGCTGACATTGATTGATGTACTCTTTCTAGGAAATGATTCCTGACAGAAAGAGATAACTCTGTGCTGGAGGCATTGCCTTCCCTTTCTCAGAAAACAGGAAATAAGATCTATACAGTCAGCTGTTAGATAGCATGGTGTCAAGTGATGCAAAAGCACCGATTACAGATGTGGAGCTGGACTGGGATTTTCAAAACTGCTTAGCTTCTGGCCTAATTCTTTTCCCAGTCACCGACTGCAGTGGGAAATAATTATTCTGGTCACTGCTTTTGAAAGCTAAGCACATTTTTTTCCATTTTGATATGGCAGTTGGTTAAATCCAGGCACCAGGGAGCTGTATAATGAAAGCAGTGACATTGTTCTACCTACCCAGCAGTTGTGTAGCTTGTATGCTTAGCAATGTGAAAAGCAGTTTTGGGGAGGAATGATAGGTTGGCTATTGAGCTACTATGAGGAAAACTCCCTAAATAAGATTTATGTTCAGTTTTCTCTCAGTGTAATTTCTGATGAGGAAGGGATGGAAAAGTGTCATTACAGAGAGGAAGACTATTACGGCTAAAATTGAAGAGATATTAAAGTGCTAATAAAGCATACAGATGGCACTTAAAGCCTTTTACTTTAATTAGGAAACTGATATGCCTCGACTTGTCCCAGAAGAAAGTTTAATTCGGGTTCTGAATTTGGCAAAGAACCCTGTTCACGTGACAATCCAAGACCAGGACCTATTTCAGCAGCCCGTGGAGGCTTTTCAGGTAAGTATATATGTGGGGCTGAAAGGCCCCTTTTGCATCTCATTGAAGAAAGGGTGGGCTTTTTTCCAGGCATTTTCTAATAAAGTCCACAGATGCTAGAGCTTCTTCTCCTCCACCACCTTAGAAGTTCATGGGAATAGATTTAAAAATGGAGCATATTATCTCTGTTATTGAGACAGAAAAGTTTGGAGACATATTTCCATGGCAAGGGAGGAAATGGCTAACTGCATTCACCTGTAATTAGGAGTAAAGGATAATTGTCCTGAGATGAGCATGTAGAGACATTTAACTCGCATCTCTCAGTGCTCAGACCAGGCATTGCTGCTGGGATCTGGATGGCATCTGAAAAGTATTTACCTGCAAAGGAGGAAAGAAATGGGAAGGCAATTAACTGGGCATAGGTGCTGGGTTGTTTCCTTTTTCAGCTTACAGATTACTTTACAGGTCAGGCCAGTCTGGGACTCAGACCAGCAGTCTGTTGGCCACCAGCAGCCTGCCATGTTTTAGATGTGGTCCCACTGGGTCAGGGCAGGGTCAAGGGAAAGATGAGCCGTGTGGGCAAAAGTTGTTCCCTGACCTTTGGGTTGCAGCTGGCAAGAGAATGTGCCCCAAGCTCTGGCTTGACCAGCCCAAAGCCTACAGGTCAACATAGGTCCTTTGCTGTAGAAGACAGCTCTGACTGTTAAAGAGGAGATATGGTTGCACTTGGTGGGAAGAATCAGATCCTTTCTCATCTGAAAAAAAGTGTAACTAAGTTTGTTTTTTCTACAGAATCCAACTGAATACTCAAAATTAATACTGAATGGAGAGGAACAGAGCCTTCTCCTCACCCTGCAACATCAAGGATTGTCTCTTGCTTTTAACTACACCGTGAAGGAAAAATCAGTATACAGCCTAATTGTTTTTGAGGCAGAAGGAAGCCTATCAAGCCGCTTAGTGAGTGTGGGAATGAAGTGTAAATACAGTATTAATTCAATGTCTGTGATGATACAATGGGGTAATAGGCTCATTAATTCATTTGCTCAGTTGCAGTGTCTGTCTGATTGCTCTCAGATGCTCTAAACCTGACTTCTTAGCTAGCGGCACTGGATCTGTACACATTTCTGCTGGTTGATTAATAGAGGCGTTATGGCATCTGAGGGTTTCTGGGCACACTTTAATCCAATGAATGCTGCAGTGGGAGAGCAGAGTCATGCCTGCTAGGCAGCAGATCTTGAGAAAGCTGAGGAAACAGAACGCCAGAGATTTTCCCCCAAAGATGGTTCTATAAAGCAAAGATGTTAAAGAGGCTCTAGGGCTGAGAATGGAATAAAAACATCAGAGGAATGATTCCAGGTTTAGTTATTGCAAGTGTTTAGTGAAAATGCACAGAAGGCCCATTTGTTTTGCTGAACAGAATAAATGATTAAGCTCATTTCAGGCTCTGCAGCAGATCCGGCTGTGTTTGGACTTTTGTGTATTGCTGCAACAATCAGAGAAAGACATATGGCATGTATAGGGCCAGATTCTGGTATTTTTATATGTAGCTGTATCCCAAGAAGCTCTCTTTAAATGATTGGTGTTATTGCACATTGTGGCAGGTATGTAAATGTCAGCAGAATCTGTCCTAATGCTAAAATATCAATTCTCTTTGCAGTTCTTCAGCTTCCTACCTTGTAGGATTGCCACACCGAGCATTCAGTATTGTATAATAGAAATCATATAACCATTTTTAAAAATTAGGAGTTTTAATAATTTATTTTTTTCTAACATTGTGAATTTTTTGCTGTTTTATGGCTTAGAGTCCGGGGCTCATTATCACACAGTGTTGTTAATTTTCCCTGTGACCCTGATGACTGTGTGCTGTTTCCTTAAGAAATGGGTACTTGTACAGTGATCTTCAAACAGTCCTTAAGAAGTGAAATCCTGCTACAGGCTGGAGCAAAGCAGGCTCTGAGCTTCAGTACATCTCTGTGCTGCCCTATCTATCTAGCCTGTGTTTAAATTAATGCCCACCCTGGCATGGGCAGGTCTCCATGTGCTGGGGAACAGCCATGCTGTTGGGTGGTGGTATTGACCTCTCATTCTCAGCTGTAGGTAAGGGAGGTGTGGGAGATAGTGTGGTAAATGCTACTAATTTTTCCAGCATTGCAACACAAGAAAGGCAATTCCAGCATCACTGCTGTGTTGCAGGGCTTTCCCTGGGGTAGCCATGGCCCACACCAGCTTCTCTCACTGCTGGGTTTGGCCCCTCACTCAGGTGGGGGTGCTTTCCTGGAAGGATCCAATCTGAAATTGGTTTCTTCTCCTTTGTGGGCTGTTGAGTAGGCAGGAAATGAATTTGAGAGCTCTGGGGATCATTGATGAAAACGAGTAATGATTTGGCTGGCCTGTCTGCAATGAACTAGAGTGTTAATCCCCATGTGCCTCCTGTGGAAAAAAAATGATGTTGTTGTTTATTATTTATTACGCTGACATTTATTATTCACTGTGGCTATTTATTATTTAGGGCATACATTATTTGTGGGTCAGCATATCACACTGAAATACAATAGACATTTTATAAGTATACTGACATTCTGGATCCTTGGTCTCAAAAGCTCAGGGTTTAACATCAGGAAGAAAGTGTGGAGAAAGGGCTAGAAAATTTTAAGAGAAAGTCAGTTTCTGAAGATAGATTCAGTCTCTTTTGGCTTGTCTGGGTTACATCTGTGGGCAGCACAAATTGAAATTGCCCTGCCAGCTTAAGTGGTCATGGCACAACTGTGGATTTCTACCAGCTAAGAACCTTGCTCTGCATTCTTTTCGTGTGACGTACAATCTTCAGGGCAGGGATGTGTATTTGCTGTCTTTTTTCAGCATTGTACAATGTACTTCTGTGGCCAGATGTAAAGTTGATGTGAGAGCCCAGTTGATTTCCATGGGCTTTGCAACATGTGTAACTCCACAGACACCAGTATTTTCTGCTACACATTGTTATAAGGCAGCACTAATGAATATGTTTGATTTTTTTTTTTTTTTCTTCCCCTCTTTAGATTACAGACTTGGAAGCAAAGCCAGAAAACGGTTTGGCAGCTGTTAGGTAGGAATGGCTTTTTCTGAGGATTTGGAGGTGGTGCAGCAAGGGAAACTGCTTTTGTCTAACACAAAATATATGTAACATAACCCAGATGTTCTCAGGTTGGAATCTAGTCCACACTACTCATGCAAGACTCAGGTGTCAGCTGTGGAGGCTTGACAGCGTGTCACCTCCCACACTTGCCATGCAGAGCTGAGCATTATTGCTGCTTACTGTCTAGGATAGTCTGGGCTGAGATGGCAATGTAAAAGATCTCCTCCCTTGGAAGAGTGGTAAATTCATCTCACTGTGTCCCACCTCTTTGGGAAAGAAAGGGAAGAATCAATCTGGAAAGGAGCCATTGTAATTTATCCTCTGCAAACTGGCCAACCCATGGCATTCATTTATTTCACCCAACCTCATGCACAAATGCCTACTAAATTGGATACAGCAACAATCTTACATCCTCTTAAGCAATTAATCTGGGAATTGGGCTCTGCTTAAGCAGCTAGTCTACTTTCCTAATTTGAGCTAGTCCTGTGCCAAGATGCCATCTCACTGAGGTCACAGTTACCTCCATCACCACATCACCAGACCTATGCAAGGCTGCTGAGATGAAGAAACAGATTTGAAAAAAAAAAAAAAAAAAAAGGATATCAGGATATCAGCTGGACTTTCTGCAGGATTTGGGCAAACTGCAATTTAAAAAACAAAACAAAACCAGAACAAGACCAACCAAACAAAAAGGCCCTCAAAAACTTTAGACAGTATAAAGCAATGTCCAACTCCCTTATCTGAAAGCCTGTGTTGACAGAGCAGGAGAGCAGTATCTCTTCAGAGCACTGTGCTTGTGAAGGCTTCTACTGACACCACCTTGGAGACTTGATTAATACCTGTAGTCAGGAATGTTTTATATTTTCCTGTGAACATTTTTGACAAAATCTCAGAACTTTCCCTTCAACAATTTGTGAAGATGTTTCACTAGGAAGAAGTTATTTTTCTACTAAAAAGTTGCTTTTCTTAAGCACTTGACTATCTTCGGTGATTTCACCCCCATTTTAAGAACTGAAAACCAAAATATTTTAAAACATAGTCAAAATGAAAAGTGTTTGGTTTTGCTAATAATTTTTTAGTTGTCAAAAGGAAACTCTTTTGTACATGAAAAAACATGTAAACACTGGGTGAAAAAATCCCAAACCTGAACATTCCCATGAAGGATTTTACTTTTATGAAAATATCTTATTTTGCTAGAAAACTCTTTCCCACTGGTAGAAACTCCCTGGAAAGTATGCCAGCATGGTGCACACGCTCATCAGGACACCCAACTTTATAGTTTCCTGGGGTGGGCTGGGCCTGTGTCCTCTCGATCACGGAAAAATCTTAGAAGCTCTCTGAGAAGAGATTGCCTGGAAGTCCTAACCCACAAAAAGTGAGGGTCACTTTTCACAGGAGAGAGAGTAAGAGGGTAAAATTACTCAGCAGGGAAAACTAATCATATATTGAAAAACTGGGCAACACATCAGGTGAGTATTTTGGTAGCTTACAGGAGAGGCAGCCATAACCTTATGGAGTTACAGAATGCTTTGGGAGAGAATGCTCGTTTCTTCTAAAGCGTCTGATATTATGCTTCTCCTGCCCTGTCTGACAACACAATGAAATATGCTTTCTTTGCAGATTCATTAATGGTTTGAGTCAAGATGTCAACGTCACCATTGACAACAAACAGTTCATTGCTGTTCAGAAAAGCTACAGTGCTTCTGAGTACTCGCTGCTAGAGAGGGACAAGTAAGTTTCCCTTGCTGTGCTGAAGGTCCTTGCTGAGGCCTTTCCTTGAATACAATGGGGCTTTTCTCAGGCGAATAGAAAAACCTTCATTGCTATTGTCTTGGCATTTGACTGTGGGACTGTTTTTTATAAAAAACCAGATTTATCAGCTTTGTGCAGAGCAGGTCCTCCAGGCCATTCGTGTGTGTGCAAAAGCACCACGCACTTAGTCTGCAAAGTATCCAAGCCAAAGGACAGCAAATTAGTATCTCATTGTCTAATATGCAGTTGAATAGATTCAGCCTCCAAACAGTGTCTGGGATAGCTCCCTTCCTGTGGCTCTTACTGCTTTGGTAAGATAAAAACAGTAAGGACAAAGCTTAGAAACTTTATTCGCATGACATGAGTATAGCGATATTCTAATTTAGGCCATAATGTGGGTTTTCTCAGAGTCAGGTCAGGGGAATTTTGGAAATCAAAAAAACCTTTTGAAGAAGTCCATATATAGCACTTGATTTTCTCTCAGCTTTTATTCACATTATGTGGGAGCCTGGAGGGAAAAGACTGGCCATTCCTGTGCATCTGTCAGCAGAGTAAGGTGGGACATGGTGAAGACCTGTCTGCCATTTGATGCCTGCTCTATTTTGGTGTTCTCTCAGGCCCAAGATTTTAGTATTAGGGTGCTCTCAGGGAAAGACCAATTCATATTCCACACTACAAAGTGTTGGTATGTGGGCTGGTAGCATCAAGTAATGTTACATGGCTTTGCAGGCTGGGCTTGTTAGACAGGGGCTCCATATGGCCTTGGTTTGGCAGCATTGGAGTTGGCTCTTGTTGGGTGTTTCTGATGTTTGCAATGTTTCAAAACAAGCTTCATGGGTTTTCTATGCATCAGCTCCATCCAAAATATTTATTGCTACAATTTAGTAGGATGCAGCAGCCATTGTGGTAATGCTGCTGTGCTTCTGTGCCATCTCACACATCCAAAATCAGAAGAAATATGAAGGCTAATTTGCTCTACTGAAAGGAAACAAAGTGGCTTGTTGAAGCATATCTCTGATTTCCTGAAGGCTTCTTGAGCCTGGCTAACTTGTCTGGCCCACAGTTCCTGAAGGAGTGGAGGAAAGTTTGGAGGGAAAATAAACCTGATGGGGGGCAAAAAAAAAAATCAGTGCTAAGAAGAAGCAGAAACTGTTTTAAAATGTTAGCAATATCCCAGGTCATTAGGTGAACTCCAGCCAGTGCCCAAGTGTTTCTGGAAGGAAAACACAGCAAGAACTTTAGTGATCGTCTGACAAAAGCATTACTGCAGCATCATGTATCCTTCCTACTCCATTGTAGGGACATGTTTGATATCTCTGTTTTGCACTCTTTTGTTTGTGGGACTAACTTGGAAATACTGTATTTCACCATTGTATCTAGATATAATAATGGAAAATGCGTTACTGAAATGGGAGAATTCACACTGGAGCTAGGGCTGCTCGACTTCGGCGCGTCATACACCATTGCAATAACTAATGTAAGTGATGGTAACAAGCTCCTTCTGTTCTAGTCCCTGGCAGTGCTTTTGTTCTTATGTTTGTGACTCTCACTTGCTTTCTCCACCCTGTAAGACCTGGGCAGTAGCCAAATGAAGGCAGTCCCTTATACAAGAGCTAGTAAAAGGTTTTGGCACCTACATAAGCAAGGTAGGTGAGTACTCATTCGATTTTACACCATGATCTTGTTAGATCTCATGGGTTAAACAAGAAGTAAGATCTTTTCCATGGTTGAAATCCTTCATGGAAAATCATGTGACCTGTGGTTTGTTTTAGTCTCATGACACCCTTGTTCACTTAACATTGACCCAGCGCACTGCGAAGAGCTGACTCTGCTTGTGGTCTTTAAAATACTATACCTGGTAGTACCTCACACCTGAAAAACTTTGCAGAAACAGTCTGCTGTATCCTCACATTTAACTTACTGATCTAAAGGCTGATCTTCTAAGACTTGTGGATTATGCATGGGGGGAAGAGGGATAAAGTGTTGAGGGAGGAGATTGGTGAGATTGTGCATCTGTTTTTCCTCCTCTTGGTGTCTGTACAGCTCATTTGGATCCTGGTGTAAAGTCAAAGTCTGTTTTTTCTGAACAGCCTAGCCCTGGTGGGGTGTGAGCACTGCTGAGAGGGTGGATTCCTTTCCCTGCCTGCCAGCCTCTTAGGCACACTGCTCCAGCCCTGGTCCAGCTGGCAGAAGTTACGGAAATGAACGTGATCAGCTTAGTTCCCGTTTTAACCTTTCCATTGCACAGGCACACAGACAAACCAGGTCTGACAGGACACACTGCTAAGCTGCCCTCTGAGACTTTGACTACTGTGTTGTGATGAGCAGAGCAAAGTACTGTCAGCTACTCTCTGACAGTAACATCTCCCTGTTGGGCAATTAATGGGAGCTGTTCATGCCTGCAGAGTCCAAATACATAAGGGAAAAAATACAGCTGCAAAGCACCTGTCTTTTTTTTTTTTTTTTTAAATTCCAGTAGCTGGAGTGGGATGCACAGTCCTGGGGGGAACAGGCAGATGCTGCCATCTGTGAATGCAGAGATTTATGTACATAAAACACATACACACTTGAAGAGATGTTGGCCAGACCCTTCTGCCATGGCTGCAAGCCTCTTTTGCCAGATGGGAAACCAAGTAGAGAAGTTGCATGAAGAATATTACACTAAGAATATTGCCCTAGAGCCTCTGGTACCACAACCGAGTCAGGGCCAGTTGGGGTAGATGTGTCCCACATCACTGTGGGCAAAGATTCTAGTTTGTGGTCCAATCTACAAAAGTCCCTGCTGTAGCCATGGCTGCTTGGGGGTGGCTCTGTGCCTAAGCCCTTCTGGACCCTGTGCTAGTCCTTTAATCTTTTTGACCCTCTGTTTTGCTGTCTCTCTCCCTGTGGTTTCCTACTTCTGTAGAGAGTTAGTTTGCTCTAGGCCAAGATAATTTTTAATTATTGCAGTGATTTGTACTGAGCCCTGCTCCTCTGCCAGGAGTGCTATATAGAAGAACCAAGAATGCAATATATTAGTCTGCTAATGTGGCTGAACTGTGATACTTAAATCATGGGGATGCTGCCTTCTACCCAGCCTTCCTCAGTGTGCAGTTATAGTATGGTGCTTGTGACATTTCTTTATGGGCTAAGGAGCAATGCGCAGCTCTCCTCTCACCCCTTTTAGCCTGCTAAAATATAGTCTCTTGATTTGCCTCCCTGCATGGTGATTAAGTACATCTCGTAAACATCCCTTGTATTTTCCCAAGTACTCTCTGTAAACACGGGGTTTTCAGCCTGAAGTAATTTCAGCCTAGTGTTTTCCTGGCTACTAGTCAAAACTCTCTCTGCCTCTTTGTATCAGAGTCAGTATTAATTACACCTGGGAAAGCAAACAAAAAGAATGAGGAATAAGGCTGCCATAATGATCTGAATACATCTGATATGGGGCAGTTACTTCTACTCTTGGTGTTCCTGAACTGGACTTGTTTGGGTGTCACTGTTACAGTAGGGGAGTTGTACAGTGCTGATGAAATGGGAGCAGTGGCCACATGGCTGCAATGAACATTTATCCTCTCATCTTCTTCTGGCCCTGGGGACAGCAGCATGTCACAGGCTCTGCACAAGTAGCACACAGGCTTTTCCCAGCCTCACTACAGAAGGCAACTTGTTGGTTTACAATAACTCATGCAACACTTGCAGAATATGAATGAACTGGGATGCTTCCATCCTGCCACCTCTGCCCTGTGCAGTAGGAGTCAACCCATTCCCAACAGGCTTGGAAATGGCAGGGGTCAGACCCAGAGTTTTGCTTCCAGGGCAGAGCTTTTCTTCTGCCTTTACTTAAAACTTTTTGTTTTGTAAAATTTCTGTTGGAGTCTAGGCTGAGAAGAATCTGATCTTTGAGCAGTTACTCAGTGTGCCTTTTCCTGCTAGGTTTCTGAAGGTGCTGTTAAGACATGGAAGTCAGAAGACATCAGAGCCAACAATGTCCATATGGCTTGGCAGTTACCACAATATTTACTAATATCTGCTGGGGAGGTGATGTTCTCCATTACAGGTCTGGCCTTCTCCTATTCTCAGGTACTCCACTTAAAGATTAGACTTTAGATTAGGTTTACAATTAGACTTCAAGATTTATTCCTGCATCTGCCATATGTCCTTTGGCATGACACTTACTGACAATGTTATCTGTGGTTCAGCTAAAAGTGGGATTATAACATGGTTTGCTGAGTACCCTCAAGCTAAATTAATTCGTGCTCTAAAGATACTGGTTCTCAATTATACCCTGGAAGCTCCTGTTCTGATAAAGCTGAGAACAGAACAGAATTGGATAGAGGCTTACTTGAATATGAAAGCTCTGAATACTGTAATATCAGGTTTTTCTCCCAGTGAAATATTTCATGGTATGTATTTTCCAGTGATAAAAAGGCCAAGGTATCTTGAGGACCTTGGCATGGTGGCATGGGGGGCTTGGAACCTGCTTTAAGATGAGAGTCTGAAGGGGTCTAAGTGTGCACAAGTCTATAAAAAGAGAGCAAGGGGTAGGAAGTGTGCAAGGGATGATTTGATTATTGTCTGGGAAGGTTTATGAGAAGAGAGGACTGAGACATTATAAGGTCAAAAAGCTGAAGCTACTCCAATTTATCCTGGGAGTAAAATGCAGGTGTTTATTAATAAGAGTGATTAATACAGTGGGATGATCTGTCATGTGATCTGGAAAATTTGTCATCAGCAGGAAGTTTAACATCAAGATCCAGTCTCTTTTTCAAAGGTGTATAGCCACATGGCACCAGTCTCCAAGCTGCAGGGCTTGTTGTGCGGCTCCTTGAACTTTCTGATTGTACAATTTCAGATGATGCAGGTTGGGGATGATCAGGATCCAGCTCTGCAACAACTGCATCTCCTCTTTCTTCATGTGTCCTCCTGGAGGACACGTTTTGAAAGCGCCTTGTATGCAGCTGTTGAAATTAACTACAGAGGAGAATCTGCACAGAGGAAATTCCACCATCTCCTCCTAGGCTGAGCCCAATGATGCTTACATTAGACAGGACATCACAGGGTGAACCAGGGCAGAAGAGCACAGTGTGATACCCTCTGACCAGGCCCTTTTCCTCTTTTCAGTCTCCGGCCAGCATGAAGTCGGTGCTGCAGGCAGGCTGGCTGCTCACAGTGGCTGTTGGGAATACCCTTGTGCTCGTTGTTGCACAGGCTGCACCAATGGCACAGGTATGGTTCTGCTCTTAAAACAGAGGTAATGTTTTAAAACAGGCCTGAGCCTGTATGGTGCTTCTGGATGTCTGTGTCCTGGAGGCACAGCTTCTCTGCACAGCCCCAGGCTCCTGCACTGGAATGATGGCAGGCGGCACCCCAGCCAGTGCTCTGTGTTGCCCTCAGGAGCAATGGCTCTCCCCAGGCCTCCCAGTGGCAGTAAATAATAGTGACCTGCACTGCAGTAACGTTGCTGGGGCTCAGCTCTAGGCAAGCAGGCTGTATTTAGGCCTGGAGCCTGGACATGACACCAGCCACGCATTGCAGTTGCTTACCGAAAGCTGCTTGCCCTCATCCAGCTAGCCCAGTGGGCAGGTAAGCCTCCTCAAGCGTCTAGTTTGGGACTCCTTCAAGGGCTGCCTGTGGCACCCCTGAGATGTCAGGCTTGCATGGGGAGGTTGTGGGGCAGAGCTTGTTTAATTCAGGCTATCAGACTTCTGGGATGATGGCATGAAGGTGTGAAATGGGGCTCATTTCTGTCTAACATGAAACTGCTTCTCCCAAAGGCATCTTGTGTGCAAAGAGCCCAGGCAGGCATGTTCCAGTCAGGACAGATTTGTAAAAAAAGATCTAATGAACCTAGGCCAATCTAACTGGTTGTTTCAAGGTATATCACATATTCATAATTACATTATTTGTACATGGATTTATCAGAAAACAGGATGAGAAAGTTTCTATCTTGTGAGGAGTCCCAGAAGCTAAAAAGAAATTTTCACCCAGCTCTTTAAAAAAGCACTTGAAAATGCAGAGAAATCCTCTGGACTGAGGGTCTGGGGTCACCTGACCTGCTGTTCTTTTTTCTTTCCTAGTGGGCTGAATTTGTCTTGTTCACTGTTCTCCTCTTTGCTGTGTGCATTATTTTCTCCATCATGGGATATTTCTATGTCAGTGTGGATCCAGAGGACCTAGAAGAAAAGGAAGAGAAGAAAGAGACCTCAAGCAGAGGAAACATGATTAGTCTTGTTACTAAGAAAACAAAGCTCTAACACATGGGTTGGGATTTTTTTTTTTTTAAACTCAGTAGATGGGAGGGTAAAAGAAGGGTGGGGATAGTATTATTTTATACTACAACATTGCAGTCTTTATTACTCAAAATGTAGCTACCTTCTAAATGGGACCAAATAGCCCTCTGTAAAAACAATGGGGGTCCTGAAATCAGAGCAAAACTCCCTGGGAAAGCTCCTCTGGTATTAAAAGCCCTTGTAAGTAAATACAGTGTAATTTAAAACCTGCCTGTCTTTTAAAACATGGAATGCTTTCCTATGATTTTGTTTTAAACATATATTTAGGGCAGCAGGGAGGAAGGGTAGAAGGAATGCCATAAGACAGCAAAATTTGGAGATGTTTGGAGAAAAGAATTAAAACCCAGTATAAGAATTGGGGAAGAATAGATGTTACCGACAGAAGAATTTTTAATGCTATCATCAAGGACTGGAAGTGTTACACAGAATCCCAGAGGATTTAATAATGTAATTCTCCTTATGAGTATTTCACCCCATTATTGCATGTTATGAATGGTCTTGATTTATGACTTTCACCTGCAGACTCAGAAGTAATAACAGGGAATTAAATTCTGCTGGCTAAAATATTCCCAAAACACTACTGAAGAAGATATGTATGCTACCAGCTCTGTGATACCCATTTTTTCCTAGAAGTTTTTAGCAACTGATGGTATTTTTTGATTAGATGTGATTAGAGAATTGGTTTACGCTTTCTTATTTCAGAAATCCAGGCAGTTATTTGCCATGCTCCTATATATTAAGCCTTTATTGGGCATTTCCTTTTAGAGCACCTGCCACTGCAAGTTAGGATATGGGTGATTTCTTATCTCATGTTTCAGCTATTCCCCACTGGGAGACACGTTGCAGCAGTTTCTATAAAGTTCCAGGCATCCTGCAGTGTGTTAAACAAGGATGCACTTTATCATTTTTTTCAGTCTACAAAAGGAGACTATGGCACAGGAAATTTTTCTTTTTCCTCCCTGCTTCTCTGTCTCTCTGCCAAACTTTGGATATAGGTATTTTGTTTGACTTGTGATATAATTGTTTGATTTTCCTCACTTGCGTGAAGCTGCGATTTCATGTTCTGCGTGGAAGTAATTCAACCATTGCTGATCTAATAGAACTCCTGAGAGAGTCCCTGCCTTCCTCTGTCGCTCCAAGGCTGCAGTTGTAACAGGTACGGCCTAATTTACAGCAAGGTTGTCAATAGGATCTTCAGGTCACAGAGAATAGATCTTAAATGATGCTTCCCTTTTCCATCTTGGCATTGACCATAGGTGGTTGCTGATGCTTTGATTCAGGAGATCATGAAATGCATGTTTAATTTAATTCCTGTTCAGGACAGTGCTAGGGAATAGGCTTAGCTTGACACTTTTTCTGCTTTAATATGCTGCCTTGTGTGTGTGTGTCTTTTTGACTAAGACTGAGAAAACCCCACTTTTTAGTTTATAACTGGAAGACTCACACCCTCAAATTGTTTTCTTTGCTTCCTGTTGTAAATGGTCATGAACTTCCACCACTAGTTCTGCATAAGCTCCTGCCTGCTGTGAAATAACGTCTGGGTCTTGTGCCAGAGGGGGACCGTGGTCTCAGATAAATGACAACAGGCTGCGGGTGTGCACACAGAAACACTTAATGTGGTTCAGTTGATGCAGAGCCATTTATTAAGCTGTGGTGGCTGGATCCAGGCAGCTGAACCCTGCTACGCAGCAGGGAATGAAGGGCATTGAAAGCCATCTATTAGGTCATCCAACCTGCTCTTCAGAAGCCGAGTGAGGATTATTCCCTCCGCTCCTTTCTGGTATTGTTGTCCTGCCATGATTCTTTGTGTGGGTTCTTTCTCCTTCAGGCATTGTTGTTTTCCTAATCCTGTTTTATGATACACTGTGAATCAGCTCAGAGGCTGCTGAATCATTCTGCTATGATGCTGTTTGACCAGTTTCCAATCTGAAGCACTAATAGAGAGCATTTCGTCCTCCCCCCTGCAAACAAAACAAAAATCCCCATACTGAAGGAATGGACTGGCTCCAGTAGCACTGAACAAACATAATTTAGAATTATTGGAGCATTTAATTTTTTATAAGCCTTGAATTTGGAAGTATGTTGGGGTTTGAGGGCATATGTGGTGAAGAGACAATTGAAAATTATTGGAGCACTTTACTTGGGAAGCACTTGGTACATCACAGCTCAAAGTGGCATGAGGGAAAGCAAGGTGTCCAGAGGACACAATCTTTAAGACTACATATGCTCAAGAATCTCTTGAGTTTTATGTTTTATTTCCCTACTGGCGGCACTACCAGAAGCTGTCACACACTCTGAGCTTAATTTAAAGGAATCATTCCAAACTCATAAAAGATACATTTAGGATGTCATCTGTATCTGCTTTTTAGACTCCTGATGCCAAATTGCCCCTTTCCAAACATCACCGTGTTCCAAACCATCGCCATAATGCTGGGGGGAGAAAAATTGCAATTCACAGTTGGGAAGGTTATGAACAGGAAGGCAATGCTATGAATAAAGTGCTAACATGAGGCTGGGGGCTGCTCCTGCAGCCCCTCTGGGGAATTGCTTGCCCAGGGGAGTGTAAGGCTCTGTTCACATTTCCCTTTCAGCTGACACTGTTACTTCTTCCCACCTGCTCATCATCACCTATTGGAATTTTTGTCTTCCCCCAATCTGCCTGTTTGGTTGCTGGTGTGATCCTTCCCCACTGTTTCAGCTGCAGTTGTAAAGCTTTGCTAATTGGACCCATTTATTTGAAAGGCACTAGCAGTTTGGATGGATTTCCAGTGGGCATTCCACTGGAGAAGATGGCAAAATAGCACATTCAGCATAGCACTTCTCCAGTTTTAGAGCCACAATTCCATCCCCAGAGCTCCTCAGTCATTTTCAAGTTTACTCAAGACTGGATCAAAGATTTAGGACCTGATTCTGTGGAGTATTGAGGTCTCTGGGTTTTTCTTCCATAGGGCCAGCTCAGAGATGGGGCCGTGTACAGCTATTAACACCCAATTTTAGAACAATATTCCTTATTCCTCCTGATTTTTTGATTTGGGATTAGAGGGAGAAGCTAAAATAGTGATAGTATACGTAAAGCTATGTGGACTTCTGTAGAGAAATAGCAGCCTGCTGTCTGTCCAGCTTTGCCCGTCACTGAAGGGAGTCTCAGCTGTTGGTTGAGTTTGTCCTGGAGCAGATTAGGGAAAGTTCACACCAGCTGCTTTGAAGGCTGACCTACAGAATTTACCACTTCCAGCTAAGGGACGGTAATGAGCTGGTGGGGATCTATAGGTATGTTGCTGCACAAGCCTTCATGGAGATTGCAGGGGTTTGACTTCACTGTGGAAATATGTGTATTTATCTGTTTTTCTGAAGGATGCTTTCTGATAAAGATTTTTTGTGCAGCAAATTTTCCTTCAGTTGCGCTGGCTGATACTCAACACATTTTCCCCCTTAGCGGGTTGTAAGTGTGGCCAGTGTAATTTTCAGCTTTCCATGAGATAATCATAAAAATGAGATTTCAAACTCAGCAAAACAACTTCTTGGCTGTGGGTTTGTTAAATTTACCTCTTCATTGTGAGGCAGTCGAATGCCTTTTGGTATCAAGCTGCTCTGTGCAGCTCAAGGGGCTTGCATCTCTCTTTTCTTCCCACTCCCTTTCCCCACAGTCCCAGATGATGAGTTTTGGAGGATTCCAGAGGATGAGCCCTGAGAAGGCTGCAAGGGACTGGCTCGGATGCAGCTGGTGTGTGCTGTCAGCCCTGGGGCTGGGCAAGGTAGCCTGGGGCAGAGCTTGCCCTGGTAGAAGACATGGTTTTCTTGAGCAGTGATCAGGATGTGAGTTTTATTGTGAAAGTGAAACGTGAGCAAGTGAAAGGAAAAGTTTTCACCGGCCTTGCCTTTGGCCTGAGGGGCTGTGCAAAGAGGCTGGAGACTGCTGGGCAGGAAGGAAAGAAAGGGCTATTTGGTCACGATCTTCCCAACTCCTCAATGAACAGCTGAAATTCCCACATCGAATTGATTGGAGAGAAGATGAGATGGGAGAAATGGAAAACTCAGATAATTAAATAGTGGATGACTTCAGACCTTTCAGAAAAGTTCCTAACTAGTAGCAAGGGGCCATTGGGGGAGTTAGTCGCTCCTGGCTTGAAAACTGGTTCATCATTCCAGAGTTTTGCAAAAACCAGCATACAGACCTTTGTTGGTGGGTCTGCAGTGACTGGAGGAGGAGGCAGCTGTGCTCCTGGTAACGCCTCCACAATCTATGGCAACCACCACCTTAGCTTGGGACAGAAAAAAACAGCTGAAGGTGTATCACAGACGAGAGTAACACAGAAGGGAGAGCTACATTTTAGGGGTAGCTAACAGGTGGTTTTAGCCAGGGTCATACACAGAGGAATAATCTCCTTTTCAATCTGTGTTGAATTTCTCTGCCTAGCTACAAGAAGCACTTTGTAGCACCAGCAGTTTAAACCTGGGAGTTCAGCTCCATGGCAAACACCACAGCTGCTGAATTTTGGATGGTACCAGTCTCTGCATTTCATTATCACTACATTTGTTATTGTGATATAATTTTAAAACAGCATTTAGGAGATGTTTCTGGTCCCAGATGTTGACAGATCTGGACAGGGTTTTGCATGTTGATAGCTGGATTTACTCTTGTCTTTCATGTGAACATGTGAGATAAACCTGTCATGTACAAGTAGATGTTGCAGGGCCTTTGGATTTCCCCAGCAATTTAGAAAAAAACCCCAAATCCCTGGTGAAGCTGGCTAAGCATGAACTGTGGCATTACTTCCTTGTCAGAGCCACCCACGTGCTTTGTAAAGCAGGGACCCTCATTCATCTCTTGCGAGGTGCTTCCCAGGAAGACAAAAATGGGGGATACCATTAAACATTTTGCCCTGAGAAGGGCTCGTGCTGCAATACAGAAATTGCATTGAAGGAGAATAATTGCTTTGCTTAAAATCCCTCCTTTCTCACCATCTCAGGTGGTCAACAAGGAATGAAACAAGTTGTTTCTTAGTGAGCTTTCAGTCAAGGAGCTGCTGCATCTTCTCAAGGTCTTTCTATGCTGTGTTTCACCAGCAGATCAACATTTACCTGCCTTTAGTACCTGTAGATCAGGAGGTTGCCAGGATGCAGTGCAGCCACACTGCAGGCTCCCACTATCAGCTGATCAACTCCGATCTCTTCATTTTTAATGAATAGTTTTAGCGGTTATCCTGCAGGGCTCAGTCAGAATTTGTCTAAATTTAGGCAAAAACTAAAGATCTGAGAGAACTGTAATCAACAAGATAAATGCAAAACTCTCAAAAAACCTGCTAAAACACTGGTTTAGTGCTTAATTAAAATTTTAATATGCTTACAGAAAATAAAAACCTAAACCAGAATGTAGCAATTCAGTTGGAGTAATGAGGAGCTGCAGTTGGAATCCAGCAGCGTGGCAACTGGCAGCCAAACTGAAGACACAAAAATCAAGCAAACATCACTTTTTAGATTATTTTTTGTCATTGCATATGTTGTTCAGTCTGCTTGGCCTGTCCTGTTCAATCTACCCATGTGTCTAAGGAAAAAGGAGTCGAACTGACTTGTGGAAGAGATGTACCCCTCCCAAGCTGCAGTTTGGTTTTCCTTTTGTTGCAGACTCCCAAGTTAGCTCCAAATGACTCCTCTCACTAGCAGTCAGCCCCCTCAGTCCCACATGCTGAGCTTCCCTCCCCAGAAGTCACTCAGACTTCTCCCTGGTGACTTTGCCAGCCCTCAGCACCTTGCTCATTCTTCTTCTCATGCAGCCTCTCTGCTGCCAGGGACAGTGTGTCCTGCTGGGGGTTGTCCTGGGTAATGCTGCCTGCTTTCCTGCAGACAGAAAAACTTCTCACCCATGGGACTACTGTGTCTGAGCAGAAATCATGCAGAGCCAAATATTTGGGTGGTAACAGGGCATCTTCCCTGGTTTGCTTTGGCTCTGCTTCTTGTCACAGCCTCGTATGATCTGATGCATCTTCTGTAGGCAAATTGGTTCAGAAGCACTGGGGTAATCCAGCATCTCTGTGTGTCCCTCCAGTCTATCCTGTGCCCAGTCAGTTGCCCACAGTCAGCCCTTGTGTTGTGCCATGTCAAGCTACAGGAACTTCTGGACCAAAACACTACTGTTACCAGCCATGGGGGGTCCGTTTGTGCTGCCTGTGGCCTCAGCCTGCTTTACTTGGCCTTTTCTTATACATTACTTATGGTCAGGCTGCTCCTTCCAGCCTCCCGCTTGTGCTGGAGGCTCTGGACACCTCCCCTGCCAGACAGATTGTGAGTCTTTCTCTTGCAGAGAAGTAGGAGAAAGTCACTTGGTTCGTGTTCGTCACAGCACTAGTGTGTGGTCAGTGGGCTGCATCTGCAACCACAGATGTCCCATCAGTGTGGACGAGGCAGCTGGTGAAATGGGGCCGGCTCCTCTGCCAGCAGTGCTGGCACAGGGACTGCTGGTGTCAGTAGGACTGGCTCTGTGGCCTTCCCAGACTTGACTGGGCTGTTTTAAAATCCAGTGTCAATGTTTTACTGGAAGACCTGTGTTATTACCATGATGCTGCTAGCCTTCAGCTTCTGAACCTGCTGGGCGAGGAGCAGCAGGCTGTGTTCCCGGGCAGAGCTGTTCCTCCTGACGCAGGGACCTGTGCCGGTGCTGCTCGCCCATGGTGGGGCACTTTCTGCTCCTTCTTCATCTACTTGACCAGCTCCAGTGACCAGGCCTCGGGTAATGGGTATCTCCCAGACCTCGCTGTGTTATGTGCCCACCCACAAGGGATGTTTCTTCGAGTGGAAGTCAGTTTGGTTCCTTTGAGCTCCGATTGCCCAAATCTGCCTGGAGCCTTTGTTCAGGCTCTTTCCCTGTTTAACCTGTGCATCAAAACACTTTCCAAATAGGCCTTCATGCTGTCCTCACTGAAGGCAGAAACCTCTCAAAGGTGCTGTGCCAATATGGATTTTTCCTGCCTAAGTTGGAGGTGAAACAAGCCAGCAGGAATTCAGCAGGCGCCAGGAGCTGCTGCCTTTCAAAAACGCAAGTTGCTGTCAGTCACAGTGGCTCCCGACATGCGAGGCCATGCAGTCCAGCTCCTGCTGTGCCCTGAGCTCAGCAGAGGCCAGCGGATGCTCAGATGCCTCTCTGGGGGTGGCAGCTCACAGGTCCCAGCACTGGCTACCCCACCTATGTGCCATTCATGGTCTGTCAATGCCAGCTTTGCTTCCTGACACTTCATACAGCCCAAAACCTGCAGAGCAAAGAGAAGAAAGTTCCCTCTTTCCACAAACTGTATTTAATTTGCATTTCCCCCCTCCTTTCTCATTCACAGCCAGTGTCGTTAGCTGCCCTGTTATTTCAGGGCTGGCCAAGGGAGCTGTGCAGTCCCCACATCTCATCGCTTCCTTGGAGAAAGGAGAGGTCGAGCCTCTCCCACTCTGCCCACCCACGAGCATCTTCCTGGAAGCTCTCCTCAAATTCAGGTCCCCCACTCCTCCAGAGAGCACTTCCCTCATGAGACCAGTGATTTGACATGTTTTTAACCAGCCAGGCTCTTTGTAGGGATTAGCCAGCCTGGGTAATATTTGCGTTTCACCCTTTGCTGTCTGCTGGCTGTGGCTTTACTTTTGGAGCTAATGTCACTGTTTTTCTTTCCCCCCTGCAAAGCTTGTCCTGAGCACCTGCACTCTATGTATAGAATAACTAAATGGCCTTGCATGTTCGAAGGCAGATTAGTCCCTCTATCTTCTACCAAAACTTTGACAGTGTCATGAAGAAACTCTCTGCTCTAATGGTGCCAGCATAGTCCTTTACATCCCTACTGGATCCCTTCTTTGGCCCTTCTTTGCACCATCATTTCGTACATGCTGGTTAAAACCAAAGGGCTTGTACTTAATTTCTCACACCCTGCAGCACTCCTCAAGCTTCTGTAATGCAGGCTCTGAGTTCCCTCTTCTGTTTGAGCTGAAAACTATTAAAAGCTGTTGAGAGCTTCAGTACCAGCTGTTTTTTGTCTAGTAAAGTTTTTTTTTTTTTCCAGATTTTTTACTGTGTTCACATCCATCCCTTACAACTACGGAATGAAACACTACTCTTGTCTTTTCCTGTCAACCTTCACTTTTGTGAACAAGGTTGGGCTTTTAGCTTTTCCATAAAAACCTTATCTTCAGTGCCTTTAGTCCTAATGCTGTTGATTGTTCAGCATCCCTTGAAGCTAGGGATTTGGGCTCCTTCCTTTGGGTTTTTGCTTCTGTCTGCTCAGCATTTCTTAGCTGGTGTCACTGTACCACACCACCTGGGGCCCGTTGACCTACTGGGCTGAAAAGGACCAGAAAAGTCATCCCAGTGGTTTAAAAAGATGTACCTAGACTGAACCTGCTCAACTCTGAAAGTTTTCAGCGCTTTTTCAGATTGTTAGAGGAAGAGCAGGCACTTTTCCGTGTAGGGGTGTGCTCTCATGCCTGCTGTGTCCTGCTCTGGCTGCGCGGGGACGCTGCCAGGTCAGCGCAGCTCTGCCATCCCTGGTGCTTTGCTCCTTGCTTCCCCCTGGCTCTGTGTTTTCTGGCTTGAATTCATCTGTTCTGGTCCTCTTTTTGGTAGGTCTCTCACAGTAGTGATATTCACTCTGAGGGCCCCATTGGCTCCAACAAGTTATCTGACCAGTCTCATGATGTTACTTGTGGTGACGCCCATCACAGGGTTTATTTTGCCTTTTCAGTCTCCACTGTTGTTCCCGTTTTCTGCTGTGGTTTCTATTGATTGTCAAGCTCTTGCCAATTTTGTCTTCCTCATCATGGCTAACCATTATCAATGCTGTGCTTGGAGTGCAAGTGCCCTTCACGCCACAGATCTGCAAGCTAAGTAAACTTAGCAAATCATTAGGGCAGACTTTGACCGCTCCTGTCTCCATCAAAGACTGGGATTAAATTAGGTCCCTTTGATAAACTGAGCTGATGGGCCAATTTGGATTGCACGTGTGGTATTATGAGTCTCACGGGGCTTATGATTAAAGACATAAGAGAATGCAATTATTTAGAGAGCTACTGGTAGATTGCTGTAACTCACTAGTCACTTTATCAGAACAAAAGAAGATCCCAATTCTGCAGGGTGGCAGGCAGCTCCTGGGAAGTGTCTGTGAGCCTCTAATTGCTGGGGGAGGTGAGAGTTGTGTTTATCTCCTGCAGATGTGCATGATAACACTGCTGGGGGGGGGGGCGAACGCCACTCCAACCATTTCAGTCCCCAAGGCACTTGCTCCAGGAGTGAAACCTTTCACACAGCTGCCTTCTTCATCTCTTTCTACAGTTGCTTGTGGTTTTTTTCCCCCATAAACTGCAGTTGGCTTTGCAGCAAGGTAGAGGTCAGCTGGGTTTCTTTACTGGACTCTAATCGAATCCTGACCTGCCCAGGGAGCTCAGTGCAATCTAGGCTGACTCCCTGCACCAAATCTTCAAGCCTGGGGCTGGATCCTGACCCGGTAGGAAGAGCTCTGTTATTTTAGGCTCTGCATCAGGCCCTGAAGATGAGAAATGTCTGACTGGACACAAATACAATTTTGCCTGTTTTTTTCTCTCAGGTTACTGAGTCAGAGCTGGATGGCATATGTAATTGTAGTAGGGCTATTCTTCTCTCTTATTTTTTTAAAAGGAACATTCATGCTGTGCTTTAATTACAACATTTAGAATATGTCCAAATAGCTTGAGCTCAAATTGATCTTGTTTTTCAGCCAGGAAGGTTGTTTTTCATCTATTATAATAATAAATGTGCTATTGATAATAATTTAGGTGCAATACAGCAAAGCTTTGTGTTATGCATCAGCTCTGGAAGGCCAAATTTTCCTTATTATCCGTTATTGATATGACAGTTTGCAAATATTTAACAAACAAATTACCAGCTTTCCCTTGTTCCCCTCTTCGTTTTCAATCTCAGTCTTTTTGACAGCTGAATTCAGGATTAATGACAATCTTGTTTAAGACAATTGTTTGCTAGCAGGTTTATTCTTTAAACCTACAAGTGCAGTAGGAGAACTGGCACTGGCACTTTGAATTAAATCTCATCCTTGAAGCAAATTTTTTAGCTTTATTCCCTCTGATTCTCCTAAGTAGAAATCGGATTTGCCTGCTAAAGTGCTTAGACCTGTTATTAATTTCTTGGTTTATGTAGTCAATTTAAATATAGAAGCTCAACATATGAGGGGTTGGCAAAAGGAGCTGTTTTTCTCTCCCAGCCCGGAGCTTGCTGGGCCTGTTCAGATTCTAAGTGCTTTAAGAGACAGGTCCTCTCTGAGCACAAGCATGGGAGCAAGGAGACCACCTTGAGCCTCCATAGAAAAGAGAGATCTAGAACAACATGCTGGACTTGGTCCTCAATAAAGCACTGGAGGCAGCACTGGGAAACATGCAGTCCAGGCCTGGGACTGGTAAAACACATCCATGCTCTGCAGCAGCTTCCTCCCTGCCTGCTCCGGGTCTGAGCACAGGGTAAAGGGAAGGGAAAGGGCTAAAGTGCCAACATCTGCCTGGGAAGGTTGTTTCTCATGTAGATGGCTGCAGGTGAAACAAGGAGGGTGCTACACCCCGTGGCAAAGCCTGATGCATCCCCCAGCTGGATCAGGGGCATCTCCTGGGGGAAAACACAGCACCAGAATAGAGACTCAAAGAAAACGTGAAGCACCCCCTTTGGAGCACGTGCAGGGCACTGGGCCATTTCTGCCCTGCGGTTTCTGACCGTAGGCTTTGCATACACAATACAGGAATTCACTAGTGTGTAAGCCAGGCTTTGGAGATGAGAAGTGAGTTTGTTCTCAAGTAAAATCACCTTTTGTTAGCAGAAAATCTGAGAGTTGGGTTCCCCAAGGGAACAGTGTTTGAAAATCACAGGTGATTAAATGATAACACATTAGAGAGGTTTTTGGGGGGGTTGGTTGTTTTTTTGTGGAGGTTTTTTTTGTCTGTTTGCCTTTTGGATTTGGGAAGGTGGATGCTGTACATAAATTTCTCTACAACTGACCTGGCCGCAAACTTTTTGTTTTAATGCAAGAAAATCGGAGACTTTCCTTAAAAGAGAAGCCCCCCAGGAGTTCTAAAATACTAAATGTCACACCAGCAAAAATTACTAAAGCTGGTAACTCCGAGTGTAGCATATCACATTGGTCTTAAGCAAAAATAAGCCAAATCAAACAAGACTTGATGGAACAGAATAAAAGCAGGCCAGCACGACAGCTTGGCTTGAAACAATGTATTAATAGAGAGTGTTTCTTCATTACTTTTTATTTGATAACCAGTAAAACCACAGACTCGTGGGGAACACAGTTTGTATGTGCCCTCTGCTAGTTGCCCTGCCCTGTTTGCAATGTAAGCACTCATTACTCAGTTCCCTTGGAACTAGCGGTGGCCAGCGGGGAGAGGGGCACAGCTGTGTAGTTTAGCATGTCTGCACGTGTGTTTTCAATGCTGCAATAAACCCCACTATATAGGCATTTTAGCCTGGTATTTAAGCCTTCATCTCACTTCTTTTTAAGGCTTGCTTAGCACTTTTCCAGTTGATTGATGCAGCATCAATCACAGTAATATGCCAGCTATGATGTTCCCATTAATAACTACCAAGGAGCCGGGTGGCTCAGGGCCCTGAGCTGAGCACGGGCATTTTCTCTGCGAATGCCAGGGGGATTTGCTGACCACGGCAACTTGCAGATGTGTGGGGAAGCAGCAAGAAACTGACCATCATTTGGTCCCCAAGCATCTCCCAGCTTGGGAATATGCCTATTGATGTGGTTACATTTTCAGCCGTCTTCTGCTGTTGGGGGTTAAGACTTTGAGAAAAAACTGCCTTACATGCAAGCTTGTGAAGTGCAGCTACCAGCTGGACACACCAAGGATAAACAGGCTCCAATTACTTGCTTCACTTACACCAACTGCCATGTATTACAAATCAAACCAGCCACAAGGAACCAAACTATTAAGCTGCTTTCTCATAATCATTAATTATGAAGATACCATCACTCATTTTTGTAATCTACGAACTGTCCTGTGATAACTGATTTTTTTTTTTACTTCAGTGAATTGTGATGGTGAGGCTGCAAACAATTTTGGCAAGCGATTCCTGCGGGGACTCACTCCTGCAGGTCTGAGCTGGTGAAACTCCCTTTTTGTGGCACAAAGCCAAAACAGTGACCTTGCGGGAGCAGATTTACATTCCTCCCATCCTGCTGGCCACCCTTCCCAGTCTGGGAAAAGCCCAACCTAAATGTGTTCTGTTTAGATGGTCTGGCAGGGGAAGTCCAGGCAAGCATTTGATACCCTGACAGTCAATTTAAGGAGAAGTTTTCAGGCCAAGAGGGTGTCACCCCAACGACATGTTGGCATGTTGAACACCCCAAAACTTTGCTGGGATCCATCAGTCTGGGCATTAATTTCCCCTCTTCTGCTTTGCCATCTCTAATGTGTTTATTCTCAGTGTGGCAGTGCAGTGAGAGGAACTCTTATCCCCTTCCCAGAGCAAAGGCAGCAGGTATGGGGCAAAATACTTCTTCAGGCCTTCCCCAACTCATCCTGCTGGCATTTAGCCCTCCCTACCCGTTTCTGCCCTTTCATGCTGCTGGGAAGGGCAGCAAAATGGTTCAGAAGAGGAAAAAGCCTCCAAAGTTGCTCATCCCACCAGGGTCACTTGCTGCCCAGGTTACCCACGGTCTGGTGGCTGAGTTACCAATGGCACTTGCTATCAGCATCTGGGACTGTCTTGCCCTATTTTCTCCCTAACTGCTTTCTAGACAGATGTCTTCCAGCTGGTCAGTCTCCTCAGATGTGCACGTGAGTCCATGCATGTGATCAGATCACTGATAAATGTTCCACAACCATCTCTCAAATCTCCCCAACCACACCTTCCATGAGATATTGACGAATGAGATCTTTATTGGCTGATGGGCTAATTAAATAGAAGTTGCATCAGCTTCTAGCTGACAGGCTCTAATTGCTCCTGAGCAGATTTTGAGAGGACCGGATGAATAGGAAAATAAAAGGAAAGACTGTGGATTAGATCCAAGAATGTATCTGACTGCATCCTGGTTCAGACAAGCTGGAAGTTTGTCCCCCCTTTCCCTCCGGAACGGGGACAGGGCAGGGTGATCCTGTGCTGTGAGAGCACACAGGGAGGTACTGTCAGAAAAGCCAAAATTAAGGTAGATAACAAAAAGGAGAAAATAGTATCCTGGTTTTAGATAAGAATTTCTGAAGTATTATCTTCGCTTCAGTCTCTGGCTTTGGCTTTGAGCAGCCAATACCCATTGCTCTGTGCTCCCGTTTCCCGTCTGTCACACAGGACTAACAATGCCTGCTGCAGAGTGCTGAACTGTCTCAGATGCTCTGGCACCACATGAATCCATGAGCCTGTTTTGTTTTTTTTTTTTTTTAACTCCTGTTGCCTTGAAGTCCAAAGACTACAAAAGGGGTGTCAGCAGCACCCACAGCTGAGCCCAGCCCTGTGAAGCCCTGCTGAAGACTTAGGAGAAGGATGCTCCTCTCCAGCAACAAGGATGTTGGGACCTTGAGCGTGGCCCTTCGTGGTGCACAGTCCTTTGAAGACGAGAGGTGCTGCATGTGTGCAACACTGCCAGCAAGGGGTGCGAAGCCCTCTTGGCTTCTTGCTGCTCTTCTCCCTTGAGGGAATAAGGCCAGAGTCCGATTTGCTTCTCTTCTCCAGGCTCCTGCCTAAACCTCTAAGTGAGGAGTGTGGATGGTTCAACAGGAGAGTCGCTAACAGCAGAAGTTGCTGGACACCCAAGTTTTGGGTTAGTCCAGCACAGAGCTGGACGTGGTACAGAGTAAATCCTGGCATTGAAAAAATTAACCGAAATTAATGGCCAAGCCCTCATTGACTTCAGTGGTGTCATGTTTTCCCCAGTGGACTCTGTGGGCTAATATCTGGGCATATCCAGCTTAAGAGGCTTGCCCCATGTTTAATTTATGGGGTGATGAATGAGTTCTTAGCATACAATGCATTTAATTCCATTTTGGCCTGATTTATGATGTGATGTGAACTGCATGTGAAGTTTTTAATTCAGTAGGTGGTGACTCTGATTCAGTATATGGAGTGTGACGGAAGAGGTGATAAATTTGATTCCAAAGGTGATGCATCAATTTCAGTGTGAAGTGCATCAAATTCATCACATGGCACATTGGTTTCAGTACGTGACAATCCAGCGACGGCAGTGCCAGGCTGGTTAAGTGGAATACCTTCACTGTATCGCCAGTGGTCCCCACATCCACCACCTCCTCAGAGGAAAATGGTCCTTGCTGTTGGTCTTTTATTCAGCCTTGCAGGACTTGAAGAAAAACAGTAAAATGGTCCATCAGGTGCTGGTCAGAATATTTGTCTTTAATTTAATAGATGAACCTGGTAAGGGCTTCTGATTTGCTACCTAATTTCAGGTCCCAGGGAAAGACTGCTGCTCCTGGGAAGATCAGCGCCAGCCAGCAAATTTGCACCATTTTGGGTTCATTTCATTACTCAATAGCTTTGCTTTTAACTCAATGTCTGGCTGATCCACATTGCTGAAAGAGGATGTGGAGTCTGAGTCCTCTCCGGGAGAGAGAGACTTTAACACTGAGCTCTCTCACATCTGTAACCTTTGAAGGACATTCAAATAAAACCACCCGCAGAAGTCACCTCCTCTTCTCCCTCACTCCACGCCGGGGATGCTTTTGGGATAAGACTTCCGGGATGAAATAAACCCACGTCTTGATTAGGGGATCCTAATGGCATCCAAGCAGCAGCCATTTGGGCTGATGGGACCTGGTGCACCCAAGCAGGACAGGCTGGGGCACGCTGGGCGCTGAGGGGACTCCCAGTGCCTGCGGCACCAACCCCTTCCCCGTCCTCACGCCCCGTTAACACCAGCGCCGCTGAATCCAGACCCGGCACGGTGCAGCGTGGTGAGTCGCTAGCACAGCTGAGAAAGACGTGTTGAGGGGGCTGATGAAGGGATTTGGTGACAAGCTGAGCGGGAAGTAATTACTTTTCTCCTTCTCTCCTGCTCTCACTGCCACAGCCTCTGTCGCGGTGAGGATAAATGCAGTATATTAGCAGCAGTGAGTGGCAGATTCACTGAGCTGCAATTTATAACATTGTCCTCCCCAAAGCCTCATTGGAGGGCATTATGAAGTTAGCTTTGTAAGATGGGATAAAATGATGAGAGGGTCACTCTGGAAAAGCATTTGGAAACCCTCAGAAAGGGAGCTATTTTCTTCTCTCCAAGCCAGGTAAGTCTCATTGAGCTGACCCCAGCAAAGCTCTGAGGGAGGGTTAGTGCTCATACACCAGATATTAAATTTAATCCACTGAGAAGGAGCAAATGTTGATGTGCCAGCCCTGTCTTCCACCGCATATAATGCATAAGGATGGCTGAAAAATCTTCCATCAAAATGTTTTGATTTTTCTTGAAGAAAAAAATAGAAAAATTCCACTGGGAAAAAAAAAAATAAAAATGAAACCCCAAGGCAGAAAACGTATGGCTGAGAAAACTTTGTCTTCAGACTGTTGATAAAGGGTTGCTGCTGTCAAAGGGGATAAAGAGAAAGATGTTTTTCATCAGCCATGTTAATCTGATCTATCCCTGCATGCAGGCTTGTGTGGGCAGATAAAATAAAACAGATCCTGATATGCTGAGGAGCCAAACTCTATTGCTGTTTCCAACAAGGGACTTTGAGCTGTCTGGATGGAGAGGCAGGGGAGAGCTTTGCTTATAATAATATACCCCTGGGTGAAGGGTGTCAAGCCCCGGGGACAGGCACCAGGGTAATGTGCCTCTGGTCTGCCTGGAGAGAGCTGCCTGCAGGCTTGGTCCATGCTCTGGGCTCCCCAAACCTCTACAGCAAACAGGTCACGCTGCTCCTGCCGCCAACAGCCTGGGTCCCTCAGGGAGGGGAAGCTTTCACCCCGCACCTCCGCTCTTTGTAAGGGTTAAAAAACCATACTAGCCATACATTAAGTGGTTTTGAAAGTGCAGGGGAGAGGAAATGCTAAAGAACTCCATTTCAAAAGCAAAAACGCTCACGAATCTGAACTTCCACTTCAGCCCCGCCTTGAGAACAACTTTTTTAATGACCAGGGTAGGAACTGCTGGGTCTGGGGCGTCGCTGTGCTGACTCCTCCATCTCCCAAGCACCCCGGTGAGGAGGTGTGTGCCCGTCTCGGGGGCGCTCCCACCGCTGTCCCCCCGCAGCGAATCTCAGAGGAGGGAGGCCGGGACCGGGCGGCGAGGAGCGTCCCAGCCCAACGGTGGGGCCTTTGCTCCCGCATCCCGGCGGCTCACCGGGCCCCGGCACAGCCGCCCTGCGGAGCTCCCCGGCTGCCAGATCATCCCTTAGCTGTGGAGAGAAGCGTGTAATTTATATCTTCGTTTATTTGTTTTGCATGGGAGACAAGGCTGCTGGTTTATAATGTTGAACAACCATTTTAGCTGAGTGCAGTAGGTCCCATAAATCAATTGCCCTCTTCAGAGCATTAACCAGCCACCATGAACCAGTGATTTTATGGTATCTTTTCATGTTATTCTGGGGGGAACTGTGAGGCCAGAGTCTCAGCTGGTCCAACTTTGTCTCGCTCTCCAAATCCAGTTGATTTACATTAGCTACCTGATGCTGCTATGAGCTACTGCAAGTATTCTTGTACAAATAGTTTTAAAATCTTATTCGGCCTAATTTTTACTGAAGGAGAGTTCATACATTGCTTCCCAGTGTTTTAAAATACATTTGACAGAGCACTTAGTTGCCTCAGGTCAAAGTGTGTGTCCCCAACAAGGTGCATCTGTCACTCTGAAATAACTCTGGGCCAAAGCATTAGTGGAAAGGAGGTCCCTCTCCAGTAGCATGTACTCCAAAGGCTACTGGTCCCAGTCAGCCAGGCCTCCTAGGGGCTAGATTTCCTCCTCTTTACCTTGCTAAGGCTCTCAGTAGGCATCATGGTTTTCCTTCAAACCCTTTGTCCCTCATCAGCTTAACAATGGTGAAGCTGACAGTGCTGCAGCCTGTTGGCATGGCTTCTGTCTTCTCCTTGGTTTACTCTTCTTTGCTACCTCCATCCATCCGTCCATCCATCCATCCATCCACTCACCCACCCATCTCCTTTTATTTAAAGGTCAAGATCCTGGGGCAGGGTCTGTCTGTCTTTGCTCTCTTTTATCCCATTCCTTGAGGGGCAGTATTTATTGACTGCAAATACACACAAAGTGTATTTATGTCCGTGATCAAAAGGATGTGGTTGAGTTAATGTTTTCCCGAGCTGCTTAAGGGTGAGCCCTTATTTTTATTTTAAACTGCAGTTTTTAATTCCTGCTGACTTAAGATAAGTTTTTATGGCTTGTGAGCTTGCACTGGGCACCCAAATGGCATCTCACTGGGGTGGACATGACTGATGAGGATTTCTGAACCCTTCTGCCCTGTAGGACCCATCACACCTCTAATGATCAGATGGTTACTCCATGCTGTTGGATTTCCTGGAGGCATCTGAGACCCTGGTGATTTGCACCATTTTGTCTTGCTCAATTTTCCCGCACTGCTCTGCTATTAATATTTTTTTGCACAGAGAAGAAGAGAAAGAGATCTGAGGTCTCTGGATGAAATTCATCCTCTGCAGCTGAGTGGAATGCACACTCAGCTGGACATGGGCCTGTCCTGGCTTTTGGCATATTTTCTCTGTAGATAGAGCTAAACTTAGTTTCATGTGTAAAATTTCCCATTCACCTCAGAGAATGTTTCAGTTAAACAGTAATCCACGATGATGAGATTTCCATGAACTATAGGACCCGGGAGGCTTGAAGAGAGTATCTGAGTATGTCTCTCCCTCTGGCATGGTGCATTTGGGAATGGCTGGGGTCCAGGCTGATATCAGTACCTCCACTTTAAGAGGATTTAAGTTCTAAAATTTGGGCAGTTCTTTGTTTGTTTTGAATCAGCTTTCCCCAATTTCCATCACCAGCATCTGGCTTGGCATGATTTTAACGTACAGCTTCAGGTTGCAAACAGAATTTAAATTTTCAGACATATGGTGCTAGCTTTGTAAGTGGTAATTGCATCAACTTAGGATCAATGGAGCAGAATAATATCTGCCCACTAATAACAGCTTAATAAAATTAATAGCACTGGCCCTGCCATGAATTACTTTAAAATAAGGATTGTAAGATAGTAGTGTAAACAATCATTGATTTTTCTTGGGAGAGTACTGTAAATTAGATATGACTCTCTTCAGTGTGTAGTTGATACCAGACAATGCAGAAAATGTATCAGATTAACTCAAAGGTGAGTGGAGAGGGAAAAAGTGAAGGGGGCCCCTGTGGCATTGGGGAGGCAATTAGATAAATGAAATGAGCCTGGCCCAGAAGATGAAAGCTCAGAGCTGCATGGCACTCAATATTGCTGCCATCCAACCCGACCCAATTAATAACATATTAGTGCAGGAGAGGTCTGTTCAATGGTTCAGGTCCGTTAATTGAAATCGTGTGATTAATGGCATTGAAGGAGATGAGGAATCCTGAGAAGGATGACGGGAGTCTGCAGCTCTGTGCCGCAGCCGGTGCCCGGCGCGGGGGCGAGTTTCGGCACCCTGTGGCTGGGCTCCGGCTCTGCTTTTATCCCCCGTGAGATCCCGCCGACACCCTGGCACTGAGCTCGGCGTCGATGCCAGAGCTGGAGAGGTGGCAGCTGGAAGGACCAAATCCATCCTCAGCCTTTCCCACGGGCACGGCGGAACCGTGTGCGCTCGGTGGCAGTGGCACCTGTGGGGTTTCCACGCTGGTGTCCGGGGCAGAGGCAGCTGGGGCTGGGCAGGACGTGGAGCTGCCACTCTCGTGGGTGCCACCACCCACTGATACCGTGTGAGCGGACATCAGGGCCCCAGCAGCAGTGGGGCTTCGTTCTCACCAGCTTGCACACACCCGGCATCTGTGTTTCTCCTTCTGGAGGCCAATTTTCCTGTTGATTCCGATTAACCCCAGTGCTAGCGTCTCAAGGAGAGCTCTGGAGGCAACTTTGCAGAAGAGCAGCAACTCAGAAACGTGTCGTGGGGCTGAGATGGCACCTCAGAGCCCAGCCTTAATTACAACAAGTAGCCAGAAAGAGCTGTGCAATGATTTGAGCCATTGCCATTTGCAGAATGATTTGGCTGCAAGATTTTCTTAAGTCCTACTTGCATCATGTCATCTCTCCCTTACATTGCTGCCCCTGCTTGAATGCAAGGCTCAGCACAGGTGAAGATGTGTGCGATGCACATCCTGGGTGTTTTCCTGGAAAAAACAAGTCTTCCCTTTCTTCTCTCTGTTAGATATGCACCCTGCAGCTGGTGCGTGAGTGTGTTGGGGAGGGGGGGCTCATCCCAAATCATTGCCTGCAGCTGCAGGGAATGAAGAATCATTGCTTCAAGATCTGCTCTGTCCTGGCCCTTTCTGGCATTTCCATTGTCCCCATGAAATCTGGGGGTGAGCCTGTCACCCCACGCTTTGGGACCAGCCACGTGCCCGTGCCTCCCTCCTGGCACAGAGCTTGCTGTGTGACCCTGGGGATTCACAGTTTGAAATGCCCAAACCCACAAGGTTTTGGAGGATGGTGGGGCTAATGGGGACAGTCTGGGAGCCTGCGCTCCTGGCAGAGGCTGCATGAGCCACAGCCGCTGTTTTCAGGCCGTTGGAGGCAAAGGGATAGAACTACAAAAGCAACAGCAACACCAGGGAGAAGCAGGTTCAGAAGGACAAGTCAAAGCACAGCTTTTAAAATGGGAAATAATAAATGAATAGAAAGACCCACAGTGCCACAATGAAACATCCCTTAAATCCTTTGTTTTCATTTTGGATGATAAAGGAAAATCATTAGGGCTCAATTAATCATGAAAGACAGGGGTCCTTCTGCATTGCACCGGCTTGAGAAAGCGACTCCTCTTCAAGAGCACATCTTCCTCATCCAGTGTGGGATCATTAAATATCAAACACTTTATTTGTGCTATTTGCATTGCTTATTGCACCCTTGTGCGGGATGAAAACCCTGCAGCAATAATTAATGTACGTGGTTTTAAAGGCACTCAGCTCTCTGCCTCACAGAGCTTAAAACATGCAGAGAAATGAAGGAGAAGTTCTGAACAGCGGAGGCTGCCGGTGCTGCTTCAGCAGCACAGAGGGATAAAAGAGAAAAGAAAAAGGAGAAGGAGTGACAGAGGAGTTTAGGTGACCCTGACATGGGGAGATAAAGGTCTTGGGCACGTTGCCTTTCCCTTGGGCATGGAGAGGAGGAGACAGGGTGGGGGACATCCACCACCAGACCCCTGGTCAGATGCAGCTGTCCTGCCAGTCCCAGCATGTCACTGGGATGAACTGGTGTCTCCTCCCTGCCGTTCTGGGGGGAAACTTTGCTGCAGCAGGCCATGCACATGTACATGAGGCCTTTAAATATAGTCCATAAAAAATGCCCCACAACAAAACACTCCCCCCAGCCCCTCTCTCTCCCCAGACGTGGCTGCGCTGCAGGCAGTGATTTGTTTTTATCGCCATGGGAAATGTAAAGCACAGCAGCTGTGCATTACTTACTGCCTTTATTCCCGTTCCCTCTCCCTTCATTTATTTGCCGAGACTGCAAATAAAAGAGCAGATGAGTGGTGTCTGTGCCACTGTCACTGTGCTCAAAGGCAGGGAGGGCAGAGGCCGAGGTACCTCGAGCTCCAGCATGGCCCTGCAGAGAGGAGCCGCTGCTGGTGCAGAGCTCGGAGGAGGGACAAGCACCTGGGTCTTTGTCATGTTTTGGCACAGCAGAGCCTGTGTGATGGGGCAGAGCGAGCATCTCCAAGCAGGGACCTCGAGGACAGGTCCTGCAGTGGGGTCAGGCTCTGGCTCCAGAGCAGGTCAGGCATGGAATGGGGTCGGGTACTGGCTCGTCTGCCCATGGGGAACGAAGAGGCTCGTGCTGCTGCAGGCACCTCAACAGCTTTGGGAGGAAAAGCTTGGCTGAGACTGCCCAAACTAAAGCAGAAGGGACCCACCATGGCTCTGGGACTTGGGGATTTCATTCCTTCCTCTCTCTGCAATTTTTTCTTTCCTGCAAGCAGGGACTGCAGCAGTCTAAACAAATAAGGGGCTGTAATGTAATTTTAGATATATGCTTTGAATTCACATTTAGAGTACAAGCAGTAATATTTTGGTTTATTATTTAATTACAGAGTTTGTAAATGTAAATGGATTTAGACCCTTAATTTTAGGAGGCTAGAATTACCTTCCATTCCTTGTTTAATATTCAGGTGGAAAAGCTCCCATGTCTGGCTGCAGAATGTTTGGGGTGCGCAATGCAGCCAAGTGAGCTGGGCATTTTCATCACCCTATCTTCTCATTTGGAGAAGTTGGGCCAAATTGTGTTTTACTGTAAAGTGTTTAAAATTAATTAAGTGGCAAAGTGTAAGGAGCTGGTTTCAGTCCTTCTTGACCCGGCAGCACTTTGCAAACCATGATAACCTCCCTGGTGAAAACTAGGAGAAAACTGAGCCCCTGCTTACCAGATTTTCTTTTGCACCTGAAAATTTAAATCCCCTCTTTCTGGGAGCATTACGCTATTGGAAATGGTTTGCCTAATATTAACTGTGTCAGACAAACCCCCAATGGTACGAGGCCTCCCTGGCTTGAAATACGGGCTCTGTTCCTGCACGGTACTGGGAGCATGTGGCTCATTTTAATCAAATTTGTCAGAAGGCTTGAGCATGGGCATGGGTCTGGTGCTGGAGGGGCCCAATGAACCACCCCCATTCAAGATGACCGAGGCTGTGAAACACTGAAAGCTGAGCAGAAACTGCTTTTGAGGACTCATATCTGACCCCCCTGCGCACCCAGGGGTTTGATCTTCGTGTTTTTCTGCTTGGGTGACTGCTAGACTCTCCAAATAGCTGCTTTTTCTGGGAGGTTTTCCGTTACTTTTCTTCTAGTGAAGGTTTTTTCAGGGCAGCTGCCCCCTTGTTGCATTGTGATGGGATTCTCCGTGGCCGAAGTCCCTGGTGAGCCCCAGGGATGGTGCCAGGTCTTGTGCTGGGACCCCGCAGAGGTGCGGCATGCCTGGCTGGGCAGGGATGCTCCTGGGGCGGCTCCTGCGGGGGCTCCCGCCCCACCGGCCTCCCGGACATGCCACCAGCCAACGAGGCTGTTAATTAGGGGAATCGATTAATTGCCCGGGCAAGGTGTCAGCACCAGCATTGCCGCTTAGGAGTGAAGTGTTTATTTAGGGAAAACCCATCGCTGGGTGTTTGCATCCCCCTCCCTGCTGAGCCGCTCAAGGCAGATATCACCAAGCACCCGGTGAGGTGTGGGTGCTCATCCTGGGAGCCACAGCAGTAGTGTGGGGGTTTGGGATGTGGTCCCGGGGGTCCCTCCCTGTCGCCTCTCTGGGGATGCACCCACTGGCTCCACGATGGGGTCAAAGCTGGTTTGGGGATGCTTTACTTGTCCCCCATGAGATGGGGACCAAGCCATTTTCACTGCTCAGATGAAGCCCCAAACAGAGTTAAAACCCCGCCAAAGGCAAGCCCGAGGCTGTAGGTTATCCTGGCTGGTGTGACAGTCCTGAAAGCAAGCTGCAGCTTTTCTCACTACAAGCAGAGAAAAAAAGATTCTTTCATTTCTTTTATCTATTTTGAACTGTGTTTAACTCAGGCTGCTCATCCCCTGCAATTCCCATCTCCCCACGTTTCCTCCCAGCATCAGTGATGCCTGCAGGCAGCTGGCCAAAGCTGGGAGAGACTCCGCAGAGATGCTGCACACCCGTGCATCCAAACCCCTGAGTTACCCTACAGGGAGAATTCTGGTCAAAATCAGGGAGGGAGGCTGCAATCACTTTGATACCTTGTCAGGCATATATATGCTCCCACCCAGGTTTAGAGCAGCAACTTACGGATAACTTAACCTCTAGGTCAGCTCTCGTAAACAAAACTCCTGCTTGTTCAGTGCTGAGTAAATGATTTCTTCGTGAGAAGAGTCTATGAAGGATCATGCCAAGATTGATAACATATTCTTTGGATGTACACTAAGGAATAACTTTTTTCCCTCCTGACTATCATGTTTGCCTGTTTTCTTTGGTTGTTTTGGTTTTTTTCTTTTTTTTTTTTTTTTTTTTTTTTTTTTTTTAATTTTTAGTGTTGTATGATTTTAAACCGCTGCATTCAAGCAGATGTACATTTGGGTTCCAGATAAATGATGCAACATAAAGCAGCGGTCATCTAATTCCTATCCATCTGGATTCACCATATTAATAATCAAAGCGAAACACCTTTAGAAAGGAGGCTGAGGGGGCTGGGCCCGTCAGCAACAATGTGCAATAAACAGCAAAAGAAGATGTCAGAGTTTGCACGACGGGTCCATCTTAATCCCTCGCTGCAATTCAAGAACACTAAAAATAAACCCCCTTCAAGATTTGGCTGTTTACACAGCTGTAGCATAAATATTTAGATTTGGAAGAGAAATGCTTGCTCAGCCAAAATCGTTCTGAGATCTCTGGCGTCAGCAGGAGGAGGCTTAGAGAGGCCCAACATTTCCTTAGAAAAATGAAAATCAATAATAATTAAAGCAGGGAGCGATGTTTCTGCAGCAGAGCTTGGCACTTATGTAAAAATAACTCGGCTCATGTTCTTCAGGGGGTGTGTGAGAAACTCCCTGCGAGGGCTGGTAAACGCTGTTACAAGCTGCAGAACAAGTGCCAGGCACTGGGACCCTCCTTAGGCGGCGGGTTTGGACACGGGGTGGGTGGTGGGGAGGGCGAGGCCTGGGGGTGCCGGGGCAGCCCAGGCACCCCCACGGAGCAAGCCCAGCCTCTGGGACAGCGAGGGGTCACTCTGGTGCATTTTCTGGCTATTGGGTGCTCCGTGGGGGACGTGTCTGGCATTGTCCTGGCCAGGATCCACTGAATTTCCACGCGTCGCATTTTACTCCTTGCATTTTACTCCCATAAATTTGGCGGTAGACCTCAGATCATCTTTTGAACGCCTCTGGCCAGGGGAAAGGAAAGGCTTTCACTGCTTTCAAGTATTATGCAGACAGATATGGCATCCCCCATCCCAGGGAGGGGATGGAGAACAAAGCTGTCTCTTTCCTGCTGAATGACTGCAGCCTCCTTTCTAGATAAAAATCTTTAAGTGGATTTTTCCATCTGGTAAACTGTCGCTTTAGGAAAACCATAAGGTATAGCAGTTATTAAAAAGAGGATTTTTACTAATGCACCTACTGTGTCTTCATTATGTCAGGGCACCTCTATGAAGAGATTTGCAGAAGAATCCATCCATTCATTTCCACGCATAATTCCTCAATAGCCCATTTGCTTCAAAGATTTTTATCGACTTTTACTACTACATGAATCCTTAGATATTTATTTTTTAGGCCCCCAGGGACCCATTGAAAAAGAAATTCGTTTTCTGAAGTTTTATGACAAAGGTTTTGCTCTAGATAAAAGCCTCCTGTTATTTCCAAACTTCTGTTCTCCACAAAGATGACTTTGGTGGGTCTGTTCCTATGGCTGTCACAGGACATGAGGAATGGGTAAAATTTTAGGTCCCAGAAATAAAAAAAAAATGTATTTCTGTTGGAAAAGGCTCCTTCCTTACCAGCATCTCTTCCGGTAGGGAGTGGGAACTCTGCGTGTTCCCATGCTGTTCCCATCAGCATCACCTGCCTCCGTGCCTGACCCATCTCCACGCAGGCCAGCCCCTCCACAAACAGCCATAAATGCCCTTAAGCATCCCCTTTGTGCCCTCCCGAACCCTGGCTGTGTGGTGGTGCTGGGGAAACAGCAGTGGGGCAACTGGCCGGTGGAAGCCCTTTGAGATGCGTCCTGACAGGACCGCGACAGAGGCCAGCGCTCTCCCGGTGAAAGTTTTTGCTGCGCATGAACATCCCATACCCCAAGCGACGTTTTCCGTGCCGGTTCAGGCTCTGCTGGAGGAGCTCATCAAGTTTCCTGGCACACAGCGTGCTTTGGTGCTGTGGTTTTATTTCCCGGGGCTGCCGCAGCCGGGGCAGGCGGTGGAGAGTGGCTGGTGGACCCGGCTGGATCCCCCGCACAGCCCCCCCGGGCCCCCGGCACCGGCTGGAGAGGGACCAGCAGGAGGAGGTGCCCCAGGGGCTCCCAGCCAGCCCAGGGGCTCCCAGGGACGTTAACCTGGGATTCCACTGGCCCAGAGGATCCATGGAGATGGCAAAACTTAACGAGAAGCAGGCAAAACTAGTAATAATAAAAGCCTTTCTCCCCATTTCCGTGAGCCTCATGCAATATTTAAGCCAAAGGCAAGGCAAACTCCCAGCACTCAGGGAGCATTTTATATATCAATTGTGCCTTTTTTGGGGGGGGGGAGGAGCCAAATCTCTTCTCATTTTGCTGTCCTGAGGATAGGGAGTTGCTAAAAGCAAATCAGACGCCTTGAAAAATGGGCTAATTTGAGTGGAGGGATGTCACACACATCCACTAGCAAAGCGGGCATCTGAAGGAACCCAGCAGTCCTGGTGCTCCTGGTTTGTGTAGCTCCAGAATGACAGTGACCCATGTAAGATGGAGGAGTAGATGTGCCTTATTGCTTAATAAAAATATAAGCTGTCTGGGTACAGTCCTGCTCCTACTGAGGTCTGTCAGGATGAGATTTCACTGCCTCAGTCTTCAATGAGATACTGAGTGAAGCCAGGTGGTGGAGATGAGGCCAGCAGAGAGGGTGAGAGAGGAGGATTAGAGGAGAGCAAACATGGCCACGTCCATCTGCAGTTGTCAGACAGGCACCAGGGGGAAAGCCGGATAGTTGCACTGCAACAGCGTTGACACAGCTAAAGGAAATATTTAACTGGACTCATTTGCCACAAGGTGTCATTGGATTTAAGAGCCGACAAGCCCATGAAAGGATGGGGCGCAGCCAGCGCTGTGGTTTATGAGTGATATAAACTGCCACACTTCGGGGAGCGAGCCAGCCACGTCGGAGGGGGAGGAGGAGGACAGAGGCTGTGGGCAGACAGGCACTTTCTGGTTTTTGCCATGGGGAAATGCACTGGCAGAAACCACGGCCGGGTTTGGTGTTTGTCTGCCCACGTGGTGCCATGGCAATGCACCAAGGATCACTGCTGGCCACTGTCTCTTCCTCCACCCTGCTGCCGTGGTTGGGTCTGCTGGGACAACGTCCCTCTCCGTTGGCTTGCCCTGCCCCACGCGTGCTGGCCGGGCTCCGTGAGCAGTGGTGGGATCACAGCGAGTCCCGTGGGCAACTGAACAGCCTGCACCAGGTGGCCCACCTCACCCCCACTGAGAGCACCTGAGGGACATCTCCAGACCTTCACAGCTCGGTAGTTCTGCCTCTGAAACTGGGACTGGCAGTAAAACAGGACAATTAGCGCTAATCATCCTGAATTACCACTAGTCCTCCTCCATCCCTGCTTTTCTGCCTCTCCTTCCCCCTGGAACTTTTCTCTCTCATTAATTGAAACAGAAACTTTCTGTCACCACTGATTGCATTGTCCAATGTCAGCTGACTAGAAGGACAAAAATAAAGGGTGGAAAGTCCATGCCTTTGGTAGAAATAAATAAGTGTCAGAGAAGGTAATCTAATTATGTAGTGATTGAATTAAGGGGAAGAAACTGCATTATGCCCACAGAATATCTGCCCTGACGATCGATTTGAGGCATGGTCCCTGTTTGGCCAAGGGATGGAGTTTGACTGGGAGTGCTGGGGAGTAGCTCCTGCCTGGTGCCATTGGGATCCTTGTGGGTACCTGGGCTCATACCCCTCTTTTCCTGGTGAATTTAGCGGCTGGCATAGGGAGGCCAGCATTAAAATTCTCTCATTGTCTGATACAATTTTCCATGCAAGAAAAAATTATTTCAGAGTAGATGAGCCTTATGTCTGGGCTGTGTCCTTCCGCTACCGTACCTCCTGTGGGATTAAATGGGACAAAGTGGAGCAGTTAAGGGACAAAATAGAAATGCTCACCATGAATGTGTGCTACTCAAGAGTAAAATCCATGAGGAGTTTATATGAGAGGGAAGAAAATACGGATTTACAGCTGATGAAGGGTTTCAGGCAGGTCCTGGAGCTGAGTGCCCAGATGAACGCACCAAAGCCCAAGAACACCTCTAATTAGGATGAATTTCCCCGCTGCTGGAGTTTACGCACTATATATCGAAACCATTTGTGTTCATTTGTAGTAAGTAATTACTTCAAAATGTTATCATTCATTTGGGTTATTTGACTTCTCTATTAATTGTGTAAATAATTGTTTAAAAGATTGTGTTGAAGTTGGTGAAAAGCATCAATATTATTCCGTTACTGGTTGATGAAGGTGGTGAAGCGGCTCCGGGCGGTTGGGGCAGCTGGTGGCATCACCAGAGGTCCAGGCTGAGCCCTCCATCCCCAGCAGCTTCCCACCACCCCTCAGTGACACGGGGCACCTGGCGCACTGATGCTGAAAATCACCTTCTGCCTCAAACTTTGGGCCTCCCTCTTAATTGTTAGGAAATGCTCCAGTTTGAATGTAAAGCGGCACCCATGTTATTTCCTGCTTCCCCTTGCTGTAAATTTTCTGTCCTGCAACACTTAAAAGAAAAAGCAATCTTCTTAATCACACCATTTGATAATACAAACAGAGGTACAAGGTAAAAGGCAGCAGGGCAATAAGCTCCACCGTTGTGTGCCGTTCAATCTGGTTTGATAAATGGAGATTTCGCTGGGAGATTTTTCATGCATTAGCATTAAAAGGGGAGCAAGGCTATTTTCTTTCCTTGCAAGGCAAGACAAAAGAGCTGTGCTTTTGGATTCAGCAACATTAGTCTTTATTTCAAGGGGGGAAATTAAATAAATGGATCTGAAAGCGGGAAGGAGGGAAAAGCCTTCAGTACAGAATTTTAAAAAATTATTTCGGGGGCTCTCCACATCCTCCTGACGTTTCAGCCAAGTCCATAAAGCATTAGAGAAACACGTGGACCCCATAAGCATCCGACCAGCCATCCTTGTCCGGGAACAGAGTTAGCAGCAACCTCGCTCTGATGCTTCAACCCAGCAAGCTGCCAAAATTTTTTAAAAGTAACCCATCAATTAGCTGTTTCTTTCAGAAGAATTTATTCCCGATAAATCCAATGGGAGAACTTAAAAGTTCTCTGTGTTTAATTTGATCAAGGCTTTAATGACACCTGGCTATATTAATATGTGAGTGCTGCTGAGCCCCGGGGGAGAGGGGCTGGCAGTGGCCTCCCAGGGCGCCATGTTTGCTGCACATGAGTGATTTCGCCCCTGATTTTGCGCCATTTGCAAGTAAAAAGGATGCTGTGGGGTTTTGGCGGCACAGGGCTGCTCCTGCAGGCTCCCTCTGGGAGCTGGGGTCCTGCCAGCACCGATCCCCCCCCCCGCCCCATCGGTGCCGGGAGGCTGCGGGGTGCGAGGGAGGCGGAGGAGCCGACCCTGGCAGAGCCGCCGTCATGCGTGGGGCAGAAGGGGCTCTGTGGGGTGGCCGGGGGCCCCGGGGGGGGTCAGGAGGGTGAAGGGGCTGGGGGTGGAGGCTCGGACCCTCTTGCACCTTGTGCCATCGCATTGCCTTTCTGTGCTGGGGCTTCTCCTGGGAAGGCGTCGCAGCAGCTGGCACCAGAGAGGCATTTCGCTTCCCCTTAAATCACGGGAACATGATTTAAGGGACTGAAAGCTTCAAGCCAGGACTTCTAACCGAAAAGGCCCATCGATTTTCTGTAGCTGATGGAATAAAAGAATTACTGTGGTAAAAAAAAAAAAAAAAAAAAAAAAAAAAAAAAAGAGAAAACTTTGTTCAAAGAGCCCCCTTGGCATGCGCTACACATCGGTGGGGCTGGTGCTCCCGAGCGCTGGAGGCGATCCTCCTGCAGCCCCAACCTGCACTGCCGTGTGGGCATGCTGCGTGCTTTTAGGGGCTCTGAAGCAGGAGCAGACAGAGCCCAACACCCAGACGGATGCAGGGCAATGCTGGGGAGCAACTGTGCTCCCCCCGTGATGCTGGGAGACCCCCCGGGCAGGCGGGGACAGTTTGGGAATCGCACGGGCTGCAGCCCAGCGAGGAGGGAGGCTTCACCTCTGCTCACCAGGAGAGACCAGATTTCCTTGCTGGTTTTTCTACCATGCTACAGACATTTTAATTGCCGCTCCCCCGCTCCAACCCCACTAGGGTTATGATCTCCACCTTGCAGATGAAGGGGGCCAAACAGGACCAGCACTGCAGCTCCCTCCCTCCAAGTCCCTCCTTTTTGGGGCACAGAGTCTCATCCCCACTCTGGAGCTTGGGGACCAAACTGCATCCCTTGCAGAAGGGGTATGAACATCATTGGGATGAGGATGGGGAAGTAGAGAGAGAGGTATTGTCTTGCCCCCGGGGAGTTCCCAGCTGCTGGCAGTGAGGTGCTGGGGAGCTTTGCTCTCCGTGCTATCGAAGCCGCTCTGCTGCGTATGAATATTTGAGCTCCCCCTCCCCTGGGCCCTAATCGCCCGGCCACGGAGTCAATTGCTCGCTTTCTCGCTCGCTTTGCCCAATGAATATTTCATAGCTCCCCAGGGCGGCACTGCAGCCCGGGCAGCCTGCGTGGCTGAGGCTTGCCGGGAGGTAGGGGAGTGCCCCCCGCCAATCCACCCGCGTGGGGGGAGAGGGCGGCACGTTGCACAAAAATGCCTTGAAACGTGTCACCGAGTCATCCCTGGCACTCGCGGCGAGTCCGATTTGGTGGCTGCAGCTCTCAGAAAAGGGGTTAAAGGCGGGAGGGCTGTGGCCACGGAGGAAAGCAACAAATGGGGATCACTTTGGGGATCAGAGGGCATCCCGACCCTTCTTGGTGCTGGATTCAGGTGATCCCCCGGGGGGAGCAGCCGCCCACGCTGGTGGCAGCCTCTCACCCCAACACCCCCACCCCTGGCACTTTGCTTTCCCACTAGTGCCCAGGAAACCCCCCTGAATACCACCCACCCAGTGGCTGTGGGGAGCTGGCAGGATCTCCCCAGCCCTCCATGAAGGCATTTGTTCGTTCTCTACTTCATCTTTAATTATACAAAAGCAACGACCATTCTAACATCACTTTGCAACACCTCAGCTTAAATCCACTATTAAGGCAGGACTGTTGCGGCTCAGATGTTTTAATTAACGTGAATGATCTCACCTTTGTCCATAGCATCTCTTTACATGTTATTATATCAGGTAATTGTTAAACTACTCACTGGTTTAGACAGGTCTGTACTTTCATTAAAATGTCCTGCTTTTTCTGACCTGGCAGATTACCCACATTTTTAAGCCTAGTATTTTCAGGTGATTTGAATTAAATCAATCTGCAAGAAACCAGATGAATTATTTAAAGTGCTGGTGGTTTCAAGCTAGGAAATGGGGTTTGGTCAACATTTTTCCAAAGATTAGGCGCTTCAAGGTGCTCCCAGAGCTGGTTGGGAAATCAACTCCCTGTTGACCAAAGCTATCAAAAGAAAGAACTGAATAGTTTAAATTTATCTGAAAACTTCCTACACTTGTGGGAAAAAAAAAAAAAAAAAAGGCATTCATTAATTTTTAACATCCCCTTTCTTGCTTGCTCTCTCACTAGAAAAAAGGCAGGGAGAGAAATCAGGAGCTCTTCCCTCAGGGGAGAAAAGCCCTTCCAACTTTTTTGAGCTTTTTAGAAATGTCCATGTTTTTTTGATGTGAAAATTCATTGAAAATGAGGGAGGATTAAATAAAACACAGCCCAGAAGTCCTTTCAGGGTACACTTAGATATGGGTGAAACTGCTGCTTCTGACCAATTTTGACCACTTGAAAATATCAGTTCTCCCTTCAAAATGGGGAAAATTGAAATAATTTTGCCCTAGCCATTAGGACTGGCTAAAGCACCTTTCCTGCACCCACCTCTCAGCCCTGAAGGTGGGCAGAGATCCAGCTTCACTGCTAAAACATGGTCTGGGGGCTGCGGAAGGCTCAGTCCTTCCCTTCTCAAGGGTGACTCCAGCATCAGCTCCTGCCTCTCAGGTTTGGAGAGTGATCAGGTGAGAGCACGATGGAGATACAGGCACGGGATGAGACTTTTACCTCAGCTCAACAAGGACTAAAGCACTGGGAAAACCCCGAACTTTGGTTTGAATACCTGAACCTTCATCTCCCCCTCTTCCTCATCTCAGGTTGATGCCTGAGACGCAGGAGAGGAGCTGAATTAGGAGAAAGCATGGAGGAAATCCCCCCAGCACTGGGAGCCTGCCCACAGCAGGCACCAGCTGTAGCACATAAAGTGTTTGATGGTTGCTCACTGCGCTGTTATCACTGGAGGAGAAGCACCTGCAGGCCCTGATGGCCTTGCCCAGCCTCACCTGGGACACCCACCCACCCACCCACCCACCCACCGGCTCTGGAGCCCCACTTCAGCCCAGCCCTGCACCAGTAGTCCTGGCTCGAGCCTTGCCTTCAGAAGGGACTTTGGATGCACGTCGTCCTGTCTCTCCAGTCTCCTTTTGCTCCCAGCTGCTGGACTCTGGTGGGACCCTGGCCCTGGCTCGTGGCTTGCTGTCTGTGGAGGTGTCTGTGGAGCCAGGTACCAGCCCCTCTAGGACTGCACCCCCTCAGCCAGGATCGCCCTCGGCTCCCAGCTTGTCCTGCTGCTCTCTAACAGTAAGTTGTTGCGCTTTGGATGGTGGTGAAGGCAAAGCTGTGTGCTTACAACATTATTATGCAGGGCATGAATTGGAGAAAAAAAGTGCTGGAGGGCACCCATTGGGGAGGTGCGGTTGGGTCACATAAACTGTGTGGGGTAAAGCCCCTTGTGTTGTCCTGACTCCGAGAAGAGCCTCTGCTACTTCTGGGTTGTGGGCCACGTCTGTAACCCCCAAACCCGCTCCCCAAGGAGGGGGAACAGGGACCAGCTCTGACCTGCAGCCCCGTGGACATGCCACCTGGGCACAGGGCTCGGCGAGGCTCCTCTGCCTGCACGGGAAACTTGGTGCAGTGGTGACGAGAGCTGTGGTTAACTGGGTTAATTACATTCATGTTGCTAGGAACACTGTGAATTATGTTAATAGCAGCATCTGGGGAAATTACATCTTCATTAATTGGTCCTGATTGCTTTCTGGCAGATGCGAGATGTTTTTGACTTCAGCATGCAGGACAAAATTTATTGTAATCAGTGCATGCAGTAAATGCACAAATACCATTACCTTGCCTTGCTAATTAACTCTCCGAAGAGGAAGAGATGGGAAAGACCTGCATGGCCATCTCTGCTTTTCTCTCCTGCCCCAGCCAAGGCAGGCTTGTTTTCTACCAGTCCATGCTCTAGTGCTTCTTCTAATAGAGTTTTAAATGTTATTTTGAAGTTAAAAATGGTAATAACATGGTTGGCAGACATAGAAAAGCAGTTGTGGGGCTGGGAATGCTTCTGATGGCATGTATTGTATCCTGGAGTTGGCCTTGTTGCTCTCTGGCCTTCATCAGCCCATAAGGCCCCTTCTCATGCGTGTAACTTGGTGTCAGTCAGGTCTATTCACATGCTTAGAGTCAAATACGTCGGTGATTTGGAGATCTCTGATTCCATCGTGTCCCTGGCTGGAAGCATAGGCTCATCCAGGCTGGGTTGTCCCCAGGGCACCACTGCTGGGTGGGAGACGGGGCTGTTGGGGTATCGGCAGAAGACAGTTGTGGCTAAAGTGGTGATGATTTGTGTGCAGCGCATGGCGTCAATCTTTGAAACTGTTTAGCTTTCAGTCAAGGTGGCAGCAAACAAGGAATTAAACCACATTTCAATGAGCTATTGCTATGTAGCAGAAAGCTCTCTTTTTAACGACAGAGATCCTAATCTCTTTGGATAAAAACCCAAAGCCCTGAGCGAATGCAGAGAGCGGGGTGGAGGTAATGCATTACCTCCCCAGGGAAAAGCAGGCTAAAACTCAGGTGAGGCATGGAGCTCCTCGTGAAATATGAGGCTGTTTGGGGAAGGCAATAAGTTGTATTATGGCCCCGCTTGCTCTGCCTTCTTTTTAAACACCACCATTTTTCATTTTAATGGTGTTTTTTCAGCCAGCTTTGTTAGGGCTGCTGCTAATTGGGCTGGATTCCTGTGCCCGGGCAGGGCAGGGCAGGACTAGGCTGGTGCTGGTTAAATAGGAAGGGTATTTTACTGCCTGGTGCTTTGGATGGGCATTGCCCAGGCTGAGGAGGCAGGAGGATGGGGCATGTCAGGGGTGAGAGAGGAATTTAGGAAAAAATTTACCCTCTGGCTGCCATGGGAGCTCAGAGGTGCTCTCCTCACAGTGGTGATGGGTGCTCCATGAGTCAAATTGTCCCCAGGGAGATGGAAGCCCTTTTTGCAAGCAACCTTTCTGACCTGGAAAGATGCAGGTCCACCTCTTTTGCGGGGAAATTTGGTTTAAAATTTTTTCAGTGCTTGAAGGGACAGCTTTAGACCTTCATGAAGTGGTTTTCATGGATCATCACAAGGAATCAGAACTTGTGGCTGGGACGATCTCGCCAGAGCTTTCAAAAAAGCAACTTTTGCACACTCAAAACCTAGAGCTAGATTTTACTGAGAAACTGTAACACACACTGAGCAGAGAGCTATCCATGTCTTTTCCATCACACTGCCCTGTAAATAAGGACCAGGACAGCTGTAACGCGTGTGAGATTTGGCTGCAAAGCAGCGCTTCTGGCTTGTGGGACAGTTTTACCTGCTGCAGGGCTCCCCGGGTCCCTCAGCATAGGAGCCATGGGAGGTCAGAGATCTCCTGGGTTTCTGCTCATGTTCCCAGGGCCTTTGGGAGACTTTCACAAAAATCCTCCCTCCATCCCTGACCCACAGCACCAGCCACCCCTGGTCCCCACTGCCCTATGGACCCCCTCAGAGCCCTGGATGCTGTGGTCCTGCCAAGCTGACTGTCCCAAGGTGACCAGAGCTGCCAGTTCCCAGTCATCCTGTTAAGATGGACAAACCCCACCAATCAGATGGAGAAATACAGGTCTAGTGGAGCATCCACTTGGGATGTCTCCAGAAACAGCTCTGAAATGTGTCACTCTATGCAGAGGTGCCGTCTTCCCACTGCCCCTTCAGCTGACATGGCAGCATCTGTCCCCATCTTGCTACAGGGCCAAGCCTCATTGCCTGGAGGACAGAAAAGCATGGTGCAGAAGATCTAGCTTCCTTTTCCCTCACCCATTCAGATGAACCAGGTGGTAAAACCAGGCTGCCCACTTGCAAAAGTCTTTCCCCATCAGCTGCTGATGTAGTAACACCATAAATGTCACAAAACTCCCCCAGAGAGGAAGCCTGCCCATGCCATACACCTAAACAGCTCATGCTTGTAAGCCAAGAAATGCAGCAAGGAGCTTACTAGTTGGCAAAAGGACTGGCACGGAGCATTGCCTTTATTGTAAAAGGCAATTAGTACTGTGGAAGGATTCTCTCTGCCTCTTCAATATGCCATGTTTGTTAGTTAAAACTTCAATTTACAGTTAATGCCATAACATATGTTACAGCTCTGCAATGGAGTTGCTCTGTAGCATTAAGTGAACAGTGCCAGAGCAGAAGTCCTGAGAGATGTGAACATGGGGGGAAATAGTGCTGCGAAATAAAATGGTACCTATTGAAATGTAGTGGGGAGGTTTTTGGTGAAAGACTAGAACTCTGGAATATGTAACTATTTGGGCGTTTCCCTCCCTGCTCTCTTGAGAAGTGAGACTTCTAGATGTGTGTATTTTTTTTTTTTTTTACTTTGCAGACAAGCAAGGTGCAAATCCCTTCAGGTGAGGGCTGTGCTCAGGGACAGTGAATAGCAATATCAGACAGCCCAGGAGAGGTGAACTAGGCTGGCCCATGAACCACGCTGTAAACCTGGTGTTGGGGCAGGGAAGACCCAGGGTTTCCATCAGGCAAGGGGGGGTGTCCTGGACGTGTGTGTGGAGCCCGCTGCTTGGCCTGGGCCCTGGGCTGGAGCATGGCTTTAGCTTCATCAGTGAGCTGTGCAGTGGCAATCTCTTATTGTCACTCGGCTACAGAAGAGATGACGAGCACGTCACCACTGTGACCACGCCGGTGATGGCTCCAGGCTGCAATATCAACTGTTGCCATGTCCACTGCTGTCAGTGAGTGGGAAATACTCTTTCTTGGGGGGCAAAGTTTTCTATTTGTGGTTGCAGAGGGCTAGGCGCTGGGTTCCTGCTCTTAGTTGAGCCAGGCTGTCACCAGAGAGATCAGAAATAATTTATTTTTAATGCGATGAATATGTAGAAACTTGTCCGAGCTTCTTCACACAGTGGCCATGAATTTAGAAACAGCATCAGAAATCATGGCATTTGGTATCCTGCGAGTCGCGTCAGAGCTATAAATTTCTCTTATTGGTGTGTGAGCCATTTGCCATACGTGACTTTCTGAATTTGTGGTCATTTCTCTCTCTACCCCTGTGCACTGAGTGTATGACTGAGATTTTATATTGTGCCTCTGAGACACAAAGTCCTTCTGGTGCTTTTGCCTAGCATCCTAAGCAGGCTCGCTCACCCTCTTCCCTGTCCCCTTTGCTAATGGCTTCTGGCCACAGCCTGGCCCTTAAATCACAGGTTGCACCTGGACAGGCATAAACTGGGACTCTCCCCAGACAGAGGGTATTTATTCAGAGTAGTGAGCAATGCGCCTCTGAACCCACGTGGCTCAGCCGTGTGAGACCCGAGACGGGTCCTGTGACACAGGCTCCAGAGCCTCTGCGTGGGGACAAGTCCTGCAAAGCCCTCTGCAACATTCAGCGAGCCTTTTCAAGGACAGCCGTTCTGAATACAAAAGGAGGAAACATTCAGCATAGATATTGTGAGGGTTATGCTGAGATGATCTCTGCACTGGGAGCAAAGCTTAAGCTAGGGCTGTTCGCATCGTGGGGACTGGGAGGCGGTGCTGCCGTCCACCTCCTCCACTTGACTGCCCGTGCTTTTCCTCACCCGCCTGTATCTGTTCTAGATAGAAAAGCTTTTTCATCGCAGGACTGTTTTTGCTCAGTGAATTGAAATGAAGCATGTGCAAGCCCTCCTCCTCCGTGCACGTGCTCCCAGCAGCAGTGCTCTGGCTGGGCCCAGCCCCTCTGCTCAGCCAGGGCAAGGAGACGAGAGCAGCAGCGGGACAGAAGCGGGCTGTCCCTAAAGCCCAGCGCTGCTGAGGTGCGCCCGGGTATCGAAACGGGGCTGCCTTACCCCACCGACCTGCTCCCTAGGAGCCTGGGAAATCGCTGAAGGCAGCAGATGCGACGAGGATGTTTCCTGATTTTTAATCCTTTTGGCACAGTACAGACGTGAATTGTATCAACAGGACTGTTTGTTAAATTCTGGTCTTGTTGCAGTGGTGCAACCCCACTGAGGCACCTCGGTGCATTAACATAAAGCAAGAAAAGTGGAATTTCGCACGGGTCACTGAGAATCACGTCTTCCCTGCGGGTTGCTGCTGAAGATGATAGATAGGTGTCATCGGGGTCTGAGCCCAGTTATGAGGGCAGAGCAGGACATTTGAAACTGCACATTGCTGGGTCAAAGACAGAGCTCATAACGGCCCTACTACTAACTCCCAGCCACTTTTCAAAGCCAAAGTCTCCAGCAAACTGCGTGCACAACTTTGTTTCCTCTTTCCTTCCCTGCCAGCCAGAGGAATGAGAGCTAAATCCTGCTCCACCCAGTAGCTGAAGTAGCACCCAAAAGGGCCCATCAGAATAATGTTTCTGTGCCTGTTATACATGAACCTTCAAGCCTTTTCAATTTAATCCTCTTCCAAGTGTATTTGGGGGTTTTTTGGATTTTTTTTTTTTTTTTTTTAAATGGCAAGGTTTCCTGGATTTCCAACCTGTTGGTGCATATCTAGAGCACTTACCATCATCCATCAGAGCCCTGTCAACATGCAATCTGTATAGAAGAGTAGAGGAAGCACCTTTGCCATCATGATTTTTCAACTGTAAATTGCTGGAAGGTGATCTTTGTGAAAACAGCACTGGCTTTATCTAGCAGGGAATAGGCATCAGGCAGAGTAGTATCAGCTAGCGCGCTGCTGGTGTGGGGTTGTGGATGTGGAAACAGGTTAATGATAGAAACTGTTTTGCAGGTGCTAGTAGACATGAGCAAAGGTAAGTTTTGAAAGCAAAGGCTTCACATGAGCTGTCCCAAGAAGCCCTCCGAAGCTATGGCCAGGGCAAATGCTGTTCTGTTGCCACTGCAAACAAAAAAGCAGAGGAGGTGAGAGCATCCCAGAAGATGTCAGCTGCTTGCTTTCCAGCTCTTCTTCAAGCCTCCATGCACAGCTTCAGTGTTAACCCACCCTCTTGCCTGTATTTCAAGTTCCATAACCTTTTAATCAAAGGACCACCCAGCCTTCAAAAACAAATCCAAGGACTATTGTACTTTGAAGAAAGGATGGTCTCATACAGCAACCACTTAAAAACAAACAAAAAAAATCAATAAGTTTTGATTGTTACAGTAAAAGAGTAAGACAGAGGTAGAAAGTCATAACTGCTTTGTTTTGTTCCTCAGAGACAAGGAACTGTGCACATCTGGCTTTAAATAAATCATTACAGTAACTTCCCAGTGGCCTTTGTCTCCCAGCTTCAAGTGTTTCTGAACCAGCTGAAGGCCACTTTCTTGCTAAGGGTTTTTGTCTCACTCCATCCTAGAGCTCTGTGACAAAACTGAAGTAATTTTGTGGAAGGGAGGAAGTAGATGCATTAGTGAGTGCATTGCTTCTTGGCTGAGGTTGCTTATTTGAACTTACTATTTCTAATGTGATCAACTGATCTCGTACTGACCATTTTACTTTAAATGTGGTCAAGGGCTACAGTCTACAGTAAGTCAGTCTGTCTTCTCCCCCCTTTTAGTCCGCCTCTGCTATGTAACCATGTCCCAGCACTCCCTCCTATCGTCAAGCCATACTTGCCTCACAGCTCAGAGCTGTAGAACACTCTCAGGATCCCTTCTACCCAGCACGGTGTGAGTATAACTGTGTATGCTCTGTTTTGTTCCTAACACTGAGGAGCTCTCTGACTAAACACACCTTCCTTTTCCCAGTCATCATTAACCACTTATTCTTCTTTCAGCTTAACTTCAATCTGCCACTTAACCATTAACTGTGTCTATCTGTACCTAAAAATTATTTGAAATGAAACATCCAATTATTACAGAGCTTAAACACCCAGAACAAGGCTGCCATTTGGTTTCTTTATTTCAGAAATGATAAAGCACTCCAGAGTTAAACTCTTGTTCTCTCCAACAGCAACTGAGCCACTAAATTGATGACATGCGGATTAACCAAACAGTCTAGCAAATCATTGGTAGAAAGGGCTATTTGTGAGGCATTTGGACTGCCGTCTGAGTCCATTTGATGTGGAGGCATTTCACAGTCATTACTCATTACCAGTTGCTTCCTGGTGCAGTGTAATTTTCCGAAATGTCCTCCTTCATTTTCATGGAGATCTCTACTGTCACTTGCAACTGCACCCATCGAGCTTGTTTCTTGAGACTGTGGTAAAACTTGAATCAGATGAGGCCCAAAAGGTATTTTCTGCCCTGTTTCTGCTTTAAATGTTGAAAAGCCAAATTCATGAGTTGGTAATCTGCAGCCCTCCGGTTCACAGCCAACTTCCCTTTTCTTCCTCTTGCATGAGGCGCTTGTCCTTTGCTCTGCACCAGTGCTGCTGGAACATGCCTGCTCTGACACACTTGCCTTTTGACATTTGAAGTATGCAGACACTGCTTTATTCAGGTACTGAAGATTGATTTTGTGGGATGTTGCCTCAACCTAAGAAAACACCCAGGATACACTTAGTTAAAAGGAGAGACGTTTCAATTCAGTGTTGCATGATTATCTTCCATGAACTACCTTAGCTACATGAAGGGAAGGAATTTAAAATTCTTTTTCTCAGGCAGTAGAAAGACTCAGGGGGAGCTAAGCAAAATGTCAGTAATTCTCTGTTATCACTACCATAATGGGAGCAAGAGAAGCCTTACCTCTGTGGGATTTAGCCAGAGATCTCCATCACTGGGATTTTCTGCTGATTTTATGGCACACACCAGCATTCGAGTTATTGCTTCTTCTACACGGGCTTCATGATCTGCATCCTGCCTCAAGGGAACAGAAAATGTTTGGAGATCGGTTAGCACTTGGGCCTCTGCAGAAAGCTGGAAGATCTTGGGAAGAACTAAATGGATGGCCTTACTTTGAAAGCCATGCTCAAGTACACAAAGCCAGTGAAAGGCTTCAGACTTTTGATGCTCCTACTCAGGTGTACAGACCCCACATGGGGAACAGCACAGGTTTTGGTGTCACTATCCATCTGAATAAGGATTTGCAAAAAATATATTCTAGTGTGTGTATATAATCTTTTCCCTTATTACTGTTCTGTTAATTGAATCTGGTGCTTGAAATGACAATGCAGTGTTAGCATTTAATTAATGTATGCATTTATATAGCGCTCTAGGACTAGGATGACCATGGAAGTACACAGCAAATTTTATGTATCTACATATAATGTCTAATTTAAGTACTTAAAACACACAGGATGTTACAGCAAGGCAGCAACTATCTGGGGGCTACAGAGGCACAAAAGTGAGTCTTAAGGACATTTAGGAAATATTTTATCATAGAACAGCAGCTGACATGCTGCAGTTTCAAACATCAGCAGAAGGAAAACATGTTTCCTCTGAAAGCTTTCCTGCAAAACTGAAAACTAAGTAACTGGCTCTTTGTTTCAGGCTTTCACTTCCTCGGGCAGCTGGATACTAGTTAGTTTAGGATAGCAGAACAAAACTTCATAGGATCTTTTTTAGCTTGCTTTCCCACTTAACTGAATTACTCGTATATGGAAGGGTATATGGAATGTGGCAATAAGACTCTCCAAACAAGATGGGTGGTTTAGTTATTTCAATGACAAGTGCCTGGGAGTGGATACATAAATTTGCTTTGACTGAGAAGCTTCGACATACAAGTTCTGGAGGAAAGATGTAGTCAACCCATAGCCCTGAACTACGTAATTGTGGCTTCAGGGGACATGTCAGGCAAACCATGTGTCTTGCTAGTTTGAGTACTGAAGGCAGTAATTCATCCTGGAACCCGGAGTAGAATCTGGGATAGAAGCAGCCGGAAGCACTCTTAGCATTTTGTGGCTTTGGAAGCTTGGCTTATTAATGGCCTCATATAATAAGTCCCCAAAACACGGAGTTTGCTATCTACATGTGGAAATTATTTAAGGTGTTGCACTCCTGGTATTCATCCTGGTCTGCTGAATGACAGGGTTATACTGATTACATGAAAGTATGTTAGGAAGCAAGGAATACTTTGAGTAGCTCACATGCAGCTGGAAACAAGTTAAACTTCTACTCTAAAGTCTTGCCAATATAATTAATGGTGTCACTAGGACTATAAATGTTGGCATGATTCACACCTGTCAAAATGAAAGCAGCTGGTAACAGCTGCAAGCAAGAACTGCTTGATTTGGTAATGGAAATGTTCTTACTATTGTCCTCTAGCATCCATGCCAGAATTTATTTTTATAGATGGATTGCCCAACACCTAACAGCGCAGCCATCATCAACTGTAGGGATAACTTCTGTAAGGAACTTTCACCCGGGTTGCAATAGCTACGTTTGTTTATGGCAGCTTTTGATATCTGGGGAGAGGGAGTGTGTGTGCCATTCATTAGCAAGATCCAGCAAACACTCCTCTGTTTATGATGCCACACAACTGCCTGCTCTTGCTGTCACCAAACAGGATCTTGGTGACTTCTGCAAGACCTTTATGACCAGAAAGGCCACAGAGTTGAGCTCTGCTTTTTTTTTTTTTTTTTCTTGCAGCACATAAGAACAGCTATAAATGTTACAGCTAACGCACCACCCAGCCACCTGGGAGTTACCAGCCTAGCAGAACTGATCCAATCTGGACCTGCTACTCCAGAGGGGGACAATTTGTGAGGCACAGCTTGGGGTGCAAGTGTGTGTGTGTTGACATCAGGGTCTTTCCAAGCACAAGGCACACAGCCAGTTTCTCTGAATTACCTCCAAGGCTGCTCAAATTTAAGGCAGGCTTAAATGGTTGCTTTACAATATTGTTGGTGCTTTCTCTGGCACTGGACACAGCCTGACTGCACTTAGGGCTATATATGAGCTTGGTATGGGCTGTGGGCCTGCTGTCCTTTCTAAATACATAGTCTCATCTGGAAAATTTCTCCATGAGGGAAACACCCAAATAAGCTCCTCTGCTCTGCAAATACTTGGTTTGGTGTTGGTATAAGAATTGTATCGTGTGGTCTTTGAACAGCAGCTGAACACATGTGTTCATCCCCCTGCAGTTTTCCATTCTAATAAAGGTGGTTTGGTTTTTTTTTTTTTTTTGTTTTGTTTTGTTTTGTTTGTTTCCTTTTTTTTCAAAAAGCAGTAAATATTTTAGTGGGGCAGTTTTCACAGGCCATTTATAAGGTTTGGGTTGGGTGGGGTTTTTTTTCGTTTGTTTTTCTCAGAAAACCTTCTGGAGCATTGAGATGATCTAGCTGAAGATGCCCCTGCTCGTTGCAGGGGTTTGGACTCGATGACCTTTAAAGGCCCCTTCCAACCCAAACTATTCTATGATTCTGTGATATCCCTGGAACTGTCCTATACATACTGGTTAACAGGAGCAAGCAAAATCAAAGCCTGGGGAAAAGAAAAATAATTAAATACTTGAGAAAATCCAACTGCAAGCAAATCAAAATTATCAGAGAAATTAAAATTCAAAAATCCTTTGCCACCCCCTTCCTATCACATTAATCTGATTTAAATTCTGATTTAGCTTTGCGTGTAAGCATATGCTTGAGGTAAAGTTGCTGTTTTGTCCTTTCCTATTCAGCACAAAACTAGTTAGCCCATAGGAAATTGGACACGAAAAGTTTGGCTTGTGTTTAATTGTTTGCCTGATTGAGGTAAGCTTGAATGTGATTTCTGCTGAACCAGGGCTTCAGATCTGGAACCTCGGAAAGTTCTTCAGGAAAAACAGTATCCATAAGGGCTCTTTGCTTCCCAGCCTCTGAATACAGCATGCCTAGTAGGGCTGAACCTGGCAGGCAAGGGACAAAAGTCCATGCAGACATAGAAGTGCTACATTACCATGACATAAAAAAGAAAATACCAGCTCAGTCCAAGAGTTTATGCTGACAGTGATGGGATCAATAGATTCCACATAGTGCCACCAGTGCCTTGGAACAAGCAGGACCTGGAATTGGAGACAGCACGTTAGGGTACTAGCAGAAGCCTGAAGAAAGAGAAGATGTTTTAATTAAGGTAATGTGGGATGCAGAAGCAGAATGAGGCAAGGAATAGGGGTGGGAGTGGGAGGTGATTTTTATATATTTCTTTTACAGAGCCTTTTTTCAAGACTTAAATGCTCATTCTCTCCTCCTACTGTATCAGTACTCTCATGTAAGAAGTGCACATGATCTAGAACCACCTCTCATCCACATTTCTCCTCATGTGAAGCAGGACTGTAACCTTGTAGCTGCTCTAGATAAGCCAGGTCCAGCTGTACAAAGGGAGGGCAGCTGGTATAGCAGTAGAGCAGGGGTTTAGAGAAAGTCTCAGCAAAGAAAGCATTGTTTTGTAGACTCTGCAACTGAGCAGACTTCCAAGTTCTTTCAGAAAGACTGCCAGCTGGCTTCCCCAAAAAACAGGTATCCTAATGCTCATCTATGTGATTAACAATATGTAGCTTTAATTCTCATAAATAATCACCAGTATTAAACGTGTCACTTTTAGTAGATAGGCTTTTAAAAGAAGGTGTCCCAGAAATCATGACAATCTAGCTTAGATCAGAGCTTTACAACTCCATCAGGACGATAGCTGTGACACAAAATTGATTCTAACCCATGGCTTTTATGATACAAAGACATTAATGTTGTTTTGATGATATAGAACAAGCTTTACAGACTACTGAACACTAGATTAACATGGAGCTATCAAGAAAAGCATAAAAGATGGTTTTTGACAAGGAATACAAATGGTCAGAGACAGATAAACACATACACTTCAGAATGGGGAAAGTGAAGCAATGATCTGTATCTGAACTGCAGACAGTTCTTTTTCTTGGTAGACACAAATTACTTAAAGGAATGTTCTGCTACCTAGATATGCTGTGCTTCATTATAGCAAAACATGGCTAATGAGGAAATGTCTGTGTATGAAACAATGACTGTGGCCCTAGTCCTGCAAACATGCTTACAGGACAATCAGAGTAGAGTAATTTTTGGGCCAGAGGACAAAGTGTTCTCCACAGGTTTCAATTTAAGTCAAACAAAAAAAGCATTGGCTCTCTAAAGGTCAAAAACATTTGGAAACTGTACTTTAATCCACTACGGCATACAAAACAGAGAAGGAAGTCAGTCTGTGGAGGGCCATTATTTAAAAAATATCACCAATTAGTTATTCCTGACATCTAAAACTGTATGAAACCCAACGCAGACTGAAGCCAAAACACATTTTCTATACTGAACAAGTTTCAGAGTGGTGCTTGTATCACAGAAATCTACACTTTAAATGAAAACTGCAGTTGCATTAGCTGCAATGGGTTTATCTGTTGGCAAGTGTTTGCCCACATTTTGGTATGATTCTGCAGTCAACGAAAAACTGAACACTCATCTGCTCTACAGGGGATCTTACACTGAACTCTGTTAAAGAATCTGGGTGTCCTCCAAATGACAGGGTATAATGGTGATGCCTGGAAAACTCTGTTATACAGCAGAAGAAAGCACAGCTTCTGAAGTAAGTAGCTGTTTCCAACAACGGGTCCTTACTGTGAGACTTGAGTAGGAAGAATGAACTTGCAACATGCTGGAGAAGTGGATGAAGACACTAGGGAATTGGGGTATGGTGCAGAGGCACTGTGTAGCAAGGGAACAAAGGCAAGAGGCAAATTAAGGGAAGTGTATAAAATATTTCAGTAAGAGGGGCTGCCTGGAAAAACGAGATGTAAATTAGGAATGGAACGTGCTGGCTCAACACAGCTCACATGCAAAGCAGAGGCAGAATTACTTTAGAAAGTAGCATAACTAAGAGGAAAATACAGTCTCCCTAACTAGTCCAGTCTTTTCAAACCAAAGAGGAGGACCTTGGGCTTTGGAGAGACTAATCGGAGTTTATGTGCAAGCAGGTTAAGGGTAGTAACTGCAAAGTTGTGTATTTCTGCAGCTGGCACTGTTTGCTGATGCAATTTATAGAGGATCCACAGAGCTGTGACTCAGAGAGGCAAAACCGGTACCATAAAGACACTTTCTCTCCCTCTTTTATTTTTGGGCAAGCTTATGCTTGTTAAAATAAGGATTTATAGCAGCAAGAAAATTAAAATTATCAAAAAGCAAAAGGACTAAAATTTTAAGGAAGATAAAGAAATGGAAAAAGTAATTAAAAACAAAAAAAATAAAGTGGCAAGGAGCAGCAGGACAAACAAAAGACAAAAAAAAATCCAGCAGAGGAGAAGGATTATTCTACCTTTACAAACTAGTATTATTCTAGGTTTGCAAACTAGAAGTGAAAAAAAACCCACAACAAAACTAAAACAAACAAAACCCTACCACTACCGCCCCCAACTATGAATTGCACAATAAAATAAAGCAGACTTCCATATGTTTATGAATATGGGACACAGATTTAGCTACATTTGATACTACATTTCAATAGGAAATGTGAAAGTAAGCCACAGTGAAATAACACACGCAAAAATGTAGCAAACATTTTGCAGGGAAAATCTAAAGTGCAAAAGCAATACAGAACTATTCCAAGCTAAAAGACCCTCTTGTGTTAGTCTGCTTTCTACAGAATATATCTAGCTTTGTTGAAATGGGAAGATACTGGTATAAACAGCGGTCAATCAGGTAATTGTAATATTTAGGCTACTGATAGGTAAATATAGCAGATGAAGTCAAGGTAGGACAGAAATCCCAGAAAAGATAAAATGAAATTCTGGTCTGTAATGGGAAGAAAGTAAACCAAGAGAACACTTGGGAGAGCAAGTGGAGCAATGCTGAAGACTTGTACAGCACAGAGAACAGAACAGGTTTAAATTCTCAATGGACGTGATTAACTCAATACAGTGCAAAGGTAGGGCAAAGGTGGAATTGCTTCAAAATGAGAGCATACCCTGAATTGAAATATTATACTAAGAAATTCCTGCTCAGTAGAAAAAGATATTTGGGTAAATGCACAAGAAAAGGAAGCACCAAGGAATGCCAGTGTGATGGGAAGAAAAAGATGGGGGGGCTGCGAGGGAGCCCAAGCCAATCCCCGAGGTGTTCGTAACCCTGGCAATGAAAAATAAAATAAATAAATGCATAGTCAACTCTGTGGGAGCACCACGTGAGGACTCTGAGAGTGCTGCCACCCCAGCCTATGCCCCATCCCAGGTGGTGCTGGCTGTCCTGGTGCCAGGAAGGTGCTTCTTACCCTGCCTCCCGCCTCCCTCCTGAGCTGGAGCCTTCCCACCCACTGAAACAGAGCGCCGAGGGCCACTGGTGTCACAGACGCAGGCACAGCCCCGGGGACAGGCAGGGTGACCTGGAAGGAATGGGGCTGTTACCACGCTGTGGCCACAGGGACCCAGGCGAGGGACCGAGGGCAGCTCAGGGAAGAGGTGGAAAAGTAGAGTTAGGAACTGGCAGCTTTCACCTTTGGTTTGCTTGACTTTTTAGGCACTTGTGGAGTTCTCCATGTGTGCTGCAGGCTGAGTGGTGTTTTCATCACCAATTCTAAAGTAAATTCAGTTCCAGGACTTTTCTGCCTCTTCTGTGATGGAGATGATAGTTCTGGTGTCTAGAGGCTGAGCTGGGCTGTCTGCCTTCTCTATGGGGTGACTTGGGCCAGCTCTCTAGTCTCCTACATGAAAATTCTTTCTTCCTTCCCCAAAACAGAATTATCAACCATCTGCTATGCATAATGCTGCAGACAACTCTAAATTCTCCTTTACTAAAATCACTTAAACTCTTCTCCAACAAAAGGAGTTCTTCACTGCAACTCCTTTTAAAAAGTATTTTGTCTACTTTAAGCTGGAACATTTCATTGCCTTTTAAAAAGTTTGAATCACTGCATTTCCTGACTTACTAAACCACTTTTTTTTTTTTTATATATCTGTTATATTTTTCTTGGTTAGTCAAACTGCCTGTTCTGCTGTTCTCCACTTTAAGCCCAGTCTGAAGTTCTCACCCTTTTTCTTTAAAGGTGGCACACAGGGAAATCCCTCCCTGACTTCCTGAAGATTCCTGCTTTCTCAGGGCTGGGTTAGATGTCAGAGGTTTGCCTGCACTGCTGAGAGCTCTGGTTGCTGAGCAGGATCCAACGGTGCGTTAGATACTGCAGCAGGAGCACAGAAAGAGAAAACCTTGCAGCTACACACAGAAAGTTAGCAATAACTGTAGTTGTGGACACACACTGAGTTTGAGATGTGTTTCTTTAGACTTCCAGAAAGCAGGGGAGGAGAGCTTCTGAGCAGCAGACCATGATGAGAAATAGCAAGCAGTAACTTTGATTTTTTTTTTTTTTTTTATAATATTTTCCCATACTGTGACAATGTTTTTCAAGGCTGGAAGGGAGCATGCTTCTCAGACTTGATGTGCCTCTAAGATGAGCTCAGTTAGGCCTTTTCTTGCACCTCTGGTGTCTAGAGCTGAACTGCAACTCCTCTGGCTCCAGGCTGCCCCAGGACATGAGGCCAGGCAGCAGGGCAGCCGAGGGCTGCCTGTAACACAGGGTCCTGGTGCCCACTACCCCTCCTGTCTGGGGTAGCACGAGAGGGAACGGCAATTGCTCATGGGAGCCCAGGGTGCAAGGTGCTTGCTCCCCATTTAGGAGGGCAGATGTGTGGAGCCTCCTGTGTCTACCTTCAGATAAGCTGGGATGCGCTTTCTCATCTTTTTACCATTGTCTAGTTATATGTATATGGATTAAGAACAATTACACTAGGAAGCAAGAAACTGGTGAGAAGTGACGCAGAGAAAAGAATGATGAGTGATTTTGTATTTGTATAGCATCTCACTTTTTGTAGCCTCTTCAGGTGGGATTCATCTCTCCTATTTCTAATTATCAAAAAATTTAAGCATCTATGTGTGTAGGCTTCTTTTATAGCCTGTGCTGAAGGACAAGATGGGATGAATGTTCCCGTGGGACTGTAATTGTCTAAGACAAGGATGAATTGCCTTGTGGAGGTGCCAGCTTCTCCCCGCTGACAGCAGACAGGACATCTGTCCTGGACAGAGTTTAAATTGAGGGTAGCAGATCTTACCCTCACTCTCTTAACAACTGTGCCAGAGTGTGGGGTGGAATATACTTGAACAGACGTGTTTTGCCCCATTTGTGATCTTTTAAGCCGTATATATATATTTGTGAAAATAGTCAAGATGTTATAAAAAATACTGCAAAATTTATGAACAAATAAAACAAAATACTAATATTCTGGGTGAAAACTCTGTAGTTCAGTGAGCACAAATTCACCAGTGGTCAACCTCCTGCTCCATATTTACCACTCAGCCTTGAAACCATTGCATAGGTGACCAGGTCCAAATACTTAAAAGGAGCCCCTACATTTGTGAGATACATCTTCAGCTTGTAACTTAATAGTCATGTACAGTTGCAAGCCCTAAAACAGCTGCTTAATTAACTAAGTTGGATATCTAAACGTTATCATAATTTGTATCAAGAAGAGATCCCTAACTTGTATTAAGACCTCTGTAGAAATTCAGCCCACAGTCACTGGTCAAGTACAGGATGAAACCTTATAAAACCTGAAGTCTCAGCCAACTACCTAAATTCATAACAGAGATTCACCTCTGAACAATACAGTGCAAGGGCAGGAAGGATGCAGTCGAAGTAGGCATTGTGCATTGGTACAATGTTACAGGAAGGAATTCTGCTTCAGAGCCTTAAATGGGAGTAGAAAAATGGCTTGTAGCAAACAACGACCAGAAGGTGGCATTTTACACATGAAGTTTTTGATATTCAAAGCTGCACTCACCCTACGTGCAGTTGCTCTCCTGAATACCTAAGAACACCTTTGTCTTTATTTTTCAACCCTTTATTGTTACTATATCTAATCTAAAATGTTATGTGTACCCTCTGGGAAGGAGTGGCGATACCATGTATTATCACAAAATAAAGCTGGCTGCAAATTCTGCAGTAGCTATATTAATTCTACATGAAAACCACTCCAAAGCATGTATTAAGATTGTTATTATTTAGGGATTCGCTCTCTTGTTAACAAAGCAGTTCTTCTAAAACATTCCTTTCCTCTCCCTCATATGGCAGCAGTCTCCAGCCACCTGCCCCATAAGCTACTGGATGCGATGCTGGAAAGCACCACCCAAAAGGCACTGATAAAATGGATTAAGGCAATACCTTACTGCTCCATCACTGCCTCTACATTACTTTAACCCCAGAAATCCAAACAGTATCTCCTTCATGGCAATGCAGACAGCTTGTATTATTGAGCTGGCAAGATTTAATTTGCAATTGCTTTAAGCTTAATTAAAATTAAGATTATATTAAAGGTTCACTACTGTACTTAATCATTCCAAAGGAGATTGTAAATTGAAATAGTGTTGGGAATCATGGAAAATGCAGTGCTGAACATATGTGGCATTTTTATCAATAGCAAAAATTCTATCTTTGTGCTTTACATTACTGAACACTGCAACCTTAGAAAGTGCAGAATGAGAAACTAATAATTTGCTTTAGGAGTAGGACTAAGAGCTAATATAGTACAAACAGTGCAGGTTGATCACAGATTCCTCATTTGCAACTGTACCAGCAGAAGAGCATCCTATTCTTAGTTGACAGACATCATCCTCTTGTTGGAAACTACCATCCCGGTCCAGTTTGCCATCTCACCAGTTCACAGGAGCGGTCCTCACTCTGCCTCCTCAATATTAGCTGGATTGGCAAAAATCTGTTCTTTAAATTTTTGAAGGCAGCTGGGTTAGCCAGCTAGGGGCAAGGGAGCACTTGCACAAGCCGCTGACCTGGCGGGTCAAAAGAGGTGACAACATCTGGTAGGAGAAAGGTGAAAAGGCGCTACAGGCAACAACTCCACCGCCTTAAGCAGTCGGAGAATTGAACGTTACAAAATTTCTTTGGAAAGGCCTGACAGTTTGAGATGCGCAGAAGGGCATTACAAGCACATGCACTGCTGAACAAATGAAAAAGGGTAATTCAGACTCTAAATACAGACCACGTCGATTAAATAAAGATGGACACTACTTACAGCAGGAGACTAGGAATTAAGAGTCCTGAGCCCTTCTCTCACACTGCTGCTGGCTGCCTGTGTGACTGTAAGCCAGGCACTTATAACTGAACTTTCTCAGTAAAATAGGGTTAATAATATCCTCACATCCTTGTAAAGCACATGAAACCTCTGGATGGTGTGTGCTCTAAATGCAAGTATCATCATTACAATAATCGGCTATTAAAGCAACAAGTTGGGCCAATGTTCCCTGGTGAAGCTTATTCACTATCAAAATATGAGTTCCTTTGCTGGCTTTACACGCTCATTAATCAAATACATTTTATGGAACACACTGGTTTCAGAGCAGACAGGCTGGAGTACTGTTCAAGGAAGTTTTAAAGCAGACAAATTGGAGGTGATTGCAAGAACTGTGATAGAATTGGGCAGCCGATTGAAGTAACTCTCCAAATGTTTGCGTTTTTTGTACAAAAAGGGCTAGTAAAAGTAACGGTGAGCAAAGAAAGTTCCCATGCTGGGAGAAATGTATCAAGCCTGAGTGCAGAGTGTAGGGAGAGGGAAGTTCCACAGTCACTTTGTTAAGATTTCCTAGCGCTTAATTATCCAGTTAAATAATTTACTAGAATCTTTAAAGTAATGCAAAGCTCATATGTGAACGGTACCTGTCCTGGACTGAGTGTAACGACATGGGCTGTTGTGTTCCTAAACTTGGGAAAGCGTTTCAGATCAGGGTTGGCAACGTTGACTTTGCTGAATACACTGGATTCTTCATAAGGGATCCTGGTGGGATAAAGGAAACTGGTATCACCAGGCGGGAAGAGGTGCCATCTCTTCCTGAAAATAGAGAGAAGATAAAAATTTATTCAGTGCATGTCAGTTACAGCAGAGAACTAAAGGCAGTAGCAAGGTTTTCAATAAAACATAAATCTGCCTCACTGTGTGAATCTCCTACGCAGTGAGAACACAGGCAGTGCTTACAGGCTGTCTCCTAAAAGTGTTTTTAAAATATTCCACTTTTTAATTTTTTAACTGAAAAGATTTACAGCTTCTCACCAATTATTTTTAAAAGACAGATAAAATAAAATTAAAAAAAAAGTTCTCCCATCTAGTTCCTCCTTCTTCCCTTTTACAGAGCAACACACAGCATTTACAGATGCTCAGGGCATTAAAAATTGCTCTATAAACCAGGGGAAATGGTTTTGTTGGAGCCAATGTACTTTTGTTCACTGAATAAATAGCTGCCACACCCATGTTTGTTTTAAAAGAAGGGCATTGTGTGTTTAGGATGGCAATAGTAAAGGGGTATGAACATGATCTTCTGTTTCCTATCATCACCCGCAGTACTTATTTGGTCATTAGTCACACCACCTTCATTCTTAATAAAACTCACCTTGAGGCTCCTATTCCAAAGCTGGCATAAATAAAAACCAGAGACATCCATAGACATAAGCATCCTGAAACACTTGTATTTTTTTGTGTTATCAGTATCACATGACAAAAATGTGGTTTATGTGGGCCACTGGGTTTAAGAACTTACTGGCATGACTAACTGCCCAGATGGAGCAGGACAGGGTCATTCTGCTCATGTGGGCACTCATGTTCCAGGCTGTTCTCTATGAGCCCAAAGAAGGGGGTCAATGCACCGCAGTGCAGGGCCAAGCAGAGCTGAGACACGGACCTCATCTGCAGGAGCTAATGTCTCTATTTCATTTACATAGACCAGATCAAAGAGAGAAAAAAGATTATGTCAGAACTGGTGGTGCCAGTTTTATGGGTACTATAAATGAAATATCTTAGCAGGTACACATGCTATTTAGAAATAGGAGTTTTATATCGCAGTACTTTAGGTGATGGAAATAACCAGAAAGGAATACACAAAGAGAGAATTTATGACATTTAAGAGGCACCAGACAATCAGTACAACAGTGACCCATGCACTAAGCAATGGAGAAGTAAAGGCTTTACATCACAATTGGACAATTTGTGCAGTTCTCTTTGTTTCAGACTCTAGTGACATCTTTTCGTTTTGTCCCTTTCCTTGGTATTCACTTCTTGCTTTTTGCCTGCTGCTTCTGGTTGTCAGTTCTAAGTCACAGACCTGAAAGTGGAAGAAAAGCAACCAAATGGCGCAAAAACAGCAGAGAGAGGAATAGCAGGATAGCCAGAACTGCACAGATCGGCACAGATGGAAGTGCCATGGGTGGCTGACATTTCTTGGTAATTACCAGAGCTGCTGCTGGGTGCAAGCACAAAAAATAGTTCCCCTGAAAGCCAAGCCCTACTGCAACTTTATTTTGCCTTCCTAGCTAGTCCCTCTGAAGGGGCAGAGAATAACTAGGTTAGGAGGCTCATGGGTTAATCCTGCAGGCTCATGACAAAGCAGTATCACAAAGTAAAAAATTTAGAAGCCTGAGGGATGCAAGGAGGAAATTCAAGACAGCAACAAAGGGCTAAGGAGTCGTCTCTGGCTTTCCTGCAAAGGCAAATCTATTTAAGTTTAGCATAAGCTTATATTCTGTTACAAAGCCTGTCTTGTTTGTGAGTCTCAAAAGGGAATCTTTCTGCTCTGAAGAAGCACAGAATTCACAAGCTTCTGGAAGTTTGCAATCTATTTATAGGCTTTGCTCTGAAGAAGAAAACAACTTTGTCTTTTCCGGCCATACAAAGACTTTAGGCTGCTTCTTTCTCTGAGAGGAACAAGGATTTTGTTCTACCAGAGGGGGAGGATGTGTCTTGGGAAGGCAGGTAAAATTGTTACATGATGCTGGAATTCTGGCTCAAGTTCAACACCTGAAGGTAGAGATCAAAGAGGCAGGGCAGGTATCAGGTCTGCTAGATTACTGTACTTATTTAGTACACCCAGTATTTAGATGGATCCTTAGAAGATATTTAGGCATGTTAGTCTCATGGTTTTCAATTAGATGTCTGGCTCCTAAATACACTCAAGTGTCTGGACTTCAGTGCCTAATGCTTACTGATGTGATCTGAAGCCTACAGGGCTGGCTGCAGCAAAGCGTGGTGCTGAGGGAGGTTTCCAGAGTGTCTCTGCTGCACGTTCACCCAAGGACCTCAAGGCTGTTTATAAACATGAATGAAAACCCCACTGAGAACTAAACAGAGTTACCTTTCTTACAGATAAGATGATGACAAATTTATTTGCCTCAGGCCTTGAAGCCAGGCAACCTGTGGCACTGCCCAGCATAGAAGCCAGCATGCCTGACTTCCAATCCTGCACCTTAATCACAGGACCACCATGACTGTACTGTTCTATAAAATGTCAGAGTAATTAATCACATTAAAATCCCACTGGCAAAATACTCCTTCTACTCTATACTATCAAACCTAAAAAAAAATCATGCAACTTATTTTGTTACTCTAGTGTTACTCCAGCAATAACAGATAACAAAAAACCCTGAAGTCAATATGAAGAAAAGAAGGAAAAAAAAAAAAAAAAAAAAAGACAGCATGCAAGCAGGCAGAAAGATACAGCAACAAAGCCACATGTTCCAAAATTAGTTTGGAGCCTCAAATGTCCCTTTCAACTTTGCTCACAGCTGGCTGCTCCCATCCTGATGTTCCCCTTTTAGATTAATTCTAGCAGGCTATTAGAAGCTCTTGTGCAGAGAATATTGTAGAAGTCTGAAGTAGTTTGTCTCTATTTTATTTCTGTGCTTTTTATTTTTAACTCTTTATTTCCTAATTCCAAATTCCTGAATTCATAACTACTAGGAAAACTAAAATGCTTATTATTGGATCACATAACACACAGATCAGGAAAGATCTTCCTCAAACAGAAGAAAATAAAATTGTGTTACCTCCATGTCTCAGCCAAACTCCAACCCCACTGAAGTTCTGCTGTTTCCTATAGAACAGTTCTGATGCTCTTCAGTCAGTGAGAGCTCAGAAAACTGAAATAATCAGGACCTAGAATTAATACTCAAAAGTCCAAAACTAACTTTATAGCACAGTATAACTTTTTTCTGTATTTGTTGTATATATATGCACTTGTTACCTTCCTTGTACTTGCAACACTAAGTTGCAGCCATAGGAGTCCAAATGGCAGGGAGTGTTTGCTCCTTCAGATCCAATCCATAGCGTGCTCTCTTTTCCACTTCTTCCAGGAAAACCAAAGTCAGACCACCTTATATCCTACAGCAATGAAAAGGTTATTTATGTAAGCTGTTGAACTGATTCACATCCTACTCTCAGTTCCCTGAGTCTCTTGTCTTCTCCCTCCACTGCTCAGTCGCTCTTTACCCACTGCACCTGTTGGTCCTTGGTAGGATTCCTACATGTATGGCCTACGCCCCTTCCTCCAACATTCTTCTCTCTAGTAGCATTTCTTCTGCTTTCTTCTCTTCCTGTCTGACTACACAGCCTCCCAGATCTCTGTCTCCAGTTCTCATCCCAGTCTTTCACATCACTCAAGTTACCCGTTTGCTCTACAGAAGGACTGCCCAACTGCTCGGGCCACATGTGTCTTCCTTTCCTGCTTCTCAAACACTCTTTTTTTACTTTTTCCACTCTCAACCATCCAGCAAACTCAGGATTGCTTTTAGAAAAATTCTGATATATGGCATTTAAAAAAAGGAAGGGAGTGAACTTAAAACAACTTGATTACATGGTGAGAAAAGGGCAGAACAGGTATGCATGGGTTATGAACAAGATCCTGGAGCTTTCCAGCCCATTGATCCTCCCACAAGCAATCCCTTGGGGATGACAGCTGGAACAAGGGACAGTGAGGTATGTTTCAGATAGTTAAGGGTTTTGCAGAATGGCTCTGTACAGCTTGCATAAAACCTTTCCCATGTTTCTGTAGCTCACCCTGCCACCTGCAGGGCCTGATCGTTTGTTTATTGGAAAGCACTTGAAGCACACTGGCCAGAGATACTGGTGCCTTTTGGCCGGAGCCCCAGACTGAGCCTTAGGAAACAGATTCAATTCCTGGCTTCCTTATGGTCTCAGGCAAATCACTTAATCTCTGAGCTTTATTTTTCCCATCTTGAAAAGGAAGATAATGGTATTTGTTCCATTTCAGTAAAGCACTTTGGGGTCATTCACATCACCTGACTTCAGGAACCTAGTTTAAGTTTGGCTCCTGTTCTTGTCAAAGCACTCTCAATCATGCCTTGGAAAAGCCTCTACCTTTCTGCTGTCTATAAAGAGAAAATAGGAGTCTAGCCTCCTAATTTAAGTATGTAAGCTAGCTGCTTGCAGACAGGTGGATGTCTATCCTTTCTTAAGATCTATGGATGAGGAAAACTACAACTAGACATTATTATAAGGATGACTTCACTATGACTCTGTATCAGGAAACCCTCAAAATGAGCGATAGCCTTCCCAAAAATTAGGTTTTGCTAAAGATTTTGAATTTCAGAGTTATTGATTTTAAAGATATCATTTGAAAAAAAATGCAGAAGTGTAATATAAACATTTGTCAAAGGCAGCAAAAAAATCAAAAAGAAAAAGTTGCTCCTATAGATTTCAGCAGCCATAAAATTTGAAATCCAATACAACTATTTCAGTGATAAAGTTAAGTGTAACACCATCTCTACACTTTAATCTCACACCTAAATAGTTTTTGTATTTTGTTACAATTTAAGTGGAAAGAAAGCACACATAATCAATATTAGATTTAAAAGAACTTTTTGAAAATGCTGCAGCTGTAGTAAATAGTTGAAGCGATTATGGGTAAAATAGTTTTTAACCAATGAACTGAAAAGGAACTGGTAGGATTAGTGAAATCTTGTCACAGTGTGTTCCTTTTCTACAATAAAAAGCCACAGTAAGAAGAAATGCACTAAAAGGTGTTCCAACCATAACAGATGGCACATTACTTGTGAATTATATTTATTTCATTTGCTGCTCATAATGAAGTTAATCTGTACCCGTATGCCACTTTAAAAGGTCTCATTTCTATTTAAACTTCACGCATGTATCTTGCTCCTGATTTATATCTCAAATTCTGTAATGAAATATCAACTGAACAAAAAATGTAAGATGCTAGATAGTGCTCATAGATTAGAATAATGGAATCATTACCTTAGCCCACACAACTGTAAATGATAAACAGTGCAATCTAAATTTCAAACAACTTCTAAATGGCCCTATTAATCACTATAAATAACAGTGCAGTTGGCCTTCTTTTCCCCTTCAAATCACCTTACGTAAATCTAAATAAAATCTAAAAAGGAAAAAAGGGGTTATCGTCAAATTCACACAAGAATGGAAGAGAATTTCTACAAAGAACTCTTTTGGCTGGTATAAATTGTGTAGCAGTGTTTCAAAAGCCATATGAGTCTGGAACTGACGGATGCATTTCACTCCCATGCCTGTGAAACTGGCAGATGACATACACCATATTTGCTTGCATAACACTATCGATTTTTTCCTTCCCAGATTCTGCTTTAAAAAAAATCCATGGCATAACCATTACATGTGTCTACTCTAAAATTGCAGTACAATCTGTTGCTTGTTACAGGTCAGGTGATGAGGTTGTGACGAGACACCTGCACAGAAATGCAATTCCTGAAGCCTCAATTTTGTTCTTGAGTGGGGGCAAGGGGAAGAAGGTGGTAGGAAAATAGTTGTTTCCTTCAAGTGTGTTTTTATTGACCGAATAAAGCAGCAGGCTATTCAGGTCTTCCTGAGCTGCTATGATCTCGTGCCATAAAACACAGGAAAATGCTGTCTGTTGAGGCATAAAGAGAGAAGACCAAGGCAGGACCACAGATAGAGGAAGGCACTCAAAGATCTGGGGAAGCCTGAAACATCCCTGGAGCTCCCAACTCAGTTCAAACAACATGACCCTGTATCAGAGTCGTGCAGCCCAAGCTTATGTGATCCTGGTTGTGTTTCAGTGTGCTTAGGAAGAGAGGGGAGAAAGAAAGGTAAGATGGTCTCTGTGCCCAACCAAAGATTACCTTTGACCCACAGAACAGGGGGAAGGGAGACAGTCTGAAAAAAACCTGAGCACTGAAAAATACTACTTTTACTGGTATACAAGACTAAAATACATATAAGGAACACAGGAAATGGTTTCTGAGGAAATAATTAATTTGAGGGGGCTGATCAGTTTGTAGTGTATGTCATCCCAGTGATACAGTGTTTGCAGGGAATTATGATTCCTTCTTCGCATCTGAAAGTATAGCAATGAATAAGAGTTAATTTACTATTCTTTCTTTATATCTTTTGAAAATATATGTTTTGTATAGCTATCTTTAATTTTTCCCTCTTACAATTTGCAAGAAGTAGCAGGAATGTAGATGAACCAATACAATGAAATAAAAAGGAAATACCCCAGGTAGGTGTCCTAATACCTGCATTTGGAAATTACCATGTACTTCCATGGACAGGTTACTTCATGTATTTTACTGCGTCCACAGACAATTAAGGTATAATAATTCTGCATACTCAGAATCTCTCCTCCTCGCAGTTAATCTATTAAGGGAACTGTGCTACTTGAGAAAATGAGCCACAGGACAAAACACGGAGCGAAACCATGATACAGCCTTGTTGCTACAAGTGAATCCATGCCATCAAATCTTCCCTCTTGAGTGGAGCCTTTAATTTGGGTACAAGGTGGATCAGGGTGTCAAATTTGCAATATGCCAGGCCTGCTGGCTGCCTGTCATTGCCATACTCTCTTTCCATTCCCCTTCCATACCTCCAGCAGACGTGCAGGGAAGGTGTGCAGCTGCAGAGGTCACACATGTGACTCAGTGCTCCCCAAGCCTGTCCAGTCACAAAATGATGCTGGGCTAAATGGCAAGGGGAATGCTGCCAATCTGGTAGTTGTTTTTGTCACTTGTGGTACTGTTTTTAAGCATATAAAGGAGACACAGAATTTTAGATGGCTGCCACTTGGTACTAGTTCTCTGTTAACCTGAGAGCCAATAGCTTTTATTTTTAAATTGTAAAATACATTTAAAAAAAAGAAGCAGAGAGGTGATACCAGTAGAGGTTTCAGAAGCTACACTATGTAATTTGCAATGATTAAACTAGGAAGAGATAATATTAATGTTTCACCTGGAAAACTTCTGGTTTGTCTTCAAATATCCTGGCAATGTATTTGTAGTCAGCGTAAGCCCAGTATTTGGAATACTCGTAACAACTGAATGGTCCAGAGACACAAGATGGCTGCCCACAACTCCAAGCCAAAAACTCTTCAAGTGTAGCCTTCACGTAGCTACACCTGGTTTCAAACTGGGGAACTAGAACAACAAAAGAAAAGCCAAATATTACGTGAGCATTGAGCACAGAACCAGTAAAAATAATACATGATATGAAGTGGGACTAGGTGGCTTGACTCTGGTCAATAAAATGGTTCTTATCACCTAACTTTTAATTAAAGCCTGAGACTATTGCTTTTTCATTAAGGTTTGAGTGAATGGCTGTTACCTTGAACTTGCTGTGAGGTAAAAGCACACCAACAGTTCCTGTTCTTCATGCGCAAGGTACCCTTCAGCACAGTAACTCAATAATACACCCAAACTCCATAAACAGCTGAGGGCCTGTTCTTTACTTCATCTCTCCTCTTAAGTGTGAGCTGCAAATGTGCACACAAGTATTTGTGTACCCTTTGTCTTTGTGTATTTATGTAGATGGACACGTTCATCTTTCCCCTTTCCTAAAGCAATAACCAAATCAGCACAGTAATGCGTAGGAAGCAAGTTATGGAACCACGTGTGCAAATGATCCATCTAAAACACTGTATGTCCTTTTTTTTTCATTTGGGACTGACAAAAGCATATTGCGGTGCTCCTTGGCAGACATAAAAAGTATTTACCAGCAGTGTTTTGCTCCCATCATACTTTGGTCAGGCTGACTGATACAGCCTTTCAGCTCAAGGTCAGGTCAGTTGGAAAGCCTACAAGATAACCCACATCACAGCATACTTTAATTGTGGTTAATCAAAGAACTTCATTTTCCCACAGCCTCTAATTGTGCCAGCTTCAAAGAGACTTACCCAATGTTAAAAAAAAAAATTATTACTGTAACTACTACTGGAAAAAAATTACTGCAGCCTGCATGAATGACAGTGACAGAGCTGCAATTTAACATTGTGTAACTTCACAGAGCTGCTCAGAAATGGGATCTTTTCACTGTTGTGCAGCAGCACCTCTTCGTTCTTTACCGCTCTCATTTTGTTATCACAGCAATTCCCATAGAGTCTCATGCATTTGTTCTTACTTACTTTGGGCGGGAGAACAGCTTTTACAAACCTTTATCACGATCATTTTGCCATTTTCCATCGTAATAGCCTAGGTAGTGGTTTTCCTTCCCCTCACTATCAAACTCATTAACTAAAAATATCAGATAAGCCCCATTATTCAGCAATCCATAACCTGGGTCTGTGCAGTAGAAGGGCTCCCTACCAAAGAACTGCATACAAGACATATAAATCACCTGCAATAACCAAAAACCCCTTTATCTGATTTCCTGTCTGTGCTGCAGTCCAATGCCCTCTCCCAATACCCAGTCATTAATGCAATGCACATCATTTTACAAAAAGATGGTCTGATGGAAAAATTAGACAAAAGATACAAGCACTACTGAAGGTGGCTCCAGTATCTGTATTATTTTGATGAGAACAAAGTCTGCTTAGGACACTGCCCATTTTCCAAGATAACTCAGGAGCAAGTGTTTTAAAGGCAAGAAATAAGCTCTTTCTACCTCACAGTGTATTTCACTCTGAGCTTCATGTAAAAAAATCCAACTGTGAAAGGCAAGATTATCTTCTAGGATACAATCTCCTCAGCACAGGGTTCTTAGTTTAATTTATAACTTGTTCAGTACCAAGGTATGGGTGCTTATGGAAAAATAAATAGTAATAAAAAATGTATTTGGGCAATCTAGACAGACTGCTTAAATGGATTTCTAGACTGCAAGTAGGGTGAAAATGTTAGCGGTGGGCAGCTGAAAGCAAGAACACTATTAACCAGTTTGCTAATACTTAATGACTAAAAGCTGAAGGTGTTTTGTAATTGATAAATTGTAGATTAAGTCACATAAGTCTAAAGTAAACTACCAGTGCTGCCTGATGACATGGTATCTAGAAGGCATGACAGTCTTCCTCTTTCCACCTAATGCCAGAGGGAGGGAGAGAGGGAAGAAGTGATTTTTGGAGAAAGCAACTCCCCTCCTTAGTTAAGGTCTGGTCCTGACTGATGCCAAATTCTGTTCTACTCAGAAAGACAGTGTTTGCAATGCATACTAAGGGAAATGTAGAAAAAAGGATAATAGCCTTCAAAAATACCATAAAGCTCCAGAAAGAATGCAAATGAAATGTCTCCTTTATTTCTTTAAACTTAAAAGAAAATCAAATGTCTGTTCACAGCTGCTGGGGAATTAAAATTATTTAAACAAATAATCCAAGCAAGGAATAGCCATTTAATGCTATAACAAAGCACAGGCACACTCACAAACCAAAAAACTGGCCATCCACATCGAACTCCAATAGCTACCTCAAACCTCAGCTTTATCCGATGTTTATTCAGTGTTACAGTATTTGTACTGTATTTCCAACCTCTTATTCAGCTACTGAGTCTATAGCCACCTTTGCAGTGCCTTTCTGTATCAAACCTGAGGCTTGAATTCTTTTACTGTCCTTAGTGGTAAAACCTCTTGGGCAGATGTCCAAGTTGCAGCCCTTTTATATCCAACTGTGTATCTGACAGCATGAGCACTAACCAGCATCTCTAAGAGTAATTTTCTCCAGAGATCTTGTGACTCATAACTGATCAGCATGAAAACCTCTTGCTCTCTACAGCTTCTTCACAGCAAACTCACTGTTTATTCATTTTACTACACAACCAGAGAAAATGGTCAAAATAAGAAACGTCTTCATATAGAAGTCAGTTTTGTATATGCTTTCTTCTTGCTTTGTAATTGCTGCTATGCTCCAGGTAGCCATCAGATATATGGGCTATAATACTGCATTCTCTCTGCCAGAAACTCAGCTTCCATAGCTGTTGCCCACCCTTTATCCCACTTCAGAAAAAAAGTCTTTTAGTGTGGCTGGAACTAGATGGGTAGAGGTTTCCTGATAAATAGCACCTTCATTGTTCTTGCAATGAATGCTGGTACTCTCTCTGGAGGTATCTTATCTCTGTCACTGTTTAATCCTCTGATTGTATTTTTCCCCTCTTACAGACATATACTGTTTAACTTCTGTAATCTGATATAATACTACTAAGCGTACAAACTTAGGTAGGTACAGATAATTCACACAAATAATACCGCTAGCTCCCATGTTTTCCAAGTTTCAAACGTGCCTCAGAAAGTTCCAAACTAGCAAGAAAAGCAAATACGAAATCCAAGCAACTCCTACCAAATTGCTCCATTTGCAGTTCTCACTTTTTTACATTAAGGAATTCAGTTTGGGAATCCCCACCCAGGCTGCAGATGTGGCACTGAAGAAAGATGAGAAGTTGTCATGGTAAGAGGTCTCAAACCATTTCAGATCTTCCAGATGAACCTTGTGGCTTAAAACTCTGAAGGAGCCACTTCAGAGTGGCATCAAAATATACCTACAGGCAGGAGAACCGTTTCTTTCTTGTACATGTTTCCAACTCAGTGGCAGGAGTTGTCCTGTCCACTCTCAAGAAAATTAATCTAGTGTAAACATGGGAGGAATATTCAGAAAGATCAATACAATTTTAGTTGTATTCTCCTGTTGCTTTCTCTAACCGCATCACTGCCTCTGTTTCATCTGGGAAAGTTAGCGTGAACAACGATAAGAGAGGCCCTCATTCAAAAACAATGTTAAGCATGCAAGAGTGAGATCAACCATCTTCCAATGACAGTGGCACATGAAATGTATTACATTATTTCAGACTCTGAGATGGCTTGGCTAATGGCTTCACTAATATATCCTTACAATGCAAATTTTTTATAGCATCATAGGTCTCATTCAGTTACAATATAACCCCTGAAGGCTCTACCCATCTTCTTGAAGACATTTTTAGCTCACATTAGCATATAATGGAGGTTCCTGGAGACAAACTGATTGCTGCCTAGGGACTGATGCCTTTAGGAAAAAGCAAAATACAGATAGCGGCAACTTCAAGATACAAATTCCAATTTAAATCCACTCTATATCCCTAGTGACTACAAGTTATTGTTAAGTGATGACTCTTATCTACTTAGTTGGTAGCATCAATCCATCACTTAGCTACATAACACTCCATCAGTCCCACCAGAAGCTCTCCCAGATGTCATACCCATTTGGCTCTCAAAAAGTGCCTGCAAGTTAATGGAGACTAGGACCAAACCCATCCTTTTACCTGGTAAGCCTTGCATATTACAACGAAAATATATTAACAAGGTATCAAGAAAAATGTCTTATATATATGCAACATCTTCCTTACTGGCAATGGGATGCCTTTTATATGTAGTGCAAGAACTGGCTGATACCTCACTGAATGATAGAGATATTGCTGTGAGGATGTGTACCAACATATTAATTCTATACCTCAGTTATCCCATCTATAGAAATATAACAGAAAATAACATCTGTTTTCCCAAGAATGGCATGGGAATCATTAATCCATGCCGGCAAAATGTTTTGAAATCCTAAAATGCCAAGCATTTTCCCTCTAACACTTCTTTCTGTTTCATCACTTCTCTTGCAGAAATTGAAGATTAAATAATATGGTCACGATGCTGTGAAGGAAGCAAATTTCACAGTGCTGTTAAGTAAGATAATGTGATGTAATCCCACCACTTCCATAAGAACTAGCAAACTCCCATCTGGAGTCTTTGTGCAGACCCTACATCCCAAGAAAGAGGTAGTCCAACTGAAGGAGGTTAGAAGAATACAGAAAGAATATCCTGGGGTCTAAAAAAACCATGACTTACATTGAACATTTTTTAAGAACTGGGTTTGTCTGGCCTAGGAAAAAAAAGGACTGAAGGGAGACAAGATATTTTAGGCAAAAGGGAGAAAGTACATGGCAAAATATTTTCCTGTGTGGTTGGGAGGGCAAAGGCTATACATGGCACTAATAACGCAATGCATAACCTCTGAAGTGGCTAGCAGATTGCCACCTTGGATCATGTTTCCTGTATCTTCCCTCCCTGGTATGAAACTCTGTCTGCCCATGGATAGACTATGGACTAGTATTGGCTACAGACAAAAATTAATTTGTAGCATTTAAAATCAAGTGCAAAAATTGTCTTTCTCTCATGGCAGGTTCCTAGATGTCTGAGTGAATCTGGTGGATTAGAGGTGAAATTATTTATGGTGTCAAGTGATTTTTTCAATGCTTTATAGTTCTATAGCATCTTTCATCACAAGACCTTAAATTACTGAAAACCACCACTGTCTTGGAAAACCTCTGGTGGAAGGTGGGAATTATAACCATTTTACAGACAAAAAACCCGAGATAGATTGGTTAATTGGCTGATTTACTAATACACTCAGGTTTGTGGATATGGAAGCTCAGCTCACGTGAACGACTGAATTGTGTGTAAGACCAGCACCAAACACACACACTACAAAGCAAAGAAATAAAACTGAGATGCTTGACTATTCATGTTAGTGTTACCCACCAGACTTCCTACTAAGAATAAGCACACAAGAAAGAGAAAGGAGAGGTCCACTGTTGGCCAAATCCCATGTCCTAAAAACAAAGCCTGTGGTGAAAAGCAATACATGAGAGAGTGAACAGTGATAATGGAGAGGCAGAGAATTGCAGAACCTAAAAAAGAGAGTTGTGACATGTAATGCCTGTCTGCCTCAGTCTCACCTAAATCCACTGCCTTCAGACCTAGCCTAAACTGGATTGTCTTTCCATCCAACAACGCAGAAAGGTATTTCACATTCCAGTGCAGTGCTGGCCAGTCACCAGCCATGTTACAGAAGACAGCAGGTTGCTGTAGAGACATCACAATTTCCTTGGTTTTCCCAGGAGTAAACGGTTTGACATCTTCACCTATGTAAAGAAAAAAAACAGCTGTAGAGAGATGATTTACATCAAGTGTCACCTACCATCTCCCACAGCATAGCAAATATTAAGAACTAACACCTCCTTTGTTCATCGTTGATTATTACATTTGTAGACTTTTTTAAAGTAAAATTTTACTGAAAAAACTGAAAGAACATTCTTACACTAAATCAAAGTTTAAAGCAGTGTATTAGCACACAAAATGTAAAAAAAAAAAAAAAAACGGGCATGTGCTTAGAATTTTCACTTGTAGATTAGGCAATAAAACAGCTGTAGTCAAACTGGTTAGAATTAGGCTAACAGTAAAAAAACCTTACAAATAATGTCCTGGGTTTAGAGAACATAAATTTTATGAGTAACAGTCCTTCTGCGTGGGATTCTTTCCAAGAAGTGTAGTACATTGTCCGAGATAGCAAATCAGGTTCCTATGCATTTGATTTAAACCAAGGAACAACTTTATAACCAAAATAGCAGGTATTTTTAAAGTGTTTTAAAATTTCTTTTCATCTATATAATTTTAGAAAAAGGAAATTGTGTCAATACAAGAACTAAACTAACCCAAGATTTCCACTTACTCCTTTACTGTTTAGAGATTGATATGCACTACTGAAACTGTCAAGCTAAAATGCTGGCAACCTTGAATAAACTCAGCACTTTCAGAACAACTTTTCTTTAGGGACATATTGAGAAGGAAAACATGATTTAAAAAAAAACAAAACAAAAAAAAAAAACAAAACCAAAAAACAAAAAAAAAAAAAACCAAACCCAAAACAGCTCATAACATAACATAATAGAGCTGAAGCAGTGGACTACAACTTCAGATCATAAAAAAATCCATTTATTATTTTAACCTCTATTGAAGTTAACTCATCCAGAATTTGTATCCGTATAATGCCTAAGATTTAACATACCGAATCGATATGTATGGTTCCATGATTCCTAGCAGCTCATTTAAAACAAACAAACCAATTCAATCACTCTATTTAGGGCTCAAATTATGGTCTGGCATGCACGATGGGTTAAATAAATACAGGACAAGAAAATTCCCTTTACTGCTGGCTACTAATTTTGCCTCTCACTCCTCCCCATGTGTGGGTGGTGGGACAGGTAGTAGAGAACCTGCCAGTCCCACACAGGGCAGCCCTGTAGTGCCAGCTGGGGGAAACACAAAAGAAGACTCACCGGCATCAAGGTCACCGAGGAAGGTTCTTCAGGACTGTTTCAAACATAACAGTTTAAAATAAATACATGAATGTTGAAGTGTAAATGGCAGGAATAAGAAGAGCCCTGTGCACACTGCATGCCATACCTGTAAGATGACTTGTGAGTCTCCCTTATTTTGACAGGGTTTATATTCCAGCAAAACTTCTTAGTTTTACAAATTAAGGTGTTGTCTTCACACAAATTGAGTGGGAGGTATCAGGGCTGGGGTTTTCTACAGTTGAGGGGTCCCTTCTCCCATGGACTTCCAGGGAAACTAAATCCTTCTCTTCTTTCACTCATGAAAACTCCATCTTGAAGCTTTAAAACTAAAGACCTCCAATATTTTATCTTCACAGAACATAAAATTTTTAAATGGCTTCCCTTTCTTAAGGCAGATGACAGGAGGGAGTTTGGGTTTTGGTTTGTTTTCCACGTTTCCTCTCATATGCAGAACAACACTTGACAGGATGGTGTTGCTGTGACACAGAGATGTCTATGACACTTGGCCTTCAGTCTCGCACTCCAGCAACTTCCACAACCAGGACATAAGGAGGCCTCACAGGGACCGTATGTCTTACCATATGGTCTTCCCTACCCCCTGAAGGATGCTTTGGGGGTTTCTGAGCAATAGGTTAGTATACCTAGAGGGAACAAGTCCAGAGAAGGCAGAAAGACCACCTGCAGACACAACGGCACGTGCTGGTGCAGTGACCAGGAGCTTGCTGTAGGCATGGTAAGAGGTTAAAGACTCAGCACGTTTTTTTGTAGTGATGCTGTTCAAAGACTAAGGCAAGACTCAGTCCAGATCTGAACACTCCCAGAGGGGTTATAAAACTTCTGTCTTTAACCAGCACAATTTTAGTATTGTACAGAGGCGGCTTTCATGACATGGTAGCTGGCTGGCCTTACATATTTTCAGATTTTCCAACTCATAAAAATTAAATTATTCCCACTTAGACTAAGTTTATCACCACATGGCTGTCTTTTTGACTACTCAATTGTTTTTGCTTTAAGGGCAGTACATTTAATTACTTTAGAGGATGTAAATCCAAACAAATGCAAGAAATTGGTGGCACTTTAATGGAGGATTTTGTAAAGCTGAGTTTTATTGCAAAAGCTTCAGGTTGACTTCAGTCAACAGTTGGGATGTGCTATGAAAGCAGAAATTTTACTGGGAGACAGGAAAGCTCACTGAAGCCAACTGTTGATTCTGTGTGACTTTCTAATGTGATTTACACATGCATACTGTGTATTTGGAAGGTGTGCTTTTAACCACAGTGAATATACAGTGGGAAGCTCAGAGCTCAGGCTACTGGGAGAATCTGTATCAATGCCAGACAAAAAACCCCACAACTAGTCTAAATAGCCTCTCCTCTACTGAATGTTCACTGGAGATTTTTATCATGTCACCATACTTTATTCAGTTGTAAACCTATTTCCCTATAAAATTTAGAAACAAAAGAGAAAAAATTTAGAAGACAGAGAACAATCTGTCTTGGTAAGATGCTCATCATTCTTATCTTCAAATAGTATTAAGATCATTGTTAAATGTGTACATATCTTTTCCTGATAATCATACAATACTTATGATATAATCAGCAGTGAAGTTTGAAACATTTTAGAAAATTTAAAGCATTAAATAAATGAACATTACCGTTTTTTGCAAAGACAAGTGGGGATTCTTGGTGATTTTGTGAGAAGAATCTTTAAGTGCTTTGATTCAGTTTTATGTATTCCTTGGTGAGAACAGCAGTCAGCTAAAGACAATTCTTTCACCGTAATATTTATCATGCATATCTAAATGCCTGTTAGAGAAAAGGTACATGATAAAAGGCAAATATCATATACTATATCAAATAGATATTATAATTTGGAAAACTCTGTTCATGATCAACAGAGATTTCTGATGGAATTATATGCTGTAGGAGTGGTAAAAACTAAGAGAGATATCTGAAGATATCACTTGAAAGAGAGATTAGCAAAAAAATTTGTAATTTAAAATAATAATCTCTTCCTTAGTTATTGTTATCATAGCTTCACAAAGACCTCATAAACTGGGCTTGTGGTTCTCAGTATTTCCTAAACTGAAATTGATGATAATTGATTCCTAGGCAAAACCGGAGGTTGTACAGCATATATAAGGCAATACAGTTTGGACACAGATGTGTATAAGTAGAAGGTGTATAAATAAAATGTGTTGCAAAGAAACAAAATGTCTGTGGCATATCTTGGGCATTAGATATCAAATTCCTAGGGGAGATCAGGTAGCAGGAGAGAATAGAAATGCATATTCCCTTTGAAAAGAAAAGCTCTGTTGGAGTCTTCATTTTCTCAGTTGTACTCTGATCCAGCAGAGAAAAGGAATACTTTAAACTAGTTCTTTCTATCAGGCTCAACAAATGATGTGGCTTCACAGTATAAAAGGAAGCAAGAATAATTTGTCTTGTGTTTTGACTTTACACAAGGTGTGTATAAAATCCAACCAGGAAGAAAACCAAACCAAATTGTAGCTCAAGTTTTGTAACTGTGACAGCTTATATAATTGGCGAAAAACATTGGTGTTCTTTAGAGAGGTAAAATAGAAGACCTTCCAATTAAGAAAACAAATATGAAGACTCATCCAGACTCAGAACTGAGGGCAGGTAACAGAAAAGTGATGCATTGGCTAAGTACTTTCCACTAGACTTTGTGCTTTGAAGAGAGAAAATAATTTAATGTTTCTGATTAACAATTTTTCTGAATAACTGAGTGGGGATTGGGAATAAAGAGTTTAGCACAGCAGGCAGTCTGACGAAAAGTGGACTTGATCAAAGTTGTTCAGAAGTTAAATGTACTGTCATTAAAAAGCTAAATGTACTGTCATTCATTTAAAATAATTTAGCAAATTAGAAGAGTTCATTAGTGCGTGGCAGTTGGCTTCTGCCAAAACACCCTGCTGCTTAAATATGAGATTTAATTGAGAGGTATTAAAATTATTTTCTAAGAGGGAGTACAAGGAAATCCTGGTAATGTATTTGGTATAAGTATCATCAATTTGTTTTTCTTGCAAATCTGTAATGCTTCATTATTCTTATTTCTTTAAAACAATTGTAAAAAGTTAAAAGAAAAATCTGGCATTTTGAATACATTACTAGGTATTGTGACAGGCAGCCAGGTCACTCAAAAAATCAACTAACCTCCACAATCTTAACTATCCAACAACCAGGAGTGGGAAAAGAGAAGGTATGGGGGAGGATGGGGAAACTCCCTAAACCAGAGAGAAGTGACTTGGTTTGGAGGTCAGACTTAATGATTTCACAGTACATTAACTCTGTAAATTAAAAAAACAACTTTAAATAATCTGCATGTGATTACAATGTTATGCACTATAATCAGATTACTCTGGGCAAACAGAATGCATCTAAATATATGCGAGTTGTTTTCAGGATATACTGCATGAACATCTAGGTATTACTTCCTGAACAGTTATTGGTGTTACTATTATTTTTGACTCTAGGAATGTCAATACTGCAGATGCTGCATAGCCAGAGGGCATCTCACCTCGATCTGCGTAGGTATTTTGGTTACGGAAGGATAGTTAGCAGCTGCATGAAGCCTCTCAGGATAGACCAGTCTGCACTGGTAAGACTGTCACCTGAAGCTTACTCTGGTAGCCTGAAGTCAACACACTCTTCCTTGCCCTCCGTGTCTGCTACCACAGAAGGAGGGCATCAAAAGAAAAGAGGCTAAAAGAGGAATTTGTATTTGCACCCACTTTCCAGTCTTCCTGTGGCAGGACTGAGCATCTCACAGTTTTTCTTACAGTAAGTCTGAGTGACTCAAGATGTGAAGTAAGATAAGAGCGTGGGCTATGCCCTCAAACCTCAAACTGTCTTTCCGATAAAGAAAAGGAAATAGCTGCCAGCCTTCTTAGAGGTAGAGTAAGAGGTTGAGCCCAGACTACAGTAGGAGGGACTTCCCGCCCCTGCTCTAAATGACAGCATATCATCTCAAACATACATTTATGAAATTCCTCCCTAAATCCCCTAGGGCTCTTCCTAGGAAGCTCTTCCTGAACCACTGGCCAGCTCCTGCCTGTTGGCTCTTCTCCTCCCACACTGTAGTGCACTTTCAGAAAGCAGTTGTGTCAGTCTTCTGCTAACTGAATGTTGAATGACCTCAGCTCCTCTGATCTCCTCTAGTAGAAGACATGCTTTCTTTTCCCTCCTTGTTCTTACAGCTCCTGTCTGCATCTTCTGCCGTTTGAAATACCCCCTTCTCCTTCCACTCCCACAAACTCAGGACAATTAGGGTATGTACAACTGACAGAAGTCATACTAAATATATTTCCAACTAACTTTGTATACTTATTGGCAAAACTGCTGAAAGCAAAACGAAACCTGTCAGACAAATGGCATTTCATTTTCTTTTGAAAGAAAGAACTATGGTCTTTGACCAAAACCTTCCATCAGGTTATAAAAGAGTTTCTCCAAAGGAGAGACTGTTCTTCCTGAAGCTAGGCTGCTACAATTCCACCTTTCTTACTGGGGTGTAAATTATACCCACCCGCTGCTGAGGAAATTTAGCAGCAAAGTCATTTCTTCCCAATACCCCCCTGGTACTGATACACATTTCTCACAACATTTCCTAATAGATAGAAAATTTAATATAAAACTTAATACTAATATAACATTATGATTGAAGGTAAGGGAACTGGGACATCAGGGAACTAACATCTATATTTCTAAGAAAAAAATAATTGGTTCACATTGTAAGTAAAGTTTATTTCTATTTTTCTATTCCTTGTTAGTAGAAAATATGAATGCACTACTCAGAAATTGATGAATGCACTGTATAAACTTCACTGTCAGAAACTAACAATTTATGACTACTGTTATCCTATCCTGCAAACTTGACTGACAAGAACTTCAAAATGACAACAACAAAAGAATCTAAATCTTCTAAAATACACCATTTTCCCATAAGCAATTGTAGTAAATAGTCAATAGTACTCTAAAAATATGGGGGTTTTCCCATAAGCCATTGTAATAAATAGTCAAATGAATTTTTTAAATTCGATCCACAAAGGGGTTATGATGGAAGTATACATGACTTTGTTCTCTATTATACTACATAGGATACAAATGATGATTAATGACTGAATCAATTAGAGGTATAACTGTCAGAATGAAATTATACTTTAAAAGAATAAATATTTTTTTAATTACATGAATTACTGAATTGAAAGCAACCAGACAGACCCACCATGTGAACCTTAAGAACAGTTTCTGAAGTGCACAATAAAAACACATGCACAATCTGGGCACTGCTATTATTATAGGAATATTAAACAAATAGCATGGCTATTAACCGATGTATTTACATCATTCCATTTCTTTCAGCATGGATGAAACAAGAAGAAATGAGCTTAACCTTTGTTTCAAGTTGCTATTTCTCTTTATAAATGTTCTCATGAAGCAACATGAAATTTGTCTGTGAAAAACTGTTAACAGTGCATGTTTTGAATCCTGGCATTCATATAAAGAATGTACAATCTTGCTCTGACATAATGTAGAGCTAAGGATACATTTGACCTAATACAACCAAAATGTGAACTATCAAGCTCTTCTAATTTAGTTTTCAACCTTAACATTTCATTAATGTTTGTTCTGTTTTGAACATAAATATTAAACATAAAAGAAACTCTATTTTTACTGAAAAAGCACAGCCTTGTTACATAGAAGCTTATCTTTCACAACTTTATAATACAAGCTGCTGCTAGTGGTGTCAACATATCTTTACCATCTTCCCACCAGAGACTTTCTTTCTCTTCTCTTTTCCAAATAACAACTGCCTGCAAAGCTTCTTTATCTGTAAACACCAAGAGCTAAATATCAGAAAAGATCAAGGACCCGCTGGGCCCAAAACTCCACTCAGATGTGCATGAACTCTTGTTCTCATCAGCTGCACCTGCTTTTCTGGAGACTGAGGGTGACCTTTAATTTCAGAAGAAACCATGACAGTGCTGCTGCTTTGAATTTTGGAAGGTTCTTGTGATATGCAAAATTTACCAAAACTCAGTATTTGTCAACCTATTAGTATATCTGGAAAAGTCCTTTGAGTAAAGGTGTTTCAATCTTTTCAGATTCCTTTTAAACATTTATGTTACTATGTCAGTCACTGACTAATTCAATAGCAGTATTAGAAGCAATAATGTCTTTTATATCCAGTCTTCAAAAGCACAGGATACTTATAAATTTAAGATAACCCTGCGAACATTAACACGTTTATACCAAGTCATCCAAACTGCTTTACCAATGCTCTTGTTGAAATACTCTAACAGAAATAAAAATCTTGTGCTACCGTATCTACTCTCAAGAATCTCATTGTGTCTGTGATCACAAAGCATAGAATTTAATCTTAAATCTTATATGCCTCTGTTCAGAAAAACAGACAAAGAAATAATCAATTTAGCCTCTTCTTTCTATACAGAATTACATAATCAAAAGTCACATTCCCAAACAGACAAGCAACATTTTGTGAGCAATATGTCTTCAATATGGATCTCATCCCAAACACCTACCCAGACAATCAGGTCTTCAGAAGACTGTCGTGGTTTAGGCCTGATTGGCAGCCAACCACAATGCAGCAGCTCTCTCTCCCTTCCCCTCCGGCAATGAGAAGGGACAGAGAGCCAGGCTTGAGGTTCAAGATAGGACTGGGATGGGGAAAAATCCCCCTTTTATGATCATGAGCAAAAGGCAGACTCGTTAGGGAAAGAAAAAAAAAGAACATACATTTATTACAGACACTAACACCACGTAACAGTAGGACAGTGAGAAGCATTGCCACACCTTGAGAACACCTTCCCCCCACCCCTCCCTTCTTCCCGGGCTCAGCTCTGCTCCCGATATCTCTACCTCCTCCCCCAGTGGCGCAGGGGCAGGGAATGGGGGGGGCAGTCAGCGCTGCCACTTCCTTCATCTTCGGTGAGGGGAGTGTCCAAAACTTGTTCCTCCTGCTCCATCGTGGTCCCCCTCTCACAGGAGACAGTCCTCCACAAACTTTCTCCGACTTGAATTCCTCCCATGGGCCACAGCGTTCCCCACACTGCTCCGTCATGGGTCACTAACTTCCTCCGACTGGATTCCCTCCCACGGCTGCAGCCCTTCCCGAGCTGCTCTGGCGTGGGACTCCCCCGCATGCTGCAATCCTCCCAGCACTGAATTACAGCAGCGGGGCTACCTTTTCCCATGAGACCCTGGCCTTCTTCGGGCACAGCACCTTGATCAGGCGAGCAGGAGCAACAGGCCATAAATCAATGTCTGCTCCACCGTAGATCTTCATGGGTGGCAGGGGGGGGCCGCCCTGCCGTCTCCCCACAGGATACAGAGGGGTCTCTGCTCCGGCACACCTCCCCCCTCCTTTTTTTACTCCGTTCCTCCACTGACCTTGGTGTTCATGCAGCTGCAGCGACTCCTCCTCACAAGTCCCACTGCCCGTCACCACGTCCCTTCTTAAATACGTTATCGCAGAGGCGCAGCCGATTGGCTCAATTTCCCAAACAGAAGTGGAGCTGACGTGGAGCTGGGGGAGCTTCGAGAAGCTTCTCACAGGGGGCCGCCCCGATAGCCCCCTCCCCTGCCACCAAAAAACTCCACCACTCACTCAACCCAGGACAGACTCATTTGGAGAGCACACAGAATACCTATTGTATGACAGCCAAGTGTGACTAGCCAGACCAATAGAAACAAACTCCCCGATGCCTACATCATTAATTATATCAGAGCAATAATTAAGTTACTCCTTGCTGCTTCGATGTAAGACAATAAGAGAACAATGACAAAGTCTGATCAGCAATGAAACACATTCACCAGAGGCACGGTGGACAGACTGGTACAGGACGAGATGACTAGCTCTTCTGGCTGGCATCAGAGACAATGAGATCTACACTGAGGCAGTCCTAGTTCAAGGGAACAGGTGGAGATTTCCACCCTGTCTTCCCAACTCAAGCCTAACATCCTCACCTGACCCAGTTAATTTTCATCATTCTCAGGTGTTCAGGAAGACATGAAACCATAAGTCTTTGAAACTGGTTTTCTCTAACACAACCTTGGGATGCAAAATACTCTACTGATGTTGTTTGCAGTTACTTGCACATGGTGGCCCTCAATAAAATCAAAAGAACATAGGGACCGTGGTTTGCTGAGGTTGGAACTCCAACATAACATTCCTAAAATACCTAAGAGACTGAGCCTGAAGGCTGTCTAAGTGAGGTAGGGAAGTAGTCATCAAAATTAGTTTGGATGAACGACATCATGCAGCTTCCTTCTCCCCCTCAAAGAAGATGCAATCATCATCTACCTGTTCGTCATTAAGCATGTGGCAAATGGTAGAACAAGCAGAAATGCAAGTATAAAATGATTCAGATGTATTCAAAGCCCAAGTCAGGTGTGACTTTTGCATGTTCCTTTTGAGAGCTAGTGTAAAGAACCTACAGCGTAGCCTACAGGGAATCTGGTGAGATGTCTTTCATTGGCCAACCACAAAGGTATACTCCACAAGAAAAAGGAGATACCCCACATCTCCCTAAAGGACCTTGCAATAGTCTCTGTCTCACCACAAACCTAGAATCATCTCCACTACAACTGCCACTTTGCAATGTAGATATACACACTCTGCAATCAAAAGGTATAAATGAATGCTCACTGGATAACATTGATATTTTAATTTAAGAATATAACTCTTCAGCTTTCATAAGCTGAAGATGTGTCTGTATTTTTGTTTCTTGTTGATACTAGAAAAAAGGAAGCAGTGTAAAATGTTTTTCCTCCTGAAGTACAAGGAAATAATTGTATGACCTTAGAGCTGGAAGTTTACCTACCTCTCAATAAAAAAAAAAAAAAAAAAAGGTGATAAAAGATGCTGAAAGGTATAGAATGCAGAGACTGGAAGGTGCCCAAACCAAGTCCTAACCAGAGAAGATCCTGAACAACCTGTTCCTAAGTAACTAAAAGGATATCAAAACTTGATGAGGGAAGAACGAGATTTGCTCATACCTCACAGGCTCACCTTCAAAAGTGTTATTCAATACAGGGTATGTAAACAAGAAAACCGTTACAGATCCCTGCTTACACTAGTGCTGTTTATGGCAGCTCTGAAATGACATTGTCACAACTCCAGCTGATGTCTAGAAGTTGAGGGAAAACCCTGGAAAACAGGTCTCTCTGGATGCTGGAAGGAACATTCAGAATTGGCTAAACGCCACTTTTGAATCTTTGAATGAATTTCAGGTCCTGCTCATTTTGTGCTAAAATGCTTCTACCCATTGTAGGGAGTGCAATCAATTGTTACTTGTCAGATTGCAAGATATGACTTGCCACAAGAAAGTATGAGATTGTACACATGATGATAGGAGTTATTGGGAGAGAGGCGTAAGAAACAAGGGGATGCTGAAGTTCCTCAAATCTTTCGGAAGAAAGTCACGCGGAGAGCCAATCTGTCAAAAACCTGATGATGGGAGAGAGAAAATGGCAATTCCTAATGCGCTAAGAACTGGGGGTTGCAGCATGGCGGGGATACTCTCCTGGACTGCTCAGCTCAACCATTACATGATAGGTGTGTTTAAGCTAAATTAGACTCTCCAGATGCCTCCAGGTTATAACAGACCTGTCAAATCCTTCAGTTTATTTTAATAAGCCAGGCTTAAATCAGTACAGTCTAGGTGCCAACCCATAAGCAGATCAGCCAAGCCTGCCTCAGGGCTGGGATGAGCATTTGGCGGCAATAATTGCTTCAGCCATTTAATTTTTATCCATCATCACTAGTTTATCAGAGCTCCAGACCACCAACTCCTCCTAAATGAATTCCAGAAGGTTTTAGGCTAGACACAGGCAGATAGGAATGAGTACAGAGACGCAACCACCTTGAGAACTTTTAGGTTTGACATGTAGGCACCTACCAATGGATACACTACTGTGGTTGGGCAATTAGTAAGTGGATGGGCTTCTGTATCACAATTTCGCATCTAGGCACCATTAAGTCCATACAAGTCCCACTATAGGCACGAAAGTTCTGGGCCAGGAGACAAAATAACCTTTCCACTTGCCTGAATCTTTGTGCACTTCATCCGATAATATTCAAATCTCCTTAGCTACATTATAATGAGGTTAAAGCAAGAAAAGATTTCCCCACCCCAAATATTACAAATGTCAGTAATGAGAACAGTAAAAATGTCACCACACAGAGAAAAGAGTGAAATTAGCATATTTAGAGAAGTATTATACCCATGAGTGAAATAATGCAATCAGCTAGCTGCAAGATAAAGCTAATTTGGTTTCCAACAGTTTATCAACAATGCACTGCTCCTTTACATTAACAAATTTAAATGGTACCATATCCTGCAAACAAGAATAATTCACACAGAATATTACACTGTGTTAATTAAATAGCTGGAATAGAAAAGGTCAGGCCATGACTGAAAGATGCGCATATGGGTTGTGAAGCTATGAAAAGATGGAGCGATTTCAAATCAAGCAATTAAAATAAATTATTTAAATTATGATTAAGTCAACAGTAAATACACTTATATTTTCTACGCCTATTTTGACAGCTCTGTTCTTTTGTCACTCAGAAACTTCTCTTTCTTGCTGACCCATCCAAGTCAAAGCATCTTTAAAACCATCATAAGATTAGGTGGCTTGGATAAGCTATCAAATAGTTACGTAGTAAGAGGCAAGTTTTGCAGTTAAAGGACACTGAAAAGCCACTCTTGCCTTATTTCTGGATGGGTTTCCTGTCACTAGAACAACCAAGAAACCCCTACAGTTACTACAGTTAATTGAAAAATGTTCAAAGAGAGCAGTATTTTTTTACTTTGTTTACTTCTGCAAATGACAGCACTTTATCTTTGGCACAATGCCACCAAATCAATTAAATTATTGTAGCAACATAACCATTTTAAACTGAAAGAACATTTTGGCATGGGCTAAACTACGCTGAGGTGGTAACATATGAAGAAGACCTAGTAAAACAGGGAATTAATCTTACTTGGGAGCCCCAAAGCACTACTGGGATATGCAATGGTCACAACTGAATCTGAACCTTGTCCAGTATATTTACGGTATTTTTGTCACTACAGTTGTACATGGCAAACTCAAATTTTAGCTTGTTACTATCCATATGTCCCCCTGTTATTTAATTGTGCATACATCTTATTTCTCCTGGGGAATTTCCTGAACATTTCTAGACAAAAATCTCATTTTCTTTTTGATCATAGTTCTGCTGATTTCAGCTGGTATAAACTTCCTTTTCGCACTTTTGGTGCAACTTCCAATTTGAACCTCAGTCTAGTAAACATTTCTGCATGGGCTAAACAAAATGCAGTATCCGTATACTTTGGCCAGAATTTCCTGGTAGTGTGGGGTTTTGGCTGCAAAACTGTGGGATGGGCACCACGTGTGAAATTCAGTTGTGCGCTGCCCAGCGCATCCACAGTTACGATACTGACACTGGATCTGAAACCAGTCCATGTGGATCCCACCGCTCAGCTCTCCCCAGTTAAGCACACAGGCATTTATCAAGCCAACTTCCAGACTTTGTGACAGAATGTTTAAGCAAGCCAAACTGAAACACCTGATTTTTTTAGGGAAGATGAAGCCTTGTGCAGCATATGAGCCATTAATTTTATGACAAGTGCAGATGGTAGATATACAGATAAATACACACGCAACCTAGTGGAATGAATATATGCTTCAACTCTTCTAAATTCTAATAGTTTCTAATCAGCTTAGTGTATCCCACGTGATGGCAGGTTCACTGCAATAATTTTAAAATGGATTTCACTACCGGCTGTAACTGAACCCTACTTTTTCTCCTCAATTCCGACCACGGCTGATTTGCATCCACCTCAACCCAAAGCAAACTTGTCCCTTTAGAAGGACAGGTAACCCGGAGAAGTTCCGCTGCAGCACTTCCCTGCGTGAAGGCACCCACGCTATCCGAAGGGCCCACCGAGCTCTGCCCTGCGCAGCGGGCCCGCGCCCGCCAGGGACGTTCCGGAGGAGGAGCTGAGGGAAAGGCCCGGAGGCCCCGGGCCTCGCCGCGCAGCCGGGGCCGGGGCGGTGCCCTCGGCGGCTGGGCGGGCGCGGAGGGGCGAGGGGCACCTACCCGGCTTGGAAGGACGGCGGCCGTCCGCCCCGGCCATGCTCCTCCGGTTCTCCCCGCGGGGGCGGTTCTAGCGGGCTCCCCTCGGCACCGCCCGGCCCTGCCGTGCGGGGCGGAGCCGCGATGGCGGCGTGACGGCCGGGGCTGACGGCGGCCTCGAGGCGAGGGGCTTCTCCCCGCCGTCCCGGCGACACCCGAGCGGCCCCCCTCGGCCCCGGCGTGGCCGCTCCCGCGGGCCGCCCCGGCAACCCGAGTCCCCTCTCCCCGCGGGTGCCCGGGACTCCCCCCCCCCGCCCCGCTCGCCCACGCAGGCCGCGGGGCTGCGGCTGCCCGCCGGCCCGGCTCTCCTCCCCGGCCCCGCTTCCCTCCTCCCCTCGCCGGCGGAGGAAGGAGGCGGCCGCCGGCTCTCCCCGACCGCGCATGCGGCTGTGCCGGGCCGGGGCAGCGCCGCCACGGTCGGGGGTTGAAGCGTGGGTGTCCCTTCCCCCCGTCCCCCTCCCCGCCTCCCCGGCGGGTCCCCGTCAGCGCCCCCGCAGATGGGTTTAGGCTGGAGCAGCGCGGAGGAGCGGCAGCCCCTCCTGCCGCCGCCGCCGCAGCAGCAGCAGCAGCAACGGCGGCGGCGGCCGCAGCCGCGGGGGCCGGCGGGGGGCCCGGCGGTGCCGGCGGCGGTGCCGGTGCCGGGGCTGGCGCCGTTGGCGGGCCGCGTCTACGGACGGCGGTGGCTGGTGCTGCTGCTCTTCTCGCTGCTGGGCTTCGCGCAGGGCCTGGTGTGGAACAGCTGGGGCCCCATCCAGAACTCGGCCCGCCTGGCCTTCGGCTTCAGCGGCTGGGACATCGCCCTGCTCGTCTTCTGGGGGCCCATCGGCTTCGCGCCCTGCTTCTTCTTCATGTGGCTCATGGACAAGAAGGGTGAGCGGGACCGGGGGCGGCGGGGGCCGGGCGGTCGGGACTCCCCGCCCCGCTCCTGCGGCTTCCCCCGGGCCAGGCGGACACGCCGTGGCCGTGGCCGTGGCCGTGGCCGTGACCCGCCGACGCCGCGGTGGTCCTGAGGCCGGGGGAGGGGGCGCTGCCAGCCCGGGGACAGCGCTGGGGGCTGGCGGCCTCGGCCTTAGAAGGGCGTGACGAATACTTTATTTTCAGTATACTGTTCAAACAAAGGCACATCAAAGCCCGTTCACAAGGAAGGTACTTAAACTGTTCCTAAAGCTAAGAGGAATTACAGCATCTTAATGTCGCAGCCAGAGCTGTGGGTCTGGAGGAGGTGTGCTCCAGTCTGGCATGGCCATGTGAGTGTTTGACCTGGAGATGCTCGTGTTTTCTGGTAATCCGCTGTGAAACAAGCACTCATGGTGATGTTTGGATCAAGTAACATCAGTGCTTGGGGGCAGCCAGTGCATCTTGAAAGAAAGGCGTCATGTTTAAAAGCAGACTGGACACCAAGCTGGTGGTTTGCTTTTAGTTGAGCTAGGGAGGGAGATGCAAAGACAGAGAACGTAAACCAGAAGTTGTGCTTCAGGGTTTCAGAAGATGATCACAAGCAAGAGTTTCCTAATTTGCGTTCAGGTCATTGTGTCTTGGTAGCAAACTAAGGAAAATGGTGTTTGTCTCTGGAGAACTTCACCAGGGCCTGTGCAGTTTGTATGTGGTCACCCCAGGGACTGCTCCGGTGAGGTCAAGGTCCCCGTGTTTGTGGATATGAGCTTTTGGGCCTAAATCCACAGAAGCATTTAGTCTTTTAATTCCTGTTTAAACAGGCCTCTAAACAGGAGATAGGAGCCCACACACCCATGTGGCTCCCAATGTTAAGTGCTACTCATTCCATTTATTTAGGAATTAATAGCTCATTTGTGGAGAGGGAAGTGGGGAAAGTGAAGGCAGGCAGGGTGAAAAGTTGTAGCTGAGAAGGCACGTGTCTCGAAATTGGAATTGCTTTTCCTAAAACTGAAGAGGTGTTGGGGGAATAAAACCTATTGGGCTGAAAATACATTCTCCAAATGAGTCCATGGTGGCTGTACAGCCAGTCTCCTCTCAAGCAATTTAGACTTAAGTCGACAATGCCTGTCTAGACTGCTATATAATAGTATTGTTAATTATCTTAAAATTAAAGTAAGTTATTTTGTTTTGTACAGTGAAGACAATAACTCTGCTCATGGTATGAAGGAAATAAAGCTGAACTTGAACCTGTGCTTGTAGAACCAAGTCTGTATTTTTATTTCTTCATTTTCTGTGAAGTTGATGCTGAGCAATGCAAAAAAAAAAAATACTGGAAAAATTTTGAAGTAACTCATGGGAGAAGAAACATTAGTGTTTTGTTGTTTCTTTAATGTGATTAGCAATGTAGTTGCTGGATTTCTTGGTTTCACATGTAGCTTGATTTAATGACAATATGTATACAAGTGTTTTCTTCATTAACGGATTGCTTGGGTGTTTCTTTGTTTTGTTTTTTAATTTTTTAAAAAAAATTTCCATGTTCATTGGAAATACTGATATGAACTACCCCTTTGCTCTTGCTTTGTTGCTTTCCTTGTTGAGAGAATTTCGGTTGATAGCCTAAATAGAGCATCTCAAGTCATTGGCTGTTTGCATGCAGAGTACGTAAGGGCTCTGGAGCATGTTCTTTGCACAGCAGCAGATTTTGTGGGGGCCCTGTTGTGTTTCATGCTGTTTTCTCAGTCTGGATGATTCCCACAGAGAATGTGGTGCTGTTCACTTTGGAAGCAGCAGTGGAGTCCTGCCACTTGGTTTCTCCAGGAGCAATGGGGAGAGCTTCTGCTCTCCTGTGGGGCATGTTTCCATGGGAGCACGTTGTGGGGAGGTATCTGCTCTTTGGAGTACGCATGTGGAGTGTGACTCTACTGCTTTGAAGCTGTGAAGTTGGCTGGGTCTGACCTTGCAAGGGCAGTATTTATCACTTGCTTAGCCGTACAAATGCTTGTTGTTACACCAAATGCCAAATGTACCAAAAATGCAGAGAAACACCACCATTTACTCTCTGGCTTCAATCATCTGTCATTGGAGTTAGCTAGTAAAAGAACTGTCGGGAAAGAAATCTATTTGTGAAGTGTCAACATGTAAAACCTGGCATGTATCAGAAGTATGACACTGTAGATGATGTATGTCAGAACTGGAGAGGAGATTCTGCTGTTAGATAGTCTTATACTTCACAGCCAGATATAGCTAACTGATATTGGTAAGTAGCTGCCTGCTGCCAGTGAAGTCTGATTTTGTGTTGTGATGCTTCAGACGAAGTCCAAAAGTACTTGTCTTTTTGCGTTTTAGTTGTTTATTGTAGCATATAGTTTGAAACGTAAATCTATTTCCATACCAAACTCCTGTTGTATTATTTTTGCACCTGTTTCTTATTCCAGTACTGCTTATAAGGGTTTGGTAACTTTTTCTAACCTTTTAACCAGTTAGAAGTTGAAAGGTTATTTGTTTAGCAATAGGCACGTTACTAATCATCCTACTTGGAAGAAGCATTTCTTGGGCTGTGTGATTCAGTTCTGTCACAGCTTCCCAGAAGAGTGTGGGGTCTTCTGTGAAGAGGGGACAGCAGTGTTTATTTTTAGTAAAAGGTATGATAAATAAGCTCCAAATGATCTGTTCTTCAGTTCTGTATAGAAGGGATCTAGGATGGAGAAATTACAAATTTTTTTGTTTTCAAACCTTGAAGGGTTTCTTGACAGGCTGGGAGGGGAAAAGTCACAAAGGCCAAGTGTGTCTCCTGGGCTTTTTGTGGAGGCCTGTTTTGCAGTTGACACAGGCAATGCAGTTGAAGAATGGGGGAGAATACGTGGGCTGGGAAAGGTGTGTAGATGGTGTCACCTATGGCTCTGGGGAATTTCTGCAGAAGATACTACCTCCCCAAAGGACTCTGACTCAGAACGGGAGTTGATGTCAGCAGCAGGATGACAAACACTCTTGGTTGGCTTAAGCTCATGTTCCTGTGGATCTATAGGTATTTCCTGGTTTTTTATGAAATTGGGGGTGAGTTTTCATCAGGAGTGTAGCGATGGTCCTCACAAGACTGTAATTGCAAAAAAATGTTACTTGAAGGTCTGAACAGACACAGAAGGCATAGGCATTTTTTTTGAAGGGTCTTTCAGGAATTGGAGGAAGTCTGGATTTAGCTGGTGTTTCTGTAAGTTGTGTAAATTGAAAGCTAGTTTGTATCTTTTGCTGAGCTCTTGCCATTCTCAAAAATACATTAATATTCAGACCCTTAGCTAGGCTCATGTGTCACAACTGGAAATTCTTCTTTGGGGAGCAAGCCCTGTTCCCGTTCCTGCCTCCCAGCTTTTTCTGGCCAAATGGAGACTTCTGCCAGCGTGCTTGTCCTCAGGAGCCTGGGGGAGCTTTCCGTGCTCCTTGCCTGGGTGCTGGGATAGGGACAGCAGTGGCATCCGTAACGTTTCCTAGTCCTGTTCTGGGATGGGTGCACGTTGAAACTCAGGAATTATGTTTGCGTGTGTCACTTTTGAATATGTACCATTTTGAAGTAGATTTGAAAACCCTTTTCCATAAGTTAGAGTTACAGGTGTTGTCTTGGTTTGTTGGTTTCTTAGTGAAGAAAGGTTAAAAGATGGAGTGTGCTGTGGTTCTACATGTGTCTTATCTGGTGCATTTGCTTTAGCAATAGGATTAGAGTTCTTGTTTAAATGATAATTACCTTTAGAGATTCAATAAGACTGAAATTAAATGGGAAATTACTTCAGTGTGCTGTTGGATGGACCCTTGTTGTTTACATGATTAAAATTAGCTACAATTTGTCACATGATGCTCGAGTGTTTATGGATGTTTTGTGCCTTGAGTGTTTCATTTCCTGGGAACTGTAAATATAGGCATACAGAACTGTTAGGATGTTTATGTATCTAACTTGAAATAGAAAGCTTACATACTTCTATGGATCTGGTTCACTGGGCTTTTTTATTAGTTAAACTCATAACATTGCTAAGTGAGACCTAGAAGGAATATATAATGTCAGTCTTCATTATCTTCCCATATAAGCAAGAAGAGGCAATAAAGACTGAAACACTTTTTGATAATTTAAACAAATTGAACAGAATGGTGATATTTTCCATTAATTTTTGGAATACAGTGAACGCAGTTTTATATTGAGTTTGAAGAAATGTGACATATTACTTGTAATAGTGAAATGTAATCTATTTCTTGGTCCTTTTTCAGAAAATTATATGCTTACATGGGTTGCATAGACATTCTTAGTAACTTTATTTTGTTGAAATTAAATTTACGTAGCATTGTTATCCTAGTGATTAAATTATGAAGTAAAGAGAAGACTTCAATAATCAGATTTTGTTTTTTAATGGAGATTGACTTATCTCCTGAAGCCATGAATGTTTTCACTTGTATGAATAGTTACTTCTTTCCTGAATATCAAACTCTTGATTTCATTGCTGTCTCCTAAATCATGCTTTTCAGTTTCTTTCTCTGAGACATTTGATAGTTCTTATCTCTTCCACCTGGGAATTTTGAGGTTAAATCCTTTAATACAGTCTGACAAAATCATGAATATTGAGTATGAGTACTAAATCATGTCTTATTAGTATAAAAATGTCTTAATAACTATTCTCTTTACAAAATAAACTACACACAATGGATAAAGAGAATTCTGCACAGCAGCTTTCATATTTGAAGTTCCCAGTTTGTCACTTTGTGCTGCATGCAGGGAAACCCTGATTTTACTTTGAAGGAAACTTTGGATTCCTCTAACTCACATCTAGGGTCACTGGGACAGAAGGGGGAAGACTTTAAGTGAACCTGTTGTCACCCTAGACTTTTATCTAGGAAGTGTTTGTGAAATGCCTTTGGTTTTGTTTTGAGAGATGTGAAGGTGGGTATAGAGAACAAAGAGGAAGTAGGTGGTTATTCCAGAAGTCAGTGAAAATGTGAATGATCAAGTGAAGCCAACAGATGGGGAAGACTTTCTTTCTCTTATGTGTTTCCATTGCACTTGGCATCTCTGGGTCCTTGTCTGTCATTAAGGCTCTTGGACAACGTGGTAGTAAATATATTGGAGCACATTGCTAATATCTTAGAAAAATTGCAGCAGGTCTAGCTGCTGGTAGGTATCATTGTTGGTATAGATGGACAGTGTAAAAGTACGTTCCATGGTGGCACTCACAAGAACACACAGTATTTTTAATGGAAGTATTCATAGTTCTGTCATGTCCCAAGCGATCATAAACACATGGGGTTTTGGTTAGCAGAAGGACAAAAATAGGTGAATCATGAACCTTTAAAGTCTGAGAGTTTTCACCTTGTGGCAAAGAAACACATTCCCAGCTCCTTTTTGTCATGATCTCAGAAATAGACTTTTCTTATCTCAGATGCATGACTGCGAGATATGTGGCCAATATTTCAAAGTGACCAATTTGATAATTCACAGGTCAAGTTCAAGCATGAGTCTCGGCTAAAGGTGCCTAGGATATGATTCGGTGTAAGGCTGTAAGACTTTGATATAATTTGATGAGATCAAACTAAAAGGTTTTATACACTTCAACAATAGAAAAGGTTTATACAGATATTGTGGTTTTGGTAGGTTAGTACAACCTACAGGAAAGAAATACCCCTGGGAAGACTTACAGGTATGAAAGAGGGTAGAATGGCAAGAAGCCAGTGAGAAAGGAAAAGCATGGTGTTTCTGGTGCTCAACTGACGTATTCTGAGATTACAGAGAGTAGTTTTATCATAAATAACTGATTCTACTCAGTAGCATTTATGTTAACGGCAAAGGTCTTGTTAACTCCAACAAGAGCAGCAGAAGGCTCTCTTGAATTTAATGAAAGCTAAATGTGAATTTAGTGCTTCACTTAAAAAAAAAAAAAAAAAAAAAAAAAAGGTAGAAAGAGAATGCCTTGACTCAAATGAAGTGAAAGCTGCATACATTTGTTGAAAAAGCAAGTGGCTGATGCACTTCAACAAAAAGAACTTTGAAGGAAAATATCTATTTTACCCCAGTCTGTTCTCTCTCATTCCGTGGACATCTTCTACTGCATGCTATGAACAATGCATATTTCATTGTCTTCTAAGTGATACTGTTCCACACCTATCAAATCTCGTGAAAGGGATTAATTTTCCTAAGCTAACAAATCTTGGAAGAAATGAGGTGAAGTGTTGTTTTTCATGTGGAAAGATGAAAGAAGCAATTAGAGAACTGAATATAAGTAAATCCCAATAGAGCAGATATTTGATCAGCTTGATTTTATAAAACATACTTTGATGAGTGGCTGGTGTGTGTGTTTGTGTAGACGTACTTTTCCTCTATACCACCAGAAGAAAAGAAAAAGGAGGACTGAATCAAACTTAGCTTTTGTTGCTTAATTTCATATACTCTGGCTGCGTGACGTCTGCACAGCGTTTGAGCAAGTGCTTGCAGAAGTGAGGACTCATTAGAGAATTGATTGGCCCACCCTCACTGGAGTCAGGCATGCTGCAAAAGACCACTTGAGATACACAGAGTGATTAGCAACCTAGAGTGGTTTAATTAGGATCTGATGAGTTGTATTAACTTGATGCCACTATGATTCATCATAGCAATACTAGCTTGATTGTTAGCAGTACTTCCCATACCTCCTGATGGGCCAGGTTGAATTGAAAGCATCAATCATGGCTGTAGACAGATGTCCTCTTCTGGAGCTAGCTCTTTCTAATAGGTGGTGTCACCCTCGTCTCTGCTTTGTACCATGTTTTCACAGACATTTCTCTCTGTACTGCTACCCTTCACACAACTGCCGTACTCTTTGCACACTTCTTTGCAGCTCTGGCAGCGGTGCTAGGACAGCTCTTTGAAACACCACATACTGAAGAATATCAGGAAAGTGAATGATGGATTTAAAATAACTTTTTCATGATGGGAAGTACAATCCTAACATGTTTGCATAGCTCATGTGAGAATAGTAATGGCCATGTTATCTGAGGATAACATTGTCTTGAGGATTTGGTGGGCAACAGTAAGCGTAGGGATATGTAACTCTGTAACCTTGATGTTGACAAATTGACGAACATGGAAATCATTTACCAGTGTAAAATACGATTCCTTACTTTCATTATGCAGCTGTTAACACAAGCAGAGTTAAAGCACCTGAGCATCCCAGAACTGGGTCAGGACATAGCTCCAGCTAGGGAGATACTTTGTCAACAGTAGCTTTTGAAGTTGACTACAGCGAGTATAATACTAGGGCAGCTATGCTCATGTATTTTTACTACCCGTTACAAACTTCTCTTGACCCGAATTCTTCCTAATCTGACTGCTTCCTCTGCTCTGTCTCCTACTGCACCTGGGTGTCTCCTTGCTGTTGTGGTGTGCCCATCTTGTTCTCCCATTTCCCACTGTCTTCTAGAGGAGTAGAAGAGGTTGGGTGCAAGAAGCTCAAAGGAGTGAGAGCAGATGTGAGAAAAGCCTTGGATAGGTGGGAAGAGATAGAGGAGGAGAGTGTGGGACAAGGTAGTACGTGAAGCATGGGAGGCGTGGATGCAGAAATGGGATCTGGAGCTGGAGGGCTGGGAGTGGTGGGGATGGGAAAAGTGGAGGAACAAGATGAGTAGGAGGCACAGGGAAAAGGTTGCTGAGTGAGCAGGAGGCACTAGTAAATGTGGCTTAGGTAGCCAACAGCAAATGACGGGGGTGGCGGGTGCCTGCACCCCTCCGGGGCTGCCTGCGCAGCACTGTAGCCACAGACCAGCAAGCACAGCTTTTGTGACCTGGCTTGAGACGTGCTCTTCAAACCAGGAGCTGGGAAGCCTTTTTGAATGCAACTGACCTTTTTGCCTTTTCTAATCTCTGACAAAGGCTCAGTCTTTTGCCTCTGCACAACCCAACCTCTGAACTCTGCTTGGCAGTGCCTCTTGTTGGCCAGAGAGTTATCGGCCCTTCCTTCACCCTCCCCTTTCCCAAGGTGCCCCCAGCCACAGCCACCTGCTCCCTGTGGGGCTCCCCCTGATTCAGAGCAGGGTGGCTGTTCCTTCTTGTGTGGGTTTGGTGGTGACAAATGTCTGGCCTCGTGATGGAGGCATGAGTGGAATGCTGGGGTGGATGTGGCCCCTCTGGCTGATGTGTCTCTTCTGGAAAGCCTTGTGTAACTGGACAGAAAATGCTAAAATACCATCGTGTTGATCCACTGCCTTGCTGCATTTTAAACACACTTAAATTTTTCCAGTCTTCTTCTAGAAGTTTTTAACAGTGTAGCAGCCGTGCTACATGAAGGTGGCTGGTGCTAACTTCTATAACATAAATGACAGCAATAATTCTACTGTTATCAACGTCCATTGAGCTTTCTTGTAGATTTTTATTATGGAAGTAGGAAAGTACTTAGGAAGGTTGTATTGCATTAATTTTGCCAGCTGTATGTTTATACTGTAGCTATAATTCCTAGCTATTCATTTAAAATTCCATTAAAGAGAAGAAAAAGAGTATGTCAGGTTTTGGCATGTAAAAGCTGAAATCTGCTTCCTTTAAAGAAAATGGAGTCTGTTTCTTTTAAAGAATTAATAAGATATTGTTTATTTTTCCTATCAGAAGAAACTGAGTATGAACAAAGAAGGACTATTTTCACTTGTAATGATGAACTAACCCAGCTTTACTGATTCAAAAATTCCAGTAACAGCATTACCATTGCACAAAGAAAACAAGTTTTATTCATTATTTTTGGCTGATGTTGTTTTTAGGAGTTAGTTTCATGTTATGTTTTAGGAGTGAAAAACAAGTCTGAAGCAAATGCAAAAATTAGGTTCATTACTTGTTAATAAAGTTCGGATGTGTTTTTCATTGCCAATTTCTACCTTTTATTTTTCTAATAAGAAATGCCCTGCTTGTGGGAAAGCAGCCATGTAAAACATGGATATTTGCTTGCTTTTTCAGAGCTGAGGAAGTAGATAGTGTGTAGCACAGGTCTTGAAATAATGTTCCCTGTTGTGAAAATCTGTAGCTTGACACTGCCAAACAAAAATATTTGGCTTATATAAAATATTTATTTAAAAACATCCAACCCCCTCAAAACCAAGGTCATTGCTGAGATGAGCAGAAGTAAATTTAAGAAACATGATGTTTAGGTAATTCTCTGTTAGCATATTTTGCAAATTTTCTTGGAGAATGTTGTTTGGGTTCTCCCAGTAGCAATCTGGTATAGCCTCAGCTAAGCAGACCAAAGACCTTGCTGGTACAAGTTTCTTAAAGAAGTTTTTTAGTTCTAGTCCCGGGGCTAGGGAAATCGTGGCTTGCTCTGCCCTGCTCTCAGTGCGTAGATTCAGAGCTGTTCCATCACTTCCTACCATAATTTTGGTTTTTAATGCTTCTCACATGCTTGTGCTATTGTGGCTCTGTAGCCGTTCTGTAACTATAATTGTGCTGCAGAAGCTTGTGATCAATGCTTCAACTTCCTCAAAAGCTACAAAATTAAGCTTTCTCATGCAGATTTGTAGTAGAGAGGATTTTTAGATTTTTCCTCTTTTTAAAGCTGGAGATCTGTATGACTCGGCCTGAGGGAGTGATGTGTTTTAAAAGTAAGAGGTCTTCTGCTTTTTGCAAAGTCTGCTGATGTTTTTCTGGAATATGGGACGTTAAGCACAACTGCATTTAGAAACTCTTTTTGGTTTATTTGGTTATTTTTGATGAGCACTATCCCTTTTGAAATTTGAGAAAGGTGGAGTTGCTATAGTTTTAATTATGTGAACCTAAAGAATTGATCAGGAGCCTTAAGCAATGTAATGGGTTTAGGACCCATTACAGTGCTGTTAGGATTAATTATGTGGCCTAAATAGTGCTTGATGCACTTCAGTGTTAAAGTAACATTGAAACTGTTCACAGGGAGGAAAATTGAAAGCTCACTCCAGTGACCTTTCCTACAAATCAAAAGACCCTCATGGATGTTATGTCTGTGATATGCTTAGGGCTCTTTTTTCCCCCGACTCACAACAGGGTTAGTAAAAAGGAGAAACTTTGCACTTAACATCCCGCTTAGGGGACGCACTGGGCAGTGTTTAGCAATAGCTGCCAATTCTTGCTGCACGGTTACTTTTTGACACTCTGTCGTGGAAAAGCAAAATGCTTCTGTATTTCTTAAAATAATTTTATTCACCATTGGATGGTGTGGGCACATACCACTAAGATAATGACAGGGCATCTTCCCTGATAGATGTGTACAAGAGAGATTGTTTTTCCTCTCTGTTGCCACAGGTAAGGATCTGTAGTTAGTTGTGTGGTAATTAATCCCGCTGTGCAATCAGGAGTCCTTGAAATGAGTGGGAAGAGAAAAGAAGAAGCTTTCCTCCCCTTGTTCAGTGCTGAAAGGGCTTGGGTTGTCGGTGTTCGTCCAGGAATACAACAGTGAGAGGTGGAGCAAAGGCTTGTTGTCTTGTACCGTCTCAAGTTGTTAATGAGCATCCATAACTCTGCTTCAAAAATAATGAAGAGGTTTAGTCTCCGACTGCATTATTAGCTGTTTTTGTCAGTTGTTCTACATCTCTATGTATACGGTAATACATGCGTACACCCATGCGTGCTCTGTTACATAGTTTTTCAGTTTATCAATCGTCAAAGATGGATTAAATGATTCACCCAGATCTTCATGTTTCAGTAAATACTGCAGAGTCAAAAGCAGGTACCTGAGGTGAAGGGAGAAAGAACAACTTGTACAAGTGTGTGTTTGTATATTTATTTCACAGATTTAGTAAGCACTCAAATAGCTTTTTTTTTTTTTTACTGTACCCCAACACTGCAGTGACCCCAGATGAAGAGGAGACCTGATTTACTACCCTTTTTAATACTAATGGCATTAGACTGGCTTCTCTTTCCATGTGTTTATAGCCTGAATAAACAAGACAGAGAGGGAAAGAAAAAAGTGAAGCAGAAGATAAGTGGCCTGCCCAGTTTCATAAGATATGTTTAAAGAGATGCAGGTCCCACTGCCCCAGGCCAGTGCCCTCTTCTCTCAGAGGTACTCTGCAAGCATTAAGAGAAGTTCATTGCACTTGGATTAGTTGCAGTTAAAATGGATGCTCTCTACAGTAAAATGTATGATATCAATAAACAGCTAAAATAATGGTCTCCTTTGAAGCCAAGAAACATGGTATTAAAGACCAGGAGATATTTTAGTAGTGAGTCTAAAACTGATTCTAAAATCAGCATTTTGATCTCCAGGCAAATACCATTCAACTCAGCACTTTGTTTGTCTGTTCAGGCAAAATGTCAGTTTCTGGATTGATAAATAGAATTTACAATACTTGTAGAAACTTGCAATGCAGATTTTTAATCTGCATCTTTTGCCATTTGTTTTTCCATTGTTGATGTTAAACTGTTAAGATGCTTTAAAATCCTTAGCTGACATATGGAAGGAAACTTCAATACTTGTGAACTACCTTTTCATATATCCAAAAGCTCAGACTAAGCCTGTTCAGTTCTTAAAATCGGGACTACTTTATTTACAATACCAAAATTTTAAACTACTGCACAAACTTTGAAATACTTGCTCTGTATTTACAGGTATATTCTGCCACCAACTGTGTTTATATCCATGGTAGTGGAGCTAACTGTAAGACACCACGGAAGAACTTGGGTCATTAAGTTTGTAACAACTAAGTGTAGAGAAGTAGAGAGCTGGAGAATTAAGCTATACTTTCCTTGACATCTTTTTAGAGATTATGTGCTCGCTTAATATGCCGGGATAATGTTAAAACAGGATGGGTCCACTGTTCTTATTGTCTTGACCACATGGATGCAAAAGTCAAAAGCACTCTGCAGCCTCTTAATGTGGTTGTGATAGCTCGTTATTCCTTCTAACAGGTGCAATCAAATCCTTATATCTAGAGTAAACAGAAAAATAAGGATTTTAATACGCTTTAACGAAGAGGGGGAGGGGGAGAAGGAGAAGAAAAATACTGTAAAACAAGAGTATTTACAATACAAACCAGAAGTGAGTGGTGCAGTTACTGTGAAACCTTAATTGTCTTGGTTTCCTTACAATCAGGACTCACATAGAGAAAGATGCAGCAGCTCAGGAATTGCAAAGTGCTTGTGTGATTGTTGTAATAATTCTCGATTGCATTATATTTAGCTTTGCTTCTCACAATTACGTCCTAGAAGCTTCTGTACGTGCTTTAGTTGTTACATGTGTTCAGTCATTTCCATCGAGATCAGTGTCTTCTCTCTGAAACACTTGGCTGGCTAAAATTTGAGCTTTGAGTCTCTTAGTTATGTTGGGATTTTTTATAAGATTCTTAACTAACCTCTAAATTCAGGAATGGTGCTCTTCTTAGAAGGACTCGCATAATGACATTTATGCAGGGAATGCATGTTTTTAATCTGAGTTATACTGAAAAAAGGTGGGGACAAGTGTTGGTCCTTATGTTTTCAGTTTTGCATGCAGCCTTGCTGTATCTGTCCAAGAAGTGCTAGCAGCAGAAATAACTTTATCTTTGGGTCAGATCTGGTCTCTGGCATCAGTTTTTTTCTTCCTGATTTATCTGGGATTTCCCTGTGGATTCCCCCATATCACTGGTGATGACACTTGTGGGATATTAGCTCTTCTGAATTTCTGACCCTGTTTAAGAAGTCTGTATGAAACCACAAGAACTATTTTACTTGAAGTTGTCATGTTTGTACATATGAAGTTGATTTCCTCACATGTAAATTTTGCAAATAAATTAATTTTAAGAAATTTCACTCTTCTTGATAGATTTTGTATCATCTAGGCAGCTATTGCTGACAAATTCTGTTGCAACAGCTGTAAGATGTTATAAAGAGAAAGGGCCCCTCTGAAGATCATTACCTCCTACATCTATGTTTCAAGAGGTTTCTAGTACATATTTTGTCTGGGGATCTCAATCTGCCTACTATTTATGTCAGTATCTAGTAGAATCTGCCCTTGCTGTGATATCCTACACTGAAAGGTGAAACCGGCCTGTGTTGTAGGATTTGATACAAAAAGCAGATCTTTTTCTATATCTATACAAGACTCGGGGTTGAAATGTAGCTTTGGGTCTAATTTATTTCAGCCAGGTCCTATATGATAGAGCTTGTGTCCTACTATTTGATACCAGAAGGATGCTGTCACCTGTCTCACAGAATGCTTAAATTGAGTTTCCTTAATTTTCAGCCAATAAAAAAAAATACTCAAGTCTAAACCTCTTCAGTTGAATTTTGGATGCTATTTTGGCAGTGCCACATAGAGCCAGGGGAACAAATGGAAATGATTGGCTTCAGTTTGTTTTAAAAATACAGTTTATAAAAGACAGGGCAATTAAGAGAAGCATCAGTATCATATAGCCAGAGAGAAAGGAAGATCCAGGTTGTGCTTAATAACACACCATGGTATCTTGGCCATCAAACTAGGAGTAATTTTTGATTAGCTACTTATGACCTGGTAGTTGTTATCTCTTGCATGTGGTCATTGTATTTGGTTCCCACTTTTTCTTGCTTCCAAGTATAGTTGGTGCTATTCTTGAGAATGTATTTATTTTCCATTGAGTTTCCAAACACAATTTATGCTCTTCTGCAATCAAGTGCTTTTGTGGAATCAGAGGCAGGCCCCATATACTGATTTTTCAAGTTTGTTCTGTGTGTTAGGAGAAAGATTTGGACCACATCTCAGCTATGAAGTCTTTTTTACATCAGTGAAAAGATTCTTTTCTTTTGGGAATTGTACTGCTTGATGCAAGGATGCTTCTGAAAGCTTATCCTCCTTAATTACAGTAGTCCATTTGGCAAAGTGCTGGCACAGCGCAAGTTTTGTTCACTGTGTTTAGTGGAAAGGTAGCAATTTTATTTGATGTTTTAATCATGACAAAGGTAACTGATTTTATGAGATTAAATGGTATAGCTATTAGTATAATTTTGCTAGAATTTACATCTAAAATATAAAGATTTCTGGAGCAGTAGTTAATGATGAAGGAGAAAGTTTTGTGCAGAGCTTTCAGGATTCCTTGACAAAATGAGCTGTTTAATCAAACTTTTGTTTTTTTTATGGCTAAATGCAAAGGCACACATTAAGGAGGAAGATAAACACAGCCATTCCATGAAATGGAGAATTGGTATCCAGCAAAGAAATCCATTTAAAAACTGATGCCTAAACAATAAGGAGGTTATTTAGACAAGACGCAGAAACAATTCCAGGACCAAAGAAAAATTGTGAAAGACTTTGAGCTCAGTGCTTTGCTTACTGAAACCGAAGGTAAAGGTTCTTTTTGCTAGGTTAATTTCATGGAAGGAAAAATGCAAGAGCCTGTGCTTTGTTTTGTCAAGAAAGGCAAAGCAAGAATTTGTTTGAAAACTGAATTGGCTTTAAATTGGAAGGAAAAAGCACAATTTAACAGTGAATTGTTAGAACAGCTGTTGAAATTGGAGTTTTTCATTTCCTGGTGTGTATGCATCAAGACAGGAATTACTTATTTATTTAGCTAGATATGGTTTAGTCAAAACAACAGTAGAGTAGTTAAGCAAATGTGCTCAGTTCAGTGTCAGAAGGGACTGTTCTTGCTTCCAGCCTGGTCTTTAAAAACTGTGAAAATGGGCAGCAGGCTGATGTTGCTCATTTCTGATTAGAGCCTTGTTGTATTCTGTATTTGTGAGGACTGATTTTAGTATCTGCAGCTGAAGGAAGGAAACCCCTCAAATGTTAATGCATCCGAGAGCGGGGCATGTGAGCTGTAGGAGGGAAATCCGCTGCTGCCGTGCCAGGCAGAGGTCTGGATCCGGCAGCCTTTCCTCTGGCTGAACTTCCGTTGATCATAGCAGAAAGGTAAAAAGTGTCTGTTCTGCACATCCAACTGGAATTTCCCCCTAAGATGGATGCCTCATTAGGAGAGGAAAAACCAAACCCAAACAGTGTCTGCCATTTGTGGGATGCTCTGAACTAGAAGCGTGTTGCTCTCGGCGGGCCTGTATCCGCAGCCGGGGACCCAGGGGTGCTGCTGTACGCAGGCCTCAGCCGGGGGGGGCACAGGGTGTTCGCTGCCACTAGACAACAGAAGTAGCAACTTCCACTTCTCGACGTGAAGACAATTTTGACTTGAGTGTGTGTTTTATGTGAGCAAGGATTTGTTTTTTCAAGTCTGTCAGTTTTATGATGTTTTATTGTAATGGATGACTGACAGATGAGAGAAGGAATGGTCATACTTCTCAAAAGCTTACAAAAGCATTAAACAATTGTTAATAATGTTCTCCTGAATGGCAAACTGATCATGCATAAATAGTTAGAATGAGGAGTTCATTGTAGTTGTATAACATCTTTTATTAAGTTTCTTATTAAACTGGGCATAATCACTCAGTTAAAAGTTAGTAATGCAATGTGGGGGGAAAATGCATTTTTCTTTTTACGTGCTTTAAAAAGCATCTTGAAATTAAGGCATGCTGGAAGAGTTGTGGGAGATGCAACACCCACGTATCGGATGCTGTAGCTTGATGTTTTGCTGAAGGAGCTGAAGAGCGGCTGGGTGCCACGGGCAGCCGCTGCCGCCCACTCCTGTGTGAGACCGTGTTGCAGCGTGGCTGGGTTTTGTTTGTTTTTGGTGTTGGGCTGTGGGTGGTGGAGGGCCCTGGGTTCATCATCCTGTGTGTGTTCATGCAGCAGCTGCTTTTGCAGCAGAGAGGAAAGGGAACTAGTGGGCCAGCTGACAGTGTCCCGGGGCCAGATCCGGTCAGCATATCCTGCTGGCATGGGTAATCATTAAGGTTTACTAGTTCAACGTGGTCTTTGCAGGATTAGAAGTATGTGTTTTGCAGGAGAGTTAAGAGGATTGTGGGTTGAGAGTTTATGTTAAATCTCTAGTAGTGGGAGGAGTTTGGGGATAGCTGTTTTAAAAAGAAATGAAAACGAACAAATGTAGCGTGGGCTGCTGAAGTTGTAAAGCAGAATGTTATTAGCTGCAGGAGGGTTAAACAGTTGAACAATATCAACTGTTTCACTCATAAATGATAACTAATATGGCGTTTTAGTAATGACTCAATTTCTGCTGCTAGCTCTGACTTTTCTGTTGCTGTCAATGACTTTTGGCCATGCTGAATGTGGCCACAATTTGCTCAACAGTCAGTGCCATCTGTGGGGCCCAGAAGCCTGCAAGAGCGGGGTGGGGATGAGCAGCTAACGAGAATGGCTTCAAAGCACAAAAAACTTCCTCCATGGGCATAAAATCCCTTTAAAGGATTTTCTTCACTTTCCAGCCATGTGTCAGAAACCTCTGATAGAAGGGGACTGGAAAGTGGGATGATGGATTTTAAGAAGCTGTAGCCTGCCCCCCTCAATTACCGCTTGCATTTACAGGGTGAAATTAATGAAGTTAATTGCATCTACTCTAAATCTTGGTTGTGTGAACTACTTAAATCTTTTAAAATAGAGAAATAATTTCTTGCAAGGTTCATGGGCTTTTTTACAGGTTTGGTTGGTTATTTTGCTTTATTGTCCCCATGATGGATGCTGCTATCTGAAACACTCTGGGGTGTACCTTTTAGAGTAATACAAGAGATGCAATTCAGATTAAGGGCCACTACAACATTTAAAGCAAAAATAATGAAATAATTATAAAAATACTATTAAAGACCGATTTCTAACAAATATGAAAAGGAGTGTGGATTCCGACAGTTAAAATGTAAAGCAAAGTAAAAGGGGAAGGTGCTTCAAGTGGAGAAATACATCGTGTAATTAGCAAAGAAAATGTCTAATACACTGCTTCTCTGACAATCTTTTTACTTGTTCACTTTGTCGTCATTTTCAGCATGCAGCTTTAACCAAAGGAATTTTTAGGGGTGTGTTTACATGTTAATGTGGAAAAAAAAAAAAAAGGCTGAAGAATAATCTGTAAGATCAAAACATTTAAAAGTGGTACATTACAGTGTATACTATTCAAGATGAGGACTTTAGAGAATGTTTGGAGAGATCAAACATACATGATTGTGAGGCTTTGACTAATAATTTTACTTTAAAAATACTCAACATGTAAGGTTGACATTAGAGATAAGTCTAAATTTAGGGCTGAGGAAAAACTTTGGCATCCAGTTTAGTTTCCACTGAATTGCATGTTGTTTTTCTTAGGAAACTTTTTCTGCAGATTTAAATTAAAACTTTTTCTTGCTTTTTGTTTTGGAGATTTTTTTTTTAATTAAAAATCAAATAGAAGATTTTTTTTATTTGGAAGCATTCCTCATTGTGTCCTGTGGTGATTTAAACTTAAATTTCTCTGTAATACTCATCTACTGCTGTGCCCTGGGCTTGCGCTTGGCCTGTGTCTCCTGTGGCACCCCATGAGCAGAGCCTTCCAGGCTATCGTTGTGTCTCCTGAAATGCAGAACGTGCACTGTTTTGTGAAGTGTAATTCAAAAAGACCCTGGTTTACATGGAAAATAAGAAAATATGTACATTACTAGAGCTTTCCTGAAACATTGCAGCATCATTTCCAAATGGAAAACTTTAGATTTTTCAGTTAAAAGACTTGCGTTTCAATTTTTCCATCAATAAAATTCTAATTCTCATTGCGTACAAGTTCCCATTATGCAGAAAAAGCAATGCTAACAGATTCATTTCCCAGGAGAAAAGGTAACAGCACCACATCTGCAATCCTGATACAAATAATTACCCCCACAACATATGTAGTAAGGTAATACGAGGTTAAGCAAGGCGTGAAGGCTCACATGGTGCACACACATGAAAAACCAGTTTAACAGCAACATGTGCTCGTTGAGCATAGAGTCAAGCAAGTAAGTCTGGGCAGTAAGTTCAAGGAAACATTCTTGGCTGATGATGCTTCTCTAGGGCATCAGGGATGTGAGGTGTCCTTCAGAGTTGCAGGACTGCAGGTGGCATTCCTTTTGGTAATGACTGAGCCACACCAAAGGCAGTTGTACTTCCATTTCAGAAAACCGGCACAGTTAACTTCTTGTTTGGTTTGTCTTGGGCTATGTTGATTGAGAGAGGAGCTCTTTGGTTTCGTTTGTGCAGTGTCCAGAACAAGGAGTTGCATACGTGGGAGCGAGGTTTGCTAAGAGCTGTTGCAGTAAAAGCAAAGTGATGTCACATCCACTAAAATTACATTTCAGTAAATACATGCTCTAAAACCCCCATACAATTCACATTGAGACAAAATATTTAATGCGACTACTGCTTAAATTGTACTGATTACAGGAGTCATTAATATAGAGGGATCGCTCCTCTGAAAATTGGCAGTTTCGGAAAGAGTCAAAATCATCTGTTCATTAGGTGAGTTATAATAGGGATTTGTTCTTTTTTGGTCTGCGTTCTGGGTAGTTACTGGTTTCACCTAAATGTTAGAGATACTGAGTACTTGTCATCACTGAATTGTTTTTATTTTGTTCTGCTAAGAAAGTGGAAGCCCTTTATTTTCTGTTTGCTGCTGTGAAATTGTTTCAAGTTCTACCATTTCACAGATAGAGACTGTATGAGTGGTTTTTAACTGTGTATATTTATGATTTGGGTGTTTTATAAGATCCTGGAGGTTAGGCCCCTGAGCTGTCATGGTTTTCTTTTTGTTTACTGCTGATGGAAACACCTTAGCAGCAGCAGCAAGTAAACTGCTGGCAAAAGGAATTGTAGCACTAAAATAAAGTTGTTTCTAATCTAAGTGCTTCTCCATTGAGAATTGCAGTATGAGGAAAAAACATATTCAAGGAATCAGTCAATTGTAGCTTTTTTCTACAACTTCTGACAATTTGAGCTGAGTACTGCAAAAACCTGTCCTAATTGCAAGGACTGCAAAAATAGACTTGCACTTTTTTCCATTGAATAAATGGTTATTTCTTTGGGATGAAATGTGTATCTGCATTATGAAAGAAAACAATCACAGTGTTGTGTGTGTGCTCATTAAATTGTTGGAAAAGAATGTACAAGTCCAGATTCTTATTTCGATCTACCTAGACTGCAAATCACACACTGGAGCATGTTCCCTGTTGCTTCCAATTCTAAAGGGAATAATGTACATTTTGATTATACTGTTATTACCACTTTTCACTTCTAAGAATGTCTGTAAGATTTTTGGGTACAGTCCTATGCAATAGTATGCTAAGAGTAAACCTTTGTAATTCTGGAGTGTAAGTATAGAAAATAATACAGGATTTCATAATGTATCTGTAATTCATATCAGCACCAAAGTGTTTATAATTTGAAAGAGATAAGCATTATTTCTGTGAGACTGCATGTACAGATATATATTTAGACATTTTTTTTTTTTTGCAACGTTGCTGACTTAACTTGTAAAATACTGTTGTTTTTATCTTAGGTCTGCGTGTAACTGTGTTACTAACATCATCACTCATGGTACTGGGAGCTGGCCTGAGATGTGTTCCAGTTTCAGACCTAGAAATTAGGAAGAAGTGAGTGAATTAATTATTTTTAATATACATATTAGGTATTTTCTTCTAATATATTTTTTGCTGCTATTGCAAAGAAATATAAATATTAGTACAAATTTTCTTTATGAATTTGATACACCAAATGTTTGTTGTGTGGATTTGGGTTTACATGCTTATTTACTTCTTAAATGGATTTTTCTACTTCTCTTTCTACATAGTATCTGAAGATCAGAAAGCCCTATACAAAATTGAGTTAATTAAGCCTCACCCCATCCTGGATAGCTAGCATTAATCTGCTTTGCAAACAAGGAAGCAGAGATTTAGGGAGGTTCAGAAACTGGCCCAAGATCACACAGGCAACCATGCCACAAACCTCAAAAATATGTAATGTGTATGCAAATGTTAAATAATTAGTTCATGTTTCTCATATTGGATGTATGGGATTGTGCAGTGAGACAGATGAATTTACACAAAATGACCTTTTTCATGTAGTCTCTTCCAGTCTGCATTCCAAAGTAGCTTTGTACTTAATCTGTGGTTGAAATGAATGCCTTCTGTACACGTGCCATTTAAGAGTCTGTGATAGAGACTGTCGTGGTCTAGGCCTGATTGGCAGCCAACCACAATGCAGCAGCTCTCTCTCCCTTCCCCTCCAGCAATGAGAAGGGACAGAGAGCCAGGCTTGGGGTTCAAGATAGGACTGGGATGGGGGAAAATCCCCCTTTTATGATCACGAGCAAAAGGCAGACTCATTAGGGGAAGAAAAAAAGAACATACATTTATTACAGACACTAACAACACATAACAGAGTAGGACAGTGAGAAGCATTGCCACATCTTGAGAACACCTTCCCCCCACCCCTCCCTTCTTCCCGGGCTCAGCTCTGCTCCCGATATCTCTACCTCCTCCCCCAGTGGTGCAGGGGCAGGGAATGGGGGGTGCAGTCAGTGCTGCCACTTCCTTCATCTTCGGTGAGGGGAGTGTCCAAAACTTGTTCCTCCTGCTCCATCGTGGTCCCCCTCTCTCAGGAGACAGTCCTCCACAAACTTTCTCCGACTTGAATTCCTCCCATGGGCCGCAGCGTTCCCCACACTGCTCTGTCATGGGTCACTAAATTCCTCCGACTGGATTCCCTCCCACGGCTGCAGCCCTTCCCGAGCTGCTCCGGCGTGGGACTCCGCCGCATGCTGCAATCCTCCCAGCGCTGAGTTACAGCAGCGGGGCTACCTTTTCCCATGAGAGCCCGGCCTTCTTCGGGCACAGCACCTTGATCAGGCGAGCAGGAGCAACAGGCCATAAATCAATGTCTGCTCCACCGTAGATCTTCATGGGTGGCGGGGGGGGCCGCCCTGCCGTCTCACCACAGGATACAGGGGGGTCTCTGCTCCGGCACACCTCCCCCCTCCTTTCTTCCTCCGTTCCTCCACTGACCTTGGTGTTCATGCAGCTGCAGCAACTCCTCCTCACAAGTCCCACTGCCCGTCACCACGTCCCTTCTTAAATACGTTATCGCAGAGGCGCAGCCGATTGGCTCAATTTCCCAAACAGAAGTGGAGCTGACGTGGAGCTGGGGGAGCTTCGAGAAGCTTCTCACAGGGGGCCGCCCCGATAGCCCCCTCCCCTGCCACCAAAAAACTCCACCACTCACTCAACCCAGGACAGAGACAGATTACTTCCTAAAAGTCACAGAATCCAAACAATTCAATTGTTCCATCAACGTATTCTGAACCTGGGAATCCTCGGTAAGCACAGGAGTCACACTCATTTTGTACAGCCAGGGAATATGGATCAATTGTTCACTTAATTTTCTTTTGCCTCTCATGTTGAAGAAGGAAGGAGTACAGGCATTACTACATTTTTCTGCTTCTTTAAAAACAGTAGTGGCACTAGCTCTTCATTAATTATGCTTGCATAATATGTAAGCACTAAGAAAATAACTTATAAATAAAAGCGTTTTATGTTTGTTGGTTTGTGGTTTGTTGTGTTTTTTTTTTTTTTTTTTTTTCCCTTGAATTCTAGTCAGCTTTCAAGCAGTCCTTGTATTATTTCATCAAGTTCCTTTTTTTTCCTCAGTATTTCTTACCCTGAAAATCAGCTTGGAAACCTTTAAATTGAGAAAGAAAATGTTTGGTGTGAAGTAGAACATAGATGACTGGGTACCATGGATAAAACAAAGGAGGAGGTTCAGAGAGAGGACTGAGAATGTAATAAATGCATTGATTGTAAAACTAGCCCCTGTCAGGAGTATGTAGCTAGTAGGTAATGAATGACTTAGTAAACTAAATGCAGTGTGGTGAGTAACAATTTTAGTTCTTAGGTGCTTAGTGAGTGTGTAAGGAAGCCCAAGGTGTTCCTGATGCTAGTTGCCCAACATTGCCCATTTCTGTGTGGTGTTCATGGACTTTGTGAGCAGGGGAGGCTGAACTAGCCATAATGCGCTACCATTCACAGTGATCCTTTTAAGGTGAAAATGTACTGTTAAGGTGGCCAGTAAGAGTTGTCCTCATTATGGCCTTGTTTTACCTTTTCCCAAGATGTTAAGTGCTGCTCAACATCCAGTTCATCCATTCAGACCAATCTTAGATTAGTTCTATATATCTTTTAAATGGGCCAGATGGCTTAAATGCAATGAAATGTGGTGTCTTATGTAGCTTTTAATTTATGATATATGCCAAAAGAGTTCTGTTGCCCTGGACTTTACCAAAGCAAGGATGAAGACTGTAAAAACCCAAGAATAATTCCCAAATGAAATTTAGATGTGAGGTATCGTTTGGGGAGTGGGAAAGAGAGTTTCCATGTGTTCTGATCACCTTTAAACAAGGCTTTCCAGTGTAACTGCAGCAAGGAGACCTAGGAGAACAATGAAATAAATGCCTAAGGAGAAACATTCAAAGAACAGCTTCTTTAACTAGGGACAGAAAGGCTGTGGACTGTATGGAGTCTGATGAGATGTATAAAATATGATGATACATTTTACTGAAAACTATATAGACAAAAAAAAAAGAGAGCATGAGCAGAATCCTGATGGAAAAGGTTACTAATTTCATTTATTCATGCTGTGAAAATATTCATCCTTTCCAGCTGGAATTGTTAAATTTGTGTGTGTAGCCTACTCCAAAAAAGGAGAAATTTTAAAGAATTGCAGCTCTACCTGAGGAATTGGTTTCATCTTTTACACAGTTTGATTAAAAATCAACAGAGAATTAATTATAGCTAACTGTGTGAAGCAAAATTAGGGTTTTCAGTGGAGGTTTCTTGAGACTCTGTACAATGATTTACAATCTGTGCAATGTTTTAACAGGTAACCTGCATCGTTTTGAAGACTAAGACTGAAGGCCAATTTTCATCAATTACTTGAAGCATGATACCAAATAAAATAATATTGTTGAGATGAGCATTACTGCTTAATTCACTGGCAACAACTGGTGGAGCACTAAACTGCGCACTTACTCTGAATGTGTATATGCATTAATATGACAGTTTGAATGTTACAGAGCCAGCCAGATGGGCAAGATCACGCACAAGCTAATATTGGAATATTTCAGAAGCCAGCGTAGCTGGAAATTCTTTGAATGCGTTTGCATGTTTTGTAATGTGTTCCTTCAGTCCCTGAGTAATCTGCAGTAATAAACTGAAGGATTTCCATGGGACAATTATGTCAGAGTTAAGATACGTAAAATTACAAGAATGTTCATGAGGTTTGTCAGGTTTAGGGTTTTTTTTTTCTGCTTTGTAGCTGTCTCTGCTCCCTAAGCTCTTGTAATTTAACATTAAGGAGAGCTACTAAAGCCCATTGCCTATCAGAGCAATCACAGACGTGAGGAAATCACTGTTAAGACTGACATTTAATCCTGACTGCTTTATGCTCCTTATCTCGCACAGAGCTGTAATATCCAAGTGTGTTCTTAAGCTTTTTTCTAGTCTGTAATTATTCTTTTGGCTCTAGCATGTGACAGCAGACTAAGACTATCTCCAGTTCCCTGAGTCATGTTTTAAACACAAACCTTAACCTCTGTTTGCAGTTTTTGATGCCCATGTATATGCACAACTGGTATGAGGGAGAATTCAGGTTGCACATTTGAGTGTGTCTCTTGAAGCAGCTGTTCTTTATGGTGAATTTTCATTCTCTGACAGTGTGTGACCTAAAACCATACTGGGAATCCATGCCAGAACTGCATAAATTCAGTCAAGGCTGAAGTGGGAGTGCATGGCGAAAATGTGGGAGTATGGACTTGCATGTGAGATTGAGGAACCAACCTATATGTGGGCTAGTAGAATCCCTCTCACATATACATATGCTCTTACTTACCTGTTTTCCTCTTCCCCACTCCCCTCAACCTGTGAGCTTAATATGTGTAACATAGACAAGGAGGTTAAAAAGAATTTTTTTTATGTACCATGCACTTCTGGGTTTGCCAAATGTGCCAGATGTGACAGTGAATTTTACTTTTAAAAATAAAACCCCAAACCATTATTCCTTTCTAAATGTTATGAAAACCTCATTTGCCACACCTATTTCCTTAGTTCATAGTTGATGTAAATTATCTAGAACATGAAAAAAAGATGTTATCAAATTGTACCATTCCTGAACCTTATTCCTTTGTGTGAAGGTTTCAATACCATCGCTAACGCTTTTTTGCCTGCATTTTGTCCAGTCCTTTCCTTTTGACTACTGCTTGGCACTGAGTGAATATTTCAGTTGGACTCTTCGAATTTGATTATTTTATCTCGAACATTAACATTACTGGAGGGCCTTTATTTAATAGACAAAATCAGGTTTGTGTTTTTTCCCCCACATAGCACTTCATATTTATCTCATGCTCTGTGTTTAAGTGTAGATTTACATATAGCTCAGGTCTTCCATATGATTGTAAAATAATAAATCTAGGCAAACAGCTGTATGAGCTGAAACATATAAGAAAGAAGGAAATAAATGATGAAATCAGCCTATAGCTATAAATATGTGGATTTTAAGACTGACCGTGTGATGTAAGACTTCTTAAAATGTTTTGAAAGACAGGATAATTAAAGACATAGAAGGATGTAACATAATTTGTCATTTGTATTGAGTATATTAATTAAGCAATTTATAAGAACTTAGTATGCTGTGGACTGGTAGTGTTTGGCCTTCACATTAGATTTCACAACAGAGAAGTAGTTATTGAGGACCTTGAGTCATGGCAGTGGGAGGGCACTCCTTGGCAGTAAGTACCATTAAAACATTTGTTGGGAAGCCAGCAAAACAGTAACACAGAGAATGACAGTGGAAACTGGAGCAGTTATTTACAAAGTCATTTATGGGGGAACATACTGGTAATTGGTAGATCCTGTAAAGGGTTTTTTTTCTTTAATAATACCATTTCTTAGGATTTTGTATTTTTTTGCCTACTCTTAGATATATTGATGTTAACTTTTTCCCTTATTATGCTTGAAGATTTGCTCTTACCACATATTTGTTACACTTCGTTTCTATTAGCTAGTTGCAACCTAATTTGTATTTTAGTCTTGATAGACTTATTCTTTCCTAGTTCCATGTTTTCCCTTTTTCATCCCTGAAAGCCTAAAGAATGACATGGTCTCATCTCATTATTTGTCTTTTCTGATCCTGAAAACAACCATGAGACATCATTCTCATGCATAAAAAATGCAAAGGGGCACCTCAGAAGAGGTGACATACTAGGATTCTCATATTCCCTGGCAGTACTGAACACACTTCTGTGCTCAAAAAACCACCCCAAACTGGAGGGCTATGGAGAAGTGGGATTAAAATGTTCTAGGGAATGAAAAGAGCCTTTTAAGGGAGAATGATAGAAGAATCTTCCTGCAAGAAATAAAGACAGAGTGTGATGCATGTTATGCACTCCTTAACTCACTGGGGATGAGAAATGAAAAAAGTATTTAATCTAAATCATGGTTCTGGGAGTAAAAGGATGAATAAACATACCTGTTTGTATGCTGTAGCTCAGTGAGCGTAGAAGGAAGATGGTAAGGTGGAGCACTTGCCTGGCACTGATGGCACTTGCTGGTTTGTGCTTTGGCTGCAGTGCTGGGGGAAGGCTGACCTGGGTTAATCCATACTACCAGAAAAAGAGGTAAGTGAGGAAAAAAGGAAACAGGTCATTCATGGGTAGGTTCTCTTAATTTTTATAACCCTGTAACTTAAGAGTTTCGCTTGTTTTTTATTACCTCCACCAGCTTCGTCTTGTACACAGGTTCAAGTTTTTAACTTCTGCTGCAAAGCTTTTGTTTTAGATGAGAGGTCATATGAGTTGTTCCTAAGTGGCAACGCTTTTTTCCTGCTTTGCTTGTCGATGGCAGCGGTGGATTCGGTGGGCGATAACGTGCCCCTCTGGCTGCCTGAGCTGTGCACCCTGTGATGCACTGGCAGCCGCTGCTCAGTGCTACCACTTCCATGACAGCCAAATTGGCTTTTTCTTCAGCTGAAACAGCCTTCGTGGAAAAAGGAGACAGCCTGACGATTTTGGTGATAAATACTCTTCTCTCTTGCTCCTGTGCTGGATTTTGGCTATGGCACTGTGGGTGTCATCTCCCTGGCCCAGCAATGGGGGTAACTGCTGAATTACCGATTTACAGACCCTGTGTAAATTCTTGGAGTGGTAAATCCAGTAGATATATTAAAGAAAACTCTGAAGTCTTAGAAAGGGCTTGGTATTGCAGCAATGTTTAATGGGCAGAATTTCTACAGGGCCTCAGCTAGCATAAGCCTATGTTGGAAGGGAAGAGAATTTCTATTCTTTGTTGAGTATTTACCTCCATCTCATATAATGGCAGGTTTTATCTCCAACTATAGAAAACTTTAAATTTTTTTAATCATGTTCAGCTCTTTGCCTTAGTCTTGTGACTCATATTATGTTGGCTGATTTCTGTCCTTGAAGAATTCATATGAATTGAATTTATATTGAAGTTCCTGCATTATAATCAGAACACTCTCTTGCTCTTTCACTGGTCTAAGAAAAATGCTTCAGGAATGTTTAAATAAGTCTTTTTTATCCCATTCCCTAATTTGCTGTATCTCTTGTACACTCATACTCTTTTACTAAAAAATCCTACATAGGACCTATCTTGTGCTAAGTAATCTCCTTCAACTTTCTCTCATGGCAACCCTGATAGCAGCCAGTACTGGTGCCCTTCCCTGATAACTTGTTTCAGTATGTTTTGCCTCATCAGCCCATAATATAATTGCCTAGTTGTGTTTACAGCAATGCTGTTTATTTTGAGTCTGTTCATATTGGATGAGCATGTCCTCATGTTGCTTTAAATATGTCTTCTTTTAATAATGGGTTGGTGGAGTGGGTTAGCTTTAAAAGAAAAACAAAAAAATCCCCAGTCTTTAATAAAAAAAAAAATTCAAAAAGAAGCTTTGATTTCATGTGCCATCATCCTTCAAACTTGGATAAAGCTTTCAGTGAAGAAACCCTCTTCTCAGCCATGTGACAGCTGTGATGGCTGTGCAATAACATGCTATGAGGATGTGAGTGAATTTGTCACCGTACTGCTGGGGTCTCACTGTACTCCTGCCTCGTCCCTTTCCTCCATCAGAACATCTGACAGAGATGTCAGGGCCTTGGCCTGAGATTGCTGCTTCCTCTCCTTGCAAATCCTTGTCTCTCTTCATAGTCTCTCAGTAATAATAGTTTTGGAGTAACTCTGTTTTCCAATCCTTTTAAATTTTAAACCAGAAATCACTGTTTTTCAGACTGCTGCAAATGTGTTTGCTGTTTTCTTTAAGAGTGGGTGAAGAGGCATGAGGCTGGGATGTCTGGGAGATGCTATGGTCCTTTCCAAGTCCGCTCCCATAATGATGTGACTGACTGTGCTGAGGCCATGTTTTGTACACGGCAGGAAATGTGAGCCCAGTTCCTGATGAAAGCGGTCAACAGTACATTTTTTTAGATTTTCTCTTTTCTTTTTCACTTTATTGCTGGAGATAATGTACCACACAGTGATTCAGGCTTTCTGCTTGTAATAATTTTTCTTACTGATGGGGAAAAACAGCTTTAAATTATTCCACATATCAATGGTCACATGCATCAGAAACAAGCTAGAAAATGCTAATGGCTTCAATCCATGAATATCCAGAAGGCATAAAGCTTTTGTAGTATCATTTAATGAAAATATTGAAAGGAAATGCATTTCCATGAAATTCATCTTTCGGAATGTTATTTTTAATAGATGAATTCATTGCTTTACCCAGAGGTGTTTTTCTTCCCAGTCCTTTTCCAGACATAGAGCCTTACTGCACTCTCTTTGGGTTATGAACAGAACAGCATTTGCATCAGGTTCTCCCCATACTCCATAGCAGTGAATTGCTGTAAAGCATGAATTTGACCTCCCTGATTCTATTTTTGCTTTAAGAAGTACCTAAAAAGGTTCCACCTAAGAGAGGGTTCTTTTGTTGTATTTATTTCTGTGAGTCTAAAGGAAAAGCTCTGTCCTTTTCTAGTAACTTGATTGTGAAAAATCAGAGGTGGTTCTTTACAAAACTGGTTATTACTTCCCTCTGAGGTAATAAATCTCCTAATGTTTAATGTGGATAAGTCCGCGTCTTTTCCTATCCCTTTTCCTGGGAAGGCAAGTTGCATCATACATCAGTGTAGGCACTCTAGAATAGGAGGTATTTACGTGCTTTGTTGATGTGTAGTGAGGTGTTGTGGTTTAACCCCAGCCAGCAACTAGGCACCACGTAGCCACCCACACACTCCTCTCTGCCCGCTGGGATGGGGAGGAGAATTGGAAGAAAAAAAAACCCAAAACACTAAAACACGTGAGTTGAGACTAACACAGTTTAACAACTAAAATAAAATATAATAGCAATAGTAATAAATAATGTCATGAAAAGGGATATAACAAGAAGAGAGAAATAAAACTGGGGGGGGAAAAAGAAACCAACCAAGTGATGCACAATGTAATTGCTCCCTGCCTGCTGACTAATGCCCAGCCAGTCCCTGAGCAGTGGTTGGCACCTCCCAGCCAACTCCCTCCAGTTTGTATACTGGATATGATGTTCTATGGTATGGAATATCTCTTTGGCTAGTTCAGGTCAGCTATCCTGGCCACACTCCCTCCCAGCTTCTTGTGCTCCCGATCGCTGGCAGAGCATGGGAAACTGAAAAATCTTTAACTTAGGGTAAGTGCTACTTAGCAAGAACTAAAGCATCAGTGTGTTATCAACGTTATTCTCACACTAAATCCAAAACACAGCACAGTACCACTTACTAGGAAGAAAATTAACTCTATCCCAGCCAAAAACAGGACACGAGGCTAAATTCAGTAACACTTGAAAAGTGCTCTGAAGTCCTCCAGTAGTAGTCCCTTTCATTTGCTTCTAGTTGTTCCTACAATGAGCTAATCACTGTATAAACGTATTTGTCTTCCAAATTAGCAGGAGTTGAACAATCCACTTCTCTCAGTGAGTGAAAATGTCAGGCATGTGAAAGAAAAGTTAGCCATCCATTTCTGTAAAATGTTAACTTCTCTATCCAGAATCGCTTTTTGCTTAATTATTAGGATCAGCAATACTAAATTTTTCCAGACTAAGAGGCATGCTACAGCACTATCTCCATGCAGCAGCAGACTAGCACTCTCTGTGACTTTGTTGCTTCTCACACTTTGCCAAACAGTGGCAAAAAACAATTTACCAGTTTTCTTTAATTGCATTTGTATAGAAGTTTGAATAGTGACTAAGTGGTCAATTCTCATGGCAGCTAGCGGGAAAGGCATGGTGAAAGTTTCAGGGAAAAACTCTGCACCAAAACGTTGTCTTCACAAGGCTCTTAAATTGAGCTCTGCTCCCTCAGAGGACCCAGAGGAACCTAATTTCCCAGTTGACAGGGGGCTCATCAGAGGATAGTAAAGGAAATCCATGTTTGGAGAATCAGAGCAATGCACTGGGGCTGACGGTCTCATTCTTCTCCTGTGTTGCTTACCAAAGAAAAGGTGAAAATGCTTTTTCCACTTGTTACTCAGTGTTAAAATACCAATATGACTTCTCCAGTCCTAGCCTTCTCAAAACAAACTCAATTAACGCATCTTAGAACTGAGCTTTGGAGATTTATTGTAGTGTTGTGCTTTAAATCTGTTGTATTAAAAGTGATTTTTTTGAGTAAGGAATTTTCTCTCTACTGTTGACTTTGTTTCCCTATCTGAGTATAGAAACTAACGGGATTTTCTTTCATTTAAAATTCTCTTAAGTCCAGGTATGAGACATACTATGGTAGAAACACTAAATGTTTAGTTTTTTCACATAGAAAAAGTGTTAATATAACACACAGCTTTTGAATAGCTTAACAAATCCAGTACCTGACAGGACTGTGACCATGCATGAAAAGTTTCAAACCATACAGGGAGGAAAAGATAAGTAAAGCTGACTGTAAAGGGAAGCTCTTTCCCATCTTAACTATATGGTATTATCATCGATCACTAAAACCTTTTTCCTGTATAATATCACTTTTTTTCATACCCAGTTTGCTCAGTGATATTGTAATTTCAGCATTTATAGCCTTACCTGTTTTTTTTGTTGTTGTTGCCTGTTAGGATATTGCAACAGTGACAGCAGGGAGTGAATAAAGCAGGTATAACCAGGTTACTTCTTAGTACTCATATCAAGTTTTCTCTCAGGGAAGTGATGAAAACCATGTAATTTAAGTTATTTATAATGTGACTTGACAAAAATTCGGTAAAGAGGTGACAGTATAGTATAATAAGAGTTTTTATTATCTAATCTATATTGCTGTATTTGAACTACCCATTGTTCTATCTTTTTGCAATTCAGAGGCCAGTTTAGGAACAAATGTGGTCTTTATTTTGTGCAAAGGGGTGTGTGTATATACACATATGTCTGTGTATTATTTTTTTAATACATATAGATAGATATATACATGTATATACAATATATACAATGTATAAGTTATCCATTACTGTAATGATCTGGTGCATGATACTTTGCACTAGCATTTACCACCAGCCCTCAAATAACATTTTTTTTTTTTTTTTGTAAAGGGCTCATGTTCATCTGTAAGTTAGAAGTTTGAAGAGCACACAAATTCAGTAGTGCAGAGGTCAGGTGTGCAAAAACCTTGAAATTTAAAAATGAGTCCATGACCTGACTTCTGAAATGGTTAGAAACAAGGTATTTTGGGTAGATGTTTACTTCCCTACTTTTACTTTAAGCTACATAGTCATCAGTTATTTTGTAAGTCAGAGATGAATTTCTGTTGTCATTTTTTTCCAATTTTCTCTTTCGTAATTGTGATTAAATAGACTTCTACTCTTGTGTTATTTTCTGTTATTTGAACTCAATAACTTTTTACTTTTTGATACATGAAAATAATTAGGTGATGATTGGATAAATAATGCATCAGAAGACAGAGCAGAGCCGGGTAAATAACAGATGAAAATTACCCTGTTAGTGTAATAAGACTGAAAAATATTTTTCCATCTGGGTAGAGTCCTGAGCTAAAGTTATCTTTTTAGCCCTTTTCTCAGGGAAGAGAAATCTTGTTGTGCCCAATGAAACTGAAATAGTGACAGGGAAAAATGCTGTTGCTCTTTGCAGCTTTTTGGTAGCAGAAACAAGAAGAAAATTGGAAAAAACAGAAACAAATGTCTCTCTGTTGGAGCAATTTTTAGCACTGATGGTGTACAAGAGGAGACTCCTATGGGCTGTGAGACCAAAATCTAGCATGGTGATGATAAGACGTTGTAACAAACAGCAAAAAGCCACCAATACTGTTGTGTTCATATTCCTCTGTCAGATGGAGCAGCTGCTACATGTGTCTCCCAGAGTAGCAGCTTAGTAAATGCACAGAATTGCGTTTTAAATTGCTCGTCCCTGCCTCTCTAGGGAAATGAGTTAAGGATGTGTAAAGGAACAATGCAAATACTTTTTTTTCAGTAGAAAGTAGATTAATTCAAGCCAGTATTGAAAAACAGATAAAGTAAGGCTTAGGCTGTTATCATATGCAGAGGTATTTGAGATAGTATTCTGTGTATCAGTGGCAATTTAGTCTGAAAGTAGTATTTATTAAACCAAATATGTTAGACTTGAAAAATTAAGCTTTATGAAGATAAGAGATGCTTTGCCCTGGATGATAATGGTAAGCTTGATAAATGCCAAAAATGCAGATGGAAAGGAAAATCCCTGGGGGGAGAGAGCATACCCGGCAGGGCAAGGCAGGAGAGAGAGCAGCCAGAACACTGGCAGGAGAGACCTACGGAGAAACAAAAATTGGCTCTTTCTTTGAAAAAAAAGACAGAAAACTAGTGTACAGATAAAAACCTGGACTAAGACACTACTTTATCCCTTTGGATCTGCAAAGTAATTAACTTCTATTTCTCCCTCAAGTATAGAGGTCAGTTATAGAGCTTTATTCAGACGGTGGAGTTTGATAGACATAATCTAAATCTGAAGTGTAAGTACATAAAAAGAGTACACATAATTCTCACAATGTATACATCGAGTCTTTTGTTTTGTGGTTTGTGTGGGGTTATTTTTTATAAAACTTCTCTTCTTCTACCAGATGAAGTGCCTACATGCCCATAGGCATTTCAGAAGAACTATTGTACTTTTTTTCTGGTTTTAGTGAGTTTTATGTGCCCCTAGGATTTTTATAGAGTAGGCATATTTGAACTAAAACAGTATTATCATAGTGGCCTAAGTGAACAGAAGTGTTAGTATGGCACCTGTAGCTATAAAGGTTATTTTGTGGTGACACACTTTTCCTAGAATACAATCATAAAACCACAGTTTAAGCCTTAAATTCACTTTGGAGCAAGAGGAAATACTAAAATAAAATCTTTATATGTTGCAGTAGTTACCTCAAGTGCTACTGAAATGCCGCTGCTTCTGGGGATGTAGCATAGCTCTGCAAATACCCTGGAACAGTTTAGGATAAGTTTGAGAATAACTTACTGTAGTGAGGTAAGTAGAGTGAATACAGAAGTGCAGAAGGATACCTTGGTTTGTCCAAAGTACACTGGGTTGGAGAGTAATGATAAGGGATTCAAGTAATGTGTTCTCCAGAAAACATACCAGAGCGTTATTTATATAGTGCTTTTTATTTATTTAAAACTATTTCATTGTATTTTATTGGAGGGGCACCAGTTTAACAAGTGTTAAAAAGGCCTGACTGTGCTGTGGTGATGTCCATCTGAAGCACATCATTAACGAATAGTAATGAAATCTATCCTTGCTATGTGAACTTAAGAAGTTGCAATTCCTTATATGTAAGAGTGTATATTACTTCTGTCCCAGCTTGGAAAGTGTTTCCTTCAGATGATGTGTAATAGCTGCTTCTCTTTTTCTGTATGTTTTTATAAATTTTGTTTAAAAATTTGATTTATAATCCATTGAGAATTAGTAACATCTATCCCTTTTTATTGCAATCTATCTTGTTAATTTGATGAAGAGTCTGTCAGCATTTCTTTTACATATTTTGTTCCTTTGTGTGCTTTAAAAAACTCCTGCTACACAGTATATTATTCAGCCGTTTGTGGCTTGAAACATTGCCTAAATGCTAGTTTATGTTTCCCCATTTTCAGACTGTAGCTTTTTATGTCTGACAACTCAAGTCTTGCAGCAATAACATCAAGTTCCTGCTATGCTTAGAAAAACACCACCATTTAAAAATATCATCTGCCACCATTTTATTGCACAATGGATAGATCTCCTTTGGAGGGTTGCAATGTTTTGTTTGACTCGCTAGCTGTTTTTGAGACATGAAGTCTTTATATAAATTCCAAAATGCTTTTGCCTTTCACGGCTGATCACTGTTTGGAAAAGTCAAAGTGGAAGGATTCTGGCTGACTTCCACGTGTAGAAGAGCCTTCAAAAAGTCCTTTCTGCATGTGCTCATTGTACTAATATTAAGCCAAAGTTTGCAGAGACTTCAGTGCTTGGAAGTACTATCTCTGTTCTGTCACCAGCCTTATCTGTTAAATCCCAATGAGTGTGAAAAACGAGAAAAAATCTGGGTTTGCTTGGCTGTTTCAACAGTATGTTGAGAATGGCCAGATTGCTGGAGAAGACGATTCTCTTGGAAACCTCAACAGCCCAGCCTCCTCATCTGTAGGCACATAGAGCTCATGTGAGTGTGTAAATAAAAATAAATAATTCAGTGAAAAAATATGCAGAGTATTTTGATGAAGTGTTTCAATTTTGGATCTGCCATAACTAATTTAAATCTTCTGGTGGGATTTATGCAGGCAAAGGGTCAGGTTTAAGACGTTTATAATTTAAAGCTTTCCTGCTACTATACCATTTCTACTTTTATATCCTATCATTATACCTTTTTTTCTGCAAAAAACCTCTTCCTTTCCTGCTTTGAAGAGAGCATTTGCCTCTCCATTTATCTGAGGTAATGAGACCAGAGTAACTCTGGATTCTTTAAATCAGTCTAATTAGGCTTCTTTTAGTCTATAGAATATCCTTTTTTTGCACAGAACTTTAATTTCTTTGTGCAGTCACTCTGTCTCCAGCACTCAATATCTTACATGCGTTTTTAATTAAAAAAAGAGGAAAAAAAAGAAAGGGGGCAATCAGTTGTCATCCAAATGACTGCATTCTTTGTTCTCTATTCCAGGTTGATTCACGGAGGGCAGCTGTTAAATGGCTTGGCGGGGCCAACTGTGATGAACGCGGCACCATTTCTTTCTACAACGTGGTTTTCTCCAGATGAACGTGCCACAGCAACAGCCATCGCATCGCTGCTCAACTACCTGGGCGCTGCTGGCGCATTTCTAGTGGGACCTCTTGTAGTGCCATCTCCTAATGGAACATCTCACCTCCCGCTGCTATTGCAGAGCAACACTGAGCACATCAAGGACCGCATTGAGGCTGTGCTGTATGCAGGTGTGGTTTAAAAAAAAAAAAATATGAAAACTTTACATACTTTCATGTGTGTTTGGTGCTTATGAATCACTACCCTCTAGTGGCTGGTCTGCACAGAAAACAATTACTGATGGAAAATAATGAAGTGGTGAAATATTGTACCATCAGAAAGGTTAATTCTTTTTTTCCTTTTGTGTAGGAAAGATTTAAAAATAGCCTTTTATGCAGATTGATTGCAAATGAAGAGTTTCGGTTGTTTGTATCGGCTGATCTTAGGAGAAATGTATTCTAGGAGAGCTTACGCTTTCCACGAATTTTCAAACTAGTTCTTGCTTCTTGAATTTTCATTAAAAAAAAAAACCAAACTTGTCCATGACAGGTTGGGGTTTTTTCTTTTGTTTCTGTAAGAGTGGAAATCCAGTAGTCTTTCAGCATTAAATTCTTTCCTGCATTAAATCAGCCTTAATTTATGACTTGCATATGCCTTTCAAATGCGATTAGATTATTAGTATTTAAGAATCTAACATTGAAATTAAAACTCAGTAGATTTTGTTTTTAACTAAAACATGTAATTCTTATGTGGTGAGCAATTTCAGTGAAGTGACAACAGTTTAGTGGAAAAAAAACCACTGATGTAGATTTCACCTGATATAACTTAGATTTGATGTATTTGCTTTTTTTCCTGCAATGGCTTCTACAGCTCTTTGTGCCACTTGCAAAACTAGCAGCAAGCTTTAAGGAAAAAGAGGTGCTTAAGTGGCTTAAGAGTCTAGGATCTGATTCTTAGTGGATATAAATTGGTACAGCACTGAGAGCAGCTGAACTTTGCCGTGTCATGGCAGTTGCCCATTTGGTTGGGTTATTCCCCGTTATAATTGCAGCCTCTGAAATTCAGCCAAGAGTTAGCCCTAAGCATTCCAGAAATCTTAAAATATATATACTGTGTAGTTTATATGCAGGTTTATGGGATTGAGTTAGCTGTTTGTGATCATTTATTCCTGGACGTTATTCTTATGGAAATTTTGTCAAATTAATACTCCTGTTGGGTGAGGGCCATTTTACTGTTCATTTTAAAGAAAACATAGTAGAAGTTGGACCACTATTTCAGCAAGTATTTTTTAACCTGCTAAAATGTAACCTACTTTCTACTGGACTCGTGTATTGGAACAACAAGGAAATTTGGGTCTGGTTAGGCCTTTTTCAGAGGTAAATATGATGTTAGTCTCCAAAAATCTCATGGCAGATGAAAATGCTTGGTGTGAAAGAAGGAAAATGAAGGCAAGTCAGCTTTTGTCCTGAGGAGCAGTAGATAGGGGAGGAACAATCTAGCAATTAGAGAAGTGCCTTAGCAATCCCTCTCCAGACTTTCCATGGAGAGAGAAGAACTCTTCTTCCTAAAAGAAGTACAGTTTTGTGCCTAAAGCCTCTGTTTTGAGTGGTAGCACTAGAAATGTTGCTTTCAGTAGCCCATTAGATTCATTTTCTCTTCTGGGAGGTTTTTCCTAAGCGTTTTCTTCAGAAACTGGAATGGATCTTGCTTGCCACCAAGGTTCAGAGGTGTGTCTTAGGCATGCTGAGACATGGGGCAGGCCTTTCTGCCTTTCTGAGCCAGCAAGGGTTTGAGAACATCATGTAGACTTGTTTGGGATCATTGGTCCCAGCATAAGATGATCCTACAGCAGCTCTTCAGCTTCCTAGGAAGTGTGTTTTATGGGGCATCTGTAGTTCTTAGTATCTGAAAGTGGTTTGAACAGCGCTGGTTTCTTTGTGTAGCTGTGCTTGTTGTGTCATATGGGGTGCGTTTTTTCAGGAGCTACAACCCCTTTAGCTGTTCAGGCAATGAAAAAGAGCTGGTTCATGAACGTTACTGCCTGCAGTGAATCGCAGTGATGGTGGCAAAACATCTAACTCGTTTAAAATCGGTAGGAACTGTCAAAGAGGAGGTTGCTTTGAATCCCTTGTGGGATTTGTCCTGTCTCACCTCAGCCCTGTTTCCCTGGAGAGCTGAAGGAGCAAGGTCCCTGCTGTCCGCCTGCCCTGTGCTCTGTTATGCCAGGAAGGCTGCTTCGTGGTGTGTGACTGCCTGGTGGTAGTTCACCTGCAGACCAAAAATGCACCTGCAAGGTGTGGTAGGGTACTCTGTCCCCATAATCAGCTGGGCAGAAAATGGAGCTCAAATTGACTTCACAGATGACTGGAAGAGATGTTACAGAACATAGCAGAACAAGGAGCTAGACCCAAATGTCCCGCTTCCCCACTTGTACAGCAGGTGTGGTCAGGCTTGGTATAACTTCTCCTTTAAGATACTATGGGAAAGCCATTTTCACAGGATAAGCACTTTGCATTCCTAAGGGAGTTGTGTTTGTGATGGAGCTTGTTGCTTTTCTGTGAAGTAGCCTTAGATAAGCAGACTCCGAAAGTTAGGTGATGACTTTTAAAAGACGGTAATGATGTGAATTGTTAACTTGGGATCAGCAGCATGCCAAGAGTGTGCTAATTTTCCAAGGATTTAACCTCAAACATGATTACAAAGCAATTGCTTATATACCCATTCTGAAATTGCTCTGTTAACTCCAGTCTCTTCTGTGTTTTAATAAATTGCTGTTCCTTTATCTCAAATGCGGACTAAGAGCTCAGCTGAATTACCACAGCCTCCTTCTGTGTCATCTGTGTTGCTGCATATTCTGGTTCACAGCTGAAATAGTACAGATGTAGCAAATCAGAATTGAATTGTATTACCTGAATTGCATAAGGAAGCTTGAATTTTTTTCTGGACTGCAGCCAGAGCTTTTAGCCATGTGCTTTCCTAAATATCAATGTAAAAATCATTATTTGTTTAAAAAAAAATGTGTGTGTGTGAAGTGCCTTTATTCCCCCTTTACATTTCAGGACAGGATGGGGAGGAGGATTTCTGGTTTTGGGAAGGTTTTTGTGCTATGAGTAGCCTACATGAACAAAAAAGACCTTGTATCAAGGAGGCATGTGTCTCTGTAAACCTCTTTTCTGTTTGGGGTTTATACAGGCAGCAGGGTGCCTACTTCCTAGACAAAGATGCAGGCATCTCTCCACTTTGACAGTCACAGGTCACTGTGGTATGGTACCCAGCTTTCATGAAGCATTTCAGATTCATTCCTCAACAAGAGATACACATGGCTGTATTTCTGCACAGTAATTTATGCTGACTTGCCCAATTCTGAGTGCTTTGCTGCATCCATTGCGCTGTTGAGAAGCCGATAGCTCCTGTGGAAGAGTTCATCTTTTGTGACTGCAGCTCCCTGGGTCGCAATATTGACCTACTTCTTACCTTTTCTCTTTTGCTTACTTTTACTCCCTGCTTACAATCTGAAACTTGTCCTGGGAATGTATTTTCCTTTATCTAGTCTGATAGAGTAAATGATGATGGAGATAAAGGTAAGGGTGTCCTAATGAGGAAGGAATGCAACATAGAAGAAATTGGTTTTATTTGGCAGTACCTGGACTTCTGATAGAGATGCAGGTGTGATACACAAAACTAAGATGACACTAAAGACTTTAATAGAGGTATCTGCTTCAGTTTCCAAAGTGAATTCTGCTCTTTTCTTTTGTGCATGAGGGCAGTGCTTGCAAGGCAAATTTGTTAGCCTGGAAAGTATAACACTGGGAAACATTAAAGAGTTGCAAGAAGGTACTACAAGGACTGCATGCTGAATTTAATCATTAAAAAAAAAAAAAAAGTAGTGTTACTGTACTGCTCCTACTGCAACAATTTGACTGTGAGGAATCTTGAGGCAACCTGTAGAAGAGGCCCCAGATGGGCAGCTTTTATAAAATATTACTGTAACTTAAAAAAATTATCAACATGTTTTACATTCCTTAGAAAAAGACCTAGCCTTTCCCCTTATGGCACTGCAGTATAATGAAGTTAAATAATTAGGATGTCAGACAAAATCTGTGGGTTTGTGTCGTCACATTCTTCCTGGCTATACCTGACTGCAGTCTGAAATCTTCCTTTAATATGTGATTAAAGTTTGAGTATGCATGTACATATATATATACACCTATAAAACTATATATAGACATAGATACAGGAGAAGGGAATAAACAGCTTTTGGCAAGCCTTGCTTTCTTGTCTAGTATCAACCTATAGGACAAAGCAAGTTATGGCCGGTTCTTTATTCACTGCTCATGGTCTCAAAAAAAATGTGCACAAATATAGAAAAAGAATCTATTTTCTGAGGTACATAGGAGATACAGCGAGAAGGTCTAGTTAAAGTGCCTTTGACTCTCAAAACATGCAATTAGACCATGGTAGGAAAAAAGACACCGCATAATTCAAAACAAATTCTTTAGTATTTGATTGTGAGGAATGGTATTGTCACATTCCTGGTATGCCTTCAGAAGAAATTTAGTGTAGACTTTTTTTCCATATGCCAAATAGTAGCATTCATTTCCCTTCCCCATCTCCAGCTGATCCATTTAGACTCCAAGTGTTATTTACATTTCAGTTTCCTGAATTTATTTTCTTCTGGTTTAGCAGAAGAGCTGGCAAAGTGCCATGCTCATATTGATTTATTAAAAAAGAAAAGAAAAAAGAAAATGAATGCAATTGAGTATCCAGCTCTGCTGGAATTTATTTGTGGTGTCAGTGAACACTTCTTTGTTATAAGATCACAGGTTCTTTTAAGATAACATACTTCAGCTATACATTTTTCTCTCCAGCAGCAAGTAATTGTTTTCAAAGGAGATATGAGAAATACTGGGATTGAGGACTGTGGAGAACATGATATACATTGTAAAAGGCCTGTAAAACAAATTAATTAGACTGACTGTGGGTAGAGTTGTTTTTCCTCAGAATGTCTGATCATGGGGCTTGCTCAGTATTTTCTGTGAAGTGCTCATCACTTTGCAAGTTCAGGTCCAAATTTCTGCTATGAAATTTTTCAAAGATCTAGAATACCTGCTGCTGAACAAGAAGAGCATCTGCAAACAGCTGTATTCTTTCATTTTTCTCCCTATTACCCATGCTCTTTCTATTCCTGAGCCATAGCTGCTCCTACGCTTTTCTCTTTATATTCTGTTGCCATGTAATACTGTTTGTGTCCGAGATGCTGCCTTGCTTGACCTTTCGTTTGTCTTCATCATCCTGTTCGCCAAATAATTGTCATTCCATGCCCTGGGGCTTCCCCAGTCCCATCTGTTTAAAGTCTCTAGCACGCTGCTAGAGACTAAACCTGCACTGCGTTACTTCCATTGTGAGGAAACGTGGCCAAATCTTCTTAATGCAGTTCTCTCTAAAGAGAAAAAGCTTTCCTTTTGCTTCACTTGAGTTCTCCGTGTGCGAGCCTGGTTCTCTGCAGCTCCTGTCACTGGAATGCACTGCTGGTATTTCTCCATCTCATTGATTCTCCATCTCAATTTGAAATCTTGCTTGGGGACAAAAAAAAGAAATTCTCTTTCAAGTTCCGGAGTTCTGTTGTCAAGAGCAGTAAAGCACTTGTGGTGGGATTTATGTATCAGAGGCTGGCTGATAACAATGCTGTACCAAAATAAGTCTTTTGATGCTAACATCTGTTCTCGGTTTTGTTTTTCTTTGCCCTCTTGTTTAGAATTTGGGATGGTTTCCCTGATATTTTCTGCAGCGTTGGCCTACTTCCCCTCACGCCCTCCATTCCCTCCCAGTGTGGCTGCGGCGAGTCAACGGCTCAGCTACAGGAGAAGTTTTTGCAGACTCTTAAGGTAGGCCCTCACTGGGTTTCCACTTCAAAGCAGATCAGCACCTAAATAAATAAAAATAAGTGTGCTTTAATCTTCTCATTGAGCAAACAAGTTAGTTTGTAGTGCTTTTAAACAAAATAAATATTAATGCTGAGACGCAAGAGGATGCTACTTGCTAGAAAGCAGACATTTAATTTTAAATAATTGGGTATATCTCAAGCCTTCATGCCAGAGTCCTTCAGCACCAACACGGCTTTAGTTATCCTGTTAGCATGGCTTTTCTTATGCAATGCTTCTGTTACTGTATGCAACAGTATGCATACTGCTAGGTGTGAGAAAACTGTTGACAAGACTGCACATAACTAATAAGCTACTTCCATGTTTATTATATTGGAATGAATTTGGGGTTTGCTTGTCATTCAAAGGAGCATTTAGCTCCTTTCATTCAGCCCTGAGAGCAATGAATGGACTATCTGAAATGATTATATGATCTATGGATGTGTTTCTGGACAGGTTCAAAGGTAAATTAGTTTCCTTTACATTTTGGGGTTTAAAAAAAAAAAAGTTATAAAGTAAGTGGCATCTCCAGCTCTGCAACTTCTCCTACTTGGGCTCTTTTGGTAGGACACAGTCCTTCCCCACACAGTGTTTATACAGTGTCCTGCATCATGGGAGTCTGATCTCAGAGGAACAGCTAAAGCAACTGTATTAATGCTGAATAGCTGTGAAGGCCTGTGCCCGTTACGTGATACTGCACAGATGAACTTCCTGGGGCAAAGAAGAACCACTCCCATGGTGTGGAGTACGGCTGGCTTCACTGGGGGTCTTCAGACTCTTGCTGTAATTGTTCCTTGGGTGATGTAGTGATAGGAGCTGAATCTGCATACAAAGGGCTGCTTGAAACTTGATAATGGTGGAGCTTTAGGCATTTAGTTTTTACAGATCTATTGTGGGCTGTACTTTCTAAAAGTGTATTTAAAACCAGCAAAAACAACTCATCTCTCATTGCCTTTTTTTTTTTTTTTTTTTTCTTTTGCTTTTGGAAGCTTTTGTTTCAGTTTTGGGGAGTAAATAGTTGACAAGATGCCTAATCCTGTGTATTCATCTTGGAGCTGGCAGTTGGGAGAAGGTGTGAGTACAGCTGTCTAGTTAGTCTGCAAAGTCACCTACTCAGGATATTGAAAAATACCAATTCCCATAAGGACACTTAGCACACACAATAATGCTGTTACACACCTAAGCTCATGTGCAGTGAGACCCTGCCTGAGGGCTGTGTTGTAAAAATGTTGCTGTTGAACAGAAATCCAAACAGCAACTGACTCTGCAGGTGAAATACAAAATTTCTGTTGACAGGACTCCATTTGGGAGCTTTATAACCATTAGTTTCCTTGTTCAAAGTGTTGTAAACAGTGAACCTGAGATGCTGGTAAGGTCAGGAGGTAAACAGCAGAGCTGGCTTGCTATTTACAATCAATGAAACTTAAGAAAACAAACCAGACGCTTAAATAATGAGAATAGTTTATAGTGTCTCCAAGAACCAAGAGGTTTTTTAAAATGCGTTCAGGTAGACCATTATATCTCCCTTCCCTCTGATCTTTATGCATTCTTCCACGCTGCCCCTTATCAAAGGCACTTCTTCATTCCTCTGTACACGAAACAATCAACAGTTCATCATTAAACCCACTTATCTTGGGGAGCCTTTCAGCAACAATCCATCAAGCAAGGGGGTTTTATGAAAGAGAATGGTATCTGCCATGCTTCAAGAGAAATCCGTCGTTTGGTTCGTTAGGCTTCTAAGGTCTGTTGCCTGCTTAATCTAGGCTTCATAATTCTTGGCAGAGAGAGCCTTTCTTTTAACTTAATGGTGTAGACTGAAGGTAAGCGGCTGATGAGTACCAGGAAATCATGATTTCCCCTTATTGCAGACTTACCCTCTAGTATAAGGACTGTGTGTAAGGCATTTAGGATGTGTGTGAACTGGTGGGCTGACCAAATTATGCACCAAACAACACTCATGAGAATTGAGATGTTCATCATCTCCCTCTTCTCTCCCCCGGGCTGCAGTTTTATCACTTCAAAATAAAGCTGCGTCACATAACTTCACCATTGAAGTCATTGACCTTTTTCCTTGGACACCGAGGGGATCTATCACATCCTGCAACTCCCACACTCCTTTATGCCCTCAGGTCCTGAGCAGTCATCTTCATGAGCTACTTCTTTCAGAGTTGTATTATACATATCTTCTCAGGGTCAACCATTCCCTGTAGGCTGTTTTTTTTTGGACTTGCTTAGGAACTTGGTTCTTCCTCCTGATTTGGAGGATTCCTGCTTCTGACAGATTATAATGATTAGCTGATCTCTGGTTATCTCCTGATACCAACTCTCTCAGCCTGCAGTGGGAGACGACAGATTAGTCATGGTTTGGGAGCTAAGCCCAAATCTTTTAACAGTCTATCACACACTGTGACAAGTGTAGTTTGAATTTCCATTAGAAAAAGTACGGTGCCCTTTCTCAGTTTCTTGGGTGAAGCAAATACGACTTTTTTTCCCCTTGTATTTCAGAATATGCCACAAATTTCCATGGAAAAAATTTTAATACAAGTAAATAGTTGATAAATCTTAAAATCTGCATTAAGAAAACATGTAATGATTTTTGCTTTGAAGTCATTAGTTGCTTTTAGCCAGTTACATGCCTTTTGTATTTTCAAGGGACTATGTAAGCAATTTTTAAATTTCATAACAGGGTTTTTGTGCATCATTATTTCTTTAATGAAACTTTCATATGACACCACCATCCAGTGATGGAAACTGCTCAGAGTGTGCCTGATGATAATAGGCGCTGTCAAAGTTATTCTGAAAATGGTGACTGACTTTGACAGGGCTCCCCTCTGAACTAGCCTGTCTTACAGATTCTAGTGGTGTTAAGTAGGTTTCTGAAAAAAACAAGAAAAACCCAATTCGTATTCCAGCAGAATGGTTTAAACAGAGAGGCTAATGCTGATATCCTGTCATAAGGGCTGATACGATCGAAAACAGTGTGGGTTCACCAACTGATGGTGTGTCAGACAGCACATTTTTCTATTTTAAGTGGAGCAATTGCAAAATTGCAAAAACAAATACAAATGACTGGAACCATGAAAAGCGGGGCTGCTACTTTAGATGTATGTTTCATATAGCTTTAGCACTTAAAGTAGCCAGTGCTAGCTGCTGCTGGACAAGGAGACAATGACATCTGGTGATCAGTGGTGCTTTGTCACTGCCATGCACCTTTTCTCCTGGTCACCTTCCTTATTCTGGGACTAGTCAGGGTGGCAGCCTCTGTCGCTGGAGGATGTCATGATGCAGAGCTTGTTCACTAGTTGGACTGGGAGTTGGACGTGGCACAGGGCAGCTGTCCCACATGTCAGTCTGTCTCATTGCTTGAGTTACAGAAGACAAATATGCCACAGGAGATCTCGGTCAAGTAAGTTATAAAGTACTCACCCCCTCAAAAGTAGCTCTTTGGCTATCTGTACCTCATCTTTGTTAAAGATGTTGAATATTGAGCAAGTTCTATTTTGGAAGAGTGCATTCAGACTTGTTCCCTCTTTGCGATATATGACATAGCTAAATAATGTTCATGCAAAATGGACACTTTCCCCTTTATTCTACAGATGTTGAATTAGCTATTACATGGATAGTATTAAGCAGCATCAGAAAACCTGCCTTAAGAGATGCCAAGATGATACAAGGTAGACTAGGATAAGAGTATGGCATTCTTAAGAGAGAAAAAAATGTTATCAGGAAGACAACAAATGCTTTAGCATTCAGATAAATATAAGCAGTGTGTAGAGGAGCTGCAAGTTTGGGAGTTGTTTTTCTTTGCATTAAAAAATAAATCTGACATGAATGATATTGAAAGAGGAGGATATGTTCATGTGATGTAAATGTGTTATTCAAGAAGAGGATGTGTGAAAAAGAACAGTGCGAAAAAACACTGGCTGGTGTGCTGTGCGTGGATCTTCTAGGGGAGTAAACCAGTGTAAGCTGCAAACCTCTGAATGTTTTGAAGAGTATTTGAAGCTCTTTCTCTCCCTCTTGGCTTTTGTAACTATGTGCTTTCAAATTGCCTCTGCATGCCAAGGAACTGGTACTGATCAAGATCAATTTTATGTAAATTGTTTGGGAACGAGGGGAGCCACATTTTGTGGTTACACAGATATCCCATGGGATAACCTTGGAATCACTGTAAAGTCTCTTCACTTTAAAATATCACTATTGCAGAGTCCAAAGTATATTTTCTGGTTTTATTCCTGAATTGAAACATTTTTGAGGAAAAGTTGGATGTTTCTTAGCAAAGATTTCACATTTGATTTTGGTTACGGTGAGTGGGGGAAGTTGGTGGTGGTATTTGTCTGCCAACTCTTCTTTAGCTGCGTATGAGGAAGATGATGACACAGCTTTGACTGCTTCATTTTCACTGAATACTAAAGGTTGAATAATTTTAATTGGGAGGAAAAAGAAAACACACCGAGTATTTAGAACAGAATATTATACTTGTCTCTGTTTTTTGACAGTTCAAACTGTCAAAATTTTCCACTCTTGAAACTGTATCCATTTAATTCTCAAGAGTTCTCCCTGCCTTTCCCCAAAATAAAGAGAAGTGAAACAGAGTTTAAAAAAAAAAAAAAAGGTACAGTTCGGAAAGCGTGAATCTCTGATTTTATTCTTGAAATAGGCTTTTTGTCATTTAAATTAGTGTTTATTGTTCCTAACATACACTTAGGCTAAGTAGGTTGCCCATGCAAATTCATGGAAGCATTGCTTGCAGAAATGAGAAACGCATAAACCCAGCATAATACAAAAATCGCTGAACTACGTGGAGACACCGGCGTTTTTATTATCACACTGCTAAGGCAGTAACATCTCAGCCACTGGAATTTCAGTGACATGGCTGGATACCTTTCTTGTTTTTCCTGGCTCTCTCCTCCTTCAGACCTCTGCTATTTTTCTTGATGGGCAGAACATAGGTTCTAGGATGTCATTTGCTCTAGCAGCTAATCTGGGTGCAATTTCTAATATAAGCTGCAGCTAATCGCGTATGTTTTTTCTTCACAGCAATTTCCGATTCTTGATGATTGCTTTAGCCTATGCTATACCACTGGGTGTTTTCTCTGGCTGGTCTGGTGTTCTGGATTTGATATTAACACCAGTTCACGTAAGCCAAGTAAGTATCTCCTGACTGATAATAGGCAGCTATTTTGTAAGTGGCATGTTTTTATTTTGCACTAGCATACAATTTTATCAAGTTTTTATGTTTAAGCTGCTATTAATATATATGGACCACTTTTCTCCTGAAATTTTAAACAAAATAAACTGTAGCTTTGGCATCCCAAACTGTCACGATTCTTCCTGCTGACTCTCCACCGCTGGGGGGTATTTTCAGAACCGTATGCACCTTTTGACAAGAGGGAAGAGGGAGGTAAACAAATGGGAGTATTGCTGGCTGCTACACCTTTAGTAAAAGAAAATAATCTTTACCAGGTGGAAAAGATGAAGTGGGGAGGAGAGGATTTCTAAGCTTTTGATAGAACATTATTAAAATCCAGAGGACATTACTCAGTTTCTATAAAGAGAGGTCACATTTAGGACATAGGCTATTTAGTCATACTTTTTTTAGTGAATTTATTTCCTTTTGAGTATCCTAGAAAAAGTCTTGCACTTGATTGTTGTTGGGGGCTTTTGATACCATTCATTTTGAAAGTAACATCATCTTATTTTCTCAGCTTTAACACATTCATTTATGCTATGTTTTGTTTTGTTTGTGTTTTTTTCCTGTCAGGTAGATGCAGGCTGGATTGGATTTTGGTCTATAGTTGGAGGTTGTGTTGTTGGCATAGCAATGGCAAGGTAGGAATAATTGCATGTCCTTCTCCGTTTCTTCAGCTGTGATTGACATTTAGCTTATCCTCCTAATAACATAAATTGTTTTCTCTCATCTTCTATAAACTTGAAATGGAAAATACATTATGGGGTTATGATGCGTTTCTTGTAGAGCAGTAATTTGTATATTCCATGTTAGTGGTTGCTGGGGGTTGAGAACTCCACATGTGTATACCTCAATTTGGCAAGTCATACTGTTATTCCTGACAAGTGCTTCCTGTATGCTCCTTTTAAACTCAGTTCTTGTGAATGCAACTGCCTGGTATGAGGGAGAACCCGTTGTAGCACATTTGGAAAGCATTGAAGAAATTAGTGTCTGTCTCCTTCCATCAACACTTTTGGGCATATTGATACCCAGCGGAATATTGGGAGTGTAGCATGGGCAGCCTACCCACAATAACGTCACGTTCTTCCACAGAGAAATTAGTCTGGGCCTGTTTTGACCAGGTTGCTGCTGGCTTCCTGTATGGCCTGTTTTTTACTGTACTGCTATGAGCTATAGAGTGGGTGTACCTATGCTTTTTATATATCCAAACACAGCTGTCTCTGGCCATCATGAATGCTGATGACACAGGGAGCGAAAAAGCAAGAAATGCTTTTTCTTGCTTTTCAAAAACTGTCCTTTCCAAATGGCTGCTGCTTTTTCTTGACTGAGATCCCCTTTAAAAAAAGGGGCGGGGGGGTGGGATGGGGAGAAAAAGTCTTTCAGGAGGTACTTGAGCAGTGAGTTTATAAAACTGATTAAAACCAATCACATGTTCCCCTGTCATCGGGATATCTATAGCACTGTCCTGGCTTCTCTAGAACTGTTCTTCAGACTCCAGTTCTGCAATGAGTTTAGCACAAATGCAGGGGTCTGTCATCACTGCAGTCATTGTGGGACTGTGGACCCAGAGAGGCATCTTTGTAGGACAGAAATTGAAGCTCTTTTTTTTTTTTTTTTTTTTTTTTTCATGTGCTGTTCATCATCAGAGTACACAGTGCATAAAGAAATGTGAGGTTTCTCATCCTGACATTTTGTAGGCTGCCTAGCAACAGCGATGGAGGGAGAGGAAAAAAACTCCTGACCCAGGGAAAAGAAACAAGCGCTTCCCTCCTCTCCGCTCCAGATGCAAGCCTAAGGACTTAATTTATTGCAACAAAGTTCACACCCTGGTTTCCTCTAAAAATAGTTGCTTTTGATTAGCTAAGCTCAGTTACAAAGTTTTTGCTCTAAGAGAGGTAGATGTTTAAAACCAACTGCTGTAAATAACACAGATGCCCTGGCGGGTTATGTGCTGAAGTAGGTAGGGGGCCAGTTTAATCTTTTCTATCATGAGTTAATCTGTAGTATATTTGCAACATTTTAATAGTAGAGGGGCACCCTTAGCAGCTTACTTAACTTTGTTAGGAGAGAATCTGCTGACTCAATGCCATCATGTGAATCTCAGTCTTTATGGAAAATTAATTTATTTAATATATTGCCTGGGTTAAGTTTCAGGAAATGCTGACAGTCTCTTTAACTGCTTCAAAATTGATCTCAAACCTTGTTGAGTACCAGTATTTTGTAGCATTCAGAGATTTTCTTTTGAGTAAATTAAACAGATACCAACAGTCTGTCTCCAAATATGTCTTTCTAACTTGGGCGATACACAGTTCAAATGGGAGGGTTTGCATACAGAAAGGGAGGGAGGAGGTGATTTGTCACTCCTGATGGATGACTCTCCCTCCTAGGCCTATTCAGCATTTATCTGTGTAGGGTTGAATCAATGACGAGTCTGACTGTAATCTGCTGAAAGTTGTAATTAGGAAAATTAAGTAATGATTCTTGTCAAGGCTGACAAGTTGATGTATTTCAGTGTCAGAACGGTGATTTGCCAAGCAAGCAGCTCTCTCCCTTAACCACCTTTCAAGAAGCTGTTGGGTTTGGGGTTTTTTTTTACCTATTTTTTTTTTTCTTTCTGCTATTTTATCAAAACAAAATTGGTGCAGTTTAGGAATTTGCTCCTTCCATATTTGTCAGTGCAGATTCTAACATTTAGAACTGTAACAACCTGAGCCTTGCCCTGGAGCATTTGGTCCTGCATGTAACAGTAGGTGTTAAATCATCTATATTTAAAGTAATGCCCAGTTTGGAAATTTGTTTATCTATCCCATTTTCAAAATGGTGCAAGTTTTCCTCAGCACAATACATAAATCCTCATGCTCTCACCCACTGCTGTCCTGCAAGCCATGAACTTGGTTACGTTTAGTTAATTTGTGTGATGCATTTTTATAATTGAAAAGCCTGGGCTATTTTGGGCAGCTGGCAGGTGCTGTACCCTTTACTGGCAGCTTTCATATGCTAGTGGTTTGAAGAAAAGCAGTGTCGAAGAGCGACATTCATATCATTGTATGGAAACATAAATCTGTTCTCTTTTCTTAATTTTTTTTTTTTTGCCAGTTTTGCTAATGATTGTAGACATTTCTGAGATTTTGTCCTCCATGGTTCAATTTTTCTTCCTGCTTTTAACCTGCACTATAGTCAAAATACTGAAACTTCATGACATGGTGATAATTTCCTTAGCAACAGTGTTGTCAGCAATGCAGGTTTGTGATTTTAACTGTAGGATCCAGCCTAGGGCTGGATGTGCTGGGCTGCAGGAGACTGTTACCAGCACTAGGCTCAGAGTATACACACCTCTCCTGGTGTGCCTATTTTTTTAGCAGCTGCAGACATCCCTTTACATGCTAGATGATGAAGAAGGATTTAAACAGAATGGAGGGTTTTGAAAGCAGATACTGAGGTCAGAGGATAAAAATAATTTCTCTCATTTTTAATTGAAAAGTATTCTGAAGAGTTGACTAGATTTACAGTTGTCTTTTTTCTATTGTAACCAGACAAGAAGCAGAAGTCCCTCAATTACCAAGTTCAGGCTAGTTTGCTATGTCATTTTTTCCAGTTATTTCTGTTGCTGGCTGAATTCAGTAGCTGCATAAACCTTTAAGTTTGTATTTGACCCTTCCGAATCCTGTAATAGCCGAGAGCTCCTGGGAGCACATTGCTACCACTGATACCCAAACCAGGATCTTTGTGTCAAAAAGAATTGCAGCTACTTGTGTATCATCCTTCCATCGCCCCATATCCCTGGTGGTAGGAGAAAGGACATCCTCAAGATCCCTTCCAGACCTGTTGTCTGTGAATGTCCCTCCCTGAAGGCTGATACTTCTCACACTGTGTTTCATTAGACGGGATATACGTAACTGCTCTTGCCTGTAAGGAGATAGAATAGTGATGTTGTCTGACGGCAGGCAAAGGGGGGAGTCTCTGTGGAAGAAGCCAAAAGTTTGCACTTTGAGATGCTTCTGAGAAGCTTTTAAAATTGCTGATATTGACCCCAGTGATCCCAAAGAATAATTAAAGAAACTGGCAAACCACTGAGAAGATTGTTGGAAAAAAACAACAGTAGCAGCTAACCTCTGACTATTGGAGATTAATGCATAAGCCACTTGAACACTGCAGTCATAAACTTTTAAGATTGTATGCAGCATTGGGCTTCACTACTGATTATTGAATTACTCACTGCTAAATTCAGTGTGGAATTACAGGGAGAATTAAAATAAGAGAAAAGGAGTGGTTTGGTTTTTTTTTTTGTTTTTTTTTTTTTTTTTTTTAATTGCATTACTTGTACATCTCTTGCAGCGTATGTGGAGTTGAAGTTCTTAGTTCTCAAAATGTTTGTTAGATTATCTGTCTTATCAAGTAAGATATAAGGTACCTGCCTGTAAAGTGATCTTTGTCGGGGCAGAGAAGGCAGTTAGCTGACAGACAGACAGATTTCATCATGGATGGATTGTGCTGCCATTAACCTAATCAAGATAGGAGGCTATGAGGGCAGAAGACATTCTTCAGACATACATACCTAACCCACCCAGCCCAAAATCACATCTCCTAAGCAGGAGATGATAGAAAATTACCAGTGGATAAATGACACTGCCTTTTCTAATATATCTTTTTTAGTAGCTGTGTTGAAATATCTTTTGAAAAGAGCAGTTGTACTGATAATTGTGCCATGTGAGTGCTGCTCAAATACATTATGTCTCCTTAAAAAGAAAAGGAAAAAAAAAAAAAGATGAGAAAAGCAATTGTACCATCAGTTGGTATAAGGATTGTATTTCCCTCTGTGTAACAGCCACACTGCCCAAGGACTTGTGGGGCTGTCCTCCCCCAGACTGTCAGTGAGGCATGTGTAGGAAAGGAGTGGCACCAAGCTCTTAGTTTCTGGAACATTTCAACCCAAAACAGCCACTGGCAGAGTGACCAACTGTGTAAAGAATTCCTCCTCTGCCTGAGCCACCGAGAGCTTCATCACCAATGCATCCAAGGGTTCAGAAGCTGTTCCTTGTCATCTTCGATCTAGGGATTCTGGTATTTGGAGTTTTGTCATTTCCCACAGGAATGAATCTTGACACTTAACTTTGTCTTGAATGAAATGCAGCAGCCTCCTCATATGCTAATCGGGCGGTGTGTCTGCCAAGCGAGACTGGCAAACGCTGACAAAACAGCGATGTAAGTAGTGGTGTGATGTTGTGTCCAACAAATGCAGAAGAAAAAACCCAACACCTTCCTGTATACCAAGGGTTTTCAGTTGATGCTTTGAGAATTGTTCTGGTTTGGTTGTTATTTTGTGACAGCTAAGAAATCCATGGCTCTTCAGCTTGACAGCTAGAAATATCACTATTCTATAAAAATGCCTTTTTTTCTATTTCTGAAAATGAGAAATGATTTTTAAATTGTTGTTATAGTCTCCAAAATGTTTAATGAGAATATACTGAATTAATTGTCAAGCATCAAATTTAAATAATATTAAAATCAGCATTTGTATTGCTCTGATCTGTGCTATTATTTTAGATTTGCAGATTTTATCAGGGGCATGCTGAAGTTTATACTGCTGCTGCTTTTATCTGGAGCAACATTAGCATCAACCTGGTTCACTCTCACTTGTCTGACTAGTGTCACTCATCTGCCTTTAACCACAGGTACCGACAATTATTTTAATTCCTATTGTTTATAATTGGTATTGCAAGCAAAGATTTGCAGTCTTAAATCAACTGTACTGTAACCTGGTTTGGTATCTTTAGGAATGAGGTAGTTTTACTGAGACAACAACAAAAAAAAAAGGCTTAGAAAACCTATTGAATCTGAAATGTCTTTATCAGCTTTGAATAACTTAATAGAAAGATTAAAAATAGCAATACCCAATAATAAGAACCCAGAATATGCATTTAAAATTTATTTTGGGACTGAGTGTTTTTCTGTTTTGAGTGTTTGGAATAACAGAGGTGAGAAGTAAACCAACAAAAATCAGATGAATGGGAGTGGCCTTGCATATCAGTGACATGTCTGGGAATTTAGGGTTTTTAAACTTACATTAATTATTGGAAACGTGGTGCACTTCAAGTCAAGGTGATCCATAGTATTTTCAGCCATTTAAAGCTATCCTTGCACTGTGCTGTCCTCTTTTTTGCACCTGCATTCAGGTTCAGGGAACTGTTCCAGCCCAAAATTAACTCAGCCTGTGCCTCAAAAAGACGGGAAAAAGGCTGTTGGCAGGAGTGGGGGAAATGCTCAGAGGTCTACTCAAGCTGCCAGTGAGCTGTACCCTTAGTTGAAAATTAGCTTCCACTTAGTTCTTAAAAATCTGTCCTTCACATTAGTATCAGCACCAAATGATCAATCCACCTATGATTCCAAGACCTTCAACAGAGTAATGAGTTACAGTAAAACTAAATTTTAAAAAATATTTATTGAAGAATTCTGTAAATCCATTTTTAAATGAAGTGCCATCTTTGTAATAGGTAAGTTTATACATTATAGGAGAAATGAAAATTGTTTTTTTCCCCATTTTTAATAAAAAGTTTGGTGTGGAGAATAGTATATAAAATTCTGGTTTACTCAAATTAACTTTGAGTTTCAGTAAGTGTCCTTGGTGCATTGCATATGTCACAATTATAAACTAAAGTGGGTACAGCAAATTGAAATACATGATCAATTCAGGAGAAACACCATCTGGATGGATAGGTCAAATCTGTGATTTATCTTGAAATTTCAACTTTTTCAGAAAAAATTCTGCTTAAATAAAATGTAATTTAATCAATAAACAAATCAAATTTCACGGTGGCTGTTGTCGTACCAAATTACTATGCTTTTCCATCAAATCTAAAATAAATGCAATAAAAGCTTATTTCTTGTGCTTGCCTGCTTCATCACTGCAAGCCTGCAGTAATGTAGAATTTTACAGTAACTCTATCCTCTGAATTGTTGCAACAAGCCAAACACATAAATGTCCCTTCAAGTCTATGCATAAGAATGAAGCAAAGAGGTTTCAAGAGGTGAAAGTCATTACGTCTGTACTCACCAGTGATCCAAAACAAAACTGATGGAGCTCTGTCTCTGATTTTATGTTATTTCTTCGTAAAGAACTCGGCATGCAACATAGGTTCTAGAAGAATTCTTGCTTGTTTATAGCATCTAGGTGCATTATGGTGTTGTTTTTTTTTTGTAAAGGTGATCCACTGTCAAGACATAGAAGTATGTAACGTATTTGAGGTTTGATATAAAGTATCCTAAACTAGCATCCCTTGATAAAACTCTAGGGTTTGGGTTTTTCTTTTCATGCAGTTATTGTTTCTTTTTAAGTGGATGATTGCTTAGATTGAGTTATAAATTATATTTTAGAGTTTTCTGTCTGTGCTGTTCTTATATATATAATGTCACTGTAAATGTTGAATCCTTTTCTATAAAACACAAGCCTATTTTGAATAGAAATGACAGCAATAGAGTGCATTCCTCAAAAAAAAAGGCAATCTAAAGCATCAGGGCCTAATGTGCAGCCACCAAATAAGATCTCTTTTTTCTTCTGTGGCATAGTGTTTAAACTTCATAGATAAGCAGGGGGAAGGGAGGGGGCTGTTCATATCAGCCTTTTCTCATTAAAGTTCATATAAAATAAATGTGATGCGCTTCTTCAATTTAGATCCTTGTACACAGAAAAACAGTGGTATATCTTTATGAAATATGCTGTTATGGATGAAAACACACAAGCTATTTAAGCTAATTTATAGGACTTCATGCTAGATTATTCCTCAATGTAATGATGCAATATGATGATGACCTCTGCATTCCACAGTAATTGGGAGAAACGGTACATTTGAATTGATTTGGATGAACTACTTTTTTTTTTTTTTTTTTCTTCTTCTTTTAATTAAAAGTTTGAGATGTAGAGTATATCAGAGTATAAATGTAGGTCAAATGCAGGCCATTGGCTGGCAGCTTTGGGAAGTGATTTGAGGTAGCTGGTTAAGGTAGAAGTCGCTCTGCATACTCATTGGACCAATGTTGACAGTGGACTTCCAGATAGTTATCCTCTGTGTGGTTTTGTAGAGCTGGAAGATGTGCAAAACAAAAGCAGCCATCATTGTGGAGTTTTTTTCTTTCTGTCTGTCTGTCTCTTTTTTTTTTTAGAAGAGATCCATGTAATGCTTTGTATCCCAGAGCTTCTTTGCAGACATCACTGAACACCTGCTGCAAAGCAGGGATTGTTGTGTTACTGAGTACAGCAGGGTTCGATGTTGCCAGAACGGTAATAAGCTCCTCAACTACTTCTTCGTGTTCTGTGGCCAAGAGCACAACTGTTAGGCTTGGTGGTGTTACAGAGCCAGTGGTGGATCTCAGTCCACACTTTCAGCCTTATTCAAATGCTAAGGCAGAGCAAGCAGCGTTCAAAACTGACTTATGGAAACATGTCGGGGTGTACATTTGATCTTGCAAGGAGGTTTTCCCTTTCAACCATTGAGCTCTCATTTTGTGAGGGGCTTCCTCCTCCTCTCTTGCCCTACCTCTGATGTTCTTCTCTTGAGCAAGTCAGACCTTGCCCCACAAAACTACAAGTGTTGCCATCTTCAGCAATACCTGGAAACTGCTAAAATAGCCACGTGACCTGCTGGTACGGTTAAAAGGGAGTTCTTCCACGGGACGTGACAGTCATTTTCAATGAGGAAGCAAGACACCTCATGGGAGTCTTTGTACTGGTTGTCATGGTTTGAGCCCAGAGGGCAACTGAGCACCACACAGCAGTTTACTCACCCCTTCCCTCCCAGAACTGAGAATGAGAAAATAAAGCAAAAGGCTTGGGAATCGAGATAATGACAGGGAGGGATGACTCACCCATTACAGTCAAACAAGCAAACAAACCCAGTGCACTGGCCCAGATACTAAGGCAGGCTTAAGCATAGAGATAAAGGCTGGTTACAGAACACTGTCGTCCTCTTCATCTCACCTGACAGCTGCTTGATCCACAAATAAAGTTTGCATCCATAGGCAGACCTTGCCAGTGGTTACCCTTGGGTCCAAATACAGTCTTTTCCGTTAGCATGTGGATATTGTGTGGCATACATGCTCATTCCTCTCTTCTGAAAATCCTCTCCCTGTCTCTCACCTGGTCTCCAGAGTAAGCACGCAGGTGGGAATGTTTGCATGCAAGCAGGCTTTTGAAATGCTAAAAAGATGAGAGAGTTTCACCAATTATTCACCTGAAAGGAAAGGGAAGAAAATCTCTAAAGACCTGTTTTAAAATACAACCAGCCAACCCCTCTTTTTTAATCAGTATTCTTTGTAGCAGTTGTTGTAATGTCTGGTTTAAATATTGAGGGAGGAATTGTATTTGAAAAAACAGTCACAGCAAAATGTTTTTTCCTGCACTTGTTTGTGTAATATTCTCCTAATTCCTTGTAAACAGGCACGACATCATCTAAAGATATTTCCTACAAAATGTAATTACTTAGAATGGGGACCTTTAATGCAGATATTAAAAATCAATGACTGCTTTGTGTTTTCTTTAAATGATGCTGTTTAGCATTGTTTGTATTGTGTAATGCCTGCATTGCTCTGCATTACTGTGATAAGCTCAGTTTTTTCCTCCTGCCACAGAGCAAGGCAAGTTTTCTGTCACTTTCTGACTTTCTCATATATTTCCAAAAGATTTTATGAAAAGTGTATTTGGAGTCATGTGTATGAACTATAACTGCTAGTGTGGAAAAAAAAGAAAGCAAGGCAATAATCATATAGTGCCATCATAGCTACTATATCATCTGTCTAAAACAGCTCTCATCAGCTAATCACAGCTCTTAAAACCCCTTGATTCTGGAACCAGTTTACGTTTTAAGCAAGCTTGAATTTTCTTTTAAGAAATTTTAATTTTAATGTATATTATTTGCATTTTCCAGCAAGTTTCAAAGACAATTTTATGTACACACTGAGCATTAAAATAGTTTTCTCCATTGAATTCCCAATGCAGCTGCTGCTCTGTTTCTCTGTGCCAAGTTCATTGTTAGTTTGCTTTGTACTGAACTTCATTATGTGAATTTATGTACAATGGGATACTCTGACCCAAAATAATTGTGTAAGGCATTGTAATGCCAGTTTCAGTATCTTGCCACTTTGTATTACTGGTAATATCTCTGGATACAAATACTAGCATTTTCCAAAAATTGATATGCAACACTAGTTGCTTGCAGCTCAGTTTGAATGTTTTCAGCATAGCATATCAAGAATATTCTAATATTTATGAGTACATTCAGCAGAATTTTGCTTTACAAAACCTTTTCTAGTGCTGCATGGCAGATATTCTGAATACGATGGCAACTCCATGAGTTGATGACTATATTTAGGTTAAGAGGTATATACATTATTTTTCGGGTTCAACAGATTGAACATTATAAACACATCTGTCTCCCTGTACTCATCTACAAAGCACAGTGTTGAAAATGAGAGATATTAATTATTTAACACTGATTGTTTTAGTCCTTGAGTTTAATTTCTTCACTATAAACAAGATGTGCTTGATAAGTATAAGGCAGGGGGACCCAGAGGATAAAACAGTGGCCTGAAAACATTTCTTTCTCTAGCTTCAGCATTAACCTGCTTATGACTGTGGGTAAATCATTACCCCCACGCCTCTTGTGCTTTTCCCACTTGTAAAATGGGAGTAATGACATTTGTCTTCCTGAAGGCCTCTGTAAATCCACAGATAGAAGAGAACTTAAAGAAGAACTAATCTAAGGGTTTTATTTAAAAACAGTTAAACCCCTCAGCGTTAAATAGTGTAGAATGCTTGAAATTTGGGAGGAGCATTTCAGGGATTAATATCTATAAATCTGGCCATTCGAAATATCCCTCAATAGCAAGCCTCAAATACTGTATGATTACCAGCCTCTGTCACCACCACTCTTTTTTTTTGAGGCTCACTCAGTAATTTCTTCACTTTTTAGTTCTCCAAAGTGAATGCTCTGCTTTCAAAGTGAGTTCCACTTGCTTTTCTCTTGGGAAGTATAATAGAACAAATCCAATTTGATCAGATTTTTGGTCACTTTCATAACTATATCATGAGATAAGAATTTGATCAGTGCATGCTGGAATGGAAATCCAGGCAATGAAACATATTGATGTTATAAATGTGCACTACAGGGACATCCTTCTTCTATTGTGTTTTTTGTTCCTATAAATGGATTACAGTAAAAATTACTATCTTACCTTGAAGGAGTCACATTTCTCATGGAAAAATTAAGGGTGACTTCTTCCATGACTATTCTTACCATGGCCAGTAGCAAGAATTAAATTATAGGGAAGTTTCATTCTACTTTAACAGACTTCAGAGAGTTTGGTAGGAAGTAATTTTGAATTGTTCAGATGATTGGTGGGGATACAAAAGCGCTAAAGTCAATGAAGCCTGCATCCACATGAGACATTATTCTTTCATTTTGGCATTTGGGATATTGTTATAACAGGCAATAACAAAGTGCCCTAGGTCTCTGTAGGTTTTGCTTTAAATTGTATGTTGCACCCAAGAGAACATATTCAGTTGTATTTACTTTCCTGTTTATCCATATGAAATTTGTGTGAGTCTTGGCTCAGTTTTTCTGAGAAGAGAACTGTTACAAAATGTACAGAGTTCAAGAGTTTCTGGCAGAGGACTTTGGAAGAAGATACTGTACCACCTGCTTGCACTCAATATTGCTCTAGAGTATCTGCATTTCCTTTGTAAATTTATCTGCAAAATACTTTTTAAAGAAATGGTAATATTTCATATTCTTTGTTGAAAAACAACCAAAATCTATGTGCCAATGGGTTGATAAGAACTACTTAGATCACTGGCGGTCCTCTCATTAATTTCACTTGGGTTTGGATTGGGCTTTGTAGTTATACATTTAGTGATGATATAATTTAAGAGTAAATTGCTAAACATGTTGCAGAATGTCCTGGGAAGTTCTGGGAACTTGTTTGGATGTCAGAGATACTTGAGACTCCTTCTGCTGTGTTGCAAGCTCATCTGGGGACACCAAGTGCACGCTGTCATTTAAATCACATCCCTGTTTGAATTCCTTTTTTTTTTTTTCCTAATTATTTTTTATTTTTTAATTGGTGTAAGGCTTTTGCTATGGCTTATGGCTGGGAGAAAAGAAATTCTGTTTCTGGGATACAGGCATGTATTTGCCAACAGGTAGCTGAAGACCTACAAGGGATAAGAAGGAAACTTCCTTCCTACTGCTTTTCCTCCCTTTTGTGCCAAGCCACTGTATTACCATCAGTCCCCAGTCGGTACCTTGCTTCATCTGACTGGTAACATCTCTAGTGCTATTCTCAAGGCACATCTCATTCCCTGTTTCCTTCCTGGCCAGGAGGAGAATGAGCACTGAGGGACTAGCATGGGTTGCCTCACACCTCAAGCCCGAACATGACATGACGAAGCCCGGCTTGGGGCTCCTGCAGCGGCAGCTCCAGGCTGGTTCTCTGAAGCAGCTGTGCCTTTGGATGGGTGTTTTGCCTTCCCCAATCTTTTTGAGGTGTCCAACCTGAGAAATAGGTGCTTAATTCACACAAACATCTTTAAAACATGACATTAATCAAAATAGATTGAAGAAACCCAGCCCAGTTCCATTATTTATCGATGTCCACAGCTGCCACTGTCTCAGGTACATAACTTTGCACATAGCTTCATAGGCAGTTAATTCCTTTTCCTAAGAAAGAGGGACCCTTTTTTACACTAATAGCATAACATGCTTCCCCAGCGTATGCCTGTCTAACCTAGTTGTTTGTCCTTGTTAGGCTTTAGGACATAACGTTAACTTCTTGGTAAATCATCTCTTTTTTTTTCTTTTTTGTCAGTGCTTTCATATCCTTATGTTCATTTCCAATGACTGTCATCAAGATTGTCTTAATTGAAAAAACATTTTCTGTAACTTTAGCAGCTGTTCTTCTGCAGTATAAAATCATGGTAATTGTTTGTGTTGGTTCAATGAAGGTCGCTGTAATGGGAAGTAAATGGTCTCTGTTAACAGGTGGTATTCTCCCTGCCATGGTATCTTGTTGCCCATGGGCTGGAATATGAGGTGTGCTATTTAGTGTATGAAATAAAAGGCAAAACTACTTTTGACCTCTTACTTGACTTCTTCTTATAACTTATTTTTCTGAAACTACGTATCTTACCTTTGACTCTCTGTTTAGTTGACCAGCTGGATTTGTGACTTAATGTGAGTTATTTGAGTAAGCTTATTTGTATAGCACTCAGGAAGACCCTGGATGATTTACAGAAATAAAAAATATTTTCCCATCGTTACAATATGTAGCCATTAAGGGAGTCTTTCAGATGTGTGTATCTCCTTCACTTTCAGAGCTTATTTTTGTGGTTTACCAGTTAAAAGTTGTCATTTCCATTAGAACTTAGGACTTAAATTGTCATCTACTGGATGCAAAATTCTGCCTGTCCTTTTGCCTTGACATTTCCGCTTATTAATTCCAAATATGTATGTACATATATGTAGACCTTGTTCTGTAAGTATTACCTGTGATCACAGCTGAGGTGTTGTCAGTGGCATTCAGCTAGCAGTTTTTGGTGTGCACACATGCGGCAGGTTATGCTTTGGGAATAACCAAAAGGTGATGCCTAAAACTGCTTTGCTCATGGTACTGTGGAAGTGTGAGGTGTGTGCCAGTGGGTGTATTTGCATGACTGAAGTAAGCTGTTGTGACAAATGTAAGGATGTAGTTTCTAAATTAGAGTTACTGTACATGTTTGCTTACGGTCTAGTCATCTTAATGCATTTTAATAAGTGATGAGCAATGATGTAATTCAACTAGCGTATGTTAAACTATCAAATTTATTTTGAAGGCTTCCGTTTGCTTTATGAACACTTTGGCACCTACTGTATTGACTAAAAATTGAAGTTCTGATCTTTTAAACGGCTGCTAATCTTAGATGCATATTTTTACATTCATCTGAAGTGAATCTAGGTTTCTGGAAATCATACGTCTAGAGATTGTATCTATTCAGAGGCACAGGATTCCCCTTTCCCAGCTGTTGTTCTTTATGGAGGAGGATTCTTGCTACAGAGGTACTGCCTCTCACACTGTACAGCTCCACTTCTCATGGTGCTATTGTGGCCTTCAGCAGCTTCACAACTATTTCCACTGCTTGAGTTTGGTACAGAATTACGGCTGGCTACCACCTTCTTTTCTTTGGGGAAAGTTCTGAAAATGTTCTCTAGAAGTTACAAGTAGTTATCTATAGATACCTTCATCTGAGTGTAATGAGGGGCAGATGTTCATTTGTCTTAAGAGATTCTTCTATTTCATTTATATGTTGTTTTCTCAAGCCAACACAAAAATTACAAATATCTCAATATGTTTGGATTTGCGGGCCATACCTGCCAGCAGTTAGAGACAGTTAGAACAATATGCAGTAGTGCTTGAGGTAAACAGGAGTTCAAAGGGAGTTTCATGAAATTTTAAGCACTGGTGAGGACTTGCAGCAAAAATCTGTGGATCTTGTAACGAGGGAATCAGTTCTTCAGTGTTAGCTAGAAGAGTCCATTAGGAAGAGCATTGTAATACCGGTTTGGGGTTTTTTCCTTCTTCTCTGACAACTCTTGAACACACCTTGTATCAATTTCTTTGACTTTTATTCTGCAGTTTATAGTAAGAGAACTTGAGAGTCGGAAGAGTTACCAGGATTTCTTTGTTCTTCTTTTATTTCTTTTTTTTTTCTTAACAACTCAGAACATTCTGGTATATTAAAAAAAAAGCGGGGGCCAGCTGTCCCTCCTGAAGTCATGCCATCTACGTCATCTTTCTGGCTGGGACTTCTGTCCTCTTTTTCCTGTCCAGGCAAATCCTCTGTAGAGAAAGAAATATGTCTTTCTGCCTTGGAATCAAACCACATCAAATGGAAGATCTGATAGATAGCCCTTTCTGTTTCTTAATGCCTTTATCTCTTCCATGATTCTTCATATTTTAAAGAAGAGTGATTATTTTTTTTTTTTTTTTTTTAAAAGCTGGAAGTTTCCTTCTTCCAAACAGTTTCTCAGTTGAAAGCTTGAGCCAATGATTAACAGAAAACGAAGCAGAGCTGTTTCAGTTCTCCCCTTTCCAAGGCAGAAGAACGTAAATCAGAAAATGCAGTTTCTATTTTATATAAACATATCTATCTATATGAAAAAAAAGTTGTCTAAGGATTTTGTACCATACTGCAGTGAAAACATGCTATAAATAGTTTCCCTATAACTTGGTAACACTTTTGTGTCTGAAAAATTTTTATGTTTTCTTGTCATTTTGGTGGAAACTTCAGAAATTATTACAGAGTTTTGGTTTTGTTTTGTTTTTGTTTGTTTGTTTGTTTTTGTTTTTGCCAAGCCTTCTAATTGTTTCCTTATCCTTTTCACTTGATCAGTAACTTCAGGTTGTTGAGGGTGTAGGTCAGGAAATCTCCTTCCCAAGACAGCACTCAACAAAGAGTTATTTACATTTCTAAATAGGTACTAAATTCTTCTGAAGTTTTCTGTTTTTCATAAATAGATATAATAGGCTTATTAACAGATAATATAGGTATATTAAGCACCTATATTAAGATACTGAACACTGTAAAGTATTCGGCAGTGTCAGAAACTGTGGAACAAAATATCTGAGGCTACTGAATAAAGGTCTATATTCTTCTGTTGCTTTGTCCAAGAAAAGCGATTTGTTGTACAGTGGTGAATAATCTGCATTATTAAAAGTGTCCTATTCCTGCCAGGTGCTAGGTGCCCTTCGTTTCCTTTTGAAGGCAAAAGGGATTCAACATGTTGCAGCTCAGGCCGTGCTGAATACTAATGTATTGATATCTGGTAGATCATTAGTATTTATTTGTAAAATGGAAGCAAAATCAGTTTTGACCTTTAGAGCTAAGTCAAAAGGTTAATTCATGTTCATTTTTAATTTGGTGCATTAATTGCTCCCTTTCCTAATTGTGTGTTGGACAATAGTTTCTGTTAATTTCAGAGGTAAATCAAACTGTAGGTGGTGCTTTGCATTCATAATTTTGTTGTTTGTTTTACTTACAAGTGAATTCCAAATCACTGAATGTGTCCTCATGGGTTCTGTTTAAAAAAAAAAAAAAAAAAAAACCAACACCAAAAATCAGTTTTCTGATTTCCCCCCCATCCCCCCCCCCCTCAGTGCATGCATTCTGCCTAAAACTAGTGGGATGTGATGTACTTTATGATACACAGAGGATAAAAATAAGTTTATGTATTTTTCAGTTACTCAAGTATTAGTATTCTTGGCAGCTCTGAATAAGGGGAAAAAAATGACAGTGTGAAATTAATAGCTGTTTTTGTTTCCGTTGCAGCTACACTGTACACATCCTGCATTTTGTTGGGTATATTCCTCAACAGCAGTGTACCAATATTCTTTGAGCTCTTTGTGGAGACAGTCTACCCTGTTCCAGAAGGAATTACCTGTGGAGTTGTCACCTTTTTGAGTAATGTTTTTATGGGAGTGCTTTTGTTTTTCCTCACATTTTACCACACAGGTAAGAAATATAAGCTACTTTGAAAATATCATTCTCTATTAAGACATACCCTTGTCAGTAAAGGGAAGATTTGCACATATGATTTCTGTTAATAATTAAATATTTGAGTCCCCTTATGTAGTGGCAAGGGAGAAGAACTTTATATGCATGATAATAAAATGAAATGCTTTAGTGCAAGACGCATATAGTCATATTCTACTTAGAATTTGCTGTAGCCAGAAACCATCAAGATACACACTGTTGTCATATTTTTATAAAGACCAGGGTGATGTGACCATTAATAATCTTTGTATCTGTGGGTGTTCAGAACCACAGTAAAGCTAATCCAGTCTCATGCTTCGGAGTATAACTGTGTCACCCGGGAGGGGCAGACCAGAAATGCCCTGTTTATGGTCAGCTCTGTTCAGTGGGTTGGACGTACCATTGCAGGGGAGAGAGTGTCTCTTTGATCACTGCTCAGATGAAATATTCATTCCTTTAGATAATCCAGTGGTGTAATCAGCCATAACAGTGTTTTGCTTGATATTTTCATCAAATTCTTCAGCATTTCTCATCTCTTGAGTGTTACCTGCTTCTTTATAACTCATAATCGTAACTTTTAACTTGCTATTTAGTAGACTGTAATACATTATTACTCTAAGCTGTAAAATAAGAACCCATCTTGCTTTCAAAGGGAAGTGGCCTATGCAGATTTTTGGTTTGTATTTTGTTGTTGTGGTAAACGTTTGCTTCATGATGCAAAATTTGTAAAGCAATATTTTACTTTTGCTTTGAAAGCATTAGAAATTGATAGCTCTTATATATTTTCATGAGTGCATGTAGTTCTTAAGATAGTGTGTTTTATAACCAAGAGGAGACTGACAAATTTCAGAATGAATTGTGCTTGAAATTATCAAGGTTGCAGCCTGGGGCGCACTGTCAGTGTGGTTTGTGTGTCTTACTGCCAGGGAATCACAAGCAGGTTGACAGCCCCGTTCCAAATTATGGTCTGAGAACTCAAACCGAGAGAAATTATTTTATTTTTTTTTAATACTGACATTGAACTGCTTCATTGTAAAATCTGAATTCCATCCCTGCTAGCATCGGGTGCCGCAATATTTAGTCTTTACATTTTAAAGAATGCTTTTATGATTAATATTAGTTGGTGTGAACTCTGTTCACATAGACTATTATTGCCAACATTTACACCTGAGCTGAAAAGGTTACAAAGAATATTCTGAGAATTTTTTCAGCATTTTTCAGAGTAACCATCCAGTTTTTGGAATTTATTTATAATTGAGAGTGGGGATACAGTATCTCACTTCTGACTGAAGAATTATGATAAAATAAACTCATTCCTGCATAAGTAGGGTATTTGGGGCCATTTTTTGTCACGAGTATTTTTTCCCCTAGCAAGTATCAGTAAGTGCAGGTAAGGATGAACATGAAATTAGTATATCCATACACTTGGAATGTTTTCTCTATTTCTTTAAAGGAAGAAAAAAAAAAAAAAAAAAGGTAATTTGAGCTTGGGACGATCCATTTTCCATGATGCCATTTCACAGATGATCGAAAGTACAAGGGTGCATGTGGTCACTGGAGGGGGCTTAATGCCAGTGGGTGCTATTAGCTCCTTTGATTAAAAAAATCTTTTAGAAGGTAGATAATGATCTTACTTTGTCTTTCATTTGATTCAGATACATCCTCTAATGGCATTTAAGAACCTTACAGATAAACAAAAACTCACTCAAATCCATCTTGCTCCCTCAGTCTCTCTTAGGCCAAATAATTTTTAGGATTTTTAATTCTGATTTCTCTCTTCTTCACCTCATACTGTGCTATTATGAAGTCTGTGAAAGAGCCAAGCCCTGGAATCTTTCCAGTGCAGTGAAGATTTTGGTCCTGCAAGCACGGTGGAGGTGTAAACCTTTCTAAAGCTCAGCCTTGGTGCTAGTGCGGTGCCCTGAGACCCAGAGCCGCAGCTGCAGGATGTGATTTCTTTCATCTTGTCTGCAGGGACTTCCAAGGGAAAACCAAAAGCAAATCGATCTGCAGCTTCACATGATCGATGCATTAGTGTGCATCAACAGTGCTGTCACAAATTCTGGATTACAAAAGACATGAAGAATTTACAAGTTAAATTTGGTCTTTTAGGATATTTGGATTAAAGTCTGTTTAATTCAATTAAGCAAGAGTATTATAAGGAAAGTAATAGCAAAGCCTTTGCCTGTTGACCGTTGGCATCGCATAACATGGTCTTCTCCAAGCCTAGAAAAATTTTACTAAGGTTTTAATAAGATTACTGTGTAAACAAATCTGGAGGGTTTTTGGTGGATGAGGGAGGGTGTTGTTGAAGGTTACTGGTTTTGGAAGGTTGATGCTTTATGACTTTTGTCCTTTGCATTGTGTAATATAAATTCTGCTTTTTCTTTTAGCAATATAAGTTACAGATTCAAGAAAGTAGCACTGCTGCAGGCCTTGTGGGGGAGTTTAGATTCTGTAAAAATAAATTAATAATAATAATAATAGAAACTTAAAAGAAAAAATAAAACACCATCTCCAGTAAAATTAATGTTTCTTCAGTAAATTGACAGATTTAAAAAAAAGGAAATTGTGGTGCAGTTGTTTAACAAAAAAAAAATGAATAAAACTGCTAATTAGTAGTCAAATATCAGATGATAGGGTTTCTTGAATGTGGAACACAAGCTTTTAAGAGCAGTGTGTTATGCCTAACAGCTAAGAAGAGGCTTCTGAGGAGCTGTTTGTGCAACTAGTTTTAAATTGAATTGATTGTACTACTCATGAGTTTCTTCTAAGGAATTGGTTTTCGCTCCTTGCACTGTATAAGAGGTTTGATTCAAAAATCAAATCCTGCTGCTTCTTACGCTTTTAATTTGGTTTAGTTTTCAATCCATAGAAATCGAAGAACTAATGAGTAGAGTCTTCAGAAGTGGTTTATTCTCCATTAGCAATGATAGGTTTTGATATTTTTCCCCATTCTCTCCAGTGACAGGTTGAATTAGGAGGATTAACGTTAGCTAGAGGCACTGGTATTTATATATATATGTATGTATAAACGTTAAATATATATAAGGTGTCCATGGAGAAGTCTCATAGACCGTGTTACCCATCTATCAATGGAGAGCTGTCAGGATTTTGTTCAGAACACTGCAATTTCCTTCAAACCCTCCATCAATCAAAGTTTTGGTCTCTACACATGGAACGTGTTGGATAACCACGGTTGGGTCTATTTTCTGCTTTACAGAGTTTTCCTGGTTCAACTGGTGCCTGCCAGGGTCGTGTCTGCTCAGCCTGCTCCTCATCCTGTGCTTCCGTGAGTCCTACGACAGACTCTATCTCGATGTCGTCGTCTCCGTGTGATAACACCGGACTGGTGAGGGGTTGGAAGAGACTGGAAGTCAGCTTTGCAGTCTGCACGTCTGCCTGGGTTTGCACAGCTGAACAGTGGGAAAACGAAGAAATTACAAGACTTAATCATGGCTTTATTAGAGAGGGTGAGGGACAGGCTGTTCTTACATTCAAGACCAGCTTGATTTGTGATAAATGTGGAACTTGAGTGGTGATAATGATGCCGAAATGCACGAAGAATATATCTGATATGCAGGTCCCAGTGCCAGAGCTGGGGCTCTCTATTTAAAAGGCTGTTGATGTAGCAGTGAGATGTACAGTTGTGTGTGTGTGTGTGTGTGTGTGTGTGTGTGCCGACTGATGGTTATACACACAGGGGTACCAGTAATCTTCAGAGTCTTCTATCAGAATAGAAATAGTGAATAACCTTAACAAAATTCAAAAAAAAAGATAAAAGAAAAAAAAATCTTCTTTTTAAAGATCTCTCTTTTAAATTGCTAGTCATTTATATAGTGATTGTCCGTTAAACAGTTAAACGAAAACGATTTGGTGCTTGTACACTACACGTACATTCTAATAAAGTGATTTCTGATAGAAGACACTGGTACCAGGGTTGTAGCCATACTAAATATCCTAAACAATCCTTGCAGTGTTGTTAGAGGTGTTTGCTATCACCCTGGAGCACATAGAAATGATAGCTTTAGCTGCCACTGAAACCCAACTTGCACCCACAGTCACCTCTGAAACACCACCGTGGTTCTGTATCTCCTGGATACGGAGCATCTGTGGTATCTCAGAAGTTGACTGGAAAGTCATTCTTGGTAAATGTTGCTGTTTTAAAGGCCACCACTGTGTCACCTTTTCATCCCCCCGTCTCCGGTACTGCCTTTTTTACTGTGAAGACCTGTTCGTGCCACCGAATACTGTGGGTGTGGATGTCAGAATCCCACTAGTTCTCTTCTGGTACTCTAAGGTGTGCATGGTTTTTAGGACTAAGGTTGCCTAAACAATATTGTTTGTTAACCCAAGTCTTTAAAATCACTGTTTCCTAAAAAAGTATTTCTGGTAGGTGAGGTGCCCTGATGGCGAAATGACAATGAGTCTGACAATGAAAAATAACTCATGAGTTTTGGCATAGTGTGGGAAATACAATGTCAGCTCTTTTTATCAGTACTAATCTCTGGTCATTCTGGCCATTACTTGAACATAAATATTAAAGACACTTTGAATAGTTTTTTAACTCAATTTTAAACCTGCTAATAATTTCTTAATTATATTATTAGATATCCGTTCAGCATCATTTACACTATTTCCATGTGTATGTTCTGTGCTTTGTGTTAGGGGTTGGGGTGGGGTGTGTGTGGGTGGGTGTGTGTGCATATTTATATCTATGTATACACAAATAAAACTTATATATATATATCTTTTATATATAAGTTATGTAAGGGTGTGTGTTTACATAGGTTTATTTTAAGTAATCATGTCTCTGGATGGTGGTATACCACTGTTTGCAACTAAACCAGTCACTGCTGTGAATGGAAACGTGTACATACACTGTCTGCGACATGAATTGTTTTCAGGGGGTCAGTGATTTCCCACCGTAGCGGTTTCATCGCCGGGGGCGCGTGCACGTGTCGGAGGAGGCTGGTGTGCAGGGTTCTGCATCCGTAGAAGTCGGAATCAAACGCGCTCTGCTCCTGCGTGGGGCTGACCCCTGCCCCCCTGGGGTGACACCGGCACCGTAAGCTCACTCAAATAGTCCCTGACCCGAGCGCGACCCTCCAGACACGGATCCATTCCTTCTGTCTGCGGTCCTTTTGCAGAGAGAATATGCCGCTAGTACCTTTAACTCAGGAGTGTATCTGTGCAGTAAAATAAAACTAGCTGTTCCCTGCTTTTATGTTTTCAGAGCAATGGATGTATTTACGGTAGTAACAGAAAATTGACTTAGCTCATTACCTATATCAGCTACTAAATGATCTTTTCTGTCTTGAAGCAGGTTCTTTTTAGAAAAGGAGCTAACCTACATTGGGATAACTAAATCGATCTTAACCAGCGCGTTTGGATTTGCTGGCATCATCCTCTTACTGTTTTTCAGATGAACGGTATTAACTGTCCAACTTCTTTTTACTATGTTTTAGTGCCTGGAATAGTTTCAGTATCCAGTAGCTGCTGCTACCTATTGTCTTCTGAAACCAAGGATCGCTTGCCAAGAGTCTGATTGGAGTTGCATTGTCATGGCAGAACTGCAAGCTTGGATGGCTCTTCAGAGCTTTGCTTCTGCAATTTACTGTAGCTATATTAAGATTAAAATTGCACAGCTCGAGCACTGTCCCGAGTGACAGCGATTCCTAATCCTTTCACTGTCCTGACTATTTTAAGATGGAGAAGCACTTCAGGCAGTATTCAGACTGTAACCTATTCTGCCTCTGTTCCAGAAAGCATTGAACAATTCAAAATATTTGTCAGTGCTGCCAGACGTACTCTCTCTATACAGTCAGGGGAGAAGAGTGAACATCTTGTTTTAAACCCCGTTGCCTGTTTTTCTGAGTTGGTGTGAATTGCTCACTGCTCTCCTGAACTTTGATGCTTCGGTAAAAGTTTCCACGTCTGTCTTTGTCACTGTAATGTGTGGTCTTAATTACAGACCTCGATGCCTCTGCACCAAAATAGAGATGTTATCCAGGGCCGAGCGGCACAGCAGGGCTCTGATGAAGACCTGTGCTGGGGTTGCAGGCACCGTTCTGCAGTTGGGGCTCCACCAGAGCTCCCCGCGAGTCCGATGGAAATCTGCCTGAGTGAAAACCGAAGGATTGCTCCCAAATTACTTCAGGTTGTGCAGGACGCTGCTGCATTCCACACCCACAGTGTTCAGGCTTTAGGATTTTATTACATTAGCAAGTCTGGCTCAGGACGGAGGTGAGGATTGCAAATGTGCTTGCCGAGATCTCTGAAAAATACTTTATCACCATCTGTGCCCAGCAGCAGCATCCTTCTGAGGAAGAGCAGTCCATTTCATGTCAGTAACCCAGCTCAAGCTGTGGGAATATTTCTTAGGTAAGGGTTATCACTAGGTCCACCCTTGTTTGGATTTACCAGGGATCCGAGCTGTCAAGATAACCGCACTTTATTGGAAGTTAGAGTTTGAGACCACAGGGAGAGCCCTAAGCAGCGCTGATGCAATTAGCAGTAGTGTAGAGCAGGCTCAAACCAGTTAATATTTCTCTTATTAATTAGTGAAAGTTCTAAGTCTCTCTATCTTTTGAGTCAGTAACAACGGGGGTTTTTATCTAAATGAGGCATTACCTTGCACAGCCGCAGAGTAGCCGATGTTGGCCGCTGCTTGGCCTGTGACTTGCCAGCAGAGGAAGGTGCCCTGGGAAATCACAATATTAGCTTTTCTTCGTGGCCTGTGAGTTCACAGCCCTGAAGAACATTTTTTGCCAGCACTGCAGAGCTCCTTGACGCACAAGTACTTGTGCTGTTTTATATTGAAAATGCCAGGACGGATGGTCTGTAGTGACCGCTCTCTCTTAGTATTTCTTCTTTTTAAGTATGGGCTGCTCCTCAGGTTTCTGCTTGGCTCGGTAACAACTCAGCTCAGCTTCCAGTGCTGCTGGCTTTTCTCCTTACGAGCTGCGGAGCTGTGCTGGCTTTCATGCTGCTAATGGGGAAGCTCAGGGTTAGTAGACGTCGGTTTCACTTACGGCCCTGCTTACTGTCTCTCGTCACTGCTGTTACCCATTAATTTCCTTTCCATTCCTTTGCCTTCCCGTGTAGCTGCCCGCTCCCCTGAGTTGGAGATATGGAGAAGACCTTCCGTGCTCCCCAGCTAATTTTAGAGGGATGAGTTGGCCAACCATGTAATTAATACACATAAAAATAGTGATTTTTAGAAAATCCTGAAAGCTGGAAGAAAGTGCAAACCCGAAGGATTTTGCACATATGTAAGCAGATAGTCTGTTATGAGCAGACCATAATTTGCCTGAAACTTAAAATTTTAGCTCCCACACTTAGAGAGGCCAAGCTGACAGGCAGCATGCGTGTTAGGTGTCCAGGTTCACAGCATCACAGAGATACTCCCAACGATCTGACAGCTGAAATGAACAGGAGTGCGATGTCTTTAACCTTGGAGTGGGTTGGAAAACCCCAGGCTGTGTCAGTGTTTGCAGTGGCAACTTGGAGGAGCACCAGGCTGATGGATTGAGTTAAGAGGGTGGGGGGGTGGGGGGGTGTCCAGAGGGCATTGAACACTGAAATACTGCATTGAGATGATCAAATCCGTATAAAATTTGAAGTTTTGTGGTGACAGGGATGTTAATGCCTGGCTTGTTCTACAGTAAACTTAGCAAGTGACTGCGTAGCCTTACACGGCAATATAACCAAGCTGAATTGATTGATATGCATATATTGGCTTTTACTAGAAAGGGAAGTGCTATTTAGTTGTAAGGATTGACTGAAATATGAATGGGAATTACACAGTTTGCACAGTGGATATAACTGTCCTGTAATGCTATGACAGCAAGCTTTTAATTGTTCATCTTCATATCGTCTATATACAATTATTAATAAGAGTTTATGACAAAGGCATTTTTATTTTTCATTAGTTGGGGGGGGGGGGCAGTTCTTTTAGACTAAGTGTGGATCATTGTAATGACTTGGCAAGACAACAACTGCTGCACTGGTATGAAAGCATATATGAATATTTGGTGTCGATTTGGTGTTTGATGTTGGTGCTGCCATCCTCAGTGTTGTTAATGCCCCAGGCCTGAGGAGCAGGGGCGTGTGTGCGGGGAGGCAGCGGGGCTTCTGGATGCACAGTTGTGCAAGGGTAGATGCTGACCCTGCCGAAATGAACAAGAACATTGTCATCCGTGGGTCCCAGCATCGGGGCTGGGAGGAGGAGGGGAGCACGGGTAGGGGGGGAAAGCTGCCTCGTGGCTGCTGCCTCCCTTCCGAGAGAGAGACAGACCCCAGGCTTGCTGCTTCACCTGCGAGAGATCACCAGTATCAGCACAGGCTTCCTTCATTTCCCTGCAGCCATTACAGCTGCGAGGTGGGTTGTAGGTGGCACAGGAATATCTGCCGTGCTTCCTCCAGGAGTGTCATCTCAGACAGTGGAAAAGAGTTGCCGCAGAGCAGGCTGCAGCCCCAGTAAAGGCAGAAGATGGTGTCAATCTGCTTATAATTTTTGCACGTTGTGTTTCAAGACAGATGAAACTAATAAATAGAGGAAGAAATGTAACTCTGTCCAAAGTTTTGACAAGCAAAAGCAAATATTTGCACAGATGTGCTGGCTGCTGCCTTTTACTTGGGATTGCAGTGTGTTTGGAGCAATTTGTGCCTGGGCCGGGGGGCAAAGCGGGAGCAGGGAAGCTCTGCAGCCAGGGTGCTCAGAAGGCGTGATGTTGCGGGGCACCTGGGTTATTTGCACAGGAGGGATGTCTTCTGCAGCTCGATTTTAGCAGAGTCTAATTTTTAACTTCTTCAAGGATGAGGTTCTGACCTATGTTTTACATTCGTGGCATGATTTGTGCCGCAGGAACAGCTATGGCTGTGGCACGTGGCGTAGAGGCACTGGTTTTCCAAGGTGTGGCAGAGAAGGCAGGTGAGACTTGCTCTGCAATAACAGCTTTTCCTTCCACGGTCTCCCTCCCCACTGTCTTCCCCCATGTGATTTCTCCACTTGATGTATCTGGACAGACTCGCTGCCCTCACTTTGTATCACTACATGAAGAAAATACCGTGAGCAAAACCTTTTTGTCTTTATGGAGAGCTGTTCTCTTTAGGCTCGGGCCACTTCTCCAATCTTAGTCCATCTGTTTGGAAAAGCCAAAAAAACCCCAATCTCATGTTTTCCCTTGCAGAGGGGATGTGTGACGCCGGGACGGGGCGAGAGCCTGGGTGCTGTGCTTGCTCAGTCACAGAGCTGCTCGGGGGCTTGGGGAAGGGATGCTCGTGCGTGGGGTGCCTCGCTCTCCCCACCTGCAGAAAGGGAGGGGGGATGCCCCATGTCCCTCCCCAGGCAGGGACACGCTGCGGTCGGGGCTGGGAAGTGCTTTGGGATCCTGTGAGGGACGGGGGCTGGGGCAGAGCGTGGGAGGTGCCCCGTTCATCAGGCTGTGTGTCCTCAGTCTTGAGGCTTCTGCGGGGAGCACAGACCCCGGCCTTCTCTGCCAGGCTGGCGTAATCCATAAGGCGTGGGCAGCAGGTACTTGTATGGAGAGAAAACCCCTCTGGCAGGACAGGTTGCACTCAGAAACCAGCGGGAAACGATGATGTTTAGGGAAGGGGTGCTCAGAGGGCTTCTCTGCCCGGGGCAGTCAGGGGGGTCCAGTGCCCCCCGGGCTGTATCTGCCTCTGGACGCCCTGGATGCGCAATCAAAGCCACAACACAAACAGAGTTGGGTCCCTCACCCCGGCCCCTGCCCACCCCGACCTTCCTGCTGCCCCCCATCACCTGGGCTGAGTGAGCCCAGCAGAGCTGCAGGGTGTCCCCACGGGCGGCTGGCCACCAGCTGCTGCTCCCCCTCCCCCCGGGACAACGACGGGTTTTCCAGATATATTTATTTTCTCTGTCTGTGATAACTGCTAGATTAAAATCTCTTTTTCCCTTACCAAGTTTAATGCCTTCTGCTGTGCATTTTAGAAACAAATACTTGATAAGGTGGAAAAAAACAGCTTTTAATTATGTCACACACCTAACGGGGTTTTTTGAACTGCGTGAACGTACGGAGAAGGAAGAGAGTTTTACATGTTAGAGAGCATCTTTGTAAACTATCCTCAACCTGTAATACTGTTCAATTTTACTGGAGTTTGTATGCATTTTACTTTTGTAATTTTTTAAATGATTTGATAAAATTTTATTTTAGGGCAAATTCTACTTTTTGTATGCGATATTCCAATGTGATGTATTTTTATTTTTAAGAAAATAATGTTGAAACTACTATATAATTGTCAACGTAACACATCCACTGTGTCATTTCTTTTTAAAACTGGAATCTGACCATGAAGTGCGTGTTACTGGTTGTTGCACATTAAAGAGGTTACTCAGATGTGTTGCCATCACTGTTCATTAATTTCAAAAAAATAGATAGGAATAATATATTTCTGCTATAATATCACTATAAACCACTGCAGATACTTCTACGAAATGAGGATTGCTTAGTCTAAATGAATGTAGCCTCACTCAAAGCCCAGCCCAGCCAACAGAAAGGTTTCCATCGCTCTCGGTGAGGATTTAGGGTGGGAGTCTGGCACTGCTGTTGGACAGAGGGACGCAGGGGGTGGGCTGGGGCTCCCAGCAGGTGGGACGGAGGGAGGGAGATGAAGGTGCTGGCAGCAGTGCCGGCCCCCACTGCCCCACCACACCGCCCCGACTTTGATTTCACACCCTGCCTCATCCAGGCTCACGGCTCGGGATGCTGCAAGCCAGTTGATTTTGCTGGTTCCCACCACTAATGTCTCTGTTCAGGCTTTTGGAAAGGAGACCCTTCGTAATAACCTTCCTTGTGGTTATTCTTCATTTCACTGAAATGGACCAAACCTGGGATCGTGTTTATTTTCTAGGACCAGCTCTTCAGTAACTCCCTGACTACTTACCAGGACAAGTTTAAAATAGCCTCACATCCTATTAGTGCTGGGAAGAAATCTGTCAACTCTTGTATCATGGAATATCTGGGCCCCACTATTCTTAGCAACAGTCTCTTTCCAGGCTATATATGGCAGCTTAAGGCTCCTCTAATGACACAGTTCCTGGTCATATTTATCTTTGCAGTGTTAGGGAAATCTCCGTCCTCGGGGGGACGAGAGCTGATCCATCCCCCATCTCAGATCCCTGCCGCAGTTTTGTGTGTTGGTGAGCCCTTTATGCTCATCCTTTGTCAAAGAGATTTTTTTAACTGGTTTCTATTTTATCTTTGCTGTTGTTGAAATCTGCCACCTCCCTGGCATATAAATGACATTTATTCTCTCTTTCCCGATCGGCACATCCTTGCTGGGTGCTGGCTGGTGGCTCCCTCTCCTCTCGGACCACTCTGGACAGACGGGCTCTGTGGGAGCAGCTGGGCTGGGGGCCAGGCTGGGTGCAGGCACTCGGCGGCGTGCCCAGATGTGCCCAGATGTGGGGGAGCCACTCACAGATCCCTCGTGTCTAATGGCCATGGGACCAGCAGAGTCTGGGTGAAGAAGCCGAGGCCACTTGTCGGTCTGAGGTTACAGGTGTTTTGGCACCGCCGGGCTGCAGCCCAGCGCCGGGGGCTGCTGCCGCCGGGGCAGAGCAGCAGCCGCCCCGCTCACGGGTGGGCCTGGCTTTACTCTCCCACCCGGGGTCGCGAGGGCTGAGTGGCTGCGGGGCTTCACCCGCTCCGGGAGCACAGGTTGGGCTGCTGCCAGGCAGTTCCATCGGGAACCCAGGCATTAGCCTTTACCTGACACGTGCTGCTGACGTTACTCTGCGCCCACTGCCATACGAACACAAACTTGCAACCAGGGGAATTTTTCTTTTTTTTTTTTTTTTTTTTTGCTACAACTTGGGCTTAAGCAGGCAGAGGGGAAGCCCCAGAGCGTGCACCATGCCAGGGCTCCTCACACAAGCTGCCAGGAGCAGCACACTCTCCTCTCCTGGTTTGGGCCAGTCACCCAGTGAAGTCATCCTTGGATAAGGGCTACAAAAACCACCTTAACTCTTCAGGACCCACACCAGCACAGGAGCATGGCCCCATGGCGGTGGGGCAGCCCCGGGTTGTCCTGGATCCTCAGCAGGAGGCTCTGCAGCAGGTCCCATGGCTGCAGCGAGGTTTATTTTTGGGAGCTTTCTGCTTTGCTCCAAACCTGCAGGCAGGTCCCGGGGCTGGAGCACAGCCTCATACAGAAATGACTTCAACTGCGACTGAAGTGCAGAAAAGACCTTTTTGAGAGAGATTTTCAGAATAGGTCTTAGCCTATGCTGAAGCATTGTCGCTTGTCCTACCTTCTACACTTAAAAGACAATTTTATCTTGGCTGGGGCAGGACTGCGGGTCTCTGGGCTGGTGCACAGGAGTGATGCTCAGAGCGAGGTTTGTCTCTTCCAGCGCCACGGGAGTGATGGATCAGCAGAAGGCAGCAGCAATTGCCGGGAGGCTTTCAGGCAGAAAGCAAGGGTCTTGCTCGTGGGTAGGCTGATGTAAGTCAGCATGTAAATTGGGTGCAACATAAAAATAATATCAGCCGAGCTGCTATGAAGAAATCTATGAACAAAAAAATGTTGTTGCTAAGAAATGTGAAAACAGAAAACAATAATGTGGCTCCTGCCAGGGTAATAAAAGTGTATCAGCATTATGCCTGCTCTCTCCTACAGATTGCTTGCTCGTGACAGTAAATTAAGTACTGCAAAAATGGGTACAGTTTTCTTTGTGGCCATTGATGCTTCACATCATGGAAATATCAAATGTGTCTGATGGCTGTTCATTACCCTGCGCTTGAGAGGGGAGCAATACATTGCTGGCTCCATTATTTCCACGACAGCAAGGAAATGACTACGGGAGGTTTAAAAATGGAAGCGTACAGCAAGGTTAGATCTATTGACCCTCGACAGCCTGTTGCTGTTCACTGTGGTTGATGCTAACCCCTGTCTGGGAGACACCATACTGTCGCCAGAGTGATGGAAAACTAGGACTATGTTTTCCTTCCAGATAATTGCAGGTTCATAAACTGTAAAGTTTGACCTTGAAAATCTCCAGAAAGCTTATTTTGAAGCATGACAGTGGTACAGCACAGCTCCTCAGTGAGTAAAAACCTTTGCCCCACAGCCAGATGAAGCTCCAAGTGTTTGCTGGATCCCAAATCTTCTTCAGTTGGCGCAAAGAACCAATGAGTTATGTCTGTCATGTTCTGTAGAGATACACACCATGGAATTGGTGGGTGGATGTGGCTGGTGTACAGCACGCAAATGTTTCCTTCTGGTCTTTACAGTTTTAAAATGAGAGCAAGCTAATTTTACATCTGCCATGAGGTGATCAACGTAGGGTCAGGCACAACAAAAAAAGGGTGATATAAACCTGCACTACCAGCAAAAGCAGAAAAAAGGCAAGCGTCTACCCAGCTGCCGTCAGCCCCTCACGAGCCAGCTCCAGATTTTTATCTCAGCAAACAAAATCACCTCAGCCTGAGTCAATCCTTTCTCCAGAGGAAAACAGTTTGGTTTGGGGAAATCGTAAGCAGATTGAAGGGTTGAAATCTGACCAAAGATGGTCTGTGTGCAGGGGTGTCTTGGGGCAGGGGCTGATGTTTTCCTCTCATAGCCTGATCCTCGCAATTTCTGACATTGTAAGGAATTTATTGTCTGGCCTTACCTCACATGCTGGGAAGGGCAGGTAGGTGGGTGGGTGGGGGACTGTGTGTGTGTGTCTGTGTGTGTGTGTGTGTATGTGTGTGGTGGGATTGTGTTGGGATTAATTATTTATTTATTTATTTATTTATTTTGGAAGCAAGCTTGGACAGCGCTGAACTCTGCCACCTTCTTGATTAATATGCACATCAGCTTTTTTAAACAGAAAGTGCAATGACAACTCCACAAGTGGCCTTTTTATGAATGAACAAAACAAACTATGTCAAAACACATTTCAACCATTAGCAAAACAGCATTTTTTAATGACTCGCCAAAGCTTTTGGTAACTGAGCTGTGTGTTTGAGAACATGTGGTCTCTCGGCTCTATGTTCAAGGGGAAAAAAACCCACACATGATGCCACCGGAGGCTTTTGCTTTTGCAGGAGAGTGTTAACTGTCACGTGCATTGAGTTTGCTCCGTGCTGAGCTCCGCACCGCGGTGGCTGCGCTGAGCTGATTTCAGCTCATTCAGACACTGTCCCCAAGCTGGGGACTGTCCCCGTGCCCAGCCACAGCAGCGCAGACACGTGCTCTTACAGCTCAGCAAAATGCCTACACGGGTGGAGGGAAATGCAGGAGTCGGAGCCAGGGCTTGTGATCACGTCATGATGGGGGACTGGGGGCTGCTGGTGGGCCTGAGGCACCAGTGGGGCTGGGGACACGGGTGGGGGTGCTGGGCATGGCAGTAGAGACCCACCTGGGGCTTTTTCTCATTGCCACAGCCTGACTGCTATCCAAAGAGAGTGTCTGCACGATGCTCTGCCCAGCCACCACTCCATGAGGATCATGTACGAGAAGAGTCGAAAGCTTTGCTAAAAAATCAGCCTACAGGGTATTTCTCATTTCTGCGCTATCTGCAGGACGTGGTGCCTGTTCAGAGGAGGAAATTAACTTGGTCTGACACAACTTGCTGTTGATAACGCCGTGGTGCTCATACACAGCTGCTCAGCTCCTCTGCGGCGGTTACAGCGCGTTCACCCGAATCCCTGCTCCGGCATTTTCACAAGCACTGACATTAACTGGGCCAGGCTACACTTCCCTCTCTCTCCTCTCCTCCATAACGGTGAGTGCTGGCTGTGCCCTTGCCCAGAAAAGTGCCCCACCATCCACGGACATTTCCAGCCCTTGAGAAAGAAGAAAGCACCAGCAAAAGGGCTTCATACGGAGGGACAGGGCTAGGACAAGTTTGCCACTGCAACATCTGGCACGGGGCATCCCTAAAGCATTTACTGCAGGGAGCTGGGAGGAAACATGTAGACATGAATCACAAGGAACCGCCTGCCTTTTCCTTTTCCTCCTTTTCTTATACTCACCCCCCCAGCGCTGCTGGGGGCAGGCTGGAGGGGGCCGGTGGTGCTCCGGCAGTCGCTGTGGTCCCCGCCAAAGCTCCGCGCCCCGGCCCCACCTTTGCCCACTCTGCCGTGGGCGCTCCCCAGCAAAGCCCGTGGGCAGCCCACCCCCCCGCAGCCCACCCTCAGCCTCCAGCGTGAGGAAAAGCCAAAGGGGAATCTGCAAGGTAGCAAAGCTTTTGCTGGTTACTACACACGGTTAAGAATTAAAGAGGGAAAAGGGTACAGCTGGGATATGTACTGAAGGTGAGAGAACAAAATGCACTGGGGGTACAGATGAAACTGTTGTGTTAATGAATCAAATTAGCAGTTAGAAAAAAAAATGTTGTGGTAGACAGATTTTAAGGAAATAGGTTCCAACATAATACTTTGCTCCAATTGCGCACAGAGGTGTCTTGATACAAAACAAAACCATTCAGAAATGACCTCCCTGTGTTATCGTGCACACTAACTGGGGAAAAAAAAAAAATCCATCTTATTCACAGCAAGTTTGTTTTTACTGATCTTATGCCTCTCAATTACTTTTTAATGGTCTGCATTGAAAAGAAATTCCTGTATGCACACTTGAGAATATGAAAACACCCAAATGATAGCTTATGATTTAGTAGGATTAAAGTATTATGTATGCAGGTATAGCACGTTTCAGGTTATTAGTAATCCAATCTATTTTTTACGACATTATGGTGTAATTTTCTGTATGAAACTTCAATATAAGTCTTGAGCTGTATCGGAACATAAACTAAAATGTTCCTGACTCTGTCACTTTTCATGGTCTTTACTTTGATTAATAAATGCAACAAGAGCTATAACATTCTTCAATACGAGGCTACAATCATCCTTCAATCAAAACGTGTCCCTCAGCTTTTTATAACTTTTCGCATCAGTATGTAGGGCCTGAGGAGGAGCAGCTCTAGGATTTCATTGCAACCGAGCACGTACACCTGAGAGGCTCTGCAGAAGACGAGCGTATTTTTGCTCGCTGCAGCCAGCCAGTCCCCTTGGCAGGGTGAGCAGTTGTGTCCTTGGAGACTCGGTGTCGCGCGCGGAGAGCTGGGGAGCAGAGGGGAGACGTGTGCTGCAGAACTGGACGTGGCTTTGGCACCCCGAATTTCAGACAGATTTGATCTTACCTCGCTGGGCACCTTTACTCGGAAGCACCATTTTTCAAATGCACCCCACGGTCGGTGTGGAGCGGCACTCCCGACATTCGGGCTGGTGTGGGAGGGGAGTTGAACTGCAGTGACGGCCTTTGGCGTAATCCTCGAGAACACGCTTTTGTAACCACACAGTCCACAACTCGTGACCAATATAATCCAAACTTGAGCCTCGGGATGCAGCCGGGGCGCGGAGAGGGAGGAAGGACGTGTGCCACGGTTCCCCATCCCCACGCAGGCAGCAGCTGAGCGGGTTTCGCGTTGCGGGGAAGCTGCCCCGCGCTCCGCCGAGCCGCCCCGCCGGCGCGGCTCAGGAGCCCGGCCCCACCGCCCGTCAGCCACGGCGGGAAAGAACTCACAGGCTTGCCAGGTTGGACTGGTTTATTTCTGAATTATTCTTTACATTTTACAATATATAAAAATACAGAGTACCCCAAAAAAAATTCACAGTGTCTAAAGGCAGTGATTACAGTCTAGGTCACCTTTATACTAAAGTACGATCAAGTTCAATTGCATAGGAAGGGTGATGTGCCTTCACAACAGAGTCCAATAATACTCTCCAGGTTTTGCTGTTTTGGGGCAAACATTCTGTGTTCGCATAATATTTTCACATGCATCCAAGATCCAGTATTGCCTCTGTCACTCTCCCACCTCAATTACAAGCTAAATCCTATCATTTCCATCTCACGTACCGTTCAGCCTCCCTAAAGCTCCCTCTGTGGGAATGCTCCTAATTAACCGCATCGCTTTTAAGTATGTGCAGGTTCGGGTGTTATCCAAGGAGGGGTGTGTGGATGGAAACCACACTGCCATGCAGCTGGCTGGCTTTTACATTGTTTGACATATTGGCACTAAAAACATTTTTGCTTCAGTTATTAATGGACCATCCTTGCCGACCTCTGCTTGACTCCATGGCATGCGAATTAAGAGCATCCCGCTCACGGAGGTTTCGGGACTAGAGTGCAGTGTTAATACTTGTCATGATCAGATTTGTTTAAAACCAAACTGCGGCTGGGACTTGCAGAAAGCCAAATGCTGCTCTTACAGCACTGAACACTCCAATAGCAGGGGTGAATTTGCAGATGAGGCTGGAGGCAGAACAGAAATAAAATCAAGTTCAAGACCCAAACCTGCATTGAATGCTATTGAGCACTTATATTTGTGGCTAGATAAACAGTGGGTTGCTGGTTTTGCTCCTCCAGCCAGGACTAATGCAGACACTAAAATTTCCCAAAGGGCCCAAAGGAGAACTTTCCTGGCAGAATGGCTGAGACTGGATAAGACCCACAAACACGCAGCTCCAGGGGGGTTTCTGCCCACTTTTGAAGGCTCTGGCAATCAGCCAGCACCAAAATTTGTGGATTTGCTCGCTCACCCCAAATCTGCTCTTGAAGCCCCCTGAAGTTTCCTCCTAACAAGCTTAAGGGGAAGATTCACCTCTTTGAGTCTGGGCCTTGCTCACAAGGGCACTAAAGTGAACTGTTGGAAAAAAAATAAAATCCTTTAGACGCAGTTTACTGGGCATTTCCCCGTGATGCCAGACGGCTGAGGGGTGCATGCCCTGCCGAGCAGGCCGGCGGGCCCGCGGCCATGCCAGGGCGAGGGGAAGGTGCCGAGCCTCGGCCACGACCGCTGGCAGCTCCAGAGCCACCCAGGACACCAGCTGCCTAACTCCCATGTCTTGGTGGCTTTTTTGGACACCCCCTAAAACCCAAACCCCATGGGTTTTCAGGGTTTCTCTTCCCTAAGTTTTGAACTAAAACCGCCCCAGTGTGACGACAAGGCAATGATCATAATGCCGATCAATAACTCAGAAGGCAGTTACTAACTTCTTTAACGTGGAAGATGACATTTTCCCCGTTCTAATAGATGATGTCTTTTGCTCTAATGGTACAATATTTGTTACTCCTACTTGCTATTTTAATTTTCTTTGCACAATTACTCCCTACTTATAATTGCAAAAACAATAGAGTGATACACATGAGAGATTTGGGAGGCTTATTCAGAAAATATAAGCAGTAACAAGAATCTTTTTCTTAATCATTCTTAACCAGAATGATTTAGGGGGAATCAGCATTTCTAACTAGAAAAATCAATTTTATTTTCAATTAAAATATTATATTTCATTTACCTCGAAAGTGTTTTTTTAAACCTAATGGTGAAAATACAAGGTTTTCACAGGTTTTTTTTCTTCAATTTGTCCCTGCGGAATTTAAATACCAGCACTGCCTTCCTTATTCTAAGTTTCCTCTGCAGGCATTTTGCTAAATATATATATCGTGTGTGTATATATTATAAATATATACTGTATCTATCCACTGATAGATGTATACACTATTACAAAAAAAGAGTAAGTTGTTACACAAACTTTACATTTACAATTTTTATATATATATATATATATTTATATATATATAACTCTCCCCACACTACATTTGGTACAAAGAATAAATCAATCTCAGTGGACAGCAATTTTCTCTCCAGGTGGGCTTACCATCAGATTAACACTGGAGGCGTCAAATTGTCTGCATCAGACGTGGACTCCATTCCTACTCTCTGCTGATTTCAAGACAACCATCTCATTTTCTGAATGTAAGGCATTAGGAACAGTGGTGGTAAGACAACACACATTCTTCTCCTATAGTACCTGTACAGTTCATATATTTAAGAGCAGCCCTGGCTCATATGCTGAACTTTCAAGTGCACCTTTAGAGCAACAGCACCTCTTAAAGCTGTGGTTTGATCGTCAAGTGGTTTGTCTACTAGTGAGCTGCACAAGTTATTTCTGCTGGGTGACAACTGATCAAGTAAAGCCTGACAGCAACGGCACAACACAGCCTGGGTAACGTCATAATGCACACCGCTTCTGGAGGGAGAAAGGCAGCCACTTCCACGGAAAAAAGAAGAATAATGGCCTAATTAAAGATGTTTCCGCTACATAGTTGGCTGTAAGATTTCCATTGTATTTTACATACAGTATACCTGAATCCTACCCACAGGGACTGCAGAGAACCAGTGTCTCTAGACCAACACAGGAACTGCCCTGGGTTCCCCTTCTCTGTCTTGGAAGTGAAAGAAAAAAAAAATATATATATATACAGCAAGATGAGTCTTTTGGAAAGCAATGCTCCCGAACTAAATGCATTTCCAGTGTACTTTAAGATGGCCTTAGGAATAGGAAATCTTAGCAAGTTTTAACATCCAGCTGCAGGAGCAATTCAAACTGCTACAGATATTACAGACCTGATGATCAAGCTGCCAAATTACCTGGATCGCAAGAATATCACTGTACATGGTGTCATTAACCTGCCACGCATTAGAGAGCTCATAAAAAATGCAACCCTCACACCACATTAACATAGTCCTTAAAGAACTGCACTCTCATGCAAACATTAATTGAGTAATAAGCGTTCTGATTTCTCTTTTTCACTCTCTCTCCTCTCTCCCGGATTCTACTTTCTGCTCGAATGGAGTCTACAGACCCTTGCTGTGATTGCCAATTATATGAAAAAGGGATGAATCCATTTGGATGGCTGGTAAGAAGGAATGGCTTGATGAAACTATAACCACATGCACCACCCTTGAAGCATCTGCCCTCCAATAGCCTACAAAATATCCACCTCCTGAGCACAATGGCAGTAATGACCTATCTTGGTGAGCTGAACATTTAAATAATTTCAGCTGCTATGTGGCAATTTGGGGAAAAAAAAAAAAATCAGTTTATATCGTGTTATTTTGTGAAGCTGAAAATGGAAAAACTTTTGAAGGGGAAAAAAAAAAAAAGAAAAAGACAGGAAAAATAGAAAATTAAAATAATTGCAAGGCTTGCTTTGCTCGCATCCCCCCAAACTCCAGCTGCAATCCTGCCATGTGCATGGTAATTGCAGAATGTGTTGATACAGGGAATTTTCTGAAGGGGAAGCTCGGAAATGGCTTTAATTTTACAATGGCTAGAGTGATCTTGGGAGCCAATGTTTTCTTCTGAATCACATAAATTAGAGCTGGGAAATCCCATCCTGATAGTCTAATGTAATCATTTTCAACCCCTGGGCTACATACTTGTTAGAACTATTTTAAGTCAGGCTTTTCAGTGTTGCTGAGGGGGGTGTGGAAATTCGGTGACAGGGTGAACACAGTATGGCACGAGGCACAAAGGCATCGCTCCTCAAATGGGATTTCGGGGCCTGGGAAGAGCCCCCCTGCCCCCAGTGCTCGCGATCCTGCTCGGCTCCGGCCACTCGCACCCTGCGGGGTCGCGGCAGGATGCTTCAGCCAGAGCTCCGCGGTCTGCATCAGCTCCTCACCCCGCTGCTTCACATGCAAGGACATCTATTTAAGGGCACCTCTGTCTCGCTCTCTTCCTCTGTTCCCTGCTATTTCACCCGGTGAGACCAGAGCAGAAGCAGGACGAGCTACTAAATTAGAAAAACAACTGCTGAAAACGATGGGCACCACAGAGCCTAAGGTGTCCTCGTGGCAGTGGTAATGACCCCACTTTATTACAAATATCCCTACAGCCTTCAATCACTGCAAACTGAAGTCGAAGAAAGTAATTTAAAAATGGGAGGCTACTTTATTCTTGCCTTCTGGTCAAACCACCATAACACAGGCTTACAGAGCCATGTTGGCTTTTCCTCGCAGGAAAAGCAGTATACTTATCACAATCGACACAGTTTTTCTTCATTTCCTACCGTCTGCCTATGTGAAAGAGCCGAGTACACAGCCCAAGCTGGGCTTCCAAACAAGCAACTGCAAAGGAATAGCACTGAGAACCGATCAGCGTCGGCTTACAGCGAAATCTGAAATAAAGCGAAGACAAACGGGACTGCTGGGAACACGGCCGAGTCAATGGCCAAGCATGGGCATGGCAATTGCTCGAGTAGGATGCAGACAACAAAGCCAAGCTTGGGACCACATGGAGCTCATGCGCGTTTCAGGGTGTACTTTTATCTCATGCTCAGTATTGCAACATTCTAAAATCTTTAGCATCAGGAGTTCATTATAAATATTTAGAAACACTGAATGGTAACAGTGGTGTACTTGTTCACGTTGCTAACACATTGGATGTAATTCTACATTAAGCACCAGCAATAAGTTTCCTTTTTGCCAAACAATTATGTCAGACAAACATCTGGTTGTAGACAACATGGCTTCTGCATCAAACTAATACAGTTCTTATAGTCACAGTCACACACATACACAAAATTACATTTCAAGGCTGGATATACTGTTTAATAATGCTACCGCCCCAATTTACTTCAATAGCTGCAGCAGCATTTGTTTGTTGGGTTGTTTTTGTTCAGGAAAATTAAAGAAATATTGGCAAACAATGCACATTATTCAGTTGTGTTACTATTTCATAGAGTACTGATTGGAAGACGCTATAAGAATGTGCAGCAGACTTTCTGGGTCATGTCAGACTATGGAAACATTCCTTACAAAAATACCCTCCCCCTGCAAAGTCAGAATTATTCACTCTTTGAAAGTAAATGAACTAAAAACCAACAATAAAACAAGAGGAAAAATTAGCCCAAAGCATGGTGATTTCCCACAAGAAGAGCATGGTCTCTAAAGTTGCCTTTCCTGGCAGACACAATCAGGATCAAAGCTAGAATAAAAAGAGTTAACGCTGTCTCAGAAAAAAAGGAAAAGGAAGAAAGAAAAAAAAGCCCATGGCTCTTGTGCGGCAATCATCACATCTTTTTTTCCAGTGATATAAACATCTTTGTTTGTTAGGCACTCCAAGTTCATGTCTCCGATGTTATTCCAACATTTACTTTTCTTAGTGTCTCACTGCCTGTATAATTTTCTTTTAATTAAGACTGGAAACATTCTGGAAAGCTTCTTTGGGTAATGCACTTTGTTTGTGTGTTTTTTCTCATCGGCTGAACTGCATATTACCAAAGAAGGCTGCAGAGTGTATTTCCTGTAGTATGAAAAAATTCTGTTGAAGATACAGGATACAGGGAACGCTGCCCCAGAAAGTTCTTTTTTTTTTTTTTTTTTTTTTTTTTTTTCCAGAAACACTAAAAATAAAATCAAAAATAAAAGAAGGAAAAGAAAAAGAAACCGTTCTTCAAGTTGTTGGCACAATGGAGTCCCGCTCAGCCTGTCTCATGAGCTGTGTGTCATCCAGTGCACCATTGCTATCCTGTCCCAGGAAGGATGCTCCTCACCAGACACACACCCTGGTCCCAGAAGGACACCCATTGCCTTGCTTAGAGTGGACCCGTGTGTCGTGTGCTGCTGCATGGTGGCCACCGAGCCCCGCACATGGCCACCTCCTTGACAACGTTGGCCTTGGACAGCAATGCTGATCTTCCAGCCATAAACAACTGCAGTAGTTGAGAGCCATCTCCAGCCAAATATCCACAAAAGCTCTGCAGAATGGTCCATATGCATTTTTGTCCTTGTAAGGAGATGTGCTGTTTACAAGAAATACAATTAACCAAAGGGAAAAAAAAAAGACCCTACTGTACAATATTTACATCTAGAGGCTGGGCCAGTATTTGGTCCATAAAATCAATTTAAAAAAAAATCATGTAAGAAGTGATCCAGTCCTGTAGGATCTGTCCATCATCAGCTGTTGGTAAAAGTCCTTCCAGGGGAGGCCTCAGGCCTGTAGTCATATTTATTCAGTGTACTGGGATAATAGGTTGTCGTGTACACATTGGTTTGCTGCAACGGGTAGAAGTTGGTCCTGTCATCTGGTATCAAATTGTTCTTGTTAAGTGTCTGCAAAAGAGAAGAGGAGATGACAGGCATGGCAATGGTGCCACGTAATTAGTCTTTTCTACCTGCAGACACCTCCCTCTCACCTGCCTTCTCCATCCTGGTCTCTGTTGCAGCCACCACCGCCTTCCCTCCGGCTGGGAGAGTAAGATGGCACATGGCACTCGCTATGGGCTGGTCTGCGGGGGACCACAGCTCCTGCCAGGTCTCCTTTGGTGGACCTGTGCTCAGCTACTGCTAGGGCCAGAACCCAGAGCCTTCTCCAGAGACCCAGAGTCTCCTGGTAGATGGCGTGTTGTCTGAACATCATTGTCACACAAAACCATGCTGGGCCTACACAAAAGTTGGTGATTAATGGCAGTTCTCAATCTAATCTCTTCCAAAATGCTCGTGTTATAGCCTGCAGCTCCCTCGCCAACCAGTTGCCAAACAGCAGCTTTTTCTCTTTGGAAGAGCAGGTGTGCATTTACCTGATCTCCATCTCCATTGGTAGATATCCAGGTTTGGACCCCCCGATATTAAGTGTGTCACTTCTGTAAGCTACAGTATAAGTAACAAATCATGGTCACTTTTGGGAAAAAACTAAAATGACTTAAAAAATTTAACAACCACGTAACAATTGTTGGCAACAATAACATAAAAAATGAGAACCACAAATGCCCCTTTTACCATAAAAATCTGGAAATGGGTTTTTTCTCCCTCCCCTCTTCCCCCCCCTTCTTTGCTTTTTGCAAGAATTACTATTACTCTTCCCACCAGCAAGCAGATGTCCCCCTCTCCCCAGATCAGCCCACTGCTATGCCAGCTGTTACCTACGCACAAAGATAAAATCTCATTTTGGCAGGGGGATGCAATAATTTTACGGAACTTTCTCCTGCATCTTTATAGTAATCTGATTTCTGCGAATTTGGCTGAGGAACTTTTATGATTGTTTTTTCAACTAAGCCCTGGCTTAAATTTCTTACATGTATCCCTGGCCTATGTCGCTCCTATGTGCACCTTTAATGGTTGTCACGCAGGGAACTCACTCCTTTGATCTGGGAGTCAACACTAGGCATGTTTGCTACAGCATCCTCATGATTGGGGCACAGCACATTTAGAGAGGGTATGAGCGTGTCCCCTGTCTGCAGCAGAGAGACGGAGAGGTCTAATGAGGCAACTAGCCCTGGGACCAAACGGTTGCTCTGCCACAACCCGATGCTCCTGGGGGGACCACTTTACCTCTGTTGCCCCTCAAGACCAACACCTGATACCCAACCCAGCTCAGGGTAAAATGAGAATTAATTAACTAATGTTCAAGTTCATGAAATACCCAGATCCATGAACTTTACTAGACCCATTTAACTTCAGCCACCTAAACTTCAGGTATTGTGGCTCTGTCAGCACAGTGAGAAGTCTCCTTCCAGTATGAAGGCAGGTGCAGATGAAAACTGCCTTCTGGGGAAGCCACCGTCCCCCCGCCCCCCGCCCTGGCAGCAGTGGGGTGACCTGCCGACAGTGGGTGCCCAACTTTTAGGAGGCTACAGGTAGTGAGCGGGGTCTCACCTTGTGCACATGCCCGCTGCACAGTCAGGGCTTAGCCACAGCCCAGCTGTGACCGCTGCAATGACCAGAGATACCCCTAGGCTCTAAAACAAGACCACAGGCAGTACATTCATCTCCCAATTTCTTTGTAAGTGAATGATTTTACTGCATGGGGAGGGGGAGAGGAGGAGGAAGAAAAGAAAGAAAATGCTTTCTTTTAATCTGGTAGCAGACTGACAGCTACAGCTACCCTGGGAGCTACAACTCCCAGTTTCATAGAGGACATTAGGAGGAAATGCCTTCTTATGGCAAGAGTACCCTGGCAAAGAAATTTACCAGTTGCTGAACTACCAAATAACTTTTTTGGAAATGGGCATTACCTAAAACATTTCATACATGAGAACCGGAGAAGACCCAGACTCCTCCAGGTCTGCCTGCGATCTCTCCCTGCCTGGAGTCTAAAATGAGCTCACAGCACATCACTTGTAGGAACCAGGGAGAGAATTTGTATAGGCACATTCAAAGTGACAAATATTTCCAAGGAATGAGAATTTGTGCCCTTCAATATGAAAGGAAGAAAAGAAATGTCATGCTTTGCTCCCCGTCACCCAAAGAAATAGCGAAGTAGTGTGGGCAACAGTCTGCTGCCTTGTGCTGAAGGCTGGGAAACAAGGAAGCCAGGCTCAGTCGTCCACTGCTTGATATGCTTCCTTGGGAAATCCAATTAACTGCTCTGTGCTTCAGTGTCTTCTGACCCAGCTTGAGAAAAACATTTGAGATTCCCTGTAAAAATGCACTTTTCTAAGTACTACCACTGAGGATCTAGGGGAACTGCTCTCTGGCAAACACCCCAGGTGTTCATACTGGCTGTACACGATGACTGGCGTTTCCTACTGGTGCCTCCAGCCCAGGACACCCACTGCAGGCACGTAACCCCCACGGCCACAGTCCACCACAGCAGGAGGAGGAAGAGGTTGATTCCCACTGTCACACTCTCTGGGGTCTCTTGAAGGTGGCCCAGCATCCAGGCCTCATCTGGGTCACTTTTTGAGATGGTTAATATTCATGACATGCCAAGATTACCACCTCTGAAATTTGGCGACATCAAAACCCTGACCTGCGATGGATCCAGACCATTTTGATCTGAGGACAAAGACATCAGGACTCTGCTTTTTTGGCTTTCAGCTGGAAAATCTCTTTGAATTTCAACATGTCCCATGGTGTTTAAAACTAGCCTCTTAGACCAGACTTAACATTTAATTAACACGATTTGCATTTTTTTCCTCTCTCTCTTGCCTTACTTTCATATAACATTTAATTAGGAAAAAACCCACAACCGCTCCTTTGCTCTTTTTGGTTTTATTTTGGATGGAGGGCTTACATCTTAGGGAAATACCTTATGAAAATGGTTTAGCAGAATTTATAATGCAATTAGCTGCAAAGAATTTGTCTCTGGAAACGCTGTGATGGCAGTACTATCCTAAATCAGCATGATCAATGTGCACTGCCTTAACATTTCCCCACACAAACTTATTGTCTGTCTCGTTTTAATAAATAGATGATTAGGTTCCTTGGCACTAGATATTGGTTGATATTTTGGAGAAGGGAAATGAGGCAGCAGTGAATTTTAGAGATGTACACACACACACACACACACACTCATGCAGGCACTGCAGGAGAAGAGGTGCCTGGTTAAATCTCTCTGGGTGGTCTCCCGTGCTGTTTTACCCAGAGCTTTAACCCTTGCTCTTGTCCTGCAATTCTTCGCTGTGACAGTACAGAGTTGGCCAATGACTTTCCTTTGGAAGCTATTCCCCCAATGCTATGCTATAGGGTTATGCTGTCAAGGTCAGAACCTCCTGACTACCTGAACTCACTGGAGTTATTGTGGGGATGAAAACACCCTCCTGTGCCCAAAAGTGTTCCCACCAATATTTATCAGTCCCAACGGGAAAGGCCAAGTGTTGTCACCACTGCATAACTACAGTCAATCACAGAAACTAATGCAGACCAGGCCCTTCCTCACAGCCCCCAACTCCTACGAGTGCCTCATCACTTCAACCACCTCTGAGACAAGTCCCCAGTATTCCAGTGGCCAAGAAGTGGTTGCTGAAGACAGTGCCCAGTAAGTCCTCTGAGAAGGGACAATCCTTCAGTGCTCTTGCAGGGATTTATCTGTGGCTGCAGTAACTAAGCTGGAAAAGCAGCACAGCGAGCACTAGAGCTCAGGCTGTCCTCACCAGAGGTTTCAGAGAAGGAAGAAAGACTTGCCTGTGCTGCCTAAGCCCTTCTGCACTACCATCCTGCACCCTGCAAGGAGGCATGGCAGTCATCTGAGCACCCACCAGACCTTACTGATGACACTTTACTCTGATGCTCAACCTGTATTTTCCTCTTATTGATGTCTGCTCCCTCCCATACCGAACACTAATATCTCCCCTTGACAGCAGCTATAATCTGTTAGGACTGGTTGCTTAGTAAGCAGGATCAGAAAGAACCAAAAGCCTGAGCAATGTTTACTGCTGAAGTATCACTTGGTGCAAAATCTCTCTGCCATACACACAATGTATTTCAAGCACTGAGAGAAGTGTATTTCAGGCCCTCATTTTGGTCCTATCCTGCCTTGAGAACAAAGAAGCTTTTGGTAGTTGTGCAATCATAATATTTCCTATAAAAACTGAGGCCAGATCATGAGCTAACATGAAAATCTGTGGGATGTGCTTAGAAAAAGTGCTCCATTCAACTAATAACTAGAAAATCAACATGCATCAGTCAAATACTTTTACCTGCTTCCTCCCTTCCAGTATGAGCCATGCCATCCTGGCATATTTGTTATCACTTGGTTCTTTTCATTCAAGAACGCATTAGCAGAAGTCACCAGCACACACTAACCCAACTAAGTGGATCACTCAAAAGCAGACACAACCTCAACTACTGTCTTTAAAAGACCCTTTATTATGTTGCGTGGGCATATGATTAATATATAAAAAAAATTCTCTGACCCAGGAACTCTGCTTTGTCAAGCAGGGATGTTTTCAGATGGACTAAGATGAATATGGTTTTAAGAGAATGTAAAACAGCAGCAGCTTTCTCCATTATATGTGATCTGTCAACTAATCAAAAGGTCCAGTCTTGTTGCCAGTGAATTGCATGTCTGTGCCAAGCACAACAGAATCCTGAGTATTTCAATATTTACAGAAATATATCAACAATTTGTTATCACTCTTGCTATTGTATTAGCAATTAGAACTGGAAGAGTCTGAGGGGGAGGTTTGCAGACATCCCCACCTTGTGTGCTGCTCCGACCCCTGGTATTCATACCAGAGGCAAAGCACTGACATGCACTTGCAGGCTGTTTCTCCCAAGGTAGAGCCAAGTGTTGGATGTGTTAAACATGACTGTATTGTGCCATATGCATACATTTAATTTTGTTCAGCTTTACTGATATTTTTAGCCTAAGTAACCATTCAGATTTTCCATTTGTTACTTTTTCTCCAGCAATGCCTTGTAACTACTCCCCCAAATTCTGCCTCTGCTCCAAATCATTAAGTCATAATCCACTGACCTACTTGCTTACATTTTCCCAGATGTATCAAAACATCTTCATGTGTAACAGTATGGGACTTTCAGTACTACTCCCATCCTACAGCTGCATGCATAAGCTGTGTAAACATTTCTTATACACATAAACAGATCAAATGTTTCAATTTTCAATAAACGGTCAAAAAATTCTAAAACTTGATTTAAAAAGATTAACATCTCTCCACCCCCAATTAAAAGAAAGTCCATATAGTTTTTGAGATGCTAAAGTGAAAAGGATGCTTCTAAAAGCATTTGATACACATACAACTAATACCAAAATAAGGGCTATAAAGTAGTTCCCACAGGGTGACATGCAATGGCAAGATTTCTTTAATTTTCTCATGCAGAAAGCACTCAGTTTTCTGGAGCTCAGCTTTCTCTTTGAGCTCTAGATCTTCTTTTCTATTTTGAGGGTGGGGTAGGGGAAGTCAGCAATTTTCCCAAGAGTTTTGTAGGTTAACCTTCACCAGCTACGCAGTGCCACAGTCCCCATGAAGTTAGTGACCAAGGCTGATTTCCCCCCAACCTCACAGTTTCTCCACTATTTCTCTGTTGATAGGTGTAATTTCAGTTCTTTCACCTCCTACCCATGACACTTTCCTCTTTAAAAAAGTAAAAAGAAGAAAAAAAAAAAGTTGGGTGACCTTCCTGGGCAGCTTCAAACTACTCTGCCTAACATTTCTGATTAAGTTATCACCACTTTAACCTCCGAAGAGGTTGAACAATGCAGCACACACCTTTCCAATGGGCATGGTTCATCAGAGATGTGTCAGCTGTGCCAGGACTGCGTAGTTGCAGGTTTCCATCTTGAAAGTTTGTTTGCAAAGTTGAAAGTCCCAGTGCGCTACAAAGAAAAACTTCCCCTTTCCTTCACCTCAAAGTGAGCGCAGGCACTAAGGGACCAAGGCTAACAACTCAAATCACTGCTAATCCTGGTCATCCACTGTGAACACAGGCGAAGGTCTAAAATAAAGGTCCAGGTAGCAGACAGCAACTTTGTAGTCAACCCATTCCTCTTGGCAATAGCCAAATGAAGCCTGTGTGCATCCTGCATCATGCCTCTACAGAAATCAAGGACAACATTCCCACTGAACTCTGTCACACAATTAGCCCTAAAAGACTTGAGGTAGCCTTTCCAATTTTCCTCGGAATGGCATCCAACAGACTTCCTGTAGCAGCAGTGGGATGGCCATTACTCCCTCTCATCCCTCAGGAAAACGGAGGGATAAGGGAATTGTGCAATAATGTAATGAAGCCAAGATCCAGCATTTAGGTTCTTTTGTGCTCCTCTTAAGTTGTTTGCTTCTTGAAGTGAAATCAGATTGAGCAAAGTGCCTTTTCAATGCAGATCAGCTGTTTCATGGAGCTAGCCATTCCTTCTTGTTAACGGATGTTACTTTCTGTGTTCTAGGAACATTAGCGAAATGACTTAGGGTTGTGGAAATATATTAGTATTATGAAACATTTCCCACAGCTTGTACATCTCTGGAAGTACCACAGCAGAGATTGCAGAATTATAATTAACCAGTAAATTTGGAAATAATTAGCATAATAACATTTCAACAAAATAAACCATACAACTAAAATAACCTCTTTTGGTAATAATTGACACCAAGAAAATAAATGACGTCTGGCCCACCCACATGCTCCCTTTCTTCTGATCAACTGGATAACATAACACTGCTGTGCCTCTTGAGCTAGGCATTACAAATGACCCTGGAAAGATGGAAAGTTGCCAGAAAGATCTTATAAGACCTATGTACTTACTGCAAGCCAAGAGTGATTTTTAAGACTTCAATGATTTGTCTTTCCTATCTTTCTTAAAAATTTGCTTAGCGTTCTACACTAAACAATCTCACCTGATCCTTTTATAAAATCTCTTAAGCTCTGCCTACACTGAAGTGTAAGGTAGCAGTGGCCAGGGTTTATGAATTGAGTTTTTTTCTGATTAATTCAATGAGGCTGTTTGCAGGATTTACAGTGAAGTGTAGATGTACAGATGAGGAACCTATTTTCTATATAATAAGGTTTTTCCTCTTGAAAAGAGATACAAAAAAATCCCACTGGGACACTAAACTTATGATTGCATGTTCTTTTTGGATGGAAGCTTACCATATTTTTAGACTGGAAATTCTTTGTTCACTGTTATTGGTAAATAAATTAAACAACCCCCAAATGACGGCAGCATCTGTAGCTGTGCTCAGGTTGACAATGGAACTAACATTCAATTATAAGAAAATGAATAGCTACAGTTTTCTATAGCTGTTTGAAAATAGCTATTTTATCCTTATACTTAGGAGGGAGTGAGGTTATATTACTGCCATTTTAAACTTATAAAAACCTTCATAGTTGGCAATATAAAGGACCATTGTCAGAAAGATGCTTTGGCACATCTCTGACTAAGCACATGAGTAAGACAACAAAACAAACTGTATATAATAGTAAGGCAAACTGAAGTGAGTCCCTGCTTAGGGCTAAATCCAGGTTTAAGTATTTTTCTGAACTGGAAACTGAAGTCCGAGGAGTTTGTGGAAATCTTCCACTGGCAAGTGCAGGTGTCTAGCCTAAAGCTTGCTATTTATCCCTAGCTTGCCAGTAATTTGGTGGTGGCAACAACCATGACGTGGTGTCCAGACACAAAAGAGGAATTCAAGGCTGCCCCAAGCTGCTTCCCAATATAGCTGGAGCACAGGATATAGCAGACATGATCTCAGCTGCGTGGGAAGGTGCAAACTGTCTCCTTGCTGTGCTGCTGTGCCTTGGTGTGTGCCCTTCCTGGGTCGCTCACGTAAGGCCGACAGAGACTCATCAGTTGATCTACAGCACCTGCCCTTGTGCACGCTCCAGCACTCAGCCTAACTCACCAGAGGTATAGCCACTGCCTCCTAAAACTAAGCTTAATAGTTCACATTGGGTGCAGATGATCATCTAGAGCAACTGGGCTATACTGGGCTTCAGCTGATGGTGACTAGTAAGGCCACAGCAGCTGGCTGTAGGTCTGTCCGGGGAAGGCAGCTCTCCCGCCCTCACTGCACTTACACCAGAGCAAGCAGCCCTCAGTTTTCAGATGGTCTCAGAGCTGCTTATTCTTGTGAATTGCCAACACAAGTCATGCAGCCTGGTGCCAGCCCGCAGTGCTACATTAGACTGAGAATTGCAAAGGTGTAACTTTGGTGGGGAAAAAAAAAAAAAAACAAAAAAAAAAAAACAAAAAAAAAAAAAACAAACCAACAAAAAAACCTAGTAAAAATAGAAATAAAAGTAGAAACTGGGCCTAATTTGCCATCTGCTAACTCCATTCAGTCTCTTATAGTCATTGCTTTCCAAGTAACTCCCACCCTCTAAATAGCTGCTTTTTGATTATTTTCCTCAAGATTGCTTTGTTTTCTCCCCATGTTGCACCTCACCTTGTTATTTCCTCTCTACATTTATAACCTCCTCAGGTCATTTTCCATTATTTCTATACCAGTGGCTGTTTTTTTGACACACCTCCCAATTTAATATCTTCTGCTAGTTTAATTAACACACTGACTGCACCCTCTTCAAGGTCATTAACGAAGATATTAAATAAAGCCAAACCTCGCATTACTGCTTGCAGTGCCCCAAACAATTCCCCCCCATAGCCCCATATGTTCCCATTAACAATTGCCCGATGTTCACAGTCCACCAGCCAGGTCTCAATCTCTACAGAAGCATTCCTGTCCAAGCCAGTTTTTATTTACATATCACAAGATTATTTAAGATACCAAAACCATCCTCTTTTATTTAGGTCTTGGGACCAGTGAAGCTACATTGTTAATCAGCTGAGAATTTGCCCTTATGAACCTCAGTCTCATGCTTTTCCTCCGTTCAGTAATGCTGAAACTCTGTGCAAAAAGTGATCGTGTCTGATTTCTTCCTGCTCAGCATTAGGTCTCGGCTCAGCTGCCAATTCAGCCTAACCACCTTTCATTTCATCAGGGTATGGGATATGTTGCCTCTCAAATATTAATTTAATTTGCCTGCATATTAACACTGACACAGATTTGTTTCACTGAGTTTTCATCACTGTAACTGAAAGTACAGTCAAGTCAATCCCACTTGTTTCTCCTGGTTTCACTCTCTCGTATGGCCCTAACTCTGCCAAATTTTAAAGACCAAGTGGGATTTAACACCCCATTGATATGCTTTGTTGAATGGGGAAGGTCGAGGCATGCTCTATCGACTGTGTGCCTGTATGCTTACAGATGCGTTGTCTTATCCCCAAATCCAACCAGCATTTCCCACACAGACTTACGGAGCTACTTGTGTGACTTTAGTGCACTGGACTTTGGTAGCGTAACAGTGACTCAATTAGTGGGGAGGAAATTGGCCTGCTTTCTTACAGGCGCTTTTGTATTACCTTTGCATTTCATGGCACTGGGGGGTTGCCCAAGATCCATGATATTTATAAAGGTAATTGGAGCTGTTCATTAGCTGGTTCTCACAGACTCTGGGATACAGTCCATTTAGATTCCTTCATCCGCAGATTTTCAGTTATTTCCTTTATTCACATGCTTCGTGCCAAATCTCAGGACGATGTTAGAGCCGACTTAATGAGGATTCCCCCAGCTCTGGGGGACTACTCCTGGTTACCCTACACCAAACATATCATGCATGTATAAATGATGCACCAGGGGAAAGTGTCAACAGATGCAGTGTTGCTGCAGCCTGTGCAGCCCAATGACATGGCAGCAGCCATCACATCCTGAGCACCCCCGAGCTCTCAATTGCTCTTTAGGACAGGGCTGTCATGGTTCAGAAAAAAACAGCCCAGGTATTTTGGCTGTCCTCTCTCAGAGCTGTCAAACATGTTCTAGACATTGAGCTCTAGTTCTGAATACTGACACAGCTATCTTCATTTTGTATGCATGCAGCTCCATTTCTTTATAATTCTACTTAAAAATCCATTATTCGCTAGTGGAGCTCTTCCATAAGAATAGTGAGGCAGCTTCCTTCCAAGTGCACCACAAAGGTTATATGTTTTCTGGTATTTATTGTTTGTCTAATATTATCCTCCCCCTTTACTTTAGCTCCCTGCCTCTTTCACGGCTCTCTTTAAACTCTTCTGCAAACACATAATTAATTCCTCCTGCACATCTTGGCGGCACTGGGGATTTTCCAGTTCTGCTAATGCACATAACACTGCCAGCCAGAGCTTCGAGGAGACAAGGAGAGAAGAACCACTTCAAGCACCTGGACCAAGGGAGAACCGTTAACTTTTAGCAAATGGGGCTAGGGTATATTTGAAATATTCCTCTCCTGACCAGTAGAGGGAAGTCATGTAAATACACAGCAGTCAGTGCAGTGCGATTTTGTTATTCCCATTCCTGCAGTTCTTCTTCGTTTAATTCTCCTTCTTCCAACACAGGTGGGTGGGTAGGGGCAGATATATGTCAACCTCAGAGAAATTAGGAAGGGCAAAAATTGCAAGAAAAAGGTAATATCAATTATTAGATCAATGAGTGTAGCTGGAAAAATCAGATAAACTTTTGAACATATCTGTCTGTCTTGAGGTCTGAAATAGCAGCTAACATTCAAAAACCTGCCAGTTTTTTTCAGCTATGATTGATCTAATTAAAAACAAAACAAAACTTGCCTGCCTACAAACCCGTCTTGCCTGCATCTACAGATTTTCACAGCTGCAGTAATACAACCCCAAAGAAAGGCTAGTGTGAGCATCCATGATGACTAGCCTAACCTGTAAGAAGGCAGAGCATGGACCATATCCCTGACCTGGGCATAGAGGGGATACACCTGGTCATACAATGAAGAGGAGAGAAGGATGAAACAACAGAGAAAAACATGACATGAAGCATCTGCCCCCAGTGTCACTTAAAACTTCTCAATATGGCTTAAAGAGGAAAACAAGAAGTCATCCCAAAAGCTGGAATCTCTCGAAATTGTAGGGGGAGGAGGCACTATGTGGATTCCCACCCCACGGTGAGCAGCAACAGCCCTGAGAAGTAATGATGGGTTTGTATGAAAAGCAGATAGAGCAGGGACCAATACCCATCGGTGGATCGTTGTGAGCATCCCAGAGGGAGCAGGAGCAAAGAAACATTCAGAACTGAATTAGCAGTTTCCTCCACTCTTAAATAATTTGTCTGTGAGAGGGAGCTATCTGTGGCTTGCACACAGCAACCCGCTGTGCCACTGCTGCCATGGGGTGAGGACACCTCCAAGACACACACATCTGCAGGCACAATCATCCCAGACCAGCCACACCTCCAGGCATGCTTGACTGCTCAATTTGACTGGACCCAGTGATATAAAGGGGGGAAAAGACACTAATAGATTTTGACTGAGACGCACCACTTAATCCTTTTTTCCCCATCAGTAAGCTTTCTTGCTTTCCCTTCCTAGCAGGCATTATGTAAATTGAGAGTCCCCTGAAGTGATATTTGCAACTGCAGGATCATACAAGAAAGGGCACAATGCTCCTTTTCCAATAGAAACCCCTGCCCCTACTATTCTTTTTTGAATAACACTATACTCATGGTAAGTACTAAAAATATGTACTCTACCATTCAAGCACTTAATGTTCTTAAATGCCACTTTGTTCAGGGGAAATAGTCTTTGTTAAACATGAAATTCACTGGGAACAAAATTTATGTTTCAATCTGATTTACTATATTTTTATATATATATGTATTTATTTTTTCCAGCTGATTACATCAGCTAAATCTCTCTCTAAACCACCATGCAGCTAAAGCAAATACTTAAGGGAGGCTGTTAATAACTTATTGATGATGTTGGGTATCATCAACTGCTGGCTTATGTCTGAACTTTACAGCCACTTCCTGGGGTGTGAATGATGCACAGTGAAAGGGTCACTGGGAAAAGAAAAAAAGCTTATATCACAGTGTTATCAGTGTATGTGCTGTGATCACTGCAAATAAATGGGTTAGCCAATTTCAGTTGAAGTAGCAACATATCAAATTAAGTGATAGGACACTGAAGCCCTAAGTTTTCCATAGCAGAGAGAAACAAACATCCTCAGAGACCAAGGCTGACTTAGAGAAACATTCCTCTTGGGCACCTGACAGTAGTTAAAGCTCATTTAAACTTGAAGCACTGGCTGTCTCCCCACTATAAAAAAGCTGTGATTTTCAGCAGCAGTGAAAATGACCATCACCAAGAGAGAGACATTTAAAATCCATATAGAGATCCACTTTCCTATACCCTGAGCTTTATTTCTTTTTGCAATGTTGAAAGCCACACCAAACACCCAGCCTGTTGTTTTATTCAGAAGGATTCTTCTTCCAAAGACAGAATTGGCTTCTGTTTCATAACCCTCCATGTTGGTATTTTATTGCCATGAATTATTCGGGATTAGTAATAAAGTGTGGATCACAGTGTCCAGAGTCCTTTGCAGGGGGTGTCTGCTCTGCACTTTTATTTGATTCTCAACAGCATTGTTCTCACTTTATTAAAAAATTTTCATATACAGAGCCCCAAGTGATCTACTGAATATTCCCCCCATTTGCTGGTAGCTGCATTTATATTTGCTGTATAATTTTGGGCAAGTGCAGGACTCACAGTCCCACTGAAGTCAATGTGTGTTGTTCTGATGTCCTCCTAGAAACTTTGGGTATCAGGTGATATATCAAATACTTAGTTTCCCTCTTTCATTGCCATACTGCAATCTCACTCAGTTCTCACCTCATCTTCTCGCAAAATAAATTTGCTCATTGACATAAATGACTGTTTTGCTTGAGCACAACTTCAGTATTTGGCCCTTAGCTTCTATAAGAGCAGTGGTGACACCCAGAGCAGATGGAATGCTCAGGTGTTTCCTCAGCTTATTTGAGGCATCAGTACAGAAAAAGTTTGACTATGTGACTCATGACTAAAGCTGTGTTTAAGGACAGATGGACAGAGGGATGTCTGTCCAGCACAATCAAGAAGAAAATCTGCAGAATCATCATCATAACCATCCTGAAAACTTAAATTTCTCACTAATCCCATCTGGCCTGATCCAAAGGCCATTGGATTTTGGATTTGGACCAATGTGCAGATGCCTTTGTCTGTCCAAATCCCGTGCAGAATAAAATGTTGGCTCTCTTTATTGGCAGAAGATTTAGCAATAGGAAGAAGTTCAGTCCAAATCCTTTTCCATGTGTGACTGTTCCAAGAGCTCCTAATTCACAAGGGCTCAACCTTGACCCTACATCCTCCTGTTTCTACTGCAGGATCATCTGGCTTTCTATCAGCATGAGTCTAATAAGTAACTCACATGAGTAAGTCACTGAGTAGCTAAAGCAAGATGTTAAAAAAGAGGATGTCCTCTCTGCTTTGATAGCCAGCTATTAACTGATCGGCGTGGCAGTACTGGAAAGGTTGTAGGAGGTTCTGTAACCCATCATGCCAAAATGTGAAGAGCAGATAATTTTTATTTCATTATGCTCTTGTTCTGCACAGTTTTCAATATTGTCAGAGTGCTGTATGAACTTTAACCAATTAATGAAACATGAACTGCTTATTAGATGACCCAAAAGGTCTCTCCCCTACGATCTGTGAATAACAAATCAAAATCAGCGTTCTGCTGGTAAATGCATATGCATGAAATCTTTTAAGACATCATGGCTAAAATAGCTAATAATAAACCTCACAGCATTCTCAAGAAAGCAAAACAGGAAGGGAAAAGAAGACAGCAAAAATAAAACACTCTTCTGCAAAACACTGTCTAGGCAAGTTAGCATCAGCTAAATGATCAATAGGTCACCATTATGTGTGATATTTACATCTGATCTGCATTACTGCATTGCTGTGCTGAAATGTCCAATAAGGCTCATATCAGCCAGCACTTCCTTCATTAAAATCTGCCTTCATATAAAATTCGCCTTGATTTATGAGCTTGCATTCAGTGCTGTACATTTGAATGTAACACTGCCAAACTTTCTACTGTGTTCACCTACTGGTTGGAGAGCAGAAATATTTCAAGATGAAAACAAACTAAAGATGGTTGCAGAAGACTTATTATTATCAAAGAATGGAAAATAATAGACTTGTGCATATGCTCAGCCTTCTGCTACCATCATGTCACTGTGTATTATCATTTTCTGTTACTGAAAAGTATTCTCCACACCATGTATTTCCTTAAGCATGGATTTATTAACTCTTTCACACACCCACAGACACACACACCTGCAATGATTCATTACTTCAATGCCTTCGTTACTTAAAAGATATTGGGGGCAGCGTTCTTGGTATCTGCTGAATAGAAACTTACTTTGGTGCAGAATCTGGAATTTCAGGTGTTTTCACCTTCTTTCATACATACATTATTTTAAATTCATATGGGCCCATATCCAAGCTCAGTCCAACCCTCATTTTCCAGAAGGTGAATTTTAGCTTCTCCGTCATTTGAATGTTAATTGTGCATCATCACAATAAAACCACACATGCTCCTTGAAGACAGGAAAAACTCCCTCCTGACCCTTAGAAAAATCTGCCAGTTATTCCTAAATATAAAGCTGGCTAATAACAAGTTCTGTAAGTAATTACTAAGCAGAAAGCACACAGAGCCTTCCTCTTACTGCAGTAATGCTATATTCTTCAAGGGAACACAACACTGAGGAATGGCAAATTTGTAGTATTAAATGAGACGTTTTCAGGCAAGAGTTTAAGAAAGGAGGAACAATAGAGAAAATGAACATAAGGAAATATTCAACAGGAACAGAGAAAAGGGGCTTCACTTGATAAACAGATTTTACCCTTTCTGTAAATCTCTGACTCATTCACCACATTGAAAAAGTATGACTTGTAGTTCTTCTCAGCAAGCAGCCCCTTGCTGTTCAACATTTTGTTTTGGCCTGTCCAATGACTGCAGATTTATGCTCCTGAACTCTTTCACTTCCTAACATTCTGTAAATAAGTCCCATCTGGTCTATCTCTCCTTGTGTCCAAGTTCCTTCTTCCCCCAGCCTCGCTCATCCACTCCCAGTTAGCTAATGCCTTACTTTAAATAAACTAGACTTTTCAAAACTTGATCTAATGCCTAGGCTCTTTATGTCCCTCAAAAGAAGACCCTAACAGCTGCTCACTGTTACTACACACTAGATCAAGTATTCAGAGATGGATCTATCAAAGAGGTCAACTCCCTCCTGATACTACATTAACTAATCTGCTGCATTGTAAACTTTGTTTAGTTTTGTAATTATTTCTACTCCACTGCACCACTCAGCACAGACATATTGCATTTCATATTCCATTTACCCAATTGATCAAGATCGTTCTGCAAACAACTCATCTTCTAAATTTTAACTGTTCTTCCTATTTTATCATCATCTGACAACATATGATAGCACAATATAAATCATGAAGAAAATGTTAATGCAAAGCCAACCCTGTAACTACCTGCTTGTGGCCACAAAAATAAATTTGTCTCTTTTCTTCATTGTTTGTTATGTAAGAAACAAGAAGATATTCTTGCTCATCTCCTTATTCCTGCAAGCTTTTCTCACCTGGGTCTTCCTATTGACTTTGCCACAACTACTCACATAACTGAAAGGATTACTCTCATAGTTTGAAGATTCCAGGATCAGGTCCTAGTTCTTTACCTGTCTTAATAATTTATTACCTAACCCGTATATGCAGAGTGTGTAGAATAATACATCTTGTGAAACTTTGTTAAAAGCCTCTGAAAATCCCAATCTGTCTGCTGTTTCCCTCCTATCTAGATCAATATTTATTTAATTTAAAAAAGGAATCCAATTTGCTTGACATGATTTACTTTCCACAAATCCATGCTGACTTGCATTATGATGCTGCACCCTTATTAAACTGTATGCAACTGCAGCCTTATGCTGCTAGGAAATGTATTTTTGAGACTGTATTTATAGGCAGCAGGATCCTCTGAGGGGCTGCAATGCCCAACACAAGGAATTCAGCACATGCTTATTGCCAAACTCATCTGTTATTTTCCAGTTCAAACTGTTTTCCTTTAAAGCACCAAAACAACATTGACTCTTTTCAAATGATTAGATGCAAGCTCTTAGTTCTGATGCGTATTCACGTTGCAAATCATGGCCATGTATCAGGAATTGTCCTGTGCCCAGCATTATAAAATCCCTGTGTAGATACAGTCCTCAACACCCAGGGAGTTTAGACTATGGCAACAGTCCCACCGTTGACCTTATTGTTGGGTCTCAGTCAGAAGCCAGGCCAGATCAGCAGAAACAGACAATCAAAATGTCAACAGCACATAGCTATATGAAGGAACAAGCAGCTGCAGGGTTTCCTTCTGTTTTGTGTTAATGTCTCAAACAATGCTCCACACTGTTGAAGTGACCAGAGGCAGGCTGTTCCTCCCGTGGTGATGTGAAGCCCCTTCACCCATCCCACTGCTCACTTCTCTGATCCCACACTTCACGCGGAGACTGATGCTCAAATACAACAATGAGCTACTGTCTCAGCGTATTGTCTCTTGCACCCTCAGTCCTATCTGCTCAGATAATGGGTAGTGTTCTCTTCAGCAAGCAGGCTCGCCAACAGAATATGCCACTTCAACACTCATCTTCTCCTAAGGCTTCAGCTCCCAATTCTGCTGCTACCATTGAATTCTGTACAGCTGCCTGGGATAAGTTCTGCCCAGTACTGACAGAGGGGGGCAGAACCCTCTCTGCTTTCTCATCCACTCCAGTCGGGCAGCTCCCAAAGCATTTCCAGAATCTCATCCTACCAATAAGCATTTTCCCAGCTATTTGACTAATGAAGTTTCCATTTTTATTCTTCCTCCCCTCCGTTTCCTCTTACCATGTACTAACAATGCACTGAACTGAGCTCTTACTGACTTCTTAGAGGACAATTTGTATATATACAATAATATGGGCTGGAATATCTTGGTATGTACTTGCCAAACTGGCATTCATCATGACTGTGAGACAGAACAAAATCCCATTACAGTAATGGGACTTTTTAACAGCATGGCTAAATGTCCCTTCAACCCCATGTGTAATGCCAACAGCTGGGCACAGAAACACAAACATACCCAATTCCAACCATGACATAAATACAGAATTTGTTCAGGTAGTATCAAGCTTCTGTGGTATTTCTCATCAAGTACCCTACCTTGAACTCCATGGGGGTGTACTTCTCATTCTTGGGGGTTGTGTTCCCCTTGTAATGGAGATGGTTGGGAGTGGTTGGGTGGATAACAGTCGACTCCTGGGACTGCCTCTGACAGCGCTGGCAGTACACGTAAATCACAAACGTTAAGAGGCTAGAGCCGAAGAAGCAGGAGACCCCAGTGGCAATCAAATGGATGAGACTAAAACCTGCAAGGGAAATGACAAGAGATGCTATTTTTAAAGAACAGTCTTTTTCCCTCTCCCGACAAGACCACAGGTGCAAATCAGAGCTATGACATCTCGGGATCAACATTAATAAGCTGTTGAAGCCAGAGCCTTACGTTCTAACATAAACTGACATAATCTCCCTGCAAATCGGTCTTCCCACTGCAGCTCTGCCATGTGCAGTTTAACAGGTTCATGCATTGTTTTCTCAAAGCTCCCTCCCTGTCTCTCTTCTCGCCCCTCTATTGATATTGAAACTAAACATTATGTTAAGCTGACAGCTAAAGAAATGAGCCGTACAAACAATGCACATTAATGGATTCCAAAGCATGTGCATGTCATGGAAATAAGGGGATAAAAATGCTCAGTGTTTCTCTGAAGGGGAAGGATGGGAGGGGAAAGCCCTTTTTGTCAGCTACCCAAAATGCCTACGGGACTGTGTGTGGGGTGGGGGAGATACACATTCCTCCCTCATGTAATCCAAGTGTGCTCAGCATTCTTGCTTATTCACGGGGCAGCATTGCCTTGGCCATGTCTGCACGACCTCTGAGATGCATTTGTACCACTAACAGTGAAACAGGGGTCCTTGGGGGAATGGGAAAGATAAGGTGGACAAAGGGGAGGGGGAACTACTTGAAAAACACTTCTTTGTTGGCTTCCTCCACAAACTGCAAAGATAGGAAGTCAGTTGCAGGCAGGTGCTGGCGGGGTAGCTACAGTGCAAATACTTCAGACAGAAAAGCTCTTGGACTATAAAAGCCTCCTACAGAGATCTCTCCACGTGGGATTGCAGCAGCACCCTCCAAGCACAGCGCTGGCCTCTTGAAGGAGCTGTGGTTGTGCATCCCACACGCTGGGAGGTACCTAACTCGCAACTCTGGCTGGTGGGGGGAAGACAAAGTCAAACAGTACTCCTCACTCCTCCCTCTCCTCAGAAAGTCTCAGACCCCATGATAAAACTAACCAGCAACAGATCTCCACTGACAACAGAACAAACAGTAGTGACCTTTACAGCCACCAAGTTAATGAAGCGACCAGAGGCAATCTTGGGTGGCAAAACTTTGTGACCCTGTTGCCTTTTGCTATGTGCAGGAGGAATCTACAGAAAAAGAATCAGTGATGATGACTCCAGAGGCTATTCCCTATCCTCTGCCTTTGCTCTGTCATCTTTCAAACAGGAATGACAGGGGCCCTAGTGCCTGGGGGGAGACCCCTGAGTGTTGGCCCCCCAGGGCAGCTATCCCAGGGGTCAACCACATCAGCTCAGTGGCAACTGCAGTGGTAAAATTCCCATAATACTTAAAAATCCATTCATTTGGACAGACCGCTGTGTTGACTTGACTGTGTGCAGAGAAATTGAAGGGACTACTCTGAGAGTGGCTTTAAATGAGGTTCATTCTCAGTCTGATCACAGTATGCATTTTTTTGGTGCCATCTTACATTTTAACTGATATACTTTTCAAATAGAGAATTCTGCCTATTAATCTACGGCTCTCCTCTAATCTTTAGTTAAAAAATAACCTCCTGAGTTTAAAAAGAACAAAACCAATAGAGTTCTACAGCAAAGTAATGTACTTCAATCATAATTACAGTAAGGAACATACAGAATTTATTAGACTGATGAGCTACATTTATTTTTTAAACTACACTATAAAATTCTATTGCAAGATTACTACTTTCTACTGTGTCTTGGATGATGGTCCAAAAAAACAGCAGAAAGATGATTATTTCCTACTAAATGTTACAAGACTTTTCCAAAAAGATGTGTCGCTTCTAAAAACCTCTGCCTCCTTTACATCACTCATGAGAGCTAAAACACAGAATATGCAACTGTGCTTAGTAAAGCCACGTGACACTCTGCCACATTCTCCTGCCCAGCTCCGCTTATATTTCAGTGAATGTTTCATTTCACTGCTACATTTGCAAGTCACTACAGTATGAAGACCTTTCTAAAACATAAAGCTCTCTTACATTTCACTCTCACCTCTGAAAGACCATCTGATTTTTCAGGTGACTTCTAGCTGTATCTTAGGGAAAAAAACAAATTGTTTTGTTTGCAGCATGAGTCCCCAGGGGACAAGCTTTCTGGTTCATCACTTTGAAAATATAGATTTTCTGAGATGCATCAACACAATTTCTATTGATTGGCTTCTTTGCCAAATATTGTAGCACACTAAGTAATAAATAATACTAGCTATGGTAAAATGTAGATTGCAACAGCAGATACAATGGTGGTGGTAAAAGAAGGAAATGTGGATACAATATGTAATAGTAGAGTAGAAGCTGTAGCAAGGAGCCCTCGAACTGAAGCTGATACCTTGCACCCTCTGAGGAAGAAGGAGTGACTCAGAAAGCCAACTGTTACATTGCAGGTGCTGAAATCTTAATTCCATTGATTGCCCCACAGTCACAAACCAGAGGCCACATTTCCATGTCACAGGTGGCATGCCTTTTTTTGCCATGATCTCCACAGGGAGAAGGGATATTGGCAGCCTGCAGATCATCTAGATTTCAGGAAAGCAGGGATGTGACGCCAGCAGGAATTGACATGGTCATTAGTGTGAAACTAGCATTTCAAAATGTTGAAGGAACCTGCCATTTTCTTCAGTCTGCATTTTTATCATAGGGACTCCTAGGGCAGTGGAAAAGTGACACTAATGACTGGATCTTTCCAAGTTACATGCAGAAAGGAGACACAACTTCCGTGAGAGGTGAGGACTTGAAGGAAAGGAAGTGCTTGGAGAACAAGTATAAACTCTAATCTCATCCTATATCAGCAAAGGATCTGTTTAAGAGACCCTGTTCACTGAAATCTTTATAGGTTATATAAAAACACCTGCCTTCAAACATCTGGAGGCTTACAGTGGTGGAATGAGGAATATCCCTTCCTTTCTCCTGAACCATCTACCCTGTGGGTAGAGAGAAACAAGCAATGTGCTCCTTGGTAATTAATGATCCTCAGTGGCCAACCCAAACTCCCCAAATAAATAAGAACCTTGGAACTGACGAGTGGACATGCAATACATTCCTCCATTCTGACTCAGACAGCAAGACTGCAGTGGAATTAGGTCTATCAGTGGGATATGAGCTGTATAGATTAATGGTTTGGTTGATACTGACAGGGAGAAAAGAAGCCAGGTTAAGATAAAATATGATATATAGTTAGTGGTACCCTACCTCCACAGTTCGTGCTCTCATCAATGCTGGAGGCTGGTAGGATCACTAAACAAAGAGAAGATGATTGGAGAAAGTTATAATTTTGCCATCACTTTACTTCTTTAACTAATTAACCCCCTTGTTCTCCAGACATGAGAAGGTGCTCACGTGTTCTACAGCAAGCTGAGAGTCTCTCTAAATTGAATGATAAAGCTCAGAGTATGAAACACATGCAACAAAACCTCTCCAAAGACCTGACAATTCCAGTACTGTTACCTGATCACTGTTTAGCTTCTTCAATTTAGGGGGAAGAAGATAGCTGAGAAAACCATGAAAAAGAAGGATACCACTGTCTAGAGACCTCAGATTTTTAACCAGGGCACTGTAATCCAAATAATGTGGAAAGGGGCTATTCAGTCTAGACCCATATCAAATACTTGCTTGAGAGATACAGAAAACACAGGGTGGAAGATGTTGATGACCATCTGTCCATCCACAGTGTCACTCTGTTAGATCTTTGATTAATCTCCCCACTTCACACACCAATTTTCTCCATCTGCCACACCTTACTTCTTTGCTCTTTTGGGATGTTTCTTTTAATACCTGAACTCAAGGACCTTCTGTTGCCCATATCCACACTGAGAACAGAGATAATTTTTATAACCCAGCCTGAGATGAACTATGCAAGGTTAAAAGCTTCAATTCAGGTGAAGCAATACTAGTTATTTATTACAGATCTAGTTGATTCTGTTTTAAAGAAATGTTAACGCTGCCTTTAAAGAATGCCAGTTACCCTGTGCCTGCCTCAAGAGAGTTTATAACATGTTTGTTAGCTTGTTTTTCTAGAAGCATCTGGACCCAATTTATAGTAGAGAAAATCTCAGCCTAGCTTGACAGTCTGAGCTTGAGCCGCTCTCCTGAATTGACCCACCCTCTCCCTCCTCGATGACACTGTACATACCAGGAATTTCATTATAAAGGCAATCTTGGTACTGCGTGCTGTTTCCAATGCACTGAGAAGAGTCTGGGCTGTGTACCTCACAGTAACGGCTGCGGTATTGGATGCCCTCTTCATTACACAGGCTCCACTCTGACCACTCTGACCAGCCACCTGAAATCCAAGATCAGGAAAACACAGAGACAACTTCACCAAGAAGAAAAAGGATCCCTTGTAGATACCACACTTCTCCCATTCTGATGGATGTTTAGATCCTGGCCCGGGTCTCTCTTGTACATATAAACCAGGGGCCTTTAGTGGATTTAATTTTCGCAATACAAATAACAGTGCAAGCATCATACTCTACTTGTCAGGTTGTAGTTTTCTTAAGATGGACTGAACCAACGCTTGGTGGAGCACTGTGCAGCATCCAGTTGTCTTAAAAGCTCCTATATCAGCTCTCTGGTTAAAGACATACAGAATTGGATGGGACAATGTTGCACCAGGACATCCAAGTTTTGAGGTTGCCTCCCAGGGATAACTCAAGCAGCCAGTACCAGTTACAGCAATTAGAGAGTTGTGTTGCAGTTCCTAAGGGCAGGAGTCAGCCTGAACTGGATCAAAAATACACAGAGGTGGTTCAAAACCAGCACAGATCTAAACCCTGTCCTCTGAGTTGTAGCACATTCTTCTCTGCCTATCTGTGTAAGAAAAAGGAAGGATTGTCCCCTCAGCAACTGTACAGATTGATGCTTCATGACTCCCTTTGCTTGTCTTGCAAGCTTCCAGAATGAAGAGCCAAGCTCCCGCTTTTTCAATTACATTAGATGGGTCAGCTGTTAAGAAGATTTTGCCTGTCTGGCACCAGAATGCCAGAGCATGGGCTAGTGAACAGGTAAACTGAAAGGTGGTGCATTGCAGTTGAATACTGGGATGTCTCCTTTTTCCCTGGCTCAACAGACACTTACTGACTGAATGGACAGAAAAGCTTTTAATTGATGGTGCTCCTGATTTTTTTTTAAAACGTTTTGCAGACATGCCTTGCTCCCACCACCACCCAAGCCAACTGGAGCAGGGATGAGAAATGGCTACCTTCACATGGGTGCGTGTTGCAAAGGGCCTCCTCGGTGTGCAGACCAATGCAGATATCCTCTCCGCTAGACGGAGCTGGATTGGTGCAAGTCCGTGTGCGCTGGTAGTGTCCTCCTCCACAGGTTGCTGAGCAGTGAGACCAAGGAGTCCAGCAAGACCATGAGCCTTTTACTGAAGGACATTGAAAAGCAAGGAGAGAAAGGTAAATGCCATTGGCCACTCCTCTTATTGTGAAAAAGCTGGAGAGCCCCTGTATCTCACCTTCCAGATCCACCCTGCTCAGACTAGCTAGCAGTTTCTTGCTCCCCAGGACATTTGGGCCTGACAACAAGAACTTCATAACAGGAGAGGGTACGAACGTGCTGCACTCTGCGGATGCAGAATGAAATCTACGCACAAAAAGTGTCTGCATCATAAAGTGCCAAAATAGAAACTATTATATTCTTAGAATAGAAATTATTCTATTCTATTCTATTCTATTCTATTCTATTCTATTCTATTCTATTCTATTCTATTCTATTCTATTCTATTCTATTCTATTCCCTTTTATAGAACAGAGTTATTATTATTCTATTGTCTCCTGATGCCTAACTTACAGCAACAGCAGATTTACTTGGGAGAAAAGTGCAGTACAACCTAAGTGAGGCTTGTATGGTACCTTCCTGTGGGGGCCCCAAGTCCTCTAGTTCCAACCTTCAGGAAACAGAAACTCTGAGGCTTTATTTATTGTCCCTGCTCATTGCAGGGGGGGGGTTGAACTAGATGACTTTTAAAGGTCCCTTCCAACCCAAACCATTCTATGATTCTATGATCTGAGCACAGTCCCATAACAGGTTAATAATAAAACTAGGGAGGGACTTAAGATCCCTGATTCCCACCCCCCTGTCAGGCTACTAGACTGCCTGATTTGCAGGTCCACATGCCATTCATTCTGAAGATAAAAACCTGATGATTTAGTGCAAGATAAACCCAGGATTTGTGTATACACATCGAGTGAGGCAGGGAAGGAGGGAGACACAGAAGAAATAGTAATCATGCACTCAGAACAGATTGTAAAACATCATAGTGTCCAAGGGGAGAAAACAGCACAAAAGAAGGGCACAGACATTTGTGAAAAGCCACTGAGAGCTTCCAAAATAGTACTAATAGCTGCCTTTATAGTGCTAGAGTTATTTTCTTTTTATAGGCCATAGAGTGCAATATTTGACACTCCTGCTACACTCTTGCTGCACATTCTGATCATATCTGCATTGGAATTTTATCTTTGTACTGAATTTTAGAATCATCAGAATACTATTATAACAGAGCATTTTCAAGTGTAGTCCACAGACCATACTGCCGGAGGTAGATAATTGCTAGACCTGCAAAGAGGCAAGGTAATTTGTGTAAGATCACTTAAATTTAGTTTAGATAGTTATTACGGAGCAAAGAGAAGGATAAGTGAGAGACAGTACAGTAGTCAATGGTCTATTATTACTATTCTGGACCAGGAGTGCAACATAAACATGAGGACAAACTCGAAAACCAGGAAACCAGGCAAGAATACTCCCTGCTGGCTGTGCAGGAAATGGTAACTGATGTCAAGAGTAGATGCCCATCGCAAGAACAATACGTAAGCAGGAGAGGGGGAAGAAACAAGTGTTCACAAGAAGAACTACCACATCAAGCATCTATACACAATAATAAGGCACATTTATTAAGCCTGTCTCCTCATCAAGGTGCAGATGCACTGTGATGCCCTCCACTGGATGGAGCATCAAACCTTCCTAAAGCAAAAAATTGCTAGACAAGCCACAACACTACTTCCTCTAAAGGATGTGGCTGTGTTACACTCTGAGATGAGGTAAAACGTAAGTCATAGAACTAAAGATCACATACATGGGTCATTATAATAGCTTTTTAAAAAATTAAAGAAAAATCCCCCAAAGTAAAAAAAAAAAAAAAAAAAAGCAGCTTGGGAATACTGATTTTTGTGTGTGTGTGTCTCTACCATTAAGATGGGGAAGAACACCTCTGAATTTCATGCAGGAAGATGATCATGGTTACCTGGGCAGGGATGTGGATTGCAGTCTTGGTACTCCATTGCTGACCCCACGCAAGGCAAGCCACCGTTTTTGGGTTCAGGGTTTGTACATGTCCTCTTCCTGATCCTAAAGCCCAACTCACAGTCCCTGGAACAGGAAGACCAGGCCCCCCAAAAGGACCAGCCCCCATTGATAATCCGTGCAGAGGTCTTACCAGTCTTGAGGAGGTCATCAACAAGAGCTTCAAGAAAAACAAACAAGACATCAAGAGATCACACATTAATTGGTTGCTGGGCTTCAGCTCATGAACAAACTCAGTATTTATGTGCCCTGGAGAAGAGTTTCTGTTGAAAGCCCTTAGCAAGAGTTTTGTTCCACAGGGTTACAGCTCAGCTAGACACGAAAAGAAATCTGTACACACACAAACTGAGTCTACTGATAACCTTGATAAATGACCTTTCTGGGCAGCAAATTGTGGCAGTCAAGGCTGTGCCTTCAGGACACTGCCTTGCATCAGAGCAGTACTGAAGGAAACAACCCCAGAGGCAATGCACAAGGAGACCTCCAGAGAGAAACAAGAGTAAAGACACACTGGCCTGTAGAATGGCTTTTCTCTTCTTCTCTACACCCTTGTTACTTGCCAATTCTCTTTGGGACAGGCTGGCAGTAGTAAGAACAGACCTATACACTGCCATAAGCACAAAGCTTACAACTGTATTGATCTTTAAGTCACAGGGCTCTCTCCATCCCTGCCATTCTGCAGTGATACTAGTTGGACACGTCAAGACTTATTCAGACATAATCAGGTTCTTGTTGTTCTGAGAGAATCCCCCTTCCACCACCAATTCTAGGCTTGCCCTACAGTCCCCCAGAGCTGGCAAGACATACAGTCAGTATCACACACTGCTGAGCCATCATTGGGGCAGAATCGACTCTCGGTTTTCTTCCTCCCAAACTGCAGCTCGTGGGGATCAGGCAGCTGGGCACGACATGTGTAGCGGAAGCGCTGCTCCTGGCGGGCACCATTCTGGGTGATGTTGACAGGCATCCAAGGGGTCCAGGGCGTGTTCCTGCGCACCTCCGGGCAGCTCTCTGGGTTGCAGGTCTTATATTCCTGCCAAGAAGGAAAACCACTCTCTCCTTACCTAGTAAGCAGCAGCAAACTAACTGACACAGAATTATTTATACTCCGGAAAATAAGGGGGTACCCTCTGGATCTAAAGCAACCTCCAGCCACCTTATCTGACCTCACAGACACAAGCCAGTGCTGAGAACAGCACAAAATGTGACTATGGAGGCAATGGTGGTGCATAGCTTCAGGTGGACCTCAAGGGTGAACTATGTTTACTATTTTTATGTCTCCTTCAGGTCTGTGTTTCTTTGCTGACTCAAAGTCATGTGTAGCTTTGAAAGTTTGGTACAATGTAGGCAGGAGGATAATTCAGGCGATAGATAATAATAACAGTAAACAAGTTTTCCACTGCGACCCTGAGATGCAGCTCTCAGGTCAGCCTAGAGGAGACCCATGAGGACAAAATGTCAGTAAAGTTTATTCCTTGAAAAGTTTATGATTTTATTTTCAAGATGGGTTTAGATTATCTCTTTTCAGCTACTTTTGCTTGGTTGGCTTTTTGAACTCTCTAGTGGGAATAATGAACCATTTGCCATCCTCAGTGTAGAGCATCCATTGAGTACAGACAACATTCTGGCTGGATGGGGTGATTTGGGGTCTTTACAATTCTTGCCATTAGTGGGAGGAACTTCAGTGACAAACGTTGCACTCTTGTTTCAAAATAAACAAATAAACCACCTTTTCTGGCAGAAGGAAAGAAATGTAATGCTTCAGGATTTCGTGATTCTAGAGTAAATGCCAAACAGCTTGTGAACACATGGGAGGTTCCAGATCAAATCTGCTTACATTGAAAGAAAACTCTCCACAAAACTAATTAAAACAGCTGCATGAAACAGCTGCCAGAATATGAAAGGGAAAATAAAGAGAGAAAATGGTTAGCCATTGCCTCACCGATGGGCTAACTAGGTGTTTAACCTGTTGTTTACTCAAGTATGACAGTGATACTAATTTCTGATGCGTGTAGGACCTCCTTGATTCAATAGGATCATCCCTGGGACTGGGACAGAATTTTAAAAAAATATATAGTGCTTTCAGGTAAAGGACTTGATATCTAAGCCTACAGAGGGCTAAGGAAGTCCTCTGTACACCAGTCTGTCCCTACCTGTACACACACACTGACACACACACACTTTCACAACAAGTTCATTGACTTTGGGAATCTGCCACCTCTCTGCTTCCCAGTTCATTTCAACATCCTCTCTGGCCAGACCTGAGGATAACATTTTCTCCTTGCTTGAGATATAAAACCAAGATGGAGAGAGGAGTTAAACACCATGTTCTTAGATGCTGGTTGCCAATAGGTTCCCCTTATGCAATGTCAATAAACAATACCTACCACAGCACAACCTGGACATGTATTTCCGTTTTCACAGGACCTCTGCCTCGAATGAATCCCTCCACCACAATTCACACTACATTTATTCCAAGGACCCCATGAAGACCAAAAGATCGGTAATGGACATGGACTGTTCTCATTGCAGAATCTGAAAGAAGAAAGTGCACTGCTCAAAAAATATCCATGTCAGCATATCTGAAGCATATTACAAAATGGTGATGGATTCAACGACTGCACACTGCATTTGGGTGCAATTCATGGATGCACAGAAAGCCAGCAGAAGGCTGACACAACAGTCAGATTAGCAATATTCCCATTCACAGTAGAGAACTGTATGCTTTGGACAGAACAGGGAGTGGTTAACCAGGCTGAAATCAGTGAGACAGTTGAGTAAATGGTCAAGATCAGGTTTTTCAAAGTGCTCTAATCTAAAAATTTTTATGCACCGAATTCACAAAAGAGCTCATAAACTGAAGCCCATGTGTCACAAAGAGAGAGAGTGGATGGTAAATATTTTCAATGGGATGACTAGTGGGAGTGACAACTCAGTGATCTGCCACTAATGGCAGGTGCTAAACACTTGACAAACTTTTCTTCACACAATCTGGCCCTTACTGCTGCTTGGACCCTAAGAAACTAGTGTTTGCAACTGGAGCTGAACTAGATGCTATATGCATCTAAAAGCAGGCCTTAAATTAATGCTATTTCATGTTCCCTTTTCAAAAGTTAACTTTAATTTTGTTCAGCTTTTTAATCAATATTGTTCTCAAATTGAATCACACAGGACTGAAATTGACTCAGATGTAGTCTTTAAAACCTAAAAAAGACCACTGTGAATGGCCACAAATCAAACCAAACATTAAAACGTCGTGAATCAAGGAAGTTAAATGAATTGCCCTTTGTATTCTGAGAAATGCAGAGAGATCTGTCTTAAGTGGACAAGTCTCAAGGGACAAGCAACAGCCTACTGCCAAGCAGAGGTGGCCTTTAATGAAATGTCAGATCTGGAAACCAAATTGGGATGCCTTGAAGCATGTGTTTAATGAGGGGCCAGGCTTGAAGAAGCATAATAGTGCAGATGGCTCTGTAGGTTCAAAAAGTATTGTCTTTTGGTGATTTTGCATGAAATTTGCTTAGTTTACAGGTGGAAAAAATGATGTTTTTCTGATTCCAAGTCCTGTAAAAACTCAACCCTCAATCTGTGAGTTAAACTATATTTTGTCTTGAACCTCTTTTGGCGTTTCAGCACAATTAATAGAGATTTAGGAATGGTGCAATTGGCAATGAAAGCTGTACATACTCAACAGCTTACTCAGGGACGGATCAGAACAGTGTAACTATATGTATAAACTCTACACTGCTAACAGCAGGCACAGCTTCCCCTTTCATTGAGGAGGTCAGCCCTCTGCCTGGGGACAGGAATACTTGTGAAGGTCTGAAAGATCCTGCCTGAGAGTGGAGGCAACCCTGAAGTCTCTGATGTTCACAGACTCCTTGAAAAAGAGTTGCCATGCACAGTGAGCAACCTCATCCCTTCCAGGCTTTGGAATTCCTTCCACTTTGTGCATTCAGCCAAACAGCCTTAATTTCCATTCACACAAGAGCCACCACTTCCAGCTGCCAACATTATAACCGCAGCAGTGAACACACAGTGTTGTGGACATCTCTTACCTTTCTTCCCTGCTCTGTCCAACACAGACCCTGCCTCCATATCGTGGAGCAGGGTTGCTGCAGGATCGCTGGCGGACCTGAAAGCCTATTCCACAGGAGGTGCTACATGGGGCCCAGGAAGACCAGGGTGTCCAAGCGCCATTTCTAATAGAGGGTGAGAGAGAACAGAGTATGAGGGTGACCTAACAATCTGCCTACATCATGCTGTGCTTAACAACAAAACACACAAGGCACTGACAGGGGGATCACTGAACTCATTGGAGAAGATATTATTAATTTCAACCAGACTTTGTATCAGCAGAGATTTAGAAAAGAGAGTTTCAAAAGTGCTTAGCATTGGCCTAACTTTCCCTCCCATTGAAGTCTCTAAGAATTGGAAAGGAAGAGAATGAAGCCAATGCCGAATGATTTTGTAAACGCTTCCTAGGGTTTGCTGGGCAACTGTGTAGTTGCTGTAATTCTCACTGACTATTCCCCCATCATCTCCCCCATGTCTGATAACCACACTTTTCTAGAGCCAAAGTCTGATCCCAAAGTTGCATCTCCTGGACTCTTCTGCACAAATAGTTTTGATGTTCACACTCATAAATGCCAGTTTTGCCAAAGGATGTAAGAAACCTACCTTCTGCTAATTCAGTAAGTACCGATGCTTTAAATCTCTTACAGCAATACTACTGCCAGCTCCCATGGTTTTATCACAAACCTCGTAATATTTGGTGTTTTCCTAAAGCCTTCAGCATTGAATCCCATTAAGTGAAAATCTCAAATTTCATTAAAAATAACAATAATTGCTTTTAGCTTTCATGGCCGCCTGAAGACATCACTGTAGTGTGACCTTAAATCTGTAGAAACCAGAGGCAATTAAGAGCTCAGAGGGAGGATCAAGTTTCAAGGTTTAATGAGTGATCACATCTCTGTTGAGCAGTGGTAACTTAGCCTGAAGCAAATGTGATGTAAAACCCCTTAGTTCACACCTCAGCGACAGAGATGGGGTAAACGCTCTGCGCCTCACTCCTGCGACAGGCTGGGCACGTGCGGGCAGCCGGCTCCTGCGCCGCCGCCGCTGCCTGGTGAGACTCAACCGCATGCTGACACAGAAGCCAACGTTTTCATCTTCAAAATCTTGCATTTATTAAAGCTCACCTTCCTCTGATTTGGCAGCACTACTGAACCCTGGAGCAGGAGATGAAGAACTGTATCTCATCTCTTCTGTGCTGCAGGTTTAATTTCATACGGAGCCAGTGGCAATGCTCTGCCTTACAGAACTGCCTAATCTTGACACTTCACTGCCTTAAGCCAAAAAATCTCATTTGTTTTGTTTTTTTTTTTTTTTTTTTTTTTTAATAAAGAAAAACCTTTCTACAAAGCGTAGTCAAAAAACAACTCAGGTGCTCTCTGGTTCTTGAAAGCTAATCTTGAAAACGTATGTTAATTTTCAAAGCATTTACTGAACTAATAATGTTGCTGGCAAGAAATATTTTCTGGCATAGCACCAATCAGGGCAGAGGATGAAAGTTAAAACCGACATTGCCCTTCACACTTTTGTATTTGTTATCAACTCTTGCCTGTTCTTGGCAGCTTTATTTCAGAACCCTGTTAGATGTTTCTCCCCTCCTCATCTTGTTCTCTCATCCCTCTCCCTCCTTCCCTTCCCCTCTCTCACCCCAAACAAGGTCAAAGAACAAGAAACTCACTTATATAAAAATCCTACTATTCCATCTTATTCTGACATGTTTTAACCCATCTACTACCTCCCCACTCCTTAACCCAACAGAAAGATGATATGCAAAATCACAAAAAGAAAAAAATCAAATGAAAGGTTGTTGTTATTACAGCTAAAAAGGGGAAGTAATTTCTACTAAAAATTCCTCAAAAACCCAACAATTCTCAGTGTCTGTGTTTCAAGATTCTTAACAGAAATAAAGACACCTTCTGTTTTCAGATCTCCAGCTTTCCAGTAGAACTCATCTTCAAGCATCCTGCTCCCTCTTTGCAAAAAGAAATCTCAATGCCATATGAAGTCAATTAAAGGAAATTTGAGGGCTGAGACGGATGTAGGATGACCAGATGTCCCTATTTTTCAAACCATGCTGTTTTACTATGTCTTAAGATTGAATAATCTATTTTTCATCCCCTTCTTAGAAGCTATTTCTGCCACTTTTGCCATCAGAGCAGTGCTGAGAAACCCATCCCATTGGCATGCTTTCTATTTGTGACTGACATAAAAATCCCACCTGGGGAAGGCTCTGCTCAGCCCACAGTGACAGCACAGGGGCAGGAATGACTGCATGCCTTTTGGGCAGCACAGCCCACAACTGGAAGCAGTGATGCCAATTAAAACATGAGTATTGCTGAATTTTTAGTGCCAACACCAGCACTGATCTTTAGGGATGAGTCAAGAGACAGCTGTCCTTAAAGGAATGAACATTTCTAGAGAAGATAAAGTAGATAAAAACTGTATTGACCCAGTATTTACCAAAATATTTTCTGTCTCCACCCTGGTTAAGTAGCATTTATACTGTTGCATCATCTTTCCTTGAGTCATGACATGATGTAGTCAGAGGGTGGTAGGGTAACGGACACAAACACTGTGGCTGTTAGGGCACCTGACTGGAGGACATTTAGCTTCCCTACTGCTTAAGCATGAACTTCAGGCTTCCCTGGAAAGGCAGCACTTCGACACAAGCTGAGCTACACGCGTTGTTTAAGTGCTGTCCCCGGCAGGCATGCCTCCTAAGTGCTGCTCGCTGCCAGATGATGATCTGTTGCTTCTACCTAGCCAGCCTGCTGCAGACAGTTCACAGACTCGCAGAACAAGGCAAACAAGCCTTGCTACGAGCTAGGCTAGGCCCTCTCTTTACAAGCAGTGCTCTGAAGGAGCTCTGCTTGCTTTTGGCAATGCAACCTTGGAATGCAAACTCTGAAAAATTATGAGCGTATTGGATTTTTTTTAGCTTCTTGCTGTTCAGTTGGCTAACAACTACCTCAGCCTTACTCCTCCTGATGGGTCACTATTCACTGTACAGTTGAGGGAAACTGAGGCACAGTGTAGGGAAAGTTAATGTGTACAAAGTTAATTTGGGTACTCATCTTCTAAGAGCCCTGGCTGAAGACCTTTCTCTTGGAGCCCTTGGGCTCCTTCCTTTTTCACTTACTTCAAGCTGAACCTCACATACCTCAGTTTGGCTGGGATACAACAACATGGTCACAGAAACACAAGGAAGGAGCTAAGCTGTGGACAGGACAGGAAGAACTCTTGTTCTCTTCCTGAAAAAGCACAAAGATGCTGAGGTACCTTGAGCAATTTGCGACCTCAATCCTGGCCCCTTCACAGCCACGACCTCCGCAGCGAGGACGAGGGCTGTCACATGAACGTGACCTACACATACAGGAGCCTGTGCTGTCCCCATCCGAATGCTCACAGAGTTGCCATGGGGACCAAGGCCCCAATCTTCCATTTGTTGTCAGGTTTTTCACCTAATTTTAAAAGAAAAAAGGTCATTAATAGCAAGTTTACATTTCTGGAGACAGCTCCACAATAGAAATGCCAAACAAAGCTGCCAGGGGGATTAGGATGCAGCTTAGATGGGAGCTGTCTGTGCTTGCAAGCAGGATTCAAAATAGAAGGTTGTTTTCAGACAATGCCGCATCAATATTTACCCTCTAAATTCCACCCCACATACCTAACATGTGTGCACAGGCACCCGAGCCAACCCAGCCAGCACCGCACCAGGCGCAAGCATCCATCTGCCACACCACAAAACCACCGCGCGCCCTCATCCCACACTGCACAGCTTCAGCCTTTCAAGCAACACAATGGCTGGTGCCGATTGTCCCCACTTCATTATGCTCCTGCCTCTGCAGTGCTTGGGACTGTTCCTGCAGAATATTTTCCGAGTTAGCGTTCGTATAACCATAGTGACCAGCTGAGACCGGGGCCTTGCTGAGTTTGGCCCTGTCCAAACACGCAGTAAGAACTGGCTCCCTTTCTAAACAGAGCTGTAGCCTAAATGGCTAAGCTGGGTGAAGGATAGAAAGCGAAGTAGATGGTGGTGACTAGAATTAATGCTGAGGATCACAGAGTGGGCTAAAGAGCAAGAATTCATCTCAAGGCAATTTATAGACCAGACCACGCTACTATCTGTTTCCACGGCCCTTTGCTTCATACCTGTACAGCCCTGAACAGGCTGGGGCTTGAGCTTTCTGCGCACTGTAATGAAGAAGTAAAAATATGGTAGTCCTGACAGACGAAAAGCATGAGAAACAGAACTATTTCAGCCCAGGACTAGTGAAGACCTGCTAGGAGATAGGGTGTCAAAGCTTGCTCCCCTGTGCCTTTTTGTAAGCGGTGCTGCTAGGTGAGCCCTAAGCTGAGGGCTGGGGGAGCAAGCTGCTCAGGCCCCCGCCAAGGCTGACTTGAGAAGACCAGTACTGCCTGCTCCTCCCAGGATCACTCCCAAGCCACCACTGCCTTCTTGTGCCCACTCCACTACTACTGTAAAATCCAGCAACTCCAGACCCATGTGTGGAAAGGTGCCCTGGACACCCCTGCCCTGGGTTCCCCTCTGGTCCTGAATTCACAAAAACAAGGCAGAAAGACATCCGTGCTGGCCCTGCCTGTGTGCAGCTATTTCCTTGCTACTGCACAGCACCATGATGCGCTCTCCCCTGGTGACTCCCTCCATCCTCCCCCCCTCCTCCATCTCCCAAAGTGCAGGGCCTCGCAGGTGGGATGGCATGGATGGCAGCTGCCTGCATGTCGCTCATCCCCACTGGTGTCACCCATGGAGCGGTGGGACGCTCAGCAGCTTTGGTAAAACCACTGGTAAAGACAACACCAGACTTGGCCATGGTGTCACACGCAATGAAAGGTGAAGAAAGGAAGAGGCTGGAGCCCTGGCCCCAAATCTGAGCCAGCTACCACTGACAAACCACGGTGCCATGCTTCACTGAGCTCTGCAGTCAGCAGGATCAGTCCCCTGGGCCACCCCCAGGAGGAAATAATTTTGCCTGCTTTACAGACAAGGAAACTGAGGCGTGGAGAGGCTGCGAGACTGCTCGGGAGCCACACAGGGAGCCAACCACACCCACAGGAGTAGTGCTTTCAAACACTCATCCTCTGAAACACGCCGCTCTCTGCTTATTCTCCAAGTCTGGCGCTATGTTGAACACTCACAATGCACCTCTGGTGGGCTGTCATCTTCCCCACTCACCCATCTACAGCAGCATCAAAAATATGCAGCAGTGGCATGGAAGTAATTTAGATCTGTTACTGTGCTCGTGAGGCTGCAGTCGGGGGGTTTCAAGCATCTGTTGTAAACTTTTGCTTGCAATAGATTATCATGTTGTCGTAAAAATTTGCTCTGGGCTGCAGGTTACAAGGCAAGATGCCCAGAGAACAGAACACTGAGTTTTGTTGTTGTTGTTGTTGAATTTGTTGTTTTAAACATGCATGCCATCAAAAATCATTACAGTTGGGTTGCTAAAAGTAAAGGGGAAAAGAAGAAAATAACTACTTTGCGATATTTAATACTAGATTTTTATCTCCTTTTTCCTCCTGCCTTACAAAAGTCATAATCCAAGTACTGGATCATTTCTATTCAGTTTTGAGCCAGAAAGTCTTGCTGATTCCAGCAGGGAGTTCTGTTCAGAAATCAATGGTATGATACAGCCCGTGGCTTCAATTAAAAAAAAAAAAAAGCTGACAAATAATTATTGGCTCATAAGTGATACTGGGAAGCAACCCAAAAATTAAACAAATAAGCAGCCATAACCAAAATGCTGAGATTTATAAACATGTCACGTTGTGAGTGTGGGAAGTTTTTGTACTTAAGAAATTACATGTGGATTATTATTCCATCTTTAAATTCATAAAAATATCTTCAAAAGAGCAAACCTGGGAAGTGGGATAAAAATCCACATGCATTGATCTTTTTCAGGAATGTCATTACAAGGCAAATCCTTTGTAGCCAACACAGTGCCCATCAGACAGAGAGGACATCTTTAAAAACACCTGTGACCAAATGACCTTCCCTCACCTGACAATGTTACCAATTCCAGAGTTCTCGTGTTTTATAAACTGCTATACTCCCACCAAAGGAATCACCTTTTAGTTTCTTCCTTGTACAACCTAAAGGCCTAAGTGCAGGATCTAAAAATTCAGACTGACCATTCCCACCTGCCCCTACCAGGACATTTTTTATGTTTATTTTGATATTACAGATAAGCCTAGAAGCATTCCTTGTTTCTTCTATTCATCTACGCTTCCTCTTAGGATTCAGTTGTCAACTGCTTATAACTTTTCCAAGCTTTAATTATTTCAGCTGGAAGTTTCCATGTTGACTGTTTGATAGAAGCTGAAAATTCTTGCAAAGTTTCAGTCAAAATATTTCAACCATTTCTAAAAATGAAATCTAGGCAAAAAGAATGTCTGTAAGTAGAACCTTTTCCTTGAAAGCTCTGAACACTCGAAGCTGGTGTTCAGAGCAAGGAACTGAACTTTATGTCCTTCTAATGCCTTTTCACAATTCCCATGAAAAGCCATTCAAATCCGTCTAGGGTATAAAATTCTTGGGAGGTGGGGAGCAAAATTCTCAGTTTTCAGAGACTCATACATTTCGATCCTGGCACCTGAAGTATTCTCTGTGCACTGGGAATGATTCAGTGTGGGCAAGATCAGGATTATCCTGGGCACTGCAGCTCTGAGTGGCTGAGCCCATGTGAATTGAGGGCAGTGTACAAGTCTGCCAGGCACCCCAAAAAAGGAGTGGGGAGACTGCCACTGATTAGCAAGAAAATGGGGTAGCATGAAGCAGATGCCAGGTGACTGAGATGGGCGTTTGCAGGACACACAGAGTGGGACTGGGATGAAAAGTGCAGAAGAGCATCATTTGGCTTGGTATAAAGAGGACTGTACACTTTATTTGGAATATTCATTTCCTGACTTGACAACCACAATCAACAGTGATCCCATGAGCTTGGCTAATGGAGTTTGATAGCCAAATCTAAAGTTCCTTTTCTTCTGGTGGCTCACGTTGGCATCAGTAAGATCTTATGAAGTAGGACGTGGCTTTTTTCAGTTTTCCTAAGACCAAAAAGCACTTCACTTCTTTCTCCCAAGCTTAAGAAGGAACAGCATGCAATCATGTTTTCAGGACTCCCTGATATGACATATGTACATCTAGTGAAAAGAAGAGCAGCATGTGTAATTTGTGTCCTATAATTTCTTAGTGTTAACATTCTTGACACTGCAACCTTAGTAATGAACCTTTAGGAGGTTCTGGGTGTTACCTGGTAATAATATGTATTAACCATTGCCCAAGGTACTATGTTAACACTATATGATTAACCCTCTATCTCAGGTCCCTTAATATTAAAGCTGGAGAGTGGGAGTCTGTGGTACAATGTAGTGCTGAACAAAGATGTTCAAACTAGCTATGAACAAGCATGTTTGCACAAGAGCAGCAGTCAAGTTGTGTTAGTGTTGTGGTTGACTCACACAAATGCCTGGCCCCTGTAGGATATAATTCAGTAATATGCCAGTTCTGGTTTTAAAAGTTTCTGCATGCCAGTCTCTCAGCTGTGCCAGGACATCTGTTTGTGGGCTAGGCTGCAGAAGAACTCACTGACATTATCTGGGTTAGGAAAAGTTTATTTGAGAGGGGTGTTTTTAATCTACACCATGTCATACTTGAGTGTGATCTCACATACAGCTGTACCAGCACTGCTGAGTGCCTGGTGCTCAGCCCAGGAAAGCGGGGTGAGAAAATCCAGGACTTAAGACAGTAACCCATCCAACTAAGCTCCCAGACAGGCCTTTTTCAGGAGTGAAATTTGGTACTGGGTCACTGCATTCCCCTACCTTCCCAGTGGTCATTTGCACATGCTGTCCTAGAGCGTTGCCTCTGTTGACCACAACCTTTACCCTGCAATGACACATGGAAATACTTGGATATTGCTGATGTAGGTGCTTACATGAGCCATCCCACTCCATGCCAGTAGTGAATTCATTCCAGCGAGGGTCAGAGGAGAAAGACAAAGGCGGCACTTGCATGTGGATTTTAAATACCTTGGCAGTCTGTCAGTCAAGAAGCACAAGGCTGATGTATGCACCAGAATGAGAGCACCTACACAGACAGTAATCTACAATGGAAATGCTAAAACAAATGTAAAACTAACAGCCCAAGAACATCCAAAGCTTCTGCATATTCTGTGTTGGATTTTTATGACCTTGAAACAATGAGCTGGAGTAGCCTGTTCCCTAGTGAGCACCAGTGCAGACATGTTCAAACCAGAGGATTAACACCTCACACACCTATCAACAGACACAGGCATTAAACAGGACGAGATAACAGCATGGGCAATCAAGAAGCACTGCATCCCAGTTCAACACAGGAGGGTTATAAACACAGAAGCCTCCAAATCCAGCAGTGAAAAACTTAAGCCTGCCAAGCTGAGGATGGATTGAAGTAATGACTACTATTTCCAGGGAAAATATCTGAGAAGTAGGGAAGATAAGGGGAATAAACATCCCAGCACCTTCAGACAGAAACAGCATACTGAAGATATAACGCATGCAGTCCTCTATCTACTGGTCTTAGCAGTATTAACATGCTAATTAACATTAAATAATAACTATGGACATTAATAAGAATTTCTTCCCCCCCCAATTTATTTACCAAGACTGGTTTTCCTCCCCAGCCACTTTGCAGTTACAGTTCAAGCAGCAGGAATTAAATTTGGCCAGACAGCTCCTGGGGATCACAGCCAGGAACTGGATGTTGTCATCAAAGGAGGTTGGGTGGGTGGGAAGGGAGCTGGAAAGCCAACTCAAACTGATTCGAGCAGAGATACTTTTTTTAGCTGCTGCACCTGATGGACACCAGGGCAAGGAAAGAAGACGATCTCCTTGCAATATCAATTAGATTTGGTCTTTGGTCTGCTAAAGTGAGGTTAGAACCCAACACTATTTCTCATACTCCCTCTCTTGGTTACAATCTCCCCTTCCCTTATGGTCTCTAGTACATATTGTATCTTTTTGTTCTATTTGCAAACCATCCATGCATGCCCTCTTTCCCTGCTGCTCCCTAAATGACTCTTCCTGACAGTGTAACACTTCTTCACCAGTGTTGTCTCCTGGCCCTGGCTCTGGGATCCATGAGGAAAATTAACTGAATGCTGCCCGAGGACACTGTAGCCAGCTATTCTGGTTTCCTCAGCCTACAGGGAAGCCAAGGAAATGGTACAGACAGTGGAGCAGCCCTGAGAAAGCTCAGGTTTCACCTGGGGCTTACATGGTTCTCAGCAGTAACCCAGTAGCATGATCCAATCTTCTTCACTCAAGGCACGGGTGGGCATGAGGAGGACTGAATGCTTGATTTGACATTGCTCTTCTGGAGAAAACACATTTGGGGCCTCTGTGTTCTAAGCAAGAGGCTGTGCACAGATATTAGTGTGTGCCACTGGGCTCTCCATGCTCTCCTAACAGCCAGTCCTCACCAGGCTGCCACACGCTCACTTTCCCTCTCCCTTCTACACATGCGTACACACTCACACACCAGTCTACATAAAATATTTCGACTACTTCCACTTACTGGGCACTCGGTAATATTTTGAGTCCACAGGCTCATGTTGGAGCTGTCCTCAATGGTGGTGCATCGCTTCTGCTTGTTATCCCAGCCACAATAGGGGTCTCTGGCTCCTAAGCATTCCCTGCATGTGCAAAGAGAAAAGATTAAAGCTCTTAAAGAATGTCTAGCTCTAAAGACACGTATTCAAGTATAGTGCTTGTATATGACAGCTGTCAACTGCACTGAGGCTCAGCAGAAGAAACAATTTCTTCTAAGCAGAGGTTTACCTGCTTGGAAGGGGAGAACGGCTGAATATAAGGGTGATAGGACACAAAGCAAATATCACTCATAGAAGCTGTAGATTAAAAATCAGTTCACTCCTCTCCAAGGCCTAGGGAAAGAAAATGACTTTACAAATTTTAGTCAAAGAACACTTGTCATTGAGATATCTTTGTGCCCACATGTAATCACTCAGCAGGCCAAATCTCACACAAAGCAACCTCTGTAAGTACGCTTTCTGACACTGTGTCCATCCAAAGGGGTTAGACAAGCAGAATTAGCCAATGGACCAGTAATAAAGGCTTTCTATTAGTCTTGGCCTTTGCTGGAACAATGGTTTCATTTATAATCCCAACATCAAGATGTCAGTTTGGAAAAGTCACAGCAGAACATTATTTCTAAGCTTTTGGCTGCTTTGAACACTGCTGTATTCATTTTCCTCCTGAATCCATATTTACAGTCTAAGTGTGTGTTCCCAACATGTGAGCTGTTAAAGAAAAATAACTAGGGTTACTACTGCCACTAAACAGAGAAGGTCAGTCACAGAATTAGTCTGTACCAATAAAATTCATCTGTATTGGTTGTTCCCATGAGTTGCTTTCGAATTGTTAATTTTCATTAAGAAAACGTAACAGTACAAGCTACATCATGCATGCATTAGTGAAAGACAAATAAGAGAGGACTAAATCTAAAAAGATTTTCAACATTATTTTTTATCCCAATGATCTGTTTTCTTTTATGACACAAAAGGCTGATAGGTTCTTTCCAAAAGTCCTAAATGATTTGAAAACTGTCAATTAGACAGCATCAAGGGACCAAGAGGAAAAAATCAGTTCAAGAAGCTAAACAGGAGAGTAATAAAATTTATTCTAAGGGTATGATAAATGAAACATTAACAAAAAAATAAAAAAGAAAATATTCGAATGCAATGAGATGTGAACTGTTCCCTCCCAGAAATCTTTGAAATCCTACTAGCCTGTAATCAGCCACAAATGAAAAACCAAGTCCCTTAAGCACAGCTGAAAACACTCTATCAGTCTGTACTGACTTCACAGCGATTTGCCCCAAAGCTAAACCCTAGATTGTTTTACTGTCTGGTATCCATTGCTTTTTTTGTATATCTATCTATCTATATAGATAGATGTGGATATATATATGCAGAAACGTGTATATATTTATATTTTAACTATGAGTTTCCAGTTGGATCCTACATGGCAGCTCCTACATGTCCTTTACTAAAGATTTCACACACAGAGTTGTAAGGAACATAACTTTATCTTTCATGCTTTTGGAAGGTAGTTACAATGACTGTCTCTACTACATTTTTTCTTCAGCTGGTTCAACACACTCAAGGAAAAGGCGAAGATGATTTTGTCCCAGCCCCAGGCAACAGAATGTCAAATATTTGCCTAGAAAAGACTTGGGATCCTCAGTCCAAGGACACAGAAGAGTTACATGCTGCTTTGCTCATTATTCAGGCTAAGGACTCCCCATCCTGCTGTTCTGGCAACCCATACTGCCCTCACACCCATGAAGTGGGGCTGCTGCCATGTCCAGAGCTGCCTCTGCTGTCCAGCAGCCCCTCTGCAAGGGCAGCACCCGCTTAATTACGAAGCAGACACCGGGGCATCAGCCCACCCTCTCAGCAACTCAGCACTTCAGGAGGAAACTGAGCAGATTTTGGAGAGAAGAATAAGAGAACCAATGGGGTGGAGGGAGGGCAGGGCAAGAAAAAAGCCCCTTGCTTTTAGTTAGAGAGCCTTTCGGTCGGGCATTCAGACCCTGACACCACGTACACGCTATTGTTTCCAGCTGCATGAAGCCATTTCACTGGGCACCCGGCGAACTGAGGGAGGTCATTGTAATTCATAACAGAGAAGGCTGTTGTGAGCATCACCCTATTATGATACACTTTTTCTCTGAATTTAATTTATAGGAAAACATGTGCTGCATAAATTCAGGAAATAATCTCCATATGTTCTGTGCTGCAGCCCTCAGCCACTCCGCAGGCTGCAATATATCCCGGTTAGGCACTGACCACTTTGCTGGCACTATCATAATGTATGTCATGTAGCTAATGGGCTGCTCTTGGCTGAGAGCGGCGAGCTACAGATCCCTAACGGTGCACTCGATGAATCACAGCCTGCAGTCCCCTGCCACCGCCACTGACCCCCAGCTGACGGGCCATCAGTAACGGAGCTCAGAGCCGCCAGAAGGCCAGGATGCTGCGCCCCGGGAAAGGCCCAGCGCGGTGCTTGTCGGTGGGGAGCAGCGGCCACCCCGCGCCGCGCCGTCCCTGCGCGCTGCGTCCTGGGCATAATGATTTTCTACCCAGCCCGGGCTCCGCTGGGTTGTCAAAACCTGCACTCTGTAATTTATCAACTGTCAAATCCCGGGGACTTCTCCCCGTCTGACGGCAGGCACTCAAAACCATTTGAAATCTAAAAACAAAATAGCTATGCTGTCTGCCTCCCTTCAGGATTCAGAGCCCACTCATCTGCCTCAACTCTGGTGAGAAACCTATTATATCAGCTGACAGCAATAAACTTAAGGGTAAGGAGGAATGTATTTACTTACACACAATTTGCTCCATTTTTTTTCCTTTTGTAATCAGGAAAAGCGTTACAACGTGCATTATTACAAGAGAACAACACTTCTAGGAAATACTTTAAGTGAACACTTCAAAATCCACCCTAATTTATATCTTTACAGTATCTTTAGAATACATATCCCTATTTATGTCATTAAGAGATAAAACCATACCAGCAAACACACACCAAAAGACAAATATATGTGTGAATACATTCATGCACAGATCAAAATGCTTCAGAAATGTGCTGTCATTCTTAGCAGATCAGGCACCACGGTGTGGAAAATGCAAAGGTATCACAGCATTTCCCTGTGCTCAGAACACAAAATAAATTGAAATGTTTATGTGTAAATACCATTTCATATTAGGATATTGCTGAAAAGTCTCACACAGGCCATGAGACCCAAAGTCTCGCAGGGCAGCGCGTAAATACTTTGAAATAAGATACAAAGGAGTTTACATGCTGTAATGAAATTCTGATGTTTCAAAGGCAATGGGATTTCTGCCGCTGGCTCAGTGGGGCCATATTTCATACCACACATTCAGGGAACACCACACTTAGTTCTCCTCAGTGGCAGTCTGGGAATGCCTCAAGGAACTAATGACACTCTATCGTCTCCCATCATAATTCACACAGGTAGAGGGAACCAATTATCCCAGAAGACTACCCAAGCGTAGCAGGTTAACGCTGGCTGTATTAATGCTAATGACTTAGTTAATGAAATCCCACAAAGTGGGATGCTTGTCGAAGTAAGATGGTGATGATACCACATGGCCCATGCCCCCAGTTCCCTTCTGGCCATCTACTAACTGTAGTGCATTTGGTGAGGACTCAGGAGAATACCTCTTGACGGATATCTAAGAGGTTGGATTTATTATGACAGGGCATTGCTATCAATAGCGATTCACTTTAATTCATTGCCTGGCAATAAACGTCTTATCTGAGGCATAAAGGCATACACTGAAAACGCTCAATTGAAAAACAATTCCATTTGTATCTCCTATTCAAGGTATTTTTTCCTCTGCTTCCTTATTCTCACTTACCAAGGACATTTGCATGAAAATAAAATCTTACTCATAAGAGCTCACCTGCTGCCTCCTGCTTGGGAGCTGTAAGCCTCCCTGTTGCTGGCTGTTGCAATCATTTCTACAGCAGTGATCTGGGATAACACAAAGGATTAAAAGTCTGCAAGCAGGGCACTATCCACAGCCCGCTGAAGTCAACGGAAACTCTTACCTATGACTCAAAAGAGTTTTTATGGGGCCTCTGAAGCCTGGCAGTGCTGGGCCTTCACTAATAGCATATGCTGTAAAAAGCCTTCTGCTTCCAAGATGCTGGTCCTGCCCAAGATGTCCTTTTTTTGTAATAGCCTGAATGACGTCTCCTTTCAGAATCTTCATCAAAGCTTAAACATCCGTAATTCAAAAGTTTTTCATTCCCACTTTAATTTGTTCTGGGTCTAGATAACGTCATATTTTGGTCATTTTTCCCTGAGAGTTAAAATCCCAGACTGTGTAATAAATGGATCATCAAATCAACAGAACCAGACCCAAGTGATTAGGCTTCAACAGACTAAAGGAAAGAAAGAATTACTAGAGCTTCTTTCCATTCTTATTACCAAGCAGAAGATACACAAAAATGCCATTTTGTACCAAAAGGTACAAAACAGTCATCCAGAGCATTCACACTGAAGGACTCTGCTCCTCTCATCTGCCAGGATGTGCTTGCTCTCCCAGTTTTCATTGCCCCTCTTTTCATTTATCTCTTTCTCACTCCAAAGCAAATAGGAATGGAACGACAGGACATGATGGTCTGCAGAGGCAGGGCTCTAGACCTAAAGACCAAGAAGCTCCCTTCCCAAACTGTGTTTTCTCTCAAAACACTGCCACTGTGCCAGGGGAGGGTTCTGCGTTTTTGCTGATGAGTTTGGAACCTGCAGTGAACATCACGTTCCCCAGGGAGATATAATAACTGTCATAGCACCTAGTCCTTTAAACCCCCATGGGCATCACCAGTTAGTTCTTTAGAGGCACAGAGACAGCAGCGCTATCAGCTGGTGCAGTGCAAACATTTATAAGCCTGATGCCGGAAGGCACTGAGCAACACTCATCTGTGCTCAGCACCTCAGGAGCATGGGCAGCACAAGAGTTCACCTTGCTCTTTTGGGGTGTAAGACCTCAGAATTTCACACTGGTTTGTTGCACTCTTCAAGCAATTAACTCTAAGGGAACAGCCCTTTGCAAGCAAGCAAAAGGGGGGTTTTAGCTGTATCTAGTAGTTGCAAGCACGAGGCTGTGTTTGGCAGACAGGCATTTCCTGACAAGGTTAGTTCACTGTGTCCCACTGCTATCAACCTATGGAGGGGATGAACTAAACAAATAATCATATTAGCTTCCAGTCAACCAAATCATAATTACTGACAACCTCAATAGCCCGTGCAAGGAAGAGCAGACTTCTGTCTTTCCTAAAGCCAGATGGCATGAAAACAGAAGAATAAGAATCAAAAGGATGTTCGTGGCCTAAGAAAATAAGATTAGAAAGGGAAAAAAAAGCACCAGACCTTCAAACAATCCCTCTAATTTTGATACCTTTAAAAATTAAAACTGCAGAGATGAGTTAGTGATCTGTACAAATCCATTATTTTTCCCCACTGAGAAGTGAAGCCAAGTGGAACTGAGCTGCTTTAGTCAGATGCTGGTCAAGTAGCAGCTTCATTTCTCAGCTGGTGGAATACAACACATTCCATGCCAGATGCTACTGCCCTTTCTTCAAGACAAGTAGCCACGTACTTCATAAGCAATTAATGGGGCTGTTTGTGGAGCAGGGCACTGCTTGAGAAGACCATACTACAGTTCACAGGTACCATCACTGGGAGGGCTACAGTTGGTGTTAATCTGGACAGACACGGTTTGGTATTGTGGCATTTGATACAGGACGCAGAGGCAGAGAAGCTGAAGTGTGTGTGTGTTGTGTGCATGTGTAATTTATCACCCACACATGCTGAGCATCAGTGATTGCTGCTCTGCACATGATTTGTTCTGAATGCATAAATTAAAGCCATGGTGTAAAACGACCTCTAAAACTGAAGTCCATTTATGAGCCAAACATATGTAACTTATTTGAAAGAAGCAGTGCACAGACAGAGGATTTTCAGAGGCAGTTTCATCTCATTTTTCTTTCCACATCAGGCACCCTGGCTTGCTAGTTTCCACCTCCTGGCCTACCATTTTCAATATCACTTTAATCGATTGTGGTTTATAGATTATGGCCTCGCACAATCTACACAACAAACTATTCTATTTCTTACTTTCTGACATCCCATTCCATCATCTTTTAGCAACAGTGACTTCTTTATTGGATAAACGTTTATTTTTATTTTTAAAGCCGTGAAATAAAACAACATTGCATTTATTCAAATATGAAGATTAATGCCATCCTGAGAAAAGTTCTGATTAAATCTGGATTTATGTTTACATCAGTAAAGCAGGTTATCAAAAAAAATGAGTGTGTTCCTCCACAAACACTATTAGAAACTCCTGTCAGTGTGCCAAATAAAACTGACCTCTAATAAAAACAAAAGTACAGAGGGCCTCTGACTACTAGTGATGGGATCAGTCATCCACAAGAAAACTTGGATGCTATTAAAGTCCTAATGAAAGGAATAGCCAGAAGGAATTCCTGAATGCAGGCATGTTTGTCTGGATTGTGAAGCACAATGGTTTCCTAGCCTCGGCAGGCTTTTGAGCCTTAAGAAAACATGCCCCCCAGGGCTGCCATATGGAAAGAGGCAGAGGGGACTAGACATCCTTTTGGAACGGCAGCTTGGGCAAATCAGTGCACTCAAGTGTTATTCCTTGTCTCTGCCCTGTGTCAGTCAGTGTCTGGAGGCAGCTGTCAGATTAAGACGTGTTCTGCTCCTGCGTTTCTGCTTTGTGGTTACAGATCTGAGACTTCTGTGTGAACATGGCAAATTCCTGTAGTCTGGTGGCGTAGGTGGATACAGGAAAGAGTGGTTTAGGCAAGAGCAAATCCACTGCAAGGGACACAGACAGGTGCTTTGCATAGCCTCTGCAAGACGCTGATGATTTAAGAACACAAATTATGCTAAAATGGGGACATAAGAAGAGAAAGAAAACTGTAAAGGCAGAAAACTTAGAAAGAAATGTGAGTGATGATAAAGAAACCTGAAACCAGTCTACACTTGTCACCCAGGCTGCGCAAAGTAATCCATATTCAAGCAGCTCCTTTGTGAAAGTTGGATTTTGTTAAGCTCTGAGTAGTTATTTTCCGTTCAACAAGATGTAGATTCAACTAGACAGAACCTTTGTAGATTAATGTATGTTGGAAAAGGCAGATAAGTATTAGACCACCTACTACACCCTGAGGATCTAACGCATCTCTTGTCCAATGCAGGGCTATTTTAACATTGCATAAGGGGCAAAATGGTCCTAGCAACATATTTTCCATTGTTTTTTCCCATGTAGTTATAAAAGCACCATCAAACAATGTCCATTCCACTTTTTAACAAGAGACAACATCACTTAAGTAAATGGATATTCTTGAAAACCAGCCCTACCCCTTTGCAGACTGGAGTATTCCCATAGATCTACAGTACTTAGGCATTTTGACAGGTAAAAGACACTAGATAGTACAGTATTATGTTCTTCTACAACCCATACATATTTTATATACTTATATGTACTTAAAATTTAAACTTAAACCAACAATAACAAATTTGTTCTGTCTCCAAATACTTCCTCCTCTCCAAACAGGTAAAACAGCACATTTCCCAGTAAAAAGTTAATGATGCATCTGTAGCAATATATTCATTCAGTACTAACATTGGATATATTTGTGTTTCACACCGCAAATGCTGCCTGGAAGCCTGAGACATGAAGCAAACCAGCCATGGCAGCAGTAAGGCTGTAGATTCTTTGCATCAGAAGCCATGTTGTTGAATATGACCCTGGCCTAGAATACAAATCTTATGACATAATAGTAGAAAATTGCAAGAATTGACAGATGCAATGGATATCGGCCCTGGGGCTTGCTGGTAGCTTTAGTTATTAATCTTGTTTGTATAACAATAGCATCAATGTCATCCAAACATAACATATTCCAAGAAAACTACCTGCTTTCCTGTCAGTCGCCACTGTGTTGAAACTAATTTCACATAGCCCACCTAGCAGGCATCAGATAGTAACGACTTTTAGACATCATTGATCTGAGTTGGCCAAAAGCCAGCTTGCTAGAAGTAAAAGGATCCATACGCTAAGCCGTTTCTGATCTTGAGAACTAAGTCATGTTGGCAGTATGCTTTAAAAATAAGGAGCAAACAAAAGCCCTTGGCACATTCAACCTCCCTGTTTTTACCTCCCTCCTAACAAATCCAAAGCCCCCCAAAACAAATTGGCAACCTAGTCATGATAGTAAGGAGGCAAAAGGCAGTGAGCCCTGAAATTAGCTGATTTTGTTTGGCTTTTTCTGCAGTGACCTTCAGCTGTTTCAGCAGTTGTATAACCCCAGATCCTGGTTACTGCTCAATTCCCCTTCTGCCCCAGTACCCCTGACTCAGGGCCATTTACATAGTTCGGAGCTAAAAGTTGGAGCCTAAATGTGTACAGGCAGCTTAAAATTAATGTAAAGCACGTCACTGGTTTGAGCATTTAATAGAAATGGGAAAAACTGTAATAATTCACCTGGCTCAGAGCAGAGCCCCTTTCCACTCTTCCATCCTGTGTCCTCCCTTTTTTCAGCGATGTAAACACCAGCAATCTCAGCACAAGCTTATTCCTCAAACTCAGCTTCTTGCTGGTTTCCCTACTGGCCCCACATTGCGTTTCTCTCCTCACTGTTATTTGTGATTCCTTCATACTTAAATGGCATCTACAAAATATGCTATTTTCTTTCTTCCATGCCATTAAGTATAATGTCAAATAAGATGAAACTGAAAACCAATCTGTCTGGCACCTACTGGAAACATGCCCCTGCTCACTACATTGCCGCTTACCCCTGCCTTCTATTTTTTCCAATTTCAAACACACATGGCCACATACCCTTCCCCAGGCTGTACAAATTAAGCTCTTCAACTGCTATCCCGAAATCCAGGTTTCTTAGACCTGTACTATCCCATGAATCTTAAAGGTCCATACCCTGCAAATAGTATGGATGTGCTTAACTTTACATATACAAGCAGCTACATTAAAGAAAATGGGAGTAATTACCTTTTACAGCAGATGCAAATGTGTTTTCAGGGTAGAGAAAATGGTATAATTTTGTACTTCTATTTAAAGAACTCAGATCCATTTCATCTACCAAACTTCATTCTTTCCAAGAGCTTTAGTGATCATGGTTCTCTTTGATGTCTTCATTCTCTGTCAGTGGGAGTCTCGCTATTTACTTAAATGCAACCAGAATGCCAAACCAGATGTTTAGTGATTTATTCTGATGTATTATTGGATACTGTGGATGACAAAAGATTGGGCTGAGCGCTCTCCTTTCTGCCTATGAAGTCTTCCAAAGCTTTTCATCGTTATTGGTGGTACAATAATTAGCTAATTTCCTTAATTTTGGAGAGGCCATATCAGCCAAAGCAGATGGAAATTGATGATTAAGCTTTATCACAATATTTTTGCAGGCTGTTACCTTTCCTTTTGCCTCTATTTTTAAAGGAACGTTCAACGTACTGAGTATTTTTTAAAACTCAGGGAGAAGATTTTCAAAACAAAATCTGGGCCAGATTTTCAACAGTCTCAGCTCAGAAGGGGCTGGATTTTCAAGGTCTTTGATAAGCAATATGGCCATCAATGTCACCTCAAGATCTGATGGATGCTGGGCTCCACTGAACAACAGTCTCTGCTTTGTTCCCTTCCCTACCTCTTTTTAACATTTTCTCTCCTGTGCTTTTTACCCAAAAGTTGTTTCTTGTTTGTCCCTCAAGGAACTGTCATCATTCTGATGAAGAGGTCAGCGGAATTCCAGCCCATATTCAATTCACTTCCCTCAAAACTGAGAAAATTTTAGATGTCTTCCCAGTCTGTATTATTCCTCCAATTAAATTCCCCAGCAGTTTCCTTCCTGGAATCTGGTAATCCTGTAATTCTGGTTTTGCGATCCTAAATTCAAGTGCTTCATTCCTTTGTTACAAAGGATTTTGCGCCATATAAGGAGTAAAAAGAAGAAAATAACAATAACCACCAAAGCAATCCTCCTGTGATATCTCAACCCCTTTAAAGCGTAGTGTGGATGTGGTACGGGGACTGTGCTTTGAGATCCAGTTTTGCTCTTTGCAGAGAGAGCAGAAAACTCTCTGCTTCTTTACTATCTATGGCTGCTGACCCTTTTCTTGCAAAAAATCCCTGAAGCCATTTCAGGAGTTACTCACCTATATGTACTTAGTTGTCTGATCACTGGCCCAGAGGTATTTAGAGGTGAATTGTGTTTCTCACACAGATCTCAAGTCAGCAAATAAGAGTACTTGTCAGCTGAGTCATTTCTGCCAGGTTTGCATTAAGCACCATGGCCGGAGGGGATGTACGGCAGAATTTAGGCCAAGTAGGAGGGCAAAAGCTCAGCATCACTCAACAGCAAACTCCCTGCAACCGGGTCAAAAAAGCAGGCAGAGTTCAAATGAGAGCATGTCATAGCTACACACAAGAGGACCTGGCTCTCCCCATAGCCTCAGAAGCAGGAGTATCATCACTGCCATGAGGCTGACCTGCAGTGGTACTCACACAACCTGACAGAATACTCACACGTGAGCACAGCATGACAGGGAGAGGACAGGCAGGCCCAACTATTCTCAGAACTACACTGTACATCCCAAAATTGCTACCTGCTTCATGCAAACTGCAAAGTTTATGCAGAAAACTGGAGAGAGGAAGAAGAGGGAATATCAGCATAAAGTCCATTAAAATAAACTGCTCAGGACAGGGAGAGCAGAAAAGGTGGATATTCAAGACACCCTCTGGTCTTATTCCCAAACTTATTTTCTTTTCTTCATTTGAATGCATAATCAAAAAATGGCTACAAAATCACTCCAAGGCCCACCACAGGGTTTTGTCTGCTCAGAGGCCCATGGCTCTGATGCTGCAAAGGGGCAATACAAAGAGATCACAAAGTATTCCCCACAACAACTAGCTTAATTTTCCTACCTGTTTGATTGCAGTTACTAAAACAAATAATATCACCCCACCTTATTAAAAAATTACTAAATTACCTCTACAGATAATACCACCTGAAAATAATGGTCTAGATCTGAAGTCCTTGCCTCTAAAATTTAGGTTCAGGGTTTGTTCAGACACATTCTAGAGATATGGTGATGTCAGTGATAAAGCTGCAGTGCTGACTCTCCAAATATCCCTATGCAAAGCTTGGGGGCAACTTGAGGTAAAAATCCAAGCTCATTTGAAAATTGCAGGGAGATTACAAAGTTTTCAAAGCCATGCAAAATCCAGCAGCAAGAACAGCCAAGCTACCACCCAGCAAAGCAGCCTTCAAAACGCTCAATGTTCAAAGGGCTTGCAGGTTTTGCTCACATTGGACATCTTCCTAATAGTCTCCAGTGAGAGTGGGGAACAGCAGTACTGAAGCACAACAGGAAAACACACGCACAAGACAAGGTCCCTGCAGGCAAGTCCAGCCTGTATATTTAAGCAGCTGACATTACAAATGTCTTCCCATTGCCCTGTTGCTAAGACTGGCTGTTCTGAAAAGACAGATTGAGACAGGTCAGCAGGCACACACAAAACACTGCTCAGACACCCAGAAATATATTGGGTCAACGACATGGGGCTGAGTTACTGGTCACCATTTAAGAGATTAAATTGGTGCTGTGTCAATAAACAAACAGTAAAGGAGATGGCAGAAATCTTTTTCCCTTTCCATCTCTTTCCTTCACTGCTGTTTTTACCCCATCCCATTTTTGAGCCTTGGTACTAAGCCCCAAGGTTTTAAAGCATCAGAGCAGCAACGATTGCTGGAGGGGATCAATGCTAGGATCAGTTTTCTCTCAATACATGATCACCCCTTCCAGGGAAAAGGGAGAAGGCAGGGTGAAGGCAAGAGCTCCAAGTCTGCAATCGAGGACCCACATCAGCCCCCAGGGTGTAAAAGGCTTGGAAGTTTCCTGATAACATGAGGCACAGCCAAAGAAAACAAACAGTATTGTGGTATTCCTGCCTGGGAGGCACAAATTCTCCATCACCTCCAAGCTTCCTGAGCCCCCAGCAAAACGATTAGATTATAAAAACTGCTGAAACCAGAGCTTTTCAGGGAGGCTGGTCAAGAAGTCACAGCACAACAAAAAAGTAAGCAAGGGGTGTTGTAGGGGCGGGAGCCCTTCTTCCCGTGGTGGCTGTATATTGGCATGTATTAAACATAGACACAACAATAAGCAATAAATCACAGTCCAGGAGAAGTGCCAGGTGGAATGCACTGGAGGAAATTAAAACATCCTTCTTGATACAGTTCAGTATTGAAAGAAATACAAAGGAGACCAGGTTGACTTATCACCTACATAGCCAGGATGCTAAGGGGGAAAAGTGTTCCAGCATTTGAAGCTGAAAAAATTGCAGTTGAATAATCTCCTACCAAAAAAAGCTTAGCTTAAAAGGTAGTAGTAATAATAATATCACAAACATCCTTTTAAACAAATAAATAACGGCCTTCCTTGGCTTTCCTAAGTTTTCTTCTTTTTTTCCTCCTTTTTATCAAACGCACAGTCCCTCCACAATGCTGAGCCATGGGGCAAAGGATCCATTGCGACGTACACAAGTACCCTAGCCGGTCAGCACCCGAATGGAGCAAATTCTGACCTCCCACATTGCCAAACATATGCACCCACCATGCTGTCAGGAGGCCCTATCTTGTGTACTTTGGTATTCCCCAGTGGCTGGCTTAAATTGCCTAAAAGTGTCATGAAACTAGTCAACGGAGGCAGAATTTGAGTCTCCATCTCCCAAAGAGCTGGACTGCTTCCTCCTTTCACTGAGAAATGCCTCCAGAAAGTTTGGTTTAGAAAAAAGACAGCATTGGTACACAAGCTTCCCAGTAATTTTAGCCAGGACTCAGTGCCATACAATTGCATAAATCTGAGGCTGCTTGTGGCCATCAGCAGGCAAGGGAACCTCTTTGGAGCTGGGTTTTTGTTTTGCTGGGATAAGCTTGTACCATCAGGGGACTGCCCTGCAGCCCTCAGGTCCTAAACAGTTGATGCTACTGTGAGGTACCCCCAGCCCCCCGCCCTCCAGCCACTGCTGCTTTTTCCCTGCTTGTCCCCTTTTTAGCCAGTTGAGCAAAGCTCCATCATTTGAGTTTTAATGGAAGTGTCACACAAAGTACTTAAGCAGGCTGAAACTGGGGCATGATCTATAAATTACCGGAAAGCTGAACTCAAGAGTAGGAAAAGAAAGAAAAGGAAGAATTCATTTCTCTTGAAACTGGATCATATATATGTATACACACATAAATATTCTCAAACTGAAGCTCTCCAGGACAGCCTGAAGAGGACAGCTGTTATGTTCTACCTTTTTTAATCTCTGCTTTTAAGGGCTGAGGACACGTTGGCATTTTCCAGCTGTGGTTCTCTTTCTCTTACTAAAAACTTTTGTGTCAGCCTGTCTGTATAAGCAACTAAACCTTTACACATTAAACACTTCTGTGTCAAACTTGCAGTAATGACCAAGTTATATTTTCTGAAAGGGATAATTAAGAGGTTCAATGAAAATAGAGCTGGCATTTTTATATTTAGACATACATGAATTTAGTACAAGATGATAGATAAACTCTACTTGTTGAAAATAAAATGTTGGTGACATTTTCTATATCAGTTATTTTGGCAAGAGAACAGGGACATCTTGCAGTAGGCCATGAAAGAGGAAATCCGTTCAGACGTTGCTAACAAAATCCTGTCTCTTGTCTAGCACAGAGGACATCAGTTTCAGGCAAAACTCTCATCAAGGAAAGCAAGACAAAAGCAAGAAAGGAGAAGGAAGAGTATTTTCAAGAGGCGTAAACAAGCAATTACCCATAGCAGGCCACACTACACACTCAGGGAGATTATTTGAGCACATCTCAATCAGTTGCTATCACACACTTTCTCCTGCTTAAATGTAGTGATACCATTTGGATGCAAAAACCTTCTATGCACATTTCTGGGTGGAAAATTGCTCTGAAGCTAGGGCTGACAATTAAAAAAAGCCTTTGTGTTTTTTTTTTTTTTTTTTACTCCCTTTAAAAGGTACAATCAAGGCACAAAATCTATCCAGGTGTAAGAGGTGTCACATATACTTGAGATGAGCTATTGGTTTCCAAAAGCAGTAACAAGTTGCCACACAGCCCAGCCCTGCCTGCCTCGTCAGATGTTTGAGAGGTGATCACTCGGATAAGCCAAGATAGGCTGGCTGCAACCCAAATTCTGGAACCTGCAGCCATATTGCCAATAAGAGCCACCAGCAAAACACATGGAGTTAATAAAAGCAATGCTGAAATGTCACGTTAAATAAAAAAAAAAAAAAAAAAAAAGAAGTAAATATTGCAAGTCCTTCATTGGTAAACATACAATTAATTTCTGATGAGGACTAATTAATATTTACCAAAAAAAAAAAAATATTGCTTATTCTCATTGCTCCTGTCATGAATGTATCTATCAGGAGATGCACTTTCAACAGTGTCTTTTGTCTTGTAGCGATGAAAAAAAGCCTTCTAAACTGAATCAAACTGGAATATGTTTCCCTGGTGCTTTCCTTTTTAACCTGAAGTGGAATGTATCAGAGCTGTAAATTTGCTTACCCTTCTGTTCTGTACATGGAGCATCTCTCCAGAGGAATTTTTAGCACTCCATTATTTAAGCCCACAAAGAGCGACCTGTCGCTGTGCAGGATTTGGAGACTCTTGATTGCTTCTCGTTGTCCATCAGGGAGGATCTGCATTTCCTCTAAATAACAACTCCTCAAGCTCCTGTTAGTGGTAGAAAGGGCCTTCAAGATGGTGCCATACTCTAATAGAACAAGAAACAAGGCACAAGTAAATCTTGGAGGCATTGACTTAATTTCATACCTGCCTAAAAAGTGAAATATTAATGTAATCTTTACACAGCTGCTTTAAACCTAGTTCTGGGTCATCTGCTGCCCATGGTAAAGAGAGCTCCAGCTACATCATTACAATCCTCAGCAGTTCTCAGACATTACAGAAACCGCCTGTGAATGCCTTTTAATGGAAACCCAGAAAGATGTGAACTATTATTTCCCAGTTGGAGCATTGAGGCAGAGAAGAGTCTGGTCGCCTGATCAGTGAGTTATACAGCAAGGTGACCCAAGACAGCAGGGATCATTTCTGGTGCCTCAAGTCTGTATTTATTTTGGTTTATGGAGCAGTTTGGTGTGATTTGATGCCATGACAAATGACAGCAGATGCAGCAGCCCTGCTGGAATCTCAGAGGCCTCTGTAATGACTGCATGGGTCACGGATCTAATTGATCCTCTTCCTCGAAGAAGCCGTTCTGCCAGCTTAATGTTATGGCATGAGCAGTGCATACACAGAAACATATATGTTTGTGTTCACAGTGCTCTTACCTAAACAATTTAAAGATCTGATAAACTGCAGGAGATTTACGATGGGGAAAAAGGGGCAACCACACCATTTTTCATTAAAACCTCAAAGACGTCTGTCAGCTCTGATTGTTCCTGAATCTTTCTATCCCAGTAATTTCTGTACTGGTGCCAAAGCTCATCAATTTACAGTGGTGGGGTTGGCTACCATATGAGCTTCTCTTTCACTTAGGAGGGCCTTAGGTGTGGAACAAGACTGAGGCCCAAGTTTGGGCTCTGTTTGTCTCAGGGTTGGGTTCATGTTCAGGGCTGACTCTGTGCAGGGCTGTCTCTACTGAAGTATTTGACTGCTTTAAATGTTTCAGATCCAGCAGATCTTATTCTTCAGTCACCACTAACCAGGGCCAGAAAGCAAACACAAATAAGGAGGTAAGGTTATGGCAAATGATATGAGGCAGAAAGTATCCCAGCTTTCTCTCAGGCTTTGTAGCTGGGACTCCTCACTTAAAATATCAAGATATCAAAATGGCAGAACTATGTTACATTTCCCTTTAAGTACAATATTCTCATCATAATCAATGTCCATGGAGGCTCCCACAGTGGGAATGTTACTAGAACACATCCAAGGTGATCACTTTTGAAGTAAGTGGTGGTAAAAGTTAGATAAATTATGACAGTCCTGGAAGGTGGTAACATGAGAACGAGGCAATGACTCTGCATTCAGATATGAGATTAAACTAACACTTATGAAGGCAATCCATCTTATTCTAAAGTCAAAGCTTCTTCAATAGAGGATAAAAACATTATACCCATGAGGCTAGCCATATGCTCTGATTAATCAAACTATTTAATTTAACTTCTATCATTAGTATGAATATGGGATAAGACAACCATTTATAACACTTTGTCCTTCTTCAGCATCTTTCATTTATCCAAGATATCTGTACTTTTCAGAAGAGGCAATGTGTCCTGCTAATTAGAGAATGGCAGTAGAAATCAAGAGACTAAATCATATACTTAATTCTACCGCTGGCTTGCTATGCAAAGCACTTGCCACAGCTTCCCCATCTGCATTACATTTCAGTGCATGCCCATTCCTGAAAGCACTGGGAGTCATACACCAATAGGCACACAGAAGTGCAAAGACAGACATAATTAAAACCTTGGGCAAGCCTGGAGGTTAAGTCTCATTGCTTATTTAGAGATGAGTATGTCATAGCGCAGAGAGGCAACTTATGTGCACAAAACCATAGAGCATTTCAGCGACCTTTGCTCTTCACCACTGTTATGTATTAGCCTGATTAGATGAAACATGTTTTTATATAAGGGAAAAAAATGTTACTGTTGCTTTTAAACACAGTGTAGATTTATGGTCGGTTCACCTGGGACTCTGCTTTAAGTCCTCTGTCCTGCTTTTAATTTATTCAGGCAAACTAACTTCCCTGCAGATCTGTGCCAAAATGATATTGAATGACAACTGTGTAATGGCATCACAACCAGGTTCCCAGGGCTGCTAAGTCTACGAGCAAGTAGAGGGAACTTTCTTAAGCCGTGATGCTCTTACCTGTTCCAATATACATCACATGGTAGAGAGTATCCTTCCCCTGAACGATATCAACCACCAGTTTGGAAAATCGAATGCTGTCCTGGGTCACATACGGATCTACAGTCACCGGCTGCACGACATCGTTCATCAGGAACAAGCGCTGTGCATCCTGCAGGACTCTCTCCGTTAGGTTCTCATTAGGGCTGTCATCACTCAGCGTCCCACACTAAACATGGAAGATTGAACTTCAGTACCTGCACTTCCTCCCCACTCCAGCAGCCCAAGACCAAACTCTGCAATTCTTCTGGAAACCCATGTCCCGTTGATTTCCTGGGGAGGCAGGTCTGTGTGAGGGTTACAGGATCAGGCCCTTAGCCTGATCATAGGTCCTTATCCTAGTTTGGCCTGTAGCCCACTCCTTAAAAACATTTCTTCCAGCTGGTCCACTGACCAGCGATATGGTGTTTCATTCCCTTGTCATACCTTGCAGCCAGCACACCGGAAGAGGAAAAGGCATTAACAAACCCAAGAGGAAAATTAGGAATTAAAACTAGCTGTAGAAAATTAGCAGTGGAGAGAAAGTTTTTGTGGTGATAAATCCTTGAAGTATTTCAAATAATCTTCAGATTCTACCTGGCATCTCAGTCTGCACAATGCACAAAAACTGGAGGTTAAAAAACCTGAAAAACAGGTTGGTTTTGCATCAAAGAACCCAGCTCACCACACTGCTTTTCTCTGATGTGGTCCCTTCTGAGCAGACCCCTTCATCTGAAGCAAGGCAGGCTAGCCACTAGTTCTCCCCTCCCCACATGTAGCTCTTCTATCCTCACAACAAATGTCAGATCAACCCATGTTCATCCACCCTCCAGCACCAAGGGATGCACTGAAACAGGACTCGATGCCCTTGTCCACCCAGAACAGGGGGGAAGAAGAGAGTTCATCTTGTGTCTTTTAAACATCAGCGTAAGTCTTACCACGTAGGTAGCACACTTTAAGGGCTGAGTTTCTATCTCACACTAATCTCTAGAATTCAGCACTTTCAAAAGCCAATGCAAGATTAATCATAGAACCATATAATACCATGTTGGAAGAGGCCTCAGGGGTCAACTCATCCAATCTTACTTTGCAAAGCACAGTCCAAACAAGACAGCCCACCATCCTCTTCAGGTGAATCTAAAGTGTCCAATGTTGTGGAATCTACCACTTCCCTGGAGAGATTATTCCAGTGGCCAATTGTTCTCATTGTGAAAGATTTTTCTCTTTTGTCCAATAGGAATCTCCTCAGGAGTAACTTGTACCCATTACCCCTCATCTTTTACATGTGACTCCGTGTAAACATGGAGTTTCCATCTTCTTTGTAGCCACCCTTTAAATACCAGAATATGGTGATAAGGTCTCCCCTGAACCTTCTCTTCTAAAGGCTGAACAAACCAAATTCTCTCAGCATTTTCTATATGGATTAAATTCTCCATGCAGTTTTGTGGTCTCTGTCAGCAGCCAGGGCTAGATCTTCACTCCTCCCCACCATGCCATGTATGGTGGGCAGAAGATTTATTACTCCAGAAGACAGCTGCGTCACTGGTTATTTATCTTGCCCAAGGCCATGAGAGTCATTGGTACAACTAGAAATCCTGCGAACTCCCACACTCAGTCCATGGACAACTTTGCTTTTCTCCAAGTGAAGGTCACACCTGAGTAATTTCACTAGAAAAAAAACCCACAGATCTTTTTTTTCTTCATTTTGGGTCAAGGTGTTTGGTCTTTCCTTGGAAGAGAAATTAGTATACTGCAAATCAGGATGTCAATTTACAGCACTGCAGCTACAGTGTACGGATTTCCCATGTGCATGCTCTGGATAAGAATCAAAGCAACTCTTCACAGTGTGGCTGCCTTTCCGAGGTACGCCATGGAGAGTATCTCTTATGACATGCTAAAATGAGTTTACAGGAATTCAGCTCACACTGACACAATCAATATTGGTCCTAATGGCAGGTGCACTAAGCCCTACAATATTTTGGAGCTTGTGTGAACTGGGTGAACAGGGTGATACTAACTCCCACCACCTATGAACATGGTCACTTTTTTATCAACTTAAGCATCTTCCTGAGTAGGCAGACTAAGGAAACGTCAGTGCGTTTTTGATGTGTCCTCAGGTGGGTTTTACTTTTTTTTTTTCTATTGCAATGGTCTTTTTTAGTTCATGACTCATCCCACTTTCTAAAGAGTTGTTATATCTCTCTTCTGCTATATCCTATACTCCTACTGGTTTAAACTACTGCCTTACTTTGGATCCTTTTCTCCCCACTCACTTTCCTTTCTAGAGCATCACTGAAGGAGGAGTCCCAGTGGCAGGAATGTCATTGTTGGTTTTGTTTTCTGTTCTCATCAAGTCACAGATAATCCTTTCATCAGTCTTTTGGCAGCCTGTATGCTGACACAGCATCCCTCTGGTTTGGTTTTATTTTGTTTTGTTCTAATTTCCTGATTATCTTCACTGCCCTGATCCTCTATATCCTTCAGTATTTCTCCTTCCTCTCTGGAAGAAAAAAAAAAAAATTCTGGCATGCTTCCCTCATCTTCTGAACACTGAGGCAAAAAAATTAATTTAATTTTTTTTGCAATATCTGCCTCTTCTGTCACTAAATTACCCTTGTCATCTCCTAAAGGCCCTTCACTGACCTCTTGTTCCTCCTGTACTTGAAAAACATCTTAATCTCTTCTTGCAATCTTCCTTTTGTCTGCCACATACCTCCTTTTCCTTTCCTTATTTTTCTCTGTCCCTTTTCTTTCATCTTGCTGCTGCAATCTTTGCACTTCACATTTTATCTGATACTTTTCACTACATGGAAATGCTTTCCAGAGTCCTTTTCTATTCCTCCTGGGTTAGCCCAGCAAGGGACAGAAAGTCCTTGATTCTCAGTTAACCTTAATATTCACTTTAAAATAAAAAATAATAATAAAAAAAAAAAAAAAAAAAAGAGAGAGAGAGAGAAAAAGCCTGGCCATGTTTGGCATGGCTGGGCTTTCAGCAATGCTTTCTTGATTTTCAGTGCACCAAGCTGAGGGGGTGATCGAGAGCTGAAACCTCCCCCACCTTGTACAGGCAGAAGCCCTCACTCAGGTGCCATGAGGGATTCAGGGGGAGGAATGAGGTTCCTCAGCAGGAACCTGAGCACGTCTCTGCCTGCAGCATGGACCTGCCTCCCATCTGCTCTTGCTGTGATTCCAGGTGACTGCAGAGTCCTTTTTGGAAGGTCCCTGACATCACCAGCTTGAAGGCAGATGGAATTTGCAGGCAGCCTCAGTGCCTTTGCCATAATAAAGGAGACAGATTCACACAATCAGGCTGAAAGGATTCACCATGGGGAAGTGAGGACTGGAAGACAAGCCCATCCTCCCCGGCATTCCCCAGGTGGGAAGGGACTGAGCTGTAAAATGGGCTCATGATTCAGAAGACTCAGGTGTGCTGGGGCTGTCACACACGTACCCTGCACTGCACTGATTGAATCTGGGCATAAAGCAACTGAAGTTTTTCTGTAATTTTCAAATTGGCCTTAACTGATAATCCTGGAAAGCTGCTCCTTCATAAAAACAAAGGTATTTAAGGTGAGAAAGAACCACTGTGACCATCCTCATGTGTCCTCTTGCACCAGTTACTGCTGCAATACATCCATGACTTCTGTCTGAGCTACTGTGTCTTAGAAGGACATCCATCTTGCACTGAAACACTGGTAGCCTTAGGGGCCCTATCAAGTGACAGAAAACTCATCACATCCTTACACAGACACAGCAGTTAATTACCTTTCTTGTTTAAAAATATAGGTTGTCTCCATTCTAGTTTGACTTTGTCCAGCTTCAGTTTTCAATTGTTCCCAGTTTCGGTGGGGACATGTCTCTCTGTCCCCTTGTGAGGATCACATTCTCGGAGTTCACGTGTCGGTGATGAGCGTAGCAGAGATTTAAATTATTCATTATTATAAAAAATTTAAACCTTCTTATTATCGGTAAAGTAATTCGATTTTTGCCATGGATTCCATGGTTTCAATAACATGTGTTAAGGAGTTCTACAGACTAAAACACTCATAATTTATCTGCACCATGGGTCTACCTGGAAAAATAAGCCCCACGCAAATCAACCCATTGAAGTGACAGAACGTAAAAGGGACTGGAGTAAACCAAAGGGCAGCAGCAGTACCTGGAAGTTAGGGATGGGGTTTAACGTTGGCAGCCAGGCTGATCTTGGGTTTTCTTGGTAACGGAAAGGGCCATTAAATGCCTGAGTAATGGCGCTCAGATTGAAGGCACACACTGCTGAGGCAGCTATGCTGTTTCTGGAAAAAGGGAGAAAAAAAAATCAATTTAATCATTAGAACATTGACATTTTCATCATAACAGACATCAAACTCCACTCAAATAAAATACATGTAAATTGCTAGATGTACAGTGATACCAATCTCACAGGGAGTAAAAATAAATAAATAAATTGTAAAATGCAGATGGCTTGCATGACAATTTTGAGAACTAATTTTAAGCTTGGTTTTAAAATGTCTGTGATTTAAGGGCCATGCAAGCAGTTCTGACAAGAAAGGTGAATACAGTTTAATTTGCATGGATTATGTGTGTCTGGTCTTATTTTTATTTTTTTAACAACCCATCTATCTTTATTGATTACAAACAACCTAATTTTTAATCTCTTGGTGTTTCTCAAGGTGAAATTCTGTTTCTACAGGCTCCTGAAGTCTTCAGCTATAAAATATATCCCCAAATATTGTGTATATATACATGTTTATATTTAAATTTATACATATATATATGTACGAGAAAATACACAGATGCATGCAGGGGAAGGGAAAGATTGACACTGCAAACCAGACTGGTTGTTACAGCAGCTCAGCACGCAAAAAAGTCTTGCTAATATGTGAAAGCTTCCGTTTTCAATGATCACAGTTCACTTTGCATTCGCAGCTGGGAATAGCAACTGTCTCGGGCAGACTGTTCACTACGTACGCACCAGCCAGGGGAGGCACAGCTAGGGAAATGCCACTGTAGGAAGGACTCTTTGGAAGGGAATTTGTTTTAGGAATGCTCCACTGCCCAGTCAGACTTGCACACCGATGGTTGGCCTTTGCTGTCCCATTTCAGACATGGAGGACCCATTTCTGCAAGGTCTGCTCAGCTCCTTTTGCCTCACGAGGGTTGGAGGGCACTTCCCAGATGGTGAGGACGCCTCAGGGAAGCTGGCCCAAAGAGGGATGTTTGCTAAGTGGCAACCTGAAATTCAAACCTGCTCCCAGCTCTCCCTTTCCCCCATGCTTTTTTTTTTTTTTTTTTTTTTTTTTTTTAAAAAAAAAAAAAGAAAAGGAAAGAACAACAGTTAGAGAAAAAGATTTCAGAATAAAACTAAAAATAGGGCTAGCACAAGAGACTGACTTGTCACAGTGCCTTTTAAATAAACCAAGCCCTGCTGTATGTATCTTTCTGCTAATTAAAGCAATTTGAATTCTCTGAAAAGAACACATTTTTTTTTACTAAACCAATAATTACACTCTCTTGCACAAAAAAAAAAGCCTTGCTCCACAATCTCAGGCTGGAAAGCAGAAGAACAGATTCTTTCACAGCATATTTCTTCCAAGCAATACAACATCAGGAAGAACTTCTTGCTTTGCCTTCCCATTCTCTGCACCCGCCCCTGCCCCTTCCATCCCCGGAGTGATGGAGTAGCTCACTTTGAACATGTCAAAGCAACGCTGGGCGAACCTTTCTCCACTTTTGTCTGAACACCGCTGACGCAGTGCATGCTCACAGACGGCAGCTCTTAAGACAAAGCTAATGATGGATGACTAGTAAATGCCTTGAGGCACATATGGAAAAAAAAAAAAAAAAAAGAGAATGAGAAATAAAATGGAAAAGAAAGAAGGAAACCCTACTAGTCTAGGAAAAATACTTTAAAAAAAAGAAGGATATTTTTAGGGCCTTGCTAAGGACTCCACAGTTTAGACCTTTCCCTTTGCTAGAGAGAAGAAAGGAAAGACGTTTTCCATTAAATCTGTGGCCCATTTTCTTTTCCATCTGTGGCCTGGCATATTTCCCATCCCTCCCTATGAAATGTTTGATCCCAGTCTCAAGCCAGTGACATCAACTTGTGCAGCTGGCTCCTGGGTTGTCCTGGTGTGAAGTTATTCCCACCTCCTACTTCCTGTGATTAACTAGGTGGTTTAGAGAATGGGTTAAGTTCAAGGAGGCTTTCACATTGTCTCTCTTACCTCCCAGAAAAGTTTTTATTAAAACATCTTAAATATTTCATCAGCAGCTTCCTCAAAAAGCTCTCTTTCCCACTTATTCAGCTGGGTGTAACATAACATGAAGCAATAAATCTGTATGTGGGTGTTACCATAACCACCAACACTGCTTTGTTACAAGATGACCCTAAAATGCATTAAACATGAACCTTTCAAAATAAAAATACCTTTAAACAAAAAAATCATAGTTTTGTGATGCATTGGTACTCTAATATACAGAAATTCAGACTGGAGCATACATCAACCCTCTTTGGTATGCAGAGCTCATGCAGCATGACATAAGTCCCAGTGGAAGTTAAAAGAATAATTACCATTATTTCTCTAGTCGGATGACAAATTGGAACATTTTCTCTCTGAACTCTCAAAAGAACATCATGTTGTAGACACAAAATGCTACTTGATCTAACTTCAGCTATTATCAATAACTCATTTCTTCAATTACACAAATGTTATATATTATATTGTCCTCAGAAGAAACAAGAGAGAACATACACCTGTAATGTATGAAGAGTAACTTAAGTCTAACCCAAAGGAGATGGGTAACACTCATCACATCTCATGTTAAACCTGGGAGACAGACACAGCAGAAGAGAACCATTCCAATCACAGTTAGTCTGTGTCTCCCTGCTTATAGTCCAAAAACTATACTGATTTGGTAAATATAGTACAGTTATTAATAATTTTCTTATTTCCAACTTCTGTTCTTGGCCGGATGAATGGAGAATGGGTAGACAAAATGTTATCATTATGGGCCTAGAAGTCCTCCTTGACTGGGGGAGGAAAAAAAAAATAAATGTGTCATCTCAAATGCTCAAAGCAGTAGCCAAGTTTCCTTTTAATGTTCAGGAAGTTTGGCTAACACCCTCTAAATGTTTTTAGAGAACAACTCATACTTCTTTGAATACGAGGACAGATTTTCCCCAAAGTCCACAGTAAAGGTGGAGTACTCAATCATGTTGTTTTTTTTCTAGTTGCTTCTCCACTGGCTCGCTTCTGGCTGATGTTGGCAATGGTAGTGCAGAAACAAAACATGGAAGATGGATGAGGGTGACCAAACACTTACCTACTTCTTGGTATTTACAGAGCAGGAATAACATTTGGGGTCTGTTGACTCTCATAGTGAAACTCCCAACAGTGCTTTAGCTCAAGAAGCTGGGGCTGATGCTTTATGACTTCAAGGGCTGAAGTTCAAGCCCTGTCACACCAGCAAGTGACACATTAAAACAGGAAGGCCTGTACTTCAGTGGGACTTCGTTTCTTTGGTTTGCTGTGGGCTTCTTGGGAACAGGCCCTTATTCATATTGAACAGTACTCCACTGCACACAAAAACCCCACAGAAATTGGCTACCCAGCATGAGGAAAGCATCTTGAGTGTTTGTCGTGTGGAGTAACTCAGATTTTCATTCTCTTTTACACATCAGGATAACACCCCTCTGGAGAACATGTATTATTGAAACTCAATACCACGCAGACTGGTTATAACTTGAAACTTATCATCCTAGCCTTGGGCTTCAGAGAAAAAATTATTTGAGTTCTCCTGTCTTAAAAATATACATTATGAGTTTTTTAATATATTTTTTAATTAACTCTTCTTCTCCTTTCTGCTTTCACAGCTACACTAAATCATTCCAATTACAAGTTTTTTTCAATATCAAGCCAAGAAGAGGTGATTATGAAGTTTCAGAAATCATGCCTTCCTCTCAGAGTTCCAGTGCTGCTTTTGATTTGTGGACCCGAAACAGTCTGTAGCAGAGGTACAGTCCCCCTTGGAAATGCCAAACACCATGTAGCATACATGACCTTGCTTCTATAAAGTGTTCTTCAATAGCAATTTATGTTGATTTCAGTCTAGGCTGTTGTGATACCACCTGCTTCATTCCCCTCCTTCCAGTCCTTCTCTCCCAAGCCCATGTACCTGTCCATCTCATGGGCCAGCTCTGACGTTCACACAACTGTGTCAGATTGTCCAGGCAGTTAGCCTGGCTGAAAATTAATTACATCTTTCTGTTGGGTCATTTTTAGACCAGCTTGCTGAACTACACAAGTAGCATTGCCACTACAAGAAGTCAGAATTCTGTCACATCTCAGGTTTATATCAAATTAAGTTATCCTATAACTTCACAGTCACCTTTTATGTATTTCAGGAATCTATAAACCATGAATTAAAAACATTGTCCTAAAGGCTACGTTGCCATGATGGATAACACAGACCTAGCTATTTCTTCACATTAACCAAAGGATTTTTCAAAAATTATTGCTCTGACTGTCTAAAAAATCAGCGTATTGTCAGTCTCAGACTGCTGGGGATAAAAGGGCAGTAAAACCAATGCAACTTACACATTAGTAGTGAAGACACCATAGATCAGATCTTGCTCAGGAAGGTAAAATGTGCTTTGCAATTCATTATAATAGAAAGGGATTTCTCCAGCACGAGAGCAGTTCAGCCTGGCCTTCATGAAAGTTGTCCATGTGTCCTCCAGCAAAAATCTCCCTCCAATGTCATTTTTGCAAACCCTTGCCACACGAGAATACACTGTTTTCCCACAGTCATGTTCTACTGCATTCTCACGGAAGAAGAAGTAAGTGAACAAACCGATGTCGTAGGCAGCAATAAAGTTAGGCTCTGAAAAACAAACATTTGAAGAAATTTATACAGGTCAGAAATCAATCCATGCTCTCTGACTTGTTCAGTGCATTGCGCCACCATCTCCCTTTACGCAGGCTGTCAAACCTGGGACCACAGGGAGTTTGGAGTCAGCAGAAGACATAAAAACAGTAGATGGAAATAATGATACAGGGATACAGCTTTCGTTCCATTTTTTAGATCTTGGAAAGACCCTATTTTTTCCCCACTTTATTGGCAAAGCTGCTACTGATTTCAGTCAAAGCAGAGTTCAATACTTTGCATATGCATGACTATTCTCTGTACCTATACTCATTTTACAACATAAAGTCTTCCCATTGGGCTCCTTCACCTATTCACTTCTGAAGTGCACCTTATGATGTGTTAAATATGCTGTGTGCATCCGCCCAATTCCCCAGACTGCTGCACTGAAACATTCAACCTACTCTCCCAACACAATCACATCTGGCTTTTATCACAAAGCCGTTCCAGTTTCTAGGCACAAAAGATTATCTTATGTCCGTAAAACAAAACCATGCCACAGACTGACAGCATTGAAGCAAGCTCGCCTTAATTCTTTTTCTCCTAGAATTATTGTTATTATTTTCACAAGAATTGAAAAGAACCTGGAATTGGTTTTGTAGTGAATATTTTAATTGGGTATTTAACAAAGCTTTAAAGTGTATTGTCTTCTATCCCAACAGTTTCTTTGGCAAAGGGAAAAGATTGGCCAATAAATAATATTTGACTAAACAAAAAAAAACCAACCCTGTTGGTTTTATAGGGTGCTTTTACAATGTTCATTTCTGAGTAATGCTCAAAGGAAGAAGAAAAAAGGAAAGTGCAGAACTCCTTTAATGCTGCAGCCCAGGAGTGAAAAGAGAACAGAGTCATGGTGGATGGAGAGGAAGGCAGGCTGATGCTGCTGCAAAGCAGGTTTGGGAGACAGACAGTGGTGCAGAGGGGAGGACACTGCAAAGCATCTCCCATCAGACTTTCCCTTCAAATGAACAGTGAACCTTAAAGGGAGTGTTGTGATCACCAATCTGACCTTCTGTCTAACATGAACCAGAGAATTGCACCCTGTAATTCTATCATCAGATCCTGTAACTAACAGGTGAATGAGACCACATCTTTCAAAAGAGATCTGATCTTACTGGACAGATGCATGGCTTTACATCCACCACTTTCGTCAGTGACTTGTTCAAATGTCTGAAGACTGCCCCAGATGCAACCTGTACTTCTTTTCCCATTTGACATTATCTGGTTTCAGCTTTCAATCACACGGTCTTGTCATGACTTGTCTGCTAGATTAAAGAACTTTATCCTGCCAGAAATCTTCTCTTGATGTAAGTACTTCCATATCATGAACAAAACACCTTTTATCTCCTTTTCAGAAAGATAAATAAATTGAGCTCCTTAAGTCTCTCACTGTGAGGCAGGCTTTCCAAGCTTCAAATCTCTCCATGGCTCTTCTCTGAATCATCTTCAAGTTTTCTGTTTCTTGTTGAAAAGTGGCCAGAACAGGATGAAATTACTCCAGTGTCACCGATGCTGCACAAGGTTATAAATCCAAGAGTCATGTTAGTTTCTCCAGTCACAGACTAGAAACTCAGCTTCTGTTTGCCTTTCCTTAAACTCCCCTCTTCCAATGTGGCTTCCTTCTGAATTCTTCATTCATGCACAGACAAGAGGCACATATTTCTAATGAGCATATATGGGTTATGCTGCTTCTGGGTCCTCATTCACAGTCTTGCCTGATGACATCCTTCTCCTAAAACTACGGATCTTCATACTGGCTTCAATATGCCTGCAGAAGCCTAGTTCAGTCTCATTAAGATCCAGAGAGTGCACAGTGCCACTGCTTGTATCTTTGAAATCCAACAGAAAGATTCTGAATATCTCATCAAATTACCTGGGCCAAAGGGGAGAGAGGGAACACTGCAGTCTCCATCACTACAGCCAGCTCAGACAAGATGTGCTTTGCCCCAGTCAGAAGATGTGGACCCAGTGCAGGAATTAATAGTCGAAATTCTGTAGCTTGCTTGATGCAGGGTATTATCACAATGGGGTAACAGCTGCTTTTAATAGCTACAAATCCACAACAGCATGAGTTCACATGGAACATAACATGCTGCGAAATTTCTCATTTTTGGACTGATCTTGCACTGAAATGAACCATCTTCAGCTGAGTCAGTGGAAGCGGAGGGTGCTTAGCACTGCGCAGAACTGGGACAACAATATGATGCTTTAAGTTGGTTTTGATCTTCAAATCTTTGAGTGGTTTTCTTGTTAAAATGATGTATTTGGTCACCTCGCAAGACAGAGACCCATATATATGTTAAGTAGCCTGTAAGACCCACTTTCTATGTTCTAAATCAACTTCTCTGAAATACTTCCAGGCTATTTTTAAATGTCTTCTAAGCTGCATTGATTATTGCACCGGAAGCCCTTCCCCATCGTAACTCTGGATCTCAATATGAGAGCAGAGGGAAAAATTTACAAGCCTGTCAAACTGACTTTAATTCACCTCTTGCTCAGATATGACCCACATGACTTTACCATTGAGCCATTTGGAGTTGTATTGTGCTGTCCTAAGTGGGGGAACATTTCCAAGGCTGCGGTAAATAGCAGGATCCCGTCCAGAGAAATCAATTACAGTTGCAGCATAGAGTTCTCCTCGTGATGTAATCACAGCTGTCGAGTTATGCCGAGGGTCGTACGGGCATCGAGCCACTCCATTAATTCTGTCAATGATTTTGCTAAGATTTCCTACCTGTATTTAAAAGGAGAGAGGAGAGAATTTAAAGAGCATTTGGCTTTCTTACTAGTATAGAGAATTCAGTTTGCCCACAAGTACTTTTAAGCAAAACACTGATTTTAAAAAAACAGGCAGCTATGAGAATGTAACATCGGCGATGACTGTAAATTGATCTTTACATCCATCGTTTGCCAACGTAATAAGAATGTAATGTCAGCGATGACTGTAAATTGATCTTTACATCCATCGTTTGCCAACGTAAAAAGTTGTGCCTGAGCCTTACTGATCCTATTGCTTTCTAAGAGGAGTAATTCCTTGGCCAATAAAGTCTGTAGGTCCCAACCCACCCAGCATAATTGGGTGCTCCTGCTGCTAGCACAGGTTTCTAATCTTCCACAGACACCTCCTGAATGCATACTGGCATTAAAAAATACAAAATAAACATTGCTCTGGACCTGCTCCTGCTTCACTTGAAAAATAAATTTTCCATTTATTTTAAGGAAACATTTAAGTATTCAGCTCAGGAGGTACTCACAGCTAAGCTTGCTTATATTCCCCGTTTTCAGCAGTATACCCAAGGCTTACATGAGCAGCACGTTGTCCAGATCCAGCTCACCCATATCACGAGTTTTTTGCTCCCCAACTGCAGATACACCCACTGCCCAGAAGCAGCCCAAAGGGACCCAAAGAAGAAAACTAAAATAATTTCAGATCAGCTACATTTGGAACATATTCTCTGCAACCATGATACCCTGCCAAATGACTGCCCTTCCCCAGAGCACATACGCAGTCCTCTCCATCACTGTAAAAGAGGCAAAACAGACCTGTCGACTGGAACACACCGGCGAAAAGGCATTGGTACCACAGGTAAAAACCTTCTTGCCATAAACAATCAGCACTCGGACATAGTTCTGGCACTCTTCCTATAGGGACACAAGAAAGAGACAAAGGACTTTTGAAAAGGAGACTGTGGGGTTATTACATTTTAAAAAATTATCTGTATTGCAGCTGGAATACCCCTTCCTTAGCTCTAACTCAGCCTGAGGTTTGTTGCATCAAGCAGTGCGTGGCTATAGGGAGCTATGGGTCTAAGTGAATAAGCCCAGTTTATTGGTTATTTCTCTAATCATAGAACTTCACCATCCTTGGATAGGATGTTATCCATCAGGCTATACTCTGTATTAGCTACACAAGTGTCTCTCTCTGTGCTCTTCTTAGATTGAAGGAGGAATCCTCCCTCTCTCCATGATGATGCTTCTGACCTATTTTTCCCAGTAATACTGCAGCTTTGAAAACGCTACCCAGACACAAACTCTAGTGAAGGACAGTGGGTCCATCTGCATTATAATTCACACCAGTGCCAGCAGGAACTTCTCTTTAATAGATCAGGCTAGTCAGGAGAATCTCATGCTTGAACAGGCTGTTACTTCCTGCCTCCTGCAAGGACTGCGTGCTCAGGATTTTCCATGGTGGAAGGAGTTTCTTTTTCAGGCTAGGCCAGAGAGAAATATCAAATCCCCTCTTCTCAGCTGTATGACCACTTGCTGGTACAAATAGGCAACTCCCTCCACATTCCAGTCCCCAAAGGTGCGGGGCTCCTGTCATCCCATGCTGGGGTAGGGGTGGCAGCACAACGCTGGAACTGGCTTTTTTCAGAAAATCTCCTTCATGTTGTTGGAGGGAGCCACAGTATCTCCTTCTCTCCACAGTCTCACATCCAGAGACCTCTGGGCTGCAGATCAGGCTGAGAACTGCTGGGGAGTTAAGCAGTGGGGAAGGAAGAGGTCACATACAGCAGGGAGTTTCTAACAGTACACACAGGGAGAGGGAGGTGCAAGACTAGCGTGCAAAACTCCCACGGGCAGAGCAAGAGGCTCAAGACCTGCCTGCCCCAAGGTTCATCCAAACAGCCCTGACGAGAGATGTACAACAAGCCCGGCACCAGCCTGCCTGCCCTGGGCTGTGCGGCCTCCTCAGAGGACAGGATACCAGCAATGGCTAATGACTGGCACCCACAGGGTCCAAGTGATGAAAGCCTGTTATAATCTACTGTAAACAGTAAAGGAAACTTGGTAAAAAAGAAACACTTCATCTGGGTTATTCTGGCTGCTTGCTTTCCTCCCTCCAATAGATCACAATTTGCCACTAAGCTGAGTTTACAGCTGGAAACACCGCTTCTCCTTCCGTAAGTAGCAATCACTCTACGAGCTGCCCCGTCTCACAGCGCTCCACACTGTTAATCATTACCCTGAAGACTTCATTTGCAAGATTCAGCAGCGTAAAAACACTCCCTATCATCTGGAAAGGAAAAGGCTTGCTTAGCGGGATTACGTGCTACCTCCTTTCATTTGCTGTATAGAAATCAACTTGTTGAAGGGTGGCGTTTAGCTGAAACCAACCAGTGTTAGCGACAAACAAGCGACTGCATGGGCAGGATATGTGGGGATTGCTTTTGAGTGGAGGAGATCACAGGGTCTGCGCTCCAGAGCCAGCCCAGGAGCACTCACCCAGCCTGGGCAGAGCCTACAGAGTGCCACAGAACAGGTGCTGCCAGTCTTGAGTCTCAGCAGAGGCATCAGGGATCAGATACATAATACCTGGCACCGAAAAGTGAGGGCTTAAATTCATAGCTCGGTCGATTCAGTGCTTATTATTTCAGAAACAGATCAGTCATGATATCTGTGCATCAGTCTATGAAATAGGACCTTGAGAAGCACTGTCCCACCCGCTGTGTGTTGAGAACAGAGGTCTCATTGCTTTGTTTAACGAGACGAAGGGCTTGCCAGCCTCTCTGCTCTCTCCTGTCATTGTTACGTGGTGCTGTTAAGTTATTCCCTGCCCTAGAGATGTCTGCTTTTCATGAGTGGGTTAAGTAATTCTTCTTTCTGTAAAGAAGTTATTCAATCCCACATAATACTAGGACCACTATATATTTAACAGCAAAGTACAAGAAATTCTTGAAGGCATGCTATAAAAAAAAAGGTATGGGCTCCTCTCCCAACAGAGATTTGGTTTCAGAATATGATTGATTTGGCATCTAACCCAGAATGCAGCTCTGTACCAAATATCACACAATAAGAGAGTACCCATCTGCTCCCCTTCCACTTCCACCTTTCTGTGCTTTGTGCAGAGTCTGAGCATAGCTTCTGACCTAAACCAGCTAATACCATTTATGTTGCTGGACCCTTTCCTGCTGAGGTACTTCAATATATTCCTAACTAAAACCCTGTCCTGCAGAAATATTAAATCCTAATTTGCAGAATTCTCTTCTTTGCACAGAACTATATTACAGATTAACAAACTTCAATTTCTATGAAAATCTTCCCAGCTGAGAAGACAGCACACAAAAAAGAGTTTCTCTGTGAGGTCATGTGCTGGATGGTCTTCTGAAGTCTGCTGGTAGTGAGGCATCTGTTGCACACATTACTCCAAGGAACAGTAGCTGGGCTTGGAGAGCATGCTAGAAGCTGGTAAAATACTGTGTTATTTTAGCCTAATTAAGCACTGTTCTATTTGTACCCACTTAGTCCAAAGCAGAAGTTATTTATTGAATCAGAGGAGAAACCATACTGAGCAAATATATCTGCTGCTGTCTAAATCTACACCAGAATACTTAATCTATGACTTCCAGCCCATTCCCAACTGTAGTAGCAGAGAGCAGAAGAGCATGGTCAGTATGGATGAGGTGTTAGATCGGAAACACTTGACAGCTGATACTTTTGAGGGAACTGGATGCACCAAGCCCATTAATTATTTCATTTGCTTTAAGAGGCAGAAACTAGGGTGACTAGTGGATGTTTTTTACTCTGCTTAGATAATGATGCTACTAGGTGTAGGCCAGGCCATGTCCAACTGTAGCTGTTCCTGTGAATTAACTGAGTAGGTGTTTTCCCTGGACCTGCCTTACTGATAATGGTATCGGCACTCCATGCTCCTGGAGAAAGAGCAATGATAATATGTACATTTTCATACACTGGTCTGAAAGCAATTTATAAAGCTTAAAGTAATGTTCTGAAACAGATGTACATTGTCTGCCCTGTTCTCTCAGCTGGGTGAATCAAAACATGTGAGTGCTAAAGGACCTGCCATGGTGACACACTGAGTCAGAGGAGATCCTGAAGGACAGCAACAGAGGTCTAACTACCAGACCACACCTCTCTAAAGTGCCTGGCCCAAAGAGGAATACTGTGTTCACCTCGTATTTCTTATGGCTGTACGATGCACTGACAGTGATGTCAGGCTATGAAAATCTCCAACAAAGGCAAAAAAGAAACCAAACCACTTAAATGCTCCAGCTTGCAGGATTTTTCTCAAGCCACTGTCAGTGATAGTCACATTAGATCCTCTTTCTACCCTATTCTCAAAATAACTACCAAGGAACAACCTCCTCTCTATGCTCTTTAAACCATCCTGGATTTGCTCTGAAAAGTCATTCAATACACTGTTCTCTGCAACAATTCGTAGCTGAGGCAACTGGTTAGTAAAATGATCTCACAAAACCCTATAGAAAATAGGAGCTATTTAATGCAGTTTCTTCCATGTGGCTGGAAAAGTCTAGGCATGCAGGATGCAAAATTCAGATGGGCTTTAATATAGCCAGAAAATCTGGCAAGCTTGAACCCAGCTCTGTCCAGACAAGACAATATTTGGATCCTGCTCTCATATTATGGAGCAGACAGTTAAACCTGTGTGTGATCAGTCTGCAAATCTCATCACCAGAAGATATTATTTGAATTAAGAGATTAAGGATTTAAATAAAGGGGGAAGACTGGGTATTTATGTGGTTAATGAGAATAACCCAGTTATATTAGTTGGGATTACTATTAAATATATGGCAGAGCTGATAAAAACCTATGGCTCACTGCCAGAGCATTAACCATACCTCCGATTTTCCTATGAATTGCATGTTACCCACTTTCGGGTTCTTGCTCCTTCCCCAAAATTACCTGGTACTGGCCCCTTTTTGAGGTAAGGCCTTAAATTGAGCAGATATCACTTTTCTCCAGCTTGATGGCCCTTGTTTTCCAAGAAAAGAAGAGTACACAACTTCTAATGCTCAACCTTACAGGGCACAGGGTTTCACTGTCACTAAGAGAATAAAATTCATTGAAGCCCCGCCCCCCCTCCTACCCTCCCTCAGTTTAAGTCTATCCTAACTTACTTCATTTTTTGCAACAATTACTTTTAAATGTGTTTGTCTGTGAATGCTATAATGTCCGTGACTGCACCAGGACTAGGCTTCTTCCCAGCTCATAGAGAGGTCAGGCTGCTTTGAAAACACATTTCAAGCCCAAGAACCAAGAGTGGTGGCCTGTTACTCCCTTCGTTTGTGTGGACAGATTAGCAAACAGAGAGGCTGAACTCCTGCTGGCTTCAGTTTGCGATAAAATTCAAAAAGATGTTTTCAGGATGATGCGAATAAGCCAGCTGTAGGTGCTTCTGGAGTTGTTTCTTCTGTCATCTCTGAACACTGGAATTCTTAAATGTTATAAGCCCTTAGTCTCATTGTGCAGATGTATTTTTCTTTGAAAGCATAACCATATATAAGCACTATTTTAATTGGCCTTTTACTTTGAATAAACCACTCAAGCCCTGTTGTCAGAGATCTGTTTATTTTTTTTTTTTTAAGCTAACACTATTTCATCCCATACTGATACATTTTAATCATAGATTAAAGCCACAGTTACACACTGTATGAGAAAAATAGCTCTTTCAGATGTTTTGATGCCCTCAGTAAAGAAACGCAGACTCCCGGATTACAACCTGGAGTTCGGAGAATCAGCCAGTAGAACTCTGTGTTACCCCTTTAGTGACGTTTTAGAGTGCAGCAAACATCTAATTTATCTGTTGCAGTTCATCCCAATTTGTCAAAAAATAATCAAGACCTAACATGTTCTCGAGCACTGTTATTAACACACTTTCAGAGATCTATATTTATTTCTTTGGACAAACAATTCTATTAATCAGTTTAAACCAATGCCCTGACCAAGCTGTCTTTCTCCTTTGAGTGCAACAGATAGCAAAGAGAATTGCTAATAATTTTTCCAGCCAAGTTTTCTTTAATGGACTTGAATTCAGATTTGGGGGCTGATTCTGCATTGATAGCTTGGCAGAAGTGCTAGGAATGTAGGTTCAGATCTCTAGGAAAAGTTACGAAGGATGAAAAAGTATCTGTCTGCCTCCTAGTTATTTCTGTTTGGCTGGGGATTTATAAGGTGCCTGTCCTACCTGGATGCCTACTATTTGTAAATGGCATGGAGGTTACCAGCTCCACTAGATAATCAGAGGGCACATCCTCTGTGTGACAGGCTTGAAGGCGTGAAACAGCTGATTCCTCCATTAGCTCAACAACTTCTGCACCCAACCCATTTAGTTGGGCTGAAGCCTTGGGCTGTGATTTCCCTGTAGCCTTGTGTGAATCATAAGACCCCCCAGCATCAGGACAACACACAAGAAAAGGAAGACATTTTGGCAATACAGTGGGACAACCAGTAGCTGGATGCCTATCAGACATTTCTCTTAGTTCTCTCTTGCTCCAGAAGTGTTATTAGTACGTCATCTTTCTCCTGACTGCACAAAGCTCTTAGGACAGCACATAAGAGCTGCCATTTTCACAAACTGTTCCCTTTCACATTTTGAAACGTTGGTGTGCTGCTTCTGGAAACTTATCAAATAACTCTGTGCTTAGACAAGACAAAGACTGAAGTGCTCACGTTTAGAAAGCCACAACTTTCCATGTCAGGCAAAACTCCTTAGATGTGGTGGATGTGGACTGTTATGCAGAGACAAACCAATTACAAACCAGAAGCTGAGCAACTCCTAATGAAATTAAATACACCTCTTCCTCTTCTGCTCTATCCGTCACTCATTTTAACTACAACCTCTGGGTAATTTCATTTGGAAGATAGACAACAGGCAGCATAACACTGACTTTGTTCTCTGCGTTGTCTCTCAGTAACGTGGATGTTTTCCAGGGTACAATTTTAAGGTGCTGATCATAATACATTTTATAAATGCTGTAAAAATAAGAATGATTACTCGCTGAAGCTAGCACAGATCTCCAGAGACATGGCAAGTAAAGCATGCATAATTCTTTGAGAAAACCATGAGTTTTAGTTGATAGAAATAACATAAATGAAAGAGACTTTTCTGAGGTTTTTATACCACATGATATATTGTGAAGAGTTAATTTTAAAATCACGTTCAGGAATTTATACATTAATGGATTAAAATCTTGTAAATTACTGGGCTGAAAAAAGTACTCAGAGTGAAATAATTCATAAACTTGCTATTCTAACAGGGCCCCAGATGCAGTGGTACTAGCCCAATATCAACATTTTTCTTAACAAACATTTGTGGATAACCCAAAGCTTACAAAAATAGTAATGACCAGTGAGCCAGCACCTCACTACATATATAGTGATACATGCTAGAATGGTTGGTGAGATGGACCCAACAAACAAAATACATTTTTGTAAGATACTATGCTTAAAGAGCAAGGAACAAAAGGGCTCTATGTATAGACTGGGAGATTACATCCCAAGACTAGCAACTTTTAAAAAGATTTAGTGATCACAGTGGCTAGGCAATTCTGCATGATCACCTATGGCAGAAGAGCTTATGAAACTGCCACGTATATGAACAGAGGAGGGTGAATAAGAGGTGGAAGACTGTTTTAATCACACTCAGGCATTAGAGAGATTGACAAGGGAATACAGATGAAAAATTGGTATGTGCAGAAAACAGACAAAAAATATTCAAGGACAGTAGAAAAATGACTTAGAGAAAGAGGCTTGGGGAACTCAGCTTTTTGCTTTATCAAAAAGGCTAAGTACTGATTTGACAAGAGCACGTAAGTGCCTTTGTAAAAAAATACATGTTGGTAACTAAAGGGCTCCTTAATCTAGCAGAGAAGGGCAAAATGAGACCCAGACACTTAAAGCTGAAGCCAGATCTAAAGAGGAAATAAAGTACATGTTGCTAACAGGGAAGGTGATGTGACATTAGAACAAGCCAGCAATGCACACAGTTGCCCCATGTGCTTCAGTCCAAAACTTTTTGCCCTCCTTAAAAACTTGCAGCAGCCCAGCACAAGTTACTGAGCTCAGTTTAGGAACAAGCAGGCGAAGTTTGTGGCCAGAGCAATACAAAGTTTTAGAAGAAATGGTACCTCCTTCTAACCTTAAATCTGGGACCCAGATTTCTCATGTCCCTTTTCTCTGGCCAATAGGTACTCTGATGTGGAGTAACCATCATGCCATAATAATCATACTTCTGTGATATGCATTTTTTGGCTTTTATTTTTGCACTTATTTTCCTTCTGATAAATTTCTAAGTATTTTAGGAAGAGATTTTTCTAAGCATCAGGAAGGATCTGACTTAGATATTTAACAGGCATAAGAATGAAGGGGAAAAAAGGCATTTTAGTACACTAGGTGGCTTTGAAATCCTCACCCTAAAATATATATCTTATTAAATAGGCAAAGAAAATGTACCAGTCATATAACTTACAGAAACTACACTGTGAATTAATGTGAGAGCCAAAGGTCCTCCTTACTTCTAGCCTCTCTCACCGCATATCTAAGTGCCTGACAATACATAACGTATTTATCATAAAATCATCTGTGCTAAGTAGAAAACTGCCATTAGTCAAGTTTTGACAAAGCAGGGCCGGGACAAACAGAGCTCTGCATCTTGTACCACCATTGCACAGCAGAATCAGAAATGTTCACATTAGTGTTGCCCTCACTTGCTACATTTACCCAGCCAAGGGCAGAGATGCTGGGTCAGAGCTGGACTTAGCTGGAGTAGAGCACTTCACCAGCTGGCTAGGATAAACTCATTATTTTTGGAGCTAGCACCAAGTCATTTCTCTGCAGTTTGAGAAACAATGAATGTGTATACTCGCTCCAAGAGGGACTCAGCCATGGACACACAGGTCAGAGTAGATACGGTCTTTGGAGACCTGAATTTACTTAGCTACTGCAGAATCCTTCCACCTTTGCTTGAAGCTACAAGTCTCCTTGTCAGACTCCTAGTCAACACCTCTGTTTGCCATTAATTGTACATCAAAAAGTGTCTAACAATCTGCTTAATTATTGTTCCTCAGAACTTCACATCCATGGCCACTGAACCCACCAAACAATTTCAAGCTCTGGATCACAATCAGTATAAACTCAGATGTTCAGAGAATTATCCTCACGAAATTTTTGGCAAACTCTTTGCAGTGTGAGAAGGCAGCAACAGTGAAGATACTCAGATCATCACTTTCTTTTGGCATGACAATAAAAAAGATAAAGTGAAATTATGCTAGAATTTGTTCAGTCAAATTCATGGCTTTATCCAAGGGTTGACAAAATAATTCTGGGTTATAAATTAAAATTTTTTATGAACAATAGGATACAATTTAAATCTCACAAACTTTACAATGAAAGAAAAGAAGAAAATCCTCTCTTTACATTTTTTAAAGTACAAAGACTACACACTTAAAAATTCCTCATATCTTGAGGTTTGGAGTTTTTTAGTTTTGCCCAACTTCTATTGGGCTCTTCTTCTCATGGCTGGCCATGTTTGGTGTTCATCTAGCCCAAGCCATTTTGCCTCCATGGTGTTTTCCTGCATAACATAGATCCTACATGAAACTCTTAACAGATGATCTAGGATACTCATACTCTTGTTCTCCACAGCTGCACGAAGCAAATTTTTGCTTATCTGGCAAAATTCAAGCTATCTTTTTTGTTTATGATATAAAATTAACATAGCCAATGGAAGATCATATAGTCCTGCATTTAAAGCACTGAACTCAAACTTGGCAGCACTCCAGCATTTTAGGCCAGCCACACAATCACTCTCTGCTTGACTGTCCATGTCTAAGCAAAGATTGTGCTTATCCTCTCTTATCCTTTGTCCAACTCCTTTGGTTTAGACTGAGAACTCTTTGCAGTGTAGTATTAAGGACAACAGGACACCCTCTCAGTTAAGGCGTGAAGATTTTTGAACAGTACCAACATCACATCTGAAAAATCAAAATATTGCCTGCTTTTAGGTAGATGGCTTTGATTCAGCGTCTCCGAAGAGGTGCAGAAAGGACATGTGTTTGGATCAGAAGTGTCTGCAAACTCCAAACTTCCGGGACAGCAATGTGTCAGTTCAAGCAATTCTTACTTTAAACTGCAGTTTAGCAGACTGCACCTGCCGCCAAAGGGGATCTGTGATATTCCACCTGAACAGACTGCAGTGTACTATCAGATGCAATTCTCACATTCAAATCAATTATACAAAGATGAACTCTAACTTCAAACAAGCACTGAAGCCCACATGGCCAAATGCCAGCAGTTCACTGCTGAGTACCTAGACTAAGCCAGCCTGCCCAGCCTCAGAGCCCAGTACAAGATGTTACCCCTGGCTTGCCACCACTCTGCTCCTTGGTGTGTCACAAATTGTGTCCTCTCCAGCAGTGAAATCACCTTTAGATTTCATGCAGAGCAAATCTAACAACTTGAACAGGGGGTCTTTGAAATGGCTTGCTCGGTGGTGCTTATACACTTGTGGTGGTAGATCTAAACCACTGCAAATTTACAAGCTCAAGCTGGTGTCAGATGCTCCCTGTGCGGATTTCACACTATGCAAATAAATTTACTCATAGCATCATTGTAGCAAAGCAAAACTTACCTCTGTTTTCCCTTTACTTTGACAGGACCTCCTGGTGTCTTCGTCTGAACCCCATGCTGTTGCCTGAGAAACCAAAATGCACAAGTCACATGACAATGCCACCAACCACCATGTCTGGAGACTCCCAAAACAAGAGCAAGTATCTCCAGCCAATTTACACAGCCCAATATAAAAGCAGCATTGTGACGGTAAACATGTATCTCTCTCCCACTGTGCTCACAGTGCACACAATGATAAATAGATGAGAAGTCCAGAGGCAGAAGCAACTGGAATGTTAACAGAGGACAGACTTTAATTTACATGTAAATGCAACTTCTGATCATCATTCAACTGGAAGGTCCAAGACACAAGCCCCACACATCGAGCCATCACCTTATTTTCAAAGAGGACAGTGCTGCATAAAACAACCAGCCTTCATCACCAAAATGAAAACCTTCCCTACAGCAAAGTCCAGTAGTTCTGCACAAACCTCCTGGTCTCGTTAAATTTACCTACAAGATTATCACCTAAGTAATCCTGCAGTGAAGTGAGCTGGATAAAACAACAAATGGGAGCTGACAGGAGAAACCTGGAGAGACAGGAAGCAGGGAGAAAGGTTGGACAGTGATTTGTGATGCCAGACAAGTGGGGTCAGATCCTCAGGTGGAGTAAAACGCATTAGGGCCAAGGGCACTATTGACTGGGGGCTGAGAGCATGTGGGATACCCAGTTGGCTCTGAATGACTACTTCGGAGCAAAGAGGCCCCTTCCTTTTCAAGAAAAGTCAAGACCAGCAAAGCTGCATTAGAGAGAACTTTTAGATTTAAAATATTCAGCAACATACCCAACCATTCAGTGCCCTCTGCAATTTCCCTCCCTTCAGCGCTTTTTAAAAATAGTCCTAACAAATTCAAGCAGGTATTGTTAGCTGGAGGTGAAAATACATATAAACATCCACACTATACATAATACATCATTCTGAGTACAAGAAAAATAGCTCTGTTACACAGGGAAAGGGCAGGCTCACAAAGTTCAGATACAGATCCAAAGCTCCCCTAAAAGAGCCAGGACTTCTCTTTTTTCCCCAGTCCATTACCAACGCAGGAAATGGCTTCAAAGTTCGGTCCGGATCTGAACTCTTCTTGAACCTTCTCACTGCAGCCAATATATTTTTTAAAACTCTAGGCTTCCATAGAAATTGTCCCCTTGACACATGATAAATCCTGTTTTTTGTAGGAGAAAGATGGCAGACCAGTAAGAAGAGAGGATCAGTTTTCCCACCCTCAGCTCAGGTCCATCAAGACAGTTCCTCAGAACCACAAGAAATACCAACATCCAGTAAATGCATTTATACACAACATTCATGGAGGGGATATTTCTACCTCATCAAAAAAAAAAAAAAAAAAAAAAAAAAAAAAAAAAAAAAAAAAGGTGTCTTCTCCATTAGCTGAGCTTTCAGCTCAGTTTGGCTTGAATTAAGACTTTATGAGAAGAGAAGAACACAAGTCTTTCCCCAGGAGTTGCTTGGAAAATGCCTCCCATATACTGCAGTCCAATCCAGGCTGAAGGTCAAAAGCCTGTGCCTCAGAAGTGTTTTTGTGAGATCTGGGATAAGTCCCTGCTGGAAAAGATCATTTAGCCATATCCTGAGAGGGGATATGTCACTGGATGAGAGAGCTCACATTGGTAAGCCATCACAGGAGAGCAAGGAATTTTGACTGGTGGCTCCCAGGAGCCCTTGACATCTGCAAAACAACTGCGCAGCAGCATTTTGATCTCCAGTCCCAAGTCCAGCCCATCATCTAACCACAGTATCCCTGTACCTTGGGCCAACTTTTGACAACCTTAATATATAAAAAAAAAAAACCATCCGGAAAAGAGAGCACTTATTAGGTGGCTCTTCTTCCCATTTCAAAAACAGAGACAGAACACCCTCCATTATCAGCCCAGTTTACCTTAACAATGCTTGACAGGGAGAACTGAAAACAAAAAGCATTGGTTACTTCAGAAATCAATGCTGCTTCTCTGCAAATACTCTGGGTCTTCTGGGATTGCAGCAACGCAACAGAATAATTTGGCCTCCTAGGGGACACCTACCTCTTCCTGCCAGACACCTGCACCCCAGAGCTTTGAGGCACGTTGCAATCACCACTCAGCTCTGTTCTCGGTGCCTAAACCTTTTTTTTTTTTTTTAGGCAACACTGCCCTTCAGCTTTCTGAAGCACTACCTTGATGAGTCTAGTGATAACAGAAGTTCTTGGTGATGGCCCAAATTATAGGAACATGTTGTTTGTAACTGCACCATTAGTCAGGGTGCACTTCATTAGAGCTAAGAGGATAATTAAGCAATATAGCAATCTAGAGCATGTTTTACAAGTCCCACACATGTCTTTAGTGGGACAGGGAGGAGCTAGTTTGAGGGCTGAGTAACTCCAATGACCTCTAGTGACTCAAAGAAAATATTCATGACCCTGCAAAGCAGAACATCTTGTCAATAATAAAAATATAATTGCAAAGCCAAGGAGCTAATGTGTGTTTAAATAATTGTACTGCAAGGTATGAATATGCACCAGTTAGCTGGCCTACAGCCTAGACAAGTCCTTCTGCTGGGCTCCCAGGAGCCCACACACATCTGTGGTCATGACCTTTGAGTTGGACCTGGTAAGAGGTCCTCGGCAGGCTCAGACCTCTGAGCTTGGAGCTTTCACATGAGCTTTCCAGCATTGTTTGGTTTCTTTACTTGACTAATCAGCTGTCTTTTCAGATCAAAATGTCCCACTCTTGTCACATCTGTTGTCTTGGGCTTCTCTGTGCAAACTCCCCACGTAACGCGGGTGCTCAGCTTCCTGCATCTCACTGGTATGTCCAACCCAGGCCCCTCCTTCCCAGGTGAAAATTTTCTTCCTCTGCCTTTGATTCACTTGCCCCGGTATCAAACTACATTCTGGATATTTGACAGAGAAACCTTCAAGCAAGATCTCTCTCTTCTGGAGTACATCTCTGTGTACCCATGTTTCTCAGTGAGGCAGACACTTCCTTAACACTTGTGTAACACTACAGCACTTAGCGATGTTTCGTATTTTTGCCTCCTTACCTGATCATAACATTTCTCAATAGCCACCTTCTTGCACACTGACTTAGCTGCCTCTCCTCCCTTTCCTCATCTCCCTCAATAAACCAAAGAAATACTATTTCTTTTTACTGCTGAAAGGTGCCTCTGCATGCTTGGCTGGGGTACAAATTGTATCCACCAGAAGTTTTTGGTCACTCAGTTGGGTCATCATCCTGAATTTATGATTCATTTTCTCAGTTGTCTGAGCCATTTAAGTTTCCCAACTCCAGGAAACACATCTGGGATTATTTTTGTACCTCCTACTACACATGCAAGTCAAAAATAGTAGAGTAGACACCTCTGGGCCCATGTGGCAATAAAATAACTTCCATGGCATGGGTCATGGAAAACAGAGTTTGGATAAAGATGTGACAAACCTGGGAGCAAGACCATAGACAAACACAGGACAGTATGTACTTTCTTCTAGCTGTTTCCCTACTTGTTATGTCCTAAAGCAACAAAGCAAACACTTTTTTAGGCTGTCAGGATGTCAGAAATTCCTCCCCTTACATCCTTATGCTACCTTCCTTATAAGCTCTCCAGCATGAATTCCCACCTGCATTTCCAGAAGAAATGCAGTTTCTAACAGTGTTCCCAGCTGCTTTGAGGATCTCCTCTGCAACCGCACAGCCCATGTGCAGGATAAGGGGACACCAGATTCATGTCCTGCGAGTGAAACAACCAGCTCAGGGCTGCAGCTGCTGTGTTAGAGAAGAGCCATGCCAACCACGAGCAGGACTGCCCAGCCACCTCTGCAGACAGGCACAAGGCTACTAGCAACTTCGTCTCTGAACTGAAAAATGCAGTTAAATGTGCCTTCCTTCAGTCTATTTGCATGGACACCTGGTTCTTCACATCTCTATTTCTGGAGTTCTATGCAGGCAGATCTTCTCAAAAGGAGAAAAAAAAAAAAAAAAAAAAAAAAAAAGAAAGAGGTTTATGCGTTATTTCCGCATTTTTAGGAAGTCATATGAAGGAGAACAATCACAGGAGAAGTCATATGTACAACCACATGTACATGGTGCAACACTGCCTAACTAGAAATTAACAGAAATGAGTCACAATGGCTAAAAACTCAGTGCATATCTGAATATTCAAAGGTCACAATCAGAAAAAAAGAGTTAATATCTCTTCTAATAAATTATGAGCATCATGGTTTGATCCTAGTTCAGACTGCAGATCATCAACAGTGCTCTAGAAATTCTAGCCCATCGTGTGCTTTCAAATCAGTTATTCAGCACGCACTGCTGAGAGAAGCTTTCTAGATACATTTGTTTAATTACCTGCACATACCAGTGTTGGCACCCAAACTACCTGCTTGTCGTTAGCAAGTCCTGTTATCAATAGTTATGTGCATCCTCAAATGCTGATGTGAAAAATCTCTTTGACTTCTATGGAGCAACTTTTACATTCAGGCCAGCAATTTAATTACTTCAAACACCACACATGAATTTAATAGATTAAGTATATACTAATCCCTGCACTGTACTAGCACAACAAAGGTTTCAGGGTTTTGTGAAAAAACAGAACATTGCATTAAAACTGGAAAGTGAAGACTGGAAGAGAATAGGTTACATGCATATTTATTGGGTAAATTAAACCCGCTCTTAATTTCTAAAGTCTTTTATTACAAACCTATCCATCTGTTACCAGCCTCACTTCCATTCAGTAAGTACTCCGTGCAAGCTACCGGCAGCCTTGCATGCCTGCAGACAGACCCAGAATCATGTTGTTTGAGAGATTATTAGGGGAAAAAGTGTAATACAAAAATGTACATTGTGCACCTTTGGAAGGAGACAAAAAAAAGTACCAGCTTACTGCAAAAAAAAAAAAAAAAAAAAACAAACAAAAAAAAAAAAAAACAAAAAACAAACCAGGGACTGATTCTGTGAGATGCCCAGCATTTTCTAAAAGGTACTGAGTTCCTCAGGTTCCTGCTAACATCAGCAGAAGCAGCACCTCGTGTCTCAGGCTTGGGTCTACAGGGATTGCTTGTGGCAGGAGCTTCCATTTCCATCAACCCTCTGCAGTGCTCAAAACAGATTTCTCAATCTGCCCACGGAATAAGAGGTGATTTTGGTTCTCTGCTTGTGCCATGCAGGGCACCCTGAGCAGAGTCTGCCAGTCACATCAGCCTTTGCTGAGTTATGCATGAGGAAGGAGGGCAGGAGGTGTTGTGATATGACAGTTACTGTGCACTAGAGACCTGAGCTGGCAGAGTAATTTCTTTCCCTGTGTATTTATTTACATCTTCCTTTCCAGTAACTGTACAAAGCACTAGTATATTCAGAGAAATGTACCTCTGGAAAAAAAAAGACTTGATCTGAAGGCCGTTTCCTGGATTCCTTATACCAGCCCAAAATCTCTGCATTTCTTATTTATATTTGCAAATTTTTTTTTGGATCACCTTATTTCACATCAAGATATGGAAACTTTTCTCCAAGTCTAGGGAGAGAGGAACATGGAAGGACCATGTTTCTGCACTGCATTTAATATCTGCCAACTTTAATGGAAATAAAGAACATATTTACATACCCTACTGGACTAGTTTAGTTTAAGCACATACTTAAGGACTTTGTTAAATTGAGGTGCAGACCAAGTCCTTCACACAGTGGCTGCTCAGAGGCCAGTTCATTCCCCTACAAGATGTCAGCCTCCATCTTTTAATCCATACTGATGAACAGATTTCAGACCTCTAAAATATCACCCTTAGATTCTTGCTGATAATGACAAATTCATTTCATAAGTTTATTTCTATGTTTCTATATACTTTGCAGTCTCTACACTAGACAGCATCAGTGTAAATCTCCCCTTCCCTAGGCAAATTCTACAGCAATTAAAAGAAATTGCTAAGTCCCGAGATTTACAGCACTTAGAAGAAAAAAAAAATATTTGAAAGCCAGTTCTATAGGCTGGATCCAGAAAATCCATGAAAAGGTTTTTGTTTAGCTTTGGTTTCTACCACGTGTACTGTAAAAACATTCCTACAACACTTTAGCTGTTTCTTCCCTATTTAATTCTCCAGAACTTCTCCACAAAGACTTGCTACCTTAGTCTAAAAGTGGAAAGTTAAATTCCCTTTTTGAAGCATTGGCTTTTGTCTCTCAAGGACTAGGCACATTTACAGTGCTCTATAAATAATAACTTGTTGAAATCTAACGTCTTAATAATGAAGCATAGTAGCGTAATACCCTAGAGGCCATTTCTTAAGTTCCAACACTGGTAATTTATTAAAACTGTGATAAACATGTCTGATAAACAGATAACTAATACCGAAAGAACATAATGCCAAGCTTCAATAAATAGTTCTGCTACATACTGCAGTATACAAATTGCAGATCACTGCTGCGTGCAGTGACAGGTATGAGGAATGATCACAGGATTCAATCAGTTCATTGCAGGGAGAAGAAGAGGCTTGAATGAAGGGAATTGCATTGTGTTTTACCAAATTTTTAATTGATTTTCCTTTAAGTGATCTCAGATCCTTCCAGACATGGTAAAACTCAAGCTGTACATTTCATTTCCACTAAGTACCCATAGTGCCTATCAACAGGCTAGCCCAGTTGCGTGACTCTTCTGGAATGGCTGGACAGTAAGTCAACCGGGGAAAGACTCAAAATGTAACATTCAGAAGGTGGGGACTGGCAAACATGTGAGAGAGATAAAAAAAAAAAAAAAATCTCAGTGGGTTCTACTTCCCATAACCTTAATCTCTGAATCAGACCTCTCTCTAGAAACAGAAGTCAGCTGTTTACTATACTGAGACTGATTTTGGCCTGGCATTTATTGGCTGCTGGACATGATCACTCACTCTGTTCACATCAGAGCAGAAGTGGATGCTACGTACTGTTGTCATAGTAAGGAAGGAAACATTCATCAGAAAGAAGAACTTTCTCATTTTAAGAATGGATATATAACTCAGCTCCAAATAATACCATCTTTGGGTATTCATGTTTCTCTATCTCATGGACTCTTATCACATCCTTGCAAAGAGAAATGCAATAGTCTGAGGGAAGTTCCTCCACCTTGGCTCACTTATTGTACAAAAATTACAGAAATGGTGTACATCTGCACACAATGGGCAGGGAAGAGAGTTTCCAGGAGGACTGACTATGTTCTCTTTGTCGGTTTCATTGTTAAGCCTCTCTGATTTAGAGTAGATTCTGCCCTCCCACCTCATGTTTTCAGACTGTATGCTCACCCAGATGGAGAATCACTGTAACACCCAGCAGAACATGCACTCAGCCTCCAGGTATGGGAGCTCTACTTTCTCTCATCAAGTTACCCCAGCCCAATGGGCTACTGTATGTCATCAGCTGGGTCCCCACCCTCTTCCTCTCTTCTCTCAGATGCAAGGTAAAATGCTTCACAGTTTTCCTCCTGTGCAGAGGGCACATCCCAGTAACACTGCTCTGCAGCAAGCAGTAAGTGGGTAAGCTTCTGTACCTCTGTTGTGTGTCTGTGCCTACAGAGCCAACCTGTTTTCAACTGCAAATGTTAGTTTTTGAGGGAAAGCTTTCAGTTGCTTTGAGTTCTTCTTGGATGGTCAAAGCTACTGATTTTTCCTCTTCCGCAGCTTCAAAATCCCTTGTATAGGAGTACGTAGAGTCATGAACTGAGATTGTGGCCCTATATTTCTAGGCAATATACAAACATGCTGTGGAAGAGAATTTCTGCCTGAGAGCACTTACAAGCTAAACAGACAACACATGCACATGGGAGGAAAGGAAAACCAGAAGCACAGAGGTCAACTGACTAGGAAAATCCACTGAGCATGTCAGTCAGAAGCAGAGATGAGCACTGAACTTTGCTCTCTTGAGGACTAAACACTTTCCTGTCTCGCACAAAACGAGTTCTTAGATAGCATTTTTTTTGCTAGGATCACCAAATGTCTCCACTGAATCGGTGGTGCACAGAGAGAAGGGGTTTACAGATTAGACGAACGGGCAAGATAATGTGCATCCTGTCCTTTCTGACATCTTGGGGCAAGGCCACACTCTCATGTACCAATCCAAATTTTTTTGGTGCCTTCAACTTCCATTTGTCCTGCAGGAGATTCCATTAAACAACATAAGGTCTGTAAATCAGACACTTCCCACTCTCTGCAGTGTCAGGTAGGAATTTACAACTCCACACCATGCATTTCCTTATCTGAAAGGAGCATTGTATGAGACTTAACAGATCACAGTTTCTACAGTGTACCCAAATGGAAAGTGCTGTACAAGTACAATGTTTAATTATTGAAGACAATAGACAATAAAGTCTAGAACTTTAGTAAAGAACATTTGATACCAAATACTAAAACCGTGTTTTCCAAGATACCAAATAAAGGTAATCACATCCAGGTTACAACCTGTACTGTTTTCATCTCTTTGGGAATTTTAGTATACAAAGGACAGCTTACAATGGAGCAGCCAGCTCAACTTCGAGGAGGTAGTGTAAAATTAAAATTCGTATTTGAAGCAGATTGACTGGCCAGTGCTCTAAGCATACTTTCAGTAACCCTGGTGTAAAACATTTGTAACAATGCTGAATTGCACACAGAGGAGAAACTGAGGTTTTTTGCATAATGGAATTTTCTTTGTCATCCAAATTTGCAGTTTTCATAGCACCTATGAGCCACCATCATAGCCAGGGCTCCCTGCGCAAGCCTGTGTATATACAGCTTTACCAAAATGCATTATAAACAAAGCATAATAATGGACAAGGCATGAGGTAGCAGTGGATGGCAGAGCACAGACAGACAATGGAGCGTAACCACACAATAGGGAAAGGTCACAGGCTCACCAGCCGCATAACTCATTGTAAGGTTTTCGTAACCAGAAGAGTTTCAGTATATCAAGGATGGGATTCTTCTGAGACACAAAGGGGACACATGGGAGAAAGCAGGAGGAGAAGATACATTAACCAAGGGGGAGAGAGATGCTGGCTTCATGTGCTAGTTCAAAATGGGGTGAGCCTAAGGGAAGTGATAAGCGTGTCTGTGAAAGATCCTTAAAATTAATACAAGCACTAATGTAATGCAACAAGGATACACCCAAAGAGAGGGGACTCGGTGGAAGGGTGCAAAGCTACCCGTGATCCAGCAGCAGGAGAAGCTATGGATGTGACAATATCCCTGAACAGGAGGGCTTGCGGAAGCCAGGAATGATGCCCAGATTACAGGTTTTAGCAACAGATCGGGTTGCAGTGCTGTCCATAAGGGTAAAGAAAGGAGGAGTACATGCTCTGCTGTGGCTATATGCCGAGCTTAGGCCGACAGCTACATATTTATGTAGCAATGTTAGATGAACATGCCAACGTGATACTTTGGAAGAAAGATACAGCTCTGAAGAAGAGAGATAAAGATGGCCCCGGATTTCTGCTTTCTCTATGTAGTGTTTGTGTTTTTATCATTCTATGTAAAGAAAAACGTCAGTTTGTGACAATAATTTCATTTTGCTGATGATCTACTTCATTTTGCTTGAAAGTGCTTAACACCGATGATCTAGTTCCAAGTACTACAGAGAAGTGCTTATCTTTTTTTGAAAACAAGTTAATCCATTGGATACTTTTATTGCTTTTAAGGATGCAAAAGCACGGACAGGGCCAAATGCAAATCGACAGTGTCAGTTAACTGGGACATTTGGCATCCTAGTAAAAAAAGATCTTAAAGCTCTCACCTGTAGCGAGTTTAGAATGAATGACAACATCCAGAACTGGAGAACAGCACAGGAGATGTTAAGGAATGATGACGTACAGCATTTCCTATTACTGAAGATCAAAAGCATACAGAAACGGAGACAAGACTTTTAGCATGCTGGGTAATTAACAGCCACAGTGGAATTTGGTTTCTTGCCATGTCACATCCAGTTTATAGCTTATGAAAACAAACATTTACTAAACGTACTGGAGATTATGGAGACATAAGTTTATATGATAAATCAATAGAATAACTAAATAAAGAGGTTAAAATACACTGAGTTAAAAATGATTAAAGAAAAATTCCACTGCAGTTAAGCACAGGTCAGGAATCTATATACAGCCAGCAGACATGCAGGTGCAGTTGACACTAGCCAGGTGGGCACCACACAGCACTATTTCTTATGCCACCACCACTGTTTATTCTGTAAAGAACAGGTTTTCTTGTGGGCTTTTTTTTTCTTCAGTTGCTACAAACAAGGTACAACAAGCTATTTCTAAGAAGCAAGCCAACGAATGGAGTCACAGCAATGGTTGCCCTTGATAAAGTGGAGGCAATTCTTCCTTCGAGCCTCCTCTACCGCCAAAAGATGTCCATCTCCACCCCTTTATGTTCTTTGGCAGAGTAGCCATTCAGAACTAAATCCCTCCTTCCTCTTTGTGGGCTCCACTGATGGATGTGACAAGACTTCTAAGCAGCCTCCTCTTACTGTTTTGCACAATGATTTATGGAATAGGAGGTTCAAAACCCCTTCCAACGGACCAGCCCATATTCAGTACAAAATCAATTTACCATGCCTATAGTCTCCTTTGTATTTCTGCATCAAGCAAGGCGATTTTATTCTCCTTCATTTTTCTGCTCTGAGTTTCCTTGCCATTGTGCCTCTTTGAAGCTCACTGCCATGTAGAGATGTTAAGGGTTCTCCACTATACATTTTTTGTGTTCCCTCTCCCCCTGCTTCTGAGGCAGACTGGACAAATCCTGCACAGTCAACTGAGTGCATTTTTGTGCACCCACATTAAGAGTTCAGCTATGAAAAGCAATCTTCCCATATATTCTTCAAACCAAAAATGTAATCACTGAAGCAAGCACATGTGAAACCTCTGTGTATTATCAGCTTTCTAAAGTGGGGAAGTATTGCATTCTTTATTCCTCTCCAGGTTACATCATTGAATATACTTGTTCAGCATTTATTTGTTTGCTTTGAGAAGGAGCTAAAATAAGTTTGAGGAAATGCCCAATTTGGGTCTGATTCTCCCAACAATTAGGCTGAGATTCAGGAATCAAAATCAGCACATCCTGCAGGATTAAAGAGGCTAATGAAGAACTCAAGATGACATTTTCACTGTTTTCTGCCTCCTGTTTTTCTTTAGGGAAATCACATCTATTGCTTTAGGGGGGGCCTAATACTCTTTCAGATGACAAACACTGCAATATATTCTCATTAAAATTGTGTAAAAGGTTGAACATGGTTTGAGTCTTGTCTTGGCTTGAAAAAAGGGGGCAGTGTGCAATTAAACAAATAAATGTGCATGTGATCCAATTTATCCTATCAGCATTCTTTTCTGGTTGTGCACTTAAGCTTGGTGTAGTGCAACCAAAAGGGAAAAAAAGCACTGGAAATCTTTAATTAAGTGAAAGATGCATTATTGAGACCAAACGAAAGCTCTGAGATTACTTTAATTAGCCAAGGCCAGTTTCGTGCAAGCCAGAGAGACTGGGAAAGTTTTGCAAGGCAGGCTGAAAACAGAGATCCTGCCTGAGCCTGCATGTACCACGGGAACTTAAGTGAAACCAGACTCTCCTTTCTGCTCTTCCCCGTTTTAAAGGAATAGTTTTTGAGCCTCAAGAATAGGGGCAAAAAATTCTAAAAGCTCAGCTAAAAAGGAGTCTTTGTACTTTCCCTATTCAGTTCAGCAGATGTCTGAATTTCCATTTGTTTCACAAACCTAGAGAAAGAATCCAGACTCCTGTTCCTAGACACCAGGATTTTGACATGTACTGTGGAAGCACATGGAATACTCAGCTGCACTCTGCTAGGCATTTCTGCTTAAAATTAAATGGCAATTCTTGCCCCAGTGAGCCTGAATCCTAGGGTTAAGGTGAAAAACATGTGGCTGCAAAAAAACAGGCAGAAAGAACAAGAGAGAGCAGTGATATTTGCAATCAGGGAGTACACATGGTGCACAGACAACTCTGGTGCAAGCTTCCCAGGAAAGTTTTTGGCAATACACCTAGATTTTGACCTTTAGACTCCCTGGCTTCTATGGGGCTTGATGCTCAGCATCCCAAACTGTCAGAAAATGTCATTTCTGATAAATCACTAACAACCAAGAATAAGTAGGACCTTTCAGATTTCACCAGGCTAGGCTGGAAGAAGAAGTCAGTGATGAAAAGTCCCCCATGTTTCATAAAACAGATTTCAGTATTTTTTTTATTGTTCTATAGCTACATTGTGCATTACATATCTGCTTTCCTCCACCAGGTGCCTAACGCTCTTGATAAGTTAATTACAGCCTTCTGCTTATTTCATGTCAAGCTTAACTCCCCAGTCTGAGCCTAGCCTCCAGTTCTGGCATGTTTTTTCCTTAATCTAAGACCATCTGTGCTCCATCAGCAAGAAACACTTAAATACAGAGAAAGTGAAGAACCAACAGCGTTGAATTCCCCGTATGCTGCCCCCAACTCCTCTCCCCAGCATTTCCAATTAAGTGTGAAGCCAACATCCATCCAGTCCTAAATATGCTGGAAGGCTCTAAGCAGGCTACAGTTATCTGCAGATACTTTTCAGTGGTCACTGGGGAAACTACAAGCCAGAAGGGACCTGAATTTCTCCATTTATTTACATCAAAAGCTTCATGTTTCAAATACCATCACACCACCAGCAATACATGCCATGGTTGTATTCATCACTTGATCAGTGTAAATCAAATACTTGTGTCAGAGAAACACAAGGAGCCAGGAAAAAAAGCAAGGGGGTTGGTTTATCAAGAATACAAAAGACATTTCTGAAGTCTTATGTTTATTGCTGCAAAATGGAATTGCACAACATTTGAAATCAAAACTGGACTGCAACACTTGGGAAGACAGCGCTCTGCCTCTGTCCTGTCCCAAAACCAAAAGTTCAAGTGTTTCTAACCTCTACTGTCCCCTCCTCGCCCAGCCCAGCTGGATACAGTCCCTGCCTGCTGCCACTGTAAGCAGCCAGAGCCCCGCTGTTGTGTGTACCATCAATCCACCTAGCTTCCTCCTAAGGCTGGGAAACAGATGCCTTCAGACTCCCTGCTTGGTCTGTCACAGTTTGCCTTGCTTCTGCCTCCTCTTTTCCAACACCAGACGTCAGCACCTGATGCCGTAGTGAAGCTCTGCCAAGCTTCATCTCAACAAGGAATTATTTGCTCCTTCTCCTGCAAGGATGACTCTGATGCAGTGTCTTTTATTCCTTCCTCCCAGCTCCTCTGTTCTGTTCTCCAGTCTGCAGTCTCCTGCCAACCCAGGATTTATTTTCCAATTTCCTTCAGTTTGAGTCCTGCCCTTACATTCCCCCTGCCACCTGGCTCTTCCCTCACCTCCCCTCTAGCACGTTTCCATTTGACCTCTACCAAGGTCAAAGATTCCACAAATGAGTTTTGAGACTATACCTTATAATTAAGATGAGGGATTACAAAATGATTCTCCAACAGGATTAATGCAGCATAGCTCTTTGTGCTTTTTCTGTTTTAACTCCTTTTTGGTGGTTTTCAATGCTTCCACATTTATCTTGTACTGAAAAAAGAAAAAATCTTTTTCTTTTTTCTGCCTTGTTCTTAAATCCTCAGTAACTGATCTCACAGCAAAAGGTACTAAATTTGTAACAATTATATTAGCTACATACATTTTTTTCTCCTGTCACTGTGTTTACCACTATTATATTTATGAACAATTGATCATTCCTTTCTCCTCCATGCATCAAAATCCTCTCGTCGTAGGCAACCGCAGTTTGTCTCTTAATACTCCCAGTCTAACTTAAGAACTTTTTTGTCATTATTAATAAAGCTTAAATCACTTCTCTGAGCAGCCTTGCAGCATACTCAAATGGCTACAGCCCTGTTATTCCTTTTTCTTTACTTATAAGGAATTAAAACACTCTATTTCAAAAACCTGAAAGACCATGCTTTGTCTCCTGTCTGAAGTGATTAATTAATAATTAAAATAATGTATATAATTTGATCCACATTCCTGACACAAGTGTTTCCAATGAAAACATATTTTTATTAACCTTCCCTAATTCTTTCCAAGCTGTTCTCTTAAAAAAACAACAACAAAAAAAAGTATTTTTGTCTGAAAGGATACATTTTTACTGCATTTTTTCCCCTACCAGACCCCAACTACTCTATTTTTACATTGAAAGGTTTTCATTTAAGAAGTTTAGAAAAAAGTAGTGGAAAATGGGTCCATTTTAAACATGTGGACATGCTGAAGTTGGCTAATTGCTTACCTAGAAAGCAGAGGTGAAGACAACTGCTTAATATATTCTGATTCATACTACATGTAATAACAACTTTGCAGACTCATGATTAAAGCAAATTCCATATATTTACAAGTGCATATCATCATGTAAAATACTTAGATCTTAAACAGAAAGCCACATATTTCAAAGCAATTCAAGAGGACAAGCATCATTATCTCAGCTTCACGTGCAGAGAAAGGAAAACAGACTGGGGATGGTGGGAAACCACCTTACCTTCCCACAGCTGTCTACAAGCGAGGCAGCTAGTCCATGCTATCCAGACTTTCCTTACAGAAAATGGAGAAAAAGATGCGATTTTTCTGCATATCTCCTTCCACTGACTCCCCACACTTGGTCTCCCCAACCTCAGAAGAGATCAGTCTCTACTTGGTCATGTTACCGACAAAATCCTATGAGAGAGCTATAACCCTGATGTGGTAACTTTTAGTGAAACAAGCATTTCAGTGGTGATAGAATACCTGTAAAATCGTTGTTCCTCTTGACTGTTCAAGCTGTGGCAACACTTAACTCATTTATACCCCACATCCCTCACCCTCCTCCAGTGGTACAACCCACCCTTCCTCTCCCATTGCCTCCAATTACTGGGTAACTCACAGCAGCTGTTGCCTAATGTTGTTCAGCTGGAGGTTTTTTACTCCTCCTGCAGCCCTGCAGAAAGGCTTCAGAGCCAGAAAACTCGCTGTCTTCCTCCAGTCAAGGTGGCTGGAGGTGCCATAGGCATAGACAACTCTGTGCCTGTTTACTTATCTGTCCTCTTAGCACATGGGTTGTGCTTTCCTTGAGCTCAGCCTGGGGAACGAAGGTGAAACCTTAGAGGCCAAAGCTCTTTGAGGCTCCCAAAGGACTCAGGGAAGCTGTGCCTGCTGTGCTGAGACAGCATCGATGTCCTGTGGGAGCGATGAGCACACGGTTCCTGTCTCTGCTCCCCAGCTCCGGGTCTCTGGTAACAGCTGTGCAGGCCACGTTAGTGACTCTGCCGTGTAGCTCCAGGCTCCAATAATCCCATCGTATTAGTCATTCAGAACTGATGCATTTAAAAGAAGCTGTAAAACACACATCAGCTAAACTGTGACTAAGAGAGAAAAGTAGGATTATTTATCTAGGGAAAAAACACACGCACTGACATGAAATGTATTTACTATGAAATAATTATTTTCTTTTTTCCTAAGAGCTCAATAGTTAGTTTTAAAGGAAACATATTAGGTCATTCATGGGCCCTTTTAGAGAGGTCCAAATCAATAAATGGCGATTTTTTTAATGCTCTCATTATAAATGACAGGATGCTATCAGGGTCAGGCTTAATCCTATGCAGAGAGCCAGAGCAAGGGATGTGAATCATTCAGCTCTCTTAAGCTCTGCTTTGAGAATAAAATGTAGATATTTCCCTGTGTTCTCAGTCTTAAAAAAAAAAAAAAAACCAAACCTGCTGCTTTTTTGCAGTAATTGGCCCAGATACTCCATTGTTCATCATGTAAGATGCAGTCCTTCATGTTTTCAAGGACTTCTCTTCTGGCTTCCCAGCGTGTGCAGCTCAGCCCCACGCCAGGGATGGGGTGGGGGGCCGGGTCCCAGGTAGGAAGAGCACTTCACTGAGAGCACAGCCCTGAGAAGCGGCGAACCACAGCGCAGGTGCCAGGACCTTTCCCCAGGCTCCACTGATCACACCTCCACAAACCCAGGCTTGCTGAACAGGGTAGAGACTGCGAGAGGTGTCACCTCCTCCCGGGAGAGCACAAAGCAGGAGCTGACTGCGTGAACCCTGCGCTCGGCGCGCGAAACTCCACAGGTCGCTGTTTCCATGTCGACTGCTCTTAGCAAAGGTGCTGCATTGAACCTGTCCTGCGTTTGAGCCTTCACTAATGATCGCATCAGAGTGCCCTAATTGGGACAGGAGCAACTAGGAAATGCTTTCTGTGCCTTGTGGTAAGCCAGCATTTGCAGCTGAACAATAAACCCCTCACATGTCTAAAAATATCCCACATCCCTAAGGTAATAATAATAAAAAACCAGCATATTTTCATATAAATCTCAGTTTATATAAGTGTCAGTTTAGCTAAGGTGTAGCCTACAACAAGAGGCTGATTTGCTTCTCAGGAACATCTGCAGAGCTGAATTTGTTGACAGCAGCTGCAGATGAATGTATGTGTCAGGGCAGGGGACAGCCAGGGCATAAGTACATGCAGATCCCCGAGAGCCTCCTGGAGCTGGTGGAGTGGGAAGCAGCCCAGAGAAAAAGGGGTAAATAGGAAAAGCAAAATACATTTTGCAAAGATACAGAAGCAACATTGGTGATAATAAATGAGAAGTCCAACGGATTTTCTTTTTTATTTTCATCTTTTTCCCTCTTCTTTCTAAAGGATGTTTAATGGTCCTGACTTTAAGTTGCAAGGAATAAGAACATTAGACTTCATTCCCTACACATAAAATGCCTGACAGAGTTTTATCAAATAAAGAGCCCAGTATGCTACTGTTATCAGTAAGTGACTTCAGCAGCTAATTAAATTCTCAGTTTCTGAATCCTGCTTATAATGTTTGCTGATGAAGACCAAAACCCCTGTAGTAATTTTGGCTTTTAGTTGAGGTGAGGCAGGGAAGGAGGGAATGACAACTAACACATTACCCGGGAAAGCTGGCTGGCAATCCATGGCTGACAGTCATCACACAAACCTCGCTTCACCCTGTGAATGGAACAGGGTAGTTCCCCTCCAGATGTAAGTCAGCTCTGTGGCCCTCACTGACTCCAAGGCGGTTGCCCTGCTTAATGCCAAGTGTTAATCCAAACAGGAATAGCTCCTGAACCTCCTATACACGCTATACAACCCTATGTATATGATCATCCTGTGTATGGGTACATACATAGATGTATATATATATAAAAATATATATGTAAATATATATATATTCCTATACCACACCTAAACGCTCACTTTAGAGGGCAATTACATTGATCACAACTAGGCAGTGCGCTCTGAGCCAGTTTAGCAAACCTATGAATGCACATACTGAAATGTATTCTCACTTGGTAGAGCATGCAGCATGTTCTTAGCTCAGACATTTCTCAAAGGAAAACAGGCATTTATTTAAAGCTAAACCTGGGCTTAAAAGCTTTGCTGGCTACAAATGAACTCCTGAGTTGGGTTCTCTCAGACAGAGGGGATGTTGTGTCCAAAAATCACTCAACGCTACAGACTGTGAGAAGAGATTTGCTTTCTCTGCTCTCTGAATTTCAGCTGATGAGTAACATCAGCACAAGGCTTGTTCCCAACAGGATACACGGGAGCCTATTAAAGAGCACAGTTCCCTGCAGCAAGGAGCTGGAGAAGCGTGGCCTTGGAGGATGAAGTGTGGCCTTCAGACATGGTCACCTCCAGTCTGACATGCCCGCTTTTCTTCCCCCATCTCCCACCCCAGCTAGAAATTTCTCTCTCTTAGATAAAGCCTGGGAAGGGACACCTGCACATGAAAGCCGCAGTCTAGTTCCTGATCAGTCATTTTAAGTAAGTATGTATTCGGGGAGTAGATTTTATTTGGGAACCTGAAACCATAAGAATAAAAAGCTGAATTTGTTGGAAAGTTTGTTCAGCCAATATAAGCTTTATTATGGAATAGCTTTAAACCTCTAGGCTGAGAGTGAGAGGTTTTAGGTGCAGCTTTGGAAGGTGATTTATGAATAGATTTATATGTTAATCTGTTAATAAAAAATGTAGCGTACTGATAAAATATGTGACAATCATAACTCAGATATGAGCCACATATTAAAGACTGCATCTACTCTACTAGAGGTTTTGATTATGTTTTTAAATGAGGAAACTGCATTGGCCTAAAAATAAAGAAATAAATGTTTTATCTAGAAATATGTGCCATATAATTCAAAGATGTATCTGAGAATCTGCAAAAAACAAATAATAAACTGCTTTTAAGAAAATGACTTCTGGAAACTGAAGCTTATTCCTGAACATTTCAAAATGGAGTTCCTGTCAGGCGGCTCAGTGGTATATAAAGAAAGGCAAAGCATTCTCACTCTTTCCCAAAATTACTTCCCAAACTGGATTTTAAATTGGATGATAATCTTGACACTCCAACTAGATTGAAGAAATAAATATCTTCAGCAAAGTTGGGTCAGCTTCTGAGCACCCATGGGTTTGCACTGCATATCAATGCCTAGTTTCCTCATGATTTTTTAAAGAATGTTTTGAAAAATGGGAACGGGTCTCGCTCAAGGATGTTTCTGCAAGTAAATCTGAAATACAATACTTTTACCTCTTTTTATTGACAAAGCTGACTTTATAAAGGACTGCTATATCCCTGTTTCACACGTGAGCAAACACCAGGCAGATAAACGAGGCAGATCAACTTTTCCTCAGGTGCCCACAGGCAGAGCCAACACGAATTCGGGCACTTCAAGCCCCACCTGGTGCCTAACCAGCATCTCTTGGGAATGTAAGATTTACCTAGCATTTGTAATTTTTCTGATGAGCACCAGGGCTTTGTGAACATATTCAGAATCCTTAAAATCTCCCAGTGAAATATTTTCACCAGAAAAGATTACTTGAGTGACAATCTGTGCTGTAAACTGTATTACTTACTGTTCCCCGTTGGTTTTGTTTATCATCTTTTATTCAACTATATAGAGAAAAACCAAGTTAAACTCTGCCATCTCTCCTCACACTTTTAAACACTTGCAGAGTGTGTTTCTCATCAGCACACATAAACATGGCGCTACTGAGCCCTAAATAAGTAGAGAATAATGCATTTAATACTTGATTTAATTCATAGTGCAAAACATGAAACCTGTTCCATTTGTTGCTATGTGGCATATTGAGGACTGATAGTCATGTTTTATTATTATTAACTATACTTTGTTGATATGTACTGTTGATTTACCAGTGATTATGCCACAGAGTTAAAGATTCCTCCAGGGACTAGCAGGAAAGGAAGTATGTCTTTAGGAGCAGCTGTGCAGTTTAAGAGCTTCATCTCTGTAGCAGGGATGTTTCTGCTTCTTAGATTGAGGGAAGAAAAACTGGAGTAAAACCGTCCTTCCTGGAAAAGCACTGGATACGTAGCTGCAGTTCACCTGCTACATGATGATACAGGAATGTTTTGTCCCTATTTCAGGTTTGAAAAGACGCCCATTCCAAAGCCTCATGATATTAATATTTCAATAAGCTTCAGATCAAGCCTTAAGAGCTGATGCTGCCTAAGCACGTCGCTAACCTCAATCTTTCATTTAAGTCATTTGCCTCCAGTGGGACTGAGAAGCTCACCAAGTTTTGCCCTAGGGACTGGGTAACATTCTCCAAAATGCCCATGTGGATGTAGCTGATCTCATTTATAAATTGGGACCAAATTTCCCAAGCAAATAAAGTCATGTGTTTTGTAGCATTTTCATGTTTTGCAGTGAATTGTAGCTCTGTATTTGGAGATCTAGATTCCGGCAACCCAGGTGGTACTGGACAGTGTGCAACTCCACAGACAATCCTGCCAAATTCAGGGTTATGACTGTTGAGGAACTAACACGTTCTGTCTATGAACTTAGTCCTCACTTAAGTTTTTATTGCTCATGAAAAAATATTAGATTTGTTATTAAAGCATATTTTAATCTCAAAATTTTGTGTCTTTCTTAGCAGATTAAGTAGTTTATGTCTTCCAAATAGTTTTGCCATAGGTGTACCCATTTATTCTTTCACATTGTTAAAATATGGTTTATTTTTAAGAAAGGGAATACATACAGATTCTTGAAGTATTTTAAAGACTATTAACCTGATATAACATAACTAGTCAGCATGCAAACTTCACAGGGCTGGTTAGAAATGTTTACACAAGAGATTTGCCATTAAAACAACTGAAATCAAAACATGTTATGAAATTCTTACAGTTTCTATTAAACTTATTGGATGAGAGTCCAGAAGGGACTCTCGGAAGGAAATTTTTGGTCAAAGATGCCCCAAACAAACCAGGTCAGTCGTTTGAGATGAGAGAAATGCACATTCAAATCCTCTTCAGAAAATAACTCGATCCAGAGTATTTGCATCCCAAGTACCATGTGTCTATCACTTTCTCTTTCAGATTTTACAAAGATGACAAAAATCTTGTTTTCATTTCAGTGCAAAAAGGTCGGAAAACTTGGCATCTCAAAAAGGTTGGAAAAATAATTTCCCCCTTAGTTCACATGAGAACTCTAAGTTCCAGGTAAAATCAAGGTGAACAGGGGGTAGGCACTGCACTGGGATTTATAAAATGCCTGCCAAGTAGCTTGCTTTTAACACACACCAGAGAATAGCATTCCTTGCTAAGAAGTCCTAATCAGCATTGTGCATTTTTAAAAATTTGCTCAAAGGCTTATGTTTTTAAAATGACCCTTCCACCTACTCTATTAATTACAAACTCCAGTATAAAACTGACTTTTCTATGGCCTCACTGTGAAAGCTGCAGATTAGAAGCTAACCTTGTTTCAGACACATGCATAAATTAAACAGCATGTGCTCCAAGTGCACATCATTTTAAAAATGTGTTCTATAAAATGTCTAATACTTAGAGCTTACAATGCATACAAGAGGACCATTTAAAGATGGAGATGAAACATGTTGCAGGGATTTTGTTTAAAAGAGATGCTAAAAGATTTAGGGAACAATATCCATTTTAAAACTATGTTTCCTGACTGCTGTAAGAATTTGCATGCTACGTGCCAAAGTTTCCAAAATTAACAGGTGTTTTTGAATAACGCACCTGGGGCATCTCCAGATGCTGATTTTCAGAAAGTCTTTAACAATGTGCCTGAATTTTGGCAAGAAAGAGAGGTAGACAAAATCACAAGTGATCCCCAAAATACCTTGGCCTCAATTTCCTTCTGGATACTGACATTCAGCCAAAAATGTTTCTTACAAAAAAATTCACCACCACCACCAAAGTTACTCATGCAACTAAAACTTGTTTGGTGAAAAGTTCCTCAAGTCCCAGATGGAATGTCTGAAACACATTTCAGAAACAAGAGAGAGGGGGAAAATAATCTCAGAGAAGTTGGGATATTTTGTTCTGTGGAGCAGGAAACGAGCTTGTTCTGCTTCAGTTTCTGCTCCACTCCACTCACTAGTTCTCGTGTAAAAGCTCAGCACTAGTCTTGGAGAAACAGCCTCAGCAGAACCAACAGAAAATTGAAAGTGAGGAGGAAACTTCAGCACATGGATAGGAATAGAAATTGCCCCTTTATAATATGGTCCAACAGCTGGCACATCCTAAAATCTGCCTCTTTTTCTCCCCTCCCCTGAAATTTCAACTGTTCTATAGGGTAATGTTATCTTTTTACGCAGATCTTACCCAGTAGCTTGCCCATATAATGCTAAATTTTGTCTTTTAGTCTACTGCAATTTTAAGACAATAACTTCCTATCCAAACTACATGGAGTAGCTACCTGATACTCCAGTGTTCTCTGCTGTGGAGATTACAATAATAAGTTTATACTAACAGCAGTCCAACACAGATTCGGGAGTAATACCATAACTTTAACTTCTGGAACTGAAAACTCCTAAAATGTATTTTCAGAAGTGACAGTTTCACAAAATGATCCTTGAAGATCCTGGAGAACGCTTGCTCATTTTAACTGATTTTGAATTGGGCTTAAATGAAAGGCCTTCACAGTCATTCAAGAGGTATAAGGAAAGAGTGCAGTCTTTTAAAGCCTGGGAGCTGAAAACCTTTCTAAAATGAGAGTAACAACATGGTTAACACTGGGTTTGTGATACGTAATATTCATAAAGGGGATTATAATCCAGAAAAAGAAGAACTTATTCCCATTGGAGAGCAATGAATAAAGTAATGCTCTGATGAAAAACATTATGACCTGCTCGATGGCAGGAAATATTCATTTTCTGGTTAAAGAACAGATAACTGTCAAGGAAAACATGCATTAGGTAGAGTGAGCTAGTAAATCTACCCATTACAGAATGAGAGACTAAAGTACTGAATTTGCTGTGCTAGCAAGCGTTGGCACAGGGATATTGCTCCTGAGAGATGCTGTTGCCACCACTGCTGAAAAGACAAGAGTCATCTCCTTCACAGGAAAGCCCTGGCCTTCTCTCCTTTCCATGGCAGCTGTGGGGCTGAAATGTGCACTTGCTTTTTTTCCCCTCAGGGATATAGCTCGCTGCACAAGAACACTCAGTGAAAAACAGCTTTAAACTTCACCTAACCCTGCTGCAGACAGGTATATTCCTCACACTGCCAGGCTTTTTTTGACCCACAACCAGCACGTCCTGCTGTCTCTGTAGACTGTGCTCCTCATGTGCTTTCCCTCACCTCATGGCAGTACACATGTGAGGGAGCAGATATCTATCAAGACCGTCCTGCACCCTGAAGAAGATTTAGCACCCCTGGCAACCTGAAGAGGAAGTCCCATTAGCAGAAATATATCAGACCACAATCTCAAGATGAAAAACTATCCCCAAATCATGCCGGACAAGATCCACACTGTATTCTACTTACAAGCAGAGGTACAAACCAACCCAAATTAGCATTGCAATTACTTCTTAAACTGCACTCTCAGCCCCTATAGAACTAAATGCAAATTCCTGGCATTTCTTGCCTCGCTTTCTGATCTGATCTTTAAAATGACGCACTGCGCAGGGAAGGTGGGAGGGGGTGCCTCTAAGCCACATCATGTGCTTTATGGAGACAAGCCAAGCAGCTACTTAGGCAACCATTAGGTCAGGAAACAATCACTTCCATCATTCCCAACATGTGTGTCAACATAATTCCATGCTCTCTTTGTCATGCAAAAAGTCTTGGCAAAGTGACCGGATACACCCAGAAAGCAGGAGCAAACTAAGCTCATTATGTTAACTGGAGATCCCACAGCATCCTCCAGTGCCATAGAAGGAGACTTCCCATGTTTTCCAGTGTAGGAAAAGGAACTCGCTGCACTGAAAAGAGCCCAAGCCAAGCCTGACTTCAGAAGCATATAAGGGAGATTCACAACTGGGTTTCATGGAAGCGGATCCCTCGCCTGACAAGCACAAGAGCCTGTGTCAGGCAGTGTGATAACAGGCATTGCCGAAGGTATGACACCTTGCATAACTACAGAGACTTCCCTTTCCAGCGTGCTTGCTGGAAACCTTCCAGCCATGCTAATATGGGTCTGCAAAGGGAAACTACTGCCAAATGGGAGTATCAGCTTCTCTAACTCCTTATTGTTGTCACTGGTAACTCCAGACTTTGTTTTCCTTTTAAAGGAAGGTTCAATGCATTTTACAACCATTAAACATCTTTTCTTCTCTCCAGCTATATTTGTAACTCTTACTAACAGCAAAAGGTTTGTGCACATCGGAATGCCTGGCAGTGCTACTCTAATGGCTTCTTTGTGTGGTCAGGCACAGGAGGAAGGCCCTTCAGTCTGTCTGAAAAATGCTGAATAGATCTTTGGTGCTCTAGAACATAGAAGATGGTAAATACCCAGAGCATAAGCATTTATTTATTTAAAGATAAGCAACTGGGGCTTTCGCTACCAATTTTGGCTGCACCTTTCAATTCCAGATTCAGTGCAGTGGGAGTAAAGTCCTAATGCTGCTGGATGCTTACAAGCCCTTTCAAACTCTAGCTGCTGTGCCTCCATTCTGTTGCAGGTAATACATTTTTCAACTTATTTTTCCTCTTGAATGCTTGTAATTCCAACCCTGGTTTCAGTAATGCATTCAGCAAAACACAGCTCCTCAGCAATCCATGTTCCTGGAGGCCAACAGTGGCCAAAAATGAGGACGGACAAGAACAGTAAAAGCTTCTCCTACATGTTGCTGACATTTTCTCTAATGAAAGCCAACGATTTCTATTGATTGTTCTGTTTAAGCCTGTATCAGTCACACTACATGCTTTGTTTCTTAACATGCCATATTTTTGGCAGATCCCATTACCACCCAAACACTCAAGAATCAAGAGCAGAGAGCGCTGTCCAAATGGGCAAATGTAGAATAGCCCTTCCCCCAGCATTGTCATTGGAGTGGGAACGAACATCTGATTCTGACTTTGTCTTTTCCCTACTCCATCACTCTGGGCAAATTTACACTATACAGCCTTCTGAAAATGTGCATCAAATATTACAGAACATTCATTAGCAAGTCAAATAAACCAAAACAGTAAAAAGTGAACATACCTGAATAAGAGAAACGTTGTGTAGACTAAGTCTGAAGAGGTAGTTCCTGCATAAACAAGCAGAAAAATTACAAACGGTTAGGCTACCAAAGAAGGAAAGGTTATAAAAGAAAGTCATAGCTTTGGTTATGCATTTCTACAAACAACAAGTTTTCTTAGACTCCTCTCGGCAAAATGCAAAAATAGTTACATGCTCCTTGTTCACCAGAGTCTTAGTGAACCTCATAACAAAGTTCTGAGCAGGTCTGGAGTAAAATATTCCAGAACCCAAAATGAAGAACCACAATGAAACCCCAACAACACAGGGACTGTTTGCAAACACTCAAATGGCTTTAGCTGAACTCCTGCATGGGCTGCACTCATGTTTTTCTCTGCATTGAGGAAACTGGTGTTGGATAGAAACCATCTGGAGCAAAGCTGACTCCTGTAGTATGCTCTCCCAAGCCTGTCCTTGTGGGTGCTCCCATTCAGGACTTTGTGGAAGAGAAGGAGGACAGATACTTCTCAGCAGAATCTCTCTGCACAGAAAACCAGCAGGAAAATCAAGGCAGTGATTGCAGATACTCCCAATCCTCCTGTCATTGCATCTCCACAGGCAAAGCAAGGGAATTCCTGATGGAAGTCACTGTAGCATGAGATATCACACATCAGCCCAGCTCCTGTAACCCTGCTTCTGCATGTTCATATCCTGTCACAAATTGGAGGAAGCACACATTTGCATAAACATCTATGGATGGGGCTTAGTTAACAGCATTTATTTCATATTTTTGCTTGCTAAAACAAAGCAGTTACCAGGAACCAGCTAACATATTCAGCCATACGGACTTGATTGTGTGCTTGAGGTTTTGGCCACGTCTAACTTCATATTTTTTCATCCCATCTGTCAGGGAGTCTAAAGAGCAGTTATCCTTTTCCAACATCCCTGTCACCACAATCTCCGAGAGAAGACACATTTATATTATACTAGGTGAAGTACATTTTTGGAGGTGGCTCTATTTAAATAGTAGAAAGTGCAGTTTTGATGATATATATTCATCTACTCTAGAAGTGCCAGTATACAGACATTCCCCTACCTAGTAAAAATACAAGTTCCAGTCTTATGTCAGTGAAGTCAGAGAAACCAGTGGAAAGTTCCTACAGTGAAGAAAAGGTCCTAAGGACTCTTCTGAAGAGCCTTGTTTAGAGTCTGCGGTCAGCAGAACACTCTGCCCAAGCAAAGAAAGTAATTCAAACTTCAATATATGAGAGATTCATATTGGGTCACAATGATCACTGCAAGGCTTGAGCAATTTTTCCTTCTTTTATCTCTCACTTGTATATTACCTAAGTCTTAATCATAGAGTTGCCTGTATACTTTGTCCCAGTTCTGTAAATAAATCAAAAAGTCTCAACTGCTGCTGACTGTCAGTAAAGAAGGATGGGAACCAGGGTGATGGGGGACTCAGGAAGTCAAACTCCTAGTACCAAATCTTCGTTGATACAGCTCTGATTTGCCCTGATTTGCACCACTCTATTCTATACTGAGACTGGTTACCCAGAGAAGAATGAGACCCATCATCAATATCTGAACAAAATATATCATCTCTCCTAGCCCTATCACTGGAGATCCACCAGTTCTTTTGCACAGTCTCAAACCCTATTCTGTCTCAAAGGGCTGCATCTTTCACATGTAATTTGTTATTAACTCTTTTGCATCAGTTACAGACTTAAAGATTATGTCCTGCAGGTGCATGCAGCAGACCAGGGGCACTAAGCTTACATACAGCTAAAATTTCAAAATGGACAGAAATTCTCATCCAGTGACTATTCTGACAGCTCCCTTAGAAAAGCACATGCTACTCTCACCAAAATATTAATGCAACTCCAGGACATAAGATAGCATGGAATAAGCCTTCACCTGGAGAACTTAAGCATGCCACTGGCCTCCGATCTTACATCACCCTAAGGAGAAAGTTCTCATAACTAGGGACTTGAAGTTGCTATCCCGTTGTTAAGCATGCTATTTAAATGCATTGATTTTGGAAGTCTTATGATGCAGATTTCAGCTCCTTGTTTTAGTCTTGTAAAAAGCTGGACAGTTTGACTCAGTAATAAATTTTAATATTAGGGTTTTTTTCCCTGATAGCACTGCAGAACAAATTCAACCGAAATATATTTAATGGAAGAGACGTATCTAAAGGACACCATTTTAGTTGCACTCAACCAAAACAGATGCAGACAGGAATAGTGTTCGTTTTAACAAAGCTAGTCTCTGTCCTCAGTGACTGTCGTGTAGCACCTGTACAAAGTGTTAGTGGTGAGATCACTCAGGTGGCTGAGACATAAACCAGGCAGGAACGTAGTCCTGATGTGAATAGCACAATGATCTTCTAAAGGCTTCATGATAACCTCAGGTCTCTAAGTCTGACCCTGTGGCTTTCTTACAGAAAGGAGGGTTTCCCTACATCATTCATCAGCTTGCCTCACCTGATGTCTGCACAGCCACTGGCAGTTTCTTCTTGTTTGCTTGATCCTTCCCACATCTCATCAGCAGTAATACAAACACCAGTAGGCAGACCAGGTAATCACAGATACCTCCAGACTCCAGTTGACCTGCCCAGCTACAATTGACTAATCCTTAATTAGTAACGTGCTCTTTTAACTATTCTTGTTCTGTAAAGCTATACGAAGAGTAAAAAGCCAAGGGGAAAGATCTGCTGAATAAGACGGTGCCATTTTTATGAATTGCATTTTAACTGCAATTTCAGTCCAAGAATGAGCAAGGTCTCTGAATGACAGAAATAGTTTATTGTACCTAGAATTGCCCCATTTGTGTCCTTTTTTCTGCTTGTGTTTGAAGTTATGTCTGTTTAATACCTTGCTGAACTATAATTTAAAGCAGCTGAAAGAGTAGGAATAAGAAATATATGAGAACACTGAGATCTCTGCATGAATGGATGAGGTGCCCTCCTGGTCATTTTTTCTTTTTTTTTTTTTTTTTTCTCCCATTTTGTCTTGTAAGTAAATGTTGGCTAATTCTTTTCTCTTTTAAATTAAACCCATCTGAACTAGTCCAGAAGAGCAATTGCCTGGTGCAACCAGCTATTCTAATAACCTCCTTCTCCTGTATAAAAAGCTGGTGCACGAACTTGGAGGGACAGGACAGCCTTCTTACTTTCTGTCCTAAAATGTCATGCTATATCACTCCATGGTATTAAAACACGAGCTTTGTTTCATCCTAGAGTTGGCTGCATTTCAGCCACCTCCAAAACAAGTGACTACACTCCCCTAAGTACTCTGGGACAAGTGGTATTATACACATTAAAAGGTGCCTCAAACTGTTAATTATTATTAATACTAACCTTATTATTCATGAACATCAGTGCACTTCTGAAAATGCCCATGTTAAACATAATACCCTGAAGTCTCAGTCAAGATTGTGGTTTGTGGCATTAAGACACAGTGTGTGTTGATGGTGGTTCCTCTGGAAACTGATTCACAGAGCAGATGCCTATTTAAACAATCTGAGGGTGGATCCTCTCTCCATCACCTTTGATTGCAGGGGGATATTATTGCCCAGCTCAGATATATGAAGTTAGCTGCTGTAAAGACCCTCCTGCTCTATAAAATCTAGTCTTGAAGAATTTGCCATCTAAATATATACAGAAGAGTGAAAAACAGACATCATTCTCATTTAAATTTAAAGTACAGAGTGAGCAACTTAGCCAACATCACAGAGCAATATCTGAAGCACAGTCAGGAGATGATCTCCTGGACCATTAGCCTATGCCATGGTTAGGAGAATAACTGGCCCCCAAAGTTGGGGCACAGCACTTAAACCTGTACTGAATTGTCATTTATACTCGTGGAAACTGGGTAGATGTCAAATTACTTTCCTAAACTGGGCCCTCTATGCTAGTCTGCGTATGAACAGAGCCAAACTGCAGTATAAATCCTGTACGTGAAAGTATTTGTTAATTGGCTTTGTAATTCATATTTGGATGCCTTGTAAAATGATTAAGTGCTCACCGTGCCTGGTACCACAAAGCACACTCACCAGAACAGCAGAAGAGCAGTTGAGATGTGTTTCAAGAAAGGGTGGAAGAATATATCCACTTAAATCTGTTTGCCATGACATTCCCAAGTCAGAGCTGCTTATTAAGTGTCTATTTCACAGAGCCAAGCGCACCTTGGATGAACTTTGCAACATGATGCCCATGCACTTGTTCACACATTGCCTGGCCTTGAAACAATTTACAGTGAAGGCAAAGTACTTTGTCTATGATGCCACTGAGCAAGACAAATTAAGCCTTTCCAATGGGAAGCCACATAACAAGAATGCTTGAATAATAGCAGAGACCCTTCCTCTTAGGAGTTTTGAAATTATAAGGGTTGCAACATGCTTCAGACACTCGTTCAGACCTCTTTTTCAGTGCCTCTTTCCAGGCACTACATCTGTCTGCACTGCGCTGGCTGATTAAGAGGTGCTTCCTTCTAATTAAAAGAGAGCACACTTTTCAGTTCTGCTGTGGTAGATCAGGTGTAAATGAAAAGCTACTCTAGCTTCAGATTCTTTTTTCTATTTCAGTGATCAAGGTTTGTTCACATTTCCCACCTTTGTTTCCCTCCACACACACCAAGCAGGTAAGATAACCTCTCTGTCCTTCAGAACAACCCCTGCTAGCATATCGGGAGCCACAAGATCCCTAACGCAGCCCACCACCAGAACCTCTCAGGACTTTGACACGCAGTCAGAGACCAACAGTATGCTGCCTTATCTCAGCTGGTCTGTATCACTTCAAGACATGCACACCTGCTCACATGTTGCTATTTGCCTGCACTTTATAGTAGATGTGAGAAGCTCATCCCTCCCTTGTTACAGGGCAGGCTACCTTAAGCCCTCTCTCTTTGCATGCAGACAATTACCCTGCAAGTAGAAACAAAGCCAACAAAAGCTGATAATAATATTTGATCATACAAAAAAAAGTACATTTAGGGAAAGCTGAAGACAACTGAACGAAGAGTTGCTCTCCCTTTTGGGAGCTATTACTGCGCTGAAACAGGCACCCAGCACAGCCCAGGTGAGGTACTGGAGACTCAAGTAGGCTCACGGTGCTCTGGGAAGGCATTCTCCACGCTTGGAGCACAGAATAAAATAAACTATTTCAGTTGGAAGGGACCTACAACAATCATCTGGTCCAACTGACCAAAAGTTAAAGCATGTTGTTAAGGGCAATCTCCAAATGCATCTTAAACACTGACAGGCTTGGAGCATTGATCATCTTTCTAGGAAGCCTGTTCCAGTGTTTGACCGCCCTCTCAGTGAAGAAGCGTTTCCTAATGTCCAAACTAAACCTCCTCTGGCACTGCTTCGAACCATTCCCACGTGTCCTCTCACTGGCTCCCAGGGAGAAGAGATCAGCACCTCCCTCTCCACTTCTTCTCCTTGGGGCGGGGGATTGTGCTTCAATCAGGAACCAGGTCTGCAAGAGGGACTCACAACTGTCACAGCATAGATAATAAGAAAAAATAATTAACAGAACAGGGTCCTTTGGGTGATACAAAACAAGACACAGAATTATGCACGTGACAAACCTAATGCTCCCTTCTGGCACTCCTGGAAGACATGTGCTGGGGCTGAGTCTTGGGCTAGGGGCCAGCAACTCCTGTCAGCTCTTCCTATCTTTGCTCCTGGAGGCCTTAGATATACTTTGTACTTCCACAGTACATGACAAACACAGCTTAGTCATGCTTCATGACTCCCTGGGAGCTGGTTAGTATCATTCCCTCCTTATACTAATAGAGAAAATGAGCCAGAGAAAGGTTAAATGACCTTCTCCAAAGCACACAGCAAGTCAGTGACGGAATCGAGATCAGACCCCAGGGCTCTTGGCTACCAAATCTCATGCTAGATTAACGCACAGCTCCTCTACACAGGTCCAGCTGTGGCTGAACTTTTCAGATGGTTATCCACATTTCTGAACTAGCCAACCATCCCAAGGAACCCAGCTCCTGAAGGATGATTCTGTCCTTTGCTCTCAGAAGGAGTTAATTACATGCTTGCTCTGGAGTGTGATGTGACCATTCGTTTGCAAATGCTACTCCAGTGATTCATTTGAAGGGCCTGGCACACACATGCTGGAGAAAAGGTGGAAAGACAGCATCTCTCTTACAAGCGGGGTTCACCAGTAATTTTGTTTCTATAGAAGAAAACACTTGTCTGGTACATTATTCTTCCTTAAAAATCAATAGATGTTCAACAGAGAATCATACTAAACAGCATACAGTAATATGATGCAGTTGCTGTATGAGCAATTGCTTTTCCCAAAGCAACATTTCTCAGTGATAAATCCAGCCAGAGCTAGAGGAGCATCCTTTTAGAAGAGGCTCCTTATGCAAGCAGCATATCATTCTGATTAAGCAGCTTCCAAATTGAGCCAGGGTCCCAGCTATTGCTTCTGGGTTACTACTGAGGCCCATTTTGTACTTCTCAGTGGAAACAAGGATGAAAATCAAATCCTCTATATTCCAGTCAATGGAGAGGAACTACCATCAGCTTTAATGGCAGAGGGTGCATGGCACAGATCTGCTCAGGGTTATGCTGTGTACTCAGGGCCAGCTCTAGGAAGAGTCAAAAGAGGCAGATGCTTGTAGCTGCAGAGCATGCAGGACAACAGCAAAGCTGTGACACCTTGGACTGTACCAATATTCAGAAATCTAGATGGTCCTTGGATTAAGAGCCGTGTCCCCTCTTCATAAGGGGAGCAGCAAGCTGGCTCTGGTGTCTCTGGCCCTTCTCTTTCCCCAGAGCAGGAGAGGCAAAGCCTCACTCAATGTGATCCCACCTCCTTGGGGGTGACAGTGTATTCTGTGTTCACGAGACACCTTGAACCAGCTGTTTTCTGGACGGTAGCCATATGTACACACTTCAGAGAATAGGGAATGGGATTTTTGTAATATTGCTTGAAAATATTTATAAAATGTGGGCCGGTTTCCATATTTGGTTTTGTCACCGTTCCCTCCCTCTGTTTCACTAAATGAATTTCTTTAAAACCTCAAAGATGGAAACTGAGCCAAATTTTCCAGGCTTCTGTATGGGTTTGTTCCTATTTTCCTGGAAGAGTGAGTCCAGCTCAGGCCATCACATATTATCCTACATGTCACCTTAAGTCTCTCTTGACATGCAGCTGACAGCTCTTCTCTCCCCCTCTTATTCAGTTGGCAGTCACAGAGCACTTGCAGCACCTTGCTATGACCCAAGCGGCATCAGGATCTTTGATCTACTATTTGCCCATCACTTTTAGTAGTGTTTTCAATAAGTCATACTGTAAAATTCCTCTTCTTCTGATGCACTGATTATCGTTCAAATATTCCCTGGCAGCCCTCCCCCCCCCCCCCCCCCCCCCCCGCCTACTTAGGCTGATAAACATGCTCAGTTCTGTCAGGCTTTGCTCAAACTCTGGATGAGTTCAACATGACTTGTATGCAAATACTGATAGAGTTGGCTTGGGAGCTTAAGTTATTGCCAACCAATCCGTTCTCTTTGCTGTGTTTTTTATACCTTTTCAGTAGCACAGAACAGTAGGCTTAGAACCTAAACATCTGGATATAAAGTGATATACAAGTCACTGTGGTGAACCCTGACATATAAAACTGACATATCACCAACTTAACCAGAGCAAGAGAGAGTATTTTCAGTAATGCAAAAAGAAACTGCTCTGCAGCCCCATCCTGTGATGCCATAAAACACATTAGGTCCAAGTCCCCAAGGTTTTTGCCAAAATATCCTGACCTTGTGTTTGCTCGCACCCCACTCTCTGAAATACAATCTTCAAACTTCATTATTCTCCGTGTGTTACTAAAGCAAGTGAGCCTCTCATGGGTGGCTGCTTTTGTGATAGGGCATCACCAATTTTCATTTTATCTGGAATATAAGATATTTTTCCAGTCAGACCTGCAATTTGCTGTGTAAGGATGCTTCCTATCAACCTACACTGTGCCAAGATTGCCTTTCACACAGCACTGGCTGCGCAGGCAGTGGCCATGAGTCAGCCAATGGCCTGGTTCTTCCAGCGACGGGAAAAGCACATGGACTACCATGCTGGTGAGGTCATCTGCAGAGAGGTTGATGATACTGCCTTGCAGGTGGTTTGAAGGACCAACTGTTTTCTCTGCCAACAAAGATGAGAGACCAGAGACGGCTGTTGCCTCACTTTCTTCTCCAAGTACAACACCTGGGGCAAAGCTGCCTCTTTGCTCTCCTATAGCTGCAGTTTATTCTGTGCATTGGTCCAGCCCAGCAACTTGACAGTGCTGCAGCATAGCATTTTATTTGATTTATTTATTCTGAGTTAATTAAAAATCATGTTCTGTGCTCAAGAAAATGCACAACTTGTAACTAAGAAAAAAAAATACACTTTGAACAAAATTTGGGCCAGACTCCACAGTTCTCAGAATCCCATAATTACAAAAATTGTCCTTGTGTCCTTTCCTGTCCACACCTCTCTCCCTCCTCCCCAAGGGGTATAAGTCAGGGACAGCACAGGTTGAGGGTACAGCAAATTCAGACTCCTTACAGACCAGAAGAGGAAAGCAATCTCTATAGGTAAGAACCAAATACCCCAGTGGGTCTTTACCCCTCCACACTTACACAAGGGCTGAGCTGACCTCACCTGCACAGTATTGGAGAGGAAATCTCCCTCTGAACTATCCCAGGCTCAACCAGAGAGGTTAAAACCTGAACTTTAAATAACATTTTTGTTCCCTGTGTAAAGAAACTGCGCACCTCCAATTATGGATTTAACTAGCTGCAATGTCTAATCACAGGTTTCTCACCTTCACCATATTCTTTACCATGAAGGTCAGGCAGCTTTAAAAAGCAGAGATGGTCCTTTGAAAGTTTCTGTTAATTTCAGAGACTGATTTTTCCTCACATCACCATGTTATCTGCCCCCCTCCAGCTCCCGACACAAGGATGCAACTTTAATTAGAACATTCTTTTGTCTGATAGGAAAAATCAGTGAGAAAGGACAGTATTTATTTTTCTAGGCTTCTCTGCAGCAGCGCTTTCAGCTACCCTCCTACAATCTGGATATAATCAAAAACATTATCATGTTCTTTGCTTGCTCACATCCCCATTAATACCTCAACTGGCAAGGTAATTTCTCAGCCAAACATGACAGTATGGGGTAAAACTGGCATAAGACAGTGCAATACTAATGCAAGCCATCAGAAATGGCAGTAACTCAGCTCAGTCAATTTGTCTCAGAAAAGTATTGAGTCAAGTCCTGTAGTCAGGGACAAATGGCATGTCATTCCTGGCTGATAACAGGCCATGCCTACAGACTATTTAACCTGTGTCTATGCCCATGTGTTTGTGGCCCATGTTAACTTGTTTGCATGTTAGTCTCTCCCTGCTATATGAGACTTGACTTTTTCAGCCGTGCTGAAGCCTCACTGTCCCAGTGTAAGTGTATGGGACTCACAGACTTTCATAATCATTTTGAAGACTTACATCATCTTTGGAGATGCAAAGTTGAGGGCAAGTGATTAAACTACCAGGTGGAAATACAACAGTAAAGAGTCCAAATCCCACCTATGCCACAGGTTTACTGTGAGTCCATAGAAGAGCTTTGGCTATGTCCACGTTAGCCAAGTGCAGAGACCCCTGAAGTTGTGCAGACTTTGACTGGTTGCTTCAGAAAGCATAGTCTCGCTGCAGGAGTAGCTGTGTTAGGTGCAGTACTGCACTACAGAGCTATTATAAACTCATATCTTAGCATCACAGCCTTTTCACAGGACGGCCTTGCCCTTAATCCCTCTGGGCCTTGATTTCCCATCTATAGTGTGAAATTACTACTGCTTTCCTGTCTCATAGAAACCCTGTGAGGATAAATATTAGTGAGGGGCCCTGATCATTTGGCAACAGAAAATATTCTTGACAGAGTTTAGACCCAGCGCTGATACCCTAAATCTGTGGTTCAGCTCTGACCTGAATTCAGCCACTGAGTCTCCTGGTTTTCAAAATGCTTTTTGCCCAGGCAACATAATCTGCAGAGACTTGTTCTCTTCAGGGTTCAGTGGCAGTCCAGATCTGGACAGGATTGAAGGTGCCCAAGGGTAAGAGTGATATTTTCCAAGCAGCACAGGTTTTGAGAGTTTTACTGCAGTGCTCTGGAGCTTTCTGCCAAGCAGGCAGGAAAGAGCCCATGTTCAGCCAGAAATCTGCATGAAACCTGGTGTCTGACAGACTAATCTATCATACACCGGAGACTCTCAATAAACTCAGGGTGCCAGACCTGCTGGTTGAGGGTCCTAGAGTATATTTACAATTTGCCATATTTCTGCAAGCTGTAACTTGAAGCAACTCTTTGGGGACATCTGTCACTCCATTCAGCCTTAAGCCTGCATGATCCAAAGTTGTTTTAATGCTTATACAGCCAGGAAGGGGTGTGCCCAGGCTGCTGTGCTCCCCCTAAAACAACCCTTGAAAGTTCATATAACACCTCCGCTGCTCCCCAGGCTAACCGTATCTTGTTTTTTGCACCTATCTACTTGGCATTATCAGGCACATTCAGTTCAGCTCTAAATCAAGTACGAAAATCACCCCCGTCAAAGCATCCAGACTTGTATCACTGGCAGCAGAGAAGTCTGGCAGTCCAGAATGATGTGCACTTTACTTGCCTGTTTTGAGTCCCCTGATGCAGCCTTTGCTCACTACTCTACCTCTGAGCTCCTCTAGGTAATGACTATTTGTGACAAGGGCTCCTGAGCTGCAGTTCCCCATGCGACAGCCATGAGAGACATCCTTTCCCATTTCCTGATGGAGCTGACAGCCCTCTTGGCAGCCAGAACTATGAGGACTTCTGGTCGTGACGCTTTCTGGCTGTTTTTCTACAGTAACACCTCCACTTGCTGTGAATGGCCAGCCTTGTAGCCATGCCTCTCACATCCGCAGCCCCAGCAGGCTACTGTCCCAAGCTGACACCCCCCCAATTTCCCTCTGGGAAAAGTCAAATGTTTCCCTTCGGGCTTCCCACGCCACACTCTGTGCAGCCATTTGTTTGGGTACCATCCTCCTGTTGTCCAAGCTGTTTCCCTTCAGCTTGCTGTCGTGCCAGATTGTCACACGGTGTCTCAACCATAGTCCTTTAAACCTTTTGTGTTCCCCTCACCAGGGAGCTCTTGTGAAGCATGCTTGTTGGCTTGACTCCAAGCAGGGTCTTTCATATCATCATTTCTTTACTGGCTCCTGTCTCTGCCCAGCCAGTAATGAGGTAGTCTTTAGGAGGAAGGCTCCTAGAGGAGGTGAAACGTCACAGCTACACTATGTACCTCCTCCATAAAGCCCAGCCTCCCGGGGGATTGGGTACCTTGCCTATAGCACAGGTGAGAGAGCAGAGCACTGCTTCTCCAACATGCAGGTGAAATCACTACCATGATCATATTTTCAAATTTTTTTCTCAGTAATAACGAGGTCTAGAAAATTGTTTTTCCTCCCATTAAAATACACTCAAATAGTAATCATACACGCTCAAGAGCTGAAAAAAGCAGCAAATATTTCAAAACAATCACTCATTCACAGAAGAAAAACAGTACATTAAAATACTAACGCTACATTTAAAACAAAAACATGCAAACTATGAGTCAAAATGAAGGTTATGAATTTTTGAAATGTGTGGTTTTTTACTTAATGAAATGTGGCTCATAATATGGGTAGTGTGAGATTTACAATGTTCTAAACTATTCATATCCTTACTTGCAAGTGTTTGGATTTTACAAATGATGTGACAAGTAAATACGTTGCTTAGAAACCATGGTGAGCTTTTGAAACTAATTCTTTTGTTTCTGGGATTTTGACTTGGCAGGTGTTTGGTGCAGTGGAGTTATCAAACTCCTCTGGTTTGCACTCAGACAGCACCAGTCGTTGGGGGAGGGCTATCAGATAAGGACAAAGCTTAAAAATCTGAGACTCGTGTTATTCCAAGCTCCCTGTCTGCATGGCATGCCCTCAATACCTCTTAATGTTTCAGTCATGCTGTGTCCAATTCCTGAAACCAAAAACCTTCATGAGCCCCAGGATCTTCGTTTCTTCTAGGAAACGTTTTCTGTGAAGCTTTGAAGCACAGGATGAGCTAAGCCAAAGAGATGCTGTGGTGAGGTCATACTGCTTTTAAATAGAGACAGAAAGAACTAGTCTGAAATAATTTATAATGCTATTATCTAAGAGAATGATGTTAACCAGGAAATTGAGAAGTGGGAGTACTTATAAACTCCACCCTGATCCCAAACTCCTTCTACAACCCCAGAATAGCTGGCGTTACTACTAATATGATCTACAGTAGCACATTTAAACATGGTTAACATTTAAATTTAGGTTTCATAAATTACACCCTGTAGAGATGGATAGAGACAGCTCCTATCTCTTTGAGGTATTTTTTCATTTGCAAATTCAAGCAGATGGTGCACGAGCAACTAATGACTCAAAAAATCACCCCTAAAAATAGTCCAGAACAAGGTGTGGATTTATCAGTGAAGGAAGGAACAGAAAAGGCTTTAGTTCCCCTTCCCATTTCTCTGGCATAACTTCAGGAGCCCAGCATGCCCAAAGCTGTGCAACACTCAGGACTGCATCCACACCCCCATATTCATGCACCTCTCCCTGTCACCTCGCACGAGGTGGAAATGGGATGGTGAAGAGGGAAAGGGCTCAGCACTCCCCGCTTTCCTCCACCAAGGCTGTATCCAACCCGAAAAAAACACCCTGGGAAATTACATCTCCAATAACTCTATCAAGAATTGCTCAGCAGAGCCATGTGGCACCACCAAAACTTTCAGCCTCCCAGTCAGGTGGGTAGGGCTTCATGAAAAATGACTTTCCCAAGCAAATTCTGTAAATACTTGTTACTGCTTCCTCATGAGGCAATACACCGCAATATATTGTACTTCCAGCAGGAAGCCAAATTTTCTGTCATTCCCCTGTTTATAATTATATTGTAGCCTCGTGTCTAACTACACTTGTACAAACTCTTGTGGAGACAGAGACTCCCTCCAGGACGTGTTGCTGGGGTTTGAGCAGGGGTGAAGCATGTCAGCGTTAGCAGCGTCTGCACAAGGGGAAACCTGCCATACAGCCAAATTATGTAAACCATAAATTCCTCAGAGCAACATGTCTGTGTTTGTGCAATGCCTGGCAGAAGGAACTGTTCACAGCTGTCCCCAAAGCAATGCCATTCTGAAGTAATAAATATTAATAATTGCTGGTTAAAGATTCCAGCACAGGTAAAGCCACAGCTTGAGAAGTAAAATGTTTCTGTATGAAAAGCAGGAGGGCCTCTGGAAATTTGAACAGCTACAGGAAGGTAAGCGTTATTATTTACTGCACAAATACTCACAGAAAATGTATATTAAATCACACTTCAGTTGTCTCTGTGAAGCAAGAAACTCTCCCCCTGCTACACATCTTGCTCTTTTCTCTTGTTTGTATCATGAGTTCTTCCAGCTCTGCTCCTTGCCTCCCTGTCCTCTAACATTGAATAATCTGCGAAGAAAGCAGTCTCTTCCTCCATTTTCATTAATAGTAGAGACTGCTACCACAATGTTATCTGATTCTAAATGTTATACTTAAACTGATTTGTTAGACCATGCTTAGTCTTTTCTATTTGGGTTGTCTTATCTGTTTATCATGCAATAAAAAATAGTTGCTGTTGGGGCTCATGATTCAACCACTCCTGAGGTATGTTATTTCACTGAACCATAGTTCTTTTCCCTGTTACAAATTCAGCTCTAAATTTGTTAAAGTTTGTCTATGCTCATCTTGTGTGTTTCCAGCCTCCTCTAATGGCATCCTAAATAAAAATAATGTTTAAAAATAAAGGAAAATATATGCTAATTATATACAATGGGTCAGAACAACAGAGTTGCACCAAAATGCATTAGGTGAGGATCTGGCTATATCAGCAAGATGAAGCAAACAGGTTGTGAAGTGAATTCTAAGCAAGAAGAAAGCAATCATTTACATTGCCACTATGACTTAAACAAAGGTACGTAGATAAACTTGGTACAGAGGGAAAGTGTGGCCATAGCAAATAAACCATGAAGTCAAATTCTGCGCTCGCAGAGGGATGGTTCAGAATGATTTACTATACTTCTTCTAATATTCATGATACTGAGGGAGATGCCAGCATTCTGCTTCATTAACCAGTCATTTTGATTGCCTTTTTTTTTTTTTTTTTTAATTCTAGTAATTTTCTCTTCCTTGCAATTATACTAGGAGTCTAAATCCCTCTACATAAATTATAGCTTTCTTTCTGAGGGGGAGACTGGCCACATAAGCTGGAAACACTCTCCTCTGAAGCCAGAACCTGAAGGGAAAGAGCTTGCGCAGCAACCCTGGACTAATTAAAAGATTATCTTTACCTTGCTCCCACAATGAGCTGGTTCCTGTTGGCATCCAGTGCAAGCTGAGAAAAGTCATGCACACCTGGATAGGTGAAATTCGACACCCAAGGCTTCAGATCTGCAACGAAAATGAAAAAGCAGAAAACAATAAAGCTGCTCTAGAAGCAGTGAGTTCACCCGGACATCCACTAATGGATTTCCTACCAAGTTATCTGTCAGGGGAAGGCTAATTAATAATCTATTTAAAGGGTTTCTATTTATTCTGATTCTCCACGGAATGTGCAAAAACCCACACATAAATGCAGGGCTGTTTCAGCAGTTATTTTCACATCCAAGATGGAGTGTCAGCATTGGTTTTGGAGACAACAGTGGCTCAATTTTACTTCTGTTAAAACCAGGGAACCATCTTCAGTGCCAGGGTTAAGTGGTGTAAAGGGACTAGGCTGCCTGCTGTACCACCTCCATAGCCTTGCCTGCTGGGCTAAGCAAAGGAAAACTGCTGCTCTCCAGAAAGAGAAGGTGGGGTCAACTGCCTGAAAACCAAGTTAGAGTAGAAGTGATCTGCACTCAAGTCATCCAGCCTTACTGTGAGAACTTGAGAGTTTATTCCAACTGTTAACTACTCTGACTGTTAAATAAATGGAGAATACCAAATATCTGATGGAGCAATGCACAAATGAGACCAAATCAGTGTATCTGTAATCCCTCTGTGACCTGTTGACAAGTAACCCTGCCTCATTCAAGGACTGGATGTTAAAGATCCAGGAGGCTCAACATGAAAGGTAATACATTCTGGACTCATGCCAACAGGATACCAATACACAGGCCAGTGACCTGATGACTCATAACAATAATGATGCAGTTCAAACCAGTTCAAAAAGAGCTCTGAAAAAACATGTCCCACTGTCATTTTATATCCCCAATGATAAATTGAGAAGTCTCACTGAAGGCAGTCAGGTTTGAATGTTTTGTTGTAAGCATTATTTCCCCTTTCCACAGGGGTGAGATGACAGTGCTGATGAGGAATCTCATTAGGCCTTTGGTGTCTTGGCATCCTTTGTAGGATTACACATGTGCAACGGCTTAAAACCTTGGACGTAGGGATATTTTTGAGCAATTTCAAGTCCCTTTTCCCTCTAGGGACAGATGAAACTTAACCAAGCCCTTCAGTTATCAAAGCCTTAAGAAAACACATGTAAGAGTCCCTACACTCTACTTGTTCCACCGCTCTTTCCAAAGCAGAACCTTGTTGTGGAGCTCCTGCCTCTGCTCTGAACGTCACCCTGTTTCACAACATCTCCTAAGCCCCCTCACCATGGATCTGGACACCGTCAGACTTGGTCCCAAGCCTTGCCTATCTGGACACTGCAAGGGCTTCTCCAACAATGAGACCTCCATCCTCACAATCTAAAAACCCTGTCGCCACGAGCTGGAGGCTTCCAGCCCTTCTCAGCGTTCTTGTCACACTGCGTAACCACACACAACACATGTGCCTCCTCTGCTCCTCAATGAAAAGGCATGAGTTAAGGAATAACTCAGCCCATCTAACCTTCAAGCATCTCCACCTACTACACTCCTTTGGGACCCTTAATGATATACTAGCACCAGGGAGGCACCGCAGGTTCACCTCTGGCATTCTCCTAACTAATGGGGCTCTGTCTTCTTTTCCTGTAGCTCTTTAGCTGCAGAGACATTTCTGAGCCAAGCAGCAGAACCAGCAACAATAACACCTTTCAGGCAGGTTAGCCGGCTGACATGTACTGCAGATCTCCTGGTATTTCTGTTGGCTGACAGAGGTGGGATTAGGGAATTGCTATATAATGATGATACCTTTTAAGGATCCTGCTTTTAGGCCATAATTTCTCTTGTCATTTTACCTCCTCTCCTACCAACTCTTTCCAACTAACTAACCCACTATTACAGTGCAGTGGCATGAAGAACATTTTTTCATCTGCTGCTCTAAGCAAAAACTCCTCACTTCAGAGAGGTACACTCATCAGTTCTTCATTTTAATGGCAAGTTCTGACAAATTACAGGTAAAAATAATTAAAAAATAAAAAAAAAATAAAGGCAGTAGGTGGCTTGAATCTTTCCATGTTGGCTGAAATGTCAATCAAGCCCAAGAAATAACAGGCAGTGTCTTGATTTCTATTACTACTGCAGGTGGTATAACTTATAAAGAAACCCTTCCTAGTTATTAAATTAAAGGCTGTGAGGCATGCATCCTCATAGCAAAATTAAGCTTTTATAGGCATGTAGTTGGAGATTATTAAACCCAGCATGGTCCCAGATAAGAATGTCTAAATGTGAGTTGTCAGAATTAATGCCAAATAGCACATCTTCCTTCCCAACCTTCCTTCTTCCTGTTTAGAGGGAAGGGCTAAAGTGGAATGGAAAGGCAACCAAGAATCAGGACATGGGTCTTTTTTCATTCAATACATTCAAATCTACTGCTCAAACCACATGCATCCCTAAGGACATATCCAGCCTTTCATTCTGAAACTAGCTCAGTTCTGCAAGGTAAGTGCTGCCTTGGGTCTATCTCATATTAGCTGAAGTTTACACATATGGACCCAATGAACTCCAGAGTTTTCTTGTATTTAACCTTTCTCAGAAGGTTGATTTTTCCAGTGCTGACTCTTTAATTTGGCTGGAAACCTTCAGTGCTGGGGCATGTTTACATTTGCAAAAGTATCTGTTTAAAAACATTATGAAAAATTAAAACCCAAGGCCCTGGCTTTGCATGTCAGCAGCAGGAGCCGGAAAGCTAGGAACCACATGGCTTAGGGGCAAAATGTTCATCAAGGCATCCTTTGTGCTTCTCATCTCTAATCATTTCCAGGGGGTTAAAGATCCATGCTCTCACTTCCTCCACATGAGGACCAATGAACAAAAGTTTAATAGTTTCCAACACCATCCATTGCCAGACATCTGATTCAGAGCCTCTGAAGCTCTGCAAGTCCCTCCACAGCTCAAGGTGGTTCAGGTATCCAGCTGCAAAGAAGACAAAGCTTTGCAGGAAATGTAAGTCTGCAGACACAGCTGTGCTCAGGCTATTATGTATGCATAAGACAAGGCGAAAAGAGGCCCTCTGCCATTTCAGAGGGTGGTCCCTGCAGCCTGCTAGCACGCTGCTCTGCACCAGCTTCCTGAGAGTACAGGACTGGGACAAGGATTAGTCAGCTGCACAAAGGATGGTGTGCCAAATTGCAGAAGCTGGGTTTAAGGGCCTGATCCAGAGGCTCTTCAAATCATTGGCAGTTTTCCACTGAGCTTGATGGGGTTTGGATCAGCTTCTAAAGATGTGGTAAACCTGGTAATACTTGAGCCTTCATCTCCTCAAAACCAGCTGCTCCCCACCTCACCCTTACACTGTGTGTTTTGGAGGAAAGAAGTATGTAAACACCGAGTTGAGACTTCCCCGTCTGAAGGACAGTATTTACTGCTTCATCTAACTTGAGCCCACTTGTAGCTCCCATCTCCAGCAGGCTGTAACAGCTTTGGGCATCCAGCACACATCACGCAAGAGCAGAGAGGTTAAATGCCCATGCCTTGAAATTGCAAAGCCATTGCTAGATGCACGGGGCATGGTTAACTACTATGTTATTCAAGAACATCTCTTATGGAATAATTCTCAGCATGGATTTACTAGTCTGGAGCAAAAGAAATTAAACTAAACAGGACCAAGCATTTTTTGTGCAAAGTAAGTGTCTACCTACATATACAGACTAACCACGCTCCTATCCTAGGATTGCACATAAAAGCTTCAAAGACAACATAAAAAGACCTTATGGGAGGAAGATAGGGAAGTTGAACAAGAAGGAAGATCCAGAGGGACCTCAATGCAGAAAAGGCAACTTGAACCACATACATTACATAAAGCCCCTGTAAAATAAGCTGATTCAACAGTAAAAGTGTGCAGTGAAGCAGAGCATACATAGGGCACTTGGATCCTGCCAAACTCAACGGGAATAAATAAATACCTGTTCTGCAGATATTCAGACATACTTTTGTGCAGTGTTATCTGGACTACACATTGAATGCTTCCTTTACTGTCTCAGTATGGTCTCTTATAAGTTCTCTTAACTCAGGTTACTGGCATTTTTAATTACTCTGTGTGAGTATTTCAGCATTCCTGGCAAAGCCCAGATGAGAACCATGACACCTGTAACTGCACAATCTCCTCCCCTTTTGGTTTGCTTCAGCCCTGACACAGGGCAAACCATGTATAGCAACTGGCAGATACTCCAGTTTGCAAGTACTCAACCACTTAGATCTTTTTCAGACAACCCACCAGCCTGGAGGACTCTTAGTGTTGGATCCCAACCACGACCAACAGATGCAAATCACTGTAATATGAGGAAAGGTCCCAGTATATCTTCTTGGTATAGACTAATAAAATGTCCCCTTTTCAGAATCAGACCTACCATCTCAAACCATCCCTTGCTTCAACTATCCTCAGTATTCAGAGCATTATTCATGAAGTAAACAGTTGCCTGCTAAGACTGAGGCCACAGTTTCCATCCTGTGTGGGCCACTGACCAGAACCCATCAGAGGCAAAGCAAACAAGGCTGTAAGCAAAGATCAGGAGGCTAATGACTACCCATGCTACCACCTGTCTTCTCAAATGCAGCAAGTGAGGACACTTCCAAGAATGCATAGAAGGTAAAGTCAAATTACATCATTATCTCTATTAGATTGACAATGAATCATATTAAAATATCAGCTTTATTTTAAGTTTTAGCTCTCTGTTGTAGGTCACACCACAGGTTAGTGCAATAGTCTTTAGAAAGTAACTTCCACTCCTACCCCATGCTGAAATGTAAAAGTAGCCTCCACAACACAAAACCATTCCATAGTTCAGCAAATTTATCAAGGGAAGGAGAAAATTTTTGCTGCGCGGGCAGAGCTGAGCAAACAAATGTGTCAGCACTCAGAGCTCAACTTTACTCATGAGGCCAAAAAACTCAAGCTGGCTTTACCCCAGAAGTCCTCCTACACATACATATCACCCTGCTGTCTTGTCTTCCCATCACCACCTCCACCTTATTACTGGTATTCTCTCTTTCTTTAACCTGATCAGTTGAAATCTTTAATTGTACATTAAATATATCCTCATCCCAACTGCTGCAATTTCTTCATTGCCTTCTTAAATCTCTGATCTCCACTCACAATTATGAGGGCTCAGAAGGCTTTTGACAGAGTACACACCCTTCTACTAAATGGGACAAGCCAGCAGTTTCCTCCTCTCTCCTCTCAATACCCAAATCCAACTCAGACATTCTTCCAGCTCTCTCATTTTCATGGTTTCATGCAATTTACCCCTCTGACCCCACATTCACCTCCCCTCCCACTCCTGCTTTCTTTCCTAGCAGTCTTCACCTTCCAGCCATGTTTCTACCTCGTTTCCTGCCCACTCAATCAATTCTTCCTGTCTTGGCCAACTATGAAACTCCTCCTCAGATGAGAGAAACGATGAAGTAACACGAGTGGCCTGAGAGTCACTGTGATAGCTGCTTGCAGTGAGCCACTCCCTTTCAATGAGATCCAAGAAGCAAGAGAGTTGCTAATGTCCCTCTGCAACCCATCCAAGAATATGTGGATAGGAGATGACTGGAAGAAGAAAGAACAAGACTTTTTTCTTTCTTGGTATTGTGAAAGAGGAAATAGTCCCATCTCTCAGATACCAAGGAATAGAAGGAGACGGAATAAAAGGCTGTGCTCTTTATCACTCTGAAGGGGAAAAAAAAGAACCAAAGCTCAGGTCGTACCTTCACAGAGCCATAGGAATCACAATAATCATAGTAACCTAGACACATTATCATAGAAGGTTATATCAAATCTTGATGATTATGCACTTCTCCCCTTAACTGCCCACTATTCCTCCTTGAACTGACCTTGCTGAGCTTCTTCCACCCCAAGAGATAAATAACATCTGGAAATGTAGGCATGGTCCCAAGCACCCAATAGCACTGACACTGGAGTCCTCTGTCTTGGGCAAATCAAATTATTTAGTGTCTCAGTGCTTCCAATTGTTAAATGGGTTTAAGGATACTGGCTGGTGAATCAAGGCCTAATTATCTGTAAAGCACGTGATGTACAAGAAACACTAACTGTTGCTAATCCATACCAAGCATCTTGACTCTTTGTTTCCTAAATTCTAATCATTTACTCAAAACAAGTGTTGCTAAATTGTTTCAATATGGAGAAAAAAGAACTTAGTCCAAACCTAATTTTTGCAAAAGTACAACTGCTTGTTTGTTTACTTTTTTATTATTAATATGGAGCAGCTGGCAAAACACGCCAATCTATCAGTAAGAACCCAGGGATTCAATCCCAGATAAAGAAAACGCCAGATAATAAGCATGAACTTGTGCTCACTTCCAGTATGGGACTATGTGCTGTCAAGTTGTCCTGAGGCCCCCCAAGGAAGGAGACCAAAGGACTGCAAGTCACATTCCCAATCTGGGACGTTCCTACAGCTCCTCTGCATTTCTGGTCCATCAGAGAGGCCAGTCTTGGCTGATTCCCTGTTTCACTTGGGTTCCTATTTGCATGTGGTGAAGGGCAGGCAGAAGCTCAGTCAAGACCTCCCCCAGGGGAGAGACAGGAAACTTCCATTCCATGAGTCTCCAGGCTGGGGGACTGGGAAAGAAGTAATGTAACACGAGAGAGGCTTTTCCCTCTTCAGCATGGCTCCTATTGCTCAGACACTCACAAGCCCTCAAACCCTATCTAGCATAAAATCATAGAATCATTTAGGTTGGAAAAGACCTTTAAGATCATCGAGTTCAACTGTAAACCTAACACGGCCAAGTCCACCACTAAACCGTGTCCCTAAGTGCAACATCTACATTTCCTTCAAATACCTGTAGGATTGGTAATTTAACATACAGCATTGCAGATCCTCACTGGCAATGGCCAACCAAGAGCAAGAGGAGACGCCACAGTGCTGCAAGAGTGTCAGAGACAGACGGATATTCATGAGTCACGAGCGTGTCTGTCGTGCCTGAGATCAACAGGACCAAAAGCGTGTGTCTACACAACACAGGACTGCATGGAAAGGATGGATTTGCCTTTCCTCAGCAGGCTACCAACCAGGGCAAACTCTACCCTAACCCTGCCTCTGCTCCTCAACAACCCTCCTCGAAAGCCTTGCCTGCTACCCCACACAGCACTGCCTGGTGTCACGCAGCCGTAGCCCTGTGCCCCACCACCACCTCGTGAAACTCCACTAACCAGTGCCACACACAGGCCCACTGTTAGCAAACCCAGAGATTACTTGTTTTCCTAAAGGATGTTGCAGAGTGTTTAAGTATTGTAATACATTGTTTCCTGAGATGAGCCCTGCAACTGTCACACAATCTCCCTTGCTGAGAAAGATAAGGTGAGTGCTCATGCATCACTTGCAGCTTCTTATGACATTCTGATCAGTATAATCCCTCTTTTCAGACAGGAAAGCAAGCTGTATCTTGGATCCTACAGCCACTGCAGTTTGATGGAGAAAAGACTCCTTTGTCATCATTCAACCATCCTTCCATCTGCCGGGCAACTTTTTTTCACTATCCTTACAGTTACATGTCTACATAAGCCACTTTTGCCAGCAGAGATGCTGCAAGGTTCATGACAACTGTTTTCACTAGTGAGAATGTAGGAGAGGGCAGAGAAAACATGGCTAAACTCTCCTTGAATTTCACCTGTGGGTAAGCCAGATCTGCCACAGAAGCAGGTGTGTCTGATTTTGATGAACATCTGAAATAGAAGCTGACCCTCTCTGCTGTTTTTCCAGAGAATGAACTGGAGATGACAAGTCAAGCACACAGTTTGTACTTCTCAGCTAGCCAGACTTATGAGGACTCCTGTCTTCTGTGGACAAAGGTCCCACCATGCCTCAGTTACACCAATGAATCAGAGCAGAAGCTGTAAAATCCTGAAAGACTTTTGAAATGAACCTGTTCTCATAAGGATCAGTGTTTTTAAATTGGAAGCTGGCTAATAATAGTAAAGGATTATCAGAGACCACATTTCACCAATGACCTCCACCTTTTTTATTAATGTGCTGTAAAACAGAGCAATCCCCATGTATAAAATACAAATCTGAATTTTGCAGCTCAAGCATTTCCATTAAAATACATTCTAAGGATCACCCAATGTTATAAAAAGGAAAGGATGGATGATCTATGAAGACAGAGCTTTTTAAGCTAAAGCACAAGAGTTTCTTCAGGACTTTATCTGCACCTTCCAAAGCTAGAAATGATAATAAAAACCTCTAACCCAGTCTACTGTGTATTGCAGATCACAGACCTTCATTCAGATAGTCCTACACTAAGTCAAGGAACATGTTTGATTTCTTAACCACTTGATTCAGCCATGTTAGAGGAACAATTCGGCCAGTTGGACCTATGGTGGCAGAACACTCTGGAAACAAAATTATATGCTAGGGTTTCCATTTACAGACTTGATGTTTCAGTGCTGTGCACTTTGACGGTGGCCTAGCTCAGGACATAAGCATAGGCTTGGTTTCAAGTGCACAATCCCATTGACTTCAAGGTAAATACATATTAAGCGCTTGACTGAGCTGAGACTGTTCATGGCTTTACAGGGTGAACTCCACATGACTAGACAAGAATATGTCTTATGAGATTGCTAGTACGAAAGTGAACTTTATCAAAGCATAATGACATCCTTGAATGGAAGGTTTAAGAAGAATGTGATATATTAACACTCACCAGAAGCAGATGTGCTATGCAAATGAGATCTGCCATACCTCTGGCTCACAAACTTACTCAGGGAACTATGCTAAGTTAACTTTAAAATAGAGATTGAGGTCTCTGTAAGGCATGTCTGTCTTTGCACTAAACCACAGAAAAAGAAAAGTACCGTGCTTTGCTTTCCACTCTGTTTCCTTTCTTGGAGGTGTGCCTGAGATCTGAAGAGGCAGCCCACTTCTGCGTCCTAGATCCAACCACTGTACCAAAGAAAAGACCATGCACATGCTGCTGTTAGCCCCAGTTACACCAGTGTTACCTCTGGAGAACATAAATAAGCTACTCTTGCTGCTACACTGGTGATTTTCTGAGTACCTGTTCCTCCACACCATGAGTCCACCTCACTCAGTCCTGCTGCTGAGGATGCCTTCCGTTTCATCATCACCACCACTCATGGTCAGAGGCTGATCCTTAAACTGAGCTATGGTACCTCTTTAAAGTTTTACCTTTCCTCACTCCAATATGTAAGAGTTACTCAATCACTTTGCTTCCTGAAGTTTCACTGTAAAGTCTTCCTTTTCTCTGGTGCTTGTCATGATTTGCTCTGTCTAAAGCATTCTGTGAATGAAGGGCACTCTTCCAAAACCCGTTTTCTTCTTGACGCCGCAAGGAACAGCACACTGAATAATTTTTTCAATCAAATCTCATTGCAATTATTTGTGAAGTGCCTTGGACACCAGTAATGGGGAAGTGTCAAAGAACTAGCATCATTATTTTTATAATTATTATTATGGAATGAAAAATATATTGAGAGCTGTTGGGTGTAATTTTCAGAAGTTTTGCCTGAGAGCAAATTAATTCCCTAACCACTGTCTATTTATGGATTTATCGGTCATAATTTTCAAAGAAATTCTAAATCAACTCTAAAGAATAAAATACCAGCTTCATTTGCCACAGTTCCATTTTTCAAGATTAAAAAGAAGACTGCCACAAGGCTAGCTTAATGGAAACAATCTATGCTGAAATGCACTGAAGGTCAAGTACTCTGCAGCACACACAGGATGTCACCAGTTTCTGGTCAACAGTCCATCATTAGTTAATGTTTGGACTCCGTATATGGAGATTCAAGGGCAGTAAGGCTATGAGCTAGAAGACAATTTTACCATCAAGTATTTTGCCTTCCCTTTCACGTTTAGCCAGATATGCCTCTCATACGTCACCACACAATCTTCATCCTTCGTTGACTAAAATTTTGGTTTGGATTATCAAAATCTCACTTGCTCAAGAAAAGTGTAAATCTTTATCAGAATTTCCTAAGGGGCTTTCCTAGCTGGCCTTTGCAGTTGATGGATGCTAATGTGTTTTTTTTCCATCAATATATAGTAAAAGGAATAATGTATTAGTGACCAATTCAACAATAGTGGGGGTGTTTGGTAAAACGTCAAGAACCTTCAAAAGAAATAAATCATATCCTATTATCCTTCAGTCCACAAAGTTTAGACAGCTTTTGCTTTCAATACAACAAGCAAATACTTAACTGCTCCCCACAGATTTCAGTGTTTGAAGCTGGCCATGTTTCAATAATATGTTGTTTAAAGAAATAAAATATTGAGAAAACATATAGCAAGCTACATTCAAGCAACCTGAATCATATTCATCTGGTAGATGGTAATAATTACACAGTCTGAAGTAAAAACCCAGATTTAAACACTCCCAAACTAATTCATTTTGAAAACCTGAGGCAACAGAGCAAGCAATTTGTCTGTATCTAGGAGATATTGAGGATTATACAATGGGTCAAATGCTGCACACTGAGAACTCACATCAGCTATGATGATACAGTCTGCAAAGCTGAGATTTGCAGTCCTGAGAAGATCTGGAATACACGTTATTTAACCAAGTCCACCTCTCTCCTGTGCTTCAGCATGGGATCAGCTGAGGTGTTTTTATGGATGAAGACAGGCTGCAGTTATTAAAGCAGTGAAAAATTACGTTCTTCCAGCTTACAGTAACTGCCATAATCCAGGGAAGAAAACCCTGGGAGACAGAACAGAAAAACCTGTGAAGCCTATCATACTTTTTCCTGAGCATAGTGATTTCATGGATAAAACCAGTGAGAAATTGTCATGGTAAAACTCGTGGGTTGAGATAAGAACAGTTTAATGACTAAAATAAAGTTAATAATAATACTAGTAATGAAAATTAATATACCAAAAGGAGAGAGAAAAATAAAGTCTAAGAAAGGACAAGTGATAAACAATGCTATTGCTCACCACTTGCTGACCAATGACCTCGATCTACCCAGTGATCAGCCCCTCCAGGCCAACTATCCCCAGTTTGTACAGTGGGCATGGTGTTCTATGGTATGGAATATCCCTTCGGCTAGTTCAGGTCAGCTATCCTGGCCACACTCCCTCCCAGCTTCTTGTGAACCTGCTCGCTGGCAGAGCACAGGAAACTGAAAAATACTTAACTTAGGGTAAGTGCTACTTAGCAACAACTAAGGCATCAGTGTGTTATCAACATTATTCTCACACTAAATCCAAAACACAGCACTGTAGCAGCTACTAGGAAGAAAATTGACTCTATCCTAGCCCAGAACAGGACAGAAGTAAATAATAGTAGAAACTGCAAGTGGAAACCTGTCTACACCTCACTTCCAGTTAAGCTGTGAACATCCAAGTGATTCATATAGCACATATGAGTTTGCAAACTTTTAAGCACTTCCTTGGTAAACAAGCTGAAACCAAGCACTCTGCACCCATTACAAACATATACGCAAGTCAGTCATGGCTCTGATTCTCAAAATAACAAATCTTACATAGTATTGCCATGGCAGAAGATGCTTCTGGCTCTCCCAAGAGGAATATTACAAAGGAGCTCCAGATGTTTTTAATGAATAGCAAAGGTGCTTTATGTTCAAGAAACAACTTTTAACAGTGAAGTATACTGGTAAGAACCAGGACAGTATGGCAAGGGCATAGCCCAGCTGCAAATGGAGGGACCGATCTACTGGTTATAAGATACATATGGAAAAGACAAGAAAGATGATAATGACTGACAAGAACTAGAAACAATTTCCGTAGTGTTTGGCTTACCAGAGTGGTCCACAGTGGAGCTGTGCCAGGATGACATACTGTTTAGTGAAATGGGACTTGGATGCACGTGTACATGCATGTATAAATAAAAAAGGATGCACTAAGGAAATACTTGACTCGTTTCACTAATTTCTCAACTCACTGAAAAACAAACAAACATGCAAGAGCCTTAATGTAGCTACCCACTCACAGCCAAATAGGTAATAAGACACCAGAAACAGCCCCCTGGGAAATAAAAGATCTTTTTCTTAGTGATGTAACAAAGGAAATCAAACTTTAACTAGATTTCCTATAAGCACAGAGTAGAACAATCTAATTATGAAAAGCCCAAAATGGGTACATTATTATTGTTGGTGAACTGTGCAATGAGCATCATTTATAAGCCCCAGGGAAACTAGGGCACCGTAGTGTTAGTTTGGTACTTTGCGAAAACACAGGACAGTGCACACAGCACAAATTCCTAACCTGTCCCTCACAATCTCTGTGTAGCCTGCTAGGATAAATCATTCAATTCACAGCCCCTTCCTAGCCCACACTTCTCCTGGCACTTTGAACTTTATCACGACCATGTAAAATAACCGTATTTAGGACCAGAATTTATGTCCCTTGACTTTTCTAGACCATTTTCTCCAGGCCACAAGTAATGGCAGGTGGTTTGGGGAGTGGACTCTGTAAAGAAACAGGCATTTCCTCAGGTCCAAACACAGATAAAGTAAAAGCATTTTGCATGAGTAGACAACTTTCTGCTTAAATTAGTAGGTCATGTACTGTGTTCTCTCTTTCTTACCCCTCCCACTGCAATACAAAGAGTTATCAGTTCAGACAGATGGTTGACTAGTGTGCATGAGATACAGTAAGCAAGAGATGAGACACAGAAAATACATAATTTCTCAGGAAATAAGTTAACAAGTAGACAGAAAGGAGTTTTACTTGTATTCCTCCATGACAGGAATGTTAACCGGCCGACTGGATGTTAAAAATATCATAATCTGGAGGAAAAGTATGATAAAAAGAGAGGCTGAGCACAAGCAAGGTGGGAACTGAAGACTGGAGAACACAAAACATATTACAGCATCCCGTTTGTCTTGTGATGGGAAGCCTGGCTGGCAAGGTTGTGAAAAAGAAGCTGTTCAACCCCTTTGTAACATAAACTGTTCTGTTAATCGATTCATTCTGGCAGTAAATTAATGCATCCTATATGACTGAATGGTCTGGGGCCTTACTATTACTGGTCCTTCCACTGAAAATTGCTGGTGTAACATAATCCTCCCCGCTGGCAGCGGGAGCATCAGCAGAGCTGCTGCTGGGGTCACTCTTTCAGTCATTGGCTCAGCATTCCCATTGTATAGCAGGTTGTGAGCTGCAGGACGATGCATTTGGAGACCCACAGAAAGCCCATGAGCCGCACTGTTAAGCAAAGATACCCTCAGAGCAATTTGGAACAGCACATAAAATTCAGATTCCCCTGCTTGTCTTCCCTTGCAGCCTAAACCTGGTTGTGCTGGCATGAGAAAAGGGTATAGCTTTAAGGTAAACTATATAATGACCCGAGATGTGTTTTGGGAGGTGTGAGCCCTCTTCCATAGATCTTAAATACTAGGTGCAGTGGAAACAAGGTGCCCTTAACTTTATTCCTGTGTATTTTCCGGCTGAGCTTTGCAGCAGAAAATACAAGATTAAACTGTATCATGAGCAATCACAAGGGAACAGGTGATGAGAAAAAACAGTAACTGAATCTAACTTGGATTTAAGAGACCCAAATGATAATCTAGATCATTTTCTTGATGTGTCTGCAATTTCAATCTTATTTAGAACTTGACAATTATACAAAAGAAACAAACTCATACCAGTTTTTACCCTCTATCATTAAAGAGAAGAAGGGAACAAGAACAGTGAAAGATGAGATATATTTTTTTTATGTGAAAAATTAATGCCCAATTAAAACAAAGGAAACTGGCAGATTATGACTGTGTTTATGTAGCCATCATTTCTGCAAAGAAGCACTCAATATGTGGACCAAAAAAAGCCCACCAATTCTTCAACATCAGGAAATGGGGTTCTGATATTCCCTGCAGAATGATTTATCTCAGTACTGGATCCCGCAGACACACCCTCTGTAAACTGAAAGTTTGGTGCCCCTAGTTAATAGAAAGAGAGCACACTTTTTCTCTTTTCTCTACCTATAATATCCTCATTATGGTATTATCTATTTAAATATCCAACTGAGTTCCACCACATGTTTAACCACAAGGGTTTCTCCTTTCACCTCCCCCCCCCCCAGTTAAACAGATGGTTAGACTTATTTAGCAATTAAAATCAAGGTTTATTTACCCATTCCACTGGAGCAAGGCTAGAGCCACTGCCATATCATGTAGGCTTAAAGATTTGGCTAATTTACTTTAATCCACTTAAACCTTTAAAGCACAGATAATGGAAAACAGACAAGAAATCTCTTACACTTTCCAAATTAAGAGACAAGAGTTTCGTCCTCTGCGAAGAAGAGTAAAGCTCTCTAGAAGAACCCTGAAAGGTCAGCAAGGAAGCCTTTGACTACTTTCTTCCTGGAAACTCTATCTCAAAGGTCACAAAACCACAACTAAATTGCCTTTAGCAAAGAACCTAACTAGAGACACATTGCAAGGTACTTAATTGCCCTTAGCAAAGAATGTAACTGGAGATGCATTGCAAAGCCTTAAATGGGAAACAAAATCAGTATTTCAACATTTACGAGGAAAACATTTTTAGCAAGAAGATTCAGCAGCTGATGATGCTGGCACACAGAATTTAACACACTAATCTGGGGTGAATTCAGAAGTAACGGTGGTACAAATATAATCATCTAACTGTCGTGTGTGTAAGTGGACAGACTGGACAGATAGCAACTCAGGAGTACGTGTACACTCATGGAAAACCCAACTGGGATAAGGACAAGAGAAATTTCATGCTGAAAAAAAAACAGTTAAAAGGATTGCCCATTGCAACACACAGGCCTCCTCTCACATTCTTAGGACCTTGTCAAGTTAAATGCTGTGATGAAAGACAGAAAAACTACTAGAAGAGGTGATAAATACATTTAAAAAAAAAAAAAAAAAAAAAAACAAACAAACAAAAGCAACAAACAAAAAGACAGCCACTCCCTGCAATTTTAGAACAATTTACTTCTCTTGCATCCAAGTATGTTCAAATCCTCTATCACTTCTCACTTATTAAGTGTCTGGATCTAGCCATCCAGGTGAGGTATATAAGCATTACTGAATCCAGTTAGAGAAAATTAAACTGAAATACAGTTTCAGGGTGGTATAAGATTAAGGTGAGCCTGTAGCAGAATTGAAAATGGAGATTCTTAGCCCAGTAGTCCCGAAATCACCTGAATAAAGTGACTGCTGTGAAACCTCAGAGTTAAAACACTGTAAAGCATCAGAGGGAATACAATTCATCAGGCCACTTGCACTGGCCTGTGGATCACAGGTGTAAGGAAAACAGCACAGAATAAACCATCATCCATAACAACACCAGGAAGGACTTAAAAATGGATCGTCCTACTGGAATTTGAAACAGGAACAGAAGCTCTTACCTTCAAAAGCAATTGTGGGGTGTTCTTTCCTGACACATTGCTGATGTTCAGCTTCAGAGTATTCAGGTACATTCTGTGATGCTGAGAGATGAAAAGCAAGTAGAAAAAGGCTTGGCAATGACAGGGAAATGGCCTTTAATCTTGAAACAACCATGACTGAAGGGCGGCTGCAGATCTAGCTTCCAAGGTAGGCCCAGGGAGAATACCTGAAATACAAATAATACCACTTTCAGAAAGAGAAATGCTTATCCAGAGCATATAAAATGGGTAGAGAAGGATGGAGGTTCCCCTTTCATCCCAACCCCACTTGTGCTAAGCATACAAGGTAATAATCCACAAACAGCATCTAAAAAAAATAACCCAATTTACAACTGTATTTGGACTTCTAACTTCAAAGAGAAGGCAAGTATACAGCTCCCTAAATATATATCTCTGTGTACCTTGTGTCCCCCAGTGTGGACAACTCACTCCTCCATTTCATGACGTGTCCATGTTTAAATGTCATGCTACATTCAAGAGATTGATAAGGAAAGGCCAACATCAATCATCACAAAAACACATGTGCAATTAATACTGGCCTAATAGGAGATTTATACATCTTACCATGGGTGATTTAAATGTCTTGAAACAAGAAAAGCCAATTTAAAGGTGTTGCCAGGAAAGTGCTAATTAAGGTAACATAAAAATTAAAAGAGCTTAATGGGAAGAATGGTGAGAATTGAGTCAATTACCTGCATTATCATGGGATGCTATAACTCCCAGTCACAAGAGCTGAGGCACAGCTAAAGAGGACTTTCACTCTTGGGCCAGGAGAGAGGAAAGTCATGCCTTTTCTACATGAGCATTTTTAACAATAGCAGCAGAAAAGACATAGCTCTAAAAACTCCCCTGGGTCTACCAGGCTTGAGGCAGGGGATAGAGGATTAATTAGTCCATGCCACATGCTCCCCAAGATACTGCTGCATCTCAGGAAAATCTGCATTGCCAAATTTAATCTTACTGATGTGCATATTGTATTTTCCTATGTAACTTTGTTCAATTATTGCAAACACATGTTTTCAAACAAATGGAATCTCCTACCCTTAAATGTTATCTTGTGATAAAGCTGATTCTGATTAAATTCACACCTAATGAGATTTTCAACTCCTGTGGGTGTAGTGATTCGTAAAGGCAGTGTAACAGTCAACACCTGCAGTGCACAATATATTTTTTTTTCCCCCCCCAAAGAATCTCCAAAACACCTTCAGTGAGCTGAAGTGGCCAGGCTGGTAATATGAGGCACTGATACACAAGGACAGGCTTGTGGCATGGAGCACAACCCTAATATAGGGGACCGTATTGTGACATCAAGGAGCTAGAAGAAGTTTGTAAAGGTCTTTAGGCATCACAGGAGCAATCAAGGGACTGCTTACAACAGCAACGGGCAACATCTGGTTTGAAAGATAGATCCTGTGTTTTATTCTTATCTGCATTTCTCTGTGATTTTAAACAATGGCATAAAGATGAGCTGCTAGCACATCCATTGCGCGTGTCCTCAGCAGCAGCTATGTACCATTGACTAAAAATAGCATTGACATTCAGGATTTGGGGTAGTTCTAGGGACTTAGTTTCCCAACTAGTGTGAGTGAGAGATTACAGCATTTCACATTTTTTCCAGTCCTGTATACGTGCAAATTTTATGCAGGGATGTATGAAATTCCCTTCCAGTTCTCCAAAGGAGGTTCTACAGCACTTCACTATGGAGGGTTTTTTTTTAAAACACAGAAAATATCATGATAAATTAAAAAAGGGGACTGACAGAAGTAAGAGATGTGAAATCATTCACATCTAATGCCAGCACAGCATTTCGTCATTAAAAAAAAGCATACTGCAGGGCGTATACCACTGAATACTGTGGCATCACAGATGATGGAGATGTTGTGCAAGTCACACTGTAATGAAAATTATTGATGATGAAGCATTGGATTATATTTCCAGCCAGTGGTTTAAATGATCTTTTATTTCAGTACAGATCCAGAAGCAAAACACAGCACAGAGATGTAAACCCCAGGGAGAAGCATTTTGTATAGCTTCAGATCTACTTAAGGTTCCAGAAGAGACAAAGCCAAACTTTCCTTAGATAGGAGGTGGTTGTTGTGGGAAAAGTACAAGAGGCAAGAGGACTTCTTCACTCTTGGATATCCTTGTTGGAAACCGCAAGAGACAGTCATGGAAATCTTACTTCATGTATGCTCTATTCCTTACAGTGCAGCCATTACTGGCTAATCCTAGAAATAAGGTAATAAACTAGACAGAATTTTAGTCTGAGCCAATATGGCCATTTTCATGTACTAATCATCCAAATAATGATCTCAAGCAAGGTGAAAAGAATTCTTAAAGACACATGGTAGGGTCCCATGCTCCCCTAGGGCCCTATGGGGTCTACAATCAGCAGATGAATAAATTCAAGTTTCACTCATCAGGGTCATGAAATGATAAAAAGTTGCCTACAAGAAAGCTTCGTAACATCCCACAGCCTATTCTGAGCCAAAGCAGAGTACATTTACTAGTGTTTTGTCTGGACTGGTTGTAAAATGTGCCAAGTACTTGGATTTCTGCCACTTTCCCTGGGAGATTTTACCACAGTCCAAGAAGACTTCAGTGTTCCTTAGAAAGCCGTAACCAGTATTTGGGGTAAAGTTTCATCTTCTTTTTCCTTATTGTCATAGGGAAGTCTGAAGTGTGCATGGAAATAATGGTTTCAAACTTGATGTGAAGTGGAAAATAATATATGACTAAACAAAGATGAAAAAGAAGTGTTATAAAAAACTTGTATCCTTCCCTGAATCCCCTATCTCCTACATCCAATTGCATCCACCAAATGCATGGAGTTCTCATGTGCTGGGAAGTTGAACAAAATCAGTGTCATGTGCAGCCCTGAACTGGTATCTGCTGGAGTCAGTCAATGGGTAAATACCAGCTTGAACAAGGATGACAGAAGCCAGAGCCCTTGACCAGCTGAACGATATTCAGACAGTGGATAGCATTGCAAAAGGTTACTCCTTCACCCTACCCTTTCCCAGGTTGCCTTGCTCATTTTTTTTCTCAATATTTTATGAGAGACTCTAACTCAGTAACTGTTATTCCCAGCTGCTGCAACTTTATTTCTGAAAAAAACATACTCTGAATATGAATCAGTGCCATGTGCAAGAGCGGGTCAATTGTACGCCAAAAGCAAACTAGTAACTGCCTGGGAGAATCCAGCAGCTAGTGATAGAAGTGTAGATGTTTTAATTCTACTGGAGACCATAGAATCATAGAATACCAGGTTGGAAGGGACCTCAAGGATCACCTGGTACAACCTTTCTGGCTAAACAAGATGACCCAACACCCTGTCCAGCTGAATCTTAGAAGTGTCCAATGTTGGGGAATCCACCACTTCCCTGGGGAGATTATTCCAGGGGCTGATTGTTCTCACTGTGAAAAATATTCCTCTTGTGTCCAGTTGGAATCTCCCCAGGAGTAACTTGTACCCATTACCCCTCATCTTTTACATGTGACTCCTTATAAAAAAGGGAGTATCCATCTTCTTTGTAGCCACCCTTTAAATATCGGAACGTGGTGATAAAGTCTCCCCTAAGCCTTCTCTTCTCAAGGCTGAACAAACTAAATTCCCTCAGCCTTTCCTCACATGACAGGCTTCCCAGTCCCTTGATCATCTTTGTGGCCTCCTCTGGACCCCCTCCAGCCTGTGTACATTTTTTTGTAGAGCAAGGACCAAAACTTAACACAGTATTCCAGGTTAGGCCTGACAAGCACTGAGTAGAGTGGGATGACCAAACTCAAGCCTCCAATTTGCCCAAGCTGCAGATTTTCACTGTGAGGGCTGGAGTATGACCAGTGCTTGGGACCAATCCTCATCCCAACTGCTGAAATACTGCATGTGTAGCACAGCCCAGGCTAGAGGTGTTTTGCACTGCTGGAACTTTCCCTAGAGTTAAGCTGTTTAGATACAGTTAAATGCTATAAAAAGAGCAGTTCTTAGTAGATCTCTGCTCAAAATGGCTTAGAGCTCAAGAAATCAGCTGTCAAGGTTTCCGTGCGGATGAGAGACAAGAGCTCAAATCCCTGGTTAAACTCAAATCTCAGAAAGGACATATCATTCCAATTCTTTATTTTCTCATCTTGATGTATCTTTACCACTGTAGCTATTCCCATCTCCTCCCCAGTGCAGACACATTAAAAAAAAAAAAAAAAAAAAAAAAAAAAGGATAAAAATATCCTGTAAGATGATCTGTCCAAGTTATCTGTCCTCTTCCTCGTGAAACCCTGTCCTCTGCACCTCTGGACAGCCCTACGGCCCAGTGATGGGGTGTCTCTCTTCCATGTCCTATTCTGCACAGTGAATCCCTCTGGCCCTCTGCCAAAAAAAGGTCAACAAATTCAGGCTCCATTGGATCTGGTGAAATATGCTACAGACACCGGTATTTTGTAGAGCACCACTTCTGCCACCATCCTCTTGTCTCTTAAATCAGGCTCTCTTAGCTCATGGGCCTCCCTGACTGCAGCAGTGCTGGCCAGGGGTGGGCAAATCGCTGCTGCTCCTGGGTAAAGCAGGAGGTCTGCACACTCAGCGCGTCCCCAAAGCTGAGACTTGCATCCACAGCACCCGTGTGAGCACAAACCCACTGCCACATGCTCATTTCTCACCCAGGCTGTTTCACTGCAGCCCAATAGGGACAGCATATAATTCTACTTTGCCTCGTGGCTTCACCCCCTTGCACAAGCGCAGCATTCACGGGATCACCCACAGTCCCTCCCTCATTCATTCTCAGGGCATGAGTCTCTTCCAACTCGCCCTGTATTGTATCATTGTAACTCCATTGATTTCACAGGAACTAATCCTGATTTACAGAGGGTAACTCAGATCAGGCCCCTTTTGACTAAAGCTCCACGTCTAAAAGAAAAATACCTTCAATCAATCTTCAAGGCTTTAAAACAAAGCACACTTTAAAAATGGCTGTACCAGGAATTCATATCCTGCTTTCCTCTGACTGTAACTATCATTTTGACTTAATAAAACGTGACAGTAAAGTTTAAGGATAAAAGAAAATGCTTCATCTTTCATTTTAAAGAAAAGAGATGCCTTTAAAAAAGACTGAAAAAGGAACCTCCTGTAAAAGCATTAATTCTTCTATTTGGGATCTTTTGTGATTGGCACAGATATGATTTTATTAGAATGGGATACCAGAGGGAAGAAGAGCCTTGGAAAGAGGTGGACATTAAAGTATTCAAAAAAAGTACTGGAAGAATAAGTGAAATAAATATAAACATTATAAAGCAAGATAGCTCAGCAATGCGGCTATGACAGGCTGGCACAGGCAGCTCTGCCCTAGAAAACAGAGATCTCCAAGGCCAACAAAACCATGGTCCTTTATTCATCCACCGCTCCTTGCCCTCCCCTCCCACCCTCACCAGCTGGAATTCATCCCACCGGTCTGGTTCCAAGGACCATTCCACACTATCGAAGAAAAGCACAGCTTTTCCCTCTGTCCCATGCTGCATCCATACGCTCAGCCCTCAGCTGGGCCTGTGCTGGGGAGATGGATCTGTCTCACAGCTGAAACATGGCACACCGCGCTTGCATGTCCAGACACCAGATCTCATGTGAACCCTTAGACTGGGCTCCTGCATACTGAGCTTTTCTCATTTACTTACTTGTGAGGCAAATATATGGGAATGGTCAAAATACTGTTCAGATGAAAATCTGTAAAGACATCTTGTTTTGCTTTAATTAATTCACCCTACAGTCTTCTGATGAATTGGTGAGCTCACTTCTAACTTCATGATGGTTTACATGCTGCAGCTCTTGTTCTGACTGGGTTTGACCATGCTCTCATGTGCCCACCTTGTTCAGGGCCTTCCATGGCCTCCACCAGCAACATCATCTGTGAGCCTCATGCTGAACTCACTCTCACAACACCCCAGGAAGACAGAAACACATTTTCATGCATATAATTCAAGGGTTATCTTTTTAAAAAACCCTACAATTCAGCAGCAGGGTGGATTGCAAGAGCATGCAGGTAATATGCTCATCTTGAGCTCCATGCTGATCACCCTCGCAGCTCCTGCCTCGCACAATCTGCAAGGGACCAGTTGCAGTATCACAGTAGGCTTTATATCAGGAATAAAACAATTGAGATCTCACCACACGGGTCACTTTATTGCAACCCTTCTGTTATCTAGATCTATATAAATAGCTAAGGTAACTCTTTGCAAAGGAGAAATCAGTTTAACTTAATATAGTTTGGTTCATGGCTTGTGAAGACTGTAGTGGAGCTGAACAGTAATAGTCTGTAGTTTGATCTTCTTAAGGCTATATCCCACAAGACAGTGCACTTTGGGGCATTTTATTTCTAGACCTCTTTCTCATTGCTGTTCAAACCCATCCAGGACTGGTCAAAGTCCCAATCCAAGCCCACAAAACACAGTGGGATGATCTCGTTCAGATCAGGTAACAGAGACAAAACTCTTAATAATGGCTCAGTAGAAAATGAATTCAGTGAATTCATTGGTGTCAGTCTGCTTCTTTATGGACTGGTGTAATCCCTCAATGAGCCATCAGCCACCACTTGGCTACTTGGCCTCCGTAGCGCAGTCACTGGCTGCATGGTCCTGGAAATCGCAGTTTCCTCACCTTTAGAAGAAGCCCTCCAGAACAGGAACCTATTATAGAAAGCTTCCATTAAATAAAACTGATTCAACAATAAAAGCCTGTGTAACAGAGCAAAATATACTGTACCACTGGGTTCCTGCCAAACCCAGTGGGCATAAATAAACACCTGCTCTGCTGACACTCAAACCTGCTTTTGAACAGTGCTAACCTGACCACACATTGAGTGCGTCCCCAAGTGCTTCAAGAGGCTCTCCCCAGAGGGCTCTAGATCTTTTTTTTTTATTGGCTACACATAATATAAAGACATGAGAGGTTTTGTTAGCATTTGTTTGGGATATGAATTTAGCACTTGTGAAAAGGTGCCTTGGAGTCTGAAGTCTTCTGTTTATCCAAAGACTGTATTTGGCAATGAAGGCTTACACTCATTTATTTCCCCGGTGTTATGTCTCCACCGATATCTAGAAGACTACCTCTACAGTGCAGATGGAAAGACCTTCTATTTGCTGTTCACAGAATGGCCTCTCTGAGAGACTGTCAACAGTATCTGTCAAAGTGGAGGTATTTTCAGTAATTCTGGGACCTGGACTGACTATGGAATTGTTTTTCATGTGCTCCATCTGTGAAACACAGAGACGAAGGCAGAGACTAACACAACAGCAGAATGCAATGGATGCTATGGTACTTTGTATGACTGCAATTCAGACACAAACTTTACTGCAGCCTAGATTAAAAATCAGGAGCTCCTGGCTCCCAGTCAAAGTTGCTCCATCAAAAGAGGATGAATGAGTGTAACACAGCTCAAGAAAGGTGTCATCCCAGGGCTCACAGGACAGCAGCAACACAGCAAGATAACAATTCCAGAGGCCCTGCCTGCAGCAAGGGAGTGTGCCCAGGGCTTGACACCCCTTGCAGTGCAATTGCCTTTCTCGCTGTATGCGTGATGTAGAGTCCTCTGCATGGGTGCTTCAAATCCAAGGTGTCTGACATGCTGTTTACATGCAGATCAGCTATATAATGCAAGTACAGTAGATTCAGCATCAGACTTACTGCAGATAGTCACCTGGTTGCAAAGACTCCTTCTGGCTTGAGGTTTGGTACTCAACTCATAGCTCAACAGCCTCTAGCTGTTGCAGAAACCCTGATGCAGCAGCTTTTCTTCAAGTTGCTCCCCTGCACAATGTGGGAATGGTTTGTAAATGTGCAAATTAGCAGAGCCACAGCCCCTAACACCACAGTGTGCAGACAATGTCATTCCGACACTGGTGCCTGACAGTCTGGAGATGCTCCTCTATTTGCAGTGATTTCCAGGCGTGTGGCATTCCTGCTCACAGACCTCTCCACTGAAGCTGAGACACTACAGCTGGGGAAACTGAGGCAAGACACAACTCTGCCTCAGTCAGTAGTAACCATAGGCACTTTTTGGTAGAGACAGAACAAGAAGTAAACTCCTCCTGACTCTTCCAAATGCTTTTGCTATAGGACTTTTTTTTTGTCTCACAGTTTAATATGAAAACCAGAAATGTTACTGAATTTTTGACTTATTAGAGTACTAACAGTTGTTCCACTGATGCTAGTTTTTTGTTCAACTCTGATTAGAGGGTCCACTGGAGACATCCCATGGGATTTTTAGTAAGGAAGTTAGCAGCAATGGTTCCAAATTGTATCAGACCTAATATACGTTAGTAACTTGCAAGGTTTCTCTCTTCAACACCATGAGGGCAAGCGAGGGACAACTGCAGTCCCCAGATTGTATCAAGCAGATAGACAATCCTGATAAACTACATAGCAGCCACTATGGTGACCATGTGACCACACAGGTGGGAAAACAGTAAGAATATCAAATTAAAAACAAAAAAACACTTAATTCTCCTTTGACCTGAAGCAATCTCGGAATTCAAGTCTCCAGCAGACAAAAACAGCCATGAAATCATCACACCAATCAACCCGCTGCCTGAGAGTCAGCCATAACCTAGGGGCTTGACATTCTCTATAGCCTTGTTTTTTCAGTTTAAAGACTCCAGCACTAGCTGCAGGGCTACAGCTCCTACCACCCACCCTGCTTTTGCTCCACCCCACAAATCCTCTTGGATCACTCACACAGCCGCATGCACCGGGGTCAGAGGTGGTTGCTGCATGTCACAAACCCATCTCATCCCTCCCAGCAGCTCCTTCCTCTGCTGCTACATTGCAACAACAGGATGAGAAGAACTTTTTCTTTTAGTGCTTGCCCATGCAGGAGAAAAAAACCACAGCTTGTTAGTTTTCGTCAAAGATTTGTGATTACCTGGTGCCACCTAACACATACTCATAGCTTAACTGTAACTCTAGAAGAATAAGCATAAAGCATCGCTGTAGCACAACCCCAAGTTTCAGCCTGCTTGGAAGCAAGAATATATTTTGCTGCAGCATCTTCTTGGCACTGCACAGCATCATTTATCACATGGAAATCTTTGGCTAGAAGGCATTCAGACAGCCTATATATGCCCCAAATCTGAACAGACAAAATAATAATTGTCAGCCAGACAGCTTTTCTCATATTTCTTGCAACATCAGTTACCTGTCGGGCTCTGTTAACTCCTCCTCTCGTTGGAGCAGCAGGGCTACTTTGGTCTGCCCCGACTCTCGCATTGCGCTTGGGATACTGTAGAGGAGAGCAGCTCTTCCCAAAGCTACCCGGCTGCAGGACAGCCCTGAAGGGAAGCAGTGCAGAAAATATACAGCTCACAGATGACAAGTTATTACAGACTGCAGTGTGTAAACAAAATGGGACTAATACCTCGTCTGCTGAAAACAACAGTGACATCCATTTTCTCCCCCAAAATATCTGGTGATCAACAGCTTCTGAAAAGGCTGAGCTGAATTCTCCTCTTCCTCCAAACATCCTACACAACTTCTCTGATACCAGGAGTCTGGTACTGTGTTACCTGCTAAATGAAGCCCAGCAGCCTAAGAACACAGGCATTACTATGATGGGTCACAGCAACATCCTTTTAGAGCTTTTCTCACAAATGATACTTAGGCTGAGGAAAAGTGAAGCAGGACGAGTGACCTTCAAAAAGCCCTTGGCTACATTCTTTTAATGAACTCCAGTCATCATTTGCACTGTCCACTTTACCTAAACAGTACACAGTACGGTCCCCATCCTGTAAGATGCCCCTCTCCCTAAATTCCCAAAGTCACCAAGGTGATACAGGATTTAATGTAAACCCTATGATTTATGACTTAGCTAAGCAGCTCTATGCTGGAATGGAAGGGAAGAATATCTGAGACTGAAAGCTGGGATCATCCTCCACACTCATGTTTTCTGACAAATTCAGATGTCCAGCCAAAACTGGACATTTGAATCTTCTCCTATCAAGCAGGAGAAGCAGCCTGCCAGCAGACGCCCCAGCCCCAGGGTGCCAGCTCTCCTCCTCAGAAATGCTTTAAAAAACCCAAACAGTCCTTTGGACAGAAACATTGTCATCACCTTCCAGGAGGCAGGGTCTGAGCAAGCGTTTGGGGGCTGATATAATTTTAATACACTCTGAGGCCAGGCTTTCTGGAGAAGATGAATTATTTGTAATGAATTCCAATCACATGGCGCTCCAGCCCCCGCACCTTCATCCCGCATATATAACCAAATTAGTTTAGGAGATGTAAGTTATTCAGGGACTTAGCTGTTCAGTGTGGCCTTGGAGGATTTGCTCTCATTATGGCTTTTATGCAAATTCTGTCCTCCAAATCTCTTCTGAATCAATTATTACTAGATTAATTTAAACATGTCCACCTGGGGTGCCTGTATATCATGTGCCTCATGTTAAAAAGTAAAAAGGACGATAATGAATTCGGGAGGTGACTGAAACAGATTCCTGCTTTGTGGAAATGTGACCTTTTTGCATAATGTCATAAAAGAAAGAAGTTCCCTCAAGAAACATGGCAGATAGGGTCGTTTGTTGGATCAGCTGGGCTTTCAATCACTCTTTGGAAATTAGCATGATACAATAAAAAATTAATAAGAAATTAAAAAAAAATTACTTTAATGCTCTAGACTATTAAAGTCTTCGATGGACTACTAATTGAAATGTAATGCTTAATTTTAAGCAATGCCATTTTATTAATGGTAAAAACTTGAATTAATGTCATTAACCAATGTTAATATTACAAATCCCCTGAGGGATAACAAAGCAATTATGTTATTCACAGAACTGAAAGGGGGGAAAAAAGACATAGTCTGTACAGGGCTGCACTAAGGCGGAAGAGACTGCTTCCATCTGCATTTCCTCTGCTGAGAAAGGGGGTTTGTTTGTTTTTTTGAGCAAAGGGGAGGGAGAGGAAGAGAAGAATTTGCGCTAAGCTAATTATTGCTGATTTTCAGGCACATAATAGCTAGAAAATTGTTCTGTTACTCAAACACCATACTGTGGGGATCCTGGAAAAATAATTTGGGAATGAGAAACTGATTACAAACCCTTCTTCTTGGAGTCCTCCCCTGTGTGCGCTTGGATCCTGACGCATGCACCAACAGCCTGATGGAAAAGGCTGATGCAAATAGGCGGCCCCCCACCTGGCAGTAAATGGCATTATGGAGCTGTGCTGGTTTGCATTTCTCAGGGATCACCAAGACCACCTTCTGTGGTACTGAACGCCCTCAAGTCCACGCAAGGGCAGGTGCTTTTATTTTATATAGTTTAGCAAGTTCAGCATCTTGTCAGATCCAGTGCTCATACAGCAGGATAGATGGGGTTAGCCTTAATTAAAGAACCAAAACCAACACCCTTGCCAACTGGCAGAAGTCACAGTGCCCAGAGGGGCAGGAACCTTGTATGGTGCTGGTATAACACTGCATTTTTCCCCAGAATAACCATGTTTGAGATAAATCCTGGATTAACCATTTTTTTTATTGCCTGGCTGATAATTTGGAGACAATGGGGAGATTCAGCAAGCCAGAGCATGAAGATTTCCCCAAGGAGCTACAAACCTTGTTATTCTCAGAATCCCAAAGACTTTTGCTTTTTATTTTCAATAAGTATTCCAACGCACCCAACACATCATTGTCAAAATCCACAACTAACACAAATGCCTCTTTCAGTATGCACTTTTAAAGGTAGCCCGTCAAACATGTCACAAATTCGCAAACAGTGTTAGTCCATGGGAAGAGATATGAAAATTAGTTTCCTCTGTTTCATGTAATGTGCCAATGCTCTTCTGTAAACCAGCTTTCAGGATGCTCAGGAGATTCTTCTGACACTGTCCAGTCAAGCACTTTTTAAAAATTAAGTTCATCTTCTTCTTAGAGGAAAAAGGAAAGCATTGACACTAATTACTACCAGACTTCCTATTTATGTTGTGCAAGGTGTAAAACCTCGATCCTAGCCCAAAAGAAATCAGATGAGAAAAGGCCAAGGCTTACAGTGGAGTGAGAATCTGCTCCTGCCTTTGGCTGGATATAATAACAGGGATGCATACTTGGTGGCTGAGACCAGGGTGTCTTTCTTTCAAGCACGGAGCACCCAAGTGCCTCTTTATGTTTCCATTCAGGATATAGATACAGCTGTAAAACACAGTGAGATTTGGGGGTTTTACTTAAATTGATATATTACCTAGCAATCTTATTATAAATGGAAGAGTGAGCAAGACGAAGAATTACTGCAAAGTTTCCACTGTGCTTACCAATGAGGTCCTGCACATGGCAGGCTTCAGTCTATGGAGCCAGTTATGCTCGACAGCACGATGCTTTTTCTCCTGCAAATCATTGTGTTTTGTCTTCCAGTAATGGTTTCTCTCTTACTTCTTGTCTCCCCCATTTCCTCAAAGAACAACATTAAACATCCTGTGAAATATCTCCAAAGTCCATTCTGTCACTCTTTCATCTTTTCTCCCAACTCCCCACTCCCAAATTGAAAACAGAGGGAGGGGAAGACACCGAAGACACCAAGGTCAAGGCAGTGAGACAAAGTCAAATTCATGCAATCATTTAAAACCACACACTATCAGACCATTACAGAGACATGAGACGTTACGGATTGCAGCTTAATAGATCGCAATGGAGGATGATGGGGGAGAGGAGAAGATAGAAATGTTCCTTCTGGGTTGAGATTTGCTGATTAAAGTGCAGGAGTGGGCAGGGGACACAACAGTATTTGTGTTCATAAAGCCAAGACTTACTTCTCGGTATTAACGGACACACCACTGTCGCCAGACGCAATGTTTTGTTATTGCGTGATTAATTGAAAGTCACATGCAATGACTTATTACAGGCAGGATAAAGCTGTCACTGGAAAGCAATTCTTCACAGTAATTCCTGCCAGTCTCTACAATTTGAAATTGTATACCCTGTTACAGACACAAGCACAAATGCATTACATATCTTTATATAAATAACAGTGACTAACAACGGCAGTCTGAGGTAATCTCTGTGGGATATGAAATAGAGAAAAAGGTAAGACAGAGAAATTGCCTTCAAATATTAGTAAGCTTGTCCATGCTAATCTCCATCAAATGAGCCATTTCTCTTTTGCTCTAAAATAAAAACTGTTCCTGCTGGAGACACATAAAGTATGATAAAAGGACATGTTGTGGCATAAATGACAACTAGAAGCCTTTCTTCTTCAAAAGGCCACTAGTTCTAAATCTTAAAAACTTATCTTGATCAAGACTAATTAAACTTCGACACAGTCGCTTTATCACTTACTTAGGTCAGTAAGTATCAGTAACCGGTCCAGCTCACTTTTTTTAAAGCCTCCAGATCAAAGACTCTTTTATATTTCTTTTGGCAGCAGCAAGAAGATACCAAATCATTAATTTTCTCCGTGCATTTTATTTCAGTCAGAATCACTCCATTCAAAATACAATGTGGGAAAAAAAAATCTACAGTGCTCAAGGGAAAGGACACAGCTCAGGGGAATATAGGTGCCCAGAAAATAGCACACATCACTTATATTTTGTGTATGACAAATTCACAGCTGAATTGCCAGTAATGGTACACAGTTGTCTAATCTTCAGTTGGCGTTTAGTGCTCCATTTCCCCTACCACTGGCTCATGGTTAGGTCTGTCACAGTGCTCGATTTATTTTCTTGCTATCTGAACGTAAATTGGAAGCAATACCCCACTACTCAGATGAACAACATATTAAAGACTCACCATCATCAGATAGGGTGGCATCATCAAAAAACAAACAGTACCCTCTCTTTTCCAGCTTCCCCATTAAAGAGCTCCATTTCACATCCCCACAGAGGTGGTCAGAGGTTTCAAGCGCATAACTTGTAAAATAAGGAAAAGTGATGCAAAGGTCTTTACCTGCTCGGAAGATGGTCTCTTGCAGGCTCTTGTAAATCTGCCAGTGACAGGAGCCAAGAGAAATGGGGACAGGAAAGCACAAAGCCTGGGCTGTCCTGTGGCCTGTAGGCAAATAGCAATCTCTGTCTTCACCTAACCCAACCAGAGCCCTGCAAGAGAGTAAATCTGTGTCCACTGGCCTTTTTAACAGTCCCTTAATGACCGTTAACTTTTTTCAGCCAGCCATTGATTCTAATGGCATGTGCATTCACACACAATAATACCTCAGACGGCCTTCATTAATTTACCATGCATAATTTCTCTGAAAGCTTTTGCCAATAGAATACCCCTAAACTGACTCACTAACTCGTGAAGATAAAGCACTTTCTGTGTGAGACCATTATGCAGATTCACAGCATTCTCCTCAAATAAGTTAAAAAGTAGGTATTGTTCGGTGTCTACCCATTTTTTGGATGAAGCAAAGTACCAGGGCTCGCAAATGTAAAGCTGCTGCTGGCATATCCGGTGTGACAATGAATATGTAAGATACTCTGGGCTGGGAAGGAACAACAAGAAAAAAGGCAACTTATATGAAAAAGCCTTTCTGCTGTGAAGTTCCTGAAACCTCTTACAAATTTCAACAATAGTAAGTCCTAAAAGTGAAAGGCTGTTAAAATACCAAAGGAAAATGCAGCAATATAGATATTCACCAGCCTAGGTCCATTCATCCAGAGAGAGGCGGGGGAAGATCCAGCAAAGGGAGTGGATTAGGACAAACTATCCCGGAGAACAAGGGTTTGGAGCTGTCAGGAACTACAGTGCTGCCCATTAGCCTTGCAATAAATTATTACAGAGCTGTCAGCATTTTCCCATTATAAATCTCTCAAGTCTTATCTTATGTACAACTGATACAAGATTCAGACCTTAGTCCTGTGGCAGCAATGCAATTGTGGACAAAAGCTCTGCAGCCCCACTTTGGAGGTATAAGAGCCATAAATATAACCAGTGGTTTTATAAACTTCACAGGATGTTGGTTCTAGGGAATAAAAAAGGAATTTTTTTTAATTACAATTAGTTTGGCTTTAATCAAAGTCACAGGATGACAGGTGAAAAGCTGACTGAAAAGGTGTTCAGGAACAGGCTCCTCTTCTGCACTACACTCAAGTCTTTTATCAACTTGCAAGTCCCTTATCCCCTTCCGGAGGATTGATCAGAGAGCCCACGAATGCTGCAACTCCACTTCCAAGGTTATAGGTGGCAACCTGACTTATGTAAAACACACCTTCCATAGATGCATACACTTGTTATGCCCTCTAATATTAAACATGAAGGTAAAACAAAGATTAAAAAAAAAAATTAGATCTGAAACTTAATTTAATCTGTCTCAAATTCATGAGTCATGGGACTCAGGGTTTTGAGTTCTCATCAATGAGCAGTGAACCACTTGCAGAGAGCACAAGAGCAAACATAGCCACAGAGCAGGTGGATTAAGAGCAGAGCTCTTCAAAAAGTCTCTGTTAAAAGAAAGCTTCGTATTTTTAAGAAGTGGCTTTTTTGTTGTTATTTCAGAATACAGACTGCCAAAGAGGCCCTGTGTATTTCAGTGCAAAAAAACCCCAAATACTGAAGACTGACAGCCTATGTGGGGGAAATATGCTCACATGGAGATACTTTAAGTGAAAACCACCAGAAGGATTTTGGCAACATGGATTTAGTACAAAGGATTATAAACCATTATCAGCATAAAGGTAATGAAAATTTGGGGAAAACACCACTGCCTGGAGTTAGTATCATTAAAGTCCATTAATATTGCTGCTAATTACACATGCTTAACTACAGCCTCGCCTGCAACTCTAACATCACAAAATTGCCAATAAACTGGTCTGTCTAAGGAGTAACAGACTTCTTCAAAAGCCCCTAAATATACGTTTACAGATGATACAGAGAAAAGTGATCTAACACACCTAAAGAGCAATATCTCCCCTCTCTCTTCTTTTTTTTTTTTTGTACATTTGACTTGCTCCAAACAACTCACTCTTCCCCCTTGCTCTGACATGGAAGGCTGGTCAGTGGTGCTGGCACCCTGAGCCTGGACTATCAAACCAGGAAAAATGTGAGCATGGGCTACAATTCTCCAATTACTCAAGTGGTAGCAGTAAATCTTAGCATGACACAATGACTGTACTAGACATAAAGTAGTGCATATGCTGGAGGATTTGGGACTGGAAGCAGTCTGTCTGCTCCAGATAAAGTAATGACTCAAACACAAGGCAGGAGACACTCGAGGCTCCTGGTGTGTGACAGCCCAGCAGAGTTACAGCCACCCCCAGCCCTCCATTCAGCAGTAATAGCAAATCACTCTTCATATTTTTCTAACCCTTTAACAGTGTTTCCATACAATACCATCCTTTGCTCTTGGCTTGTGTATTAGAGGGAAAAAGTAGGACAATATTTCCCTTTTTAATCCTTGATTTTTACATTAATTTTTAAATTTTATAAGGTTTTTTACTGAAACCTTGTAGTATATCTGCTCATAAAGTAAACAGCATAGCACTCTGCTTCAGAGAGAATATATAACAGCAGAATAAAATTCCATCCATATGTCCAAAGTACAAGAGGTTCACAGTCAGAGCTGGCAAATGGTGTGATTAATCCTGACTGCATTTCAGCAAAGACAAATCTAGAAATAATGTACAATTTCTCTCTTTGTGAATTACCACTTGTGAAAACTCCCTGCCTGTATCATATACACCGAAAGCAATTTCTGAAGATTGTTTACAATAAAACAAATTTGGGACAGTGCTTGATTGATGAAATTTCAAACACCATCTCTTTATTCTTTGGGTGCTCCTTTTATAATGTCAAGTTAACACAAAAAACACAGCGGATACACAGACGCCAGACACGTTCAAAGGTTTCCATCTGGGCTTTAATTACTATCACAGTTGCCTCACTAAATTGAATACGTTCCTCCCCCTCCTAAGGGCTTCGCCTTGTATCTGATTTAGCTTACTTTGCCTTGATGAACAAAATCTGGTATAATCATTTTCTATAATGCCCCAGAGGAGCATCATCCCATGTATAAACTTGCTGCCCCATAAGCCAGCTTTTTACATTTCTCTCTTCAGACATTACTCTGAACTTTACTCAGAGAGAGTCTTCTTTCCTACAGGAAATTATTTTGGAAAAATCCTAGAGCATATTTTCTCCAAAGGCCACATTTAGATTAGATTAAGTCACTGACATTACCATAAAGTTAAAAAAGAGGTAACAATGTTTAAACCACTTCTTCCGGATGCAGAAGACAAACAAAACCCTCTTTCTCCCTCTCTACACAGCATCACCTGTTCCTGACCCCACTGGCCAGTTCATTATTGCTTTCAGATGGTAATTAGTGAGCCCAGACAGACTGATCTTTGCCATTACTCCTGACCTATTAGGCTTGGCCTTTCTCAGTTATTATCAGTGTCTTTCTATAGGTGTTCTCAGAGAGCAGTAATAAGTATGCCATCTGTTTTAGCTCTCCTGATTTGAGCTGTTAAATAAAAACACGTAACATCATCCACAAAAATACCTTTGTTAGGGTTCTTGCAGAGAGCTCTGAACCCTTTATAATTAACTGCAGACCTACTTGTTGGTTTCCAATAAGGTCACTCTTTCAGTAATCAGAGGTGGTCCCAGGAGGTAGTACATAAATAGCCTATATTGAAGCCTAAATTAGGCTAACTCAGAACTTCCTGTACTCCTCACTGCAAATAAGGCAAATATTTATAGACTCTTGCAATCTTTGCGGTTCCTGCCTAAGAATTAGGTTCAGAGAAGCTCTTCTTGCTCATGGTAAATCAGAACCCAAGCCAATGTCCCAGAGCTTGGATTCCTCAGTGTATCATTTTTGTTTGAAACTCTTCATGCCATTCTTTAGATATCCTTTTAAAAAATAAAAATACAAGAAAAAGATAATTCAAAAGGGAAATGAAAACAGACTTTGAGGGAAAACATCACTCTGTTAAATTCTTGTTAAGGCATATTGTCACAGACTCAGAACATCTGGCTTCTATTCTGTGCTCTGCCACTGACTCTGTACAGGGCCTCAGGCAAGTCCTTTCAACTTTAAGTCTCCATCTTTTCCCTCTTTTCAAGCAAATAAGAGTTTTATTTTCTTCTCTCTTTGCTTTCTGACTTGACCATCCAGAGATGTGCATGATTTTACAGATGACAAGTAACAACATCTTCTCACTGGACAACATCATATAAGTAGACACTTCTCTGAAGGATGGAGGCTTTGGACTGTAAACACTTCAGGGTAAAGACCATCTCCTACCATTTGTCAAGTCTTCTGTTTTATAGACTATTTAGAGAAGGCTAATGGTATGCTGTAGGAGTTTCTGGAAGCAGCTGGCTGAGTTTCTGCTGGAATCATCACTTTAAACACTGTTGGGATGTCATTGTTTTATTCAGAGGTGTCAGAACGCCTAGAGCTTTGGCCAGCCATCTTTTCTCATTAGTAATTTTCACACAAGTCTAAATAAATGTGTTTGTACTGTGCCCAGCGTAATGCAGCTCCTATGTGCCACATTAACACAGCTAATAAATAAAAAATCCTATTCATGATATTCTTACACCAAGCCAGCAGTAGAAAATGGACACTCATCAGGGAAGCAGGAAGCATTAGTGGTTGGGGTGGATGATGTTAGCAAACAGGCTCCATCTGGAAGTGTAAGCATTATAAGTAACTTTATCATTTATTTTCAACAACTAATTCTGCATTTCCTTGCCCCTTTACCACCTCATAGAGGAGGTCTGGTGAAAAGCATGGTACCCATTTATCCTTGGCTAGCTGATGAGCCAGCAAGCCCCTTTGTTACATTTTGGCCTGGAAACCAGGAGCAGACCTCAATGATCACTGCTGTTCGGCTTCTGCCTCTACACAGCCAATAGTGCAGGAAGAACGATACCAATGGGCAATGAAGAATACTGCTTCTTAAATAGCTGCCACCAACATGCTAGATGCTTTTCAAATACACAATACCCAGCCTAGAAGTGTTGTCAAAGATCTCTCAGACACCACTGGAACACAGAATTAATACACAGGGGAATGTCTCTGTGAATACATCAGTGCAACTCCAAGACTCTTGTCTTGACTGTGTTCAGCTGTGGGGCAGCTTCCTTATATCTCTTTAACACTATCTATCCATCTTACATGGAATGATAAAATGATCATGTTTAACAAGAAAGTACTTTTCACAACAGAGACTCTGGATCCAAAGACAGCTGATTATCATAACATGTATACACATTACCCCCTCCATAATCTGGAATTTCAGACTGATCAGATTATTTATTTCTTCCAGGTAGCATGGTTAACGGTTTTCCTGATCCACAGAATAAACATATTTGAAAAAGCATTCTGCAACCACCGAGTCCCATTGAACTTACTGAACTCACTAAACAGGCTGTGGATTTAACAGAGCAAAGGTTCCCATCTCCTTTAGCAGGGAAACTAGCTCTTCTTTTAGGACCAGGCTCTACCAATACAAATAACACCATATCAATTTACTGATATTCACTGATTCTTTGACAGAAGCAATTTCATGGACAGTCTGCAGAAGCTCCCTCTCTCTGCAGTCCCAGCTCAGAGCTCCTTCTTTCCTCTGCCTTTCTCTCCACCTATCTTGCTCCTCAGACAAGAAGCCCAGCCCACAGGCTGAGATAACTGCATTTTTCCAGAGCAGTGAAGCTAATGTTACTCCCAACAAAGTTCAAGAGAGTTACAAGTAATATTCTTGGTCAAGACCCCTCACCTATGAAGACACCTGACAGAGGAGAAAGCTGAAGCCTTCCTAACCATCAGCCTTGCAAAAATCCAAGAAAAGAAATCATTCACCTGTGCTCATAAATAATAACAATACTTTGCTGTTGTGATTTTAGAAAATGAGCTACTGAAATCTATGAGAGCTAAAGGAAAAAGAACCTCTAAGAGCAGCCTTCTGTGAATCCTGAGAATAGGCTGGGTGGTTCACTATGAAGATGTCAGTTGCCCTAGAAACCTCATAAGCTGGAGTGGCAGATAACTGAAGTAGACGAGATCTGTCAGAAAAAGTTTGGCACCATCAAACCAATGCTTTGAAAGCATAAAAATGACTAATTGTCAGTGTTTTCTTCTCCACATCAAACAAAAGGTTCTCCTGGTAATGAGGGACTGCTCTTCAAGTTGTATTTCACTATACACTCATCTATTTAAATTCAGACAGTAGGATTTAAAGCTTATTTACATTTTTTTAAAAGCTTATTTCATTTAAATGAAAGCTAAGTAAGTAATGGGCTTGTATTCGTTCCCCTTCTCTTTCAAAGACCAGAGTTCAGACAACCTTCTGAAAAAAATAGGTGTCCTGCTAGCCCTAAATCTTACTTAACACCACTTTAAAGATGCCACATAACTGGGCACAGGTCTCATTTTCTGGCCAGGAGGCTATCAAGATGAAAAAAATTTGAAGGTCTGACCTGTGATGCGCTGAAGCACAAACCCTGTATTTGACCAGGTTCTCACTTGTCATATCAACAAAGTAGATTAACTACTCAAGGTAGTGTGTGAACACAGGGGCAATAGAAATCAAGGTCTGGTTTACAATACCAAATGTCATTGGCTTTTGACACAACATTGACTTTTGCCAAGCCTACTGATTCACATCTTTCATCACCAGTAAATAAACAACACTGAAAAGGAGAAAAATGAGCTTTAAAAAAAACCCACATTAGCTTTAATGTATTTAGACTCACGTTTTCTTATTTGGTCTCTTTGTGTATGTTTCTCACTCTCTCTTCCTCCCTTTAAGTGGCCAGTTGCCAGAAGAGGAGAAAAGAAGAGAAAAGGAACAAAAATTAATTATAAGCAATAAAAGTCATTAGAAACTTTCTTAAGGACTGGTGCCAGAGCAGGAGGGAAAACTCAGGAACTATGGATTTGCTACACTCTCCTTCGTGGGTCCCCAGCGATGCCGGTGTATCTGTGTAACCAGCGCATAGCAAACAGCACAGCTGTTTGCATTCTCTCTGTGCACAGGGAAGCAATTTTTCCTTTTCATACATTATTCACAACTTGCTGCAGCCATTCTGCAAATTCAGTACATCTTTAACGCAACAACAATGAGATTGAGATGCAGATTCTTTCCCTTGGTTTTTTTTTGTGTTTTTTTTTTTTCTTTCCTTGAATACTGAGAACACTGGATATGGGGTTTCTTTCTATTTAAATTTCTCTTTTCAATTTGGAGCTGATTTAAACCATGCATAATGCAGAGAGGCAACAAGTAAGGATTTCCTGCTCTGATCCATGCCTTCTCCTCCAGCTGAGACTGCAGAAATAACCCTCCAAGCTTGGACATAGACACATCCCCTATGGTTTAGAGAAAAGATAGTTCCAACTCCCCCAAACTTTCAAAATGGTTTGGGAATTTAACATCTTCAGAGAAAAAACTGTTTCTTTTTCCTCTCTACAATGACTAGTACAAATCATAATCAACTCCTTTGCAAAAAGCAAACATTTAACAGTAATAGCCATCACAATTAATAACTCACTGCTTTTGAAAAACCCTTAGACTGCAGCCACTAAAATTTATTCGCACTTGACGTTGACAGATTTGTCAACAGACTTGGGAGGTGAAATAACATCACTGGGCCACCTGCTCCCTCGGAGTTTAGTTTTAATAATGTAATGCAATATCATAAACTGAAGTCATGTGATGCACTTGATGCTGGAGGGGAATGTAGATTTTCTTGCTTTCTCTGAAAGTTTTGATTTAGGCGCCACAGTAAGCTGTATCATTCTGCTCCCACATCCCCAGACCAAACAGAGCAAAGAGTCAGATCCATCCCTGGTGTCAGCCTTGTCTTGGCATGAGGCCAAAAAGAAAAAGAAACTGTGATTTTATTGCTATTTCTAAAAGACCTATTTGAGCACAATGAGCACAGATTTCTTTCTACAGTTCAGGTTTGGCAGGCACCTTGCATTTCTTCTCCAGATAAAGTGGAGTATCTTTGTTTTGCTTTGGGAAGTTAATCATTTTATCATTGAGGCTTTGTAACATACTGCATAGGAGTGTCTCTGGAAAACATCCATCTTGTGGCTCAGCATGGTTGGTTACCTGTTCACTCACTACAGCATCATTGCCGTATCTACATTGTCAGGGCTGCTTGACACAAATTAGATTTAATTTCAATATTGCATTGATGCCGTACCCTGAACACGAAACACCAATTTGCACACAATATTGCAGGAGCCAGATCTACATACTTCTAACCCACTCCAAGTCCAACGACAAGAGCAGAAGTGTATCATTCATATTAGTTGGTTACCTGGTGCAAGTTTGATATTTAGGGACTGGATTGGCCAGCAAGAACTTTGGGCTTGAATCTCAGCACAGTCTGAGCAGTTCTTTTAACCTGTGTAAACACCAACTTCCTTTTGGTAACATTGTACTTATACTGCATGTCCACCTTATCAAAATAATTTAGTTGCTTAGGTTTGTGAAATGCTTTGAGATTTTAGGGTGAAGCAAACTGTGTGGATTCAGAGCATTGCTGCAGATGTGATCAAATGCGCTGTACACTGTGGAGGGTGTTACAGTTCTGCTGACATAGGAAGGACAGCAAAGTTCTGCACTTCGTAGCTTGATATGATGACTATGTGTGGTATGAAGGACTAAGTTTCAGAGGAAAATTTAGTAGTGTAAGAGTCATCATCCCTACCTTGCTATCCACACGACTGGTGTAGTTTATGTGGGTTATTGCAGTAACCCATCTGCAATATTCACACTTCCTAGTGAAGATTATCACCCCTGTCTAAAAGGTACCCAGTAAGTCCCTTGTTGCCACTGATGTGAAATGCTTTTAGGAAAGGTTGCTAAGCTTTAGACTACCTGCGTGCTAACCCAGAAAGCAGGGAGCCCTGCTAAAGAAATGTGTAAGCCTGGGCTCTTCACATCAGTGAGGCTCAGGGCTCAGATGAAAGCCCGCTTTTTTGTAGAGGCTTACATGTTAAATATGAGGGTCTTGAAAGGGAGGTCAACTCCAGCTTTAAATTACAAGGCAGAAAATGCCTGTGTAATTTCAGTAGCATTGTATTCACTGAGTAAATGCTTACACCAAGTTCAGGTCACACCAAATGCCACCTACACAGGCTGGTAAAACATGCAATGAGTAGGGGTTTCTCCGCCAGAAGTAGGTATAGTAGGGCTGTTTCCTACATTCGCAGGGGAACAGGAACCGATCATTTACAGCATCATAAATACACACAAGTGTCATCTAAGGCAGAGCCTCTATCAGAACAGAGCGTTACCAGTTACAGGGGCTCGTGTTGTTCTTCTTTCTCCATTGAACAGGCTGTTAAATGAACAAAACCAATTTGATCTCACACATCCAACTAGCACATAAAAAAAGCTCAAGAGCAGCTGCTGCCTACCTACAACTCTCTAATTTCAGCCCAAACAGTCTGTTTCCCAGTTGTGGGAGAGCAACCCACAAAAGGCCCCGACAATCAGATGGAGTCAGCAGAGACACGACGTTGTGCCTCCAGCTCCGGCACGCAGCTAATTATGAAGGACAATTATTATAATTAATGCCAGTGGATGTGGCCAAGTCTCCCTGCAACTACTGTGGGGAATTTCTCCCCCTACTTCAACCAAAAACCATCTGTCAGACAGGAAAAGCACAAAATAAAACCCCTCCTTGCCAAATATTCTCAGTAAAATGTGTTATTGCCACTAACCTGGCAGTCACAGGGAGGTCACACAAGTTTCAAATAGGAATCACACTGCAAAGTGAAAATCCCTGACTTCATATTCTCCACCTCATCAGGGAAATAGCCCATTGTTTTATGCAGCAAGAGGCTATTGCTGGAGAGGTGCAGGGATGGATAAGTTACATGCTCCTGTTTGTCCCAAACAGTTTTGTTTGATGTAGTAGGGTTGGCAGCAGGGATCAGCTAGAGAAAATGGACTGGAAATGCTGCTACTGCAGAGCTCTATCAAGGTTGTGAGTTTTGGAAAAGTTGCTTGTTATTTGCTATTCACATATTTAAATTTTCTTGTCTTTGTACCTCAGTGACCACTTGAAAGGCAACAGGAGTAAGGAGAAATTATTAAAGCAGATGTCATGTTCCTGACTGATCCATGCACAGACTGATAAGAGGACAACTTTTCTATGCAGGAAAGTTGTTGGCTACATCAAACTACTTTCTGTGCAACTCGGAGACAAAGTCCATATAATTTAATTGTCTGTCGTGGTGCTCTAATTTCTTCTCACCTCTCCTCCCCTTGTTTCAGCACTACAGGTGAGCTCTCATCAAAAAATACCCACCCATGGACCTCTTTAGTCACTTGCTTCAGGCATCAGACTTTTAACCGTGCAGAGACCTTCACTTTCTAAGTATTGGCACCCAGGCCACTGCAAGAACCTTGGTGGTGGTACTCAGGGATATCTGAACCAGCTGATACTGTCAGAGATTTGATCACTTGCCCTCCACTAGAGGAAAAAGCAAATGGCCAAGACAAAACTGTAGCAAAACAGAAGGAGTGTTTTCAAAAACATCACACAGTGAATAGTATCAGGGCTTTTTTTCTTCCCACATTGTAGTCCTTACTGGAATACAACAATAATAGCTTAGAAACTTTCAATACCACCTTCTTCTGGTTATCCCAATCGTGCTTTGTAGTCTTAGCAGCTCAAGTGAGGAGCTTCTCACATTTTAGGGTTGATCTACCATGGAAACCCTGCACCAGATGCAGACACACTCACACCATCTTAAAAATGTGTATGACAGGTATCATTAGCAACGTAGTCACAGCAGAATGGAGCACAGCTACACAACCTGCCTGAGAACATCTGGGCCATAATGCTGCTGAAAAGATCCAAAGTCACAGTACATAGGTATGCATTGACACTGCCTGGCAGTCAGGCTCTGTGGAGTTGAAAAGGCAAAACTAGAGCCTGCTGAAGGAAGAGTCACCTTCAGATGAATCCAAAGCTCACATCCATGCCATTCACTTTCATCAAGCTATTACAAGATCAAAGAGGATGTTATTTGGGGCTAATATGGCTGGAATGCTTGGTTCAGCTCCTAGCTCTGCAAGAGGTAACTTACACAATTTAATGCAAGCAGATAGATGACATACAGGCACCATTAAGTGCTACTACATGGAAAAGCATCTGAGGGTATATTCCTATTCATGTCTGTTACTACAATAATTATTAAAATAGACATCTGCTGTCTGCAAAGCCTCATGGGTCAGAGTTAAGGTGTCTTTGCAGGATATTTCTGTACAGGTGTAATGAATTATGTACATGTATTGATCTGAGCTGAATGAAGATTTGTTCTTCTTGTAAGTTCTTGTTGATGTACCGCTATGCAACGTTTGACATAAGTTAATTAAAAACTGCTTAGTAATCTTCACGCATAGGCTAACGGTGAATACATCTGTAAAACTGAAACCATTACACTGGGCACTTGTTTTGAGCTGGAATGTACACATGTAGGTTTGTGACATACTAGAGAAAGCTAAAATATTACTATTTAATTTGAACACTTTCATAGTAATGACAATTGTATATTTTTTTTAGCCCATTTAAAATGTTTTAATTATTTCCCATCAACATTTACTTCTTCAGTTGATAATGATTAGCCTCAAAAGAGCTTAAAAGGCTCCAGAGGAATCAGGAAAGCAATTTATAACTTTCAAGAATAATCGTCTATGGCTTCCAGCTAAGTAAACCAAACTCTTGTATGATATAATGTGGGCAATACAATATATCAATGAAGCATGTTTATTCTAAAGATTTAAATGTAAAAGTTTTCACAAAAATCTAACTCATCTTTTTACATTTGAAATCACTCTTACTCAGACTACTCAGAGAAAATAATCTTCTCAGCTTTTAAAAAAAACATCTGAAGCAAAAGGCTTCTCACCGTGCTGGTAATCCAAACGTTGGTATGGGGTTTTTTAATGTCTAAAATTACTTCTGTTTTGATTTCAATTTCTGGAACAACTATGAGAAAATAATCTTCATATCAATGGTAGGAATCCCCTGAATCCCCTGAACTACCTGAGCCTACCAAGAGGAGAAAAATAGAGATGTCCAAGCCAAGGAAAGTAGTTTAGTGTAATAACTAAGCACATGTTGCAGCAATTGTTTTTAAACCCACCTTCCTGTCAGATAACATACTCATAAATCCATCAGCACCAGGTCACTGCTGCGTCCCTCTGGGGTGCAAATGTAATTGAAACCTCACAACCACTTAGGGCTGTTGTTTTTCCATGTTTAAAAGGCTGGAGAGGTTAGACTCAACTGTACTAATAGATCAGATCAGGCTGGCATTTATACCACCACTGTCTAACCGAAAAGCTCCTTATAAGTCTATGGGCAAATGCTTTACTTCTGATTTGCATTGACTTGCTGTACACACATACAGATTGCTCGGCCTGTGAGGGTCAGGGGAGATGAGCCTTTGGAAGAATATAATAAGACAATCAGTTAACGGTGCTTAACATCTGTTGCTTAACTACATTATGTCTCATCAATCAGTTTTCATTCTACTTCCCATTGGTGTTTTTCTTTATCTTCTATTATTTCTGTTCAGTGCAATAAAGACAGTAGATGAAATGTTAAAATGACAGGATTTTCAACCATAAAAATAGTGTATAAGCAAGATTAAGAGTCTGATTTCACTGTAAGAGAGGATATCGGGGTAAATCAGAGATCCCAGAGAAATTCAGCAGCTTAGAACTGCAGAGGAAGGAAAGATTTGCCATTCTCTTGCAAGAACGATGAAAAGTTGTGCATGCAGCTGACCTAGGTATGTTCTTTTTATTTACTTTCTCTGTTCTTTCCTTTTTCTCTCCTTTTTTGAAAGTTGCCTTTTAAATTTTGTTAAGCATTATTTTGCACCCAAAATAGGTGCTATCATCATCATCATCATAGACTCTAATGCAACTGCAAGAGCGTTTGCAACGCAGTGTAGACAGAAGTGGGCCAGCTCTCGCCTAGCTGCATCTGGAAAGGAAAGCAGCCAAGCTGGGGCAGCATGGACTGGTATCAGTGCAGGTTAGCCACCAAATTCAGGCAATTCAGTACAAGCTGACTTCTGCATTATCACAGCTTTACTGATGCGGATCCCCCAAACGGTGAAGTTTCCAGAAAATCATAATACAAGAGTTCAGTGTGGAGGGCAACAGGCATTGTCCCTGTGTTAACAGAGTTTTGTATACGAAACCAGAAGATGTGCTGAAGTTTTGAAACACAGGAGAAAAAATCCAAACCCACAAAGTCAAGTTGATTACTTTCTGAGGAGAGCAAGAGGTGAAATCGCAGTGCCTGCGAGTCTGCCCGGGCAGCAACGTCCGCCGTGTCCCTGAGGGCAGCAGTGTGAAATTGGCCGCTACACCACGGGCCAATGGATTCAACAATTTGCAGTCCTACCCAGTTTCACTCTGCTGATATTGCTGGATGAAAATGGATTTGTCCACATAACCGTGGCTAAAGCTGCTGTAATTCTGCAGCTTGTGCAGGCCTTTCCCCAGCAAATGCCCTCTTAAAAATGCAGGAGCAGAGCCTCGTCACCACGCCAGCGTCTGTGCCTCCCACACCTATGAAAGCAGCCAGCAATGCCTGGCGTTCTGTCATTACACAGCCAGAGAGCAAGAAACACACAAAACTTACTTGAAAGTTCTTTTAATAATGTTTTACACAGCTGAGTAAAATTCTTTAGCATATTTAATCTCTCTTTGTTCCAGGGAGCCACTTGCCAGAAGAACTGATATGGCGCAGCCTCCCTAGGCAGGTGATGTCAGGGTTGGCAATGCTCACGTCTGACGCTCTCCAGGCAGGATATTTCAGGCTATTGCTGACATCCTGTATATTGAGATCTTATAGCCAAGTCATCTGTATCAATTCTGTGTTACTTCTCTGTTCAATAGGTGGTGGGTCAAGAAATTACAGGAAGCCAAGTGGCCCCCATCTCCTACGTGGTTATTAGATCAAAACTGAGTGATCGCTTTGCTGGCTCAAATACATGCGGAAAGAAGAGCAAAATCCCAGTCACTCAAACATGTAAAAGCAGTTGAAATCGAAAGCAGAATTAGGTTAGTTAAGCAATGAGGAAAAAAGCACACCTATTTTTCATTCAAGTTCTGTGGTAATTCAGAGGCTCACAAGTCTTCATTGCTTCATGATAGACCATGAGAACTCATTAGCAAATCTTATTTTAACTCTCAGCAAATTAAGACACACATTATTATAATATTTGCCTATGGACCTGAATAAATGTTTTACTTAATTTATCCAATTAAAGGAAGAGTTTGCAGTGGTCAGAGACAGAGAAAAAAAGTGTTCTAACTTGGAAACTGGAGGGCTTGAGTGTGTGAACATTAATTAGATATAAATAAGAAATATCAAGGTATGTATTGCACTGCTGGCCTGGACCATGCTCTGATGTTTATTTCTGCCAAATATATTCACTAAAATAGGAAATGCCTCAAAGCTAAGGATCTCTCATTGCCAAAAGGAGGAGTTGAGGCAACAAGGATGAAAGGCTATGATAGGAGGGAAAAAAAACAAGCAAAAAGAAAATACAGGAGTATGATAAAAAAGTGGTAATTTTCTCTGGGGAATAGGGGAGAGCGAAGCAGAGTGTGCTCAGGGTCTCTGATGAAAGGGCTTCAGCGACTCCCCCTTCCTTACCACTCATCCAGTCCTGACAGACAGGGACAAAATGAATAAAAATCAAATCCACTGAAGGAAAAGGAGAAACAACGTTTTTCATTAGCTTTCATATCTGACAGTGTGGTGGGAGTCCCTGGAGAAGGGATGCAGTGTGCAATAGCCTGGATGTGGAGCTGCAGTCCATGTCCACAGACTGGGTGAAAATCATTTAGAGGCAGACCAGAGAGAGCAACCCATTAAATGGAAAACCAAAAGATCAAACAAATAGACAAGTGCTAGAATCTTAAAAATCAACCAGCTGCTTTATTGGAAATCAATTTTGCTCCCTTAGGAAAGAAATAAGATAATGGAAAGACTTAGATCCGAAAAAGAGCCCTGCTCCTGAATTCCATACAGAAGAGCATCATTAAAGGATACCCTCTGGCAGTGACACAGAATAAAAACACCCAAAACCAGGTTGAGACAGAATAAAAGCAGACAGCACATTTCTGTGCTACCACTGAAATGAGTAGTCTTAATTCATGTGATCACTTTGTCTGTCTCTCAGACACAGTATTTCTCTTTAACATCACCCTCTGTTTCAAATCAGATAATTTTGCTTCCTTTTTTGCAAAAATGCAGGTTCTGCCTTTATACTGCTTCTAGCAAACCTTGTCCCAATGCTTTTCTAGGCCATCTCCTTCACTGTCACACCTGGCCCTGATCTTCACAGAGGTTTCCATCCAACAACAATTGTCTAATCAATTCTCTTATAGAATTAAAACAACACAGCAAGTAAAAGAGTGACTTCCAGATATCTGAAGCCACATTCTTCCTATTTCTCCCTCCCTTGCCTACTTCCATACCCTCTCCTGTCTGCTGGATCTCCACCACATGTCCACTTGGTCCATCTCTTTTCGAGGCTGGAGTATCCTGGTCTGTTCTACTCAATTTCCAAAAGCTACAGACTCAACCGGTGATAAACTTCACTTGTTTTCTTACAACTGAGGTCAGTACTTTCTCTCCTCAAGGGTGAAATGCATCAAAGGCTGAAACAACACTCCCCAGCCTTCCAGAAAAGAGTTTGTCCACGAGTAGCCAAGACATCACTGCACATGATGGCCTACAAACATCCCCCCAGCCCAGCTCAGCTCCAGGGGCAACAGTATCCATCAGCAACACCCCAAAAGTACTGATATACCCTCAAAGTGTCAAAGCAAAGATGATAAAGGTTTTATGCCCAAGACTCTATCATATTATTTTGACTCTCTTTGCAGAAGGAACCTACCAGGAAAGATCTCATTCCAAGTCCTGGTCTCGTTATACTGCAACAGAATTTCACTGAACGTTCGTTCAGTTCTCTGTGCTTTTTGCCCTTTTTGGCAGGAAAAGGCACTTTTGATAGCTCAGCTGTTTAATAAGGAAATTCCTCAGAGGGTCTTTGCCGAGAACATACAAAAATCTACTGACAGCTGCTGTGACGGTTGCTCATTTTTGGGTTAGAGCACAGTATTTAGACAGGAAGCAGTTGAGGAAAAGGTACAATTTATTAAAAACAGGCCCAGTTCCAAAACTCACATTATGGTGCAGCACAAGTCACAGAGAGAGCACACTCCCTCTGCAGCTACCTGCATGGACAGGCACCCACAAATACCTGCTGTTGTGTGAGCCAGGCACAGGAGCTGCAGTTACACCAGGGGAGAACACGACCCACACCACCTGCAGTCCTTCAAAACTACAACTCTGTGATAAATTCCTTTTTTGAAAGACACATCCTGCTTTTCCACATGGTGCAAAGTGAAGCCAAATCTTTGCATTTCTTTTTACATCTTTAAAGCAGCTTTCAGACAGAAAGCTGTCTCTCTGAAGGACTAACATGGTCCATCACACCACAGGATCGCTGTGATATAATAATTTCTAACAACATCTTTGGGAAATATCTCCTCCAATTTACAGGAGTGGAAACTGAGTCAGAGAGCCGCTCAGTGATTTTGCACAGCACTCCCCACTGCAGAGCAGGATGATGATCGCTCTGGCTCTTACAGGCACCTCCAGCACTTGTCTCACTGAAAAAGGTGTTTGCACATCATCTCATCCACTCCAGCAGCGGGATGGTGGTGGGATTTTGCAACCCCTGCACACATGGTGGCCGCAGCCCCCACCATGGGCAGCCTCTCCCCTTCCACTCTTCTTCTACCCCTGGGGCAGCTGAATTTCTTTGGTGGGACAGTTTCTGTATTTTACAGCCTATGAACCCCCACGAGGCCTCACACTGAGGGTGCTGGAAAATGCACAGGTCCCTTTGGGCAGAGAAACAACCTGGCCTGCTCTGCCAAGCAACACTGCTGCCAGGCAGCCGCAGTTCACACTGGCACAAGGTCTGTGCTCCAGACATGAGGGCTCGCTCTCTTGAAGCAACCAGCAAGGAAAACCTCTGAAACGGGGCTCATAAAGCACCTGATGTCAGCCTAAATGAAATAGCAACAAAACAATCACTTCCAAAAAATGGTTGCTGCAAAAAAACAGATGAGATTTTGCCATCCACTTCAGAAATTCCCACTACCAGGTGGTGACTATTTTACTCACTTTACAAAAGTACAGAAACTCCCATCTCCCCCCTCCCTGCCCATGTCAGCAGGCTCACATGGATGTTTTCATGTACGCCCACATTTGTCTTTCCTTGCATAATATTACAGAAACATTTCCTTTTGCTCTTTTCATGCACTACGTTCCAAAGAGTTTCTGTCAAGGGTGAGCTGCATCCCCAGCATAAGCTCATGCGTGTAGTCAACTAGTAGGCAGTCATCAAATCCCACATACAGCCAGAGCCTGGTCATAAAGAAGATCAGCGCAAAGCAAAGACACACACAGGCAGGCAGACACACACACACCTTTCCTGCCCTCACCGCCAAGGCCTTTTGCCCAGTTGAAGCCCCACATAAACCCTCACTGTGTATAATGAAATTTCATGGAGGTTCATGCAACGAGGTGCGCACCAGCAGCTTGGTCGTGCAGAGGAGTGGCTGGCTGCTGTACCCACCCGCACCATGTGCGCCGATAATTCATGTTAAGATATAGGTGGAGGAACTGGTCACTGGTCACAGCTGACAGGAAAGTCAGAGGTTTTGTGCTCTTAGGAACTGAGCCCCAGCTGCTGCGCTGAACGCAAGACCTTCAGCAGGGGCACTGAACCATGGAGGGGGAAGAGCAGTGCCTGCCTGGAAGAGGTCGTACTTTGCATTTTTTCACAATTAGAAAACACAGCAGTGACTGAATGGATTTCTATCTGAATTATCAAAAAGAATATTTTTCTCTGCCTCTAGAGAAAATAGCATCCCATGTGCTAATTTTTATTTAAGCTACTGTAGAGAGCAGTCTAGAATGAAATTGCCATCTGAATCTTAATTATACCTTCACATTGAAACACTGTAGTGAATTACACATAAGATTAAAAAAAAAAAAGGAGTGATATTAACATATAATGAGCCTCATCAATTACTATGGATCAGGAAAAGTAGCCCTCATATTATTGAAATAGTTTAATTTGCATGACTGGATGAATCAGATTCTTCTTGGTCATTCATTCAAATCTCTCCAGAAGTCATAGCCACAGACAAATGTCCCGTAGCAGGCTTGGCCTTAAATAACTAAATTAAATACACTGTTAGTTACCCTCTCGTTTTGCAGCAGGGAAATTGAAAAGATTTCCTACAGTAAGTCTAGGGAGGAACACAGATCTCCAGCCATTACTGAGCTAACTGTATATGCATATAAAGTTAGTATTATTTTTATAGTGCAGCAGTATGTAAAATGACTTGCATATTTGAGTTTAGCTTCTCATGGGCCAAGGTTCAGTCCCATGCTGGAAGCAGGAAATGCATTTTAGCAGTATAGCAAGGGATGGACTTAAGGACAGGGATCTGTGTTCCCATCATTTGTACAGGAGCCCAACATCTAATTAACCACCCAGAAAACAAATAAACTATACTCAGAACTAAGACTATGTGTGCACTGGGATTTAGTCCCAATTCAGCCACTGGCAATGAGCAGTTGACAGACCTGGGACTACAAAAGCATATACAGGGGAAGCCACATTGAGATGTTTTCTCCAATTTTGCCAAATCCTGGCTTTTCTTGGACATCCTTGGGAGTTTTCCCCAGCTGTAACTTCATCGGTTGATGATGACAAACAGCAGGACGGTGGGTACAAAGATACAAGTCAGGAGCTGCACGGCACTGCTTTGGACATCACATTTATCCTCTTTGCTTTAATATTCCTGCTCAAGAGTTACATTATTTCCCCGCTTTCGGGGACGTTGGGAAAATCCATTTAATACTGTTGAGCAGATTAAGATGTTGGATGAATATTGATCACTGAGCTCATTCTGACTTTAGTACCATATACATATACAGGCCAATCTTCAAGACACCTTTGATGATCAGCACTGACCGATTATATTTAATGAAAACTATTTTAGAAACACATTTGAGTCGGGTATCATTCATTCATTTCCAGATTCAATCAGCAAAGGAGCCGGGGAAAGTTTGTTTCCTTTTCTGCAGATTAAAGGTTGTGTCTGCTTTGAAAATTAATCACTTTCCGCTGTCATAAAGTGCTCCAAGAGGCAAACTGATGGATTGGCATAAGGTAGACCCACAATAAACAGATATCCACATGTCTGCAAGCGCTTGTAAAGATTAAGGATGGAAAGGGATTTTTTAGAGGTACATGGAGATACTATCATGAGTAATGAAATGAGGAAAAGGCAAAATCTTAATTTTAAAATGCACTGTGGAGTGTTTATTAGAGGATGGGGCAGGTATAAACTTCCGAAGTAAGCTCTGAAAATTTCATCACTTGCTGCAGGATATAAATGAACCAGACAAAGCACCTGAGAACATACCGTCAGGCATGTTCACGTTTTGGCAGGCAGATTATTTAGATGACCTATAAAGCCCCTTTTCCACCTGATAATCCATGAAGGCCCATAGCTGGAATTATTACAAACCCCTGGACCAGTGAGGCCCCGCACTGATCCTGGGCTGTTAGCAGGGGAGAGAAGAGGGGAAGAAGGACCGGCATGTCCCTGGGACACCAACATTTCTCACAAGCACAACCCAGCCATGCGCCGTGCCCCATCTTTCCCACCTCAGTTGCCCTGCACAGAAAAGTGCATGCAGTCATTTATCACCTTTAAAAACTATCTATCTGACAAAGTGATTGCCTGGCCATGTCCTGGCTTTAAATCAGGAAGATGTCAGGACACTCACTACATCCCTAAGTATCCCTTGTGGTCCGCAGGCATCCTTCTGCCCTACCAGAGTCACCACTGTCCCAGTGATGCCCTTGTTGTGGGCAGCATGATAACAAAGTACAGATAATGACTCCAATTAGGAGGTGTGAATGTCATTCCACTCCCCCTGCTCTCTTCCAGGTCACTATGAATGCGTTTGAAAACTACTGGCACAGCAATTTAACGATAATTCAGATTTAATTTGCACTCTGTCATCTCTGTTTTTTCTATAGGCCTTAATAGTTTAATTTAACAGTCTTAAGCACTGTCTATATTACCGAGGCATAATGTGTGTTTCAGATTTGAGCAGCTGCATGGCACAAAATAATATTTCACATTTATATTGTGCCTTTCATGCTGAAGATGCTTAAAAATGCCTTGATTACTATATCCACACAAGAATCAACTCATCCATCACTGAAATGCAGCCACTTCTAGGTTGGAAATCTCATCAGTCTTTAATAATTTAGGCAAAATAGAGCAGAATATTCCACTGAAATGAGGAGGCAAGTTGAGCAGGTAAAATTAAGTTATCCAAAACTGCAGTTGGGCAGGGCTGTCTGATACGCTCACCCTCATTACAGGAAGTTTTTCACAACTCTCAGATATCTAATCAAAAGGCAGTAGCTGTGGGAACAGTTTCCCTTACACCAGCATCAGTTTATTACCGGTTGAGAGCAGGAGGGCTCTACCGTCTGCTGCACGGCTCAGCAGTACAGCTCTGCCTCTCCCTCTGCCACCCCCTCTCCAGGTCAGTAAGTCCCAATCTGATGACAGTCAGAACTAACCCTCAAAAAGATAAAGAAACAGTGAAATGATTGTCAAAGTTTCTCGCTCCAGCACTGCCCAGGCCATATCCTTCAAGCCAGTGCGAAGGCACCCACTGATATCAATATGCTCTGAATCAGGCCCTAACGAAGCGCAGCTCGGCTCTGCCCATCAGCCCCAACGCCTGCTAGCATCACCAGCTGCCAATTTTCTAACAGAACGGCTGTCCGGGGAGAGCAACTTTCATGTCTCAGTGAGCTCTCTGCTTAATCTTTCAACAATTGGCGTAGGAGAGATCTCTTACACATGTAGATGGAAACCATCTGGCGATGAATTTGGCTCCGGAAGCGGAGTCCCACTTGCTTCAGCTGCCCCACAACCCCTGCTCTGATCGGTGGGAATCCATGGTGTTACAGCCTTTTCCCAAAATGTCATGTTCTCCGTGTCCTGGCAGCCACAGAAGCTGGTGCTTTCCCATGTAGTTTCCCAGCTAAAGCTTTGTCTCACTGGTGTATTTTTGTGATAGTGATCCAGGTACCAAATAAAGTATCAGGGAAGTGGGTGGGTGGAGAACAAATGTGTCAAACTTAATAAAGATTCTCTCTATTTTCAAGCGTATTATCATCCATGTTCATCACTTATTAAAAGCCTTTCCTTTATAAAGTCTTTAAAGCCTAGTTTAAAAACCTGCAATCATTACTTGAATCACAAAATTTGCTTTTTATTATATTGTGTAAATGAAGCACTGTAGCATTTAATGTAAATTATTTCTTCTTCTCCCTCTCTTATCACTGTTTTTTAAAACCATTATGATAAGGTGTTTTTCTCAATCTACCCTAAAAATGCACAGCACAGTATCTATGGCCCAAAGTAACACTGTTCCTGGGATTTGAGTACAGCAACGAAAGAACAAAGATAATAAACCAGCCTTTCCTGTGTGCTTGCTGCCTCCAAGGTTTCTAGCTGGGCTGTTCAGATCATTCTTTCTCCCCAGGGAGAGGCTCGAGGTCCCCTTATATCCAGGAGACATAAAAAGGAATTTGTTCATTATTAATACACTGTCTCCAAGAGGCTTTTCTTTTTAATCAAAATATAAATTCTGCTATGGAACTGGTACACGTGCAAACTGAGAACACCGCACTGTTGATGGGGCCTTCTGGCGTTACAGGCAAAGGCATGGTAACAAACCATCAATCAGATCTGCGGCTGGGGGACTGGACAAGACTCGTGGCCATTTCAGGCCAGAGAGAAAGACATTTGCCATTTAATTGAAGGAGGACTTCCCCGGGACCATATTTTAGGGAGCTGCCAGAACAGCAGCAGGGGCAGCCACCTGCCTGCGTAGGTGGCACCGAAATGTTCATCAACCCCAAGTCTAGAGCATGCTTCCCCTGGGTATATCAGCACATTCAGCTACCAAATTAAACCTCTGCAGCCCCGGCGGGACTTGTGGCAGCAGGTCCCCTGTCCGTCACTGAGGCCAGTCTTTCACAGAGTTAAAATGAAAACATTAAAACACCTGGAGTAAAACCAGCAGGAAAAATAAAATGGGAAGAGAATTAAAGACTGGAAACTGGTCCAAACTGCAAAGCTGAGAGATGTGGATCCAAAATCTGGAGCAATTCTAATCAGGGTTTTGGTTCTGGCTCATCTGTAATTAAAATGAAGTACAAATCTGCCTGAGACAGTCAACAATCTCAGCTGTTTCCGAGATCTGGCTTTCATTAATTTCATTAACATCTTAAATGCATTCTTATTGCTTGTTCTTATGCTGAAGAGCAAGCGAAATAACAACACACCATGAACCAGTTTATCTTTGTCTTCGCAGAGGAGCAGATGCAGTATCAGTCTCAGGGGCACACAGGCCCTTTGCATGGAAAATGGTAGCGAAGGGAGTTGTACAAGTGTGGAAATCTTTGGCTTGAAAAATAAATAAATTGAAGCTAGCACTTTCATCAGTGCCTCACGCACTTTGGGGAGCTGCACCATCATTATTAGTATTAATCAGTGTGACAATCTCAAGCTATATTTTGCCAGTCTTGTTCCAGAAAAACAGTCAAAAAGTCAGAACTCATACAGAGACCTCCCAAATACCTGCTGTCCAGGAGGCTGGATCTGGGGATCCTGCAGGAAGCTCCCAGACCTTCCCGATGCTTGTGGAGGGAGAAATATCACAGACCAAGTTCATGGTCAGTGGTATGCATTAAACGCACTCTACTTAGGTGTGTGACCCGGGGCATAATGCCATTTCTGTCCTTTAATTCAATTCAGATATTTAAGAGCAGGGTGAAAACGGGAACTGGGAGGCTGGTTCCTCATCCCTCTGAAGCAGAGCTGCAGCAGCCGATGAGATGAATTTCTCATGTGCTCCCCGCTGCTCTGCAGGCATTACAACTTCAACCGGGGTGGCAGAACAGGCAATGTGTGTTCACAGCCCCAGTAATCTCACTGGCAAAGTGCACCCCAACCGCAACCTGTGCCATGGCAGCGGGACAGGCAGCAGCAAGAGAAACCTTGTGCTCACCAAAGCCAAATCCGTCAGGGCTCTGGGGCACACACCACTGTTTGGGAGGGCGAAGGAAGCCACTTTCAACCTATGTAGTATATCAGGGCACATAAACTCTGGCCAAACCTTAAATCAACTTTCACTTGATCTAAATACTTTTGCCAGACTTCATCTCTCCTCTAGAGTGAGGCAAGTTACCAATGGAGCGACTAGAGGGTGCTACAACACATACGGGCCTCGGACTCTGACCGCCTGGCGTTCAGAAATTCCTGGCATAAATTCACTGTTCAGCTCTGTGATGATGCTGATTTGCTCCAATTGGCATAAGCAGATATTTTGATACAAGAGAGATGATACTTTGAGACCCATTATCCTTGGGGTTTCAAGTCCACTGGCACGTTTAAGAGTGAAAAGGATGAAAGACAAAAATATCCTCATGCGGATAAAGACCTCCATGTCACAAATGAAAATTCAGTTTAATTAAGCCAACTCACATACATTATATTCCACCCATAAAACTTAATATCACTGAAAAATTCCCATCAAATGCAAATTTTCCTCAGTGATTTATTTGTGCAATTGTGAGACAGGGAGAAAGCACACAAAGCAGTGGGAGCTGCAGGCTGAAGTAAACAGTGTTGTCAGAATATGCAAAACAAGGGAAGAACACAAAAAAGAGAGAGAGAAGGAAGGGACAAACATTCACTGGCTAGAAAGTTATTGAGTGTTTAGAGCCAAAGAGGAGTGGAAAGCTTGGAGAGGAATTTCTACACATAACCTACAGACTCTACCCTATTTCCACTCCCAGCATCTCTCCCATTTAGCTAACAGATGAAAAATCTTTTTGGGGGTAGATGTAGGGTTAGGTTTGTGGTTTTAAAGGTCACTGCCCAAAATCAGCACTGCAGTGAGCAGAAAGGAGCTTTGCAGTTGGTTGGCTTCGGCGTATCCCACACTTTGAGGAGCGCTGGCAGTGAGGTAATCCCCTAGGAATGTGTGTGCGGTTGGATGGCTGTGAAAAGAGAGCGGTCAGCTACCAAAGCTCTGTGCTGAATATTCACGTCACACACACACACAATCATTTTTCTTGTTAAGTATCGAGAAGAATGGGAACATTATAAATGCAGTATCTTTTTTGGCTAGAAGTTTAGCTGCTTTAAAAAGATCTGCTCCCTCCCTGCTCCTCCACTCCACCAGCTGTGCTCCACCTCCATCCCACGACCAAATCTGCACACACTGAACTTTATAAGACATAAAAAAAAACAGGAGGAAAATCAAATACAGCTGAACTAAAGCTAAAGAGCAAGAAGTTTAAAAGATGATGATGCACCGAACCTGTGTAAGTACTCTTAGGTCACTTATCTATCCAAAAATGACACCTTATTGAACATACAACCCCATGCCACGTGCTTAGGTTATATCCACATCCATGTCTGTATCCATGTCATATTACTCAAAGCAACTGTTTTCCTCCCTACGTGTTGAACAGACATTACAAGCACAGCAGATTGTTTGCTTTGCCAGTGCCAGGTAGTATTGGGAGTGCTGGCTGTTGAAAATGTCTTTATTTTCCTGAGACACTTAGCAATTTGTTGCAGTGAGACAGAGAAAGAATAAGTGAGGATCAGGTGTCCCTGCCCAAAGCTCAAGCACATCGTGAAAAGTTTCCCACTCATTTTAGTGAGTTTTGAATCAAGCCATAAGCAAGAAAAAATGCAATATAATACTTCCCATCACTTTTCTGATTATTTGCCAATTAGTCTAGACAGATAATTTTTTTTTTTTCTTCCTGTTTCAAATGCCCCTGTACTGTCATCTATCTGCCCACTCCTATAGGTATTTGTTCATCCCGTACTTAACTCAGTGGACTCACGTTCATGCAGTTTGCCTGCACATAAGCAAGACAACAGCACCACACAAAAATAATTTTCAAATTAATGATATCTACAAAAGAAGAGAGAATTAGACCAATCACATCCCTCATTTGAAAATAGTATTTTTTCTGTTTTCTAAAAAAATTGTACATAACTGTACTCACAAGACTACATTCAGTTTCTAGCTCACTAGACTCCTGATTATGAGATTATTAGCTTGAATGGCAAATGCCAATGTCTGTTCTCTTGCAGGAAACAAGCAGTTCAAACATTAAACTCTTGACCCACTCTAATATTTTCAAACTTATCATTTGAAAAAAGGAAAGAAGAGTGGCGAAAAGTTGCCAATCCACTTCAAAACTTCTACTATACCTGTGGGTAAGCAAAGTCCAAAAAGCATTAATGCATGCGTTCAGCATGATGAAAACTCACTGGGAACAAATCAATTGGGAACTAAGCACCAAAAGGCTCAGAGGTGCTCTGTACCATGGGCCAGAATGCAAATTTACTGCAAATTTATTACAAATTTTAGCCTTCAACTTCTAAACATGCATACAGAAATATTCTTACAGTTGCAACTAACTCCAGCACAGAGGTCTTCAACAAGGTATAGCATTGGAAAAGGTCCTAGATGGTGTCTGGTAGTATTTACCTCCAGCTGAGGACTGCCCCACAGTGTACCACCCTTCCCCCAGGGGGTACTAACTCTCCACAGCTATTAACTGACCAAGCCTGAAAGTCATACTGTGTTCCATTAACTCAAAGCCCTCCACTTTACCAGTGGGAAAACTGAGATGCAGTACCACCAAGGGACTTCTCAGGGTCCTTCCACAAAGCTGTGACTAGAAGGTACAATTCCCTTGCCTGTTGGGGAATTTAGCTCCTGTATGAGACCATATCTGAACTCTATCTCCAAGTATTTGACAACAGGTTGTGAACTGCCCACTTCATCCAAGGAGGACCGCTTTTTCACACCATGTTAATGAAGGTCATTAACTCACAGAGCCAAAAGGTGCTTTCTGGGTTTCTATCATTACTGCCATGACTACAACAAAGTCTGCTCATGCTTCCAGTTACAGAATGGCTGCCCCCACTGGAATTTCTGCAGATGGTCCGTCTTCCATGCAGGGCATCCGGGAAGCTGATTGAAAAATAGTCCATAGGAAACGATGTTCATAATTTCAAAAGTGCCCAAATTGCACATGTTTGGAAGGAGACAATTGGGGCCTATGGTTAAAAAAATTACAGTACTAAAAAGTTATTTTCCTTTCAACTATCTTATCAAGTTCGTTAATACCTTCTGCTATTGGTGAAATGATCCTCCATTAACATTTCAGTTTATTATTGCTGTTCCATTAATGATACCACAAAAAATGGAAATGAGGCCTATAAATATTCTAAGAGTTAAAGTCAGGAATCGTAACAGTGTGTGCACTTTATGAGTAATGTTTCAGTACCGTTAGCATTCAAAACAGTGTGGAAGGATGGCTCTGCAGCATAAGCATCTGTCTTAACAAACAAAACCGCCAAAAGCCCAAACAAAAAAACACCACAATTCCTGAAACTACAGGTTAAAACATCAGCAGAGTCAACTCAGTCTTAACCCCTGCTGCAGTAGACAGGGGAATTCCACACAGTTCACTATTAAAATATCTTTGAAGAAGAACTTTCTCAGTGAAGGTCACTGGGACTGTTAAACTTCACAAAGCAAATTCTGCAGGAGGAAGGATTTGTCTCCATGCCCTTTGTTAAAAACACCTCTTTCCATGCTAATGTCTACTTACTGCCACCACACCCAGTGCTGGGGGGGGAATTGATTCTCTTGATGGTATCTCAGGTCCTCCAGGAAAAAGGGCAGGCTATAAATAGACAACTCCAGCCTTGGGAACCACATTAAGATTCATTTGAGAAACATGTTTATTGCCAGGCAGCCTTTTAGATCCATCAGGCTCCCACAGTTCCTCTGCTGATCTTTTCTCCAACAAATAGTGAATATCCTCCATGGGTCAAGAAACATCCTTACGCAAATAGCATTACTGCAACTTGCATTTTCAATTATTAATATTCCACTTCTCTTCTTATAAACTTTTTCAGAGAGGAGGAAAGCAGGAACTTGTTCCCCTGGGAACAAAACCACAAAACGCAGTACCTTGCTGAGCCATGAAAGGAACGGTTCCTTCAGCACAGGGATGTCATATCATGCTAGCAACATTTTTGTTTCTGCATTTTATTTCTCTCTAGTGATTAAAAGTGATCGATCCTACCCCGTTTTCTGTCCATAGCTGATGGCACTAGGTTTATGCTAAATGGATGTGTAGCCACACTTCCACTACCACTATCAGCTTGCAAAGAACAAACTTATAATTATTACATTGATTTTATAATTTATTTTCCAGGAAGCTCAGATTTCATGACAGGGACTGGCTTTGCACTGAGGTCCCACTATGTCAGCAAGAAGAGAACACTACAGTCCATGCTTCTTCTAAGCATTAACAGAAGAAATTATCTAAATTAGACAGTTTGCCATGGCAGTAATGGTAGGTTTGAAAAAAACCCAGACACCTTCAGTAAGATGAAATAAAATGAAAACATAAAAAGCAAACTATTTAATGAGAGAACAGGCTATTTCAATAAATCTAGTTATTTGATAAGCAGACTGCCACTGTCAGCCTTTTATCATCCGTGAAAACGCATGATGGATCTTCTCTGTTTGCTTACAATTTCAAACCTTCCCCTTCTGATCAACATTAGCATTTTGCTCCAGTGCCTCTAATGACATGGATTGCTAGCAATCAGCTCAGATTCCACCTTTCAGGAAGACTCTAAGCACTGACAACCCAGGCATGGCTCAGTGGCACATACATACAGCACACAGACTGTGTGGTTCGAGGCTGTTAAATGTTCTTCCTCTTCTGAGTTTGCTCAAAGGGAAGGAAAACGGCCCCTGCTGAGAGTGTACGTACATAAAGCTGTAACAAACATTTAATTTTAGCTGCTCTGAAAGAGAATTAGTTTGTGCATTCTGAACTGCCAGTTCCTACCGCAGCTGTTCAAAAGAGGTGGCTTTGGAGGGTTATTAATTCCCATATTAACGGTCAGACTCCTCCTCGTTACTGAAATATAGGCTCCCAAGTGTGCTTCAGTCTTACTTTCCCACATCTCTTTTGATTCTTCTATTATAAGCAGATAAAGTCATTATTTGGCTGAAAAGGACCTCAGTCCGACACAGGCTCACAATACCTTATCTAGCTTCATGATTCAACTACACACTTTTCCATCTGTGTAATAAAAGCTTGTTCCAAAAAAAAAAAAAAAAAAAAAAAAAAAAAAAAAAAAAAACAAAGAAAAGAAGAAAAGAAGAGAATTAAAAATGTACAGCAAGTTCCAGGGAAACCACTGAAATGGCTACTGCCTGTGTGCATTGTTTGTGGTAAACCAGTTAGCAGCCACAGAAGGGAAAGACTCAGATATGATTTTTAAACTAGGATAGTGAAAAAAATTTCACTCTCCATCAGACCCAATTTGAAAGGATTATTTCTTTGCTACATTTTGAGCAGACAATGCTGTCAGATGTCATGAATCTAAAAGCACTTTATGAAAAACATAAGGCATCATTTGAAATCATGTGTACCTGACATGCCATGCAGCCTCTTTCTGTCCCTTTGCTGAGGTTTAGGTACTAAATTTAGGGATACTAGTGGAAATACCCCAAAAAGTCCATGGAGATTTGACGCCACTCGAACTGGAGCAAAGGAAAAGTTACTCCATCAAACCCAGCTCTTCAGCACTCAAGTTTAGCTAAGGATCTAACTCCACTGTCTACAGATTGAAAGATGCTAAAAATGGGCTAATTTTATATGCTTTACCAAATATAAAACATGCGATTGAAATGTAGGCTGAGATTCATCTCACCCTACTCCATTCACCTGAAAGCTGGGCCAGGCTAGGCAGCAAGGCGCGTCAGCCGGAGGTGATCAGCACTCCCAAAGGTCGGCTTCGCCCTTCTGATGAGTCACCCCCTGGAGATGCTCATCTCCTTCCTCCACTACACAACAAAACTGGATTATGATGGATCATACCAATCAGTTGTAACAAAATAATCTGATAGTTATGCAAAATCCTGATCATCCTCCTTTTCTCCCCCACTCGTTTTGTGCCAGCATGAACCCACTGGCTTCTGCAAGGTTATTCAAACTCAAATCCATTTAGTCATAGAAGTCATGTTCATCTGGACTGAAAGCTGCTGAGGGCATTGAATTCAATTGTTCAGACTTCTTCAGAAAAGCCCAGAAGAGACTCATAGATCGTCCTTTACATAAATCCTTTTATTTTTTTCATCAGGTTTTACCTCAACAAGCTCTCACAAGTTTGGTCTGACACAAGACAACTCTACAACAAAACAACTCAGAAATATAAATTGCTGCAATAGCCCCTCACCACAGGATGAACTGCCCTGGCTGTGGAGCAAAAGTAGATATTGTTCACACTTCACTGCATCACTTTCAGTGAATTTTCCTGAAGTTCTTGAGAGTTAATAAGCTGCCTACTTCTCTTTCAGCCTTCAACAGTGTCAAGGCTGTATACAGAGAGATGTATGGAAACAATATCTGATCTAAAGCTAGAAACAAAAGAGCTTATTTCCCCTTATCTGGTGAAGAATCCAGTAAGCCTCTTGGGCACATAGTTGGAACTACAGTAAGGACAGTAAAACCCTTCCTGGAACTGAAGGATCAGGAAGAAAGCAAGAAACAAGAGGAAACCGAGTTGTTAAATAGAGTATACTTGAAGAGAGCTTTAATCAAAGGCGATGCATTGTGTGGGTCCCTTAGCAGACACTCCAGCACTCACCAGCAGGATATACTTAGGACAGCGAACAGATTGGGACTGTTCCTGTTCTTGACTCATCTGGGGCTGTGCTCCTACCTCTGGGCACCTCTCTCTTCTCCACCTGCAAAATGGTGATAACTCCTTATGAATAAAATTTAGTAGATTGAGAGCTAAGCCTTATTATAATAGGAAGCTGCATCATCGTGTCTTCAGGCAGGCAACACCCCAGGGAAATCAGCACGGGATTTCCCAGCCAAAGGGTTAGAGGACAGAGCCCAAAGCTGTGGGACAAGGACTGTATGAGGAAGAAGAGATGACCAAGGCCATGCCCTTCACATATCTCCAGAGTGGTGGAAAGTAATTCCCAAGTATATTGTTGCAAAGCAAAGCTGACATATATTGCTTCTTTCTAAAACAGACATTTCATCAGAGGACATCAAGTTTTGCCTTTGTTTTGCCCCTCATAACTAAAAAAGGCAACCCACAAAATAACAAAATACCTTCTTCTTTCATTACGTCCAAACACACTGCTTCCACCTGGAGCCAGCCTCTGCAGCAGCTATTATTTTGCTCCAATCTGGTAAATGTCCTCTCCTCCCTTCCCCCTCCTCTCTCCTTTCTTACCTGGGGAATCCAGCTGCTTGCAGAAAAACTTGAAAAGAGAAAAAAGGAATAAAAACTTGGCTTGCGTGGCCCAGTAATAAGAACTGAAAAAAAGTGAAACCGTATGCCTTGCCCCTAATGGCTCCGGGACTTGGAGCCAAACCAGGGCCACGAAAACAGAATATTTCTCTTTGTTAACCATAAATAAATAAATAAAGGACTACTCACTCTTGCCCTTTGGGATATGTTTTCTAAGGAGGAAGAAATCCCCTGTGGAGTTTATTATGAGTAGACGGGAAGTGTGCCTCCTAGGGAAAAACAGTGGGGGTAGTTTTTCCCTTGGTGATTTCTTTCCCGCCTTTCCGTCACTCCTTTATTCATTTTGCAAGTCTCCCTCCCCTCCCTTCTGCAATAAGTGAAGCCACACAAAGGAGCATGCAGGTAATTCAGCCGCTCAAAACTACACAGTATCTCCTTTCCTATATAAACGATCAGTGTGTGGCCTGGGTTTCATTTGCAACTGTAAATGAAACAGGCCTACAACTGTGTTCATAATCCTCCTTAATTGAATTTCTGTGACAAAACCCAGACAAAATTATTACCCTCAAGTTAACAGTTTGTGCGAAGTAGCCAAGGGTTCCTGGGAAGCTTTAAAACAAATGCAGGACAAAACTGTATACCATAAAGCAGTTATTTGGTGTTGGTACCATTTGTTTGAATGGGGAGAGGTTTCCCTGGAGGAACAAGGTCATTTTAATATGAGGGACAGCCTAGGAATTCAACAAAGGCCAAAAAAAGTGAGAATTAAATAAGCAGCAGAAGAGCTTGGATGTAAACCAGCACATGCTGCTCACACCACAGCTACTGGAAGGAGGTGTTGGGCTTCCTGGATTTTTGAAAAGGCAGCATCATTCACAACTTGGTGTGGCTAATTGAGAGACTTTCACAAAGCCAGGAGGAATTGAAGCAACCGTTTGGTTTGTGTTGAAGTTAACACCCCACTGAAAGGGGTATCTCCTTTAAAGCCCCCCATGTAATCATTTCCTTCAACAAGATTATCAGTTATATAGTAAATATGCATAGCATTAGTAATGGTGTTGGGCTGCTGGTAAAATATCTAGACTTCTTTTTAAAATGTGAGAATCACTGATAAATGGAAGCATGGATGCAAAAAGGGCACTGCCCTGCAGGGCACTCCCACTGCTTGCGGAAGAAGAAAATTAAAGCCTTTCCTATTACCAAAATTCAGTGTTTGTTATTCTTTCAGATGATACAGATGTTTCCTTGAAGGATTGGGCAAAGCTGGTGTGAACAGAGATGTCTGTTTGCGACAGATAATTTTGTGTCTCATATGCCATGTACTTGGTCAGACACCCTATTTCACCCCAAAGTATCATGTTTTAGTCATCTCTGTATCAGCTGGTAACTAAAGCAAACTAGTAAAGTTATTAGGGATCAAAGTAGACTCTTCATAATTCAGTTTACACAGAGATGATCAGAGCAGGGAAAACCATGTCATCCCAAAGCACTGCCTGCCCGGGTTACCTCCTCACATGCTCATATAAGTTAATATCCTTTGCAATTTAAGCAGAAGGCAAGGCTATGAGGGAATGGGGAAGGCTGAGGTAATGGAAAGAGAAATTCTCCAGTTCCTCAGCGTGCGCCCATGTCCTGTGTGTCACTCAACCCTCCCACAGGCAGAGAGTTGATGAAAATTTAGGGGCAGCAGAGGCTGGTGGGACCTCATATTAAAATTCCCTCCAATTTAATTATGCATAATGGAAGTAAAATATTGCTAGAGGTGATTAAATGAACAATACTGTTCAGAGACAGGCAGGCAGAGACCAGACCTCATCTCCACAGACCTCTGCACCGCTGCAGGACAGTGTGTCCTTGTCCCCACCCTCACTTGCAAGGCAAATCTGGTATATGGGGGACCTTCAGAAGTTCCCAGGAGATGTTTCCTCTCCCAGGGATGCAGTGGGGTAACATCCAGGTGCTACTGCCTTCCTCAATGTCTCTGCTGCACCAAATGTTTCAGTGGTTGCATTAACACCTGGTTCTGAGAGACTGCTTATTAGCCCTCAGGCCCTGTGCCACTTTAAGTAACCTTTTAAAAACACCTTTTTATAGCTTGTTCGCTCTGTTTTTCCTCAGGCCACAAGTTAAATGCACTGAACAACACCAGGGGCAAAGTGAGACAAAAATAAATAGATGCATATGCACATGCCTACAACCCCCCACATATACACACACGATCAGGGCCAGAGATCAATGTCTTCAGGAAAAGGCATGAGGGGATAAATTCATCACAGTACTTTGTCACTGGTGGCAAAGAAAAGAAAAAGGAACATTTAAAAGGGTGATGAAATGTTTCAAGAAAAAGCAATATATTTTTATGTACTTGTAAAATCCATTGGCAATGACTTTTCTGGTTAATTGGTTTCATCTTATTAAACTAAAAACCTATTTGTAAAATCCAGACATATGCAAGCATAAGTCCAATTTCTTCACTAAAAGCCAATACGCCATTTCAAAGAAGAAAATTAAGCAATACAAACCAGCTTCCATTAGTCTGAAAGCACAGGACTTGGTACGGAGAAGAGAAATGGAATAGGGTGCCTGACTTTTCTAAAATGCACTTTGGAAAAATCATGTTACTCATTTACCCCAAAAATGCAGCCCCCTTCTTCTTTGACCCTGTGAAAATGAACGAGTATTTTGGCCCAATTATGCAATGATTTATAAATCAGCCTTCTGCTATCTTTCCCTGTACTTGTCATGTTCAGCTTCTTCCCCCTTATTAGACCACTCTTCTCATTAAATAGTCCCTCTGTCTCACTTGCCAAAGAACTGCCAATGGGCCCCTGATTCTACAGAAGAATAGACCCAGCTTTACCAATGGGAAAGGGTCTCTAATGTACCATGGTCACAGCACAGTGAAGCATGGTAATTTGCCTGTGTTAATGATGCTACTTCACAATGATCAGGAAAACAAAAATCTTTAATAGCTAAATGACACCCGGTCCCTCTGCAGCCTGTTAAATTCAAGAAGGTGGAAGAAAACTCAATGTCCTTTAAGAGATGAGCTAAAAGTGGCTGCAATGTTCTTTTTTTTTCCAAATTCCTCATCTGTGTGGAATCACTAAAATGGGTGATTTTGTGCTGTGATTAGCACAGAAAAAACAATCCAAGTGTTTCAAAATGTTTTAGCGGCTTAAAGGCAAGGAATATTAGGGGGGAAAAATAATGAATATGTATGTAAACATTTTTGGACATACTATACACATGCATGATTCTCAATCCCCCAGTTATTCTGCTTTGTGGGAGGGATTTTGTGCAAAATACCACTGAAAAATGGGACCAAAGCATAATTACTTATTTTTTCCCTTTTAGGTGAAAAGAGGAAGTCATTACTGTGGGAAGGACAGAGGGGCAGTCTGCATGTGTCATTGCTTATTTCTGAGGATGCTCCAATTCCACAAAGCACTGAGCTCTTGAGTGCTAAATCAACCCTGAGAAAAGCTTTCAACCTCAGTTCTTATCAGAAGCTTTTCACTTCTTACAGATGGGTTCCCTAGGCTGCCTGGCTAGGCAAAGCAGTGATTGCTTTGGCCAGTCTGGTTGCTCCAAAAAGTTAAGCTCAAATACAGCACATTAAGCTACTCAGTGGGAGAAATTCTGCTCTCATACTTGGCCAAACCTGAGAGACAGGATGGCTCTGACTTTGATGACATTATTTGGTGTGCACCAGAAGGAACCAGGGATCATAAGCAATCATATGGTGCATGTTTGGTAATCCTTTGGCACTGTTGAAAGGTTGGAGAATAGACTTAAACATAGGTTTATGAAAAAAAGATGAACCAATATTTACAATATTGATCATACAAGAAAAGGCTTCTATGATATTTTCCAAGAACAGAGGGAGTGATTTGTCAGCCAGTTGCAGTTCTGCAGATTTTGTAGCCGCCTGACTGGCACATTTCACGCATTCCTTGTCCAAAACTTTCTGGTACAGCTGTGCAAAACAGGAGCAGGACTTGAATTCAAGAGAGCTGCAGGAAGGCAAAATTGCTGAGAAATTAGGACCAAGCCATTTCAATGCAACACTTGTCCAGGCATTCTTCAATTCATGATGTTCAACACTTAAACCCTGAGATAAATCTCTGTTGTAATTAAGCAATAGCTTTTGCTGTAGAGTGCTTGGGGTGGTTTTTTTAAAGATTATTCACTGTAAAGTTCATCAGTTGATTGTCTTATTGTCTTACGAAATTACGTGCTTACCACCGGAAAAGTTTGTCAACCCAGGCTAAAAATAAGCACCTGAAGACTCTCTAAATACCTGTTTACTCAACCTAGAGTAGCACTCAAGGGGAGTACTAAAATCTTTGAGACAAATGCCACATACCGCGTATTAAAAATTCCCCCAAATGTTGTATTTTTAAGCCTTTCTTTACTAATGTGCCTGCTTCAACTAAAAAAACATGTTCTAAAAACTCCCCAAGATGCATGTTTCAATGGCTGGCTCAACATTTGATTTGCAGATAATGTGGCTACAGCACTAGCAACAGGGCTTGCAGGGGGAACATAAGCAAATCAGCATTTTGATGTCCCTTAAAGACCAAACAATTTACTGTCAATTTAAATATTAACATTTTCTGAATGAATAATTTTGATACCTTACATGTTGAGTTCTGTGGACCTTGCCAAGTTGAGACCATAATACTCACCAGCAATTTATCAGCAAAGCCATGGATGTCTCTTCAGAGGCCTGATATTTGAGACCTGTCCAGGCAGTCTCCCTCTGAACTCAAGAAGCCAAGGAAAGATTCACAGCTGTGACCCAGCACAAGTGCTTCTCCAGTGGGGCATTCAGACTCCCTCCCAGGCCTTGCTCAAAGCCACTTGGCAGTGTGAAAAAGGCATGTTGTTGCCTTCCAGATGCTGAGAGCAAAATAAACCTTCGACCCTGGGGCAAAATTCACTTCTGCATCAGAACTGGCAGAGATGCTCTTCCTGACACTGCATGTCTCAGATGGGTCAGGACATGAAACCAAGAGAGCTCTCACTGCTAGTAATGAATAGCCACCCCCTCATCCTGCCAAGCCAGTGCAGTACCACCCCTTCCTTTGAGGCAGCAGAAGCAGTGGAAGCAAACACCGAGTCAGGGGACAGAGCAGGTACAGAGGCCACAGCCACCTTTTACTGAGGCCGGGGAGATCCCTGTGCTGCAAAGCCTTGAGCAGTTCAGCCAGCACATCAGCGGCCTGAGGCCGTGGCCACTGCCTCCTCTGCCCTTGTCTAAAGCAAGAGCAACGCAACAAAGGCTTGTGAACAGAAAGGCTGGAGGATCTCACATAGCACAAAGTTCCACCTCTTCGTGTCTCTCTTGATATCAAACTGCTAGTGTGAACACTACTGCTCATGTACAGGGTTGCTAGCACCATTCGGTGTGGTGGAGTTGATACAAGGTATTTGTCATAGTAACTTAAGTAACAGCCATGATTTCCCCTCTAGATTTTGCAAGATGAGCGCATAGGTGCAATCATTAGATTCATTAATTCTAAAATAGTGGTATCTCCTTTGCTTGCTACTTGCCAGGCAGATATAGCCACCAGGGTGTGCAGCTATTAAGTGGAAACCATAGTTCCTATCACCCTTTTGGTGTTGTTTTTCACCTTCCTTTTACTGTGCATTTTCCTTGAGCTCTTTCTCTTTTGATCTCCTTCAGAAAAATGGCCTCCTTTATTGATTAAATTACAAATTCCAATGGCAGATGATTGAGTTACATGATAACACCTGACGAAAGCCATCAACTACAACTGAAATAAAAGGAAAAATTAGCACTCTCTTTATTACAAAAGGTTTGGATGTTGAGTAGCTGACTGAATTAAATGGAGATTGAGCAGATCTGAGAGAATTGATTAGGAAAAACAATGCAGAATCCAGAAAAGAGCTACCAAAATTAACAGCTCACTAATTCACCTCAGAAAAGGATGGAAAAATTTGAGGAAGAAAAGGCAATTGTATCTTTTTCAAGCATTCACAAGCAGGAATTGCACAAAAGCTTGCAACTGTGATAAGACTCCTCAGATACCCAACTCTGACACCAGTGTACCAAAGGCCAACAAATACATGACCAGGTCAGCAGCCCCTCGGGTTCATTCATTCAGTTTCTAGTAGGCCTTTTTAATTAGTGGTATCACAAGAAAAATAAGGTTCTTGGCCTTTGTTCTGTGCCTGGGAACCAAAAGCATGCCAGCTTTTGGTAATGTATCATTGCATTTTATGCACTGCTCATCTACACTAATGAGGTATTTTTACTTTTGTCTGTTTGTGGCATTTCCTGTAATACTGACAGATGTCTTGGGCTTTCCTCCTGCAGATTAAGCAACCATTATTGGAGTTCTTAATTGAAACAAGAAGCTGATAAAGCAAAGTGTCTAATATAGCACAATCCACTTTAGAACCACTTTAGAACAAGGAAGTGTCATCTTCCAGTCACTTCCTTGCAAGCTCGTTGCAAGGTAGAGTCTAGCAAAGATGAGTTCTAGGAAAGCTCTGGAAAGAGTATAAACATGGCTGTTAAAGAAGGGTTGCAAACATTATATTATTTTACTTACAGCCTCTGCATTACTGAAGTGTCATATCCAAAGTCACGCTCCAGGGAAAATCCTTAGTAACCTGTGGAAACATCAGAAAAAGAGTCTTCAGTGGTTGTTTCTAACTACATCTTCTATCCGATGGGGAAGAGAATTTAATGGCAAATTTTGACAGTATTTTGGAAACAAAATGTAAAGAATATATTATTTAAGTTTAACCACAAAGCAGGGTAAAAATTTTACTTAATGATCATCTGAAGATTGCTCCAAAACTTGCTTCAGCTGCAATCATTTTCTTCATATTTGCTTTCTGCAAAAATTCTAGCCTACAGATTTGCTAACAGCAAATGTTTGTAAAAACAATAAATATTTTAACAGAGTCAATCTAACTTAGAAATTGTGCAGCCCTGCCTGAACTTTTCACAATCCTTAATGCTTCAACCTCATGGAAGAGACAAAGAACCGCTCTTGTCCCAGTTTCCAGGTGGAAGATTTGAACCAGTGAGAAATGTAGGCTGTGAACATACATCTTATTCCTCACTGCAGTGCTCTGCTTGGGGACATTCCTGTCCCCACCACCCATTACCCCATTTCATCATTCACCCCTGCCAGAGTTCATTGCACCCTCCATTCTGTCAGCAGAACTACTTACCAATGCAGTCAGATATGGGTTAGTAAAGACCTACTTAAACTGTTCCAGTCAATCCAGGAGCTGCAGCCAGATGAAGATGTATGAACACAGCCTACACGATTTGCCCCAGGTCTCACAGCAAGCCTGTCAGGGTAGACAGCTAGCTGTGAGGCCACAGCCCCCCTCTTTCAAACACTGAGGGTACTGATCTCAACACAAAGCACAGAATGAACAAATTTTCTTAAGAAACACACACCTCAAAGGTTATTTTCATTATTTTCACCCTTCTGTCTTATCCAAAACCTCCAATTCAACCAAAACCTGATGAAAGAGACAAAAATTGTAAAAAACTGTAAGAAATTGTAGATTAATTTCTAATAATTTTATTCTTTAGTTTCACGTGATGGCAGCACCTGAAAGCCTACCCTATGCCTTAACTCTTTGTGCTAAGCACTTTGCAGATGTTGGCCATGGTGGTGTCTGCTCCCCAGAGCTTACCAACGATTCATCAAGGAGCTAAAAGTGTAGGCAGGGAAAAGACAGAGACAGCAAAAATCAGAGGACACTTCTGTGCAATGGCTTGTGAGCACAAATCCCACTCAGCCAGTAAGAAATGATTTACGGGGAAGAGATTCCGACCATGTTACCTCTTATGCTTGACAGATAATCTCAGTGAAATCATTTATCTAGTTATTTACATGGCTTTGATTAGAGCAATGTCTGAGCATTCACAAACCAGACGTGTTTTTCCTCACCGCACTCCTGAGAAGGAGCACATGCTGTTAACTCTACATCATAGACAAGGAATAGAGATACTAAAAAGACAAAATGTTTTTTTCCAGGGAACCTAAAATCTGCTCTGCTAAAACCCTATAGCATGCCAGAGGGCTCCCATGAGTTAAGGTGCCACACTCAGGGATGGGCCATCAGACTTCAGCCATAGGCAGATCTCTTACCACCCTGGAAATTCTTCATTGAACAGTGGCTTCTAAATAGTGTGGAAAAAGGGAGAAAAAGGAAAATAAAAATAAAAAGTAATAAATGTAGCAACATCTGAAAAAAGCAAACTACAGCAACAGACGAACCGGTCACCCAGTTCACTGGGAGGACTGAAGCAACTGTTTGCTACAAGAAGCCTCCTTCACATTTCCATAACCCTGAAAATGCTCTCACAGTCCCTTCTTTCAACATTCTAAGACAAAGACACATATGCACTCTCATATTTACTTCCTCCTCCTATCAGTCTTCCCTTATGGAAGAAATCATAGGAAAGGGACAAAGATGTGAAAATGTCTGCAGCTATTCTGCTGGGGCTGAACCCTGAAGGTGGGAAACCTGAGGGAACCTGGCTGTGTCAGGGCACCCAACAAAAGGACTCAGTCTTCACTGCCTGTTGACTCTTGCTCTTTAATATTATAACTGTGGAAATGCTTTTTTGGTGATATCCCAGGAGGCAGTTCAAGGCCCAGCATACCAGGTTGTAAGAAAATAAGATGCATCTGTTAAATCAAACCTCCAAGACTGGTAGTCTTTTCTAAAAGGTAAGCCACCGGTCAGCACAAACTCTCAGGTTTGATCACCAGAAAGATTTTTGGTCTGAAAACTGCCTGACTCTCTACACATAATAGCTCCCTTCTGCTAGAGAACAGAGGATTCCCTAAACTCATCCTTTGATCTGCAAGAAACTGAGCCTTCTTCTGAAATTACTTCTCAGATGTTTGAATTCCTTCTCAGGTTATAGCATGAAACCTTTCCTATCTCTCCATTAAAGCAGCAGATAGACAGATGGGATAGTCTTCATCTTTCAGGACTCTGGAAGTTCATTTCACATTAAATTTTAAAAGGATTGGAATGCTCAGAGCTCCTGTTGAGGTTAAAAGAACCAGACCTGTAGACTGTGCTCAGTCAAATCTGGGAAAATCCGAAGCCTGGTAGTCCCTCGATAGTGCTGTCATCAATTAAAAAGAAGCAGGATAATACAATCAGCATATTATAGTGGTCAAACTTCCCCCCTCCACACACACCTCCAAATCCATGCTGTCTTAGCCAAAAGCAGGGAACTCCAAAATTAAAATAAACTGCTCATCCTGAGGCAAGGAGCCTGTGGAACTAGTGCAGCAGCTGGCTCACCACCTTTGTGGAGCAGGAGAAAGCAGGCACCTCCACTCTCCCCAAGGCCACGCTTGCATCTCCAGGGCTGCCAGCTGAGCTCTGCTAAGTGGGGTCTGCTGGCAGGGGCATGCGGAGGTGGAGCTATAGCAGAACCACCACAGGATGTGAATGTCTTCTTTGATGGGTTTTATCCTCTCTTCATCCTCAGTCTAAGGCAGGGAGGTGTTATTGCCCTTTTGCAAGCTATAAAAAACCCAGCACAGCAGATGGATTAAATACCTCACCCAAGGTCCCTTGGGACACGCACATCTGCACTGCGAACTGATCCCAAACTGCCATAAACCCAGTCTACTGCCCTTCCCTTCAGCCCAGCCTAATTCTCTGAATTTCATGATGATTCAAAGCCCTATTTAAAGCCCCTACAGCTATGGGTGTGTGCAAGGAATTAAGGCTGAGCCCAAAAGTTTGAATTTAGCAGCTCTGATTGGGATTCTTCTTGGTAACAGCAAAACACAGAGCTGTGGGGTTTTAACCTGACATGGAAAAAAAGGTGGTACGTGTCATCTGGGTTATGATGTAAGCCCCCAAGAAGATACAGTAGCAATGCCAATGTCTTCTTCTTCCCAGTTAAACTGTCACCTAAACAGTACAGTGGTGGCCACTCAGCCTAGCGCAGCTTTCCCAACCCTGCTGCTTGCTTACATAGTAAGGGCTGCTATGAAACAGGAAAAAATAGATACAGAGGAACAGCTACTAATATCTCTTGCAGTCTCCCAATGTAAAGGAAGTGGCCAGGCACAGTTACATGCTGAAATGAAGGGCAGCCGGGATAGCTGACAAGGTTCAGAGACGCATAGCCATGGTTTACTACTCAAATCATGCTAAGCTCTTTAGTCAAGCTTTATTATTACAGATGGTATTGCTTGCCCTAGATCTGATGACCAAAATGGGGTTGCTCTCTGTAATCCTTCAGAGTCTGCTTATAAATCAGAGAACACTTCACCCCTGGACACGCAGCACTAATAGATAACAATTTAAATGGTCCAATGTTTTATCCTTAGCAGTCACTCATTTGGGTTATTGTAGACAAAAATGAGGTCAGGAACTGTGGTCATGAGCCTTAAGTTAGAATAGCCTCAGTCTGGGGTCATCTGGACCACCCTGGCCTTTACATACTATGCACATAGCTGACACGTAACAGCAAACTATAAGCTGGAGTTGCAAAGTTAAGAAACAGCAACAGCAGTAGCATGATTGCTGTGAAAATAATTTTGAAGGCATCAACCCCTAAACATGCACAGGAAGTAAAAATTGCTTCTATATAAGCCCTTCCACTTTTCTCAGGCATCTAAGGGATGTCCTTTATAAAACATGAGATAAGAGCAGACTTGTTGTTCAGACTGCATATCTGTATCGTTCCTTGGATACCAACGAAAGCCCAAAGGCAGGTCTTGGCATCTCATCCCCTTCTTATAAACTCTTTCAGAAAGTTAGAGCTGACTTTGACACAAACATGATGAGAAATGGGGAGCTATCTGTGCCATTCTGGGGAACATGCCAAACTCTGTATTAACACCCCCCACCCTGTTAAAAACAAAACAAAGCAAAAAACAACAAAAAAACAACCCTCCTGTTTGCTACTGATTAGGCAGCTGAATTAAAACTGATGAAGTGATTGGATAGGATCCAAAGCTGTTTATCTGCACATAAATCACAGACATGCTTTACTCAGCCAGTATGGATTTACTGAGCTAGGGGAAAGACCTCTTATTCAGAATGCTGATTATTACAGCAATTAAAATATCAATGAAGCAAACATTTGGGTTAGAAAGCTGTTAGGGGCTCCTGGAGAAATCATTCCATTAAATATGAATTCAAACAAATTTCTAACTAAAATAAAAAAAAAAGGTTTTAATAGACAGTTGGTTTGTTTCTTCTAATTAAGTATATGATGTTAGAAAAATCAAGTTCTAAAGGAGGAAAGACACAAATTAACTAGCTGGACATGCCAAAGGAGATTAAAAAGGAAGGCTGATACATATTTTATGATCACAAGGGAATAAAAACAAAATTAAGAGAGATGTACTGTCAAACCAGACACCGTGTTAATAGCTGAAGTATATGGCAATAAGAACTGCTGTTCCCACAGCTATTAATGTAAACTGAAAATTGGGAGCAGGCTGCAGCAAAAGAAAATAAATCACACTTTTTTTTCAATTTGAAAATATGTGTAAAATAAATCCCTACCCTCAGCATCCCAACCCCCCCAACAACAAGACAAACACGGTCATTTCAGCAAGCTACAGCTTCCAGGCAAGTGAGACAAGTGACAATTTCTTACCATTAATCATGGCTAATTTATTTACGTAATTTTTCTACTTATCAGAATCATTGGCCTGGAGATTATCTCCCCCTTCCCCTTTGAGTCCTGAGAAACTATTTAACATGGGAAGTGGCTAAGGGGGGCAAAGAGGGGAGACTGTCATATAGCCAAGTTACGCATCCCAGCTGGAATTTGGGATGATGTCTTGCAGTTCTGACTCCTTCAGCCAAGTTTCATACAGGAAGCATGACTGCGCCAAGGGTGCAGTGAAATACACTGAAGCCAATAAATAGCACTTGACTCCATTAACACACTCATGCTATGGATCCCATGATGAAACCCTTAGTCACCTTGCAACGTGTTTGTTCACAAGGTAGCCAAGGACTTGCACAAGGGAAATGTTCAGCAGCCAAGCAGATCCTCTGGTGAAGCCTTAGAGATGCAGTATGTATGTGGGATGTGTATGCAGAGCTCTTCCAGAAGAGACAAACGCTGCTCATTTATAAGGCGTATAGGGAAATACCGGCCGTGGAAGGTCACAGTCTCACCAGTGAGATAAAGAAAAAATTGCTGTGAGGGACATCACCAGCCCCAGGAAGACAACCCACTCTTGGCACAGAGCCTCCTCTCCAAGACTGGGATGGGTACAAGGGTACCAGAGAGGAGCAGGCATCTCCATCAGTTCATGCAGTTTTCATTCATACATAACGATCTGTTCCAGCTGTGCCATAGAACAGGAATTTGTCACCAAGTGACTGGCAGAAGGGGATCTTTCTAGGACCCTGGTTTCAACCTCGGTGTTGTATTATTTAGCTTTTTTTTTCCTCAGTAACCCACAGCACACATCCTCTCCTGCTCAGCACGCCTTGTGTACCAGCTGCCCCCTGGCCTCACTAGAACAAGAAGGTGGCTTCATGTTTAATTAAATGACCAGGAAAAAGTTTCTAAAATTCTTAGATTCAAATTTTGTAATTCATGCATTACAAGTCTGATGGCTACTTAAAAAAGCTATTAGTAAAAAGAACAATTTCACCCAGCATAGAAATACCTCCATTTTTGTGCAGGAGTAAGAGATAACTTTTGAGGAACGTAGCTGACAAATTACTTGACAAATTTGTCAACTACTTTGGAGCCATCAAGATGAAAGGCTTTATATAAATGTTGTATTATTTTTTATGTATATATATAAAAAACACTTTTACTGGACTGTTGATAAAAGCCTGAGCTACAAAGGAACTCTTTCCCCCAGTTGAGAAAAGGCAAGCTGCTAGACAAATCAGTTCAATCTCTCCCTTTCAAACAATATAAAGCAGTATAACTTTCAGGAGTAACACCTCATCTGTTTTTTTTCCAGACTGCCTATCAGGAATCAAGCAGTAAGTAAACATTTGAAAAGTGTTCCTCTGAGACCAAAGGTTTAGATTTGAGTCACAGGATCCATTGAAAAGAAAAATTGCTTCTGTGCATTGGGACAGTGCCTTCCCTTCTGAAAACTTTATAGAAAGAATAAATGGAGATAATCTTTTTACAAGGTATAGCCCATATGGAAATTCATGATTGCTTTCCTTTAAAAAAAGTTAAGATAGTTCAGAAAGTGAGAATGGGGTCACCATTAAAAAAAAAAAAAAACTTTGCAGAAGATTTCCTAACAACTACAGACAGTAAAACTACGGTTAAAAAGCTTTATCGCGTTCTAAAGTGAAGCTCCTGTTGATTAGAACATGAGATAAACAAAAGAGGGAAAGACATAATAAAGCCCTAAACCACTGAGAGTATTTAATGCAGAAGTGGGTATATATATACCCAGAAATTGTTGATTAAATATTTTAAGGATCCATTCTTCTCCTAGTACAAAACACTCGCTAGAGTAGCTTCAGCGCTGTGGCTCCCTGAAGACTGCATTACTGCTTGTTAGCCCCGCTCAATCACTGCTGTGGAGGCACAGCTGAAAGGAATCATTGTTCCTGCTTTACAAAAGCAAAACTGAACCTCTAGAGAAGGTGAGTTATTTGCAAAGGACTTTATGGCAAGCCAGTGGCACAGCTGGGGGAAGGGAGGAACCCCAACTTATGGGCTGGTGCCTCCCGAACACTAGTCCCCATTGCTTGTGATGTTTCTACAGAGAACACCACGGAGTTAGGCACTACTTTCATTCCTGCCTATTCCACTTACAACCACAACTATTCATTTCAAGCTGTCACCAAAAGCATGTATATATACATGGAAGGTCACAGAGGCAGGGCCTGGGATACTGCCTGAAGACAACACTTAGGTCTAGATTCTACTTTCAACGGTGTATCTAAATAAACTCTTTCCTTCAGTGGGTTTATACTGGCCATGAAAATTTGATCCTAAAAGGCCTAAATTAAACCGAAAGCTGCTTGGAAGTAGTTTTCTGTTGTAGTCGACATTCATCCCCAATTCAGTCTGATTACATAGTGTAAGCGTGGCGGGCACCTGAGGACAGAGCATAATCCCGCACCATATGCACGCTGTGACACCCAGACAAAGCAACATAAGTCATGGAGCCAGACAGAGCCCCCTGGGTGGATGCACCAAGCTGCATACTTTTCTTTAACACTGATTAATTTAGGTGATTGGATGAGTCAAAGTTTCAGAGGGAGTTTTAGTTCATTACTTTTTTTTGACTTCGGCTATTCCAAGAGAAGCTTTAAGGGACAGAGGATCTTTTTAGCATGTAGTCATGATTCTCATTAGCACTGAAAATATGAATTTGAATATGAAAAGAGTTCAAGGGGAGATGGGAAATAACTGCAAACCTCTTTAGTCAAAGAAAATGCCTATTCCTCCTTCGAAGAGTTCAGCTGCTGCACACCATTCTGGGCAATGAAGATCAGAGAGGTAAAACCCATTGAGCAAAGTTCACTCTTTGCATTGTTTCTAAACCAGACCCAGGATGTAATAAGTAGACCTGCCCAGACAATTTCCAGCATGACTCTCTTCCGACAGTAAAGCTTGATTTGTCAATATTGACACATCCAGTCTTTTGGTTTTGCCAGATCTATCAAAAAAGAGGTGTCTTGTTGGTGTCTGTTGGCGCCTTGCATAGCTCCCCGCCGGCTCACACTGCAGGGTGCCGGAGAAACAGCTAACAGGGTCTGTACTTTTACAGCACTGATGGCTCCAGACCAGAAACCCCAAGCTTGCAGCAGCCCTGCCACAAACCAAAGTACTGGAAGTCCAAGCAGATTTTAAGATCAAACTCCCAGGACTTCTAGGATCCCCAGTAAGCAGTCAAATAGCTCTGAGTAAGATAACATTCCTCTGCCTCTAGACTGATCACGGTACAGAAGGGACTTGCTTGAGCAAGCTTCCAGAGCATAAGGAGCACACAACTATGCCTTTTTCTCTAGGGACAGTGGCATTCGGTCCCTCTGGCTGTGTATTTTTTTCTAGCAACGGGATTAAGCCATATGCTCCCGTCCTCCCTTGCCAGATGACCAAATCTATGCTCAGTATACCAACCTGCAAACGAACAGTGTATCTGGGATTTCTGAGGCTTACTGAACACCTTTCTGTGGACTGTTCTCTGCAAACGGCACCACCTGATCAATTCCCACAGTCTCTTTCACGCCTCCTCTTTTTCAGAGGATTCCCAGTCAGGGAGCTGCCTGCAGGACCAATACTGCTACTTCCCCTGGAACAACTTTGTGTGGACCCGGATCTCTTTGCCAGACAGTCCAAAAGGAAATGAATCAACAGGATGGGACCAGATTGGTTATTCTGGAAAACTCTGTGTTGTGTCCATCTTTCTACAAAATCATAGAGAAACATTTTACATTTCTGTCAAAATAAAAAATTAATTTTCTATAAGGAACTTAAAAATGCCTTAGTATTTTCCAGACAGAAGCTCCAACCTTTCCAAAGTGGAAACTTTTCCTAGTTTCAGACAGCACAAACTGGGCACAGACTATAAATAGTATCTTCTTGTAATGCTATAGCGGAAAAACAGTATTACAAAGCTAACCCCTTGCAATGCTGTTTACTTAGTCTAGGACCAAACTAATCAATTTTCATTCATTGTTCCCCTGCAAATACTGCATCACATCTACCTATATTGGGTGGTTATAAAGTAGTAGGTATTTGTGTAACAACAAACTCTGGCTAAACACACCAACAACATTATTTTGGATTTGAACTGGTATAACTAGGGCCTGAATGTGACCTACCTTTTTAGTTAAACTGTGCTTCCCCCACTCACTAAACAGCATCTGCAAAAGTTGCATCAGTTCCCTGCACTGCAGCAGGCACACATTTTTTGTACCTGGATGATTACAGAAACCTACCTGCTTCACTCACAGTCTGAAATACAAGGTCTTCTTTCCCAGCAAAATCAAGGGAGAAGGTCCCATTGAGTCCAATGACAGCAGAGTTAAGAGAGCTCTGAACCATTTGGAAAACCCTACACCTAATGTCTGTCATTCTTTGCCTTGTCCAAAATCACAAACAGGCTGTAGCAGCCTCAGAAACAGAGGCCAAGTCTTCCAACTCCCAGACTGGTGCTTTAACTACTTGACACATCCTCTCATCACTGGAGCAGGAGAGATAGAATGATCAGAGACCAAACCCCCTCATGCTGAGCAATCTGAAAACATCAGCACAACAGAGACGGGTGTCATTCCACCACTAACTCACCAGCCCAGTGGTCAAGTCCAAGACAAACGTCCCGGCAGCAGTCCAAGGCTGGAGTCCCAGAAGGTAAACCCGTCAAGCATTAGTGATGTAAATGCTCCCTCTCAGAGGCAGTCCCACTGCAGTCTTCTCTGAACCCCTTGGACTCTGCAAACTTCCTTCTCTGGCATGCCTCTTTGGCCTTCTTCCTTCTATTTTTCTCATAAGCTTGTTTATGGATGATTTATCTAAAAAAAAAAAAAAATAAAAAAGGGGGTGTTTTTTTCCTTCATTTATAAAGAAGTGTGCCTGCATTTAGATGATACAATAATGATGTTATAAAGTCCTGTTTGAGGACTTCTGTCAGGTCCTTCCTCTTTCCTGAGTTATATGACCAAGTTCTTCTGAAGAGAGCTCATAGCCTTCATGGTAAGCATCACCTCCCCTTCTCCCTTCTCCCAACATTTTTTGTAACAACTTAAATGATCCCATGCCTGGTCTGACCGCCAAATCTGATATAGTCATTATCTCCAAAGGCTCTCTTTTTCATTCATCACTGACCAGGACACAGAATTCCTATTCAGTGTAAACTTGACTCAGTTCAATTTTTCCAAAGACCATTTGTTTACTTTCTAGTAGAGACTAATGAGTAAATATTATTTGGTAGGCTAGAATTTCATGAAGCCCGACTAAAATGAGGGCTCCAGATCACTAGATGCAGCATAAACATATGGTTAAAAGTTTGTAATCATCCCCAAGACTACAGAAGCATCCTGTGAGGCAGCCAGGAAAGGAACTGAAGTCAATTTTCTGAGTCCCAGTGTAGAGTCTTAAACATCAGCCATCCTTCCTCCATCTCTCTGTTCTCAGAAAACACTTACATTCTGAGTTTCTGCCTAGCTAGCAAATATCTAAAGCTAGCAACTATCCATCTCCAGTACCAACTCAGTTACAATTTTAATTGCAATTGGTTTTCTAAGTTGTTGTCTCCTCTTGTAGTAACTTTTGCTGAAAATATACCTCCTGTTGTTGTATGGGCTCCACTCTAATCAAGCTATGCTGTTCTCTCCACATGTTTGGCACCGCATGTAAAAACCAAAGTGCCAAGTTCCTCTGTGAACTATTCAGATGCAGCACTTATATATATGCCTATCAAATGCAGAGAGAAGTCAAACTTTGACCCTAAATAAGTTGATATATGAAAACATGACAGTGGTTCTTTGGCTAGAAGAAAAGAGAGATTATTTATAAAGCCTTTACTTAATTCTTTGTGGCTGTATTACAAAACAAGCAATTATAAATCTCCTCAGATTGTTCTAAACAGTACAAGTAAACTTCACAAAATGAGATACACATGCCAACATTATAAATGCTTTTCCAAACAGAATTGTTAAGCACAGTTACAGCACTGCTTCAGGTCAGTCTAGTCCAGTAGTAATTACATGTGTTAAGAACATGCAAAGCAAAGACCAGATTCAGGCAGTTTTCTTCACCTATAAAGAAAATAAAATTCAAAGAAAGCCCAAGAAAGAGTGAACAAAGCTTCAGAGAAGTAATGAAATCCCCAAGCTTGCCCTGTATGCAGAGCTAATGACGACTCTGTTAGTGAGCTGAAGAGGAATGGCATAAAGGATGGAGAATCTGCCAGACACTGACAAGCCGAGATAAAATGAAGAGAAGCAGTTATAAAAAAAGACTTGTTTTGCCTTGGTGATGAACTACTCTGTTCAACTACAAACCCTGAGCAGAGACAGAAATTAGACTATGGTATCTAACCAAAAAAAGGTGACTGACACCTATTTAAAGGAGAGAAGATATTGGAAATAAGTCGTTAGTTTAATAACACAGGAAAGACTTTTCTCATCTCACAAAGTTTCTCCCATTTTACATGGGGATAAAAATGAAACTTTCTAGGGAAAGACCACCTGGCATCTGCACCCTAAGGAACAACGGGATGCCCTAGCATAAAAGACTAAAGTTTAAATCTCAACGCTGCCTAATTTAACCAGACCCTCTTAACATTTGTCTTTCACTTCTCAGCCAAGAGTATAAGCCACAAAGTTACTGGCTATTCAGAGAGATGTATTTATCTGTACCTTAAATAGTGGCCTGCAACTACTAGCACATTCCCACTCATCTCTGCTGTCTAGTAACATGACTCCAGCCTGCATAAGCTATACAAAGTATCCCAACAAATTCTGAAACATTCATGCTTTCACCTTTTAACAACACAGAGGACTGTCTGCATGAGGGCACGTTTCAGTGCTAATCACAGAGCTTTCTGCAGCTACATACTTCCTTTACTCAGTGCAAACACACACATGCTTGTGGGCAATAATAGGGACATCTAGGACCTTTATTCAGAGAAATTAAGGCAAGAAGGAACCAACAGATCATTTTCTCTGACCTCCTGCTGACAACTCAGCTTCCCCAGTTACACAACTGAGTCCAGTAAGTGCTACATATTAGCTGACGAACACTGGTAATGTGCTATATAGGTTCAAAATATATTCCCACAAAACACCCAGGGAACATTACATTTCATAGGGTCCTGGAACAACACTACTAGTATAAATTTTGTGGGTTACTATTCAACAACTTCAATAACTCATCTGTAATTGACATTCTATGATCACCAAAAAGCCAAAAAGATTGAGTTATTTCAGAAAACTGTCTTGAACTTACTCTTTATAATTTGCATCTCCTTTCCTCAGTGCTTACAGCTTCTTTTTTTGACATTTACTGCCAGTGCAACTGCTGCCATTGCTTTCACTGAACGTCACAAGTACTTTATTGCTAATTTTCAGCTAGTGCAAAAAGTAGAGAAGATCTGAGAGCAACTGGGATGACAAGTTCTCCAAGAACCTTACAAACTTACGACTGGAACAGAAACTTAGAAACCAAGACTTAGAAACTCACAACTGGAATAAGGAGCTAGCAGCTAAGGCAGTCTGTACACCGAGTAAGGGATGTTGCAGAACCAAGAGTTAAAATAGAATAGATTGCAAAAATCGTTTCATTTCTACTGTAGAGGAAACAACGTCCACACCAGTAAAGATGGTTACTCCCACAAACATTTATGTCTTTGCACTGGGGAAAAAAACTTGACCAAAAACCAGGTTTCCATCTGAAACTTCCCAGTATCTAGAAACTGATAATTTTCGTTTTTTCCAATGAAAATCTCAAAGCTTAAAGAAAGATTCTATAAAAGCAATGTTTTTACAGGAATAAATTTATTTTCCAACCATCTCCCCAATATACACATCCATAGTAGCATGTAACAACCAATGCTAATATTTAGGCTGATCTATTTTCTTCACAAAAAGCAACACTTCTTTATTTCTCTTTGGGACACCACCCATTTTCATCTCAGATAATTATGAAGTAAAATCTACTATCTTCTCCACTTCCATTGCTGCTGCCAGAGACCAATGCCTTAAGACTTTTTTTCTTTTTCAGTGTACAGTTAAATCCCTAGCAAGCTCTTCCCATCAGATTATTCCATTAACTTTCCAAATGATATGAGATCACAGTTTTACATTCACTTCCTGATCATTATCAAGGTCCTGGAAATACTGCGTTAATTTTTGAGCAGTTCAAATCCTTATGAGAATTCTGTTACTTAAACAGAGTAATCATCAGCTGTGTTGGACAACATAAGCCATTTACATGAACTGAATGCTATAATTTCATTTAATTTTCAGACACTGCAAAACCCTTCAGTTGGTGATCATTGCCTGTTAACTGGGATCCCTATGAAACCTTATTAATTAGATATTTTGTGCCCAGCAATGTATTTAAAATAAAGCAAGAAATATCAACTGTATATCTGCACCACAAAGAGAGAAACTTTTTTATCAATCACTTGTCTTTATCATATTATCACTGACTTAAGTATCAGTATTGGTTCTTGCATTGTTCACTAATTCCAGTAAATTTACACTGGAAATACATTTGGTCCACTTTTACTCAGATGTGAGGTTCTGGCAGTATGCATTCATAGTCTTTTTTTCATAAACTCTTCTTGGCAACACAGATACAAGGCTGTTTTCAGACATTCTCCTAAAAAGTGCTGTAGCAAGCAGGAGACTAAGCGCTCATTTGGAGCTTCGAGACCTGTAGGTGGTTAATTAAGAACAACCGCTGCCTTACTAACAGCCATCAGGTCAGCTCTGCTTCAAGGAAACAGTGGAAGTGGAATACAACAGTCGGATTTTGAACGGGTACCTCTGGGGTGTCCAGCTGTCTCTGCAACACAGTGAAGAGCAAAGCACCCAAGTCCCATGCAACCCTAGGAAAAATCCCCACTAGCCTTTCTAGAACACAATTCTGACCAGACACAAATGCTGTGAGGCTGTAAATCTCCATGTGGTCTACAGATCTCAGCTCATACAACCACAGCGCACTTACCTTTTTGTTTCATATTGTGAAGCCACAAAAAATCTAATTTCTTTCATAACTGTTAGAGATGGAAAAAGTATTCTCAACATGTACCGACGCTACTGTAATGTCTTTGTGCAAATACTGATTATTAATGTAACTAATGGTGATGATGGACAAGGCTGACAAAACACCACTGGGTCCTTGATCGAACGCACTGTATCAGGCAGGAAAGGTTCAACTCCATACTCACTGAATTCGGAAACCAGAATATTTCTATCTAGTTTGTCATAACTACCTCATTAAGCAAATGATTTCCCTTCCTGCCTGCCCTTAACCATCTAAAAGTTTAGCCTCATTTCCAATCTGAATTTGCCCTTTATTAAATTGAATTCATTGTTCTTTGTGTTACTACTTGTGTTATGTGTAATTTCCTTTTCCCGGTATTAAATGACCCTTAAGATGATCATCCTGCCATTAAACATTTCTTTAGATTAAATTGGCTAAATTCATTCCCACTCTCGTATCTCCTTTAATGTTGTGGTCTTCCTTTAGAGACTGGTTTCTGAAGTTAAGAGCATGATCTTGGTGCGTGATACTACAGGTGGGATCTTAGCAACAGCATAATAATGCATTTGTAAATTCTCTTATCCTGACAAAGTTGGTTTTCAACCTTCAGGCCTTATGAGTGATTTTGTTCTTCTCAAACACATCACACTAAAATGAGAGGTGTTTTGATAACTTCCATCTTCCACTAACTGCTTTCATTTTGCATCACTCATACACATGGTACATTTGCTGAAGGCTCTGTTTCAGACCTGACTCTCCCCTTATGACACCACATACATCTATACATGGAATTAAAAATCTGTGGGGTCTCAGTGCTGCCTCAAGGCTTGGGAGAGTTGGCAACCAGGTTCACAGTGATGCGAGAGGCACTGGATCGTGCTGCCAAACAGGGATGAAGTTAAGACCCCATATGGTTTCCTGAATCTGAATCTTGAACTTTTTTGTACAGGATTTATTAAGGAGTCAGACATTGTCCCACACCAGTAAGGTTAATGTAGTTGTGAGTTTCAACTGAACTACATCTGCCTTCATTTGTGTTTGTTTTTCTTTTCCTCACTGTTCACATGCAATTTGACACAGTCATTTCCTTGGTTATGATCTTTTCCTGTACATCTTTCTCTGGATCTGGACCAAAACCCACCTTTTGTTACAGAAAACCACTGGATAACGATCCATTTTTCACTGCATCTGTGTGAACAAGCACAGCAAATGCTGAGGGGAGCAGATTTTGAAGTGAATCAAGGGAGGTAAATGAGCGTAGGATCCGGGGCCCAAAAGCCATTTTGGGAAGACATTTCTGAGCTACCTTAATAGGATCAGCCTGTCATATTTCAAAACAGCATCAATGGAAAGAAGTAATAAAACTTGTCTGATCAGTTTAAGCAGAGACATCCCTCACAGTCGCTTTCTGCATGCGTGCACATGCACTCACACAAACACACACGCTTCTTCACCCGTAGGATCAAACCTCTTAAATTTCTTTCATGATTACTTTGCAAATAGTTCATAACACAACCCAAGACCCACCTAGAAGATTGTGTTACAGTACATATACTCTGAAGGTGCTCATTGCTAAAGCTTTTTTTTGAACAAATATGGATATCGATATAATCTGAGTATCTAAATATATATGTATGTATATGTACACAGACATTTATTTATTTATAATTTTGGCCTTCTGTGCCCCCAGAGAGCGAAACACTTGGAAATTATTCTTTCAGCAGGTCTGTGGCAGCACGGTGAAAATCTCTCTGCTCTTAATTAGTCAAAGGCTCTTAAACCCAGGGAGATATAAACTGCCAGAAGTAGAAATCTATTGAATGTAAGAAATGTGCTTTAGGTAAACAGCAGGGAATAAAGTACAAAATGGCCTAGTGTTACTTGGCTTGACAGAGTTTTACTTTCCCTGGATCAGCAGCAGATCTTTTAGTATTCCTCCTATACTTTTAATGAAACTTTACCATGGAATCTCCCTTGTATCATGATCTGGGATTCACAAAAACAATGCAACAGCCTATATATTCTTCTGATTATATTTTCTAGAGCAAATTTCACACAGGCCATTTATAAGTCACTCACTCACCAGAAAGCAGAAGAGAAGAATGCTTTCCATCTCTACTAAAAAGCAAAAAGCCTCAAACCAAATAAATAGCAAAAAGCAGCAACTCCATTTCCTGAATTGTACACAGCTGTGTGACACCAGCAGTGACTTTTATGATACCATATGCCCTACTGAATAGTGTTTCACTCAGCTGATGTAGCCTTATTAGAAGGTTAATAAAGAGGCATGATCTTTGGCTAATGAAGGCCGAGTCCATTATAAAGGAGATAACTTTCAGCTTGCAGGGACAAAGAGGGGGAGGGGGGGGGAAAGGCAGGAGAAATCTCTGATGAGGACACTGTTGGCATGCCATAATTTGCAAAGCACGGACATGGGGCCTTTTATGGGGTTTCACCACAACAGCACATGGGGCAAGCAGAGCCAGGACTTGCTCCAAAGTCCCCTGCAAGATTCCCTCCTCTGAGCCACCCAGCAAACCCAGAGCCTGTTTCTCAGCTTGAGGGTAACAGAAACCAATTGTCCCAGCTCTCATCTGCTCCTATGTTTGATGCTACTTACCACTTCGAAGGACTGTGTTGCAATTAAAAAGACAAGAGGGGGTTGCCGGCCTGGTGGGCTTTTTTATCTCCAGGATGCAAAAGAAGGAAGGTCTTGGATACAAACCACCTCTGAAACACGTATGTGGAACTGTGAGCTGTACCATCCCTGAGAGATGGGGCTGGGACACCTTCAGGCACCAAAGAGCCTCCATAGAAAAGAGGAATCCTCACCTGCTCTTTCTATCACTGCTGAGAAAGTGGGAAGCAAAGACTGTTTTTATTGAAGCAAGCCTTCGTTTCACATATGCACCCATTTCCACAGAGCCTAAGCCTGGCAGGCTTCTTCCAGCCTCCCAGGAAAGCATTTCCAGCACACCCTGTCCCGAGACCCTCCTTCCCTCTGTTCCCTACACACACACACACTCAAATCCCATCAAGGTAAACAAGTGATAAGACTTCAGGATTAGGTCTACTGACCTCAGAAGGAATTTTGCTCAAACAAGAATTAAGCCTGGAAGGATTTTGTCCTTACTAAGACGTTTCTAAATGTTTCCCACATAAGAGCTTCAGGAAAATGATTTGTGGAATTTACATCCCGCTTTGCTCCCTCAGTCATTTTGGCAGCTTATCCTGGAGGGCACTGGAGCTGGCACTCAGACAAGCCGTCAGCTCGCAGCCTAACAAATTATTGATTCTCTCCTCACTTTGAAGCAGACAACAAACTCCTAGATGCACTGCATCCTTCAATATCTCCCTCTGGAGAAATACCCATTTGTAACATTGGCAGTAAGGGGGCATTTCCATCTCTCAGGCCATGACGGGTGGATGGAGCACTCCGCTTTATGTATTTTGCTCTTCTGCCTTTAACTAAGGATTGGTGACAAGGGGAGATTTTTGCACAGAGCATAACTTTCAAATCCACACTCAGACACAGCGAGACATACGTACAAATGTTCAAGTGCACGTATGTAAAACTGATTGAATCTAGAATACCAAAGGTATCCAACAGAAAATGGGGTTAAGAGCTTGTTTTCCCCAGTATTACATTATTAAGAGGCAAACACAGTTTTCCATGAGTCATGCACTTAATGAGCTCCAGATTGCAGGATACAAAAAGATCTTGACATTGGCTTGAAGAAACAAGATGTTCAAAATGATCTGGATACATCGAGGCACTTCATCATAAATGGCACATCACCACATTGGGTATGAGTTTTGCTAAATTCCTGTTATTTTTCTGCAACTCACAGCAATGTGTCCCAAACTTTCTTGCTTTCTTCCTGCCTTCTTCCACTGTCCACTCACTAGGGATGTAGGTTCTCCCTTGACTCACTGCTGTGGAGGGGCTGAGTCTTCTGCTGATGATGGTATCCCAACTCTGCAGCCCCCAAATGCTGAAACCAGCATGCAGCAGCCAAAAGTGCTGGGGACTCATCACTAGAGTCATGTCAAGAGCAGCATGAAGGGTAGCATCTACTCCTACCTCTCTGCACGTAGTCATGGGAGCAGCTCTCCCCCATGCCAAGGGCTAGAAATGAGGGCATTCGATGGAGTCCATCACAGACTGCCCTGCTGGGGTATATGGGACAGACCCAGGAGCTGATCCCCGGAGCTGCAGCTCACACTCTTTTGTTACATCCCATATGCAATGCCTCCCACTGCCTTACGCCATCTCACATTAGGACTAGAAGGGGTCCCTTGGGCAAATTCTGCCTGCTCCCAGCCTAGAATACAGATGAATCCAGCAGCCCACCTATTCTGCATTGAAATGCTTCCTCTGCACCTGAAATCGATACAGTTTTCATGCAAATTTTTACTACATGTGCTGCACCAATTCTAAACATTCATTCAGTCGACACATCTAAATAGCTCTGAGAATGATATTATGGTTTATCAGGTCAATAATCTACAATTTTATATCTCCCTAAACACATATTTGTAAACAGCACTATAAACACTGATAAGGTTATTGTGTGAAACTCTTCTACCATTTCCAAGTGTATTTTTTGCAAATGATAATTTTATCAGAAACATTAAACAGCAAAAAAAATTACTTTTTCCTTCAGCCACTCCTTTTCTGATTCAGATTGATATAACAGAGATTTCAAATGTGCAAGAAATACTCTATATCACAAACACTTTTCATTGTCCCTGTGTATTGCAGTATGTCCCAATTTCAAGAGTCTGCTTTGGATAACGTTGCCAAGTTACTAAAAAAAACCCCTCAGTGATGGGCTGTTTGCATCCCAGGGTCATAATAATGTAACCTGGTGACACTGAAACATCAGGATGTAAACAGTAAAGAGAGAGGAGGATATTGACCCAAGTGGCTAAGTCTAAAAAACTGCAATTCCAAAGCAACTTACACCATTGGATACATTATCAGTATAGGTACTTGCAGAACTAGATGCCAATTTTAGCATTTCTTGGATGAATTTGCAAACTGAGTTCATATGTTGGGCTCACTGCAAAATAGAGACCTCTAACAGATGCAGATTCATATACACTGAAGAGGCTGAAATAATCACTCCTAACCCCAAGGCAGAGAAATAGGAGAACATTTGTTTTCAATATTTAAATCGACTAATGCTACAGGATATCTCGTCATTAATACAAACATATATAATAACAGGCAGAGGACAGCACTGAGACAGCCATCTATCCTGAATGGATGGTTTTGCAGCCTTAAAATACACTGGATACAAATCAAATATGAGCCACCATTAGATGCAACATTTTAGGTGATGGACTGATAGTGAAACAAGATAAATCATGTTTATCTTTTATTGGTCTAATATATAAGTTGTTACACATGAGCCTTCAGGCCAGAAAAAGTCTTCTGGGGGCTGGCAGCAGAAAGAACATTTCTGACCCGAAAGCATCTCACTGGTTTAAGCCAACACAAAGCCTCTACCTCTGTCCATCTTATCTCAAGCAGCTGAAAGTATTTTTTGCAGCCTGTTTGTGACAGTCGCAATGACAACTTGCACAAACACAGCAGGCCCAACAGAAAAGTCCCTACTGCTTAAAGTGCTCTGTTTGCTTTTTGCACTGCCTCTATCCATCCAGGGTATTTATAGAGCACAGTCATTGGGATGTTCACAGCCCAATTGTGGTGACTTGGCAAGTTTCACAAGAAACATAGTCACGAAAGGAGCAATTCTCTGTGAAAACAGAAATACTTTCACCTGTCACTAGTACTGGGGTGTCCCTGGAACTGATCATCGCAAATCTCTTGGGATTACAGTACAATTTAGGGAAGGAAAAATATTGTTGTCAAGGTGTTTCTCAGAGACAGCCAAATGGGGATTTGACCAGGAGTGACTTCTATGTCTCTTTTGATAACGTTTCCATACAAACATAAGGGCCACTTAGCAGTGACTGGAACAAGCTGTTTCCAAACTGAAAGCCTGAAGGGGTGTTGGCCGAGTTAAAAAGCTGAACTCTGAAATCAATGACTGCAATAACTAGGACCCTGTCTAGACAATCATAGAACCCCCAAAAAAAAACAACTTCATTGTTGTTCACATAATATCAAGAAACATGTGAAGCACAGACAGTTTAAGTGATCTGGCTGCCAGGATCAGAAACTTAACTGTGATTTCTTGCATTTGCAAAACATCTTCTGCACCAGACCATGGGCTGGATTTTTCAAGTCTCTAGGAATCACATGAATACTTAAATAGGGTTTTCAGCAGCACCAAGACCGAAGTAGTCAGAAAATCCTCAGAAAATTTTCTCCTTGAGCCAAAACAATTTGGGAAATCATATCAGTTCTGATGTAATTATGTCTGAAATTTTAAAAAAAGCGAGAAAACTGTAAAAGTTCTGAAAATAGGAAAATCAGACATGGAAAACTTTGAGAAGCATAATATTCTGAAATAAGGTTTTGCTTCAGCATGTTCTGTATTATGCATCTGAAAAGAAACGTTTCTTAAAACAAAGGTTTTCTGTGAAACCCAAACAAAGTTTTTTCCCCCCTCAGAATTTCCTTTTCAGTTTTGAAGCTTTCTGGTTTTGTTCCTATTCAGAATAAGTGCAAACACTAAAATCCTACATAAAACATAGCTTTTGTCCATCCCACAACTTACAGATGAAACTCTATTCCTCTCTATAGGGGCAACATACACAAGCACTTCACAAAAAATCTCTGTTCTGTGCCTCTTGGTATCGTTAGGCATCTAAATATTTTTTTAAATGTAAACTCAGCTGGTTAGCAAGAAATGAAGCCAGGTAGCCCTAAAGCGTACACCAAACTGCATTTCCAGACAAGTCAGCTAGAAGCATAATGCTATGAATAATCTGAACACAACTCTCACCCCCCACCCCCCTAAAAAAAAAAAAAAAAAAAAAAGGAAAAATAATAAAAGCAAAAGGGAGAGGAAAGGAATTCAAACAAGTAGCATCCCTATGATAACGACAGTACCGGAGCATCGCTGTGGTGTAGCCAGGCTGTGGCAGGCGATAACATTCTTTCCCCAAAGGAACCTTTAAGTTTATGACAAATCAGGGATGATGCTCAACAGCTATTTAATGAGCTCCACAACAGCTGCTGAGGTCTGTGTGCCACTGCAACACAGCTGGAAATGCACAGTGCCGCAGCATTAACTGGATAATAACTCAGGGCTTGCCAAGCACTGAGTATCACTAACTTTTTCTGATGAGTTATTTGTGTCCATAATCAGCTGTGAAACTCTTTAGGAAAGATGTTCTCTGAAAAGGAGGATTTATCTGAAAAGGAACCCACTGTCGTTAATAAAGTTGTCTGGCCTCAAAGCCTCAACAAATCAGACTCAAACTCACAGTGCGGTCTTAAGGCAGCTAAACGTCTTCCCAGCAACGGATATTTAAGGAGTTTTTAGAAGAGTAAAAATTGCAAACAAACAAATCAGTGAACCTCTGTCTAGTGGAAAGGATGATTTGCTGGGGAGCACAAGAACTACCATGCACCCATCACAGTATGATCAGGGATGAAAAATTTTACATTATAGGACAGCCATTTTTGACTTGGGAAAAAATCCTATTAGTGCAATCACACCTTGATTGTAAGACAGCATCTGCTCTGAGTAAAGGCTGCCACCAGCTCCCCCAGTGAGCAGGACCCAGGGAACAAATTGTGGCACAGGCAGTTCCAGTTCCTTCAGTCCTGCCAAAGAAAAGCTTTATCCACTTCACTGCAAGATATATTAAACATCAGGCTGTGTGCAGCCATCCTACAGGGAAAACAAGTAGCAGAACCAAGCTTGTTGCTTCCCCTCACTCTGTCATGTTGAAATGAGTCAGAGTAGGAGGAAATTCTGTGTATGGCACAGTGGGGGACTGGACACCACTCCCCCTTGCACAGGGACAGGTCAGGCCAACCTAACTCTTCTAGTACAGCTTTTTTTGTGTATAGTACAAGAAAGTGCCTGGCACAGCTTTCAGGCAAAAGATCTCTCCTTTCATTGAGTGATTGCTCTGGCCAGTTACGGGCGCGTCTCTCAGCTGGTGGTGGGGCAGCATCGCAGTTGTTACCACCGTTTCTGGAACTGGGATGCTCTGCAGCTGCTGTTTTCTTGGTGAGTCCGTGAAACATTTCTCACAAAGAGGCAACAAGGGAGGGTATGGCAGGTGAGGGCGATCTGCAAAAGGAAGGCAGGGAGCACATTCCTGTCTTTGCCTAAATAAATGAAAGATCAGCCTTCAGCCCAGACTTAGTCATTCACACTGACCAGTCTTTTCCTGTCCCACACATGTCAAAGGCATCTGCCTTAAAGAATGTAAATTAAATAAGAATCATTGCCGTCTCCTTCATTATACTAATGCCTAGAGCATGAAAAGGAGGCAAAAAAACCCAGCAGAATCTTACTCTGATTTACATCAAATGCCATTAGTATTTTTCACTGGCTGCCTGAGGGAGAGGGAATCCACAGAATGAATATGGGGGGTCTTTATCATCACCAAAGGAACAGAAACACAAAAAAAGAGCAGATGGGAGAGGATGAAAAGAGGGAAGGAAAGTATTTCAGAGACGTCAGCTTATAGCTGTTGTTTCTTGGGCATTTCACAGGTTCACATTGAGTACGTATGTTGAGGAAAGGGAGGGGGTTTCTACAGTCAACAGCAAAGCCTGTGACTTTCTTTCGAGTGTTTCTAATGTTCCACAGCTGAGCCCTGTGCACTGCTCTAACACAGCCTTTTAGGCACGATGACAGCAAGGCTCTCTTTTAGCAGCACTGATTTTGCCAGCATTAGAGGAAAAGGACTCATTTTAATGGATCTCAGCATGTTTGACATGCCTAGTCTTTTACTGAGAGTAGGGACAGAGCCCACACAGACAGCAAAGACAAAGGCAGGGCATCCCCTATAGACTCCTGCTCATGAAGCTGTATCAGTGAGCAACTGCAAGAAGCCTGTTGGTGCAGAAGACCCCCCAACAGGAGCTACAATGCTGAGAAGAGCTGTATTATCTGTATTCTCCATGGACAACCTGATGATGACTGCACAGAACACAAACTCCTCTTACTCTCCTCACGTGACACCCTGGACATGCCATGCTGAGCTCACATGGAGAAGGCGGCAATCAAGCAGAGCAAAACAACATCCAGCCTGGTTGTATTGGCTCCCCAAGCAGTCTCAGTGGTAATCAGGCCTTTTATTCCCTGGTGCATGATGACTGATCAGGAGAAACCATAATTTTCAAGTCTCAATTTTATTCCAAGTCTTGCACTGGCTGGTCATTTCTTTAAAGCACTAGTTCCTATAGTTACACAAAAATCAGTGCTGTTCCTGGTTCCTAAGGCAATGAGACCCAACGTGCAGTCTGACTGTCTCTTCTTCCTAACATCTTGGCCACCCATGGACTAGTTTTAATCCAGACCAAAGTGGAGGTTTCCAGGATACATAAGTTCTTACAAATTTCATGGACACAAACTCTGGAGAGGACATAGATCTAGCAGCTCCAGGAAAGGCTGGAATGTGAACTCGTGCCTTATTATACTATACCACATAGGAAATAGCCTTATATATGAGATCTAAGTACATTCATCAGGGTTCACAACCAACCAAAAGACATAAAAAGACATAAATCTGCAGGAAACCAGACTTAACTTCTTCCAGTATTTATTTGAAACTAAAGATGGAGACAAAAGACTGAAAAGCTGAACAATAAAAGATTAGCCTCCATCCCCATAAAATATATAAGTCAAAACAAATAGTACCTCTAGTCACTTTTTCAGTTTTCAAGATCTGTAAGACAAATCAAACCTCTATAGGCTTGATCTCACAAGGTCTGAAAACCAACCTGGCAATACGACACTTGGTTCAATGTCTACAACTTAACTGTAATTAAAACATGAGACAGAAGAGACCATACCAGGGTAGACACAGCTCTGTCTAGGTTACAGAAAGCAAAGCCAAAAAACCCAAATCAGCCAATTTCATTGCACAGAAACTCCCCTCCCTTAACATAAGGTTTTAAAAGCATTTGTTTCTAAGGATCGTTAAATTAATAATCATGAAAAACAATGATTTTTCCAAAAGCTATTTTACTTCCCATCATTAATTCAGCTTCTTTGAACTGCTGAAGAGATGCGGATAGGAATAGGGAACCTCACGTATCCTACGTGTGCCACATCAAGATGTGTATTGTAGAGCACTGCAGCACCCTCCATCCCCTCACTAAATCTGCCCTGGGGACAAATCCATCCCATACTGTTGGGATTCAGCCAGAACCACCACTGCAGACCACAACAGTGATAACGATGGCATTTCTGGTACTATGTTAACTAACACGGTTCAGGATGCTGGTATTTCAGGCTTCCTGAGCAGATCTATCATTCGGCTCCCATTTACACTGTCACTGATGGAGGGGGCACCCGCAGGGGATTAGAGCTCTGAAAATATCTCCATGCAGACAGGGCCAGCAAGGCCTCCTCCTCATGGTGATTTACTTCACTGCAGCAATGAAAATTCCTGTCTGGAACCAAGTGCCTGACTGCAAACTTACCACAGCTCCAGGGCTCGCAGAGTCAAAAGGTCACAGTATTTATTTGTTGCTCTTCCAAGATCACTTTCCCATGAACTTGATGGATTCTCAAATGCCTTCTATTGCACAGAAGACTGTGATTAATCTAAGTCTTGGTTCAGTTTGGGACCAGCACTGTTTTCTTTGAAAAACTCATTCTTAAATTCACGCTTCAGATTCTTAGCAGTTTTAAAAGCGAACAATTAGTTTTTAACTAAAATATATAAAGTTCTTCTTTTTCTAAGAAAGTATAATGACTGCAGAAAATAAATCACTCTAGTTATTGTAATACTTTGCCCCGCAGAGGAAGAATTCCACACTCAGGATCTTCAGGTGCTCTCTTTTCCCTCTCTTTGTGTTAAGACATGGAAGAAGTCAATTCTGCTCCCAGCCCTGTGACCCACCTTTTGTGCTGTTGCATGTAAAACTTGAATTTCATGTCTGTTTTCTCAGCTAATAAAAGCACTTCTCTCTGTCTCTGAAGTATGGCATTATTTAATTTTTATGTAATATAACAGAACATGGTGATTTTATACAGTCTCTCATAACTTTCTCTTCTTTATAAAGCTGAAGTTCCTGAAGCCATGTTGTTACATGAAATTCTCATTACAACAACAACAACAACAACAAAAAAGCTTTTAGTGCTCAGGGTAAGAAAGAGGAGATTGCAAAGGTGAATACTATAGGTTCAAAAACCAGATGAGCCCTAGCTAATCATGTTACAGCAGTTTAAGGCATCACCATCCCCAGATGTCTGCCTCAACCATTTGCCAGGTTACCACTGCTTGAAGCAATGGGCAGAGCAGAACATGTGTGTGCACTTAAACACAACAGCTTACAGCTGGAGAGCTCAGTTCATGCCCATCATCCTCACTGGTCTGAGCTAAAAAATGGGGTTTGCACAGAAGCTGGAGACAGCCCAGGCTTATCTGCCCTTCTGCCTGTTTTGCTGTGAAACTGGGGCCCCAACAGGCAGGGCAGGGCAGACAGCTGGGGCCACGTCTCCAGTCCAGGTTCATCAGCCCTCATTTTGGACCCCAGCATTTCAAGCAAGCTATTTAACAGTAGTGCTAATGCTGCCACAGGATCCAGGTCGGTGTCCCCACTCAGCCACCCCTGTAACCTCAATTCTCTTATGTCCCCTGTAATCCCACCCTGGCCTTCCAACATCCCTCTTCCACATCTCCTAACATCCCCACACCACAAACTCTCTCCCACACCCCCAGCCAGGACCCCCCACTTTCTCCTCATGTAGCTTCACTAGCGGCTGGACATTTGCCGAGCTGAATGCTGCCTATCCACTGCGCTGACAGTCCAGCCAGCAGACAGCCACTGTGGGACTAAGCTGACTGCTTCTCCATGGAGGCACTGATTCAGCTCTCTGTCCTCTACCCATCCATAGTATCTTCATTTGCCAGTGGCAGTAATGCTTTTTGTCCCTTTTCGTGGCAGTATCTGTGCATCAGGAACCCTCGACAGCAGTGATGCAGTGTGTCTCCAATTGCTCTGCAAAAGGTGCAGGGCGATACGGATGTTTACTGTACAGAACCTAGCCACAGCTGAAATTCACCATCCTTGGGGTTTAACACACACACACACACAAATACAACACTGAACGTCTAGTCCTGAGATTGCCTTTCCACCCTGGGTGCTCATCAAAATTCATTAGGCATGAGGATTATATGCTAAAATGGGCACATTCCCAGTGGGAAAACAGCCATCCCTGAAGTCTCAAGCCTGGCAGGAAACTCTGGCTTTCCAAGAGGCCGGAGTTATGTGGGACAAGCTAAATGATGCTACTCAGCAACTGTTTCCCAGAGAAATACAGCGAGGGCCATGACAAGGCCAACAAAGACTAAAAATATCCCAGAGTTTAGCCCATGCTCTACATACTGTTTTACTGTGCCATAATTAAGGCTTTTTGTACACACACAGCAACATAGGAAGTGCAACACTGTCACACAACTGGGAACAGGGATGCCTAAGAGACACAAAGACAAAGCGATAGCAGTGCTGTTCAGCGCAGAAGACAGACCAGAGTCTCAGGGGTAAGAGCAAATCAAGAGGAATACCTCAGAAGAAAAAGGTCTGCTCAAGGCATGATGGGAAGCTGGAGTAAAAATTCATCTGTTTAGCTGGATGCCAGCAATTTGGTGCATGTAGCTGCCTTCAACATTTAAATTTCTCTCCAAGTTATGTCTACAAATTGTACTTATTTGAGACTGCAAAGCATCTGTTTAAAGCAAGTTCTAATTTGAGACATTTTTCGCTTTGATAAGATGACGGCATCAAATTCCAAAGTGCTAAAAACCAGACAAAAATCAAGAGCTGAGATGCTGCAAGAGTTGACATTTTTCATGTAGCAGCAAGCCAGTCTGACACTCTCTCATGGATCCCAGCATGCTGTTACTACGTGAAGCTCTAATGCCATTGATAATAATAGTTAAAGGATGGCAGTTATCTTTCAGGATCCAAAAAAAAATAAAAAAAAAAAACAACAAAAACAAAACCAAAACTTGAAGTGCCTTTAAACAAACATTATTGAAACCTCTCCTTTTGGTCCTTGAATTCCCATCGGGTAGACACTATACCATTCGTGTAACCCTTGGCTGCTGATTAATGAAATTTGGCAAAGGGTAGCAAAGCCATGCCAAAGGCAGCACAAAATCTCAAGTTGCTACAAATCCCAGAGGTGAAAATGCACAGACAACAACAGCACCCCCCAATCGTTACTTGACTTCACTTAGCCACAAGTTTGAGATAAGAGCGCTCAAATAGGCTACAGGCTACGCTTTTCCCTATGTTCCTGACAATGGCTCCACATTCAAAGCAATCACAGCTATCTCCTGTGTACAATTACTGGCCTTTTACAGTCTCACCTTGTCTAACTTCCCACTACAGACCACAGCTCTACTCAGACACTACGTGCATTTGCAGTAACTTTTCATGTAGTTGCCAGGATCTCTGGCTCCTGTAGGAAACCTGCTGTCTGCAAAGTTAACAGGCATGAAAACATTGGATACAATTCTCACGTAAGCTAAAACTGAAATTTTTGGATCTTTAGTGTTCATAGCACCTAATCATGCTACTGCTAGAATAACTAACCCTTTATGTTCTGCAGATACAGGCTTGAGCAGCGAAAGCCGAACATCCAGACTTGCTGGGTGTTCGTGTTCTACATCACACCCCACTTTTCGTGCTTTGTTTCATTTATGATTAAAAAATAATCCACATGCCGTATCATCAGAGAATCTTTACTCTGGATGGCCCCCAAACAAAAGCAGCACCCCCCCCAGGGCCCAGACACCCCTCTGCTGCAAGATTCACAAGACAATATACATCAAGCAGCAGCAACCCGGCTTCTTGCCTACAAACCAGCAGCTTGGGACCACTGGCGCACAGTCAGGTCAGAGCAACACACTGCAGCAATGATCAAAAATATCCAAGGTGACCTTAAACAGGCTAGCCCAGGTCCCAGGTCTCCCCCGGAACAAGGAGGAATGCTTGTTCAGACACGGCAATGCAGAACTTGACATACCCCGCAACATTCCCTACACGGCAGAGAAGAGAGGCAAGTTGGTGTCGGGGAGGGAGCGCAACATGCAGCCTGCAGCCAAGGGCAGAGCTAGGCCTGGCTTGCTGCTGCACTGTGGTAGTGTTTCCAGAGAAGCAAAACCCTGGAAAACCCATCGAGATTGGTCTGCGCACACGCTGACGAGTGAGTCCTAAAAATGACCCATACGGATTTCCTACCCTGTGCAAAACCACTACGCTTCACAGCAACACTGGGGTACAAGGGCAAATGGCTTGCTGATGTTAGAGCAATTAACTTTCATGCTATTTGGTTGTTTGCAAATAGCTTTTCAAGCAGGAATCTTGAATGCAAGTAATTGATTTTTTTAGGGTTAGGGTTAAAGGGACATTTCACAAAATGTATCCTATGTGTCATGTATCATAATATGTACCATGTGTCATAATAAACCCATGCTTCTCCCAGAGACATGCTTTGGTCCCACTGCTCTTTCTGCATCAAAGTTTGTTAGCTGTCCATGGCTGGTGGCAATTTCTGTTGCATGTGGTAGAGGGTAGGTGGTGTGCACACACCAGGGCAACAGAAGAACTGTCAGAGACATTCCAAGAACACACTTGGAGGCACAAACGCAAAAATCCCAGTCCCAGCTCTGCTTTTGACTTCCTCTTGTGAACCTGGGTAAGTGACTGTGTGCCAGCTTTCCTATCTGGGCAAGACCACAGTCCCCAGGCACCTTTGTGAAGATTAGCTTCTGTCAGGCTCTTAGGAGAAGAAAAATATCTTCCTTGTGGTTGCACAGTCGTCCTTGTGGAAGTGTTCCAGCCTTCCCAACAGAAATGCCACCAACAGCTTCTGCAGCACCACAGCCATGTTTTACAGAAGGGACGTGAAAAAAAGTATTTATAAAGGAAAAGAATAGTTATATGTTTCTGGGAATATTTTTTTTATCCAGCACCTAGAGTGCTGCTGCTGGGATCTTGTGCTCTGCTCAGCTTTACAGTATGATATAGAAAGACTCAAATCTCCATTTTCCTGTAGAAAATAGAGACTGGGAGAGAAAAAAAAACACAAGACTGAGAAGACAAAATGAAGAGCAAAAATATCAGACAGGGACTGTAAATGAAATGTAAACTGTTAAGTGTCTAGGGAGGACAGGGCAAGAGGGGAAATAATATTCCAGGTATGAAAACCGGAGAAATTCAGGGGATAAGAAATGCTTATATATCAGTGAGCGAGCAGTAGCTCCTCTGGGATGAGGTCTGAAATAATTAATTCAACAGCAAAGTGGGGAAAAGGTAATGAAGAAAGGGCTGGTGTGGCATTTACATACTGCTCAGAAAAGTCATGGCAGAAGCGCTAATGAAGCGTACATTGTTAATTACTGCTGCGCTAGCCCCCCCACCACACCAAGATGCAGGACCACAGAGCCTGAGCAGATGCGTTTGTTGACTATCCCATCGCAAGCCATGGGTGGAGAGCAGAAGATTCAGGGGGCTTATAGGGCAGGTGGTGAAAAAGGGTCTCGAGCTGGGTGATGGGGAGAGAAAGACGAGTATGTAAGCTGCTCAGAGGAGGTGATGAGGCACCGAGCCTCTTCTCCTTGTGGAGCTACATGCTGTCCTTGCAACGACAGCTCCACGAAAAAGTAACGGTGCAGATTGCGGTGCCACATCCAGCACCGGTGACACAGACCCACAGATTTTCTGTTGTCTCATGCTCAGCACACGGGCATGGCAGGAAGCTGGCCACGCAGCACTCCACAGACGGAGCTCCAAGTGGCCAGATGTTGAGAAACACTGATGATTCAGATGGCAGGATAACAATATTTGGCACTGATGGAATACCTGTGATTACCGAAGCACTCTGTAAGTATGAACGCAACCTCTCTCTGTCACTAGGAGACAAATTAATATTTGTCCTCATTATACAGGGAAGAACCGAGACACAAAAAGGTTGCATGATTTGTTTTACACAGCAAAAGTGAACAGCAAAACAAGGAAGATGATGACTGACAGTTAGACACTGATTTTCCTTCACATTCCCTGTTTTCCCTCCGCTGTTGGTTTTGCCAGACTGCAATGCACTCGTACTGGAAGATATGGGGAGAAACTACAACACACGATGTTGGGACTGGGCATTCATATTGGTTACAAGTATATCCAGCATTGTGATAGCAAACTGTAACTGCTGAGAGGTAAAAGCATTTGATAAAATACTACACATTCCAGAGCCAATTTCTGGATATTAGGGGCCAGGACAGGATATTCACAAAGAACAGCTTCCTGCACACACACCCCACACACAGCAGCAGATTTTGGCCAGTGTCAGACCCAGCAGATAAACAGCCAGGGTAGGAATCACAGTCCAAGCTGATTTTCCAAAAATTCCCACCAAAATCAGAGAAGAGACAGAAGTGCAGAGTGAATTGTTACAAGCTGATACATGTGAACAGGCAACTTGAGACAATTCAGTTCCTGGCTGACATATCCTGCTTAGAGACTATTTTCAAACCAGCGAGAAAAAGAGAATAAAAATATTTCCTCCATGGATCTCTACTTCTCTCCCTTCCTGTAACACTTCAGTTGTGCTTGCCAGATTGAAAACAGCTTCCAGCCAAAATGTCCCCGCCAGGAACAGAACAGAAAATGAGCTGTCTGCTAATAGATATCACCTAATAACAGGGAAAGGAGTTATATCACTTGCAGTCCATGCCGATATCTGTGAAGGACCTGGAGAACAATGCATTCAGAGGGTGAATTCACAAACCCTAAGTACGGGTTTGAACTTCTGATATCTCCATGACCGCTGAGCACTGGCCTCACCACCGGCTAACACTGGGTGCCTCGTTCACCTTGGCCTTCCACCCTGTGAAATCACTGAGCCTGTGGTGCCCACCAGCAGTTTTTTAGCTGCACCCTCATAACTAGTTCAAACGCAGCCTGCCCCGCTGAGCTGGTTACATTACTAGCAGTGCAGCAGATATAAGCATAAGTCACTGCTGTAGGGGAGTGAGCTGATGAAGGACATTAACTTCTCATCCTGAAACCCCATTGCATGCCCAGTCCAGCCTCATCTTGCAGCACAAGTTGCTCCTTTGCAGAGATCATCTGTTCTCCCATCTCTGAATTAGGCTCGGATCTCCCTCCAGCTCCCCAAGGGACGCTGTATGCGTTTCATGGCCTTCAGCCACACAGAGAGTTTAGACTGCCCAGAACTTGTAGGGTCAGGAATCTTGGCCATCTCTACGTTCAGCTAATGAAAAGGCAAGGAGCACCGCTGGGTCTGGAGACAGCTGCGCTGCTCTGGAGGGGAACTGCACAGACGCGTAGCTGCTCCTTCCCCGCATGACAGTGGCAGCAGGCAGGGACCTGCAGCCCCCTCAGGCTGCCCACAGATTCCTGCCCATTGTGATCTGCTCACTCCTCATACCCTTTTTGCATTGGTATAACTAACTGCAGAAAGCAAGCAGCAAAAGAAGATCCCACTCCTACAGACAGTAAAGCTTTTCAATGCAAAAAAAGCTGCAAAAATGTCAGGGTGCATATTAGGGGACAGAGGAGCACATATGGGTGGCTACTATTTTAAAAGCCAGCGTTTGCAAACTCAATGTCACTGAGCTTACTTTTTTGCTGTCTCTCCTCTTCCCCCTCCTGCACTTGCTGGGAGAGCCTGACAACCTATAAAATCAGTTCAATTCCCAGGAAACAGCAGTTTTGTAATCATTTGTGCAAGTCAGGTAAAGGCTTAGAGTGCTGGACAGGAGGAACTCCCAGAGCACCTGAGAAACAAAAATGATTGAGCCCTCAATGCCTAGAGTAAGCTCAAGAAAATTCACATAAATTTCCCCTGCTGAAAACCAGCCCCCATTGCTGGGCTCCTGCAGGGCAGCTGCTCCAGCCTCCAGCCCTCCCTGTGGTCGCCCATAAAATGGGTGGAAACCTTGGGGAAATACCAGTGGGCCAGCTTAGAGTGCGGAGGCAGCCCTGTGAAAATTGGTGGGGAAGGAGCTCTGCAGCTGCTGGTGGGGTTTTGCTAGCCGTGGTCCCCCGGGCAGGGGCAGAGGCTGTGGGAAGCAGAGCCTGAGGGCCAGCTGGGAAGAAAAGGAAAGTTCCCTGATGGTTAATGTGTCTCCAAGCAGGGCAAAATCCACCTCCCTCCACAGGGTAAAGGTGAAATGAGGCTCCAAGCAGCACCACGCGGCAGTGAGAACGCTGCCTCAGCACGGACACTTCGACCTCTCCTCCGAGCATATGAAAACTATTGAGCCTTATCGGCTCTCCTCTGCTGGAAATCTCCTGCAGTCCCGTGCTGGGGGCTTAGGAAGAGGTCAGGGAGGGAGAGTTTTACACTCTGAATCATTCCCAGACAAATCGTTTCCTTATTATACATGGCAGCCTCCCACGGACCGACTGCCAGAGGGCTCTCTGAAATCGTATTAGGTGCCTTTCCCTCGCTCCTCTTTATCCCCCCTGTCATCCCTCTCTCACTTGAAACATTATAGCTTACAGTCCCACTGGAGAGGGTCCGGGGGGTCAGGAGCGCTCAAACAGTCCAAGGGGCCCAAGGAAGGGAGCGGCACGAGGGCCCCGTGTAAATCGCTCCAGGCTCAGCAACTCTGTCCCTGCTCTCGGCGCAGGGTGGCCGCTCCCCCGGCCCACGCTCCCAGCCCTCTGTGGGACTTGCAGCCAGATGTTGGGCTCCCCGGGCCCGCCAGGCCACTGCTCTGGCACGCCACCGACCCTGCCCGCAGGTCAGGCGTGTGCGCTCCTACCACGTCTACCCGCGCCCCGGGCTCGCTGGATGCCCACCAGGAGCCACAGCACTGTTTTTGCAGAGAGCATCAAAGAGGAGTTAGTTAATAAGCCCCGAGGAGGCCCTTAGCTCCGCGCCATGCCAAGGCTCTGGTTAGAGCCCCCGGGCTGGAGCTGACTTGCACCCAGCCAGCCGGGAGCGTGGAGGGATGGGGGTAATTCCCCCTCCCAAACCGCACGGGCTCGCGCGGGGGCTGACTTGCGCTGGAAGGGCTGCGTGCCCGTGCCTCCCGCGCTGCGGCTGCCTGCGAGGGGAGGGCAGGGCGGGCGACGAAGGGGCACAAGCGGCGGCTGTGAACCCTTCCGTGAGGCCTGGGGAGATCAGCAAGACACTGAAACTTCACACGGGCGGTTTCTGACGTCAGCAGAGCGCCTTGATGGAATTACAGCAGCATTATTGCGCGCAGCTGGGGGTAAATTATTCCTTACGTAACTTTTATTTAACATAGTAACTTCTAAGTCATGCTGCTCGGGCCCCAGTCACTGCAGGGACGCTGCCGATCGAAGCTGTGACACAAGTAATGCCAGATCTGAATCAAACACACAGACCCTTCCGAGGTTCCTCAAAATGTGCTCACGGGCTTTTCAGCAGGGCTGGGTCCGACGGCTCGCAGCACATGCGTGGGCCATTTCTGGTTTGTTACTCAGACGTAGAGATACCCCCGCAGAAGAAGGGCTGGGGCTGTCACACAGCAGTACAAGTTTTCCATTTATTCCTGCAGAACGGAATAGCAGTTCTCATGGTGCCACTCCACTCAAATGCCTTGGAGCCACAAGAATCATTAGGGTGTCAGGGAAAACAGAAATCTTCTCTACACACTCACAATTTCCTAAAAATTGTACTATCAAACCTGGCCACCGGCCATCTCTCCGTGTTGCTGTTTGTTTTCTCCTACCCTCTGTGCTCTGCATTATCTTGCTGAGGAGCAGCTACCCTGCAGAGCTTTCTTCTGTTTCAGAAGTGTTCAGCAGCAAATTACTGACAGGCCCATGATGTCGTAACAGTTACAGCAACATGTAAGGGTGACCTAGCATCACTGGGCCATTTAAAACTCAGCCACAGCAGGACATAGGATTTGTGATAAACTATTTTAGGTTCCAGCTTGGGGGTGACTTGTCACCTTGAGAAGACACAGGCTCTTGGTGTGGTGTCCAGCATGAGGCTGACCTCAAATAGTGACTGTCCTACAGAGTTACAAATCCCATCTTAACCTCTAGGTTTCTCTGAACCTTACTAGAGGTGCTATGAACCTCAGGTAAGTAAAGCAAGGCCCAGGTCTGGGAAATGAAACAAGAACTGCAGGTAGAATTTTATTGCTTTGAAGTGACTGTGGTATCTGGACCCGCAGGAATTTGCACAGCACACACATAGTTTCTCCTATCAGCAGAGCACCTCGTTATCCCTCGTGGCTGACGTGGCACTGCAACGTCACCACGCAGAGTCCTCTTCTCCAGCACACATCAGCACGGAAACATTTAGCACAGCTGTGAGAGCTCTCTCGAGATACCAGTGCCCCACTCCTCCAGGCGCCCATGAGGCACAGCCCCGCTTTCAAATCTGGCAAACCCCAGCCTTCCACCCTCTGATTTCATTTGCCCCAGGCCTGAATCACCTCAGGGTGGCCTGAGTTATTCTATTTTTCCTGCAGCCCATGGAGTCCCACTGTCCAGTTACTGCATTACACAAAAGAAAAGGAGACCACAGTTGCTCTGAACACCACATACACTAGACAAGAAAGTAAAAGGCTGGGGGAGGATTATCCTACAACTGCAGTACTGAAAGGACTTTGGAGATTAACAGACTTGCTCAGGGTTACTCAAGCAGTCTGTGGCAGAGGGCAGAATTAAACCAAAATCCTCCAAGTCCCATGCTAGTGCCTTTACCATAGGCTTTTCCTCTCTGCCTGTGAAGGAGTGTCTTTGCCCTCCAGGGGCAAAGCGGGGAAAATGGCAGTGCTGCTTTGTTTCATTCCTGCAGCACAAGCAGAAAATGAGAGTTACAGCATAGCCAGGTTGGACTGAAGACGGAGCACTTGGAGCAGCAGTATCAAGTGGGTAATCTTTTTTCGCAATTAATGAAGATGTGCTACAGCCAGAGACCTCCTTTCCCCCAGCTGCAAGCTCCTTCCACCTCCTGAACTGCTTGGACCACTTCCCCACTCCCTCCCTGCAGCGTATCTGGCAGTTACGGAGAGGGGGACACTTGGGCTAGCAGAGCTGATTTACCTTCACTTGCTTTGCTTCTCACCAATGCCGCCACCACCACAGAACATCTGCTTCACGTTTTATAGCAGCTTTAATTGGGAGCAGTGTTGAACACTTGGTAACTGGCTCTTTCTTTGGGTACCACAGTCAGGGTCCAATACTATTTTTTATTCCTAACCGAACAACTCTGCCAGGGCAAATCTGAAAGCACAACCAAATCAAGTAACTGCTGAGTCTCTGCATGTGTTTTGAGAGAGAGTCCCCATGCAGTCCTTACCTCTCAGTACCCTCCTTGAGCAGTGGGACAAAAAGGAGAAGATGCATTTGACCTTCCTAAATTGGGAGGATATGATGATTTGTGACAACATGTCTCCTCCAGCAGAATGGACCAACCTTGTTCTTAAAATCAGACTTGAAATATCAAATCAAGAAAATCAAGTAATAAAATCAGAGCAGAGACTGACCTATACATCCCTGAGTTACTTTTGTCAGGGCCAGATATTTCAGATGACAACCGCTCTCTCTGCTGACAGAATTAAATCGCCACATCTCAATGTTTCTCAGATGTAAACCCAACGTTAGAACCACATGAACAAGCCTATTCTAATACTCTGGAACTGAAACAAAGCTCCTCTAATTTCTGTTTTGATTTCCATCCTGAAACATAGGTAAAGGTTACTTGAAAGACCAGTGCAGGCTTGGGATAGAGTGATTATAATGTCCATTTTCAGAATCCTCAAAGTTCTGATAATAGAAAGAAATAAGCCCATTTCTCTGTGAAGTGGTAAAGAGCAATACTTGACTAAAGAAACAAAGAAACTGGCATCCTGCATTCTCTGTCCAGCCTCAGACTGTCTTTCCACAGAAAACAGACTGTTTCCAAACAAAACCACTTTCCAAGCCTGCCGTAACAGCCCTGCTTCATGCTTTAAAAAATTCCTGCATGAGTCCAAACCTCCTTATGCACTGTGGTGGAAATCCTACACAGCTCATCATATAGACTGAACTTGAAACCAAGCAAGTTTTCAAACTTTGTTTTGAGATACCAGCTTCATACAATACCAGGGCTCCAGGCAACAGCCCCTCCAAGTGTCAGCCTGCCAAATCAAAGGCTGGTTATCACCCTTTATATGAGCCCAAGCACAGCAGAAACAGTGAGCTTTGATTTAAAAACCGGGAAGCAATCATGGCAGTGAAAATCTGAAATGCCATCAGAGTCATCAGTACAGTTTTTGATATGTCTCTATGTTATTAAATGACAGTTTGGTGTGCAGGAGGTGGGTTGAGGGCCAACTCTAATTCCAGTCCTAACATCCCCTCTTTGGAATGAATTCAGTCTTCATTTAAGGAGCTGCAGTTTTAATGATTTACGTCCAAGTACACTAAGACTCTATTTCGCTTTTTATGTGGCTTGAGGCATATGTTAAATAGGATCATAATATTTACTTACCTCACCAAAGTGGTGGGAGACTAATGCACCAACTTGCATTTTAATGCAAAACAAAAGGATACTGTCTGAAGTAGTTTCAGGCACTACCTTGAACCCGCCATGCTCAGTTTTTAAGGCTCTAAAAATCACATATTTTTGTAATGTTCTTCTATTTTGTTCTGTGCAAAACGGTAATAAACGAAAGGTAGACACATTAGAATCCAAACAGCCTCAATTTCCAGTACTGTAAATTCACAGCAGAAGCAGGCTGGAGGGAATGTAGCTAATTTCTTCTTCTTGTTCTTTTGTGATTTGAGCCAATTAATAAAGAAAAAATGAATTAAAACATCAATCACAGCCTTGGCCAGAAAAAGAAGGGAGAAAGAAACCCATGAAATTTTCCTTTCCTTGCTCTATGAGCAGTATTTATTACAACATTCAGGTTACACATTAAGTTAAAAATCAAAAAGACAAAACTGATTTCTTGGTTGACAACGACTCTTCAATTAGTTTGTGTTTGCAAAGAGCTTTGAAGATGTAAATGATTATTCTAAGTGTTAAAACATTATTTAGTGACTTCACTGGGAGAGAATTTCAGCATAGGTGATCCACCAGGAAGGAACAAAACAAAGTGGCTGGCAGTTGTGAAAAGCCATAACCCAAGAAGCGCCCACGATGTGCTCTGATCCTGCACGCAGGTGGATCCTCTACAGACACTGTGCTACTTCAGTCAGTAAACTTAACACACATGCACAGCAAGCAGGCTTAACTCTGACGCAGCCATTTTCATCCTCATACTTACAAGCAATATTTACCCAGAGCTCTGCATTACTAGATTTTTTTTCCATGATGGGAGATAGATGAGAAACACTCAGAAAGCACGCAGTCATCCAGGCAAAAGAGTTAAGGCTATAACTGGATGACTCAAGTCCCCCAGGTCCCAGATCAACACTGTGAGCATGTAGCTGTGCTGCCTCCCCTGGGTCACACCAGGTTGTTCAAACATGCAGGAAGGCTTGACATAATCATTGAGCACTTGAGCTCCATTACACAGTGGGACTGAGCTCTACAAGAAAACCAGGCGACTGTCTTCTACTCAACAAGGAGACAAAACTAGGAGGACCATGCCCCATCAGCCACTTTGACTTGGATGGGAAAAAGGGTCTCATACTGCCTGAACCAATCCCTCCCTGAATGTTCATGAATCCTCTCACCCACCCCCACTCACCACCTGCCCCAAAGCTCTTTGCCTATTCTTTAATATTTCCAGTAAAACATTAACGTAGGAGCACTCAGAAGTCAATCAAATAGGAATCATTCACACATCTCCATGTCTTCCCGACTACAAACAACTTTTCCCCAGTGCTCAATCAACATCCCAGACACTTCTCCCTTTCTTCAGGAAACACCTGAGTAAATAGGTGTGTCTAACAGACTGCTCTCAAGTTCAGCAAATTCCCTGGGAAGCAGCTCATGGCTAAGCTGTCCTGTCTAATAGATGGTCCCTTTTTCCATCCTTGGGTGAAGACAGGATTCATGGGAGACCCAGCAGGCAGTGTGGCCTTGTGGCTTGGACAAAAAACTGTGTTGATCAGAAGCACCGGTTTCATTTTCAGATCTGGTTTGTTAACCTGGGATGCATTAGCACAGGTCTCTCAGCCTCCACCTCCCAAAGTGCATTCATCATTTAAACAGTAAGCTCTTGGGAGAGATACCACTGCTGCCTAAATGAGGGAGGAGAGGCTGTGACTACATCAGGCAATTTAGGAGAACAGTGCTGAAGCGCAGGAAGGCCAAGTGAGCTGCTAATGTCTTCTTAGTTTTCGCCCATCCTGGAAAATCTGTAACTGTCTGAAGCCATATTCCAGGGCTTGTTTGTAGCCCGCCTATATTAACAGGTCCCTGGTCTCTGCCAGACCATCCTAAGTATTTCCAAAAGAAGCATAAATGCTAGAAAGGCCGAGAACTGTCTCCTAAGTCTCCTAAGAAACAATTTCCATCCATGACTCAACAGAGTATTTGAACCCAAGGCTACTGAAATGAATGGCTAGTATCAGCCATCCGCTACATGACGTGCGTTGCTCTCCCACACTGCTTTGACCTCAGCTGAAACCATCTGCAATTTTACTCCTTCCACAGCGGCATGAATTAATGATTGATCATGGACCTTCACCATGAATCTCCAGGCTTCTGTCAGCCAGTGTCACAAACTTAACATTATCTAATTGTAAGTTTTCCCATTTAATTGCAATATACACCTGCTCAATGTCCCTCTGTGTGTGGAAAAGCATCATACTTCATTTAAAAAGCCCTCATTTAAATTCAACAGCGAGCTGCACAGATTTAACCATTAAACTGATTTATGTTGCATAAAAGATCAAACCAGATCGCACCTTGTGGCCAAATAACCATAAAAGGTTTCTGTAAAGATCATTAATTCACCTCCCTGGGCAGTTAGTTTAGCAGTAAATATGACTTAGATGACTTTATCCAGTTAACCTTAATCAATTTGTTATTATGATTAGTCACTCTAAATAATACAAATGTGAGAGGGGAAGGTGATACAGTTCAGACCCTGGCAATGAACAGTTCAGTGGTGTGCTGACCCTGGATTCCCACAATCCTGGGAAACGGGCATCTGTCCTCTATCTGTGCCCCAGGGGATCGCAGCTGGCCTGTGCTGGGGAGAGCATCCCAGAGGCTGAGCTTTGCCCGATCCTTTCCAGTGGCCTGCAGGTAAGCAGGTCCCACCACTGCGACACAAGAAAGGGAGGAAGATGAGGTCAGAGGGAAACAGAAGGCAAGGACAGCCCATTTGCCCCATGCTGAGAGGAAAGCTGGCCCAGCCGTCCACATACCAGCTTGAGATCTGGCAAGGTTTTATTTGGCAGATCCTGCTCTGTCACAGACTTCCAGAGCGACCTTGGCCAAGGTATTTCATCTTATAGTATCTCAGCTCCCCAGCTGTTAAGCAGGGATGACACTACTTCCCTCTCTCACAGGAGTGGTCTTAAAGTTTGTGAGGCATTCAAACATCACAGCTCTGGGAGCCATAAAAACTCCTTAAGCAGGCAGATCCATCACGCTCGATGCTCCGTTATCCTCTCACCCCGGCACAGCTCCATTGACTTCAACCCATTTACCCTGTCACGCAGGACATGAAATCAGAGTCAGGCCCTTGATCTGGCAAAGGGATTGCCTCTTCATCGGAGTCGCTGCAATAACCACCAGAATGGGACCCAGTGGGGGCTATAGTAACGTAAGTGATCATCAGTACTTAAGGAAATAGGCCCATAACTTGGCCACCAAAGCCATTCACACCTGAGCAAAGCACATTATGCTGACAGCCCAGAACTCCCTATGCAAACTGCTGATAGCACCTTACCACCTTTTACACCAGTTTGGAAATAGAGGGAAGAGAAGATGAGAAATCTTATCATACATACTGGTAGAAGCAGCAGTGAATTCATGCAGTCAGTGGAACAACGTCAGTGTAAAGAAGAAAACAGGATTCAAGGTGTTTGGGTGTCAGCTGCCCCAGCCTCCCGAGAGGCACAGCCTTGCTCCTGTCACACGGCTGCACTTGGTATGCAGGCAGCGCATCAGTAAATCATGACTCCCTGCATGAAAGAGCTCATTCTCTGCATTTCTCTGTCTGTGTGTTCACTCTCGCCAGGGCAAGGAAAGCACTTTATCCTTCATTTTTATGCTCAGCCACATGCTTCTCCAGCCTTCCTATATTGTGTACGCAACTGTAAGAATGTGGAATACTTCTCTTTCCAAAATGCATACATCTCCACCTCCCAGGAAAAGGACTCCAAGCCCACACCTACGTTCAGCATGAAGTGCTGGACATTTTCTCCTAAATCCAGCTCCTACTTCAGGAGGTGTTTGATCTGAACAGATAACAAAGGCATGATCAAAAACAGTCAGTAAGGACCTTTTCACTGACCCCAGCAGGCTTTAGTTGAGGTTCTCTGTGTTCAATTACTTATAGTCATTATTGTTAAAGAAGAGGCTTGAGCATACCTTGCAACCTGCAAAGCCGCTAATGTGGAACACACAACATGAGAAGAGACAATATAATTCTTTTGCGAAACTTAACATGCTAATAAAGATCCCTTTCTTCAATGTCAATGATCTTTTCCATTAAGTTGGTTACATGATCATTTGTTCTTGGATATAAATTTAGCTTTCTACAAGTGAAGGCAGGGGATTATAAATTTGCGCAGCATACAGGAAACCTCTGTTCCTGTGATAATAGTTCGTGCTCTTCTGGATCTGGCTGCAGGACTGTAGCTGAAGCAATACTACGGAAACTGAATAGTCTATCCCCATTCTTAGCGACATTCCAAAATCCACAGAAAAAAGAGCATCAGTAAAATCTGAAAAGAAAATCTGAAGAATTTTAAGAAAAGTGGGGCCTGAGTTCATGCAGCATTTAAGAAGCACATGATTAAAATTAAGCATATACCTAGAGGTCATCGACTTCAGTGGCACTGTCATGGGCCTAAGTTATGTCTTGATTTTGGATCTGAAAGCTTCAACGTTAGATAGCAAATGCACAGAAGACTTTTCATTTTTATGATTAAAGGCATATCACCTCAATCTCATATCAACAAGGATACTTTATTTATAGAATATGATATTAAATCTGAATTCCTTTCAAATATTGAGAGTATTTTGTTACATTACACATCCAGGTGCTACATGTAATTTTGACAGACAGGCTCATCTGAGAGGTGCCAATTAACAAACACACTCAGAAGCAGAACGTGACAAAAGTCACAACATCATCAGAGAAGGAATGTTTTTTCTCTCACAGGAGGAAATAGCAATGAGGAAAAAAGTTTGTTCATCTCCTCCAACAATATGTGAGTAGTTCCCCTCAATTACCCCATTACTCTTTCACTAACTATAAAGAGACATCACAAAGAATTTTAATAACAGGATGAAGAAATTATTATATATTACATTTCTATTTCGTGTAATACATCTCCATTGTTGCTAACAAGTCAGAGAGAGTTAAAACTCAATGAAAAGGCTGTTGATTTTTTATCATCCTGTTTGCTTTTAAATTCATTGGAGTGCTTAAGTGAGCTGGTGAGTTCCACATTTGTTCCTAATCTGCTCTGAAGGAAGGGGGCCAGCGGCAGGGCAAAAGAGGCAGTGTCTGGCACTTCTGCTTATTTTCAGATAGAGTTTAAGGCAGGAGTCCAGACCTGGAGGGTGTTTTAAAATACCGATCTTGAATTTCTACAGTACTTTCCTTCTTGGAAGAATATAATGGTATCTTACACACTATGGCCACAATTCTATACTGAATTTATTCAGGCTTTATGTATAAAAAAGGGGATGAATTTTAGGAGGATTGGGGCTAGAGGTCACCATGGTCACTGCTTAGTGTACACAGTTGCTGTTTAATGACACTTCTTATTCTATTCTATTAAATCTGCCAAGAAATGACCATGCAAAGTGAAGCTGGCACCTCTTCACTTCTGAAAAGTGCCAAGTGATAATTAATGATTTCAAATGTCAGAAACTTAATGTAATATCTTTCCGGAAGGACTAGTGCCTGACTGAATCAGCAGGAACAACTCTCTCATCCAAGCCACCATTTGCCAGCCCTAAGAGCCTTTCCTTAGGACCAAGCCTGCTCAAACATCATTTCCTATACAAAATCTGGCAAGAGTACCATGTGCCCAAGGCTATGACTGCTCACTGCTGATAGGTGACGCTTTCTGTCCTACTGGTAACACAAAATGGCCCAACTCACCTCTCCAGTCATGTCTTTGTAGATGTTACCTGTTGCTGACTCACATCCTGCCAAAGAAGTAACAATCTCCTACAAGAACCAGCACTGATCCTCAGGTTGCTTCCTACCAAGTGTGTACAACCAGAGGACTCTCAAACCTCATCTATAACATGAGGTACTGAGATGCATGTTTATGCTACTGAACTCAATGAGCAAAAAGCTTAGCAATTCAAGCCTGTTTTTACATATTTAGTCTACATCATATTGTAATGAAAAGACAAGATTTTTGCAATAAAGCAATCAATGTGTTTTCAAGTTACTTGGCGCAAGCACCCTGGATGGTTAGTTTTTCTTTTGATCTCAGTGAACTGCCTTTTTAACATTCCTATTTCTGAGAGAGAGAAAAAGATCCCATTTTGCTGGGCAACAACTTTAATTTGTATGCAACTTTCTTCCTTGTTTTGCCAACCTCAGACAAGGGTAACAGGTTAATTGCTGTTTTTATTGATATAACATATGCCAATTATAAGGTGTGTGTTAAACTCCTATGTTCTAGTTAAGTGAAAAAACAGATCATGAATACCACCACGCTCTGCTATCCAAATCAACGAGAAGTTGGAATATCCCAGGTAACAGAAAACAAAAATATATAATGGATATAGTAAAGAGACACCTCGCTACTGTGAGTCAGCACAGATCCAGCACAACTGGCTCTGAGGCCCAGCTGAAAACCCCTGCCTCATCTGAGCCAACTCCCCAGTTCTCACTAGGCTGAGCTTACATGCTCGGTCTCCACACCAGTCCTGTGCATTCACTGCATGTGAGCAAATCCTTCCAGACCCCGGGGCTCGGGGGCTGCAGCCACAGAGCTCTCCTAGCTCTCTGCTGGTTTGGACCCAGCTCCAGCCATATTTATGAGTTCTAGCTGTGCCAGAGCCACCACTGACCCCATGATCAGTGTGGTGGTTACAGCACGGGTCCTCCCATCTCCTGTTGGAAATGCAGGTGTCCTGTGGGCCACAGTACTCATGCCTGTAACATGCTTATGGCCTGAAAGAATCCACAGAGCTACATGCTAGTTTAAGAAGCTTAATAATGGACTTGGCAAAGAAGAAAAAGAAAATGTGAAATATTTAACATTTTTCTTCTTCCTTTAAATCTGGAAACACTTGGCTGATGCAGTTAACCTTGTGTGGTCATCTCTTCCCACGGCTTCAGGCGGCTGCATAACATTCTCATCGAAATTGCTCATTCAGTGCAAAGTTCCTCTTCAGAGAGTTCTCTTCCAATTTTCCCCCTCTTCAAGTGATCTTAAAGAAAGGACTTGGGCACACTGGACTTCAAATGACCCTTGAATGCTGTGCTTACTTTCACAGCAGGATGCATCAACTGCTTCATCAAATAAGTCTCAAGCAGACAGGTTTGTTGATTGGGAAAGCAAAGTCTCAAGCTGAGGGTAAAGGGTATGTCACAAATATTAGTGTAAGTACAGTGAAGGCCCTATATCCTTGCAGAGAACAGTGTTCACCCTGGGCTAAAGTCTGTGCTAGTATTTTGAATTTGTATCACACCATCTCAGCTGATCTTACGGGAAAAAGGCCAATTGGATTTTATAGCTCAAGAGCTAACAGGATTCTACAGGATTTGATAAAGAAAGAAACTGCCATTATAGGTTTAACTATCTTGTAACAAGGAATATAGAACTGTGTTAAATTTCAATATTTTATAAAATATTTGCACTGAAAATAGAGCTGCAAATCCATGTTATGTGTTAATAGTTTAAAATTAAATACCTGGATGTGTAGCTGCTGATGAACCCCATACCGAGAAAAATAAGATATCCAATAATTTTATAGCCTAAGTCTCTGACATCTGCAGTATCTTCCACTCCAGGTGTTCCATTTGCTTTGGAAATTTGGATTCAGACAAAGAAGAAAATTGGGACACTGAAAAAGCTTAATCCAGAACCAAGGTAGATTAAAATTAATTTAGGTACTGCTGCTTACAGAAATATCCGCTGAGGTGTACGGCACACTAACACACCCTGGGCTGATATTGCCAGTTATCCCCTCTGCAACATCTGGACTCCCTAGGCACATGTGAGCCTCCTGTTTTTTAGTACTGGTGCTTACAGACAGGGATATGGCAGTCTGAGCTTCTTCCCCAACACTGAGAGTTCCCACAGGCTGCCAGCTCTGCAGCTGCCCAGAGGCAAGTGCTAACACCATAGGGCACCAAGAGTTTGCTGTTTTTACCAAACTGGTTTCAAAGACAACTCAACTGAACTACCAGAGAAAGAAAGAATCACTAACAATTTGTATGCAGGCCCAAGGGTGGGATTGACTAGAAAGGAGACAAAATCTTGAAGGAAGCATATGAAGGACCACACAGTCCCAGGCAGACTAGATACTGAAGCATGGATTGAGCCCTGCTGATTTTGACAGTTCTCTACAAACAAGGCCCTTAGGACGATAGATCCCTCCTGATGAACTGACTAGGACAAAAAGAGCTGATCTGCAAATTGGACCTTGTCAGAGAAGAGCCAGGTAAGTGTGTGACAAAGACCATACCTGATCCTAGGGAGAAGATCTGACAAGTCAGACTCAGGAGCCAGAAGCTATTTATGATGGCAGGGAAAAAATGAACTCTCAACTATAACGTTGGAAGCAACAGGCTTGCTGAGCCAAGCATCATCTCCTAGATAACAATCTAATGAGAAAACTCTCCCCAACTCCCTCCCCCCCTCCCCTCCTCCATGTGTGCATCCCTTTGATGTACAGCTGCAAGTGCTGGCCAGGTGCAATCTGTTTTATTGAGTAATATGCATACAGCTTTGTAAAATATTCTTAAGACTACAGATGAACTTGGATTCAGCGTCTTATGTCTCTGAGTTTCAGCTCCTGATAGGGAAGTTCAGCAGCTGCTGGCTGAGCACATCTCACTTGGAAGGTGCTGTTCCTCCCCTCTTCAGCTTGCAGGCACCTGAGTGAAGAAGCTGAGGTGCAGGACAACCCTGCATCTTTCTACAAGAAAAAGCTGGGCAGGGAGCTGGCTTTCAGGGAGGGGAAGGTAATTGAATGTGAGTTTGCAAGGGATTCACTCACTTGCAGTCTCTCTGAACCAAACCTGCAGGGTTCTGCCTCTGAACTGAGGACTGCAGGGAGGGAAGGGGCTGGGGATTTTTTATGTGCTGGCTGCTATGTTCTGGGCCACGCATGCAGATGTACTTCTCAATTATTCAGCTTCCAAGTGAGGCCAGATTGTTCATTCTGGCTTTGACTCCTTCTTTGCACAAGTCCAGCCATGTGCTGTGGAGCTGGTTTGGATGATTCCCTTCACCACGCAAGGCCAAGTCTGTTTAAACCTGCCTCCATCCCCAAGAGTAGATGTCTGGAGTGCACTGCTGGGCAGACACCCAAGACAGCTCTCGACAAGCTAGGCTAAGCCTTGAGAGCAACACAACCACTTTTCGTTTGGCACTTGGGAGCAACGTATCCACTCTGCCAAGCTAATGCAACCTGCTTCCAAGGAGGACTAATTAACCCAATAAGGCATCACCGTAGTGTCATCACTTGGCTCTGGATTGCTAAACATACACCCCCGGGGCTCACCTGGGCATTTACGAGAAATGCTGCTCTGCACCACGTATGCTGCATACCACAGCATACCACCGGCTGCTGCCCACAGCTGAAAACTCCTCCCTGAAGCACAGGCAGAGATGTACGTGCTATCCCACCCACCCCAGTACACACACCCAGGAAGAAGACAGGCAGCATCCAGAGACACTAATGAGCACAAATCAGAGACAGCAAAAAGGTAACAGTAAGACACTTAGATGTAGTAGGAAGTCGTTATAATACCCCCAGTTGCTCAGTGCTCATGACTGTCTTGCTCACTGGAGCTCTTCTCTGTCCACACAAGCCTCTCCCTGGTCCTCGACCCTCAATCAATGCCAGCAGCAGAGAAGTGTCTGACCCCAAAGCCAAGTGCTAGCCCCACGCTGCGTGTACAAAGGATCAAGAAACACCCATTCCCCTCTTCCTTTGCCAGGGAATCAGTGGATGCTGGATTCCATCTACAGGTTTTTTCCTCTCACCACACACACAACAAGCAATTTCCAATATACACGCTCATTACGCTCCAGTGGAGCATACGATAAAGTAAAGGTAAGCGGCAGCCAGAGGACTGTCTGCACACAGCAGCCAATGATGGGGAAGCTGTTCTCAGCTTACAAAATTGACTCAGACACTTCCAGAAATTCACATCAGATATCTACCCTCTCTGAATGGATAATAAATATGTCTGACCCAATAATCCAAGTGTTATCTGCGTTCCAACTACCAAATCATACAATACAGCTACACACCTGATGTAATTTTAATACCATAAGACCACAAAGAGCAATGGAGCACAATGGCAAAAGCAGACAAGGGAACATTGATTTTCAGATTGCACTCCACTATAAACATCAAGCTGCTGGTGGTTTATCTGAAATATAAGCAGACCTAAGCGAAGCAAAGGAGGATGAAGTTCATGCATTTAGGCTGAACAGTGCTTAATGTGCCAAGCCCAGTGAATCCTGCAGGCAAGCTGCCTCTGCCAGCCATAAATCAGGATCAATACAACTTCAACTACAGTTGTACTAATTGTAATAGCTGGATTTTGACAATGTTCATGCACGTGTTATGCAACACAGGTTCCTGCCTACAGGGGGAGAATTTAAACTTCTTTTAGCACAGACAATTACACCTTACCTTAAGGCACTGATCAGACTCATGCTCATGTAACAGAAGTTTTGACACCCTGAATGCCTTCAGCTCCCACTGACTTCTTGTAGTCCCAGGAAGCTCTTCAAGAACAGCTTCTGGGGAACAGGTCCATAGGAGAAAGAGGCTCACTGCTAGCTTTTGCTGTCACTTACCTGGTTATCAACCAGGTATTACTTCCCTGACATCAGCTGAATTTTTCCTTTTTACAACCAGGAAAACACAAGCACAATTTTACACACTGTACTCTGACTTTAATCAAGTCAGATAAGGAATATGAGTTTCCTTTCAGAAGCTACTTTCCACCTAACATATTTGGGAGCACAAACATGTTTCTTTGGCTAAACCATAAATCATTAATCCCTCCCTCCACTCAGAATGCATAAGCTTCCAAACCACACACCAAATGGCATTGAGTTTAGACAAAAAGAAGTTAAAATTTTAACCTACTTCTCAACAGATTGGGTTTGTGTGGCAAGGTTTTTGGTAGCAGGTGGCCTCTGTGAGAAGCTGCTAGAAGCTTCCCCTGTCTGATGACACAGAGGAGAACTCCTAAATTCTGGTGGCTTTGATGGCTGTCAAGTTTTGACTCAGTGTCACCACAGCCAACAGCCAACTTTCCTTATTTACTGGCACACTGAACAAACATGTGAGGGCTCTTCTGTCTGGGCCAGCAAAAACTGCAGCTGAAAGTCACTACTTATTTTTAATACAGTATTACTTTAATGCTCAGATTTCCTAAGAAATGCAATGTCCACGAAAAGGAGATGACTGGACTGTGCAGGTACAGCCTCCAAGAAAATGACAATGTTTAGGTACTCTCTTGCTTCCACAGGACTCTTTGGAGGATTCCCTACTGATTTCAGTAGCAACAGGATCATGAAGACAGACAATTCAGTTACATAGCTGACAAAACCCATGATATTGGCATTGCTATCACACCAGTCCCAACCATAACATTTCCTGGGTTTTTTCAGGAGCTTTTCAAGCACAATTTGGGGCTCAGTGAGCATTACTTCACTACTACTGCCTCTCTGAAGTGCTAAAGAAACATTTACCAGCATGCAAGTACATTAAATTGTGAGTTTACACAAGAAAGGAAGATGCTTCTAGGCTGCTGTCTCTTTTTCTTTGGCAGAAATACAGAGCTGGTCACATTTTGGAATGTATTTAAAGCCTAATACTTTTCAAAGAACAAGAGCCTCTACAGAATAAATAAAGCAGCAGAGCTCGATTCTCCACTGGACACCTCCAATTTCACACCAGTGCAACAGTATCAAACAAATGGCCAAGAATGATTCATGGTCTGGAAAGCATGATTTTCTGTGGGAGATTCAGAGAATTCAATCTTGTTAGCTTATCACAGAGCAGGTTAAGAGGAGATTTGATCACAGTCTACACAATATCTGGTGTCTGATCCCAGGTAGTTCTTTAGTCTGGCAGATCAAAGTGCTAGAAGGTAAAATTAGCCAAACAAACTGAAAAAAGCAGACTTTTACCCTTTACCTAGCCCCTCAGCCTGGGATGTCATAGATTGTCCTTTCTTGCATGCTCAAAATTTGAATTTCTTCCTACTATAGGTATGTTCTGGCACAGTCGTATGTTACTGGATTTAATGCTGCAATTAGCAGGTGAAATTCCATGCTCTGTAAACAGAAAGTCAGGCTAGATGCTCATAGGCCATTCTGTCTTTAAAAGCAAAAATAAGTATGAAATAGTTATACAAACATGCGAAGTAATAAACGCACTTATCAAATTCTTTTTTGACATATAGAATATATTTTTCCAACAAAAGCTGTGTTGATTATGGAACAAAAAGGTGAAACCTGTTTTCATTTTATCTGTAAGGAAGTTGGTTCCCTTCATCCTCACACTCATGCAATTTATTTTGAGGCAAAGTGAGGAGGTTTGGGTTTTGTTTGGGTGGATTTCTTGTTATTATTAATTTCTCCCCAATAAAATGAATATCGAGGCTTCTTCAAAACTCCCACACATGGAAGAAGCACATTCATAGCCATGAAAATCTTCAGTTTTCAGCCTGGAATGCAACTGACCTTTCTCAGCCGTTACAGTTTCTTAGCTTCCACAAGTGGATATTTACTCTTTTTTTTTTTTTTTTTTTTGGAATTGTTCCATTCACAGTGTGCTAGGGGATTTCACTCAAAGTAACACATGCTCCACAGATTAGTAGGCTCTTAAAAATACGCTTGTCTTCTTTTTATGGGCCTGGTCTATTAAAAAGAAGTTAACGAAAAGACACCCATTAGCTTCTGTGGGTATTGGATTAGAGCCTAAATTATTGCTAGCGCTGAACATGCACAGTCAGAAAGTATTTCAGAAAACATGTGCTATATACGTCTCTCCGACTCTAAAGAGGATTTCCCCGAGATCCTTTCCAAACTCCAGTGACTAGCTCTGAAGAAGACATCTGCTCTCCCACAGAGCATCTCCCTCTAACGATGGGCAGGAATCAGGCATTCCCTGTGTACTCACAGTGGGATTTTATATCGCTTATCTCGGCCTTTATGCCCTACACACACACACACACACACACACAGCTCTTTTATACACCAGGTTCTCTCCTCCCCATCCTACACTGTCAGCTTCTCCTTTCTAGGCCATCAATGGGAATAGTATTTGCAGCTCACAAAAAACAAATTTTTAGTGAACCATTGATTCTGATATCGTCACATTCTTCTGAGCAGCTGCACCATACCCCATAAACGCACCACATCTGTATATATGCATCAAATGCACCTTGTGAGCTGAGGAGAAATGTCTTAATGTGTGATGTACAAAGTACATTTTGCAGACTCCTAAACATTTCCCTGGCAAGGCCATCAGTGGGCTCGCCAGCTCATTACGGAATGCTAATTACATCCCATCAAGTGACCTGGAGCTGCTGAACAGCACTGAGTTATGTATGCTTTCATGGGAAATACCAGAAAGCTAAAAGATTAGTTTACGGAGACGTCTGTTCCTTGTCAAAAAATCCCTTCGATTTCTTTATTTCATGTTATACACGGACAGATCATTATTGGCTTGAAATTGCAGAATCCATTTCTTCCCCTTTAGAAAATCCATGGTAAGTCTTACTGGGTTAAACTAGTAATTTTAAAAAATTAAATGAAAACAGGCAGAAACAGGTTTCTGAAGATAAACAGAAGTTTGAAAAATAGTTTTAGTTTTAAATGGAAGCAGAAACCCAGGCATAGAGAGATGAATTTTTCTAACTAAGTGAAACCAGAATTTTAAGTCCGGTTGCGTGCAATCTAGACTGCTCAACCACTCCCACTTATTCCAGTTACTTCCCCATTTTCCCGCCACTGCAATGCTCACTTATTGCCTCTTCTCTTTAATTAGGCATCCATCCCACAAGCTGTTTATAGCAGCAGTGTCCCACTCACTGCAACAGGGCATGAGGTCTAGCTGTACGGAGCACTTTTCCATCTGTTAAGGGTTGGGGCTGACTTACACTGCGTGTCTGAAAAGCATCCCATATGCTGAAGCCCCACTCCTAACAGAGCCCTCTCAGGAGCCTGCTTATATATTAGTAGAGAAATTAAAAATTACAGATTTTTTCCAGCTCCAAGTGGGTTCTTCATTCCTACAGCTCTCCCATCACTTCCCTCAACTGGTTTTAAAGCTCTCCTGAAGGAGGTGTCTGTATTTACAAACAGGGAAACTGTGCACAGGAAAAACTGATAGCAGAGCCAGAAATAGTACCTCAGCTACCCAGTTCCAGGTCAGTGCCAAATACACTAGGCTACACTTGCCTTTCAGAAAGCTGCTATGGTCAACTCCCTTTAACTGCTGCATTAGTGCATTATTTTAAATACCTCCTACCTGGGGAGAGCGAACGAGCTAGCTTGTGCGTAAAATATGCTAGTATGCATTTCTGATTTGATGCCTGTAATATCCTGCATGTTTTATGCTAGAGAGAAAGAAGAAAAAAATTTTCAGGATACTATCTGCTTCCACCACACTGCTGAAATGGCAGAGGATAAAGACATGCATGGGGAAGTCAGGAATTGATTTGAAAATATGTCCTATCTGTTCCAGTTCTGGTTGCATTAACAGTGAGGCTCCCGTGAGTTATCTCTGCTGGGTATGCTCAATGCCAGTTTAAGGAAAGGGAAACTATTTATCTCCGACACCTAAGGAAGTTCCTACCTTACCAACATTGCTGTGACACTGCTGAAAAATGCCAGAAACACATCAGAGCAAGAGTTTAAAGCTAAACCCGTCAATATGGAAAGAGGAGACAGACATCTGCACACTCATTGGGTCTCTTTTTCCCTGATGGTTTTGATTCAGCCCATCTCAAAGATGCACTTTTGACCACTTCAGCATCTGAGCTCTGCTCTCCTCACAGCATGTGAGTGGTCTGACCCCAATGGCCCAGAGCTGATTGGGGTGACAAGTGACATCTGACAAAGAGCGACAAGAGAGAACATCTGCAGAGCTAAGACATGTCAAAGAGGGCCCTGGAACATGGAGCTAGGCCCCTACCTGGAATAGTAACACTTAGGCCTACAGATAGTAACTGTTTGAATTTGATCATATTCTCAGTTCTTGAGGAACAGACTGGGACCAAAGCCAAAAAAGAACCTAGCTAAGGAATACGAAGAAATTAGGAGCTGCCTTTAAGAGATGCATTCAGTTGGTCTCCACAGTCTAGGCAAGTATACAATGTGCTCCAGACCAATTTATATGCTGGTTCCACTCAAAAAATAATACAGTTAATTTAGTCAAATGGGGGGGGGATCATTCATCTAGAGACAAGAATGCAGTCCATCCCTGAAGGCTAAAGAACTGATTGCAGAGCCACAGCTTTCCAGGAAAGGAATTAGGGAGCCAGAGCAAACAAGGAACTCAACATGAGCTCCCAGTGCAATGGGACCAGCAAAGCTGTACATCAACAACAAATGGAGAGCTGAAGCAGAAAGGTCATTTAACTTGAGTTGAAATAGTATACACCCTAACCCAGTTCATCTGCACTAAACCAGCAGGGAGCATTTGCACCACCTAATGAGCAGCTGACCTAAGAGGGCAGTAACCCCAACACAGCTAGAGCCCAAAGAGAATACGGGAACACAGATTTGACATTTACAAGCTGGAGAGAACATAGTGAAAATGGCTTTTTATTTTTTGAAATGTCTCAGGAGGGTGAAAGATGGAAAGCAGCAGTACCGTGGGAATGTCCTCTACATTTCTGAGAAATACAAAAGAACGTCCTTCTAACTTTGCCACTTGCAGACTTCTCATTTCCTCTGCTCCAGCAATTAACACAGGGGTTATGCCTGACACACTGGATCACACGACAGGAAAAAGCTCCGGAACCCTCTGGGACGCACGTGGCCATGCTGGGGTGCAACACTGTGCTAACCCCGTGCTCCAGGCACAGTCCCTTGGCGAGCTGAAGGATCCACCGACAAGCTGCACCTCAATAGGGGCTCACCGAATGGAACAAAAGTCACAGCACTCCACAGCAAGTGGATGGTGGATGGCTCTCAGGGATTAAGGGAGCTCTCAGTAGATGTCCAGCCAAGTATAGATGTGGCCAGTACAGCCCACGCTCCTCACTGGTCCAAGGATTTTCTCACATAGCACCTAAAATTTTTGCATCTCCAACTTAGCAATGGTTAAACACTTACATCTAAGCACGGGCTATGTAGCAGAAAGAATATCAGCTTTTCCTCACCCACGGAGCCATCTCTCTGTGTACTGGAAAGCCACAGTTTTGAACCACAGTGATGGTGCAAAATAAAAAACTGCCAGCACGGTTTGATGCATGTGCATGCAAATGCATCCAGGATACATATATATTCCATGCCAGGGACAACAGGCTAAGCTACCACTGCAGCGTGTGCATACTAAGTGGAGGCTTTGCAGTGCTACGGAAGAGAACACACGAGGTGTCCATTTGCACAGACAAACACAATAGCCAGATTCAATTATTCTCTGACACAAACTGCTAACACACTAAACAGTGTTTTAATGTGAGGGTCCCAGCCCTGAAGACCTGGGTAGTTCAATTTATATATCAGAAGAAACAGGGACAATCTTGTCTGCATAATTGGAAAATAAGTCAGCATACCTAAAACGTTCAGAATTGCAATATGGTTTCACTTGCCATGTGGTTTTCCATGTCTTCTTCCTTTGCTTGACTTTGGTCTGTTGTCTGACAATACAAGAGGTGAAAAATAAATTTCTATCGGCAGCCTCCAACATACACCATATGTTAAAAATGTTCAGGGTTAATGAGAGGAAAGAAGGCTTTTCTAAAAAATGCCGTTTTCTCCACATATTGAACTCAGAAGATATGGAGCCCTTTGAGGTTAGAGCAAGCTGAAAATTTAAAACAAAACTCAGTGACCTGAGTGATGTTATCTACAATTAAATACTGCAACATAAACATTCCAGGTTCAATACTGGCTCTGCCACTGATACCTGCTCAGTTCCTCAGCCTCTGAGCCTCAGGTCATCATCCTGAAAATGGAAGTTCCAAAATGCAGTTCATAGTAGACCTTCAGCAACATGATTTTTGCATGTGCTACAGCTAGTTCAAGAGGGTACTGATAATTTAGGGCAACTATAACAATACCACTTTGTGGATCTTGCTCTGAATTCAACTTTTTTGCTAGACTAACAAGAATAGCATGCCAGCTGAGAAAGCCACTCCCCTAGTAGAGTAACCCAGCTGTAAATCTAGAAACCTGTCCCAGTCTTGGGTTTAGGATCCAACATTTCAGCTTGGAGTTGTCTTTAGTTTGAATCACGAAGGAAGAAAATTCAGCATTTGATTGAAACACTGATGGATAGAGCTCTCCTTACTGATCAAAGAAAAGTGATTATCTGCTCTTTTTGAGAAGGAAAATAACTGTTCCTAAAGAAAAGATCACAAATGTCAATGTGTATTTTCTATAGAATTCTGATTTATATTTCACAGCTCCAGATAAAAATTAATGACCTTTGTGGTATGGAGAATCGTCCAGCTGGGATCACTTTTTCTTTTATTTCTTATGCCTTACAGCACAGACACAGAGTAAAATGTCTTCACAGATATAATTGTGTTACATCACGATGCTAGACAGACACGGTGCTGAGACCAGACAGTAATTTACTCACTAAGGCTCTGATCCAGATTCCATTGAAATCAATGTAAAGGTTTCCTCTGACTTGAATGGCTATTGACTGGATCAATCTCTTTGTCTTCATAGCTGGAACACGGCAATTTTCCCTTACTGTTCTGTGACCTTGCTTTCTCATTAAACTTCACTCAAGGGATTCATAAGATACAGAATACCGCATATGGAAGATAACTCAAGAGAACCCAATCATGTCCAAATAGACTAGTGACAAGCAGGCCAGCATACTTCTTTTCCTACCATGCAGTCTGCTGGCCATCATGAGAATGTCAAGTTTTACTTTATGCAAGGCAAGACCTTTCACATAATATCTAGATCTCACCCCCTACAAAGTCATGGAAATATGTGCAGTGGGGTAAACTAAGGACGATTTGAACTGTAACATTGCTGGGGTTCACTGACATCGATTTGAATTGGACATTTAAATGCATATAACAAAAGTTTGGCTGTTTGTGCTCTTTTATTGAACTCTGCCGGGTCATCCAGTCTCTTGCTCTTGCACACAACCTCATCATTGATCCCTTTCATAAACAACCATGATCCACATTAAACACATTCTCCCTTTCAAAAGCTGTGACAGAAGCCTGCCCCTCACTTCTCTAGTGGTCAGAACATTACAGTTTCCAGTCTTAACTTAATCATAACCAATGTATACATCTCTAATCCTGGGCCAGCCTAGTCTTTTAGCTCAAATAGTTATTTTCCTTCCCTGGTATTATCACCCAGGATATATTTATGGACACTCTTATCCCCCTTCCACCTCAGCTTTGCTGGGATAAGCAAGCCAAGCTATTTTCATTCCTTCTCTAATGATGGCTCTTACTGTGTTTAGAATATTTTGCACCTTGCAGTACTTTAAAGTACTTGCAAAGGTTTAGACAAATTATTATTTTTTACAACCAGAATAGGCCATGATTACCCCCTGAATTACCCTGGGTACAGAATACCACCTGTAATTCCTGCTTTTTGGCCATAATTTCAGGTTGAACTAGGGTGCATATTTAATACACTGCAGAGAAACAAATCCATAATACTCTAATGCATCAAGCCCCAGTTGTGCTCAGGTACCAAAATGATCAGAGATTCAGTAAAGGACGTACAGAGGGTAGAGCAGTAAAAACCAAAGGCCATGAAAAATGCTGCATTGTTTTAACAAATACATGTTCTATGACATGGTGAGCATCACAAAGTGCTTTCAAAGTTAAAATATAAACTTGTTATTCATCCAACATTCATAACAATATCAAGCTTTTATTTACATGTACAACTCCTAGAAACAGTTCCATTTGTTTTTATTTCTGTGCAAATATTTAAAAATCATTCTAGGAGTGTGGAGGGAAGAAAATAAAGAAGAAAACACAGAGTTGGAAAGGGAAATTGATTAAAGCTTTGAGTTTTTGGTCCAAACCAAAAAAACATGTGGAAAACATAATGGCAACATTGGGGTTTACATTCTGTTTTGTAAACAGTAACGTAAGGTAACAATAGGTCTTCACATAGCAGAATATGTTCATCAGCTTGGCCAGCAGATCATCAGCTGGTGCAGGTCAACAACATGCAGAAATGTCCCATCAGGATCTGAGACACCCTCAGACTGACCCTTTCAAAAAGAGCTGATGCATCCCTCAGAGGCTCCTTTAGTCTAATAATTTGGGTCATCTGGCCCTAAGGCTCACTCCTACTGCAAAGCACCACCTTCAGTTTGTGATTGTTTTGAAACAAGTGGAACTATTTGCAGAGAAGGTACTAATTTTGTACGAGCGAATACAGCACAACCTGTAGCTTAGTTTTAAGAGGTCTTGAGCACCCACAGCTTCCATTAGCTTCCTCTGAAGCTCAGAGCCTTCAAAAGCAGAGCCACATGCCCTCAGGGCCTGATTTTTCCCAACCCCAGAAGCACTGAAAACTAAGGTACAAGGGTTATCAAAGGAGTGTGTGAAAATATACTAGACTGTATAGTGTATATTAAATTAATACTAGATGTGTATCTATCTAGTGCTCCCTGCAGCTGGTCTGCCAGTGAGATGCCAACCAGGACAGTTCTACAATTGGAAAAGCAGATGGGCTGTGATATTTTCATTATGAAGAACCAAACAAGGTAAGCAGTAAGAACTGCTTACAGGTCCATGAACATATGCCTTCCCAGGACTGATGCTTTATGAGCTAAAAAAGGCAATGCACTGGATAAACCTGTGAAGGTGTTCTAGTCTAAAAAAGAGGATCTGTGAACACTGGGATTTTTCCATCACTGGCGATGTAAGCACTGTTGCAATAAGGAACACAAGTATTGTTTAGTCTGAATCTACAGCTTTCCTGTGATGCCTGGATTTAATTTCCAGTAAGACTGCACTTTTCAAGAACATAGTATTTTTCCAGTTTTCTTTGGCATTATTTTCCAGGCCTTTGTATTCTGGTACAGAGGAGAGAAAGCAGTCCATAAAGTGTTTTAGAGACAGTATATCCTATGGATTTAAGGCGACGTATCTTAAAGATATGAACTGAACCATCACTTCTACCTCTGCACCTCCATAGGCTTTTGCAAATATTGCGGCCATTGTCCTATCTTCATTTCTGAAAACAATGGTGCTTTAAGATCTGGAAATTCCTTCTTGCTATCAGCTTAATTAAAAGCTTCATTAAATGAACTGTTTCACTTTGTACTGAAACAAATTAGGAATACTTACATGATCAGTCAGCTGAGCAGCAGATAATGAACAGCTGAGAGACAGTAACAACCTAAATCATTACAGCTGTTTAAAAGGCACAGGCATGACTATCTTTAAAAATTTGCCATATCCTTCTAAAACAGATAAATATGCTAATAAGATACATCCCTCCCACACCTAGATTTCCTAATTACCCTTGCATGAATTGCTGTAGCCATAGAGGATCCAGGACAGACCTGAAAGCAGAAACCAGTCTCCCCTTCCTGCACCCACTTCTCTGTGTTGACAGTAGCACCAGGCAGGTTCTCTTTTTATCTGAACTCCAGTAAGTTCCTCTTGACAAACACTGCAAATGCATTTTCGCCCATAAACAGCTGTGAGGATGATTTTATTGTTGTCCATAAAGCAATTGCATTTGCAAAAAAACTTAAAGAAATATCACATAGGAAGTCCTAGCAGTTTCATGAACGCTCATGTTAATATGCTTTGGCATAAGTGTCTGCACAACTGACTCATTCAAGCCCCCTCCTTGTTCACTAAACACTTCTGCCATACACTCACTGTCAGACTCACATGTGGCTTGTCTACACTACACCATTGGCCACCAACAGATGATAGCCATGCAAAACTGCAATTAATTACTCTCAAGCAATTATAAAACTGAAATTTGTCTGCATAAAAGCCTATGTGAACACTTATTTTAAGTAACAAACAGATTTATCAAGGTTAAAATCCTTGTGTGATGACAAAAAAAAGAGCTATATTTGCTGAAAGTAGTTGCTGCGATATAGGTAAGGGATACAGTACCACAAAGAAGCTACCTGTTCAGCACAAGCCACTGATTTATGTAAACAGTGGCCTAAACAATACATTATATTTCCTAAAAGGGTCATCTCGTCCTGACTACTAAGTAGGCAATATAAGCTGACATCACACATAAGAACACATTCTCTGTATATATGTCCAGATGCATACGATAATCTTTAACATAAATCCACCCTAGAGACAAGGGTGAATAGGAAAGAAACTGAAACAAACTCCTACTTATTTCTAATCCAGGAAATCAGACTAAAATTCCTCAATGGGGTTTGGGTTTTCTATTTGTTTTGTTTTGTTTTACAGAGGAAGAAAATCCGTGCTCCCAGGATGAGGAGATGCTGTATGCCAAATGTCAGCACAGAGCACATTTTTACAGCCAGCTTCTAAACCCATGAATAAAGAAAAGGGCTTAGTGGAAATACTGACAGAAGTTTAACCACAGTGGGCCAAAGTTAGCCTTGTGTAGGTGCAGGCAACTCCACTGATGTTAATGGACTTGCACCAAGGCTAGAGTTGGCCCAATGCCTCTAGCTGGCACAGCTATAATCTGCAGGCATGATACGGAAAGACGGCAGCCTGGAGGGACTGGATGCATCCCCCTGAACCTGTTGGGATTCGTGCTCATCAGAATGGATTGCATCAGTTCCTTCATGAATGAGCACCTGCAGATTCACCCATGATCAGCTCTAAAGAAACTCGATGCCAGCTTTTCATGGGGCAGTGATTACGGATTGCAGTGCTCCTAGTAAATTGTAAAGCCTGAGGGATGATAATGTGCCCCTCACTGGCAGAAACCTCCGGCAGGCCTCCTTTTGCACACAGCGCAGTGCTTTGTATTTTTTTTTAAGAGAAAGACCACACAGGGATTTTGACATCCTGTAAATGGAAAGCTGTAGCTGGTTTCTAAACGTGATGAATCCAATCCTGAGGGCCCTAGCTTCAGCAGAGAATGAATGATCAAGCTCAGAGAAAACAATGATGCATTAATGAAATTAATTTCACAGCACAGGTCACGTGAGATTCCAGAGTCCCTCCAATGCCAAAACACAATCCGATTGTGTACATCAGCAGCACAACTGCTGTCATCAGGGGTAAATTAACTGGCCAGACTCATCCCCTGGTGTAACCGCACTTGAATCACTGAATAGGTCAGTGGGATCATGCAACTGACAATTTTAATGTGGAATTTGACCAGCTGCAGGTTTTGCCAATAAGTGGAATTTCCGATCTATGCCTAGATTAGTAGATTCAGTAATATTGCATAAAATCCTGCTCTGGTGAGGAGCTCCATGTAGGCATAAATTTTGTCCATATGGAGTCCCACTGCTTTGAAGTAAATCATGCTTGCTCCAATTTCATTAATGGAATGACAGTGGGTTGCAGCAGGCGACCTCCAAATCCTACACACAGAGGGAAGCGTAAATACCCATTGGCATCCTGAACACAGACTGCATTTGTATGATAATCAAATTGGAAATTATTTAGGCTACAGTCCTGCAAAGAATCCTGTATGGGCGCATCTAGAAATGTATCTTTTGAAACATTTGTCGAAAACCTGTCCTAAGCAAAGCAGCTTTACCTTAGCAAACATGGAGTACCTTGAAGTGTGCACACAATGAAATAGTTCAGCACAGAGCAAGATCTTGCAACACTATGGAAACCAACATGACAGGTACGCCAGGAATTTAACTAAAGACATTCACAGTTAAATGGATGGTCTGCTACCATGAGCTGAAAGATGAAAACCTTCCAACTGCAACTTCTGTAGCTTCATTACAGCCTAAGTCCCTGCAGATGAGGCAGGCACTCAGCAACAGCTACACAAGCAACTTGCAGCCCCAGTGCTGCATTTCACATGCTTTTAATTTGGCATGTTTTAATGAACAGAGAGGCCAATTCACAGTTCAAAAAAAATGGTAGAAGAGAACAGTGATATCATACATGACATAAGAGGTGAGGAGAAAGAAGTTCAATAATGCAAAGGGCAAGATCATGTATTTAAAAAACAGCAAGAAGAATATTGTGGATATCACTGGCTAAAACAATGAAGATAAAGATCTGGGTTTATAACTGCATTCACGAGCACCTGAGCCATTAGCAGGGCATAGCTGTTAAAAAGACAAACGGAACCACATCACTGTATTAAAACATACTTTTCTAGCACAGGTGGGAAAGCATTAATGGAGCTGTACAGTACAGTTCTATCTTGTACCCAGGGAAGACAAATTCAGACTTGAGTAGGTCCAGAGAAAAGACACTCATACTATCAGAGACTTTATGAAATCTCAAGTGCTTAGACTGTTTAGCCTTGTAAAACAAAAGCTGAGAGGGGAGATGATTACTGACTATAAATATATCAGGTTTAAAAGAGCTGTTTAGGTTAAAAGAAAGTGTTCGTACAAGAAAATAAATTATATAAGCGATCTCTGAATATAATTAGCATACACCTTAGAAAATATTTCTGACTATCAAAGGACTGAGTTTCTGTAACGGTTTTCCAGTGAGAATAGTGGGGACAAGACACTTACGTGCTTTAAAAATCGGTCTTGCTAAATGCATTAAGGACTACACAACATACCATCTTTCAAGAGCATGGAACAGAGAGTCAATAGTCTGGAGAAGTCATCCCATCTTGCATCTCTTGATGACTTGAGACGTGAGACTCCACAGCCCTGGTAAGGAACCAGGGTCCTACTGTGCTTTGCATTATACATGGGCTTATCATAAAATGACAATAACCACAACCTAAGCAATTGCTATGCCTAGACAAGAAAAAAACAACAGTAAACCTTGTGGTAGCATGTTACCACTAGTCAGATGAACATAAAAATTGACTCTGTAGGTGCTCCTAGCCCACTGCAAATGAGAAGTGAAGCATGTTAACCTAAATAAAACAAACTCCAGCAAGATTTTGGAGATGAGCATCTGGAGTGATAACATCTTGCTCCAGCTGAGCTCCAACTACAACAATACATTTGATGGCAGCCTCCACCACAGAGAGAATCAGCCACCACAGTGTAGCTCATTATGCTGTGGTCCTGCAATGTAAGTAGTCACATCAGCACACGGCTGGCAGCTGCAGCAATAGGCCTTCCCTGACACTTATAAATTCTATATGGTATATATACTTGGGGGTATAATGCATAATTTGCATGACATATTTAGAAAGCTCTAATTAATTTTGTGATCGATGCTCTAAAACTATTGAGTGAAGTTAAGATTTTTTTTAATTGTTAAATTACACTTGTGAATTAACACAAGCAGGGCTGAGTAATAACCACTTCATGTTCATGTATAGTTCATTCAGTTCAATTAAGTTCTGCTGCATAATGAAGAAGAGAAAATAGCCAGACAAAATGCTATTGCAAGAATCTGGGTGAACAACTAATACAGTTAACAAACCAGTACAAAAATTGGTAGATTTTCTTTAAATCTTTTAAAGAAAATAAGTCTGAGTTTTATTAAGGAGGCAATATATGTACTATTACTGGAAGAATTATCTCACACTCAAAGTGATGAAGTATTTTGTGAACTATCCTTAGGAGATGTTCCACCCTGACCAGCAATACAGTCACGTCTGGAGTGGAAATCATTATCTGTTTAAAAGCATATCACACAGATGCACAAATATTTTAGGAGAGAAGATAAGGAATACTATAACCAAATGAAATGCTATGGAGAATTACATGCAGACACAAATACATGATATCTTGAACATTCGTTGTATAGGAAACATCTGGAACTCTTCCTCCTAGAGAGGAAGCTAAATATTCCTTGTATCTTGTTTGTATTTTACCTTACTACCTACTACTATGGTAGGAGAGAATCAGTGAAAAAAATAGTAACAATACCATCGGCATCAAGGATTAAAAGTGATCAATTTCATTTTTAGGGCAAAAAATATATACTCTTTTTTGCTGTGCCTTACTGGCTGGTTGGTGAGCTTACTTGTTACACGTCTGAGGAGGGTAATTTAGAAGAGGTGAGTTGGTTGTTAGGCCACAAGTGAGTATGGATCCATATTCTCCAAACTCATAAATTCTGATTTTTGTATTGAAGAATTTCTCCACAGACCTTCTCTCTTAGCTCAGGAAAATCAATCAATATATTACTTTCGTTATTTGCCGCATACACTCACCTCACCAGCTGTGGCTGCCTTTGTCCCCTTGGTGATGTTACTTAGTGCCTACTCACACACAAGCCTAACACACCCTTCTCTGGAGATTTATTCTCCTCTGTAACTCATCGTGGCAGCAAGAATATAAATTGCTCCAATTTGAAATCTGTCCGAGACTCAGGAGCTCAAAAGCAGAGTGCCAAGGTATGAAATGGATGGATACTGACCATGATAAGATGGTTCAGATATCAGAACTACTTCTTACCTTAATGACTCCAGCAACATCCTACCCTTTGGCAGAGGAACTCAGCACATGAATCATGGTTATCACCCTCAATTCTGCGCTGAAGATCTGGCTGTATCTGACTCTTCTCAACTTGTGAGAACCCAGACAATCCCACCTCAGGTTGAGATCTGCAGAATGCTAGTCACATCCTCTTTAAGCCATGACATAACAAGCAATGCTCTTCCACGCCATCAGCAAAGGTGCTGTTACCATGAATTCCTAGTGCCTGTGGTTTCTCTGTACACATGCTGACAGATGCAGCTACTGCTGATCTATCAGTGAGCCCTTCAACTTCAAGAAGTCCACATGAGAAAGACAACGTTTTGCGCATCCATCTTTCTCAATTCGCCAGGCACACCAAGAGGAAGCGCATGAAGCAATGCTAACTGACTGGAGAGCTGATGAACACTGTAACATTGTGCTGCACAGGCAGCACAGTCAATTCCTGCAGCAGACACTCATTTGATCAAAAGTGGTTCTACCGGCAATTTACTTTTCTTGATCCCACAGAAAAAGAGGTTTTGTCTCTGTTTTAAACTTGACTTCTACTTGCTGCCCTCAGGAAAATCAAGGCCAGATAAATGATTTTCAAAGACAAGATAGTTCTTTTTTTTCAGATTCAGAAAATAATTTTGTCTAATTTTGTCTTGATGAATAATACAGGCTTCATTCGTTTAATTTATCTCAGAGCTACCAAGCACCTCTGCTCTCTCCAGGTAACCAAGGACACATGCATTTTTAACAGACTTGTCTCAAAATGAGTTTGCAGGATGGGCAGTCAAAAAATCCATCCTGTAACTTGGATAATGAGATATGGAGCCATTCAAAACCACTCAACATGCAGCTCCGTGCTGCCACTTCTGCAGATTCACTTTATTAAGGAGGGCTACATTGTAAAGCATTTCCTTTTTTTTTTTTTTTGGGGGGGGGGGGAAGTTATGCAAACCCAGTATTTTCAGACACATCACGTAATTCCACAGCTCCACAAAAACCTGAGACTTCTCCAGAAAATACAGAGAAACATCACTGATTACTCCACAACAGCAAAACACAGATAATTTGACCAGAGAAAGTTACAATCTCCTCTGAGTTTGCTGAATCTAACATCAGTATTGTCTTGAAATGACCCTTTCTCTCTCATTTCTAACTCCCTCCTTGCACCCACACACCAAATTTCTCCCTTCCACACTCTAACCACTTGTGCTTTTGACATCACATCCCAGCCTGTTTCTGTATCACTCAAAATCTCTTCCATTTGGATCCCAAGCAAGGCAAATAATCCAGCCCCACATCAAAGCAACAAGTAGGAGCAATCTGAAAGCTGCACAGGTTTCAGTAATGGAAGACAGCAAGGAACAAGCAAGGTCTTATTGCCAAACAGTGAGGAAAATTAATGAGGCTTTCAAACGCCCAACTGGCAGTGTTAGTGCGTTAAAAGAATGTAAAAGAGGGGAGAGGACCATCTGCCTGCCAACTATGAGTACTCTCTGGCTGGTGCTAAAAACTCCACTGACTGCTAGGCTTGAAATTCAGGTATTAAAGTTTAAGGGATGTGTTCAAGAATTTTATGAAATTAATGTGATTTACACCAAAAGACACAGCCAGTGATGCTTTTTATCCTCTCTTACTTTTACTAGCATTTTTCCTCTAAATGGATTCTCGGGATCTTTGGCCACCAGTAAAATTTCAGGCTTCCAAAAAAGGATTCTTTTTAATTTACAATGAATCATAAAATATATGAAACAGGGGTTGATGTACAAATCCAGATTGCTGCTTGGTTGTTGAGCTGAAATAAAAGAAAATGGTAGCCTAATCATCAAACTGAATGATGGCAAGGATAGTCTAAAAAGGGGCATTTGTTCTATGTCCAGATTCAGATCTGACAAAGCCTAAAGGAAGGGCTCCTCTAGGATTTGGTGGTAGATGAGCCTATTTTAAAGATAAGGCAATATTTGTCACAGTGGTAATTAATATTTTGTTTCTAAAGGTTTTACAATAGCACCTGTAAGTGACATTCCCTTTAAGTTACAGCTGGGAAGACTGAAGTAACTCAGCTACATTTGCACCATATATCCACACACACACCCCCCCATTCACAGTTTGGAGAAAGCAATCTGTAGCTCTCATGCCCAAGCCTCCATTCAGAAGCTGTCCTGACTTACCCTGACAAGCAAAATCACTTTCTTAGGGCTACCACATGAACAGGTGTTAACATTCACATTAAAAAAGGGGGTTAGTGGCTTCCCACTGAGTGAATTCATCTTGCTCCAAGACTGTGTTGCCACATTTTCAAAAGCATCCAGAACAACAGTTTTATTCAGAGCACATAAGATGCACATGTGGCTTTATCAGAGGACATGCTGGAGTTTGAGCTGAGCATTAATTAGTGGCACCAGAAGATGTACATCTCCAGAGTGAAACTTGAAGCAGCATAGACAGCAATTTATAAGAATGAAGCTTACACTGATCATTGATCACTGACACGACATATGGTAAGAACAGATCTATCTACAAATACTGGCAAAGTATAAAAATCTGAAGAGTTAGTCAGGAGAAGAGGAAGGAAACTAGGGAAAGTTTAGGCTGGCTGTTAGAGTTCACTACTGGCGAATGGTATGCTTTCCGAAGGGAAGCAATAGATGCTTAGTTATTTAAAGCCAACAGAGAAAAATGCAATATAGGGAACAGTCCCACATTAGCAAGGGATGAACTGGCTAGGCTGTCAGCCCTTTTCCAATTCTAATTAGCATATGATTTACTAATATTTCTTCTTTGGGTCAAAAGGTCAAAAGACCCCCACCATTTTGCTTACTAGTCTCCATAAATACATGTTACAGAACAGATGGAGAGCATAAGTTCTCCCCGTACAATATGATGTATGGGTCACCTTGCAGTTACTGAAATACCGTGCAGCGAAGCCTTTTTACCACAGAGACTTTACTTTCTAAATGATGGTGAGGGTCACTTTAACTAGAACTTCTCCTTGCACTTTTCAAAACAAGAGCAGTCTCACCATGTTTCTCTGAGACTGAGTGTGCCTGGAAGCTATGCCCAGTTGAAGAAAACAGGTTGTGATTAAGATCTACTGAAATACCTGGAGCAAATCAGGGCTCTGTCTACACTGTTTGCATTCCTAGCAGCTGCAATGCACTTTCAGCTCAGGCTCCAAACTTCAAGACACCTTCCAACAGCCACTGACTGTGTAGACTGGGAGCCCACTACACATCTCATACTGCTTCTGGAAGAATACATGAGACATACAAAAGACAAAGTGGGCAGTTTTATGTTCGGACAGGACAAAAGATATGCTAGAAGTTGGAAGAAGCCAGTTACTGAAGATGGGCTACAAGGAGGGGCATTTGGAAAACGGCATTTCCCCATTTGTGGAAAACAAAGAAACTTCTTGCCATTCTAGAATTAAAAGCCTAAGTGGGTTGCCAGAGATGAAGGAAACAAGGGCAGGGAAAAAGAAGAAAAGGAACAAGTTTTGCAAGGATTCAACTATCAGCCATGAATAGCCCATGTTCAAAGGGTGACTCCTGGATTCAGAAGAGAAGCCAAACGTGGGGAGGAAAGCAGCAGAGATTACGTAAGTGCATTTTTTATTCTCCCTGGTTTTCTGAATCTTATTCTGCCTGAAAAGACAGATTTAATGGGTTAGAAATCCTCTGAAAATCCTATTTCTTTTATCTATCATACAGTCCTAGAGACATAAATTTTTGTCCAGAATGAGCTGGGATCTAGAAATACAAGGGTACAGAACTGGAAAAGACCACACGAGCAACCAAGTTTTACCCCCTGACCATTTATGGTGGTGTTTAAAAGCATGAAATGAAAATGCCTGTGCTAACAGATTCCTAGCTTAGCCAGGCCGAAGTGAGGCCTGCTAACTAGGAAGAGCTGCAGGGCACGCAAAAGCACCAGATGTTTGCCTGCTGAATGACTAATTGTGCCCTCACCCTTAGGAAAGTGTTCAAGTGGCATGATGAGACACATTCTTGGCTTCATAAACAGCTACTGTTAGCATTCAGTTGAAAATGTCATCGGAAGTCTGTGTATTTCAACCCAAGGTTGGAGTGGCTGAAACTGCTCATTCCCTTACCACCCCAACCAGCCCATGAAACAGATGCAGAGGTTCTCCAGTGAAACACAGCTGTAATCACTGGATTAGGTGTGGTTACGAGGATGAACACAAAGGACAACATGCAAGCACTGCAGCCCGCAGGGACGGGGCAGAGGGAGGGAAGGGAGCTGTCAGCATCTGGTGCGGGGCCGGGGAGGGCCCTGCCCTGCCAGGAGAGCAGCAGCCCGGGCGGCGGCAGACGGGAGCTTGCCCTTTGCTGACAGTGCGGATGGGAATGAGGAAAGGAACCGAGATTACAGGGCAAACAGCATGAGAAAGGCTGGAGCTCGGCCCATTTCCAGCCAAAAGAGCCACATAATTTACCAGCCTGTAAGAGAAGCAATTCGACTGAAGTTTGTGCTTGCCTTTGGGGGGATTTCTGACAGAGAAGCAGGAGACCTGCCTTCCTGCATTCAGCAGAGCAGATCCATGATCTCTAAGGACAACCTAACACAGCAGCACTTCCCTGCATCAGGAACCCATGACCTCCAGGCTACAAGACTGTCTTCATCCCCCTCGCTGAAGAGGGCAGCCAATGCCAAAAGGCTCTTTCTGAGAAGCAATGGTACTATGATTATCCTTTCCAGACTGGTGTCAATAAATAGCAACACCCTAGAGGTCCTCCTCTCCCCAGCAGGCATAACACCCCTAGCAGAAGAGGACAAGCATGGGGATCTGTTGTGACATGAGCCCTTCCTGATGGAAGCAGCATGCCAACCAAGCGTGCTCTAAATTTTTTACTATAACGCCCTGTCAGACTGCCAAAGGTATTAAATAACAAATCTGCTTATTTTCAACCATGATCACGGTTCAGTGCAGCCAAGTGAAAATAGTCCATTGCAGGTGGACAGCATATAAAGCACTACACCCAGCCCCTGGAGAGGGCACCCTGCCCTTAACGGCATGTATTCCAGCTGTACCGCAACAGATGTACAGTCCCCATTCAGCTTAACAAAATACTGGCTTTGGTAGACTCACTAGTTTAAAGGTAAAATATGCTATTGGCTCTAACTTCAGTTGTACAACATTGATACATTCCACCTTCTGTTAAAATATAATCTTGGTAGCTATCCATGTCTGAGGCAGTAATGAAAATCAACCTGCTTCTACAGACCACGACTCATACTAAATGAGAGGAATTGTGAACTGGGCATGCCAGTAGGTATGAAATGCAGAAACTTCTGAAACAGAAAAGATATGCACAGTCCTCAAGAATACTTGTTTCAGATTAGAAGACAGCACAAGTATCTTTAAAAGACAGCCTGATCCAAAGCTAATGGAGGGAATTTTAAGACACCCTCCCCCTTTTATTTCAGTGATCTTTGGTTCAGGTCCATAGCCGGAGGCTCGCAGCCAATTCATAGGCTTTAAATTCAGAAGGAACAAATACAGTAACTTTTTGAGGAACTTCTGGAGAGGTAGTTCTAAAGACACAATTTGCTCTCTGCATTTCAGTCGACGTTAAAGTTGGTGCCAACTAATCAAGTTGACGGGAACTACACTGGCAGCTGGACCCTTGCAATGTGCACTTGTAGAGGAGAGAATGGAGAGCATCTTCATTTGCAGCCGACTTCAAAGTCAAGTTAGCTAGTGTATCATGGGAACATGGACCACTGAAAGAGAGCCTTGGCAACTCTTTTGTAATCTCTTAGTCCTGAAAGGGAGCTCAACAATTAAAACTAGTGTGCAAGCCTTAATGCACCGGAGAGGTCTGGCTTTCAATTTGAATGCTGAGGTTTGGAGGATCATAGCCAACAGCAGTCAGAGAGTCAGCAGCTTGTTTCCAGTTCATGAACTCCATACTCAAGCTGGATTTCCATTCTGTTAAGGGAAGGGGTGAAGGGAAATAATTCAAGTTATCATGCCTTTGGGGTCTATATTTTTTTTTCATTTCTTTTTTTTTCCGCCCAGGCTGGCACATGTCAGTAGGAGCAAAGCCAACAATAGACACACAGTGTGTCAAGTGACTCACCGCTGATCACTGCTTGTTACTGGGAGCACAGGTGTGGAGGAATCTAAGAACGGGAAATGCAAACTTCTTGCATCAAAGGAAATAAGGGTGGCTAGTGCCAGCTGTTCTGCAAGTAATTTGGGGAACAAAGTGGAAGAGTTAGCAGGAGCTAACTGGTGGGAATCTAGTTTTTCTGCAAGCACTGCTCCAGCAGGGTGGGTTTCAGAGATAATGCTGCCAGCTTGAACAAGAACATCTTGTTTTTAATAGCACACATCTGTCCTTTCTGTTGTTTTGATGAAAGAAAGGGTCATTCCAAACAGAAATAACCAAATGGGAGCTGTTCTTCAGACTGATTTTTTCCTATGCACACAACTAATATGCAGAAATGAGAAACCATTTAAAATATACAGCATTTTTCAGACAATCCTTTAAAAAAATCTCTGATTAATTCTCACAACTCTAGAAAATGCTGTCTTTTTTTTTTTTTTTCCTTATGCTTTATTACTTCAGCAGAGAAATCTGATACTGACTTCCCATTGTTTGCCAAAGGCAATGAGTGAGTTGCAGGTAGGGATGAGTTTAGAAGTTAAAACTTACCAATTCCCAGGTTTGTATTTAAGCAATCATAGCACATGTCTCTCTCAGTCAATTCATGTCCCTTTCTAACTGTTAACACAGACCAAAACAGGTGACATTTATATAGGAATACTTGACTCCAAGCAATACTAATACTTGCAATTCTGTCCCTGGTCCAGTCTAAGTGTTCCCAGATCTTTACAAATCCCAGTGACCAAAGCCTCACAGCATCTCTGTGAGGTACTGTTTGCTTTGTAAGAGGACTGAGTAATGAAGCATGGAGTGTTCATATTCACACAGTAAGCCTGTAACAGGACTTGATGCTAGCCATGGATGCCAGGTCATTCCCAGATGTTTCAGGAATGCTCCAAGTCTTCAATCTATGTACAGATCAAGAGCCCATCCTGCCCTTCATTCAGTTCAGTTTTCAGCCAAAAGTATTCTCCACAAGAGGCACAGAAAAGATGCAAGAAGACGCTGTCCAGTGATCTTGAACAACCTCAACAAAACTAGACAACCACACACAGGAATTTTTTAGGGCAAAGGGACCAGTTACAGAAGACTCTATTGTTTTGGATCTCTAAAGAGATTTTTGGGCTGTGCGCAGTGTAACATGCATGCCATTTAACCTTTTAACATTGTTAGTTATAGGTGTCAATAAACTCAATAAGGGAACATTTGAAATCAGTCTCACCTAACTGTAAAATCGATGCTACCTGTCACAGCACAGTAAAACGCTACGGCTCCAGCAGTACTGTATGGTTTCAGCACCTAACTACACAAAAACACACACAGTGCTCCCTAGGATACTGTAGTCCTGCTAAACAATTTTCATTAAATGCCTCAAAGAGCTAAGGAGATTGTTATCTGAAAACAAAAAGAAAGCATTTAAACCACATCGCACTTGGATTTCAGATGTATTCCCACTGCTATTTGTGTTACAGAGACAGGTAGAGGTTCCACATGAGTGACACGGTACAAGTTGCTATTCATGGAGTAACTTCTCATCCCAAAAGAACTTCTAGTCTCAACGAACAAACCAGATTACACATACTCTCATATTCATTCACAGTGGAAAGTCAAGGCAGAGAGCACTCATCAGACATCCTCCTGTCCCTGCACCATCTGACCTCTGTGTGAGTTAGAACTTCCTGCAAAAAGGAAATTATTGCCCAATAATCCAGGATGTAAATCTGAATTGCAACAGGTATTTCCTGCTAACTCCCTGAGTTAATATTACAATATTACAGTCAGAACATCTTCTGGTTAAGAGGATTACACTAAACCACATAAAGACATTCTTTAGTTATGATTCCACCACAGGCAGGAGATGCAACCACCGCACAGGTAGGTATACCTGTGCCAGCTGACAAGGCACAGGCCGTATCAGCACAACCAACATCCTAGATACTTACTTGGGCAGTTGATGCCTTTGCATTTAAAATAAAGCCCTCGGAGTCATGAAGGAACAGCCCTCTTGCTTTCAGAGCTAAAGTATGTAGAGAAATAAAACTCTAAACCTGTTGGCTGCTAAAGATGTTTTTGTTTAAGTGACATATTTGTTCCTTCACAGTCCATCATCTGAGCAGGTTCAGCTACATCTAATAGTTCCAGTGAGGAAAAAAAGAACACAGAAACTGTAAGAGGAGATTTTTGTATGTCAGTATGTGTGTGAGTGGGGATGGTTTTATGAATTTAACCCATCCAAAGACAAGCAGGCGAAAAGAGCTGTCCCCATTAACATGGTATCACACAGCATCCAGTTGCCCCTCTCAGCTCTGACATTCGAGAGTCTCCTCCAAATGCCACCTCTGTTGCCCGCAGTCCTGAAGCAAAGCCAGGAGGAAGCAAAGCACATGTGGCATGCTGCACTCTAACAGCAGAAAGGATGTTTTGGCTGCTGACTCCACAGTACACCCTTTCTTTCATTAAGGATATGTCCAAACAGTATTTCACTGGCAGACACGGTCTTCTGCCCAGACTCAAGACAGCCATTTACAAGTCTTGTTCACCTGCATCCTTAATTGGGGCTCTCATTTGGCTGTGGCCTCTTACCTCCCTTTCCCACATAAGAAACTCCAGCTCAGGAGAGGAAGTGCTTTAAACTCTGACTAATTAACTCAGCAGGAGGAAGTCAGAGCTCAAAATCTACCCTCCCCAACTAGAAACTCCTTATCCTGCAGTTAGGAAATATGAAGTTGCTGACAACTCTCAAAGACTCCTCCCACAGGACATTTCTTTCTCCCATAACTTCTGGGGAATTTCTCCTATACAGTCTCACCATAAAAAATCCTGGGAAAGTGACACACACAGTGACACACACCTTCCCAGCGGCAAGTGCAGAGACACTAAGGACATGCACATGGCTTTGCTATCGTACTTGTTCAAATGAAGCTTCCAACCTCCGAGATGAGTTGTGCAATGAAGACAAGGATAAGCACTTGTGACTAAATTGTTCTGCTCTGGCACAGCAAGGCCAGGCAGCAAGACACCTGCACACCGCTCTCAGCTCTGCCACTGACTGCACACCTCAGTACAAAGCCACTAAACACCAGCAGCCAAATCTGAAAATTAGGTGCCCTGCTGGAGAGGTATGGCTCCAAGATCTCCAGTGTCTTTAACTTTCCTTAACTTCCATCTGCTTTGAGCTTTCAGGACTCCTGAGACCAGAAATGCACAACCAGGCATCCAAAAATGGAGGCTGTACCTCATTAGCCTATATGAAAAGCCATGTCCTCTGGTGTTCTACACGAGTGGCATACAGCCATATACATCTTAGTATGGCTAGGCCTAATAATACAACATGGGGATGTTGCATATTGGCCCTAATCTCTCTCTGTTTCACTTTATCCTCCTCTAAAATGAAAATAAATAATACCCACACAGCATGGTAAAGCACTTTGTAATCCCCAAATGAAGGGTTCTGTAGGTGTGAAGCATTCATAAGATGTATTTATTTTCAAACTGCAGGAAAGCTTGCTGCTGTGTTCCCTGGCTGTATTTAGCAGACCTCTCTGCTGTGCAGATCTGAAGCAGACATCAGGGAAAGGAATGCTGTGATAATCAACTCCTAATCCCGCAATCTATTTGTTCTACTAATTAAAGGAATATTTACTCAGGAAGCAGGTTTACACTAGATGAATAGTTTCTAAGAACAAAATGATTTAATTATGTGTAGATGCAAGAAGCATACTACATATTAAGTAGATTAATTTATGCTCACTAAAAATACAGGCAAAATTGCTGCGTGGCTATTAATTTTCTATGTTGGAGAAAAGAAAGGGTAAGAAAGGGTTCACAGAGTTGTCTGCTTTAGAATCTTATTTAAAAGTGATCTGCATTTTTTTCATAAACATAGTAAGTCCTCTGCATAAGATAACTTCATTTACTCATGGCACTTTATAAATAAATTGTATTCTAGACTAAAAGAATAAATTTTATGGAATTAAGTAATAGAGCAAGTGAAGCACCTGGAGCAAGGAATAAAGCGAAGCACCTGGAGCAAGGAATAAAGTAGGTTTTTAAGTGATGACGTGATGTGTGAGGACGAACAGGTTAAAGTACCACATAGCATAGTTAAAAAGAGAGTCCCTACAGGAGCCAAGGCAGATCAGGCCAGTGCTGAAGAGTGTTTGATTACACATGTACTTGCAACATATGTGACCTTTCCATTCCAACGTTCTGTAGTGAACACCAGACATGGTGTGGCTATAAGAAAGCAAGAGGCAACTTACATGAGTTGTGTGGAAGACTCTGTGCCGACAGCTATCTTAGTTAAAACACAAGACAGATTCCCAGACTCCAGAAGATGACACAAACACTTGAGCAGAGGAGTAAAGAGAAGGTCTTGGTGGGGCTTCAAACAGCAAGATGGTAACTTTGAACTGAATGAATTGCTTTAGTTATTGAAAAAGCTGATAAAGCAACACAACATTTTGGTATCAAACTAATTTGTCAGAATTGTTCATTTGATGACACTCTGGATAAAAAAAAAAATGTTTCTTAACAGTTACCATAGGTATTCATAAGGTATTCATCAACAGCATTTGGCTTTGCTTTATAAGAAAAAATAATTTCCCAAAAAGGGCAGGGACTACTTCAAGGCCCTTCTGCTTTAACATGAAGAATTCATCATATTTCTGCTGTCAAACAAGAAAAAGCGACTGTGACTGCAGAACTCTCATTCACTGCCTCCCTCTACGAGCTTAGACAAGTGACTCAACTTCTCTTTGCTTCAGCTTCTTCCCTGGTAAAAAGGAAATTTGTTCACTTAGGAATCATAAAAGACAACGCAATGGATTTGATATATTACAGCTGGATAAGGCACAAAATAACATGACAACTTTTTTGTAAATTCTTCTTCCTGTCCTCTACATGTGCTACTAAATATAGCAGAGCAAGACAGTTCTAGTTGATTCTTGTCTTTCTTCTTACTACTGCCTTTCATTTTCTGCACAAGCTTCCTCCTTTTTCAATATCCTTGAAAAACAAGAATAATTTACTGGCATCTCACTACACTTCAGTGGCGTGTTACCACCTCGTTTCATACCAACCAGAAAGTTAGCTTTTCCCTTTTGTTCCTGTGTTTGCAAGTATGTAGAAGACTGCAATTCTCAAAGATACAGACTTTATCCTACAAGTAAAGTTTTAAGGAGTCTTGCTGAAATGGAATAAAACTAGTCTTGTGGGTGAAAATTCAGAGACTAATGTATTTTAAGCACATCTCCAGTTCCTACCAAGTTTTAGCTACTGCTGAGTTCAGCTGAGCCTGTGTTCAGCTGAATAGTGGAGGTACAATTGATGCTGTCTGAGGTCAGTGAATGGACTAGATGACACGTCAAGATCTGTTCTATGAAAGTCTGGCCATCAATATATTAAATTAGTGTCTGACTGTTTATCAGATGCAGCTCAATATTTCATTACAATGTTTAAATCTCAGCCTTTTAAAAAATACAAACCAGAAATTTAAAAGGATATGGGAGAGAGGAAACACAACCTTTGAAACCCTCTGTGAAACAGAGGGGCCAGAAAAATACAAAGAGCTCTGTAGGATTTTGGAAATTAATAGCAGCCCATTTTATCAAATAAATGCTGTTGTAGCTGAAACAACACATATTGCAGACACATTTGTAGCTTTCTGTCTTACAGAGAAGCCAAAGTTTTCAGGGAATGAATCTTCCTGCATCAATCTGCTTTGAAGTGCTTCCTACAATCATGATAATCTGTTCCAGAAACTGGTCATAATAGAAAACACCATTTCAAAGCAGTCTACAAAGCACATTTCTGAAAATGCTTTCAGTTACACCTCAATTGCAAATATGCCACTGAGCCACTTACTTCTTCATCGGGGAGGGTTGGCTGGGATAAGCATGCATTTTTCCTGATCTCCTGCCTTTTAATCATGTCTATCAAGTCATTGTAACTGACAGACATGTTAGCTTTGCTATTCAAAACAAATAAGAGATGCCTAAATTATACTGCTGCATTTTAAAGAGGTACTGTCAGATTGAAAACCTGGGGCCAACTCATGCAGCCCTGACTCAGGTAGAATGCCAATTTAGAAAGCAAATAGTCCTCAGATAAGAACTGCAAGACATGAACTTCTTGGATTTTTTAAATGAAAAATCTGATTTTAACTTACAGAAATGGAACTTTTGCTACTGATGTCCCTTGGTGCAGGATCAGGCCCTTGTATCTTCTACAAATAGACCATTCGAGCAGCAGACATCGGATTATTTCCAACTTTTTATACTATTAATTTAAACCCTGATTCTACCAGGTAGAAGTCTGCCATGTAAATAACCCCACTGGCTCAGGTCCTTGTGATAATTTCACTGAAGCACTTCAGTAGTTCATTTGGTCTATTTGTGGAGAAAAGTCTTACTCAACCCAAGTAAAAACTTCCGAGGTTTGTTTTCCTTCATCAGTTGAATCAGCTCGTGAAAGGAAAAAAAAAATAAAAGCATGCCTCATTATTTTACTTCTGCTTCTAATCAATTACTTCTGCATCTCATGCTCAACTGTTTTGGAAGTTTAAAATTCAATAGAAATAGAGATCTTGTTGTTTTGGGTTTTAATTAAAACTGGAAATGCTTGTCTCGGCGCTGGGTTTTGCAATGGCATAATCTTGCCGACCTAATTTTGGAGTGTGCCTTTGGACCAATAGCACTCCTACGCAATCTTTTCCCATAGCTACAAACTTGTCTTTGAGTTTTGGGGCTTATACTACTAGTCCTCAGCCAAGCACAACTGCAGCTCTTCAATGAGGCTGCACTACTGTATCTGAGTGTAGGATTGGGTTCTTCCACTTTTCATGGACATCCAAGTCCTTTGAGAGCTTTGTAAATGGATACCGGAGTAGGCTGCCAGAAAACAAAGAGTTTTCATTAAATGATAACATCTTTCCAAACTAAAAACAGAAATTGTAATACTTATGGGAAGGTTCTAGTCTCCTCATAGCATAAGTATCACAGTTAAGGTTAGTGCAGCCCAACGGTATACTAGCATAACTTTCAGAAATAATTTAAGAGTGTTTGCCTGGTGTTAGCAATCAATAACTCAGGCCAGCAAATTCTCATCCAGATGTCATTTCACTGAAACAAGTAACACTTCATGCATTTCTACAGATTACAAAAGTGAGTTTTATTCTGCAAGCTCAGATCTTATACTTGCAAGAACAGAATGGCTTCCTCACCAGAAATTCAACCTGAACTCTGCCCTCAGTTAAAGTGTCTCTTTTCTCTTTGCCTACATCACAGTGCTCCTGAGTGAGAGTCTGGTTATGCACAGGCAAAGTGCAGACAGATGTTTTGACATTTCCCTGCCAAGAGCTCCTCTGATACAATGCTGCTCTGATTTACAAGCAGTGCTGTTGTTGCAGTCCCTACCCACCTCCTAGCCATCTTCCTCTCCCAGTAAAAACCTGCTGTTGCCTTTTACCACTACAACTACTCCAGTTCTTCACCAGGTATGTATCACACCAGGCTCCTCATGCCAAGAGCTTTCTATACCACTAACCCCATTTTCTGCCTTCCAACTTTATAGTCCTTATCTCCTGGTATCTATCTATCTGCCCAGATCTGCTCTGCAATCTCTGCTGTTGCAGTTCTCCCAAACCTTTGCAGCTGTCATTGCTACTGTCTTCTTTGGCCAGTAGCATCCTTAGAAAGCATTCAGAGAAGAGCTATCAGGCAATTAGCATTGAAAAAACACAGAAGAATCCAGTATCATACTGAAATATCACAGAGAAATTAAGAGATTACTTGATTACAGTTCACAAGTACTTCCACAGCAAGAAAATGTGATACTCTGCTCTCCAGATGAGAGCATAACAGGACCAAGAATCTAGCAACTGACAAACTAAGAGGTAACATAATTGCACAGGATTGCTGAATTTTAAATACTTAACCAAGAACTGCAGGATGTTTTCTTCCTTCAGAAATATTTAAATCGAGATTGGATGCTTGTTTAGAATAGTAGACCAGCTTGAGCATGAATCAGATCAGGGAAGTTCTGTGCCTTCAGGGGAGACAGATAAAATGACTAAAAGCACCCTTCTGGAGTCACCATCCATCACTGTGGGAGGAGGGTCTAGATGGGAAAGAATTTCAGGAATCAAAGGTAAAATGTTCTATTACAAGTCAGCATTCTTCATTTGAGTAAAGACCAAGTAGCCATAGAAAAGACTGCTTCCCTAAAGTATATCATCTGCAAATCTGCCAATGAGTTTTCAATGAAAAATTAAATTTAGGTTTGTGAGCCTTGATACACTTTGTTTTTACGAAACTAGGAATGGAATATTACATTGGGAGTAATCTTACCCAGTCATCTTAACTAATTTAGCATTTTGGATGTCTTAGCTTATGAACTTTACAGACAGATTCTTGGCAAAGAAGTATGGCATTGTAACTTCAGCCTTCTTAAAATTAACTCACACCGGCTATTCTCAGTAGTGCCATCATTATATGTGAAACTGTGCTCAAATGAAGAATCAATAAATAAATATGAAGAAGAAATTTAGGGAAAAAATGAAGTGCTATTAGCATTCCAGGAGTATAATAAACTCATAATTCTCTGAGGCAAAGCAGTGAAGCCTGGATTTGCAAAGCAACCACAGACAAGGAGGTGTGCAAAGCTCATTCCAAATATAAGTTGGTTTAATATTTCAAAGACCCATTAGAGCAACACACAGCATTGGCAATATCATGGTTTGTATTCCTGATGTACAGTCCTCAACAAATACATAAGGTATCTAGTAAACTACCCCCTCGGGAACAATTTCTGTTGGAATGTTAAATTTTAAAGATGTTAATCACTTGCTTTTGTTTTAATTCAGTATATACTGATGCATGCCCAGTGTGCATATAAAAATACAAAATACAGGAGTGATTGCTAGTTCATCTTCAAAATATTGGGACCAATTGTGCACATGTGATCAGCATACTTTTTTTCTCAAACTGTTGTCACACTAACTTCAACAGAACTGCTTAGGTGTGTAAAGGATTTGCATGATCAAGTTACCTACTGGCAATGTTTAGCAAAGAGATAAATGCATAGTCTTGTAAGGCACAAGTCTAGGGCTCTGATGCAGGAAAGCAATGAGATTAAATATTTTGTTTCTAGGATTTAACTACATATTTAGATTTAAGTATGTAAATAAGTGTTTTCAGGGTTTATAACCTTGCCTCTACCACTAATGTACTCTATGACCTTGAGCAAGTCACGTAAGACCAGACTTTTCACAAGTCTCAAAGTCTAATTTGCACTGGTTTCAGCTGCTGACAATCCTACTTGGCGTCTATCTGCATTGTTACATTTCATGATACCTTTAACAGATGAGCACAAAATTCTCCAGGCCACAGGCCTTTTATGCCTCATTTTCTCTCCCTGTGGAATATTACTTCTGACTGCTGAGCATGGTTGTCGAAATAAGGGTAAGTTGTACTATTATATCGCCCAATTATCCTCACAAAGCAGGAACTGTATAATTCTTCATAATTTGTATTATGTGTTACTTGACATCATCCTTCATCAGTACTGGAACTGTGCATAGTTGCAGTGCATAGTCCTATCTGGCTCATGTTGAATAAAGTATGTATCTTTATCCTGCCACAAGCCACTAATGATATTCTTTCCCCTGTTGTCTTTTATTTTAAGTAGGTGGTTACTAGCTGCAATTACAACTAAAAGCTAAGCTCTCTCAGACTAGAGGAGCACCTTGGACACAGGCAGAAACTGAGTCTCAGTTTTGTATTTTCAATGAAAATGCCCTTCATATGTGGAGTGGATCTCAAAAAGGTCAGAGAGTGAAATATTAAGTGATTTATAAATATAGACTGATTGCTCTGTCCAAACCATGTGTTTGAAAATCTCCTTCTGGCACACAATCATCTTCAATCAGGAAGAGAGACCAGAGAAAGAAACGTGGGGCAGGGCAGGGGGATCTGTAATCACTCTAACAAACTTTTGAGATCTAGCCAATTTTTCCTTCCCTGCATTATATATACAGACTCTAAAAAGCAACTCTTTCTACGTTCTTGAATTTACTGTATTATCCTGTCAAACTGAGTTATCCAGAGCGAACTTCCTACCCTTTCCTTTCTTATTTTTTTTTCCTTTAATCTTTGATCTACTGTAAATCAGCATTGTAGGAGATAAATAAGCAACCTTTAGCTGAAACAGCAGGCTAAACAGCTTCCACGTGGCCAGGCAAAGCAATTAAACCTGCCCAACAGGTCATCTGTAGTCACCACCCTCTTACCTTAAGAGACTGGCCCCGAAGTGTTCCCAGATTTAGTTCTTAAGCCTACCTCTGAGTCGTGCAGATGGTCCCAGCAGCCACTCAAAACCTCTTTGAAGTTACTATGAATCTACACAGCCAGGTAAGCTTGTTGGCCCCAATTCTGTTGCAAGAATGAGGATGTGGCCAAGGTCTCATCAGAGTTTGTTTCCTGCCCCTCGAGAAGACAGGCAGGATCTCCTTTCTCACATAACTAGTCATAACTGTCACAGTCATATTTTGGAAACACCAAATTGATCTCTGAGTCAGGACACTTTCATACCACATAAGAATTTTTCATTCTGTTATCCTTTCAAATAAAGTTAAAGCTATTTTTTCATTTTTACTCTACATCAGTACCCTGCACAAGGCTTGCACTTGAAATGAAAAATCCTACTTTTAAAATGACAAACACTGAGCACAGGACATTCGTTACCACTAAAAAAAAACCTCTCTGTCTGAGGAGGAACATAATTCATTCACTGATACACGCACCCACATATTCTCCAGGGAGTTTCACAAATTCACATGCACTCCCAGCACTAAATTTTGCATTTCAGTCTAGGCATTAGCTATAAAAGATGTGTAAAATCTTATGTAGTTAGACAGAAGCTGTTCCCTATTGGCTACAAAATAAGCAACTTAGGTGGCTCCAGGGTATAAAATTATTCCAAAAGGGGTGTGGAAAAAATTACACTGCATAAATTGATTCCAGATCCACCTGTTCCAGGTGCCAGTAAATATATTTGTTAAAGCCATCTGCTTGTCTTAAAAGCTAACAGTTTTTGAAGACTATGCACAAGCAATCTGCAAAATATACAAACTTCAGAAGCCACAAACCCTTAAACTGCAAATGGCTTATAGATCATCTATGTAGGACATAGCCTGGCTGTTCTGCAGGACTGCAGACAGCATCTCTGCTTAACATCTGAGCACATCCAGCATCAGGGTAAGTCCTCCATAGCACGGAGGGTTCAAGGCTACTGGAGGATCCATTTGGCATCACCAGATCCTCACATGCTTTTCCCAGTTACAGAGGCTGCCTCGTGGGTCTGAAGTTATCATTAAGCTTTTGAGTGCAGCACAATATTTGGCAGAGATAAAACCGATGACTGTGGTTCTCCTCTGCAGGTTGCTACGTCTCAGCTGATCACATGTTGCTGCACAATGGATAAAGTCTAACCTTTGAAACTGGCACTCTGCAATTTATTTGGCTTCCAGCAACAGCCTAATAGGGAGTACTTCATATGTTGAGACTAGCAAGCCCACAAGCATTTAGCCTGCTCAACAAAGCAGGTGACCCATAGAGGTCAGGCACCGCTACAGTTTGTGTTTATCAGGGTCTGATCATGTAGGGTGCTGTTTCCCGGAGACGCGTTAACAAGAATGAAGAACATGTAGCACCTTGTAAGATCAAGCTCCTTCACAGCAGCTTCTGGGAAGAAAATATCTTGTGCTGTCTCCACAAATGACCCCTTACTGAAAAACAATGAAATTACATACATGATTCATAAACTCCCAAGGTGTTCACAATTGATTTGGGGATTAAGACTAGTAATCAGCATGTTTACTTGTGATCTCATTTAAAGCTCACTAAAAAGTTAATAAAGACACACCGGTCCTTAACCAGCACAGTGCTTTGGTATATGCTTAATTATAAGCACATGAATAGCCCTGTCATCAATTCAGAGTCATACTCTGTAACTTGGTAACATCCTTCACATGCAAATTACCTCCCAGACTTACTACATTCCAAAAGAAAACAAGCCCGTTTGGTTCGTAGATACATATCTGATAACAGTAATACTTCTAGAGTATCACTACTCATACACACATCAGAAAATCACTGAGCGATTTTGTGTGGACCTTACAACTTTGCACTTTGTATGAGTGCTGAAGCAGAGGTAACTTTGGGAGTCACAGCGCTGTAGTCAAGGAGACCTTGCATAGCGAAAGTCACAGTTGTGCTGTCGGAGCTCTGCTGTACTTTGCTCACATGGTTTGAGCCAGGGGTAAGGAATAACTGCTGTCATGCAGTATTTCTCTGGACAACAATGAGAACAGAGGTGAAATAAATACTGAGGCTAACTGCGCTTGAAGAATAATCTCCAGCAAGCAAGCCACTGTCCACACAAGTTGCAGACTCAAATACCTGGTAAAGTCCTGTGTTTCATATTCAGACGGCTCCCACTGAAACTAATGAAAATCGCCACCATGGACAGAGATGAGATGAGTCCTGGTACTGGGCATGCTGGAGGAGGCAGCAGCCCACAGTGTAAAAGGAAGCGAAACAATCCCTACAGTCAGACTAGATAACATACTCCCTTCAGTGAATTAGGGTTTCCCTCCTTAAAAAGAAAAAAATGTAACAGAATGATAACAAAGAACTGTTGACTTGATTCTCAAAGTAAACACCACTCATATTTGGACACTGCCTGTTTTAAGGCATAGCAGGGGTAGCGCTATAATATTCCATGTTTGTCTCCTGGATTAAATTACAAGGATTCAACCTAAAATAGCAGCAGTTCACCTTCACAGTATTCAGTCTGTAAAAGGTAAGACCATCACTTAAGACTGACTTTGCAATCTCAGCATGACTTGATACTACGTACCTGCTGCACAACCAACACCAATGAATTTCACTTCTGAATTGCCTCCACCACTATCTGCAGATGATTAAATTTTCCTTTTTCAGTCTTACAGCAGAAACAATCTGGTTGGGCACGATCTGAAGAGAGGCAAATCCAGCTGCAGACTTCTCACTGGACTACACCTAAACCCCAGATCTTGTCACTGCCCTGGCTGTGACAGACTCCTTACTCCTCACCACTTCCCCACTCTCTTGGGACCAGTCTGTACTCGCTGCTGCAGCTCTTGCCATGAAGGCAGTGAGCAACACTTAGAAGACCTGACACAGCTGGAGACCAGTGTATGGTTTTCTAATGACAGGCCCTCAGTAAAATTACCCATGGCTCTCAGTAAAAAATGAACTAAGAAATGCTAATCTAATGATTCCAGGCATATAGATAAATAAAAGGTGAAAAGGCTTTTAAATGAATGCTAAAACCAATATTTCATAAGACAGATCAATATATTTCTCTAGGCTGGAAACAAATGAGTTCTCAAAAAAAGTTAAATTTAGAGAAGAAAATATTTTCTTACTACAGAAAACAGTGATGACAATTCCTTGGAGGGCATTTATACGAACAGCAACCCAAAGCTAGGGCTTCATCATGCTCTCCCCAAAGTCAGTGGAGTAAGAACAGGTTAAGGTTACTGCTGTCAGCTTACTTCACATGAACACAAGTAGCTTTGCAATCATACAGCTTTGTCCTTAATTTCCAAGCTTTCACTGGTCAAACCAGCACATGGAAGTGATGCAACCACAAAGTAAAACAGTGACAGATTTCATCCTGCATCTTTTACATAGTCAATTAACCTCCCTGATGCCTTTACAAGGAATCACCTGGATAAGGGCTACCGGTTAACACCCTGAATTCTCAGATCCCAGTAGATACAGCATGCATCAGGACTCAAGGCAGACAGGCAGCCGCACAGCGGATTGCTTTGTGGTATTGTTTGATACTGCCCCCTTTTGCCAAACAGCAAGTCAACAGCCTAGACTTCACACTGAAACTTTTCATGTCATCTATTTGTTTTCAGGAAAAGACATTCGTGCAAATGGTTTTATTTAACCCTAGCATGACTGTTCACATGATTAATAATCCTGACTAACATAGAAATACATTGTCAAGGCATGTTTAATATCAGAATGAGGCTGCTCTCCAGGAACATTTCCTCAAGCAAGGACCCATCCCGTCCCAGCCCAAGTCAAGCAGGACTTTTGCAACTGACTACAAGGTAAGAAGCAAAGATTATAAGGTCTGGGTATGTTACCCCAAGTCAGCTGTCTGCCTGCAGAATAAAGGGCAATCATACTGGATGACCAAAGCCATGTTGTTTGGGCACTTTTCTCATCTTAACACAAAACAACTAAAATCTCATGGCACCACCTGTACCGAGTTTCTGTCAGGCTACACGCGTTCCTACTGAACCCACCGCCACACCATCTTTTTGAGTCTATATGAACTGACTGGGGCTGCCTAGTTAAAAGTCATTTCCCACACAGACCCTCATCCCCTACATCTCTGTTCAAGTCTTTTGTCTTCTGAGGTTGTGCTTTTTCACTCACTGGAGTTTGCACATTTTCTCCTCCCTGGCTGCCCCAGCTCTTTGCGGGAAGGGAGGGAGGTCACGGAGGGCAGCCACTGCCAATTCCATCAGCCCAACGGACTGGGGGGCTGAACAAAGCAGATATCTATATTCTGAATGTGGGATCTTTCTCCCCCTACTATGACTTCAGGATTAACATGTTCCTGACAGGGGGGACAAAAACTTAACCTCTCTGAGGAAAGAAGGCAAGATAAAGAGAAAAAAAAATGGAGGAATTACCTCCACTTCACTGAAAAGGCAAGAGGCATAACAAAATGCAGAGAACTCCTACTATAGCCTGCCTATACAGAGTCTACTTACCATCCAAACCAATCTGAACAGAAAACTTTTAGTCCAAATGGGAGAAAAACTGAAAAAATATATGGATGATTCAAACAGCTGTTTAAAAATGAAATCTCTATTAAAAAAACTGGTTAAATATCAGCAGGATTTTTCTTTTTTCTCATTGCCGCCTTCTCTGCAGTTTATGACCGGTTTTCTCCCTTGGGTGCTTACAAATCACATGTATAATCAAGAGAGCACTTTTCTGTATGAGTAGCTTGTTCCAGCTACTCTCAACTCCTCCTCCTCCTTGCCTTCACTCATCCAGGATCTCTACTGATCTCAAACAGCAGTAAGAATCAAAGCCCCTTTTAACTCTTAGTTTAGTTTGTTTCTATTTTGTTCGCAGTGCAGCCGTCCTGGGGTCTCAGCCTGCCACTGAACCCGTCCAGAGGCAAAGAGAGCTAACCTCTTGCCGCTCAGACTATAATTTAGGAAAAGAAGTATTTTCTGTAATGAGAGGGAACACTTGCACAAAAAAAATTAAACTTCACTATGATCCCAAACCCATATATCCATACATAAATAGTTCAAGGGGGAAAAATAAAAATAAAACACAACCAAAAATAAAAACAAAAGAAAAAACATCCCAGGACCTGGCATCTACCATGTTTGGAGACCTTTTTTAAGGACAGGAAATTGTCTCTGAGTCTAAACTGAGCCAACAGAGGACAGTGAACCTTTAGGACATAGATACTCCTCTATATTTACGCTCCACCTAAAAGCCCATGAACAGACAGGTTCAGACCGACTTGGCAAGCACACCTTTTGTTTGTTTCCTCTGAGGCATAACAGTAAGTGTGCTCCTGGGCAGCACCGGGGAGCAGAGGGTTGTGCTGGAAAACACAGATCTCCAACTTCTGGTGTGGGTGTTGGAGCTGGATTTACAAAGGTTGTTTCTGGGAATCCTCCCACCCATCCCCTCCCCGCCGCCCCATAAGTTTCTAACAATACAGGGAGCTAAGGAGCTGCACAAGGCGCTCTGCTTCCCTCTCCCTCTCCCCTTCGCTTTTGATCTCCATCAGGACGTGAGCTGAAATCTAATGGGCCACCCCTACCACAAAGACAAATTACCATCTGAAAAAAAAAAAAAAATCATTAATATCCCTCCGTGTAGGCTATCCGGCTTGCCACCACTGCACCCCCTTCCCTCTCGCCACAGCCCCGCTCAACGGGTTTAGGGAGAGCTGGGAAGGTGGGGGGGAGAGAAAGAGGAAATAAACCACCTCCACTGCCACCTCCTACCTAACGTCCTCTCCAGCGCCTCCGGACTGCAAAAACATCGACAAGAAAAGCCCCTTTGGCTCCACAGCCCGCGGGGGGCAAGAGGACGGCGCACGGAGCGCCGGGCACAAGCACCCACCCGCGGCCCCTCCATCACCCCGCGCCGGGGGCCGCAGGGCCGGGCAGCAGCCCGAGCTCCCCACCTCCCCGCGCCTCCCAGCCCAGCGCAGCCCGCTCGCCCCGCTCCCCCGCCAAGTTGGGAAGTTTGCGCGCCCCCCTCCCCGCGGCCGGGCCCGCCGCCCGCCCCCCCCGCCACCCCGGACCCGCCGCCTTCCCCCCCCGCCTCCGCCGCGCTTACGGGGTGGCCGCCGGGCTCCCGGTGCGGGGCTCACCGGCACATCGCGCTCCGGCTGCCGCAGCAGCGGGGGCAGCCGCGGCGCGGCGCGGCTCGGCGGGGCTGGGCTCGGCGCTCGGAGCGGAGCGGAGCGGAGCGGAGCGGCGGCTCTTCCCACCCCGGCGCTCAGGGAGCGCCGCCTCGGGCCATGCGAGCGGCTGCGGGCAGCGTCCCCGCGGCGCGGCCGGAGTTGGGACCCAAGTCCTCCCCTGCGCTCCGCTGCCTCTTCCAGGCGGCTCCGATCAGCGCGGCTTCAACTCTTTCCATCGGAGACCGGGGGGGAGGAGGGGGAGGAGGCGGAGGAGGAGGAGGTAGGGAAGGAGGAGGGAGCTAGGGGCTGGCAGCCCCAACTCGCACTGATGTCAACTAATATATTCAAAGTTCAACAGGGCATTTCTTCGCAGGCGAATCGCCCTCGCCGCCCCCCCCCGCTGCTCGCGGCCGGCCGCCCCGGCCCGGCGGGGGGTCCCGCGAAGCCCTGGGGCGCTCCGCGGCCGCGCCCCCTGCGGAGGGGGCTCGGCGGGACTGGCCCGGGGGAGTCGGGGCTAAGGGGGATGAGAGACTTTTTCGGGCGGGTAGGTTCAAGTGCCGCCGGCGCGGGGAGGGCTGAGGGTGGAGGAGAGGCACCAGCTGAGAGCGAGGATAAGAGCCAGCGGCGGAGGGATGTACTTAAATCCCGCCTGCAGACACCGCCCGGCAGGGGCAGGGCTGGCAGAGAGCCCCGGGCGGAGCGCGGTCCCCCCGTCCGCGGCCGCTCCCCTCACCCGGGGCCCGGGCTCAGGCTGCGTCTCCCCGTCGCGATGTCCGCCCGCTCTCCGGGCCCGAACGAGGTCGAAATGAACCTAGGGAGGAAAGGTCAAAGTTTGCTCACGCCGAAGCAGAAGACGGCGGCGGAAAATCCGCGGCGAGGAGCGCAAGGGGGAAGCAGCGCCGCTGTGCGCTGCCCGGCGGCAGCGCCGCCCGCCCCGCTCCGCTCCGCTCCGCCCCGCCCCGCGGCCCGGGGGCCGCCCGGGGGATGGCTCGGGGGTGTTCGGGGGCGGAGGAGGGGGGGGCTGCATCAAACGTGGGTTTTGCAAGCGGCTGATGGGCCGCGGTGTCCCCGCGGCGCTGCACAGTGCCCGCACACCGACAGCGGCGGCCGCATAAAGCTGTGGGATGGTCCCTGCTGATGGGCAAGCAGCCTGGCAGTAAAAGGATAAGAATGCATCTGGGCTGGTTTAGTGACATTTAAAAATCGCAAGATAAGAGCCTCAGCTATTTATCAGCTGAATCCCCAGATAGAATGGCCTGTATGGATGCCGTTGCATATGTATGTGCACATATATAATGAGACTGGGATTTCTGTCTTCGGTAAACTGAGCCAGTCATTCATGTTGACAGTAAGTTGCAGCTCTATAAAAACAGTGTAATTGTATGATGGTTCATCAATGCTATGAC